>NW_028233350.1:16038094-21038094 GCF_057557595.1 Rhyacophila brunnea
ATTATTTACAAAATTTATGACAGCAATTAGGATGTACACAATGTACAATACGTATTTCACACTATTTAATAATACTCTGTATTGGTTTCGTCCGCTTAGCAGGTCATTCTCTGCTGATCTTGACGAGAATTATTATTATCAAGTAAAATATATTAAATGTATGTATTTTCGAAATGTAATTTGTAAGGATGGATGGAATCGGCTTAGAGAGCAGTAGATAGACCCAAGCTGATGATGATGGTATCTGAAAGATGGTGTTGTACCTTTATTCTTATTTTCTAAATTCACTATGTATTTTCTTACATTAATTACTTGATTTTTTTTTAATTAAATGATTTTCTGCATAATATATTTGATTGGTTCAATTACTTTCTGTCTTTACTAAGCGTACTGCTTAACATAAAATTCTATCAACATTACAATTAATAGTTTTAAATACCTAATGGTTTGGGCCAAAACTTTCAATATTTTCGTGACTATCTAGTAATATGTAGTCTTATATAAGTAAAATAAAATGATATAATAATCTGTCTATCCACATTATCTTTATCTCACTAGTTCTTATTTTTCCATCTTTTCTATATCCTGGAGCTATTTTCTCAGCAAGGTTTATATTTATATAAATAACATAACGATTCTCAGCAACTTACGAATGAACACTGTAGTTATTCATATTGTAGATATATATTATAAATATTTCCATGTTATTTAATAATCTTTGTTCCTTTTATATTATAAAATTCATCACGGGGCGTTAAACTTTTGTTAAATTTAATATTAATTAACAGCTAAAAACATTCTCGTAAAAAGCTTTAAATTTAAGGCGACAGAGACACTTTACCGAGTATCACGTCTGCTTATTATTTTTAAATTAAGTGATGTAATTAATTTCAGCCCACGACCTGGCAGGAAGCGATCAAGGAGGCTTCAACGACCCTTACGTAAGGTTAGCCTTGCTACCGGAAGTGGACAACAGAGCCAGACAGACGCAGGTTCACCGTAACGATCCCAACCCTTTCTTTGATCAGCACTTCAAGTTTCCTGTCTCCCATGACGAACTTTGCGATAAGACTCTGCTGCTCCAAGTTTATGATTTTGACAGGTTCGGATATTTTAAATATTTGTTTAATATTTCTATTGTATTTTTTAGTTTACGAGTAAAATTGTTACGGACTTCCGTGTTAATGGTTGTTGCCATTTAAGGATTGCGGACTATAATAACATAATAATCAAATTGTACTAGAAATTTCACAATATATTGCTTTATATAATATTGGGTTACTCTTTGTTTGTTCAATATCTTGGAGAAGAGTCTAGGATGATTCGACGCCGGGACAACTGGGCGCCACGCAATCGAATGAAATTTGAAAGTAAATACACGTTCGTGAATCATAGGTACTCCTAAAATTATATATTTAACGTTCATATTTATATATCCATTATTATATTATTATTTAATACTTGGTGAGAATTTAAATATGCACACGTAAATAATGATTTTATTATGCATATGTTTAAGTTTCAACGAGAAGGGAGTTCGTTTATTTTTCTATAAAGCCTCAGGCATGATAATTCTCAATCCGCAATAAAAAAAAACATTATGTTAAGAAGTAGTAGACAGAAACTGATTAAAATTTCTCGTCTACTTTCTGTATAAAATTGTAACGAACGTCTATTTATTTCATTCGACAGTGCGGCGTCCAGTTGTCCCATTCCCTTTGTACAATTTTATAATCTCGAAATCATAATTAAAAGAATGTGATACCTACCTTGATGCTTTTTTCCAAATGCAAGAATAGAGTTTTAGATTATAATTTGGTAATTTTGTATTTAAAATTACTATCCGGTGCGTCAGAATTTCTCGTCATGCCACTTACTGGGCGTCTTACGTGGGCGAAGTCGGCGAAGTGTTGAGCGGCGCGCGCAACTCAATCGTATAACCGTGTGTGAAAATGTTCCTAGACAAAGTCTCCTTTTGGTTATACGTTTATACGTTTATACGTTTGAGTTCGCCGCTCAACTCGCCGCCGAACGCGTTTACCTAAGACGAGCCGTAGCGAATTACTCTGACACACCGTTAGACAGATGTCTAGCAGAGTAATATTTTTATTGTAAATTGTCCAGTCATGTGCAATTATTTATCTTTTCCTTATTAATGGCTTAGTATAACCATGTAAGAGGTATAAAAAATAGACGATTACCGCTTTTGCTACTTCAATACTTTAACGCAATTTTTTTTTATTATTTTCATTTGTTTTGAAACAAATGAGTCACTTTTTTACTTGTTCCTTTTGATTCCATCATTAAACATGAATAATTAAAAATAGTCGTGTTTTTATTATTTGCGAATATTTCATACAATAAAAGTTTCTAGTAGTAGGTAGTCACTAAAGAACAATATTGGGTTAGAAAATAGCCTCCTAAAATTGAATAAAAAAAAAAGATCGGTGTGTGCACTTATGTACGCGCGTTAAAAGTTATACTTTTTTGGCGCAACAAAACAAAAACAAAACTTGTGATAGCCTAGATTCTTCGACTAGCTCTTAATTATCTTGTTAAATTACACACGTAAGAAAACGGGCCGCTTATTGAAGCGCCGTTGGTTTATTTCGATACACTTTAACTTATATTACTAAATTATATAATGGTTTCTCGTTGTTTTATTTTTTAAAGTACCAAATATCACTCTGACGTTTAATAGTTTGTTTACATAAGGAATTGCAAATGGCCGACAATAATAAATTCGCTGCCTAGGCAATGGAACAATTCTAAAATATAATATTATACTGTATAATAAATTCGCTGCTTAGGCAACGGAACAATTATAAACTATAATATTATACTGTACAATCGTCACGATTGCAGTATCATACTGTGGCGTAAAGGTAGTGCGTTCGGCTGATAACCGAACAATCGGTGGTTCAAATCCAATCGAGTGCGTTTTTTTTCTGTGAAAAAATAAATTATGTGTTACATGTCACACGCCAAAAATACACTCTGATCTCATTTCCCAAACGCGCCTAAAGAAGTATAACTCCAAAAATATATAAAATACTTTACATTCACATAAAAAATAAGTATTAAATTTGTTCATGTCGATGTTTGTTATGAAAATAAGTGCCTCGACAACTCGTGTTTCACCCATAATATGCCCTCTTATTTACATTCGATGTATCAATAATTAATAATATGTAATAAATACATTATCCGTAGATACTCGCGCAATGAAGTAACCGGAGAGGTCCGCGTAGCACTCGACGGTCTGAGCGTAGCGGGCGGCGTAGAGGTGTGGGGCGAGATCGCGCGCCAGAAGAGACCTCCCGAAGAGCTCCAAGAGCTTCTCCTCTCCCTCAGCTATCTGCCCTCCGCCGAGAGGCTGACGGTCGTCGTCCTCAAGGCGAGGAACCTCTTGACTCCGGGACAGGATAGTAAAGAAACTCTAGGTAATGAAGCGATCTAGTGTTGGTTCGTGTGTTTTGTCAGTCGGGTGAATTTTGAGTATCTACTCTTTGCTTTTGAAGTACACACTTGTAAAGGATTTTGACAATAAACTTTCAAAGACTATCGTTGCGCATTCAAACTATATATTATCAAAATATTATAGGGCTTTTGATAAACGATAAGTACAGATTTTTACGTAATGTAATTGTTGGTTTTTTCATTATTATGTATGTTGACTGTACCTATATTAAATGTAGTGACATATTTTAACGTTTTACGTACGTGCCTATGCATAATATTTTAGCATGGATACATGCTTTTGTCTTGACCTCATGGGCGGATTCGTTATGAAAAATCGCACAGGCGTAACGCAAATTAAGTCACAAAAGTAGCGTGGCCGCGAGAGACTCTAGTCGGCCGCGAACGCGAACGGTGCTTCGGGAATGACGCGTAAACCCACGCCCTGCAATTTATTTTATTTTATTTTCTTTCTAATTCGGACAACCAGCATTCAGAGAATCAGTAGGCAAAGCATGTTTCCATGTTTAATAATTTGAGCAGTCAGGGTATGTTTTTTTGATACTTTCGTAAAACTTTAAATTAAAAATACATCAAACAATGACTATCGTTTAATGAAAGACGATTACACTATCCTGATGGAAATTGCTGAAATGACATTTAACTCAATGCTCTGGAACTTTACTGTCACGTCATGTTCAACATGTCTTGCATTCTGACAGTACTGCTTTACGATAGTGAGTCATGGCACCATATTGTGCTGAATTTCAAGAATAGAGAACGCATTGGGAAATGTTTATAACAGCTTAGAAATGTGCATCAATGTGAAATCATTTTGTACTAATAAAAATGGCATTCAAATCTGTGTAACCTTATATACTATGGAAGTTTTTGAACTAAGTATACAAATATGCTGACTTCTATGTCTGAAATTTGACAATCGCCCGAAAGGAAGAAATATGAGACCAATATACGTCACGAAATGGCATACGCTCCCTACTCCTCCGATATAAGCGATCCGTTAGAGTAAGGCCCGTTTCAGACGGGACACCGGTGTCGCGCTCGTATATAATAAGGACGCCTTTGTATTCGAATAAAGGGACCTTTGTATTATGATTATGAACGTCCCTGAGCTAATGAGTCAAAGCGTGTCCGGTACACTTTTCCGTCGGCCGCTACATTCTCAAGCCGCTGATACACTTGTTTTTATTACCGCAGCCAGTTTTATGTTCTAATTTATAACGCGAAATTATGCATTGACTCATTAGCTCTGGAGTGTTCATAAACATAATACAAAGGACCTTTTCTCGTATACGTCTCCTGGCCTGAGTAAAGTATAAGACTCGATTATAGATTAATATACCTAGTGTTGATTACGTCTTAAAGTGGGGCCACACCGGCAACAAGTCGCGCGACAACTCGTTAAATTTTACGATAATTATCATAATTGCTTAAGAAATTTTACGATAATTATCGTGCTTATCGTAAAATTTAACGAGTTGTCGCGCGACTTGTTTTCGGTGTGGCCGCACTTTTACGTAGGTCAACAAGACAGTGGATATACTACGAGCAAAATTTATCTTATTTTATATAACATACTGTGTGTTCGCTTTTTATTAATAATTATATATATTATAATATTTGCAAGATGAATAATTTCAATCAAAAAAGTACCTATTAATCATAATACAGTTTTTACAAAACAATTGTTTCGTTTTTAGATTTTAAATCAATGGTCAATCAAAACGTTAACATACTCGTGTCGTTAACATATTTGCGTTTTTTATTTTGTACCACAGCAAAATTCTTTATATCTGTTTACCACTAATAGCAAAATTGTTTGACTTCTGCCATCGTGAAAGACACACACATTTTTTTATTTCGTTTATTTTTTACATTTATATATAGTTTACCTATTTATAATACGTAAAAAAAAGTTTGTCGCCAAAAAAAACAAAAGTTAGATTAATAATTAATTCAATCGTGCGATATAATGTGTTATAGCCGTGCGAAAGTTTTCCCCTATAAATGTTTTATTATTCTATTGATTCCATAAATAATTCACACTCAGTTGCGCAGTATATAATTTATAATTCCGTTTTCAGACCCCTTCGTGAAAGTTTACCTTCTAGTTTCGGGAAAGAGGGTGAAAAAAAAGAAAACTGCAAGTTGCAAAGACACCGCAAATCCGGCCTGGAACGAAGCTCTTTCCTTCAGTCTCTCGTCAAACAATATCCAAGACGCTGCACTCGAGGTAAGCTAGATAATTCGGTTTATATTATAAGCTTATTTAAGTTTACTTTTGTATAACTTCTTAAAGTCGACGGACTTGTGGGTAAAGTTTTCTGAGTGGAATTTATTGGATGACTTTATCTTTATAGCATCTGAAGAATAGAAGACCCTCCTCGTAAACGATCCTGCTCACATATAATTGGATCTACAACAGTGCTGCCAACCGTACTAAAATGTTCTCTTGTGAAGTTGTAGATCACGAGTTCGAATTCGCCTTTTTTACTTTCCTCCGCATCTATTCTAATACACAAGACTGCTATCGAGGGTAGTTCTTCATATTTTTGTATTGAAGTATTATAATTTTTACAGCGTTCGAAATGTAAAATTTTACGAACCGGAGCGTTAAATATTTTTCCGAAAATATTAACAAAGTTGGGTATCTAATGTTATGTATGTGTTATAAAAATAAGTGTGTTAGATTTTTTGTTATAATAACATATTTAGCTCAGATGGACGAATTATTTTTTCTATAAGACGGAGCAGCGATAATTTTGGGGATTTCATGTACCAGAACGGCGCTCCGGTGCGCTCCAGTCTATTTCAAGCCCTGAATTTTTACAATAAGTTAATTGTAATTGTTACAATAAGTGCTATGTTTTAATAGCACTTCTCTTGCCTGTGCTAACTTTTAGTGTGAGATAGACTGTTTAGACGGCTAACTTATTGTAACAATTATAATACCGCAATACAAACATATGTTAAACTATCCTCGATAACCGCCGATAGCAGTATTGTGTATAAAACAGATGCGCTTTACACCGATTTCAGCGCATAGCTCAGTTAGACACTGTTTCGCAAGAATTGTCTCTTTGACTATAGTTAAACGTATAATTAATTATATTATAGGTCACCGTTACGATTTGTCATAAATAGTGTCTCCCCTCTCAAACCCAGTCTCGAGTATCGAACAATGAAAGCTCTCAATTGACTGAGAACTATGGTCAAGTCTGGAAGTGTGGTGGATTGCAAATTATAGAATACCAAGTTGCACGCAAAGCATTCTCACTCAAATGAAATTTCATCGAGATTCTGCAAGCTGAGGAAAACAGTGTTTTACCTTTGCTAACTTCTTGGGCAACACCCTGTAGCCATAATCCAATGCGTAAGGCACTGGCTTGTCATCCGAGGACTCTGAGTTCAGTGCCCGGTGATGTCACTATACATCTATGTAATTTTCCCAACGTCTAGATGTTTTTGCAGGGCTCTAAATGGACCGAAGCGCACTGGAGCACCGTTCCGGTTCGTGAAATCGGTAAAATTATCGCTCCATTTCGTGGAAAAAATATGTTGACCGTCTGAGCTAGATATGCCATATAATAGAAAATCTAACACACTTATTTTTATAAAATACATATAAAATTTGATAACTATGTAAATATCTTCAGAAAATTGTCTAGCGCTCCGGTTCGTAAACTTTTCCATTTTGAGCGCTGTGTTTTTGTGATTTTTTTCACTGTTGCTACTACACTGCTGAACTATCATTGGGCAAAATGGACTGTTGTAGTGGTAAAGGAAAAGAATAACTAGTTTTGTACCCGAGACAAATTTATATTGTTGCAAGTGGGTGGTTGTATATTGTATATACTCCCGAGGAGCAGAACTAACCTGCCATTGGTGATGCCGATTGGGAGGGCAATAACTCTGTTTAACCAAATTGCTTTGGATGTTGATATATTCCATCTACGTTGGGATGAGTATAGGTGGACGTTATTTTATAAATTATTAAAATAGGGTCTGCTTAACTCATCCGGTGTACTTCCTTGTACCTATATAATTTTTTTGTATTTACACATTTATACTGTAGAATAACTTAATACTGATCTATCTCTTTTGTTATGTACCTAATATTGTTTTAATAATATTTCGTTATTTCTAAATGTCATGTTGTGAACATCTTAAACTTATAATTTGTAATGTCCACAATATGTAAAATAAATGAATTGAATTGAATTGAAATGTTTATTTAATGTGTGCCTATAACATATTTTTAGGTATGCGTGTCGAGCGGCAGCCAAGCGGTGGGCTGGTGCTGTGTTGGGGCTACTGAAAATGGTCAAGAAGCGTTACACTGGTCACAGATGACGCAGCAACCGAGGAAAGCCACTGCAATGTGGCACACACTCAGATAAACTAAACCCCGTTGAAGTATTGTCACTATATGATTGGTCTATTCACTATTGAATTACCCCAAGCTTACATAATAGTGGGTATCCTATCATTCATCGACCAACTACTCGAGAACTACTAAACGTTTTTAAAAGTCGCCAGCCAGGTGTGTATTTCAGGGAATATGAAGAATGCAGCTCGTGCCGCTCTTCCCCATATATAACTAGCCCTGCTGGATTAATACCCGTGTGGCAGACCCGTATGTCCCTGCGTAAAATCCACATAATCAAACCGTTGAAAATGTAGATTGTATTGTCTTGTAAAATCGCTGGATTCGGAACGAGACAACAAAATTCAAATGGCTTTATACAAGGGCTCGGAAGTCGCAGGTAAATAATTTATTATTAGACTTTGCAGACTATTTCAATTGGGGTGTGAGTATGTATATGTTCAGCTATTTAGGTCAGATAAATACATATGTATATTAAAAGTCTTGTCGTGCTCACTGGTAATACCCGAATATATGTTTATTGTTCCACTGTGCATTGATTCAAGTACTCAAGTACGGGTTTGGAAAAAAATGTGCATAATATCATACATAACAATTTCGACAGTGGAGCTATTAATTTTATTATCCCACTTACTTTTTAGTCCTGTTTGAAAACTGGGCCTTCAAAAAATAATTTCTAAAACTTGGAAGCAAGAAAAAATAAAAGCCAATCTTATTGTGACGATATGACGTGAATCATCCCTGTCAAAATCCTATAGTGGAAATAATCTGGCAGCAAAACTTTAGAGCACTTGCACAATTGAATTTTATAACTGTTTTGTGACATCATATGGATTTATTTTATACCAAAAAATAAAGCCTAAATTTTGATGCTAACATATTATTTTTTGTAAATAATTTTTCATTATATACCTACCATTGTTTACTATAATATAGGATAGATCTTTAGTTAAATTTATTGTATTTGATGCATACACATTTTCTGACAGTCCATAAAGCATTCGGAGCCATTGATTGGTCGGTGTATTGGTATTAAACTGTATGCCGCTAATGAGGTATTGACTGATTAGTATGGGGATCGTTTTCAGCCAATTAGATTTTTGGGTTTGCCCAAACTGAAGGTGGGCAATGTATGACTTTCGTTTCTAAGAATGTTTCCATTAGCGCAGTGAACAAATCAAATCTCATTTTTATATAGAGGAAGAACAGATTCTTCTTGTTTTGAGGCCACAACGAGGTCACTTTAGAACTCTGATAGTGTCATTTTAAACTAACTATACCAACACCTAAATGAGTCGCCTACACTGCCAAAAGAGTCAACATCATTCTACCTATGTTTAAACCAATAAAGCTGACTTAATTATATTATGAAAACCCTATTCTATAAATAAACAATCTGTATGTAGGTATTCGAATAAGATTATTATTTGATCCTTTTCATGAAGCCTAGCACTTCATGAAATCATAACTCTGACATCTATGAGACAAAAAGTGTATTAACAATAAGATATAAATAAAGCATTTACAATAAAATTGTTACATTGCTACAAAAAGATTTAACTTTCATAATAGAGGTATTACAACAAGTGGGTCGATAAGTACAGAATAGACCCACTGGTAGGGATTCCACAAAATGTAACTTGGTAACGATAGAAAAAATAATATTTTCTGTATCAGTAATTGAATGCGTTATATCTAAATATAAATAAATGTGGCAACCTGCTCGTTGACCTTTAACTATGTTACTTATCATTATTATCAATTCTACGTGATCAGTCTAGCGGCCCCAAATAATATGTCTGTAATTATAAAATTAATTGTAACACCATTAAGAAATAGAAATATTTAAGATATATTAGCTATCTACGTCAATTCTGCAGACTTTTATTATTTCAATGTGAGGTTTTTCCGGCGTTATAACTTTTCATTACTTAAAATAGATGTCAGTGTTTGTTGGATTGAAAATCTGTTCCTAATTTTATTATTCTTTAATTACTTAGTTAGGTAGGTGTCTACTATAATAAAGTTCTGTAACTAAACATACCTACTTAAATTCTGTGCATGAGTTAGTCGCAATCTAAAATAAAATACAACATGTCTAACCGTTTGATTATCAATATATTATGAGAAATGTGCAAGTGCCCTTGGTATAACGAAATGCGGTTTTCTTAATGATTTGAAATAAATCTTTCTATCTTCAAAATTTTTAACGCCTTTGACATGACTTATTAATATTTATTAAATGACTGTGTTATTTATAAATGTCTTGGTAGTATTTTAATGTAATGTTTTGTGAAAGTTTAAAAAAAATTTAAGGATCCATTCTTAATGATAAAATAATTCTAAGATTAAGTCGCTTTCAAATTGTTTACCTAAATGTATTGATGTTGGTGACGACAAGCTAGCATGATGTTTAAACATAAAACAATATGTATGCATTCGATTATTAAATAAATTAAAAAATGTAAAAATGAAATATTCTAGGCCTAAAATATGGATAAATAATTAATCAGATATGAAAATATTCTCTTTTATTCTTCTTTAATATTGGCTAACAATCGTAGAAATATCCGAAAGCATAACCCCCCCTAGATTTATATAAGCTCATTTTCAACTTGCATTGAATGTACAATATATTTCTAAGCCCAAATAAATTCAAATAAAAAAAACATTCTTCTGTTCTCTTAATACGATAAATCCATTAATAGTATTTATTACCTATTATAGTGTAGGCATTACGTATATTATTCCATAAAATTGTAATTAAAAATGTGAAAGCTGTTAATGATTCTTCCTATTTTCTATCACCATTGTTGATATAATATTATTTTATAAAGTACAATATCGTCACCGTTCAGGCAAAAGTCTCCAACCCATAAAACATCATTTCGAGATATCGCGATTTGAATGTTTGGAGATAAAGGAAAAATCATATTTTAATGTTTTTAAGGTTCTATTTACATTAGGTCGCATAGCTTCACCGTGGGGGTAACAGGTATGCCTCGGTCGGGTGGTATTGACTAACGTAGTGACGCCGATGATGCTGTCCTATTCGACAACTCAATCGAGGGCATTCAAGAGACGATCGACAGGTTGCATAACAACTCCTCTCGCGTTGGTTTGAAAATCAACGCGAAGAAAACCAACGTCTTGTGCAATAGTACCTGTCCTGATCCAAATTTCCCTCTGATTAGCGTTGGACAAAACATCGAGTGCGTCGACAGCTTCAAGTACCTGGGGGTACACATCACGGGAGATGGCATTTTGCAGAAAGAGCTCGCTATCCGAATGGGAATGGCTGGAGCAACATTCAACTCGATGCGAAATGTCTGGGACTCACGATTGTGCTCGGTCAAAACCAATTGCCGCCTATTTGACGCTTGCATTCTGACGGTGCTGCTTTACGGTAGCGAATCATGGCACCTTACGAAGGCTCAGAGCAACCGTATACTGAGCTTCGAAAACAGATGTTTGCGACGAATACTGGGTGTGCGGTGATATGACTTTAGGAGCAACGAGGAGATAAGAGAACGTACCAAGCAGCTTCTCATCACGCTGAAAGTGAAGAGGCGACGTTGGACCTGGCTTGGCCACGTGCTGCGGATGCCAGAAGAGAACTTTAACCTGACTTGCCTGTTCTTTAAGCCGACCGGATTCCGGCGTCCTGGAAGGCCGCTAAATACAATCTACAGAGTGTATACGGCGGAGCTACGGGATGCTGGTTTGACCTGGAACGAAGCAACAAGACTGGCAATTGACAGGGATTCTTGGAGGCGCCGCGTGGTGTCCATATGCTCCAGTTAAGGGGCGGATATGAGCAAAGAAGAAGAAGAAGAATTTACATTAAATAATTTTCTTAAGTCTCCTTAATAAATTCTTTAGGTTATATTTACTTTTTGATGATAATTAATACATCTGGAAGGTTTTGAAGGAGCCAACATGGCTAAAATGTGGTTGGTAACTTTTGCTAGTTAGTAATCTGCATCAATCCGATCTTATTATGACAAGCTAAAGTAACTATTCCTGTTTAGTTATTGTTGCCTGTTTCAGACAAGCAAAGTTTTCAAATGACAAATCAGTAAAAGTCACCATACATAGGTGTTTATATATTTATAATGAAGGATTAATTTTTTATATTGTCAAGAATATCTATCCGCATATAATGACTTATGCTTGTTAAGATTTTATCGAAAGTCATTCAGTGAAAAACAAATAATTCGGATTTAAGTAAAATTTTACTAAATAATTTACTGTGGTGACTTTTGCATCTTAAAAAGCATAATTTTACACTTCGGGTGACAAACTCAACTCAAAGCTGCCTTTTTGCCTGAACGGTGACACGATATTATCATATTTTTGTCACCAATATGTATGTATAGATTCAAAAGTATAGTTTTGATACATCCATTAATCTAATAAAATATTATGATAATATATTGTATATTTAAGTTTATGTCAGTACAATCTATAACAACCAATGTATACATTATAAATTCTATGAAATCTAACTATTTATTTTTGTATGAAACAATCATTAAAACCATTGAGAAAAAATATTGACAATAAAGTGTACAACACGGTGAAAACTAACCAAATTTATCAAACAAAACTCAATCAATGCATCAATTTAAAAAAATAATTATTCAGCGATACAGTTAACCTAGGATCCGGAATCCAGGAATAGCAATCCCTATCGAAAATATATATATTCTATGTTTAAATTTTTCAACAAACTGCATATTTCATAGGCACACTATGCCAATGTACGGGCCATAGAGAGATATCTGCTTACCAAAGATGTTCAAAAAATATTTTTCTGTAGAGATGGAGCCTAAATGTATGAAATTGAAACAAAAAAAGACCACTGGTCCACTGATTAAGTTACCTCGCATTGCAGGTTCACTTGTAAAGAACTTCACACAATGACATTTATTTGCCAATTTGCAGGACGTATAGTGAGACGATCTGTCACGATGAGTAGATAAGCAGTCAATAATACTACATATCAGCATTATTATTTTTTTGAAAAATATTGTACAATTTGTGTAAAACCACTAAAACTGCACTCGAGTAAGTAATCACAATGAACATATAAAGCAACCGCCATTGGGTATGTAAAAAAATCGGAATGGTATATTGTGGAGTTTACCAGCTTAACCAGGCTTAATTTGTTTGCAAAATTATTTCATATGTCCATAACAGAAATAACATATACCTACTTTTGTTAATAGTCACAATTCTTTGGTACTTACATACTTATATTTGGAATTTTATGATTCGTCATCTAAAATTTAGATAGGTACTACCTATTCATTGACAATTTTATTATATTGTATGAAACATATTTTATGTCTCAGTGCAGCATAGGCAAATAAATCATAATAATTACAAGATAAAAAGAACTTTTTATATACACCGTTTTTAAATTTTCTGTTGAATCATATAACCTTGACTTGACTAGCTTAAACGATCAAAAAAATTTTTACTTGATAGAAATAATACTGAAATGTCATTTTGACTTTTTATATTGATTTCCATAGTACCGCACGTATATATTAATAATTTAGTTGCTAGGACCCCAGACCCCTAGCAACCAATAATGGTGTCGAAATAAATTTTCACACAAAACAGAATTAACTGAAAATGAATTCAATTCTACTTAAAGATGGCTAAAAGTATTAAAAAAATGCATTGGCATCGTGTTCTGATGTATTCTAAAAGTTTCAAATATCTAGCTAGTCGGGAAGTTAGTTAAAAATCGATTGCAAGATTAATTGTACTGGATAAACAACCACCGGACAAATAAGAATACGACCTAATAAAAACGTTGTAAAAATGTGAAACTCACTACAAATGAACTTGCAATGTTAATAGACTTCTAGCTAATTTACAATAATTTACTTTATTAACTATATAATATCAACTTAATTTTCATATTATCTGTGTATGGCATGAATATATTGCTAAGTCATCATCTATATTAATTCCCACCGCCGCTATTTTTAAGTTTGGTTTTCTGAGATAAATCAGATTACCTATGTCTATGGATGTTTTAAAAACATCCCTGAATTACCACAGAAAACCAAACTTAAAAATAGCTGCCCTGAGAATTAATGTTTTTTGACTTATCAGTATAATATTCACGCCATACACATATAATATATTAGCTCCACTCCATTGAAGATTTTTTTCAACAATAAAAATAAACATTTTATTGAGAACAATATGTATTAGGAAGACATGGTCCATATATTTTGTACTGAAATTATAATGGTTAAAAAATTTTGAGCTAGTCTAGGTACTAGTTTAAAATTTAGATACCCTATTTGTGCTTCGTATTACTTAAGCTGGCACTACAAACCATTCAGTTGACCTTACAACAATCTTTATCCCGAGCTCTCTCTCTCTCTTCAGTCTGTCACACGCAGCCTCTCTGCATTCCTCTTGACGTTATCTACCCCTCTTCTCCGGAGACGGCCAGGGGCCGTGTGCCTACAGGGTTACCTTAATTAACTTTATGGGAATCTCTAGATCTCTCACATCTAACAATGTTTGAGTCTTCGCACAATCGAGACATTAATTATATTAGGCTTTCCATTATAAAAAATAATAATTATCATTTTATATCTATACCACATTTGTGTATCTATTGCAGTACTTCATGTTTAGTAAACTTTAAGTTAATCTCTTTAATTCATTGCTATGAATGTATTCATCTTCCATAAATGCCCTTACAGTATTGACAGCATAAAAATATCTTAGGTTAAACTTATACATAATATTATATCCTTTTCAAATCTCCGTGTCTAAATAATAGTGCATTAATTCTTCACATATGATATAAAATATCCAAATTTGGCGTTATGATATATTTATGTGTCGACCTGTTGTGTTTAATTGTGTCTGATGTTGTAATGATGTGTGAAAAATACCAATATTTTAATAACCATAGTATTTAAGATAAAATTAGGCAAATCTTACGTGTCAAATAACTACTTAATAATATAGAATTGAAAAAAAACAATAAATATAATATATAAGCACAAATAAATTTAATATATATGTATTCCCTTTTACTTATTTGACTTGACATTTTAATTACAGATTTATTTTTACTACATTTATTTGTAATACAAAAATTTCTTACTACATTTCTTATAAAAAATATAGGTATGATTTGTTTAAATTAAACTACACAATATTACGGCTTGCTGGCTAGCCTTAGAACCTCCCAATCGGTAATGTAATCATCCCAGGAAATCTTCATCGTACACCAATACCGTAACATCTCAAAAGCCTCCAGTATTCTGACAGTCCGTTCCTTTAACATCCAGGTTTCAACTTCATTGTCCAGTACAGATTTAATATAGCACTTGAATGCCCCCCATCGAATATGCAAACTTATATAGATCAATTGCAGATGAAACGTTTCATTTTTTCAGTTGTATTTCTTGTCATCACAATTATTCTTATCTTGATCTCATGGTCTGAATTGCGTGAGGTATTCACCCGATCCTCACCGGCTTACCCTCAATATACAGGTAGACGTTTTGGCTTACTGGCATAAATGGCAAATACAACATGTTTAGCACAATATAACTTAATTATATTATTCACTTTATGTAAAGATATTAATTAGTATATACATATTATTCTATATTCATATAACAAAATTAAATTGGCATATTCTCAATTATATCTACTGGCAGTCATTCCACGATAAGTTGCATTTGGCCTGCCTATGCTACGCGATGACCAAATTATTTGCTGACAGTTCCACATGGTACAAACGTTGCTGAAGTGATCGCAGTAAATATAACCACAATCATTAATAATTTTAAAACACAGCATGTAATCGTTATATGAAACATTTTCTCGTATCTTAATCTAACCATTGACTCTTTTCTTAGGATAGGTTCAGTATTCAATTTATATAATATTTTATTATAAGTCATGGTAAATTATGTATTTATATTGTAATAAGAGTAATTTTAATTTTTATATAAAAAAAACTGAATTGCAAAAGAAATGATCCAGCTAGCCATAAAGCCACGTTTCTGTGATGATGGTAACGTGTACTATAGGTACTATTTTAAATTATTAACACTTTAAAATCCTCACTATGCCTAAATTTATATGATGGATTTAATTATGTAATATATTTTTAAACCGTTTGACTTCACTCTAAATCTGTGTGCAAATTATGGTCGGTTGGTAATTCATTACGATTTCAATTATTCATAAAATGTCTTTAATTATAAATACCCAAATATATGTCCATTTTTATTCCATGTATCTAAACGGATAAATGTTTATATGTTTAAAAGGCAGACTACTTAATTCAATAAAATAATTTAATGTAATTCATAGTATTTTATTTATTTCTGACTAACATTATGACTCATTCACTGCTGACTAGTTAATTACCACAACTCGGTCAGTGCTAAAGACACGCCTGGCTTGTAGCAATTAACATGACTAGCTGAGCCAGTTGGCAGTCGCCAGTCTGTCTCGCTAGGTCTTGCAGACGGCTTGGCGGTTTTGGATTTTAATATAATTGTAAAGTATGCATAGAGTTTTCCCTTCAGAATGGATTTTCATTCACCTCAGACAGTTTGACATTTCGCTGATTTGTCAGTTTTACGATTTGCAAGCACTGTCAATATAAATTTGGGGTCATATATGTATAGTCTATTCTGGAGTCTGGCCTTCACAATATCGTCTGACACCACCTTAGGCTGATAGGCCAAGTAGAACAGCTGACAATCGCTGATTGCGACCACTGACATTTTAATAGAATATAATATGTTTAGTTATATAAATGTTTCGTTAAGACACGTGCATTTAAATATGATAAATAATTATACATCTCATAAATTCGAATATAAAGCAATGTATGTGATTATTATAAATAGCGATCCAATATAACATGAATATTAATCTGCCACGGGACCCATTTAGATAAAAAAAGGTTAGCAGTCTATAAAAAATAAATGCTTGCAGCCGTTGAATAATATTTAAAAAATCAAATTTTGAATTAAAATTTAACCTTAAATAACATAGTCTTCCGGTGCGGGACATTCATATAGAAACAAATGTTGATAAATAATGGTCATATTATATCTGAGAGGAATTGACCAATTCTGATAAGAATAGGAATTTATAAGATCCAAAGGTGTGGAATCAGCTTATAGAGACCTTCATCCAGCAGTGGATTGATACAGGTTGATGACGATAAATAATGACTATATAAATGGGTAGGTATATAAAATCACAAATTAAAAAAAATATAGCAATTTATATGACCAAGTAGAGTAGAATTAGGTTGGGATAACCTTCATCCAGCAGTGGATTGATCCTGGTTGATGATAATGATGATATTATGAATGGGTAAATATAATATCAGCAATTTTGATAAATATAGCAATTCATATGACCGACAGAAATACAAATAACTGAGAGAGGCCTTCATCCAGCAGTGGATCATCCGGCAAATGCCGAATAATGCTTATCATCACTTTGACAGATCATCATTAGTCTATGGATCGTCCGAATTGGTTTGACGTTTCATGTCAAACCATTTCTAATGGTCCGAGAATGGTTTGATTTTCAATGATACACTGAACCAAATGTCAAATCTCAAACCATTTCCGGTCTACTTTCTACTCATACAATTTGTACATATATTGTCTATGGTTTAGTTTGGTTGGTTTGATTCAGGTTCAATGATATGAACCTAAAGACGATAGAAATAGGTATAATATCACAAATTCGTATAACTGATAGTAGTATAATCAGGTTGCGGAACCCTTCATCCCGTAGTGGATACATATCAAAATGTAGATATTATTATAATATCACCCGTTATTGATGTCTTTCACTAATGTCAGATTGTCTAAAATAAAGATTTAAATTGTCTGTTTCATTCATTACAATGGCAATTTTGTTTTCAGTAGATTCAAATTTGGCATAAATTTTGATATTAATCTATGGAAAGGTAATTATTCAATAAAAAAAAGTTTGTAGGAAATAATAATGTAATAAAAATAATAAATGTGACAGCCATAAAAAAGTATTTAAAAAAATCAAATTTGGAATATCACGTATCTATGAAATTATAGCAGTGACGGATGTGGCTGTCATAAGATAATTTACGTAGTGAATCGTACCAAGATTATGGTTTTCTCACCGGAAAAAAGTGCGCCAATGCCTACATTATAGGAGATAATTAAATGTGGTAATTAACTGGTCAGCAGTGAAAGTATATGTATCTAATGGCCACACGCCAGGCGTGTTCTTAGCACTGAATGTATTAATATAGACTCACCATTATATCATCACTGTGGACGTCTTAACAGCACATCCATCAAGATTATAGATTATTATTGTTACTAATTCATATTAGACGTATTGATAGTTTTGAAACAAAGTTATTTTTGTTAATTCTACTCTAACTGAGTCATTTACATTGACAGCTGTGTCGGACTGTAAACCCATCTACGGAATGATCCACTATATTATAAGTTGTATATTACATAATTAGAATAAGTTATAGTTGACTGTTTTGAAGATGGGTTTATAGCCCGACACAGTTAAAGTAGAATTAACGAAAATGACTGTATATCGAAAGAATTACAATGGAATTCTATCATGTAAACGCCAGTTCAATTAATGACTTAGAAGTAGTTTTCCATGGTTCAACAATAATTCAGAAATACGAATTTCTAATTTGATATAGTAGGGATTGAAATCCTGAACATAATTTTCTATCAATCCTGGATTACTCATTTTTATAATACAGTAAAACCTCGTTAATACGAACATGATTAATTCGAAATTCACTGTAAATCGAAATTTTTGCAAAAATTCATAAGATCTATTGAAGTAGATATAGCGATTTTGAACAATTTTATAAAATTGGAACAAGAAACTTTTACTTCCAAGTTTTACTATGTTTTTGCCATGTATTTCGTATTTCGAATTTTTTTTCGATTTTCTGTCCCTTAGATTTTGAATTACTGAACTTTTACTGTACTGATTATTTTATTACAACGTTTTTATTAGCTCGTATTCTTGTTTGTCCAGTACAAATCTCGCAATCGATTTTTAACTAACTTACCGACAAGCTAGACATTTGAAACTTTTAGAATATACCAGAACACGATGCCAATGCATTCTTTTAATACTTTTAGCCATCTTTAAGCAGAATTGAATTCATTTTCAGTTAATTCTGTTTTGTATGGAAAGTTATTTCAGAAAAATCCGTAAAAAGTAAAAGACTATTATTGGTTGCTAAGGGGACATTTCAGTATTCTATATTTGTTTGTTTGTTTTTTATTTACTTCATATCAAGTACAAGTTTGAGCATATTGAGCATAATAATTCAACGGAAAATTTAAAAACGTATATAAAAAGTTCTTTTTATCTTGTAATTATTTATAAGTTAAAAGCTAAATCAAATCCTGAGATAAAAACATTTTCAATTTTGGGATTAAGAAATTGAATAGTATTTCAGTAATTCCAATCCCAATACCTATATTTAGTAATTTGAATGAAAAAAAATTGGAGTTTGGGAGTTTTAAATATGATCCGTGTGTGGTAAGGTAGACAAGGTGTTTTTGTTCAATTGAAATAAAATACAGGATAGTCTTAAAAGTTGTCTGTATTTGTAAATATGACATTTAAATATTTATAACAATATAGTTATATTTACACTTGGGAAACACAATTAAACTTTAACAGCTGTCCTGTTACAACAAAGATATAAAATTAATTTCATTCAGACTTGTCAACTTAACAGTAACACTATGCAGGTTATTTTATTGCAATTAAATATTTGAAAGATTAATTCAATTCAAATAGATAAAACTAAACCATAATCGGGTTGAAAACATATTCATTAATACGCACTACATGATATTATTACATTAAAAATAAAAATAAATAATTCACGATTTGAGAATGTGACGCGGAAAGGTTCCCACCCCCCCCGCCGATATAAACCTTCAACGGCATATTATGGCGTTCACAAAAATATTTTATATCATACACTGATATTAAAATTATAATATTCACACATAATCAGGTAAAAATATAGTTATTCGTAAAAATATTTCATATTTCACGTTGTCACTTTGTGCACCATTGATACCCTGAAACAAAGAATCTAACATTATTATCTTCATATTATGAAATCACTTCAATTATGGTAACGGTCAATCAGTGGCGAAGGGTGGAGGTAGGCTGTTCCGCCATAATTAGTGCACACTAAACTTTATCAGTCAGACCTATTTGATTTCATTGAAATAAGACTACAATTTACAGATGGTGTTGGTTAGTTTTTAAAATTCAATTAAACCCTGTGAAAACCAAACCATAACACACAATAGTCAAAAAATACTCTATTACGCTATTAAATCATACCATAACTTTGGATATTTTATAGATAGAATAATATTTTTTTATCTATTATAGTTTGGTTAAGGCATGGCTTAAGGCTATACTTCAGCTGGGGCACGGTCTAAAACGATCATGACTACGCAACGCAAAGATTGTGTAAACGACGCGTGCGGAACAAAACATAATTTGTCATAAAAATTCAACATGCATCCATTTAGTGTCATGTTTATTGTTCTATTAGTAATAATAATAATATATTCATTGACATGTTTTCTTTTTCAAGTAAATGGGTAACGTTTTTTAGTCATCTTTACACGATTTAAGAATTAATTCCCCCGTCGCCATCACAAAACAATTTGACGTGTTCACATTTCGACTTTCGTTCTCCGATTGCCAGCGTGTCCAAAATTTCGTGGCACCTATAATTGAAAATTATTTGCCGTTTCACTGAAGTATGCTCTTAATGAATTTTAAAAAAATAACCAATAATATGCATTCTTAATCCAACGAAAACAAACAAGTATGAATGAAAAAGTGTGCACAATTTTGTCATATCGCCCAATGTATACCAAAACTATTATGGTTTGGTTGGGCAGGGTTTAATTGATTTTTAAAAACTAACCAGCACCATCATGCAATTTGTATTCTTAGTTCAATGAAAACAAATAACTATGACTGGCAAAGTAAGTTTAGTGTGCACTATTTATCTTGGATCTTAATAACAGCCTCCCCCACCCCTCACCCCTGAATAAAAATAAATTGTCCACATTATGAAAGCAGATTCACGGTAAAATAATACAATCAAATACAAAACGACATACTACTATCAGAGCTTTTAATCTGTTGAAGTATTCTAGCATAAATTACAGTTGAACTTGGTTATTACGAGAAAGATGGGACCGACTAAATTTGCTCGTTATAATTATTACTCGTTGAATAACATTTTTCGCGCCATGTTCTATTTAAGAATAGAACATAAAAAATCTGAAAACCATCGTAAAAATCTCTGATACAAGCATGGCATTCATAAATTACAAAAGTAGGTACCTACTGACTTCACAAAGCTTAGATTTTTTACTTGCAATTTCAACCATATGCATGGATACTTCAATGTTGTCGGTGAAAACACCTATTAGGTACTTAGACACATAACTAGTATCATAAACGTAATCCAATCCCGGCGGCATCGGTCAAGTTAACTGCCCAGTCGGATTTTATTGCTTAGGGTCGAAAATGTTGTTTTTAAACGATCGACACATTAACAGTTTTGCTCGGTATAACCGAGAAGTAGCTCGTTATAAAAGTGAATAAATGTATGGAGAAAATCATCCTCATTACATCCGCGATCTCGCTATTTCCGTGATCGTAATAACTAATAACCAAGTTCGACTGTATGTATAAAATGTGTACAAAGAGATAAGGAAAATGATGTAACTAAAAAAACTTTGCACATTCACTTCATAATATAAGAAAAATAAACAACCAAAAAAAAAATATCCTGTCATATTTAAAAGGATATTAATTAAATAACAACGAGATTGAACTACCACGTACTGAAAGGAGAATCGTTTAATATCTATTACAAAATGTTTTTGGTATATATGAATTGGTAACTAAAGAAAGAATTATATTCTCTAAGTTGGCAGCATTGAATGCATTCTATATAAATAAAATGTGAATGCCAGAATTCGCAAAAACGCAAGACTGTTGCGCAAGTGAAACATTCGCAGGTAGTTGGAATAAATCACATTGGTGTGTGCCATACATAAAGGTAAAATGTAGTTACCTAGATTATTTGGTGGGCTCGTTAGGATTGGTGGAGCGACGTCGCTGTTGATGTGCCAAGGCTGCTGGTTGCTGAGTTATGTACTGAACCGTTCCTGTAAAACGCAATATTCACTCAATGAATCAATCAATCAACCACCGTTATCTTATACAATACCATTTATATTATTATTTATTTCTGGGAATTCGCGGCCCACCGGGTACCGCCATTCTAACACCCCCCTGCATTTAATGGCCTAATGCATGAATAAAGTAAGTATAAAAATTAATAGTTTAGAATTCATCAGAATAAGTAAAAATATACTGCAAAAAAAACATTTAACAACACTAATGCACAATTTTCCCATTAAAACTTCTCACTCCATTCACACAATTATTGTAGTATGTAACTTGAAATTTTATCATCCATCCCTTTCCCATATTTACCTATTCTTGTCTTCCCACCACACAATTATTGACTACAATTATAACTTTACATAAACTCAAACAAAAACATACTGATAAAGTTCACTGAACGAAACACATACCAAAAATAATTTTTATGTGCGGTGAATACCGAGTGGTAATCATATTTTATAAAAAAAACTCTTTAAAGTAACATGAATGAATATGGTATGTTAAAAAAAAAATTAACTGTTAATTGCCTGAAGACTGAAGCAAGAAGAAAATGAAGGTAGCAGAAGTCCTTTCCTAGCAGATATGTGCGGACGCACTTAACGACTGTACTATGCTAATTATTTATTACTATGGCAATATTGTGCGCACGCCAAATGTAATTGAAAAGGGCTTTTGTTCTGCAATGTTCCAAAATGGTGTATTGAAGAAAATGACAAAGACGAAATGAGAGAATTTCTTCTTATTGAAGTTGAAGACTTCGGTATTTGTAACTTTTACATTTTATGCCATTTGATCTAATTAATCTGTAACGTACTCCATCTGAGTCGATACGTCTTCTACTGTAATTTTGAATGAATAACTAGACTTTCTAAATTTTACCTGGTACGGTGGCTGTGGTTGGTAATTTGTTTTGAATTTGTCGAGGTGCAACTCTAGGTCTCTGTACAAGTGTTAAAGGAGTTCCACTTTTCATTCCTCCGGCCATTAAATGAGCTGCAAATAGAAAAAAAAACATACAATTATACTATTCTATTCTAGTCTCAACTTTGTTAAGTAACAAATTCTAAGATAGATAAGTACTGTTAGTCCACATACCCACCATGTGGTGAATGCAGCGCGATGTGCTTCAAGAGTGTTATGTGGCGCATTATAACAAATTATTCATGTTTTTTTGGAATGCGCATGCGCACTAGAGAATACGGGATGTTATTGTTTAATTTCAGTATTTAACTGAAACATATGTATTTTAATTGGCTGAGTACACTGAGGCATTACAAATTAAAACGAAAACACTAATCATTAATTACTTTATGATGCACGTCGTGTACTGTCACCTAGGGGCGGCATTGTATATGAAAGTATGGTGAAGCCGGCAAGTATGGTGAAAAAGTATGGTGAAACAGGTTGGTAATCAATTTGCGGCAAAATTTCCACGTTAACATTATATTATATGGGTACGTTATAAAGATCAAAGTAAATCCTCCGTGATGCCCTGCATTTTTTTTATCGCGTCGCCATTTCTCGTGAGTTATCGGCTGTTGTCGGCATGCTTCATTCAGTTGTATGAGGAAGCCAAATCGTTGCCTATCTCTACTTTTAATACATCTATGACTGTCACGCTGTCACGGTGACAAAATGGTTTTGTCATTTTGCAGAATATTTTGAATCATCACGATCTCTGCAAATACTGCAAAGTAGCAAAATGCAGTACACCAAAAATATAGGTACAATACAAAAATAAATAAAATACTCACTGATAGGCAAGGACAGTAGGCTTTGTGTAGAGGGGGGGGTGGGTTGTGAGACAGGAACGGAAACCAAAAGTCCCGCTGGGCCGCCGCCTGCAGTCGACACATTCAATGACAGAGATATGGGTTGAGCCAGTCCTGGGATTTGAACCTGGAACGATTTCATTGTCTATTTTCAATGATGTCAGTACGCAGATTATGTCATGGAACATTGCTGTTTTATTACTAGCAACAGTGTGTATTATGAACCAGCGTCAAGACGATTGAATTGTAGTATTAAGTAGTAGTAAGTATTAAAATCAAAGAACATGCTTTAACCTTTTGACATTAATTTGACATTAGTAAATCATTGTCAATTTTAAAACAAACAAAAAATTACCTAAACTACGCAATTCTAGACAAAACTTTTATGAAACTAATAAAATTGTGGAATCTTAAGTATCCTTCAAACATATTCACAATGTAATAATTAATGCAATTTATATCGGAGTTGTTTGGGCATAACCTGATAACTGCTTTTTTTTTGATTTTATGTTTAGAGTAAAAATTGGCTCACTATGGTATTATCTTACATTTGAATAACCTGATATCTGTATTTCATTTTAAAATGCTCAAAACTCAACTCAATATCATATCATATCGACTGCCTCATGTAATAACACACCAATTCGAAATAGTGTGTTTTATGTTTTTTGAGCTATTGTTGCATAGAAAAAAATACCACACCAGCCAATTTTTTTTTGGATTTTTTTCTCGAAAAACACCCAAAATACTGTTTAAAATAATACTCGTAAGTAGAGTTATGATTATATAACATTTTTTGTAAAATCTTAAATTACATGGAATAATAATCCACTTGTAGTTGGTGTGTTATTACTCGGAAAAAATATACATGCTCCCTACACAAATCATTTTAGTGTATCATGTAACTATGTTTTCACCGTGGAATATGACACTAATTCAACTTTCACCTTCAAATCTCGCCTTTATCAACATATAACAACACTGTATTGAAAAATCATTATCCTTTGTAATGAATCGCACCTACTTTCATTATCACAAATTGCTTTTGTGACAGTAAAAATGTATTATTTTTGTAATTGTGTACAAATGACTAATTTTATTATTATTATTAATACTATCGGCCTATGGTGGGTACTATTGGAATTTGAATTTAAATTCTAATGGATTTAAGTTATGAACTATTCCATTTAATTAATATGTCCCCAACTAGATCTCGGCGAATATTACAATAAGCTCTAGAGACTAATAAAATAAAGAATGGAAACAATAAAAAAATAAATCTCCTTCTTCAGACAACACATTTTTAGGTTATAATTATAAATGATTCAACCTTAAATATTCTGTCTGTACCTACTATTGGCTCCTACAGGATTTTCAATGTTTATAATATTCTGTATTTCGTAATATAAACTATAACTTCTCTCTTCCTATCATTAGTAAGCACCATATAAATGCATATTTGCACCATTAGTTTCCAATTTACAACCTAAAATAATTATTTTTCTTGTATTGATTCCATGACGACTTGTGATAAGTAAATAAGGTAATACTTGCCTATTTTTGCATATGTGTTGACCTTTTTACTATACTTTTATGATAAATATGGTAGTAAAAAAAGTCTAAAAGGTTAATTGCATGTTTGGGTGAAAATTGGATAGTCCACGATGATAAACAGGTTGATTTTATCCCCATCTGAAGACTCCGAATAGTCCTAGTGATCCTGGATTGTCGGGTTTTAGTTGTTCTTCCAGTGTGCCATATATGACGCAAAAATTTGGAGGAGATTTGGGAATGATTGATGATTTGATCGAAGAAATTACGAAATCTCCAGCAGATCTTACACAGAATGAAATATATCGCTCTATTTCAGAGCATAATAAATAACAGTATACTTCTGTCAGTACTTTGCCACCTTTAAACATAAATGCACTTGTAGACATCACGTCATCAGACATGACGTTGTCCCTACTTAGTGCATCTGTTCAAATTATTTCCACTATAAATTGACACACCTGAATCGAGAAAAAGAAGAGAGCTGTAATGTAAGACTTGTGTAAAAGGAAGAAAGCCAAAAAAGCATTCAATGCAGGTGAAGAATATGTGAATGAATATAAGAATATTTGAATACCATGGAAGCACTGTGTAAAAATTCTTGCCAATTCAAATAAGTGCCCAAAAATGATTGAATCCGAACGTCAAGTTAGTTTTGATTCATTTTGTATTATTGGCAATCATGAGAAACAATGGGATTACATCTTAGGATATGACAAGTCAGTGCAAAAGAAAATCCAAAAACTACCAGCTTCTTTAAGACGTTTAAAAGCACTTATTTATGGTTTGTCATGCAATAACGAAATAATAAAAGTATGTAAAACTATGTTTTTACAAACACTTTCAATTTCAAATATGTGGGTGGTGAGTGCTTTTAAAAAAAATTAAGAGTCAGAATTGCTATTGTATAGTCAAGGCAGACACAACAACCGTTCTCATGCGCATGAAGCAAAAATAGTGTAATTAAACATGTTAATAATATATTTTATAAGAAAAGAATCCCACTATGTTAGAAAAAATAGCCAAAAAGAATATTTAGACGAGAATTTGAATATGGTGAAAATGTTTCCCCAATATAGCATATGGTTTGGATCAAAATAATATCAATTTCCAATTGCTACTGAACGCCAATATAAAGGCATATTTTTCTCGTATTTCTTCGTCTGAACAGGAACGGAAACAATAATTGAGTAAATTAAATATTTAATAAAAAATAAAGTGATTATCAGCAACATTTATTATTTACAGAACGTTCGAGAGCAATGAATCAGGGTGATATAAATCGTGCAAAAGAAAATCACATTACAGCTGTTACAGCATGTTTTGATTTGCAAAAGTTTTAACTGTGTCACAAAGTGAAGTACGAGTCTTTCATTATAAGGGAAAATAATATGCCATCTATAATCTCACTGTTCATGATAGGATGGCTATTAATTGTTATCTTTGGCATCTACAAACAGCTAAGTGAGGTGCGATAGAAATAAGTAGCTGCATAGAAGTATAGAAGTCTTATAAGTACTATTTTTACATATTTTAAATCTAATTTTAAGAATACAGTTGTATATTAGTTGATAGTTTTCCTAAACTTAATTTAAAAAAGTTTAATTTACATAACGTTTATAATTATCCATGTAGGTACCTATTTACTTGACAATGTTGCAACGTAATTTACGTAAAATATATAGGTAACAAACTATCCTGTAATTTCTTAATTTATACTATCAATCATTATTATGTTGAGTGGAATATTCATTAAGTAACTTTTGCAATTATTTTACTATAATATTATGTTCTGTAAAACAATTTCCTGAAACTGACTGAATGGTTAAAATACAGTTTATTGCGATAAAATATTGTTTAATTAAAAAATCTCCTCATATTCCATCAGAATATCTAAACCTATTTTTGGTTTAATCAAATATCATCGAGAGAGAAAACACTAAGAGCACATAGTATGTCATTCCCCGTAAAATTAAAAACAAAAATCTCTCTAAGTCGAGATATTTAAGATTATCTTTCAGAATTAGCATGGAAAAAAACACCATCTCAAGTTACGTGGTACTTTTTTTATGAAAAAAAAAATAATTACGTGGAAAAACACATCAAGTATAGATATATACACCCTCTAAAAATATATAAACGGGAAAAATCACACCAAATCTAGATGTAATATTTTAGTTGTCAAACTTAACGTGGAAAAACACATTTAGGGTATTATTTCCCAAAATTATGTCTTGCAAAAGTTGATTGTATGCTTAAATGATACTCTATTTAAAGATATAAATTATAATTTAAATAATATTTGCACATAATAAACGGCTTTCGCTACACATTTTTTTCAATGGTTTTTTTGCTCTCCTGAAAAGTTGATAATTTAGAGTTAGTGTGTTATTCCATGAGGTAGTCGAATTATCCTTATCATATTTTGATCACTGATAAATGAAATTATTTTCCAAATTAGTGGATTATGTAATTGAAAAAATAATTTTTGTCATATTCTTCATTTATTTATTTTAAAATGTATTCTCAATATTCGACAAAAAAATTGAACCGAAATTTATGGAGACAAAATAATTCAAAGTTTAAAATTGCTCTCTTGTAAATTAACATATTGCAGTTAACAGGTTATGCAATATATCCTATTTGACTGTAAGATGTTTAGGAATTTAATGATCTCATACTCGTAACGAACATTGAGACCCTCGTCATCATTCGTGGATTCAAACACAGACTGAATAGAGATATCATTTATCGCAGATACAACAAAGCAACAGGTCTAAACTTTTTCGATTAAAGTACTCCAATGGAGGTATTCTATTAAAATTAAAAAAAACACTGCTTTACCTGTACATTCTGAAGACTGGACATGATTCCTGTAATTTGGGGTTGAGTCGTCTGGAGAGAAGGGGAGGAGGGCGGAGGCGCCATGAGCCTCTCGAGTAGAGCGGAGGTAGGCGCCGAGACATTCTTCTTGGAATTGTTCTCGGCGGCGATCGCAGCCGCGTTATTGGTCATGGCGGCCGGAGCGCTGTTCAGCATGCTAAGTATCGTCGCATTATTGCCTGGCCCCACTGCGTTGAGTGCTGCATTCGATTTCGATTTTGCCGCAGCACTAGCAGCTATATTAACATATAAATGATTGTTTGTTTTCAATTAAAATAATTAACAAACGTTAATAATCAATGATTATGTAATTAAAATGTTTTACAATATGAAAAGTTACACTTTACATTGTTTTGCTCTCCATTTCCATAATCTTCAACACCATTGATCAATGTATGACATTTTTTATGACATACGCCCACACGGAAGACACAAACGGAATGAACAATGTGTTGCTAAAGTCGACATATAATAAAAGTCACTGTATCCCAGTGAAAGCTCCTCATATATTTTTATTCTGTAGGTACACAGACTACGGTTTCGGATGTATTTTAATAGCATTTGGTTAATCTTACGCAAACAAAAAAAATGTACATCTTGCTACATTGAGTTGCGCATGTTTATGGTGACTGGTGAGGTACATGCTGTTTGTTCAAATGTATATGGGCAGTATATGGCAAAATTTCAAAAAGTGAATGATAACTTATGAATAACGATTACACACATTGAGTGATGTTTTAAAAATCACAAGGGGGTGCTGTGCACTTGCATGTTCGAGCAGCTGCCACTGTTCCCAACACTTGTTTGGATAGCTAAAACACCATCTACATAATATTATGTAACGACAAGTGGCAACATAAAAAGGTGCCTTCACTTAAGTATTCGCGTGATATGGACCGTTTGGGATTTAGTCATTATGTATTTCCACGCAATGACTCTGGAAAAATTCATAACCCTATTGATTTACAGTTTCAACAGTATTCTAGTGTTTGAATATCATCAAGAAATGCTTTGTTGAGCTTTTCCTTTGATGAAAAAAAATCAACAATGACTTTTTTAAGCAGCTGTGTTCATTAGATTTGATCTAATATTATTATCTATAGACTGACCAATGAATAGTCTTATACAAAAACTAAGTAGATACTCATCAAACCTATGTGAATTAAGCAAAAATCTTATTCTATATGGTAAATCAATTATCATGACTAACCGGCGGCCTGTTGAAACTGATGCGCCGAATTCATAAGACTGGTGACGAGAGCGCTGATGGCGGGATTGGTGGTCCTTTGCTTGAGGGGGGTGGGCGGCTTCTGCTGCACGAGGCCCGTTTGAGGAGCTGTGCCCGCCACCCCTGTTGCCTGCTGCCCCGCCCCCCGGAGTGCCAGACCCTGCTGCAGGGTCAAGCCTTGCTGTGCTTGGAGAGTTGGAATTCGCTGAAGGGCGGCTTGCTGACTCTGGAGTGTCACTCCCTGTTGTCCCTGCAAAGTGACGTTGGGTTGACCCTGGAGGGCGACCCCCTGCTGCAGTTGCGCGACGATCCCTGCCGGCGTCTGTAGGGGCTGGGGACTGCGTCGTCCCTGATTGGGGAGGACCTTGGGCTGCGGCTGCTGGCCTTGCTGGATGTGGATGATGGCCTGCTGTAGCTTGTGGGTATTGACAGGGTTAATGGGCTGCGGAGGATTGGTGAGCTGCTGCGCCAGAAGCTGGTTGGTGGCATGCTGCGCGTTCTGCAACTGAGCATTGTGGTGCGCGGCTGCGGCCAGCTGCTGCTGGGCATCGCCCGGAGGGTGCTTCATCCCGAGGCTAACATTCAAGTTAGTCTGGTGCAGTTGAATGTGCTGAATAGAGGGGGACGGCTGCGGAGATGGTTGGGGCTTGAGGCCCCCGGGAGATCGCTCCATCTGCCCCTGCCCCATCTGACTGTTGGTGGCTTGTAGGGGGTTTCCCGCCTGCTGCTGTTGCTGATTGGCCTGGAGTTGCTGCACAGTGGTGGGGGCCGCTTGAAGCTGCGCTTGCTAGAATAGAACACATTAACACGATTAAAATCATGTTACTCTGAATCACCAAGAACTTGAACGTCAATCGAATAAAAAAATTATAGAAACATTCTGGTACGTACAGCTAAATATTATGGATTACGAACTTCGTTTGGATTACCAAATTTACAGAGGTTTTTAAAAAGATATATATAATACAGTAAAACCCCATTAATACAAACATATTTAATTTGAAATTCGCTATAAATCGAAATTTTTGCGAAAAATCATAAAATCTATTCATAGCGATTTTGAAGAACTTTTTTCCCAAGTTTTATTGTGTTTTTGCCATATGTTTTGTATTTGGAATGTTTTTTTGAGTTTCTGTCCCTTCGATTTCGAATTAACGGGGTTTTACCGTATGTATCAAACTTCAATAACATTTTTTTTTAGATCTCAAAGTGAACCGCAGGCCAGAAAGCTCATCTATCTGTACTTCAAATTTAGATCTTGATTTTACAAAACATGTATTTTTGAATCCAGGAGACGTGGACCTGATAAACTAGATCTTGTCTCCTCATAAAAAGAGGACCATATTACCTGCCCCGTCAAGAAACCTTATATTTCTTCTTTTTTTGATTGTTTTGCGTTCAGAATGTTCATCTATCTCATATCATCTTAAATAAAAACATCAAAAAAAATGAAAAGAAACGACTAAATCAGAATAAAATAAATATGTGCTAACCAGCAGAGGCAAGTTGGCAGAGATCGTCCGTCTGTGGGCGTTGGCAGCTCCGGTGGCCAGGACGGTGTCTGCCTCATTAAGAAGAGAGGGGGCGGCGAGGGGGACGGGGGTGAGCTGCGGCAGGCGAGGGATCTGGTTCAGGGAGAGGGGGAGGGCATGCTGGGCAACAGATGGCGCCGCCGGGACGAGAGAGGGAGACGGAGACGGCTTGACTACTCCCACTACGGTCGGGAGAGATGACCCGCTGGGCACGGCACTAGAATTGTTAAACAGATCATTACAGAAATGGCCAGTAATGTTATATCTATATCAACAATCGTGTACATATCTATAAATGTAATATTGAAATCTTGTTTTTTCCTCTATTTAGGAAAATGTGTGTTAGACGAATATCTGTAGATTCTGTACCATAATAATTATTATCAGCGGTACAACAACTTAGAGTGGCTACAACAGTTCTCTCCATCTGTTACTATCTAATGTGACCGCTTTCCAGTTTGGTACCACAGACACACGGCAGTCATCTGTAGTTTCATTTTTAATTTTGAAGTTACATAACAAAGTCACATCTCGAGTTAAACTTCACAGTCATGTATTTCTTACATAAATTTATTTGAAAATACAATAATACAAAACGACCCTATCATTAGCAACAGTGATTATGTCATAAAAAATTAAGTTTCCTGAATAAAAAAAATAAAATTACTGTACCTGGGTACAGGAGTGGCGGGATTAGCAGAGTGATTCTGGGCACGAGCTTGCAATGCCAACTGCTGAGCCGCATTACCCTGAAAATGTTTTCACCATCGTAAGTCATAATCATAAATATCAGACATAATTTATTATTAATTTATAAAACAATGGATCTAATCAAAGTTGGCGAAGAAAAGCCTTCTTCTATAGAGGTGGAGTACATATTATATATGAAAATGGTGAGGTAGTTACTAAAGGAAATGGTTAAATTAGGTTCAAGTCATTTCGCAGGATCATTCATAGCAAGATTTAGACCTCCGTTCTGAGAATTATTCTCCAGGGCTACACTGAGATTAAAACACTTTGCCAATAATTAAAGTTGTAATCCTAAAAGAAATTATATTTAACAATACTATAACATTAATAATACATATTGTAAAACTCCACATTTTTAGTTTTTTAGTCGATAGCTTTTCAGGTGTAACACCATTCTGTGTTCGCTAATTATTCCATCTAACCAATTCTTTATCACACAACTACTACAATAGTTATATAATAATATATTATATTCTCTACGGCTTCCCAAATATAAATCACATCACAGCCACATATTTTGAAATGGAAAATAGCGCCGCAGCCGACTTGTTTACTAAGTATTAGAGCAAATTTGTGTATTTAACTGGTCGACTTGCCACGCCGGGCCCCCAGGCTAGAGCCCTGTCAGCCCACCCTTTGTGGGGGCCATGCATGTAGGATTACGTTGAAAATGGTTAAACGATGCTTACCATCTCTCTCATTCCGGCAGTGAAGGAAATTCTAGGTGATTGTCCGGGTACTATATGTTTTATTCGTACCGATTTTCTTCCTTCCTCTGTGAATATTTCTGTGAATTGCTGAATATATCTACTCGCATGAGCTCTTGTCCCTGTAAAATGCGACAAGTTAATTATCTAACAATATTTACCAGCCAATTAAATATGTACATACATATATGTATGGTTGTATCAAATTTGAAACTAAATCACACTGAACAAAAAATGTTTGCGTGCAGCATTCTCATATTATGATAACAGAGATCATGTTAAAATTATTAAAACTAATACAATTTATGCATATTATAATAAATTGTTCAGCAAAATGTATGAGAATATTTGCAACTACGTCAGATATTATACAAACTTTTAAATATATTATATAGGTAATACTTTCATATTACACTTACAATGACACACACGGGTAGGTCATTTAAAAGCACTACCTTTGAAATGAACACCGTTTAAATTGAAGCTTCCTTTCAATAAACGCAAGTTGACTTTGCAAACTAAAAATTAACAGACAAGAAAGTGACAATAAAGTGTTGGTGTGTCGTGACGCCAAAAAGGTTGGAAAGCGTTGATCAAGATGACGTTTGATCACATCCTGAGAGCTAGATAAGGTCTCAAGGTTTTTGAGATCTTGCTAAGTGTAAAACAATTTTGGTAAAAAGCAATTAATGAAGATTTAAGAACCCAGTAAAAATCGGCAAGCAGATCCGTTTCGTTCGCCTTCGACATGGTCCCTATCCACGTAGAGCTCTCCCAGGAACTCCTGATTGGAGGGTCTCTGCAGTATGCTGAGCTTGATGTGGAACATGCCAGGGGATGAGGGCAGGACTTGGGCGGCGCTGCCAAGAGGGGTGGACGCCCTCTCCGTCTCCAGAATGTACTCCTCCATGAGTTGGGGAGCGCAGTCCTGGGAGGGGCGCGGACGATCATAGGCGCGAGCCAACCGGGACACAGCCGCAGCCCCGTCAGACGGGACGGCCAATGGAGGGCTTTCAACGCGTGGGGCCAGCACCGGACGTAGTACCTGACAATCATAAGTTTACAATTGAGGGACACTGAGGACAATGACTTAAAATTCACAAACCACTATTTATGGGTGAAATAGGATTCAAACATGTAACTGGCCTGTATGAAAAGTTATAAAATAAAATAATATAATATTCCTGACATCAGATTACACTATAATTCTATAAGATTAGTGTATAAAATGTAGTTATTTTGGATGAATTTTGGTCGATCGATCACATCATAAAGTTGTGAAAGTGTAAAAGCATAATGTCGCACCATCGCAGCTAAACTGCCACAATCCAAAAAACGTCAAACAGAGAAAATCAGCTTTGGAGTTTTTACCTTTCGCATTTTTGTACTGTGTTTTTGAAATATGTTTAGATATTGAATGAAGTTTTGACTTGAATTTGATGACTTAGAGATATGAAATTTTCGGTACATATACTATGAACGATAGACAATGAAACAGTCAAAGTAATTAACTCAAAGCATGTAAATTTGGACTTGTGGCGGTTTAGTTGCGAGGGTGCGATTTATATAATCAGTTGTAATAAATAATATGATTTCATTGATAATTTGAAGGGGAAGCATTATGTAACTACTCTTATTTTGGAGGAGTGTGGTAGATCAAATCTAGTTTTGGTACTGGATAGTCTACTTGAAGTTGGACATGCCTGGAATACATACTAATATTGGATCATTTAAGAACAAGACCTCATTTATTTTACAGAATATTGTGGAACTTAGAATCGTGTGTGTTTTAACTTTGAAGTTGAAATGACGGTTACCGATGCACTTAGGCTGTTTTATTCCTCATAAATAATTGTATTAATTTATCAAACACAGCTGTATATTATATTTAAATAACTGGGTGTAGCTAGAGTTGGATATTTCCCGAGAAAATCTCAATCTCGAGATTCGGGATTTCCAGAAAAGAATTCTCGAAAAATCGGGAAATTTCAAAAAAACCTCTAAAAATCTGTGTAAAAACCAAGAAAAATATATTTTTCTATTTATGTAAGAAGACAAACAAAATAGAAGTAGGAAAACAAAACTAATTCAAAACATGACTTATTAAAATAGAATTTCAAAGAACACAGACTGTCAATCGCGTATGCTTTTGAGACACAAAATTCCCTGATGTTGCAAAAATTGCGCTCGTTTTGAGTCGACGTTGGCTTAATTGTATTAAATGCCCCGATCAGTCCTTGAATTTTGTGTTTTCTGTCCACTTTTTCCATATAGAAAATCGTTTTTTCAATCAATATTTGATAATAAAGAAATTCCGAATCTCGAGAAGATCCGGGATTTCCCGAAATATTAAAAATTTCAATTCTCGAGATTCGAGATGGAAAATCCCGAAATTTTCTCGAGAATTCCCATCGGGAAATTCCCGAAACCCAACTCTAGGTGTAGCCCTTAACCCAGTAGAAAGTTAACGGTATATACTATGTACTATTTTCCACATGAAATCTATCAACAATGAACAGAGAGACTGTTACATGTTGTTTAAAATAAGTCACCTCGCTGGGTTTCTTTGGATATTTGGAGGAGGCGCGAGGCACAGGTGCAGCGTTGAGAGAATGACGAGTGGCGGGCGTGGCCCTCGCCCTCTGTTTGCTGATCATGTCCAGCAGACCCAAGCCGCGGTGCTGCGTCAACTGGTCGAGTCTTCTTTTGCGATTCACCGCCACCTGTACAATATTAAACACTTGTTACAGGCATGCCTTAATGATGACGAACACAATGTCAAAATTCAATTTATCATAATATAAAATTAAACAACATACCTCATCAGAGCAAGAATATAACAATATGGAGTTATATTATATTCTATTCTTATTCATAAGAATACATATTGAAAGTTAAGAAACGACATCTCGTAAGTGACCTTTTGTTCAACACAGGGATTTTGCATTATTGAAATGTATTATATTGGTAGTATTGGCATCTACTGACGAAAACTGATAATTCTTAAAAAAAATATTTAGCTCCTAAAAACACTATGTGAACTATTCTACTAACGATGACTCGTAAATGCATCATTTTGTTTGCCGCGAGCCACCTGTCAGATGCATGTCATGCATGCAATCCTAATATTACATACATACATTAGCTGTTGATGACAAAAACATTGATTTGTAATATCAAATGTCAAACACATAGTGCGCAGGGGAGGTTTTTCCTTCTCCAGTAAAGTTGTTATTTTGTCACTTACGAGGTGTCATCTCTTAACCCTCGATATACATATACATTATCCGGCTCTATGCAGCTGGTTTTTGTACATAAATACAATTAAAATACTTCGAATATGGTGCATAGTAGAACCCGAATTATCCGTACTGATCGGGATGAAAGTATACATTCCAACAGTCAAATAAATAATAATAAACATATTTTATTATAATTATAGTTTATGTAATTAAAATTTTAGCATTCATCGAATGAGGCACCTATTGAATACCACCGGTTTGAACAATGTCATTTACATTATGCGAACATGATATACCTGCGAGTATCTTCTGGCTTGTCTTCTAATGTCAGGAGTAGCCAGTATGTGCCTCTGGTGATGGAGCCTGGCAGCCAGAAGGCCTACGGCGGGGCGCGGCTCCAGGCAGAGGGGAGGAGCGGTGGCCAAGACCATGGCCGATTCTAAAAGCAGTCGGTCTTCGCGTCCCCATGAACCAGCACGGGCTATCGCATTCACATCGCTTATTATACTCTGAAACACCAACAAACATTAATCAATGACAAATTACTTAGTTCAATCTCAAAAATTTTAATCAACATTCTTCTTTCGTATATTAAATTTTTTTGTTTTATTATTATTAAATTATTTGTTTGGACAATTTGGTAGCGTATATTATACTTAATATTTTATAAGTTGGCAGATTGAGACATGGTGGCTTGTATAAACTTTGCTGCCGTCTTTACATTCATTTTTCAATATGAATGACATACATGTTTGACATATTTTAGTATTCATTAAAATATCTTGGCAAACATTCTCTACGGAGTCCGTGAGATTGCGTAATATGTGGAAAATTAAAATTCAATTCCACATTAAGATGCTATTTGACAATTCATCTCTCACCCAGTCTTTTCAAGATAGCTTATGTTGTATATTCACTCAACATCTCTGCATATCATCGTTATATCTCCTATTTAAAATTAAAACTACACGGATTCGGTAACTTCTTTTACGGTACGTTTTTAAATCAGAATATGCTCATTTTTCCAATAAATAAAAACAAAATAAAATTGTATATATTGAGACTAATTTATATCATTTTAATTGATCGTATACTGGAAGTCAAAAAAATTCTTTTCATATGATTTTGGCAAGTTTTAGAAGTTACAGGTTATCATCAGGTACATATTGTGTGAAATTATACATGGAATATATACATATTCTGTATTAGATTTTGACCGTACGTGGACTTTCGTACGTGGTTTTTGTCAAAATAATTACATATTATGTTTGAAAAGGTTGAAAGTAGAACGCACCTGCGTAGTGGGCTTGAGCAAAACATGATGAGTATCGCAGACAAAGCTCGGATAAGCCTGTCTGTAATCCCTAATTTGAGCAATTATACAGCCTGAATAAAATAATGAAGAATACTCCGCCTCCAGTAAATCTAATAATACTATCGGCAGCTCTTCGTTATCTATATAAGAAAGCAGTTCCTCTTCCTCGTAAGGCCATCTGGCGGTTTCTAACAACGTCTCTTCTGAATGAAAATTATCCTGAAATATAAAAGCAACTTTAGTAAACTTCATAAATTTTTTTAATCGGCTCTACAATCTAAAGTCAATCCTGAATCACCTCCCAAAGTGGTTTCTTAATAATTTTATTTTTATGATAAATAATTGTTACCCATTTCCTTAAACTATTAAGTTTGTTCCCTAGATCCAAACATGTTATAATAACAGATTTTTTACACAGTCTGGTTGTCAGCCAATCACCCAACCCAATGGGTCTTGCTCTGAGTCATGTATTGTATTGAAAAACATGTAATTTTTACCAAACATGGGATTCGAACCCGTAAACATGACTTCTGAAATGTATGTCAACAAACAACTTTACCATGGGGCTCACCTAAATAAAATATGTACTCATAGATATGTAAATAATGATGTACTTCAATATACTATTTTTAAAACTTAAGAGTTCTTAAAACCTACTGTGTGTTCTAAGGAAGAAGACATCGCAATCTTGGAGTAAAGGAAGTAGAGGGTATTAGACTAAAGGGTAATAAATGAATTAAGACATTCCTATTGCAATGTTCTCATTGTCACCTAAATATCCAACATACTACATTCTGCTTTTGAAATAGCGACTGAATCTCGTAAATCGTCGTTGAAACTAGAAAATTGTGTAACTCCGTTTTAATCGAAAATTGACTTTGAATGCCATCTAGTGGCTGTTGATAATATCTATACATCTTGAAAATTTTGTAATTCCAGAAAAATTGTAACATTGTTAAATCATAGATGATTTAACTCGAAAACCATATATTTGTATAGGAAACCATAATGTTTTTTGTCTCTCCTGTAAAGTAGTGTTTTTGGAGTTACACAATTTTCTAGTTTCAACGACGAAATTAAAATTCCTCTTCAAGGTAATGTAATGTAGTTACATAATATCACATAATTTAATAGGAAGTGTTAATTTTATTGTTGAAAATATTAGACATTTTACAGGACCATTGTTTATATTCAACAGCTAAATTAAAGCAACATGTTTTCGTAAACAGTAATATTTTGAGATGCCTAATTATTGCTGACATAATGCATTATGCAGAATTAAGTGTATAAACCAACTATTTTTGCATGGTATATCAATTATTATCAAGAAATTATGCTTATTAGGTGAAATTTCAAATGAACATTCGAAAACTGGTAACAATTAATGTACATAATAACAATATATCTTTGTATGTTGTATTTTTATAAGTCAGGCATTTCTAATAGCGCCCATTGCAAAATATTGATAATAATATATCAGGTTTCATCAGAGGTGTGTTTTTTTTTAATTTATAAAAAGGTAAAATGGAAAATTGATTCCAAAATTGGCTAAATAATAGCAAAACTGTCATATTTCCTTAGACTTTCTAATTTACCTATTTTTTTCTATATATTGAAAAGAGTTTCAAATTAATTTAATAATTAAAAAATAAAATAAAATAACATTATGTACTTATATTGTTTACTTTCTTTATAATTATTTAGATGTTAATTTCAATAAAATCGTGTGGGCAACTCATTCAGTTGGGAACCCCCTGTTCAAATTTCAGCTAATATTTCTGCATTGTTAGACAACTATCATATTTCAACTAGCTAGATAATAATATTGTGTAATTTTGATGAATCTTTTTACTTACACTAGCAGTTCCTTCACTCGGTGGAGAGAGCATTTGAGTATCCCCGTTGACTTTCAATGATATCGAATATCCTTTATTGCCCGGGTATAAATTTAAGATCAACACATTTAAATTCATTCTAGTTAACAACTTCTCTAATAAATAAGAGTTGATTTTCAAGCCTTGCTGCAAATCAAAACATACAAACGAATGATATTAATGACAAATAAAATCAAAATCACAGGTAACAAAAAGTCAATTCAATCGGAGACGTGGAACGGATAACGTTAATCCGTCATCAAACTATGAGAACAAACACAAATCGAAATACAATTAAACGTGGTATCCACATAATTGCTAGATCAATCCCTTTTCATCCGGATCTATCAGTATGCTATTCTTATTCTAATGCTGTAACCAATTAGGAAATCTAAAACCATCTGTAAAAAAAAAACTCAGTATTTGTTGAAATGTGTACACACAAAAAGATTTTAGGTTTTCAGCATCCATGTTCAGATGGGCGCTAGTTGTCTGTCAGAAATCAAATGGTATAACTATTTTGAATTTAATCAAGAAATTGACACATTTGCATCTAAAATCAGTTATGATCGATCTGCGACTAATCATATAATATCCAAATTCTAAATTCCTTCTCGATATATTATATAAAAACCATATTATAAAAATTGTATTATGACATGTATGTGTGTAAGCCCTGCAATCAAATAATGTAATAATGCAACAAGAATATTGTAAAAAAATGGGTGCCCGGCAAACACACGTGACTGACTGTAATGAAACTTATTGTTTTTATCACATTTACATAGCCTTCCAACATCATTGTCAATGTATCACAACTGTGCATAGAATTCTCATCAATACTGTAATTCATACTATCTTCACTTCCATTAAGGATCTTTGCATTCTCACAACATTTCATATTTGTATATATAAAAGACAATAATTATTGTTTTTGATGCTTTTGATTAAGTGTCAACCAGCAATTTCTGTTTTGTTATTGTTGAAAATTTCATCGCCGCGTTAGCATAGACATAAAGCTGTACTCATTTGGCTGGTTAATTCGAAAACAAAGCTACCCACCTTGTCAAATAGTATGTAGGTACCTAAAGTGTAAGTGTTCTTAAAAAAATCACATTTGCCACGGCCTCAATGGCCAATTCAAGGCTATCAAGCGGTTATTAGTTCAAGGGAGATAGTGGCCTTTTTGTATTTCCATTTTCGAATGGGCTATAGCGGTTTTTGTTTCGTCATAGATCAGCTGAATTCACTCTATTGGCGCCTTAAATGCGCCTATCTTGATTTCTTTGGTTCACATACGTTAAAAAAGAATCCTCTTAGACAAAATGAGGCGACACTACTTCATACTAATTAAAATAATACTGTGGAAATTCAGAAGAACTTTGTTTTTCAATTTTATAATTTATAAAGAATATCTCACGTGATTGGCTTGAAGAGTTTCGTCAGAGCTGAGTTCATCATACAGCTCTCGAAGCTTATCATGAATATTAAACCTAGTCTGTTTCTTGACAGGGCTCAAGCTCTGCGATGACCGTTCACGTTTTTCCGGAGAGTGACTCTGCGAAGAGAAATGCTCCATGGGACGCTTACGGCCAAAATTCTCAAGGAAGGTCTGCTCGCTGGGCCACGAGCTGACATTGTGTTCTAGAGATACCTCGCTGTCCAGATCATCAGTCAGGTCAAAAGATGGTGCATTCCAACGAGCTTTCTTTAAAATCTCCTGCAACAAAATAAATGGATCAGAAGTGAAACGCTTACCATTAGCTAACTCTTACTTCGAAGCCCACACGATGTTGAATAGAGACAATGGTTGGATCCGTCATTGAGTCGAAAATAGTAGCTGCTACATAATGTACTTTCATTTGCATTTATTTTACCAGAGATATACATTTACAAACGTTTTACTTACGCAGTTAAACTTAATAGAGATCCAAAAAAGGTGAGGTTTCACCTTATTCTTGCACACCAAGGTCGTGATGAATGGTGACTACATTGTAGTAATTCTTCTAGGGTTGTGTTTGCATACGTATTAAGTAAGGTGTATTCATATTTTGTCAAATAAGCATCCCAGTTTTCGGATTTAAAAAAAAACCCTTAGATCATATCGTATGATCAAATCTAAGACTACTTACTTATATTTTTTATAAATATAAAGAGAATATCATGTACAAGTTATTGATATCGGTTTTGTACTTAGAAATCTATATGTACCTGTATTTTATTAATCCTGTTAAATATATAAATCTCATAAAATATTGGAAGATCACTTGATACGGGTTTTTAATAATGATCTATCTTATTGAAAGAAATTGGGTCTACTTTAATGGGTGACAGATAGATCAATTCAACTTCTGGAATGTTTATAGCTCCACTGAAATTGTAACAGATGAGAATACGCTGAATACACACAAAAGTATTCATTTCCAGATAACATTATTTTAGCAAGGCTGATTGTATCATCAAATTAGTGGTTATGTTTCCATCAAACAATGGTGATTTTAGATACACTAAATAAACAAAATTTCTAACACAATGGAATGAAAATAATATAAACTTGTAGTGGATTTACCTCGGCTTCAGCTGCTGCAGATACTAGGCCATTCATTTTGTACAAAAAACTATCACATATTTGCATTGACTTTTATCAAATTGCTTACAAAAAAATACGTAATTCTTCAGTTATTGAATCCATGTCCGTATAAAATATTATCCGTTAATAAATACACACGATCAGAAAATACATAAGTCACATTTTCCGAATATTTTTACTATTTTAAGCATTAACAAAAAATTACAAACAATATACTGTGTATAGGCGAACATCTGTTGTTTTTGTGGATAACGTAAACAAGATCCATTATTCTTATATTGAGCACTAAAAATTATGAATCCTCCCCATCAAGGAAAGGTTTATTTTGATTATTTTTAAAACATTAATGAACCAAAATCAAAAATAATCTTCTGATACAAATATCATTGTATTTAAAGAAGCATGAACTGCATATGAACATGAACTGGGACAGCAACAACGAAACGTCAAACAATTAGAAATTCCGTCAAAGACCAGCGTTGCCGAAGTGTGGCCAGCAACAAAAATAAATTAACCGACAAATATCGTGTATACTTGAATCTAGTAATATATTATCACCTTATCACCTAATAATTATTATGAATTAATAATGAAAAATATTAATGTACTCTATTAATAATTATTAGTATGCTTACATATTGCTTACCTGATTTTTTTTTTTTTTTAATCATGAATCTACATTCTGTTTGCTTAAATTAATACCTAATCAAAATAAATAAAATACAGAAGTTGTTTCTCAATATTTTACTGTCTCGGTATTGTCTTTTTAAATTTGCAATTCAAGTGATAAAATTTAGTTAGATATTAAAATATTATGTTGCCTCAGAAAATGGGGCCGGAGTATGCCAGATGGGCGACCCGGAGCTTTTTTCCAGGCCGTAGCGCGCTCGGGCACTACTCAAAATAGTTTTCATCAATAACATTGACCTAACATGAAAACATAATATGTATTATGTAATACACAATGAATCACGTCGTGAATATAGAAAATTACGTAATATGTCATTATTATTTTTAACTCAACGAAAAACCCGAGAACTTAACTAAGTTTCCCATCGTCCTTTCCTACCCCCACATTTTTTAAATCACAATAATATCTGTATAGGTACCACAGGTAATCTATTGTAACTTCAAAAATCGTGAAATGGAGTTATTGTTATATTGTTACTTCATTACTTATCCTGCATACGTGGTAAACAGCTGTAACTCATATTACTCTTATTATAAAAGTTAAAAATTAAAAATGTCATTGTAACTCCATAACTATTAGAAGTAAACAACAGTAAGAAAACATACAATTCTTTTGATGAAACTTATAATCCGTCTACAGCGGTAAACAATGGTAAGTCCATGTTACAATTGTTTAAACATCGGAGCTTATTCGCACAAAGCATCTGTATACCAGAGGTAAACTACAGTGTATATCCAAATGACAACTTTACAGGAGAGACAAATTTGTGAGTTTTTTTACTTTCAACTTCTGGCATTCATGAATGGAAAAAAATCAAATTTATTTATTTATCAAAACAAGCATATTTTCTCGTGTTCTATTATACTATGTATATATTTTATTATTACTATTATTTTTTTTACACTCGTAATGGAGACACATTATTGTTACCTTGAAATCTGTTGGTGGTACACAATAAGTGATAGTGAAGTCCAAGGGTTTTTTTTAAATTGAAATTAGAACTCACCTTTTTATTTCAAAAACATGTGTATTTGTTGCATTTCTTACCATTTGTTCCCAATCCCAAGGAGCCAATTTAAAAAAACCTACACAACAACTTACGACCTACAAAAAAGGACTTACAGTTGTTTATTGCTTAGCATATTTTATTGTGTACCACCAACAGATTTAAAGGTAAACAAATGTAACTCCATTATGAGCGTTAAATAATAATAATAAAATAAATATATACATATTATAATAGAACACGAGAAAATATGCTTGATTTGATAAATAAATAAATTTGATCTTTTTCCATTCACGAATGCCAGAAGTTGAAAGTACGAAAAATCACAAATTCGCCTCTCCTGTAAAGTTGTCATTTTGGATATACCGTAGTTTACCTCTGGTATACAGATATGTTTTAGTACAAAGACATTGCACGGTGCCTATCTCTTTGTTTTAATACCTATTTCGAAAGATATGCAGGTACCTACCTACAATTTCGGAATGACAACGATTACCGATATCGAGACGAAAATCAAATCGACTGGCTTTAAAAATTGAACTACGAGTAACTACTCGCTTCGCTCACATTTTTACAACCAGTCTACTAACTGGTTCTCCCGACTATTTCCAAGTTTAAAATAACAGCGACATACTTACTTTTTATTTATTCACGTGATTCAAAACTAACAGTAACATAATATTATTGATGAAAACTATCTCCAGACGAAAAGATCTCACGTTCACAGATGAATCTATTATCATAGAATAATATGTAATATTCGTATTTCTGCCGTAATTTACTGTCTCTAAGCAACTTATGGATTGCCTACCTCCACGAGTTGTCACTGATTCTAACATTGTCGAATGATCATTGAGCGTTCATTCTGTGAAATCTTAAATGTAACATTATTAATTTTTTCAACCTATTTCATGTTTATTAGAAAGAATTGCAACTAGTATTTTGGGAAATACACAAAATTTGAAGACTTTGAATAAAGTAATACCTACCCAATTCCTAGATACATAATAGTATAAATAGGTACTTATTATTCAGTAGGTATGCCACAATATTTGCATAATTTTAATAAGGTGCCGTGACGCGAAAAAGGTTGGGAAGCAGTGCATTACTAAATAGCAGGCATAATAATAATATTATGTTTCTTAATGTTCGTATATTTTTTAATAGATTATAATATTATACACTTAGTAGCATGTAATATAATAGCTTCGTTTATAATAATGGAATTTTATATTAATTTATAAACATCAATTTATTTTTCTAAAAAATATGTAAGTAGGTTTATACTTACTTACATATTACAAGACGTTATCGTCTTGTAATCCTTTTTATTTATAAAATTCATTAAAACCATGAACCAAAATATTGTCTATACTTTAGTAAGTTCATCTTTAGTTTCAAAAAATGTCTTTTTTTTAATGTTTGCATGGATTCTGATCGTTTTATGTTAAATTTTGTATGAAATTGCAAGCTTTAATATTTTTTAGCTAAATTAATGTGTCTAGTATGTACAGCATTCACCTTTGTAAAAGGATGAGCGATTTATTAATTATTCACCTCTCGCCAGCCTCCATAAAGGCATCTAGGGAAAAACCCCTTTATAACAATATTAAATTTATTTTGTTAGGAATAACAAACGCTTAAATTTGTTAGTTATATTTGGTTTTATTTTCCGTAGTTACTTATTTCCACAATTATATTTATTTAACAGTTTATCAAAAATGATTATTTTATACCATTTTAACACATACACATTAATATTTTGTTATATACATTAATAATTAATACAATACAATCACAATTAATATATATACTAAATTGAAAATGATCCAGGGCTCGAAGTGGGCCGGAGTGCCGTTCATGAAATCCCCAAAATTATGTCTCGTGGAAAAATTAATTTGACCATTTAAGCTATAAATAACAAAAATCTAACATTTATTTTTGTAAAATATACATAAAATTAGATTACTACTTATGTGACTATTTTCGGAAAATTATTCAGCGCTCCGGTTCGTAAAATTTTCCATCTCAAATATATAACAAACATATTATTGAAGTAGGTAGGTATTCTGACAGGTAAGTATTTCTGATACAATGTTTTTCCATTAGTGAAAAAAATTATAATGCGTTATTTTATATTATTAACGTTATTAAGTAAATCGCACAAATAGACAGACGATCCAAGGCAATGATAAATCCATATTGTATAAAAACTACTACCAAACAATATAACATAAATTGAGTATAATTATTTTATATAATTTATATTTGAACATTAATTAGAACTCGAATCATAGGTATTTTGATGTTATATTAGGCTGTTAGAGTAAGTGTTAAGCCACATTTAGACCAAGCGTGCGAATGTTTGTTCTTCCCCCACTCCAGCGAAATGCTCTTGCTTTTTGTTGAGAGAGAATAAGAATTTCGCTGGATTGGGGGAAGAACAAACATTCGCTCGCTTGGTCTAAATGCGGCTTTAGAAGTGCACTTCCACCGAGCGAGCCGAATAATCAAGCTAACTCAGAAATAACAAGGTTCAGTAACAATAATAGTTTGTTATATATAAACGGTTATTTACCGAATCGCGGCTTTTCTTGGCTGGATACGTCTTGTTATTTTAGAGTTTGATTATCCATTATTGGCGTACGACCGATGGAAATTCATCTTCATGGATTAATAACAACGTTTGAATCAGTCTTTGGCGCAATATGTAGACAAAACTCTCGGCGTACAGGGTCTCTTGCAGCACTCTTCAGTCACAAGAGCTCTTCGAATATATGGACGAGAACGGGTAAGTCTGCGATAGTGGGGGGCATCTCTATTCGCGAATCTGTCATCTGATTCACGTGCATAGTATGGCCAATCTACGTCAGATGAAGGCAGTTCATAGTCTTCGGACGTCATTTCGCCCCCTGAAAAGCAATAAAATAGATAATAATACATTAATACAATCAAATAAGATAACACAAGAAATCAACAACAAGCTGTATGCTTTGTACAATGGCCCACACGTACAAGTCCACCATGTCAGACAAGAAAGGCAAACGAAGACATGGTCGTACTCGTACAAGATGTAAGGTTGTTGTCGGATTGGATTTAAAGACACTGTGTGTCCTAAACTGAGTTGTAGGGACTATGGACTGGCCTAGGGGTGAAGGCGGATACAAAGAAGGCGAAAACCCACATAGGGTTGTAGCATCAAAAAGAAGAACAATCATTATAATAGCTGGTGTCAATCCACTGCTGGATGAAAGCTCTCCCCACTCTTCTTGGTCCCTAGTTGTTTGCTGCCACGTACATCCACCGAACTTTATGAGCTCGTCTATCTAGTGGGCTATAGGGCGTCCCTGTGAGCTTTTAGTGCCCTTTGGGACCACTGCATGACGGCATTTGTCCAGCGGTTATCTAATCGCCGAGCGATATGTCCACCCCATTCTCATTTCATCTGGTTAGCGACCTCTATCGCATCGAGCACCTACTCTTAGCTTCCTTATCCATTGGTTTATTTTGGAATCATACTGACGTTAGCGGATTTCATAACGTGAAGGTTCGAGTTGATGCTGTTACGAAAGAAAGTTTTGTTGACTAAAGTGCCATTAGAATAATAAACATTGAAAAACACGCACCATTCGAAGACTTTAGCACTTTCTGACGATATGATCACCTAGTCTTATCTGCTTCATGGGAAACCGCCACTGCGTGATTCGACGAGGTCTTAAATCTCTTTTAACGGAGCCCACTATAAAGTCAGTTTGTTGCATTTTAACCAGAGCTCAAAATGTAACGGTGCGCCGTTCCGGTTCGTGAAATCGGTAAAATTATCGCTCCTTCTCGTGAAAAAAATAATTTGAACGTGTAAGCTAAATAGGCTATATAACGAAAAATCTAACACGTTTATTTTTATAAAATACACGTAAAATTTGATAACTAATATGTTAATATATTCAGAAAATTATCGAGCGCTCCGGTTCGTAAAATTTTCCATTTCGAGCGCTGGTTTTGATCCCACCACACTCCGCACAGACCTCAGAAAATATGGGAGATAGTCGACACAGGAGGCCTGCACGGGGCATAGAGCGATAAACGTCTTGTGGAAGTGTCGGCGCGCGGCTTTATAATATATACGTCCCTTGCATGATGGACAGTTAGTTTTTATTTGCAATTTCAATTATTTCCAAACCTAAACTTGATGAATGATCAATAAAAAATATATATATGATTAAAAAAGTTATTTGGAAACTTACAGCCTCCATCTCTTTTCGATTCCACCGTATTATAAGTCCCATTGCACAGCAGTTGAAGAATCATATACAATTCATTGCCGCAATAATAATGCGGCCCAGGATACAGGATTGCTGGTCGTTGATCGTTTGGCTGTCGATATGCCACAGAAAGTACAGACATGGTGATCAATCCGACCAACAATGGGACATTCATCTGAAATTAATGAAAATTACCTCGATCAGTTACCGCACACAATTTTTTACATGGTAGTAGACAATGCCTAGTAAATACGAGGTCCAATTGGATCATATTGTGTAAAATAGCTTATTTTAACAATATTGTTTTGTGCTTCATCTTTTACGTCAATGAATTCATTTTAAATATGTTCTGAAGATCTTTATTAGACATAGCAAAGATGTTGATAGCAGTGGCGAAGTGATAAATAGTGCACACTAAACTTTGTCAGTCATACGTATTTGTTTTCATTGAAATAAGACAACAAATTACAGATGGTGTGAGTTAAAAATACTAGTCTATCTATAAAATATCTAAAATTACGCAATTAAATCACACATAACTTTTGATATTTTATAGGTAGAATAATATTTTTTATCTATTATAATTTGATTAAGGCAGGGCTTAATGAATTCTTAATCCAACGAAAACAATTACTTATGAATGAAAAAATGTGCACAATTTTGTCGTATCGCCCAAAGCATACCGAAACTATTATGGTTTCGTTTAGGCAGGGTTAAATTGATTTTTAAAAACTAACCAACACCATCTGTTAATTATTGTAGTCATAGTTCAATAAAAACAAATACGTGTGACTAACTAAGTATAATGTGCACTGTTTATGGCGAATCTTAACAGCCTACCTTCACCCTTCGCTACTGGTTGATAGTGTGGGTTGAATTTCCCCAAAGATTTTATGATTCTACAATTCCACTGTGCCGATGACATCCTCTGGGAGTGTATGTACTCCCATACTTTCACAGATTCGCGGCATTTTACGACGAGCGAGAAGGTCTTTTCTCATCGGGGATTGACCGTAATATATTATATCAGAATAATAATCGGTGGTGGTCCGCAGACATTTTCTGGTGGTCCGCGATTTTTGGGCGGATGCTAAAAATTCTAATAAAATCTTCAAACCCCGTGCACCTGCAAGAGTTTGTGCGTTGTATTTTTGTTCATAAAATAGATTAATGGTTTTACGTGACAAAATCAACCGCGATCAGATGTTATTATACGTTACTATATTAATAATATTTTTTATTTCTGTGTTAGCGGTACGCAAAACGTTGTTCGTATTTTCAGTGGTCCGCACTGTAAAAAGGTTGAGAAATACAGCTCTAGTGCATGCCAACTAAAGTCTTCGGAAGTTAAGGATTACATGGATGGCAAAGATGACACCCGCTTAGCCAGAGAGGATCTAAATCTTTAATTAATAGACATTTATTTGTGTGCAGATTTATTTATCTATAAAAAAATATTACAATTTAAATGTCATTTCAGTTAGTAACAACTAATTAGACAGTAATCTTTTTACTTCCAAAATTAAACAAAATATAAAATGGATACTAAATCCGCACAATTTAATGACGAATATAATTATTAAACAATTATTAATCTACTATTACGTACCTTCCTCGATAATATTTTGTGTAATTTATTTAAGTTAGATACAATATTTAGTACGATCGTCACGTGGTTATTTAGTACCCATTAGCGAATTAACAAATACATTTTTTTTATAATAACTTATTAAGTTTTAAGTAATAAAACATAGCCACATAATATTTTAATAGTGACTCTATGAAACATTGCCGTATTTATTTAAAATTAAAATAATTCTCTTCCTACCTTGACAGCGTAATGGTAGACTGATAAACAGCTGATGTATACTGATTGTAATCCTAAAATTTTATCTGTTTTATAGTGCCCTGAAAGCCCACGCGTGAAAATAATATAAGAAAATAAGCAGAAGCTTACGTTTATAATTTATGCGAATATGAAAAGCAGTCTACTCTAGCGGTTGTGCATTTTAATTATGTTCACTTTATTAATATAATATCGCACCAGCATGAAGAAGTAAGAGTATTTTTCACTAAATCGGTTAAGATCACATGAATACGTGTATTAATTAAGGCGCTAAGTACCAAAAAAATAAAAACTGACATTTTTATAGAAAAATGTTCTACATACCAACGCCAATAACTTCAACTATAGTCTAAGTGCCTCAAGCAAGTCAAAAAAATACAGCAAAATAATTAAACCTGTCGACGTTGTAAGTCCGTTGGCGTGTTTTATTTATAATGGTGTAAGTAGCACTGCAGTGGTCAACGGCATTTAATATAAAATAGCTGACGATGGTGTGTTGACACTTGCAAGTTCTTAATACCTAAAATTATAGAAGCTGCCGTGATTGCTTCACACTGTAAAACTACATTTTTCAAAAGGTCTGCTTCATGAAATTTTACTGCAATGTCTCGGTATTTTGTAACTACAGGCAGTACTACTTTTTGGTACTTAGAGCCTTATTTAATACACGTATTCACCTTATGGTTATATTATAATATATTAATTTTATAAGTGGCGTGCGGTGACTTTTGCTTGTAGCGATGGTCTTCAAAAATACATATTTAACTATTAAGATTATGCGAGCAGTCGATCGATGAAATATTTTGGTGTGATTTATTGCGGAGCGGTATCTTTGCGATATGCTAAGGGGCCGTCCATATATGACGTCACACTCTTCCGATATAATGTGATGATTTGTAACGAAGGGGCGAGGGAGGGTCAAAGAAAACGTAAGTAGTAAACACAAAGTAAACAAAAAATATTTTATTACAATAATACAATATTGGGGATCGGAGATTTAAGGATGAATGTTTAAAAAAATGCTGTTTTTAACGTTTAGTGGGGGGGGGGTGTCAAAACTGTGACGCAATATAGACAGGGGGGGTAAAAGGTTATGTGACAAAATGTGACGATGGGCCAACTAGCTAACATCGTATAACGTCGTATTGCATAATATTCGTAAGACAGAATTTCAATAATAATAATCAATTAATATAGCCATTAGCCATAGTGTATAAATTACAGTAATTATAATAATTCGAAACGTTTATCGATACAAACTTAAACCATTTATTGATGAGCAGGATAAAATTCAGTGTCTTTGTTTGCCTTTTAAATTAAATTTAAATCTGAAACATATTACGGAAATTTATGTATATTAATTTATAATGTTCCAATTATGAAAAAAACACCATTATATATTTATTTATCTTACATTACCTACAACCCTTGTGCGGATCTTTGCCTTCAATAAAAACTTTTCCCATCCTGGACTCAGGGACGGTCCTAGCAAGAGCGAGGTCAGATTGAAGTATTGCTTGAGGCCGCTTGCTACATTATTTTTCCCATCTTGTCATTTCTTGAAAAAAATATTCAAAAAATTCTTCATCACGTATCTATTTACATTTTGATAATGTGCCTAACAAAACTATTCTCACTTACACGGTGGTTTTTGCCTCTTTATCAGAAAGTTGTTCATATTCATATCTTGTGGGTCTATTCTATACACAAGGCGGCTATCGGCGGCTATCGGCGGTAGTTTATCATATTTATGTATTGAGGCGATTAATTGTTATAACTGTCAAAAAGTTTTATGTTTTAACAGCCCCGCTCTTGGCTGTGTTAGCTTTTATAGCGAGATAGACAGTTTTGACAATTATTAATTCGAGACGTTGACAACATGACATTTAGAATAAAAAGTACAGGTAAATCAACTAAATAGAGAGAAAAAACAAAGCAAAAAATTATTTTATAGAAAAGAAATTTAAAAAAAACAAATAATTCGAATTGATTGATGATTTGAGATGATTTCGAAAAGCTAATTCACACACAATTTGTCAGTATTAAATTCGAGTTTATTTTTTTCAACCAAATTTCAATTAACACAATCATAACAAGACATCTAAGTTTTCATACAAATACTATATCTAAGACCAGAAAATATGCTTATTACACTGCAACCGCACCGGTATGTTCGTACTACCCATAGGACATCGTGTCTATTTTTGCCTATTTTTTCAACACAGGAATACTTAAGTTTTTTCCCTCTACCTACGGGTATATAACAGTATCCCCAATTCGGTATATTAACAGAAATAGTAGTGTATAAAAAAACACCATATCCATTTTCATTCCAGGGCATATAACACTTTGTGGACATGTAGTTATATGCCTCTAATTATTTATTTTTCCAATGACATCATATCCACATATCGTTGTATGCCTCTAAGAACTTTTTCACTTTTAATCTATGGTAACTGATATTGGATGATTATTGAGTGTCAATTTCACGAAATATAGCAACTACTTTCATATAAAAGACCCATATTTTTGTAATTTAGTATTATTGGTGTGGGAACTATATTTTTATAGTTTTTCATTTTTAAGTTTATAAGGAAATAATGAGTTCGCGTGCACAATGGATAATGTTGTTGGCGTCAACATCAGCCCAAAATTCTAGAGAATGTCTACAACCAGGTAAATATTATTGCACACCTACATTAATAATGAACCTATATACAGTAGATATGCTCTGTGAAATGATATATTTTTAAGTAAGTACTGAAGTGTTCGAATGAGTTGTTAAGTTTAAATTTATAGTCATATACCTAATTTCACACAAGTTTTTTCTCCATACATAATTTACATGTTAATATTACCACCAATTATTATTTTATTACAGTAACGATTAGGGAACATTTGAATGATACCCGAAATTTTGCAAAAGAGGGAAATACATTGTTACATGCAGAGAGCTTCGATTAATCTTCGATCAACAGCTTGTTGAAGAAGAGATGTCACGGAGAGTTGTAGCTTTCGAGATGTAGCTGTATAGACGCAATCTCAAAATTCCTTAGACTGACCGGGTGACATATTATGTTGAAGTCTCAATCGAATGAAAAAGAACCAAGAAGTTCTGCGTAGTATCAAAACCAGGAAACTACAGTACCTCGGCCACATTATGAGAGGACAAAAGTACAGCATTCCCCAGCTTGTCATTCAAGGAAAGAACAATGGTAAGCGTAGCAGAGGATGACACCGCATTTCATGGCTTAAGAACCTCCGTGGTTGGTAGGAGTGCAGCTCCATTGAACTGTTTCGGGTAGCAGATGACAAAGCTAAGATCGCCTTGATGGTGGCTGACCTGTGCTAGGGCATGGTATAAAAATAAGAAGATACCCTTTGCATAACATACAAGACTAAACAAGTAATCATCGATATTGTCATACCGCACACCCATTCATAATAAAAAGTATAATGGTATAATGTCCTATTCGAGGGCATTCAGGAGACAATCGACATGTTGCATGACAACTCATCTCGCATTGGTTTGAAAATCAACGCGAAGAAACCCAACGTTTTATGCAACAGCACCTGTCCTGATCCAGATTTCCCTCTGATTAGCGAGAGGCAAACTATCGAGAGCGTTGACAGCTTTAAATACCTGGGGGGTACACATCACGGAAGATGGCATTTTGGAGAGAGAGCTCGCTACCCGAATGGGAATGGCTGGAGCAACATTCAACTCGACGCGGAATGTCTGGGACTCATGATTGTAGTCGGTCAAAACCAAATGCCGCCTATTCGACGCTTGCATTCCGACGGTGCTGCTTTACGGTAGCGAATCATGGCACCTTACGAAGGCCCAGAGCAACCGTATACTGAGCTTCGAAAACAGATGTTTGCGACGGATACTGGGTGTGCGGGTGTGCTGTAGTATGATTTTCGGAGCAACGAGGAGATAAGAGAGCGCACCAAGCAGCCTCTGATTACGCTGAGAGTGAAGAGGTGGCGTTGGCCCTGGCTCGGCCACGTACTGCGGATGCCAGAAGAGAATTTCAACCTGGCTTGCCTCTTCTTGAAGCCAACCGGATTCCGGCGTCCTGGAAGGCCGCTAAATACCATCTACAGAGTGTATATGGCGGAGCTACGGGATGCTGGTTTGACCTGGAACGATACAAAACGACTGGCGAGCGACAGACATTCTTGGAGGCGCCACGTGGTGTTCATATGCTCCAGCTAAGGGGCGGATATGGCCGAAGAAGAAGACTTTCTTACCTTCATATTGTCATATTTTTATAAAAAATTAAAACATGGGGCCAATTCTCATGATTATCCTGAATGTAACTAACATTCCTGATGACAACGAATCATATTAACTCTTTGGTGGAATATTGTAAATCATTTTTTTTATTTCAGAAGTACAATAAAATTTTATTTCGTTTACTATATTATTCTTAAATTCCTCCATCATGTCCAATATTTCTACAACGTTATGTATATTTACTTAGAGAGACAAAACACCATGTCCATTATAAATTGTTTTATACATTTTCTTTAAATTTTTCATTTCTTAACATCTTTGTAGGCTTAATTGAATAAATAAATAAAATAAAAAGTTAAACAAATGCGTTTTAGTTCAAAAACATATAAAAAAACACCAAAAAAATCGTTTTTATGCTCTCCTGTAAAGTTGTCAAAATGGACATGATGTCCTATGCCTCCGGGGTACACAATTGAATTGAGATTATTTTGTAATATGTGACAATCTAATTCGCTGCGAATTGACGCATATAATTTTTAATCGTCTGCAAAAAGTAAAACTGGATATAATATAATAGGTACCTCAATACACAAATATGACAAACTATCGTCGATAGCCACCGATTGCCGCTTGAACTCCTATGAATAATTATTTGACAGCAAAAATACAATGACAATAAAATACTGGCCTATTTTATTCGTGTAACAGTATTGTATTGTACTGCATCTCACATATCAATAGCCAAAAGGCTAACTTTAATATAATATATTGTTCAAAGATACTGAAATTTTCAATTCAAATTGAAACGCGCCTTTAATCTATCGCTTCATCCGTTGCTTAAGTTTTTTTTTAATTTTATTGTCGTTGAAAGTGCGATGTCGTCAATCGTCCTAAGACCTGGACAATCCAACGCTCAGAGTTTCCAACGTCATTTCCATCCAGTTCCTCGACTGAGCATTCTTATAAAATCAATCGTGGACCAGTTCAGCCATCTCAGTTTCGGCTGTTTAGGTCTTTTTTCGCGCTCATGGAAGGCGTACAAAGCCCGCCGAAAAAAACTACACCCTCTAAAAATATAATATTATAACGCTAAAGATGTTTGAATAAGATTTTTGGGAATATTATGTTAGTCATCAAAGATATCTATTTTACTTTTGTTCCACGTAGAAGAAAGGTAAGAAACAAAAAAATATAATACTAAATAGAAAAAAAAGTTTTTTTTTTATGTTTATAAAATCAGTACCTATTTCTAAAGTTCAATAAGCCTATTCCGCAAACCATCTAACACCAGATATTCTTGATAATGAATGTATTTATGAGTCTTTACTGACGTGTTAATTATTTGAATCGGCTTTTTCATATATAAAATTATCATTATTATTATTAAAATTATTTTTGGCATCTTCATAAATGGACGCTTCGTTGGTTCGCATAGAGCCTGAAAATGACGAAAAGAGAAACCCAGGTCGTAAAGAATGACCCAAATAGAATAGTAATTACAAAACTTAAATCGATAATAATTAGAATTTAAATTCAAATTCTATCGAGTAATTACATACCTACATGGCCGCCATAAGGGTGGGGCTGACAGGACTGTAGCCTGGGGGCCCGACCTTAGGAAGGGCCCGACGCGACGTGGCCAGATAAATAAGATCAACAGAAGACAACAGTTGTTTTTTTTTGTTGTTTAATTACTGCTTTTGTACAGATTCGCACATTTGTTAAATGAATAGTAAAAAAAGTCGGTGCTATTTTGCTTCAGATGTATTAACATTTTAAAATATATATTTGCACGAGGTATACCTACAATGTATTTTACAACGTTTTTCTTAGCTCGTATTCTTATTTGTCCGGTGGTTCTTTGTCCGGTGGTTCTTTGTCTGGTGGTTCTTTGTCCGGTACAAATCTTACAATCGATTTTTAACTAACATCCCGATTAGCTAGACATTTGAAACTTTTAGAATATATCAGAACACGATGCCAATGCATTTTTTAATACTTTTAGCCATCTTTAAGTAGAATTGAATTCATTTTCAATTAATTCTGTTTTGCATGAAAAGCTATTTGACACCATTATTGGTTTCTAGGAGTCTGGGGTCCTAGCAACTAAATTATTAATATATACGTGCGTTACTATGAAAATAAATATGACATTTCAGTATTATTTCTATCAAGAACATTTTTTTTGATCGTTTAAGCTAGTCAAGTCAAGTTTATATGATTCAACAGAAAATTTAAAAACGTTGTACATAAAAAGTTCTTTTTATCTTGTAATTATCTCAATTTTTGATTATCGTGTGTCGTTGGAAAAAAACACGGTAATTGTGGGTTTCCGTATTTTTTGATCTAAACAAGAAATTTTAGGTCTTAGGTAATTTAGGTAGACAGAATAAATACCCTTCAAACAATAACTATTGTCAATATAGAAAAAACACAGGTTGGCAAGCTATAAGTGTATATTTTCATATATTATATAATATTTTTATGTATAAATTATATAGACAAAATTTAATACCTATTATTAAAATTACAATATCATTGGTAAATATATTATATTCTATGAATATTTTAATGTCTACTAAAATAATAGATTATAGATTGATTATAGAGGTTATCAATATATTTAAAAAATATATAGGTATGTAGGTATATTTGAAGATTAATATAATTTGAATCGTAGATTTTTAAATATATTTTTAAAGGTACATTGTCACCAGCCGTGCTCAATAAGCAAATATCACAATGTTATTATATTATGTATATTGTGTTGTGGTAGCAGTTTTATTTATGTAATAAGAAAAATTCTTCGCTGAATACTGCTCTAATGGAATCGAAAGCTTCAAACTCAGAAAATAATGGCATTTTTTTTAAAACCACCACTTAACCTGCTTAACGAAGTTAGAGCGCCAAGGATCATGACAAAGTGGCTACCCCGGCTAACGGAAGAGACCCAGAGGCCGTCCAAGAAGGAGATGGGCTGACGCCGTAGAAGTGGACTGGCTTCATATAGGAAGACCCGGTAACTGGAGAAGTGTGGCGAGAGACCGGAGTGAGTGGAGAGCGGTTGTGGAGGAGGCCAAATCCCACCCCGGGGTGTAGCGCCGTGGAAGAAGCATAACTTAACCTGCGTCTCGTTGTTGCTTCACTGGTTATTGTTCAATAAAATTTATGGTATTTTTAGGTATTTTTATAAAACAGTTTGACAAGTATTGGCCTGTACGCCTGAAGTACACTGAGTCGCGATTTTTCATTGTTGGATATTCGTTATTTTATGATTCACTTTATGATCGGCGCACGATAGATGAACAATCTACCTTTATTAACTATTGATAACAACCATTATGTTCAGCCTCTGGCGCAATATGTAGCTAAAACTCTCGGCGTACACGGTCTCTTGCAGCACTCTTCGGTGATGAGAGGTCTTCTGTAATATGGCCGAGAACGAATAAGTCTTCGGTAGTAAGGGGCATCTCTATTCCTGAATCTGTCATCTGAATCACGACCATAATCTGCCCAGTCTGCTTCTGGTGATTGTAGATCATAGTCATCGGAAGTCATGTCACCCCCTGAAAAGCAATGTGATATGAATTCAACCAGACAATAGAAGAGAAATTAGCAGGATTCAGAATACACAATTATGACGTAATACATAATATTATGTACTTACGGTCGTGTAACTTAGTGTTTTCCAACATTTTTACACCTGCGGACCGGTGAAAATTGGAGAAATATTTCGCGGACCGCTAACGCAAAATAAAACATATTATTTATATAATACTAATTTGTTAATTAGTTTTAAAATCTAGTATTATAACTAGGACATGATTATACGCATGCACTTATGCACTTAAAATCAATAAAATATGCACTAAAACTGAAGAAATATGTAATTAAAAATTTGTGGGAAAAAATTGTAAATACCCACTTTACCAAATATTACTGACAAAAATCGAATTACTAGTTAATAATAGCTAATAATTTTTCAACATAACACGTTAACCGAACAAAAAACACAAACATGTAAACACAAATGAAAATAAAGTTAATCAATTACAATTTTCAAAATAGTTTTTTATAATTGAATAATAAATGCAATGTAAACCAAACATAACTTGAAAACAAAAACGACACACTTAACTACCTATTCCTAATTACTATATTTTTATAATTGAATAATAAATGCAATGTAAACCAAACATAACTTGAAAACAAAAACGACACACTTAACTACCTATTCCTAATTACTATATCAATATTATGCTCTGGCATTAAAATTTTCCGCATAGCTATATGTCAGTATTTTGTTTATATGCGGAAAACGACCTGTCAACGTCCACAGAGGTGATTGGGCAAACTTTAAATACAAGTGCCCGAGTTGACTTCACTTTTTCCGATAAATCCACATCTCGAAGATGGCATTAAAAATGCAAGTGCATCTAAACTATCTACCTTCCTAACTTAGTTATATTTCGATAAAATAATTTAAAAAAAACTTAAATTATAATTTCAAAAGCTCCAAAATATGCATTTATTTATGAAATATGCTCCAATGTCTCAAATAAGCCCTAACGTCTCAAATATGCATTTATATGCACAATACAATTTTATTTTTGGATTCTGTGTCTTTCAAAACAGATTTCTGTGCAACTCTCATAGCTGTGCATATGTTACGCCGAATGTGCGAAATTGACTATTACATGAAATGGGCTAAATTTTGCCTAAATCATGAAAAATGCAAGCCCGTTGCTTTATTCATGAGTTAGACAAAATATCTGGTGAGTGCGTGAATTCGCCAGTAATTTTTCTGCCTTGTTCATGCATTGGACAAATTAGATAGTAGCGCTACGGTGGTATTTTTTGCAACTAAACTAAATGTGTGAAATGCTCGTGGATTGGTCAAAATGTACGTATATTATCTATGATCAAAATAGATGGTCGCGCTACGGTGGTGTTTTTTGCAACTAATCAAACTAACCAAATGTGTCAAATGTCATTGATTATGCTAGCTAACGTCAAAATGGACATTCAGTTGAATAATTCAGAATTTAAAAACCTAACCTAACCTAACCTAATAATAATAATATTATATTATATCCAATTATAACTAATAAAACCATCCGTAGTATATTTACTTTTTCTACTGCCATGTTGACAGTTTAAGAATTCCATGCCCTAGCGACTTCATGTACTCGGCAGAAAATTTACCTAATTCATGAATAAGGCAACAGGCTTGACTATTACATGAATTAGCCAAAATTTAGCCCATTTCATGTAATAGTCAATTTCGCATATTTGGCGTAACACATACACCATAACAAAACATGCACTAGCATATAAATCCGGGCCCTAATTATAACTGTTGGGCAAAACAGACATACAATAGTCTGATTGTAAATACAAAAAAATATAGATACCATGAAAATTGTAATATTAACAGGAATAATTGGAAACCGATCTGTAAATTAATTGTTAATAATAGTGCGAAATCTGCTGCTGCATTTTAGCTAGAATAGTTGATAACCGTGACTTTAGTATTGTTGCAGAAAAAAGAAGAGCTGAATTGACATTAATTCGGTTTTTTTATTTAGTTTTTATTACTGACATGGCTGAAAAAGTCTTCTCGCTTGAATATGTAGTCGAAAACCCGGACAATTTATTTAAACATTTAAAACGATTTTAATGATATCTAAAACTGAGGCAATGTTTGTATTTTATGTCTGAATACCGGATAGATAATCTATTATATACACAAGGCTGCTATCTGCAGCTATCAACGGTAGTTTATCATATTCATGTATTGAAGTGCTATCATTGTTACAATAAGTCAGCAGTCTAAACTGTGAAAACCGTTTATCTCAGCTCTAAAATTTAAAAAAATAAGATTTCGCTGTTAAAACATAGCACTTTTTGACAGTTTAGACGATTAATTTATTATAAAAATTAACCACCTCAATAAATAAAGTTGAAAATGTTTCTCTGAGGCGGACGAAACCGGTCCAGATATAATTAAGAAAAGTGGAATAAGTATGATAAAAATTTGCGTTTTGCATTTCCACCATGAATTGACATTTAACACAATAAAAGAAATCAATACCTACATAAATATGATAAACTACCCTCGATAGCCGCCGATAGCAGTCTTATGTATAGAATAGATGCGCAGAGTGGCATTAGAAAAATATTAATTAATATAATTTGCTGGATGTTGATGATTTGCTTATAATTTTTAGCATTTATACATGGACATGCAAATGGTCGACAATACTATTTGCAACCGGAAGAAATTTTCTACTTCCATTACTGTTGTTATTTTAATGATTTGGTATTGAAATAAAATTATTATTAAACTGAAATATAACAATAATCAAAATACTAAGTAGGTACCTAGTACTCGCCTACATATCTCAGAGCGAGATCTTATTCTATTTATTGACCCGAAATCTCAGGAGGGATTGAATAATATATTAAAATCCCAAGATTTCGTAATTTGTTATATATTATATTAATAAACCGTAATAATAATTAAACATGTACTTTTTTAGTACAATTGTTTGTAAATAATAATATATAAATAAAACAAAGCTAGGTAACTTTCATAGAATTACAAGATCGGAAAAATCGTCATACCGTTGTTCTGGCAGAAGACACTAATTCGAAAAAACGACATATTGAGTTAGTTATACCAAAATGTTCTTTATTTCAAACTTTGCCGTCTGGAAACCTTCTTAATAAATAAACAGTCTTTATTTTAAAGTCATCCTTTTTACGATTACTTAATAAACTCACATGATAGACCATTTCAAACATTTCAACAACTTCAAAGTCTAGTATTACTAGTATTCTCCAGTTGGTGTGTTCTGCCAGAACAGAGACGATACTACGAGTAGAAATTGTCAAATAAGAAAGTATATTATTAATTATGTGAAATTACTTATATATTATAATATATACTAGAATGGGTCATAAAACCCAATATAATATAGTTAGTAATAGAAGTGAAACAATCATAATCCCGGAACTCCCAATTTTTTTATTAGTATACAATTACACAAATTCAGTATAAGAAAATTAAAAAAAGCTTCTTTGATATTTGTCTAATACTGGGGTTGAAACAAATCTTATCCCGTAAATCCAAGGATTGCAAAATCTTTTCTTCTCAATGTGATATATTTAAGTAAGTTAAGTGCATAGCTTATGATTATGTTTTTTTTCTTTGAAACTTACAGCCATTGTCTTTTTTCGATTCCCCAGTGTAATAGGTCCCATTGCATACCAGTTGAAGGATCATAGCCAATTCACCGCTGCAGTAAGAATGCGGACCAGGATATAGGACTACTGGAGGTTGAACGTTTTGCTGTTGATAGGCCACGGAAAATGCAAACATGCCGATCAGTCCAATCAACAATGGTAAATTCATCTGAAAGTTAATGAAAAATTTATATTGGTTAAAAGTTATGGAGTGGAAATTTTTACATGATATAAAACATAACTTACATGTCACAACTCGGTAAGAATACATCATCGGTGGAGCAGAAAAGCGACTAATGCCAACAAAAGGTGATATGAATAAGCGTCACCATGATTTTATAAAATTAGTATTATTAGGATTAAAATTAACGATATTATATGTTTAAATTTTATTGTTAATACAAATTTACTTTGGAATATTATATTTAAGTTGTATATGTCCAACATGCGACGATTAGCAGCTATAATTATTATGACGCCTATTTCCGACGCCCACGGTAGCCGAGCGGCCTAAGCGTCGGTCTATATCGTCATGTGTTCCAGGTTCGCATCCTGGGTCTGGCAAAATACACATATTGTTTTTCAATTTATTTCTGAGTCAGAGTATGGACCTAATAGGTTGAGCAAGTGGCTAATATCCATTTCTAGTAAAAACAAAAGCTTTTAAAACAACTTCCACTCTGTACTCTGTAGAGGCCTATATGATTATCTAAGGATCAAACATGGTCAAGTAGTAGTAGTATTATGTCCAAATACCGATAAGTCCACAATTTAATATTTGTGGTAAACGTATGTGTTTAAAAATAGTAAATGGTGGATTGTCAGCGTGGTTTTATTTTTAAGTTAGAATTATATATCCAATTCTATAATTAAGATAGAATTATATAAATCCAATTTTAGTAACCGATAGAACCTCTTAGCACTATGTAATTGGACACATCGGAATTTATTTGTATTGTTTTAATTAATCAGTTTCTGTGAGTCATTATATTTTTAACATTTTACCGGGTTTTGGAACCACAGTAATACCCCGACTTACGCGAATTCGGAGTTGCGCGGTTGAAGTATCCGAGACTTCATACACAGTTCAACCAGAAAAGCACATGACAATAATTGCAAGCTTGACAGAAGGTAGCTCAATTATTGAAAAGGGCTTATTTTTTATGTCTGGTTTAATGGCATAATTTTAGATAGTTTATAGATGAACGAATATTTTTAGACTATTATCTACTATGGCTTGGATTAGGCAGGGTTTAATTGAATTTTAAAAACTAACAAACTAAGACTACACATTGTAGTCTTAGTTCAATGTAAACAGATACGTTGACTGACAAAGTTTACTGTGCACTATTTATCTTGGAACTTAACAGCCTACCTCCACCCTTCGCCACTGTTATTTTTATACTATAGGTACCAGTGGTTTTCAAAATTGTTTTACAGCGTCCTATTTTGTTAAGTCCTCCTACCAAAATAAAAATCCATTGCTATCGACTTTACCGCCCAAAATGATAATTTTCCTTAAGGCTATACTTCAGCAGGGGCACGGTCAAAAACGATCGCGACTACGCGACGCGAAGATTGTGCAAACGACGCGTGCGGAACAAAACATAATTTATCATAAAAGTCAACATGCTTCCATTTAATGTTATGTTTATTGTTCTATTAGTAATAATAATAATAATATATTGATTGACATGTTTTCTTTTTCAAGTAAATGGGTAACGTTTTTAGTCATCTTTACACGATTTAAGAATTAATTCCCCCGTCGCCTACACAAAACAAATTGACGTGTTCACAGCTCGACTTTCGCTCTCCGATTGCCAACGAGTCCGAAATTTCGTCGCACCTATAGTTGAAAATTATTTACCGTTTCTCTGAAGTATGCTCTTAATGATTCAAATTGTTCAATTACTGAGAAAGTTTATAGAATAAAACTGTTTCCTTCTTACCCTGACGACGTTATAGTCCAAGTAGGTTGAAATCCAGCTGGAAACTGATGATCGTCTTAGATATTTTCAATCTTTTATAGTGCAACGTTAATCCATATTATGTGAATATCAAACAGTATACTTATCTATAGTCACTTATTTGCGAATACTAAAATAGGAATATTAAAATCAGTCTAGTCTAGCCATAACGCATTTTAATCAGGGATTCTGAATAAATTAATATTTTCTGCATATATGTATTACAAAGAGTTTTTCTTCAACCCTATACGAGTATATGCGAGTAACTTTATTCTCCGGGTCTACGATGAAAATTATGTAATAAGTAACTATATTCTAAAAATATTTTTTTTACATGCACTATCTATTCTGCCCTCATAAGCAAAAGGGCAGGTATTTACCGAAGCCACATTTTGCGATAATGAGACATTCACGTTTTTTCAACTTTTCTTAACGGCCCACATGCTCGTCGTAGGTCAAAATTGAGTTTTTATTGTATTTTTAAACCATGATCCTGGACACTCCTTAAACGTTGTAGATAATCTATTTATATAATTTTGAAGCCTTATTATTCTTTATATTTATTTTAAACATTTGATTACTGCATAAAGTATTTGTGTTACATAAAATATAGTATTCTTTTAAACCTCTCGCTCTAATGTTTTAGAATATAGTCATATTTCGGTACATGAATGTGCAGTGGTGTTAAGATTTTTTACATTTATTAATTTTTAATCGCATTTATAAAACCATTAATATAATTTATGACGAGATAATTTTAGTAAAATATTTACGATAAAAAATTATATTGATAATCTCTGTGATCCCAAATTTGACAAGAATTAGGCATTTTATTACTCAAAAAATCGGCAAGATTAACACATTTGAAGATGATTCTAAAGATACTTATAAGCTATGTCTTTGACCATTCAAGTGTGATAAACATCTTATGAATAATGATTGCTTTATAATAATTATTGACCTAAGAATAAGGTAGTGTTTTTTTGAAATACGCCATTTCTTTTGGCATTCCTATGTCCATTCCATACGGCCGTAGCCATAAATTGACAAACTATAATTGAAGTAGGGAGTAAAATTATATTGACGCGCGTGTTTGCGACAACATGTGGCAAATTTTATGAGATGTCTTTACTAGGTTAGGTTAGGTTAGGGTTAATCTAATTGGAACAGTACTATTTGCTAACTATCGCCGCATTTTATAAGATACGTACAAATGTATTCCACGGTGAAATGTTCAACGAAGAACTCGTCATTTTATAAAATGTTATACGAACTCATGTTTCACGTACTGCGGCGCACGAATAAGTGTCCCACGATGAACTGCATACGCACAACTTACATGTAACCGTTCAGAATAACTACCGTTTTCGTAAAAAAAAAAAAAAAAACATATGTCGATTTTCATACATTAAATTTTATACTGCTTTAATTTTATGTCAAATCGTTCAGAATTTCACGTAGAGCATTTATTTTTACATCAACTCAATTTGTGATGTTGGTCGAAAAGCTACCTTTTTCCATATGGGGCAGTATTTATATATTCATTACTATATATATATTAATACAAGTGATTATTATCATTTGATCTAATTGTATGTGGGGTAATCAGGCAAAGAGTTGTATCAGTGTACTAAAACGTGCAAAAAGTACAAAGTTATAAAACGTATACTCTACCATTCCTAACGAATCCTGAAAATGGCCATTTGATTTGAAAATATAATTCACAAAATGTGGTTGTAAAGAAAAGCTTTTTAATTACTTATCAAATATATGAAATAACGAATGATAAGTTAATAAAACGTACTATTTATATTTAAACTATTTTTTATTCAAATGAAGAATTTGAGAGATTGTAAGAATAAATGTATTCTTTATTAAATATACTATTTAATTTTTCATAACATAATATAGGTACTGTCATTCCCCTCCATTTTCGAAAGTGAAAAACATGCTGTCACTTTTATTTTGTTGTCTGGTTTTTCGTCTGGATTTTAGGACTTGGAGGTGAACAAATAACAAACCGGAATTGTTTTGGAAACGGCAAGGTATATTTACGTTAATATTATATAATAGTTACATTTTTAATAATTTATTTTACGGAGGACGAAATGTGTGTGTTTACTGTTTGGATGTTTGCAGTATATTCCCCGCCATCTTGTGTTTCGCTTTAAACGAGAGCGTTGTCGAAAAACGGCGACGGTGCAATATTCTTCAACCGTCATAAGCTACGGGATTGCCGGCTCTATTATTCATTTTCGTAATCAGCGCTTAATATTTGTTGGATTTGATACCGACTCGGGCCTCTCCAGATACACAGAGACATCCCCAAATGGGGACCATACGGGGGTGTAACAGTACCTATTAGAAAAACATAGAAATGCTTATATTGAATAGGATCATAACCATCGCATGCCGGGTGGTGTTTATTAAAGCCACTGAAGCATTTATTAATCACCACGAAACTTATCGTAAGTTAGACGAAAAGTAGTTTATTTAGTTCAATTTAAAATATCCGTAAAATATTAATACGTTATCATCTAGAGACAAGCCACAGCTAAATTAAGGACACTATTTGTCATCATCCCTCGCAGATTGGAAAAAAGTCCATTTTACTAATCTCACAATTACCACAGTCAGCTTGATAGCAGGTTCGAGCTTACTCAGTGAAACATTTCCATAAGGTATGTGACACCCCCGTATGGTCCCCATTTGGGGATGTCTTTGTGTATCTGGAGACGCCCGAATCGGTATCAAAGCCAACAAATAATAAAGCGCTGATTACGAAAATAAATAATAATAAAAGAGCCCAGCCGGCAATGCCGTAAATCTTGTTAACCGTTAGAGATTTGCAACGTCGCTTTCTTTTCGACGACGGTTTCGTTGGAAAAAATCACAAGATGGCGCGGAGATCGCGACAAGCAGCAAAATCGCGAACGCGTACATTTCGCCTTCCGTAGAATTAAATTATTAAAAAAATGTAACCATATAGTATATTAAACGTAAATAAACTCGCCGCTTCCATCACAATTCCGGTTTCTTAATTACCCACCTTCATCCCAAATACAGACGATAAAAAAGAAAACAAAACACAAAGTGACAGTTGAGAGAAATTCTCTTACCAAAATGGAGGGAAGTGATAGGTACTATTATAATCTTTTCTATTATATGAGGCGTCTAATTCCAAAAAGCGATAAGTCCACATTTGATCAAAATCGAGAAAAAAATACGCACGTATTCTTTGTATATTTTTTATATGTATTGATCTATAAATTCCAAAACGCGACATAACCCTACGAAAAAAATATTTTAAGTCTCGATTTATTACAAAAAGCGCCAAGTCGTGTTTCTTATTATTTAAAGCTTGGTTGATTTCGTGCATGTTTAAGTCAACCAATAAGGGAACGTTCAATATTGAAAAGAGCGTCTCCCATGCTGTAGCATCTGGTAAACTCATGACAGTGCCACGGAAATATGTGCCTTATGCGGAATAAATTAAAAAGTGAGGTACAAGTAGCGCTACGTCCAATTTTATTTTGCCTATATTTATTACATTTAGGAGTTTATCGGCTGAAACAAATTGTCATTTGGTTCTGATTCCGACTTAGAATATAACGGAAAAAATAATCTCACGTTAGAACAAATAACTGAAGCTTGAAACATAAAAACGTTGTTTCCCGAAAATATTGAATTGTGGACTTGTCGCTTTTTGTAATTAGACGCCTCATATTATGTTCACTCGCATAAGCTCTACGTGCAAATAAGCTTCTAGGATTCATTTTGTGATAATCCAAACCATGCAAGAATCCAAATGTCATACGTACACTATACGTCTCGTTAGTGCGTAGTATTCATAGATATGGGTCTATTATCTGGAGTCCTTCCTACAAGCATATTTTAGAGCGCTCCAGAAGAAATTTAAAGTTTATTTTAAGACATATAACTATTTTCCTTTTTGTCAAACGATTATGTGCTTTCCGACTGCCTTTCTACAAAGCATGCTCACTTTTCATTCTGTTGAATCGTGTAGGTCACTTTTGCTCTTGACACATTTTGCCTGCTATCAAGAGGGATCGAGAGAGAGGTCCAATCCTGGCGTCCTAAAGGATTTAAATTTAAAATCTGTCAATTAACTGCGTGATCGCAGCCATGACCTATTCTGGGTCAGAACTGTTCTTCGAGTCAAGCCTATCAGACACCATTAGAGAGGGCTGCAAGACCAGTCAATGCGCTCCCCAAAGACATATATTTTCATTGATGTGCTGTGTATTATACTATATATAGTTGATTATGTTTTTTTTTATTTCTTCTTCTTCTCACTTGTGAAGGTAATATTTGTTATAATGTAAATTTTGTATGTATAAAAAAATTTTGATTTGCTATGTCCATAATGTTTTGTTTTCTTAAATAAATAAATAATTTCCAAGAAAGCTATAATTTCAACACCATTAGTTTACGACGAAAAGTACCTGCCCTGCATTAACATGCCAGTATGCAATTTCTTCTAATATGTGAGATCTTGTACAAAGATATCTAACAAAATGACATTGCATAGTCCGAATCAGTAAAACATTGTCATGCAGAGAGAATACATATTAGATTAATTATAATTTAGATGTGTAGGCTTTTTATTTTACTGCTATTAATTCTGGCCAGTAACCTACCGTAAGGGTAGGCAGGTCATGCGTTGCATAATGGCGGCAAATGAAAGAACGAATACAAATATTACAACTTTTGATGTCAGTGGTAGTTTTCAATGAAGCAGACGATACGGTCACTTCATTAGAGAAGTATCGACAAATAATTAAAACTGTAGTAGTGAGGTAGATCTGTCGCTTAGACACTGACATGAATGCTCAGTAAAGTAAATCTAATTATACAAGCTGAAAGTTGAAATGGCAAATATTTATAGCCTGTCAAATTTCTACAGCACTATCCATATTTGAATTTTATTCAATTCCATTTTTAAATGTAAAAATATTTAAAAAAAAAAAAAAAAAAAATCATACAATCGACCAAGGATACTCGGTGGAATTTGAATTTACGTTCCAACTGATTTAATTTTTGTACTAAGTATGTTATTTTTTGCGAGCCGGATTACGCCATTCGGTATCTTCAAACACAGTGTATCTAATGATATTTACTTTATCTTATTATATTATATAAGTGAGAACTATGATCATTGTTAGTGTGCATTTACCATTGGTGAGTGCGTCTAGTGTACAAAAGTGCCGAAAGACGATATCCGGGTAGCAAAAAATGACTCAAATGGAATAAAACAGAACTTAAATCAAGAAGTCAAAATATTTCTTCGTCAAATAAAAATAATAATAATAATACAATCAATAAGTAAATAGGTATATAGACAAACATGTCAATTTATTAATAAAGATAAATATACAATGTACAGTCTTGATTTATCATCTTATACACAAATTCAAAACTTTTAAAAATATAAATCGCATTACAGATTATCTATGTAATTGTTAATATTATAATATATAGTTAAATAGATTATATTCGGTAAAATAGAAATAGATTAAGTATTTATAATATTTGTAATAATAAATTCTACATTATTTAATGATATTTATTCCTAGATATACGACAAAATCGTTACACTTTTAGCGCCATTTCTTCAGGGGTTCAGGAAATTATTACGCGCAATACGTCCTAAGCACGCTAATCGAGCATGGTTTCTTGCAGCACTCGTCGTACACTCCTCGACGAAATCTTCGATAATAAGGAGCATCTCCAACCATGAACGTGGAAGCTGACTGATGAGAAAGGAAAGGCCAATCCAAATCGTTTGATGGCATTTCATCATCATCGGAAGTCATGTCGATCCCTGTAACAATATAATTTAGACATTAGATATTATCGTATATCGGAAAACACCATAAAAGTGCTAGTATCAATGACATTTCATCTCGCGGGTGAAAAAATATTATTCATCATCATCAGGGGCGCGACAACCCAGTATGAGTCCTGGCTTCCTCCAACAGCTCCATCCACCTGTCCCTATCCAGTGTGGCCGCTTTCCAATTTGGTACCCCCAGAATACGGCAGTCACTGGCAACTCCATCCAACCAACGAATCTTTGGCCTCCCTCTTCTTCTACATCCTATTGGATTGCTGGACATCACTCTCTTTGCCGGTTCATTGTCATTCATACGGTGCACATGACCTAGCCATCGCAGTCTCCCAATCTTAACTGATTGAACTGCGCTGTAAACCTCGTACAGCCCGTAGAGCTCAGCATTATATCTTCTCCTCCAATTGGTGCCGTCTGTGATCGGTCCATATATACGGCGGAGAATTTTTCTTTTGAAGATGTTCAGGGCTCTACAAGTGTCTTATAAAGAGTGCTTTTAGTTCGGCGAGATAGTATGCGGGACTTAAAATGTCTTAAAAAAAATATTATCAACAATATGAAATAGACTACTAATTAACAGTATAGCTACGGTAGCTGATTGGATATAATAATTAAATAGAAAACATAAACTTACAAGATCCATCTTTTTTCGATTTCGTAGAATATCCATTGTAAGAGCCTCGACACAAGCCAGAAAGTATTTCAGTTAGATAGCTGCCACAAAAACGGCGTGTCCCATCGTGTCGTTTTGCCAGTTGAAACATTTCAGATTGACAGGTGACAGAGATGACACATATGCAGATTATCCCAAACCAAGTATAATTATTCATCTATAAATAAATAAGAAAAATATCACATTAATAACATATATGTTTAAATCAATCGTCAAATGACGATAGCTTACCGAATATCAAACTAGAATTTCCATTTGGTATTGAGACGTCCTATAAATAAGTACCGCATACACCCTATAATTACCAATTAAATACAATGTCAATGTATTTGTGGGTGGATTGGTAGTAGTAAGGGTGAGATCGTTCAAGGAAGTTTTCTATTTAATCGCAATCATACATGACTGCAAAGTCGACAATAATGTCAATGAAGCTTTTAATCAAATATTAAATTGAACAGTGAGAGGGCGATAAATTAGAGTAAAGATAACGTGATAACGCACCAAGAATTATTGTTTAAAAAAATGAATTAAAGAAACCCTATTAAAATTCAGTGATTTTCAAAACTATACATGATTTGCAATACAATAAAATGAAGCAAAAATAGCCTGATTGTGTGATCGATATTATACATTATTAGTTTAATACAGTCATAACATTATATTTAGTTGAACTTTAAATAGGTTATAAAGTAGTATGCCATGTAAGTGTGTTAATGTTAATGTCATTTCCATTTGGTATTGAGACTTCCTTTAAATAAATAGGTACCGCATATACCCCATAATTACGAATTGAATACAATTTCACTGTATTTATTTGTAGGTGGATTAGTAGGGGTAAGGGTGAAATCGTACCAGAATGTTTTCTATTCTAATGACAATAATGTTAACGAATCTTTTAATAAAATAATAAATTTAAAATGAGAGGGCGATAAAATATATTAAAGATAACGAGAACGCACCAAGAATTATTGTTTTAAAAAAAGAATCAAAGAAGCATTTTTCAATTTCAGTGACTTTCAAAAACTGATTTTGTGATAGATATTTTCCATTATTAGTTAAATACAGTCATAAAATTATATGTAGTTAAACTTTAAATATGTTATACAGTAGTATGTGATGTGAGTGATGAGTTTAATAATTATTAATAAAACAACGCTAATCTAAATTTGCAATTTGATTGATCACAGAATGATCACCATCCTAATTGATATCACAAATGGTAAATTAATTATAGATATTGGGAGAATAAACAACCGATGCTCCCAAATTTTACATGTTTATCAGGAAAGCACAGATCAACACTAACGTCAACAAAAGAATTTCCATTCGCACCACGTAAAAGTCAGAAAAATACATTCAACAGACAATAAACACAAACCCATAATAACAACATGAAAAATACGAAGCCAAATTCAGATATATTTTCAAATTTTTAAACTATACTATGTAATCATACCGAAAAAAAAGAAGCCCTACCGATCATAAAGTCGTATTTCAGCCATTACGGACCCAAAAATCGCCCCACTCTCAAGCCGAAACATTTCTAGTAAACTTTTCTAGCTATTTTTCGATAACAACTTTACCTAGAGACATCACCTTAACCATTTTCAACGTAATCCTGCATGCATGGCCCCCACAAAGGGTGGGCTGACAGGGCTCTAGCCTGGGGGCCCGGGCTTAGAGGGGGCCCGGCGTGGCAAGTCGACCAGTTAAATACACAAATTTGCTCTAATACTTAGTAAACAAGTCGGCTGCGGCGCTATTTTCCATTTCAAAATATGTGGCTGTGTGATGTGATTTGTATTTGGGAAGCCGTAGAGAATATAATATATTATTATATACTCGTACCTAAAGACAATATAGTTTAGACAACTATAGTTTTTTTTTTTTAAATTTATATCTTTTTAGTTACCTGCACATAGGGATTGTAATACCGAATGAATATAGCAATACCGTTATTTTGGTACCTAGTTCTTATTGAATCCCGGAATTCGTCAAAACATATTGTAGAAAAAAAGAAGTACCTATCAATAAATATAACTATTAAAATTTGTTTAAAACACGATGTTATAGCAACCTACCTATTATTATATTAACATTTATAAATATAATATATAGATCATAATATTTTAGAACTGGTAATTTTTACAAATACTTTAAGTCCAGGTACAGGAAAATCTCTCTCAAATTCAACGTTTGTTGGATGTACTATCAATGTTGGATCAATAGTTATAGAATAATTAGAAATATTTGCCACGAATGTTTTCTTTTTCAAAATATGTTAATTCATCGCGAAAATTCTATATTTAAGTATATTTGAGGGATTTTGTTTTAATATTATTTAACTTTTGTTGGTTTCAGTTAATATATTTGCATTTTGGGTAAGTAATAAAAAAAATAACATTAAATTCATTTACGAAAAACAGAAACGTGGATGCTTTCTTAATAGGTGCCGAAAATACCGATGTATTGGATTATTGAAACCGGTATACCGATAAATAATTTAATACCGGTTTTGAATTACCGGTATTGCAATCCCTAGTTACACAGGTACATTATTGGCACCAATTTACTACAGTTCATGTCGACATCTCACAAGGTTTCGACGTATTGAAAAAACAACTATATAATAACGCACCTGCAAAAATTAATCACGAGTAGATAACAGCAGTGAAGTAGTGAGGTGTGGTACAGGTAGACGAGCGTGCGTCTCGATCCAATCGTTCTATATCTAATTGATTTGAAAAAATCAAATCGAATCAGCTTGCTTATAATATATAATAATATAATATATCATTCTTCACACTTTTTATTTCCGTATTTCACACGGACAATGTTGCGGGTTATCGCTAGTATAAACCTGTGTAGAATGAATAATATTTTTAATACATTTGAAAAACTGTCTGGTTGGGCTAATTATGGTCGCCTTCATCCCGATATTGCCCTCCTACCTCACATATTCAGTTATTGTCGCAAACCCAGGCGAAATTCAGTTACTGGTCATAAGTCAACCGTAATTGAAAAACATTTAGTTACTGACTGACTCAAAAGTTAAGTCCAGACCACGAGCGTGTACAGTGTAACCGTTGTGTAAACCATAATTATATTCAAATCTCCGTGCAAATTCAGTAAATCAAACCACATGTCAAGCCGTGTTATCGTATTATTTTTCAGTTTGTTTTTGGAGTCAGAGTATGGACCTAATAGGTTGATCAAGTGCTAACATCCATTTCTCGTAAAAATAAAAATAAAATGTTCATACAAAACCTCCATTCTGTGGAGGCCCATATTATGATCTTAGTAGGTTAGGGCAGTTCTCCGCAACCTTTTCCCACCCACGGCACACCAAAAGTCTTCCCATAATTCCGCGGCACACAACACGTAAAACAATTTATACACCAAAACATGGACCCCACATCCTGAAGGGGGACCCCAGGCGAAGATCTTTGGCGGGCCCCCTACCTATAGCTAGGTTGAAGACAGCGTGATAATCTAATAGCATTTTTAAAATAGTGTTCGAGGTAAAATTAATGATATTGATTTTATGTTTAGCAATTTTTCGTATGGTTATAATATATTTATATAATTATGGTTAGTTGTCGGGTTAGGAATAATTATTTGTCGAATATTGACACAATAATAATAAATTGTATCCTATGATAAGATGTTTTAAAATGTTAATACTAGCGTAGGAAAATAGTGCCGCAGGTGACTTTTTTTGACTTGAAAATGGGAGCTGAACTGCGATAGTTTTGTCAGAAATCTGAGGATATTTTTATTAACCGAAATCCAGAAAATAACTAATGGAACATCGGCGAAGTTCAGTTTTAGCATCCCGTCATTTATCAATTCAACAAATTCCTCTCGAATTTAAAGGAAAAGCACTTATATAGGTTATCTGGTTGCAAAAGGGTTTCGTATCCAGTCGCATTGATTGTATGAAAGTACTGATGAAATTTCTTTTGCAGCTAAGTTTAATGTTTTTGAGACGGATCCAAAATTGATTGCTTGTTTTCAATGGTGATCTGGTAGTTCCTATGGAACATTTGTAGAGATCCTTGTCTTAACTCCTTCTGCCAAAGTTTGAGTTTATTTTTGAATTCTGCTAATTTATCAGAGCACGTCAATATATTTTCATTCTGACCTTGCATTGTTTTATTAAGTTCATGCAGGTGCTCAAATACATTACCAGCCATTTACGCAAATTTGGCTATTGCACCACGGCACACCTAGCATCGTCTCATGGCACACCGGTTACGGAGCGCTGGGTGAGGGCATGGTCTAGTAATATAATAGTAATAACTGACATGTATGTAAAATGACTAATAAGGTGAACCTGCCCTTTTCTATCGAGTTAAGTCGTTCGTATCTGCAAGCATGGTCATTTCATGGAATAACATCTATATACATTTAATCCAATATATATTTCAATTTTTATACTATGTAATAAAACTTATTTTATACGCTTTTTTCTAAGAATAATTTTGTTGTTTTAGATTGTGTGTTAGATCGAATCAAATAGTACGTAAAAACAGTATATCAAAATAATATTTTAATTCATAATATATATTATAAAACTTAGCTACACTTTCTGTTCTGTAATGATTCTACGCCGGTCTACGACACTACACGATATGGCGTAGACCATAATAGTATGCACAATGATATTGATCTGTATAACAATTTATGAGGTTATACTTATTTACTACTTGTATGTCAAAATCTAGGCGCGCACACAGAAAAAATAGTGTGGGAGGGTGTGAAATCCATTTTGAAAATATATTCATAATATTTTCATTGATTTTAAAGGCGGCGGAAGATGGTGGGATTTACTCTGCCGACTACGTATAGCTTTTCATCGCTTCGACCACGGGATACCACATTTTCCAGATGTTCTCCATACCAAGACACTTCACACTTCGAGTCAAGTGATAAACACATAGCATATAAATATAACTAAGCGTGTTCACTTACGACCTGTCGCACCTACAAGTGTCTATCAAATGCGCGTGGCTTAACGGTCATAATTATTATCAGGATCATTAGCGTCCATTTGTGTCCACGTTGTGTTGTCTTTTGGACATATCGCATCGGGATATTAACATGTGGTTGTCCCAAATAATTGCACCAATTTATAAGTCAGTTTCTGACTACCCACGGGCACGACCATCAAGACACTGAACATGTCCTCTGGGACTACCCGCCGATGGAATCCGACCGAGCGGAGCTGTTTGCCATGGTCCGTCTATACACGGCCTCAATTGGCCACGCCGACTTGACATCAACCAAGGCCAACTTCGAAGATTTTGAAAAATTTGCTGCGTCATATGGAGGACGGAATAATTCCGATCCCTCCTAAGTTTCATTATTTTAAACTTTAAACTACTGACTCCTCTGTTTTACTGTTTTGGTAGAGTTTCAGTAGTACAGAAGACACTTCATATCACTAAAGATAAATGACGGTAGAGCAAGTCAAGTTTCTTATTTTATTTTCTAAACTCTTTCTTTAAGCACAAAAGGTGCATGGTTGATAGTTGATGCATCACTGCCGTGCAGATTCGTTTCGAGACAAGGAAGTATGGCACTAAAATCGTTTCATTCTGATAGATTTATAGCGTCACGGAAGGCGGCCGTGCACTAATTGCGGCTACATACACATGACGGAGTCATCTGCGTTTTGCCGATGACATAGTAATTTTCTCGCAAAACTCAAAAAACCTCCAAAGTAGAATGCAGGAACTCGCTGAAGTAAGCAACAAAGTAGGTTTTAAAATAAATGTAACAAAGTCGAAAGTCATGTTCAACTGCTTTGCGGGCCAAAAAGAGATCCTCATCAATGTATATTTGATGAAATTGTTCGCAGAGTTAAGCTAGGCTGGAGTGCTTTTGGCCGCCTGAATAATGTCTTCAAAAGTGACCTTCCACTGTGCCTAAAGCGCAAAGTGTTCAACCAGTATGTGCTTCCCGTAATCACATATGCGTGTGAAACATGGACCCTAAGTAAAAGAGAGATCCATAAACTTAGAGTAGCACAACGTGGTATGGAGAAGTGCATGCTGGGCATTACGCGAAAGGACAAAAAAAAAATGAGTGGATTTGGAAGCAGACGAGGGTTTGCAATGTAATAGAGTTCGTTAAAAGTCTCAAATGGAGATGTGCTGGACACATAGCTCGAAGAAGAGACAATGATTGCACACACTTAGTCATCCAGTGGTATCCTAGAAGTACAAAATGTCCGCAAGGTAGACCTAGAGGCCGCTGAATAGATGAAATGATAAAGTTCTGCGGAAGTACGTGGCAGCGCAACTCACAGGACCGAGAGAAGTTGAAGTAGCTTCAAAAGGCCTTCATCCAGCAGGGGATAGATTCAGGCTGATGATGACATATGACGGGGTAACTGGGGTAATCAAACTCGGGGGAGATGGATTAACTCAAATCATTGCACCAAGTTATGAGTAGAATGAGTCTTTGAGAGAAGTGAGACCGACCCTTTCATATACTGGTCGAATAAGTAGTATGAAGAACTAATATCCCTTGTACCTACCTAAATAATTTGTACTTTTTTCCGTTTCTAGGGAGGTCTAGATCCGAACTCCCACCCCCCTTGTCAAAACCATATCACTATATTTTCGTGTAATTTCGTGTTTCATTTAAATTTTACTGTAATAACAAGAAAATGGAATAAATACTAATTTTATTAATATATTGCATTTCCACCACGAATTTATAATTAACACAATAAAAAAGTAATAACATGATTATGCTATTAAAATAAAAGATATCAATTTGAATATAAGATCAGTAACAATTTTCCGTGTTTAAATCCTTCAGATTTTAAATCCTATTGGTTATGCGTCGATGACATTGAGCTACTTTACAAGCTACAAGCCAGCGAATTTACAATCTGCTTGTAAACTCGCCCAGTGTCATCATCGAACTAGCTAACAAGCAGATTGTAAACAATCTACCGAGAAAAGTTGAAAGCCGGGCTACTTTACACGCTACATGCTAGCGTGTGGACCGATATGCGTCTGCGCAGTAGAGTGATAGTGGCAACCTCTCGGTAAAAAAAAACTACTCAAAACGTCCTGTCAAAATAGTACCAAAAATGATGGTTTCAACTCGCTAGTTTGTTGGCTTCTGAGCGAGTGGAAAGTTTTGTGTGTCATCATAACAATCGTACTAGCTGACTCGCCCGCTTTTAAACTCGCCGACAATCAGCTTTTAACGTAGCTCAATCTCCTCGAGCCTTCAAAACAAGTATTACCTACTAATAATTAACATCCAGAGATCTTTATTATGAGCTACGGTGGTCTACGGAACGTGACGTAGAAGCGTAGAGCGTTCAAGGCATTTCTATTATCCGTGTAATTAATCTAGTTGTCGCATATTTAAAGGCATATTATTATCTTGAACTGATGTTTATGTAATGAAATTATAATGATTTTAAAACAACGTGTTTTCTTAATTCTACGATAATTAATTGATTTTGTTAACAGCTGTTTCGAGCTAAAATACATCTACAGAACGACAATAAGATAACACAGTAGATATGTATTTTTTATTACAACGTTTTTATTAGCTCGTATTCTTGTTTGTCCGGTGGTTGTTTGTCCAGTACAAATCTTGCAATCGATTTTTTACTTACTTCCCGACTAGATAGACATTTTTGAAACTTTTAGAATATATCAGAACACGATGTCAATGCATTCTTTTAATACTTTTAGCCATCTTTAAGCAGAATTGAATTCATTTTCAGTTAATTCTGTTTTGTATGGAAAGTTATTTCAGAAAAATCCGTAAAAAATAAAAGACTATTATTGGTTGCTAAGGCGGTGGTCCTAGTAACTAAATTATTAATATATACCGTGTGTTACTATAGAAATCAAAATGAAATGTCAAAATGACATTTCAGTATTCTATTTGTTTGTTTGTTTTTTATTTACTTCATATCAGGTACAAGTTTGAGCATAATAATTCAACAGAAAATTTAAAAACATTGTAAGTATATAAAAAGTTATTTTTATCTTTTAATTATTTTTATATTAATATAGTAAACTATAAGCATGATTTTAACATTTCTAGAAAACCGACATAATATTCTAATTGCGTTATTAATAGTTCTTCAAACTATCCAATTAGTAGCTACGTTCCATTCGAATATTATGTATGTATATATAATTGTAGGTTTAATTTAGCGGTAAGTGAAAGGGATTTCCAAAACGAACTTTTCTCATTATATAATTAACTGTTTGGTGAGTGCGCATAGTGCCCGAATATGCCGAAAGGCGAAATCCGGGTCGCAAATTACAACTCAAAACGAATAGTACAAAATTTAAAATATTAAAGTAAAAATATTTCTTCGTCAAATAAAAATATGGTGATAGATGCAATAAGTGTATTGGTATATAGACAAAAATGTCAATTTATTAGTTAAAATGTACAGTCTTGATTTATCATCTTATACACAATCGTATTTAAATAGATTATATTTGGTTAAAAATAACAATAAAATGTGTAGATAGATTAAGTAATTATATGAAATAATAAATTCTATAATATTGTATGATATTTATTCCTAGATATGCGACAAAATCGTCACACTTTTGGTGCCATTATCGACTTCTTCAGGGAATCAGGAAATTATTTCGCGCAATACGTCCTTAGCACGCTAATCGAGCATGGTTTCTTGCAGCACTCGTCGTACACTCCTCGACGAAATCTGCGATAATAAGGAGCATCTCCAGCCATGAACGTGGAAGCTGACTGATGAGAAAGGAATGGCCAATCCAATTCGTTTGATGGCATTTCATAATCATCGGAAGTCATGTCGATCCCTGTAGCAATTAATTTAGACATTAGATATCGTATATCAGAAAACACCATAAAAATCCTAGTATCTGTGACATTTAATCTCGCAGGTGAAATATTATTAACAATGTAAAATAGACCCGACTATTTATTAAGAGTATGGTTACGGTAGCTGATTCTACCTATATGTTTGTAATAATTAAATAGGAAACAAAAACTTACAAGATCCATCTTTTTTCGATTTCGTAGAATATCCATTGTAAGAGCCTTGACACAAGCCAGAAAGTATTTCAGTTAGATAGCTGCCACAGAAACGGCGTGTCCCATCGTGTCGTTTTGCGAGTTGAAACATTTCAGATTGACAGGTGACAGAAATGGCACATATGCAGATGATCCCAAACCAAGTATAATTATTCATCTATAAATAAATAAAAAATACTATATTTATAATTTATAATAACTATTTTTTTTATTCAACGAATAATTCACAAGATTTAAGAATGTAATATTCTAAGTACTGGGCATAAATAATTCTAAAAACACTTCTGAAAAAATGTATAATATAACCAATAGAAAAAATCTTTTTGCAAAAAGTAAGACACCCCGCAGGAATCGAACCTGCATCTCTCGGGTATCGCGCCCGCCATGCATAGACCACTATGCTGAAGCTTTCATACTAATTACGACAAATTTTAACTATTCGGTCTTATAATAACTCTCTGAAACGCTTCCCAAATTGAGGTACGATTGGCTATCGACTTTTGTATTTCAAATCAAAGTAGGTATTACTTTAATTACTAGCCAACGTCACGGAGTGCTCCAAGATATTTTTGTGTTGTACCACATACCATTATTCGCAGCACGTAAAAGTTTAAACGTTGTAAAATGTTCAAACATTCAACAGACAATAAAAGACGACGAAGAAGAAGCCCTATCGATCATAAGGTCGTATATATCAGCCTTTATGGACCCAAAAATCGATTCACTCTCAAGCCTGATTCAAAGAAATATAGATATTTATAATAATCGAAACAACCCACCATGACTATATTTTTCAAACCACCAAGAACGGATAATAATAAAAAAAATTCAAAAACTTTTTAAAATATTCTTATTTTTTTAGTCATATTCATAATTGGTCTGGATAATTAAATATTCTATTACAATAATATATAATATAATAACATTTTCTTTTAAAAGGTATCAATCAAAAGTTACCAAGCCTAAAGGTTTGGTACTAGTATTATATAAGTAGGTACACTGTTTAAGCAAATTGTTCTACAACAATGATTAGCTTGCCTTAGTATCCTTATTGTGGATGGATAAACTGGCGAAAACTGATGCTTTTCTTAAAATTTCATCTCTTTTCATAGTGCGGCCCACACATTAAAATGTTAAAAGAAAAACCTAAATTTAGATGGAAAAATATGGAAATTAATTTTAGAGGTCACCGCTATTAATGAAGCTTTCCAACACGTCATTGAATCATAACGTAAATGAATTTATATTATAAGTAAAAGCATTCTAATAAAATCATACATAAATAATAATGACAAACGTTTGTCATGTTGAGTCAATAGCCAATGTAAATCCATGATGATTATATTATTATGATAGGTGAAACGTCATCATCATCAGGGGCGCGACAACCCGGTGTAGATCCTGGCCTCCTCCAACAGCTCCCTCCACCTGTCCCTATCCAGTGTAGCCGCTTTCCAATTTGGTACCCCTAGAATACGGCAGTCACTGGCAGCTCCATCTAACGAGCGAATCTTTGGCCTCCCTCTTCTTCTACGTCCTATTGGATTGCTGGACATCACTCTCTTTGCCGGTTCATTGTCATTCATACGGTGCACATGACCTAGCCATCGCAGTCTCCCAATCTTAATTGATTGAACTGCGCTGCAATCTTCGTATAGCCCGTAGAGCTCAGCATTATATCTTCTCCTCCAATTGGTGCCATCCCTGATCGGTCCATATATACAGCGGAGAATTTTTTTTTCAAATATGTTCAGGGCTCGTTCATTTCGCAGAGTTAATGTCCAGGTTTCCGATGCGTAGGTGAGCACTGGCTTTACAAGTGTCTTGTAAAGAGTGCTTTTAGTTCGACAAGATAGTAAGCGGGACTTAAAATCTCTTAACAGACCAAAGTAGCATTTATTCCCAGACATGATTCTCTTGTTGATTTCTTCTGTAATATCATTATGTCGAGTTACAAGAGATCCAAGGTATATGAAACTGTCGACCGTATCAAACTTGTATGTACCAATATCTAACTTTGGTGCGACTTCTAGTGGTGTGACATAGACAGGCATGTATTTAGTTTTTGCCTCGTTTATTTGTAAACCCATTCTTTTGGCAGAGGCTTCTAGTGCTGTGAATGCATTTTTCAGCGCCAATTCTGATATGGCAATGATGTCGATATCATCAGCATACGCCAGCAGCTGCACAGGCTTAGTAAATATCGTGCCGCTGCCACGGGCATCAATTTTTGCATCCCATATCGCCTTTTTTAGCGCAATATTGAAAAGAAGGCATGCCAGAGCGTCACCTTGCCTTAGGCCATTCAGTGATACAAATGGCTCGGATATTTCCGCTTGAAGCTTTACCCGGCATTGTACTGGTGTCATTGTCATCTCTACAAGTTTAATTATTTTCGTCGGAATTTCAAATTTTCGCATTGCTTCGTATAGCCGGTATCGATTAATGCTATCATAAGCTGCCTTAAAATCGATGAACAGGTGATACGTGTTAATATTGAATTCAGTGGTCCTTTCTAGAATCTGCCTTAGAGTGAATATTTGAGTAACACATGATCTCCCTCGTCGAAAGCCTCCTTGGTAGTGCCCGAGTATTCCTTCTACAATGGGTTCCAGCCGCTGGAATATCAGAATCGACAACAGTTTATATGATAGGTGAAACATAGGGTTGCTTTAAAATGTATCTTAATCTTTATTTATACTAATAATAAAACCGTATTTGCCTTTTGACTATCTTCATGATACCTAAAGACAAACATATTTTATTTTAATTTACACCTTTTTAGTTACCTACACATAGGGATTGCAATACCGAATGAATATAATATCAATACCGGTATTCGTCAAAGCTAATTATAGAAAAAAAATAAGTAGGTACTTATAAATAATTAATATAACTATTAAAATCTATTTAAAACACGATTTTATAGCAACCTACCTACATTTATTATAATGACCTTAATAAATATGTATAAATCCTAATATTTTAGAACCGCTAATTTTTACAAATACTATAAGTCCGGGTATAGGAAAATCTCTCCCAAATTCAACGTTTGTCGGATGTACTATCAACGTTGGATCAATAGTTATAGAAATATTTGGCACGAATGTTTTATTTTTCAAAATATGTAATTTTTGTTGGTTTCAGTCAATATATTTGCATTTTGGTTAAATTCATTTTCGAAAAACAGAAACGTGTATGCTTTCTCAATACCGAAAACACAGGTATATTGGATTTTTGAAACCGGTATTTCGGTATCGATAAATAATTGAATACCGGTATTGCAATCCCTAGTTACACAGATACATTATTGGCACCAATTTACTACAGTTTCATGAAGACGTCTCACAAGGTTTCGACGTAATGAGAAAACAACACGATAATAACGCACTTGCAAAAATTAATCACGAGTAGATAACATTGACACATAACAGCGGTGGAGTAGTGAGATGTTGTGCGGGTAAAGGAGCGTGCGTCTCGATCTAATCGTATATCTAATTGATTTGAAAAAAACAATTCGAATCAGCTTGCTTATATATAATATAATATCATTCCTCACACTTTTTATTTCCGTATTTCACACGGCAATGTCGCGAGTTATCGCTAGTAATCCGTTAAACCTGTCTAGATTGAATAATATTTTAATATATTTTAAAAACTGTCTGGTTGGGCCAATTATGATCGCCTCGTCTCAATATTACCCTCCTACCACGAGCGTGTACAGTGTAACCGTCGTGGAAATCACAATTCTATTCGAATGTCCTTGCAAAATTAGTAAATAAAAACACCGGCACATGGTGTCTCCTCTTTATCTTATACGCCCAAGTGTACCGTGCGAGTGCCTACTAGAACATGAGGGCATGCACCAGGGTCCAGCTTCAGCTAGATTGCTTAACATCAATAATATTAGTGCCTGGACTACTTCCTGTGTAACCCCCCTCCCCAGCATCCACATCCACCATCACAATCATATATAAATTACAGTCCACTATAAAAGCGCCACCACTGTCTAAATACTCTAAATAGCATAATTTTTCAGTTTTAAGTTATTCTTTCAAACTTAGTTTTGTACCAGATTAATTAAAAATAATTTATATGCGTCTAAGACTATCATATGTGAGGGAAAAATTCCGTAATATACTGTTTTACAATTTTAAATTTCAATATATTATAAAACGTTGACATGGTATTTCTGTCAGAAAGTCAATGATATAACGTTATTTACACGTTAACGCACACGGTGGCCGAGGAGCTTACTCATCGCTTTATAATATCGTGGATCCCAGTTTCGAATCCTGGGTCTGGCAAATACACATATTGTTTCTCAGTTTTCCGTTTAGAGTCAGAGTATGGATCTAATAGGTTGATCAATTGGTTGATTTTACTGCGTGCTCAGAGGCGTACGCGCCGGAACCCGATATTGAGCGCGTAATATCACACGTGTCAGATGTCTGCTGCTACAATTTACATGTCAACTATATCCTGCGTGATAGCACAACGTTTTGCGCATGTTTTGAGGAGCGCGCGCCGGGATTGAGCGTCTAAAGGTATATCGCGCGTTCATTACGGCGTGATCGTGGAAGTCGTTGGAGCGTACACGATTCAACGGTTTTAGCATGGTTTTAAGTAAGAGTGTGTATGAGTGTGTTATTTTGGCACACTGCATTTTGACATTTAGCTCAAACACAGTTTCGTAAACAAACCATTCTTGAGATAAAACAATGTAATCAAATCCTTCCGCACACAACATAACCAACATATAACGCGTGAACAAGTTTATCTTTACTTTTATACAAGAAGGCATCTGTTCACACTTAATTTGTACATTATAAATGGATATATAAAGATAAATATTATACTAGCTGAGCTTGTGCAGGCGCAAGTATAAGTTTAAGTTAAAACAAAAAACGAAGTCTGGGTTAAAGACTATAGACGGTGTTTTGATCACCTACCCTTAATTCGTGAATTATGTCAAAACTATCCCGATGATTTTAAAAATTATTTAAGAATGAACAGTAGTTCATCATTTGATTACAGATTCATCCTCGATATCCCCGATCTCCTAATCCATATTTGACATGTTTGCCGTTGGAAGCTCTTGGTCCTTCGTGAAGAGCAGCATATCGTAATACCATAATGATGGCTCGTATACCTACTTCATCTCTTCCGCCATCGCTACGTCGACTTTCCTCTACTTTTTCCGAAAACAACCCCTAAGGCTTTGAAATTTTTTTACTACAAATTCTCTATTAGCCTCGGGAAATCCTCTCTATTTGAAGAAATTAATTAATTTTGCATACGCCACATCGCGTAAATTTCTATGTTCATATGCCGCCGATTTGATTCTCCACAAACATGGGAATATTTTATAGATGTCCATAAGGTCCGTAATAAATTGGTGAGAGAAATTGGACGCGACCAACCCCACTCTTTCCGCTGTTCGCTACGCGACTTTAGACACACGATCATTCCCGTGCGACATCGCGCACACGAGGCTTTCACGCAAACAAGATTGTGTGAGTGCAGGCCGCTAAATGACACTCAGCTCGAACAGGTGAAAAACTACATCTATCTGGGACAACAAATGTCTATAGATGGATGTATATTTGATGAAATTGTTCGCAGAGTTAAGCTAGACTGGAGTGCTTTTGGCCGCCTGAATAATGTCTTCAAAAGTGACCTTCCACTCTGCCTAAAGCGCAAAGTGTTCAACCAGTATGTGCTTCCCGTAATCACATATGCGTGTGAAACATGGACCCTAAGTAAAAGAGAGATCCATATACTTAGAGTATCACAACGTGGTATGGAGAGGTGCATGCAGGGCATTACGCGAAAGGACAAAAAAAAATGAGTGGATTTGGAAGCAGACGAGGGTTTGCAATGTAATAGAGTTCGTTAAAAGTCTCAAATGGAGATGTGCTGGACACATAGCTCGAAGAAGAGACAATGATTGCACACACTTAGTCATCCAGTGGTATCCTAGAAGTACAAAATGTCCGCAAGGTAGACCTAGAGGCCGCTGAATAGATGAAATGATAAAGTTCTGCGGAAGTACGTGGCAGCGCAACTCACAAGACCGAGAGAAGTGGAAGTAGCTTCAAAAGGCCTTCATCCAGCGGGGGATAGATTCAGGCTGATGATGACATATGACGGGGTAACTGGGGTAATCAAACTCGGGGGAGATGGATTAACTCAAATCATTGCACCAAGTTATGAGTAGAATGAGTCTTTGAGAGAAGTGAGACCGACCCTTTCATATACTGGTCGAATAAGTAGTATGAAGAACTAATATCCCTTGTACCTACCTAAATAATTTGTACTTTTTTCCGTTTCTGGGGAGGTCTAGATCCAAACTCCCACCCCCCTTGTCAAAACCATATCACTATATTTTCGTGTAATTTCGTGTTTCATTTAAATTTTACTGTAATAACAAGAAAATGGAATAAATACTAATTTTATTAATATATTGCATTTACACCACAAATTTATAATTAACACAATAAAAAAGTAATAACATGATTATGCTATTAAAATAAAAGATATCAATTTGAATATAAGATCAGTAACAATTTTCCGTGTTTAAATCCTTCAGATTTTAAATTATATTGGTTATGCGTCGATGACATTTAGCTACTTTACAAGCTACAAGCCAGCGAATTTACAATCTGCTTGTAAACTCGCCCAGTTTCATCATCGAACTAGCTAACAAGCAGATTGTAAACAATCTACCAAGAGTTGAAAGCCGGACTACTTTACACGCTACGCGCTGGCATGTGGGCCGATATGCGTCTGCGCAGTAAAGCGATAGCGACGACCTCCGGTATTAAACGAACTACTCAAAACGTCTTGTCAAAATAGTACAAGAAATGACGATTTCAACTCGCTAGCTTGAGGCTTCTGAGCGAGTGGAAAATTTTGTGTGTCATTTATCACAATCATACTAGCTGACTCGCCCATTTTTAAACTTGCCGACAAGCAGCTTGTAAAGTAGCTCAATGTCATTGAGCCTTCAAAACAAGTATTATTAATTAACATCCAGATACCTTTACTATGAGCTACGGTGGTCTACGGAACGTGACGTAGAAGCGTAGAACGTTCAAGGCATTTCTATTATCCGTGTAATTAATCTAGTTGTCGCATATTTAAAGACATATTATTATCTTGAATTGATGTTTATGTAATGAAATTATAATGGTTTTAAAACAACGTGTTTTATTAATTCTAAGATAATTAATTGATTTTGTTAACAGCTGTTTCGAGCTAAAAATACATCTACAGAACGACAGCAAGATAACACAGTAGATATGTATTTTTTTATATTAATATAGAAAACTTTAAGCAAGATTTTAACATGTTTACAAAACCGACATAATATTCTAATTGCGTTATTCATAGTTCTTCAAACTATCCAATTAGTAGCTACGTTCGAATTCGAATATTATGTATGTATATAGAATTGTAACTTTGCTTTCCTGGTAAGTGAAAGGAATTTTCAAAACGAACTTTTCTCAATATATAATTAACTGTTTGGTTAATGCGCATAGTGCCCGAATATGCCGAAAGACGAAGTCTGGGTCGCAAAATACAACTCAAAACGAATAGTACAACATTTGAAATATTAAAGTAAAAATATTTCTTCGTCAAATAAAAATATGGTGACAGATGCAATAAGTGTGCAGGTATATAGACAAAAATGTCAATTTATTAGTTAAAATACATAATATATAATGTACAGTCTTGATTTATCATCTTCTACACAAGTTCAAAGTAATTCAAATTAATTGTTAATATTTAATACATAGTTAAATAGATTATATTTGGTTAAAAATAACAATAAAATGTGTAGATAGATTAAGTAATTATATGTAATAATAAATTCTATAATATTGTATGATGTTTATTCCTAGATGTACTATTAAATCGTTACACTTTTGGTGCCATTATCGACTTCTTCAGGGGTTCAGGAAATTATTTCGCGCAATACGTTCTAAGCACGCTGATCGAGCATGGTTTCTTGCAGCACTCGTCGTACACTCCTCGACGAAATCTGCGATAATAAGGAGCATCTCCAGCCATGAACGTGGAAGCTGACTGATGAGAAAGGAATGGCCAATCCAAATCGTTTGACGGCATTTCATAATCATCGGAAGTCATGTCGATCCCTGTAACAATATAATTTAGGCATTAGATATCGTATATCGGAAAACTGTTTAACATACAAATCCTAGTATCCGTGACATTTCATCTCGCAGGTGAAATATTATTAACAATGTGAAATAGACCAGACTATTTATTAAGAGTATGGCTACGGTAGCTGATTGTACCTATATGTTTATAATAATTAAATAGGAAACAAAAACTTACAAGATCCATCTTTTTTCGATTTCGTAGAATATCCATTGTAAGAGCCTTGACACAAGCCAGAAAGTATTTCAGTTAAATAGCCGCCACAGAAACGGCGTGTTCCATCGTGTCGTTTTGCTAGTTGAAACATTTCAGATTGACAGGTGACAGAGATGGCACATAAGCAGATGATCCCAATCCAAGTATAATTATTCATCTATAAATAAATAAAAAAAATACCATATTAATAATTTATACGTTTCAATCACCCATCAATCCACGATAGCTCAGCGAATATCAAACTATAATTTCCATTTGGTATTGAGACTTCCTTTAAATAAATAGGCACCGCATATACCCTATAATTACGAATTGAATACAATTTCAATGTATTTATTTGTAGGTGGATTGGAAGGGGTAAGGGTGAAATCGTTCCAGAATGTTTTCTATTCTAATGACAATAATGTTAACGAATCTCTTAATCAAATATTAAATTTTACAATTAGAGGGCGAGATAACTTGAACGCACCAAGAATTATTGTTAAAAAAAAGAATCAAAGAAGCCCTTTTAAATTTCAGTGATTTTCAAAACTGTGCATGATTTGCAATAAAAGAGCAAAACTGACTGATTTTGTGATAGATATTATCCATTATTAGTTAAATACAGTCATAACATTATATTTAGTTAAACTTTAAATATGTTATAAATTAGTATGTGATGAGTTTAATAATTATTAAAAAAAACAACGCTAATCTAAATTTTCAACTTGATTGAACACATAGACTGATCACCATCCTAATTGAATCACAAATGGTAAATTAATTATACGTCTTGGTAGAACAAACAACCGATGCTCCCAATTTATTTTCTCCTGAACAGAATTTGCATTCGAACCACGTAAAAGTTAGAAAAATGCATTCAACAGACAATAAACACAAACCCACAATACACTTGAAAATACGTAGCCAAGTGCAGATGTCTTCCATTTTTTTTTTAAACTATACATTGTAATCATACTGAAGAGAAAGAAGCCCTATCTATCAAAAGGTCTTACATCAGCCGTTACGGACCCAATTCATCGAAACAACCCTTTATTAAGACTATAATTTTTAAACCAACAGGAACGGATGATTCAAAAATTCAAAAACCTTGTGAAATATTCTCATTTTTTTACTTAGGTATTACTGGTTAGTCATATTATATATGTTTAGTCTGGATAATTGAACATTTCTATTATACTATTAATATATACTATTCACTTTTCATTTAACCAATATAACAACAGTGTCCAATAAGTAAATAATAGTCCTCCTCATTAACAGGTTAATCTAAGCTAGGTATCTAGTATAGATACACGAAAATTGATTGAAAATATAAAACAAATAATATAAAAATATTATATTATAACATTTTATTTAAAAGGTATTAAAAATTTTGATAATGTTGAGGTTAATCGTGCATATTATCATATTTATATAGTTACGTTATATACAAAGATTGGTGTTAATTCGTTTGTAGTTCTGATTCAAATGTTTACACAATTGGCTTTATTGGTATTCTAGCAATCACGTCAACTGATTCTTAATTTAAGTATCAATATTATCTGTGCATACTGCATAGGTGATAATTTTAGCTTTAATACTAAATGCGCCTGCTAAAAGAAACCTGCGAGGGCAACGAATGGCTGTAAACAAAACGTAACTTTGATGGACACTCTTAAAACTCTTTTTAAACCAATTTAGCATTAACTTTATAATTTCACTTTAGAATATTAGTATTACTTTACAACTTTAAGTGTTTTATTATTGCTCGCTGTGTCTTTCTATACGATATTGCAGTTTTGGAAATAGTATAGAAACCAAAATAGTCGAAGAATAAACTTTAAATAATCATTAGATTCATATTTCAGTTCCGCACATATGATTTAATAGTCAGTTACCAATACTGACGTTTTAGTACCAGTATTATTTATGAGTATGCACACTGTTTTCGCAAAATTTTCTACAAAAATGATTAACTTGCCTTAGTGTTGTTATTGTGGATGGATAGACTGAGGAAAACTGATGCTTTTCTCAAAATTTCATCTGTTTTTATAGTGTGGCCCACACATGAAAATGTTAAAATAAAAACCTAAATTTAGATCGAAAAATATGGAAATGAATTTTTGAGGTCACGCCTATTAATAAAGCTTCTTAACAAGTCAATGAGTCGTAGCGTAGACTAATAAAATTTACATTATAAGTAAAACATTCTAATAAAATCAGTATTAAATAAAAATGATAACCGTATGTTATTGTAATTCTTTATCAGTAGGTAATAAGTATGTGACCTAACTTCTTAGATCTGCTATTAGAATAGAGGAATAACATCTACATACATTCAATCTAATATGACACGAACCTTAGTGCCAGTCCTTACAATATTATGTAGGTATTTCAATTTTTATACTATGTAATAAAACTAATTTTATTTGCTTTTTTTAAGAATTTTATTTTTGTTCTAGATTATATTTTTACATAATAATTAGGTACATTTTGGGCGGTACATAAAAAAAAATTTAATTCATAATAAGTATATAGCAGAGGGGGGCAAACTGCAGCCCGCGGGCTGCATGTGGCTCGCCGGATATTTTTTGCGGCCCGCTATCATTAATTGTACTTCTGACTACGAATAACTTTTTTATAATTTTTTTAAAAATATTGACAATAGATTAAAATTTGAAGAATTTGTTGTTTCGTAAATGTATTATCTCAGTACGTCTTCCTTGCGTCTCGTTTCACACTAAGTAGCCACTATTTTTTACGTTGAACATCGTGACACATTTAATTACTTTTAACTCCGCGTCAAGGAAAAAAAATATATGCCCATGATATTATGGTAAAAAGTTTCAATGGATTTCAATTAAAACTTAAGTTATTACTTCGATAAATATCGAATAACAACGTGGACCACTTTCCAACTTTGATGTTGCTGAATATACCAGAATATAAATTTGAAGAATATGGTAAAAATATTAAAGCTCTGAATGACGATTTTTCACAAAGATTTGGTGACTTCCGAAAAATTGAGATAAGTTTAGCAATAGTACGCGATTCATTTTCAATAGAATACATTGATAGTGTACCGACAGAGCTACAACTTGAGATTATTGATCTGCAGTGTGATACTGATTTAAGAGAATTGCATCGTCGTGAAGAAATCTCCAAATTTTACAATGCCCTTAATTCAGACAAATTCGACCAACTTAAAGATTATGCAAGAAAAATGTTCGTTATTTTTTGATCAACCTATATATTATGTGAACAAACATTTTGGATCATGAACCTCAATAAAAAATGTTTACGATCAAATATCTCCGATGCCCATTTACAAGCAGTTTTGAGAATATTAACTACAAAATTAACACCTGAATTTAAAAAAATGTTAAAAAATATACAACAGTTTCATTCTTCTCATTATTTTTTTTGTAATGTTTATTTTTCGTGATAATAAATAGTGTATATCTAAAAATGGTATTTTACTTGCGGCCCGCCACTCATTTTGAATTTGGCCCTCCATCCACAAAGTTTGCCCTCCCCTGGTATATAGCTTTAGTGATTCTACGCAGGTCTATGAGACTACGCAATATGACTTAGAGCAGTGGTTCTTAACCAGTGCACCACCAGCTTGTTCCAAGTGCACCGCAAAAATATGATAGAAGCAGAAAAATCCGCGAAATAGTGACAACCGAAAAACTCCTTTATGAAATTATGGAAGCCGACGATAGATCTAATGTGATTTCGATTTTGCCGAATCGATTGCACGCGTCTTCCGTTAGCCTCACAGGCGCCACTAGAATATAAGTAGGTACTATAAAAATTAATTTTCTGAAATAACTATGGAGGAATTTTGGATTTCTGTCCAAGACGAATATCTAGCTCTCTGCATGAGTGCACTGAAAATCTTGTTACAGTTTACAACATCATTTGTGTGATAGTGTGTTGTCAGCATATTTTTGTCTTTTAGAGATGCCACATTTGAATAATAAAGCAAACATTGGTTACCCCAGATAATTGCACCAGTGTATTAGTATAACGAGCTTTTGCGAGTCTCCAACCCTTTCATAGGCAGTTCGACAACCAAATCCTCAATCATGGGATTCTGACGAAGAATAAGTGGTAAGGAGAGCTTTACTAACATTTTATTTATCTAAATAGGTGTATTTTTCCATTTCTTTGGGGATCCTACCCCTTATGTGTGTGCCTGTCAAAACCATAGCACTATATTCTTAGGCACATGCGATTATTTTTAATTTTACCGCTATAACAAAAAAATGGGTAAGTACTAAATATTGTATTTTATTTTAATTAATAAATGCATTTCCACCATGACATTGATTGACATGAATTGATAGTTATCACAATAAAGAAGTAATAACAAGTGTTGCGATCAACGAGTCCTTTGAGAAGAAGCATTGTCAGCAAAATCCGTGACATACGAATCGATTGCGTAAATATTATTTAATTTTTTTTACATACATTTTTCACAAGCCGTCAGCGGTATCGGTTAGTACTTACTCAGTGAGAAACGCTGGCAATGAAAAATAAGATTGTGCAATACATACAAATTTCAGACAAATCTAATTACCAATTGCAAATAAGAACTTTTACCTCAGTAATATTTATTATGTTAAAATGCATTTCTCACCAAAAGCATGGGATACTCAGTGTCAGCATTATTCAATCGTGAGAATTACAATAAATAGGTTATCACGGTTGAGTAAATATCTCTCTCCGTTTTTATCTTGTTCGTATAACAGTCACTCCATTTCAGTCACTCAGTATCGCCAAGTCTCGGGCTACGTACCTCACTGGTTTTTATATCTTATATTATTGACTTTATTGTACTTATGTACGACTGTAATAATTGTCAATCCGGAAATAAATAACGCAAACGCCATCGAACTACACAATACCCCTCTTCACTTCATACGTCGCCCATCACACCCCCCGCTCATCAACATCAACATCAACATCTCAATTCACACAAGAGTATGCTAATTTTAATTTATATTGGGTAAAACAGAAGCTCTACAGAATTGCCCTTGAGAATTGAAAATATGATTTTTTTATATGTGGTCCGGAATTGTTGGTCTACTAGCAATATACAAAGGTCGCCGACAATGCTTGTGTCAAATGTAAATGGTCTCTAAATTAAATTTAAATCATAAATACGGTCGATGTGAAGACAGAATGGGGTGACCAAAAAATAATATCTTCTAATATAGGTAGGTACGTAAATGTTACTAAATTCAATTTGTTAATCAACTGTTTGGGAGAAAGTATTGAAACCAATATGATGGTGACATTTTCAATTATGTGGTTACCACAATATAAACTTAATAATATATTAATAACTTTTTAACCTGAAATTGTCCGAGAATTAAACATACGAAGGATGTTGAAATGCATATCTTCCTACATTTTTATTTCATGTGCTATCCAAAAAACATTAATAATGAATAGTATTTATTTTTAATGTTTAGGACCTACATATTAAAAATAATAGGTACTTATTGCGCAATTTTACTTTTATACAACTAGTGAAACAATAGGTAGGTAGTACCTACCATTATTTTATGTAAAGCCAATGGACGAAATAATTTATATCATGAGTGCCTAAAAATAATTATTAACATACAGTCACCACACACATTTATTTTTTATTCGCCAGTCGGACTGGCAGGCAAAAAATAACGTCAGGGCTGTCGAAGACATAAGTATTTTGTACTTTTTAAGTTTTATTTATAATATTTATATTATTTAAGTTTTGTCCATCTAATATCCACTGCGGTTCACGTAGTGGCATGTACCTGTTTTTCTGGGGTCAACTAATTCAAAAAGTAAACACCCATAATAGAATTTTTCCAGTTTTGGTTGCATTATATTCCAACTCATTTCCGATTTTATTAATGGAAATTTCTCGGTGTACATAGTAAACAAACCTACGAATAAAAAAAGACGGGAAGGAACACATTGATTCATCGCAGTAAAAACTGGCAACCAAATTCGCCATTTTGGAAAGCGACGATTTTGCGTAAACAAATATCACGTGGTCTGCACGTGTGCGGTAAACTTCGTATGTGTTTGTAATTTTGTGTATTTTATGTTTGTGTATCATGCATTGTCGGCCATATTTTCCGGCCTTTCTGATTGCCGTGATTTTTTATTCGTAGAAACAAACAGCATTTTTTATTAGTTATATAAAGTCAACTTTGAGCTTTGAGCCGTGCTCACTCATGAATGTAATTCTTCATTTAAGTAAGTCTATATAAATTTTGATGTTATCTTGCAGAGAAAACAGTTATCTGACCTTTTCACTATATTATATACATGCAAATATAATGTTTTCAAATAATTGATATGGATTATATAATATATTCCATCGTATTATTTTCTCGAAATCATAAAGATACTATAATAGTATTTGAGTATCAACCTATGTTCAATTTGAATTGGGTTATAATAATAACATACCCGTAGATATATCAATAGTATGCTTGCCACGATATCCACCCAAGTTATCAGTATGTACTTGCACAGGTTTGATTAAAAACTATGATGAAATTAACATTTTACAAATATTATATTATTTTGACAGCCCTGTTTTCTGATCAGCGGACACGTGCAGGTGTTTATCAAATAATAATGTAAGATTGTCCACAATAATAATAATGTAGAAGTTCGACAATAGTAATAATAATATTTTTTTTAAATACAATCTCCGATGATTAGTGATGTTTGCCAAAAGATCGATTTAAATTAACGTGCGTACGACGCCGAGGTCCATTTCATACTAAATTATATTTGAATACCGAGCTCTTCAGCCGCTCCTTAACGTCCAGAGACCTTTACTATGGGCTACGGCGATCTACGTAACGTAGCGTAGAAGCGTAGAACGTTCAAAGCATGACGATTTGGCACCGGGACAACTGGACGCCACGGAATTCGAAAATAAATAGACGTTATGTACTTATAGGTAAAAAAATAATATTATTATTTATATTTAAATGATTATATTATGATTTAATAGTTGGTGAGAATGTACATATGCAGACGTAAACAATGATTTAATCGTGCATATGTTTAAGTTCCAACGAAAATGAGTTTTTATTTTATATAAAACCTTAGGCATGGTAATTCTCAATCCGCAATAAAGAATACATTATGTTAAGAGTAAAATGAATTAAAACTACTAAGTAGTAGATAGAAACTGATTAAAATACCTCGTATACGTTCTGTTTACGTGTCTACGACATATACGATATATTATTATCTTATTAATTGAATTGGCGTTTCTGTGACAAAACGCATATTATAATAGTTTTAAAACTTAGTATTTTATTAATTATGAAATGTATTGCATTCGGAGGATACTTCAATCAACCTAAACAAGTTATTTAAACTTCAATAATGTGTGTTATATAATATTATATCGTCGCCCCAAAAGCAAAATGACACTTGTGCATAAATTGAATTTTGAGAAAAACGCATTTTAAGTGTTTTTGGAGAGAGAAAAAATCGTGGAGAGGTTATTACCTAATATTTTTAAATGAAATTTGGAACACATATGACCTAATTACTCAAAATTGAAATGCAATTTTTATTTTTTTTTATAATATGTCAATTTTTGATTTTTAAGAGGTTTTAAGTCACATGTTACTCTTTTCCTATATGCATTTTTGAATAGCTTTATCTTCATCTTTTGATTTGCGAGCGTCCACTTTACGCTTATTGTGATCTTTCAAAATATCTCTTTGTCCGCTGCCAACATGTTTTTAAATTATTCACAAATTTCACAAGTGCCCTTACTCACTTTGAAATAATTACACTTGTTACCCTTTTCCTATATTATTTTTGTAAACATTGCACATAGTTCCTAAAATCGTGTACATGTTACCTTTTTCCTATTACATTGAATAAAGATCAGTTTACAAATACACAAGTAACCTTTATATTCTTTGCTCAATTGTTAATTCATGGGTTTTGCTTCACAAATGCCGTTTTTCCCATAATGTAGAGAAAAAAATTACGAAGAAAACTGCATTCATAACTCAAAACCGTCAAAATTGCACATGTGCCCTTTTGCTTTTGGGGCGGCGATATTATGCAACGTCTACGTCTACCGTGAATCGCTAAAATACAACTTTATATTAAAGTTCAGAAACGGGTATCTGTTAGTCTATCGCTCATAACTAACGGCCTCCGCCCATTATAACCTTTGGTCATCACTCATCGCGTCGGAACTTGTTTACACTCCACGCACATTTCCCCCGTAGGAAGTATTGGAGACAATCGGTAGGAGACGCCTTCACTGAGCATTGCGGGGAGAAAACGTAACGTCTTGTGGTTATGTCAGTGCGCAGCATAATTTAAGATCGAAATTGATTGCTGAAAATTTTGTTAAGATGTCTCAATCTGTTATGAATATATATTACAATAACTCTTTTTACCATAATAACCTAAGGTCCATTGTGTATTCTAGAGTTAGTATTCGCATTCTTTCCAATGTTCGGACACAATAATTTATGTTTTACCACATATAAGTTTTACGGCTAAGAAAATTAAAATATTTTCCACTGTATAACAACGGCCCACGTGAGCCACGTAGACCAAAATGGGGATTTTTATGGTATTTTCAGAGCATAATCCTGGACATTCCTTAAACGTTATAGATAATCTATTTCTATAATTTTGAAGCCCTATTATCCTTTATATAATATATTTAAAACAATTGATGACTGCATAAAATATTAGGTACATAAAATAGTATTCTTTTAAACCTCTCGATCTAATGTTTTAGAATAAAGTCATATTTCAGTACATAAATGTGCAGTGGTGTTAAGATTTTTTAGATTTATTAATTTTTAAATGCATTTATAAAACCATTAGTAAAATTAATTTTAATATTATATATTGAAATATTTACGTTAAAAAATATATTTTATAATCTCTGTGATCCCAAATTTGAAAAGAATTATGCATTTTATTATTCAAAAAATGGGCACGATTAACAAATTTGAAGATAATTCTAAAGATACTGACTATAAGCTATGTCTTTGACCATTCAAATGTGATAAAACATCCTACGAATAATGATTGTTTTTTTTTTTTTTCTACCATATCCGATCCTAATAGGATCATATGGGCCTCCAAAGAGTAGAGGTTTGTATTAACAGATTTTGTTTTTTACGAGAAATGGATGTCAGCCACTTGCTCAACCTATTAGGTCCATACCCTGACTCACACACAAATTGAAAAACAATATGTGTACTTGCTAGACCCAGGATTCGAACCTGGGACCCACGGCGTGATAGTCCAACGCTTAAGCCGCGCGGCCACCGTGGGCGTAAGAATAATACGTATACGAATAATATAATAGAATACCTAAGAATAAGGTAATAATTTTTTGAAATACGTCATATCTATTGGCATTTCCCAGAGGTTAAGCAACAACATACGGCCGTAGCCATAAATTGACAAGCGATAAATGAAGTAGTGAGTAAGATCATGTTAACGCGCGTGTTTGAACATGTACCGTTTAAAAAAAACGATTTTTTTCGGTTCCACAGGATGCCAGACACTGACCTTTATGATGAGAGGGCTGGCGCACACTGGGACCAGCTTAGTATTTACGCACTCACACACTGGTAAACGGACGATACACTTTTGATGGATGATATATTATGAGGTTGATGAATGATGATGATAAATTCAGGATGGATGATATAAACGCGACGTTCACTCAAACCGTAACAGATTTAGTGCAACGAAGGTCGAACATATGCGTTTTGAGTCACTCTATAGTTAACAATGGCTAAGCTATCACAAGCCCGCAACACGACCGCTTTCTTGATATCACAGGTCTGAATATATCATATTTATTTTTTAATCATGTCCGATCCTAAGGCATAAAGCCCACCAAAAAAGCGTTCGGTGCGCTCACTACTGAGTAGGCCCCCTCCCACCCGCGCATTACCCTTCACCTATGTAATAAGGGGCCCAAGAAGCACAAAATAATTATTATTATCAGCGTCTCTCATAACAAAGCAATAAAAATATTATATTATTTCTCGGGGCTTGTAATTACGCAATAACTAAACAATGAGTTCTCTGTTATTAAATAATGGCTTCTCGCCCGTCTATCGACGACGCTTCCAGAGCGTGATTTTGCTCGCCGTGTTCAATGAATGGACTACGTTGTATTTTCGTCAATTCGTCCGGCTGAAAAGCCACACAACGGTGACTCATGGGGCAGGCGGGCACAATGCGTAGTCAAATCCAGTGTGCGCTGGCGTATTTGATTACGTTGTATTTTCACCCACTTGTGAAATTTTGCGCGAGAGCCCCACTCGCTCCGTTAAGTGGGTTTTACGCCTAAGAAGATCATATTGGCATGTGTAGGTTGTATTACCAGATTTGTATTTATTACATACTTCATAATATTTTTAATTTGTTTACAACGTAAATATTGACAGTTGAAAAGCAAAATTGCACAAGTGAATTTTCGTGATTTTTAGTTTTTTATCACACGCTTCACATTTTTCTTTTCAAGGGTGTATTTAACCTATCCAATACGGACCAATCAACGCCTCCCAAATAAACGAATATGAATTTAACCAGCAAAAAATTATTCTTAAATTTGCAGAGTTAATTACTTACATTATTTGTATTAAATTACATAAACTGGACTCCATACATATTGAAATGTTATTATATATTTGAAAACTTGGATAACATAATTTATAAAATAATTCACATGATGCTAAGGCGAACCAGTAGCAGGATAAGATCACTCACTCGGAGAGTACAAGATGTGAGTTCTAATCCTACTCGTTTTCTTTGATTCATTTTGATAGGTTAATTAAAGTAAATGTCTATCAGATAGAATCATTTAAAAATAAATTAATGAAATTGTTAGCTTTTCAGCATTTATTTGCAGATGGTTGGAGTATACCCTTTTTTTAGCTGCTCCGCTCCAGCTCCGCTCTGGGAGCTAATACTTGCTCCAGCTCTGCTCCAGGGTCTGCTCCGCTCCGAGTGAAAAGTTATAATATTATATAATATAGTTTTGATATAAGGTTTATTATTCATCATTTTCATTATTAATTCTATTAAACAAAATTTCCGCCAGCAAATCATCTTCGAAAAAAGTGAAATTGTTTAGCACTCGGCAGTGTTGCCGTATTTCAAATAATTTCACTGTTAAAAATGCAATTCAATGTGTCAAAATACACCTAATATCTTCATTGGATTTTAGGAAGAACATATAATAATCAAAAAACATCCGGAGCAGTGGAGCACTACAAATTTTCGGTGCTCCGGGCAAAATCCCATTGCTTCACTGCTCCGTACTCCTGCTCCGAGCTCCGCTCCAACGGTCTGTTTATTTGGCTTGCATTTATGATAATTTATAAAATATTTCTTTTCATGACGTATAGGTAGGCACACGTCATTCCGGCTCAAAAAAACAATATATATTACAATGCGGCTTTCGTAGTCCAGTGCATGAAGCGCTGACCTATCATCCGGGGGCTCCGGGCTCAATTCTGATGAGGTCACAATAGATTTATGTGATTTTATCAAAGCCTGTGTGTCTATGATTGTTTCACTTATGTTACTGATTATACTACTGTTTCATTATACTACTATTATTGGTTCTCAAACCCTGTTAAAAAGTTTATATATACATATTTTTATACTAATTAACTTCGTCAAACGTCTATATCTTCGTCACAACTTCGGATAATAGTGTAATATCGTTTGAAAATAAAAATATATGTTGTCAATATTATTAATATCTATATATTTCAACACAAGTACATCAATTACAAAAATAGTGGCTTTTTACAAATTGATATTAAACAATAATTATTTAAAAAAAAAAAAATCAACAGCTTTTTCTACACAGTGATATCCCTATTAGTTTGAATGTCTACAACGTTTTTCATTAACTACATATTATTCAAAATGACTATCCTTGTTTCATTTTTTTATATCGTGGTTGAGCTTCGATGTGACAAAATTAAATTTTTACAGAGGTAAAAAAATGGTTTATAAGTATAAAAATGTATATTATTTGTATATCTCTGAATAATTTGATTTATTTATCGTCATCGAGTATTTTTAAAGGCCCAAATGTGATAACTACGTACATTAAAGGTGTTTTGGTATTATTAAAATAAGAGAGAAAATCGGAGATTTTTATTATTTTTTCTAAATGTTGGTGATATTATAGAACATTAATCTAAAAAGAGCTACATAAACATATAACACATTTATCATTTTATGTATTCAAGTAATTAATTAACACAATAAGTTAACCGTGCTATTGATATATTTATCACAGGTAGCTCTTTGGATGTTAAGTGAAATCTTAGAATAGCTTCGCTGGGGTTGAAAGATGCTGAAAGATGGCAATATATGTTTAATATATTAATACACCTTAATATCGATTAATTTAGCCAACACGTTAATTTATATAAATAACATGTACTTAATTGATTTGAAAGTTAAAATTGGAATAGATTACTTTGATAGATAACTTCATCAATTGAAAAAAATGATAAAAACTTATATTTTGCTACTAACAGCTATCAGTAACTAATTCCAGCAACTCATAACTTTTCTATCAAATGTTTTTTTTTCTATTTTTATACAGTTTACTGTTTATGGAACTGCAGTTACTTTGTATATAATATGCTTTACATTATAACTGCAGCATATAGTCGTTGCACAAATAGTAAGTTGCCGTGGCAAATACAAAGCCATGTTTACATTTTATTTTATGTCTAATTGTAGCGCACTATTCGTTATGTCATTTTGATTGTTATCGTTAGGTTAGGGTATATATAATGGAGTCCTGTAAGTTTTATTTATAATGGTGCACAGTATGTTTTCAGTTCTGAGAGCGAACAAGGCTTTTTGCAGCATTCGTCGAAGACTCCTCGTCGATATCTTCGATAGTGAGGAGCGTCACCTTGCATGAACGAAGCTGCCGACTGATGAGAGATGAATGGCCATTCCAGCTGAGGAGGTGACTGGTCGTAGTCCTCGGAACTCATGTCCATCCCTGAAAATGTATTTTTCCATAAAATTACTGTCAATCTTATATTTTATTTATTTTTCAATTATAAAAGTGGGCTTCAAATAATATCAATCAAGGGAAACTTTTAAAATACAGTTGAGTCAATCTATTATGTAGTATTTCCATAATGACGAGCATTGCCTAACTAATAGTTTGGTGGTTGGTGTAAAGGTATGATGATGGCCCTCACAAGGGGGGGCTGACAGGGCTCTAGCCTGGGGGCCCGGTGTGGCGGATCGACCAGCCAACTGAGATAAACACACAACACAAAATTGCACCAATAGTAAAAAAAGTTTGCCTGCGGTTCTATTTCACTTTTGGCATACTAAAATTAAAAAATATGTATTTGTGCGATGCAATTTTTGATTATTGTTTATCGATATTCGACAACTCCATAATTCAAGTGGGTGTATTAAAAAATACAAAAAATCGCTATAAAATAGCGTAAATTTTATCTCGAACACTATTTGGAATACACAAATGTAGATCGTCACACTGCCTTTAATCTTAGCGCTAGGTAGGGGGGCCCGCTGAAGATTCTAGCCTGAGGGCCCGCTTTAAGATGAGGGGGCCATGGGTATGATCAACTAAATTGTATGCAAGCTATTGTTTTTTCTTCATTTTATATTGTGGCTACTGATGTCTGGATTTCAATAAATACATTAGTAAGATAAATTTTATTGTATTTAAATTCAAATTCCATGTAATTAACCAATTGTTATTCAGCAAAATACCTTTGAATTTATTTTATTCCAGAATTTTCACATTTTTTTGCAGGTCTTTAATAAGTTATCAGTATATAATTGATAAATTAAATAATAATAAATCAATCTATTAATTTTAGTAAAATATATTAATGTTGATAAAATATATTTAAAAACACTTTCAAACAACTAAATAATATGTTCCCAACATTCCCAGATCTTATTTATAAAAACTTATGGCTAAGCACATGTAATTAGTAATGAAATAATATTCCATACATGATCCATCCTTTTTCGACATTCTAGACCAGTCGTTGTAAACACCTTGGCACAAGAGCGATAGCGTATTAGCCAGATTGTTGCCGCAGAAACGACGCTTCGATTCGTGTCGCTTTGGTGCTAAAAACATGCTGTCAGATTGAGTACTCACTGACACAGCTGAGAAGCAAACCAACCCAAGGAACCACAGAAAATTCATCTATAAAGAAAAAAACAGAAATTCTTCAGGGATATAAACTAGGGCTTCGAACCGTTATTTTTTTCGTTTCGGTTTTTATTCCGGTTCAAGTAAAATATTGGTTCGGTTCTGGTTTTTACTCCGAAAAAATAACGGTTTTTCCGGTTTAGCTCCGAGTGATTAATTTTTGAATGTTTTTATTTGTATTAAAAAAATATTTTCCATAATTAAGAATAATTTATGGTACTTGTATGATAGCCCGGAAACCAATAGTTATGCTGCACCGCACGGCCGTAGCCATTAATTTTTAAAATAATAAATTATAAATTATAAGAATTATGTCGAGATGCGTTACACGATCGTAAATGATTTCTTTGCGCCTTGAATTTGACACTAAACGACAACTAAAGACGTGAGGAGTAAGATCATGTTAAAGCGCATGTTTAAACATCTACCGAACCGAAAAAATCGTACATGTTCCGGTTCCGGTTTTCATTCGAACAAAAATAACGGTTTTCCGGTTTTCGGTTTAATTCCGGTTCGAAGCCCTGATATAAACAGCCTACCGAATAGTATGTCACTTTCAAAGGGAATTATGCCACATTTTTACAAAATATGGTTAATATTTAAAAAAAAAAAAAAAAATATCGATAGTCTATTAACACTATTTTTTATATTTAATATAAACAAACACATATGTGTAATCAACAATAAACCTTACGGACGTCGATATTCAGTATTATTACAATAAGCATAAATAATATATTGACATTTTCATGTGCGAGCTTTTAATATTTACACAATACCACCAATATACTATTATTTTAACAGGTATGGTTAATAATTGACAGGTATTTCTGTTATCATATCATTGTCGAATTATTTAAAATGAAATTCAATCAAATAAGTTGTTGTTGAAGTGATTTAACGGTAAAGATTTTCCCATCAAATAATATATTATTATTATATTTACTAAGTGAATCATTTCTTTTTATACATTACATTGTCTTTTAAATTTAATTTAATTCAAAAACGTATGTGATATTGATATTAATATCGACAATTTTAATCAAATATTACGTATAAAACAAAATTTATCATTGGATTATGTCGGGGTTAATTAAATACATATTACAAAAATAATTATTATCATTCAAATTAATCACGGATATAAAGATTTTTATTATTATTAGTTCCTTTAACTTATATTAATACTTATATTAATAACAATTGATAAATTTATTAATGTGATTATTTTCCATTGCCACTATATGTAGATACGTATTATTATATAATTGACATTTAAATTACTATACATTACTATTATTAAAATGAGTTAGTATAATAATATTAATACTAAATGCTTTGTTTACAAAATGATAATGTTTACCGTAAGAAGTTGGTCGTTGACTGACAACGAAAGAAAACTGATGGTTTTACAAAATTTCAGTCTGTTTTTATAGTGGGGCTGGAAGGCTAAACTTACAAAAAATTCATTGGAAAAACTTTCCTTCTAGTAACAAGAAAAAAATAGGTCAAGAGTTTTAACGAATTATTCCAACCAAATTTTCTTGGTAGAGATTTTTATTAATTTTACTCATCGTAATTTATTAGTATTTTATAAACATTGTAGTTATACATACTTTTTTTCATAATTAAATTGTAATGTTAGATTTCGTTGTCCCATCATGAATAATTATTACATTTTACTTAAGTTGTTGGCATAATCTACGTTATGTTGAACATTAGGTAGGTACCTAATACAACACTTTGCTCTTATGAATTAGCGAACGATAACAGTGTATGTATCCGCATAAACCATTCACAATATTATTGTAGGTATATCATTAATTTACCTTGTTGCTTTTCTCTTTCAGGTAAATTCGAATATATTCCTTATACAAACACCTTTGTAAAATTTAGTGGTACATATTTTAACTATGAATTAGCGTGAGACTTTATCTATTTTTTTTCAATAATGTGGAATTTTGTATTATTGAAACAAACCGTTGAATTGAGTGAATTAAAAAAATGTAAGTATAGAGAAACAATAATAACGATAAAAGAGTTAAACAAAATACCTAAGTGAGAGAAGTTGTAAAATTATATGATATAATTACATATATGTGTATGTAAACCAATAAAATAATAATTATAAAACTATTTATATACTAGGTTTCTCCAAGTATATAAAATACCTCCTCCAGTCTCCTGGATACCTCAAGAGTATCTAAAACCAGCGCTCGAAATGGAAAAGTTTACGAACCGGAGCGCTCGACATTTTTCTGAAGATAATTAGAAAGTTATCTAAATTTATGTGTATTTTATAAAAATAAGTGTGTTAAAAGGCTTATCTAGTTCAGACGATCAACATATTTTTCCCACAAGACAGAGCGATAATTTCACCGATTTCACGAAACGGAACGGCGCTCCGGTGTGTTCCGGTCCATTTCGAGCCCTGCCTAAAACAGCGACTGCATTATTTTTTTGGTGTATATTATATATATGCTTATTCGCTTTCTCGGGTAGGTACTCAGTTTTGAACGGCACTCACCTGTTTTATTAGTCAAGCGATGATCTATCTTAGCCAGCGTCTTCAAAGATGATCCCCAGGGTCAAAATATCTCGAAATCCAAGGGATAGACAGTCGTATTTTTTAGACTTGTTAGACTCAGCCAAAATAACTGCTGAACCTGACGATTGAACTGAGTGAATGTGGAGAAGATAGCGGTCGAGATGGTTGAATGATAACATGTCCGTTTATGAAGTCGTGGTCTCCGGTTCAAATCCCGGGTCTAGCCAATTCATATTTTGTTTTAAAGCATGGACCATAATGTCCACAGAATCCATAAAGACTTCTCATTGAAAAGATCTAATAGAAACCTCCCCGTGAGGCGGCCAAGATCCAAATCGGATTGTAAAGCTAATAGAATAAGAAATGAAGATTCAGTGACGTCTCTAGATAAAATGCCGCCCCTAGACAGGGCCAAAATACCGCCCTATTTTTCAGACAGTATTTTTTATCATCCTTTCATTACTCTTATATCTAAGAAATGTGTTTTATGGATACATTACTAACAAAATATATACCACTAAATCTAATTATTTCAATGCCATCTCTACTTCCATAGTCAAAATTGCGAGTCCACGGTTACAGATACATTTAAAAATACACCTGACAATTTTCAAAATTCGCGAGTGACTAATCCAAAAATATTTGGATAAATTAATTATGTAAGTACCTATGTACCTACCTATAATTCGGAAATCTGTACGTGTCATTGCTGGCCATCAAGGACATGACATCGAAGGACAACGGAAGTAAACTACACATCGCGAACCCGACAAAAAAATTAGAGTCTTTTTAACCTTTTATGTTAATTAATACATTTTGTTTGCAACCAGTGAGCTGATTTTTTTAATGGAAAAATATTTCCGATATTACTGAGTTTATGGACCTCTCCATTTATGTATACGTCCTAATGATTCTTATCGATTTGCCGCCCTTCGGGTAACTGCCGCCCCCAAGCGACGCTCAATCTGCCTACCCCCACGGGACGTCACTGTGAAGATTGATGGTAGGTATATAGTACATACAAATTTCATTCTCAAACACATATATACAGTAATTTTATATTTAAAAAATAAATACATACTGAATTAATTAGACCGTCTCATGAGTCACAATGATTGTGTTCCATCGTCTTCTACGTCTCATTGATTGATTCCCTTGATAATGACCGGCATGGAACGATTCTGTTGCGGGTCGACTGGCACTGCACAGATGAATACAATGACCACAAGATCACATAAGTTCTGACGTCTACTGCCAAAGAATCTCTCACCCTTTGGAGCCTGGATGGCTTTTACGTTGGAACCCTACGTCCACGCTGGACGTTCCCCAATTTGTATAACTACTAGCGATAATAAAGTATAATAATGCATATGATTTAGGTACATTTACCACGTATACGTTATGGTTCAACGATTTTCAAGAACAACTATATTCTTCTTCTTTTGCCATATCCGCCCCTTAACTGGAGCATATGGACACCACGCGGCGCCTCCAAGAATCCCTGTCGCTCGCCAGTCTTCTTGCTTCGTTCCAGGTCAAACCAGCATCCCGTAGCTTCACCGTATACACTCTGTAGATTGTATTTAGCGGCCTTCCAGGACGCCGGAATCCGGTCGGCTTGAAGAACAGGCAAGCCAGGTTGAAGTTCTCTTCTGGCATCCGCAGCACGTGGCCGAGCCAGGTCCAACGTCGCCTCTTCACTTTCAGCGTGATGAGAGGCTGCTTGGTGCGTTCTCTTATCTTCTCGTTGCTCCTAAAGTCATACCACCGCACACCCAGTATTCGTCGCAAACATCTGTTTTCGAAGCTCAGTATACGGTTGCTCTGAGCCTTCGTAAGGTGCCATGATTCGCTACCGTAAAGCAGCACCGTCAGAATGCAAGCGTCGAATAGGCGGCATTTGGTTTTGACCGAGTACAATCGTGAGTCCCAGACATTCCGCATCGAGTTGAATGTTGCTCCAGCCATTCCCATTCGGATAGCGAGCTCTTTCTGCAAAATGCCATCTCCCGTGATGTGTACCCCCAGGTACTTGAAGCTGTCGACGATCTCGATGTTTTGTCCGTCGCTAATCAGAGGGAAATCTGGATCAGGACAGGTGCTATTACACAAGACATTGGTTTTCTTCGCGTTGATTTTCAAACCAACGCGAGAGGAGTTGTTATGCAACCTGTCGATTGTCTCTTGAATGCCCTCGAATGCCATATTACGCTGTTTAGGTTAGATCACCCGCTCTTTGGGTCATCTTTCATGTTTTGAATTTATTATCGGTTATCTACGTGACGTTCGCAAGATAATTCTGCAAATGAAAACCTCTGGAAACATAATGGAGACATCTTTCATCAATCAGACTACAACAGGCCATCAGATTCAATCACAGTAGTGAAGAAGTAGTATGGTAGTAGTGGTACTCAGTATCGAAGGGTGTAGGTAGGTTATTAAGATCCGACATAAATAGTGCACACTAAAGTTTGTCAGTCATGCACAATATTTGTTGTAATCAAACTAGAACTAAAAATCGCAGAAAGTGTTTGTTAGTTTTTTTAATAATTCACTGAAACCCTGCGTAAACCAAACCATAATAGATAATTGTCAAAAAAATATTCTTCTATATATAAAATATCTAAATTTATGCCATTACATCATACATAGAAGAATATTTTTTATCGATTATGGTTTGCGAAGGCAGAGCTTAATGAATTTTAAAAAACTAATCAACACTATCTATTACATATTATTAATTCACCGATAACACAAAAATAAATATGACTTAAAAGTGCGCATTATTTTTGTCGGATCGCCCATAGCATACCTAAAATATTAGGGTTTGGTTAGGCAGGGTTTAATTGAATTTTATAAACTTACCAGCATCACTTGAAATTTGTATTCTTAGTTAAATGAAAACAAAATAAGTATTACTGACAATGTCACTATTTATGTCGGATCTTAACAGCCTATATCCATTCCTCGCCACTGGTATTAGTAAAACAATCATGGAATTAAATCCAGGCTTGAGAAAATCACAAAAATGTACCTAATCGAATCCAGAACAACCCGTATGAAAACTTATTGCCTTACGTATTGGACTACGAAGGTCGTCAGCAATGGTAATGAGTCAAAGAGGATGAATATTATGGTTTATCGATTTTTTGTAATAATAAAAACTCCTTGGTAGCCAGTTTATAGTCAGCCTTAATTTATTTGATTTCCAGTAATGATTCATGAATATCGAGTAATTTATATGTGTAAATATTTAACTTTAATTTGTGCAATACCTTGGCTGCCCAGTTCAGTTCTCGAGTTCGTTGTCCTTAGCTCGAGCCATGCCCTTTTCCATCCGCCACGATCCTCTGCTGTATTGTTTGGGAAAATGTTACCCTCAAATTACCCTTATATATTAATTAACAACACTTCAAACGCTAATTGCTCATCACGATTTTCTCATTTAAAATGTTCACCCCCTCTTCTTTCTCCACCACATAGTATTAAATAATATTAACATTACAACATGCCCCCCACAAGGAGGCTGATAGGGCTCTAGCCAGGGGTCGGCCAGATAAGTGTCATGAATAGAAGGTGAATATATAAAATATTTAATTTAAAAAGCAACAGTGGTATAAATAACTGAGATACTCCACTGTTAATAACGGTATACAAAAAAATCCTACCATTATTGTCCATTACAAACCGTAGAAAAAAAACAAAATAAACATATAGTTAACTCCTTTATTTGTATGACACAAACATAAAAGTTTAATTATTATCTCAAAAGTTTTATTTTTGACATATCCCACTGCTGATAGCATTTTGATCTTCAATTTTAAAAATGGCACTGTGGTGTTTTTTGGTTTGAATGTCAAGTGTCATAAGAAGCGACATTCCTTTGTTTATTTTTTTAAATTTTGTATGAGTGGATGCATAGAGAATAATTGTCATAATATAAGTACCTAAACAATTGTAATAATATGCAAGTGACAGAAGACTTTCATTTGTTTTGAAAGCTTGTATAAAATGAGTATTTTTTTTGTACCTATCAGATTTTCGGAATATCGAAAACGGAAGTGATTACTTATATTGGGAAAATATCCCTTATGATTTTAATATAACACGATGGATGGCTTTCCTGCGATGTAGATATACCGAGAATATTATTGATTCAAATTTAGAATAATAAAATTCCGAGACGTTTCAATAGATAAAATACATAGGCTTGAATATAATGTTGCTTCGTAGTTGTCTTATAATATTTTAGCGATAGGGCGCCGCGTGAAATTTAACCCTCGCCTAGTTTGTCAACAAACTCGTAGGAAGGAAAGTGTCAGAACGGGTTAAGTCAGTGCCTTCACTTACTAATTAATTATTCCCAATAACATAATAATAGTAAATATTAAGGAAACATCTCGAGGGGTGAAGGAATCGACGTCTCAGAACGCGTTCACAACAAAATCCCAATTTATCTTGACACCGATGAACAGTTCCAGTGACGTACTGCGTCACTGGTCTCTTTATTATTTTGAATAATTAATTACGTTAAAATATTTACTCCACGATAATATTAAAATTAAAATATTTTTACGACCTCGGTTAATGATTATTACGTGGGTAAGTAATTTCGTTTCGGAATATTTTTCACGGACTAGGTATACTTATTACTTGTCGATCAATATGTACTTATATACTTATTACAGACTTGCATTATGTATCTATGAATCAAACAACATTTTTTCCATACTAGAGGATTAATTAATAATGTACTTAATGTTTGTATTTTCTTCAAATGGGCATGGGCCCCCTCCGGTTAGGATCATTTGCGGGCCTCCTACCTATCGCTAAGTTTAAAGACATCTGTGACGCTCAACAGAAGCGTTTTCAAAATTGTATTAGAGGTGTAAGAAGATTCAGTATATTTTTTGTAGTTTTGATACATCTACTTAATTAAGGTATAGAGATGTCGAGTATCAACACATTCCCGGTCATGACAAAAACATTTATGTGTTTTTCTCAAAGCCTGGGTGTTTGTGATTGTTCAAATTACTAACAACCACCTTGTACGAAAAAGCAAGGACATGGTTATTAATAATTCTAAAAAAAAAAAAAACACAAAACAGTCAAAAATTGGACCGCTCAACCTCATTGTCATGTAATAGCGCCCAGGCGACTTTTTTATTGTTAGAGCAAATTCGTGATGTGTGTTTATCTCACATGTTTGATTGCCGTGCCCCTAGGCTAGAGCCCTGACAGACTCCCCCCCCCCCGTGGGGGGCATGCAAACGGGTATCCGTTTATATTATAAAGAGTTTCCAATTCTCTTTCATTGTAAAATCGTACAATTTTACTTCTTTCAAATGATAGAATTACTAACATTTAGCATTCATAACATGTTTTAATTTAATTAGGAACATTCTACGAATGAGCAGGGGTCATTAACCGACGGTCTGCACATTGCATTACTGCACCACATAAATGGTTAGTGTCAATGCCCAACAAGCAGCCCGTAATATTATGTTAAATAATTTAATTAATTTTTTTTTATGACTAAAATTATTGCAGAAAATCTACAACATTCATTTTTATACGTATATTATAAAGCTAATATCTAATAAAAGCACTTTTCGAAAAATCGATGGTTACGCCCTTTTTCCTAAACACAGTCGATATCATTCTGTAGTTTGATGCCAACAAAAGACATGTTGGTGCATTTTATGGATTTTCGTAAAAAAAACAGTGAAATACGAATATTTAAAAAACCATTTCAAGTAGAGATCAATTATCATGTACCAATTATAGGGGTAAATTTTGGAATTCCGACATAATGAAACATTAAGGAATGCATTTTCTTTGGAATATTTTAACAATTTATTAGACATGAAAAAATGACAAGACTAATCAGTTTATGCGAATAAGCAATGACATAAAGAATACATTTTCTTCTCGACCCGATAAATCAACTGATACTTGAAATCAAATTGTCACTTGTATTAAAGTGCTTTGAGTTGATAATGTTATAAGGGTGAAACAACTAAGTGAGACGGAAATTGATTTACCTATACATACACTATAATATTCTGTTTTAACTCAATAATATTGAATCAATCGTATTCGTTTTATCATTCATATCTGAATTGATCTTGAACTTCCAAGAGTGGCTGCATGAGCATGCCCTCTTGCGTTCGGCATAACATAACTGCTGCGAAGAAGGCTGCCTGACTATCCATTATTTTTACAGACAATAATAATACAAAACAAAAATAATACCCTAGTAAAAACAACCAGCTACTCATGACTTGTCTAAACTTCTTTTGTTGTTTTACTTATAATTGTTCACATTAGCAACCGAGCGTATATTATGAATCAATCATATCATGCGCCAATACGATTGAGTTGGTAGCTGAATCGTTCCGTGTAATTGCCATTTATAATTGATGATTGCTCAAGATGATCGTTGAATCTAGTTGGGTCTGCTGTAATTAGACCTATAGAATGGAGTAAATAATAAACATTTAAAATATATATTGGCGTTTTATTGATCGTAATATTATAATACATAATATTCTTATAAATATATTATAACTATCATATAGTATTAGTACATGCGTACTAAAAAATTAAAGGAATACAAGGTGTAAAGCAACTAGAGGTACTAATGTATAGTTTTAATCCTTTCAGCGCTGGCAGCACAACTGTTGTGTCGTTATTAGATAGCCATTAGATATAATTAGCATGTTATTTAAATGTGGTAATTAAATAGTAATTAAATGCTCCGCGCGGTGAAGAAGTTAATATACCTAAAGCAAGTAAAGACCAACCTGATAAGATAAATAACATGTATATTTGGTTAATTTCATTTAAACGGAATTTATTTTAATAGAATTACGGTAAGTAACCAATTTATTCATGAAAGTTGTAAATGGGTTAGATGTGGGTTAGATGTTAGACATTTATAACACACTAATTCCATGAAAAAAAGCAGGAAAAGTAGACTTACTTCATTCCAATAACACTATACTAATACCTACGAATATATAATTACTAGTAGACATTAACTTTAATACAAATGGCCATTTATATCACAATTCTGGCATTTATAATAATAAAATATTATAAAGAAACAATAAAATCTATTAGCCAGATACAAAAATCGTTTATAAATATTATGCAGTAGTTGATTAATGGCAATTTAGTCGAATACACAATAATCGTTTATTTAAAACCTTACAGTTCTATTTCTTAGTTAATTTATTTCATTATAATTTAAATAAGTATGAACCAAATTGACTGACCTCCATCATATACATAGAATGATACAGTCTCATTTTTTATAATGCATTATTTATAGGACTAATAATAAAATTAATCTTCACAATTAACTTAATAAATATTTACACTAAATTTATATTGTGATGTAAATATAACATGTTGACATATTTTGAGTTCATTATTGTATCTATCATATGAAATCTAGAAAATATTTATTTCATTGAAGGTGGATAAGAAGCTTGCAATTTGACACAATTTTTTGGTAATCTACAAAGTGTTTTAATCAATAAATATGTATTTAAAAACATTAAAAGGAAAAATATTTTTTATCGATTACTTCCCTACATGTTATTTAATGGTGTGGTAATTATTATTAAAATTTATTTCATCAAGTTTTCTCTAATGTATTGAAAAGATTTTTCAACCAATTCATTCATACTATTAATGTTTTTTATACCTATTTTTATTGTATTAAAAAACATCAAGTTATATAAAAAATAAAAATGTGTATAACTTGAATTCCTTTTTATTTATATCTAATCCAATTTTTGTATGTTAAATTATCAAAAAATGTTTCAAATTGCAAGCTTAGTATTTTTCGGGTAGGAACCTCTGGTAGACAGCAGTGGCGTAGAGTGGAGGTAGGCTGTGAAGATTCAGCATAAATAGTGCACACTAAACTGCTTTTTTTTTAGGTACCTAGGTATAATGGTTTGGTTTAGGAAAGCTTTAATTGAATTTTAAAAACTAACCAACACCGATTTGAAAATAAATAAGTATGACTGATGAAGTTTAGTGAGCACTGTTTATTTCAGATCTCCAAAGGCCTACATCCACCCTTCACCACTGGTAGGCAGACTATTCACCTTATTCACTTAAAATTCTAAAATGATTATTTATTATTTTATTTTATAAGTATATTTTACAAAGATAATAGTGAATTCATAATCTTTACCTTGAATGAAAAATAATTTTTACTTTGAATGAAATTTTTCCTTTGACATAAGAAATTTTAAATTTCATGTTCATTAGCCAAACATTATTTTATAGTCACACTTCTTTTAGCTACCTCCAAAGTGGTGTGTTTGCTTATACGATGATCGCATGGCAGGTAAGTAAATTCATAAATGTTCAAGGCATTTAGTGTGATTATTGCACGCAAGTCACACATAGGAAAACGGTCTCATTTGAATATACACTGTCAATTTGATTGCGATGATCATAAATACGTAAAATCACACTTTTACACATATCCAATCAAATATCGTCGTTAAACGCATAACTTTTGTAATTACTTAACGTCCATAACTATAAATGTTTTCAGCAAAATACCAATCGTTACCATTACTCGTAGGATATTATTTCAACAGTCAGCTGTCAATCGTTCATAAATAAATACAGTCAAAGATTTCTGAAATACTTTTTCACTGACAAAGCTACGGAGTAAGCAAAAGGCAATGCGTGAGAAGCGGTGGGGGTCAGCCGTGGTGATGCTGCGGAAGAGGAGCCGACGTCACGTGCACCTGTTGGCCGAGGAGCTGTCCAACAGGACGGCTCTGCCCTACTGTACCCGTGCCCACACCCACCACGTTCATACCTACACCCGCCTGCTGCTGAGGCATAGATTGGGCCTGAGAAACCGGTTTTATCTCAGTTTTAATCTTCTTTTTCTTCACTTCAGCTTCCGTGTAGTACATGCCGAGGCGAGTTTTGATGGCGGTGAGAGCGGCACCGTTGATCTCCTCATGAAAGATGCTGGTGTAACGCCACTGTTTGACTGCGGGCCCGCGTTTCTTCGCCTCCTTCCTGCCCTTCCCCCCATGGTCTTCAGCTTCGTGTTTGACGGCGCGGCCACTCTCAGCGGGTTCCGCCGCCGCCACAGGCTGAAGTATGACATATGTATTGGTGTCATGCTGCCGATGGGGGTGCCCGGAGGGGTGAGGCAGAGTGAGTGAAGGGAGAGCGGAGTGAGAGGGCAGCTGCAGATGCTGGACGGAAGCAGGCTGCACCACGACATGTCCCTGCTGGTAGTATCCCATCTTGTCAGCATGGATGTATTCACCGATGTGCTGGGCAGAGTACTGGCCCTGCGCGGCAGCAGCCTGGGCGAAATAGTTTTCAGCGATATTAATAAGATGGCCACTACCTGGATAGGTAACAGTCTGGAAGGGGTCAGTGGGCACGACCGCCGTCTCTCGCTGCCGGAAGTCATTCTGCGCGACGGGCTGTGGTCCATCAGCCGCAGTGTTCTTCTGTCCCTTCGGCAGTGTGACGAATACGTAAGTTGGGTCGAAGGTTCTGATGTAATCCTTCCACATTTTGGAAATATTAATCTCGAGGCCGGTAAATTTATCAAGCCGGATGAAATCCTTAAGGCGATGGGTGTGCACTATGGAGAAGACATGAGTCTTGATCTGGTCGATGATCTCGGGCGCCATCCTCACCTCCCCGGCTCGCTTGCCACTGTTCTTCCCTCGGTTGTCACTTGGGAACATGATCCCGTCATCCATCTTCTTGCAGAGGACCCTTACTTTACGCTCCGTGATAGAGTGGATGTTCTTGAACGCAGTCTGGCAGACCTGAGTCTCCCTACCACGCACCCTGATAAAGTACTCGAAGGTGCATGTCCGCCGGCTGCTATCCTTCTTCCTCTTCCTCTTGATGTCGATCTGCCGCATCAGACCAAACAGGTAGGCGTTCTGTTCGTCGTGGGTTTTCATGGAATAGAAACCCTCGAAGGTCTTGACGCGCACCTGCTCGGGTACCTTTGAGAAGCACCGCCGTCTGCAGTGACAGTCGGGTCCGGGACTCTTCTCAGCCACCAGTTTTCCGTTTGTATTTATATGTTCTTTCCCCGCTATCCGAAGTCTTTTCTGTTTCTGTTTGTGCCATTCTGTATGCAAAAAAATTACAATCATGATTATAATACAAAAAATAATATAATGAATAGACGCGAAGTAGAAATTAAAATGTCTTTATTCATAATGTTTTAATATTATAACTTTATTCCGCGGATTCCCGCTAAAGAGAAATTTAAAATTAGTATGAAAGGTGCTCAAAAGGCAGTAAGAGGCAAAAAAAGTATACCAAAACAAAGACTTCCCGCTTATATATCTGACAAATAATTAGGTCGCGCGGATTCATATCCTGGAAAAGTGATTTCGCTTAATAAACCTACAATACCTTCAGGATTGCGAGTGCGTTTTTTAGTTGTTTTGGGAGTTTTCGGCGTTTTCAGTTTTCGTTCTGAAATAGAGACATCCGCCATTTTACAATCACTACAATATATTAACCATAGACAAAAACAGACAAACGTCACATAGTTATATTATTATACAGTCTGATAAATAAAATAATATTAATTTACTTAAACAATTAATTATTATAACTGACCCTCGTCAATAATGAGTATTATTTATTTTTATATGAATATTCATATCGTATTTAAATATAATATACAATATAGGTACTTATTTGATAAACACGTTTTATCTACCTAGGTACGTACTTTACCATTTTACCTACAATTATTTTACTAATTTAGGTAATTTTTAATACCTATCACCAAAATCACATAACATTAGCAAAATAATTAGGTATCTTCATTGTCTACGACTAAAATATTAAAATGAAGAGTGGTATATTTATCAACGACAACTGTAGGTACCTACTGGAAATATTGTTTATTTCTATCAATCGTCCCTAACGGTGCCACAGACAAATGTAAACATGAAATAAAATTTTGAGAATCGAATAAATTGATGTTGCATGTAAATTTGATCATGGCATAGTGTTCTCAACCCTACTATAATTTATAGTATTTGTGTAGGTACCTACCTACTATATTTTCGGTCCACGATTTAAGTAGGTACGATAATATTAAAAAGGTTTATAGTAGGTACCCCTGAAATACTATATTATTCGAATTTTACTTTGAAGTCCTTGAGATAGGGTTTGCTCTTTCTTCTTCGCTCTACTAATTCTATAAAATATTCTACTAATTTATTTCCTTTTTCTTGTCGTTGGTCATTCCTCCCTTTTTATTTACTGGTCATACCTGCGCGTCCCTTTTTTAATGTGGGGAGTTTGGTAGCCCTTTGTCTTCATTCTGGATTTGGCTTTCTTAATGTTTAGATGTTGTGTCTGACATTTCATTTCTAACTATCAAAAAAATTATCTTGGACGACCGTTGAGTGATCAGTGATTATGGCGCAACATCTGAATGACCGTGAGGAGGATATTATTATTATTATATAGGAGGAAAAGTTCAACGTACGAGCGTCGATTAAGATGCTGATGTTTGAGGTATCCTCGTTACGTACCTTATTTCAGCAGAGGGACCGGCAAGGAGTGGCGCAACGCCCAAAAACAATTCTTGGCGGCCCCTACGTTCATAGAGTTAGGTCTTAATGACGAGTTGCGTCGTTACGACCACTCGTCATCAGCTAACCATCTGACGGAGAGGACCATCGCGGCCTTCCAGAATGCGATGTTGTCCAAACGGACAGCTTCTGGAAGGGTATGCAAGGGTTAGTGGATTGAGCAACCAATCCTCAAAACATTATAACATCGATGGGCCTGTACCAAAAAATCGAAGAGAGTTTTGGGGACAACGCATAATCAAATTTGCGAGGACATGACTCAGATGCTTACAGATTATGCAAGCTCGGCGCCGGGTGATTTCGTCCTCAGTGAAAGATACCTTCACTCGGGAGGCACTATCAAGGATTCCTCCGGAAGGCCCTCGAACTCACATTATAGCCGGGGTACTCACAAGGGGAGACGTCCTGTGGGAAGGTAGTTCTCCAGGGGAGGTACGGGCTCCACCAGGGGTCTGTACTCCAAGCGGAAGTGATCGCATCTGGACGACCAACAACATTAGGGGCCGCCTAAAAGACTTTCGGGGAGTCTGGATGGCGTAGGGTACCCCCCCCCCCAACATTGGTAAAAAAAGCCGTAGCCCGCATACCTTTTGTGCGGACACCACCATTGGTAAGTCCTTCTTTACTTTTACGGAAAGAATTTCAAACGCAACAATCAGCAGAGGTCACTCTCGAGATCGAGGAGTTAAAGAACTCAGGGATTCTAGAAGAAGCGGGTCCAACCCCCAGTTTTCTCTCAACCCTGTTTCAGATCAAGAAACAAGACCCTATGCCCTGTTTTCAACCGAAAGCGTTTGAATGCGTTCCTACAGCCAAAGCCATTAAACTAATTCACCATTACAAGGTTCCAGCCGTCTTACAAAAAGAAGACTGGCTAGTAATAATAGATCTAAGCCAGGCGTACCTCCAGGTATCCATGGCTTCTCAACATCGTCGATTCGTTCGACTAACCTACCGAGGGGAGCTCCTACAATTCACGTGTCTCCCGTTCGTGCTGTCAGCTGCTCCGATGCATCCCTGACAAAAGAATGGCTGAGAATATTCACTTACCTAGACGACTTCTCAGTAGCCAACCAATCCGAGAAACAGTCTCGGTTCAGGTGGAATACAGGATAACCTTCCTATAGTCTTTAGTGTGATTAATAAATATAAAAAAGATCCTGTATGAACCCAAGCCAACAATGAGGGTTCCTGGACATCACGTGGAACACACACAACAAGCGGAGGTTTCTGTCACCGGAGAAGTGTGTAGCACTCCGTCACCATCTGCTAACGCAGGTTCAAAATGGCAGTTGGTCCCTCAGACAGGCACAATATCCAATTCCTTCTGGGGCGACTCAACTTCACATCCTACCTCCACGAGGAAGATTGCATTGCCGACGGCTACAACGCTCCAGTCATCAATATGGCCGAGGTCTCATCGTTGCCAATTGATGACAATCCCACCACAGGCCCAACAGAACATCATGTGGTGGCTCTAGGCGATAGGATCCTCAGAGTTGACACAACGCAGGTACAAAAAGGCAGTTGGTCCCTCAAACAGGCACATGTTCAATCCCTTCTGGGGCGACTTAACTTCGCATCCTCACTCCACGAGGAAGGTTACATTGCCGACGGCTACAAAGCTCCAGTCATCAATATTGTCGAGGTACCATTCTCGCCAATAAAGACGACAATCCCACCACAGGCCTAACAGGACATCATGTGGTGGCTTCAGGTGATAGGATCCTCAGAGTTGACACACAGAACGACATTCAATCACTTCCTGACGACAGACGCAGCCGACACAGGCTGGGGAGCCAACTGAATGAACACCACCTATCAGATACGTGGAAACAAGACCAGTTAGCATGGCATGGCATTCCAATAGGAAGGAAATGTTTGCAATTCAATCTCGGGTACAAGCAATCATAGGAGCAGATCTTCTTCTGCAGAGAGACAAAAAAAACAGTGGTGGCATACACCAACAAGTAACAACGAAGGCAGCACAAAATCTGTCACCCTCCTAAACCCATGCGGACAGATACTAGTATTTACCAGTCGAGCCAACAACACGTTTACTGCACAATACTTCCGCAGAAATTACAACTGTGTGGCAGATCATCTCTCCCGCAGATAACTCATTCCCGAGTGGCACCTCATCAACACCGCAACCATCCCCCTGTTTCAAAGATGGGGTGTTCCCGAGGTGGATTTATTCGCAAGCGAAACAGCACGTGTCGTTGCAACGTATGTGTCACGAAACGTTACAGACAGTGGCGCGCTGTTTCACGACGCCTTCAGCCGAGTATAGGACTTGCGTGGATATTTCCCCCACCAAACTTACTTTCACGAGTCCTAGTGCACCTGAACTCAGCAAAAGGGAAGTACTTACTAGTGGCACCGAGCTGGAAACAATGCTTTTGGGAAGTGGACTTACGAAAAAGGGCGATAGTACCTCCTTATACAATGCCTCACCTACATACGACACTAGTAGGTATGGAGACCAACCGTCCACCTCCAAGGACCCAGGACCTGTCCCTTTAACTATGGTTAATTTCGGGTGGGGTCGAATAACATCAAATTGAATGGTGGAAGAAAGGGCACCTTTCTTCCAAATGGCGGCCTTCGACTCTAACAACTTACAACCAGCTTGGAACAAATGGAAGACAATGACATGGTGTAACATGAACCTAATGGATCATAATAGCCCTCAACCAATGGAATTGGCCAGATACCTGCACAACATGGAGGGTTTGTCGTACAACACCATCCTGGTGCATAAGTCAGCCATAGCCACATTTTGCAAACCGATTATCATTGTAGATATCAGCATCAACGTGGTAGTACAACACAAAATGTTACAAGCAATTTCGGTACACAAAACGAAACCTGTCAAACCACCGGTTTGGGATTCAGGACGAGTGGTAGATCATCTTAGGAAAACAACACCGATGGAGTACAACCTATTCGAAACGTCTCGTAGGACAGCTACCTACTCGGCTGCTTCTCGCATCGGGACGAAGGGTTCATGACCTCCCACTACTCAGTAATTGCAGACAACGGATTAGTGGATAAAGGTGACCACATAATTGTATGGCCAATGTTTTGCGCAAAGACAGATACCGCCAAGCATCGTCAATCGGAATGGAAGCTAAGCGCTTTCACGTGTCAAAACATCGACCCAGTATTCTGGTTACGGAAACTCGTCTGCATGCCAAACCCAAGAAGAGAGGAAGGATATTTCTGAATTATTTATATCTTCAAGAGGACCACCAAAACTAGCCACCAGGACAGTTATAGGGAATTGGATAAGGTCAGTACCGTTGGAAGCAGGTGTACAAGAACCACCAGGCAGTGTCCGCTCAGTGGTGGCTTCCTTAAGCTGTAAATATACCCAATAGATGATATCTTAAAGAGAGGTAACTGGCGTAGTGAGTCGACATTTCACGACAACTACCAGAGAACGATGGACACACCACTATCAATGAAGAAGGGGAAAAGAACCCATTAACTTCTCTATTCAACTATATACATTGAAAGTCACGATGGTCTATACCATTGTCATGTCTACACCATTGTCACATACAGGAATTTGGCATACCCAACACCAGGTGATAACAAACAGATATCTCAAGGATTTCAAAATTTCAGATAACTTCTACCTGGTTATTTGAGCCATATCATAATGAACAAAGGAATGCCAAACTCCCTGCATAAAAAAGGCGCGCGGGTATGACCAGTAAATAAAAAGGGAGGAATGACCAACGAAAAAAAAAGGAAAATAAATTAGTAGAATATACCTCACGCGAAGAAGAAAGAACAAACCCTATCTCAAGGACTTCAAAGTCAACATGAATAATAAGAGTTTTATTGGTAGGTAAAACTCCTTTCATTATTCATGTTGACTTTGATATCCAGGTAACCGGTTTTTGAGCCATATCATAATGAAGACAAAGGGGGTCCCAAACTCCCTACATAAAAAAGGGACGCGCGGGTATGACCAGTAAATAAAAAGGGAGGAATGACCGACGACAAGAAAAAGGAAACTAAATTAGTAAAATATAACCTCACGTGAAGAAGAAAGAGCAAACCCTCTCTCAAGGACTTCAAAATCAACATGAATAATAAGAGTTTTATTGGTTGGTAAAACTCCTTTCATTTTTGAATATCGGAAAAAAGTATTTAAAGATTTCGACATTAAAATACACCAAAAGTACTTACTAAAGTTTCGTTATTTCCAATCTAGATTGGTGCAAAGTACTATATTTTTTAAAAGACGAAAAATTGGTGGTCGAGAGAAAAAATAGCTGGAATGAGGCAAAAAAGACCCTTGACATAAAATGGAATGTCTTGAATTTGCCGGTTAGCTTTTTTGGTCAATAGAGGTACCTACCTAAATAAAAAACAAAGCGTTACTTTTTTGTGAGAAACAAAAAACCTTCTTTCTATGACCATGCATAGTTCTTGGAACTCATTCCTTTAGCGACAAAAACATGGCAACACTACAATCAATAATATTTTCGTGTATGGCAATATACCAGAGTTGTTTTGACATATCGTATATTAGTCTATGTTTCTAATCTGTCAATTATTAGGCTCTGCAAATACAGGTCTATTCAAATACTTTATATTAAAATCAACATGGTTTAAGAATGTAGTGTACTAAACTATTGCATTAATTACTATATTTTCTTGACTTGACTTCATTCACTTTTCTACTAGTTTCTAACTTAATAATTCAGAACCGGATTTACTTTATCGGAATTCATCCCAAGAAAGGTAACCAAATGTCGAATGTTTTTTTAGACTCTTTGACTATGTTATAATATAATAATCATTAACATCCAAGCAGCTCCAGTAAAAAGCTCCTTCAGTATTGTTTCTCGGAGCTATTTATGGCTAAATCCAGCAATCCATTCATTTACGTCCTCAATATTATGATCGAGTGATAATGCCTACATCTCTTTGTTCTATCCAAGATTAATGTCAAATAATATAAAATTAAGGATGTATGTATAACACTTCACCTTATTGTTTATTTTAGTTACACATAGCTCGACGCATTGTTCTCGGCGGAAAAATAAAGCTTTCACATAATATTATACTAATTTTATATTCATGGTGCTCAAATGATCGAATCAGAGTTATTTAAGATATGCTTAATGATGACATCATATCATAGAATTGTTTCTTCCCTCCAAGAATTGTAAGTACATACATTAAATAATATGGGTCTTTTTACTGGTTCTCCGCCACCGCTCGCTGTCATCTGTCAGTGAGCGCAGTGTTGCCAACCGAACTATAATTATAGTACATTTTGGTTCGCGTAGTATTAAAAATGTAACATTTTCGTCTGCGTACTATTAAAAAAGTATAGTATGTCAAAAATACCACAATTTTGAAAAATGGAATTAATTGAACTCGCCGGTTGTACGAATATTCCCCATTGCTTATTTCATTGCGGTTAAAAGTTGTGTATATTGTCGATGTATAAAGTTTCGTAAAATGTTCGTACTTCAATCACAAATCGTAATAACGTGAAGCAAGAGACGTAGTAAGTATAATCTATATAATATAAGATCTCAGTGTGCGATATTAGTCTATGGACGTAGTCTTGCGTTGTATACTCTATAAAACTAACGTGACAGTTAATAACAGCGGCCGGTGTTAGCATTTTTCGGTCGTAAGAGGTGTTTTAATAAAGCAGGGCATCGGAATGTCTCGAATTCTCCGTTATGTTTATGTGACAAACAAAAAACTTACATTTTCAACACATCCTATAATTTTTGCCAAAATACTATAATTGTCTTGAACCGTGTACTATAATTCGATGACAAAAAGATAGCTGAATTCCAAAATGGCGACTGACAGATAAAGACGACGGAGAACCAGTAAAAAGCACCAATAATAGTTAAATACCTATCAATTTATTACATGAAAAGTAAGAAAGAAGAACAAATGAAATAAACTATGTGGCACATTTTCGTAAACATTCTTGAAACCTATCACAGTATTTATACATAAACAGCTAAAATGTATTAACAGATCGTGGGATCCATGCGAAAATCGTTATAATGCGTATTGAACACTAAGATTATCTGTGCTAAAGTATGTGAACAATGTTTTCCATCCAAGGAAGAATACAAAAATATATTTTGTATCAAAACGTTTTAAATGTTCATATAGTTTTTATATAAATATTCATTTGTTCACAATATACACTTGGTCTGGACTATCGAACTTCACGCTTATGTGGTGTGTTTATAACAGTGATACAAATCTTGGCGGGTGGCACAAACTATCTGGACAGAGATTTTTAATTGTCAGCTTGTGTCAATTTAAAGCAAATTAGAAGAGCACCCTGCAATTATGATTACATTTTAAATTTTCAGGTGTTTGCCAATAATAATAGAAGGACTTCCCAAATTGAAAAATCATCTACGATACATTCCAATACATTTCAAAAGTGAATTAATGAGATTGGCTTCATGCAGAGAAAATGTCTTGGCAGATCCTGTCATTTTAGAATACTTGCTCCATCCATATTCAGAAATTTTAGACATTTCAAGCTGTAATGTGACTGATGAAATGTTGAAATCAGTCTCGACAAGCCAACATTTAAGAATAATCGATTTGGGAGACTCAACTAAAGATATAACTGCAGATGGTATGTATTTCCTTCAGTCATCATTTTTTAGTCCATTCATTATTTAAAAAGTAATACTAGACATCAGTGGCGAAGGGTGGAGGTAGGTTGTTAAGATCCGACATAAATAATGCACACTAAACTTTGTTAGTGAAACGTATTTGTTTTCATTGAACTGAGACAACAATGTGTAAATAGTATTATTTGGAAGTTTATAAAATTCAATTAAACCTGGCCTAATCCAAGCTATGGTCAAAAATTATACAGTTTCGTATTAGTATTCGTTTATCCATAAAATACATAAAATTGTTCAATTCAACCATACATTGTTTTAGATATTTTATAGATAGAAGAATATTTTTTATCGATTACAGTTTGTCATAGGTAGGGCTTAATGAATTTTAAAAAACTAACCAACACCATCTGTAATATGTATGTATTCTTAATTCAACAATAAGTATGGCTGAAAAAGTGTGCATTATTTTTGTTGGATGCCCATAGCATATCAAAACTATTATGATTTCGTAAGGCAGGGTTTAATTGAACTTTAATAACTAATAAGCATCATCTGCGAATTATATTCTTAATTCAATGAAGAGTATTCTTGAATATGCCAGCATTATTTGGAGTCCTAATAGGTTCATGCACACAATTAAGCTGGATCGAGTCCACAATAGATTTCTTAGATTTCTCTACTTAAGAACATACGGGTTCTTTCCTTATGATAATGACAATAAAATGAATTTCCCGACTCGTTTTCTTCTGGGTATGCTATCAATGCAATCCCTGTCTACCCGAAGAGTGATTGTTCTTTTAAAGCATTTCTTTTTACTTCTTCGTGGGTTCATTTACAATCCGCATATACTGGCAAATATTAATTTTCATGTTCCCACCAATATCACTCGCAGCTCCACGGTCTTCAAGATACCTCGTCGCAGGACAGATGTTATGTTTCATGATGCTGTGTATCGTGCAATTAGCTTATTTGATGGCACCATAAAGGTTGATTTGTTTTTTATTAATTATATAATGTTTGTAGACGTTTTAAATAGGATAAATTTATAATTGTATATATTATCATATTTCTTTAATATTTACACATGCTGTCTTTTCCTCTTTCTTGTCATATTAGTTGTTATTTGTAATTAAGATATTTTTATATATTTGTATGTATTATGTATTATGGCGCATTGGCCAAAAGCTGTAATGCCGTAATACTCTTTTTTATAAATAAATAAATAAATAAAATAAATAAACAAATAAGTATGACTGACAAAGTTTAGAGTGCAATATTTATGTCAAATGTTAAAAGCCTACCTCCACCCTTCGTCACTGGTACACGTGCATGAATTTACGGAAAAAATAGTGTGTATTTTAAAGTCAGTTTAAACATAAATGTGCTGACTCTCCAGGTAATCACATTCTTATGGTTAGGTAGATGATGTCGTCAGTGTTTTGTAAAAAATGGCGAATTAACCAAAATGCTATTTTACAGGGGGATTTTTAACTTTTGACATTTATTTATTAATTACATGTGGATGATTATAAATGTCTTTAACTCTATAAACAAGTTTATAATAAAGCTTAGAAAGAATACTGTCTCTAAAATAGGCTTTATAATATAATATTTTTAAAGGCCTAATAAGTCACATTCGCTTTTTATTCGTAACACTAGTGGATATTCACCCTTACGATTATCGATTTTAAGTACTTTCCTGTGGAGATACAAATTCGCCATTTTTACACAATCTAGTGAGGTACATATTATTGTTTTTTCATTACAATCTCGATTTTGCGAAAATGGTTGATTCGCCCTTTTTACAAAACACCGACAATATGTAAATTTCTCTCTGGACTGACAAAATCCCGAATGGCATATGACTCAAGTAAAGGCATCTTTTAAAGATGTCACTTGTCATTACATATATCTAATAGCTACCTGATGGGCAACGCATCAGTTGCGTTGGACGCAGCGAATGGGTTAACATTGAGTGAGCAGAAAAATAACTGGACATTACCTGCATAATGATTTACTAATTGTTATGATATTGTAATTATTGTCGTACTATTGTAAGTGTTAAAGTATTGTTACATTTTTAAATTGTATTCTTTCCTTCCCACTGAACTGTACATAATATCACACGCAATATTTATACATAACCTTGACAGTATTAATTGGACTCATTTTTTTTTGTTTTGAATAGGTTTGAAAAAACTGATACCCAAATTACCAAAATTGGAGAAATTTGTGCTGAAAAGATGTAACATCCTAGATGACGCTTTGATTGAAGAACTTGTAATACATTGTCCATTGTTAAAAGCAATAGACATAGCTTATTGTTGTCAAATAACGAACAAAACTATGGACAGCTTAAAAAATATTCAACTACACGCCCTAAATATAGCAGGAACAAAGGTAATTATGTAAATATATATATTTTTTAAATTCATAATGAACCATATCTTTTTGTATCATATTATAATATGAAGAAGCTAGCCACCAAAGCATACATATTCATCATTTTAGTCATACACTAAGATATTGAATTGAGATAATCTCGAACTATTACTTTTTTCGAATGGGGCATGAATTCATATATTATGAACAACCTTTTATCTTATGTCAAAGTCTAATTAATTACTAAAAATGTTATGTCTAATACATCAATATAATTTCAGGTATCTGATGATGGCGTTTTAAGTATTTTAGAAAGTGAATGTGCCAATACATTAACGGAACTAATACTTTCGAATTGTCCAATTACCAATAAATCTATCGAAGTAATTTTCTCCAAGTGTCCCTATATTTCTATACTGATCTTCAAGAATTGTCATATTACTGGTTAGTATGCTGAAAATAAATTTTTGATCCAACTTAAAGGGAAGTGTAGTGCTACGAGGGACATCAAGGGACATAATACGAAAGATGCAATTAAAATAATTTATTGATAATTTATATCAGAAGAATTAATATTTTATTGTGTTTTTTAGTAATCAATAAGTACATGATTACGGTACAGTACGGTGATTATAGTATTGTTTATTATACGCATTTCCTTAACATACAATTTCATACGCATCCGGTTACTAATTACTAATAAGAGTGATTACCCCAATTAATATTTATTATTTTTAATATGCATTTCTCACGCAGTCAGCCAATACCCAATACAGTGGTTGACCGAAATTCATGGGGTATCAGTGTCAGCATTATTCGAATGCGATGGCTTCAATAGATAGCACAACACAATTGAATGGAGATGTCACTCTGTATCACAGCACCTCGGGCTGAATATCTCACTCAGCTTTTATGTGTATAACTTCTATACTTTATCATTGTACTTAAACCAGTAAATAAATTCGTAATCGTAATCCACACTATGAGTTTACACAATATCATCCACTATCAGTTCCACGCACACCTCGAATCATTATTTTTTAATTATTCTAATCGTCGACCATCTTTTTTGATTTTGAATCACAGAACTCCAAAAATTAGTTTTAACATACTTCCACTTACTAATGACTATTCTTTTATTCAATGAATGATACTCAAGATAATAAGAATGTAAGGTTCATTATTGGAAGATTTTGTTTTTAATGTTTTTGGCTACAGGTTAATTAAATTTTATTAAACTGTATGCTTCATATTCTGTTGCCAGATGTCACAAGTAGAACCACAGCAGTAGCATTGCACTTTGCCTTAAGGGGGGACATGCTCGTCGAATGTCAAAATTGAGTTTTTATTGTATTTTCAAACCATGATACTGGACACTCCTTAAACGTTGTATATAATCTATTTATATAATTTTGAAGCCTTATTATCCTTTATAGTTATTTTAAACATTTGATGACTGCATAAAGTATTTTTGTTACATAAAATAGTATTCTTTTAAACCTCTCGCTCTAATTTTTTAGAATATAGTCATATTTCGGTACATAACTGTGCAGTGGTGTTAAGATTTTTTACATTTATTAATTTTTTTATGTATTATTTTATGTATTATTTTCATGTTCAAACACGCGCGTTAACATAATTTTACTCCCTACTTCAATTATAGTTTGTCAATTTATGGCTACGACCGTATGTTGTAGCTTAACCACTGGGGAATGACAAAAGAAATGGCGTATTTCAAAAAAACACTACCTTATTCTTAGGTCAATAATTATTATAAAGCAATCATTATTCATAAGACGTTTATCACACTTGAATGGTCAAAGACATAGCTTATAATAAGTATCTTTAGAATCATCTTCAAATGTGTTAATCTTGCCGATTTTTTGAATAATAAAATGCCTAATTCTTGTCAAATTTGGGATCACAGAGATAATCAATATAATTTTTTATCGTGAATATTTTAGAAAAATTATCTCGTAATAAATTATACTAATGGTTTTATAAATGCGTTTAAAAATTAAAAAATGTAAAAAATCTTAACACCACTGCACAGTTATGTACCGAAATATGACTATATTCTAAAACATTAGAGCGAGAGGTTTAAAAGAATACTATTTTATGTAACAAAAATACTTTATGCAGTCATCAAATGTTTAAAATAACTATAAAAGATAATAAGGCTTCAAAATTATATAAATAGATTATCTACAACGTTTAAGGAGTGGAGTGTCCAGGATCATGGTTTGAAAATACGATAAAAAGTCAATTTTGACCTACGACGAGCACGTGGGCCGTTAATAGAATTGTCTAATATATAAACCTGATAATAATTATTTTTATCTTACAGGTGACTTTCAAACAGGAAACGGAAATATGAGACAAATAGCTTGGAGTGTCGTATGAAACACTCTGATATGTTATATTTTACAAACTTATTGTTATTGTTAAACAAAAATTAATAATTGTCCCCATATACCGATATAATAATAATGGACACACACGCAGATGTTAAATTCTCCCTAATTGTCAGCATTTCTGCAACTTTAGAATAAGTCTACTAGAGTTACTGATATTTATTGAAAAGGTTGTTGTTGGAATATATTTTATTTATTTGTTAAAATAAAATAATCCCCCATAATACATTCACTTCTATTTTTAGTGTCAATTCAGGGAATATCTAAATTCGTTGGAAGTGCTTCCAGACTATAAAGACATACAACTAAAGAAACATTATTTTAGCTATCATGTTATTTGATGACTACGCATTTTTCAGTACTGGGTGTTATTTCTTGTAACAATAACTATCTATATGAGGCCCCAAACTTAGTGATTCTCATCTAAATAAGTCGGCTAAGCGTTACGTAGCTGATATTCAGGTATATAATATAACGAGTGACTATCCTAATGGCAAAATAATGAACAGGAAGAATGTGTTGGCGTTTCACTACATAATAAATAATGCTAGGGATACTGTATCCAAATTGCATTTGCATTTATTCAAGTAAACCACTGATAAAACAACCATTAATTTGTATAAAATTTGTATCGACTATTAACTTTTAACCATTCAATTTATATATTGTGCAGTTTTCATTCTTTTACCATTGGTCAGTTAAAAAATATTTTCAAAGGTTATGCAAAATCAGAATTTAAAAAACAAGAGCACTTTCAATCGTTTAAACTAAAGTGATGTCGACAGTTCTGCATTTGGTCATTCATTAATTAAAATTGTCATGATATTCCATCAAAATCTCACGAGTTTTTTATGTACCAATTGATGTTTTCAAATATGAAAATGTTAACCAACAAAGTATTAAGAACGATATTTTTTTTCTTTTATGGGAAGTAAAAATTACTTCAGTATATTTTTTTATTTTATCTATTTCCAAACATTTATAACATTCCATGTTGTGGAAATATTGTTTTTTATTTAGTGTATTAGGGAGGCAGAATATCTGAGACATAGACTGTTGGTAAAACACCTGACTAGTAATCAAGTCTAGGGTTTGAAACTTAACCTATATTAATAATTTCATATTAACGTACACAGCGAATACAATTGAATATAAAACTTAATTTAGTGCTTACAAAGAAAGTTAATTTTGTTTACTCTTAAGCAGTGGTCCCCAACCCCCGGTCCGCGGACCGGTACCGGTCTGTGGATCAAATGGTACCGGGCCGCCCAAGGAACATTAAATTATTTCCATTTTATTTACTGTGACGACCCACTTGTCGACAAACCAGGCGCATCTAGCATGTCTGTGCAAGAAGAAGATCAACTGCTGGAGATCGCAAATGACGGCGGCCTTAAAACTACGTTCGAGACAACAACTCTGCCGGTGTTCTGGATTAGTCATGGCAGAATACCTTAAGATTGCCACCACAGCGCTTAAATCCCTATTGCCATTTCCGACATCCTATCTGTGTGAAGCGGGGTTTTCTACAATGACAGCAACCGAAACAAAACAACGGAATAAACTGGACATAAGCAACACACTTCAGGTGTCATTGTCTCCTATTACCCCCAAATGGAACCGTCTCGTTGCAAAGAAACAAGCTCAGGGTTCTCATTGATTTAGCGTTCTAGTGAGTTAAAATGTTAAATCACTTTATATTCATTTTTTGGTGTAACTGTATTTTATTGTGAAGGCATGTTTAAATACAATAAAATTAAAATTATTAAATCAAGACAATCTAAAATATAAACAATCAACGTCCCCACCTCAGCAGGCCGCGGTAAAATTATCAAAGGTTGACCGGTCCGCGGCGATAAAAAGGTTGGGGACCACTGCTCTTAAGAATTTGAAAAGAAAGTTGTAATTTTATTGCTGAGTTTTTTTATTTTTTCAAATTAATGTGTACCTACTCGGATCCAGGGCATGAATGTGTGTTATTTATATTACGTAATTGTAAATAAATTTTAGTGTATTTTATAAAATAAAATATGATGTTTCGTTTTTAAAACATGTTTTTTTTTTATTTTTCATAAATCTAAATGTTCATACACAAATGCATTGCAATGCATTTTATTAACAGATTAAATATAATATATTATGTTATGCGAAGTTACGGTGATACAAAAAACATTTTATAATAGAGAAAATAATGTCAAATCAATTAACCTATATTACAATAATGAAATCTAAGTTTATACATTTTATTAGCTAGCCCAGCTAAAAATGTTACAACAAGGAATGCGATAGAGGCAGACGTTACTCTCATGCTTTTTTAGGGGTCACTACAGCGCTTTGCTTCAATTGTAATATTATAGACCGCATTCGAGACACATCCTTAGATGACTTAGCAGATTTAGGATTGAAGTCGCACAGCTTAGCTATACGCTCCCACTCGGTGCCTGGTTCCACCTCATCACTTTCAGCTACAAACTGCTTCTCAGCATTTCTGTAAACGTTTAAATACACCGTTAGACATTCACAAAAAAAACCATAGTACAATACATATCTATAAAAGTGTTTCTCAAATAGGTAGTGAAATAAATTAAAGGGTTGCTAGTTTTATGAAGTATGATTTTGACAAAAGGGATTGATGAAGCCTGACAAAAAATACTTAAAACCTTAAAACTGTGCTAGATGAAACGGTCCAGATTACTGATTTTATTAACTTCTTCACTGTGGAGCATTTCATTACCACATTTAAATAACATGCTAATTATATCTAATGTCCATCTAATGACGACACAACAGCTGTGCCGTCAGCACTGTAAAGATAAAATTAAATGTGAATATTTGAGTATGTAATCGCCACTCAGCCCCGATTTTGCATTCAGAGATATGGTGGTATCAATAATTAAAGTTCTTGTTAGAATGTTTTAACTGCAGTAAGAGATTGTGGAATATTTTCTGGATTATATTTGATTGATTAATAAACATTTCGTGGTTATCCAAAAATGCATACCTTGCTGACACAAAATTAAATGAAGCACGTTTATTACTCCAAAGAAAAATCATTTTTAACGGGACAAATAAAAAAAATTATATTAATTGTTTCGTAAGTTGCACTCTTGGTAATAATAGTATAATTAAATATAAAGTATAAATTTGCTTCACACATTTTCTTGAAGAAGAATTTCGTAGCTAAAAGTTTGTTTGATGTTCTATGCAAGGGGTTCACAGAATATAAAAAGTTTCCATGACAAAAATTAATTGGGAAACACTGCTCTAAATAGATCACAATCCATCACACTGGTTTCACAATTCTAAAAACTAATTGTAATGATAAATTTACGAGATTGCTTCATTTCCCAATGGAATAGGATATTCATGTTCCCATCACCAACATGGATCTAGCGTGATTATTACCTGTGTTATAAATAATTACAATCCATGGACTTATTTCGAGAAGTTCAATAACCTTATTTGAATAGGTATCTTAAAATCAACATCCATGTTCTTATAAGAACAATAAACTAATAATATCATTGCCAACTGCTCATCAGTTGACAATGTCTATCCTAGTCAATGATATTATTAATGGACAACGCACTTATGAGATATCACACATCAGGAATTTATAGCAATATCAACTTTTATTGTAATGGCGTTAGGACAGTGTTTCTAGTGTCCATGTTCATTTGAGCGAGCGATATTGATATTAAAATATTAATTATGCCATTCGACAGACCCGACACAAAGCATCGAGAATTTATAGCAATATCACCTTTATTATAATGGCGTTAGAACAGATTATGCCATGCCAGACCATGCAGACCCCACAAAAAAGTGAGTGTCATTTTTTTTCCAGATGTTTCGTCCATATTATTATCAATAATCCTAGTGGATGAAACAAGTTTTCATCATTTAAAAATATGTGGTATACGTAGAATTACTACTATAGTTCTGAATCATCTGGGAGTATACCCCCTTGCTCCTTTTGTCCCCACTTTAACTAATCAAATTCTGAACATAGCTGATGATTTAGGACTATTTGTATGAATACTAATATACTGTTTTATTTGGACAATACTCTTTCCAAAAAGAATTTTTAAAAATGACTTAATATGTTACTTTCCAATATTTGATTTGGGCATTTTTTAACTTTGTTCATGTAATGTAGTTTTCGCAGGAAAAATTGTACAGATAAGCATAACTCATAACATAATACATATAGAGGCAAAAAATTGCAAACTTCATAAATCGTGTTAATTTTTGCAATAGAAGCGCAAAAAAAAACAACAAGATTCTTTCAGCATATTTTTTGCGACATACAACCGAAGAGCAGTGCTACTCAAATGTTGGACTGTGGACGTCAACAAAGTAAATATATGAATACTATATTTGCGCAAAATATTTATTTAATTTTTTAAACCCATTAGGAAACAAATAAATCAAATATTTATAAATACCTACTAGTTAAATGGTATAGAATCCTAAAAGAAAATGAATCATGATAAAAATAGTTTTTTTATGTTTATTTTATTCTTCTGAATATTTTCTATTGTTTTTATAAATATTAGATTCATTGTTTTGAAGTTTGTGGTTAACTTTTATTTTCAAAGTCTTCTCAGACTGAAATATATTATTGAGATATGCGTAAATGAGAACAAATGGGAAGGCTCTTCCTATGCATGACACTTTAGTCATTAGTAATATCAATTCCAAAATACTTTTTTTAACATGACAGAATACCATAATGTTTTTAATGTCTACGTAGAAGAAATATCTTATATAAGCAGAAAAATTATGTCACAGAAGAATGAACAATTTTGGATTCTTGACCCCAAGGAATTTATCAAAATGCTGTAATATTAGCATTAAGAGGAACATTTTAGAATTGATTTTGAGCTGCACTACTTGTCTTTTAAAAAATGTTTTTTTCTCAATGCTGGGTTGAAAATTTTTGCACAAATGTCTGCATGCCATTGATATCGACGATGGCTAAACTGAGCGCTGGTTGGTTTGTCTCTTTCCCATACTCCTTGCAAATACATGTCAAGTCTCCAGTCAGTCAGTGATTATCTGTGTAGTTTGGTACCTGTCTGTTTTTTTGAAATCCTCATATAACGTGGCCCTTCGTGTTGCTAATGCAAAAAAAACTATACACAATATGTTAGGATTTTATGAAGGGCTTTATTAACAACATCTGTTTTGAAATGCTGGGTGAGTTGGCAGCAAAGAAAGTCAAATGCGTTCCACCATCCAATGGCATAATAGTTCAAAGAATTCATGATCTTGGTAACGATATGGAAGAACAGCATATAGAAGAAATAAAATTGCCAAACAACTATTCTTTGCAGCTAGCTAGATGAATCCACAGATGTGACAAACACGGCAATCTTATTGGTATAAGCACACCAAACCCACACCAAAAAAGATTGAGTAGCACTGCTGTAGAGCATAATATTATTAACACTTTACCTACTGTGAAAATTACACTAAATACTGACAATGTTTTTCGACAAATTTCGATCACAAAATTAAACTTTTCAACTAGGTATCCAATATATTTTATTATTTCAATCAAATTTTATGCATCTATTGTCACCAATCTAAAAACTACAGTCACTACTTCAATTTAATAAAACAAAAACGGCAAAGATTTCAAAATACAAACCGCCTATTCATGGATGGAATGACAGTTTCGGTATGATTTAAGACCCATTTCACCCACTGTTATTTTGGAATACCATTTACCACTGCACAAATATATATATATATATATAAATACATCTGGCATACATATAAAAAATGTGCCGAATGACACTCCATGCGCTTTTGACATATAAAAATATGTATGGGTGAATGAAATTCAAAATGAATGAAAAAATCTGTGAAAAACATGTAAAACATAATATAATTATTTTATTGTGAATTGAATATTCAACATCTGCTGGCAGGAGCGGTAGGTAAAGTGTTAATCTAAATAGTATTTTTTTAAAAGACACATTATTTCTGTTAAAATAATGAAATTCAATTAAATTAACAGAGATGTCTATACTTACTTAGCAGCCTCCCTAGTAAGCATGAAAATGAAATAAAATAAATACAATTAAGCGAAATAATAAAGCAACATCTATCTCTGTTTAATAACGAGGAATAGAAATTAGCTTTGAAGATAACGTATAAATTCTTCAAAAGAATATTTTCATTACGAATGATGAAAACAGAACTATTTTGTAAAATATAGGCCAAGTACTAATTAAATAGAAAGCAAATTATCAAATAAATCATTTTATAAATAATAAAATATGAATATTTCTCTTTGGCCGTGAGATCATTTTATTAATCTGAATAGACAGCGTCACAACATAAAAATCTACAACTCTGTTATGTCCTTTTTATTTAGCATAAAACTTCAACAGTAAAGAGGTTCAGACTGAAATATAATGGAAAACCACCTAATTGTTTCATTTGAAGTGTGAAGGGCACTCAAGTTGCAAAATTTTAAGTCAAAAATCTAAAGTCTCCTATGTATATTACGATTGTTTCAATCTCTTCAGATTCTTGTTTATAAAAACTTTTAGATTTCAATATGTGTCATTTAATAGCGTTGTGGATCTTAGCGCATTTGTCTTATCACATGAAATATCAATGGAAATGAACCTGTTGGCAGCCTTGGTTTTGCTGATTTGTTCTTCGTGATTCGCGTACCACTCTTCAAGCTCCTTTTTGGCGACTACTTTCATCTCTGCTTTCTTCAATTCTTCCTCAGCATCTAAAATACACATCCATGAGTAAAATCAACATTATACCAACATGTAACAACTAATAGACAGTAATCTTTTCTTTGTGTAAGAATCAGATGTGGTGTCCACCTGGTAATTTGACACCACACCAGACCAGGGTCCTTAAAAGGTAAATCCTACCATCAATAATATAGATCAGTGGCTGATTTCATTATAATTAGCTAGAGTGTCATTAAATATTGCAGCTAGGCCAAATAATAACTCAGATTTTGTTATGCCTATCATTAAATTGAATTAAATTAATGGCTTTTTTAAAATGAAACTTATTCATTAATAACCTGCGATGAGTCGTGCATTTTATATACCTACATATAATGGAACAATTTAACCAGATGTGATTATTAATACGATTGCTATTATCGACTTCTCTTACATAAAACCTATTGCATCGCTTTTTCTCATTTGTTTTTGCAACTGTATGTCTTGTTTTTCGTCAAAACTATCAAAATTTATGCTAATGTGATATCATTATTGTTATAATTTTAGTTTATTATTACCTACCTACATTAAAATTTGCAGGACAATAAGTGCCCACGAACAATTAAAATATTCCGCAATATTAACAAATACACATTGACAAATAATTTAGTATACCTATAGATATAAAATTGATTAATGAAGTGGTTGTTTTACAGCACCTTTTTCCTCCAAGCGAATTTTCTGCTCCTCTCTCCATTTCCTTATTTTTTCCGGTTCTTCTTTGTCTTGTTTGGACGGAGTTGGCGAGGGATTATCGTAAGCTAAAATATAAATTAGTTTTTTTACAATGAAAGCTAAAGATTTAATATATTAAAAAATTGTATACCTCGAATTGGCATAAGCTGAAAAGTGGCTTCCGAGTCTTTTATGAAGACAAGTGTGGTGGGTAATTTAATCAATTTTTAATGAGGAAATGTGATATCGCAAATATATAAAGCGTAGCGTCGAGCGCCGCCCACATACCAGGCATTGATATGGGAATATCATCATTTAGGGGGGCCGCCACTGGAATTGTTGATTCAAGTTCATCTTCCAACCCTGCGAGTTGATCTTGTTCTCTGGCTAAAAAATCTGCTGCCGGATCCACTTCGGGTTGGTCAAAGTTATCGCCGAAGTCATCCATGATTAACAAAAATTAAAATGACAGAACGAAAGTGACAACCTGAAACGTCGATAGACTTTATCAAAGACAAGCTGACGCAATAGACAATCTATATATACAATAGACAGTATACAATTTTCATTATACAACAAAATATTCCTTGCTCTAATCAATACATAATATACATAAACAAATAAATAAATTATATAAATATACATTTGTATGTAGTAATATAAAGAAATATAATAACTGTAAATTGTTTTGTTTTAAAAACTATTATTATTATCAAGACTTTTATTACGGAATGATTTTTCTTTCAGGCATCCCAAAGTAAATCACAATTTTATTATAAAACATTTATAGTCTATGACCATAGACTAATATACTATATCTATGACATAGACTAATATACTATATACTATAGATAAGCCACATCAATGTGTAGAAGTGGTTCAAAATCATTCTCTATATATCTCTCTCTAATTTGGACTGGAGGTCTTCGTTTTAAAAAATGGCTCGAATCTTGAACTGGAGGTCTTTGTTTTAAAAAGTGGCTTGAATCTTGGACTGGGACTTAGGCGGGAATTAAAAACAAAAAAATATTATAAGTTTGACATTTTATTTTTTGAAATACACAGAACAGCATATACAATAAAAATATAAATACATAATATTACAACAAAATATCATCAAATTATCGAAAACAGAATGTAATATGACAAATTCAATAAAATCTTAAATCAAAGTAAGGTTTAACATTTTTCAATTATTCACAAGAAATTTTACTGAAGGCTTATATAATTTATAATAAATGAGATAGCATTTAATTGGAAGAATTCCATTTGCAATGCAATATTGAAACTATGTACACTGATAAATGAGCGGAAAACATTGCAAAAATAAATAGGTACATTTACATTATAGACGATTAACGCCATGTTAATTTAAATACTTACACAAATTAATTCATGTAGTTTTATTTTATATATTCAAGGTTCAAAATGATAAAATGTCATTTACTCTTAAAGAGTATTATATTATGATTCTCGCTAGAGAATCGATTTTTGAGGAACACATTAGTTTATTTAAAGTACCCCTTAAAATATCAAATTTATCAAAAATCATGAGAATTTTTATCCTTATGTATAAATAGGTAGGTACCTTCTTCTTCTTTCTCGGCACTACATCCCGGGGCGGGATTTGGCCTCCTCTACAATTGTCCTCCACACGCTCCTTTCCCTGGCTGCTCCTCTCCAGTCTCCAGCCCTCCCCATCTTTCTCCAGTCCTCTTCGATGCAGTCAGCCCACCTCTTCTTTGGTCTGCCCCTAGACCGTTTCCGCTGTGGGATCCACTTGGTCATGATTTTTGGCGTCCTATGTTCAGGCATTCTCTCAACGTGTCCAGCCCACCTTAGTCTTTGGGATCGACAGAATTTCACCACCGTTTCATGTTTTATTAACTCTTCTTACTCGTGGTTGGTAAATTATCACACCCTTTTACTGCACACCTATCCTTTGACATTATTTAATAAATTTTATCTAATATTAATTATTACTCGTCAATTATTACGAAAAGTATTTAATTTCACAAACGTTTTAGTAGATTTCAATGTGTTTTTCACCAATCCAGTTGTGTTTTGTTTCATATTCATTTGACATTTGAAAAATCCAGTAAACAAAATATAAATATTCAAAATAAGAACTCTCGACCTAATAAACTTATTTTCATAGGATAAATATTATGATGTATTATATTCCATTTTAACCTCTCTGCTGCGAATGTCTCAGAGCAGAGTACGTATGGTTAGTACGTTTGATTCCTGATCGGTGTGCCATCTGTTGAAAGTCACATTGTTTTTTTTTTTTTTTTTGTAATACCTCATGGATTCATGAGTGTTTTCATTTTGGATATGATCTGGAGTTAAGCGAATGATGAATAATTATTTATTTGTAATTCAGTTAAGATGACACAACAAAAATGATAATTTACACATTATTATTTAAAATAGAAAGGCTAGATCAAAAAAAAAGGAGCATCAAAAATGTTAAAAGATAAAAATATACAGTACGACAAACACTTATTAAATCAATAAGCACGATATGGTCACAGAGTAAATTGAATCGAGATTAAGGTACAAATTTACTGACGTATATTTATGTTTGGCCCATGATATAAACTTGTAATCTCTATCTGTCTATCCGTTTGTCTGATTTTAACGCAAAATCCACTCAACCGATATATCAATTATACAACCAAATATAACAATTCAAATGACAGAAAGGAGTAGAATCAGGGTAGGGAGGCCTTTATCCAACAGTGGATTGGTTCAGGTCGATGTCGATAAGGATGATAGAAATAGGTATACTATCACAAATTCGTTTAACCGCTAGTAGTAGAATCAGGTTGCGGAACCCTTTATCCAGCAGTGGATTGATCCTAGTTGATGATGATGATGATAACGATATGAATATGTATATAAATGTAATATCACTTATAGTAGGTATTGTATTTTTTTGCAACAATACTAACATCCATATATCTCAAATTAAATAATATGTCACATTTTTTTATAAATTATAACAATATACCTAATAAACATGTTGCACAATAAAAACTCTGTAATATGAAATATTATTAATAAATTATCTAGAGGATAATTAAATAACTGGAAATAATTGAAATAAGATTTCTCCACTTGATAAACACAAGGTTCAAAGAATATATTTATTTTATAAAGAAACATTAATAAAGAATGAAGAGATAATAAACATAAATTATAATTATTTAATCCTTCACGATCCTGCTGGGTGTCGTATTTGTTTCAAAAAGATTTTTTATATATATATATTTTTCAGAAGTGTTTTAAAATAACGTAAGTAGGACATTTCTAAATCTTGTAATTATTCGTTGAATAAAAAAAAATATTTATTACACATGGCAAATATAAATGTACAATATAGCTGGATAACATCTATGATAGCTGGTCACATTTTTCACCGCCATTTTGTTAAGCAGTCGATCCAACAGATTTCTACAGTCTGGACTCCATACAAATCATTTAATACCTCTTAGGTGTATGCCTGATACACCCCCCTGATCTATGACATTGGTCTGATCCATGACATATAACATATAACGATATAACCTCACTTTCCGATTTACCAAAATCGTTGTCTCAACTAGTGAACTTGATCTTTCAATAAAAAATACATACCATGTCCGATTCGTTCGATTTATCCAGTCTCTCTGGAAAAGGCAATGAAAGTGAACTGCAAGAGTTTCTAATGGTAGAGAAACAGAAAGCGCAATTCAACGCTCAGGTTAGAGTATTTTCATTTATACGTTTTTATTATTAAACTGTCGAATGTGTCTTGATTTGTCATTAATTTAAATTCGACGAAGCTAACTTGACTGCTGCATACTCGATTATAGCAAATTTATCATTTTCATCATTGACACTATTTTCAAGTTATTGCACAATGTAGTAGATATAACTTAGTGATCAATTTTCTGACGAATCCGTCCAAACTTTTCAACTCCGGTTTCAATTTTACTATTTTCTTGAACTATCTTACGTTTATTCATTTCGGTTTTCGGAGGCACAATGAGACAATTTGTTCTTAGACCGCCAAACAGGTGGCATGGCCCACGGGTGATTTCAATCGAGAGACAGTATTGTATGGCAGTTTGCGCGTTGTAGTACCTAGTGCAGGGGGGGGGGCAAACTTTTTGGCTGGAGGGCCAAATTCAAGAATTCGAAATGAGCAGCTGGCCAGCAAGTAAAATGTCGGTATATACACTATTTATTATCACGAAAAATAAACATTACAAAAAAATTAATGAGAAGAATGAAACCGTTGTACATTTTTTAAAATTCAGGTGTTCTCAGGATATTCTCAAAACTGCTTGTAAATGGGCATCGGATATATTTGACCGTAAAGAATTTTTATTGAGGTTCATGATCGAAAATGTTTGTTCACATATAGGTATAGGTTGATCCAAAAATAATGAACATTTTTCTTGCATAATCTTTAAATTAGTCGAATTTGTCTGAATTAAGGGCATTGTAAAATTTGGAGATTTCTTCACGACGATGCAATTCCCTTTAATCAGTGTCACACTGTAGATCAATAATCTCAAGTTGTAGCTCTATCGGTACACTATCAATATCTATTAAAAGTGGATCGCGTACTCTTGCTGAAAAAATTTTAATCTATTGTCAATATTTTTTTAAAAAAATATAAAAAAGTTATTCGTAATCGTACAATTAATGATATCGGGCCGCAAAAAAATACCCGGCGGGACGGAGGTTTGCCCCCCCTGACCCAGTGTGTAATTCTACCGATGCCAGCATATATTCTTCATATTAAATGGTATTTTAAAATTCAAAACCTAACCTAACATTTGAAAAAGTATGTAATTTAGCATTCATTTGTTTATATGCTTCGAATGACACTGTTGGATATTTGATTTTGATTAAGTCACCATAACATACATAATATCAATGAAATTATTGTACTAGATTAATTTAATTCTTATGTTATAATTTTTTCTTACAGATCCATGAATTCAATGACTTTTGCTGGGAGAAATGTGTGGACAAGCCTAGTGGTAAACTAGACTCGAGGACAGAAACATGCCTGATTAATTGTGTAGATCGATTCATTGATGTTTCATTATTAATAACTAATCGATTTGCTCAGCTTTTACAAAAAGGTGGTAGCATGTAAAGTCAATCTGGTTATATGATGATAAAAATTATTTAATTATAAGTAATAATATATTTAATAATACGTTGGCAGAGAATTTAGTAGCTACCATTATTTTTATGTCAGTTCATAGTTTGATGTTGTTTTTATCATGACTACCTTTATTTTTGTATAACTTCAAAGGTACACAAGATACACATACAAATTGTACAATATCTAATTCATAATGGTCAATAAAATAGGAATTATTGCATAAAATAAGTTTTTTTTATCCATTCTCACTGCTTGATTCCCTAAAAAGTAGGTGCAGTATAATCTCACTACTTATATAATTCTAAATACAGTCTAACTTGGTTATTACGATCACGGAAATAGTGAGATCTCGTATGTAATGAGGAAACTCTCATTGACATTTTAGTTTATGATTTTCTCCATACCTTCATTCACTTTTATAACGAGCTACTTCTCGGGTATACCGAGCAAAACTGTTAATGTGTCGATCATTTAAAAACAACATTTTCGGTGCTAAGCAATAAAATCTGACTGGGCAGTTAACTACACCAATGCCGCCGGGATCAGATTACATTTATGACACTATAAGTACCTAATTCGTGTTTTCGCAGACATGATTTGTGAATGTTGGAATTTACTCACTTAATGTTATGAATGTTAATACTGTATGTTTGGGGTAGAAAGTGAGCTTTGTGATTTAAAAAGGAAAGTTCCAATTATAATTAAGTAAAGAGGTGATAAATTGCCAAAGGAAAATCGTGAGGAGTGAAGAGGAATTAGGATTTTAAATATTGTTAATATGTTCAGTATTGTTGTTAACATTATGTTTTTTCTAGTAATTTTAAACTATTAATTTTTAAACTAACTTTATTCATAGGCCCTACAGTCAACCTGGGTAACTTTGAATGATTTTTGCGTTTTTTTTGCGATTGCATTTGTTTTTATGAAAGTTGTTATAAAGTTCTTATGAATATTGGGGACTTATTCGTATATTTTATGAATTCTACACCAAATACGAACTTTAAAGACTTTTTAAAGGAAAAATCGAGAAAAAGCGAGTGTTCAATGTTACCTGGTAAACTGGGTAACATTGAATACCATTATAGTTTGTATCGAAATTTAATATTTTTAATAACATAAGACCTCAGGGTATCTTTGAATCAAACAAATTTCATAAAAGTTGTCAATTTGTCTTTCTAAAACCAAACAGTTTAGCGTTGCAAGTGGTGGATCAATATTTAAAAAAAATAAAGAAAGCGGAACATACAAAAGAAACTACGTCAATATGCTCACTGTTTTATTATCATAACAATATACATATAGATATTTTCGTTACCATAGGAGTAAAAAAAAATTATAGAGTTTATTACATAACATATAAAATAAAAAAAAAATAAAAAATATTATCGATTAATCGCCCCACTCCATAGACAAACAGGCATCGATGAAGACAAACACGCCATTTTATTTTTGTAATCTCACTAGGCTTTAGAAGGTTTACAATGTTCTTTGACTTTATCAATAAATTGTCTGGTGGACATGTTAGCCTCCATCCCATACCACCAAAATTTTTTTGGAAAGTGCGTACCCCAACTTGATGAGTGTCAATTTTTGTAATTATTGCCGGAAAAAGACAACTTTCATAATTTATAATGCAATAATTACCAACAGACATCGCATCATTGGGAGACGTTATATTTTCAAAGTTGTCACTGTCTTCGATGAAAACACTATGTTCATCGAGAACGCCATCTTCAACTAGAACGCCATTTTCACCGAAATCGAAGTCTTCAATTAGAGTGCCATTATTACATTGGATATTATGGAATAATACAATAAATTCTTGTATTATTTCATCTTGGTCTATAGAATTTGTATAATTATGATCAACATTGTTCGTCTCTTTGCCCAAATTGATGTTATTTTCGTTTTCCAATTCATTGCCTTCAGGATGCAGAATTATTTTCAGAATGTGACGGTGAAGAACGATGCTTGGGGTTAGTATGTATTTCAGAAGATTCTGTAACAATAGTTTTCTTTTTTGGCTTATTTTTTGATCCGGCTGGACGTCCTCTTTTAGAAGTTTGTGTCAGTTTTTGTCTAGCTGTTTCCTCTCTTGCTTTATAGTAGAGTTCCACACGTTCTAACGACACACTCTTACCTGCGTAAACTGGTATTTGAAACCTATCACATTTTTTTAACATTTAAATCAATGTTGCGTCTTTCTTCTAAGTATTCCTTGAAGTTTTCCCCTATGGCATTTTGCACATCAATTTTAGCGGTTGCGTAGCCTGGTAATTTATTAAGTGCTACTTCCGGTGAAAAGGGATATATCCCAGTGCTTCTAAAACCAGCTTTTAAATTCTCTTTAGTACTCGGCATATTCAATTCAAGAGTTCTTTTGATTAGCTGGGCAAATAAATTCTTTGGAAGATTAGAGGCTTTCATTCCCCTCCCTGTTTGACGCCAAGTATTTAAAACATCACGCCACGTTGACTTTAGTGAAGAAAAATACCCCACGTCTAAGGGCTGCAGTAAATGCGTGGAGTTTGGAACCAAGCAGATTAAATTTATCTGATTATCTGCACACAACCTCAGCCCATTAACAGAAATATGTGAGCTCAAATTGTCACATATAAGAATTTTTTTTCCCTCTTTCTTATTTACAAATGGATTGAATTGATTCTTAAGCCATTCTTCATAAATTTCTGCATCAATCCAACCACATTTAGAAACAGCCATACGTGACCCTGGCGGACCATTAATAAGCCAATCGGACCACTTGTTCGTGCCTTTAAAAATAAAAAAAGGTGGTAAGATTTCCCCAGCGGCACTTCCACAACAGACAAGAGTATAATAAGACTTAGTAGAATGTGTTATTGCTTCCGGATGGCGACATTGGCGCCGAAACAGTAATTTCTTTTTTCCTGGATCATCATGAAATCCAGATTCATCAACATTAAAGATATTTTCAGGAGGTACTCCATCAATTTCCACGGATAATTTGTCAAAAAAATCCTTGATTACAATATCGTTGACTTGAGCACGTTTACGGGAGATGTTATGGGCCACTTTTTCTTTTAAAATAGGGTGTCTCTCTAAGTATAATTGACCCCACTCCCAGCCCGGTAAATTATTTTTGAAACGTACAATATTTTTCCCCTCTTTATCGAGGTAGTTTTTCACCACTACTCTAAAATCACTCATACAAATGGGTATACCTATGTCACTCATAGCAAGAAGATGATCCCTAAACATCTCTTCTTCGTCGTTTGTTAGAATTATTGGGCACCCAGCTTTCTTCAAATGTTTTGACTTCAACTTATAATATAATGAGGTATGGGGTATCGAGTATTCTTTGGCAGCCTTTCGGGAGGTCATAACCACAGAGCGAATTTTTTCCAGTGCTTCGTTTAATGTCGCTTCTAAGTAATTTGATTTTAGCCCGTACTTCCTGACTCCTGGCTTCGCAGTTAAGCTTTTTCTAGGCATCGCGACGTTGGTACCTAAAAAAAAAAACAATGAAGTCATTTTCACATAATATGTGTATAACATTATAACATTAACAATATAAAATTGACGTAGTAATAATTATAACAGTCCAATGTTATTCAAAGTTACCCATATGAAGATAACCTTTACTCTGGGGAACATTGAATGTTCAATGTTACCCAGATTCATGATCATATCGACGGCCCCAGGAAAAACCGGTGTAAGTCTAAAATCACAAATGTTCAGGAGAGCGAAAAAACTAAAATATTTACGCTATTAAATTCATCATATAAAATGAGTGAGTTTTTTCTAATCTTATTTAAGTAAATCAGATAGACCATTTTATGGTCTATATTTCTATCAAAATTGAATGGTGATTAATTGATTAACAGCTATGATAATGACCAAAAATCGTTTTTATTTGGAATAATATTACGCGCTTGATGTTTTGACTCGGTTCAACATGCTTTTGCGCGGACAAAATAGATCACTGACTCCGTACAGCAGACTTATATTCTGGTATAGAACGGTTTTTTACGTCGCGTTTTTTTTACTCTATACGATTTTATTAAACACAACCATAGTTATCGTGCTCTTGTACGGAACAACCATTATAGCGCATTATTTAGCTCGAAATAGGACAGCGTGAATACAAAATAATGACAAAGAGTAAGGAGACATATTGACATACAGTTTTTTTGTACGAAGTTTTTATTACAGAAAAGTATCTAAGTATGATAATTTTTAAAAAATCAAAAAAAAATGTAAACTATTTTAGTTATTTATATAAATATTGTTAATATGTACAATAAGTAATATAAATTATTCAGGAAAATAGTAATTATGGAAGGATAAATAAAGTTATGTAAGAAATTAAAATATAACGCAAGTAACTACGAGAGAGAGAAAATGTTTATTTTTATACATAATACGAGGGTGGGTCAATAAGTCCTTAGAAAAGCCGACAGGTGGCGCGACTAGTACTGTAAGCGGTTTGTTTTCATGCAGCGGCACTACTGATTCAGTATGCTGCGAAGTTTCAATCAGATTGGTCGGGTTGTTGTGTGTTTCTCGTACATTTAAAAAAAAAATTTGCTTGTGGAAAATGGAAAAATGGAAAAAATTGAGTTTAGAGCTGTTATTAAACATTTTAATATAAAAGGGTTAACAGCAAAGGAAATAAAAAATGAGTTGGATTTAGTTCACGGCATATCTGCTCCTTCACTTGCAACTATTTATAACTGGTTAAATAAATTTAAACGTGGTCGTACATCAACAAAGGATGAACCACGCTCAGGACGTCCTGTAGAGGTGACTACACCAGAAATGATCAATAAAATCCACGATATGGTGTTAAGTGACCGAAGATTAAAGTTGAGTGAGATAATTGAGGTTACAGGGATCTCAAAAGGTAGCGTCATTTCTATTTTACATGACAAATTGAGCATGAAAAATATTTCTGCAAGATGGGTGCCGCGTTTGCTCACAGTCGACAATAAACGCAATAGGGTGGTGGCCTCTAAAGCCCTGTTGTCGCTCATGCAACGCAATCCGGATGAATTTTTTCGTCGCTTTGTGACTGTAGATGAAACATGGATACACCACTATACTCCCGAGACGAAAGAACAGTCAAAACAGTGGATTGCGAAGGCAAACCATGTCCAAAGAAGGCGAAAACCGTAAAATCAGCTGGTAAGGTTATGGCTACTGTATTTTGGGATGCACGTGAAATTATTTTCGTTGACTATTTGTAAAAAGGAAAAACAATAACAGGGGATTATTATGCATCTTTATTGGACCAGCTAAAAAACAAAATTGAAGAAAAACGGCCTCATTTAAACAGGAAAAAAATCCTCTTTCATCAGGACAATGCCCGTGTTCACACATGTTTACGATCAATGGCTAAAATTGAAGAATTGAAGTTCGAATTGGTCGACCACCCACCGTATTCGCCAGATTTAGCCCCCAGTGACTTTTTCCTTTTCCCAAACTTAAAAAAATGGCTAAGTGGACAACGTTTTTTTTCAAATGAAGAAGTCATCGATCGGACAAATGCTTATTTTGAGGACCTTCCGAAAACTTATTTTTCTGAAGGTTTAAAAAAAAATTGAGAAACGTCTAACCAAGTGTATTGAGCTCCAAGGAGATTATGTTGAGAAATAAAAAAAAAATACAAAAATAAAAACTGTTTTAATGCTTTTTTCTAAGGAATTATTGACCCACCCTCGTAACACAATTTACATTAAAAATATGGAAAGAACAATCATAATTTTAATAGATATTTTATGTTAATACAAATAAATCACATTTTATTCATTTTATTGGATTATTGATAACACAATTTATATTAAAAATATGGAAAGAAGAATCATAATGTCAATAATTATTTTATGCTACTCGTAATACAAATAAATCACATTTTATTGGATTATTGATAACACAATTTACATTAAAAATATGGAAAGAACAATCGTAATGTTAATAATTATTTTATATTAATACAAATAAATCACATTTTATTGGATTATTGATAACACAATTTATATTAAAAATATGGAAAGAACAATCATATTGTTAATAACTATTTTATGTTAATACAAATAAATCACATTTAATTAATTTTATTGGATTATTGATAACACAATTTAAATTAAAAATATGGAAAGAACAATCATAATGTTATTAATTATTTTATGCTAATACAAATATCTCACATTTTATTACTTTTATTGGATAGTTTATACACCAATCGACTATTTTTCCTGCCTTCGAAATGTATGTGGAGCCAGTATTGATTGATGTTTTCAAAATATTTTTTTTCCAATTAATTTCTTGTCGTCTTCTCTTTGCACCTTTAGATGGAGAATACGTTGATCGTACATCATTTTCATCATGTGTAGTCGAATTGGGATTATTTGGTTTTTCATTTGTCAAGGTATCATTGTCCATTATGATTTCTGGAATGGCGATTATGTCATTACAATGCACTGAAGTGGACGAAATCGCAATATCTTGATAATCATTGCGGTATGTTTGTATTGAGTCAGTTTGCGGTTTCGATATTTCATCCATTAAGTAATCCAAAACTTCAGGAGATGCGCATTTAAAATATTCGTCAATATCTGGAGCACTTGATGTAAACGAAATTATACTGGGACAGTATTCTGAATAGCTAGAATTGTAATCCTTATCTGTCGTATCGTTAGAATCTGTAAAAACAAAATATAAAATTAAAATTTAATACTCCAATGTATATACCCTATGATTAAAAAAGTAGATAACAGAGTGATACTAGTAAAAAACATTCCTAAAGATGAGTTTACAGTACCTAACCTTATAGAATTGCTTATTTTTCAGAAATATTAAAACTTAAATCTTTTCTAACATCTCAATATTTCGTGGTATTCAGAATATACATAGATCGTCTGCTACATATATAACAAAAAAATAGGTTTTATCAATATAAAACGCAATATAATTCAAATACTTATTCCCCATAATTTACTACCTATGAGGGTTAGTTTCTTCTACTTTGATTGGATAGTGTTATAAAACTTATAAACCAACACAAAATCTTTAAAAAAATAAAATCTTCTATTGAAGCATAAAAAAACGGTCCAGTTTGTTGTGAAATTATGTCAAATAATATTACATAAATTGTATTATATTTTAATAAGTGGTTAATACACACACAGTCTCTTCATCAAGAATCGAATAATATTTTAATAGTCTTACGTTGTTATAGTGGTTATATCATATTATGCTTACCTATGACTTCATCGTTGTCAAGGGATTCTTCATTCACCATGTTTTTCACATTGCAGAATACGCCACTTGCTTCATCCAATATACAAGTATAATCTGTAAATCAATACACAAGCACATTAGATACCATGATTTGGTAGATATTCATAAAATATCTTATTTAAATAGTAAAGTAGTTAAATATATAAAAATACAGATAAGTATGAATTACAATGAAGAAATGCACAAAATTAAATTATTTTAGAGGGTTGGCGCAAACCAGCAATCATTGCGTTATGCATTAAATTTATAAATTAATCAACTTAATATTAACATAAGCTAATTGGTTATCAAATAGTATTTTCTTTAAATAGTGGATATCATTATCTAAGCGTTTCATTATGAACTTTCAAAGAAACAGGGTTTAATATCAATTTTCATTCATATCTAATTCTTTTTTATTTAGGTAATTATACAAAATGTAAACTCTGTCCAATTTTACTAGGATTAAATAGCTAATAACTTTCATAATAATAAAACAATCATAATCAATAAGTAAAAAGTATGTAAATGTATGTACTTACCACTCTCACCACTACTAGATTTTTCAAAATTAATTGATAATTTATTTTGAAGTCCACCCGATGCTAAATGCAATATATGTTTTGCGCGATCAGACATGGTATAAGTACTAATTAAATTTTAAAGAAAATAACGATAATTATAAACCGTTGATCATAAAATCATATAAATTAATACCAATTAGGTCACTAGTCATAAACACAAAGATTACATAGGTAGGTACTTAATACTTATTTGTAATTAATGATAAAAATTCTCAGTCGCTAATCAATGGGAAAGTTAAACGAAGAAATTATTCTGTGTACATTTCACCATCTACACGACGTTTTATTTGTTTCATCTTTTCCTAAATTTCTATTATAATAATATATAGGTATAATATAAGGCACCAAGCCCAAAAATTTTAAATTAAAAGAAATTCTTCAATATTTATGTAGAAACGAATAAATGCTTCTTTGACCGCATTTTGTATATTTTTGTTAATGTTTTATTGCGGCCAATAAATGCGTCTCTGTGAAAGCCCGCCTAATCCTTTTAGGACATCCCGCCAAATAAAATTATTTTCCTAGGATACTTAGAAGTGAGTAAATTTAATGATTTTGTCTACGAGACATATTTAAAGTGATAATATAATAACAATACTGGCTACATTGTCATATTTGCAAAAATATTATGTACATGTGCTGTACTTAGGCCAACATTCAATAATTTAATGTTTGAATTTATTTTGATCTTAGCCGAAGTCATAATATTATTATAAAAAGGTAATATTCCCACAAAATTTTATCGGTCTTTTGTAAAAACTCACTATTTCGAAGTGTCATAAAAAGGATTACCTATTTAACTTGTTTGTGTCATAAATATCAGTCCAAAATTACTATGTATTCCATTACACAAATAATAAAATTAAGTATCTTTACTAGGTATTTGTTTTCTATTAAATAATAAAAATTGTCAAATTTAGAAATAACATTACCGACTATTTTTGTAGGAATTTGTAATAATTTCAAGAGCAATTTATTTTATTAGTGTATATTATGTTTTCCTACTAGGATACATGGTGGTATAATACGTATCGAAATTATCGGCAGAGTGCATAAAACGTTTGAACTGAACCTTTTGTTGAGTTTAAATAGCAGGGTGTTTAGTCAACGTGTGTTTTCAGTCTCCAATGTAAGCATTCAAATTTTTATGTCTTGTTAATTAACAGAAAATCCGAAAAATTAAGATTCTTACAATCTGTCACAATAATGACGTATATGTTGACGAACACACACAAATACAGAAAAAGGATCGAATGAATAAATGAGCAATCAAGAGTCTGCGGCGTATTTAGGTATGTCCAACCCTTAAATTGAGATGGGCCGGACATAATATATCGCAGATGAAACGACCGCTGAATGAATGCAATAATCCAGTAGTTTTAGAGGAACGTAAGATAATTAGAATTATAATAATATGCTATATTGACAAGATATTTAGGTTCGATGAAATCACGTGCCCGTGAAAAATAATTAACCAAAAAGAATGGAGAAAGCGTGAGGAGGCCTTTACCATAGTGAATAGAAACAGGTGATGAAATAATATAGTTTCGCAAATTTTAATGCAAATTAATTTGTTTTCTACGAAGAATTTATTTTATATTAAGTAATATAATATTTTCACATTCGGATATAATACTACTGACCAGTTTTTAATTATTAATGCGTATAAATTCTGAAAATATCAATCTTTTTCGAAGATATATCAAAACAAATTACGAGTCTTATGTGATACATCAATATAAAACATGGTGTCTATTCAGAAATCCGTGAAAGAGCGTAATAGCAAGTATTATGAGCCTCTTATTCGAAAGAAAGAGCGCACGACACGTTGCTTATTTAGATATGACTATACTTTTCGGAAATTTCTGTGAACACAAATTTAGTCGACGCAATATGTTGAAATATTGCACAATCGTCGAAAACTTAACTTTGTCAATTTTTATGCTAGGGACCTGAAATTTTTACAGGACATGCACAAAAAATATGATATTATAAAAATCTAATAAAACTTAATACGCTATTTTCAGACTTATAATGGTTTTTCTAGGGCACGTCGATATTTAGGATGAGTTAGTTTCAGAATGAATTTTACTATAAAAACACATAAGTTTGTATCCTCTAATAAGTTTGTAGTTAGTATAATGATTATAGAAAGCAATAAGAGTAATAGCTTACCGTAAAACCAAGTTTAGCAGCTAAAGAAATCTAATTGAAAAAATGTAATCTCAGAGCTGACGCTTGACGACTCTCTTCAGTTCAGATTTCCCGCTATTATTTGACAGGTATCATATTATTTTCGTCTATGGTAAATGGTGCATTCATTAAACATACTAAAAATATTTGGATCAATTATCCCACACTAGTAATACAGGAGATAAAAATTGTCAAACGAAATATTACAGTTTTGTTCAATGTTACCCAGGAGTACAAAGATACCCAGGTTGACTGTATTTAATTGTCACAAGGCAATGATGTGCACTTCAAAAAACAATTATATTATTTGGAATGCAGAAATAAAAACCAATATTATATTATTCACTATTGACTCTGAAGTCCCTTGAGATGTTGATCGTATTTTTTGCCTTGTGTTCTTCTGTGCTGGCCCCTTTTTACCCCCTTTTCTTCTTGATTATTTATCTCTCTGGTCGCTCGTCTTGTTTACCGACTGGCAGGACTGACGCTTCTATCGTAGCGTGCTTTGTCTTTGGTTATTCAATTAGTTGATTGTTTTTCCTTTGTTCAGAAGCGGAAAAATTTTGTCAAACGTTATAGTGCAGTTAAATTGTGAAATTTGTGCAATAACATGGAGCGTAATGAAGCCAACAACGTCGCGGAGGGACTAGCGATAGAGACCGACTCGAATGAGTCGGAATTGCTGTTGGACGATCCAGTGGGTGAACTGAGGGCAACAGTAATGTCACTGGACAACAAGATATCGCAGATTTTTTCAATCTTGACCCAACAGGGTCTGTCTCTGCAGTTGTGCCTACTCCGCAGAGGCCGACGATAAACATCGACTCTCCGGTAAGTTTCTACGGCCACCCGCAAGGCCTGAAACAGCGGAAAAACCCAACAGGATTCCGTTGCCTGTATTTAGTGTCGTAGTTCAGGAGCCTGCTTCTCCGACGCCAGACAACGCTCGGGTAGCGGAACTTACCAGGCTCCAACTGTTCGACACAGATAATTGGGCGGGGGTTCGCTACGCTGAAACCCAAAAACAATATTTGGCGGCCCCGTCTTTCGTTGAGTTGGGACTCAACTATGAGTTACGCCCCTACGATCGTTCATCGCAAACGATACATCTAATGGAGAGTACGATCGCCGGCCTCCAAAATGCGATGCTCGCTGAAAAGGAGTGTATTCGGAACGCGTTACAGCGAGTGGTCGACTCTGTCAGCGCCCACACCATCGGTACGGCTCTTTTTGAGACGGTCGTAAAGGAGTTCGGGCCCTCTTCAGCACTCAACAAAGTGTCTGAGGACGCGTCACCCGAATCCCTTGTGGAAAACGGGCAGAGTTGGTTCAGACGAGGCGGAAGAAAATCCTCTCCGGTATAAAAGACACCTTCACCCGAGAGGCTCTTAACAAGATCCCACCTAGCGCCGAACATATCCTCAATAAAGATAAACTGGCGGTGTTCCTAGAAAGAGGTGGGGGTCGGGAGAAGGTCTTCGATCAGACCACCAAAGTGGTTGACCAGGGCAGGGAGAGTCAACCTAGCACTTCCTCAGGTGAACAGAAGGACACCTTTCGGAGGCAGGGATACACGAGGAGGATACCAGACCAGGTTAGGGGTGGCTTGCCGAGAGGCCCACGCCCATCCAACCGAGGTTTTCCCAGAGATAACCGAGGTGGTGCGAGGGGCACTTACCCTAGACGCAGGTGACCGGGTCTCCCTCACCACGTTCGAAAGGGGACGCCTCCAGCATTTCCAGGAAATCTGGCAGGCCAAGGGTGCACCACCACCATTATTAAAAATAATAACGGGAACCCGTATTCCGTTTATAAAGAAACCCCCTCTAATAATGCCTTCCGTACAATTCCAGAAGGATTTCCAAACGCGACAATCGCCGGAGATCACTTCACAAATCGCGGAACTGAAGAAATCGGGAGTATTGGCATCGGCAGAACCATCTCCGAGCTTCCTCTCAACCCCGTTCCTAGTAAGGAAGCAAGACGGCAGTCAACGACCCGTCTTCAACCTAAAACGCCTAAACGGTTTCCTACAACCAAGGCCGTTCAAACTGTTCCACCATTTCAAGGTCCCAACATTCCTGCAAAGGGAAGACTGCTTAGTAAAAATAGACCTAAGCCAAGCGTACCTACATGTACCTATAGCTATACAACATCGCCGATTTCTTCGGCTAGTTTACCAAGGAGAACTCCTTTAATTCACGTGCCTTCCGTTCGTACTGTCGGCAGCACCAAGACACCTATCAGGTACATGGACAAAACGCCAATCCACGTGGCACTCCAACCGAATGAGCTGTATGCAGTACTCGCAGCCATACAACTCCGGGAACAAACGCTCAGGGGATCAGAATTACTCCTACAAATCGACAACAAAACAGTGGTGGCCTACATCAACAACGAAGGGGGCACAAAGTCCGCAACCCTACTAAGTCTTTGCCGACAGATCCTGGAAATCGCCAACCAGGCCAGTATATCATTGACTGCACAATACCTTCCAGGAAAATACAACTGCGTGGCAGACCATCTCTCACGCAGCAAAATTATCCCAGAATGGCACCTAGTTATGGCGGCTATAGCTCCTCTATTTCAAAGATGGGGACTCCCAGACGTAGACCTGTTCGCGTCCAACACAGCCCATGTTGTCGCAACGTATGTCTCTCGAAATCCGAACGATGCCCTTGCACTGTTCCATGATGCCTTCAGTCGACAGTGGGACTTCAAACTAGCCTGGATATTCCCGCCACCGAATCTAATTCCACAAGTATTGGCACACTTGAACATGGCAAGGGGAAAATATTTACTAGTGGCCCCATGGTGGAAGTAGTGTTTTTGGAGCGCAGACCTACAGCAGAGATCACTGGAACCCCCCTACCCGATCCCGCACTTGGAGTCATTTCTAGTGAATACGGTGACAAACCATCCACCTCCACAAGTCCGGGACCTATCACTCCAGTTATGGATAATTTTGGGTGGGCAGAGTTAGTTTCTAGCTCGTCGGTAGAGGACAGATTACTTCTCACTTCCGGCTGGCGACCATCCACTTTGAAGACTTATAGACCTGCATGGGACAAATGGTAGACATGGTGCATGGCCAACACGATAAGCTATAATACCCCCGAGCCGATTGAAGTGGCTAGATACCTGGGTCACTCATACAATAAGGAAGGTCTTTCATATAACACTATTCTTGTACATAAGTCAGCCATAGCTACCTTTTACAAACCTATGATCAGTAAAGACATCAGCAGTAACATAGTAGTGCGTCATATGTTAAAAGCCATATCCACCCGCAAGACTAGACCTACAAAACCACCGATTTGGGATCCAAGAAGAATCGTGGACTACCTCAAGAAAACAACACCACTAGTATACAACCTATATGAAGTTTCACGCAGAACAGCTATATTATTATTACTCGCATCGGGACGACGGGTTCATGACCTTACCCTATTCAGTGTAGCGGATAATGGCCTAGTCAATAATGGCGACCATATAATTCTATGGCCAGTGTTTGGTTCCAAGACAGACACATCAAGGCACCGCCAATCTGGATGGAAATTAAGCGCTTCCAGTTGCCAAAACATCGATCCAGTATTTTGGCTACGAAAACTTATCTGCGTTTCCAATGAGAGAAGAGAAGGGGGTGGTAATATTCCGGCATTATTTATCTCGTCAAGAGGCCCCACCTGCGACTCGAGCAGTCATTGGAAATTGGGTGAAGTCAGTACTCGCTGATGCAGGGGTACAGGAATCACCAGGCAGTACTCGATCAGCAGTCGCGTCTCTAAATTGGTTAGAGAACTACCCCATAGATGACATCCTGCAGAGAGGTAATTGGCGCCAAGAAGCTACTTTTAAAACATTTTACCAGAGACCGATAGACACACAGACTTCTACAGCGGGGGAACAAAATATGTTGGCCTCTCTGTTCAGCCCGGTGCACTGAGCCTAAAAGCAAGGAGATGTTATACCTAATTCTCATGTTAGGTTCATCCACCTTATCTTGCAGGATCTATCTTGCTTTACCAGGTGATAACAAACAGATATCTCAAGGGACTTCAGAGTCAATAGCGAATAATGAAAGGAGTTTTACCTACCATTAAAACTCTTATTATTCTTGTTGACTCTGAAGTCCAGAGAACACCTACCTGGTTTCCTTGAGACATATCAAATTGAATAACCAAAGACAAAGCACGCTACGATAGAAGCGTCAGTCCTGCCAGCCGGCAAAACAAGATGAGCGACCGGAGAGATAAATAATCGAGAAGAAAAGGGGGTAAAAAGGGGCCAGCACAGAAGAACACAAGGCAAAAATACGATCAACATCTCAAGGGACTTCAGAGTCAACAAGAATAATAAGAGTTTTAATGGTAAATAAAACTCCTTTCATTATATGTGTATTCAGCGGCGGCTCCTCTAATACCATGCAAGTGCAACGCACTGCCTGCATTTACTAAGACTTAGCTCAACTTTTCATTTTTATTCATATGTGTTCACTCACCTCGCGGAGTAGAACATATAGCAATATTACGAACAATACTCCTTTCATGTGCGCAAAGCGATTCTGATCTAATACGATATTCAGTTTGCATAGGATTACTCTGAGGTCATTGTATAAATTAATGTACTTATGTACAAAATCTTGTAAAATTTGTGTAAAACTGATTATAACTGCATTCGATTAACGCAATACGTTAGAGCAGGGGTTCCCAACTCCGTGCCCGCGGGCACCATGGCGCCCGCGGAAAGATTCGTATGTGCCCACCACTATTCGACAGAGACAGAATTTTCACGCTAGCTGACACGCAGAAAACCCGAAGTGAACGAACGCCATGAACTGAGCCGATGAACGTCGAAGCACGTGACAGTAGTCACATGCTCGTACCGTCCCGATTGCTTCGGCGATCGTCGGCTCAGTTCGGGTTTTCGGCGTGTACAAGGATTGATGTGCAAATAGCATTCCCCGCCTGGAACCGCGTTGTTGTCATTGTGATCGTTTACCAGAGCCTCAAAAGTGTTGTTTTTCCAATACTCGATGCATGGCAGAGTTCTGTCACGAATATCATCTGTAAGGGATCTTGGCATTACGTTTGAGAGTAAACTGACATTTATTAGCCATATAGTTACCATTTGTAACAGAGCGCTTAAAATGTTGGGCTTCGTCATGCGTACTTCCCGGGTCTTTTCAGATGTTACGGTATTAAAACTTTTATTTAATTCTTTAGTTCGAAGCAGACTTGAGTGTGGGTCTATTGTTTGGGCACCGCACCAGTTGAAGTATGGCCTTATGGTGGAGAGGGTACAGAAGAAATTCTTGAGACTCCTTTACTTGAGGTTGTATGGATACTATCCGTGGCTTTATCCAACTGACTTTCTCTTAGGCATGCTTACATACTGCAGTCTGCAATTTAGAAGAAATCTTTATTTAGCTACGTATTTTTTTCGACTTATACAAGGTATAAATGAGGACTCTGCCATTCTGGGCAGTGTTGACCTGTGTGTCCCTGATAACTATCTTAGAAATAGAGACCATCAGTTGTTTATTCTCCCAAGGTGCAGAACCAACCTGCCACTGGTAATGCCAATTGGGAGAGTGATAACTATGTTCAACGAAATTGCTTCGGGTGTTGATATATTCCACCTACGTGAGAATGAGTTTAGGTGGATTTTGTTTTATAAATTCTTAAAATAGGGTCTGCTTAACTCATCCGGTGTACTTCCGTGTACCTATCTAATCCATCTACTGATATATCTCTTTTTTTATGTAATACTGTTATATTTATATATCTTTGTTTCTAAATGTCATGTTGTGAACGTCTTAAACTTATAATTTGTAATGTCCACAATATGTTTAAAAAAATAAATGAATTGAATTGAATAAAAATGAATTGAATTGTCGCGACAGTTAGCTAGGAGACATTTTCGTCTGACGAAACACGAATTAAGAGTTTTGATATTCCTTCTATATAGTTCTAAAATGAGTAAACCGAGTAAAAGACAACGAACCTATAATTTTAACACTGACTGGGAAGAATCATATTGTTTCTTTAATGTGAAAAATAAATGCGTCTGTTTGTTGTGTGGTAGTTGTATTGGAGTGCCGAAAAAACATAATGTTGAACGACACTATCAGACAATTCATGCCACTTTTGATGTGAATTATCCACTTAAATCTGAAGTAAGAAAGAAAAAAATATGTCAACTAAAATCAAGTCTAACTGCACAACAGACTGTTTTCACCAGACATATGGAAAATTCTAAAAAGGCCACCATTGCTTCTTTCAAAATTTCTCACATGCTCGCAAAAATGAAGAAACCTTTCATTGATGGTGGGTGAGTTGTTTAAAAAACTATTTTTGACTGGTGCCGATTGTTTGTTTGATGGATTTTCTAACAAACGTGAGATTGTTTCAGCAATACAAGACTTACAGTTGTCAAATAACACCGTCACAAGAATAATACATGCAATTTCAACAGATATACAAACTCAGTTAAAGACTGCCATGGAAATATGTGACTGGTTCTCGCTACAATTTGACGAGTCAACAGATATATCAGACACCGCACAGTTAGCAGTTATGGTGAGAATGGTATTTAATAACTTCACAGTAATAAAGAATATGTTGCAAATATTATCTATGAAAGGACAGACAAGGGGTGAGGATATTTATAATACATTCAGAACATACGCCAAGTCAATAAATATGCCTTTGCACAAGCTGTCTGCGATAACCACCGATGGGGCATTTGAAATTTGAAACATTTTTGTTTATTATTTATTAATAAATTATGAATATAAGAAAATAAATTATGGGAAAATGAGAAGTTTTGGAAGGAGTTTGTCGATTAAAAATAGGTGGTGCCCGCCACCCTACCGATATTTTAGAATGTGCTCTAGAGTACAAAAAGGTTGGGAACCCCTGCGTTAGAGGATGAACCACGGAAATCACGTTTGGACTTTTGTTCAGGAGAGTGATTTTAGTGTAGGTTAAATGTTTGAAACTCTATAACTTTTTAAAGAACTATAGTAATTAGGGTCTGTAAACGGTATTATTCATAATTAAATTTATTTTTGACCATAGTATAGATAGAAATACCAAATTATTTAGAAATAATAAATTAATGGACTTCCGTGTTTTATGTTGTAACACTGCATGTGGCCCGCCGGGTAGTTTTTTGCGGCCCGCCATCATTAATATTGTACTTCTGATTACGAATAACTTTTTTATATATTTTTTAAAAAAATATTGAAAATAGATTAAAATTTGTTTAGCAATAGTACACGATCTATTTTCAATAGATATTGATAGTCTACCGCCAGAGCTACAACTTGAGATTATTGATCTGCAGTGTGACGCAGATTTAAGAGAATTGCATCGTCGTGAAGAAATCTCCAAATTTTACAATGCCCTTAATTCAGACAAATTCGACCAACTTAAAGATTATGCAAGAAAAATGTTGGTTATTTTTGGATCAACCTATATATTACGTGAACAAACATTTTCGATCATGAACCTCAATAAAAATTCTTTACGATCAATATCTCCGATGCCCATTTACAAGCAGTTTTGAAAATATCAACTACAAAATTAACACCTGAATTAAAAAAAAAAAATGTTAAAAAACGTACAACAGTTTCATTCTTCTCATTAATTTTTTTGTAATGCTTATTTTTCGTGATAATAAATAGTGTATATCTAAAAATGGTATTTTACTTGCGGCCCGCCGCTCATTTTGAATTCTTAAATTTGGCCCTCCATCCAAAAAGTTTGCCCCCCCCCCCTGTCTAACACATAATGTAGAAGTACCACTAAGCAATACTTCACCTATAGATAATACACGGAAGTCCATATAGGTAAGTATAAATTATTTTTATTTCCTGTGCATCATATTATTAATAATTATTTTATTTTAAATACACAAAATATTTCAGTAAGTCTAAATAGGAAAAGGAATTATATATTTTTTAATTTACATAAGTACAAGATTATTTGAAATTTATTATTGCTCTAGAAAAAAATCAACGCAATCAGAATATTATTCCTGGTCATTCTCCGGGACATCAGCTGATGAGGAATTATGTTGAATTCTATCATAAAATTGTTGAAATTCTGGAGATATCCATTGTTTCATAGTTTGCAGATCTTAACCGGACACGGTGGTTTTGCCTCGAAGCTCTTGGCCTAATAGAATCTCCGACTTGCTTATGTGCCGAATTGCAGGATGCCGATCACATCCTCTGGGAGTGTCCCCATATTATGTTGGTTGAAAGGGAAGAGCTTCTCAAGTTGGTTCGACCTTCAGTTGGACCGGTCGGCCATTGCGACTTGGTATCTACGGGGGAAGGGGTCAGCTTTTAAAAAGTTTGCGGCGTTTTACGGCGAGCGAGAAGGTCGGAGGTCCACAGTTTAGAAATCTTCATCGGAGAACTTCGCCTTATAACGTAGATAACCAGTGCCATCTTAAGATATAAATAAAAAATAAAAAAAAGGTGTGCCATCAATATTATTTTTTCGAGCCACAAAAGGAGCTGAAGATGATGCATACAAAGAGCATTAATTGTTTATATCATTTAACTGCATGTTAATAACTTTAAAAGGCTTGTTTCTTTTACATGTCCCTACAAACTGAACCCAATCCCATGAAGTAACAATCTGCATACCGTTCAGCATCTTTTTTTGACGTTCTGTTATAGAGTGGTCAGTGTCTATCTCCATGTGTGTATGGCCTCGTAATAGGAATTTGTGATTTATGATTTTAAACGCAGGAATGGTTTTCAGAAACCAGGTAAATGAAAAAACAATCATGATATTCCTATTTTGGCTAGGGCAATTAATTATCATACCAAATCGTCAACTCTTCAATATTTGCTAAAATATTGCTAGATACCCTTTTCATCAAGCAGCAGCCGATCTTATTGTCACCCCTTCCACTTTTTATTTCATCCACATCAGTGTTGTGTCTCACTCACCACTTGCATCATCGTAAATTGTAAAATTCAGAGTCAGATGGAAACTATATGGAATGGGTAAACACTTCTCCAAGTCAACCATTATTACTTTCATACTGGTAATTTTTTCTGTTGCAAGAGTTTTATAAATCTTATTTAATTGCAGCTGCTTCCTGTATGTGGTCTTCTAAAAGGTGTATTTGAATTTCTTTTTCTTCAAAATAAATATTGACATCTTTAAGACTAATCTTAGGGCTATCGCAGGCGTCACAGGTATCATTGCGTGGCAAATCAAACCCGAATTAAATTTTTATTGTATTTAATTGAAAATCCATTTTGAATAGGTATATGGCGATAGAGCCACAATTTTGGGTACATTCATGCGGTTATATTCTTTGAAGAATAAATCAAACATTTTTGTAATACTTGTTTATGTATAACTGGCTGTATCACCCGGCGCTGCCCGGAAGTTACGTAAAGTGCAAGGGATTGAATTTAAAAAAGTAAAAAATATAATATTTTAGATTTTTATTTTTTTGTACATTTATTGCATTTAAATATCTAAAAAAGTAGTAAAAATTCTATTTATTATTATAAATCTGTCCCCGCAACGGGTTAAAACTGAAATTCGAGACCCCGACCACGCACTCCGGCTCTGATACGTTCCCGGGGTGCAACGGGTTAAAACTGAAATTCGGGACTCCGACCACGCACTCTGGCTCTGATGCCACTACATACAATTATTGTCCGTGAGTGAAGCATTCCGATCTACGCGTAACACGTCGCCCGCGCCAACCTGGCGGTGATTAGTTTTTCTAATCTAACTTTACCATTTGACCTCCGATCAAGCTGAAATAAGCGCCAATATTTTTTAAATGTACACAGTTTAGCGACATTTTCAATAAAAAATGGGGGTTGCAGCATTAACTTCCGCGTTTCAAGACCTTTCCGCAAAAACCGTAAAACTGTCCCGGGTTGCAACGGGTTAAATCTAAAATTTGAGACCCAACCACGCACTTTGGCTCGTCAGCCCCCGTCTACTGTCCAAATTTTGTCGAAATCCGACTGCGCGTGTGGATTTTTACAAAGAAAAACGAAAATTATGATAATACGTACCTACCTAACGTTTGTTGGACTTCCGTGTTTATGGAATTATAATGGTTTAATAGCATTTTTCTTAGAGCATAAACATCGTAAAAAGGACACCCGTTGTTTATGCACTAAAGTGAATTGGAATTCAGTGATTTTTTAAGGGTGGGAATTAATCGCACAATGCAATAATCAAAATTCACAAAAAAAAAATAACTTTAACATTTGGAAAGTGGTTTTCACATATATTAAATGATTTCACAAATAAATAGATGAAATCACATAAAATAGTTTGTTTCACAAAACAAAAATCATAAATCACTCATTGTAAATATAAGTTCACTCAATTTTGACAACTGCACACATTTGTAAAATTGTTCATCACAAAGAAAAGGTAGAAATTCACAAATGTCAAACTAATAATTGTAGCAGCAATACAATTTATTAGAAGGCAATCGCAAAAATGATGCTTAGGTGTCAATATAATTAATGTTTAACGCAGTAATATAAATATGTGTATATTCGTGCTGCTATCGTTCATATATTATTTGATGTAAATCTACAACCAAATAACACCACCTAGGTATATCTTTTTCGGTTCATCGATATAAATTTTGGTAAATGTGGCGCAGATGCCGTCATGAGATTGTATAAGTATCATTTTTGAACTAAACCTAACCTAACCTATTCTAACGTAATCTAACCTAATATAACTTAACCTAACCTAACCCAACTTAACCTAACCTAACCCAACCTAACCTGACCTGACCTAACCTAACCTTACCTAACCTAACCTAACCTTTTTTTTTTTTTTTTTTTTTTTTTCGGCGGGGGGAAATCTTCTTAAGACACCACCAGCAGTCAGCGGCGACTGACTGATGGTAGTGTGGGATTCTTACCCACTAAAACCCCCCTCCTCTTCTCAGCTGCCCCCCCGGAATCCGCTTTTATGCATTACTTCAGGGAGGCAGCTATGTCCTTGCCTTTTGTTAGGCCACTTCTACCTGTTCTCCTCGCCGAGATCTTTCGTCTTCTTCTTTGGTCTTGAGGACGCACGATGCGAATTCTGCCCATGCTGACCATGCAGCTGTGCAATCTAAATCTACAACCAAATAACACCACCTAGGTATATCTTTTTCGGTTCATCGATATAAATTTTGGTAAATGTGGCGCAGATGCCGTCATGAGATTGTATAAGTATCATTTTTGAACTAAACCTAACCTAACCTATTCTAACGTAATCTAACCTAATATAACTTAACCTAACCTAACCCAACTTAACCTAACCTAACCCAACCTAACCTGACCTGACCTAACCTAACCTAACCTAACCTAACCTAACCTAACCTAACCAAAGATGATGAGATCGTAGAATATATTCTCTAGCAGAATGATTCAATTTTTGAAGCCGTCGGCCAGGACAAAGAAGCCATTAAACTACAAAGGACTTTCCGGAACAGAAACAGCGACCGCCTACGAAATGCCGTCTTAACCGTCAACAGCGACGTCCGAGAAGCCATGATCAGCCAGGGAAGGATAAGTATCGGATACCAGCGAGTGCAGGTAGAGGACAGCTGCCCCATTATGCAATGTTACAAGTGCATGGGATTTGGACATTCATTAGCCAGGTGCATGGAGAGCAAAGATCGTTGTTTACACTGCGCTGGCGAGCACAAATCCATGTCTTGCACGAAGAAGGATCAAGAAGTCGAACACCACTGCTGGAATTGCATTAAAATGGCCAAAGGTAAGACCGAGGTGTCAAAACACAGAGCCAACGACAAGAATTGTCCTTATCGGATTAAAATGATGATGCGAACCATGGAAAGAGTCAACTATGGCTAACTCCATCGTTCCAAATACCACCGGGACCCAATTAAAAACTACAGGCACCACAAAAGTAATTCAGTGGAATTTGGGCCGTTGCAAAGCGGCACAAGAAGAAGCACTAGCCAATAAGAGGGGCGCGGATATATTGCTGCTACAGGAACCTTACACTGGCAATACCGGCAGAATTAATGCTCCGGGGGTCACTGTTTATCAATCAGTGACTTCCAAGGAGCGGGTCTGCAAAGCGGCAATAATTATCTGCAAATCCACGATAAATGGCATAATGCTGAGCAAATTCAGTGACTCAAATACCACACTTGTAAGAATTACCACAGAAGCTGGACCTCTTGTTATTGGATCTATGTACGTGGAGCCAAACGCTGACATTGCCCCAACATTGGGAAAACTCACACTTCTTGGAGATGTTCAAATCCTCATAGGGAGTGACCTAAACGCAAAAAATGTGTGGTGGGGGAGCGCGAAGACCGATAGAAGGGGCGAAGAAGTCGCAGATTTCCTTTCAGAACTCAATCTGAACATTCTCAATGAAGGAAATCGACCCACCTTCGAAACCTATCGTGACAACCGTCACATCACAAGCGTTATAGACATGACATTCTGCTCTTCAAGTTTTCTGGACACCGTTCACAGGTGGAGAGTAGAATCAAATGATAACCAACTCAGCGACCATAATCCTATTTCTTTCGAAATTTCCACAAAGATTTGGAATCCCACAGATCCGAAAACTGCCCTTTATAATACAAAAAAAGCGAACTGGGAAAAATTTTCGAAAGATATTAAAAATAAACTGAGGGAAATTAACGCTTCTGAAAACTATTTTTCTGAAGTGAGCAACTCGCTTGTGTTGGAAAAGAAAATAAACACATTGATGGACATCTTGGGAGAATCGTGCAAAGCAAGTATACAAATCAGGAAACCTTTCAAAAGACAGCCCTGTCCTTTGTGGAACGCTGAGCTCGATAAGCTCAAGAAAGAAGCAATCAAATGTAAGCACAGACTTCAGAATTCAGGAAGACTCCGAAGAGAGACCATAACGCTTCCGGAATATCTTGAAGCGAAACAAACTTATAAAGATGCAATTGCGAAAACCAAAATCGAGTCTTGGAAAAATTACTGCGCATCACAGACAAGAGAAACCGCTTGGTCTGCAATTCACAGAGTTTTGGTAAACCGAAGAAAGACTACTCCACCAGCGACGCTCAAAGATGGCGACGAGTATTTAGCTTCGGCTGAAGAATCCGCTCAGCGGCTATTGGAGAAATTTTTCCCGGACGACACCATACAAAATGAAACCAACGAACAGATTAACATCAGACGTATGGCGGAAATTCTACCCTACACCCCAAACGACCCGATATTCACTGAAGAAGAGATCGAGGATATAGTATCAAACATAAGTCCACATAAGGCACCCGGAGAAGATCACTTCACCGCCGACATTTGCCTTCATTTCTTCAACGTGGATAGGTCATTAGTATTGGGTATGTATAACGCATGTCTTAGAGTGAGCCACTTTCCAGCTCAATGGAAAATAGCGAGGGTTGTTGTCATTCCCAAGCCGGGAAAAGACGACCTTCAAGACATCAAGTCCTACAGACCGATCAGCCTCATTTCAGTATTTGGAAAAGTACTGGAAAAGCTGATGATAAATCGGATAAACTGGCATTTTCATCGAAAAGGTAAGTTGAGTCACAAGCAATATGGTTTTACGCCCCAGAAATCAACAGAAGACGCTCTGAACGCTTCAGTCAACGAAATTAGGACTGCGCTGCAAGACAAGAAGATGATCATAGCAATCTCGCTCGACATCAGAGGAGCCTTTGATAATGCTCGGTGGCCATTTCTAATGTGCCAGCTGAGAAGCAAGAAGTGCCCTCGGAACTTGTTTACGCTAGTGAAAAGCTATCATCAACAAAGGAAAGTCATACTGTCACATTTTGATGCCACGCTCCAGAAGGTTACGACCAAAGGATGCGTTCAGGGATCATCTTGCGGACCGAGCTTTTGGAATTACATCTTAGATGATGTACTTCAGGAGGACTTGGGCCCTGGAGCTGAACTGAGAGCATTTGCGGATGACCTGCTATTGATTGCTACAGCCAACAATACGACAGAGCTTGAAAATATGACTGACAAGGCGTTGAAAATTATCACATCATGGGGCTCAAAAGCCAAACTACACTTTGCAGAAGACAAAACCAACGCGATGTTCATTACCAGGAAAAAGGACCGACAACCAAACATTTACATGAACGGAGTTCAACTAAAATACGTGGATCACTTTAAGGTTCTTGGTCTCACCATAGATCGCCACCTTAACTGGTCCAAACACGTCGACAACATTTGTAAAAAGGCCGCAAGCATCACGAACAAATTGATCAGAGCCGCCAAACCCACATGGGGTGCGTCGCCGGGGGTTATGCAGCAAATATATTTAGGTGCTGTCGAGCCTCTGATAACGTACGCTTCCAGCGTGTGGGCGGACGCGGTAAAGAAAAAAGTCAACCGTAAGAAACTGAACTCCATTCAAAGACAAATTGCCATCAGATCTTGCAAAGGATACAGAACGATCTCTCTAGTTTCTGCTCAGGTCTTGAGCGGCTTCATGCCACTTGACCTGAGGATCAAGCAGCTTGCAGAATCATATGAGGTAAAGAAGACTCTCACCCTGCAGGACTTGCCGCAAGACAGAGTCTACCAGGGAACCGGAGACTTTTTCTCACTCCCTCATCCCTCGGAACGCAACCGGATTGACCATGGATACTATGATCAGACTCTGCCTGAGGCAACTCAGAATGAGCTGAGAATCTTCACTGATGGCAGTCTCTTGAACGGCAAAGTGGGTGCAGCATTTGTACCTTACGATGGCGTGAGAGAGTTGCCGTCGAAAAAGATCAAACTCGACGACATCTGCTCAGTGTTTCAGGCGGAACTCCTGGCGATCCGAGAAGCTTTGAGCTACGTTCTGAAGAAATCACCAAACAGATGGAAACAAATAACGATCTTGACAGACTGCAAATCAGGCGTCCATGCAATAACGGACCGAAATTCGGTCAATCCTATTGTCATGGACATTAAAACTGATATCCAGGAACTACGATGCAGAAAACAGAACGTGCACATCGACTGGATAAGGAGTCACTGCGGAATCCTAGGAAATGAAAAAGCGGACGAAAAGGCTCGAGAGGCTACTCTTAAAAAGACGGCCCCAGATTTTGCCAAGTTTCCGCTTAGTCTTGCCAAAAGGAAAATAAAAAGCAGGACTCTTCAACTCTGGAATGATCGATATTTGAAAGAAACGACAGGAAATATTACTAAAATGTTTTTCCCAACAATTTTCCATGCTTTTGATTTCAGGAGAATGCAGGAAGTTGGCTTTGAACTCACACAATTCCTCACGGAATGGTCACGGTCACGGTCACGGTGGGTTCATGAGCTACCTGCATCGATTGAAGCTCTCCGAGATCGACAGCTGCCCGTGTGATGATATGACCCCTCAAGATGTCCCTCATCTTTTTATGCATTGCCCCATTTTCAGCTTCCAAAGACAGCAGCTGGAGGCGCGATGCAGGAGTCTAGATGAGGACCTATGCGACATCGGATCCATGGTAGTTCACAAGGAACTATCACGAAAGGTAGTATCATACATGATCAAAATAGTGCAGGATATTGGCAAAATAAACGAAGCCAGGACACAAAATGCCGAACACTCTTCAAGTGAAACGGAAGGCCTGGTGATTTCTGTCAACAGTCCGTCTTCTCCTGAAGAGTTTTCTGTGGTTTCCTCTTCACAAGAGCAAATGCGGAGAAGTTCCTGTTATGACCCACAGTAGTATATTCCTCCTGATCCCAACACTATATAGTAGAAAAATGACTAATAAATAAAGAAAACTCCAATAGAAGATCTACAAACCTTGTACATAATAAACAAGGTCAATAATAAATGCGACTCCCATATAAAAAAAAAACCTAACCTAACCTAACCTACCCCAACCTAATATTAGGTACCTAATAATATAATCTTAGATTGTGATAATGAAGTATCAAAATCTATGAGCATTTCAAATTTTAAATTAACAATTATTGTATCGAAAAACCTATGTGCCGACAGAAAAAGGTATTTATTATAATTGTCTACTGGAATAAACTGTTTTCGTAAAAAAAATCATAAAAGCTCATGACGGCATCTGCGGCACAATTACCGAACTTTTAATTAACGTCACTTTCTAAATAGGTATTTATAGTATTATTTGAATCTGAAAGTAGGTGCCTAATACATACTTATATATGTTTTGCCAAAATATTGTTTATAATCATTAAACCTAATTTTCTTAGTGTTTGTATTCTTTTACGATTAATTGGTTACAATAGTATATTGATACGTGAAGACTACTTTTTCCTTAGTGCAAATCGACCATTTGAGTGTTGTAGTTGATTTGTGAATATCATCCATTTCCGATGTGACGAACATCTTTTTAAATGTTGTCAGCGCTTTGTGAAAACAGTCTATTATTTAATTGTGCGAATATATATTCCCCATTTTTTAATTAGCTATATTGGTTAATTTACTACTTATGGACTTCAGTGTTTTGTTCATTTGTGTAATGAAATAAAAGAAAATTTTCTGCATATTTAACTCAGAAACGGTAAAAACTGGACTTCCGCAGTTTATCCTCTAATGTACAGAACTAAGTTTACACCAAATTATAACTGTGCTTCATGCATTGTATTGTTTCAATTATCGGTCCTACAATCATAAGAAATATATGTTAGACACTTGCTCCAGCTGTTACGTCCAAACAATTGAAAAACATGTGATTTTTTTGCCAGATTCTGGACCCACGACATTATAAACCTGACACATAGCTGCTCCGTAATCGTGAGTGTTATTTCATGCATTTCCTAAATAATTTCAACATAACGTAGGCTCCTATTTATGGTACAAATTCATTGGATTAATGTACCCACCCATGCCTACCTAATTCTAATAAAATATGTGTAAAACACGCAATCACCCACGATGGCCGCGCAGCTCAAGCGTCGGCCTAAAACGTCGTGGGGTTCGAATCCTGGGTTTGGCACTTTTCAATTTGTGTATGAGTCAGAGTATAGGCCTAATGGTAGTTGAGCAAGTGGCTAACATCCATTTATCATTAAAAAAATCTGTTTATACAAACCTCCACCCTGTGGAGGCCCATATTATGATCCTATTAGGATCGGACATGGCCAAAAAAAAACGCCTATTATCTGATTATTCTCAAAAGAGATATGAAAAATAGTTAGCCGTAAAGCAATTGCTATGAATGCACCAATATTAGTTTAATATCGCTTTACCTAAAAATTTATAATTAAAGTCAAATATTTTCTGGGAATTGTGTTTGCATGAATCACAATATAAAAGCACATTTTATTGAGTACCTATCTCTTTGTAATGTATACCTACTTATATAAAAAGATTACGTGATAAAACTTATTTTAATATGTTGTGCCAATTAATTAAAAAAAATGATAAATACCTACTATACTAATAAAAAAATCATCAACTTTGAATTTTTGAAATAGGATAATTATATTGTGTTAACTGGCAACAGTGATCTTTCGTATGCCCGATTTGTCTATGGGTTGGCTGTCAAATTGACAGCTGAGATGTTGTGGTACTAAATACAAAGTACATATAATTTTCTATCTATGGTTGTTTATTTATTGATAATAAATATTCTCTTGCAAAAAGCAAACATTTACATTACTTTGCTGGTCACCTCGTTGTGAAGTTAAAATAAATTGTGCATATACGAAAACTTTCTTTTTTTAATCTATATTAACAACCAAAAATAATTGAAGAGCTTAGATTAATAACAGCTGGCTTATGTTTTCTTACTTCTAATATTTTTTACCGGCATCATATTGATCTAAAAATACAATGACACTGACTAATCTGCATCATCGTGTTGTATTTTTTATTATTTTGCACATTGCCGTATGTTGGGGTCAATTTCCGATAGTCCTAACAACATGGAAGTTCGAGAGTGCTACTGACGAAGGTAAGATGGCTTTCAAAAATTAATCGTGTGAAGAATGTACAAATTGTTTACTTCCGTATTTTGACACTCGGAAACTTTAACACTATTACAATAGTAACTCTATAGGTACCTAGTTTATTCACTGTCATAAAATTATATTGTTTATAATGTTTAATTAATATTTATCAATATATTTTCAGAAGCTTAATAATATATTTGATACTCCCTTAAGCGTTATCCCTATCGAACAGTGGTTGACTAGTACGAATAATATTAACTACATTCGCTGATCTGTGTGATATCACTAAAGCTGACTACATACCGCACACTTGAGCGGTATGCTTATACAAGTATAGCTACGCATCTACTCTATACACAAGGCTGCTATCGCCATTTTTCGAGGGTAGTTTATCATATTTATGTATTGAGGTATTATAATTGTTACAATAAGTTAACCATCTAAATTCTCTATCTCGCTCTAAAAGATAACACTCTTGGGTGTGTTATGGTACGTTTACATCTGACACTTATACCGTTATACTTATTTTATGTGTCTGACATAAAATTGCACTAACTGTTTACACCTGCATGGATCTGACATAAAATTCTCGTATACTTCTCGTTGAAATAAAGTCTCGACACTTTATTCAATGGCAACATTGGAATAAATATATGCGGTGTTTACATATGGCATTGTAACTTATTCAGACATTTATTTCGTATACTTCTCAAAAACGTTGTCAGTTGTATTCTCTTATCAATATTTTTTGATAAAGAGAATATCGAAACAGGTGAAATAGAAATGGAAGTTGGCGAAATGAGGAATCAACACATAACCTATTACCTAGAACCTATCTAGAACAGCAAGGGAGTAATAATTAATTATTCCTTGGATGCAAAAGATGTACGAGAAGAATTTTGGGAATATTTTGACAGTTCTCAAGGAGAGTTATCTTGGCAATATAAAATATTATAGGTACTTACTACACATAAAATTTAAAAAAACTAATAAATAAGGTATAGTTTTTGAAATCGATAGTTTTACATACCTACCTACCCACTTAAATTAACTTTAAATGTGAAGTCGATAAAAGTGCACTATTTGGAACGGCCCTCAAAAATCAATCATTTTGATGAGTCCACTTGGAGAAACTATATTTCTACGTGAAATTGATGCTTATTCCTTGTGAATTGAGTATATTTGTAAAGCACCAAAATGTCATTCTATCCATATTATCTAGTGTTTATAGCAGTTACTTTTAAAAAAGTTGATTTTTGAGGGCCGTTCCGAATAGTGCACTTTTACCGTGAAGTCTGATAATATTAAATAATATCGATCAATTAATTCGTCAATATCTGTCTTTAACTTTCTTTTTATCACTCATCATGGATAATAATTTATTGCATACTGTTTCCGAAATAATATCAACTTCACCAGCTGTCAAACTACGAATAATGTGCCAGATGCTTGACATAAAAGTAGACGGCAGCTCAACTTGGGTGATATATCGCTGCAAGTTCGGACTTGTCTTATACGCGATGTTTACATTTGCGTATATAAGTAGTTGGAATAAATGACAGGTGAGTGTCGACACACGCAAAATAAGTGGCTGATACAAATATAATTACTGTTTACACAGAGTTAGGGTGTGTGAGGTGCTGTTAAAACTAAGCACTTATTGTAACAATTACAACTAACTTATAAGTTAATATCGTCTCTGTTCTGGCAGAACACACTAACTGGAAAATACTACTTTTGAGTAATTTGACTTTGAAGTTGTTAAAATGTTTGAAATGGTCTATCATGTGAGTTTATTAAGTAATCGTAAAAAGGATGACTTTAAAAGAAAGACTGTTTATTTATTAAGAAGGGTTCCAGACGGTAAAGTGTGAAATAAGGAACATTTTGGTATAACTAACTCAATATGTAATTTTATCGAATTAGTGTCTTCTGCCAGAACAGTGACCATATGATAACTACTTTTGATAGCCGCCTTGTGTATAGACTAGATGCGCAGGCGGATATATTTTAACCTCCACACGGCACAAGTACCTATAATACTTGAATAGTGGAAATTTATTCTTGAACCAGATCTCCGACAGTGACTCACTCGTCCTTTTTGTTACAAGATATGTGAAGCGAAGCAATTTGATTATATTATAATAAAAATATGTATTTTACTTACTCAATATTGTTTTATACAAAGAATAATTTTCAAAAAGGGATACCTACCTACTTTAAGAATGTGACAATTTTGAAATTAGATTGGTAATTATAATGAATGAACCAGGAACTGTAAAATGTAAACTAACATTTACAAAGAAGAGTTCATTAAACTAAAAACATTAAGGGAACCGTATTTAGATTATCATTGGTCATTGTATACATCCATTCTACAAATCCAATTAAAATATAAGTGAGACTTGAGTCTCGTTCAATTTCTATGAAATGCAGTCAGTTATAGCACAGGACTCTGTTATAATGTAATGAAGCAAACTTAATTATGTTAATTCTACAGCAAAACATACAGGGCTACAAACCCTGTATGATTTTTTATTAAATGAATACACAAGATTTAACAATGCAACATTCTTTATTGTACCTATTGAATGTACAAGATTTGGAATAACCTCAGAAACATACTTTTTTGAGAGTTCGTAAAAAATATTTATATTGAATGGAATGAATGACATCACCGACTTCCTAAATTAACTTTATTAATTAAGACAAGTAATATAAAGAAAATATTTGTGTAATTTAAGCGTGGAAAACGATACAGCAAAAATCTGCTGTCGATGCAATTGAAGCTGGCTGCTCAAGATGTGAGGTTCAACAATGTGACACTACAGTAGGATACGGTGGAAGTCCAGATGAGAACGGGGAAACTACTCTTGAAGCCATGATCATGGATGGGTATTCAATTTTATTTTTTTCTCTCATTTAAGTCTTCCTAGCGTCAATCGCAATGCTTTAGATTTGTTCTATATCTATACTATAATTTGAAGAATATATTTGGATGTTTGTATGTTTGTACCGTCCTTCGGTTTTTCTTTATACAAATCCACATGCACAGTCGGACTTCGACAAAATTTGGACAGTAGACAGAGGCTGACGAGCCGGAGTGCATGGTTCCGGGGACAGTTTTACGGTATTATTTATATTATATAGAAAAACCTTAAAATAATAAATTGAATATGTACTAATTTTTAAGATATTTAAATAAAATTTTAATATAATATCCAATTTTCCAATATTTTTTAAAATAATATTCTCCTTTACAAAATAACAAAGGTCGCTGAAGGTTTGAAGCACTTATATTTTAAAAGTCAATGATATTAGTACTGTACTGTATTTTTTACTTTACCGTATCAGGTAACTCTCATGCTTCGTTTCGTAGCATTTTTGTATAGAAACAATCCATCTATTTATTTAACCGGTTCAAGCTAGTTTTCTCACTCTATAAAGCCTTGATCGACAGGCCGCACATTTCACCCAACTTTCAACTCATTTACTAGCCACTGTTGATTGATTTGCATAATTTAAAAAAATTAAACAGTGACATCTGTTCGAATAATTATGAAATACACAGCTACAAATTATCGATACTACAGCGATTTTAATAAGAATTTCGCTCTACATTCAAGTGTGTCGTTAAAAATCTGCGGCCTGTCAGATACTGCCATTGTAATATCGTGAGGCATAGAAAGGGTTAACTTAATCTGAGCAGAAGAATAAAATATGAGTAGGACAACGAGGTATAGTCAAGATTTATTTGAATATTTTCTGAATGCCCGTTTTTTTAAATTCTAGTAATACAATGAATGTTGGAGCAGTTGCATCTATGAGAAGAATAAAAAATGCAGCATCAGTGGCAAGATTAGTTCTTGACCACACTTCTCATTCAATTTTGGCCGGAGATCTGGCCACTCAGTTCGCTGTCGGAATGGGTTTCAAAGAAGAATCTTTGTCCACTAATAAATCCAAACAAATGTGGAAAAACTGGACAAAAAATAGCTGCCAACCCAACTTTTGGCAGGTGAAATATTTTTATTATAATAAGTAATACAATATGTTACCTATTCGATCCAAACGTTTTTGCAACAAGTATATAATTTAGAGAATTGTTCAAAAAGAGTTAGGGGGTACCTTCATGCCGTCAGAGAGTGTGAGTCATTGGTAGTAAGGTGGGAGTGTTCTTAGCAATTGTTAGATTTCCATTTCTCGCAAAATGATGCAACGACGGCAGGAGCGATACCCAAGCAGAAACTATTTGAAATATTCAAAAACTTTTGGCGACTATACCATAACATGTGCATCGCACAAATTGAGGAGTGGCATAACCAGTTCAAATATGGCCGCACATTGGTGAAAAGATACCCTTCTATTCTCCCGACATGGCTTCTTGTGATTTTGGCTGTTCTCCAAGCTGAAAATGTACATGAAGGGAATCCGATTTGAGTCATGAGAACTCATTATATGGAACGCGACAGGTCTCCTGTACTCCATTTTCAAAGAGGCACTCCAGAAATGCTTCAAATAATGGCGGGACCACTGGAAGAGCTGTGTGCAATCGCAAGGAGACTATTTTAAAAGGAGTATGATTACTCATCTCTGCGTAATTGTATTTTTCCCAAAAAAAAAATCTTGTAATAAAGTTATTTTGTACAAGTCAATGTAAACATTAAATATCAGTTGACTATGGAGTCTTCACCTTTGCTTTGTTGTATTTTTATATATTTGAATAGGTCGGTACCTAATGTAAAGCGCCGGCTAGACGGCAGCGACTTGCCTGCGCGGAGTAACGACATGCCTGCGTGGTATTAACTTTTGCAGCGTTTTTCGGTTTGCGCGCGCTTTCGTTTTCCCGTCCATATGCATGGGTTTCCCAATACAAACTGATTTGCGCAGGTAAGCTTGTCGTACTCGCAAAGCATGATTGTCTAGCCGGCGCTTAAGAAAAACTTGAGTTGAACATTCTTCATTGCTAAATCATTTTTCTAATCTTTTTACAGAATGTCCACCCAGATCCTAAGAAGAGCTGTGGTCCTTATAAATCATTTCAAAAATCCTCTAAAGCACCACATAGCTCTCGAGACGCATTTAAAATTAATAGTAAAAACCATGACACGATCGGCATGATTGCTATTGATAAATCAAAGAGTATTGCGGCGGGTACTTCAACAAACGGAGCTAAATACAAAATACCAGGGTAAGCTACAACTTTGAGAACAATTTATTGTTTATACTTAGATGTTTTTCTTGTTAGACTTTAGTTCAGTTTATCCACTGTTGGATACAGGCACCTCCTTTTGACTTCCATTTCATTCTATCCAATGCTGCCTGGTCTCTATTGGAAAAGTGCTGATTATCCATCCACACTTCATTTGCTGGCTACGTTTCTTCCCCACTCTTCAGTCTGTCTTTAACTGATGTGGTACAGCTGTTATTATTACACATACGAGGAGCACTATATCTCAGTGTGAAAGCAAATAATAAGCATTTTGAATAGGTCTGTGCAATTTAGGAATTGTCTAGTGGTGATGCATTCAGTTTCAGCTCAGTGCAATTCTTACATTCAAAGTGATAACGTATGATTGCTTGTATTGAAGCACTGTTTGTTGATAAAATTTCTTACTGAGGTAGTATGACTGTCGTAAATGGAGTCAATGAAGTGGAAGCATAAGAATTCTGCCACCCCTAAAAAGTTCATAGTGGAAAAATCATCCCGCAAAGTCACGGCAATTGTTTTCTTGGAAGGACTTTTACGCTTGCCACACTAAACAACCAGAATAGAAGAAAGTTACGCAAGCACAATATCCACTGTGGGTGTAAACAATAAAAAATTTATACAATTACATTTGTAACTCATTTCAATTGTTGCCATGTGAATTGTCATGTGAATGTCTTCAAATAAATTGGATATTTAATTTAAATACGTTATTTTAATTTATATACCTATGTATTTCAGATGTAAATTACTGGAAATAAAATGTACTAAAATGAAACAGGACTGCAGAAACTATACGAAAATAGCCGGAAAACGTGAAATCCGGGAACGTAAAATTGGGGATCCACTGCATGTTTTTATTTACCTTATTATGTTTTATATGACAGAAGAGTTGGTGATTCGCCCATTCCTGGAGCTGGGGCATATGCTGACAGTTCAGTGGGTGCAGCTGCTGCAACGGGAGATGGCGATGTAATGCTGCGATTTTTACCAAGGTAATTTCCCTCATTATATTATGTCCAGTTGGCCGACATAACTGAGTGATATTATTGCACACCCATATTGTTGGAGTGTTTGTTTTCTACACAATCTATGCAAAATGGTGTCAGATTCTTGTGGCAGTGCGGGTGACCCACTTAGGTCTTAATATCGTTACTTTTAAATGACACTAACACCGTACCAGAGTGATTTCATCGTGGCCGCAATGTCAGAAGAGTCTATCCTCCTCTACCTACATGTGATTTTCATTAACAAGTGTTAAATGAAATGGAAAAATATTTTAAGCAATCGATTTTATTGGTAACCTTTCTTGCCTGAGCTCACTTTCAAACTTAATCCACGACAGTAAGTTGGCAACATTTCATAATTTATTATAAGCTAGCAGTGCGCTCTACTCTACTTATTTTGATTTTAGCTTTTTAGCCGTCGAAGAGATGAGAAGAGGAACAGATCCCTCGTTGTCAGCTCAAATAGCAATCAAACGAATAACGGAGCACTACCCCTCTTTTGTCGGAGGGTTGATTACCATTGATAAAGAAGGGAACTACGGAGCAGCATGCCATGGCATGGAGTCGTTTCCATTTTCAGTCGCCAGCCCAAAGACAAATGACGTTCGGGTGGAAAATGTAACCTGTCTACAACCTCAAATATCTGTTAATTTAGTTTAATATGTAAACAATCATTCATACAAACATGTATTATTTTTTTATAGTCATTGGAATAATAAAAATAATAAACACATTCGCGGACACATGTTAGCTAATACATGTTAGTAATACTAAGTATGACACATCAAAATTTCTATTTTTTGAATTTTCGATTTAGATATATAGAAATGAGTTAAGTCTTAAGATACGACATTATCTAATGGAAATATTTTCGCACTGTGATACAAGTAGCAGGGAACATATTGTTTTAATCGAAAATACGACTTCTATAAACGTCGTGTTGTATTCCGTTCCACAGTACAGGACGTCCGTAGACGTCCTGTCATATCTCATCTCTCAAAATACGACGTCTATAGACGTCGTGTTCACGAATGTGTTTAAATAAAACGCAATGTTTAGTACTAAATATTGCGTGGGTTATAGTTTATTTTTTAAATATATTTGTATATAAAATTTACAATATTATGTACATTGTATTTTTTTTTAATTTAAAGAGATTTATGGCTGTTGTGTAGATATAATCTTGGAATGATGTGCTTTGACTTCATTTAGGCCATTTCTGTAAAAAAAAATATAGCATTAACCAAAGAAACAATTTAGCTTGTTATGTATGTATACTTAATATATTATATTGAATACTTGAACCTGACATTCCGAAACATAGAGATTATTGAGTTGCTGTGCTGAAGATTTAACAAATACAAATGACATATAATTAAAAAATGACTTGGGGAGTTTCAAACAACCATTATACCTATTTAGGCATGAATCAGGATTCAAACATGTCACTGTTTTTAGTATGATGACGTTGATATTATTTTCATAGCGACTTATGTAATTCAAATGTTTGTCCTTATTTGTACAAAATTCATTATATTGCAATCGATTTTTAATGATATATTTTTTGTCCCACACTTATTTTTATGTGTGCCAAGAATTGCTATAAGTGTAGTATCAGATTATTTGACAGCCCTAGACAATTTTTACATGTAGGGAAAACTATGTAGATTGCAAAGTTGTGTTACTTATATTGTTAATAATATTGTTTTGTTTATTAAAAAGGTGTTTTCATTTTTGAAATCCCACAGTGATCGTGAAACTTCGGTTATTACGGCCGTGTTCAAAATGTATCAACTGATACGAACTGATATGAATGATCAACATTACATGTCATTTAGATGTCATAAAGATTTGTCTATGTATAGAGGAGGAAGATTGTGAAAACAGGAGAAATATTGTGTTAACGCATCAGTATGTTTTCATGTAGTCAAATCAATTTTCTGTGAGCTGGTTAACTCACTTTATTGACAGGTAATAGAAATCAAACATGGCAGCCATTACACAGCTGATGTATTATAACAAAGATGACATTTGGCATAATTATTTAATACTGATTGGAATACCAAACCTAATAACCCATTATTGAAGTACACCAGCAGCCCTATTCGAGCATTTGAAGTCGATTTACTCAATTTGATCACAGGTGCACTTGTTTTCATTCAATCCTCAGCACTGAATTCTTAAACTTTACATTACGAAATACTCATTTTTGGTTAATCTATTCTCTAGGTCTAAGGTGTGTCTAATACATATCGACGGCCCCAGGAAAAACCATGATAAGTCTAAAATCATAAATGTTCAGGAGAGCGAAAAAACTAAAATATTTACGCTATTAAATTCATCATATAAAATGAGTAAGTTTTTTCTTATCTTATTTAAATAAATCAGATAGACCATTTTATGGTCTATATTCCTATCAAAATTTAATGGTGATTAATTAATTAACAGCTGAGATAATGTCCAAAAATCGTTTTTATTTGGAATGATATTACGCACTTTATATTTCGACTCGATTCACCATGCTTTTGCGCGGACGAAATAGATTACTGACTCCGCATAACACATTCATATTCTGAGATAGAAACCTTATTTTACGTCGCATTTTTCTTACTCTATACGATTTTATTAATTACAACTATAGTTATAACGCTCTTTTACGGAAAAATTGACATTGCGCAATATTTAACTCGAAATAGTACAGCGTGTCTATAAAATCTTAACAAGGGATATAGGGACATATTGATATATATATGTTTTTATACGGAGTTTTTATAATTTAAATGTATTTAAGTATGACTTCTTATGTTTTTTTGAAAATTATTATTGATATTTTTATAAATAATCAGAATATGTACATTACGAAATAATAAACATTCAGGGAAAATGTTTATAATGGAATAATAAAGAAGTTATGAGGAAATTAGTACATAACACTACTTACTACACCATCAATAAAATATCTATTTTTTATACCTACTTCGTAACAAATTTTTCATTAAAAATATAGAATAGATAGAAAAAAAACAATATAATGTTAATGGTCATGTATATCAGTAGAACAATTTTAATTTAATTAATATTCAGTACAATTATCGAAACCAGAGAGATAATATATTTCATTAAATAAATCATTGTAAGTTCGTTAATAATTTACATAAAGGATATACTGAGTGAATTAAATTAGTAATTATCACTTTAGAACACACATAATTATTATTGTTCAATATAAAAATACAAAAATATTAAATAACTAGTGGAATATAATATTACACATAACAATTTGGCACAAATGTACCTACCAAAGCATCGAAATGTTGGAAAAAATATATTTAAGTAGGTTTATTAGTTTCAAAAATTTTAATACTAATAAACCTAAAGAAAGTGTTATTTATAACCTAATAATTATTATTTAAAGACAGCTGAATTCACTTTCGTTATCAAATGAGATCGCATTATTAAAATGTTCATCAGCAGAAGTTAAATTCATATAAAATTTATACTAGGCTTGTATAACATACACATTCTATAATCACGATTAGGTAATTACCTATCTAAAATAACATTGATACAACATTATGTAGTTCTTAAGTAACAAGAGTGATAAGTGATAACCTTTTCAGAACCTACTTTCTATTCTCTTTTTTAAATTCAATTTTTGCAACATAATAATATCATTAAGATATTATCTTTCTATAGGTAATTGATCTTGTAAAATTGTAATTATAAGCTTATAAATACTGATCCAGTGATCATATTAACTATCGTTGTGTTTTTCTAATGTTTGTTGTTGATATGAGTTTAATTACCGATTAGTAAACATAGATGGATTATATTTAATTGTCAACATAAATCATGAAACATCAGTATAAGTACGTCTTAACTGAACTCAGTTATGTTAATTAATACGAGGTGTCATGATTGCATTAATATAATTGGAAAGTTAAAATAAGTATGTACCTCCCCAACATTGTAATATTTAGTTTAAAATTTAAATAATCGTGGTACGAATCTGCATTTTTCTAAACGGTTGGCTTTCAAGTAGTATTTTCTTTAAATGATACATTATGTTATCTAATCCAATCGATTACGTAGAGTTTTTTTATTTATCAACAAAACATCGTTTAATATCCGTTGTCATTCATATCACTTTATTTAACTTATTTTGATCGATCTAAAAATTGTATAACTCCGACCGATTTAACTTAGATAAAATAATAATTACTATTTTTGCTAGTTTTCATATTTTAAAACAATCATATTCAATAAATTAATACGAGGTATGTATATGAGAGTAGGTACTAGATTTAAAAACCAATTGATATTTTGTTCAATAGTATAGGTACCTACCAGATACCAAATTTTAATCTCATCTTATATACATTACTTACCTAGATTCTAGACAACAATAAATGCTTCATAAACTGACTATTATCATACACGGTTTTCGGTAAAATTCTATTGAAAATAATAGATAAAATAAGTTTTCAAAAAACCCGGCCTATTCTCCTTTTTAGGTGACCGATGCAATAATAATTTATAATCCACAGAGCTCGTTTTCGAGAAATATTCAATGTACAAAGTAATAATAATATATACCCTTTTATATTATTGCAAAAATACTATTAACACGTAGGACGTATTTTTTTTATTTTTAGCCGAACTCATAATATTATTATTACAATGAGCTTAAGTCGGTCCCAATCAACTAGTAAGCCTTTCGGAAATTCTCACCATTTCAAAGTGTAGGTAATAAAAATGATTTTTTTCACTTTCTTAAGTCATAAATATTATTCCGTAATTAGTAAGAATTTAACTAAAAGAATAATAAAATAAACTCTCTTGTATTTGCTAGCTAGGTAAGTCCTTCCTTTTAAATAATAAAATATTTTGTAATTTAAACATGAAAATACTGCCTAGTTGTTATTATCGATGTACAAGACTAATTTAATCAAAATGTGTAATACTGTACCGAAAATAAAATAATGTTTTGATGTTAAAACATAATATTATAGGTATAAGCATCGGCCTATAACATCGTGGGTCCCGAGTTCGAATCATGGATCTGAAAAATAGATACAAATTGTTTTTCAATTTGTGCTCGGAGTCAGAGTACGTACCTAATAGGTTGAGCAAGTGGCTGACATCCATTTCTCGTAAAAACAAAACCTGTTCTCCAATCTGTGGGGGGCCTCATTAGGATCGGACATGATCGGATATTTTAAGTGGGTACATTTTTAATTGCAAAACAATTTGTTTTCTAGTGATAGGTAATAATATTTAATTAAAATATGTCGTTTTCTGCTGGGTATTTATTTAAATTAAGTTTATTTATAGTAACATACTTTTTTTACTCATCTAAATAATTGAAACAGTGAATTATTATAATGATATATCCATATCGTTTTCTATTGGATATTTGTTTAATATCAAATAATATAACAATTTCAAACTTAAACATTACCTAAAACATTGTTTTTTGGCTATCTAAGTAGAAGAGTAATTAACCGAAAATAGTCGAAGAAAGCTTGTGGAGGTCTTTATTTTGCGGTGGATTGAAATTGGCTGATGAATCAAAATTAATATTTAAACATTATTGCTGTGTCCTAGTATAGTATAAGTACCCACCTATATTAGTACAAAATAATTCTTTTCTATTTTGTTTGTTTTATATTCAATAATATAATATTTTGATAATAAAACACTAGTACTAGTGACTAGTGAGTAGCTTTTTAACAAGAACTGCATTTACCTACTGCAAATTCCAATATTTTCCGAAGATAAACCAATATATTTTTCGAAACTAATGTGATACGTCAATATAAACCATGCCGTATATTAGGATCTCCGTTAAAGACTGTTATAGCAAGTATAACAACCTTCTTACTCGTAAAATAATACGCAGTACACTTTTTTTATTGATATATGACTATACTCCTCGGATATTTATGTGAACACAATTTTGGTCGATGCGATATGTAGATATAGAGCACCATTGTCGAAAACCTAACTTTGTCAATTTTTATGCTAGAGACCTGAATTTTTTACAGGACATGCACAAAAAATATGATATTATAAAAAGCTAATAAAACTTAAAACGCTATTTTCAGACTTATCATGGTTTTTCCTGGGGCCGTCGATAGCAAAGAAATATACATTATCTGTAACTTCTTTTTAGAGGAATATTATTCACTACCTTAATCCATGATCATAGCCGACCCCTCTCTTCCTCTCCACGTTGCGTATATCTGATTCGAGGCAGGGTAAAAACTCCGATATGATAGCCGCCAATGCAGTCGGTAGAGTCACGATTAGTTTAAAAAACGCTGCAGAATTGAACGCCAGATATTGTTCGCATGTTGTTAAAAGTGCCGTTTTAATAATAGACTGAATGCTACCGTTATCCGACTTGTTTTTAAAATGCGCACTATCACAGATGGCATCTACAATCTGATAGGCAATTTTTTTATTTGGACTGGTGGTGTCAGAAAACATTATTTGTTCAAAGATCGATTTTGACGTGCATGTCACTATAATTTGAAGAAGTTTTAAATTTTCAGTACCACTGATAAGATTATGTATTACAGCCAAAGCCTAAAAAAAGAGCAAAAGTATAAAAATTAGTATAATTCGAAAACACCTTAGAAACATACCTACATATTACAGACAGAATCCGAGTCCCGCTCAGCATTATATTTTATTTGTGTGTTTTTGAGGTGTTTCCAAATAAATTATAAACATATGTTCATTAAAGAGTGTGACATTCTTAAATCTTGTAAATTATACGTTGAATAAAATTAAAGTTTATAAAAATAGATTCACGATAATCCATCAAGTAGGTATTTGAAATGCTCAATTATAGTGTTATTCCCACAGATTAATAAACAGAATTCACATAGGCTATACCCCAATACACTACAATTTGAAGCAGGGTTTTGAACATGTGAGTGTCCTATGAAAAAGTAACACATTATAGACCTGCAATAGTGTGTCTTGCAACCTTCAAATACACCAATATTGCATGAATGTCAGTGCATAAACCGAGAGCAGTTGTCAGTGAAGGACAAACTTAGAATGACATTCTTGATACATGCTTAAGTTTATCCCATATTCTTCCACACTTGAGATCGGTTGCCTGTACTCCATACCCGTTAGGTATTTCAGTTCCCATTAATTCTGTGTTCCCTGGTTATTCTCTTGGAAGTATTGTTGACTCTCGATTTACTGCGGTCACGTTAACAGTGATGAAAAAAACTTCCATCAGGATCATCGTTCTTGCACTTTGAACGATTAGTTCGCAATAGGTAATTATATAACCTATTTGTGATACCTACCAAGAAGTGCTTAGTGATCCACTATTATCATTTTACTTTTATGGAGTTTTGTAGTCTGATTGTAAACGGAGGAAATCGATTATCTGGGGCATATATTTCCCCATCTACCATGCTAAATTTGATAGTCAACTATACCCCAATTATCACTTCCAATTGGATTTCCTGTTATAACAAATACTCACACTTCTGTCGAATTGTATATTCAGGATTGGTTCAATAATTATGTTGAAGTAACCATTAATAATTACAAGATAAAAAGAACTTTTTATATACACCGTTTTTAAATTTTCTGTTGAATTATTATGCTCAATATGCTCAAACTTGTACTTGATATGAAGTAAATAAAAAACAAACAAATATAGAATACTAAAATGTCATTTTGATTTCCATAGTAACGCATGTATATATTAATAATTTAGTTGCTAGGACCACCCCCTTAGCAACCAATAATAGTCGTTTACTTTTTACGGATTTTTCTGAAATAACTTTCCATACAAAACAGAATTAACTGAAAATGAATTCAATTCTGCTAAGGATGGCTAAAAGTATTAAAATAATGCATTGGCATCGTGTTCTGATATATGTATTCTAAAAGTTTCAAATGTCTAGCTAGTCGGGAAGTTAGTTAAAAATCGATTGCAAGATTTGTACTGGACAAACAAGAATACGAGCTAATAAAAATGTTGTAAAATATGACAAACCCTCTGCTGTTATGTGAATGTGGAATGATTTCGTCGGGCAGGTATTGCCCCAATGATAGAAGACACCCAACTACCAAAGATGCTCCTCTACAATAGACCAGAATGGAAAAGGAGAATCGGGAGACCTACTGTAGAAAAAACAAGGCAGCAAAAAGCCACAGTCGGTCGTAATATCAAAGACAATGGAACATTCTAAGTTAATGATCAATAAGAATAAAAATAAACTACCTATATAAAGTTAGCTTACCTTTGGCGCATGAGCGTGACACTGCTTCCCATGACAAGTGATGAAGTATGTTGATATTTTTTCTAATATGTATTCCTCAAGTAATAGATCAGAATTATATTTAAAGTGAATCATCCGGTGCGATATTTCATAGATATTATTTTTGGTTGACAGCGTCTTATTGGCAAAGTACGGTAAGTATTGCACTACCATATCCTTCATGGTGACAGCTATGTAAACGTCATTCTTGTGGTCGAGTTGGTGTAATCCCTTCATGAACATATACCAGCTTTTACAAATGCCCGATATGATATAGGGATGCAGCTTTTTCTCCATGAATACTTGAGGTGGAAGCAATACATTGCCTACCAATGTATGAAGTAAACAGGTCGGTTTAGCCTGAAAATGTATGAAGGCAGAAAGCAGATGTCACCAAATGTCGACCAAACATATTATATAGTCGGTGTTGTCATTATTATGGGGAAAAAAATCCAAATTAAATAAGTTTTTAAATAATATTACGTGATGATTGAAATCAAGATTATAGATCAGGGGGGGGCAAACTGCGGCCCGCCGGGTATTTTTTTGCGGCCCGCCATCATTAATTGTACTTACTTCTGATTACGAATAACTTTTTTATATTTTTTAAAAAAATATTGACAATAGATTAAAATTTTAAGAATTAGTTGTTTCGTAAATAATATATTATCTCAGTAGGTCTTTCTTGCGTCTCGTCTCACACTATGTAACCACTATTTTCTATGTTGAACATCGTGACACATTTAAATACTTTTAGCTCCGCGTTGCAAGGAAAACAATATATGCCCATGATATGGTAAACAGTTTGAATGGATTTCTATTAAAACTCAAGTTATTTCTTCGACAAATATTGAATAACAACGTGGACCACTTTCCAACTTAGAAGTTGCTGAATATACCAGAATATAAATTTGAAGAATATGGTAAAATTATTATTAAAGCTATGAATGGCGATTTTTCACAAAGATTTGGTGACTTCCGAAAAATTGAGACAAGTTTAGCAATAGCACGCGATCCATTTTCAATAGATATTAATTAATAGTGTACTGACAGAGCTACAACTCGAGATAATTGATCTGCAGAGTGACACTGATTTACGAGAATTGCATCGTCGTGAAGAAATCTCCAAATTTTACAATGCCCTTAATTCAGACAAATTCGACCAACTTAAAGATTATGCAAGAAAAATGTTCGATATTTTTGGATCAACCTATATATGTGAACAAACATTTTCGATCATGAACCTCAATAAAAATTCTTTACGATTAAATATCTCCGACGCCCATTTACAAGCAGTTTTGAGAATATCAACTACAAAATTAACACCTGAATTTTAAAAAAAATGTTAAAAAATGTACAACAGTTTCATTCTTCTCATTCATTTTGTTGTAATATTTATTTTTTGTGATAATTAATAGTGTATATCTAAAAATGGTATTTTACTTGCTCCCGCTCATTTTGAATTCTTGAATTTGGCCCTCCATCCAAAAAGTTTGCCCCCCCGTTATAGATTAAGGTTTGAAGGGAAATACATCATTAAAAGTACATTATACATGTAACTTGGAACATACTTTATTAAATAACAATAATTAAATCATTAAATCATTAAATCATTAAATAATCTACCTATTATGGTTACATGTAAATTGTCCGTAAAACATTTCACCGTGGCACAGTTCGCCGTGAGCTTTCTTATCGGAAAGAGATGACCACATACCATACGCTCTCCAATTTTATTAGATTCAATATGAACATTAATTCAATTTTCATGGCTGATTTTGGCAAAATTTATGAATCAATAATGAAAACCTAACCTAACAAATAATCCAGTATATCGGCTATTTTCAAGTTTGCTGCTGGCTTACTGGGTAAACTGACAAAAACTGTGTTTTATTTGGACATGAATTTTATGTCAGTAGTATAACAACCCAAAGGGGTTGACCGGTCTTTAATATACGGCCATATATTTCCGATACAACATTTCACAGTGAAGTGTGATACAGTGAACTGCATACGTACAAGTTTCCGGACACGGCCTATTCTAACTACATTGAAAGGGTTTTATATAATTTTTTAAAAAACATTTTTCGTATAATCGATTATATGAAAAACTCTTTATGAATTGAATTTAAAAATATAGTGTAAGTAATTAGAATTAAATAATGTATATAAGAATTAGTTTAGCCTCTTAATGGCAACATTGAGCTGGAAAATTATATTTTTTGTGTTTTGTACAAAGTATCTGACAAACTTGAAAGAATTAATCCAGAAAATTGTATCTCCTTTATGGGAAAGCAAAAATATTTTATAACTTACTCTGGAATAAATAATCTGTGAACAATGTAGGAATAGTGTCCCAAGAACGATAAACAGTTGTGTGACACTTTCCTGGGATGATGGACACTTCAACGCGGTGATAACGTATTTGTCAATCTGATTTAAATATTGATTAATACGTTCTCTAAAACTGCATCGTTCCTGTAAACCCTGAAATAACGAATCCTAATTAAATCATATGTAAAAGATAATTAAAATTTAAAATAAAAAAATCAAATGCTGTAGCAGTTTTAGGTGTATGTAGGGCGTATTGATATTCAACTCATTAATACAGATAACCCTGACGAGTGTGAATTTTTTTGTCCTGCATTTGTTTCCCAGAATTCATCATAATGAGTGGAATCATGGGCACATGATCTTTCTCGCTCGCTCACATATAATAAAGTTACGAACGCCTGTGAAACAAAAGCAAGCCAACGGGGCCATGCAGGGTAAACTAGATTCTTTTTACCTATTCGGAACAAAATGTAAGTATATTTTTTCTTATATGTTTATTTTATTATTTAGTTCATTAATAAAGTGTTTTCATACTTAAAATGGTTTTCATTTAAATCCCGTGTTTATCGCAATCATGTCCAAAATGTATCACCCAACAATTTTACATGTACATAAAAAATACCTTTGTATTGTTCCAAGCTACTCCAATAGCATAAAAGAATCTGCACAAATTTCCTTGTTCTCCTGAATAACTCGGCGTGATATTGAGAGAAGCAAATTGGCTAAGCTGGCAGACCAACAGCATGAGATGGGTGTCATCGTCGGTAGCAGTCTCCGAGGACAATAGAGCGCACTTAATCCAGCAGTGTATGATGAAGGTTTCAGAAGATTTTCTCTCATTAGAAAACGAATGGAGTAATTGTTCATCTTGGAGAATTTGCAGGAGGAAATGTCGGGTGATTCTGAAAATAGGTTAATACAATTTGAAAATTAACATTACTCCTTTTTTAAATTGACAGTAGGAATATTTTTATTATGCCTCATTCCAATCAATCGCAGATTTTGATCTTGCTACCATTCGCCACCATTTTGAGTATAAAAAAATTCTAATGATATTCCAAGAATTGACCATTCATAAGTCATTTATGTTATGGGCATACAGAAGAAGGTATAAAAAAAGATTAATGATCATAGATTTGATATTTTCAGTGTTTACATGTCCCGTAGTCCAGTACGTAAGACGCTGACATTTCATCCGGAGGTTCTGGGTCTGATTCCTGATGATGTCACAATATATTTATATATGTGATTTTCTCAAAGCCTGGGTGTTTGATTGTTTCACTTCTACTACTAGATTACTGTGTCTCTACACTACTATCATTGGGCCTCATGGCCTAATGTAGTGTTAAAAAAAGAATAATAAAATTAATGATAATTTATGGAATGTATTTATCACCTGGTAGATATTATTTACAGCATAAAAATTATCATTCACACTTGCATGGTGGGTTTTATCAAGTATGTATGAATCCCAAGTGATAAATTACATTTTATAAAACATCTGTACAAAAAAAAAACAGATTGATAAACTATAGTGAAATTTATATCACAATGCATGCTCAAAGAGAATTTTATTGTACTGTCCAACAAGAAGACTTAGTCACAAGCCGGAAGTCGCTGTCGTCGACTAAATAGGAGGAGCTTGTTAGTTTATGATGGAAATGCGGTTAAAAATGGGAGGAGCTTGTTAGTTCACAGTTTTAACACGTACCCAAAAAGATCATGTTGTACAGTAACCATAATTATTCATTACGACAAATGTATTTTGCAACTCTTATCGCTGATGATCCGTGTAGGGCAGGTTTTAAGCATGAGGGTTAAAAAAATAGATTTATACGTATCGATTTAAAAAATTTCCAACCTTTCATTAGCAGCCTCAGAAAATGTGAAAAATTTTAAAACATCTTCGAAAGATCCATACTTTGCAGCGCATGATTTGTTTTCATAAACAAACTTGACGAAACTGAAAGCCAGCTCGGCAATTTGCAATGCAGTTGCACCGTTTCCATAGAGTATTTTAACAGTGGTGAATATGTGAAGAAAAAACGAGTCGACCATAAGTGACACCCCTTCTGAAGAATTATCATGGTAGGTACAAAGTATCCTTAATTTTGATAGCAGCGATGAAAAACATCCTAACGTGTTGGAGAGCTCCGGTAAAGAGCATGTGTTTAAATATTTTCCTATCCAATTATCTAAAACAAACCAAACACAAATGAAAATTTAGTTTTGTCTACAGGAGGCCGAGCATAGACTTAACCAAGCCCCCCACATCCTGAAGCGGCCCCCCAGGCTAGGATCTTTGGTGAGCTCCCTTACCTATCGTTAAGGTTAAAGGCAGTATGACGCTCTACGGTAAAGTTTTCCAAATAGTGTTCGAGATAAATTTATGGGTATTTAGTAGAGGTGAGTTGGAAATACTGTCACCAGTTTGTGTACTCATGTATCTGATGAAACTACCCATACTCAGTATGTGTGGCCCAATAAACTTGTTCCAAAAAACTTGTGATGATATCATTGCGAGTCGCTCGCCAGTTGAACAATAGGTCATAAAATTTGTGTCGCAGCACATTCCCTCTTGGTGACATGACGCACAGGCTTGTTATGGGTGTTATGACCACTCTAAACATATTGTTTAAAATAAAAAAAATCATTGTTAATAATTTTATGAACAAGAATATTATAACCTAACAGAAAAACAACTCATAAATTTAAAATGTGTTTAAAATTGTATAATAAATGGGACATTTCAAAAAACAGAGCTCAGAGTATTTTTAGCGATTCTATTGAAGCCGATATTTCAAATACTAATATGGAGTTGGTTTTAGTTCCAGTTGAGTATGAGACATTCTATAAGTATTTTTTTATACTGGTAGTAAGTATACTAATCGACCAGCTTTTCCACCTCTAGTATTTAGTGTATTTTTAGCGATTTTTTGTATTCATCAATACAACCACTTGAATTATGGAGTTGTCGCCACCAAGCACTGACACACAATAATCAAAATTTTCGTTGCCCGACCATTGTAGAATATTAATAGTGTTAATACTCTTTTAGTAAAATAGTACGATAGGTGACGTTTTTTAACTTTTAGAGCAAATTTAAGATATGTGCTTATCTCACTTATCTGGTCGACTCACCATGCCGGGCCCCCAGGCTAGAGCCTTGTCAGCCATCCCCTTGTGGGGGCTATGCCGCCAACAGTCACAGCCATGTGGTCAGTGACGTCCCGTGGGGGTAGGCAGATTGAGTGCCACTTGGGGGCAGCAGTTACTCGAAGGGCGGCAAATCGAAGAAAATGATTTGGAATATATAGAAATAGCTACCTAAACTTAGTAAAAACGAAAATATCTTTCCATTAAAAAAATTAGCTCACTGGTTTTGTCGGGTTCGCGATATCTAGTTTATTTCCGTTGCCCTTCGACGTCCTTGGTGACCAGAAACGACACGTGCAAATTTGCGAATAATTAGTCAGATGTTTTGTTAGTAATGTATCCTTAGTCCTTACAAAACAGTTCTTAGATATTGGACTCATGAAAGGATGATAAAAAATGAGGCAGCATTTTGGCGTAGCCAAGGGGCGGCATTTTATCTAGGGACGTCACTGCATGTGGTCACCGCTTGCGCTCCAACGATGTCTAAGTGTTCAAGAGCGAAGAGTATGGAGGTGTGATCACGAATTGCAAAGACTACCATAGCAGGTCACAAGTGTTTGACGCTGTGTCTGTGTGTAAATATCCCATACAAATAGTATGAACTGTGGACTTATTGGTTTAAAGTAGACACCTTAATTAATGTTACATTAGAAGTTTTTTTAGTATTCAGAATCAATTGGATCATACATACCTATGAGAATATGTTGGCTGTACTCAAAGTTTGCACTGAGGTCGATAATATCTTCAACTCCGGAAACTATTATTCTCATGAGTGCCATTGATTCAGAATCTCGCAGCGAGCAATACTTGGACAGGATTGCAATAATAGGTTTGGCCGACTCACTTATGCTCACACCGTTGTCGATGTACAAATACATGATGACTAGATGAGTTTTTACCACAATTTGTTTCTTTTTAAATGGCAATGTGTCAAATACAAGTTGGCCAATGAGATTTTGCAGTTTTGAGCACTGAAACATACAACCAATTCATTTAAATTTTATGTAATTATCATAATTATTACATTCAATTCACAATTTAAATGCACATTGTCATTATATCTTGCACACTCTGTAAATCCAAAACAACTTCATTTTCAATAGGATTTAAAATGAAATTTCGATAGTATAAATAAAGAATATATTCAGGTAGGTTCATCGTTAGTTTGCAGGTTCAGATCTAACTGCTAGATTGAATACACATGTTATTTTTACAATCATGAGTGTTTGGATCCAAGGCATGACCCCTACAGTCGAGTTAATAGCTACAAACCAATTGAACATACATAACTTGAAAACATTTCAGATATATACCCACTAGAAAATATCACATTTGAAAAAAATACAATGCCTGACAGGATTTGAACCCGTATGTCCACTGGTATCGCACTAATTAAGCTACAGACCTCTTACTCAATTACGATAATTAACTAGAAGGAAATGCTTATCTAATTGTGTAATTTTTGATTATCAGTTTTTAAATTAAGGAATCATTAATTATTGTTTTAATTACAAACCGACGCCCGGCTCTCACCAAATATTTAGTTATAACGTCTACTTGAACTTGCTAACAATTTTTAATAAACTATTTCTTTTATTCAACAAATAATTCAAATCTGAGATGTTTTCAAACTATGTATGTTCAACATATTATAGAATGTTACATTCTCAAATATTATGAATTATTCGTTGAATAAAAGAAATGGTTTATTATAAACCAATACTCGTAAAAAAGTCTAATAAGATGCCTCCGCCTCCATATGGAGGTTTTGTAATGGGAATGCTAATTAAGATTTTTATTTATCTCACTTACTATATCCGTCAAATCGCTAGTTACTGCCATGACAGTGAATATGGTTGAAAAGTTTTGTAATCCGTATTCGTTCAAAGCGAGAATTTTATTGATGGTAAATTTTGGAAGGATGCGACCTTTGATTCTCTGACAGTTACTCTGTTGGTTTGCCAGAATGCTCTTTTTTAAATGGACTCCCAAAAGTGTGATGAACAAAGAGAAACTACTCTCTCCTTTAGTATCCCGTTTTAATGTGTTGTCAAGCGAAAATCGGGACTTTAAATTGTTAACAATGTCAGGAACAGATGAGCTGAAAGAAACATGAAGTTTGAATTAGTTGACCATATTATATTCTCTCCGTCACATTACCCAACAAAATAACAGTGATGAAAGAAAATTAGCTAATGATGTAAATACAGAAATGTGCCCTTCTTTTGGAAAAAGAGTGATATCGTGATAATCAGTGAAACACAAAAAATCGAAGGGTCTCAAGACAGTTGTTCGCTTGGCAAATATCTAATGCAGTAAATCCTAACTGGGGTTCTGCGAGAATTTGCAAAAGCTTCTCAAATACGGAGACACAATCTGCGCATCTATTCTATACACAAAACTGCTATCAAAGGGTAGTTTATCATATTTATGTATTGAGGTATTATAATCGTTACAATAAATTAGTTGTAATTGTTACAATAAGTGCTATGTTTTAAAAGCAGCTCTCTTGACTGTGTTAACTTTTAGAGCAAGATAGACAGTTTCAACAGTTTAGACCAGAACTCCGCAACCTTTTCTCACCCACGGCACTTCAAAGGTCTTCTCAGAATTCCACGGCACACCACACGCAAAACAATTTATACAACAAAACATGGACCCCACATCCTGAAGGGGGACCCCAAGCCAGGATTTTTGGCGAGCCCCCCTACGTATCGCCAAGGTTAAAAACAGTGTGATACTCTAAAATAGCGTTTTTCAAATGGTGTTCGAGGTAAAATTATTGGTATTGATTGTATGTTTAGCGATTTTTTTGTATTTATTAATACATCCACTTGAATTATGGATAGTTGTCGGGTTAATAATAGTTTTATTATTTGTCGAGTATTAATTGACATAATAATAATAAATTGTATCCTACAATCACACGTTTTAAAATATTAATATCAACGTAGTAAAATAGCGCCTTTACTATTGACGCAAATTTGTAATTAGTGTTTATCTCACTTATTTGGTTGACCCGCCACGCCGCCCCCCCTGAGCCTGGGCCCACAGGCTAGAGCCCTGTCAGCTCCCCCCTTGTGGGGGCCATGCACCAAAATTATATTATTTTATGTTTTTTTATTAAATAATTAAATATACAAACAGCATAACACACGGTGAAGAACCAAAAGTGTACATATTTCTATGTATTTATATTATCAATATAATAACTAATCAATGTAAAAGTAAAAGTTTTATATATTTTGACTTGATATTTGAAAGAGCAACCCGAAGTTCTCGGTCAAGACCCTTCAAGTAAGACTGCTAATTATTTTTGATTATAACTTGAGTTGAAAAACTTTCTTCACCTAGATTTGTCATAGGAAATCGGAGCTGAACTGCGATAGCCTTGTCGGAAATCCGAGGATATTCTTTGTTAACCGAAATCCAGAAAATAGCCAATGGAACATTGGCGAAGGTCAGTTTTGGCGTCCCGTCGTTTCTCAATCCAACCAATTCCTCTCGAATTTATAGGGAAATAGCTTCTATAGAATTTTCAGCATTGGTTGCAAAAGGGTTTTGAATCCAGTCATATTGATTGTATGAAAGTAATGATTAAATTTTTTTTGCAGCAAAGTTAAATGTTTTTGAGACAGACCCAAAATTAATTGTTTGTTTTCAATGGTTGTCTGGTAGATCCTTTGGTACATTTGTAGAGATCCTTGTCTTAACTCCTTCTACTTTATCAGAGCACATCAATATATTTTCATTCTGACCTTGCATTGTTTTATCAAGTTAATACAGGTGCTCAAATATATTACCAGCCATGTGCGAAAATTTGGCTATTAAGTAAGTATTGTATAATGTATAAAATTATTTGTATTTTATTTTATTTGGGAGCAATGCGCTGCGGCACACCTAGCATTGTCTCACGGCACCGGTTGCGGAGCACTGGTTTAGACGACTAACTTATTGTAACAATTATAATACCTCAACACATAAATATGATAAACTTACCTCGATAGTCGTCGCTAGCGGCCAATAGCAGTCTTGTGTATAGAATAGATGCGCTGAAAGCCTTTTGGTAAAAAACTAAAAGTAAGGTTTGCTTACTTTTAGAAGTGGAGAGAATTTGTCTTTGGAGGGGAATTTTTGTGGCAACTATCTAGTAATGAAGGAACAAATATTGAAAGTCAGTTCTATAAAATATTTTTTGAATGTATTAATTTTTTTATTTACTAGGCATGTCAAAAGTTAATTAGAGTGAGACATTTTTGAAAAACTTCCTCTTGTAAAATTTAATATCCACAGATCATTCCGCAACCCGGGTACAGTTTTAATAAGGATATTGTTAATAAAATATGAAAATATGAAATACCTCAGTAAACATACGACAGAATCATCTTTTCCAGGAATTGCAAATGCCGAATTCAGTCTCTTATGGAAATACTCCCATAGTAAAGTTACTACTTCGCTTTTTGGTTCCCACCACACCGTCAGTATCTTCACAACATGATACATATGCTCTCGGAAGTTTATTTCTGGTACGTTCTGTTCATTGGACGTTATTTGTTTCAACATCATTTCCAACAATGCATAGTTTGGTGTTATCTATATTGAAAACGAATAATGAAATAACTGTTGCTCGAATTGGCGCTTACATGATAGATATTATATATACATTATAATGCTTCATTAATTCTAAGATATTTGAGTTTTTAAGTTAAAGTTTCGAGCTATAAACCTATTTTCAGAAATATCAACAAAAAAACTAAAAAAAACAAACGAACGTTTGGAACTTCCAGAAACTTGGAACTTACAGAAAGAGAGAGTGATTGTGTTATTGTCGAATGACAACTTCTTGTGCACGTGTTAAAATTGTGAATTAACAAGCCCCTCCTGGGCAGTTAATCGCACTTCTGTTTTCAAATGAGGAACATCCCCAAATTTATCATTTCATTTTATACTTCCGTGGTGTACGGATTTATCAATGTACATAATTTGATGCTTTTTATAATAAAAATATGTCTAAAAAGATCACGAGTGGTGTTAAAATTATTATTAGTAAACTTTTGGTTTATACGGGAAAAAAAGGAGTCGCATCTAAAAAGAGAGCCGATACATTATTTAAACACGCGTTGACGTCACTGAGAAATCTTCTATTTGTGATTTTACCGACTTCCTGTTATCAATGAGATCTTTTATTCGGACAGTAGTCTACATTCTTTCTTTCACACAACAGTGGCGTAGTTAATTTACTTTATTTATTATTATTATCTCTTGATGTTAAACCCACTTTAAGAGAGAACTATTAAGCAGGTTCATTAATGTAGATGTGAACACTTCCATACCCTTTGCGATGTTATACCGATGTATTCTCCATCGTCACTATAGCCTTGCAACTGCGTCACGTACAATAAAAGCCATAGACCAAACTCCAATTGATTTCGGCAATCAATCTTCTTCATCACATACAATGTATTGCATTGAACAATTAAATCTTTACTCGGACTGGATGATTTGAAAACGTGATTATTCAGGATATAATTAAAATAAGACCAAAAGTCGTCACATTTGTTTTCTTTTGCCAAATTATCGACCAGTATTTGTAAGGCCATCCATAAACCTTTGACACAGCTGCAACTGAAGATACGCTTTGGGCCCATCTGGAATTTTATACAAAAAGAATTTTTAATGTAATTATTTTTTATTCTGGACAGAATATATGCAAGTTTTCAGAATGCAGATTCCTTCGTTGAAAAAACATAATTTGGGAACGCCATGCTCACACCTTGTTCAGACCAAAATATGTACATGCGTGTCCGGAAACTTATACGTATGCGGTTCGCTGTAACACACTTCACCGTGAAATGTTGTATCGGAAATATATGGCAGTATATTAAAGACCGTCCAACCTCTTTGGGTCATATAATACTGAGATAAGATTCATGTTTAAATAAAACATTGTTCTTGTCAGTTTACAGGAACCTAGCGGCATCAAATTTTGAAAATAGCCGATATACTGGATTATTTGTTAAGTTAGGTTAGGTTTTTATTCTTGGATTCATGAATTTTGCCAAAATCGGCCATGAAAATTGAATTAATGTTCATATTAAATGTAATAAAATTGGAGACCGTATAGTGTGCGATCATCTCTTTCCGATAGAAATCTCACGGCCAACTGTGCTATGTTGAAATGTTTTACGTATGTAACCAAATACATGTGCCAGTAAACAAATAAAAATCTAAAATTTTTTTATCAAGTTACGAATTTTTAAAAATAATTTTACTTTAAGGGTGTATTGAAAGACAATCAACCACGGGATAAACTGGGGTGGTAAGGGGGTGTAACACAAAACACACATACTATCTATTCAATAATATCATTAATATAATACCTTTTCATAGCATTTATTTCCCATAGAAACCAAGTTGTACAAAAGCCATTTGATCTCCGTTTCTATTTCAGAATTGTAGTTTTTACCAACATTAACTTGGAGATCAAAATTAAATCCTTCCTCTGTGTCAATTAATGTTTCTTGAGCGAAAACTTGTTCAATGATGCATAGTTTCAGAACGATCGTTAGATGTAGCCAGTGTAGTTCGAGATACAAGTGAAACAGATGAAATGATGCCAACGTGCACTGGAATGTAATTAATATAATATCACATTAAAATTATATTTATAAAAATATTATTCAGTTTTCTAAAGTTTTGTTTTCTACAAGTGCTTATTTTTGATACTTACTATGACAATAATAATATCCACTATTACTTCCATAAATTCATTGATGAACCTACTGTTTTGATGTATCAAAGATTAACACTTGTGGAGGAATCGACACCATCGAAATATCCTGTTTTCATACGAGCCAAAAGAAAGCAAATTACAAAAAAACAGAAATACAAAGATCTGCAAATGCTATGTGAAACGTAAAAGCCCCAAAAGTAGACGATATTAAAACACTTTCTAGTTTTGTTTAGCCATAACTAAGTAATGACATGAGTTTTCTGTACTCCTAAAAATTTTTAGACAAATATGAAAATATTCTGGTATAATCTAATTGTATGACTGTGGGACATTGTGTCTGACCAAAGTCAATGAGAAAATCTTACGAGACCACATGTATGACCATGTCATAAATACTCGTTACAATGACGGATGAGATTGACAGACATGGCTGAGATGTGTACTTCTAAGAAATGACATGAGCTTTCTGTACTCCTACAAATTTTTAGATAAATATGAAAATATTCTGGTATTATCTAATTGTATGGCTGTGGGACATTGTGTCTGACCAATGCCAATGAGAGAATCTTAGGAGAACACATATGTATGACCATGTCATAAACACTTGTAACTATGATGGATGAGATAGACGGACGTGGCTGTGATATGTACTTCATTTAATGTAAATTAAAGATGATAGAGTAATCTTTAGAGCGTTTGCATAACTTACCTGGTTTCCAAAATCTGAAGTACAGTTTCTAATTACATAATCTGGCAACGTATCAATTGATTTCAGCATTAATCGAAAGTCATAAATCGATTTTTTGATATCTGACAAAATGACTGCATAATCAGAAATCCCATCTTCGTTAATTGTATCATAAATGTCCTCCAAAGTTTGTCTAATGTGGAGGAAAAAATTCGAGATTGACTGCCTCAATGCGCCATAGTTGGAGTCGTCATATTTTCCTATTGTGGTGGAAATAGTATTATTTTTCGCTGCTCGGCTGAGATAATGAAAAAAACTCCTAAAAATGAAATAAAGAAATTAAAAAATGTAATAGGAAGGTGAGTTGCTTGTGTACCTGAACAAACTCTTAAGCATTGGTGTTCACCAATCTTTACATGCAATCTACTTTTCTACAGTAAATCTGAATCTTCTTTTGAAATTTTGCATAAAATTGAAATCAATTAGACTTTTTTGTCACATTTCCAATGACAGAATCTTGAATGCCTCAAATGCGCTGTAGGCCCACTTTTTATATTCTAAACGAACCACAGTAAAGGACCAAGAGAGGACTGACTCAGCAGGACACCGTAAGAAATTCAACTTGACTGACGAGTCTCAAATACAAAAATCTTTGTAAAACATTTTCTCTCAACACATGTATAAACACAAACTTTACATTTCGCACAAAAAAAAACTATAAAGGGATGTGAACATAAATTATAAAAAACATCGAACAAGGGCTAATTAAATTTTCTGCAATTTTAAATACATTCTTAAGGCTTCGCAATAAGCATCAGTACCAAAAATGATTATTACACAATTGAGGAATTAAGTAGTTTCACATGGAGCTTGAAATACTTTCTTTGTGCGTTTAATGCTATTAATTGTCTTTCAAAATAATTAATAGGTTCGTGTTTAACGGTTGGATGTTTTGGTTCCAAATAACGAATTATTTTTGCATGCTTTAATGTATCATTTGCCGAAGCTTCACCACAAATTACACATTAGCGTCTTTGAATTTCATCGACTGTAGCACAGGAAAACCCATATTGAATAAAATTTCAATCATATTTTCATATTTTACATTTAGACATATTTATAATAATTGTGGTCTTATTGGCAACACTTTTTAACACACGGCTTGATTATTTCATTGTTTGATAATCTTCATTTGAAATTTGATAATTCTCTGGAGTAGAATTGGGATTCTTATTAGACGAAATGAAATCAAAAATTGTTTACTCATTGTTTTGTAGGCCGTGTAATTACTAAAAAATATTTTTTTAAAAAGTTGGAAAATATTATAAAATATCTAACGCACAGAACATGTCTCTGAATTTCCGGATTTGACAATCGAAATTCAATAAATAAAAATATAAAAGGTACATTTTTAGCTCGAATAATTTGTAACTTACCATTACTATATATGTTACGCCGAATGTGCGATATTGATTATTACATGAAATGGGCTAAATTTTGCCTAAATCATGAAAAATGCAAGCCCGTTGCCTTATTCATGAATTAGACAAAATATCTGGAGAGTGCATGAATTCGGCAGTAATTTTTCTGCCTTGTTCATGCATTGGACAAATTAGATAGAAGCGCTACTGTGGTATTTTTTGCAACTAAACTAAATGTGTGAAATGCTCGTGGATTGGTCAAAATGTATGTATATTATATATGGTCAAAATAAGTGGTCGCGCTCCGGTGGTGTATTTTGCAACTAATCAAACTAACCAAATGTGTCAAATGTCATTGATTATAATATAAAAATATACCAATCAATAACTACAATGACATTCATATCCATTTACTATGTGCAAAAAACTATAACTATATATGATAACGGATGAATTTTATTAAAAGGTATTTTCGCAATTTGATTCGTGCTTGGGTATCGATCGTGCAATGGTCGATTGTATGTTTTTGATAGTTTGTTGACACTTGTTAGCTAACCTCAAAATGGACATTCAGTTGAATAATTCAGAATTTCAAAACCTAACCTAACCTAACCCAACCTAACCCAAACTAACCTAATAATATTATATTATGTCCAATTATAACTAATAAAACCATCCGTATTAAATTTACTTTTTCTACTGTCATGTTGACAGTTTAAGAATTCCATGCCCTGGTGAATTCATGTACTCGGCAGAAAATTTACCTAATTCATGAATAAGGCAACAGGCTTGACTATTACATGAATTAGCCAAAATTTAGCCCATTTCATGTAATAGTTAATTTCGCACATTCGGTGTAACATATACAATAAGCAATTTAAAATAATGAGTCAGGCTTCGCAACAATTGTGATATTTTCAGAATTCCATGTACAATCAAAAAAAATATATTGATTGCACTTTGCAACCAATTTCTTTGTATATGTCATCATTATCAGCCTGAATCTATCCACTGTTGGACGAAGGCCTCTCCAAGCTGATTCCACTTCTCTCGATCCCGTGCGTTGCGTTGCCACATACTTCCGCAGAACTTAACCATTGTATATGTATGATTTAATGTATACTTATATAAATTGACTAGGCGACTCGCGGACCCCTTAGGCAGAGGCCGCGGACCCTAAGGAGTCCGCGGACCACCGGTTGAGGAACATTGTGTGTAACGTATATTACGAAAATTATACGCGTGCTGAGCATTATCACTCGCACTTATGGTTAGTTTTGTTCAGGTCTTGATGGGTACTTTACCTGGCGAAATTGAATAATTCTTCTCTATTACATTTCAAAGTAGAGCCTCTGTGATATTCGTTGCTAAACAATGAAATAGAGATATTTGCAATGTTGTCAGAATGATGGGGATGACTTTTCTTGAAAAGAGGGTCTTCTTTTAAAACGAAATCAAATTTACTTTTTAAATCGTGCTCATTATGTCCAAAGCACTCGAAAAAAAACATTTTGCTGATTAAACTACATATATTATTGTTAACTCAGGTTGTTTTAAATACATTAGTAAACATAAACAATTCACAAGTTTGACACTTTTGACAGTGACACTCAGTTTCGCGCTCTTTCTGATATTCTTGCCACAGTGCTCAGTGCCCTTCAGTGTTGCCATATTTTAAAAGTGGAATTATAGTACAGAGCCTCCAAAATTATAGTATTTGGAGATAAAATATAGTACGCGTTGTCATCTGTTGAAAATGAAAATTTTCCCAATTTTTCATAGTCGGCTCGTTTTTATTAGGAAAAATATTTCGCCGCGGGCCGCAGGTTCCCAAATTTTCATGGTCGGCTTGTTTTTTTTTAGGAAAAATATTTCGTCGCGGGCCGCAGGTTCCCGATTTTTCATAGTCGACTTGTTTTTTTTAGGAATTTTTTCCAAATTTTCGAAGACCACTCGATTGCGAAATGGCAAATGCAGAATTATAGTACTTTTATATAAAATTATAGTACGATTTTCAAAATTATAGTATTTTGGGCGTACTATACCTATTTTATATCGTACATAGTACGCGGACCAAAATTATAGTACAAATACTATAATTATAGTACGGTTGGCAACACTGGTGCCCTTAGTGCTCAGTGCTGCCACTAGTATTACCATCTTTTTTCACTCAAATAAAGAAAGCGGTCCAAAAAGCTAGTACGCAAACCAAAATTATTATAGTACAAAATACTAAACGTATATTAATTTATTAGTCTATGATAAATACTGTGGGACGAAATTTTGGACTCGCTGGTAATCGGAGAGCGAAAATCGAGCTGTGAACACGTCAATTTGTTTCGTGATAGCGACGGGGGTATTAATTCTTAAATCGTGTAAAGATGACTAAAAAACGTTACCCATTTACTTGAAAAAGAAAACATGTCAATGAATATATTATTATTGTTACTAATAGAACAATAAACAGAACATTAAATGGACGCATGTTGAATTTTTATGACAAATTATGTTTTGTTCTGCAGGCGTCGTTTGCACAATTTTCGCGTCGCGTAGTCACGATTGTTTTAGACCGTGCCCCAGCTGAAGTATGGCCTTAACGATCGTCGTGAGCAATCATCGTTGACTTTACGTAATCGAGTGAGTGGCGGGGCGGCAGCGGCGTGCGAAATTCAAACGTATACCTAACCGTGTGTGAAATGTTCGTCGACAATATCTTTTTTTGGGCATTTCACACACGGTTTTACGTGAGTGTTGCATGCGCTGCTGCCGCCCTGCCGCTTTGATGGTCTTTTTTTATAAGATTTATTAAGCTGATAACAATTAAATCCGATGAAAGCCTAAAAATATTCTGAACATAATATTATTATGGGTAGGTAATGATTCAACATAGTTACATAACTAATTTAATTTTCAATGTTGTTGCAAATATCAAATCATATCAGAGTGATGATAGTGAAAGGAACAATTTGAATTATTATTATTACGGACTGTCTGCAACGTTTATCTATGGCCCAGTGTTGCCGACCATACTATATTATAGTAATTGTACTATAATTTTGGTCCGCGTACTATATACCAGTGCTCCGCAACCTTTTCTCACCCATGGCACACCAAAGGTATTCCCAGAATTCCGCGGCACACCACAGGTAAAACAATTTATACATCAAAATATTGACCCCACATGCTGAAACAGGCCCTTAACTATCGCTAAGGTTAAAGACAGTGTGATACTCTAAGGTAGGTAGTGTTTTTCAAATGGTGTTCGAGGTAAAATTAATGGTATTCATTGTATGTTTCGCTATTTTTTGTATTTATTCATACAAACACTTCCCATTAGCATATTTAAAAATATTAGTATCAGCGTAGTAATATAGCGCCGCAGGCGACTTTTTTTTAGCCATTAGAATTTTTTTTTAATTTGTGTTTATCTCATTTATCTGGTTAATCTGCCATGCTCCCCCTGAGCCTGGCCCCCCAGACTAGAGCTCTGACGAAAGAGAAACCCGAAGTTCTCATCACCCGTCAAGTATGACTGCTTATCATTTTTTAATAAAATTATAGCTTGAGTTGAAAAAAGTTGCTCACATAGGTATATGTCGTATAAAATGGGAGCTGAACTGCGATAACCTTGTCGGAAATCCGAGGATATTCTTTATTAACCGAAATCCAGAAAATATCCAATGGAAAATCGGCGAAATTCATTTTTAGCGTCTCGTCTTTCCTCAATTCAACAAAATTCCTCACGAATATAACTATTATAGTGCTTTTATAAAATTTCAGGCATTGGTTGCAAAAGGGGTTCGAATCCAGTCGTATTGATTATATGAAAGTAATGATGAAATTTCTTTTGCAGCAAAGTTATATATTTTTGGGCCGGACCCAAAATTCATTGCTTGTTTTCAATGGTAGTGAATTTATTTAATATCCCTATGGTAGTGAAGCATATCAATATATTTTCATTCTGACCTTGCATTTTTTTTTATTAATTTTATTCAGGTGCTCAAATATATTACCAGCCATGCACGCAAATTTGGCCATTAAGTAAGTATTGTATATACAAAATTATTTACATTTTTTGACACAATGCGCCGCGGCACACCTAGCATCGTCTCACGGCACACCGGTTTCGGAGCACTGCTATATACGATATAAAACAGGTATAGTATGCCCAAAATCCTATAATTTTGAATATCGGAAAAAAATTGTAAAAAGTACAAAAATTTCGATATTTCCGTTCGATAAATTGGTGTAAAGTACTATAATTTCGCAATGTAAGCAGATTCGGAGAACTTGAAAAAAAAATGCTCGAAAAACGTAAAAGAATCCCTTGACTGGTTTAAAATGAAATCGGTAAACATTTTTGGTCGGAACAGATACCTAAATAAAAAGGAGTCTCGGAGTTTCTCAAATTTTCGCTTATTTTTTTTCTGAAAAACAAAAATCCTATACATTTTCAACAGCTGATGACAACGCGTACTATATTTTTTCTCCAAATACTATAATTTTTGAGGCTATGTACTATAACTCCACTTTGAAAAGATTGCAACACTGGTCTGCAAGTTTATCTGTGCATATCAGTGTTGCCAACCGTACTATGATTATAGTATTTGTACTATAATTTTGGTCCGCGTACTATGTACGATATAAAATAGGTATAGTACGCCCAAAATACTATAATTTTGAAAATCGTACTATAATTTTATATAAAAGTACTATAATTCTGCATTTGCCATTTCGCAATCGAGTGGTCTTCGAAAATTTGGAAATCTGCGGCCCGCGGCGAAATTTTTCCCAAAAAAAACAAGCCGACCACGAAAAATCGGGAACCTGCGGCCCGCGACGAAATTTTTTTCCTAAAAAAAACAAGTCGACTATGAAAAATCGGGAACCTGCGGCCCGCGACGAAATATTTTTCCTAAAAAAAACAAGCCGACCATGAAAATTTGGGAACCTGCGGCCCGCGACGAAATATTTTTCCTAATAAAAACGAGCCGACTATGAAAAATTGGGAAAATTTTCATTTTCAACAGATGACAACGCGTACTATATTTTATCTCCAAATACTATAATTTTGGAGGCTCTGTACTATAATTCCACTTTTAAAATATGGCAACACTGATGCATATTGCAATAGTACCAGTACGTCATTACGGTTACTGAGTTTTGTTGATTTTACAAAGTTCAACTATCAGGTAATTAGGCTATCTGTGCTTTTTATTTGAAATTTAGTAATTAGTACAAACTTTATTGGGTATATAGGTCGCTGCTTAAGCAGACTTCTCATCGCAAAATACATTGTTTACATGTGTAGTTCCTAAATCCAAAGAGCGGTCAAAACCGGGATGATGTGGAACCGTCTGTGTGGAGGCTGTGCCGTCAGTCTCAGTCATGTGTTGCGATGCCGATTGCCGATAAAGGAAGTACACGTCAGTGTTCATAGTTTCTGGAACATTCTCTCTGTATATTTAGAACTCTGAGATGACAATATTTTGATTTATAATACTACCGCAGTCGCGAAACATCGTACGTCCCCTGTCGATTGATTTTATTCGATTTCGATTTCGTTTTTCTATTTCCGTAAGTGTACTTATTGCTTCGAGTGCGGCATATTTAGAATTTCTAATATTTCACTCATTGCTAGGGAAATTGTAATACATGGATATTTCTGGAATTAATATACATTTTTCGGTTTTAGATACAAAATGAATGTGCTCTTTTTCGTAACGCTTTTGTGTACGGCGGCACTTGCCGTTCCGAAACCCGAAGACAAGAGAATTTTAAATCACGATTTGTCGGACGTAGAGCACTTCCAAAATCAACACCACAACCCTCAATATGACCACGAAGCCTTCCTTGGCGAAGACCAGGCGAAGACTTTCGATCAACTTCCTCCAGAAGAGAGTCAAAGGCGGTTAGGGTAAGTCAAATAATTCTTATCATTTCATCTCTTTAAAATATCTTATCAAGCGGCATAAAGAGTAGGCGAAACATTGTCAGACTTTTTGATAATATTGTTATCAGTTATAATACAAAAATTATACCTACCTACCTAATAATAACACTCCACTAATTTGTCTAAAAAAATATAACAAAGTCCTACTTACAATATTCTACTTTAAAGATCTGTTTATTTTTACCATCAAGTAAAACACTGAATCTCTTCAATATTTTGATAAAAATAGATTGTTAGATTTTTATTAAGTAGTACTTAATTCCATTTCAGACTTATTAATTTTTTTCTCACATTGTAGAGAAGATATTATTGCACTTCTAATACCAGGTCACGGGTTTGAATACTGCTGGCTGAGCATTTTATCATATATAAATCATTCAAACGGCGTCAATTTCAAGAAATTTTGGAATCCAACAGATCCGTTCATAGGTATTTTTGTACCGCAATTTCAAGTTAATTCATCACAAAAAAAAACTAACTACCTATCCCAAATTGTTCAGCAATCGATCGGTTGTACAAAATTTGGTAATATAATATTCCAGATCGTCATTTTGGTCACCGTGTTTTGAGACCGAAAACCAAACCAAAACCTAACACAATCTACTTATTTTTGGGTTACAGTAGGTTTTGGTTTGGTTTTTGGTCTCTAAAGAATCACGATATGGAGTACTGTTCAACAAAAAGATTTAGGCATACGCCAGAAGGCGCTGGCGTCGACTAAGTGGGAGGAGCTTGTTAGTTTATAACGGAAGAGTGGTTAAAAATGGGAGGAGCTTGTTAGTTCACAGTTTTAACACTTAGCCAAGAAGTTCTTGTTGGACAGTACTATAAAATTACTCAAAATTTACATCTCCGACGAATTGCTAAAATTGTCAAAATATCTCCACATTTTTTGACAGCAACCATGTCGCATAAATATGTAGGTCATGTTATGATTAAAAATGTATTTTGTTTTTTTTATCTACACTGATTTCTTTAAAAATAGCCATTTACTTACTAATGATGAATTTTTTTCACACTTAATATCTCCAAAAGTGCTGATTTTTTTAAAAGATATTTTAAAATTGAATAACCCATTATTTTTTTGATTTTTGATCAGTAAGTGTGCCCAATTTAATTTCTTATTCGATTATAAAAGTTTTTGGCACCGTGTTGGTTTTTCATGTGGCTTATAATATATCAAAATTAACATCTAATTAGTATTCAACACCATATACACTTCCAATCAGACAGTAAGAGATCATCCATAGACTCAAACTGTATGCGGTTTAGAACCATGTGCTAACTAAACTTATGATTTCTGTTCATGAAAATATATTTTCACTGAGTTTCTAAGTGTAAGTGTATGCTATATAAACACTATAAACGGATACGATCAGATGCTTATAATATACTTTGTGAAAATATATTTCCATGAACAGAAATCATAAGTTTAAGGCTTCTGGGCAAATTTAAACTTAAAAATGACCTTTACAATATGCCTATTTGTCATGCTGCGGTTCTTGTTTTTATACAAAAGTGCATATTTGTTAGATTTTCAGAGCTAAATATGCCGCTGGACTATAATACTTTATAAAAAGGGCGTGTATTTTTGAAGCAAGTATTAAGAGTAATAGACAAATTTGAAAAGTTTTTAATCTCAATGGTTAGAATTTGAACTTAATGGTAAGTATTTATTTCGAAATAAATACTCACCATTGAGATTAAATAAGGTAACCCGACCAGTTTTAATTAATGTTGTCTGTAAAATAATGCTAATCTAATATAAGAAGAAACATTACGGCATTTATTTAAAAACACTACAACAACTGAACTGTGCAATGGAAGTAGCAGAACATGGGCTTTTAAATTTGTAGGTAAGGGGTTTGAATCTGGCATCTGCAAAATCACATGTAGGTATATTCAATGTGCATTTGAGAGCGTGATTATAACTGTGATAGCTAACACCGAAATAAAAATCATTTCTTACAAAAAAAATTGCAATGTGAAATTAGCTGCAAGTAATTTCACATTGCAAGATATGCTTCATGTTCGTAGAATCGTCCTCCAATCTATGCAGGCTAATCTCAGTCACTTAGCAAAATTGCTATTTTATTACTTACTTAAAGTTTTTTTCATGTCATTTTAGAATGATTGTTGATAAAATTGACAAGGACTCTGATGGATTTGTGACTATGGAGGAGTTGAAAGACTGGATTCGGTACACTCAAAACCGCTACATCGATGATGATGTGGAGAGGCATTGGAAGCAACACAACCCTGAAAATAATGACGCCATCTCCTGGGAGGTTAGTCAAGTCACCAATCATTTAGCCACATTTCTAGGAAGTTCACCTATTTTTCTATTTGATGGTCACTGGTCACTCCACACCTGGAAAACGCTTTCACTGTGTAAAAATGGACGAGCTTCATATAGCCCAATTTTGTTTATATAGTTGTAGAATAAGATGTTCATTTTCACACCACCCCTGTTCCTCAACCCTTGTTTCTACTTCACTGGTGGTGTAAATCAATCCCCATGCTCTTTGAGTATATAGGGACTGTATTGTGAGCATACTTAGGTGTTAACTGTAGGAATTTTTCTTTGATATCTGATAACCGGGGCTGTATTTGATGTTTCAAGATTATACTAGTCTGAATTGAAAGTCACAGTTTTTGAAAAGGTAAAGTCATTGAAGTTCAAGCACTAAGAAATGAAAGTGGTGAGGGTAACATTTTTTTTTACACCTTATGTATTTTGGAGAATAATAACAGCACTTCAGGTTTTGATAAACTAGAATGCGAAATGTTAGTCGTGCAGCAGCTTGATGTACTAAATTCCTCTCTTGTGCTGCGCTATTCGTTTCTCTCACTATGAAAGCGCTTGACATTTCTTATTTGTGTGTGATTTGTTAATAATGCAAAAAGTTTTGAAAAGTGATAGTGGGAAGATTATAAGTCATATAAGTGTCATAAACAAAAAAAAAAATTGACAATAAGAGCTTATTCAGTCGATAAACAATGTTGATGAAAGAATTGCGACGATGACAGGACAACTCATTTGACATTTTAATGTTGCTATGTAACAAACAATATCCCAATTTAATGGGAAAAATATCTTCCAATCCTGCCAATACTCTCACTTAAGTATTGTGCAATACTACAATAACAATACAAGCGCCAAGCCTCAAGTTAAACGTGTCGCATTCTGATATTGCACCGATAGTCTCATAATGACTCGTGTCTCGCCTGACTGGTCAAGGACAAAGATGTGCATCTGTATTATACGCTGCCATAACTGTTTAACGTTGCAATATTTCAATATTCACACATTCAGCCCAACGGATTGAAGTTTAAGAATATAAATCTAAAAAAGTACAGTGCTTATTAATTTTTATGGTTGATTTTTTTTGTGTACGGCATGCTGTGTGATTTATTATATTGTGATTTAGTTATTATTTTGCTTAGATTGCTGGCCACTAAAGAACAGCTTTAAAAATTGACGAATCAATAATTATTACAAATCATGTTTTCTTGATCTTTATTTAGGTGTATAGGAAATTGGTGTATGGTTTCATGGATGAAATGGACTCAAAAGAAATCGACAATGAGGGATCTGAAGGATTTTCATACAAGGCAATGCTGCGCCGTGACCGCCGTCGTTGGCACCATGCTGGTAATATATTATATTTTCACAAACGTTACAACTTTGTAAATGATTACTGGACTTACTGGTTTGGGTGTCTGTAATTTTGACCATTCTTCTATGTATAAAATATTTTTTACTATTTTATACTATGGTTTGGATAAGCAGGCTTTAATTGAATTTTAAAAACTAACAAACACTATCAACACATTGTACTCTTGGTTCGATGAAACCAAATATGTTTGACTGACAAAGTTTAGTGTCCACTATTTATATTGGATGTTAACAGTCTACCTCCACCCTTTGCCACTGGTTTGATGATTATCATTAGAATCGACACTGAAAAAGACGTTCACGGCACTGGGAAGCCTAGGCTGAGAGAATAACAAGCAAAATCAAGATACTTTGTCATGTAATCATACATAAATTGGACACTGGTGCGTGAAAGCTTGATAGTCAATAATTTCGTCTATTTGGGTTCTCTCTCTTGGGTATAATGATATTGCAGAGGATGAAATGAGTCTTAAACATTTTTCTCAGAATAATTTTCCAATGTATCTATATTATGGATGGCAACAAATGTAGAAGAAGACGCAGAGTTATATTATGATCTGTGTGTACATTCCAGTGTAGTTTCATTAATTGAGATTGCTGCGTAAGTCATAGGTCATGTGCATGCACCATATGATGATCGAGTGTGATGTTAAGCAATCCGATTAGGTGCAGAAGAGAAGGCAGACCAAATTTTTTTTCGGTCGATCAAGATGCTGATCACTGATGTATGTTTGGGGTAACACGGACAGACTGAGAGAATTGTTTGAGGAAGCCAAGACCCACCCCCTTCAACCCAGGCTATCGGCATCAGCACTCATGCTGATGATGAGTTTGATATTGAATGTGGAGAAAAAGATGTATTATTTACACTGCAAATATAACTTTAAAAGCATAATACATTATTATGTCAACAATGGGCTATTAATTTAAAATTCTTTCCCGATGGTTATATTCTCACACACCTAATTAGCTGGCGTCTATTGTTAAAATATTCATTATTATCCATTATTCACAGTTTATTTTTGTTGAATTATAATTAATTTAGAAAATCTACTTCCTTATACTTAGATCTTATCATATTGGTATGTGAATGAGATAAACACTGATTCTTTTATATAATACGAGGGCAGTATGATAAGTCTGGTAAAAATGAAACAAAGATTATTTTATTTTTCAACATAGTCCCCTTTTAACTCGATATACTTGGTCCATTTTTCCAATTTTGTGATACCTTTCAAATATTGTTGACCTCATCGTTAGTGCCAACAAGCCATTTCTTTAAATTCGGAAATTGGAAATAGTCGCAGGGGGCTGAATCTGGAGAATATGGTCGATGAAGAAGCAATTCATACTTGAATTCATGCAATTTTGCCATGAAAACGACACACTTGTTCACCCATGCATTGTTTTAGTGGAACAGAACTTTTTTCCTTGAAAAATGCGGTCGTTTTCCTTTCAAAGTGTTTAAACGGTCCAATAAATTGCAGTAATATTCTCCAGTGATTTTTTTTCCATTTTTAAGGCAGTCAATGTCAATAATTATGCCATGCGCATCCCAAAAAACTGTTGCCATAACCTTTCCGGTCGATTTAACCACCTTTACTTTCTTTGGTGCCGATTGACTAGAAGAAACACACTGTATCCACTGTTTTTTGGTCTCAGTGTATAGTGATGGATCCATGTTTTATCCACAGTTATAAATCAACGCAGAAATTCATTTTGATTACGTTTAAACAATTCCAAACATGCCTTTGAATTTGTCACACGTTTGTGTGCGTTTATTGTCTTTTGTGAGCGATTGCGGCAGCCATCTTGTAGAGAGCTTGCTCATATCCAAATGATTAAGAAAAATGTTCTGAACCCATTCAATTGAGATGCATACATCTCGTGCATTTTCACTCACTGGTCTCCATCACAATATCATGGATTTTCTCAATCATTTCTGGTATGTGACCTCAATTGGGTGTCGTGAACGTTCAGCATCACTTGTACTTGAACGCCCACTACCAAAATCGTTAAACCACTTGTGAATCATTTTAATCGATGGCGAAGAGTCCCAGTAATATTTTTCAAGCTTTGTTTTGGTTAGTTGCATAACAGTTTTTTCATGCAAAAAAATACATTTTATCAACACCCGCAATTATTTTTTTTTCCATTTTTATGAAAATATGAGAGGTTGTTTGTTTTCAATAGCTGTTAAAAATAAACTAAATGACAAATTCTAATGGATTTAAGTTTTGTACTATTCCATTTGACTCGTTTTTGCGACCCGGTTTTCATCTTTCCTTAGTATTTTTTTGTTTATAAAGAATAATAATCTATTATTAGGCTTTGATGATTATTATGATATGCTATCAAGTGTATTATTATTAATAAGATAGGGTTTTACTAATTAGGTTTTTTACTGACACTTCAACTATTCATAATTTGTTTGTTGTATTTTTTGTGACCTTTGACTTGTTAGGCAGGTAATGGAGTTTTTACCTACTTTATTGTATTAATTTATTATATATGCTAGAAAAGAGCTAGTTAAGAGTGTTCTTTGTCAGTGTGTGTTTGCCTTTGGTGAGTGCACACGGCGCTTGACGATGCCGAAAGGCGAAACCCGGGTCGGAAAAAACGACTCAAATGGAATAGTAGAAAACTTAAATCCATTAGAATTTAAATTCAAATTCCATCAAGTACCTTCGGTTGATAGTATTAATATTATAAATGACAAATGTTTATTTATAAATATATTTTAATTTATTGAAATCATTGTACTTTTTACCTACTAAAATATCATAATTTTTAATTTTCGTCTTCCACACTGCTGAGGATCCTATCTTGGATGTTCTACTTCCTGTAGTGTCTTTCACTTGGTCAGACCATCATGTAGGCAACCCGATGGGCCCTCTTCTGCTTCCACTGACGGTCTTTCATAATTAAAATATAAAATATTTATATGGATTTTTTACCATACCATTCACAATCATTTTCATGAGATTTAATCCAGTCTAATTCACCAATTCTAGGATCCCGGGATGTAATTAAGAATAAGATGGGAATGAAAATTCTGTTTAAGATTGCAATCCCTAACATGGATATTGGTGTAAACTTGCATATGCCAGTGTTTTAAAAACTTTTTTGATTCACGGCAACCTTAGTGTGTAAAAATTATTGTTTTAGCTTTTTTCGCTGTGTAAAAATTTCTTTCTGCCAGGTTACGAGGTTTTTTAGCTCAACTTTCCACCCAGAACCGTTCCAAAAATTTCGTCAAAACGTCAAAAAAGACCTTACTCGAAAAAATTTGGACAGCCCACAATACCCATTTTAATAATCTATAATGTGCATCTTATTTTTGTCAATATTTATAAATGGTATGAAGTTTTTGAATGTATATATTTGAATAATTATAAATTTCTTTGTATTCATTGCCATGTATCCCTAATGTGAGTTTCCTGTTTCTAGATCTTAATGAAGATGATGCAATGAACATCACCGAGTTCAAAGCTTTTCTCCACCCTGAAGAAAATCCTCTGATGAGAGATATTATCGTGTTGGAAACAATGGAGGACATCGACAAGGATAAGGTAAATTATTATAATCATTGGTTCTTAATTAAAGGTAAACCCTCCTTTAAATAAAAAGCCAAATGCATATTTATCGCACGACTCTATTCTTAACACGACAACATCGCCTTTTGCGATCTATAGTCATACTTGATATTTGCAAATGCAAAGATGGCAGTTAAAATTTCAATTTTCCAATGATTTGATTGATTTTCAGTTATTTGCCAATAATGTAGTCTAAGAGTGCGATGCAGAATCATACTTAGACGCGTAAGTCATTAAGATAAGTGCCTAACTTTAATTTTGGCAATAAATTCCATATTATATTTATGTGTTTTTCTCAAAGCCTGGGTGTTTGTGATTGTTTCACTTCTATTACTAAATACACTATTGTTTCACTACACTACTGTCATTAGGCCCTTATGGCCTGTTGTAGTGTCCTGGAATCCTGGGTCTGGCAAGTACAAAAATTGTTTTTCAATTTGTGTGTGTCAGGGTATGGACCTAATAGGTTGAGCAAGTGGCTGACATCCATTTCTCGTAAAAAACAAAATCTGTCAATACAAACCTCCACTCTGTGGAGGCCCATATGATCCTATCAGGATCGGACATGGTCGAAAAAAAAAAAAAAAAAAATACGTCATATAGCAAGTAGTAAATCTATGTAAAAAAAGGCAGTGGCCCAGAATGAAACCTTTCAAGACTAACAAAATTGAGCTAAATTAGCAACTCTGGATGGTGTTTAGTGCCAAGTTAATCCAGATGGTTCTGCATCGCACTCAAAAAACTGTGCAAGTTTCATTATGATTCTATGGTATTATATTTTTATGGTCAAGTAGTTTTAGAGTTAAACACAACAGACAGACAGACACCCCAATTTTATTATTAGCATAGATTGTTTTTGCATAAATATCCTTGAGTGGGCTTTGAACTTGCTATAATATATTGAAGCTCCATCAGCATAGAAGGTTTATCTTTAATATCTCTGATTATAACAAATATCATTGTTTATCTGCCATATTGAAATTTCACCTATCGTTGTCCAATGTTTCTCTATAATAATAGTAGTTTAAAGGGTCTAAATATCACATTGATTGATATAAATATCACAGGATTTCCATACTGTGCACGGGTGGACAAGGCATTATGTAACAATATGCAGAAGACGTCCACATTATGTCAATTGAGCCAAAAAATGGCCAGGTTAATTCTAATTGATCACGCGACAAGGTTATATTTATCGATGGGTATTTTATGTTGTGTTTGTTTGTATGGTGTAGAACGGAGAGGTCTCTTTGGCTGAATACATCGGAGACATGTACCGACCTGACGAAGAGACTGACGATGAACCTGAATGGGTCAAAAACGAACGAGAACAATTCTCACAGTACAGGTAAGCAGATAAAATCAAACTACATATGTATTGTTTATTAGATAAGATATGTATGTCCATAGTGTAGTTTTTCAACTTGTGTGTTTTCTTTTTCCCTTCTACCTTCGGTCTCATAGTGTGTCACCAAATTTTCATCAGCTGGTGTTGATTGCTGGATGAAAGCCTCCCCTAGCTCCCTCCATTCTTATCAGTTCCTAATTCTTCGCTACCAAGTATATCTACCGAACTTTATGAGTTTGTCTATTCTTCTTTTATCACTTTATTCAGCAAATAGTTCTTCACTACAGTCACATCTTGCACTTTTAGTGCCACGATTTGCTCTCTCCCTTTTTAACTAATCTGAGGATGTGATCCAAAGTTTTTTGATGGATTTTATTGTTTACATTATAGAACTACTAGATACTATCGAGTGCTTAAAGTCAGACAACGTTATCTACAAATAAGTGTTTTTTTTTTTTTTTTGAGATAACGTTATTTTACATTTACGGCTACATGATAGTCAAACAACGTTATGTCAATTTTTTCTAATTTCTTATTAAATCGTCAGTAAAGTTTAACGCTAACTACATAAGTTACCCTTGTTTTCATATTTTTTAAAAACTATCCCTATAAACTTTAACATCATCATAAGCAAGATAAATTTACAATACACAATAAATTATAAAATATTAACATTAGGTTTTAAATAAACATTTCCCTTGTTGAGTAACAAGAATCTAAAATAACGATTTTTGGCTCTCCTGTAAAGTTGCACTTTTGTTGTTTGACACTAAGCCCTCGCTATGTACATACATTGTCATTTAATGACTATGTCGTTTCGCTAAAAAGAAACAATAAAAATAATATCAGTAATAATCTGTTCACGTGCCACTCGTGAAATTATTGGTTTGGTGTTATTTTCATGTCACATCAACATAATAATATGTATTGCTATATTTGTGGCGACCACTCCATATAGTTTGAAATTCAGCTCATGTTAGATAAGTATACATTATAAAATAAACATCTTTCTCATTGCCTTCGATATCTTCATTTATAAAATTACAGGTGGCCCTCGACTTTAGTACGTAATTCGTTCCTGGAGTAATGGTAAAAAAACATCAAAAAATGTACTTTAAAATATTTATTTATCAATGGGTATAATAAAGTTAACGACGTGTATTATAATAGCAAACAGGTGTTTTCTTTATAAACTTGTCAAGACAAAGTTGATTACCACCCTTTTTTTCTTTGTGGAGAGAGGAGCGACTGCTTGGAAGCGCACAGTTTTTGCATTATCAAAAAAAATCTAAATTTTAAGAAATGTACGAAAAAGCGAATTGTACAAAAGTGTAACGTATGAAAGTCAAGGGCCGCCTATAAAACTATCGACCGAGAGTGGGAGAGATGGAATTTGAATTTAAATTCTAATTGATTTAAGTTTTGTATTCATTTTCTATGTAATTAATAGTGAGTATCTAATGTATTTACTACTACAAACACTTCAAATACGAGGGTGGGTCAATAATTCCTTAGAAAAAAGCATTAAAACAGTTTTTATTTTTGTATTTTTTTTTTATTTCTCAACATAATCTCCTTGGAGCTCAATACACTTGGTTAGACGTTTCTCAATTTTTTTTAAACCGTCAGAAAAATAAGTTTTCGGAAGGTCCTCAAAATAAGCATTTGTCCGATCGATGACTTCTTCATTTGAAAAAAAACGTTGTCCACTTAGCCATTTTTTTAAGTTTGGGAAAAGGAAAAAGTCACTGGGGGCTAAATCTGGCGAATACGGTGGGTGGTCGACCAATTCGAACTTCAATTCTTCAATTTTAGCCATTGATCGTAAACATGTGTGAACACGGGCATTGTCCTGATGAAAGAGGATTTTTTTCCTGTTTAAATGAGGCCGTTTTTCTTCAATTTTGTTTTTTAGCTGGTCCAATAAAGAGTCATAATAATCCCCTGTTATTGTTTTTCCTTTTTCCAAATAGTCAACAAAAATAATTCCACGTGCATCCCAAAATACAGTAGCCATAACCTTACCAGCTGATTTTACGGTTTTCGCCTTCTTTGGACATGGTTCGCCTTTCGCAATCCACTGCTTTGACTGTTCTTTCGTCTCGGGAGTATAGTGGTGTATCCATGTTTCATCTACAGTCACAGAGCGACGAAAAAATTCATCCGGATTGCGTTGCATGAGCGACAACAGGGCTTTAGAGGCCACCACCCTATTGCGTTTATTGTCGACTGTGAGCAAACGCGGCACCCATCTTGCAGAAATATTTTTCATGCCCAATTTGTCATGTAAACTAGAAATGACGCTACCTTTTGAGATCCCTGTAACCTCAATTATCTCACTCAACTTTAATCTTCGGTCACTTAACACCATATCGTGGATTTTATTGATCATTTCTGGTGTAGTCACCTCTACAGGACGTCCTGAGCGTGGTTCATCCTTTGTTGATGTACGACCACGTTTAAATTCATTTAACCAGTTATAAATAGTTGCAAGTGAAGGAGCAGATATGCCGTGAACTAAATCCAACTCATTTTTTATTTCCTTTGCTGTTAACCCTTTTATATTAAAATGTTTAATAACAGCTCTTAACTCAATTTTCTCCATTTTCCATTTTTCCATTTTCCACAAGCAAATTTTTTTTTTAAATGTACGAGAAACACACAACAACCCGACCAATCTGATTGAAACTTCGCAGCATACTGAATCGGTAGTGCCGCTGCATGAAAACAAACCGCTTACAGTACTAGTCGCGCCACCTGTCGGCTTTTCTAAGGACTTATTGACCCACCCTCGTATTTAAAATTTGTGTTTTTACTTGATCCATTATTTAGTAAGTAATAAGGTTTTTATATTCATTTATTGTATTAAATTACTGTATAAACAGTCAGTGTGCATTTACCATTGGTGAATGCGCATAGTGCCTGAAGAAGTTGCAAAAAATGACTCGAATGGAATAGTACAAAACTGAAATCAAATTAGAATCTTAATTTATGATGTACAGTTTATTAATCTTATAATTCTTTGCAGAGACACGAACAAAGATGGAATTATGGACGTTGAAGAGGTGAAAGCGTGGATTGCTCCGCCAGATTTCGACCACGCCGAGGCTGAAGCGAGGCATTTGATTTTCGAGGCAGACTCAGACGCAGACGAGAAGCTCTCCAAGACGGAGATCCTCGCCAAGTACGATCTGTTTGTCGGATCCCAGGCCACCGATTTCGGAGAAGCCCTCGCCAGACACGATGAGTTTTAATCGGATGGACGATTCGCGACCGCGGTTATCCCATTCACTAGGTTAAACTCACTATCTCACTGGTGGCAGTGCCTTTGATAATATGTTTAGTTGCAATGTACGTGTCGGCTATTTTATTTTGAGTACAAATTCTCTTTTTTTTATTCTATGCGCTGTTAGTTGTGTTTCAACGGTAGAATCTCATTTAAGCTGGCTGTAGCAACCCATTTGTATCAAATGTTACTATATATTTCTGCAGATTGTCTTAAAATGTTAGTAATTTTTGCATTTTCACAAATACGAAGACATAAAGAATTGTTAGCAACATCTTCTTAGCAGTTTTTCTATGTTCCCAACGTTTAGATTTTTGGATTTGTATGCCACACAAAAAAAAAATAGGTAGAAATACATAAATGACAATGCTTTGATTCTGAGGTAACTAGCTGTCTATCTAATACTAAAAATGGTATTGTGTCCATGTATTTTTCGAACTGTGTCTGATTTGAGGTTGACTACGCTCGGCTGGATGACAATCTTTTATATGATTAATTATGGCTACTTAATAATTTAGAAAAGTCGCTTGCTTTAATATATTTCCACTAATTTTTTTTTTATATTACCTAGGTATTATTACATTCTTATCTATTAAATGTGTTCCACTTTCCCAATTCAATATCTGCTAACTCCATATTGAATTATCAAAATAAGAGAATATTTTAAATTCCAACAGACAATAAATACATTTTTAAAAACAATCAATTGACGATGAGAATTTTATTTTTATTAAGTTTTTATAAGGATTTATTATATTTCTTTTATTATATGGAGCAGTGGCAAATGGTGGATGTAGGCTGTGTAGATCCAACATAAATAGTGCACACTAAACTTTGTCAGACATAGGTACTTATTTGTTTTCATTGTACTAAGAATACAAATTGTACAGTATGAAAATATACTTCTATCTATAAAATATCTACAATTCCGTACGATTTATTGGCATACTTATGACTACTACATATGATTGACAAAGTTTAGCGAGTACTATATATGTCGAATCTACACAGCTTACCTCCATCCTTCGCCACTTATATGGAGATAGTAGAGTTGGAATAATAATTATACTTATTACATGCCTTCTGACATTCTAATGTTATGTTAAGTCATCCTATTTCATATAAACATTCTTGAAACTAACACTGTGCTATATATTAATAATTGTGAAATGTCCTGAAATACTTTTACTATGCACAAGTTATTTTGTATGAAAATAAATGTTCCATTTAAATGCATTTACTTAGAGTTTAGATAATATATTTTATACTGTCTTGTTTAATGAATTAATGTTTCCGTACTATGTATAAGAAGTTACCACTAAAAATCTCCCCGTAATACATGCATTTGGAATTGAATGTTATACTTGTTTTGGATCTGATAATATAAAATTAAATTACTTAAATTTTTATGTTTTACGTTTATTATAAAATATAATTGTTATATTATTTTAGTTTTCTCATGTTGAACCGTTATATTCATTGACTCATTATAGATCATTTATTTTTCAAACTATCTTTTATATCAATGACAATAATGATGCTTTTATACACTTTTATTCTTAAAAAACCTTTGTATTGCCAGTTAGTTCAAAGCTTTGTATTTTTATTTTTAATAGAGCATACATAATACTCCATATTACAAATTAGTTTTTTTATTCCAATACTTACTTATAAAAGCAAATAATTATTTTTAGCGCTTAAATATGAATTTATAAGATATATTTTTTAGGTATATAATTATCTTGACTTTTTGTCATAAATTTTGTTACTGTGCCAAAAATTTTACACTATTAGATAATAAAAATATTGAGATAACATGCATTCGTTTTATTTGGAGATAGCCTAATTAAAATTTAACAAAGATAAAGAATTTATCATTACAAAGTTTTGTAGGTTTAAAAAGTATGTCAGCTTTCTACGTAGAAACGGTTTGTATGTTGGGAAACAGTCTTTTATACTCCCTTAATGAATTGACATGAAAGTCAGATGGTTTTGATTACATTTCAAATAATATATTTGAAATTTTACTTGCCGAGCGAGCCGGTGAAATTCATCTGTTAATCATTACCGCAAGCTTCAACTACCATCTCTACCATGTCAGTGAATCCCAGGAGTGACATGGCTTCGAGCGCAGAATCTTGGCAAAGATCTTTCACCCAATCTGCAAGGGTAGCATCCGGCGACTTGACTAGAATCATGTTTCATATTTATTAAAACCCAACCTCTCCAGTGGGCTGGCTACATGACATATCCAAGCAAGCACTGACAAGTCGTCTCATGTTATTAATCTAGAAGAAAAACAGGGTGCGGGACGGGACGGGGGCTTCGGTGGTTTGATGAAATTAATAAAAAAAGACTTGCAAGAGTTATCAATTGGAGAAGAAGAGCGTAGGGCAGGGATCGGCAACGCGGCGCCCTCGGAGAATATTTGATGCGCCCTCAAGATATTATCAAATCATAATACTGTCACTCCATTGACAAGTTGAATTTCATAAAAAAAAAAATGAACTAGAAGACATAGTTTGACTAATCGACCTCGGGTTTCTTACAGACATAATGGGCAAGTTTAATGATTTAAATCTAAAGATGCAAGAAATAACACCACATTGCTGACATGATCAGTGTAAATTGGGATTATGGAAGACTCGTCTAATAAAAAAATCATCACATTTCCCAAATCTTAAACATATTATTGAGAATTTGGGAGAAGAAAACTCTGTTTGTACATCATATTATAAAGATTATGGATACTCTCAGGAGCAGTGACGTCCCTAGACAAAATGCCGCCCCATTTTTTGATACAATATTTTTTATCATCCGTGCTCTTGTCGTTTCTGGTCACCAAATATGTCGAAGGGCAACGGAAGTAAACTAGACATTGTGAACTTGACAAAAAATACAATCCTGTTAAACCTTTTATGTTAATTAATACATTTTGTTTCCAACCAGTGAGCTGATTTTTTTTAAAGGAAAGATATATTCGTTATTAAGTAAGTACTCAGCTCAAGGAGTTATTTTTATATATACCAAATAATGATTCTCCTCGATTTGCCGCCCTTCGGGTAATTGCCGCCACCAAACGACGCTCAATCTGCCTACCCCTACGGGACGTCACTGCATAGGAAGGAGAGCTGTTTCCTTTATATTTGAGAAGTGTTGTTAGAACCAGTGGTGAGATTTTGTATAAATCTATATGAAATGAAATGAAAATGATATACTCAGTATGATTTTAACATATTTTGAAATTAGTAATTCCGAAGACCTAGAATTGGAAATAATAAATAAGTATATAAAATGATACTATATTAAAAGCACATTATAATGATAAAATGTTTTGGAATTTAGTCGAAGAGAATAGAATTATATCCTAATTTAAGACAATACGCATTAAAAATATCTTCATACTTAGCTATGACATATTCTTGCGAGTCTCTGTTTTCTAACATGACATACTTAAAATCAAAATATCGATCAAGACTCACAGACCCTCACTTGGAAAATTGCTTAAGGACAGGTAATTCTAATTATGTACTTGACAATAATAAGTTAGCTGAAGATTTACAGTGCCAAGTGTTCAATTTTTTTGCATAGAATGTATTTGTATATAAATATATTATTAACGTTATCACTGCCAGCCAATTTTTACAAGGTGGACACTTGTAGGCCAGCTATTTTTGGAATAAAATAAATCCTTTAAAAAATATGAAATAGGAACAGAATGATAAATATTTGTGAAAACTTAACCAAATCAACATGTTTCTCGAGTTTATCGTGAATATTTTCACGCTAAAATCATGAGTATTGTTTAGAAAATATACAAAAACAGTTAATTCAGAAGTTACGATGTTTACAAGAACCCACGAGTTAACTCGTCTGTGGCACTGAACAGGTTGAATAAGTATGTACGTTTAAATATAAGAACACCCATTTAAAAAAAAAAAACAGGTATTAACAATTAAAATTTATAATAATGTTGACTTAGTTTATTGTTTTGTAGTATTTGTATTTTTTAATTTTAAAGTTTGAAATATTAGTTAAGTACCTACTTATATGTTTTTTATGTTGATTATGGTGGTACTCCATATTATTAATAATGAACATTTCTGTGATTTGGATGGGTTATATCAAGATTTTAAATTCTATTGGGATTTTTAATAGTTATCAGTAGACACCGGACATCTGGAGTCCTTTTTTTTTGGGACGGACTCGAATATTACAACATTTTTTAATTAAAAAATGCGTTAATAATTTATGGAACCTATGTTTTTCAGAAAAATAAGTTGTACGATGTAGTAGGTACAATGAAATATGAAATAAATGATATTGATAATATGTGCAAGAGACTTTATCGATACTTAATTATATAGAAACGCTGCTATTAGTAGATATACTATACTATTTAGAGAAATTAATGAAGCGCTTACGTATAGAGTGGAAGAATTAGGTGTTAATAGTAATATCTATAATATTTAATAATATTCCACTTTTTATATACCTATTATTGAAATCAAAGTTTAAAATTTCCACTAAACTACTTCTATTTTCACTATCAAATAACAAATCAAACTTGCTCCCATGATGAGAAGGACCAGACAGCTAGTGTATTATTAAAATCGTACCAAATCTGAATGATTTCGTATATTATGTTGATACTACGAAAATATATAATAAAAAACATATTATTATATTATTGTAAAACCAATTCAACGAGGATTCAAATCAATGCTTATCAGCTCGGAGTAAGGACAGATTTTTACACAATGCACAACAGCGGCCACTTGAGAATATCAAGATACGTCTGTTATATTTACCATAACTACTTAAGTACTTAAGCCAAACTAGTAATTATTTTTGTATACTTCACATATAATACGTTTCTTGTGATACGAGAATGCAACAGCTGGATTTAGGGATGGGTAAAATGGAGAATATCGGACCTACGTGGTTAATGAAACCATTTAGAAAAAGTTTCGTACGAAAGATACTTCAAATCGTACTTTTGTGTTTCAAGCAAGTGGTTGGACATGTTGAGATATTCAATTTTAATATATAGGTACTGATGTTGTAATGTTTTTTTGACATTTTGATAGGCCATTTTCAAACACTTTATATTCATCATGCAAAATATGTAAGTATATGCGTTTTCTGTTAATTGCTACTCCCTAATACTATAAATTATACCTATATCATAGTATTATTTCAATGAATTGTTTCGGAAGTTATCAAAATGATACAATCATAATTAGTTGACATTGACACATTGTGTATATATAGTACCTAATACCATTGATAATAAATTATTTTATCAAGAAATATTAGATATAAATAGGTATAACACAGTTGCAGTGCCTACCATTTCTTAACAAGTTGACCTTCCCTAATAGCTCATTGCTTTATCCAATCTGGGAGTTCACACATGAAACTATAATTTGATGTTATAGTAATATGGTAGAAAAAACAAAAAAAACTTAACCTGCGCGCTTGTTAACTGATCTACGTATTTTCTTAAAATCCGACATCACTTCAGTTTTGACGATTATGGATTATAGCTTAAAATTGTTGATTTGTTTTGTATTTAGTGAGTAGGTATATTTCGTGATATTTCACATTAGCTGGTTCCATTGTTTACGGGAAATGACGATTTAACGGGCTTACATATTGAATGTATTAATAGTATGTAAGATATTCATTACGGGTTTTCACAAACACTTCAGATAATCAAAATTTGTTTTTTACTTGATCCTTTACTAATAGGTAAGAAGGTTTTCACATTCTTTTATTATATTAAATTACTATATAAACGAAAATTAGCTTTTTTCGATGTCAATGTGCATTTACGATCGGTGAGTGCGCATAGTCCACGAAGAAGGCATACGCCGGGTCGTAAATAATGACTTAAATAGAATACCTAGTACAAAACATAAATCAATTAGAATTTATTGATTAATGTTTTTGCCACTCGTACCCGTTAGATATAGGGACCATTATACCACGTTTTCCTCTAAAAGGTATATAAGGTACTTTTAAACACTTTTGAACTGATTTTTTGTCCACAAAATCACTTTATATTGAGACGTCACACAACTATCACAACTTACGATGGTTATTGTACATTTTGCATTTTTGTTTATTGTTATTAAATCTTAGTTGATATTATTCTTTTGACTTATTAACTTAAAAATAACAATAATGGATGAAATATAATATTCCTAAAAATTATAATATGGCACATACAATATATAATTGTCAAGCCTCGATAGCGAAAGCTGCGTGACTATCAAATGCACTATGTAAACCTGCTATTAATATTGTTTTAAAAGCACATTGCATTGATATTTTTTTAAGATTATCCTTTGCTTTGTAATTTTATTCTTGTAAATCCACGGTAAACATAAATTTATATACAATATTGGTATATACTACAGCTGATGATGATACATACTATCGTATGGAAAATAACTCATTTTTAAGTAGTGGACTTTTTGTATTCATCATGCGATTGAAAACAATAAAACCACATTCAAAATATGTCATTGGTAGGGAACCTTTTTTAATATCTGAGGTAGGTGAATTTTAAACACAGAAAATTTTTCAGTGATGAATTTGCGCTATTTCATAATGTATATAAATCAGTCATTTAATAAATAAGGACAAATATCACCAACAAGTTAGTTCAAGTAAACAACGACTCCCACGTTATCTATACTTAATTAATTGACTTTTTATGCAATAATATGTACCTACCTATATTTTGTAATGTTATTCAATTGAAAATTTCCATTAGGATAAAATCGGTTAAATATCAAAATTATGAAATAAATGTGGAAAAAGTACGAAAGTACATATAAAGTGTTTTAATGAAATATGTATCTAGGTACCAGTCGTTTTATGTGATGAATAGTTCTTTACACTTTATAATATGTAAGTATTTAAATCAAATACATAATATAATCATATATCAGATAATTACTTTTTAATTATAACATTTAAATATAAAAATATAATGCTAATTTTGTCGAATGGCCACCTAATCGGCGCGCCTTTAGCGTACAATGTATTAAATGGGACGGCAGGACTTTTTTAACGTTACACACCTACAAACTTACCTGTAGAATGAACAAAAATGGAACTACGAACTACCATAGGACGCCATTTTGAAAATTTCATTCGAATGTCAGATTTTGTCCAGTTACGAATCTTGATTGGGTAGTTTTCGACAATGGCTCCATTTTTTTTGTAGTACTTATTCCACTTTTAATCAATAAATTAGGACCGGTTTCGTCCGCCTCAGAGGGACATTTTCAACTGAATCTTCCCTTGTTCAGTTGAAAATGTCCCTCTGATGCGAACGAAACCGGTCCTAATTTATTGATTAAAAGTGGAATAAGTACTACAAAAAAATGCGTTTTATTAAATTAAACAACAATAAATATTAACGTATTACAATGACTAAGTGAAAATCTGAAGCAATATTATATTGCAAAACCTTTAGAAGAATGCAATTACGGCTTACGCAATACATAATATTATAATAGTAGGTTCAAACGAATATTTTCAGGGATGTTTCGCATCTACAGATGTACGCCACTGGTATTTTGAAGATGAAATTTCTTACGATCGATTTGATGAAATTCTTCAATGTCAATAGTTTATAATCAAATAGACCAGTTTGGGCAGAGCATCCTCAAAATACTTAAATATCTAAAGAAATAAACAAGTAGGTATGTGACTTTTTTATCGATATGTAGGTACGGTATTGTTGCTTGGTAATACTAAACTAATAGGTATCAATATGATACACTTATAACATAAAACGGGTCAGCGGACAAAATCTTTCAATATTTGTATTTATATTAGTGGTAGGTACGCAAAAGCTATTCGATATTTAATTATGAAAAAACATATTCTACACGCATTTTATAAAAATGGTTTACCATTACTTACCTGCAATAAAACAAACCATCAATTTTGTAATGCGACCTTTTTAATTACAGTTTGCGAATTTGAATTCGTTTGAGTCGCCCGCACGTCGCGTTAAAATATTGGCAAGACGATTATTTTAATTACAATAATTACCATCGCACCTGAGCTGCCAGAAAAAACAACTGACTAATTGTAGAAATCCATACTAAGAATCATTTGGGCAAAAGTCTCCTTAGGATATTGGATTCGTCCACCATTTTAATGTGTTTTTTTATGGGTTGACGGTTAAAGACTTGAAAGATCCGGTCTTTAGTTATCAGCTTTAAAGAAAAGTATATACATATATGTATATATTATGCGCCCCGGTTATGTTCAAAATTTGTATTGTGCCCTTTGTGGCAACAAGGTTGCCGAACCCTGGAGTAGGGTATGCTTGAGGTAGCCAAGGGCTGTGATTGAATTTATTTTATTCATTACGTTTTTAATGATTTTACCGAGGTTTCGACTGCGACTCGCTGTCATATCGCCTCTTATTAAATTGACATTCTCCAAGATATCCGCAATTCGCAGCTGTACTCTGTATCGTTCATATTTAGGGCATTGTACTGTTATATTATGTACAATGTCCTCAAAAACACAACATTCATCGCAGAGCTGTGAATCGCTTCTTCCCACGAGGACATTAAATCTTTTACCCATTGTGTGTCCTGTTCTGCTCATTTCTCTTCAAAGGAGACTCCACAAATGAGGGCACCAAATGTGGGGAAAGTAGAATGGCCTAATTCCATTTTCATTTTTCTAGGGATGCCCTGTGGTGAAAATCTATCCATATGCTTTGGCACATTTACAGATTATTTATTTTACACCATAATAATAATATATCAGTTGTCCGAATATTATTTTTCACTGAACGTAAACGATAATAATGTATTAGTAAGTTGTTCAAGAAAAATGCCGGGAATTTGATGTGGACATTTATCAGCTCTTTGTTGATTTTAAAGAGGCATATTATGACAGCATCGATCGGGGAAAACTATTCACTGTCCTTCTGGACTTTGAAATCCCACCGAAACTAGTCAGGCTTGTAAGAATCACACTGCAGAATACACACCCAGGTGAAGGTGAATGGCCAACTGACGGAGGGCTTTGAAGTATCTCGGGGTGTAAATCAAGGAGACGGATTGGCTCCCATGCTGTTCAACTTAGCCCTCGAATCCGCTATCAGAAAGTCTCAAGTGAACAGGAGCGGCACTATATTAAGCAGACCGAGCTAACTGGTTGGCTCCGCAGACGATCTCAACATGATGGGCAGATCCATACAGATTGTAGAGAAAGAATTTGACCACCCCTAAAGGGCCGCACTAGAGATTGGCTTAAGAGTAAATGAAAACAAAACTACGGAATAACCGCTGCAAATAAATCGTACTTCTCATTGCTGCCCATATTCAAATCCAGAAATGTCCACAGAAAAACTAAGACCCGGCTCTATAAAACCGTCAAACGCACAGTCGTTGCATACGGATGCGAGTCATGGACGCTGAATATGAAAGCAGCTGAAATGGTGGATTGCTTTGAGAGAAAGATCCTGAGGCGGATATACGGACCCATGAATGATGGTGGGGAGTGGAGAATTAGGTACAACACGGAACTATGCCGCTTATACCAAGATTCAAAACCCCCCACCTTCATAAAACTCCAGAGGCTAAACTGGGCAGGCCATGATCAGCGCATGCCTGAGTCACGGATACCGAAGAGGATGCTCGAAGGAAACCCAGGGGGGAAAAGGCCAGTGGGAAAGCCACGCACACGGTGGGGTGATAACATTACAAAAGATGCCAACCAGCTGGTAAAAATTAGGAACTGGAAAAGACGTATGGAGGACCGTTCCGACTGGAGGACGGCGGTGGAGGATGCCTGGGCTCGACTTGAGCTGTAGCGCCATCGAAGAAGAAGAAATTGTTCAAGATTGTGCAGGTCAAATATATATTATAGGGAAAACGTACTGGCGCATTCAAGTTTAGGTTAACATAATTCAGGTAAAATTACCTTTATCATCCTTTCATAACAGCTATTTGGGGTTTTAAATCATCCCCTCTCCATGGCTGCCATATTCTGACACGGGCCCCCAGATGATCATTGGTCCCAAGGAACTGATGCTCTACAGCAGCATTTTCCAACCAGTATTCCGCGAAATCCTAGGCATTACAATACAATAAAAAAATCGAAGAATTTGTGGTACACGTCGGCCGTCGCGCAGCTATGTAATATTTAATTATGTTTATGGTTTGGAAAAAGGTTCCCGCCTCCGCTCCCGTTATGTATATGCAGTCACGTCGATGCGCGACCGTCTATCATAACCCTTAAGTGTGCCAGTTCAAAGAATTTAAGCCCTCATTTTTGTCCCGAGCGGAGTCGCACGGGACTGGTGATGCAACCTTGCACCGAAGTGCAAAAGTAAATGGATTTTATTTATTTATCGGCAACTATCAAAGTGTCTTTAGTTTGACGAGTCGCAAGGGGAGTCGGGGTTATCCCGCTCTCCGTACGCTCTGGTGAATTTAGTAAAGGCCTCAAAATTGGCCTCGGTTGCCACCATATCCGCGTGTCCTATTGGGCCCGAATGGGGTCGGACCCGGGCAAACAACTCCGCTCGTTCGAGGCCCATAAGTGGACAGTCCCACAGTACGTGCTCTGCGTCCTGCTGGTCATGTATAAAACGCCCTCAACTCTTAGTGGCGGTGTCAAAGGGACACCGTCCAGTGTTGTAGTGATCCCCCTCAGAAGGAGGGTGATCGAACCTCTTATTTGGACGTGCAGGTCAAGGGGGAAGACTCCAGCCAGAACCGCCAGGGCGTCTGTCGAAGTAATTCTGTAAGCCTTGGTAAGGCCAATCAGGGCAGCCCTCTGGCCGCTAAGCAGAGCCCTCTTGACATGTGACAGCGAGGCTTTTGTGTGCCAGACGCTGGAGGCATAGCCAGCAATGCCCATGAATATAGCCCCATAGGCAATCTTCAGGGCACAAGGCTTTAGGCCCCAGTTGTTACCCGCCAAGCGAGAAACCTTTTGGTAGGCCGAATTGGCCTTCGCAACAATTACTTGGGCATGTCTCAGAAAGGTTAGCTTATCGTCCAGAGCGACCCCCAGGTAGGTCACCACACGAGAAAACCTGACGGCTGAGTCGCCAAAGCGTACACTAGGTGCTTTTTTAACAATGTTTATTCTCGAGCTGCCCTTGAGGAGGGCAGCTTCTGTTTTGCCAGGTGCAAAAGTGAGTGTGTTACGTTTACCCCAGTCAAGAATTCTCGACAGTGCGTCCGAAGACACGCGCTCGAGGGCGGCACGATTCGACGAACCGACTAGCAGAAGAAGGTCGTCGGCATACGCCACAAGCGCGCATCCCGGAGGCAGTGGCAACGTCAGGACGTCGTCAAAAAGTATATCCCAAAGCATTGGTCCAAGCACGGAGCCCTGTGGACACCCCATGGTGGTTACCCTGTTAATCAGTTCAGTGCCAGAGTCGTACACAACTTCTCTATTGGTGAAATAGCTTTGCACTAGGGCAAAGAGGTCCCCCGGTATTTGTTTCAGCCGGAGCTTGGACAGAATCAGGGGCCACCATGCGGTGTCAAAGGCACCGGCTATGTCCAAGAAGAAACCGGCCACAATGACTCCTTCTGAGTCCTCAACAATTTTCTGAGCACACCTGATGGCGTTCTCAGTGGACTTACCTTTAATATATTATATACGTCAGGTAAAATAGCGCAGAAAGCGATTTTTTTACTATTCATGTGGGCTTATTCTATACTTATCGACCGCTAAAGTGATAAAGTGATAAATATTATCAAAATTAGGGTAGGTTTGTATCAAAGTACCTATTAGCACTTATTGTAACAATTACAATGAGTTGGTTTTAATTGTTGCAATAATCGCTTTATTTTAAAAGCACCACTTTTGCTGCTGTTAAAATATAGCACTTATTGCAACAATTAAAATCAACTTATTGTAATAGTTACAATAAGGCGTGCTAATACTTTGATATAAACCTACCCTAAGTTTGGTAATATTTGTCACTTTAGCGGTCGATAAGTATAGAATATACTCACTGGAATGAATTAGTGTGTAAAAAAGTGTTACTTTTTATCATAGTTTAAGATTAGCTGATGACTTCTAGAAATCATGCGACCCATGGGTTAGGAACACTAATGATTTAAATTTATTCGTAATAGTGATACCTACCTAACATCATTATTTTTTCGTTTTGCAGTGCATACCAATAAAGGATTTTGAAAGTTTTTCTGTTCGGAAAACGATTTACGAATACCACAATAGGTACTGATAATAAAATAAAGAATCTGATAACATAATAGTTATTTAATTATTATAAATAATTAACTTATAATTTTTATTCTACGACAAAATTTATTTGGAAAAAGCTGCTATACAATATTTAAGATAAAATAAATCACTTTTGATGATACAAAAGGATAATGCAATGTGTCCAATAAAATAATAGTTGGATGGATAAAGCAATAGTCAATATATGGTTTTATTACTTTCCCAATTCACGTGAATTTTCTATTGATATAAGATTTCAATATTATGAAAATACAAGCAAACAAAGCCAGTGCCGAATGCAATATAAGATGGAAACTCACTTGGAAAATGTATGCAATTTAAATATCGGATACAAAATTTATTTGCACAATATATCGTTATATGTATAGGTATAACTACATAATACTAGGTGTATATGTTACACCGAATGTGCGAAATTAACTATTACATGAAATGGGCAAAATTTTGGCTAATTCATGTAATAGTCAAGCCTGTTGCCTTATTCATGAATTTATACAACAAATATTAATATAGGTACTAATTTTCTCAGACATTATATTACAATACCTACGCAATATAAATAACGATGTGGTTCTAAAATAAAATATTGCCGGGTCGGTGGGTTTTACTCTAATAACTACCCCCCAATCCGGATGCAAAAGGTTACTGCGATAAATAAAAAAAAAACGATATCTTTTCCCATATGTAATTTGGAATTGGACTGACTAATCGGTTGACGAATTTTTCGCGCAGTTTACCGAGTATGAATAAGTAAAGATACATTATTACATACTTACTTAGATATTTAAGTTAAAAATAACAACAATAAATTTTTGATATTCACATAATTTAAAAACATTTCTTGTCACATAATAATAATTATAAGGACTACCTATAATATGTTTGATAAAGTGCTAAAGCGCTGACCCAGCGAGGGTTATATCAAAAATTAAAACTTGTCCGCGTCTTCGTCGGCGTGAAATGCGGAAAGAAAAAGTAATCATACATATACAAAATGTAGAAATATACTGGTTCGTTTTTTAATATAATTTGTGTCCTCCCATTTTTCAAATCAATGAGATTGATAAAATGTTGGATTTCGGCAAAAGACCGATCCGTATAATTTCCAGTGCCTTTAGACAAGTACGTTAGTAGAGCATACGTTTTATAGCTTTGCACTTTTTTGCACTTTTTACTACACTGATACACCTCTTTGCCTGATTACCTCGCATAAAATTAGGTAAAATGATAGTCACTTGTATTGTGTCGTAATAATTAAATAAATAGGTAATATATGTAAAAAAAATATTTCTAGAGCATACATATTATATCCTATAACCGGATTGCAGAGTTATGAATCATTATACTCTATCACACGAATACGGTTGGGTGTAGGTGCGCGTCCTTTTCGCACACTTCACAAACCCACCGTTGCTATCTCAAGTTTCATAAATATTGGTTTAAAAATGAACCGAAAAAGGGAGATATTATATCGATCGTCCAATTTTATTAATTATGGATTATGTATGTGTTGTGTTCGTTATTTTTGAGGATCCATTCAATTGCCCCCTTCGTTACATCCCTCCAGCGAACGAGTAGGTTACCCCCATCTTCCATGTCGACCCTCTCCAAATTGTCGTCATCTCGTCTATCGGTGTGGTCAAAGAACTGCAGAACTCTCTGTAGACATTATTTAGAAGTCGGTTCTTCACCTTTATTTGCTCTAGTGTGTAGACCAGGGGAGGGCAAACTGCGACCCGCGGGCCGCATGTGGCCCGCCGGGTATTTTTTTGCGGCCCGCCATCATTAATTCTACTTCTGATTACGAATAACTTTTTTATATTTTTTTTAAAAAATATTGACAATAGAAATTTGAAGAATTTGTTGTTTCGTTAATGTATTATCTCAGTATGTCTTCCTTGCGTCTCGTCTCACACTATGTAACCACTATTTTCTATGTTGAACATCGTGACACATTTAAATACTTTTAACTCTGCGTTGCAAGGAAAAAAAATATATGCCCACGATATGGTGAAGAGTTTGAATGGATTTCAATTAAAACTCAAGTTGTTCCTTCGACAAATATCGAATAAGAACGTGGAACACGTTCCAACTTTGAAGTTGCTGAATATACCAGACTATATAAATTTGAAGAATATGGTAAAATTATTAAAGCTCTGAAAACAAAGATTTGGTGACTTCTGAAAAATTGAGACAAGTTTAGCAACAGTACGCGATCCATTTTCAATAGATATTGATAGTGTATTGACAGAGCTACAACTTGAGGTTGTTGGTCTGCAGTGTGACACTGATTTAAGAGAATTGCATCGTCGTGAAGATATATCCAAATTTTACAATGCCCTTAATTCAGACAAATTCGAACAACTTAAAGATTATGCAAGGAAAATGTTCGTTGTTTTTGAATCAACCTATATATATGTGAACAAACATTTTCGATCATGAACCTCAATAAAAATTCTTTACGATCAAATATCTCCGATGCCCATTTACAAGCAGTTTTGAAAATATCAACCACAAAATTAACACCTGAATTTGAAAAAATGTACAACACTTTCATTCTTCTCATTAATTTTTTTGTAATGTTTATTTTTCGTGATAATAAATAGTGTATATCTAAAAATGGTATTTTACTTGCGGCCCGCCGCTCATTTTGAATTCTTGAATTTGGCCCTCCATCCAAAAAGTTTGCCCGCCCCTGGTGTAGACTAAGGTTTGTAACCTCAGGATTCTGAATTCTGGGACTCCACTCGATTTCTTGATCCTAATATCCTGGTTATGAAAATGCTGGAATCCAGGATATCGAAATTGGTTTATAATGTGACTTTTAAAAAAATCCTTTACGAGAGAGCGGTTGTATTATAAATTAAAAATATATTGAAACCCCAGAAAAATCCCAAATACGCCCCTGTTTCATGTGATAACGGGATCGGAAAAATATGCGTAATAATATTATCATCAAACTAAACCGTCAATCAAGAATACTCAGTGTGATTTTTCCACATTGTTTTTGTTTGTACCTACACGTTCATTGATTACTAACATATTTTTAGGGGTCGTACATTTATTAAGCTACCCCATTAAGGGGGAAGAGTGGAGGCAGTCTGGTGTTATACGATGTTTTGTGCCGAAGGGGTTAAGCGGGTTTCAGAAACTGACGAAATCATCAAAATATAACCTCATTTTTCTTGGGAATAAAAAAAAATCCGCGAGAATACTTCCCTTCAGATTCTTGCGACGCCTTGGACAATAAACCACTTTTGGAAGCTGCAGAGCCAAGAGAATCTCTGTCTACCTACGCTTCAGCTGCTTTCTACCTTCCCCTGCATTATGAGTTGGAGTAAATGATTTACTGTAAAAGTGTAAATCATACTTTGCATTGTGGAAAATATGGCCGAAGTATGCAGGTTTTCTGCGCTTGATAATAATTAATAATAAGTTGTCTTATTGCCTCGTCTTAAAACCCTCTCATTGGTAATGTGATCAATCCATGATATCTCATGGAAAACCTCCAGTTTTCTTAAGACTTAAGTACTGAAATAATTTTGTTTTTAATGATTTTTTATTAAAAAATGCGACGTAATTTAAACCGGGGATATATAAGATTTTGTGACGAAATGTGACATTTATGGATGACCCCCTATGGCAGGGGGGGGGGGGGGGGCAAACTTTTCGGATGAAGGGCCAAAATTCAGGAATTCTATTACAATAAGTTAGTTGTAATTTGTAATTGTTACAATAAGTGCTATGTTTTAACAGCACCTCTCTTGGCTGTGATAAATTTTAGAGTGAGATAGGCAGTTTTGACAGTTCAGCGGGTCTATTCTATACAAAAGGCGACTATCGACCGCTAACGTGCTAACGTGATAATGTGTTAGTATTTGTTACATACATTTTATATTGAAATATTATAATTGTAATTGTATTGAAATCAGTTAATCAGTCGAAACTGTCTCTCTCTCGCTCTCTCTCTATCGCTCATGCTCTAAATTTTAGCACAAGCAGGGGGCCGCTGACGGCTAACTTATTTTTATTGTTACAATAAGTGTTAATATTTCGATACTTTCCTACCCTATTTAGCTGCCGTAGAGGCCGAAAGCAATCTTGTGTGTAGAACATGTTAACAGGCGTTGGATATCGTTATTTGATATATGAAACAAAGCCTGCGATAAGGTAAAAATATTATATAGACAGATTTTTGTAATGCGATATGGGGGGTTATGCTAAAATTTCATTTGCGTCACGTATGTTTTCGACATGTTGAACCAAAGTCAGCTGAACTTTCTGTGAGTTGCAATAAACGGGTGTCGTTCTTTTACGCAAGACGGTAGCTGCCTAACATGAGCGCTGTGTTTATTTATCAACTTCAGTAATGGTGTTTCTTTATTTTGTCTTCTATCAAAGGTAAACGATCAAATTGCAGTAGATACATTTCCTTATACTGGTCAAATCAAATCAAATTTATTTATTTTACATATAATGAACATAACAAATTAAAAATTCAAAGCGTTCACGACACGACAAAATAAGTTTTAATAATTTAAAAAAATAAAAATACAGAGAATAAGTAATAAAATAAGAAAATAAGTAATAAAATAAAAGTAGATGGAAGCACACAGAGTGAACTTTGATAGACCCTATCTTAAAAACTTATAAAACAACGTCCACCTAAATTCACCCTCACGTAAGTGGAATATATCAATATCCGAAGCGATTTCATTAAACATGGTTACTGCCCTCACAATTGGCATTACTAATGGCAGGTTAGTTCTGCACCGTGGGAGAACAAACAACGGATGCCCTCGATTCCTAAGGTAATTATCAGAGACACACAAGCCAACACCACCAAGAATGGCAGAGTTCACATTTACGCCGCGTATAAGTCTGAAAAAATATGTAGCTAAATGAAAATCCCTTCTAAATTTTAAGCTACAGTATGTAAGCATCCCTAAGAGAAAATCAGTCGGATAGAGCCACGGATAATATCCATACAGCCGAAAGTAAAGGAGTCTTAATAAATTTCTTTTGGACTCTCTCCACCATAAGGTCGTACTTCAACTGATGCGGGGCCCAAACGATAGACCCACTCTCAAGTCTGCTTCTAACTAAGGAGTTATAGAGAATTTTTAGTACCGTAACATCCGAAAAGACCCGGGAAGTACGCAAGACAAAGCCCAGCATCTTTAGCGCCTTTATCTAACGCTATCTAGTATCATATCATCAACGCTTTGGACAACGCAAACATGACTCCTTCCAACCAACCGCTTCGCGTTACACCCGGTCTGAATCTGGCGTATTACGGGGTACGTTTGATGTGAAGCATCATCGGCGTTTTAATCAAGACAGAAAACGCCATGCACTCAAGTTTAATGAAATATAAAGTGGGTATGGAAGACAGTGGTACATAGAGGCAAAAACAGTGATATTAAATTTAACCAATTGCGTTACGTACCTACAAAAGCATCTTCTTCTTCTGTCTATGCTTGAGCTTCTGCATTATGAGCTGGAGTTAGTGTTGCCCACTGTCATTCACAAACATATGCGTGATAGGGTAAGAAAACAATCTAGGTTAAAAAAACATTGTTTTTACAAAAACGAAGATCGAAAACGAATTTAGTATTTTATAACTAATGGCATAAAATTAAAAATGAATCCAATTAAGAAATTTAATCGTTATTTTGTATGTAGTTTAGTTTATTAATAAAATTATAAGATATATATTATATTATGCTTTGATTTACATATTTTCTGTAACGCAGCGCAACATAAGACAGCACACACACACTCTCTCTCTGTCTGCGCATTGGACACATTGAACGCATCGACAAGAGTGTTGACAGGTAGCACTGCCACCTGGTATTTATTTCCGGTAAGATATGAGGTACAAAAGACAACCATGTTGATTTTCAAACAAATCTGGTATACTATTTTAGCTTTATCATGAATGCTGTTTGCGGTGCCGAAAAACGCTAGATTTAACGCCATACGCCAGATACGAATGTTGCAAGCTAGATGCCTATTCAAAAATGCTAGATCTGGTAAGAAAAATGTTGGCAACGCTGGCTAGTAGGTAGGTACTTCTCATTGTGGAAAAAATAACCGAAGTTTGCAGCCGTTCCGCTGTTGATGTTAGCTTTAAGTTCTTCTGGCTTATTTGTTTAAAATCTTATATTATTTTGAAGAACATAAACAAATAACAAGAATCATATTAAATGTATATAATATATTATGTTATAATATTAAACTTATTTGTCTATTTGGCGGTTGAAATTGTGTTTGTATTGGCGTCCAGTCGGTGACGCCAAATCGTCGTAGACCTCTTAGAAAGTTCTTTCCGTGATATTCACAATTTTGAGGACACTACTTCATGGTGCACGGCCGACAGCGCGTAGAGACGTGGCCATGGCCCCCATAGGGGAGAGGTTGACAGGGCTCTAGCCTAGAGGCCCGGGTTCAGGGGGGCCCGGCGTGGCGGGTCACACACACATCCTAAACACACATCCTAAATTTGCTCTAATAGTAAAAAAAGTCGCCTGTGGCGCTATTTTATTTCAAGGTTATTACCATTTTAAAATATGGTTGTGCGATGCAATTTTTGGTTATTGTGTGTTGATACTCGACAACTTCATAATTAGATGTGTTAAAAATCGCTAAAAATACACTGAATTTTTACTCTGAACTGAAACTGTAGAACGTCAGACTGCCTTTAACCTTAGTGATAGGTAGCGGGGCCCGCCAAAGATCCTGGCCTGGGGGCCCGCTTCAGGATGTGGGGGCCATGGACGTGGCATACCTATTGTGTTGGTTCCAGAGTACATACATCATAATACAGGTTGTTTAGCCACTCGACTTGACACAGCAGTCTAGGAGAGAAAAAGTGAAAACATCACGAACAGCTATGCCGCGGGTACGTATCTACGTTTCAGCTTGATTTTCTTGCAGCGTTCACTATACAATAAACATGCAATATCCACCGTGACTGGAGCTGTATTTTTTGGTTGTCGGAATGTTTAATATGGAGAAAAACTTTAATAATGGCGGAGGGCAGTGGCGGCGCGGCGAGCCGTGTGAGGGAGGGGCGGCAGGTACGGGCCGGCATGGCTATTAGATTTCTCCACGGTCAAATATCCAATAATGCGGCACTTGTCCACGAACACAGTGGCGTACGGGTTGTTCGGAGAGGCCGTGATATTTATTGAAAACTTACGTAACTATAAGAAAGGGTAGGTACTGCTATTACCCCAGGTACGTTGCTGTTCTGAGATATTTCAGAGTAGGTATACCAATTAAAGTAGATACAAATACATTACCACGTTAAATCCTACGCGGAGCAAATGGACCGCCACGGAGTTTTTTTTTTTACGATTGATGGTCATTAGTCATTCGCCTTTTTTGCCGATCGCCGGATCGATCCCGTGATCTACGACTTCATAGATGGCCGCTCTACAAACTGCGCCACCGTGGGTGCAAGCCACCCGGTGCTCAAATATGTCGTGTTCGGAAACTTTTATTTTAATTTTAATGTAATTATTTTTTATTCTGGACAGAATATATGCAAGTTTTCAGAATGCAGATTCCTTCGTTGAAAAAACATAATTAGGGAACGCCATGCTCATATTTTGTTCAGACCAAAATATGTACATGTGTGTCCGGAAACTTATATATATGCAGTTCGCCGTAATACACTTCACCGTGAAATGTTGTATCGGAAATATATGGTAGTATATTAAAGACCGTCCAACCTCTTTGGGTTGTATAGTACTGACATAAAATTCATCTCTAAATAAAACACGGTTCTTGTCTGTTTACACTTTACATGAAGCCAGCAGCAAACAAATTTTGAAAATAGCCGATATACTGGATTATTTTTTGTTAGGTTAGGTTAGGTTTTCATTCTTGAATTGATGAATTTTGCCAAAATCAGCTCATGAAAATTGAATTAATGTTCATATTGAATCTAATAAAATTGAATATCGTATAGTATACGGTCATCTCTTTCCGATAAGAAAGCTCACGGCGAACTGTGCCACGGTGAAATGTTTTACGGACAATTTATGTAACCCAAATATGTAACTACCTATATAATAATTTATTATAAATGGACATGGAATCGTTCGCCTCTCATTGGTTGTGATATTTCATTATTAGAACGATGCAAACTTAAAGCAGCTCTTGGATGCTATTTCTTCACTAGTGCCTGCACACTTATTTTCATGTTATGCAAGTCCTCTAAAATTAACTTTCAACGAATGAGATTCTCAGACTGGGAAAATCAGTGTTGCCTTTGATAACCGACAATTATTTCATACGGATATGTCCATACCTGTGAGGTTCCATCGAATTAAATGTAGTTTTGACAACCAATATCGTAAAAACATCACGATTTAGCCCGGTCGCATATTGATAATCATCTCGGCTGGGATACGGTCATAAATAAAAATCGGGCGCAATGTTGCAACTCCTTTCCGTGCGCACATGTGAGGTCATACCGGGACAGTGACGTCACGCGGCTAGCCGAAGCGAATGAAAAAATAGCATCTGTAGGTACATGCTCCAATGCGACATCTTATTATTCTACCAAAAATCCCACCAATGCTATATTATTTCAATTTCAATTTCAATTACAATTTATTTTTTAACATATTGTGGACATTACAAATAATAAGTTTAAGATGTTCACAACATGACATGAAACTTTATAATAAAGAGAAAAAGTAATAACGATAAAAATGAAAATATAAAAAGATAGCAGTGAAAATACAATTATAGGTACATGTATATAAGTTCAAAGCAGCACGTTAAGTTAAATGTGTTTTGTGAATGACATTAAAATCACATCGAAAAATTCGACGTGTTGCAGTCGAGATGATTTTCAATGTGCGACCTGGCTTAATTTACACAACACTTCATTTCACGACACGGCGCTACTTCCAATAATATTTTTTTTGTAAAACAATGTCGATAAATTTGCTAATGTTTTCCATCCGCGGTGGAATAAAAAAACATATTTTATGTTTAAAAACTGTTTTTATACATTGTTTAGTTGTTTGTGGGCAGATGTATGTCTGTACTAAGCGTAATTTTGAAAATAATAATCTCACCGACATCCATTCTGTGTGAAAATAAAACATGTACTTAGTGTATTTTGTAGCGTAGCTTCCTCTAATTAAAATACTTGGTTCATCTATGTGTGTGTGCGCGTGTGTGTGGCAAAGTGGGGGAAGGGGGTGGCGGTACATCGTTGTAAGTTTGTTCAAGGCAACTTAATATCGTTAATTAGAAATTTTCACATTTTCCCTGCGCGACTTTTCAGGAAAATGATCGTGGTGGAATATATTAAAATATGTTTGTCTTGTGCCAAAAGAATAATTTGATCGCACCAAAATTGAAAGCTATTACATGCCACGACTAACTTTAGCTAGACTGATTCAAATATAATATTATTATATATCATACCTTTGTCATCTTATGTACAATTTTGACTAAAATTATTTAAGTACCTACATAAAGAATCATATTATTTTTCAGGTACCTAATCCACTTTTTGATAATTTGTAAAACCAAAATACCGAAAGATCCCGTTGAATAATCTTAGTTTTCGTTATTTGGTCAATCTGTACGATAGTACAAATAAAAATGATTTTTTTGTATTTTTCAATTGATAATAGTTCACTTGGAGGTGATTCATTCAACCTGTACGCTAGTGCAAATAAAAATGATTTTTTTTGTATTTTTTAATTGATTAGTTCACTTGGGTTCATGCGATCATATTATGTTTATTCTGTATAAAAAAAATACATTATTGGAATCTAAAGCAATTGAAAATGTTTAGATTGAGTTAACCCTAACCGAAAGCATTAGACAAAATCAGGTGTTAGACAAGATTATACCTTGGTATTTTATCATGTAATGGTCCTAGTCAAGCGATTGCGAACTATTTTACCCTTTCGTATAAAAAAAACTAGGGTTACATGCAAATTGTAGATAAAACATTTCACCGTGAAACAGTTCTCCGTGAGCTTTCTATCGGAAAGAGATGACCGTATCCTATACGGTCTCCAATTTTATAAGATTCAATGTGAACATTAGAACATTGTGCCATGAAAATTGAATTTTCATGGCCGATTTTGGGAAAATTCATGAATTCAAGAATGAAAACCTAACCTAACCTAACAAATAATCCAGTATATCGGCTATTTTCAAATTTTGTTTGCCGCTGGCTTCCTGTAAACTGACAAGAACCGTGTTTTATTCAGACATCAATTTTATCTCAGTACTATACCCAAAGAGGTTGGGTGGTCTTTAATATACGACCATATATTTCCGATACAACATTTCACGGTGATGTGTGATACGGCGAACTGCATTCGTACAAATTTCCGGACATGAAAAAATAGAGGGATATAAGCTAGCATTATGCACCTAGATATTAGTAGTATTATTGTATTTATTTTATATATATATATTTATATAAAATTATCGGTAACGCATGAGAAACAGAAACAGAAATTTATACAAATGAATACGAGAGAGCGAGACAGAGAGAAGACGTCTAACAAAGTGTAAAGTGAAATAAAATATACACGTCAATGAAAATTCTAAATTTGAAATATAAATTGACACGAACATAAGGAAGAGTTTAAATTGACACGAACATAAGGAAGAGTTTATTTTAATCGGGAAAGAAAACAAATGATAGGATACTCTCAATAATAGTTAGACAGATGCGCAGAACTAGGTTACATCCAAGAATGTTGACAAGTTGCACTGTCACGTCCTGGTATTTTTTCTAGTTTTACAGAAATCGACCACCCCTTAAAGTGATACCATTTTAGTTAGCTATACTAAAGAGTTTGATGTTTCTTCTTACGCGAGCGCGACGTTGAGCGAATTGTTACGTCCCTCGGGGAAGAAGGCAAAGGAACCAGGTGACTTATGTGTTGAAAGGCTCTTTCCTTTGTCTCCTTACCGAAGACTAGATTTCTGTGTGGCTCCTAATTAGTATACACAGCTGTTTCGTTTAAAGACCGTCGTCTTGTAGGTAATTGTGAGGTGATTTACCATCAGGGATGTGTTTTAGACTGGATGACGAGAAGATGATCTAGAAGCAACAACGCTTTAGTTATATTCGTTTATTCAACAGAATGGAAGTAGGTAATTACACAGCGGACATAATATATTACAAGTGTTATAAGGAAATATAGATAATAGAAAAGAGCGCGAGGTGATATCATAATAATTAGTTTATTGACTTCTTGTGTATGATATTATTCGGGTATGTGTCCATAGTCCAACGGCGGTATTTTGAACCATATTTCTGTTTATAAATTTAGTATACTTCTATATGTATTGCATAATCTTATATATATAAGTATATATATTATATTTTAGCCCTTATCAGCTTTTAAAGTTGTGTTGGTATTTTACCAGCTTTGATAGGCTGATAGGCATAACATACTCTGAAACTTGGTAGGTCATATATGACAGAACGAATATAACATCACAATTTATTATTACATTCATATTGAAATCTTTTACCGACAAGTTGGAACTGTGGACCTGAAAAGATAAAAACTTATATCTTGATACCCAGTTGGCTTATGTGATTCCTAAAACAAATTCAAATTATTGTCAGAAGTGCAGAAATAGTTATAGAAAACATCTCTGTATAGTTTTCTAAGTATTTTCACTTTATTTTCAATAATATTACAATATTCCGTTTTATGATACTGAATTGCTTGGATATTTTGTTACTTGTTATACGAACGTAGAATGTAAATCGAAACGTCACAATATTTTTTATCCATTGAAAATCAAATTGAAAATGGCGTCGCAGTTTCCCGCGTTTTCCATTTTGACAGCTAACAGTCAGTCATAGACAACAGTATTTTGTTTCGGCGTGCAATATTTTCATGGGAGTAAGTAGTGAAGTAAGTAACGAGTCCCGCAGGCCGTTGCTTGTTAGTTGGATGATGCAATTTGTGAAATTGTCTAGAAGTGGGCTAGGGCGGGAGACAAGGGTACGTCATTAGTTCAGCGGAGCTCGCTATCATCTGTCCTGTTAAAAGAATGTTGTTTAAGGAATCGTTTACGGAAAATAATAACGACATTTCGAAAGAAATTAAAATGAATTACTTCGAATCTGTACGGAATACATAGGTAGCCGTTTATATTTCGGGAATTGGCAACACTGGTGTTGCTAGGTGCAATTTGACTTCTGTATTTTGAAGTCTGGCATTTTTAACGGCAAAAATATTCAGAACGTTTTAACATACGGACGCTTTTTATTTATTTTTTTAAATTAGTTTAAAAATTTTATTTCGGCCAAAAAATGGAATTAACTCGTGAAAATTTTCGTACGATTATTTTTTACAACTTTCGACGTATATTATCGCGGGAACAGTGCATCGCTGAACTTAGTGCTTTATATGGCGATGAAACATCATAAAAAATTACGGTATATCGCTGGTTTAGCGAAATTTATCGTGGCCGTCGTTCGCTCACAGACAAGCCGCGAAGGTCGTCCAAAATCGGTTGTTTCTCCAGAAAACATCGATGCTGTGCGTGAACTGATAATGCAAGATCGTCATGTGACATACCGTGAGCTTGAGGCATCCCTGGGCATTAGTAACACCAGCATGTATACGATCTTGCATGAAAATTTAGACGTGAAGAAGCTATGTTCGCGTTGGATCCCGCATAATTTTGACAATCGCACAAAAAAGGGGGCGTGTCAATTGGTGCAAGGAATGCTCAAAAAATACGATCAAGGTGTTTCAAAAAACGTTTATAAGATTTTTACTGGTGACGAATATTGGATCTATACGTATGAGCCCGAAAGTAAACAGCAGTCGACCGTATGGGTCTTCCAAATGAGCTTAAACCAACAAAAGTTGCTCGAGCTAGAAGCACTACGAAGCAAATGGTCGCCTGTTTTTTTAGGAAAAAACGGGCCATGTCTCAACTGTGCCTTTAGAGAATCGTAGAACAGTCAATTCTGAATGGTACACAACCATTTGTTTGCCAGATTTTTTTGGTGAAATAAGGAAAAGCAATCGTCGGCGTCAAATCATCCTTCATCAAGACAATGCGAGCTCTCACACATCGGCTCAAACAAGCGCCTATTTGAGAATTCAAAACATAAAATTTATGGGTCATCCGCCGTACAGCCCCGATTTGGCACTAAATGATTTCTTTTTATTCCCGACAGTCAAAGATACATTGCGTGGTCAACGATTTTCTACAGCAGAGGAGGCGGTTGATGCATTCAAAAACTATATTTTGGAGTTATCTTCTGCAAAATGGCAAAAATGTTTTTCACATTGATTCAAACACATAGAAAAGTGTATAAATTATCGTGGAGAATATTTTGAAAAACAGTAAAAGTGTTTTCATCGATAAAATGATAACATGTTCAAACACGCGCGTTACCATAATCTTACTCCCTACTTCATTTATCGTTTGTCAATTTATGGCTACGGCCGTATGTTACAGCTTAACCACTGGGAAATTCCAATAGAAATGGCGTATTTAAAAAAAATACTACCTTATTCTTAGGTCAATAATTATTATAAAGCAATCATTATTCGTAGGATGTTTATCAAATTTGAATGGTCAACGACATAGCTTATAATCAATATCTTTAGAATTATCTTCAAATGTGTTAATCGTGCCCATTTTTAGAATAATAAAATGCCTAATTCTTGTCAAATTTGGGATCAAAAAGATTATAAAATATAATTTTTTATCGTAAATATGTCACTATATAATGTTAATATTAATTTTACTAATGGTTTTGTAAATGGTTTTAAAAATTAATAAAACTAAAAAATCTTAACACCACTGCACATGGATGTACTGAAATATGACTATATTCTAAAATATTAGAGCGAGAGGTTTAAAATAATACTATTTTATGTAATAAAAATACTTTATGTAGTCATCAAATGTTTAAAATAAATAAAAAGGATAATAAGGCTTCAAAATAATATAAATAGATTATCTACAACGTTTAAGGAATGTCCAGGGTTATGCTCTGAAAATACCATAAAAGCTCCATTTTGACCTACGCTGTGCACGTGGGCCTTTAATACCTGCTCATCAGCGCTCTTCTAAATCAAGCGACTATTGAGCTACTGAGCAAAATTCATGAATTCAAGAATGAAAACCTAACCTAACCTAACAATTAATCCAGTATTTCGGCTATTTTCAAAATTTCTTTGCTGCTGGCTTCCTGTAAAGTATAAACCGACAATAACCGTGTTTTATTTAGACATGAATTTTATGTCAGTACTATACGACCCAAAGTGGTTGGACGGTCTTTAATATACGACCATATATTTCCGATACAACATTTAAAGTTTGATACGGCGAACTGCATACGCACAAGTTTCCGGACACGCTGATGTAGAGAGAAAATTATGTTAGGGCTTTTTAGAGTCTAATATAATTCTGCAGTCCAAGGTAGACGAAAATAATGGATAATAAATAATACACTGAAAACAGATAATATTATTACATTTATCGATGATTTATTTAAATATTAATTATGATAAAAAGCAAACTTAGTAATATTATAAAAGTTGATTTAAAATAAATTCAGTACACATTACCCTAGTAAGAGAGCGCTTGAAGTTTATAGCGTTAATTAAAATTTCCGGAAGCATTTTTCCGCGCCATTTTCCCGCGCTACCCTTTTAAATATTATGGCAACTATGAAAAAGTCGGCCCCCATTTCGTGTCGTTATAACAAAATGTCCGTCCGTTCGAAAGAAGCCCGCTGCAGCCGAGTGCAGTTTGCAGTGGGCCGCAAACCATAGCGCTCCTCGCAAAACTAATTAGATACAAGCCTGAAACGTAATATGATACATGACTTGCATAATATGGAGACGGCAATTTAATTAATTTTCTCAGCGGAGGAAATTAAGATGAGAAGATATGAGGTGGGTTTGATGATAGTGGTCGGAGGGGGAGGGGGGTTGGGGTGGGTTATACGGGCGATCAGTTCGTGGGACTTGAAAACAATCGAGGGGGGCGCAGAATAGTTTTGACGCAATCTATATGAAACATCTCTGCAATATAGGCTGGCGAATTTAAAAATGGCTTACTGTAATAGATTAATATTACTAAAAATTGGTAAATATACTAAATATTTTTCTATATGTATTCATTATAAATGCATGAAACTTTTATTCAGAAAATATATCATGACTTTAAAGAAGCCCCGAGTAAGAAAGTGTGATAATATTACCAGTGTAATGTAAATACTGTCAGTGCAAGTGACCATAGCCAATAAACGCTCTGTTTATTTTCTCCATGCCTTAATTATTAATCAGTCTATATATCAGAGTAATAATATATAGAGAGTGGCTATTTTTCGACAAAATGAAGCCGTGTTTCTCGCGTATAATGCACAGTAGAAACTCAACTTTATTATTATTAACTTAACTATGGAATGTTTGTTATATCATCATGTTTCTTCTTCTATGGCTACCAAATTTATTCACAACATAGTTAAACATATTTTCTACTAAATTAACTAAAAATAATTACTAATCACTTTATATTTAACACAAAAACAATAAATTTCAGCAGCAGTTTTTAAATGAATCGTTCAAATCAATATTTACCGACGACGTTTCCAAAAATTATTTAAGTCAGCCGTAGAAATTCTATCTTACTCTAACGCATATTGTAGATATTAAGGGTGGACGTGCTCAGCGTAGGTCAAAATGGAACTTTTATTGTATTTTCAATGCATGATCCTGGACATTCCTTAAACGTTGTAGATAATCTATTTATATAGTTTTGAAGCCTTATTATCCTATATATTTATTTTGAACATATTTGATGACTGCATAAAGTATTTTTATTACATAAAATAGTATTCTTTTAAACCTCTCGCTCTAATGTTTTAGAATTTAGTCATATTTCAGTACATGCATGTGCAGTGGTGTTAAGATTTTTTACATTTATTAATTTTTAAACTCATTTATAAAACCATTCTGAGTAGGGAGTAAAATCATGTTAACGCGCGTGTTTGAACATATACCGTTTAAAAAAAAATATATTTTTTTCGGTTAGGTTAGGTTAGGTCAATAATTATTATAAAGCAATCATTATTCGTAGGATGTTTATCACAATATAATATAATATAATATAAATTATACTAATGGTTTATAAATGCGTTTAAAAATTAATAAACGTAAAAAATCTTAACACCACTGCACATGCATGTACTGAAATATGACTATATTCTAAAACATTAGAGCGAGATGTTTAAAAGAATAATATTTTATGTAATAAAAATACTTTATGCAGTCATCAAATGCTTAAAATAAATATAAAGGATAATAAGGCTTCAAAATTATATAAATAGCTTATCTACAACGTTTAAGGAATGTCCAGGATCATGGTTTGAAAATAGAATAAAAACTCCATTTTGACCTACGCTGAGCATGTCCCCCCTTAAGCGTAACGAATGTTTTTTCATTTGAACTCATGGTTCGTTTTTGTTCAGAACATCATCTATTATACCTACCAACTTTAAAATGATTCTTATTATAATTACAGAAAAAAACAAGTTTTTTTATTGAATATATTATAAAATTAGGTAACAATAATCTAAAACATAATTATGTATTACAAATTTTACATTCTCATGTAAAAAAGCTTCCTAATGTTAATAATATTGAAATATGTTTGTAACAAACAATGGTAATGAACTTATATGTATTATAATGATGCCCTAAAGCTTAGAGCTCATATTATGAAAGCTTTGAGAGCGAGCTTAATTATGTGTTTCCTTGTTGTTTAATATAGTAGTGAAACTTGGCAGCGATAAGTTTGCAAGTTATTAGGTAAATATTTTAATTAGAAAATACATTAAGGAGGTGATAAGGGGACGTAAAACATGTCAAGAAATACCGCATAGCAGTTTTCGAAACTCACATAATAAGATCTGACAATATTCATGTTGGTATATTATATTTTTTGCTTCATGGTTCAAGTCTCAACACTACACAGTGATCGAGAATAGTAAAGACTTGGCCAGACGAAATTTAGTTTGGTACATAATGATACAGTACTGTTTGAATATTTAAGTAAATAATGTTAATTAAGTTCATTAAAAATAAGCTGAAGTACCCGGCCAGGGAACTTAGAAATAATGGGAACTGAAATATCTAATGGGTGTGGAGTAACAGGTAGAGTTGGGTATTTCCCGAGAAAATCTCTAGAAAAAATCTAGAGATTCGGGATTTACAGAAAAGAATTCTCGAGAATTCTCGAGATATCGGGAAATTTAAAAAAACCCTGTAAAAATCGGAAAATAAGCGTAAAAACAGACAAATTCCAAAAAAATATGATTTTTTTTATTTATGTAAGAAGACAAACGACATAGAAGTAGGAAAACAAAAATAATTCAAAACATTACTTACCTATTATTCTTATTAATATAGAATTGTAAAAAACACAGACTATCAATCGCTGCGTCTGACAATCGCGTATGCTTTTGAGACACAAAATTCCCTGATGTTGCAAAAATTGCGCTCATTTTGAGTCGATGTTGGCTTAATTGTGTTAAATGCCCGGATCAGTCTTTGAACGTTTTGTGTTTCTGTCCACTTTTTTCATATAGAAAATCGTTTTTCCAATTAATATTTAATAATAAAGAAATCCCAAATCCCGAGAAAAGATTCTCGAGATTCGGGATGGAAAATCTCGAAAATTACTCGAGAATTCCCGTCGGGAAATTCCCGAAACCCGACTCTAGTAACAGGCAACCGATCTTGAGTATGGAAGAATATGATAAACTTAAGCACGTGTCAAGAATACGCTTGTATTTCGTTCTGATAACTGCTCTCGGTTTATGCACTCATCCTCATTCACTATTGGTGTATTTGAAGGTTGCAGCACACACTATTGCACGTATATAATATTATGTGGTTAATTTTCGTAGGACACTCACAAATTAAAAACCCTACGTCAAAATGCAGTGAATTGTGGAGCCTATTCCCTATCGGAATTATATTTATTAATTTGTTATGTAGGTATACCCAGCTTTGCTAGTGTGTGATTTATTATTTTATTCAACAGATTTGACAAGGTGTGCGCTTTTTTATTATTTCAAAAAATGTTTTGTCTCTTTAAAAGAACCGAGAGATTATTTTGAAATATCGAATAATAAAATTATTATTAAAGTCAATCTTGAAAAGTAAATAGACAACACCCACCTTTTTTTGAATTTCGATCTGAAAACCGGTCACAAGAAATGTATCGATAAAGGTTTTTGATACAAATACCCAATGCAGTCTATGTGATGTGCAAGTTTCATCAATATAGGTCAAGTAGTTTTTTAGTTATAACCGTACAAACGGGAACGAACACACTGACAATCCATTTTTATTAATAGGTACGTACAACATATAATATAATATTTTATTGCCTTTATTCCCTTTTATAATAACAATAGTGGCGACTTTATTTATTAGTATTGTCATTAAAATGGTCAGTCTTGACAATATTATCGAATATTTGAGGTCAATAATATATCGTATTGGTGAACAACACTTTCGGTATTTATTTGTTTATCAGGAAACGTTCGTCATAATAACAGTTAATGAGATTACGTAGTTTATTTTATATATTATTTACACTATACTTCATATTAGACTTGCTTGTCAACTTTTTATTTATAATTATGTCTATGAGGCGTCCAGTTGTCCCGTCGTCCAGATATCCTCATGTCCAGTCGATGTCGTCTACATAGTAACGATGAGTCGTCTCGTGTCTACCACCCGCTATTTCTTCAAACAATTTAGTGTGCAATGTTACAACTGCGAAGCCTAGTTTAAAATAGTCCGTCTCGCCTTCTGTACAATTGCGTCTGGTAAAAATCTGATCAGACAAGCAGATCGGCCCAACTGAAGGTTTTAAATACTTGAATACATATCTAATTTTTTTCTTTCAACTTACATAATATACGGAAACTCGAAGAGGATTTTTTTGGACCAAGCTGATAGGGCTTGATGACGAAACCATCGCATGCCCTCTGGTGATGAACTAGACTAGACAGTTCAATGATCAGACTCTATACCATTGAACTTGCATATCTTTACTGTTCTGACAGAAGACACTAATTCGAAAAAAAATACATATTGAGTAAGTTATACCAAAATGTTCCTTATTTCAAACTTTACCGTCTGGAAACCCTCTTAATAAATAAACAGTCTTTATTTTAAAGTCATTAGTACGATTACCTAATAAACTCACATGATAGACCATTTCAAACATTTTAAAAGCTTCAAAGTCAAATTACTCAACACTAGTATTCTCCAGATAGTGTGTTCTGCCAGAACAGAGACGATATTATCTATATTATTAGAGTCATTGTTGCTTCATTTAATAAAACGCATTTTTTTTGTAGGTCTTATTCCACTTTTAATCAATAAATTATGATCGGTTTCGTTCGCCTCAGAGGGACATTTTCAACTCTAGTATGGTCTGGAATAAGTACTACAAAAAATTGCGTTTTATTAAATTAAACAACAATACAAAGCAGTTCCACCATGAATTGACAGTAAACAAAATAAAAGAAATTATTAGAGTCAGTTTAATCAATACGTAGGTATCTATGTGTATTGGAATAAGATGTCACTGTGGAAAAATTATAATTATACTATGTAAATTGTTCTAGATAAGATGCTAATTTATAAATCAAAGTATCCAAGATTCAATACTTATTAAGTGTTATGACATTATTGAAAGTTTTTTTATGAAATATTTTCACAAGTCACATACCATGTTCTGGAAAAGCTTTCAGGGCTCGTGATAAAGGGGTAGGAATAGTGTGAAGGAATGGAACTATGCAAAAGAATAAATTCGTCGACAGTTTGTCGTCATTTTTGGAAGGAACGGGTAAAAAAAGATCTTGAGTTTGATTTTGGAGATTTTTAGAAACACTGAGCGGTGAGGGTGGCATATTTTTGCCTAAGTGCTAAATATTTCATGCTAAACCACGATATAACAAGATATAATATAATGCGTATAATATCTAGTCAACTGTTTTTAATATTAAATACTTTAGCTGCATATAATATAATTATTTATTTATCCATTGTTTTATAATATACTTAGACTAATAAATGTTAGGTGAATAGCATAATGTATAGATAAAAATACGTTTTTACATCACATGCTTAACATATTCGTGGTAAAATAATAAACAGATTAACCTACTTACTTATGCAGGTATAATATAATCGTATATTTTTACTCGTATATTGACGGCGAATTGTCAGTGCGTTATTAAAAAATAAATGAGTAGAGTGGGGTGAAGAAAGAACTATGCAGAAGAGTGTGGAGGTTGGGGTAGGTTGGAGGTGTCCGGAAGCACAATGGCGAAGACTTCCAATTAGGGTCCGCGCTTTTGTTCACTTTTAATTAACGCCACTCTGCGAGCCTCTTCCCCTGTTCCCCGCGGCTTGTGTGTCCCCAAATGCACCCAGCTTCCCATTTGTGCTGGATAACTGTGTAGTCAGTAAGATATGGTTTCACGTAAAATGGCTCGTTACTTTATTTTAATTATCTACAATAACTAACTAGGTACTCCTGAAAACGACATCAGACAAAAAGTTATTATATGAATTACTCTGGTAATCAAGATTTTTTGACAATACTTGAGGAGGTCCTGGTGGCAACCCAGATGTTGTCTGGGGTAACTACATGTAAAGGTAGGCTGTGGATCAACTCTTGAGTTGTAGTATCCATCGTGATTTAATGTTCGAATATCGTTGAAACAGGTTATGTTATAACTGAAGAGAAACAACACTGAAACTACGATAGTTAGTCACTGAATTTATTACTATTTAAGAATTATTAAGTTTTTACAGTGAAAAACACAGACACGATGCTACGAAATATGATTTTAATTAAGCAATATTCAATTATGCCTAGTTAAATGTCTTTGTGGACGGACTAGTACAGGGTTGGCGAACTTTTTTACGTACGCGCGCCAAAATTTCCCAAATATTATTTTTCAATTGTCTGACGTGCCGAGTAGTTATGGGGAAAAATAGTTTCTATTTTTTTTTTATTAAAAATGATGATATTCTAGATACCACTCACAGAACATAGCATGCATATAGCTTTATCACTTTTTTCAATTACGCCATACATTTGGGTCCACACAATTTTAAAACTGTCTGCCAGAATTACTACTTTTAACTTTAAGCTTTTGTGTCTTATTTTGTGTAGTCATTTATTGTGGGCAGAAATGAGATTGTTTGTCATTGGATTAATTAGTTTGGTTCTTTATGCACAAATTAACATCTGAATTGTTCTGATCAGATGACGCATTCTCTCGCTACAATAGCGGTCTCAAGCATAGTAAATCGATCAAAATTAGAGGTTCGTGGCGCGGCATTCCCCGCCGCCTGAGGTTCGCTACCACTGGACTAGTACATGACTGAAGTATAGTCGTGTCGGCACCTTTCGGTTCGAACTCATTCTGTTTGTGTTTGTGCTTTACTAGTTCATAATAATATACAGGTGTCGCTACATGCTTTCATTAGGCCCATATTTTTAATTATTGGGTATGATTGCTTGGTCTTATATCAAAGAAGACGATTATCATTGAAAAGACGTTATTATGAATCACTAATTATCGGTGCCGTGTAAAACAGGGATGACATGTCGCGAGGAAGATAAAAGCATGAACTAATCGTGTTATATAATAATCTCCATATCGTTTAACACGTGCAAATGAGGTAACTCCGTTGAGAAGGCCATGACGTGTCAAGGATGGATCCCAACCACCCAAGAGGTTACTTTTTAATAGACTACAAAGAAAAGGTCAAGCGGTGGAGAAAGTGGAGTGAGATGTTGACTGCACGTGGTTAAGATCTACTTGTTGTAGTGTAGTTGTAGTGCCGATGATGCATGGATTATCTATAAAAATCTTCTTTGAGTGTCAACACATTAAAAAATATATTGTGTTTTGGACAATTAAAAACATATGTTCTCAATAATATAATTATTTCTAACAGGTACATAATACGTAATCATGATTACTTTTTAATAGACCACAAAGGAAAAGTCAAGCGGTGGAGAAAAGGGACTGAGACGTCTACTGCACGTGGTTTAGATCCACTTGTGTTGTAGTGCCGATGATGCATGAATTATCTACAAAAATTTTCCCCGAGTGTCAACACATGAAAAATACATTGTGTTTTGGACAATTAAAAAAATGTGTTCTCAATAATATAGTTATTTCTAACAGGTACATCATAATAATAAATGTAATCATGGTTACGTTATAATCTTCACATTGATTTCAGGTGGTCATGTATGTACCGATATCTAGTTGGCTAGTTGTCATTGTTTATAATATGCTAACGGTTATATTAAAGAGGTATTATGTATTATATTTATGACTATATTGTGATTAATTAAACTTGGTATTCATTTAACTGGGATACACTATTTTTACGGTTCTTCCAGGAATGAGTTAAGTAGTGTGAAATATGACATCGCAGTACTTAAAATCTGCAAAAAAAAGAATAATTACTTTTTGATTTGGCATTAATGTTAGCAAAAATAGTTATGAATATAGTGGAACGATTTAATCACGACGACGCGCAGATGCGATATCTTCTATCTTCTCGTGTAGGTACATGAATTATTCAGAGCTAATGCGATTGTTATTACGGTTGATATTCTCAGCTGAATTTAAATCGAGCCTATTGCAACGACCGTGTCTCATTTTGAGCCAATATTATCGAACATTATGCTAACGAGACTTGTTTATAGTAAAATGATAAAATTATTTCAATAAGATACTTTACTGAAAACCAAAAAAATACTGGTTTTGAGAGTTTGCTTCTAAATATTGAATAATTACGGGTGGTTCATAAACATATATTATATTTTAAATATTTTTATATCTTAGTAATATTCAACGGTTTATATTGTTTATAAGGTTGTTTTGTTTTTTGATGAACTATGAAATTTAATCGCTGATAATAATATAATAATATTAATACTTTGGACGCACCTGGCGCGTAATGACCAGGCGACCGATCGATGTAATTAACGTGCATTTTAAAGATGGTAATTAAAAAATCATTATATATAGTCAGCAGCGAATGATAATATTGTAATCTGACCGCAATATTTTCTTCTTCGCGGAATTATTTTGTAATGGCAGTAAGGGGCATGTCTGCTTAAAAGGCATGAATTTGTTTCGTTCTTTTATCAAAAACTATATACCTAGTAAAATTTCAAAAATAATACTAACAAACTCTATGCTTACACTGGAAAAGAAATAATTAAAATCAATAATTGTCCCGGTACGAAAGTGGTACCAACGTTTAGTTTAGATTTGGTAGACCGAAAATGATTATAATTATGAGACAGAACGATTTCCTAAATTCATAACCTCGTTCGTTTATTTGCATCGAAGAATTTAACGGATCGTTTCGCGACTAGAAGACAGTTTCAATTATTAATATTTTCGTCACTCTATCATAATCATTTAATACAAAATGATGGAGTGTGAAACTCATTGACTTTTCATTCTTAAACAGCTACGGAGAAAAATTATTTTCTAAATTTATATAATATTAAGTACTCAGGTTTAACTAAATTAATACTTGACGACTTGTCGTACTAATTCCACAGTATTTAAAATAGTAAACAGTGTAAAAACATAATTTTCTTAATGGATAATTTTGAACAATTAGAGAAAACGTTCCTAATATTTTTTTATGCCTTGCACCCGTAAGAAAGAAGCCAGAAGCAAATTGATATATTGGTCCACTGAAAGAAGCGGGATAAAGATTATCCTTGTGACAAACGGAGTTCTGCGTGGAAAAATTGTCCCATCTTAAGTAGGGTATCGTGTGTTTTTTTGGTAATATCCAGTAAATAGTATAATATAATACTGTAAATATCGAACAATTCGACAGGTTCAACTTACTGAAGTAAACGCTGGTAGTGATAGGTTGGTAAAACCTAAAGCAGTAAGGGTGCTTGGCCTTTGGGATTGTCTCATAAGCATCATGGCTGATTTCTTATACTTGTTGGAAAATTTGTACCAGTTCGTTCCATAGACGCTTTCACCAACTTCCGTGCTCTGGAAAAATAGTTAAATAAAATTCAAAGAAATTCTCTGTTTAGAAATGAACCTAGCTTTCCAGAAAACATTACCAAGTATAATTGTGTTAAGATCTTAGACAATAGATACAGGTTAAGATAGTATTTTACTTATGTGAAATAAGTACCTGTTAGTCCTACTACATGTTGTGTTTTATTTTATTTAATGCAGGTTTGAATCCTGATGTATGTGGTATTTTTTTATAAAGATTTTTTCTAATGGATGTATATTTCTCAGATGTGTTTTAAAAGTTGTATAATATACATTATTATAGACAGTTATATAATACTTACATATAATATTTTTATAGATTTTATAGTAAGTATGTTTTATTATAGAAGGTGCAAGTCGGTTATGGGGAAGCCAGCGGCAAACAAATTTTGAAAATAGCCGATATACTGGATTATTTGTTAGGTTGGGTTAGCTTAAGTTAGGTTAGGTTAGGTTTTATGTCTTGAATTCACGAGTTTTGCCCAAAATCGGCGATGACAATTTGCGCGGTTCCCGCCTGGCTTCCCCATAACCGACTTGTACCAAATAGAAACACTTCCGGTTTTAGTATTTATTCAGAGTTAAAAAAAAAACTTCAAACGGTACACGAAAACAGATAAGATGACTCGCTCGACCAAATAACCAGATGAACTTGCCAAAGGATTTGTTCAGTTCAGGTAGGTATCACATTTGACAACTAGAAACCAAACTTATCACTAGAAATGAATCTCAATAGTGTAAGGTGCTTAGTTTCAAAATAGAGGATCTGAATGATCAAAAAGATCAAAGCTAATTAGACTAGGCTGACTGTGAGAAGTGTGAGTGATAAAAATTACCTTAGAGTATAGAGTTAAATCCGTCTACATAGCGCTTGCGGCGTATAGTCAATGGGGCGTGCTATCTATGGGTCTATAGAGAGTTTTATTAAGTATAAATATTATTTGTCCTTACGATGATTTGATTTCCACAAAAGTTAAATTGTTAGTAGTTTTAATTTTTTTTAATGATCATACCTTATTAATTATCGCTTGGCTGTACCAGCAATACTGGAATAACTGACAAGTAGCAGCGCCAATATATGTTAAATAGGTCATTTTATTTTCAGCATCTTCCTGCAAACAGATTAACCCTTCATATATTAATCTACCAAAGTTATTTATGGATCTACTCTACGCCGTAGACATTGCTACGATGGCTGCCAATATAACCAAGACAGCGAATTTTGACAATAACAGCAATGTATGACATGGGTGACAAGTCGATTCACTGATTCATACATAATTTGCATAATGTTGTAATGTCGCAAGAGGACAAGAGTTGGAAAAAAATACGAGTTATTAAAGTAGTCGACGGTCGGTAAGGGTCATTCTATTTATCTACCATTCATTCCGCCTTGTGCCGACATTAAGACCCGTTTCAGGCGGGACACCGGTGTCGCGCTCGATATAATATAGAAGGCCTTTGTATTCGAATAAAGGGGCCTTTGTATTATGTTTATGAACGCCCCAGAGCTAATGAGTCAACGCGTGTCCGGTACACTTTTCCGTCGGCCGCTACATTCTCAAGCCGCCGATACACTTGTTTTTATTACCGCAGCCAGTTTTATGTTCTAAGTTATAACGCGAAATTATGCGTTGACTCATTAACTCTGGGGCGTTCATAAACATAATACAAAGGCCCCTTTATTCGAATTCAAAGGCCTCCTATATTATATCGAGCGCGACACTGGTGTCCCGTCTGAATCGGGCCTAAGCATATTCCGTTGCACAAAAATATTGTTTACAGTAAGTTTTAGGTTTGGGAGTATCTCAACAGAAACAGATCATGAATATACCAACTCAATAGTACTACAAATTCTTTATTACGACAACTGCCTTGTGAATCGATGACTATCGAAAAACTGTAAGCCAAGGCTAGCTGAAGGCTGAATCATCCTGAGTTATAATTTATAATAAAATATGAAAATCGATACTTAAAATTAAATTACAGTAATTTGCGGTATCTATAAATATTATACCGCAGAATTTTGTGAGTTGCCGGGCGTTATCGCAAGTAAATAATATACTTGCGATCCAGTGGCGCACTCAGGATTTTATATTGGGGGGGGGGGGGGGGGGCAAGGAGAATATAAATTAGTCCCATAGGCTCTTTTAATACATCTACTTTAATAATGGAGCTGTCGTATATGTCGGAGTATCGACACATAATAATCAGAAAATATATTGCACAATTATATAATTTAAAATGTTCATGGTCATGAAGTATAATTGCGCCGCGGGCGACTTTTTTACTATTAAAACTAATTTATTTATGATGTGTGTTTATTTCACTTATCTGGTCAACCCGACACGCCGAGCCCGGGCCCCCAGGCTAGAGCACTGTCAGCCCTCCCCCAGTCATGACCTACACTACTCTGGAATTCGGGTGGACACCGAGAATTTTTTGACAGTTCCATTAGGGATTGGGTTTCTAAAAAAACCTGACATTGGTGTTTCGAAATTTTTGTGTTAGAAATTAAAATCTAAGATTTTTTTCTACAAAGGGTGCTTGAGAATAATTAGAAATCATTTTTTTTGCCGTGTTTTTATTTGTCTAAGCCCAAGGTATAGTTTATTGCCTTTCAATTTCAATGTTTAAAATCATTGTGATAATTTTCATGTTTGGGGGGTGCCAGGGCCCCTTGCCCCCCCTGGGTGCGCCACTGTTGCGATGTGCATGTATATGTACCTACTTTCAGTTATAACGCTTGGACGAAGACTAATAATTAACAGTACTGTAAATAAAATTGAATACAAATTATCTAGTGTAAACAAGAATTATATTATTATGTATTACAGTTTGGCAACTTACCGTTTTATATTTGAAAAATACAAGGCATATTAAAATTGAGCTGATCAGCAATTGAAAGAATAGAACAACCCCGAAAACTTCATTTAGGCTATCGACGTAGCTGTAAAAAAATAACATTGATCTTATAAAAATAATATCGTCAGGTAAAAAAGGGAGATTATAATATTATTCTACCGTAAGTGAAGCAAATGGATCTCCACATGAAGATTGTTTTACTAGACATTTTTTCAGACAGCTGCTCTACTAGTTAGCTCAACGTAGGTGCAACATAATACACGAATATTAATAAGTTATAATATATTATGTCGTTTTAATATTATATTATGGGTGCATTAAGTCTAGGGTTATTTATGCTCAAATTATAGTGACAGTCTCACAGATCTGACTCTATTTCTATGCACGACGATCGGCGATTACTTAACTGTAACCGATTATTGACTAAGTCACGCGTAAAAAATATGAATTACTATTTCGGCCACAACTCCAAGAAAGATTGACATTTCACTTTCAGTGGAATTGGAGCAGACGATCGGCATGAGGGTCTATCAGGGTAATTTGAGCTTTGAAACTTAAAAAAAAAAAAAAACATTACCTGATATCGATTTATTATTGGAAGAAAAGTACTGATGCGGAAAAATCTACATAAAAGTGTCAGTCAAAAAAGTGAACGGTAGGTAAAACTATACGTTTTTGGAGCTGTCAAAATAAACAATTTAAGGTTTCATGATTAATTACCTCATTAATCTCTCGTAGTGACTGATGCACTGCACCAAGATATTGACACACATTTTGTCCATCTCTTCATCAACACATTCGTCGTCATCAACCAATGTTTTCACTTTGATTTTGTTCAAAAGTCCTTCGTATTTCTCCAACGGACCAACTTTGTCTGAGCTCAGCAAACGGCGTTGGCGGAGTTCTATGCATGCGGCTGCGTACTCCTCGATGTTGTCAAGAGCATGGATGATCAGGTCGAATTGGCGAGCGGTGAGGACGAGATGGTAGGTTAGGAATGTATCGGCACCGGTATAGCCTTAAATTTACACATATATTTTGTGAGAGGGATTAAGGAAACGTTGTATTAAAAAACGGTTGCACTCCGCGGATTCCATTTTAATGTTTAGTTGAATATTATCTCTTAATAAACTAAAGATATATTATGTAATTCTTAGGTACATTGGTATTTTTGCTGATAAAGTTCAGATACTATATTAAAATATGATTCATTTAGAAGATTATAGGTGTCAGAGCTTTAAATGGACCGGAGTGCACCGGAACGCCTTTCCGGTTAATACAATCCCTAAAATTATCGCACCGTCTAGTGGAAATATTAATTTGACCATTATTTGAGCTCGATGTGCCATATAATAAAGAAATCTAACAGACTTATTTTTAAAATACAGATATACCTAATTAGATAATAATATCGAGCGCGTCGGTTCGTAAAATTTTCCATTTCGAGCGCTGATACGTGTTTCATAAATAATCAGTATTTGATTGTGATTTAAAAACACTCAATTGGCTGCTTGACCAGGACATTATCTAAAGTAGATTCTAAAGTATTTTATTTCTTTATTTTGTAGGTACTTAAAATCTAGATTACCTCATTTCCTAAAAGAGTACATTCGGGAAGACGCCATTTAAGATATTTCATACCTCTAATTTGAATATAATTACGGTTATATTGTTTTAAGAATTTCGGGTTTCTATTATGAATGGACACAGTGTAAGCACAGGGCATGGCATAGATCAGAATTAAAGTAAAAAAATAATCAGTACTTGACTCATTTTAGGGAAAAAAATATCTAGTGTTTTTCGTAGAGAAATGTTTATTTTATAATTAGGTAATTGTGCCGCAGAGGTGGACACGAGCTTTTATATTTTTTTTTTACGAAAACAGTTTTATTCTATGTAGACAATTATAATAAATACCTTTTTCTGTCGGCGAGTCGGCTTTTCAATCCAATAATCGTTAAAGCCGCGTTGACATGGTCCAAGTACGATCCAAGTACACATGGACCGAGTGCATTCCAAGTGACAGCTTTATACTAATTATTCCTATCCAAGCTACTCGGACCGCGTCCTACTCATCCAAGTTAGCTTGGATAGGAGTAATTTGTATGAAGCTGTCCTATACGAGTGGGCTTGGATGGCACTCAGTCCAAGTGTATTTGGACCGTGTCAACGCGGCTTAATTGAAAATTTGACATTTTCATACATTTTGATACATCATTATAACAAACTAAGATTATATGAGGTAATATTAAGTTGGGATAGGTTAGATTAGGTTTGGTTTGGTCTAAAAAGAAAGTTGTAAAATCTCATGTCCTCCTCTGGGGCACATTTACCTATAATTATATTGGTTACCTGGAAACGTGATAAATGCACACCATAGTTGTGAGGCGTATGTTATTTGATATCCAGGATACGTCGTCTGATCAACGGGCATTTGAGCTCTGAATGCTAAAATTAAACAAGTTATGAGCAATGACACTAATTATCGTTACCAACACCTACGCGGGTTAATTTACCACTGAAATGTGCAAAAAATACAAGTTTTTTGGAGCTGAAGGAGCTTCCAATGGAGTGGAATGGAGAATTTTCCTGGGGACAGTCGAGACGCACACTTTGATGACGTTGTATATGCTATAAATTTCATACAATATACAGTTCCATCTGTCGTCAAACAAGATATTAACGATAAGTTGTAGTATCCTTTTTTTGCACGGCTTTTTTTACACGGTTTCGAAATAACACGGTTTAAAAAAAGTACGGATTATTTTTTACACTGATTTTTCTGCTTTAACACGGTTTAAAAAAACTAAAAGAATAAAAATACGTATGTATGTACATATTTTATCAAAAAATTGCGTTGTAATGGACCGCACGCTACTGGTGCATACATATGTTGTCACCGGATGCCGCCTAGACATAGATACGTACATACATGGCGCTACTAGTCAATCACTTTGGGTTCGATACGAGAGACGTGTCGCGTGCTTCGGCGTCAGCGTCATTAAATATTTCCAGCGATGAGTGATTTTTCGCTAGCAAAACGGGCACGTTTATTGCCAAGTACCGACACTGAATGAATATATTTCTCTATGCTAAATTTAATTTAAATCAAAAACTATGTATTTTTATGTATACATATTTGCATGTATAAATAATAAATAAATTTGATTTATTTTTGAGTTCAAGAATTTCGTATTTTGAGTGGATTTTAAGTAATGGAACCTATCTACCATTTTTGTATGGGTACCTTATCTTTTTTTACACGGTTTTGTTTTGCACGGCAATCTTTGGAACGTATCACATGTGCAAAAAGAGGATCGGGTGTAGTTCCAAATAGCGTGCGCTGTGGCACATTCTATTTGACAGTGAATGCAGCAAAATGTTGCAAAAAGGAAATAAATGAATATGTATTTAAAAAATAAAATTCTTAATTTTTTTATTAAATATTCAACAAAGTATATTAAATCTGTATATCGACCGTGATAACATTAGTAAGTTTTGTCCAAATTAATAGACTTCGGCGCAAAAGTGTAATACGATGTAGGAAAACGAGCTCAATTTTTTGTCAAAATTCTAGAATTATAATAAAAGCACTATTTTCGTGTACGCTTCTTTTTCTAATAATAAAAAATGCAATTTTTTCTGGCATTTAATAACATTAAAAAGATTGGATTTCTCGATCAAAAATTATAGGTATTGTTATTTTTCTATAATAGGTGTCGAATTTTGTAATATCAGGCAAGTTTTCAACAATTAAAAAATGTGGACAAAAATATCTCCTCAATGATGATGGGTGGGAAATAATACATTGTGGATAATACATTCGGATCAGTAATTATTATTACTTACGTGTATGCATTATGCCCTTTTCAGACATAGTTTTCCCTGTAATTATTGTTTTCAGGCCTGGAGGAATGCAATAACCCAATAGTGTCAACACAACAAAAGCACCGTTCATGTAAAAGACAACCTTGCATTCCTTTAGTTTTTTATCTAACGACTCTCCGAGATATTTCCTGATTTTCAAGAATGAATTGACGCCTTTGTCATCTTCGCTTATCTCTATATTTTCGTCCAGGTCCATGTCGATGGCCATTTTATATAGAGGCATGTTCATCGCGAACTCATTGCGGAGGATTGTTGTTATTGTCATGGTGTAGTTCTTGTGTTCCACGTACAGCATGAGAAGTTTTACTGAGGAAAGTACTCCAGTTATAGCTGTGGATGCTGCTGTTGTTATATCTGCTAAGTTTGGCCACCTGTAAGAGAGAAATAATGATCGTGATGATATTATGATTCGTAGAGACCGACAACTTTAAAGTGAGGCTCCGCTACATAGTTGCCACTGAGCTTCACGTTAAACTTGTCGGTCTCTAATTCGTAAGAATTCAGGCAATAATTGTTATGTTTAACATAATCATTTTTGGAGTACTACCTACATCTACTTTTTATCATCTTATCTGGGACATCTGTTAATTATTATTGAAATGATTTCTTTTTCGAGTGCAAGTTTTTTAAAGTACCTACTTCATATTTTTGAAATCATACGAGTACTATAAAGTTTTCGATCAAATAAACGAAAAAGTTGGCACATAGAGACGTATTACCTCTTGGCAGACTTGCTCCATTTCTTCATTCAAATTCGTGTCTGTGTGTATATTACAACGTTTTTATTAGCTCATATTCTTGTTTGTCCGGTGGTAGTTTATCCAGTACAAATCTTGAAATCGATTTTTAACTAACTTCCCGACTAGCTAGACATTTTAAACTTTTAGAATATATCAGAACACAAAGCCAATGCAACCTTTTAATACTTTTAGCTATCTTTAAGCAGAATAGAATTCATTTTCAGTTAATTCTGTTTTGTATGAAAAGTTAGTTCGGAAGAAATCCGTAATCCAAACAACTATTATTGGTTGCTAAGGGGGTGGTCCTAAGAACTAAATTATTAACATATACGTGCGTTACTATGGAAATCAAAATGACATTTCAGTATTCTATATTATTTGTTTGCTTGTTTGTTTGTTTGTTTATTTGTTTGTTTGTATGTTTGTTTGTTGCAAAATAGAAAAAAATGATTGGTTGACAATTGTCCTAAATTATTAAAACATAGAATTGTCAAGTTTATAGATTCAACAGAAAATTAAAAAAACGTGGTATATAAAAAGTTCTTTTTATCTTGTAATTATTTGTTTTTGTTTTTTATTTTTGTCATAAAAAGTAAACTATTTGCTACGACCATGATTGGAATCTTTACCTGTAAACCATCTCGGCAAACTCTGAGCCAGTAACAAACGCATACTCGAAAATGTTTATCCATCCCAGTATGGTGAACAAAACCTTTTTAATTCCAGTGGTATATAACAGAGTTGGTGGCCACAGTCCGGAGATTTGAAGAGTTTTTCGTAATGGGAGCAGAGCCTTTTCCATTTTACCTTTAAATTCGGCCTCCATAATTATTCGATGTCGCAGAGCTAGAATCAATAATTAAACATTATTTATATGTATCTACTTATTTTATTCATTAACTACGTATTATTTTCCATAAAAGGATGTTACACAATATTATTAATATAATACATAATAAGAGAGAGTACGAATATTCTTTATTATGATGGCAGTTTCACAATTTTGTTTTAGACATTTTATTGGTACCTAGTGATAGAACAGTTTTTTTATTCATCGTTTCAAATTCACAATATTTGAGGAAGTAATATTCTTTATATTGAAGATTTATATGCGCCTGTCAATTACGTCGAGTCGAGCCTCCGTGCACCTCCAGGCACCATTAGCGAAGGGTGCAAGACTAGTAAATGCGCTCCCTAAAGACATAGACATTTTCAATGATGTACTTTGCATTTTGTTTTTGAAACATTATTTTATTGTACAAAACTGTTTATGTTTATTTTATTTGTATTATTATTATTGTCTTCTCTCCTGTGAGAGTAATATTTGTTATAATGTAAACCTCATGTTGTGAAAGTCCTGAATTTTAATCTGTTATGTCTACAATAATTAAAAAACCTCAGATAAATACGTATTATTAACGTAAACATACTAGAATTATATTATGTTTTGAAAGAAACATATTTTTTTCATATAATATACTGTTTTTTTTTGAATATTTAAGTGTCTCTAAACATTTTTTGTGATTCATTCCTGTAGCCTTATCCTCTTAGGTGCCTAATCTAAAACATCGATTTTGAGATGGGTTAACTTACGTTTTTGCCCAACTACAAACGACCCAGTTGTGATATTATCGCAAACATTTTTTTTTAATTGTCGTGGGAAGAAATATTTACTATCCCTATATGCACAAATATATATATTTTATAACCATCAATTCAATCATTCTTGGTTAGTAATACATGCAATTTTAGATGTAATATAGCAAAATGTAAAAATAAGATTAGACATTAATAAGTGTTGTTTTTTTTCTTTGGACCCAATATATTTTAAGGTTTACCTATATCTAGCCTTGTCAGTGCGTTATTGTGGTGTGTAATGGTTACTAGTGATATACATGTATGTACGACATAAACATGAGAGTAAATACAATTTAATTGGAATTACATTAAGTTTAGTAAAATGTAATATGAGAAAATAATAATATTATAATTAAATTTTAGCATAGCATAGTCAGCTGACGAGGTATTTTATTCTAGACGATTTTAATGATAATTGAATTATGAATTTGAAACTCTGTTATACCAAACTATTCAAAAAAATATTATTATGAAAAAATTGAATGAAACGTATTTTTATTTTCTACAAAAATTAATCTTCTTAAATTGGTGAATAACATGTAAAAATTTCTACTATTATGTCAAGAGAACTTCTTGGCCACCGCAGAGTGAAGGTTTGTATTAACAGATTTTGTTTTTATGAGAAATGGATGTCAGCCATTTAAAGAACCTATTAGGTACTTTCTCACTTAAAACACAAATTGAAAAACAATAATATGTGTCCTTGTCAGACCCAGGACTTGAACCTGGGACCCACGACACAATAGGCTGACGCTTAAGCCGCGCGGCCATCGTGAGAACTGACTAAACTATATCTCGTTGATAAAAAAAGTAATAATATCTATACTTTCAACAAACTGAATTGTATGTATTTTTTAGTTCCTCAGTAGCATTACACCCTCCCGTAAAAAAACCCACACAGTAGACGGCTAAGATTGATACTGGAAAAGAAAGGTAAACTGTACACATTATTTGTAATACCTACCTACTTTTGAAAGCTAGAAAGTTTATTGATCAATGTATTTTATTTTAATAATTACCAGCTTCTAGTATGTGTTGAACCTAAGAGATGATATTTGACATTGTGAATCATTGTAAAATATCACAAATATTTGGACGATTATTATTGGGTATGTAAGCTATCGAAAAGTTTGAAGTACATAGTATATGTTATTAGCTTATAATATTATTATTTAAACTGTAGACAGCGCCGGCGCGAGGTTATTTGGTGCCCTAGGTAACGTTTATTCGTGCGCACCCTTTTTAACAAATTGTCTCATTTTTTTCGAAATAATAATAAAAAACATTAAGGGATCATTAGACATAGATAATAGACACTTATTAATGGGGAGAGGCATGCCAGCAGAGAACCTAGCGGAAAGATTTGAAGCTTGCAATTTGAGATTTTTTTTTGATAATTTGCAATTTCAACTGTAGGTATTAATTAATAAATATGTATCTGAAAACATTAAAAAGATTTTTTTTTAAATTCAAAAGTAAACTTGCAATTGTAAAAAAATAATAATAAAATGTGAATTCGTTGCAGGGTCAGATCTTATTATTACATTTTATTTTATCATATTTATAATTAAAATTTAGTTTATTAAGTTTTCAATTTTTCGTCGTGTAGACTTTTGACTAATTCATCGTTTTAATATTTTTTATGTTTATTTTAAAAAAACATCGATTTTTATAAAAATATAAATGTATGAAGGTAAATTGAAATCCTTTTTATTTATATCAAATTTTATTTTAGGTATGGTCCCAATATTGAAGCTCGATTGTGGCTTTCGTATATGGTCTCTTTTTTATCTTGGATTAGCCTAGACCGCCTACCTGGGAATGTCGTAGTTTTAACAAAAACGGTCGATAGAAAATAAATTTTTTGAATAGCGATCGGAATGTATTCCGAATATCGTGGCAAGAGGTTGCGTTCCAGGTCCATAACCACCTTGTAAACGTTTTTAGGTAATTAGGCTAAACAATACACAGCTGTGTGACAAAACCCCGGGATTTGTATCGTTTTTACTTTTTGTATACCTGAAGCTGGCCATGGAACGCCACCAGATTCCGAATCCGATCACTACTTATGATACACAATTACAACGAACAGATAAAAACATCAAAATAAAATAAAACGTATTATTTAAAATGATTAAAATATGGAAAATAATTTTAGTTCTCCATTTATGCGCCCCCTTATGGTTTGCGCCCTAGGCGGTTGCCTACTTCGCGTATATGGACGCGCCGGCCCTGATTGTAGATAACTACTTCAGAAGAAGTAAACACTTTAAAAGAATAACTAATGTGGAAACGGTCGACGCAATATTTACTCAAATTACAGTTGAAAAAAACAAAACTTCAGGGCGTAAAAAAACTGATAAAATAATGGCGTGTATTTTTTAAGTAATTAGTGTTAATAGACAATTTTGAAAAGTTTTTGTCAAAAAAAGTGTCAGAATTTTCACTCATTCGTAAGTATTTATTTCGAAGCGTCGGAATAATGACGCCGGTTTCAATGTGGAGGGTAAAATAATGTTTGAGCAAGTAATAAAATTATATTAAAAAATCGGTTGTAAAACTAAATAATCATTATTTAAATTATGTGTGTCAGTAGATAAAACATATTATATCCATTATTATTCTGATAATTTGGCAACAACTTTATATGGGACGAATATTGTTTGCTAGTGCATCAGTTCTTAAATAATTTATAAATTGATACGGTGATCATGCATCCCTCATTTTAGAGGACAGTTTTTATTTTAGAGCGCTGACATTTATATTTTTCGTAAGCATAGATTTTATATTACGTTGATACATACTTAAAAATGTACATATTACGTTGTAAATAACGTTCGATAGTTCGGTTGTGTAACAACAGTGAGATGAAATCCAAAGGAGATACAACAGGAGCGATATTTATTATATTTTTTTGGGAACAGTTTAATCGTTTTCGTCTAATCCCGAGATTGGTAAAAATGTTAATTCCAATAGTGATTATTCTGTATTTAAAAAATATATTCATATAAGTTTTAGATGTCTCATATCTATGGATATGGAGAGGGTATAAAGTATATTATACATTCTCATATTATAGGGGTGAATTTAATTGAGTCGGTTTAATCACTAAATTTTCGGATATATAGTGGACCAGTGACTAATAATAGTCGCTCTAGGATTAGTTTGGTGAAGCTCCATTTTTGACGAAATTAACTTTTTAATGCAGTTCATTTTCTTGTGTAAAAACGCATCGAAAACATTAAAAAAATATTATATTTTTCATTAGAAACAGAGATATTTCTTCAAAAAATGTCCAAGAAACCATGGTACAAAATAATCAGTCGGCATTGGTTTGTCCAATGTGCTGACCAATCGGCGTCGAGGATTATTATACGGTTGCCACCCCCTCTACTGCATGATTGGGCAACGGATCGCTTTATCCTTTTTTTAATATTAGTGTTGTCTAGCTTTACGGACTACGTCTGTAATATGAAAGATCTTCCAGCATTGAAATATAAGGTAATGAACTTTATTTTTCCTCTCCTGCCCATTTCACATATTGTCGCTTTGGACAAACTAATCCTAAAGCGAAGTAATGTATTGTGCGCGCAAGATCCTCGCAGTTAGTGACGCTGGCGGCAAATAACTGAAACAAACTGACAGCTTTCAAATAATTTCGTTTTGTAAACAGACAGTAAGTAATAGAGTTTCTGATAACGATATTTCAAATCAATTATTTATGCAAACACCAACCTAAAAGAAATGAATAATTAGGAAGTAGGTACATAGGTGTTCGATGTATTTTGAAATGTGACATATCGAGCACAATTAGCGTTTTGCCATTTCTGGAATGAATATTCTGTTTTGAAATACTTTAACTGCACAATTAAAATGCTGAGATACTCGTAGTACCCAACCGTTGAATGTTATAATTTATATTAATTATTATTTATTTAGAGTTATTCAATTTGTATTGTGCGGTTTTTATACTTTTACCATCGTACCATTTATCTATGCATAGCTTTCGTTATTAGTTAAATTTACATAACGTCCACATTCTGTGCATCGTACTATTACTTAGAGCAGTGGTTCCCAAAGTTGACTGGGCTCCGACCCATCTAACAAAAATTTCCAATCTTGGGACCCACCTCTTAGCTGTCTTAGAGAAAAGAGGACATAAATATTGGTAATGCTCAGATTCCCTAGTGGCGAGTCGTGGAACTACTTAATGCTGTCTTATGTTCTAATTGAAATAAAAAAATATTTTGTTATAAGTGTTACCAATATGAATGAAAGACTGTTAAAATAAGAAACAACTTAAATAAAAAAAAAATATTACTTAAAAACTACCTACACCTGCAAAGTTTTTTTACAAAGTTATTTCAATGGGAAGGATGTATTTGTTTCTTATTTTTCTTCATTACAGTTTTAGCATCAACTTCAACTTTAGTTACTTTTAATCGCAGTGAGTTTGATATATCCAATTTATTTCGGTATTTAGTTTTAATGTTAACCATAGCCGAAAATCCGACCTCACATAGATATGAGGTAGTAAAGAGGAGGAGGACTTTCACAGCTTCATCGAATAGGCAAGGATAATTATCAGCAACTGAGAGCCAGAATTTCGTTGACTGTTTACGATTGAAACTATTTTTCAGTGACGTATCTTCTGATAAATCAATGAGTTGTTCACTTGCTTTTGTTTACATACTAGTTGGTAAGTCGTCTTGAAATGGGTTACAAAACCAACGCAACGAATCAAACTTTTTCATCTCTTCTTTCTTCCCTTTCTCATATCTCCTCTTTCTTCTATCTGCTCTTTCTCCGCTAGCTGGCGATATTCCGCGACTGTACTGCCATCTGTAGTGCATTGGCAATTCAAATTATTACCTATTATTTTATCACAATATTTTCCGTAACTTAAGCTTATTTCAATTTTTAGGAATTATAAATAGCTGAATGAAATATCAAATCCATCACTTCCTATTTTTGTAATTCATGTATACAGTGGCGAGGGCCCACTAATTTTCGCTCGCGACCCACTGGTGGGTCGCGACCCATAGTTTGGGAAACCATGACTTAGAGGATAAAGCTCAGCGTTATTAGACGTGTTGCCTGTTCTTACTGGACTGTTCCAGCTAGACTTGCTTAACAAGGTTCGTAGCATCACAACCGCTTAGCTTGGTGGCCTTGGAATATAAGTTGGTGGGGTGGTATCACAATTTCGCCACATACTTACATGTCTTGGGTCCACCAACTTGTACGGACTAATGCCTAGCGAGGGCTATGGTACTCCTTCAAGGGTGGGAAAACGTCAAAGTTTTTTTAGATATAAAATGGCGCATTTAAATTTATTAGATCGACACCAGACAATATTGTGTCGCTACATTTCAAAATCAGCCAAGTCCACCTTTAGGTATTTTTGACTTTTTTGTGAATTGATGAAGAACTACTTCTTTCTAACATTTCTGCATTATCAAAATGTGGAATTTATTAATTTTAAATATTCTATACTCGAAATAATATAAACTTTCACCCTTGTGACTGTGTATTTGAGAAAAAAATGCTGTTTTCTCCTATTCATCTATTGTGGACTTGACTGATTTTGAAATCTAGCGACACTATTGCACTTCTCAGTTCGTAACAGGATATGGTGGTTTTGTTTCTAAGTTCTTTCAGGCTTGGCTTAACCCTTTATAGGGAAAATATTTTTTTTGGCTTCTGAACCATGATATTTTGAAATACTTATATAAATGAAGTAAATTTGATAATTAAAATTAAAAAACATTTATTAATAATTCAGAAAAACTAAAATTTCCATTGGTCAATATATTAACCAATTGACATGTACGACAACAGCTTGTTCAACTGTTATGCCATCAAGCAATTCAAAAATGTCATCTTGATTCATATTATCAAGTTTTTCAAAGGTATTTGTATTTTTATTCATGTTTGCTGAAACAAAACAAAAGAACTTATAGCGATCTCTGAAATGGTTGAAGATTATTTCATGAAAAGAGAAAAAAATGTACTATGTCTCAATAACGAAATTGAAAACTTTCCCGATCCCAAATGTACTCATGAAAAATAAAAATATGTAACGATAATACACTATTATCTTAATAATAGAAATAACTAAAAAAAACTACGCCGCAAAATATTAATTAATATAATAAAATATTTTTAACAACACTACACTCAACTTCTACCTACACAAAATGGGCTATGGTTAATGGTTTGACTTTTAGACATACACACTGATTTCCAGCCACTAATGCCAACTTCACGCCTGTTGGTCTTTGTATTAACCAAAGAGCATTCTTGACAAACGTTTGAAAATACGATGGGGTCATTACTATGACAATAATTGAAATACAGACCATAGTGTGAGTGGTTAAAAATTTAGCCTTTGTCCTATAAATGGTAGAATTTCCTATTTACGAATTACAGAAAGCCGATTACTTCTCCTGGGAGTATACCCATAAATTATGTAGGGCGAAAAGGAAGAGCTTCGGTTGGACCGATCGGCCATCGTGAAAGTGATTTACTCGAGGAAAAAATTATCAGTTTCTAAACAGCTTGCGGCGTCATAAGCTTCAATTACATTTAGCTACTCTACGAGCTGTTTGTTGGCGAATTTACAATCTGCCTATAAAGTCGCCCAGTGTCATCATCGAACAAGCTAACAAGCAGATTGTAAACACTCTACCGAGAAAAGTTGCAAGTCGGTCAACTTTACACGCTACACGCCGGTGTATGGGCCTTACTGCGTCTGCGCAGTAGAGACCTCACGGTAATAAAACGAACTACGTTCTGTCAAAATAGTAGCTGGCTTGTGGCTTCTCAGCGAATGGAAAGTTTTGTGTGTCACCATCACAATCGCAGTAGCTGAATCGCCCGCTTTTAAATTCGCCAACAAACAGCTCGTAAAGTAGCTCAATGTAATTGACGCTTTACGGTGAGCGAGGTCTTTTTCATTAAGGTTTAACTATAATGTTGGTACCTACATTAATCTAGAAAATATTCACCTGGAACACTGCATAACTTTGAAGGATGCAAACGTTCTGCCATGGCATACGTCAGTATTCTGGATGTGGAGAGGAAGCAGGTGATGGAGGGAAAGGCATGTGAATAATAAAATTTATGTATGCACGGACCAGGTATTTATTCTAATTAATATGACTAGTTTTTGATAGATTCAATTACAGATTTATTATAGTTAGATATAATCATTTTAAGGTTCTTCTAGGAACGAGTTTAGTAGCGTGAAATATGACATCGCAGTACTTAATATCTGGAAAATTAAAGAAAATCGAGAGTTATTGGTTAGTAAAAATGTTTTATTATTAATATCAAATTTTATTTTAGGTATGGTCCCAATATTGAAGCTTGATTTGATATAAATAAAAAGGATTTCAAATTATACACATTTATATTTTTATAAAAATCGATATTTGTTAAAATAAATATAAAACATATTAAAACTACGAATTAGTCAAAAATCTCTTAAATGATGCTTAGAAAACTTAATAAACTAAATTTTAATAATAAATATGCCTATAAAATATATGTAATAATAAGGTGCGGTCCAATTCAACAAATTCACATTTTTTACAATAATTGTAAGTTTATCTTTGATTAAAAATATTATTTTTTTCTTTTTAATGTTTTCAGATACATATTTATTAATTAACACAGTTGAAATTGTAAATTATCAAAACAATTGTCTCGAATTTAAAGCTTTGTATTTTTCCGCTAGGCGCCTCTAGTAGGTAAAGACATCATCCAAAAGAAAAATGCAGGATGGGTACGAATCTTGCTACGAATAAAACAAAATACCTCCTTTTCTCGAAGAATAATCGGCATTACATATTTATTTAAATGATTAGACTAGCGAATTAGACTAGGACAGCTATGTTTTAAGTTGAATTTTGTGATTATGGTCTAAAGCAGTGCTCCGCAACCGGTGTGCCGTGAGACGATGCTAGGTGTGCCGCGGTGCAATAGCAAAATTTTCGTACATGGCTGGTAATATAGTTGAGCACCTGCATGAACTTAATAAAACAATGCAAGGTCAGAATGAAAATATATTGGCGTGCTCTGATAAATTAGAAGTCAAAAATAAAATGGAACTTTTGCAGAAGAAGTTAAGACAAAGATTTCTACAAATGTTCCAAAGGAACTACCAAACCACCATTGAAAACAAGCAATTATTTTTATATCCGTCTCAAAAACATTTAACTTTGCTGCAAAAGAATTTTCATCAGTACTTTCATACAATAAATGCGACAGGATACGAAACCCTTTTGCAACCAATGCCGAAAATTCTATAGAAGCGCTTTTCCTACAAATTCGAGAGGAATTTGTTGAATTGATAAACGACGGGGCGCTAAAACTGAAGTTCGCCGATGTTCCATTGGCTATTATCTGGATTTCGGTTAATAAAAAATATCCTCGGATTTCCGACAAAGCTATCGCAGTTCAGCTCCCATTTTCGAGTCAAAAAAAGTCGCTATTTTATCACCCTAGTAAGTATTAATATTTTAAAACATGTGATTGTAAGACACAATTTATTATTATTGTATCAATACTCGACAAATAATTATTCCTAACCCGACAACTAACCATAATAATTATATTAATAGAATCCATACAAAAGATCGCTAAACATAAAATCAATACCATTAATTTTACCTCGATCACTATTTGAAAAACGCTATTTTAGAGTATCACACTGTCTTCAACCTAAGCGATAGGTAGGGGGGCCCGCCAAAGATCTTGGGCTGGGGTACCCCTTCAGGATGTGGAGTCCATGTTTTGGTGTATAAATTGTTTTACGTGTGGTGTGCCACGGAATTCTGGGAAGACCTTTGGTGTGCCATGGGTTGGAAAAGGTTGCGGAGCACTGGTCTAAAGGATTTGAGAAATAAAGGAGTAGGTAGGTACGTGATAATATATAATATATCGATACCTGTTTCATTTAAACATGCTATCTCAAAAATTTTGTATAAATAGATATATAATGTATTTACTTATACATATACATATATATTTATATTAATTCTTTTATTTTTTATGTTACTTTTTTATTTTTCTTTTTTATCTTTTGTATATTATTTAATTATTCATTATTCATTATTCTTCCTCATTTTTCTCATTTTTTCTTATGTAATCTTCTCATGTAATTTCTTTATATTTATGTTATTTTACTCTCTATCTTGTTAGGCTTAACTATATTATAATGTATATATGGAAACTTTGCTGGTTGCATTAACTTTTTATTATTATATTATAAATTTCTGTTATCAATATGTAACTGTTTGTTTTCCTTAATAAATAAAATAAAAAAAAAAAAATACGGAAACAACTCAAAATTTCAAGGTTTTGAGGTAATAATGCCGTTCGATGTAGAAAGGTCTTTCCTTTACAATCCAGTAAATAACCTTATAGGTTGAACAAGTGGCTGACATCCATTTCTCGTAAAAACAAAATATGTTTATACAAACCCCTGTGGTGGATATTATTAGGATCGGACATGGTTACGAAAGAGTCAAAAATTACTTTAATAGAATCGAAAAACCCTTTCTGAGGTTAATCATTCTACAGTAAGGTATTCAGCGCTCGAAATGGAAAAGTATACGAACCGGAGCGGAGCGCTCGACAGTTTTCTGAAGATATTTACATAGTTATCAAATTGGATGTGTATTTCATAAATATAAGTGTGTTAGATTTTCTAATATGTGGCCTATCTAGTTCAGATGGTCAAATTATTTTTTCAACGAGACGGAGCGATACTTTTACCGATTTTACCGAACAGGAACGGCGCTCCGGTCCTTTCGAGCCCTGAGTTAAATACTGAAATTTATGGGTTAATTCCTTATTAAATTGTAAAATTTCATTGTTCATTGCAGAATTCCACTAAACTAAATATAAAAAAAACATACAATTTCCTCAAAACCAAAACAAAAGCTATAAAATTAAAATGAGAATTTCCGCAAGAAAATCAAACGCGTGTTTCAAGTTGTTTCCCTATTGAAATAGTGGTATCGATATAGAAGTATTCTTTTTTAACACTTCAACAGGCCACGAGGCCCAATGGCAGTAGTGTAGTGCAATAGTAGTGTAATTAGTAATATAAGTGTAACAATCAAGGACACCCAAGATAAAATTAAGAGTATTTAGTATATTTTTAGCTATTTTTAGTATTTTTTATACATCCACTTCAATTATTGAATTGTCAAGTATCGACACACATCAAAAATTGCATCGTATAGCTACACTACTTTTTTATTATTATGATCAATTTTATTATTTGTGATGTGTGTTTAGCTCACTTAGTTGACCCCCCCGCTAGAGCCCTGTCAGCCCCCCTTGTGGGGGGCATGCCTTATTGTCATAAGATATAATTATGTAGTTTTTGACCTACAATATGTATAACGTAGTGTAAATAAATAAACGGATGTAGGGTCAACTTACTGAAGTAAACACTGGTAGTGATAGGTTGGTAAAACCTAAAGCAGTAATGGTGCTTGGTCTTTGGGACTGTCTCATAAGCATCATGGCTGATTTCTTATAACTGTTGGAGAATTTGTACCAGTTCATTCCATAGACACTTTCGCCAACTTCCGTGCTCTGGAAAAATAGTTAAATAAAATTTTAAGAAATACTCCGTTTAGAAATAAGTCAATTATATTATGAACCTAGCTTTTTAAGAAACACTACCAAGTATAATTTTATTAAGAAAGTATATTACTTATATGCAATAATATATGTCTTGTTTTATTTTATTTATTATTTTAATTTTAAAAGACTTATTTTATTTTAAAAGATTTTTTCTAATGGATGTATATTTCTCAGAGCTGTTTTCAAATTATGTATAATATACATTATTATAGAATGTTAATATAATAAATATTATATTTTTATAGAGAGTTTTAGTAAGTATACATTTATTACTTGTCCTTACGATGATTTGATTTCCACAAAAAGTTTTTTTTTATAGATCTTACCTTATTAATTATCGCTTGGCTGTACCAGCAATACTGGAGTAACTGACAAGTAGCAGCGCCAATATATGTTAAATAGGTCATTTTATTTTCAGCATCTTCCTGCAAACAGATTAACCCATCATATATTAATCTACCACAGTTATTTATGGATCTACTCTACGTCGTAGACATTGCTATGATGGCTACCAATATAACCAAGACAGCGAATTTTGAAAATCTCAGGAATGTATGACATGACTGACAAGTCGATTTACTGATTCATTAATAATTTCCATAATGTTGTAATGTCGCAAGAGGACAAGCGTATGAAAAAATACGAATTTTTACGTAGTCAACGGTCGGTAATGGCTATTCTATTTATCTACCATTCATTCCGCCTTGTGCCGACATCAAGCGTATCCCGTTGCACAAAAATATTGTTTGTAGTTTTAGGTCTGGGAATGTCTTAGCAGAACCAGATCATGACTACTTAAGTCATGCCCTTGTGCTTCCTCTAGATCACAGGTTCTCGAACTTATTTCGACCACCGCCCACTTTGAGATTTAAAAAAAAATCTAAAACCCTCCATATGTTTTAACTTACCTCTTTACATTGGGTATCATCTGCTGCGTATCTTAAAAACAGTTATTGCAAATATAATTTTTAAACATGCGTTATTATATGGATAAGATAGATAAGGTGTGACCCATATCCTATTTCTGAGATCAAAGAATGTTTCAATGAGAGGAAATAAATTTCATACTATCAATCATATTTAGTAGTATTTTTATTAACATTAAAAGAAGGCTTGACTTAAATTTAAAACTTATCTAATGTGTAGGATAAATCTGATGCATTTCGACGAGTTTGTTAATATCAGGCTCGAATTCACTTAAAAACAGCCGTAAGTCGCCGCGTTCAGTAACTTGCAACCAATTTCTCTTTTTAGTTAGCAACGTTGCTACAACACTAAATCTACGTTCACACAAATACGACGATTGGAATGCTATCAGAAATCATTGAACAACCGACCATAACCCAGGGTACAGTTGAGAGTGTTGAGAATAATGGATCGTTTAGAGGATGTTAAATTATCAACATAGTTTTAAATATATGATTAACTTTATTATTATCAACTTCATGAATAATAATATACAGAGTAATAGATTACAAGGTGTTCTGGTAGTCCGTCAAGTAACTTATCTTTTACTATTTTTTCTAGATATCTAAAGTTTACATGGCCTAACGCACGATGCCACTTTTCCTTTTTTGTTAATCTCGTTGTATTTGTGAAGGCTTCATTTGGATAATCATTGTATGTACTAATCTTGCTTGAATCTTTAGGATTTTTTACAAAGCTATTCATGTAGTATAAATCATTTATTTTATTAGCCACTGCTATAAGGTTTCTGGTTTTTTTATCAAAGATTTTGGCGTTTGAATCACGCGCTTCTATTGTGCAATTCTGTGTTATTTTTGAAAAACTTAACAGATTTTTCTTTAAGCCTTCTACAAAATAGACGTTTTTTAGTTCTACTAGCTCAACATTGTTATTGTTTTTGAAGTAACTTACAATATTTCCCACTTTTGTTGCTCGCAACTTTTTTCCGTCGGCTAGGTTTACGTCGATTGGTTCTTTAAGCTCAACGCAACTTGAATAGAACTTATCGCTTTTCACTAGGTGATCTGTGCACCCGCTATCGAGTAGCCACTTTATTTAACTCTCACTTGTTTCTTCACTGTTTACACTGAGTTTATGATGATTAACTTGAAGAGCCCACGTGTTCAAGTTTTGTTGTTGTTGCTGCTGCTGCTCGATGCTTGAAAACTGGTACTGGTTTCGCTGTTGACCTCTGCCTCGGCTGCCGCCTCGCTGGTATCTTGTGCCTCTGCGTCTCTGATATCCAAATTTCTCGTAATTGTTTTTGTTCGTCGGCTGTTGTGATGTATTGCCGCTGTTTCTGGTGCTGGGCCCATATCCCTGCTGTACATTGTCGGTTTGATTTGCGAACCAACACTGTTGCTTTTTGTGTCCTGGCTTATTACATACATAGCACAGGCCTTTTGTTTTTGTTTTCGTATTGAACGTGCTGACATTCGTCTTTTGTGGATTTTCGTTGTTTGTTAGACTTTTTTCTTTGATTTTTGATTTGAAATATTCCACGGTTTGTCTTTCCGTCGGAACTATGTCGATGAAATCACCAATCGCACTGTAGCTTGAAGGTAGTGCTTTAATTAAATATCTTATCTGTTCTTCTTGATGAAGTGTACCTCCTGCATTGACATATTCATTGCAGGTTTTTTCGAAGTCCAAGAAGAAATCATCTACTGTTGCATAATTCTTCATTTTGATTTCTTCGATTTTTGACCTACAGATTATCTGCATCGGCGTTGATTTTCGCTTCGCTTCGCTTCTGCAGCCAAAATTCTTGGTAGCCATGCTTGAATTTAATTTTTAATTCTTCGTTTGTTGTCAGTTCTATAAGTTCTTCTAACTGTGATGATTCTGCTGTGTTGTTGACATAGAATTTGTCTGCAGTCGCCTCTTTTGATTTCCCTAACGACCCTAATTTTCTTTGAGCCTTCTACTGCCCCCCTGAAAGACTCCAGCGCCCACAAGGGGGCATTATCACCCACTTTGAGAAAGACTGCTCAAGCGCTCGAAATGTAAAATTTTACGAACCGGAGCGCTAGATAATTTTACGAAAATATTACCTAACATACTTATCTGATTGTATTGTATTTAAAAAAATAAGTGTGTTAGATTTTTTTTATTATATCGCTCAGATGGTCAAATTAATATTTTCACGAGACGGAGCGAAAATTTTGGGGATGTTACGAACCGGAACGGCGCTCCGGTGCGTTCCGATCCATTTCGAGCCCCGAACGGCTCTAGATGAATATACCAACTCAATAGTACTACAAATTCTCTATTACAACTGCCTTGTGAATCAATGAATATCTAAAAACTGTAAGCCAAGGCTAGCTGAAGGCTGAATCATCCTGAGTTATAATAAATGTGAAAATCGATACTTAAAAGTAAATTGCAGTAATTTGCGGTATCTATATACCGCAGAATTTTGTGAGTTACCGGCGTTATCGCAAGTAAATAATAATATGCTTGCGGTGCGCATGTGTATATACTTTTAGTTATAACTCCTGCGGGTCTTTTCTATACAAAAGGCGACTATCGACCGCTAACGTGCTAACATGATAATGTCTTAGTATTTGTTACATCCATTTTATATTGAAATATTCTAATTGTGATTGTATTGTAATCAGTTAATCAGTCGAAACTGTCTCTCTCTCGCTCTCTCTCTATCGCTAATGCTCTAAAGTTTAGCACAGGCAGGGGGCATGCCGTTAAAATATAGCATTTATTGCAACAATTATTATCAGCTAATTGTAATTGTTACAATACATGTTAATGATTTGATACAAACATACCCTAGTTAGCGGTTTTAGCGGGCGAAAGCAGCCTTTTGTATAGAATAGACCCGCTGGAATGATTAATTTATTATAATGTAAATAAAGTTGGTTACACATTATCTAGTGTAAACATGAATTATATTATGTATTGTTGTTTGGTAACTTACCGTTTTATATTTGAAAAATACAAGGCATATTATAATTGAGCTGGACAGCAATTGCAAGAATAGAACAACTCCGAAAACTTCATTTAGACTATCGACGTAGCTGTAAAAAATAACATTGATTATAACAATATCTTTAGATAAAAAAGTAGACAATATTCTATCATAAGTGAAGCACATTAACCTCCACGTCATGATGAAGGTTGTTTTACTAGACATTTTTTTAGAGAGCCACTTTAAGAGTTAGCTCAACGAGGGTGCAACATAGGCCTTGTTAAATACAGGAATATTAATAAATTATATGTCGTTGTAATATTATATTATCGTACACTGAGATCTATAGGGTCGTAACTGGAAATAACATGATAATTTGAGTTTGAATGTTAAATAATGAACTATAATTTAATTAATTGCAGTAGACTGCTGAAAATTGTACCATGTTAGAATAATTTTGTGTAATTTATCCTACTGTAGTTAAATATATAAATACATATAATATAAATGTACTTTTTAAATTTATATTGTGGATTTTTCAGTTTCGGCCATATAGTTTGAAAATTAACGCACATAGTTTTAATAGAAAAAAAAACAAAATGCACCTTTTTCATATAAAATTTTATTAAAATTAGTGTATTATATAAAATTGTTTTAATATAGAAATAAAAAAATCAATAAAAATAATATAAAACAGAGAAATAAAAAAGAACAATAAATAATTACAAGATAAAAAAAACTTTTTATATACAACGTTTTTAAATTATCTGCTGAATATAAACTTGACTTGACTAGCTTAAACGATCAAAAAAAATTGTACTTGGTAGAAATACTAACTAATGAAAAAAAGTCATTTCATGTTGATTTCCATAGTAACGCAGGCATATATTAATAATTTAGTTGCTAGGACCCCCTAGCAACCAATAATGGAATCGAAATAACTTTTAATACAAAACAGAATTAACTGAAAATGAATTAAATTCTGCTTAAAGATGGTTAAAAGTATTATTGGCACCGTGTTCTGATATATTATGAAAGTTTCAAATGTCTAGCTAGTCGGGAAGTTAGTTAAAAATCGATAGCAAGATTTGTACCGGACAAATAAGAATACGAGCTAAGGAAAACGTTGTAATGTAATAAAATAACATAACTATCAGTAGGATACGAAATATAATTTATTTATTTCAATGTCGGTCGATTAAAAAAAAAGTGCGTGTATACTTACCCGATCAGAATGCAAAATATTAATCATCTGCAAATACATAAATATTGTACGAAAGATTAAATATTTTTAGGCAAAAGGGCCTCATGTGAGATAATGCCATATAGCTCTAAATTAAAATTTTAAATATAAAATAACCATATGGACACAATTGTGCCACTGCTTCCAAGTAGCAGTTAATACCAAATAGCTTTAAAAATAGATTTTTTTTTCTATCGAACTGCATTCATAAGTCATTTTTGGGTATATTTCAGTTATGACCCTATAGATCTCAGTGTGCGAATGTAGGTGCATTATGCTATCACTGCCGCGTTTATTAAGTCTAGGGTTTTATGCTCAAATTACACTAACAGTCTCAAAGATCTAACTAATTTTCTACGCACGACTCAGTTGACGATCGGCGATAGTTGGTTCGACGATTACTTTAACCGTAACCGATTATCGACTGTGCGCGAAAAATATGAATTATTTTATTTCGGCCACAACTCAAGGAAACGATCAAAAATTACATTGCACTATCGGTGGGATTAAGGCAGACGATCGGCGCAAAAAAACATCGATACTTGGTATCGGTTTATTATCGTTAGAAAAGTACCGATGCGGAAGAGTCTACATAAAAGTGTCGGTAAAAAGGAATCGGTATTAAAAAAAAACTATACCTGTAATATACGTACCTACGTTTCTGGGAGATATCAATATAAACAGTCTAAAGTTTTATGTTTAATTACCTCATTAATCTCTCGTAGTGACTGATGCACTGCACCAAGATATTGACACACATTTTGTCAATCTCTTCATCAACACATTCGTCATCATCAACCAATGTTTTCGCTTGAATTTTTTTCAAAAGTCCTTCGTATTTCTCCAACGGACCAACTTTGTCTGAGCTCAGCGAACGGCGTTGGCGAAGTTCTATGCATGCGGCTGCGTACTCCTCGATGTTGTCAAGAGTGTGGATGATCAGGTCGAATTGGCGAGTGGTGAGGATGAGATGGTAGGACAGGAATGTGTCGACACCGGTATAGCCTTAAATTTACACATATATTTTGTGAGATGCATTAAGGAAACATTGCATTAAAAAACGGTTGCACTCCGCGGATGCCATTTCAATGTTTAGTTGAATATTATCACTTAATAAAACTAAAGACATAATTCTAAGGTACGTTTATATTTTTGCTGTTAAAGTTCTGATACTATATTAATATATTATGATTCATTTAAAAGAATATACGTGTTTCATAAATAATCAGTATTTGATTGTGATCTAAAAACACTCAATTGGCTATTTGGCCTGTGCATTATGGTTTTAAGAATTGTTGTGAATAGACACACAGGAACTGTGAATTGGGCATGAGAGAGATTTTAATTAAAGTAAAAATTACAAGATAAAAATAACTTTTTATGTACCATGTTTTTAAATTTTCTGTTGAATCATATAAACTTGACAATTCTATGTATTAATAAATACTTCTTTTGTACTTGATAGAAATACTGAATAAATATAGAATACTGAAATGTCATTTTGACATTTCATATTGATTTCCATAGTAACGCACGTATATATTAATAATTTAGTTGCTAGGACCCCCTTAGCAATCAATAATAATGTTTTACTTTTTACGATTTTTTTCCGAAATAACTTTCCATACAAAACAGAATTAACTGAAAATTAGTTCAATTCTGCTTAAAGATAGCTAAAAGTTTTAAAAGAATGCATTGTCATCGTGTTCTCATATATATTCTAAAAGTTTCAAATGTCTATCTAGTCGGGAAGTTAGTTAAAAATCGATTTTAAGATTTGGAAAAACAAGAAAAAATTTGTACTGGACAAACAAGAATACGAGCTAATAAAAATGTGGTAAATTAGGTACTTAACTCATTTTAGGGTAAAACAAAAATCAAGTGTTTTTCAATTGGTATTCAATTGCAAACTGTTGTGTTGCGTGTTCTCTTAGTGTGCCGTCAAATTTTATTTAGTTTTACCATAGCTACCATAATAACTTCTAACAACTCACATGACATGTGTGAAGAATCGGAATAGCCATGTAGTATTCCGGAGTATAGGCATGCTTGTCTTGTAATAATTGGAGACGTAAGCTGAAGTGGAAAGGTGAAACTATTGGCTTTCATACACTTATACACAATATGGTTTTTGTTCGACATACATATCTGAAAATTTTTTGTTATAAAGAGCTACCCGATACAACTAAAGGTGAATACATAATATTTAACCTTTTGCATTGTATCTCGTGTGTCGGCACGTTACAGTCAACTATTTAAATTCTTTAATTTATCATTGAGTGAATGCATTGGTATTTGTATCAATGGACCACCTATATCAAGAGGTCTAATTATTACTATGTCGATGCTTGATATGCCACGGGAATTTATCACAAGTAGAGTGGGTATTTCCCGAGAAAATTTCAATCTCGAGATTCGGGATTTCCCGAAATGATGAAATTTTTAATTCTCGAGATTCGGGATTTCCAGAAAAGAATTCTCGAAAATTCTCAAGATATCGGGAAATTTAAAAAAATCTGTAAAAATCCTAAAATCAGTGTAAAAAGAGACAAATTCAAAAAAAATATGATTTTTTTATTTATGTAAGAAGACAAACATAATAGAAGTAAGAAAACAAAAATAATTCAAAACATTACTTATTAAAATGGAATTTCAAAAAACACAGACTGTCAATCGCTGTGTCTGACAATCACGTACGCTTTTGAGACGAAAAAATCCCTGATATTGTAAAAAATGCGCTCATTTTGAGTCGACGTTGGCTTAATTGTGTTAAATGCACTGATCAGTCTCTGCACGTTTTGTGTTTTCTGTCCACTTTTTTCATATAGAAAATCGGTTTTTCAATTAATATTTGATAATAAAAAAATCCCGAATCACGAGAAAAGATTCTCGAAATCCGGGATTTCCCGAAATGTTAAAATTTTAATTCTCGAGATTCGGGATAGAAAATCTCGAGAATTCCCGTCGGGAAATTCCCGAAACCCAACTCTAATCACAAGGTCAAATGTGCATTTTAGCCTAGGGTAAGTAATATTTATAATCATATAATTATATTGGTTAATGTACCTGTAAATGTGATAAATCCACACCATAGTTGTAAGACATATGTTATTTGATATCCAGGATACGTCGTCTGATCAACGGGCATTTGACCTCTGAATGCTAAAATTTAACAAACTATGAATTAGCAATGACACTAATTACGCGCGTAAATTCACCCATGAAATGTGCAAAAAATACAAGATGTTTAGAGCTGAAGGAGCTTCCAATGGAGTGGAATGGAGAAATTTCCTGGTGATGGTGAAGACGCACATTTTAATGACGTACTTAATAAATATGTTATAAAATTCATATATGTATACAGTGCGATCTTTCGTGAAACAAGATATTAACGATAAGTTGTTAAGAATGTATTATTTGTTTCTTTGTTAGATGATTTTGCCACATAGACAAAACCATATAGTTGCAATTGAGCTGAGAAAAAATAAACAGATTATGGTTACTTAAGCCCCGATGGCTAAAATTATTAAACATGGAACATGCTTTGCCTACTGATTCTTTGAATACTCGTTGTCCAAATTCGAAAAAAAAATATTTGTCAAAGTAACCGAATCCAAAGGATTCAAACAATTTTACTTTTCTGAAAATTATGTAATTACAATAATAAAACTAAATAAGTAAGTAAAAACATGTAAAGTACGTACATGTAAACAGACGAACAATACGTCGCACAGTATGTAGGCTACTAAACGTAACATGAAAATAAACGGCGCGAGTAGGTAATCGGGGCGGGCTGCGCGTCTATAGTTATTCTACGTCTGTTTTTCGTAACGCTTTTGCGTTGGAGATCATGAGTAAAACATGTTCCATGTTTAAAAATAGTAATGCGAAAATAAGACAGATATCGGTGATAATACAAACCGTGATACAATACAATACTATCTATCTTTGGCCCAAATCTTCGAGCAGTACAATCTTGTTCGGGGGTTCCAAATAGTGTGCGGTGTGGCACATCCTATTTGAGAGTTAATGCAGCAAAATGTTGTGAAAAGGAAATAAATGAATATGCATTTAAAAAATAAAATTCTTAATTTTGTATTAAATATTTAACAAATCCGTTAAATATAGCAAGCATACTTGTATATTGACTAATAATATAAGTAATTTTTGTCCGAATTAGTGGAATTCGGTACAAAAGTGCAATATGATGTGGGAAAACGGGCTCCATTTTTTGCCCAAATTCTGTAAATTATAATAAAAGTAATATTTTAGTATAAATGTTTCTTTTTCTTACAATGAAAAACTGGCATGCGGTGCAATAACATTAAAAAATTAGGATTGCTCGATCAAAAATTATAGTTATTATTTTGTTTCTATAATTAGTGTCTAATTCTGTAACTTTAACCCAATTTTTGTAATATCAGGCAAATTTACAACAACAAAAAAATGTGGACGAAAAAATTTCTCCTCAATGATGATGGGTGGCGAATAATACATTGTGGATAATTAATACTACATCGGTTCTGTATTTATTACTTACGTGTATTCATTATGCCCTTTTCAGACATAGTTTTCCCTGTAATTATTGTTTTCAGCCCTGGAGGAATGCAATAACCCAACAGTGTCAACACAACAAAAGCACTGTTCATGTAAAAGACAACCTTGCATTCCTTTAGTTTCTTATCCAACGACTCTCTCAGATATTTCCTGATTTTCATGAATGAATTGACGCCTTTGTCATCTTCACTTATCTCTATAGTTTTGTCCAAGTCCATGTCGATGGCCATTTTACATAGAGGCATGTTCATCGCGAACTCATTGCGGAGGATTGTTGTTATTGTCATGGTGTAGTTCTTGTGTTCCACGTACATCATGAGAAGTTTTACTGAGCAAAGTACTCCAGTTATAGCTGTGGATGCTGCTGCTGTTACATCTGCTAAGTTTGGCCACCTGTAAGAGAGAAATAATGATCGTGATGATATTATGATTCGTAGAGACCGACAACTTTAAAGTGAGGCTCCGCTACGTAGTTGCCACGGAGCTTCGCGTTAAACTTGTCGGTCTCTAATTCGCAAGAATTCAGGCACCAATTGTTATGTTTAACATAATTATTTTTGGGGTACTACATCTACTTTTATCATCTTATCTGGGAAATATGTTAATTATTGAAATGATTTCTTTTTCGAATGCAAGTTTTTTTAAGTACCTCCTTCATATTTTTGAAATGGCACATAGAGACGTACTACCTCTTGGCAGACTTGCTCCGATTATGTGATTAAGGTGATTAAGGCACGTAGCGGAGAAATATGAAGCTTGCAATTTGAGACATTTTTTTGATAATTTACAATTTCAACTATATTAATTAATAAATATATCGCACACTAAAATCTATAAGGTCATAACTGCAAATTACATGATCTTGAGTAATTTGAGTTTAATGTTAAATAATTCACTACAATTTAATTAATTGCAGAAGACTGCTGAAAAATATGGCGGTCTAGCACAATAAATATTGTACCAAAGATGAAATATTTTTTTGGCAAAAGGGCCCCATGTAAGATAATGCCTCTATATAGCTCTAAATTAAAATTTAAAATATAAACTAACCATGAACATAATTGTGTAGGAGGCCACTGCTTCCCAAGTAGCAGTTAATGCCATATAGCATTAAAAATGATTTTTTTTCTATCGAACTGCATTCATAACTCATTTTTGGGTTATTTGCAATTATGACCCTATAGATCTATGTGCGATATATGTATTAATTAATAAAGTTGAAATTGTAAATTATCACATTAAAAACATTTTTTTAATTTTAAGTCAAAGATAAACCTACAATCTAAGAATTTTTTTATAAAATGTGAAATTTGTATCCGTGTCTGTGTCTATTTGTGTTTTTGTTTTTGTCATAAAAAGTTAACTATTGGGCACAACCATGATTGAAATATTTACCTGTAAACCACCTCGGCAAACTCTGAGCCAGTAATAAACATATATTCGAAAATGTTTATCAATCCCAATATGGTGAACAAAATCTTTTTAATTCCAGTGGTATGTAACAGAGTTGGTGGCCACAGTCCGGAGAATTGAAGAGTTGTTCGTAATGGTAGCAGAGCCTTCTCCATTTTACCTTTAAATTCGGCCTCCATAATTATTGGATGTCGCAGAGCTAGAATCAATTATTAAACATTATTTATAATTTGTACCTACTTATTATATTCACTTCGGCCACATAGGCAGGTGCCATGCTTAGTGGCTACGTGCTAGGTGACATATCCAAGTGAGCGGACGCACACTATTCTATCGCAATGGCCACACTGCACGCTTCGCGCCTCGCAACGTGATTATGAGTCACCTCGTAAGTCTCCCGGCGAACAAACGTGTTGGTTATTTTTATTGTGTCACCTTGTGATTTTGCCATTGTCTCAGCGTTGCCATGTCTACTGAAATTTCAGTAGATCTACTGATATTTTTTGCCAATATACTGAATTTTTGATTTTTTTTCGAAATTCATGAAATCTACTGATATTTGGCTATTTCCCATATTTTTAAGTCAACTGATGGTGAATTTATTAATAAAGTTGAAAAGATTTACGCACGCCTTTGTTGATTTGGATAGGTACACGCTTCTAAATTAACAAATGACCCATTGTTACGCTACCCAATACCGGCATTTTAACCCACTGACATCATCATTGCTTAGAAAATAATAAATTAATACCTACCTATTATTATTTATTACGTAAAACGTCACACCGTAAATGACTCAGGAATCATTATATTTTAATGCTATGGTATGTGTGACCAGCAAAAGTAAAATTTAATGGGGATGAACAATTGCATCATTGTTAAGTGATAAGCTGAAAAGAAGGAAACCGAAGAACAAGAGACATTATTCAAACATTTCAGTCATTATTAATACAAAGGGTTTTTGTCCACAAATATTTTTTTTAGAACGCAAAAAACTTTTTTCTTCTGCTTTCAAATATTTTTCTTATGCACGTAAGTTCGAATGAATGATACTTTTTGGATCCAGCTCAGGATACATAAAGTAAATTTGAACATTTAATTTGGTTAGGTATTGATTACTGAATAGCAATTCTAAATTTTAGGTCAGGTTTCTCAAGAACCTTTCAGCAAGTAAAGGTGAATGTACATAATTATATGATATAACAATTTATAAGTCTTCCGATTAGTGAGAGCGCCACATGCTGATTTTGATATATCATTCAATATTTTTATACTGTGGTGAGCTTAGTACTAAATTCGAAAACCGGACAATTTATTTATGGTGTCATATCTATAACTAAAACTTTCTCATGTTTAGAATGAAAATAAAACTGAATAAAACATCGCGAATGGAGAGATTTCCTTTCTATAACAAGGAATTATTTTAATTACACCAAACAATGGGATCTCGAAACTCGAACAAGGAACAACTGGGTACCTACCTACTACATACTTTTTATAGTTTTGTTTTCATCAGATTGTTTAGAGTTTAGTTAGACAGTCGAAAATGGTTTCTACTGTGCCCTTAATTTTCATCAGTTTTATTCTAGCATTCTCCGATAGCAGCAGTTATAGCAATATTAAAATTATTAATACAAGTTCGTTAATATTGATACCTATTATTTTTGAACTTCTTAAAATATTTTTCCTGATTCATTTGTTATTCAGAAAACATTTTAAATTGTCCTTAGTACTTAGTAATCGTGAAACCAATGATATAAAAATAACTAGGTGCCAAGTTTAGTGATAAATCGTATTATAAACTAACATTATTTTGTGTAGAAAACAATAAAAACGAAAACAAACAATAAATAAAACAATAAATAGATGGTGATGAATAGTTTTATTATTGTTATTTTATTTCATAATTATTATTACAAGACCATAATATTCTAAAGTGCATCAAGGTCGTTTGTTATCTGCACAAGGTGAGTTCTTTCCTTATTTTTAAATCATACCTGTCTGATATACTTATTGCATTTTCTAAAACCAACTAATATTTGTGTTTTTCATAATATTTGTGAGCAAATTCATGATTATGTAGTAAACTTGACATGATTAATGCACTGAAATGAAATGCAATGAAAATTTGGAAAATAAGTTGGCAATGGAATATTTCTTAAAAAAGCCCTCGCTAATTATTTTTGAACTTTCTGAATTTTTTCTAAAAAAAACGAGACGTTAATTACCTTACGTGGTATTTTACTCTAAAAAAACGAGACGTTAATCACTTTACGTGTAATTTTTTGAAAATGCAGAAAAGAATTGGTCATTCAATGAGTAGATATTCAGAATCTGAAATCTACTGATATTTTGTCAAATCTACTGAATTTTTTTGTCACATTCTACTGAAATTTTAAATTTTGACTTGGCAACACTGCATTGTCTATGGATTTTGCAAGATGGCGGATGTTTCTTCAGTATGAAAAATGTCAAACACCGTATATTTTGAGGTTATGAATAATGACGCATGGGATGAATGCATCCAACATGTTCCAATTTGAGACTTTCGAAATTTTAAACTTAAATTCTCTGTGAGAAGTAGCTTTCTGGTTAGTTTTGAGAGTGACATATCGTTGTTGACTTGAGCGCTCCCAAATGTCAAATGAATTTGTACCTAAGCACGTAGCCTGTAATGTTGCAGTAGTGTTTTTCGTAGACAAGCATAGCATCTAGCTCAGGACTAGCGAAGCGCCAGCCTATGTAACCGAAGCCTCAATACGTGTTATTTTCCATACAAGGATGTTATACATAATAATAATATAATTGTTATACATAATAATAATACCTAATAAGAGAGAGTACGAATATTCTGTATTATGTGATGACGGTTTCACAATTTTATTTTAGTAAAGTTGACATTTTATTGGTAGTGATAGAAAAGTTTTTGGTACTGTTCGGTTAAAGCGGATACAGCGGAAAACGCATTTTGAAAATAGCCGATAAACTGGATTATTTGTTAGTTTAGGTTAGGTTAGGTTTGGTTAGGTTAGGTTAGGTTAGGTTAGGTTAGGTTAGGTTAGGTTTGGTTAGGTTAACCTAACAAATAATCCAGTTTATCGGCTATTTTCAAAATGCGTTTTCCGCTGTATCCGCTTTAACCGAACAGTACCAAGTTTTTTTTTATTCATCGTTTCAAATTCACAAGATTTGAGAAAGTAACATTCTTTATATTGAAGATTTATATGCGCCTGTCAATTACTTAGGTAGTCGCAGCCATGACCTATTTTGGGTCAGAACGGTTTCCTCGAGTCGAGCCTATCAGGAAACATTAGCGTGTAAGGGATTAGGTGCAATACTAGTAAATGCGCTCCCTAAAGACATAGACATTTTCAATGATATTCTACGGTATTAATTTCAATGATATTAATACCGGTATTCGTCAAAACATATTATTATAGTAAGAAAAATAAGTACCTACCTACTTATCAATAAATATAGCTATTAAATTTATCGAAAACACTATCTTATAGCAAACTAAAGAACCTACCTTATTGACCTTTATAAATATGTACCTATGGATCATAATATTTTAGAGCTACTAATTTTTACAACATTTGTTGGATGCACGATCAACGTTGGACCAATAGTTATAGAATAATTGGAAATATTTGCCACGAATATTTTCTTTTTCGAAATCTGTTAATTCATAGCGACAATTCAATAAGTATATTAGAGGGATTTTGTTTTATTATTATTTAACTTTTATTGGTTTCAGTCAATATATTTGCGGTTTGGCAGCATTAATTTTTACACTAAATTTAATATAAGTATGGTATAATAGTAAATAACAAATAAAAAAATCGGTGTGTGTACTTATGTACGCCCGTTAGAAGTTATACTTCTTTGGCGTAACAAAATAAAAACAAATCTTGTAATAACCTGGATTCTTCGACTAGCTCTTAATTATCTTGTTAAATTACACACGCAAAAAAAGGACCGCCTATTGAAACGCCGTTGGTTTATTTCTATACACTTTAACTTATATTACTAAAATATAATTAAAAGTAACAACTGCCACTATGACTTTTTATAGTTTGTTTACGTAAGGAATTGCAAATGGTCGACAATAATACATTCGCTGCCTAGGCAACGGAACAATTCTAAACTATAATATTATTCTGTATAATCGTCACCATTGGAGTATCATACTGTGTCGTAATGGTAGTGCGTTCGGCTGATAACCGAACAATCGGTGGTTCGAATCCAATCGAGTGCGTTTTTTTTTGTGAGAAAAAATAAATTATGTGTTACATGTCACGCCAAAAACACACTCTGATCTGATTTTCCAAACGCGCCTAAAGAAGTATAACTTCAAAAACTTGATTAATTTTCAAAAAACGTTAATGTGTAAGCTTTCTTAATACCAAAAATACCGGTATTTTGGATATTTGAAACCGGTATTTCGGTATCGATAAATAGTTAAATACCGGTTTTGAAATCCTTAGGTACATCCGAAACGCTGATTTTAAATGGGTTAACTTACATTTTCGCCCAACTACAAACCACTAGGTTGTGTTATCGCAAACAATTTTATTAATTAGGCGCGGGGAGAAATATTTACTATCCATGCACAAATATATATATTTTTTACCCATTAGTTCAATCATTCTTGGTTAGTAATACGTGTCATATTAGATATATAGCAAAAATAAGATTATACATTGATGTCAAAATTTTCTTGGGCCCAATATATTTTAAGGCGTATATCTAGCCTTGTCAGTGCGTCATTGTGGTGTGTAATGGTCACTAGTAACATATTATGTAATTGGAATTACATTAAATTTGGTAAAATGTAAAGTGAGAAAACAATAATATTATAATCTAATTTTACCATGGCGTAGTCAGTAGACGAGGTATTTTATTCCAGATGATTTTAATGATAATTGAATTATGAATTTGAAACGTATTGAACTTCCGACCATGACCGATTCTAATAAGATCATATGGGCCTCTTCTACAGAGTGGAGGTTTGTTTTAACAGATTTTGTTTTTACGAGAAATAGATGTCAGCCATTTGCTCAACCTATTAGGTCTATTCTCTGACTTATACACAAATTGAAAAAAAATAATATGTGTACTTGCCAGACCCAGGATTCAAACCTGTGACCCCACGACGCTGTAGGCCGACGTTTAAGCCGCCCGGCCATCGTGAGATATCTCGTTGACAAAAAAGTAATAATATCTATACTTTCAACATACTGAATTGTATGTATTTTTGAGTTCCTCAGTAGCATTACACTCTCCCTTCAAAAAAACCCACAAAGCAGACAGCTAAGATTCATAATGGAAAAGGGAGATAAACTATATTATTTGTTATACCTACCTACTTTTGAAAGCTTGAAAGTTTATTGATCAATGTAAGTATTTTATTTTAATAGTGACCAGCTTCTGGTATGTGTTGAATCTCAAAGACGATATTTGAAACTAAAACATTTTAAAATACAAAAATATATGGATCATTATTATTAGGTATGTTAGCTATCGAAAAGTTTGAACTACATGCACATTCGATATTTGCTTATAATATTATTATTATTTAAATTGTAGATAACTACTTCGGAGGAAGTAAAAACTTTTAAAGAATAACTAATGTGGAAACGGTCGAAAGAATATTTACTCAAATTACAGTTGAAATAAACAAAACTTCAGGGCGTAAAAAAACTGATAAATAATATTGTTTGCTAGTGCATCAGTTGTTAAATAATTTATAAATCGATACGGTGACCATGCATCCCTCATTTTAGAAGACAGTTTTTATTGTATAGCGCTGTCATTTATATTTTTCGGTAGCATACATTTTATATTACTTGGATACATACTTACTTAAAAGTGTACTTACATGTTACGTAAAACAATGTTCAATAGTATGGTTGCGTAATAATAGTGCGATTAAATCCAAACGGGATAACTCACATATATATATACCTACAACATACAACATGAGCGATATTTATTATAATATTTTTTGCAAAAATTTGTTTTCGTTTGAAAATTGTTTTCGTCTAATCCCGAGATTGGAAAAAATGATAATTTTAGTTAAAAATATCTTCATATAAGTTTTAGATGTAATACCTATGGATATGGAGAGGATATAAGTTATATAATATTTTATATTATAGGGGTGTTTTTAATTAACAAGATATTGTGCACATTGTGCACAAATGTGTACATTTTATCATAAAACATATCTCTTGATAATGGCCTCTGTAACGAGCCCGAAACGTCGAGTAAAGAAGGAAGAAGGAGACACGGTGAAAACCCAAGAATATACTACGATAAAAAAAACAACCGTGAAAGCCTCAAACATTATACAACTTAATTGGTTTAAAAAAAAGGGAATTGAGTTATCTGGATTTGCACAAAAAATGATTGACTTACCTTACTACGCACGAAGTGAAATTATTATTTTCCTATAGTAAATCCGACTAATATTAGCAATAAAACACACATGTTAAACATAAATCTTATTGGTTTATTGAATAAAATATATAAATTTAAAATTAGCATTTTTATAACTTTTTTTGAAACTTTAATGTTATTTAAGTAGTGAAAAGGCACACAAACGTTAATATTATAAAGTTTCATCGTTATCATTAAACTTCAGTGTGGATTTCTTCAATGGTATCAGGTTAAATATCCCTGACTGTCTTAGATGTGTCAAGTGACTCATAAAATTCTCTATAATACGGTGAAATGTATGAAAGTAAGTCTATCAAATCTTTCGTCTTTTCTCGTCTTATATATGAAATTTGTTAAAATGCTGTCATCTCGTCGAGATTTTTTTTAAATTTCACTATTCCCGGTTTATGATTGTTGAATTGTAGCCACTTAAGATATCTCCAAACAAACTTATTCCCATCTGTGAGCGGAATGCAGAAACATTTGTCATAACTAAAATTTCCTTAGCAGAAAACACTATGCAGAAACATTGTCCTTTAGTAAAGATAATTCTTTTTAAAAATAATACCATATTTAAAAATTCTCTTTCCCATAGTTTAGGTAAATTATTTTATAATTGTTAAACGATGACAAAAATATGACAACTGCATTTTATAAATGCAATAACTATAAATACATATTAATATTTAATTATAATACTTATATTATGTTTCCCTTATAAGTCATTATACGTGATTCCACAGGCACCGCAAGATATTTTTTTAACATGGTAACACTAGCGTCAAGTGTCATTGTATCACCTGGCATCTTGTATTTCTGCGGGCTGGCGTATAAAAAGTAAAATAATATTCTGCAAGTACATGCCAAACGAATTAACACTATCAATATCCACATTGAGATACATTGTTAAATGAATTTGAGTGTATGTTTTATAGACATGCGAATTTATTTTGACAGCAGCTGTCTGTGGTAAATGGTAATACAGAATGGGGCGTGTTCATAACAAAAGTAGTCTATGGTTAAGGATTCCTTAACTCTATACTCAGGATTGTCTATAGTTAAGTCATGCTTTTCGGCAACTTATCCTTAGGATCAAAATCTTAGATTGTGCATGCCGTTCTTAGTCTATTTTTCTGAGTTACAATGGTCCTTTTGTAGCCTCGCACATTAATTTGGCCCAATCATGAGGATGTTCGATCAATTCACCAAATGTCTTTTTCTTCTTCTCAATTATGCGATGGTCACTATCGCACTCCATATTATTATGTGTGTGGCCAGGGACTAAAAATTTGTGATCAATAATTTTGTTTAAAGTCTCAGAATGTTTCACTGTTATCATGCTTAATATTATCATGTATCCCCTCGGTCAAGTATTTGAACAGGCATGAAGCGATATCGTTAGCTCGTTAGCTTCTCTATTAGCAAGAGCCTCGTGCCATACATAGCAATATCCCTGGTTATTATCACAATCATGCACTGTCAAATTTAACATCCATAGCTGTCGTTTGTAAAAGGCCAGAGAACTTTCAACAACTGGTGGGGGCAGACATTGCTGCATATCAAATGTTACAATTTGGCAAGAGGGATCTTACAAGCTCTACTAATAATCACAACTCTTAGCTGAATATGCAAAGCCAGCTTTGTCATGATGCTCTTTCAATTCCTCACGATTTTTATTTCTTTCCTCATCGTCGGTGGAATTCTTAATTTGTATATTAAAGTTTGGCGCATTTTTGGTAAGTCTCTTAATTTGGCCGTTTGAATGTTAAGTTCGTGCCATGGAATATTTCTGCGTATAAATGAATATTGGTGGGATTAGAGCTATTATTGAGAATATAATATCTCAGTTATTGTCAAATAATGTGGTACCTAAGTATTTTCTGACACTGACAGAGTCCCTTCTATGATGGGATTGAGAATATGTGTCTTTGGTATTTGGCTATCTTCTTCGCTGTTTATTTTTAGGGATATTTTTTCCTCAGCATCTTCATGAATATGTATACCGGAAGTAGTCGTACTTTTTTTTTAAAAAAACATTTTCAAAAAAATTGTGACTATCACTTAATGTTTTTAGTGTACAACCTTACAAATTGGTTTCCATAACAGTTCAACAGTCAAGTAATATTGAACTGTTACTTGGCGAAAATGTTGTTTTCCTGGTTCGCTTTGTCTGATACGACTATTTTTCGTATTCATAACTTCCATTATACTTATTATTGTATTCGGTGCAACTTCTTTATCATTTCTGAAGGCTTTTGTATCATCCTTTAAGGTACGTTTTTGGTGATTATTTCTTCTGAATCGAGAATGAGGGTTACAGGTTAAAATATCGTTGCGATGTTTAATCGTGGAAGCATTATTTGAGCCCGAAAGGGGTGGTTCTTCAATGTCACTATCATCAGATGTATGACTGTAATAATTCTTGAATATTAAAATCAGAATCTTTTATGCTGTCATCTGAATCCTCAACGTACAAGTTATTGGAATATATGGTTGAACCTAGAAACAAGATTATTTGTTTAGATATTGTGTACGTGTTTTTAGATTTAAATAAATCAAATTCGATAAATTTGGTAAATTTTGTATAATTTACAAATAATACCCATATTTATGTAAGTCATAATAATTATAATATGACTATTTTACTGACGTTCTGTTGTTATTTTTTTTCAAAATTTCTCAAAATATCTTAAAAAATACGTTTGATTCACCAAAATCAACACTGAGTAGGTATGATGTTTGAAGGTAAGCCGACTATGAGTAGTAAGGTAAGTCACACAAAATGTTGACTTATCTGATTACTCATGTGACTTAACTATGTACACACCCCGTAAAATAAAGAATATGTTTTGACTGGAAATGCATCTCGCCAATGGTGAGACGTACGGCTTACCTGACTACACACAACGAAAGAGTATTTTTTTTTTAGTATATTGGCATTCATATCTCATTTTGGCTGTTTTGTGACTTACCTGACTACACATCCCGACCCACGAATTATTCTCGGTGGTCGATGTACAGTCGAACTTGGTTATTACGAGGAAGATGGGACCGACTGAATTTGCTCGTTATATCAGAGAATAGGTATTTTGAAATGAGCGGTCACATAACACAAAAAGTCGAAAATAAAAAAAATCTGAAAACCATCGTAAAAATCCCCGAAATAAGCATGGCATTCATAAACTACAAAAGAAGTTGTTAATTGTAATGAACGCTGGTAGGTACCTACAGACTTCAAAAACCTTGGATTTGTCAACCATATGCGTGGATACTTTTTCATTATTATCGGCGAAAAAACCAATTAGGTAGGTACTTAAATACTTAAATATTGTCATAAACGTAATCCAACCCGGCGGCATCCTGTCCGATCGGATTTTATTGCTTAGGGTCGAAACGTTTTTAAACGATCGACACAGTAACAGTTTTAAGATTTTTTTTGACCATATTTTAGCTCGGTATATCCGATAAGTTGCTCCTAATAACAGTGAATACATGTATGGGGAAAATCACAAACTAAAATGTCAACGAATGTTTCCTCATTACATCCGAGATCTCGCTATGTCAGAGATCGTAATAACCGAGTTCGACTGTATTTTGAGACATGGCGTATCGAATAATCCACAGAATAAACACAATTGGCGTTTTGCCATTTCTGTGATGAATATTATGTTTTGAAATACTTTAACTGCACAATTAAAGCACTGACAAAGTACCTAACCATTGACTGTTATATTATTATTAATATTAATAACAAGGTTCGTGGTATCACAACTGCCCAGCTAGTTGGTCTGGGAACATAGGTACATATCTTGGGTCCACCAACTTGTACAGGCTAATGTCTAGTAGGGCGGTGGTACTCCTTCAAAGATGGGAAAACGAAATATATTTTTGAAGTTATACTTCTTTTGGCGCGTTTCGGAAAACAGATCAGAGTGTATTTTTGGCGTGTGACGAAATTGCGCGCGCCGATGCAACACATAATTATTCATTATTATGATTATATTCATTTTGGTTTCAGGGGTACATGCGCATGCACATAGTGTCATTAAGTTAGTCGTTCAATACAACCAAGTAAACAACACGGGTTGTAAACATAACCAATATTGTGTCATAATATTTTTTTTTAGTTTATAAACAAATTTATGGAGACTAACATTCAACACTGTTAATAATTTATATTCATAAAACTTTATTTATATTGGAGTGTATATTTATTTTTCATTGTCAAGATTGTGTATCAAGATTTGGGGCTTTATTTAAGTATTATTTGTGAGTAAAATTATATATCAATAAATAAATAATTTTTGTGAATGTTTGAGTTTTAAACATTCACATTGAGTTTTTTTGAAAAATTATATTATTATTTTTTATTAATTCATCATGGGCACTTCTGAATCGATTATAACCGCTGTATGGCAAATATGAGTTTTGGTCCAATACAGTAATTAAATTTTAATTATCATGTGCTATATAAGACACTGATGAATCGCGTACGTTTTCATTAACCTGATCCACTGTAATATTAATAGACTCAGGTAACGGCTTAAATTGTTTTGTTATTTTAGATATAAAATGGCGCATTGAAAAACCAATTTCAACATCAGATAATTGCACTTCTCAGGTCGTAACAGGAAACGATGGTTTCGTTTCTTAGTTCTGTCCAGTGGCGCACCCAAAGGGGGGGGGGGGTAGGAAGGGGCCCTGGCACCCCCCAAACATGAAAAATATCAGAATGATTTTAACATTGAAATTGAAGGGCAATAAACTATACCTTGGGCTTAGACAAATAAAAACACGGCAAAAAAATGATGTCTCAGTGATGGTAAATCGTTCAGGGTGGTCAATCGAAGCTGGGTTTGGTGATGGTAGAGCACGTTCAGTGTAAGGTTAGTCTTGACAATTTGGTAAATATAGGATGCCGGGATGATAAAAATAATGAACGCACCAATTAATCGACGCAAAGACCAACGGTTTTTATTATTAATTATGGTTCACATTAAGGTTACATACACAACACAACACACAGGTACGCAATTATTAAATTTTTCACAGTTTATAAAGTTACAGGCACATTCGAGATTAAAGTTCGGTCACTGACAATTCTATATACATATTAATTAAATTCATTCGTTCACTCACATTCATTCACAACTCACATTCATTCACAAGTTCATTCGTTAATATTTTTATTCGTAGTGATCGCACGGCTACACTATATTTATAGAAAGTTATCTGAGTAAATTTTCTCGATTTTTAAATTATCTAGACAACTATGGGCGCCTTGTGTAGCCAACAAAAAAAAAACAAATCGCGATCACGTCTTTTAACTGATGTGGGAAGTTGGTACGGAGTCGAACACGTGTTGCCTGACCGGATCAATTCCTGTCGATACAGTTATTGTTTTGAAAGTAAGTAAACAGTAAAAATTATTATACTTAGCGAAGTTGATACTATGCGGGACACGATGTCCACCACGAATCAAAGACTTCGGCTTACTGACCTCCAGATCCGGACATCTACCGCGTGTCGTGGCCATGTCGCCTTTCCTGGCTTTATCGCTGTCCCTCTCAATCTACCCCTGAACGCTCATCCCTCTCTTTCATTCTTGCCTGCGGCGGAATGCTCGGCCTCTACCTGGGTCTTACCTTAAGGGTCGTTCAGGTCACATTCCAGCCAGGTAGTTGAAAGCTACAGCGATTCTGAGAATCGGTTCAAAAGAAACAATATTAGGTATCTTAATATAAATACGATTTAAAAACTAAAATTATTTACTTCGAGTCTCGATTATTAATACTTATCTCGTGTGACCAACCTTTATCTCAATCATTTAGTAATTTTTACATTTTAAGTTAATAAATAAAAGTACAGAGCATTTTATTTGATCGAGCGGCGATAGACGGACATTTGGCTTAGCGGACTATAAGAAACATGAATGTGGCATCCATAGTTTCGCTCGAACTTTACCTTAAAGGGGTCCTCCATACACGTAAAACGTGGAGGTATCAATAATATAATAATTTAAATATAAATAATAATATTACATATTTTTTTTTAATTACGTATAAGTACCTAACGTCTATTTATTTTCGAATTGCGTGGCGTCCAGTTGTCCCGGCGCCAAATCGTTCTAGACCTAGCTGAGAGGGCTCTAGCCTGAGGGCCCAGGCTTTGGAGGGCCTGGCGTGTCGGGTTGACCAGATAAGTGAGATAAACACACATCATAAATTAGTTTTAATAGTAAAATGGCCATGAACATTTTAAATTATAGAATTGTGCAATATATTATCTGATTATTATGTGTCGATACTTGACAGCTCCATTATTAAAGTAGATGTATTAAAAATCGTCAATAATTCACTGTATAAGTAGATACCCTTAATTTGAACTAAAACACAATTTGAAAAACGTTAATGTAGTGTTTCACACTGCCTTTAATCTTAGCGGTAGGTAGGGGGCCCGCCAAATATCCTAGCCTGAGGGCCCGTTTCAGGATGTGGGGTCCATGGTGTAGGTATACCGAGTGCAATAGACAAAATACCGATAAACGAGAAATTAGGCTGTGTTGTGTTGAGTAGGTTTGTGTATAAGTTAAACGCAATAATACTTTTTTTTGTCCATTTTCAATTAATACTTTGGAACCTCAATAAAAAAACCAAAAATCGACGATAAACATTCGGCGAAAAGAACGACTACACCCACTACAGTCGGTGGTGGTGTAAATCAAAACAACATTTTTTTCAGTGGAATTTGGCATAAATATTGTATCTCTCTATACCAAGCGGGTAGCACAGCCGATATTGTTTGAGTAATGTTTTAGCATACTAGGCGCACATGTCCAGCATGGTCGCTGTTAGTCACTTCCAATCCGCTAGTCGCTGATGACATGCTCAACGGTTACCGCCACTATACCTCCAATTTAATAAAAACTAGGAGAAACTGTAAAAATATACCGCATTATATATATACCGCATATATTGTGAAAATATGTAAAAATAATTATATGATGAAGAAAAAGAGCCTATGGAACTAATTAATATTCTCCTCCTTGCCCCCCCCCCCAATATTAAATCCTGAGTGCGCCACTGGTTTTGTCAGCTTGGTTTCATAAAATTGCCTATTTACGAATTGCAGGGAGCCGATCACTTCTCCTGGGTCCCCATACATTATGTCGGCTGAAAAGGAAGAGTTTCGGTCAGCGCTCGAAATGGAAAAGTTTACGAACCGGAGCGCTCGACAGTTTTCTGAAGAACAATACATAGTTATCATAGTTAGAAGACATAGTTGTCAAATTTTATGTGTATTTCATAAAAATAAGTGTGTTAGATTTTCTATTATATGGCCTATCTACTCGTAGCTCAGACGGTCGAATTACGAGTGCTATGGTATACGTCAGTATACTGGATGTGGAGATGAAGCTGGCGGTGTAGTGATAAGCATTTGAATAATTTAGGTAGGTACGGAATAGGTATTTATTCTAAATAATACTCATTTGTTATTTATTATAGATAATATAAATTACAGATTTATTATAGATATATAATATTTTTAAGGTTCTTCTAGGAACGAGTTTAGGAGTGTGAAATATGACATCGCAGTACTTAATATCTGGAAAATTAAAGAAAATCAAGAGTCATTGATTACTAAAAATATTTTATTAAATTTATTTAAAAATATAATTATACGGTGGAACACCAATCCAGCTTAAAAACTAAATAAGTTTTTTTTTTAAAACAAAAAATGATGTTTCAAAACAATTCTTTTCGATACTAAAACAAAAATGCAGGATGGAGTACGAATCTTATTACAAATAAAACAAAATATCTGCGTTTTTTTGCAGAATAATCGGTATTAAATATTTATTTAAATGATCAGCGATTAGATTAGGGCAGCTGTGTGATAATATATCTATATATAATAGATAATACACGGAGTGTATATACACATAAGTTTGTAGATACTATCTTTATTTTATGTGCATCATAATATAAGTATTCTTTTATAACACTTCAACGGGTCATAAGGTCCAATGATAGTAGTGTAGTGCAATGGTAGTATAATTAGTAATATAAGTGTAACAATAAAAAACACCCAAGCTTTGAAAAAATCACATAAATAAATTATGACTTCCCCGGAATCGAACATGCAGCCCCCGGATGTTGGCTAACGCTGTACGCACTGCTAATTTTTTAAACTGAAAGTTCATGTTGCGTATGGATATGTGATTATGGGATGTACCTACACTATGGTTGACCACTGTGTTTTACGTACAGTTGGTGGTTACCTTTTAAGACATTATCCAGGTAATCAACTGGATTCCAACCCAGCTATGATCTGCTGATAATTTCACCAAATCTATTACAATCTATAGACACCCTGTTGCATGGCCCCCATACCCTGAGGCGGGCCCCCAGACCAGGATCTTTAGTAAGCCCCCCTGTCTAGCACTAAGAGGCTAGAGTTCTGTTGCCTCCCCCCCTTGTAGGGGCCATGTCTTGTTGTCATAAGATATAATTATGTAATTTGTCACCTACAATATTTAGATATAACTTAGTGTAAATAAACGGATGTAGGGTCAACTTACTGAAGTAAACGCTGGTAGTGATAGGTTGGTAAAACCTAAAGCAGTAATGGTGCTTGGTCTTTGGGATTGTCTTATCAGCATCATGGCTGATTTCTTGTAGTTGTTGGAAAATTTATACCAGTTCGTCGCGTACACGCTTTCACCAACGTCTGTGCTCTGGAAAATAAATCTTTGGTCTGAAGTGATCCCAATGCCAATCGGATAAAATAATATGTGTCCATATTTTACAACGAGAGCAAAGACTGCTCATTCCAACCGGCAGGTAGATGATTATAACAATCAATAGACACATATAAAGTGACCAGTGTATTATAATATACACGCTGTATAATATAAATTATGTATAGTGTATGTGTATAGCAACGCACCATATTTTGGTATCATATCCCGGAATAAGTTCAGTTTATTTTAAATATACACATCATATTTAAAAAAAAATGATATTTCATAATATAATAACTCTCAAACAGCTGCAAACAGTTGTGTAGTAAAAAAACGTATAACATAATAACAGTTTTTTATACATACTTTGGTAATTATCAATTGACTGTACCAACAATACTGGACTAACTGCAAGATAGCTGCGCCAATGTATGTTGTATAAATCAATTTATTTTCGTCTTTTTCCTGTAAAATCGTTTATAGATAAGTTTACGCTAGTTATTCATGGGTCTACCCAATGTCGCATGATTGCTAAGATAGGTAATAAATATAACTACAATAATTACAAATGACTGCATCAATTGTATGCCAGAGGTAAATGAATGGATGATTGAAAGTGAATAAATTATTTTCGATTTGTTTAGGCTACACTGTCCATTTTAAATTTGTAACCAGGCGGGCACACGATTAGTTGAAAAAGTCCTTGAATGTAATCGAATGTTAGATAGAACGGGTAAAACTCTCCCCAAAAAGATGGACAGACAAAATCAACAGTATAACAGGCTCTCCACCACCACACTTGCGATCATTAACCGGAACTGGGACAACTGGACGCCAGGACAAATGGGCGCCGCACTGTCGAATGACATAATGATCATTAACACAATGCTTACGGGCCCTTTTAATTAATTTTGTAATTAACGTGTTAATTTGCATTTGAAAACTTATTAGCAAAAACACAATTTTGTGCGGCCCGTAAGCTATGGGTTAATAAAATAAATAAACGTTTGTTACGATTTGATACAGAAAGTAGACGAGGAAGTTTAATAAATTTCTATCTACCACGTAGTACTTAGTTTTAATTGATTTTGCTCTTAACCTTTTTTTTATTATTGCGGATTGACAATTATTATGCACATATAAAAATAAAAGATTTCTCTTCTCGTTGGAACTTAAACATTATGCACAATTAAATCATTATTAATTTACGTGTGCATAATATTAAAATTCTCACCAAGTATTAAATATATATTTTAAAAGTACCTACCTATAATTCACGAACGTTTATTTATTTTCGAATGTCATTTGATTGCGTAGCGCCCAGTTGTCAAGGCGCCGAATCGTCCTAGACCCCCTTTAACCTTAGTACGAACCTACATGTATTATATTTGTCAGAAAATACATGAAAAAATAATAATAAAGGTTTAAAAGCATTGCATTCCGTCGCTGATTCAAGAATGTGCAAATGCACTGACAATCAAGCAAGTGTGGACATATTTGAGGTTTTTTTAAACACTTCCACAGTGAGTAGTACACACGATCTCGCAGGGCGTAGTTGTTTTGATAGAGCTGCGCAAATTTTACGATATGTTGCTGTGTGTGTCGATCTTATTCATAACGGCTGTTAATAATAATTAGGTATATAACTATATCAGGGATGGCGAAACTATGGCACGCGAAGGGAATGGGACAACTGGACTCCGGACAATTGAACGCCGCACTGTCGTAGACACGTATACATAACGTAGACGAGTTATTTTAATCAGTTTCTATCTACTACTTAGTAGTTTTAATTCATTTTACCCTTAACATAATGTATTCTCTATTGCGGATTGAGAATAACCATGCCTAAGGCTTTAGATAAAATAAAAAACTCTTTTTTCGTTGGAACTTAACGCTTTCGCTGCTGAAGAGATAATGAGATTTTAATTGCCCCCTTTAAAATGCACGTTAATTACATCGATCGGCCGCCTGGTCATTACGCGCCGTGTGCGTCTTCCGCGTCCAAAGTATTAAACATATGCACGATTTAATCGTTATTTACGTCTGCATATTTACATTCTCACCAACTATTTAATCATAACATAATCATTTAAATATAAATAATAATATTACATATTTTTTTTAAAGTACCTAACGTCTATTTATTTTCGAATTCCGTGGCGTCCAGTTGTCCCAGTACCAAATCGTCCTAGACCCGCACGCGAATGTTTCATTTTTAAAAGAATAGAAATTACTAATATATATTATTATAACTATTTAAAAAAATATATAAAAAAGTTTTACAAATAAATATGTAAGTAAGTAGGTAATTAGGTACTTAAGTACTTAAGTACTCACTTAATATTAAAAAATAATGACGATATAACCATGCGTATTTTCTTCGGATTTTATTATTCGAATTATGTTTACCAATCGATGCGCAAACGGGAACGGCAAAATTCATGCGTAAATGGCAAATTGCATTGTATACAAAATAGTAGGAAAATCCAATTATATAGGTTTACAATTGTAAGGTCGTAAGCATACAATTGGATACGTCGGCCTTATGATCGGGCAATTAAAAATAAAAATATTCAATCAACAAACCTTATGCAATTAATTATCGACAGTAATTCATATATAATAACTGCTTGTTATTTTGATTCAAACATACCTAACCCCTAAAGATGGAAAACCGTTCAGTGATAGAGAATATAATATGAAAGAAGAGTGGTTCAAATGCTTCCATGATCTCTTTGAGAATTTTGAAAACAAGGTAAAAATATTCAAAGAATAAAAGATGTCTTCGGCTAGAAATATGGTGAAAGATAGAATATCACGAACGTAATTGTAATTTTTAAACTTTTTTCATGGAATTCTTAAAAACTATTTCTTTAGAAAACTTTTAAAAACTTTTTTTTTCGCCACGTAAAACTGTTTGGCACGTCAGACAGTCGAAAATTATTATTTGGGAAATTTTGGTACGCGTTCGTTAAAAGGTTCGCCATCCCTGACCCATAGCAATAATACTATTATAACTAATACAATTAAATTTGAACGTTATATTATTGCAGTTTGAAAACTTACCGTTTTATATTTGAAAAATACAAGGCATATTAAAACTGAACTTGTCAGCAATTGAGAGAATAGAACAATTCCAAAAACTCTATTAAGGGTAGTGACATAGCTGAAACAAAAACCATTTATTATTATGTACCTACTCAGTTACATGACATTTTTTTAACATAGCTTTGTTAAATATAATCGTATTTAGAAGTAACATTATATTATTCTCTGTTATCAATTCCCCATAAGCTAGAAGATAATCCTACGATAGAAAGAAGCATTTAAATCGGTGCTTCTTAATACTTTGGACGCTGAAGACGCACCTGGCGCGTAATGACCAGGCGGCCGATCGATGTAATTAACATGCATTTTAAAGGTGGTAATTAAAAAATCATTATCTAGTGACCAGCGAATGAGTTAACCTTTTTGAGCGGTTGCCCCGATGAGGTTGTAGTAGTAAGTTGAGAGATTTCTTTCCATTTTTTTTTCACCTGGGTGATTTTTCCATAACATAAAAGTTCAGAATTAAAGAAAAAAAAATTAAACTTTTTTACCCAGAAATATCTACCAAACACTTCTAAACATTTTGAAAATGATGATTATACATTTGTAATGTATCATTATGGTAAGTATCTATTATGCGGCGAGCACATTACGATCACGGCACGCAGAGAAATGTAATCTATGATGATCACTATTTCTATAAATTCAATGATGGAAAGTCCCAAATCTAATCTATTAGTATTTTGAATTATTATTCATGGTAATTTCAATTATTTTTAACAGTTTCTACTCGTACCTGCGATAAAATTGCTCACGATATTGCATCCATAGATACTATTTTGTACAGAACCCAACCAGCAGACATAGATAATAATTTAATAGAAAATTCACAAAGAAAACAAATAAAAACAAGATAAAGAGCACGCGTTTTGACGTGAGTCGAAATGTATAGGCATGTAGAAAATTATACAACTCATTGTTGTTCTGGCCATTTCGGAAAATTTTGCCAACTGTCAATATTCGTTTTTGATTCAAAATGTGCTACGGGATGGTGTCATGTTATAAACATGTCCACACTTGTGACATTCGTAGATCTTAGACTGGCAACACCGAAATCGTCTATGGACGAAGATAGCGGTTGTTTTTTGGGCGCTTACGTGTGGACCTCGGTACAAGACGGACGTACCCAGGCTCGGTCCGCAAATCGTTACATTTGACATGATGGCGGACATTCGAACGAGAAGGTAATACGTCAAATTCCGCCGGCGTATACTCGGGCCTCCGCATCATCCCATGTTCCTGAATTAGTAAGCTGTGTCGTTCCTTTTATATTGTTTTTTTATTCATGCCTTTCCGCAAGGTTGCGAGAGCCGTACAATTTATTTGAATCCACATGTAACTTCAAACCATGTTACGTCTGTGCGAGGCGAAACGTTTATCAACTGTCAAACTTGGAAATGTCATAATATAGCTTCTTTTGTTGATTCAAACCACTCTTTTATTTGCTCCTTTTCCATACTATTTATTACTCCAGATTTGGAGTTGGCGCCCACCTGATTATAATATATAACTTCTGTTCTTGGTTATCATCCACACAAGGTATTGTATTACGCCGGAGGATGGAAATTTCTAGGATGAGTGGAACTCAGGTAACGCCACGACCCGAGACAAAGAGCTCATATTATTAGGTAGTCGGCACCTATTTATTCTTATTTATATTTTATTATACACCAGTGGCGAAGGGTGACTTTTTGAAAGAGGTAGGCTGTGGGAGTAACCATGCTTGTCAGGTAAATTTACGGGAAATAAGAAGATAACCCAATATTAATGATGAATAGGTACGCTAAATCGATGAAATTTCAAAAGCTTAATTGGTTTGTTATAATCTTCTAATATATAAAAATTAATATTTGTTTGTTTGTTTGTTTGTTTGTTTGTTTGTTCGTATTTAATGCGCAGCCATACCGTTCATCCGATTGCGATAAAACTTTATCAACTTATTGCTTGCACTTGCGCAAAAAGTTTAGGCTATACTAATATATAAAAATGAATGTCTGTCTGTCTGTCTGTCTGTACCGTATGCGTTCCTTTACCATTCATCCGATTGCGATGAAATTTTGGTAAGTGGTTGTATGCACACCCATAAAGGTTTCTAAATTAGAAAAATCCTCATCTTCTTCTTCTTCTTCATTCTATTTTCTTTTATTCGTATGGTTCCTATACCATTCATCCGATTGCGATAAAACTTTCATCAGTTGTTGTGGTAACACCCGTAAAAGTTTCTGAATTAGTACAACCATCTTCTTCTTCTTCTTCATTCTATCTTATTTTATTCGTATGGTCCCTATATCATTCATCCGATTGCGATGACACTTTCGTCAGTAGTTGTGCCAACACCCGCGAAGGTTTCTGAATTTGTACAACCATCTTCTTCTTCTTCTTCATTATATCTTCTTTTATTCGTATGGATCCTATACCATTCATCCGATTGCGATGAAACCTTCGTCAGTCGTTGTGGTTACAGCCGCGAAGGTTTCTGAATTTGTACAACCATTTTCTTCTTCTTGTTCTATTCTATATTCTTCTATTCGTGTGCGTTCCTATTCCATTCATCCGATTGCAATAAAACTTTCGTCAGTAATTGTAAAAACACCCGCGAAGGTTTCTGAATTAGTACAACCATCTTCTTCTATTCGTATGCGTTCCTATACCATTCATTTGATTGCAATGAAATTTTGATCAAGTGTTGTGCTCACGCCCGCAAAGGTTTATGAATTGATACAACTATTTTCTTCTTCTTTTTCTTCTATTCTATCTTCTTTTATTCGTATGCGTTCTTATACTATTCATCCGATTGCGATGACATTTTGACCAGTTGTTGTGCGCACGCCCGCAAAGGTTTCTGAATTAGTACAACCGTCTTCTTCTTCTTCTATTCGTATGCGTTCCTATACCATTCATCCGATTGCAATGAAATTTTGATTAAGTATTATGCTCACGCCCGCAAAGGTTTCTGAATTAGTACAACCATCTTCTTCTTCTTCTATTCGTATGCGTTCCTATACCGTTCATCCGTTTACAATGAAACTTTAGTGAGTTGTCGTGCGCATGCCCACAAAGATTTCTGAATTAGAAAATCATCATCTTCTTCTATTCGTTTGAGTTCCTATACCATTCATCCGATTGCGATGAAACTTTTGTCAGAAGTTGTGCGCACACCTGCAAAGGTTTCTAAATTAGTATTATATAAAATACAAAGTTTGTTGTTTGTTTGTTCCATCCAATTTTGGTTTTTACTGCATATTAATAACATTAATAACGTTTGCATATTTTGGATTTGATTTTAATTTAGTGTTCTTTTGTTTGACCTTTACTCCTATTAGAATTATTTTCATATTGCCATATTGTATTACACAGATATTTTAATATTAAAAAAATAAGTACCTTTTAAATATCTAAAATAAATATAACCACGAAGCGACCCTGTGCGAAGCCGGGTACTTCAGCTAGTTAGTTTATAAAAATAAGCAATTCGTTTGAATTACTTATGTATTTTCCTAAACATTTATAAACGTAACATACTTCTATCTTTGAAAATATCCGTTGTTGTGTATATATTATGTTCCATAACAATTTATAATTTAACCCGTAAAACTAGACATTTTAAAATTCTTCTATATTTAAAACACAGGCTTAGGTAGGTACAATACCAGATATATAAATCGTCTAATGAGTGAACTAATAGATAAATAAAAATTACGAGATAAATTATGTTATATTTTTAACAACAATCAATACATATTTATGTGATTGAATCCCATTTAAATTATTTTTTAAATTATCTTCTTATTAAATATTTTGAATAGATGTGCTCTAGCGACGTAAGCGCTAACGAAACAGCCTGTAGATTTGTATGCGGGACGCCAGATATTTTGAAATCATGAGAGAAAAACTTCATATTGAAAAACCCGTCGATTCACGCAAAAATAATCCTATACAATATGTGAAGCGAAACTCGGTGTGTTTTATTTTTTAAACTTTCAAGAGATTCCATATATGGTGCTTATTGAAGTGGGAAAAGATCGTAAATTTATGACAATTATACGATAGATGTCTTTGGGGCATATTGAATATATTATTATTTGTGATTATATAAATACGTCAATATGAAAATAAAAACTGTTTTTCTTAAGAAGGTAGGCTTTAAATAATCGCCTAGTATGGAGTCTTCGCCACTGTTATACACTATATCTATCTAGCTCACAGTTTTATACGTGACAATGGATACCAAGAAAAATGATATTATACACTTTTTCCCGATGTGTGAGATTACCGTGTCAGCACGTGACGTGATTGTAATGTGTTCACCGCATAATTCACTTTTTTATTATTGAAAATCTTTTGTGACCCATAGAGTAAGACTGATTTAAATAATAAAAAAAATGCTTACTCCATTAGTCTCTCATAGTGGCTGATGCACTGCACTAAGATATTGACACACATTTTATCCATCTCTTCATCAACACATTCGTCATCTTCTCGCAATGCTTTCTGCCGAATTTTGCTCAAAAGTCCTTTGTATTTCGCCAACGGGCCGACTTCTTCAGAATTCAATGCTTGGCGCAGCCGCAGTTCTATACAAGCTGCCGCGTACTCCTCGATATTGTCAAGAACATGGATGATCAGATCGAATTGGCGAGTGGTAAGAACAAGATGATATGTTATGAGCGTGTCAGCACCGGTGTAACCTAAAATATTGATTAATTACCACGTTTTTATTAGCTCGTATTCTTGTTTGTCCGGTACAGATTTTTTCTTGTGCAGTACAATTTTTTTCTTGTAGCCTAGCTAGACGTTTGAAACTTTTAGAATATATCAGAACACGACGACAATGCATTCTTTTAATACTTTTGGCCATCTTTAGGCAGAATCGAATTAATTTTCAGTTAATTCTGTTTTGCATGTTTCGGAAAAAAATCATTAAAAGTAAAACACTATTATTTGTTGCTAACGGGGTCCTAGCAACTAAATTATTAATATATACGTGCGTTACTATGGAAATCAATATGAACTGTCGAAATGACATTTTTGTATTCTATAATATTTATTCAGTTTTTCTATCAAATACAATAAAAAGTTTTTATTAATACATAGAATTGTCAAGTTTATATGATTCAACAGAAAATTTAAAAACGTGGTATATAAAAAGTTCTTTTTATCTTGTAGTTATTTTACATTTAGTTTTTTCACAATGACGGTATGTATACAAACTAGTATCATACTGTTCCTATATTAAAATGTGATTAAGGATTCTAATTTCAAGTGATATATAACATGGAGTGATCTTCTCCTTAGTAAGGGCCTAGAACGCATGCTTATTTAACCATAGTGGAACTAGATACTACATGGCCTCCAAGAATCCCTGTTTCTCGGTTGTCTTCTTGCATCATCAGCATTTAGTAGATTTTAGTTGTCTTTTATGTTGCCAGAGTCCAGTTTAATAGAAGAAGCACGTTTGAGGTATTCATTGATTGTTAGTTAGGTATAGCTATGCTCTAGGAGGCGAGAAAATTGGAAGAAACCAGAGAAGGTCTTTTTCAATTTCAGCTAACAATGGTGCTGATTTTTACTTATTTAAAATACTATTTTCATTGCAGTTGACTTGATGAGAGCAGACAGGCATATGGGTGGTATTTTTACTTTGCCACACTCACAAGAGTATCAGGGGCTTTTATTGTATTGAATGCCGAAAAATAGGCGCTCTCTATATATCATTACTTTGATAATATGACCGTCTGAGTCATATATAACAAAAAATCGAACACACTTATTTGTTACTTAATATGTTAATATCTCCAGAAAATTGTCGAGCGCTCCGCTTCGTAAACTTTTCCATTTCGAGCCCTGTATTATAATCAATGTAAAATTTTACCTGCAAAGGTGTTAAATGCACACCACAAATGTGCAGCGTATGTTATCTGATATCCAGGGTATGTCGTCTGATCAACAGGCATCTGGGATCTGAATGCTAAAAAATACAAATTGTGAAGAATAGCAATTAATTATTTTTATTAAAATATATCTAAACGTAAGTATAATATTATTTACATAATATATTACTTAAGTTCGTAGATACATGGTATCAGAGATACTCCAAAAATATTAATGATAAAGATACATTGCGGATTTTAATGAAAAACCGATAGCGTGACAGTATGAATAATACTATAATACAAACCCTTATTATGTAGGTACAATTAAATAAATAAAAACAGACAATATTATACAAATATGAACACACACACTAGTAGCGAAGGGTAGAGGTAGGTTATTAAGATCTGTCAGAAATAGTGGACATTACGCTTTGTCAGTCATACTTATTTGTTTTCATTGGAATACTAATACAAATCATTGCAGATGGTGCTGGTTAGTTTTTAAAATTTATTTAAACCCTGCCTAACCAAACCATAATAGTTGCGTACCTACGCTATGGGCAATCAAACAAAAGTACTCTATGACAACATCTTCTTGGCTACGTGTTAAAACTGTGAACTAACATGCTCCTCCCATTTTTAGCCGCACTTCCATTATAAACTAACAAGCTCTTCACATTAAGTCGACAACAGCGCCCTCCTTTACGTAGCCAAGAAGATGTTGTCATACAATAGTGCACACATTTTCAATCATACTTATATGTTTTCGTTGAATTAAGATGGTGTTGGAAAGTTTTTTAATATTCATTAACTAGCGAACCAAACCATAATCGATAAAAAATATTCTTTTATCATCTTTAAAATATCGATGGTTTAATGGCATAATTTTAGATATTTTGTAGATAAATGAATATTTTTCTACTATTATCTATTATGGCTTAGATTAGGCAGGGTTTGATTGAATTTAAAAAAATTACAAACGCTATCTACATAATTTTGTAGTCTTAGTTCAATGAAACCAAATACGTTTGATTGAAAAGTTTATTGTTCACTATTTAAGTCGGATATTAACAGCCTACCTCCACTCTTCGGCGCTTCCATATACGAAACCAATAATGACATAATGATCGCGTTGGAAAGAAGATGTGAATTATATGAATATTATGTTTGTTTTTATAATTTACTAAAGGGTCTGTTAATCAACAGTTATGTCAGTTGTGTCGCTAGATTTTAAAATCAGCCAAATCCATAATAGATGAACTTTTTGTTTTCTCAAGTACACAGTCACAAGGGTGAAAGATTATATTATTTGGAGTATAGAATATTAAAAATTAATAAGTTCCACATTTCGATAATGCAAAAACGTTAGAAGCAGTAGTTCTTCAGCAATTCACAAAAAATCAGAAATACCTAAAGGTGGACTTGGCTGATTTTGAAATTTAGCGACACAATTCATGTTGTGAGCGTATCTTCAAGGAATAATCTGTAATTCCCATGATATTTTTAAATAAATACATCGAGTTGGAATTTAGTTGCATATCCAGGGGGGTGTAAAAGTTTACAGTATATACAAGGAGTATAAATATTTTTTGAAGACAGCAAGATTTCTAGTGAGTGTACATAATGCAGATTTGGATAGCAGATGGTTGCCTAAGAGAATTATTGTTGAAAGAATTATTTGGAGTCCTATTAGGTCCAAACAATTAAGTTGGATCGAGTCCACAATAGATTTCTTAGATTTCTCTACTTAAAGACATACGGATTCTTTCCTTATGATAAAGATAATAAAATAAATTTTCCGACTCGTTTTCTTCTGGGTATGCTATCAATGCAATCCCTGTACACCCGAAGAGTGATTGGTCTTTTAAGGCATTTCTTTTTACTTCTTCGTGGGTTCATTTACAATTCGTATATACTGGCAAATATTAATTTTCATGTTCCCACCAATATCACTCGTAACACTACACTAACAAATGTGATGTTTGGTGATGCTGTGTATCGTGCGATTAACTTATTAGATGGCACCATTAAGGTTGATTTGTTTTTTTTATTAACTATACCATGTTTGTGGACAAGTTAAATAGGTTAAATTTATAATTGTATTTATCATTTTACTCTAATATCTACATAAACATATACTGTCTTTTCTACTTTCTTGTTATACTGGTTATTATTTTGTAATTAAGTCATTTTTATAATTTTGTATTCATTATGTATTATGGCGCATTGGCCAATCACTGTAATACCGTAATACTCTTTTCTAAATAAATAAATAACATTTTTTAAGTGGAAAAATAATTACACTACTTAATCAAATTTCTGGGTCTTGAGATACATACGCGCACATTAATCAAAAACTGAAAAACTCAAAAATATACATCCGATATTTTTATCATTGTCATAATATTCGTAGCTACTTCAATGAACTATTTAATTTATTTTATCCATCTAAACCCGTCTAAATATTGTAGAGATATTTATTGTTATTATAGAAATAAATAATAAACCAATAATTGTAAATTATGTTATAATATAATGATGGTTATGCGGTATTAAAATAATTAATTACATTAAATACGCTCTATTTCACGGTGACACATAATATGTACAAATTAGGAAAGCTATGGCGTCTATAATTATATTCAGTCACTATACTATGGTCACTCAGTCCCATCCCGTCGCCGCGGTACATATTCCGTCTCCAAAAGATATGAATGCTTTAGCGTTAGTATACGCACACTGGGGAGCGAATCAAATGACCCCTAGGTGAGTAAAAACGCTCGCTGTATGTCGTTGTTCAAAACTGATAATGGTAAAATTATAAAAATAATTATTATTAATAATTATGTTAAGGTGACGCATCAGTGAAACGCCAAATAATTTTCAACTGTACGGGCGACGAAATTTTGGACTCGCTGCCATTCACTGAGAGAAAGTTGACCCAGGAACACGTCACTTTGCTGCGTGATGGCGACGGGTCAATTAATTCTAAAATCGTGTAAAGATGACTAAAAACGTTACTCATTTACTTTAAAAAGAAAACATGTCAATGAATATATTATTATTGTTACTAATAGAACAATAAACAGAACATAAAATGGACGTATGTTGGATTTATATGACAATTAATATTTCGTTTGACAGGCGTCATTTTCACCCGCCACCCGCAATCCGCGCATCGCCTAGCGACGATCTTTTTAGACCGTGCCTCAACTAATGCATGGCCTTAATAATTTAAAGCACGCTTTTTAGGTGTAATGACTCAGATAATCATATTATTTATTCTGAAAAATTACTCATTTTCTCATTAATAACATCATATTATTATAAGTGGCTTGATACATATTGTATAGTACGAGAAATTAGGTAGGTATATATCAGTGGCGAAGGGTGGAGGAAGGCTGTTAAGATCCGCCATAAATAGTTCTCACTAAACTTTGACAGTTATACGTATTTGTTTTCACTGAAATAAGACTGCAATTTACAGATCGTGTTGTTTAGTTTTTAAAATTCAATAATTAAACCCTGCAAAAACAAAGCCACAATAGATAATAGTCAAAAATACTCGTCTATCTACAAAATATCTAATATTATGCAATTAAATCATAGATAACTTTAGATATTTTATAGATAGAATAATATTTTTTATCTATTATAGTATGGTTAGGCAAGGCTTAATGAATTAAAAAAAATGAACCAACAATATGTGGTGTAATATGTTATATGTATTCTTAATCCAACGAAAATAAATAAGTATGAATGATAAAGTGTGCACAATTTTGTCGTATCGCCCAAAATATACCAAAACTATTATGGATTGGGTTAAGCAAGGTTTAATTGGTTCTTAAAAACTAACTAATACCATCTCTTTTTCTTTGGTTTGTCGAATATCCGTTTTTGTCGAAATCGACCTTTTAATACAGAATGATTTTTTGTATCTAAATAGACCAGAACCATCCTTTTTTTAAATCACTTTGTAATGAATACAGCATGCATATGCTGTAAAAACAACAATTTAAATACCTACGGGTATTTAAATATAGGATAATGAAATTTGTTTTTCGTCTCCTGAACATTTTACATTTGGTCTATTCGACAAACCTATCCTACAGCGACGATCTGTAAATTATAGTCTTAGTTCAATAAAAACAAATACGTATGACTAACAAAGTTTAATGTGCACTGTTTATGGCGGATCTTCGCTACTGATATATATGACGTATATTTAATAATTAATGGCTAAACCCCACCACTTAGAAAGTCGTCGAGCCGCCACCGCCACAATGCGAATAGCATAATGCACGGATCGGTGGAAAGACATAACTTGGTCATTTTAAAGGAGTCACTATCTACAAAAGTGGAGGACTTGATAAGATTGTAACTTACGTGTATGCATTATGCCCTTTTCAGACATAGTCTTTCCTGTTAATATCGTCTTCAACCCCGGTGGAATACAATAACCCAACAACGTCACAATAACAAAGGCACTACTAATGTAATAAACAATCTTGCATTCTTTCAGTTTCTTGTCCAACGACTCTCTCAGATATCTCCGTAGCTTCAAAAATGAATTGGTGCCTTTGTCATTTTCACTAATCTCTTTAGTTTCGTCCAGATCCATGTCGATGGCCATTTTAAGGAGAGGCATTTTCATTGCAAATTCATTGCGGATGATTGTCGTTATTGTCATGGTGGAGTTCTTGTGCTCTACGTACAGCATTAGAAGCTTTATTGAACAAAGTATTGCAGTTATTCCAGTAGATGCTGCTGATGTTACAGCGGATAAGTCTGGCCACCTATAGACGAAACATATTCAATATTATGTTACACAGAATGTGTGAAATTGCGTAATACATGAAATCTGCAAAATTTTGCCTAATTCACGAAAAATGCAAGCCCGATGCTCATTCATGAATTAGGCAAATTATCTGCCGAGTGCGTGAATTCGAAAGGGTATGGAATTCTTAAACTATCAACGTAACAGTAGAAAAAGTAAATTTAATACGGATGGTTTTATTAGTTATAATTGGACATACTATAATTATATTATTATTATAAGGTAAGGGTTAGGTTAGGTTAGGTTTTGTAATTATGAATTCAACTGAATGTCCATTTTGAGGTTAGCTAACAACTGTCAACAAACATCAAATCATACTATCACAAACAAACAATCGACCACTACCTTTTAATAAAATTTCTTCCGTTATCATATTATAGTTCTAAATTTTTTTGGGCATAGTAAATGGATATGCACGTCATTGTAGTTACTGATTGGTATATTTTTATATAATCAATGAAATTTGACACATTTGGTTTAGTTGCGAAAAACACCACCGGAGCGCCACTATCTAATTTGCCCAACGCATGAACTAGGCAGAAAAAATACTGCCGAATTCACGCACTCGGCAGATATTTTGCCTAATTTATGAATAAGGCAACGGGCTTGCATTTTTCATGAAATAGGCAAAATTTTTCCGATTTCATGTAATACGCAATTTCACACATTCGCCGTAACTTATACACAACATGGACAGTTAAATAACTGTATTGATTAAAAACGCTCGAATTTATCTTGATGGTCTTTGAGATCTATCCGAAATTAGCCAGGATTATCAGAGTCATAATAAACTATTGCATACTTTTTGTAAAAGAGGTCAGCTTGAGAAAAAAACATAATAATTCATATGTATGGCTGTCTTTCCTAAGCGTTGACCATGGGTGTGGACTAGGGATTGCAATACCGGTGTTCCAGTATTTATCATTACCGAAATACCGGTTTTAATAATCGAAAATACCGGAATTTTTGGTATTAAGAAAGCACAATCGTTTTCGTTATTGAAAATGAATTATAAGTTATGTGCTGCTAGAGAGGTAAAAAAATAATAAAACAAATTTCATCAAATATGTTTATATAAGTAATTGTATTATATTATTTCGAAATAGAAAACATCCGTGACAAAAATGATCCATTATTCTATAATTATTGATGACTGTGCAAGCGTTGAATTTAAGAAGGTTTTCCTGCAGCCGGGACTTTTGAGGGCTTTAGTTAAAACTATTAATATAAGTACCTACCTATTCAAATTATTTGTAAAAAATCACTAGTTCTACAATTATGATGAATACACATTTTTAAATGTCAACATGATAAATGTAGGTATGTAGGTTTGTTGCTATAAAATAATATTTTAAAAAGATTTTATTAGCTATATTTATTGATAAGCACCTACTTCTGGTTTTTTTAATGTTTAAGAAATACCGGTATTAATACAGGTATTCGTTAAGAAATACCGAAAACCGGTATTGACATTTTCATTCGGTATTGCAATCCCTAGTGTGCACATGATGTATGCCAAGTTTGATGCCCTCCTCAAAAAGTGCAGCTTTTATTTCTTTATTCATGCGACAAAAGCAGTGAACGAGGCAAAAGCTCGAGTTGAGCTGTAGAACCATCGAACGATAAACGATTAATATACACTAGCTGAGCCAGCTGGCTCTCGCCAGTCTGTCTCGCTAGGTCTTGCAGACGGCTTGGCGGTGTTGGATTTTAATATAATTGTGAAGTATGCGTAGAGTTTTCCCTTCGGAATTGATTTTCATTCACCTCAAGACAGTTTGACATTTTGCTGATTTGTCAGTTTTACGATTTTCAAGTCGTCACTGTCAATATAAATTTGGGGTCATATGCGTAGTCTATTCTGAAGTCTGGCCTTCACAATATCGTCAGGCTGGCGCCACCTCAGGCTGATAGGCCAAGTAGAACAGCTTGCAATCGCCGATTGCGACCACTGACATTTTAATACAATAAAATATGTGTAGTTATATAAATGTTTCGTTAAAACACGTGCATTTAATAATGATAAATAATTATACATCTCATAAATTCGAATATAAAGAAATGTATGTGATTATTATACATGGTGATCCAATATAATATGAATATTAATCTGCCACGGGACCCATTAAGATAATAAAAGGTTAGCAGTATATAAATAATAAATGCTTGCAGCCGTTGAATAATATTTAAAAAATCAAATTTTGAATTAAAATTTAATCTTAAATAACATAGTCTTCCGGTGCGAGACATTCATATCGAAACAAAATTTATTTTGGCTATTATAAATAGGTAGGTATATAAAATCACAAATAAAAAAAATATAGCAATTTATATGACCAATTAGAATAGAATTAGATTGGGATAACCTTCATCCAGCAGTGGATTGATCCTGGTTGATGATGATGATGATTATGATGACAATATGAATATGTAGATAAATAACATTAGCATTTTTACTAAATATAGAAATTCAATACTGTCAAGAATCAGATTGCGGAACCCTTCATCCAGCAATGGATTGATCCTGGTTGATGACGATGATGATGATGACGATATAAATATGTAGGTAAATATAATATCACCGATTTTGATAAATACAGCAATTCAAATGACAGAAAGGAGTAGAATCAGGCCAGGGAGGCCTTTATCCAGCAGTGGATTGGTTCAGGTCGATGATGATGAGAATGATAGAAATAGGTATAATATCACAAATTTGTTTAACCGCTAGTAGTAGAATCAGGTTGTGGAACCCTTCATCCAGCAGTGGATTGATCCTGGTTGATGATGATGACTATATAAATATGTAGATAAATATAATATCACAGATTTTGATAAATACAGCAATTCAAATGACAGAAAAGAGTAGAATCAGGCTAGGGAGGTTTTTATCCAGCAGTGGATTGGTTCAGGTCGATAATGATAAGGATGATAGAAATAGGTATAATATCACAAATTCGTTCAACCGATAGTAGTAGGATCACGTTGCGGAACCCTTCATCCAGCAGTGGATTGATGATGATGATGACGATATGAATATGTGGATAAATAACATTAGCATTTTTAATAAATATAGAAAATCAATACTGTCAAGAATACAATCAACGTAGAGAGGCCTTCATCCAGCAGTGGATTTATTGAGGCTCGTGATAATAGATAGGTAGATAATAATATAATATCACTGATTTTGATAAATATAACAATTCATGTGTAAGTAAGGAGTAGAATAAGGCTGATGAGGCCTTCATCCAGCAATAGATATGTCAAGATTGATGATGATAGGGACGATAAAAATAGGTAGATATTATACAATATCACACATTTTGATGACTATAACAATTCGTATTAATTTCTTTCATTGTTTGCAATGGCAACTTTGTTAGTTTAATATGACTATATTCTGATCTATGGAAATTAGTAGCCTAGGTAATTATTCAATAACAAAAATAGTGGGTGAACAGCCACAAAGAAGTATTTAAAAAAATCAAATTTGGAGTATCACGTTATCTATGAAATGGCCGACAGTGGCGCACGCGCCTGTCAAAATTTTATTTACGTAGTGAATTGTACCAAGTTTATGTTTTTTTCAACGGAAAAAGTGCGCCAATGCCTACATTACGATATTTGAATAAAAATAATCGAATTCGTTTGTCAAATAAAGGATTAGAAGGTCATAAGCGACGAAGACGTCAATCTGTTAGGCTTGAACAGTAAATATGGCGATCGTATACGGTGTGTAAGAAAATATCGGATAGAAACGTCACGTACATGTAAAATAATGGAAAATTTCTGACATGTGTTCAATTCAATCGGTAGATGAATCGGTAGCGCACATTTAGAAGTGAAGATGTAAAAATAACAATAAAATGTCGCTTAAACGAGCTGTTGGTGCATTTTCCAAAATCTCTTAGTATAATAATATATAGGAGATATGAGATAATATGTATATGAACGTAATGGTTAAAGATAATTTGATAATGATTACCTGTAAGCCATTTCGGCAAATTCCGAGCTTGTGACAAATGCATACACAAAAATATTGATCCAACCTAACAAGGTGATCAGAATTTTCTTAATGCCTGTGGTGTAAAATAAAGTTGGTGGCCACAGCGCAGAAATTTGAATAACTCTTCGTAATGGAAGAAGAGCTTTCTCCATAGCAGCTTTGAGTTCTAATTCCATGGTTAGATTTTGTATTCCTAGAAGTAGTTGAATACATAATACATACGTGCTTTTTTCATACATAATTATATATATTTTAGTTGAAAATGTTCCATAATATAATAATTATAATACTGCCTTAAGTTTACAGTGCGGTATATAGGTAAAAACTAACCTATGTAATATTATATTATTTCTTAAGTAGATACTTTACTTATGAGTATTGCTCCAATATCACGATTAAAATGATTGCAGAGAAATTGCCTGTAATAAATTAAGATACAAATATATAAATGACTAAAACGGTGATAATAAACGTTTAGAAAATCTATATCTGAAATATAGACTTTCGGTGGGCGGTATGGGGCAGAGAACGTCAGGGTCTAGGACGATTCGGCGACGGGACGACTGGGCGCCATGCGATCGAATGAAATTCAAAAATAAATAGACGTTCGTGAATTTATATTATGTAGTTTTAATATATATATTTAATATTATTATTTATATTAAAATTATTATATTATTATTTAATACTTAGTGAGAATTTAAATATGCACACGTAAATAATGATTTAATTGTGCATATGTTTCAGTTACAAGGAGGAGAGAGTTATTTTATTTTACAACGTTTTTATTAGCTCGTATTCTTATTTGTCCGGTGGTTGTTTATCCAGTACAAATCTTGCAATCGATTTTTAACTAACTTTCCGACTAGCTAGACATTTGAAACTTTTAGAATATATCAGTACACGATGCCAAAGCATTATTTTAATACTTTTAGCTATCTTTAAGTAGAATTGAATAATTCATTTTCGGTTAATTCTGTTTTGTATGAAAAGTTATTTCGGAAGAAATCCGTAATCCAATCCACTATTATTGGTTGCTAAGTGGGTGGTCCTAGCAACAAAATTATTAATATATACGTGCGTTACTATGGAAATCAAAATGACATTTCAGTATTCTATATTTGTTTGTTTGTTTTTTATTTACTTCATATCAAGTACAAGTTTGAGCATATTGAGCATAATAATTGAACAGAAACATTAAAAACGTTGTATATAAAAAGTTCTTTTTATCTTGTAATTATTTTATATAAATCCTTATGCATGATAATTTTCAATCCGCAATAAAAAACATTATCTTAAGAGCAACGTGAATTAAACCTACTAAGTAGTAAGTATAAACTGATTAAAATTCCCCATCTACTTTCTGTATGAAATTGTAACGAACGTCTATTTATTTCATTCGACAGTGCGGCGCCCAATTATCCTGGCGCCCAGTTGTCCCATTCCCGAATGTCACATTCATAGGAGACCGCCCAATATATTGTAGAGCAAAGGAAAATACTTTCGACACATTTGTTATGATTGCGAAGAATGTAGAAAGTTATGAATGTATTTTATTTTAATAATTACCCCATTTCTAACTTGTCATGATGGGAATATTAACTATCTCCGTATGTATCGTCCAATAAAACTCATGTTGCCCGTTATTTAAAAGGATACACGAAAGAAATAAAAAAAAAATCACATTGTTTTAAGACATTTATTTTCATAACAAACACTGTAAGAAACATAAAACAAAAATGATTCTTAAAAAGATATATGTTTATGCGAATTTATAATTCATTGCAAACAAAATTGTAAACTAAGAATTTTTTTATTCACGAATTCACGATTCACGATTCACAAGATTCAAGAATGTAACATTCTTTTTATTGAACATACATAATTTGAAAACACTTCTGAGAAAATATATAACCAAATTTTTTTTTTTTGAAAAATATATGACACCCAGTAGGAATCGAACCTTGTTCTCTCTGGATTTACACCCACACACATTGACCACAATGCTATGGCATCTTATCTAATCGCGACAAATTTTTACTAATGACTTTGTTGTCTAAAGTTTGACAATGTTTGTCTAAAGGTTTGTGTCAAAATTTTGAAGAAATAAAACCGACAATCATTTAGTCTTTTATACCTACAATAATATTTAAATATTCATATTATAGGTACCTAGGTATTTTATTTTTTGATTCACTTCAAAATTGACCCGAAAATACTATGCTGAAAGAGTCAGCCAGGAAAATTGTGAACGTATAATTGAATTTGCCAGCGAGAGTGGTTCTGGATGAAATCAGTAAAATATATGTTTTTGAATTGGTTATTACTATCTACAACGTATGCGTCCAGACCAGTTTTAATTTCATAAACTGCATAAAATGGCTGCTGAAACGCAGTTATCGAGATCTGCTTTTCTTTCACCCGCCTCGCGGACCTCGGATTTAGCCTGATACTTACCGCTAAGGTCTATCGGGTGTTCCGTTGCAGAATGGTGTAAATTTTTTGTTTTGATAGTTTATTTATTCAAAATATGTAATATTTATTGACGTCATCATCCCTGAGCAATTATTTTATTACCTATCTACCTTTGTCAAATACAACGATTTAGTCCTCCTACGTCAAAGGACAAACGTAAATACTACGCTCGCATGTGCCAGTGAAACATGAAACCATTATGTAAGTGAAATAAAATGAGTAGAAGTTTATTTACACGGGCTTATTGCTGATCAGGGAACGGGACAACTGGACGCCAGGACAATTGGATGCCGCATTGTCGTAGACACGTATGCAGAACGTAGACGAGGAATTTTAATCAGTTTCTATCTACTACTTAGTAGTTATAATTCATTTTACTCTTAATATAATGTTTTTTTTTATTGCGGATTGAGAATTACCATGCCTAAGGCTGTATATAAAAATAAAAAACTCCCTTTTTGTTGGAACTTAAACATATGCACGATTAAATCATTATTTACGTGTGCATATTTAAATTCTCACCAACTATTTAATCATAATATAATAATCTAAATATAAATAATAATATTATATATATTTTTTTTAAGTAGCTATAAGTACCTAATGTCTATTTATTTTCGAATTGCGTGGCGTCCAGTTATCCCGGCGCCAAATCGTCCTAGACCCGCTAATCATTAGTACCTACTCACTACTCGCATTAATACTGCCATGTGTAAACGGGCCGAATTAGTAATAACAGTAAGCATTAGTATTCGGCCTGTTTACACATATCGGTGTTAGTGCGAGGAACAGCCCTTAAAAGTAGCGTAATGTGACATGGAAAAGTGAATGTTGGGCATAATGACGTACTCGTTTCATTTTATATAAAATAACGACTTTCCACCAAGAAGTGATAGTTATTATATTCAGTAAAAAATAATTTTATGCGAAAATAGTGTCAACTGAATGCAGAACTATTCTAACTCACATTTGATTTTTTTAGAAAGGAGTTTTTCGAAACATTCTTCGATTATTTTATCATTTATATAAATAAATGTATAAATCATTATTAACTTTTTTTTTTAATTCAACGAATAATTCACAAGATTTAAGAACATAATATTTTAATAATTGAACATACTTCATTCATTCATACATACATTCAACATAATATACTTATACATTTTCAAAAATTTCTCAGAAGTATTTATGTATAAATGATAATTCAGTAGACCTGTTTTTGAATAAAATGATGTATAAATTTGTTTATATAAGTAATAAATATCTTAAGTGGGCTGTTTCAAAAAACACTTTTGTAAAATATTTCAAAATGTGAGTTAGAATAGTAATTCTTCATCCAGCTGACGATAGTATAATATTATGTTACATTGACGATGAAATGTTTTACCAAAATCCTAGCAGTATTAGGCACAAATTTATTGTATAATTATACTTCCATACTTAAATATTATGTACTATGTATGTATGATAGAAAATGCCAATAATATTATTATACATATTTACGTTTTAGATATTAAATGGAACTATTAACAAAAATGGCTGATGTGTAAAAAGAAGCCAACATTTACCATTTATGTTTTTTATTTATACAATTTCTCTATCTATTATACATATATTTTGCTAAATGTTGTATCGATAATGGATAGTTTTTCGTCCATGACTGACCGATTCACATATCAGCGTTTTTTTCTGAATATATTTCAGTTATTTGGTTTACGCGTGTAACTACTTAAATTTAAATATCTTTTGTATAGCGTCGATGTAACACATATACTATTTCAAGGATGGGCAACTTTTAAGTTTTCGTATGACGTAATAATATATTTAGCATACTTAACAATAATTACTGTAGTAAAAACTGTAGCGAGGTCGGAGGAGATGGTTACTCTTGATGTCACAATACAATGTGGAGTAAGACAAGGCGTCTTCTCTCCCCCTTATTATTAAATCTGTACACTGACCAAACTTAAAAAGTAGCCTAACAACTGTGAACTTACATTGAAATAATTGCAGAATATTGTAAATATAGCCCGATAAAGAAGTAAATTGCATAATGGAAATCGCTCGAACTAAATCATTCTAGTGTAGGACCAAAGGCGATTCGTGGGTGTATCGGAATTGTTTGCTACAATGCCTGTTTCAATTCTAACAAGTCATACCCATGGTGCCGCTTCATACCTTCTATACAATTTGACTCTTTATCTGAAATGATAATCTTAGTTTCAAGTTACGACAAAGCATACTATTTGATCTGTTTAAGTTAAGTGCTTTGGCCTCTCAAATTCCACCAATCATTGATTGGTGGAATTTGTAGTAGATACCCTAGTATAAACGTTAATATGAGAAATAAATCTCATGAATTGCTTATAGGCCAAAGTGCTTGCCTGGAAAGTGAATGACGTGAGTTCGAGTCCCATTCGGTCCACCTTTTTTCTAGATTTTTTTTCTAACACGTATGTATGTTTCTGAGGTTTTTCAAATTTATATTATTTCTATAATAAAGAATCAAACATTCCTAAAACCTTGTGTATATCAGTGGCGAAGGATGGAGGTCGGCTGTTGAGATCCGATATAAATAGTGCACAATAAATTTTGTCAGCCATACGTATTTGTTTTTATTGAACTAAGACTACAATTTTATTTACAGATAGTGTTGGTTAGTTTTTTAAAAATCAATTAAACCATGCCTCAACCAAACCATAATAGTTTTTGTATACTTTAAGCGATACAACAAAATTGTGCACACTTTTTCATTCATACTTATTTGTTTTCGTTGGATTAAAAATACATATTGCAAATAATGTTGGTTCATTTTTGAAATTTATTAAGCCTTGCTTAAGGTGATTCATCAGTGAAACGGCAAATAATTTTCAACCATAGGCGCGACGAAATTTTGGACTCACTCCCATTCGGAGAGAGAATGTAGAGCTGGAAACATGTCATTTTGCTTCGTGATGGCGACGGCCGTAATAATTCTTAAATCATGTAAAGATGACTTAAAACGTTACCCATTTACTTTAAAAAGAAAACATGTCAATGAATATATTATTATTGTTACTGATAAAACAATAAACAGAACATTAAATGGACACATGTTGGATTTATAAGACAAATTATATTTGGTTTGACATGCCTCATTTGCACCCGCGACCCGCAATCCGCGCATCGCCTAGCGACGATCTTTTTAGACCGTGTCTCAACTAAGGTATGGCCTTAAACCAAACTATAATAGATAAAAAATAGTATTCTGTCTATAAAATATCCAAAATTATGTATGATTTAATGGGAATTTTAGATATTTTATAGATATACGAGTATTTTTGATAATTGTCTAATAATGGCTTGGTCTACGCAGGTTTCCATTAATTTTGAAAATTAATCAATATTATTTGTATATAGTATAGTATAGTTAAATGAAAATAAATATGTATGACTGAAAAAGTTTAATGTGAACTATTTATGTCTGATCTCAACAGGCTACCTCCGCCCTTCGCCAGTGGTATATATTATATTCAATATTGAATTTAGAAATTTTAAACTTGCGAAGTAGATTTTAAAAATTGAGTATAATGTGGTAACCCTGTGATTGACACCACTTCTACAGAGTTCTAGCCCGAGCTATGCGACTTATTTCCGCGTCGAGTCTAATGGAAAAGTTACAAAATAACATATTACTTTTAAGAATTGCCTTGAATAAGTTTTGCTTTCAAAGAGCCCGGCTCAAATAAAAATGTAAAGAGGTTTTCTGGATTCCGCCTCCGGTTTACGGCGCTAACTTCGTGGCAATCTATTCGGGGACATGTCATCGCGCGCTCGCATGCCAGACTTGTGAATCAATGGAGAACATTATTATGACACGTCCATTGTCCGTCTGAAGAGCGAAGTGTTACATTTTGTGCGAAATAAAATCGTTACATTTTTATTCCTGGAAACCATTTTGCGTAAATTTTTTGATATTATTCACAATAATAAAAAATATAATAAATAAGCTTTCAAAAACTTACCTACACCTAGATAAAGGAATCAAAACGTATTTTAATACACAGTTGTCATGGAGATTTTGCTGTGGGTATTCTATGAGTAAATTGAGAGTGAAGTATGGACAGTATATTGACAAGTTCTTTTGTATGTTCCGGAGATCGAAATTCTCCACTTTCATAAAACTCCCAAGGCTATATTTAACAGATCACAAACAACGCTTGCTGGAGACATGGATACCGAAAATGGTCCTCATTTAGAGCCCTCTAGGACAGTGGTCGGAAAACCGCGGCTCGCGAGCCACATGCGGCTCTGCTACAAATGCTCTCTGCCATATTTGACATGGCTACAAAGAAGAAACAAAAAAGATGGAAGAGGATAACCGTAAATGTAAAGTTGAATGGACCGAGACTTTCGCGTTTATTCAAAACTTAAATTGCTTACCGACCTGTATTAGGATGTGTCGGGAAAAATTGGCGCATTCAGATTTAGAGAGACACTACAACTAAACACGCGTCATTTCGCACTAAATATTCTGTCGATGATGCAAGGAAGAAAGAAATTGTGGAGAAGAGTCAAGAAAAATGAATTTTTGTATTTAGTTAGGTACTGAATACAATCTTTCAATAATTTTAATATTGCAAGTTTTGTGGTTAGTAAAAAGATTTGCAAGAGAGGAAATCAAGAGTAAATTGAGAAATCGATTGATTGATGAGAACCTGGAATCGTGCTTAAAATTAAAAACAACAACATACGAACCTGACTTACCCAAACTTTCCAAGGAGATGCAAGGCCCATATTCACATTGCGTGTTTGTCAGTCATTGTCATGATTAAATTTTATGGATACCTAACTTACAATTTAATTTTTATTGATAAATAAGATCATTATTCCGTATGATATTCAGTTTTATTCATTGTACCTACCTATAGTTTAATTAAGACTTAAAACTTTAACTAAAGTTTATTAAGTAAATAAACAGTATACCTACTACCTACGTATATAATTTAAGTTTTTAAGTCTCAAAAGAAATCTCAATCGTTGTACTGTTGATATTTGACTCTATTGACTATTCAGCTTGCCGACCACTGCCCTAGGACGAAAAACGTCAGTAGTGCCCTAGGAGTAGAAGTAGAAATACGATGGAGTCCTTTTCCAGTCATTGGCATTGATAAGGGGTCCATCGTAACACACTAGATAAGGTCAAGGCCCTAGTTGAGCTGTAGTGCATAAGAAATAGACTGTATTAAGCAATGAAATTAATATGGACGAATCATCTGGAAAAGAAAATGACACTCACTTTATTGTCGGGTCTGCCGAATGGCATAATCTGTTCTAACGCCATTACAATAAAGGTGATATTGCTATAAATTCCTGATGCTTTTTGTTGGGTCTGCCGAATGGTTCGGTTCGAACGGGTTCGCTCAAATGAACATTGACATTAGAAACACTGCTCTACCGCCATTACAATAAAGGTCATATTGCTACAAATTCCCGATGCGTGATATCGCATAATGATATTGCGTGACGTCTACCTATACATGCGAATTTACTTGCTAGCTACTGTATTGAGTGCGTCGTCCATTAATAATGTCATTGGTATTAAGATGAATTATATTAAACTTCATACAAAAGTTTTTGAAGTCGATACCAAATGACTACAAATATTTTCATACTTTTTGTTTAAGTAAAATGCTTAGGTTTTATAATGGAATCGATGGTGTCGAAGATTCTCGGTGAGATGGGTTCCAGCACACCTTGTACCCCCAATGAGAGATTTTTGTAAGCATTTCCCTGCCTTAACAGAGATAAATTACGTCAAATCAGAATAAAATCCAATTACAAAGGGAGTTCGCTAGGGATGTATCCTCTCCCCAGATTTATTCAATTTATATGGAGTATTGGAAAAATGGTGTTCCTGTTGAAGCTAAAATATTCTACAATGTAATGGACGTTGATGACACATTGAAAAAATAGCCGAAGACGTGACTGTCTTGTTCAAGCGGGTTGAAAAGAAAGTGAACCGATAGATCTAAAACAAATATATTATCCAATGCAAAATTTATGTACAATCACAATATTATTAAGCAGTAATCCAGTCTAATGCTGAGAGACATAGAGGTGGTCAGCGAATATATTTATATCTTAAGCTGTTACCATAGTGTCATATACATAGGTTGAACTCGCAAAGATACCCTAAATTCTTCATTTTCGACCTTCACACAGCATTCCGGCCCCTAGTAAGTGTGGATTACATACTACCATTGTTCTTTTGATTGTATGTTGATGGAGTGTGATTAACCCTAATATACGATTGAACAGATATGTATTTTAGAATTTGAAAAGTTGGCACAAATAAATATATATTCGATAATGTACTTTTGTTTGGTAAAATCATTCGTACTGTATAAAGAAAAATCATAGAAAATATTCTATAGTGGAAGATATACAAATAAAAACCACTGATTTTTAAAAGTTTATATTCGTCGTTATTGGATAGTCTGGTCTGATTTAAAAATAATTACAAGATAAAAAGAACTTTTTATATACCACGTTTTTAAATTTTCTGTTGAATCATATAAACTTGACAATTCTATGTATTAATAATTTACGACAAATAAGGCAATTGTCAACAAATCATTTTTTTGCTATTTTGCAACAAACAAACAAATATAGAATACTGAAATGTCATTTTGATTTTCATAGTAACGCACGTAGATATTAATAATTTAGTTGCTAGGACCACCCCCTTAGCTAAATAGTGGATTGGCTTACGGATTTTTTCCGAAATAACTTTTCATATAAAACAGAATTAACTGAAAATTAATTCAATTCTACTTAAAGATGGCTAAAAGTATTAAAAAAATGCATTGGCATCGTGTTCTGATATATTCTAAAAGTTTCAAATGTCTAGCTAGTCGGAAAGTTAGTAAAAAATTGATTGACAAATTTGTACTAGATAAATAACCACTGGATAAACAAGAATACGAGCTAAGAAAAACTTGGTAATAATGAGACGGATCCGTCGTATGGATCACGTTTTAAGGATGGCCTACACCCCAATTATTGATATGAAGAAACCCAATTAAGGACACTCACAACATGATAATATTTAAATTGAAAAGAACTGGTTCTAAGTAAATGAGTTAAATAAAAATACTTACATATCCTTTTTTTTTTCTTCGACTATGTCCGATTCTAATAGGATCATATGGGCCTCCGCAGAGTGGAGGTTTGTATTAACAGATTTTTTTTTACGAGAAATATCAGCGACTTCCTCAAGCTATTCGGTCTACACTCTGACTGATGCCCAAATTGGAAAACAATATGTGTACTTGCCATACCCAGGATGCGAATCTGGAACCCACGATGCTATATGCCAACGCTTAAGCCACACGGCGATCGTGGGACTGTAATCTAATTCTAATACATCGCAAATATTACATTCAGAAGGGATAATACGAGTAGAAAATAAAATAAATAAAACATAAACAATGAAATAAAATTTCTAAAAGAAAATACACAGCACATCATTGAAAATGTATATGTCTCTGGGGAGCGTATTGATTAGTCTCGCAACCCTCGATGCGAGGAAACAGTTCTGATCCAGAAGTACCTATTTAGTAGAAGTATCTATTTTATTAAAACATCATTAGTTGAAATTCAATTAATCATGGACATCATATTTATCATCAGAAAAGGTTATTTTATACATATATTAATATTTAATTGATACCATAGATATATCTTGAAGTTTAAAGAAGATTCTCCTGATTATGCGGTCTACCCAAAGTGGTACTTATGGATTTGCGCGGCACTCGCGATGATAGCCTCTCGCCGGTTCCCACCTAGGTTCGACCCTGTCCATATGCATTAACCTAACAAAGCTTCGATCAGGAGTGGACTGGGGAGGATTGCTTTGGGTTTTGAGTAGTGGTGGTGTGTGGTTTGTCCGTGTAGTGGCATGTTGTGTCGTGTGAAGGAGGGGTCTTTTCAGTAGACATATCCATTACCGCCGAGTGGCGCTGCAAAGAGAGAAAGGATGTTTCCTTAAAGGTAGCGAGGGGGAGCCCTGCGTGGCCCTAGGAAAAGACGTAGCGTATTTTATTACTTATATTAAACACGCCTTGTCATGAAATAGATTTTGCATTGTTATTTGAATACATGACGGAGTTTGGCATATTACATTATAATCGAGTTGTATGTATACATCAGCGATTTCTAATACACTTTAGTTACAAAATTCTTTTATATTATATTGATTTTTGTTTAAAATTGATAGTTACATATCTGTTTCTTAAAATAAAGTGATGACATTCATTGTTTAAATTTTTTTTTGTTGACCAACCATTAAAATAGGTAAGTAGTGAATATGAATGCCAATAAATTAGAATTTGGGAAGATTCGGGTTATCAAATAAGTATATAATATAGCGCCCACGGTGGCCGCGCGGCTTAAGCGTTAAACTTTGACGCCGTGGATCCCAGGTTCGAATCCTGGGATTGGCAAGTACACATATTGTTTTCCAATTTGTGCGTGAGTCAGGGTATGGAACTAATAGGTTGAGCAAGTGGCTGACATCCATTTCTCGTAAAAAACAAAATCTGTTAATAGAAACCTATAGTCTGTGGAGGCCTATATGATCCTTTTAGAATCGGACATGGTCGGAAAAAATGTAATATATATTTATATATATTCAGTGGCGAGTGGTGGAGGTAGGCTGTTAAGATTCGACATAAATAGTGCACACTAAACATTGTCAGTTATACTTATTTGTTTTCATTGAGCTAAGAATACAATTTGCATATTATTATGTGTTGGTTAGTTTTTTAAATTCATCAAGACCTGCCCAGCCAAATCATAATCGATAAAAAGTTCTATCTATAAAATATCTAAAAATATGTATGGTTTATTGGCATAATTTTAGATATTTTATAGAGTAACGAACATTTTTTGACTATTATATACGATGGCTTGGATTAGACAGAGCTTCATTGAATTTTTAATACTAACAAACGCTATCTAAACAATTGTAGTATAAGTTAGTTTCAATGAACACAGATACATTTCACTGAAAAAATTTAGTGTGCACTATTTATGTTAGATCTTAACAACCTACCACCCTTCGCCACTGATATATTATATATTATCAACAACGAATAACTCAGTATCTATATCACCGATTCGATGATGTTGATGATATCAATCAATTGACTATATCACTGGCAGACTCCCACACCGATCGTGAATTGTAATTTTAAGTCGTTTACTGCAGTCGTTGCAACATTATAATAAATCCCATTTTTGCGTACAACTCAGTCAATGGTCGCTGATAGTTGAGTTGATGATAACCGAGAACGTACGGTAATCCACAAAGGTACTATCAAACAATAAATGACATAATATCATGACCGCGTGAGTAATTGTATCTGCGAGCCTGATAGCGTAATAATTAGAAATTTAGACTTCCCTACCTGGCGTAACATACTTTTATAATATAATCACTAATCAGTCTTGCCTAGATTAGACAATGAGTAATAGTTAAGCTAATGACCAACAATCAACCGAAGTATAATTTATATTTTGTAGCGAAGAATTACTATTTAATAAACCTATCTAATCGACATAATATTTTGTAAGTTACGAATAAACTCATAATTATAAAAGATTCAGATACATTTAAATTTATTAAAATAAAAACAATATTATTTTATTCCACATAATATTATATAAACTGGTTCAAATATTAACAAATTATGTGGAATATGTACCTATTGTATCTATATACTTATTGTGTTTTCTTATAATTGATAATATTGTGTGTCTTTCCATAACAACGATACACCCATCGTATATTCGAGTCAAAGATAAGTACATTCGCACTCGGTTATTACGATCACGGATATAGCGAGATCTCGGATGTAACGAGGAAACTTTCGTTGATATTTTAGTTTATGATTTTCTCCATACATTTATTCACTTTAATAACGAGCTGCTTATCGGATATACAGAGCTTAAATATGTTAAAATAAACCTTAAAACTGTTAATGTGTCGATCGTTAAAATCATTTCAACCCGGAATGGACAGGATGCCGCCGGAATCGGATTACTTTTATGACACTATTAAGTGTCTAAGTACCTACCTAATCAGTGCTTTCGCCGACAATATTGAAAAAGTATTCACGCATATGGTTGAAATTGCATGTAAAAAATCCAAGGTTTGCGAAGTCGCTAGGTATCTACCAGCGTTCATTACAATAAAAAACTTCTTTTGTAGTTTATGAATGCCACGCTTGTTTTGGGGAAAATTCTAATTGTTTATTTTTGTTTGAATTGCGACTTTTTGTGTTATGTAACCGCTCATTTAAAAATACCTATTCTCTGAATATAACGAGTAACGCTTATAACGAGCAAATTCAGTCGGTCGCATCTTCCTCGTAATAACCAAGTTCGACTGTACTTTTATTTGGTTAAGATTGTGGTTTTTTTATTGGCTCTACAATCCGATGTGACTCTTCCGAGGATTTTATTTGCAAGAAATGCTGGTTAACACGTTGAAAAAGCAATATTAATTTGTGAAACGGGGGATTCACGCCCATGACGCAAGGCTTAACAGACACTCTAAAGCGCGAATCAAATTGAGGTGTATGAGGCCTACATGTTGATTAATGTCACGCTGTCGCGGCGACAAATTTAGTCTATGATTTCGTCATTTTGCAGAATATTTTGAACGATCACCATCCCTGTAAATTCACTGAAGAATGACACTAATGAAGAGTGCCAACTATAATATATTAGTAATTTGAATTATTATTAATTATGCTAATTTCAATTAATTTTAACGGTTTCTAGGTGTCCGTACGTTAAAATTACTTGTGACATGACATCTATAGATAATATTTTGAACATAACCCAACCTGTAGACCAGTAGATAGACAACATTCTTATAGAAAATACATAGTGCCAACCACTAAAAAAAAAAAACAACGTAATTTTGACATGATAGTCGAAAATTGTCGGCATGTAGAAGATGATAAAAACGTTCATTGAGTCATGCAGGTGTCGATGCAGTGCAGTTCAACGTGAGGTGACCTCATTGTTGTTCTGATGATTTCAGCAGATTTTGACAATGTTCATTTAAATATTCAAAATGTGCTACGGGATGGGAGCATCAGTCTGATAACATTTTAAACACCAATAAACAGACATTACAGACTTTTCTTCCCATAGCGGCAGCTTAGTATGATAATAGGCGACATACACCTCAATTTGATCAGAACTTAACTCTAGAGTCTAGTCCAGTGATCGCTAAATGGTCGCTCGCGAGCTACCGGTAGCTCGCGTAGGATATTTAAAAATTTGCGGCTTAGTGACTTTAAAAAAATTGAGCTGGTTGGACAATTTGTTTCATCTCCTTTTATTAATATCGAATTATTGCGCTCAAAATGAAGGCATTGTTTTGTTCTACCTAATTATGTGAATCAACGTTTTCCACTAATATGGTGGTTAAAAGTAAAAATAGAAACAGACTCACAGATGTACATCTTTACATTTGCATTCGGATGGGAGTGAAAAGGTACTCACCGAGAATTGAAAAAAATATGGGTGAAAGTAAATGTCATTGGTTTTACTAATTATTTTTACTTTTACTCACACTTATGTTTTATTGGAAGTCCGTTGTCCTAATTATGTATGCTAAGTAATATAATAATACTAGCTGACCCGGCAAACGTTGTTCTGCCATATAAATTATTTCTAGTGAATATTTTGGTTGTTAAATAAAAAATAACGAATCTATCGTAAGTGTGTGGGGATGGGATCTATGACAGAAAGAGGAATAGAGCGCTGTAGACGATGACCGCCGATAAAAACAAAAAAACATCAACCATTCATTTTCTCAATTCAAAATGAGTAATGATGTTCATAATGAATGAATTACCTGTGACAGGATCTCGTTGTTTAATGTTTATGCAATATCCGTCTTGTCCCTTCTAGAAAATTTGCGGATATTCGAGAGCGTCGTATGAACGGTGTGTGTCAGCGATGAACTCCAGATTATTGTTTCTTCTTCGAATCACGATTTCTCGCGTCGATGTGCGGTCGCCAACCACGATTCCAGCAATGTCGTCAACAACAGTCGCATTGAATCGACGTACGTGCTCTCCAGCTGGTGTTTTATCAGGATTGATGACAATAGCGTGATTGTCAGTTTGCAATTCGTGTATGTGTGCTTTGAAGAATTTCAATAATTCATTGTGCTCATTCAACAGGGCGTCCAGTTCGCCGACGATGCGCCTGGCATTAGGCAAATTGAGGCTATTGTAGCCGCAACGTGCATCCACATGATTGATGTCCTCACCGCCGCGTTGATTTTGAACGTAGAATGGAATTGTTGACCATTTGCCGCAGTATTGTGAACTATTTCTGTTGCTCCTTTGGAAGCATGAATTGAATGTGCGAATGGACATCAGGAATAGGTTTGAATCTGGAACCGTGCCGATAAGCAAGCCGTTCAATGGTTCTGGTGGTATCTCAATTTCTGGTAGTTGCACTTTTCCTGATGCGCAACACATCCCGGCTGACTCATGTTTGAATTTGAGCGCATGACAATGGGGACATTCTTTGTACATAGCACCAATCAGCACTTTCGTATGAGCGGAATATTCAATATCTGGCTCGTACTCGAATGCGAGACGAAGGAACGAAGCGGATGTAAATGTTCGATGTACTTGTTGGCGTTGTCGGTCATTTGCTCTGCGTGTGTTAACTAGGAACCGGCGCGCTTGGCTCCGTTCCAATTGTCGTTGTTGATTTCGTTCAGCTCGTGCCTCTTGTGATTGAGATGCACGCAATTGCGACATGCTTCCACGCACGTTTTTGTTATCTTGTTAGATTTGTTCGTCTGTTCTTTCTGCTCTACTATTTCGCATGTTTGTTGCTTTATTCGTTCGACGGCCCAAATGGCCCCCCTTGCGTCTTGCTGGAATTGTGCACTGTAATACACGCACATAAAAAAAGATAAATTAAAATAAATCGTACAAAATTTTGCACGCACTGCGTTGTGATATGCCGAATGAAATGTCAAAATGACGCGACGCTTCTCTTAAATTCTTCTTGGACGTAGCGCCATCTGTCATTCAACAACATAAATAATTTCGTTCTGTTGGAAATACGAACGACGGTTAAATTATTTGTTCATACAAAAATAATAAAATCGCGATTAAAAAATGGGAGGGTGGAGGTAGTAGGGTGAAAATTTTGGGTTATAGGTAATTTTTTATGCCAATTAATAAAAAAAATACAAAAAAAAATAGTCAAAAAAATAAAAGAAAATTTTTCTGGATAGAGATACACTTATCACCTAGCGGTATGAAATATACTTGTTGACCTATTCTCATACCTAAAAAATTTACATAAAAAATTTCATAAAAATCGGTCGAGCCATTTCGGAGGAGTTCGACCACAAACATCGTGACACGAGATTTTTTTATATATAGAGATTATGTGTGATACGATGAAGGACGATGATAAAAAAAATATATAGAAGGAATATGTATAAGTAGCTCACTAGACAATTTCAATTTCTGAAAGTAGCTCACATTCCTATTGAGTTGATTGATTTACCACTGGTCTAGTCCATCTCGGGCATGGTTGAGGTATTTATAAACAATTGTGGAAAAAAAGCTCATGTGAAAAAAGCTTTAATTTGTCGCAGAGTTGTTGCACGGCTCTCTTGACCGGACAATGGACTCAGTTTGCATTCAATTATGGACGAGCCAAGAGTTATGGGCGGGAGTGTGGGGTGGGCGGAGGGGTCGAAATGGAAAATGTGTGTCGCCAAGTTGGGCGGCGCGGAACAGCGTTTGGATCTTTGGCCGCTAATGGATTGATGGTGAAGCTGTGTCGGCCCGGCGGACGAAGGGCGGGCATAGTGGGCGCCAGCCAGGAGGATGGGGTTCCTCGATTGGGCGGATTTTTTTTATTCGGCCACATAGCAATGACTAAATAGCGACTTGGCCCAGAAACATTGTGTAGGTACAAGTGATCCGAGTTTCTCTAATATGAGTGAAACTTGTAGGTTTTTTATAAATAAGATACAATTAATATACGGAACGAGATATCAATGCATTGATAAAACAGTTAATTTGTTGACCGCGGAGCATTTAATTACTTTTCAATTACCGCATTTCACGCTAATTATATCGAATGGCCAATAAATTAGTGTACAACAGGTGTTCCATCCGCGTGGAAAGAATATAAGTTGAATGTTGTAGAGTAGCTACAATAATTAGTACTGGCGTTGAGGGGTGTGGGAAATTACGCAATCCATTTTGTCTCAACTTCTTTTTAGTCAATTGTCACATCTACTCATTACAACCGCACTATAAATTATCTTAAAATTTTAATAATAATTGCCATAGATATTCTATTTAATCTATCGGAGGTTTATTTAAAAAGTGATAATCATACAAATCTCATATACTGAAAAGGGGTCTAGGACGATTTGGCGCCGGGAAAACTGGACGCCACGCGATTCGAAATTAAATAGACGTTAGGTACTTATAGGTACTTAAAATATTTATATTCAAATTATTATATTATGATTTAATAATTGGTGAGAATTTAAATTTGCACACGTAAATAATGATTTAATCGTGCATATGTTTAAGTTCCAACGAAAAAAGAGCTTTTTATTTTATATAAAGCCTGGTAATTTTCTTCCAATAAAAAAACATTATGTTAAGAGTAAAATGAATTAAAACTACTAAGTAGTAAAAAGAAACTGATTAAAAATCCTCGTTTTAACTTCAATTATAGTTTGTCAATTTATGGCTACGGCCGTATGTTGTAGCTTAACCACTGGGGAATGCCAAAAGAAATGGCGTATTTCAAAAAAACACTACCTTATTCTTAGGTCAATAATTATTATAAAGCAATCATTATTCACAAGATGTTTATCACACTTGAATGGTCAAAAACATAGCTTATAATAAGTATCTTTAGAATCATCTTCAAATGTATTAATATTGCCGATTTTTTGAATAATAAAACGCCTAATTCTTGTCAAATTTGGGATCACAGAGATTATCAATATAATTTTTTATCGTGAATATTTTACAAAAAATATCTCATAATAAATTATACTAATGGTTTTATAAATGCGTTTAAAAATTAATAAATGTAAAAAATCTTAACACCACTGCACAGTTATGTACCGAAATATGACTTTATTCTAAAACATTAGAGCGAGAGGTTTAAAACAATACTACTTTATGTAACAAAAATACTTTACGCAGTCATCAAATGTTTAAAATAACTATAAAGGATAATAAGGCTTCAAAATTAAATAAATAGATTATCTACAACGTTTAAGGAGTGTCCAGGATCATGGTTTGAAAATACAATAAAAACTCAATTTTGACCTACGACGAGCACGTGGGCCGTTAAGTATCTACTGTATAAGTTGTAATTTGTCAAAAATCGACAAACGTATTTTTCTCTTCGAAAAAATGTGAATATCAATAACTTTTAGAATAAAACAGCTCCGAGTGAGTAAGTCACTTAATATTCTGCATTAAGTAATTAATTTGACATGATAGTACTATCTTTATCTGGATATCTGCATATACAGATAAGAGGATTCATCCCTTTTGTTCGATGTCTTTTGGAAAACACATATTTTCCAAGCATGATTACTGATTAGAACCAACGATTCAATGAGTGGGTTACTGTCTATTACTACTTACTACCAAGAGACGGTTAAAATAACTTTAGGGCATATCACGTTACAGAGTATAAATGTTGCCTAATTCTGTTACCCTTCTCAATTAACTTTAGTCACGGAACCTTTTTATATTTTGTATCAAGAAAATGTCATATTTTGCTCCATAGTTGAAATATTTTTTTCCCCTCGCAAAGAATGTTTCCGAATTTATATGGTGTGTTAAATCCGTTATTTAATTTTGTGATTTTATCTGCAACATATTATGTAATTTTGGAGGACCAGGACGATTCCGTATCCGGGAATTTGTACGTAGACAGTTCACCGCAGGACACTTATTCGTGCGCCGCAGTACGTGAAACACGAGTTCGTGTAACATTTAATCAAATGACGAGTTCTTAGTTGAAAATTTCACCGTGGAGTATATTTGTACGTATGTTACATGTGGAGATGTCTTAGGTTAGGTTAGGGTTAATCTAAGTGAAACATTACTATTTACATATTTATACTACATATATTTGGGCGCCGCACATATAAATGAAATGTACAAACAAATACACGCGCATTGCTTCTTGAACAAGAAAGTAGACAAGCAAATTTTGATATAATGTATATACCTGTAATAAAGCGAGGTTTATTGTTGTTGCAAAGAGTCAAGTCAATAGTGTGCTTTCACATTTAAATATTTCACTGAATCATAATTAAACAATCTCCAAATTTCGCCATGTATTTCACCGAAAAAATAATTTAATGGGCACTATATATATAACAAGTGTACGGGTGGTCGATGAAAGTCGATCGTGGTCAATGACGTCCCGTGGGGATAGGCAGATTTAACGGCGCTTGCGGGCGGCAGTTACTCGAAGGGCGGCAAATCGAGGAAAATCATTTGGAATATATAGAAATACCTACCTAAACTGAGTATGTTATAAAGAAAATATCTTTACATTAAAAAAACGAACTCACTGGCTTAGTTGGGTTCGCGACATCTAGTTTACTTCCGTTGCCCTTCGAGGTCCTTGGTTACTAGAAACGACACGTGCAAATTTACAAATAATTAGTCTGATATTTTGTTAGTAATGTAACCATACAACACATTTCTTAGATATTGGACTCATGAAAGGATGTTAAAAATAATGTATAACAAAATGAGGCGGCATTTTGACGCTGCCTATGGGGCGGCATTTAATCTAGGGACGTCACTGATCATGGTTATTCGTGATGATGGAGAAGTGAGAATTTATTTATGGTTACATAAGTACAAGGGTACAATCGCTACGATATAACAGAGGTAGGTGTTATTTTTCGAGGCACTAAGTTCTCTAGTAAGATACAAGTTTATCAAGTGAATATTACGGAGAGACCGACTTGTTTCCCCCCGACAGCCTTTTGTTCAGTGACGTCCCGTGGGGGTAGGCAGATTGAGCATCGCTTGAGAGCGGCAGTTATTTGAAGGGCGGCAAATCGAGGAGAATCATTAGGTATATTATAATATAGAAATATGTACCAAAACTTAGTACCTTATAACGAAAATATCCTTCGATTAAAAAAATCAGCTCACTGAGACATTAAGAATTAACATACAAGGTTTAACATGACTGCATTTTTTGTCGGTTTCGCTATGTCTAGTTTACTCCTGTTGTACGTCACGTCCTTGATGACCAGTAATAATGACACGTGCAGATTTGTGAATTATATTTGAATTATAGGTAGGTACATAGGTAATTACCTAGCTTGCGTGTTTTGAAAGTTGTCAGGTGTATTTTTAAATGTATCTGAAACCGTGGACTCGCAATATTAATTATTGAAGCAGAGATGGCATTTAAATTGGATTTAGTGGTATATATTTTGTTAGTAATGTACCCTTACAACACATTTCTTAAATATTGGGGTCATGTAAGGATGATAAAAAATACTGTATAAATATGGGGCGGCGATTTAGCGCTGCCTAGGGGCGGCATTTCGTCTAGGGACGTCACTGCTTTTGTTGAACCTGTCACGATAGAAAATGCTTACCTCAGTATCTGAGCCATTTGGTGAGAAAATATAATAAACGTTTAATGAATATCACTGAGGTAAATAAGTGTCTAAGTAGTAATTCGATTGTGTGAAAAATGTATACAAAGAAATTACACATACTAAACAATAATCAATTTAACTAAACTAACATTAATTTGAAAGCGATTCATATGTCATGGATTCTATTGACACTGCTTGGTTCTCACATAACTATTGATATCCACACAAATAATATATATATGTGAAGTTTTAAGTATTATTGAAATGTTTTTAGATAGTAAACTTTAATCTCTTTCTCTATATTATATTATTATAAAAGCCAGCAATCCTCCATAATCCATTTGAGAAACGCTGCTGTAGGCAATGAAATGTCGTTTTCATTTATGATTCGTTCATAAAGTGTCTAGTTCTTTCATAACGCATTACCAATGACAATTCGTTTAAATTCACCTGTCATTTCAATGATAGGCACACATAACCTCAAGGGGGTAGTTTCCCGCTGCCGGGGCGCGAGGAAAGTGAGAAGGCGGGATAATAATTTGATGGAAAGAGTCAGTGAGGGTGGCGACTGAGTGCTGCACCCTCCGCCAGCTTTTGGGATTTCACATCGCTCTGTATTTTTAAAACGGAATGTTTTTTAAGCTCTGAAGGCGTACAAGTGCTTTTTTACGCACCGACATTTGTTTGAGGCGCACTCTCTTCTCTGTTTAATGATGCATACGACGGATAACAGCATTTTATATTGTTTGACTGATTATATTTGAATGGCAAGTGGAGTTTGTTATGCTTTACGAGAAAACGTACTGAATACCTATTTTTACCTTCATTTATATATTTTTAATAATTGTCCTCATAATGTATTTTATCTAGAGATTGCAATACCGAATGAATATATCAATACCGGCATTTCTTATTGTATACCGGTATTAATACCGGTATTCCTCAAAACATTTACAGAAAAAAATAGGTACCTACTGTTACACCCCCGTTTGGGAATGTCTCTGTGTATGTGGAGAGGCCCGAGTCGGTATCAAATCCAACAAATAGTAAGGGTTGATTGCGAAAATAATTAAATAATGTTAAATATCTGACCGGCAACATTGTCTGAATGCCGTTAAAAAAATACGAATGGCAACGCCGCATTTGTAAGGCTCGTAAGCAACCGTTTGTTTTAGCGGAGAAGCATTTTTGACAGCAACGCGGTAAGCAGTGTTAACCTCGCTATCCGACAAAACCATAAATTGAAAAGAATTTGTATAGAAATGTATGTTTAGAATTTATATTAACGTAAATATACCTTGCCGTTTCCAAAACAATTCCGGTGTGTTATTTGTTCACCTCCAAGTCCTAAATCCAGACGAAAATCCATACAACGAAGCAAAGGGACAGAGTGTTTTCACTTTCGAAAATGGAGGGAGATGACACTACCCATCAATAAATGTAACTATTAAAATGCATTTGAAACACTATTTTATAGCAACCTAAAGTACGACCCACGATGACTGCGCGGCTTATATGACCCCATATGATCTTATTGGGATCGGACACATTTATTATGTTGTCCTTTGTAAATATGTATAGATCATAATATTTTAGAACTGCAAATTTTTACAAATACTATAATTAGTCCGGTTACAGAAAAATATCTCTGAAATTCAACGTTTGTTGGATATTTATGTACTATCAACGTTGGATCAATAGTTATAAAATAATTGGAAATATTTGCCACGAATGTTTTCTTTTTCGAAATAAGTATGTTAATTCATCGTGACAATTCTATAAATAGGTATATTTATTTTTTTAATTTTTAATAACCATGTCCTTAATTTTTCGTACAAGGTAATTATGAACAATCACAAACACCTAGGCTTTGATAAAATCACATAAAATAAATAATATTGTGTTTTCACTGGGAATCAAACACAAAGCCGAACCGAACCAAAAAAAACCCGGATAGAAGGCCAGCGCCATACGCACTGCACAACGAGAGCCGCCTTCTATAAATATATTTAACGGATTTTGTGTTATTATTATTTAACCTTTGTTGGTTTCAGTTAATTTACATATTTGTGTTTTGGTAGCATAAAACTTATACACTACATTTTATATACAAATAAGTAAGTAATGAAAAAATATCATTAAATTCATTTTCGAAAAACTACCAAAAATACCGGTATTTTGGATTTTTTAAACCGGTATTTCGGTATCGATAAATAATCGAATACCCGTTTTGAAATTCCGGTATTGCAATCCCTAATTTTATCGAATACATATTTTTAATTCTGTGTAATAATATTTTATTCATGCAAATAGTAAATCATATTGTTTTCTTTAAATTTTCCCACCAGCATCAGATTCAATGGAAATTTTCCATGACCAGATTAGAGAGTTTTGTCTAGCTTTTCTGCCAGTAATCAATTTTTCCTCCAGTGAGGCTATTTTAACATACCACTTAAAGTTAATAATAACAATAAGTTAACAGTCTGAACTGTTCAAAAGTGTTATCTTTTAACAGTGGCTATGTTAACTTTTAGAGCGAGATAGACTACGTCAATTATTTTACGTATTGAGATGATTAAATAGATACACCTATGCATAGAGGTCTCCAAGTAGAGTAAATGTAATTGCTTGTATTAAAATTCGACATCACTGTCTTTAACAATCTGAATATTTGCCAAGAAAAAGTATTGACGTGTTTTTACATTTATTAGTGTTTTTAATGCTTTAAGGATTAAATTCAGCATATTCGATCCTAAGAGGAACTTTGACTGAGTAGAAGTCTTATAACAGATTTTGCTTTTACGAGAAATGTATGTTAGCGACTTGCTCATCATATTTCGTCCATACACTGGGTCTAAACACACATTGAAAAACAAAATACGAATTTGACACGACCGAGACCCACGACATTATAATCCGGTACGTCATCGGTAGGCCATCGTGGGCTTAACATAATAATATGTCATACCTACACAGTTCCAATGGTAATAATAATGCTTTTACCTTTTCATAGAAAACTTAATAAACACACATTTGAATTCATTTTAAAGCGTACTTATATTATATTATAGAGATTGATATTTTTACTAAGTGCGTTGGTAGTTTGAATTTATGGTTTTTATTTTTTTATAGTGAGGGTTTCAAAATCAGTCAGTGTATCGGGTTTCCTCGTCCTGAAACACGTCCCTGATAGTTAAAACTGATATTTGAACGTATTCAGATATTAAATATAAATTCACGGAAGCTTAACGTTATAACCGGAAAAGCTTCGTGTGCAAGACAAATGAAGTGTAAATAGTACAATAATTAAAACTTTGTTTCATTTCCATTAAACTTTTTCTTAGAAGAATAAATGTACTACCTGAAAGTTTAATAATAATCTTTATCTAAGTATTGTAGGAAATAGATCACTGGTTCACCGCTTTTTTCGAGGGAAACCTGCGATTTTACTTGTAAATTCGTAATCATCACATTTTCTTTTATTTCAATCTTTTTTCATGACGTGTATTATCAATCACATTATTTTTATTCCTTTTACTAGTATCTGTTTGCTCAATTCTGTTGAAGACCAATAGTTTTCATCTTTTCCATCGATAACTGAAGTATACTGTTCGTTGCAATTTTATTTTAAATTTTATACAGAAAGCGTTTGTTCTTTCGTTTAACCAAAATTGATTGTCGATCACTAATTCCGGTTTTAAAACTCGTGACGACACTGTAAAAAGTCTAGACATTATGTTATATTATTATGTTACAGAAATACACAATATACAATTAAGGATATAAATTTCAGTATATTATTTAGGAGTCAGCAACTCTCCATATCATCAACCGTGGTTCGATCCACTGCCGCATGAAAGTCTCCCCTAGCTCTTTTTACTCTTCTCGGTCTATAGTTCTTCGCTGACACGTACATCCGCCGAACTTTAAGAGTTCGTTTATCCGACGGGTTTTAGGGCGTCCTTGTGGTCAATCAGTGCCCCTTGGGCGCCACTGTATGACGGCATTTGACCACCGGTTGTCCACATGCAGAATGACATGTCCGGTCAATTGCCATTGCTATCACATCGCATACTCTTGTCTGCCGTTTTATCAATTATTGGTTTCTTTTCTAGTCTTTCCGCGTTACGTCTAACATGCACATTTCCATACCACGCTGTGCTACTCGTAATTTTTGGAATTATCTTATAAATATTAATAATTTATGTTTCACATGCATATGTGAGCACTTGTAGCACACACTGGTTGAACACTTTGCGCTTAATTTTCTATGGGGGTAACTTTTGAAGATATCATTCAGGCGCCCAAATGTGTTCCATGCCAATTAGGTTTTGCGAGTAATCTCGTCTTACATACCACTGTCACTGACAAATTATGTTGTCCGAAATAAATGTAGTTGTTGACCCGTTCGATTTGAGTCCCATTGATGAGGATCACTTTTGGTTTAGCAAAGCAGTTTATCATTATCTTTGTCTTCGAGACATTTATCTTTAAGTCTGCTTTTCGGCTTTCATTTGAAAGCTTCTACATCCTGTTCTGAAGGTTTTCTGGGTCTTTCGCAATGACAATAATGTCGTCTGTGTCGCCTGAGGTATTCGACGTTAATGACGATTCCACTTCTCCCCCAGCCAAATCGCCGGAATAGATCTTCTAGAGTAGCCGTGGCTAGTTTGTGTGAGATCGTGTCACCTTGCCGGATACCCTTTTTAATAGCAAATCTGTTGAAATAATTTTTTTTTGCGTGGATACTTACTTACCTACTCATGCGATTCAAGAGATAGTTTTGGAGCCCCTTGCAAACTTTATGATATAGCGGGTGCATCATATATTTCATATAAAATTCCCATTATATGACTCGTAAATCTGAATGTAATAGTATAACCATACAAACGCCGCAGGGAAGCTTTAATTAAAAAGGTGTATTGAATTTAATGATCGTCTTACTATTTTTTTGTACGGGGAGTGAAGCTTAAATTAAACTTATTGTTTGTGTATAATCAAGTTGGTGTAAACACCGCGTCCAAAATGCATAACAAGAGGCGCTAGCAACAATGTCTTCCTCGTGTGACGTAAAAAGCTAAAACAATATAGACTCATAAAAACAAATTGTATACAATTTACCCTTATCTCCTCGGGCAGGAGGAAAACTTCCATGCCGCCCCACACCAGGCGATTGTCCCCCAATCACCCTCTGTGGAGGATTACTTCTAAGCCAATAGGGCAATACTCTTTTGTCTCTATTTAGTTTTCAATTTCACCGCGAGATGGTATCGCTGACATGTTAAGGTTCGTGTCTCCGCTAACTTATGAGATGGCACTGTGGTCATGTGATGTAGTTTTAATTCAAGTAGCCTAGTTATGTTTTTTTTAATTGCGGCTTTGCTTTGGCTTCTATATTAATTAATGGTAATCAAGGGCAATATTAATTTAGGTGCACTCTCTGTTGCCAAGTTGGTAGAGCGCCCGTTTGAATTCGTGTCTCACGGGTTCGATCCTGCAGCTGGCAAAATGCATATTATCATATCATATTATTGTGTATGGCTCCAATGGGTTGAGTAGGTAAACGTATAGGGCCCATATTATTATTGTTTCGCTTAGGGAACGAAAATTATAATTTACTTAATTTAGCGGTGCTGAAGATTCATTGCTAAGCGATTATTGAGTACTTAGTTACATTTAAAATACCAGTGACAAATATACGATATCAAACGATTATTCAACATTATTTAATAGTTACCAAAATTATCTATGAATAGGTCATTTAATGAGAATTGACCATTAAAATCTAGTTATGTAAATGTGTGCTTATGTAGGTATCCCTCGACAATTCAAGCCAACCTCGACACCGTCAAAATCTAAACAAAAACACCGATGACGTCATAAACAATACATATTTAATATTAAATATTCTATTGATGAATGAGGCGATTAGTGCGGAGCTTATAGCATACAAAACACTGTAAAAAGTTGAAGATATTTGAAGGGATATTTGCAAAGGTCCGCCCAAAATATAAAATGGGAAGGATAAAAGAGTCTCATAAGTTTCAACCAGGGAACTCAGAAATAATGGGAACGGAAATACCTAACGGGTAAGGAGAAGCAGGCAACCGATCTCGAGTAAGGAAAAATACGGGATAAGTTTAAACACGTGTCAAGAATACGTCACACGTCGAATACTGACAACTGCTCTCGGTTTATGCATTGACGATCATTTAATATTGGTGTATTACACATACTATTACACGTCTATATTGCGTGGTTTATTTTCGTAGGACACTCACAGATTGAAACCCCTGCATCAAAATTTACTGTATTGGTATATAACCTATCTTTATTATCAGTTCTGTGGTTTCAACTATATCCCGTGAATATGCCCATTATACATCGCTTACCTTCCTACAACAAGCACGCAGGTAATTTAGGTAGATACAATGTTTCATTTGCTAAGCAGTTAATTAATAATTAACATAATATTGTTTCTATATCATGAGGTCAAAATATGTATATAACACTTGAAATTATAGAGTTTCCTAAATGCGTAGGTACTTATTATTACAAGGTAATCATTGAATAATATATAACTATATGGATTTTTAGTATTTCCTATTAGCAGTTACTCATGATGAGTTAGTTACACTTAAAACTAATGTTATTTATGAAATTGGAGGAAAATCGGGTCAATAGAGACGTAAAATTTATTTTCTGAATCGAAGGATATAAAATAATATGATTATTTATTTGGCGCCCATATTGTATCAATCCCGCTGTATGTACGGAATAATAATATATTTAGAATGGCGTCATTCATTACGCGAAAGCACTCTTAACCTAAATCACAACAGTGACATGAGAAATTCTATGAGAAACAGTCAGTAAGAGTCGCAGAAGCTTTTAGCTTTGTTTCAATTAGCACCCCCTCCCTCTTTTGATACCAGTGGCGCGGCAGTAAAAGTTTAATAAATTCAGAAAAGTCTCTTGAAAGGTTTTAGAAAATACTGCTATAGTTTATGTTTTCGAATGTGCGGTCTAGTATTTTGATTCTAAATAACCGATTTAATATTTGTACTAAAACATACCGGTAGGGTGATGACACATCGTACTGGAAACTGTTTTAGAGAGCAAAAACTATTTTTTTAAATCGCTTAGAGAAAGAATTGTAAATCGAATTTAAAGCACAACACTAATATTTGAATAACAATACTTAGCATCAAGTCCGGAGTATTGTATCGATTGAAAATCTGGCAAATTTTAGTATGCCATTTACACTGACCGACAGAGTCGTAGACGTTACTGTCTGTTTTGAAAAAATATAACATTAGGTTTAACCACAATACGGTCCATATTATGGCGAGTATTTAATCTGTACAAATTCTTAGAATCGGTTGAAATTCTCTGGAAAATTATGTATTTCGTAGTATTTTTTGTACCGAAACACTACATCTATTTATTTAACTTAATCTAATATAAGCATCTTATTCCAAGTATTTAGTATTTTTACTTAACTATAAATGGAGGCTTTCATTAGGTTTAGGTACTTAGTTTTATTGATAATTTAAGTAAACGAAAATACTGTTATTATTAGTAATTTTAAAATACGTAATCCTAAATGTTTAAAGATATAATGAAAACCAGGGTCATTTATAAAAGCACGGACTCGCAAGAGAAAAAAAACTATAAAGGTAGATCTTTTAATTTGATCAAATATTGGATTGAATACATTTAAACCCCGGAGCTTTGTGCAGCAGAACTGTAGTTATTCTATAGCTATTTTTGCTCATTATTTATTTAAATAGGTACTGCAATCAATGTTAAAATATAGACTGAGAATTTGACAAATTTTAATTAATACAATATTGTAATTTGCTCCCGAATTTACACAAAAGAATTACAATAGAGAAAAAAGCAATTAAAAAGGGTGAATTCGGTACCAATATTAATAAGTACTTATATAAATACATGGGAATATGCACATACTCAATGGCCTTGTAGATTCGTATACAATTAATAATACTTTAATATAGTTTTTCAAATAAATTCTAAGAATAAGTATAATATAATTTTCGCGCCCTGTGCCTAGGGGTCTAGCGTACGATCTGCTATAATTGGGCCTTGCACCAGCTAAGACCGGCCCTTATGTTATACCCACATAAATCATCTATTGATTATTGGGACCAAAATTGAACTTATACATTATACAACATCATTTTTCCTGAGGATAATTTAATTATTTATATTTTTATTTTAGTGGTTACGCCACTCTACTGCCGACTTTTCTTTCGTTTCTTTTCGTTACTCAGTCAGTATGGAGGGTCGTGCAAATGCTTGCTGATTTTTCTTCATAAGGCCTCAAATGCAAGGGAAGTTCATATGGAAACTACAAAAATATCCTTCAAAAGACAAATAAATAATATAGTCAATTTATGCCATCGTTCTAAAACAATTCCATCGTCATATACAATTAATTAAATAAACGTCGATTCAATCACGCTTATGAAATTTCCTTCAATTTCCTAATTGAGAGGATTACAACACAATAGGAACAAGTAGACTGATAAAAATTTTGAGTTAATTCATTTCTGATGATTATGATGCGCATTTTATTTATGCGACATGTGACGATACAACCGGTTATTAATGTGGTGTTTCATGTCATATGTCGTGATGTTATGCATACATTATTATGGTCACTTGGTTACTTTGTAACATATAATTATTTTCATATAGATTTTCGATAAATATTTGATAGTGCGAAAGTAGTTGTTAGTAGTAGTTGAGAAAGTCGGAACTCATATTCAGTTCTGTCGAATAGCTTCACAGCCTCACTAAGTGTGAGGTGGGGGAACTGTCAGGAGCTTCGTGATGGCCCAATGCAGAGATCATTTCCAAGAGATAATGTTGCGAATTTTGAGCGGTCGCCGTAGAGTGTAGAACTGAAAATTAAAGCGGGACTTTTCGGCGAAGAGTTAAAATAATGATAAAGTTGCTATTATACAGTTCCGTACTTCACTCTAACCGCACGTCGGTCAATAATCGCACGGATTTTTATCGTGGCAATAATTATTATGATTGCGAACGCTGCTCTAAGTGGATCAAAAAGGGTTCGGTAGCAACCAGTGTTGCCATCTTTTCAAAATGGAATTATAGTACAGAGCCTCCAAAATTATAGTATTTGAGGAAAAAATATAGTACGCGTTCTCATCTGTTGAAAATGTATAGGTTTTTTGTTTCTCAGAAAAAAAAACTGGAGAATTTGAGAAACTCCGAGCCCCTTTTTATTTAGGTACTACCTACTTCCGACCAAAAATGCTTATCGAAGAACTCAATAAATTTAATTTTAAACCAAAGTGAAGGGATATTTTTACGTTTTTTGAGCAATTTTCTTCCAAGTTTTCCAGGTTCTTCAAAATTTCATATTATATTGCGAAATTATAGTACTTTGCACCAATTTATCGAACGAAAATATTGAAGTTTTAGTACTTTTTACATATTGATTCCGATATTCAAAATTATAGTATTTTGGGCGTACTATACCTGTTTTATATCGTACATAGTACGCGGGCCAAAATTATAGTACAAATACTATAATTACAGTACGGTTGGCAACACTGGTAGCAACCAACCTCAAAATTCTCAAATAATATATTATATCGATTTTTCTGAAATTGATTATCCGAATAACAGATGGTCGTATCTACCCAGTTAAATTGAGAGAAAAATGTATGTTTTATTTTTCTCGATGAACATAATATTATAAATAAATAGCAAATTGATATGTATTTGTTTATATGATGAACCCTCGCTAAGACGCAGTCCATAGATGCGTGACGGCCTTAAATGTAGCTCTTACTTGCTCAGCGTGACCGTTTGATTTTCATTAACCGCCGCCATCTTAGAAAATTCGTGACGCGCCAACTTCACTCAACACATTTTCTTCATTTTCACTAAACATTAATGTGTGTCGGGCAATGAAAAATCAGCTGGATTATCCAGGTGACAGAGCTAGACTATGTGATTTCGAAACAACACATATTGTAAAAAAAATATCATGGATAATGTTAAGAAGATTATTAAGTTCAGAAGAAAATACACCATTTTGAAAAATCTTAAAAACACACTTATTTAAAAAAAAAATCCTAGAAAAGTTTTGGACCGACTGGGATTTGAACTCAGATCTTTCATCGTACGGGTGTGTGCACTTATTCTTCTAAGTTACTGATCCGTCTATGACTCATGTACAATATTTCTACCATTTAAGTTTTCAGAAATTTCAAAATTTTCCAATGGAAATGCAACCAACATTTTAATATAATATTTCAGTTAATGTTGTTTCTAACGCGCTTAGTTACTTCTCGTTTTAAAAAAAATATTGAAGATATACTTGCACTTGTTAATATTTTATTATTATTGAAGATTGGATATACTGGAAGAAAAATTGTGATCTTGAATCAAGCTCGGACCATTTTTTATAATCGGTATGATTTTTCAAAATTAGAATATTTAACTTATTTATAAGAATCAAAAATTTTTTTTTGTATACTCAGTATTTATTTAAAAATAATAACTTAATAATTAAAGATTTGGGGTGATGGTATTGTAGATGAATAGACTGGTGGTTGTTGAATAGATTGAGTTCGAGAGTATATTTACCGAATAAATAAGTACAATGACAGATAGTTTAAACAGTACCAGGTAATACACGGTGAGATATGCTCAGTCCGAGGCGCGTTGATAGAGAGTGCATTTCCACTAAGAATTGTAATTAGTTATTTATTAAAGTACCTACTCGTAATTGAATAATGTTGATAATGAATATTCAATAAATTGCGGCAAGCTATTACTGATGTATGTCATAATAATTGAAGAATGTGGTGTACTGTCGTATTGTTGCAATCCTGCAGCGTTTCCTGCCAAGGTTTAAGTTGTTGTCCCTCGCAGTTGTATGCCATATTTACTGAATATGCTGACAAAGCCTGGGGTTGTTGACCCTCACAAAGACACATAGTTTATAATAAAATAGTTAACTACAAGATATACAATTATCATAGCAATAAAAACCGAGAACTCCTTATATTACAAACAACTGATTTACCGGGTAGTATTATATTTCATAAATACTTAATATTATTAAATCTTCTTATAATTACTCCATGAAAACCATTATTATATGTTAAAAATTAGTTTTCATTACATTTTATATAGTACTTAATAGGTCATCCATGGACTGAAACCGTACGCGGTTTCGAACCGTCTGCTATACTAAGCTTATATTTTCTGTTCATGGAAATATATTTTCATAAAGTGTATTTATTATAAGCATCTGGTCGCATCCTTTTATACCATACACTTGCAAATTTAGTGAAAATATATTTTCATGAACAAAAATCATAAGTTTAGTATGGCATACGGATCTAAACCGGATACGGTTTCAGTCCATGGATGGCCTCTAAAAGTAATTCGGATTGATCGTTTTATGACATCTAAAAAGTCGCATTTATATAAGCACACTGCACCTGTAAGTGATTATAATTATATCATACATACCTTCATTAAAATAGTCACCTCTGTCCAATCACAAAATAATTACAATGGTACCAACTGCAAACTGTCTATTCAGATATAGATGAGTAAATTTATTTTGGTGTTCATTTAGATTCTTTGAGAATTAGTAAAAAAGGAATAAAATATATTACTTACTGTTTGTTGATTTATGATAATCAAGCGATGTGTGTTTAAGACGATTATAAAAACATTGATTAAGTACTTGAAATATCTACAGTACTTATTTTAAACGTATTATGAATTTAAATATCTTTTTATATCATGTTTTCAGATATTTTATGAATGGGGAAGTAATATTTTAATATTAGTTTTCCTGTTGGCAGATACCACCAACTAAGCTCACAGTAGAACTTGCAATAATCGACCAAGCAGTGAATAAAATATACTTACATCACTATGTCGCTTAAATTAGGTAAATTAGTAATATCGATTTCTCGTTAACAATAAATTATAACTGATGAGTGAATAGTTCCAATTAATAATATATTAATTTGATAAAAGGAAAGTAATATTATTTACCTAATATGTAGGGTAACACTGGGTTAAGCGGAACTTAAACCGCCATTATCCAAACATTACAGAAATAACTCCCAAAGAGTTGAAATAGTTTTTGCCAAAAGATTTAAAAAGCAATAATATATTTAAAGTATCTAACTTTTTATTCGATAGGAAATTAGATTGTTATATAAAAGACCGTGCCCACACAAGTTGGCAACATCATAAAACAGCGTCCTGCTTCGACTCACCCAATAAATATATTAACAAAGTGTTACTAGTTTAAAAATCTATTATAATATGCTACGAAGTTGTCAACTTTTTGAGTGTACACTACTTTATATTATATTATAAAGTGTTGAAAGCAGAACAAGTTACATATTTTGCTGTCATTCATCATATTTGTAAATAGCTTGTCTCCATGATGACGTCAAATAATTTATCCATTGTGTGGCTTGGTATTAGTCTAAATATCATCACGAGTTCATTTTTGTTTAGAGGAAACTATGCAAACCAGGGCACCAGGCACCGGGCACGGGAAAGGTAGTAAGGACTCACTCCATTTCCCTTTGTCAAATGATGCTGCGTGATAGGAATCTATCCGTTTGCTTTGGTAAATTTTCTTTTTAGGTTTCTTGATATTGTGTGCCTGATTGGCCAGTTTCTTTTACCAGATCATCCAATTTTTCATTATTATCAATTACCGTATGTGATGGAGTGCATTGGATCATATGGCTACCATTCTATTGAATTTTATTATGCACGGGTCAAGGATGGGGTATTAGTGAGCTTTTATAGTTGTGTGAATGAGTAGCTGCGGTGAAGCACTTCTGAAGTCTGTGAATTTAACAACGGGTGGCGCAAAAAAGCGATTGTTAAATTATATTTGATTGCCTTGCTTACAGCAAGGTTAAGCTGTAATACTTATCGATATTATGTTTTGGTTCTAACTTTGATTTATACTTTTTTCTGCTATCTATATTCTCTTCTTTTGAACCGTCTGTTTAAGTATGTAGCTCACTTTTAGCGTAGCAACCTAAATCTTGGGCATCTTCTCCCAGGACACTCCCAGTCCAATTGTTTCAGATGCTTCACATCACCAATACAATTGTAGGGTCCCGTGATACGCTCGATTAAGACTGAGTGTGGTGCAGGGCGGGTTTCGGTGGAGGGCGCTTAGCTTCAATGTTTAAGTGTGTACGTACAGGTATGCGGTGTATTCACGATGCTCCTCAAATGTGAGAAAGCCGTTGTTGCTGACTTTCACTTAGCCCCGCCTTCAAACCTTGATGCTAAAAAAGTATCCATGAGGAAGCGGACAATATGTCTCATGACACTGGATGCAGCATCGAAGACCTGGCACCGAAAGTGGGGTGATTCGGCAGGCACACATTTGTTAATTTCAAATGTTTAATGGCGATTGGAGATAACTTAATTTGACCTCTGACCACTACACAAGTCAAGTCAGTTTCAGACAGGCCATGGTGGATTTGCTGCCAAGCTCTATGAGCTTGGACTTGTCACAAGACCAACATATCTATGTGGCGGAGAACTACAGGATGGGAATGTTCAAGGATGTGCTCCGAGAGGGAAAACATGGTCGTGTCGATCCATCCAGCTGTTGGACCCATCAGGCAGTCCGACACGGTCGCCACAAAGGCCAATTTTCTTGCTATAAAAACAAATTGTGGCGTCATACTGTGGGTGCGAAGATCTCTTCACATAGTTTTTGGTTGTGTTATTTTTTTCACATATCCGTATTTTTTAGCTTTGTTTTTTTTATATAAATTTATATTTAAATTCCTTTTCTTTATTGTTAGTTCGCCGTGCCTTTATCTTCCACGCACTTTGTATTAAAGCCAACTCAGTAAACTGAGTCAAAGCTCACTTAAGAGCGTGGCGACCTCAGTCTTGGGCATCTGCTCCTGAGACATTATCAGGCTAAAATAACTGTTGATGCTTCACACAAACGTAGGGCCTCGTAATACGCTCGATTACGACCAAGTGTGTTACAGGATGGGTTGGTTTGGAGGGTCCATTTATGTTGTATAAGTATGTATAGTATATAGTTTTTGACTAGATATGGCCGGAAAGCTCTAGAAGTATGGACCTGTCACCCAACCGACATATCCATGTGGCGTATAAGTAGGTACATTATACAAACCACATCCTCTGGGAATGTCCATAAACGTTTACGGAACTATTGTGCCCATTCGGCTGTCCGCCTTGGCCGCCGCAAAGGTCAACTTTATTGCTTTCAAAAAATGGGCCGTCTTACTGCGGACGTGAAGTTAGATTTGATTGTTAAAGATGAGTTTATCCTTCACACCTCTCGGTCAGATTTTTTCCAAGAGTTCTTTCAATCCTGCAGGTGCCTTGTTGTATTTTGGTTTATTTATTATTTTGACAGCTAATTTTGTGAGAGAGTTGAGGTTGGAAGTACCGAATTTTATGTGGCTTTTCGGATTCCTACCAGAAAATCCATCCAGTATATAGTTACCTAACTAACGATATGTTTTTATGAGTTTCTAGAAATATAACATTATTAGTATCTTAAAAGTACGTATATTGCATAATATTGTCTCGAAAAATCTTAATAGTGAAAATACAAGATACAATATACATTTCGCTAAAAGTGTTTACAGTAATATCATGCACAGGCATACACTAACGTAACGTATTATTGTATTGTTATTCAAAATTCAGAAGAAAGGAGGGCACTGCGAAATTGCCTAATAGAAAATATACTGATAAGAAACCTAGTAAAGATCTCTTCATACTTTGGGACACTACACTTTTTATATCCATAATTTGCTCACTTCTGCTTGGCAGACTCTGTTGTTTATTTATTCGTTTTGTATTTTTTAGGAATGTTTTATGCAAATTACAAAAATACAGAATATTATTAAGTATTTTATTAATCCTTATAGATAATAACAATGTTTTATATGTGATAAAAATGCATAGGTACCTACTTATTTTATTTCTGCATGTCACAAACAGTTTTGTATAGGGGATCTACACTATATTCTTAATCAATAACTGCCGGCCAATTTTTACTAGGTGGACACTTGTAGGCCAGCTATTTTTGGAATAAAATAAATCCCTTAAAAATATTAAATGGGAACAGAATGATAATATTTTGTGAAATTTACCAAATCAACATGTTTCTTGAGTTAATTTTGTATATTTTCACACTACAATGATAATAATATTGTTTAGAAAATATACACATTACAGTGGGTCTATTCTATACTTATCGACCGCTAAAGTGATAAAGTGATAGATATTATCAAACTTAGGGTAGGTTTGTATCAAAGTATTAGCACTTATTGTAACAATTACAATACGTTGGTTGTATTGTTGCAATAAGTGCTATATTTTAACAGCAGCAAGAGAGGCGCTGTTAAAATGTAACGTTTATTGCAACAATTAAAACCAACGTATTGTAATTGTTACAACAAGTGCTAATAATCTATCACTTTAGCGGTCGATAAGTACAGAATAGACCCACAGATGTTATTACATTTACATTTTACAAGAACGCACGAGTTAACTCGTCCATGGTCTGACGTGACATACATGACGAGTAACTCAGCTCACCCGAAAATACACCAGAACCAGTGCTCGGAGGCCAAATAACTATAGTCAGCTGTAAATTGCTAGAATAATATTATTTTTTTCTATGTAAATATTAGCATTAACACTACATAGAGTGAGTGTTAATATCTAATTCCAGCAAGGGGTCTGACCCGCAACGACGACGACGATATCGTTGGACAGGGACAAATTTTGTGGCGTATGCGATATTCAAACTCTGCCTATTATCTGATTCATTCATTCAGACTCGTACCTATATGTAGTCGACACCTGATCAAATATCACCTTTCACTGTAATAAATACGCTGCAGGTATTAGAACTTCGTTTCATTAATGAACGTCATTCTCCGCTCATGCTTTTTTGGTTTTTGGGACCCACTCTACATCGCACCCTAACTCGGAACGACCCTGAATCAGATTTTTAGTAGACTTTTATTTTGATTCTCGATATCTCAAAAGAAGTTTCTCGAAAATAGCGAAATAATATGTGAGGCGCAGATAGAGAATCTCGAGAAATTGAACAAATTTAATTCTGTATACATATGAGACGCCGATAGAAAACCGCGTGAAAAGATAGATAAACAAATAATAATGGAATGACGTTACTAGCAACGAATAATATGTTTATTATGGTCTACATAACAACCTACATCAATTGCTTCATAGTTTTTGTTTCGGAAATTAAAAAAAACTCAATCTACCTACCTCTTATTGAAAATCTTTGAATCAGATCGATTATGACATATTATCGAATCAAGGCTAAAACTAATTGTACGTTAGGAAAATTATCCATTATTATCAATTATCCACTTAAGATGTATCGCATATAAAATCCTCATAGACGAAACCCAAAAGAAATTAAGAGATCTAAGAAAGTTGAGAAAGTTGTCAGTTGGGGAAAACAATGAAGGAAATTTTTGAATCCATTCATGGTAAGGATGGGCCTATTTTGTCACACAGATCATGATTCATAGAAAACCTGTTGGCCATACCCATTACATATGCAGATAAAGCAAGCAGAAGAAGATTTTCATATAAGCATTTACAAAAAAATAACAATATAAACGAGACTTTATATTCCAGTATATTTAAAAAAAAAATAATCGAGGAGATTTATGTAGGTATGTAAAAAGAAATACGTGATTATTTACATTTTGATCGCTGTACCTATGTATATTTGGTCGCACTTCACTAATTATATCTATAGTTTTTTTTTTTAAATTTATATTGCGGGTATGTAGTTGGTTAAATTAAGTTTAAAATGTAATGCATAACTATGTACTCCTCTTATTCAACTATGTCCATCGTATCTAATATTGGTTGAATTTTAATTATCTACTCAAGCTTAAACATAAATATAAGAAATAATTCGCACGAATCATGGACGGGTCGATAGCTAAGAGGCAATGACATTAATATGGACGAAGCATCTGGAAAATAATGACACTCACTTTTTTGTCGGGTCTGCCGAATGACATAAGCCATTATCATAATCTTCGTCATCGCCTAAATAATATCGTGTTACATAATATGGTATTTCCAAAGAAAATCTGATGTAATATTATACATTTTTAAGTTTTTTTTAAGCTGGTTGCGATTTTGACGATGGTTGCCATTTTTTCAAGGACAATTTGTATGTGCCGTGACCCGGTATACTATTTATTATAGAATCGATACATAACTCGCAACTCACCGAATGGAAAATAATGATCCATATCAATGGCGAGGTATGCCGTTTCAAATCTGCCATAAATAGTGCACACTAAACTTTGTCAGTCATACGCATTTGTTTTCATTGAAATAAGACTACAATTTACAGATTTTAGTTAGTTTTTAAAATTCATTTAAAGTCTGCAAAAACCAAGCCATAATTGATCAATGATTGAAGTCAAAAAATACTCGTCTATCTATAAAACATCTGAAATTATGAAGTTATGAAATTAAATCATACATAACTTTGAATATTTTATAGATATAAAAATATTTTACAACGTTTTTATGAGTTCTGTTTTGTATGGAAAGTTATTTCAGAAAAATCCGTAAAAAGTAAAAATACTATCATTGGTTGCTAAGGGGGTGGTCCTAGCAACTAAATTATAATATATACGTGCGTTACTATGGAAATCGAAATGAAATGTCAAAATGACATTTCAGTATTTGTTTGTTTTTTATTTACTTCATATCAAGTACAAGTTTGAGCATATTGAGCATAATATTGGAATAGAAAATTTAAAAACGTTGTATATAAAAGGTTCTTTTAATCTTGTAATTATTTATGTATTATAGTTTGGTTAAAAAATGAACCAGCAAGATAAATAATGTAACATGTATTCTTAATCAAACGAAAACAAATATGTATGAATGAAAAAGTGTGCACAATTTAGTCGTATCGCCAAAAATATACCAAAACTACTATGGTTTGGTTTTGGCAGGGGTCAATTGATTTTTAAAAACTAACCAACACCATCTATCTGTAAATATTGAAGTCTTAATTTAATAAAAACAAATACGCATGACTAACAAAGTTGAATGTGCACTATTTATGACGAATCATAACAGCATACCTCCAGCCTTCGCTACTGATCATGGCCCCCACAAGGGGGGGGGGGGTGAAAGGGCTCTAGCCTGGGGGCCCGGAGTGGCAGGTCGACCAGTTAAGTGAGATAAAGACACATCACAATTTTTCTCCAATAGTAAAAAAGTCGCCTGCGGCGCTATTCTACTTCAAGAATATTAACTTTTACAAATATGTGTTTATGTGATGTTTTCAATGTGATAATATGATGATTGAAATTATAATTAAATGATAATTCTCGTGTAGAAACTTATTTGAAGTATTTTTAGTGTTTCCAGAGTAATAAAAATGTCTATTTGCCAAATATATTGAAGAGTCGTATGTTACTTGACTACCATAAAAAGGGGTCGTGATCAGTTCTTCATAATAGAATGCCGACAACTCATAATTCAAACGGATGTATTTAAAAACAACAAAAATCGCTAAAAATACACGGAACGCCCTTAATTTTACCCTGTACTCTGGGGTTCCATAGGGGACTACCATGTAGGGATCACTAGTGTAGAATATCACACTGCCTTTAACTTTAGCGATATGTATGGAGGCCCGCCAAATATCGTTGCCTGGGGGCCCGCTTCAGGATGTGGGGGCCATGCTACTGATCCATTTCATACATAATAATTAATAGTAATACAGTTAGTAAATACCTAGTAAAGATAACCCGCTATCGATTTTTTCTCGAATTGGTTACTTGTATAACGTCACTGTTCTGGCAGAAGACACTAATTCTAAAAAAATACATATTGAGTTAGTTATACCAAAATGTTCCTTGTTTCAAACTTAACCATCTGGAAACCTTGTTAATAAATAAAGTCTTTATTTTAAAGTCATCCTTTTTACGATTGCTTAATAAACTCACATGATAGACCATTTCAAACATTTTAACAACTTCAAAGTCAAATTACTCAAAACTAGTATTCTCTAGTTAGCGTGTTCTGCCAAAACAGAGACGATATATAATGTACCTACAGTCACAGAATAAGTAAAAATATATCTCAGTGTAAGATATTTTCTCCTAACTGTAATGAAATCATTTAATAATAGTTATGTAATAAAACATGGCAGTAAAAATGATTGAATTTAATAGGATATTGTGAATGGATTATATAACGAAGGGGCGACCCTTATTGGCAATTTTGCCATGTAAAAACAGCATAGTACATTCGGACCTCGAAGTCAAGTCATAACCATTCAAGAAAATTACAAAACGACAGATCCATATACCAATTTAATAGAAAAGGTGCCCACTCTGGTATTTTTGGGAAGGATGTTACGTATAAAAGAAAACTTGCTGATATATGAAAATTTTGTTAAGTATTTTGTTTTGTTATTTTTGAATAATTATATAATAATATAAAAGCTTATGTGAGCTTGCATGGCAATAATAATTGAATTGATTCATTAAATTTAATGTTGAATATAACGGAAAGTATTTTTTTATATTCTCCCATTCAGCATTTTTTCACTTTTCAGTGGATACATAATAATATGTTTACTTACTATTTTGAGAAGTCTATAAATTGAAAAAAAAAACTTATTGGTCGACGAATAAATCACAAGATTTGAGAATGTGGGTAATATACTTTAATGAACATAGATAATTTGAAAACATCAGAAGCATATCTATTTAAAAAATCAAAATTAGGTTCCGGCCAATGTGTTTTACCAATAGAGCTATAGATCCACCAGTATAAGTTGTCAGCTGAGTGAGGGCGCCAAATGCTAATATTTTGATATATCATTCAATACTTTTTATAGTATGGTGAGTTTAGTTCTACATTCGAATACCTGACGATTTACGTTGGTGTATCTATAACTGCGCCCTACTCAATTACGATATACTGATAGTAATGCAACTGGATTTTTTTAAATTTGAAAATATTCCAAAATTCGATGGATGTAAAGTCCTGTTTGGCGTGTACAAGATTTTTTTCTAATAGGTATGTTTTTGAAGTGTTTCCAAATCTTATGAAAAAAAATTAAATAAAAAATATTCACTGATTGATAGCTTATTCTTGTGGAATTTTCTATTGTAGATCAGCCACCGCCAGGGCGATCTTCGTTTTATTGACTGTTGCCTGGAACAGTTCGGTGTAGCTGCATTCTACCAGACAATGAAATTCTTAAGCCACAGGGTGCGGCGTCTTCCTGTTCTGCATATTATATAGTGCTATTCTTCTTGTCCACTTATATGTTGGCGAGATAGATACCTATTGTATTTTCTTTATTGTTGATACCATGCAGAACTTGTTCTTTCCCATTCGTTTGATAATATTAACATTTATTAGTCACCCTGCCAGTCCAAGGCATTTTCAGTATATCTTCAATATAATCGGTACGGTGTCTATATCTCCATATCATGAAGACGAATTCAGTTAATAAAACAGCGAACCACATAAATGTTATTGAAGTAACTATTAAAGCTTGTGATTTCTCAAAATTCAAGAATTCTCGAGTTCAAGAAATTATTTTTTGCGAACTCGAGACTGGTTTATTAATTTTTCGAGATTTCGAGAATTTTCGAGAAATATCTTTTTTTATCTATTCTTGCCCTAAATTAACGTTTCAAATCAAAATCAATGTCGTTTTTTCGAATCAAAGTCCCTTTGATTTGTATATAATGTACTAAAACTAAAATCATTTATCAAAAAAAAAAAATATGAGATTTATGCAATATGTAGTATATTTTTTTTTGTCGCAGTATATCCTAGTTAAAAAACGGAGAATCTTTCACTTGTTTGTGTCTATTTCTGGGATTCCGGTATTCCGTTTGGGATTAAAATCCATTATTAACACAGTGCATCGATTGAATGAGAGTTATTTTTATCATTAATAATGTAAAATATATTAAAAGGATGGTAAATGTCTCCCTAAATATTTTTGATTGTAGCAATATGTAGAAGCAGTGGCGGCGCGGGCGATCTCTGATCCGGCCCATTCCGGCGAGATCCATTACCCCAGCACCGGCGGCCAGAAGCAATCTCATTGAATGACCGCCACCCCCGTCTTATATTCTCCATCCCCACTTTTGACCCTTCCCATGCGACGCCACTGGATGACTTCCAGGGGTGGTTTTGGATCGTGATATTCAAATTGTTTGACTTTCCAAATTGAAATATCGGCGCCAAAATAGTCCCTGTTAACTTATAGTTGCTATTAGGGAATCCAATCCCGGGATCCCGAGCTATTTTCGATACATATGAATCCCGGGATTGATAAACATAATCCCGGGATTTCGGGATTGATTTTTTTATCAATTTTTATGGAAAATATAACAGAAAAAATACTTTTCATACAAAATAACTACATTAGAAATAAACTGAGTTTGAATGAAGTTTGATGTGTAGGTTGCCGATTCATTTTATTTTATCACATAGATTATTAAAAATGAGAAAGATTAATAAAAAAACAATGCTTCGCACTTTTAACAAAGTAATTCCACCATGATATCATACGTTTTACGGCAGTTTCATATTTGGCTGACTAATTAGATTTATGAAGCGGAAAGGCCATAAGTACGCCATGATTATTTGCTTTACTATTTTAAATCTCGCTGATCTATTCATTATGTCTTTACTATCAGAAATAGCAATCTCATATTAAATTCACATTATTATTTATATTACAATATTATTTACTCCATTAAACTTGTGTATTTCCAAGATTTAACGTATACAATATTAACAATAAATGTCTTAAATAGTATAAATTATACTAGATTTATTTTTGACCGATTTTATCAATGTTATTTGTAAATATAAAATTTTTATATTAACAATGGAAAAAAAATCCCAATCCCGGGACCAGTTCCGGGATCCCGGGATTGTCAAATTGTAATCCCGAAATCCCGGGATCAGAATTTTGGCTCGGGATTGGATTCCCTAGTTGCTATATAATAAATCCATCTACTTTAGTGTCTTCATTATTGACTATTATTCTATCCGCCGTGGACGAGTGGCAGAATGTTCGCTTTTTAAGCCGTGGATCGCGGACCCCTATACCACGTTGGAAAAATTCACACTTTGTTTTTTCAATGTGTGCTTCGACCCAGAGTATGGACGTAAATAGATTGAACAATTTTTCATATTTCCATTAAGACACCTTTCCAGAAGGCTGGTAAGATCTTGACGATTATACCAGATAAATAAACTCAAATGAAGAGCAATTTTTTTGAAAAATAATCTATATATTATCACATTTCTTACATAGTACGTTTTAAATGCGTATAGTTTTCATATATATGCACTGTGATCATTCGTGTTTCATTTATGAGAACATTTTTTTTATTTGAGCAAGTGTCTTTTAGACATATATTATGTATTTGAGAAATAATTTAGTTTTGTTATTTTTATTTAAAACAAATATAATTATTTTTTGTCGAACTTGAGAAAACATCCGGGATCTTATGAATTTAAGGAAATAAAGAAAAAATCCATCGAAAAACACTTTCGAAAAAATCGTGTCTGGGTAGAATTTTTAATTTTGGATGGAAAAACTGAAAGTAGATTTCTTTTTTGACAGGAAGATTGCTATTGCAAAAAAAATATGTCTCTTATTTCTGCCAATGAAATATGATCAATATAATAATAATATAGCTTTTTTCTACATTCTTCTTATTAGAACTTATAACATTTATAGGATGTTTTTTAAATTTATTTATAACATAGAGACATTTCCGGTTTTAATATTTATACCGATTTCACAGAGATTAATCAACAATAACAAAGAATACTTCAAATGGTACACGAAATTAGATTAACAAGATAAGATGACTCGCTCGACCAAATAACCAAATGAACTTGCCAAAGGATTAGTTCAGTTCTGGTAGATATCACATTTGAAAACTAGATACCAGACTTGAAATGAATCTCGACAGTGTAAGGTGGTTAGTATCAAAATAGAGGACCTGTATGATCAAAAGGGTCAGACCTAATCAGACTAAACCGACAGGCTGTGAGATATCTGCGGGAGATCTGTGAGAGATATCAATTTCAGAGCCAACATAGAGTTAAATCCTGATCCATCTACATAGTGCTTGCGATGTCTAGTCAAAGTACCGCGCCATCCATCCGTCTCTTATCGAAGTTATGCCTGATATAAATTATTTTATAAACTCAAACGTTATAGCCATACCTCAGTTGAGACACGGTCTAAAAAGATCGTCGCTAGGCGATGCGCGGATTGCGGGTCGCGGGTGCAAATGAGGCATGTCAAACCAAATATAATTTGTCTTATAAATCCAACATGTGTCCATTTAATGTTCTGTTTATTGTTTTATCAGTAACAATAATAATATATTCATTGACATGTTTTATTTTTAAAGTAAATGGGTAACGTTTTAAGTCATCTTTACACGATTTAAGAATTATTACGGCCGTCGCCATCACGAAGCGAAATGACGTGTTTCCAGCTCTACATTCTCTCTCCGAATGGGAGCGAGTGCAAAATTTCGTCGCGCCTATGGTTGAAAATTGTTTGCCGTTTCACTGATGAATCACCTTAAATAGTAATGTAAAGTTTGTTAGAGGTGAGTCAGCAGTGCTTAAATGACTTGCAGTTAATTTAATCATTATTCTGGGTAACCCCTTTTCAGATTAACTGTAATATATTAAAGCACAGTCTATATAAAAAAGGAAATATACAATTAAATGAAAATTACTTTCGAATTCGGCCCACTAGCGCATGCGAAACATTGCCTCAGGATTCCATTTGGTTTTTTTTTGATAGGTTTGTGTGGTAAGTTGATACTTGAATTGGCTACTTAGCCGGCCCAACTTTTGCTTACTTCGCTTGGCTAATTTTTTTGGAGAATGTCTATTAGGAGGCACAGCAATCCCGGATTGAATCAAATTATTTTTGACATACATAATAATAAAAATACGGCAAAGTCCACAGGACTGCGCGCGGAGAAAAGTGTGTAGGTAATTGACTTCGCAAACAAAACCAGGAATTGAATTTGACATTTTGTTTTACGTTACTGCAATAGCAAGTAGAGACTTAATATGTCATGGAAAGTATGTAATCGTATGCATGTGACTATATCATACTATGTGTATACGAATAGTAACAGTATTACGATTTAATTTAGTGATGCAGTAGTAGGTGCGTGCAGAGAAAAATGGTAGGAGAGGGGGTCAAAGATGTTGAAGAAATCTTTCTTGTAATGGATATAGAGCCTAAATGTATGAAAGCAATGGTAAAAGCTTAGGATATATATATATATATATATATATTTTAAATAGTTTTGCATAAAAAGGGGCACTTACGTTTAATTGAAATTGTCATCAGCATTTTTTTTAAGTTACAGAAGACTTCATTTGGAAGAATATCAATAACTTTGGAAGGGGGTCTATACGTAATTTGACAACATCTCATACAACACACAAGAAAAAATCATTTTGTAGAAAAGAACACGACACCCGACTGGACTTCAACCTGTATCTGCTTTATTCGCGCCAGTATGATTTACCATTTAAGCTACGGACATATTAGCTAATTACGACGATTTTAACTAGGAGTTGTTGCATGAAATGCGTATCGAATTGCGTTATATAATGTTGGCTATCGGTTTTAGTATATAAAATTAAGATAATTATGTGACGACGGTTAGTAATTAAGGCAAAATACCTTAATTTAATATACTAAAACCGATAGCCAACATTATAACGCAATTCAATAAGCTTTTCACTACTAGTTAAAATCGTCGTAATTAGCTAAGATGGCCGTAACTTAATTGGAAAAGCACACTGGCGCGTATCCAGCAGATACATGTTCAAGTCCAGTCGGGTGTCGTGTTTTTTTCTACAAAATGATTTTTTCTTGTGTGTATATATCGAAGTATTAGCACATATAGTAACAATTACAATAAGTTAGACGCCTAAACAGTCAAAACTGTCTCGCTCTAAAATTTACCACAGCCAAAAGAGATGCTGTTAAAACATAGTAGGTACTTATTGTAACAATTACAACTAATTTATTATAATTGTTACAATAGGTGCTTATACTTCGATACAAATCTACCCTAGATAGCTGCCGTAGCGGCCGAAGGTAGTCTTGTGTATATAATAGATGCGCGGGTAATGATAATGATACCTAGATCGCTGGAGTATATCCACCGCTCACTATAGAGCCGGATTTTTACTTGAATAATACATGGGAAATACATTGATTGAAGGAAGAATTATTCTGGTAACTCGAAGAATAAAATATTAAACATGTTTGAAAGTCAACAAACCTGGTCTGCGGAATAAAAGTCCGCAGATTTGGAATGATCCACGCAAAAAAAGTCCGAAGACTGTAAATCGTCTGGAGCACAGGCATAATACTTTCTGAAAAATATCGAGCGCTCCGGTTCGTAATAATTTCCATTATGTGCACTAGTTTGATGATTCACAATGGTAAGTATTATTCCATCTAAAATACCTAAGAAGAAAAGTTGTTTTCACTAATAAATCATTCAATAAGTACACATTTATAACTACACAATTTTTAGGTGTCAAATCTTTCACGGGGGCAACAGGGCAGTATGAGTACGTCATCTCAATGGCATAGAAATGAAATAAATTTATTATATTTTCCATACTATAGTAAAAGGTTTAATATACACCAATTTATCATAAATTCAATTAATATTTGATTAAGCACTATCGAGATAAGCTCGTTTATAAAACGTAACTGCCTATTCAATACTCAAATTAATCTAACTGTTCATTTTTTTTACATCGCGCTAATCATTCCGATTCAATGAGGGGAGTACAGAAAGGTCAAAAGTAATTTCATTTATATCATTTAATAGTCCGCTTCATAGATTCTGTAAACCTCTTTATGGTACAGTGGCGTGGGTAGATCGTTTTTTATACAATGAAAAAATGTTGTCTGACATTTTAACATATTATTTTATTTATTGTTGTAAAAATGTCTTACAAAATAATTATTTGAGTATATTGCTTGTGTTATATTTCACATTATGTTTGGAGTAGACGCGCCTTTACACAAGTATATGTCGTGGCCCCCACATTCTGAAGCAGCCCTCCAGGATAGGATCTATGGCGGGGCACCCTACCTATCGCTAAGATTAAGAGCGGTGTGATTTTCTACAGTTAAGTAGTTTCCACGGAACCCCAAGGGTTAAGAGTATTCCATGTATTGTACCGTTTAAAAAAAAAGATTTTTCTCCGGTTAGGTACATGTTCAAACACGCGCGTTAATATGTTCTTACTCCCTTCTTCAGTTTTAGTTTGTCAATTTATGGCTACGGCCGTATGTTGTAGCTTAACCACTGGGGAATGCCAAAAGAAATAGCGCATTTAAAAAAAACACTACCTTATTCTTAGGTCAATAATTATTATAAAACAATCATTATTCGTAAGATGTTTATCACACTTGAATGGCCAAAAATATAGCTTATAATAAGTATCTTTAGAATTATCTTCAAATGTGTTAATCCTGCCCATTTTTTGAATAATAAAATGCCTAATTCTTGTCAAATTTGGGTTCACAGAGATTATCAATATAATTTTTTATCGTAAATATTTCACTATAATAATGCCGATATAAATTATACTAATGGTTTTATAAATGCGTTTAAAAATTAATAAATGTAAAAAATCTTAACACCAATGCACATTTATGTACTGAAATATGACTATATTCTAAAACATTAGAGCGAGAGGTTTAAAAGAATACTATTTTATGTAATAAAAATACTTTATGCAGTCATAAAATATTTAAAATAAATATTAAGGATAATAAGGCTTCAACATGATATAAATAGATTATCTACAAAGTTTAAGGAATGTCCAGGATCATGCTTTGAAGATAGAATAAAAGCTCCATTTTGACCTACGCTGAGCATGTCCCCCTTTAATTCGCCATTAAGTTTTTTTAAAGTCTTGTAAAGTTTAAAAAAAAAAATGTTAAATTTACGGCACATTTTAAGAATGGCATAATAATATGAGGTTTTGACTAATAATGTAGAGTTTACAAAACGAAAATTATTTATATGACGATCTTTCATTTATTTCAAAGTACATCGTAAGACTAACCATTCTATATTTACAAGATGGAAACAATAATTGATAGCTATAAAATAAAATATAAAATAACAAAAAAATGTTACCACTCAGTATGCGGTACCTATAATGTATTAATTAATCAAAAATACAACCTAAAAATAAAAATACAAGTTAAAAATCATGTATCTAGATTCTATATCATTATTTATTGTAATCAAATCTGGTTGTGACCTAATTGTAGTAGGTACATTATATTATGTCATAAGGCTACAGGGTTCGAAATGGACCGGAACGTACCGGAGCGCAGTCTCGTGTAAAAAACAATTGAACCGTTTGAGATAGATAGGCCATAATAACTAAAAATCGAACAAACTTATTTTATAAAATATTCATAGAATTAGAAAATTATATTACCATTTTTGAAAAATTATCGAGCGCTCCGGTTCGTAAAATTCTCTATTTTAAGCGCTGATAAGGGGGTTATATATCGAGTATCGAGTTCGATTTCGAAGGAATTGTTATGATTGTTAAAACATTAACGGTGAATAAAGGATTTTTGAGCATAGTTAAAATTACATTGATTGGTATTAAATATTTTAAGTAGTTATTGATACTACATAGGTACATATAATTGTGGTAGCGTTGGTATTTATTTTAATTTTGAGTAATAATTCAATGAATGGCAATGTAAAATGTACGCCTATGTAAAAGCCGTCGGTGGCCTCCGCACGCAACATTTTGATGAATTGGATAGTTTGGTCCAATCAATTATTGTACCGCGTAAATTAGAACTGTTACCCCTCGCCGCCACTGCCCCTTCGTCCCTTAGTTAGACAATCTTCATTACTGCATCTCACTTTAATCCTTCATCACTTTCAGCTCTCTCTTTCGCACACTTCCTAAGCTTTCATCTCACATCTGAAATTCAGGAGCACTCAAATATTTAAGGTAAGTGCACCTACTTAATTTGATTGATCGTATACAAAGAAATAGTAGAAAATAATATTTTTTTGATCTTATCTCGGTAGATAGGTTAATACATATAAAACCCTGATTAATGCTATGTGTTATTATATAATTACTTAAGTAATGGTAATTGGTGATAGTCAGAAAAGAAGTGTTTTAATATTAATAAGCAATTATATGAATATCTGAATAAATATTAAATATATAAGACATATTCGATGCTGCCATATTATTTCATCATTATTTATTAAATAATATTGTTTATACTTACTTAATCGAAAATGTATTAATTTATTACATTTACATTGGATTAAAACAACATCTGTAGGGAATTTTTACTAATTGTTTTGTAATAATTATTATGCCTATTAACATCAAATGAAGATGATAGACATAACCTGGATGACATGGTAGTGCGATTTTACATAGTTTAAGTAGATTATAATAGTGACATTTTATTACATGTATTGACGTGTCTACAATAATGATATTGGGTATCGTGTTGTTTAAAAAATGTGCCAGACAGGCATCATGATTTTCACCTTCATCATAATGCTACATCCTTTTTTTTTTTTTTTTTAATTTTTGTGTGTTTAGTCATTAGTGTATGTATAAGAGAATGATTTTCTTTTTCAGGCATTCGGGTATCCCTTGTCACACCCATTTGATGGATGAGTTAAGACCAACGTCGCTACTTTACTTTTAGAAAAGCTCCATTATTTACTCTCTTGTCTCATGATGTAGACTGAAAAAATATTTTATTGATTCTATTGATCTAAAGAATCTTACCCATTTACATCAGAGTCTGATCATACAAACTTCATTATTTTGTAATATACGTCAATGCAGTTTCTGTAGAAATTCTACCCATATTTTATTATTAAATATGCAAAAATTGCAGTTATAAAATTTTTCACCAATGTTTTAAATTCATGTCTTGAAATGATATAGCCACAAGAATTTAATAAAAAAATACCAAAAACATACTAAATCTAATATTCAATACCTATCTAAATAATATTATGTTACCCTTTAAAAGTAGATTTTAATCTGAAATATTTTTTTCCAGTTATTTCCATTCCCCAGTGGTTAAGCTACAACATACGGCCGTAGCCATAAATTGACAAACTATAATTAAAGTAGGGAGTAAAATTATGTTAACGCGCGTGTTTGAACATGTACCTAACCGAATTTTTTTTATTTTTTTAAAACGGTACATGTTCAAACACGCGCGTCAATATCATTATACTCCCTACTTCAATTATAGTTTGTAAATTTATGGCTACGGCCGTATGTTGTAGCTTAACCACTGGGGAATGACAAAAGAAATGGCGTATTTCAAAAAAACACTACCTTATTCTTAGGTCAATAGCTTCCAATAAATCCTAAATCACATAGCTTATAATAAGTATCTTTAGAATCATCTTCAAATGTGTTAATCTTGCCGATTTTTTGAATAATAAAATGCCTAATTCTTGTCAAATTTGGGATCACAGAGATTATCAATATAATTTTTTATCGTGAATATTTTACAAAAATTATCTCGTAATAAATTATACTAATGGTTTCATAAATGCGTTTAAAAATTAATAAACGTAAAAAGTCATAACACTACTGCACAGTTATGTACCGAAATATGACTATATTCTAAAACATTAGAGCGAGAGGTTTAAAAGAATACTATTTTATGTAACAAAAATACTTTATGCAGTCATCAAATGTTTAAAATAACTATAAAGGATAATAAGGCTTCAAAATTATATAAATAGATTATCTATAACGTTTAAGGAGTGTCCAGGATCATGGTTTGAAAATACAATAAAAAATCAATTTTGACCTTCGACGAGCATGTACCCCCTTAATAAACTCACATGACAGACCATTTCAAACATTTTAACAACTTCAAAGTCAAATTACTCAAAACTAGTATACTCCAGTTAATGTGTTCTGCCAGAACAGAGACGACATTTAATACGATAAGTGAGAATATTTGGTGGAAAAAGCTCATAAAAGCTGTGCATGCGAAGTGAGTGCACAGATTGAGAGCCATTTACTGAAAGTTCTGATGATAGAAGCGGAACTAGTCGGAGACCGAACGCGTCTTTAATTAAAGTGTTTGGGGGCAAAACGTGTCGCACGGCGAGCGTTAATTACTTCGCCCGCCCCTGCCTTCCCTCGTCCGGCCCTGTTGCGTACACATCGTGCATTAGACTTGATTTGCTTAAGAAATTTCATACATTTATTTATGTAATTCAATATATTTGACGTGGGAAATAAATTAGTTATTTCCAAGATGTTGGTATATTTCATTAAACAAAACAGACACAGATATGAAGGGTTCTAGAACATATTCACGATCTATCTTTACAGTATAACATAGTATCATGACGTGTAACAAGTAGCTATTTATATAAATTTAATAAACGATTTCTTTTATTCAAATAATAATTCATTGAATAAGAGAAATGGTTTATTGAGTTATTAGAAAGTGCAAGTACATTATAAAAACTAAATATTTTAGAGTGGTCCGATAGTAATCAAGGCATTTAATTGAATCCTATCCTGATTTAATATACAAAAACCCAGAGCCAAAATTATTAACCCAATTTGATAAGCATTTCATGTAATAACCTATTTAAATTCGTCGTAATTAGGTAAGCTATATGGAAAAGCTCATTGGCACGAATCCAGCGGTTACAGATTCAAGTAACTTTTCTAAAAAGGATTTTTTCTAGTGGGTATATGCATTATACTATATATTTTCCACGATGGCAACGCGGCTTAAGCGTCAGCCTATAGCGTCGTGGGTTCAGGTTCAAATCCTGGGTCTGGCAAGTACACATAACGTTTTTCAATTTGTGTATGAGTCAGATTATGGAGTTAATAGGTTGGGTAATTGGCTGACATCCATTTCTCGTAAAAATAAAATCTAAACTTTTACCCTGTGGAGGCCCATATGATCTTATTAGGGTCGGACATGGTTGAAAAGAAAATGCATTAGGTGTTTTCAAATTATGTATGTTCAATATCTATATATACCTACATAATTATAAATTGTTTACTTATGTGAACATGTGCTGTTAAATTATTCAATTAATTTCCAGGATTATTAAATTTATTGATTACTAGATTAGCCAAGTAATATTTTATTTTTAATTATACAATAACATATAGGGACTTTGTGGATTTTGCCGTGTCGATTTTCGCCACTCTAGGATATTTGTGTTGCTAGATTTCAAAATCAGCCAAGTCCATAATAGATGAATAGGAGAAAAACAGCTTTTTGTTTTCTCAAATACACAGTCACAAGGGTGAAAGATTATATTATTTCGAGTATAGAATATTTAAGATTAATAAATTCCACATTTTGATTATGCAGAAATGTTAGAAAGCTGTAGTTCTTCAGCAATTCAAAAAAAAGTCAAAAATACCTAAACGTGGACTTGGCTGATTTTGAAATGGAGCACACATTTATTTACGCCAAATTATACTGTGTCGTAGTACTCTAGCTTAAAAAATCAGTGTGATGAATTCTCGAGATTCTCGATTTATCTTTTCAATTTAAAATTCTCGGGACGAGATTTCACGATTATAAACTCTACTCTCAGGCTTGAAAATACCACGAAGATAATTTGTGACCTCTCCAGGAATTGAACCCGAAATCCTCGGTAGGTATGTGAAGTTAGTGTCTTGCACACTGAACTACGAGAAGTTATCTGTGATTCGTATCCCGTTGTTGTTTTTTGACGTTAAACGCATGTCGCTGTCCATTTTTTAATGGTAATTGTGATACTTCTGGTAGCTATGTAGTATATTTTATTGGCAACTAGGTAGATCTGGGTAAATCGTCAAGAGGAGGAGGACGTGCAGTAATCAGTGCAATTTGTAATCAGTCCTCACCAGCACCCTCTGGCTATCTATCGATACGCTGCAAACAAGCGCTAACAGCACTGTCCACCGGTCACAGCCCATGTTTCCTTACCGAGCCTAATTGGCCCACACTACCCGTCAGAGTGGACTGCAAATCTTGCCACGATAATTAAGTTTAGATGGTGAAATGAGTGAAATATTACGAGTATTCATATACCAAGATCAAACTATCCCATACAATATTTCATCACTAAAATTGTTAAAGACAAAGAATTTGGACCATATAAAAAAGGGTTGGCGAACCTTTGTTACATACGCGTGCCAAAGATACCCAAATAATATTTTTCGACTGTCTGACGTGCCAAGCAATTGGCGAAAAAAATAGTTTTTAAGAATTCTATTAAAAAAGTTTACAAATTAAAATTGAGTTCTTGATATCCTATCATTTATCGTATTTCTAGCCGAATGCATATATTATATTCCTTGAATATTTTGTTCCTCGTTCTTAAAATTCTCAAAGAGATCGTGGAAGCATTTAAACGACTCTTCTTTCATATATTCTAAATTAATCTCTAAATGGTTTTCCATTTTTAGAGATTATGTTTGAGGCAAAATAACAGGCAGTTATTATATTTGAATGACTGCCGATAAAAGAAACTACAAGATTAATTATTGTTCATTAAATATTTTTATTTTTAATTGCCCGATCCTAAGGAGTAAGGACCGATCTATGCAATTGTATATTTACATGAATATTCTAGAAAATTTGATTTGTCATTTATACATGAATTTCGTCGTTTCCATTTGCGCATCGATCGGTAAACATAATATAAAACACGGAAGACAATACGCATGGCTATGTCGTCATTCTTTTTTTAATATTATACAAGTATAAGTAGATCTACTTATATATTTGTAATTTTTTTTTATTAAAAAAACATTTTTTAAATATAATATAGGTATAAAATAGTAATTCCTTTTATCTTCAAAATGAAACATTCGCGAGCCATGCAAAATAATCCTGCATGCCACTAGTGACACGTGTGCCCTAGGTTCACCATACCTGATATAAAACCTATTATACTATTTTTCTATAATGAAATTTGAACTAGCCATGTGTCATGTGTCGTTCATGTGCGACTGACTTGAAACATGCGAGTTAAGTTGTGATTATATTGATTGCACGTCGCGTACTGTCATGCTACTACGGCGACAAATTTGGTCTATGGTTTCATCATTTTGCAGAATATTTTTAACGATCACCATATCTGTAAATTCAATGATAGAGAGTGCCAACTCTAATGTAGTATTTTGAATTATTATTAATTATTCTTGGTAATTTCAATTAATTTTAACAGTTTCTATGTGTGCGTACGTAAAATCATTTGCGATATTATATCCATAGAACCAAACCTGCAGACCATAAATAATATACAACATTCTTATTGAAAATACATAGTGCCAACCGCTAAAAACAAAAAAAAACACGCGATTTTGACATGAATCGAAAATGTGTAGGCATGTAGAAAATGATAAAAACGTTCATTGAGTCATGCAGGTGTTTTCTTTTTTTTACAGATTCTTCCACTAAATTTTAACAAGTGAGTATTATTGGCTAATCATCTAGTTGTCGTGAATGATTGTCTTTTCATACATCCAGCAAATTGCCAAATAAATTTAAAAGTAGTAGGTACCTATTGTAAAGTTTTCTTCAAATGACCCTTTAATCCAAAGTCGCTTGTTGCTCAGTAAACCAGAGGTCTTTTTGTTGCCTCATTTTCATATGTTTAGGTTACGTCTATATAGAAGACGGTTTTATTCACCGTTTTTATTGTTAACAAACTATTTTTTTATTCAACGAATAATACACACGATTTAAAAATGTAATATTTTATTTTTGAAAATACAGCCGGAAACTAAATTGAGACGGTTTTTTTTTCTAATAATAATATATACATACTATGTTTCTGATGTATATCGAATTATGTCGTATGTTAGTGTTAACGTTAAAGTTCATCAAAAAAATCTTGCTTTTTCGAGTTTGTTTATCGTATCATGCTGCGCTGAATACTTTTTGATATTTCGCTATGATTTTTGTGTCAAATTCCATTCCATCAACAAAATGTCGTAAGCCTTCTCTAATTTCAACATGTAAATATTTTGATCAATTAACATAGTATCCCTTTACGCCGAATTATATATAAGTAAGTAGGATATTCTCTAGTACATGAAGCAATTAAATGACGTTAGGCAATCATTTTTCTCGATGTGGCCAAAATGGCACAATACATTGCTGTGCTGTTTATATTAGTTAGGAAAGAAGCTGCAGTGATGATTATGTTCATGACTATACAATATTGCATCGGTTTGTACAAAATCTTGCGTGAGTTTACACTATGTTTTGCGTTATGGCGTGTTTGAAATTACAGTGATTATTTTCGAAACGCCTTTTATAAATGATGCTAAAAGCCATTATTCCTATTCTGAAGTAAACTATTGACATGTTCTCATTTTTAAATGTGTAATAAAATTTTACTATTTTGTACAAAATGGTACCAAAGTAATACTTATACAAGCTAAAAAACATAACCATATACGATGACCATACATGAAAATGCGATTAAGTAAACGATATATTAATTTAATACCTAATATTGTATTAATTTTGTTAAATAATGTATTTTTAAATATTGGCAACACTATAAAAATGGCGACTTGAATCGATTCGCTAACGAAGTCTCGCAATTTCGCGATAAAAATGAACCTATCGTTAGTGCAAAAAATTATTCAAATAATTTATGATACATTAAAATTTAGGTAGGTATATTATTCTAAAGATTTAATTGTTATGGCGAAATTGGCCACACAGATCTTTTTTCTTTAGATACAAATATCTGAAACTTACAAATATTTGCAACCACGTTAGAACGTAATGAATATTTAAATTCAAATTCAAATGTATTTATTTTATATATGCTTAATGGACATGACAAATTATAAATTCAAAGCGTTCACGACATGACATAAAGTAGTTGAGTGTTAACATTTTTTTTAAATAAAAATCCAGTGTAATGTATGTAAAAAATACAATAATAAAATAAGAAAAATTAACATACATGGAAGCACACATAGTAAACTAGGTTGATAGACTTTATCTTAAAAACTTATAAAACAACGTTCACCTAAATTCACCCTCTCGTAAGTGGAAAATATCAATATCCGAATTTGATTAAACATAGTTATTGCCCTCCCAATCGGCATTACTAATGGCAGGTTAGTTCTGCACCTTGGGAGAACCAACAACGGATGCCCTCGATTCCTAAGATAATTATCAGAGACACACAAGCCAATACCACCAAGAATGGCAGAGTTTCCATTTACGCCGCGTATAAGTCGGAAAAAATGTAGCTAAACAAAGATCCCTTCTAAACTTTCAGCTTCAGTATGTTAGCATACCTAAAAGAAAGTCAGTAGGATTGAGTAATATCCATACAGCCGAAAGTAAATGAGTCTCAAAAATTTATATAGATGACATACAATAAGTATTTACAATATTTAAATAAAAAAACAGGTTAATATGAGTAAAAATTACAATATGAAAGCACACCGACTACCGCGTGAACTTAACAACGTCCCCTTAAACTCAATTCACGTAAATGGAATATATCGATATCCGAAGCGATTTGATCGAAGACAGTTATTGACATTATCAATGGCAGGTTAGTTCTGCGTCTTGGGAGGGCAAACAACAGATGTTCCCGGTTTCTGAGATAATTATCAGGGAGACATAGGTCAATACTACCAAGAATGGGAGTTTCCATTAACATCGTGTATAATTAGGAAAATATGTAGCTATCTAAATATGCCTTCTAAATTTCACACTACCAAGCTTTACCGCGAGCTGGCCTGCGCAAACCGGATTGTATCGAAAGCTCGTGTGTACGGACGGGAAAACTGTAGCTCGCGCAAACCGAAAAGCGCTGTAAAAGTGTTCCGTGTTTTTTGCACAAACTATACCGCACATGCAAATCGCTGCCGTCTAGCCGACGCGTTAAGAGTCAGTCGGATATAAATAGCCACGGATAGTATTCATACAAATCATACAGCCCAAAGAAAAACAAGTCTCGTATAAATTCTCGTTACTAATATGATAATAATATTCCACTTTTTAGTAATTGATAACAAAATTATAACATTGATCCCACAGGGAACAGTACTGGACAGCTGGTTAATTATTAAAAGCAAAGATTCACGAGTGGAAAATTACAAGTCAAACAATAAAACTATTATGATAATAATCTAACACCCGAGCCGATATTGGCGAAAAGCAATTCACAGAAAATATCATTACACTTTGTTCCGCGCTCGACTTGATCTCACGTCTTCGACGCGGGGCGGGGGCGGTGGAGAGGGCGGGGGATGGGATGGGACCTAATAGCCGAATAATATTCGATTTTCTTTCTCACCCTGTTCCGCAGATTTTTCCCACTTGCGTCTCTCGACTCCCACACCCACAATACAGTCTAGTAAAGTTTGGATGGGGCGTTTAGTCCTACCTCTAATATTGCACTGCATTCTTAATTGTAAACCAGAACAAATTTTGACATAATAATTTAGTATTTTATGAAAATCAATGCCAAGAAAAGTCTGTCCCGATTCAGATTCAGATTTAGTTCACAATAATTATGGATCAAGTCACCGCCATCTTTAGATTAATAAAGCCTAAGTATAAATTTTTGCACAAGCAACGAGTGGTTCAGTTTTCAGCTGTCAAAATCAGATCCCAGATTGCTTGTCATATTGATTCGCCCTTTCTCGTTTCAGATTGAATTATAAAAAAACTCTCAAATCAAATATATTAACTATCAGTGTTATTAACAAATAATATACATTCCTGTTATTCATCAGCTGTCAAAGTCAGACTAGTCCTTCACACAAAAACCGGTGGTAATATCGATTTTCAAAAAATATATAGCATTGATCTATGGATTACATTTGTGTTAGTGCTAGTGTATCATTTATCATGTAACTTATCTATTCAAATCAAACCATCCCCTTTGTGAACACGACAGACGCGTCAGTCTGAGTACTCTATAGAACAATGACAGGCAATGACAGTTCATACCAATTTAATATGTCATTCATGGTTCATACATATACAACAAAGGGAGGGGCGGAAAAGGTAGGACCAGTCGTTGTGAATGTATCGGCTTTCTACTTGAGTTGGCAATGATCAAGTCCATCAAAATGGATCCTGAGATATTTGGACATAAAGTTAAAACTCCTTTTGTAAAATTCAGGAATGTTTTTGACTTTATTTACTTATCATATTTTGATAGTACATGGACAAATTTAAATAAATAGTCGAAACATAAAGTATATTCATACTTTATTAATATTAGCAAATTAAAGTTAGCAAATACCTCTTTATACTGCTGAAGGAACTGTCAAAATGGACATGATTCACATTCAATTTGATGTCTTATCAATATTAGTATTTCTATTTATGCAGAAAATTGTAAAGCTATGATTGTGATATTAACACACAATATAGAAATATGTTTTATCTCGGCAATAAATAAAAAAAATCGAATTTTATCGGAACTTTAATCGGACTTGATCCATAATTATTGTGAACCACCCATTTATCTCTGATCAGTGATACATAGAACATCGCGTGTCGACTGCCTTGCATGTGCATGACGGTGTACACCAGGATGGATGGAAAAAATAATTCGTTATCAAAAAGAATTTCCCTGAAATTGTTTGATTTTGTTTTTGGTGTCGAAAAATAAAGTCAGATTTCTACCCTCAAACGCTAGATTTCTGACACTGAAAATGCAACAACGGTGGCAACATTAGCCGTGCCGCACATCTAAACTCTTCTTGACTGCAACACGTAGAATATGTCGATGTTGGTATTTTTGGTAGTACACAATGCTCGAATACCACATTTTAGTTTGAAAACAGTAGATGGTGTCGCTAGCAACAAATTTCACTCGATATAGGGCGTAGTATAATTCAAAATGTGCAGAAAGTGGCTTTTTCATTTGTCTTGTCCTGCAGAGTGATGTCACTGCCCCGGCATGGTCTCGCCTATGCGCACGGAAGACAGTTGCAACATTGCGTCCAATTTTGATTTATGACTATATCCCCGACGGGATTTTCGATGTGCGACACCTGTTAGACTCAATACTGTGGATGCTTCAGTACCAACTTGGCTTAACCTTTCTTTAAACCAACCGGATTCCGGCATCCTACATCATCCTCAGGATATATACGGCAAAGTCTCCAGCCAAGTGGTGTCCACGTGCTCTATTTTAGGGGCGGACATGGACAAAGTATAATATGTTAGATATATCTTTCATCTGTGTATCGTTGGGTATTATTATGACTTTAGAATAAGTTAGATCAAAATAAAGATGCAGTTTAATGATAAGCCAATGGTAAATACCAATCTCTATCATTGGGATAATTGTGTACAATTCTGAATTTGTATACATTTTTTTGAAATAACATTTTAGATTATATTTAGAGCATTTGGGTATCGTTGAATATTATTATAATGTACATAGGTACCTTTGGATAGGCGAGAGTAGTGGCGAAGGGTCCATACTAAGCGATTATTTAAAGCTTACCTTCTATTTTCAAGTATTTAATTTAAATAAATAAATATCTATATTGTCTAGGACTAGGTAATATAATAAAAATATTGATTGTCATCTATCGTCGGTATTATAATTACAATTATAATCCACGCCGAATTTTCTAAGGCAATTCCGTTGCCAACTTCATACATGTCTGCATATTTGTTCCAGACTTGGAAGCGTTACAAGACAAGCTTACGCTCTATGTTGATTTGTTTATTGTCGATGACTATCTTTTTAAGCAAATAATGAATAATAAGGATGATTAAAAAAAAAACTATTGTGTTCGATCACATATAATTTATAAATTGTTATTAAAAATAAATATTGTATTTCGCGATTATTATTTAGGTTACTTCAGTCATAGACAAACATAACATGCTATTCACAGTTCATGTCGTAATGAAATTTCAAATACGGTGATAAAGTTTTATTTTATAATACAAAATTCAGTGTATTACTGTGTTTTGAATGTGGACAAATTATTTCATTTTGTACCGAAATCATTCGTCAGTCCTTTAAATATATAAGTATTTATTAAATTGTCTAGTGTCCCGATCGAAGATGTTGTGCGAAACGATTGCATTTAAAAAAAAATCATTCCCAAGTTTGACGTTTCTTCAAAAATTAAAAATTATCAAAGCTTGACCTTCCAAGGGTTCATTTAGATTTGAATACAGCAAATAAACTTATATTAGACATTTTCACAACAATTTATATGAAACATATTTGTTTTTAACTGGCAGTTAATACATTAATAGGTACATTAAACAAACTTTTTTGTTGGCCATGCGTATTGTTTGCTAAAGAAAAGTGCGTGGAATTCTACTGCCATAAGTGATTCAGCGGTGAAACCTATGACCAGTGTGTCGTTGTCATTAGTGTGCACCTATTCATCAGTAGTAATATCGTAAGTATTATCTTCTTATTTCCCGTAAGTTACCTGACAAGTGTGCTCTTTTTCTCTGATCTCCATAGCTTACCTCTTTCCAAAAGTCACCCTTCGCCACTGGGCGAGAAATAAACAAAAAATCAGTTCGCAGTTTATAGAAAATATTATAATATGTGGATTAAAGCATTTAATTTATATTTATTATATTATAATGAAGAATCAATAAAAGGTTGAAGCTTAAAAGAGTGTCATTAGCGATAACTAATAAAATACTATGTTTCTATTTACAAAGATTATTATCTCATTTGATAGACATATAATTTATGTTAAAAAGTAGATTCATAATTTAACATTGCCTGATATTAAAAAAAAAAATATAAGAACTAGGTAGGTATCTACATACGTTTGGTGACTATATCTTACGGTTCGGCTTACTAAGTCTTCAAAGCCTACTTCTTTTACACCATCCCAGATCCAGTTGTGCCATCCCATACCCCAGAAGTTCCACAGTTCGTGGGGCAATTACCGTCTGTTGATTCACCAGCGGTAGACACGGCTTGAATTGGTAATTTTCGCATTAACTCCGATAAGCTTCCCTACCTATACCTATAATACCTATATAGGTATCCGCTTGGCACCTACTATTTAGAAAGGCGTTAAATTTTACACGATACACAGTAAGGTTGTCAATGCCGGAATGAAAGAAAGTTTATATCGGTTAAAATGTACGTGGATACAAAGTGAATTAATTTGATATTAAAATATTTAGTTGAAAAACTGTCAAAAACTTTTTCGAATAGATTTCAAAGTTTTAGCACATTTTTAGGGGATTTCTATTGTGTACAGCAGTGGTTCCCAACGTGGGCAATTTAAAAGTTTTGGGGGGTAAAAGGGTAATCTCGAAAATCATTTGAAGACGAAGCATAGTACAAGGATCGCACTAATTTTCTTCCGAGTTGTATGTACAACGTAATATACATATTTACTTACGAAAGTTAAGTGAAACGTTAAGTGAGCAGATGTGATTTATCCAGTGATGATTTTTTCTTCAAACGATGTAGTTTGCCCTGAAGATACCAACAAACAAAAATGCTCCCCTTAAAGATGGAGCTCTGGACACTTTGACTTCTTTGGTTTGACTCTACTCTGTAGAAATACATAGTGCATCCCTGGGGTTAAGGCTTTAGAGAAAGTTTATTGTAGATAGAGGGGAGTGAAGACGTTTCTTGGAGGTGGCCAAGTCCAATAATCAAACTCGTAGTGGACAACAGTTTTTATTTGAAAAGGTACAGTATGGCGTGATATTATATATTGTTTCGGCGAATAACCAGGTATCGGTAAGCATTGGTCATTCGCGATGTATGATATAGGTAACGATCTACTTTTTCGGAATTTGGCCAACTGACCTTCAGCAGGTAAAAAGTTTCAATTTACGATTCTTAAAACTAATCATTTTTTTCATCCGTTTATGAGATAGCTATCGGATGAATGTTGGTCCTAAAGTGTCATCGGGTGTCACCACTTTAGGGCAGCAACCGATTTGTGAAAAATTTAAAAGGGGGTCTCCTAACAATTAAAACCTGCTACTCCTATAAAATGAATGGATATATAGAAGGTTTTGATTAAATATATCTTCATTATTGTAATTCACATACTTCTGTTCTATTAGATTGTACCCAAATATAAATTCATGAAAACTATTTACTAAATACTAAATTGGTAGGTATTCTGCTGTAATTATGTACTTATGTATTATAATTTGTCAGAAAGGAGACTGTTTCAACTAAACTATGTTTGTATAATTTATAAAAAATAAAAATTGTTTGAATGCATGAATCAAAATCGGTTATTGTGTCGTGCCTTTACGTCACTAAACGCGCCACTACTTTAGGGTAGTGACACCCGATATATCATAATATGATAATATGATACCAGTAACAATTAAAGAATGCAAGATAGATGTTAGCGGTCCAAGGCGCAGCGGAAGAATGCATATTATCCAATAACTTGCGATCAGCTATTTATTGACGTATGCAACAATTAAATAATGCGCTGAGTGTAGATTATTTGACTATGGCGTCGCTGCAATTTTGCAACGTTTAAACATTGCATTCCAGTCTATTGCTTGCATTTTTTACCTTATAAGGTAGTTTCCGAATCCATCAGCCCTTATATAGCAATGCATGCAGTTCGACTGACGTTTGATGACAAGGATTTGGTCACATACATCTATATATATAAAAATGAATGTTTGTTTATTTGTCTGTCTGTCTCGTATGCGTTCCTATACCATTTATCCGATTGCGATAGAACTTTGGTGAGTTGTTGTGTGCACTCCCACGAAGGTTTCTGAAAAAAATTGCAACGGTACCAGGCTTTCAGTGAAAAAGATGATGAACAATATCATCGAGGTTACAATTTTAAATGGAAAATTTAAAGAAGAAGATGTACTGTTGCCACTCATTCCAATGATTCCGACAGATATGCCAGTCAAATTCAAACGTCTGCAGTTTCCGGTGCGACTCGCATTTGCAATGACCATCAATAAAGCACAGAGACAATTATTATTGCTACGTCAAGTGTGTGGACTAAATTTGGAAAATCCATGCTTCTCACATGGGCAGCTGTATGTGGCCTGCTCACGCGTTGGAAAACTTTCTGATTTACTCGTGTGCGCACCAGACTGAAAAACAAAAAATATTGTGTATCCAAAAGCACTTCAATAAATTCTGTCTTTGAGTGGCATTACAACGCATGTCAAGTACTTGCTAGTAATATATAAAATAAAACTTGATATTATTAGACTTAATTGTAGCCAACTCTTGCTTATGAAACCATCAGATGCCGGATCCAGTCTAATCCCTAAAAAGAGGTTCAATTTGGTGGATCATGATGTTGATGATAATATTCATATCTAATTTTAAAAATCTTGGATTCCCACAGCTGGATAAATAGCAAACATGTTATACGCGTTCCAATTAGAATTTATTGTCCCTTTAAAGGTGTTTATATTACAAAGCTAAAGGCGAAAAAAACTCGTTAGGAGGTGTGAAAATGCGTTGACATGTCGATAAATAAAATGCAACTCGTTAAAAGAGCACGTGCTGAAAAAATCATTGCCTTGCTTCGTACAGTCTATATTACATTCTATACCAACTTGGTCGTATAATAAATGGATAACTTTCATATAAAAGATTGATAATAAATTATGTTTCTCAGAATGTTTTAATAAATAATATGAAGATATTGAATTATTTTGACTTTACAATATAGTATTATAGTGTGTGAGCAATTCTTACGACTTAAAAATGAACCTCAAGAAAACAAAATTATTATTAGTATCGAAAAATAGTAACAGTGAATCAATTTAATATGTGCTACGAGTACATTATAAATATTAAATATTTAGGAACATGGTCAATGAGAAATGGGTCCAGTCTCAGGAAATAAAAACTAGAACTGAGATCGCAAGGAGTATTTTACGATCTCCTCCTTAGCCTAAACGCCTCCTTAGAAATCGAAACCTTAACTTGGGTCTGAGACGGCGTATGGTTCGTTGTTATATTCTCTCACTGCATTTCTATGGTATGGAAGTATAGATACTAAATCAAAAGATGTCATGGAGAGTTGAAGCTTTCGAGATGTGACAACCAACAACAGCACCTACCTCGGCCATATTATAAGAGGATAAAATTACAGCATTCTCCAACTTTTCATACAAAAAAAGATCAAAAGGAAGCGTAGAAAAGGACGACGCTGCAGTTTGTGGCTTAAGAGCCTCCATGATTGGTACGAGTGCAGCTCCACTGAACCGTTTCTGGTAGCAGATGATATGGTTACGATCGTCCTCTGGTGGTGGTTTACCTCCGCTAGGGGATGGCGCGATAAGAATAAGATTATAGTATGCAGTAGCTTGACAGCTTGGAGCTTGGCATCATATACGAGGGTGGGTCATTAATTCCTTAGAAAAAAGCATTAAAACAGTTTTTATTTTTGTATTTTTTTTTATTTCTCAACATAATCTCCTTGGAGCTCAATACACTTGGTTAGACGTTTCTCAATTTTTTTTAAACCGTCAGAAAAATAAGTTTTCGGAAGGTCCTCAAAATAAGCATTTGTCCGATCGATGACTTCTTCATTTGAAAAAAAACGTTGTCCACTTAGCCATTTTTTTAAGTTTGGGAAAAGGAAAAAGTCACTGGGGGCTAAATCTGGCGAATACGGTGGGTGGTCGACCAATTCGAACTTCAATTCTTCAATTTTAGCCATTGATCGTAAACATGTGTGAACACGGGCATTGTCCTGATGAAAGAGGATTTTTTTCCTGTTTAAATGAGGCCGTTTTTCTTCAATTTTGTTTTTTAGCTGGTCCAATAAAGATGCATAATAATCCCCTGTTATTGTTTTTCCTTTTTCCAAATAGTCAACGAAAATAATTTCACGTGCATCCCAAAATACAGTAGCCATAACCTTACCAGCTGATTTCACGGTTTTCGCCTTCTTTGGACATGGTTTGCCTTCGCAATCCACTGCTTTGACTGTTCTTTTGTCTCGGGAGTATAGTGGTGTATCCATGTTTCATCTACAGTCACAAAGCGACGAAAAAATTCATCCGGATTGCGTTGCATGAGCGACAACAGGGCTTTAGAGGCCACCACCCTATTGCGTTTATTGTCGACTGTGAGCAAACGCGGCACCCATCTTGCAGAAATATTTTTCATGCCCAATTTGTCATGTAAAATAGAAATGACGCTACCTTTTGAGATCCCTGTAACCTCAATTATCTCACTCAACTTTAATCTTCGGTCACTTAACACCATATCGTGGATTTTATTGATCATTTCTGGTGTAGTCACCTCTACAGGACGTCCTGAGCATGGTTCATCCTTTGTTGATGTACGACCACGTTTAAATTCATTTAACCAGTTATAAATAGTTGCAAGTGAAGGAGCAGATATGCCGTGAACTAAATCCAACTCATTTTTTATTTCCTTTGCTGTTAACCCTTTTATATTAAAATGTTTAATAACAGCTCTAAACTCAATTTTCTCCATTTTCCATTTTTCCATTTTCCACAAGCAAATTTTTTTTTTAAATGTACGAGAAACACACAACAACCCGACCAATCTGATTGAAACTTCGCAGCTCCACTGAACCGTTTCTGGTAGCAGATGATATGGTTACGATCGTCCTCTGGTGGTGGTTTACCTCCGCTAGGGGATGGCGCGATAAGAATAAGATTATAGTATGCAGTAGCTTGACAGCTTGGAGCTTGGCATCATATACGAGGGTGGGTCAATAATTCCTTAGAAAAAAGCATTAAAACAGTTTTTATTTTTGTATTTTTTTTTATTTCTCAACATAATCTCCTTGGAGCTCAATACACTTGGTTAGACGTTTCTCAATTTTTTTTAAACCGTCAGAAAAATAAGTTTTCGGAAGGTCCTCAAAATAAGCATTTGTCCGATCGATGACTTCTTCATTTGAAAAAAAACGTTGTCCACTTAGCCATTTTTTTAAGTTTGGGAAAAGGAAAAAGTCACTGGGGGCTAAATCTGGCGAATACGGTGGGTGGTCGACCAATTCGAACTTCAATTCTTCAATTTTAGCCATTGATCGTAAACATGTGTGAACACGGGCATTGTCCTGATGAAAGAGGATTTTTTTCCTGTTTAAATGAGGCCGTTTTTCTTCAATTTTGTTTTTTAGCTGGTCCAATAAAGATGCATAATAATCCCCTGTTATTGTTTTTCCTTTTTCCAAATAGTCAACGAAAATAATTTCACGTGCATCCCAAAATACAGTAGCCATAACCTTACCAGCTGATTTCACGGTTTTCGCCTTCTTTGGACATGGTTTGCCTTCGCAATCCACTGCTTTGACTGTTCTTTTGTCTCGGGAGTATAGTGGTGTATCCATGTTTCATCTACAGTCACAAAGCGACGAAAAAATTCATCCGGATTGCGTTGCATGAGCGACAACAGGGCTTTAGAGGCCACCACCCTATTGCGTTTATTGTCGACTGTGAGCAAACGCGGCACCCATCTTGCAGAAATATTTTTCATGCCCAATTTGTCATGTAAAATAGAAATGACGCTACCTTTTGAGATCCCTGTAACCTCAATTATCTCACTCAACTTTAATCTTCGGTCACTTAACACCATATCGTGGATTTTATTGATCATTTCTGGTGTAGTCACCTCTACAGGACGTCCTGAGCATGGTTCATCCTTTGTTGATGTACGACCACGTTTAAATTCATTTAACCAGTTATAAATAGTTGCAAGTGAAGGAGCAGATATGCCGTGAACTAAATCCAACTCATTTTTTATTTCCTTTGCTGTTAACCCTTTTATATTAAAATGTTTAATAACAGCTCTAAACTCAATTTTCTCCATTTTCCATTTTTCCATTTTCCACAAGCAAATTTTTTTTTTAAATGTACGAGAAACACACAACAACCCGACCAATCTGATTGAAACTTCGCAGCTCCACTGAACCGTTTCTGGTAGCAGATGATATGGTTACGATCGTCCTCTGGTGGTGGTTTACCTCCGCTAGGGGATGGCGCGATAAGAATAAGATTATAGTATGCAGTAGCTTGACAGCTTGGAGCTTGGCATCATATACGAGGGTGGGTCAATAATTCCTTAGAAAAAAGCATTAAAACAGTTTTTATTTTTGTATTTTTTTTTATTTCTCAACATAATCTCCTTGGAGCTCAATACACTTGGTTAGACGTTTCTCAATTTTTTTTAAACCGTCAGAAAAATAAGTTTTCGGAAGGTCCTCAAAATAAGCATTTGTCCGATCGATGACTTCTTCATTTGAAAAAAAACGTTGTCCACTTAGCCATTTTTTTAAGTTTGGGAAAAGGAAAAAGTCACTGGGGGCTAAATCTGGCGAATACGGTGGGTGGTCGACCAATTCGAACTTCAATTCTTCAATTTTAGCCATTGATCGTAAACATGTGTGAACACGGGCATTGTCCTGATGAAAGAGGATTTTTTTCCTGTTTAAATGAGGCCGTTTTTCTTCAATTTTGTTTTTTAGCTGGTCCAATAAAGATGCATAATAATCCCCTGTTATTGTTTTTCCTTTTTCCAAATAGTCAACGAAAATAATTTCACGTGCATCCCAAAATACAGTAGCCATAACCTTACCAGCTGATTTCACGGTTTTCGCCTTCTTTGGACATGGTTTGCCTTCGCAATCCACTGCTTTGACTGTTCTTTTGTCTCGGGAGTATAGTGGTGTATCCATGTTTCATCTACAGTCACAAAGCGACGAAAAAATTCATCCGGATTGCGTTGCATGAGCGACAACAGGGCTTTAGAGGCCACCACCCTATTGCGTTTATTGTCGACTGTGAGCAAACGCGGCACCCATCTTGCAGAAATATTTTTCATGCCCAATTTGTCATGTAAAATAGAAATGACGCTACCTTTTGAGATCCCTGTAACCTCAATTATCTCACTCAACTTTAATCTTCGGTCACTTAACACCATATCGTGGATTTTATTGATCATTTCTGGTGTAGTCACCTCTACAGGACGTCCTGAGCATGGTTCATCCTTTGTTGATGTACGACCACGTTTAAATTCATTTAACCAGTTATAAATAGTTGCAAGTGAAGGAGCAGATATGCCGTGAACTAAATCCAACTCATTTTTTATTTCCTTTGCTGTTAACCCTTTTATATTAAAATGTTTAATAACAGCTCTAAACTCAATTTTCTCCATTTTCCATTTTTCCATTTTCCACAAGCAAATTTTTTTTTAAATGTACGAGAAACACACAACAACCCGACCAATCTGATTGAAACTTCGCAGCATACTGAATCGGTAGTGCCGCTGCATGAAAACAAACCGCTTACAGTACTAGTCGCGCCACCTGTCGGCTTTTCTAAGGACTTATTGACCCACCCTCGTATTACGCTGTAGATTAGATGTGTAGCACCTAAATCACATTTTATGTTGTCTTGGCTTCAAATCAACAAAATTTATTTCGATTTGTTATTTGATTTTTGGATTTCTCAGAACTTTTAAAGTTCCATTAAAAGTGAGAAAATAAGATGTAGGTATAGACTGTATCTAAATAACTATGATTTGGATTTCATGCCATTTTTATAACTTCCTAATTTTAATGCAATTTTGCACAATCAACAAAAATGATTGCACTGACTGCAAACTCATGCTGAGCGGTACTAAATAATTTTGTCACGCACCTAACTGCAACAGCATGAATTTAAGAAACATTATAGGTTTAATAAACAATTCTTTAAAAATATGTACAGGTGTATATTATGTTTTATCTATAATCATTATAATAACTCGTGCTTAAACTGTTTAAAGCATAGGTTTCCAACAGCACATGTATGCAAGGCGGTGTAAACTAAATATTAATATTTCGAAATAAATTCGTAAAATATATCAAACTAAATAAAATCAAATACTTTTATTATATATAAGTGAAGCTTATATTTTTTGAGGATTTCTATATACGTGGTGTAAATGAGAACTCTACCATTCTTAGTAGTATTGCCTTCTGTGTCCCTGATAAATATCTTAAAAATCGGGAGCATCAGTTGTTTGTTCTCCCAAGATGCAGAACTAACCTGCCATTGGTGATGTCATTTGGGAGGGCAATAACTATTGTATCTACGTGAGGATGAGTATAGGTGGGCGTTTTTTCATAAATTCTTAAAATATTGTCCACTTAGCTCATTCGGTGTGCTTCTATGCTTTATAATTTTTGTAATTATTTACTTTTTATACAGTGTTAGTGATACTGCATAAATTTTTTTTTCTTTACACGGTTTTAATGCTATTTCTTTGCTTTTAAATGTCATGTTGTGAACATCATAAAATTATTATTTGTAATGTCCACTGTATGTAAAAATGAATAAATTTGAATTTGAAACTGATTGGATCACTAATGGCACTAACGATGCGATTTAAAAATTAACCCCAACCTAAGATATCTACCACCAAACACTGAAAAGCTACTTATTTATAGCTAACGAAATTAAAACTATAATAATTATTCACTAATAATACAAGACATAGTAAAGAATAGAAAGAGATTCTCTTAACTACGAAGCATCCGCAAGAGACCCAATGTCCAAGGTTCTGTCCAACTGATACCGAATGGGGAAAAATATTGCAATTTGGTTTCCAACGAGCGATAAATGATACCACACGAGGAGAAAGATTTATATTTATTATTAATAAATGACTTAAAGGAATATCTGAGGAAATAAAGACAAAATGCTCGCAGGAACCAACTGACAACTAAGACCATCACAGCGTAGTTTGTAAAGGTGCATGTTGGGCATAATACGGAAATACCACAAAATAAATATATGAATACAGAAGCAGACGATATTACCCGATGTGGTAGAGGTCACCAAGCTAATTAGCTCGAACATGTCACGAGGCGCATTTTTATTACCACGTTTTTATTAGATCTTTATTTTTGTTACTCTTTTTTTTACTTTTCTTTACGTTATTCTTGTTTGTCCTGTACATTTTTTTTCTGGTTTATCCAATACAAATCTTGCAATCAATTTTTAACTAACTTCCCGACTAGCTAGACATTTGAAACTTTTAGAATATATCAGAACACGATAACAATGCATTCTTTTGATACTTTTTTCCGACCATGTCCGATCCTAATAGGATCATATGGGCGTCCACTTGCTCAACCTATTAGGTCCATACCCTGACTCACACACAAATTGAAAAACAATATGTGTACTTGCCAGACCCAGGATTCGAACCTGAGACCCACGGCGTGATAGTCCAACGCTTAAGCCGTGCGGCCACCGTGGGTGTTAATACTTTTAGCCATATTTAAGCAGAATTGAATTCATTATCAGTTAATTCTGTTTTATATGGAAAGTTATTTCGGAAAAAATTCGTAAAAAGTAAAACACTATTATTGGTTACTAAGGGGGTCCTAGCAATTATATTATTAATATATACGTACGTTACTATGGAAATCAACATGAAATGTCAAAATGACATTTCAGTATTCTATATTTATTAATACATAGAATTGTCAAGATTATATGATTCAACAGAAAATTCAAAAACGTGGTAAATAAAAAGTTCTTTTTATCGTGTAATTATTTATATATATACTCAAGGTGCAGTAAATGATTACAGGGACGCCCTAAAATCCGCCGTATCGACGCACTCACCAATAACGGTTGGTGTAGGTATTAGCAACGATTTAGAGACCGAGAAAAGTGAAAGAAGTTAGGATGATGATGATATAAAAATAACTTTCGTATCTTAGAGTTTTTATATGTACGGAAAAAACAATTTTCTCTTCGACTTTATTAATGGAATAGTATGTGTTATTATCGCAGCAAATGAGGTTAACCGCACGGGGACCGAATTCCTGATCGTGCAGTGGGAAACACTTATTTGAAAACATAAAGGGTAGTCTGGCGCACAGTTTACTTTATGTTATTTCACTCAATTATTTTGTGTGTTGCTGCGTTTAATTGGTACTGCAAACGTACGCGATGCGAAAACGAATCGAGCGGGAAAAATCAAACGGTTGCTGATGGTTTATTTGCCGCGTTGTGATTTAGCCGCGCGAAAAATCGGTATTCCCCGCATTTTTTACACATTTATTTACCTATCTACGTTTGACAGCTTGAACGAATTTAAATTTGACTTACTAGAAATGCATAAATAGCTCACACGTAATATATTATTATCTTATTTTATTTTTGACAATTTTTTAATTGTAAATTTAAATTTTTGCTCCCAAGTATGGTAAAGGATTATGTTTCTCCACCTATAACATAACAATACACATAAATTAATTCTGTTAGTTATTTTTTTTAATTTTCATTTTCAGTAATTTTTCACATTTATAATGTAAACCACCACCATGTGAAAATGCCGTAAGACGAAACCGTCTTTTCGTTTAAAATATAAATATAAAAAAGTAAGTACAATGAATATAATATCATGGCTACCATTTCATAGCAGTGTATACAGTGTAGACAGGGTTTCTCTAACTTTTCCTGCAATGGAACACTTTGCAATTCCTGAAATTTTAACGGAACACTTTGTTTATTTTGTAGGGTACTTAGGTAAATACTAAATTCATCAATAAATTAAAAAAAAAATGAGAAAAAACAATATTTATTTATTTAGTACCAAAAATTATTTTTAATATATAACATATAAAAATATAAGCGAATGAAGTTCTTAATGAATTTGATGATTTTGGGTCCTAGAATTGCAAATCTTCTTCCAATCAGGCAAAATAATGATAGAAAGTTGAATTCTTATAATACTATTTGGTGTGGCATCGACTATGTCGTAGTTAACATAATAAGCTTGTTTTCACATACTGGGGGGTACTCTTTTGATTAATTTGCGGAGCACCTATTCACGTTCCACGGAGCACCAGTATTTTGCGGAACATAGTTTAGAAGTAAGACTTGTAGAATATGGAAGCGGGGTTCGAGGTTAAAATATACTAGAGAAGTAGTTCCACAGATCGCCGCTAAAACGTCTGCAGTCACGATATAGTGGTGCGACTATAATTAGCGATTGTTATTTCAAATATATTTTATTTATTTCAAGTTATTTCAAATTTATTACAAATATATTTCAATATCACCGTATGGTATACACTGCTGGATAGAGGCATCTTGTAACCTGATTCTGTGTCCAGTGCACGGTGTTGGTATGTACTTTAGCAGAACTGAACTATTTCGTTATGCCTAAGTATTGCAATACTGAATGAAAATACCAATAGGTACAGGTATTTCGGTATTTCATATTGAATACCAGTATTGGTAAAACAATTTAAAAACAGAAGTATCTACCAATAAATATTATATAATAAATAAAAATCTCTATAAAATATCAATATTTTATATCAAGTGTCATTGCTGGTCACCAAATTCGATGAAGGGCCACGGAAGTAAACCAGACATCGCGTAGCCTGATAAAAATACAGTCCTGTTGAGCCTTTTATGTTAATTAATATATCATGTTTTCACTGTCAATACCGAATATGTCAGTATTGTTTGATTTTTAAAACCGGTATTTCGGTATCTATAAATACTGGGATACCGGGTTTGAAATACCGGTATTGAAATCCCTAGTTATTCCCCACCAGCCTACCTAATGGAAGTTTTGTATCTCTTTTGTACCACTGGGTGGCTAGATTTGTCCAACGGTCGTTCTTTCTTCGAAATATGAATTGTATGTATCTAGTTTAATTCAAGATTGTCAGAATACATCGCATATCATATTTTTTGTCATTTTGCGTTATACCCAGTGTGTTCGTTTACATACAACGCGGTGATACTCTACGTTTGGTATTATATCATTATTTTCATCAGCCGGGATCAATCCACTGCTGGATGAAAGCTGCCCTAGCTCCATCCACTCTTCTCGGTCCATACTTATTTGCTGCCACGTACATCCATCGCACTTTATGACTTCTTCTATCCAACGGGTCTTAGGACGCTCCTATAGGCGTTTAGTACCCCTTGGGTACCACTCACTGTATGACACCATTTGTCCAGCGGCACTATATTATATTCAATTAAATTACAATGTAAGCACTTCATATGTTTTAATAAATTGATACAATGTATTTCCTTCAAGAATTGGTACGTTATTTTACAATATGATTTATACATTGATGTATCTGCCATGATATATTATTATTGCTACAAGATATCATTCATTACTTGATTTAGAATTTATATTTTGAATTGATGCAGCCCATATAAATGCACAAGTTAAAAATTGTGCTGGACGAAATGCATTCAATTAAGAAATTGCATTAAAGTTGAACAGAAGCGTGATACGAATTGCAATGAACATTAGCGTCCATTCAGTGGAGTCGCAGATCGCTAATAATAATATTATTTAATCTAATTTGAATTAAATAATCAATATATTTTATGGCGTTAACTGTAGATTCTTAATGGAAATACACCCGATCCTCTTTTTACACGGCCTTTTTTGCACGGTTTCGAAATAACACGGTTTAAAAAAGTACCGATTATTTTTTATTTACACTGATTTTTTTGCTATAACGGTTTGAAAAAAACTAAAAAGTATGTACATATTTTATCAAAAAATTGCGTTGCAATGGACCGCATGCCACTGGTGCAAACATAATATGTTGTCACCGGATGCCGCCTAGACATATATACGTACATAAATGGCGCCACTAGTCAGTCACTTCGGGTTCGATACGAGAGAGTCACGCCACGTGCTTTGGCGTCAGCGTCATTAAATATTTCCAGTGATGAGTGATTTTTCGCCACTCGCTTCGAACAGTAAACGGGTACGTTTATTGTCAAGTAGCGACACTGAATGAATATATTTCTCTATTCTAAATTTAATTTAAATCAAAAACTATGTATTTTTATGTACACATATTTTTAAGTAGGTATAAATAATAAATAGATTCGATTTATTTTTGAGTTCAAGAATTTCGTATTTTGAGTTGATTTTAAGTAATGGAACCTATCTACTATTTTTGTATGGGCACCTTATCTTTTTTTACACGGTAGGTAGTCTTTGGAACGTATCCCTCGTACAAAAAGTGGATCGGGTGTAAATTGTATCAATTTAAATAAACCACAATCATAATATTATGTAGTGCTTATTTCAACTAGTTTAATAATAACCAGAGTAGTTTTTTTTTCCATTTCAAACGGACATATTAACTGGAACAAAATATACAATAATACAAATTTTAATAATCATACTAAAAAAATTCAAAATAAAAATTATTTAATGAATACACAAAAAATAAATTATCAGTTCAAAAATATATAAATAAAATTTATCTAACTTTTCAGAATAAGTATAACCTAGTAATGAATGTAAACTAAATCAATTTAGCTAATAATTACTAATTTATACAAAACGTTTTTACAATGGTAAGTAATAATAATTACTATAAATGAATGACATCGATAATGTAAAAGTTTCCGATTTTAGTAATAACCTAACTAAGATTTTATTAACTTTACCCAAGTTCTACGTGTAATCTAGAATGTAACTATATTGTACATATTATTAGATCTCGTATTTCTATCAAACTACCAATTTTTGAATTTCTCTTACATTAACGGCCCACGTGCTCGTCGTAGGTCAAAATTGAGTTTTTATTGTATTTTCAAACCATGATCCTGGACACTCCTTAAACGTTGTAGATAATCTATTTATATAATTTTGAAGCCTTATTATCCTTTATAGTTATTTTAAACATTTGATGACTGCATAAAGTATTTTTGTTATATAAAATAGTATTCTTTTAAACCTTTCGCTCTAATGTTTTAGAATATAGTCATATTTCGGTACATAACTGTGCAGTGGTGTTAAGATTTTTTACATTTATTAATTTTTAAACGCATTTATAAAACCATTAGTATAATTTATTACGAGATATTTTTTGTAAAATATTCACGATAAAAAATTATATTGATAACCTCTGTGATCCCAAATTTGACAAGAATTAGGCATTTTATTATTCAAAAAATCGGCAAGATTAACACACTTGAAGATGATTCTAAAGATACTTATTATAAGCTATGTCTTTGACCATTCAAGTGTGATAAACATCTTATGAATAATGATTGTTTTATAATAATTATTGACCTAAGAATAAGGTGGTGTTTTTTTGAAATACGCCATTTCTTTTGTCATTCCCCAGTAGTTAAGCTACAACATACGGCCGTAGCCATAAATTGACAAACTAAAATTGAAATAAGGAGTAAAATGATATTAACGCGCGTGTTTGAACATGTACCGTTTAAAAAAAAATTAAAAAAAATCGGTTAGCTACATGTTCAAACACGCGCGTTAACATAATTTTACTCCCTACTTTAATTATAGTTTGTCAATTTATGGCTACGGCCGTATGTTGTAGCTTAACCACTGGGGAATGACAAAAGAAATGGCGTATTTCATAAAAACACTACCTTATTCTTTGGTCAATAATTATTATAAAGCAATCATTATTCATAAGATGTTTATCACACTTGAATGGTCAAAGACATAGCTTATAATAAGTATCTTTAGAATCATCTTCAAGTGTGTTAATCTTGCCGATTTTTTGAATAATAAAATGCCTAATTCTTGTCAAATTTGGGATCACAGAGATTATCAATATAATTTTTTATCGTGAATATTTTACAAAAATTATCTCGTAATAAATTATACTAATGGTTTTATAAATGCGTTTAAAAATTAATAAATGTAAAAAATCTTAACACCACTGCACAGTTATGTACCGAAATATGACTATATTCTAAAACATTAGAGCGAGAGGTTTAAAAGAATACTATTTTATGTAACAAAAATACTTTATGCAGTCATCAAATGTTTAAAATAACTATAAAGGATAATAAGGCTTCAAAATTATATAAATAGATTATCTACAACGTTTAAGGAGTGTCCAGGATCATGGTTTGAAAATACCATAAAAACTCAATTTTGACCTTCGACGAGCATGTCCCCCCTTAAGGGTACATGTTACATGTATATTATGTGAGCACTGCTAGTTAGTGCACATTGGATGAACACTTTACGCTTAAGACACAATGGGAGATATTTTTGAAGATACTATTCAGACAAAATATACACTTCATGCCAGTACATAATATGTACCACCGTCTATTGATATTTATTGTTCGAGATTGTTTAAAAATATAATTAATTACTTAAATATAATATTATTAAGAGTAATGACAACAAATCATTTACGAGACGCCCTTTTATCGGCAACTATGTATTTAGATCACGCAGCGGCCGTGCGTTCGCAGTACTGCACTGATTGATCCCCAGCGATCGAAATGTGCAAAAAAAACTCCTCAAAACGGCCATTGTCTGTGGTCTTGGCCATTCCCCCGACTGCTAACTGACTGACATGCTTTGATATTTTTTGCGCCGGGCATCTCTCGTCTCCGTATCGGACTATAAAATCCATTCAGTATGCGGATTTTTGACGTTCCGGACGTGTGAGAACTTGGACACTCGAACACTTTAGGATTGTTTCTGATCAGGAGCTCTATTCCAACATATTAACTAAAGTAGTGATAAAATCAAGCCCTCCCCATGAGCCGATTTTAGTGAGTAATGTATTACCAAGTGCATAAACAACACGCCAGTGTTCCCATAATATAATTTATAAAAACATCGCTTGTAAAATTATAACATTGGAATAAATATTCGATATCTGGCAACACTACGTCACGCAATAGTCACACATATTTTTGAATAACCCAGGAAATGGTCGCGGAGGAAGCGTGAAGGGGGCGAGGAAAGTGCGTGAAAAAGTTCGTCATGTTTTGAACTATAAACACTTGCAATAGCTCTATCTATATTTTTCTATAATCTAGGGATAAAATGCTATGACGCATTTCAAGAGTTAACTATTTTCAGGGATGAACTGTCAAAATGTAACGCTCCTTAACTAGAAGCCGCGTTAACTAGATATAATTAAACTAATAATTTATTTAGATGGCCTATGAAGAAATCAACTTAAAAAGTTGACTGAGATGTTAGCCTAGTTGGTTGAGTAGCTGTTTCTGTAGAAATACGAAGCTAATCAATATATTACAATATATTGTTAGCGGTATGTGTATTTACAGTACAGGGATCTAAAAGCTTTGCAAAATATCGAACTATTCCTCGTAAAAAGCCTGTTAATATAATCTTCACTCTTTGGAGACTGAAGACCCATACGCTCCGATTAGAGGCGAAAATTGAATATTTACTTTTAATTATTAGTATCTACCAATTAATTGTAGGCAGTGGCGGGTCTAAACCGTGAAAACCCGAAGCACTGACTGGTTTTGAGGCTCCCACGATAATAAATAAAATAAAAGCCATATGTACTTTCCAAAAAGTCAAAAAGTCACCGCTGCTTGTATGTCATTCTATTATTGTTTGTTTTAATCACAATATAATGTGTAAAATATAAATATGTTAATCATGAGGAAGGATCCAATGCATTGGACAAATGGCTAACACCCATTTTTCTTTCTTAATATATCTTAATATAACTTCCACTCCGTGGATCCCCATGAAATGCTTCGCTCAGAAAAGAAAATGGATATCAACTTTTTTTAAAACTAGGTTAGTGGGGGGGGCAATAATTATATAATAACATACCCTAAAGTAGAGGATATATACGAAATTGGCCACGAGCATATAATTTCGGTACTACCGACACCTACTACAGGACGAAGGGGAGAAATTATATTTAAAATGCGTTTTGATGGTGGCAACTATGTGTAATTAATTTGGTGCAGTAAAAATCGAAAAGAACATATTTTATAACATATTATGTACTGTGAACATGTTGAATTTTACATTGTACATCTCAAATTATTCGGCAAATAAAATATTTTAAAAATAATGAGTTACCTATTTTATTTTACCACAGTCACATCACTAGTGTTACATATGCCGCACTTACCGAACTTTTTTGATTTTATTTAATATCTTCTGTTCTCTAAGGAAATTTACCACCATAAACATTCAAAATGTTGCACTTAAAATATTATTTTATCCTGAGGTTGATATATTTTTTGACTGGTAATAATTATGAGAAATAATTTAACTAGATGCTCTTACCCCAAATGCGGGGGTAAGAGCGTCAACTCGCCATGTTTCCTTAAAACGTTTTTATTATAATTAATCATGCAACATCTACATCTAATGAATATAGTAGTCGAAAAAGAGATTATTGGTGAACAGTCAATAAAAATTTCGAAAAATATTACAATCGTTTAAAGTTCAACATCAGCTTAAAGTTCATCTGGTCAATTTATATGCCGCACTTACCCTAACTCACCTTAAAATAAAATAATATGCTTATTTATAAATTGGATCATCCATCCATCCTATCCAATATATTATTAAGTTTATCGTTGACAGACAACAAAGCCTTCAAAGGATACGTAAAACTGTATACTATTTATATGCAATACGCCAGATTTATTCTTTAGTTGTACCTACGTATATTGAAACATTGTTTGGCCGGCCTCTTAGGAATAAAATAATGGATGGAGTCGTATATGAATATGTATTCTGTGAATCCGATTGCAGTGACAATAGTGTCAACAAAAATACACATTAATTCGTTTTAAATAGATCGACTATGTACGCCAGATCGTCATTCTTTCACAAACGACAGAGTCCTTAGTTTTGTGAAATACACTATTTCTGAGTAAATTACATATTATATCGATAATTGGATTGAGATAAACATAAAGGACCAAATTCAAAATTTGCTAAATGAAAAAATATTGAGCTTCAAAGTTTGTACACGTTTTTAGATACTTTATGTAAATGTTGTGAACATGAATACTATTAAATACTGTGACTATTATTAATATAGTATCTTTATTACCAGTAAAGTAATATAAAATTCGATTATATATCTTATATATCAATAATACAGTTGGTTCCTTTTCATTTTATGACATTTTCCATACAAACAATCACTAGAAACTATTTTAGATAATAAAACAGTCAAGTAAAACTCTTTTTATTATTCCATATTATTTGCACTACTTATTAGTCATAAAGCATCTAAGTGCAAGTAAATATTCATACATCTTTAATAATCTAAGAAAAATATTAAGGTAAATATAGAGTACTCCATATCATCAAAAAAAAAAACTTGACCTCTTGCCTCCTATAATACTTTGATACTGCCTATGAGAGATAGTTTGCAGCAGCGCTCGAAATGGTAAATTTTACGAACCGGAGCGCTCGATGATTCTACGAAAATATTATAAAATAAATAAAAAAAAGTATTTTATATAAATAAGTGTTAGGTTTTTTTGTTTTATGGCCGATCTAGCTCAGATAGTCAAATTATTTTCCTGCGAAATTTTATTAATCAGAACGGCGCTCCGGTGCGTTCCGGTCCATTTCGAGCCCTGATTTGCAGTTGGTTCCTAACAGAAATTATACATTTAGAATATAATAAAATAGGAACTGCACCGAATGTAACATGGATTACTATAGCAAATTGAAATTTTAAATATTTAGGACTAGTTCAATCAAAATGCCCAAACACATTGGTTGGGTCCTTTATGTTTATCTCAATTTAATTATTATTAAACAGGGGTGAAGGGGAGCGGAGTTTTGCGAACGAAAGAAAATATTTAGGAGAATGGAATTTTACATACCGCGGTGACGGTACCTATATAATATCTTGTTATATTTATCATAATATAATTGTCATACTGTAAATGAATTTAATTTACAATCTGTAAGGATTCATAAGTTGGTTTTTTTTTTACATAAATATATATAATTGTTTTCTAACCTCTTAACTAATACTGAAAGAAAACAACATGAGAGTTTATCAGGCGAGGGATTCACAACAGCGACCTTCTACACTAGAAGCGGATATTCTGCCACCTGACTACGGTGGGCTCTTAATAGTGTGTTGTGTAGGTACAAAAATATTTATATTATATTAAGACTGTGTAGTTGTCTTAATAATTCGGGAATGAAGCACTGAGCCACCATTAGTTGACCAGTATACGTCCGTCAACATCACTGATATATAACGGAGGGCCATAATGATCTAGTTCATTAGTTGGCCTCCGCAAACATTGGCTTATTAGAGAGAATACTTTGCCTCGTTAAACTCCGAGGGCAGTGCAAAAACAAGTCGAGATCGATACGACAATGCTATATAGGTGAATTAATTAGTTAATCGTTAAGATTTTGTGATACCTATCGCACGCAATTTGATTATTATTTAATTTTGTTTATGATTAAAACAAATTTATCTCTGAAAAGATCAGAATTATAAGGATAACAGATTGTCAAACATTTATATTTGTGTTTTTTTGTCAATTAACACTCTAATGTAATTATTGTTATTATTTTAGAGTGATTTTGGAAATAGCGAAACGTTTAGCCACCAATCGTCAAATTTACCAAAACCGTTATTGCGACTAAGATACATTATAGTGCGGGTAGATGAGACAAACTGCTTTAAGATTTTTTTTCACAGCCCACTCACCAGTTCAAGCTGAGAGTTGTCGAACACCCGCCTTTTTACTTTCAACTGTAGTAACTAATCGAGGATATTAACTCCGAATTGAAATATACAATGCTGACATGGACCCCACAGGACCGTCAATTCTTGCGAAAGGATTAATGACCCACTTGTATATTTGATAATCAAGTGATGGAAAATACTTCGATGTAGAAACGTTTTCTGCATTTTTGACATTTTAAATTTGTTGCGGCACCTTCTTGCGGCACATTAGTGTGCCGAGGCACACAGTTTGACAGACACTGAGTAAGTAAATAAAAATTAAATAATTACCATTCCCATTTTAACTCAGCGTTGAAATGGAGTCGAGGTTATATGATCAAACTTTTTATTACGACAAATTAGTTCTACGTACTTTGCTTTGGTAAATACACACATTGAAAAACAAATACACTCGAGATTCGAACTCGTACCGACAGCTTCAAAATCCGTGGGGTTGTCCGTATAAGCAGGGTCTAAAAAGACAGTGATTATTTTTCAGGTACGAATGAATTTAAATATCCGAGGAAGCACGTAGGGCCGGCGTGATATAGATCGATGTAGAATTATTTCAGACAATACAATAGTGTATAACAGTGGTGAAGGGCGGAGGTAGGCTGCTTAGAGCTGACATAAATAGTGCACATTAAATTGTGTCAATCATTCGTATTTGTTTTTATTGAACTAGAACTATAAGATGTAGTTTATTTTCTAAAAATCAATTAAACGTTACCTGTATACCAAACCATAATAGTTTAGGTGTGTTATGGGCGATTCAACAAAATAGTGCACAATTTTTCATTAATTCTTATTTGTTTTCGTTGAATAAGAATACATATTACACATATTGTTGGTTAGTATTTTTAAATTCATTAAGCCATGCCTAAACTATCCCATAATCGATAAAAATATTATTATAACTATATAATATCCAAAGTTATGTATGGTTTAATGTATACCGGCATAATTTTAGATATTTCATAGATAGACGATTATTTTTGATTATTATCTATTATGGTTTGGTTAGGCAGTGTTCAATTGAATTTGAAAAAACTAACCAACACTATATTGTGGATATTTTATGTCCGATTTTAATAGCCTACCTACACCCTTCGCCACTGGTGTATACTATATTTTTTACGCATAATATAATCAATCCCAGGGATTTAATTTTTTATAATAATGGATAAAAACTATAAAAAAAATGTATATGATTGTTTATAAAATTAATGTGAAGACAACTTTTTGAATCAGATTTAACAACCAAAATAGTTTAATTTGTCCTGTTTTGAATATTTTGATCAGTCAGATACAAACATAATATGAATTTGAAAAATAATAGCATTAGATAAAACCACAAAAAATGGTGTAAAAGATTTATGTAAATACCACATTTTAAATAAAATTTTGTAATATTTGTTTGTTTTTTTTATAATTCAATTACATTGAAGATTATGTGTTATAAATATGTATGCTAGAAGATTTTATATGTCAAACTTCCAAATTGCAACTAGCCCATAACACGATTTAGAGACTTTTGGCAGTAACCCGAAAATTGATAATATTTTTTTTACACATCTTTATTTTTTATTCGAATCGTCAGCATATTAAAATCCACAAAAAGAAAACAAAAACCGGTAAGTATTATACTATTCTGAGTAATTTATGAACAGCCGGTTATTTATACTGAAAGTTTTTATTTAGGTACAGTTAGTAAGTTAAAATATATGTAAGTTTTACTAGTCTAAACCATAGTAGTAATAATGACTGGACATGACGTTTCCGTGTTCCTCTTGTTAATTACTTACAGAGTCCACGATTCCCATAAATATACTATACTATTTCGCAGACTCCGTATGACTGTAAATTTTAGCGCGAAAGAAAATATTTATACTCATAACGACGTACAGATGTATCAGTTTCAATATAATTGGAAACAGAGGTCGCAAAAACTGAGCCCCTTGCATCGCATTGGGATGGGTGACTGACAGGGGTTTTGAACAATTTTATCAAAGGGTTAATAATTGTGCATGATGCATATAATTAATTTTTATTTAATATTTCAAAATAAAAAATGTGTACTATGGCCCCCATATCCTGAAGCGGGCCCCCAGGCTAGAATCTTTGGCGCCCTCCCTACCTATCGCTAAAGGTAAAGGCAGTGTGACTATCTACAGTTGTGTATTCCAAATAGTAAAGGTAAAAATTAGGGTATTTCTAGCGATTTTCTTGTATTTCTAATACACCCACTTGAATTATAGAGTTATCGAATATTGCCAAACAATAATCAAAAATTGCATCGCACAACCATATGCTTTTAATCTTGCTTTAAGTGAAATAGCGCCGCAGGCGACATTTTTTTACTATTAGTGCAATTTTGTGATGTGTGTTTATCTCACTTGGCTGGTCAATTTGCCAGGCCGGGCCCCCCTTAAGCCAGGGCCCCCAGGCTGGAGCCCTGTCAGCCATCCCCTAATTAATTATTATACAAAACCGTGTATAATAATTAAAAATACATCAGTACATATTTATTATGAATATCAAAATTGTAGAGTAGCTCCAGATGCTTTTGTGAATCAAATTTATTAATGGTTATTATTATCTTGCCGTCTGCTATTAAAATATTAGAAACCTGCAATTGAACGCGACTACAAAGAAAAAATTGATTGATTGAAAGTGAAGTTTTAAAAAAAAGCGGGATAGATAACGGCTGGATATAGGCGTAAAGTACACATATTGTTTTTCAATTTGTGTATGAGTCAGAGTATGGACCTAATAGGTTGAGTAAGTGGATGACATCCATTTTTCGTAAAAATAAAAGCTGTTAATACAAACCTCCACTCTGTGGAGACCCGTATGAATGATCCTATTAGGATCGGACATTGTCGAAATAATAGGTGTACTCCCTATCCAGCTATTACATTTCTTTGCATATTCAGTCAGTGTCTTTCAGTTACAAACATTAACAAGATATAAGTAGTTGGTTTTTAAAAATAATCAAACTTTTAAATGTTTAGTGTTATATTAAAGTTAGGTGTACCTTATTTATCACTATCAACTTACATTTATTTGAATAATAATGTATTTTTCTCGTAGTAATATTCATAAATTAGGATCGTGATCACCACATAATATAGATTCCCTAATTCTGGAGTAGCCTTCCCCTATTTTCCCTATTCTATCTAAGTACTATAGTGAATGCTATATGTTTCCCATCACTTGGTTCCTTCGCCTCATCGGTGGTTGCCTTTTTCCCCTTTTATCAGGAATACTACGCAACACAATAATTGGGGAATATATTACAAATTCAAATTGAATTAATCAATATTTTCACTATGTATATCTGTTTAGTTTTTATTTCCGTTTTTCACGCGGATGAAGTCGCGAGTTATCGCTAGTTATAAAATATTTTAAATATACGTAGGTACTTATTAGGTAATTATTTGAAAACTTGCAAATATCTGACGTAGAGAAGCATCAACATTTTACAGTTAATTCATAAAGTTTCAAAGATTCTGAACGACTTCTTAGACACTGCTAACCCTTTCATATCGGGTTGCTAATTTTAAAGTTATGATAAACTTGTGATATGGTTGAAATATTTTAATAGATAATTGATTAATTATTGTTAACAAGCACTTCAAAATTATATTTTATTTATCCGTACTTGTTTCCACAATTTAGTATTATAATATTAAAAAACATCTTAATAAAATATAACAAAATATTTTGAAGTATGTATTATTATTTTCTAATAATGTTATACAAAATCCAAGTTTTCAGGAAACAAACAGAATAAAGCATCCAACGATTAAATAACCTTTTCTAATATACCTAGGAGAAAAGTTGTTGATTAAAACAATACAATAATTATTGTATAAATTTAATACTACGATCATGGAAAAACACAATTTAATTTCAACTAATAATAATGATAAACTTAACCCATCGTTAGAAGGCGTATAAGTATTTTTTTTATTAAACGAACAATTCAAAAGATTTGAGAATGTTATATTCTTTATATTAAACATACGTAATTTGAAAACATCAGATATATACCTACTAGAAATATATATAAGGTGTTTTCTTACTATGTATGTTTGAAACAATAATCATATATATGGGATGCGTCTTTGCGTAGGGTGAAAAATTCGTTGCCGGTTTAAGTTATATGTATAACGTTTAAATGCGATGACACGTCTTACCACTATTATGAAAGAACCGAGGAATTTTAAATCCGTATTAAAAAATAATCAACATTCATATTTATTTCCAGACGTAGGATCCAACTTGCACTCATAGATTTAAAACGGATGGACTATATCACTACGCGACCCTGGGTTATGGACATACAATAAATGAAAGGGACTTACAATTACTAAAATACAACAAAATATAAAGATACACAACTGTTTTTATTTTATTCATATTTCACCTCCGTTCACTGTGCGTAATAAAGAATGGGATTTTAAGAGAAGGGATAATTTAAAGAGCACTTTGACTGATACTATAAAAATAAATAACATCGTAGATAGGTAGATTCAAAGTAAAGTTTATATGAGGCTTGTAAAAAAGGTTTGCTATAAAGGATAAGATTACTAAAAATTTTTTTTTTTATATATAATTAAATATTGTCTACGGAATTCTTGCGTACCGCGGTTTGTAGAGGTTAAGTAGTAAACACGAAGGAATGCGCTTTGCGATTCGCATGCTTGATAATTTGTATGCATTTATGTGACGCGGACGGCAATTATAATGCTCCTAATGCAGCTAATGAACGCACTTTTAACGATTTTCAGAACTGCATCCGATTGCCGCTCAATATTATATTGATGCAAACAGAGCAAAAGTGCACATACAAATTTAAATAAAAGTGGTAAGTATTTTACGACGCTGTTAGTATATATTTTAAATCGGTTAGTAAATTTTGAATAATGGTAAGTGGTTTCAGGTAAGCGTGATTTAAAACATACTTTGAAATAACAGCATAATATTTTTGTACATTTTTAGTATTAAGTATCTATTTGTAAACAATTCGCTTAATTGATGAGAAGAAACACAGAGGAATCCCGATCTATTGTTCCTAGATCTGTCGCATATATCGCTTATTTGGTCAGGTCGCGAAAAATCTCATATAAGATTACAAAAAAACTAAATAAAATGGCATTGATCGTTCCGTTATTCATAGTTTTCCCGCCTTGGTTGTTTAAAATTCTATTTAGTTTGTCGTATTTCTCTGGGATCGTTTTTATGCGTGATATTCATACTGGGATACAAAAAAATACTTTAGTTAGATGCACCGGTTTCCCCTCAAAAAAAATAGGTTGTCACTGACTCCTCACTTCGAAAACTGCAGTCGTTTCCAGACGTCCGTATTGTAAATAGCATATTGATTGATATATTGTGTTCGTCTCTGTCTGACGACATCCACCCTAAACTATATTTACGCTAAAAATGTGAAATTTGAAATGTTAATTATTCAGATTTATCCACATTTTCCGCATTTATCATTTGGTTCATTTGGCCTCTTCAAAATGATTGATTAAGAACCCACTGTATTACAGTCATGTCCTGAATAAAAGTGTATATTGATTAGTGAAGTGAGTAGGAATTAGTGCCCATTGATATTGTCATTTAAATAACTGACCATTTGTTAAAATTTAATAAACCTATCTCAACTATTATTAAACTGTTCATAAACAAAATTTGTTTTAGAATACATTTTGATGTAGTTAAAAATAATAAAAAAATTAAACATGAAAAATACCGTCCTATCATTGATTCAAAGTAGGATAAAACTGTAAGAAAAAAAAATGTGCAGAGATACACAAATTTTAACTATCCGCGAGTACATACATACAGACACAAAATAATTTAATAGTATGATAGACCATCACTTAAACCCTACGATCTCCTCTTTTGTACATAATTAATATAAAACTTCTATCAAACTAACTAATCAGACCAAATGCAACCCAACTGGGTGATCCTTCATACCCCACCCCAAGAAGGAAGAAGAAAACCCTGGTGAAATTGAAAGGCGCAAAAGGAAAAATCGGGAAAAATAGTAAAAGTATGATGGCTTGGAATAGAAGAATGACTGAAATTGTACACAAGAAAACAGTGATATTTGCACGTTTTTTGTAACATACTTACATGCAATGTATGCCAAAGAGTTTAGCGGTCCAAGAATTTCAAACGTTCCACTAGGTATGAGTATTTATCATTTCTATCACGCCTCTACGAAATGGATATTAATGGTGATGATACAAAGATGGAAGATATCCAATCAGGCATAGGCTTCTCTTCAATGGACTTACATTCAAAATTATGGATAAGGCAATCTAAACTGTGGTGACTGGACTATGGATAAAGAGCAGTGTCGAAGGGTGACTTTTTGAAAGAGGTAAGCTGTGAGAGTAACCATGCTTGTCAGATATATTTGCGGAAAATAAAAAGATAACCCAATATTACTACTGATGAATAGGTACGCTAAAACGAAGAAATTTCGAAAGCTTAATTGGTTTGTTATAATTAGTTCATAAAAATAAGCAATTAGTTTGGATTACTTATGTATTTTCCTAAACATTTATAAACGTAACATACGCTCAAAATATATTACCTATCATCTATGAAAATATCCGTTGTTGTATATATATTATGTTCCATAACAATTTTTAATTTAACCCGTAAAACTAGACATTTTAAAATACTTCTATATTTCAAATACAGACTTAGTGAACTAATAAATAAATAAAAATCACGAGATAAATTATTTTATATTTTTAACAACAATCAATACATACTATTTATATGATTGAATCCCATAGAAATTATTGTTTAAATTATCTTCTTATTACTTATTTTGAATAAATGTGCTCTCGCGACGTAAGCGCTAATAAAACAGCTTTTACATTTGTATGCGGGACGCCAGACATTTTGAAATAATGAGAAAAAAACTTCATATTTTAAAACCCGTCGATTCACGCGAAAATAATCCTATACAATATGTGAAACGAAACGCGGTGTTTTCTATTTTTTTAAACTTTCGAGAGATGCCATAAATGTTGCTTATTGAAATATGGGAAACGATCGTAAAATTATGACAATTATACGATAGATGTCTTTGGGCATATTGAATATATTATTGTTTGTGATTATATAAATACGTCAACATGAAAATAAAAAAATATTTTCTTAAGAAGGTAGGCTTTAAATAATCGCCTAGTATGGAGTCTTCGCCACTGATATAGAGACATAATATCGTTAGATCCCAAACAGTGAACAGAGAGAACTTGAGGCAGAGAATAATGAATGGATACATTTTTAGGATGCGCTGTAATACTGGGTTATATCTAGTACCAATGATTATAATTAATTAAATAAATAATAATTATTTGTGCCAAAGTCACTTATGCCCGTGTTGTTTCGCAACATCATATACCGGTTTCAGTGACATTAATGAGACTGCATAAGGAAACGAGATCATTTGAAATCATTTTTTCTGTCATTAGGTTTCCTTAATCAATTTATTAGTTGACTTTTGTATTTTAATGGCATGAGTTAAACGCCACTAATGGTATGGTATTAAAACAGCATACACAGCTATGCATTTAATTCTAGAAACAATGTTTTTTAGATAAAACTTAAATGGTACCCGAGATTAGTAATTACTGCTCTTAAACATAGGAGGTATGTTTGTGAAAAAATATACGGACAACATAAAGCTTAATTGCGATTCCATAAATACGTAAAGTATCTTAAATATTTATTAACTATTTATAAATCATTAAATATATTATTAGATGCCGTATTGAGTGAATGATTTGAAAAGTAACAAACCTTATTTAGAATAAGTAGGTACTTAGTTTACTCGTATAAAACCAAAGTATAGTTTTAAGTTACCAGATTTTTATTTGAATTAAGAACATATTATTAATGTTCGGTAATTATTCCGGAAATGAAAGTTTTCTACACAAAAATTACGGGTAGAGAATTTCCTAAATAATTTTCCAAATAAACGTAGTCTATAAAATCTGATGTGAATCCACAAAATCACCTCGTTCAATCCGCGTGTGTGTAGAGGTCGGTAAGGCCCTTTGATATTCCTCTTAGAAGAAATTCCACTCATCTGATCTGAAACGTATGACTGGTTCATTTTGGTGAAACTACTTTGTGGATAATAAGAAGACACTGTACCATTTTTGGATATATGGCACGTGCTCATACAATTCGGATGCAGATGATTATCATCAAGCCTCTTCTAGCTCTTAGTATCTACATCTTCGTTGCCACTTGATGAGTTAATCGATCCAGCAGGTTTGAAGATGAATTAAAATCATCAGGTGAAGGGCTACTAGGTACTTATGAGGTTGACTATACGATAGCAGGCATAAAACGTTGAAAAACTTCTGTTTGGTAAAATGTTATATAAAAAAGAAACAATTCCATTTTTGTCATTGTTTGGACTGCATTTCGAACAACTGTGTTCTACATATTATTAACTTACATTTTGTCCAATAAATTGTTGAAAACTTGTTTTTTATTATCATTTAGTAGTCCTACTATATGCATATAAAAGGTTGCCTCTTTCCAGAAGAGCCTAAAACATATACTACCCAGCGGTCGAAATGGAAAAGTTTACGAACCGGAGCGCTCGACAAATTTTCTGAAGATATTTACATAGTCATCAAATCGTATGTGTATTTTATAAAAATAAGTGTGTCAGATTTTCTATTCTATGGCCTATCTAGCTCAGATGGTCAACATATTTTTTCCACGAGATGGAGTGATAATTTTACAAATTTCACGAGCCGGAACGGCGCTCCGGTGCGTTCCGTTCCATTTCGAGCCCTGATACTACCCCTTATAATCAACCAGAGAACCACCGATAATACAATTTTAATTTCAGCTAGCTTAAATACCTAGTAAAATTTTGTAATATGCTTCAATATAACAAAATAATTCAAAGTAACCTATTTTTTTTTACAAAGGGACAAATACCTGGTGAGACGGTGACACGCTCATTCCCTCCATCATATCGCTCCATCCTTGTTGAAAAGACTGTATCTTTTTTTTCAATTGTGTGAGTTGGAGATTCTTTAATAACGTATACGCCCACATCTGAGGATAAATAATTTGTCGTAATCTGTGTTTTTTTAAACATTTTTTATTTTTTATTACGTCAAGTGACACAATAAACCAAGACGACGCTGCCAAATATCGTGATTTCATTCTATAATAACCGCGTGATCTCAAAATGTTTGCTAACCGCATATAGAGGTATCACCACTCCTTCCGTCTCCTGTCTTATTTAGGAGTATTGGGACTGTTAAGTAACACCCTTCACACAAAACAATTATGGTCAATCTCTGCTGTAAAACGTGACAGTATTCCGAATAATGAATAAAGGAATTAATATCAAATGAAATAAACACCATCTTAATTAATATTAATATTAAATGACGAATTGTTCTAGAATACGTCATGCCGCGGAGTAGAATCACTCGTCCTCTTCAGCGGTATCTCAATTAAATGTCTTCACGAGACATATGCCGGAATGGCGGAGGAAAGAAGTGCACACGCCCAACCCATATACGGCCGTTTATGGCGACGGTGTATGGTGCCATTGTCGTATTAGAAGCAACACACGTTCGTGCATACATCGCAAATAATGCATAGCGGATTCTTCTCCATATTTACGGAACGACTAGATATGACCAAGCATCGGACTAACTAGATCAGCTTACTCATTACACTCTACAAGGAATTACATTAACTTTTGAATATTTCAAGTAAACCTTCACGAGCTTTATGGCATAAAATTAGCAGAAAAAAGGTAAGTACCTATATGAGTAAAAAAAATGGTACAATAAGAGAAAGAAGTGTTAGATTCTAGTTTAAACGAATATGAAAAAAAATAAAACATATTTTAAAGAATATAAAACATTCGAACCAAATGAATTGATTTTTTCCGTCAACTCAATAAAATGTTTATATAAAATAATATTTATATATTTTTTAAATTCAATACTGAATGTTAATTAAGAGTACTGTAAGTCATTATAAGTATTGAATACGTAATATTGAAAAACCTTAGAAAGATACATAATATAAAAAAATCCTAGAAGAAATGTTTTTTTAATAGAAACAAAATATAAAAAAGTATACTTATACATACTATATATTATTTTTAGGAGGCTCAATGATAGTGGTGTAGTTAGTAATTTAATAGAAGTGAAACAATCACAAAAACCCATATATTGAGACCTTACCGGGAATTGAATCCGGAGCCACCGGATGAAAGGCGAACGCCTTACGCAGTGAAACACGAGGGCCGTTGGTAAGTTGGACCAAGTGGGGCTCGAACACACATAATTCACTTTTGGGGAGAGTGTTATGCTGTGATTACAATATTATGATGCACGTCGCGTACTGTCACATGCTATCACAGTAAAATGCCGCTACGGGAAAAAAGTGTGTAATGTCGTTTTTCTTGATCTTTAAAATGTTATCAGACTGATGCTCCCCCATCCCGTAGCATATTTTGAATCTTTAAACGAACATTGTCAGTTAGCTAAATCTGCCGAAATCATCAGAACAAAAATGAGGTCACCTCACGCGTACCGCACTGCATCGACACCAGTATGACTCAATGAACGTTTTTTTTTTTATCATTTTCTACATTTCTACATATAATCGCATGTTTTTTGTTTTAAGCAGTTGGCACTTTATATTTTATATAAAAATGTTGTCTATAATCTATGGTCTGCAGTTCAATACGCAAGTAATTCTAACGTACGCACACGTAGAAACTGTTAAAATTAATTAAAATTAGCATGAATAATAATTCAAAATACTAATATATTATTAGAGTTGGCATTCTTCATCATTGAATTTATAGAGATAGTGATCGTTCAAAATATTATGCAGAATGACGAAACCATAGACTAAATTTGTCGCTGTGACAGCATGACAGTACGCGACGTGCTTCATAATGTAGGTATTTGAACCTTTATAGTCTTTAAGCAATCGATCTTTAGCTTAAAGTCTCGAACTCGAATCCCACTTGGCCTAGATTTTTTAGATTTTTAACAGGTATGTGAGGTTTATCAAAATGATGGAAGTATAACATAAATGTGCTCAACTCTGAAGAAACTGGAAGAATGAATGAATGATGCGATTACTCATGATTTTTATCCAAGGAAAATATTAATATGTACTTATCTTCATTTAAAAAATAAAATATTGTCTCAAATAATTAATATTTCCTAATAAACTCATATAAATGCGGAAAAATTGGAAAACTCTCAGCCAATATTATTGGATAGAATAATAATACGTTTCTCAGATACCCTATTGATTCATTATTGGATACCTGTTAAATTACGTACAGCCAATGTTTCATTCCTTTGTTTGATATCTTTATTGGCATTCAAGGCGAGATAAATCACTTTCCCTAATTAAAGGTGGCAATGTCTTAATGTTAATTCATCATCAGTGATAGATAATATCACGGAATCACGTAGTTGATTGATAACGTGATCACTTATGCGACCCTTCATGATTATTATTTCTCTTTTCCCATCTAATTTGATGCACAGTGCAGTAGTTTCCACCTGAAATGTTATTTAATAAGTACACTAAGTATAATAATAATAAATTAATTGGCGGCACTTTTTAGTAGACTGTAGGAAGGAGATGATTTGGATGCAAGGGGGCGTTTACACATGGATCAATCCAGGCACTAACCTCTGACGCTGAGATAGCGGGTGCGCTGAGGTGGTTCCGTGCTCACGCATTCACACAACTAGTAAAATCACTCTCACAATTAAACTATGGTTGTTTGAGTTTATGATTGTTTATGAATTTCGGTGATTGACGCGCGGCATTGGTCGAACCGTAACTCGTAACTGAATACTTCTATGATGACGCTATGCCGGTCAAAATAGTGCAAGTCTTGACGATTTGATGATCTGAACATAACTTAATTGTTTATAAAATTCCTGAACGCACACCAATAATTGTGAGATGTAGGTTGCCTATTTGTATGGGATTAGCGCTACCGTAATTGGCCCAATCATTAATATTTTATCATGAGGCATACATCTTTATATATAAAATACTAAAATAGTAAGAAAAGTGGCACGAGGCGTAATTTCCTGTAATATATAGACATATAAAAATATGTTGTGTGCAGTGACGGCCGGTGGTCTTCAGAATAGCATTATCTGGTAGTGCGCAATGGCTTACCTTCTATATAGAGAAGATCTTCTGTTTTCACCCTGTCACGACCCAGCATTGGGGCATAGGGCAAGCACAAGTTCGCGCCACTTTCCTCGGTCCATCGCCAACTCTTGCGCCTCCCGCCATGTCAGACCTGCAGCATGTATGTCGCTTTTGTGGCACCGCTGCAGGGTGAGGGAGGGCCGGCCATGGCGACGGAACCCTTGAGGCTGTGCTATAAGGGTACGAAGTGTCACACTCTTTGGCGGCGTTCGGAATACGTGTTCCAGCCACGTCAAGTCGTAAAGCGTCTTTTCGAGATTACCTCAATCACCGAAGACTGCCGTCTCAATAAGCTAAGATAATATTATCTTAGTGTATAATAATTGAAACGTCGAACCTCTCAGAAGGTAAATTAAATATGTCTTTGTTTATTTATTCTATTTCTTAAAAAAGTATTTGAACAGCTAGAATGATAAAGAAATATAAATGTCACAGTTTATGGCTTTACGCTCCGAGCGAATAATGCGTCAGCCAAAGAAATAACCGCTGATGTGTTTTTTTATTATTTTGAATGTATTTGAGTGGTTTAGAAATAAACGCAGCAGTTTGCATTTTCGTAAAATGTTGGCGATTCATTAAATATGTTAACTGTAAATTTGTTAAAAATTAACTCGCCAACATTGTTATAATACAGAAACTGGCGTTTTTGTTTCTAGAGTCCTTCGTTTCGTGCGCCGATCTAAAATTTTGTAAAAAATCTACACAAAACGCCATTACAGGAACATTCGGCCACCGTTTAAGTAGTATACAATGACCTCATTGTAATCCTGTGCAAACTAAAAATCTATTTGGATAGTAATCGCTTTGCGCTCATGAACGGAGTATTGTTCATAATACTGCTACATGTTCTACTTCGCGAAGTGAGTGATACACGTATGAATAACAATGAAAAGTTGAGCGATGTCTTCAAAAATGCAGGCAGTGCGTAGCACTTGCATGGTATTAGAGGAGCCACCGCTGGTTGTGTGACACAATTTTTGAGTATTGGGAAAAGCGTCACACTGCCTTTAACTGTAGCGATAGGTAGGGTGGCCTGATTCAGGATGTGGGGGCCATGGCTATAGTAATTAAAAAGCAATTGCGTTAAATCTCAAAAGGAATATCATAATATAGAATATAGTCTTTCTGAACTTGCGAGTTGCTACGCGACGTTCGTACATCTCATAATAATATGAACAACATGTGGAATAGATACAGCACGAGGCTGTAGTAAGTGGTCGTATATATGCGCATAACATAACGTGATGCGCACTTTAAATAAAAATTAATGCATTTAAAGTCAGATTGTTTAAACATTTTAACGTTTGATTTTCGATTAATGCAGTTAATCTCTTAGATCAAAATACATCTATTAGATTATCAATAATTCGATTGGTATTAGATAATATTTATCGTAAGAAATGGATACAGCGCACGTCACTGTGTATATGTCCAGAGGTGGGGAACCCCCTCCCCCCAGAAAGGGTTGTGGTGTCGAAACATGGATGGAGCGGCCGAAGAGGAGAAAATGGAAGTTATAATTGGCCGACTCCAATTAGCGGCCTAACCAGCAAACATTCTGCCGGATCAATTAATTATGATGTTTACCAGCTATGTAATGGTTATAGTTTGGGTTATATTTCACCAAACGAGGGCAATGTAGGTACATACTTACGCCATTATGACGTAAGTACTTATATGCCCAATTTATAGTTAATACTAAGTAATAAAATAAAACGTTATTAATAGTTTTTTCAATAATGCTGGACGAAGATCGAGTCATCCGGTATCAATGCTATTCTGTCATCTGTTATTTGAATAAATATTCACGGCTCTAATGTAAACGTACAAAAAATTTATCGGGCATACTATTGGGCACTACACTACCACTGGATGCTTATATTTTCCTAGCGATAGTTTCTTTATTGAGTTTTGCTTCCTAGACATTTTCATTTGAAGTATTTAGCAAATTAGTCAATCTAGTCAATCTTTCCATTTTAATTCTTATGCGTTATGCCTAGCATGCAAATCAGAATACAAATTTTTGCGATTTATGTTTACGGCAGGTCACGTTTGAAGACATTTTTCAAGCGGCCAAAATCATTAAAATATAAACTATACGATGGTTTTATTCATTTATAACATAGAAACACTTTGGCCCCACGTTGGTCGCTAGTTATAGTATGGATATAATATTTATAAAATAGAATCGGTTTAGTATTTATTCAGGGTTCACAGAGATTTAATCAGAAGATTAACAAGATAAGATGACTCGCTCGACCAAATATCCAGATGCACTTGTCAAAGAATTAGTTAAGTTCAGGTAGGTATCACGTTTGACAACTAAAAACCACATTTATCACTAGAAACGAATCACGATAGTGTAAAGTGCTTAGTTTCAAAATATACGACCTGTATGATGAAAAGGGTCAGAGTTAATCAGACTAAACTGACTGGCTGTAAGACTGTGAGAGATCTGTGAGAGATATCAATTACGGTTACATGTAAATTGCACGTAAAACATTTCACCGTGGCATAGTTTGCCGTGAGCTTTCTATCGGAAAGAGATGACCGTATACTATAGATTCAATATGAACATTAATTCAATTTTCATAGCTGACTTTGGCTAAAAAAAATGAAAACCTAACCTAACCTAACATATAATCCAGTATATCTGCTATTTTCAAAATATGTTTGCTTCTGGCTTCTTGTAAATTGTAAACCGACAAGAACCGTGTTTTATTTAGTCATGAATTTTATGTCAGTTCTATACGACCCAATGTCTTTAACATACGGCCATATATTTCCGATAAAAAACTTCACATGATCATGTGACATGATCAATTATGAAGTCAACATATAGTTAAACATTCATCCGTCTACATAGTGCTTGCGGCGTACAGTCAATGGGCAGTGCCATTTATGGGTCTTTTTTCGAAGTCATGCCGCTATAAAACCTTTTTATAGATACTTGTATTATAATACATTTCTATAATATGTATGCCTTTGATAATACTGTATATACTGATCGGTTGAATAGAGAATATAATATAACATCAATGTTTACTACTTAGTATGGCACAAGTTGGAAGTTTAATATTATTACGTACATATTACTAAGCTGGGTATGTACAGAGGGCAGGTTATTGCTTCGAAGAGATGGACAGCAGAGCTTTTTGGGGGTTGGAGGGGGGTGAATACGATACGTGGATTTTTCTATTAAGGCACTGTCACACGAGGCGGTGCGATATTGCTTTGCGCAAGGTGCCGGTCGAACAAAGGCTTATAGCAGAGGAGTGAAAGCCGATAGTCGGAAAACAATGCTAAAATATATTAATACAATCACTGCTGACCTGTTTATTAATATTTAATTACCACATTTAAATATCATGTCAATCATATCTAATGGCCAGGTAAAAAAAAAAAAAAAACGATTTTTTTCTCGGTTCGGTACATGTTCAAATACACGCGTAATCTTACTGCCTACTTCATTTACCGTTTATCAATTTATGGATACGGCCGTATGTTGTAGCTTAACCACTAAGAAATGCGAATAGAAATGGCGTATTTCATAAAAATACTACCTTATTCTTAGGTCAATAGTTATTATAAAACACTATTTATTCGTAGGATGTTTTATCACATTTGAATGGTCAAAGATATAGTGTCGTTAGAATTATCTTCAAATATGTTAATCTTGCCCATTTTTTTGAATAATAAAATGTCTAATTCTTGTTAAATTTGGGCTCACAGAGATTATAAAATATATTTTTTTATCGTAAATATTTCACTATATAATATTAACATTATTTTTACCAATTGTTTTATAAATGCGTTTAAAAATTAATACATCTAAAATATCTTAACATCACAGCACATGGATGTACTGAAATATGACTATATTCTAAAACATTAGATCGATTGGTTTAAAAGAATACTATTTTGTGTAATAAAAATACTTTATGCAGTCATAAAATGTTTAACATAAATATAAAGGATAATAAGGCTTCAAAATTAGATAAATAGATTATCTACAACGTTTAAGGAATGTTCAAGCTAATGCTTTGAAAATACCATAAAATCTCCATTTTGACCTACGTGGCGGCGCACGTGGGCCGTTAATATTATGATAGTATAATTATCATAATTTAATATTATATTATTATGCTGTGCTGACGAATATAGAAAAAAATGCGGGGAATCCTGTATGTGTTTGTTATTAGAATATAACAGGATGAACTAAGATAGTTTTTTTTAATACAATCACATTATTTTTAGGGAAAATAGGTAAAGAATAACTCAGTATCTATTGACGAAGACAATGTTGATATTATGTAGTAATTTTTCATAACAGAAACTATTATTAGCAGGTTGCGAGGTTAGAGTTGACCAGTCCTGCATTGGGGAGACTTACTAAGGCGACAAAATTAACCAGCACCGAAGAGTTGCACACATTTAGTTGCTGTGGAAATGCGACAACGTTGTTTTCAATTATGCGGATAGAATACGATTGTCAAAATGCGTTCGTTTACTGAACGTACTATATTATTATACAATATTCGAACGCGCGTTCATTCAATGAATATAGTAGGTAACTATGCTTTACTAATTAGTTGTATAACTCCATTATGCTCTACTTTTATTGAATGTTTAAAATGAATATTGAGGTAGCAGTCATTCAAAATTATATCTGGGGCTTGAGTTAATCAAGAGCCTCTTCTACAGATAAGCCACGATAAGAAATTCGAGCGAGTTTCGTTTGTAAATCTTAGCTAGATATTTCACATTTTTTAGTAAAATGCAATGCTATATAATTAGAAGCCTGCCATTGGTAATGCCAATTGGGAGGGCGATTACTATGTTCAACCAAATTGCTTCAGGTGTTGATATATTCCACTTGCGTGAGAGTGAGCTTAGGTGAACGCTATTTTATAAATTCTTAAAATAGGGTCTCCTTAGCAAACTCGGTATACTTCTTTGAACTACTATATATGTATAATTGTATTTTCATTGCTTATGTATGTTTATATTGTATTCTCTTTTATATTTTAATTTTTATCGCTTTTATTACTATTTTATTCTTCTTTATACTAATGTTTCATGTCATGTTGTGAACGTCTTAAAATTATAATTTGTAATGTCCACAATATGTTAAAATATATATTGAATTGAATTATTGAATCAATATCTTCACGAAATAGAAAGCAGAATATTACAAAAACTTTCAATACATTCGATATTATTACAGCTATTTTATAAATAACGCAATAAGTTAATCTTGTGAAAGTAAATGCTACACGTATGTGTCTATTTTATGAAATAAAATATAATGGTTACGATAAAAAATAACTTTTCATGAATACAAATATTTTTTCACGACTTATAATTAAGGGTTTTGAATGGTTACCATGGATTTATTAATAACACTGATATACAGAGTGAGTGAAAATCTTTTATAGTTGCAGTAGACATCTGAAATTATTGTCTGCGTTAGTTTTAACGCATATAAGTTTACCCATGCCCTGGCCGGACTATAGAGTTTTAAGTAAATTTATTGAGTATCATTAGTATCACCTTATCTTCTATACAGTTTCCATGGTTGTCTGTGCTACCAAAGACATAATGAAACAACGCTATATTATTAGAGTATTATGCAACATAAAAATCCCGTTCAATGCTGACATAACGTATCTACAAAATAAACGTATTTGGTTTAGGAATCCTTTCTTAATTCTAGAAGATGTGTTGCTTCAGACTGAAAGCTAGAAGGAGGGTGCCTGGCGATGTGACTGGCTAGCACTGGACGAGCTTTCTGGCTTTAGGCTGCCACGCAAATATACCTTATGGTTGAAACATTGATTTACTCTAATAAATGGCATGAAGGATGAACTTTTAGCTAAATTCGCATATTATTATGTTTGCAACGTAGGTATATTATTTTTGATGATTCGTAAGGCAATTAGGGCTGTTCATTAGTCGATCTATTGGTTATGTTGGAAATGAAATTTATATTGCTATGATGCAGGTGAGCCCAAATTAAAAGTGGACGATTTTCATTTGTAAAGGCGACTCTATTAGCGCAGCCAAAAAAAATCTTACTTCATCGGTTTGAACTGAATTCGATGTGCTTATATGTTGCATTAGTGGAGATTCGGAAAAGTTTGAACTTTGCGAGTGTGGTAGGATTCAGACTATGGAGCACATCGTGGAGTCTTACATCATATATGTATTCCCCCGAGGAGTTTCAGTCATACGCCAAGCCAAACCGGAGGCTGATGCGTGGATCGATTGATGGCTTGTCGGTGACATGGTATATACTTAATTTTACGTTTTACCCCTTTTTACGTAAAGTTTCTGTAACCCAGTTTCATTTAAGAATTTTTTTAATATATTTGTTTCCCGATTTAACGTTTTTATTTTCTGCAATTTACGTCTGAAAAATTAGATGAAAAATCATTGAAATTAATTGAAAACGTACGTGTACGATTCTATCTATAGACATGTCTGTAGTACTCAAAGTCAAGGATATAAAATGAAATTATCGGTGGCGCATGTAGATATCCAGATTGACTGAATTCGGTGGCTTTATCTCCAAGATAGGATAGCTTGGCCTCATAGAATCTTCGACTTGCCTGTGTGCGTCTCACTCTCATCCAGAGGGAGTGCCCTCGCAAATCGGTTGAAAGTGAACTTAAGTCGGTTCGACTCCCAGTTGGAACAACAGTGGCCGGTTGTGAGTTTTCAAAAAGTTTTCGGAATTTTACGGCGATCGAGAAGTTTTTTTCTTATCGAAGATATTCTAATCATGCACTATCTAGTACACGCCAACCAAGATCTTAGGAAGTTACTCCTAGCACAACATTGAAGATCGCCTAACGTTCGTAACGCCACGATTTACGCCTGCATAACGGGTGTGGAGACGTGACGGGTGGTGGAGAGTAAGCAAGCAAAAAGTTTTGATACAGGCGGTTACTTTGTGTACAATAATTGAATTTCAGTTAAAACTGGACATACAATAACTGTGCACTAACCCATCATTATTGATCGTATCTTAAAGCATAAGGTCGTCTGTCAACAATAAAACTGTAATAATATTATCCCTGTCATAATAACAATAATTGACAACCACATACATACACAAGAACAAATTAATTTTCCAATATGTGTAATGCGTGAGTGAGATGCCGCCCACGGGCTCAGGGGGCTGGTAGGGGGCTGGGAGGGGCGCGTGGGCGGGCGAGGGGTGCCGGAGCAATAAGAGTCAACCTTGCTCCGGATTTCAATTAGGCGGGGTGACAGAAACCGCCCGCCACTGGAATGGGCTCGCGCACTGTCGGTTCTTGTAACGTATAATCAATATTATAACTTTAATATGAAATCATTATTTAAGTACAAGTAACAAATAAACGTAATGAATTATGGCCACGCCTATAATACTTTTCAAGGGCTTTCTATAGTCAGACTACAATGCGAAATTGAAAGTTCCAATCGTAGTGATACTTACAAATGAAATATGGTAAACTGTTTGAAAACAAGATGTTGAAAAGTTACTTTGAATTAACTAATGGTTTTTCTATTTGTTACAACGACAAAATATTTATTTACAGAGAACAGTTTACTGCATGGTGTTGAAAGTATAAGCAATAACTAGTAGGTACTACGATCAGCATTCGAAATAGAATATTTTACGAACCGGAGCGTTCGATAATTTTCCGAAAATGATAACATAGTTGTTTAATTGTATGTATGTTTTATAAAAATAAGTGTGTTATATTTTTTGTTATATGGACTATCTAACTTAGATGGCCATATTATTTTTTCCATTAGGTGGAGAGATATATTTGCCGATTTCATGAACCGGAACGGCGCTCCGGTCCATTTCGAGCTTTGTCTACGAACTGTTACGTCCCCAAAAAGTAGAGTAGTTTATGTAAGATAGTTAATCACTTTCACTAGTACTTTTAGGTTTCGTAATTTACGAATTTAAATAGTCTTTATACTTGTAAGGTATTATTTGCTATTTTATTATTATTATACAGAGGGCTATGAAAATAGGACTCTGTTAAAGTATCTTTCGTTTTGTCAGGAATATCGAAAGAGAGCGGAAATGTTCACAGGGAATATCAAATTAAAATAGAAGAACTTTTGATAGATGTTTGATTTATTAAACGGAGATAAATTACAGTAATACAGATTTATTACAATTGACAGAAAGCCAACTTACATACTAGAGATACAATGGTCGGCGGAGAACTAACAAATTAATTATGTGTGCAATGGTTCATATATGGAAAAGAATAATGTTCTAGAAGTTTCTAATTATCAAACACAAATAACATTATATTATTGTTTTGTGGTTTTCTAGAATTAATTAGAATAAATTGAATCAATATTTAAATTGACAATATTATTGATATCAGAGGATGCTATAGTTATCAGAGGAAGTTGCGGTTTCTCTAATTAGAATCTCTTATCTACTTATTGATTTTGTGCATAACAGAAAGATCAAAACTATATTGAATATTCAACTCGAGAGATTATCAAAGTATGAATAAAAAACTTAATTTTGAAGTACTATTGGTATTTCAGGAAAAGCCGTATGTGAAAATGAAAATTCGGCCCAGAGTCTAGAGGTTTTCTTAGCTCTTTCTTTGAAAAGAAGAAAATTTTTCTCTGAAGGTTTTTAATATAACGTTTGTACATATTTTGTAATGTATCGCATGCTATTTATTGTTTCATAATTAACTTTACCACTGTCAGCCAAATTTTACTATGGATACCTCAAGGTCAGCTATTTTTCGAACAAAATAAATCACGTGACAAATATGAAATACTTATAGAATTATTAAAAATTGTGAAATTAGTTTCTCTATTTTTCGTCAACATTTTCACACTAAAATAATAAATATTTATTTGAAAATATATACGAATTACAACTAACTTTGCTATGACATCTAAAAGATCTCGCTAGTTAATTCGATTATGGCTTGACGGTACATAAAAATTTTGGCGAGTAAACTCGCTCTTGGCAATTTCTAGTTTACGCGACCCAATGGCCAAGAAATCCTGTTTTAAAAGATTTAAAATGTCAAAAATAAGATAAGTGTGAATTTGTTTTTGAATCAATATATACAATTATGATTAGGTACTTACATAATATCAGCTTTAGTGAGAAACTTAAGACATATTTTAAATGGTAGTTTATCTTAAATTGAATAAATGAGACCATGGCCCCCACATCCTGAGGCGGGCCCCCAGACTAGGATGTTTGGCGGGGCCCCCTACCTATCGCTAAGGGTAAAGGCAGTGTGACGCACTGTAGTAGAGTTTTCTAAATGGTGTACGCGGTAAAATTAAGGTGTATTTTAAGCGATTTTTTGTATTTTTAATATGTAGAGCCATTTGAATTATGGAGTCGTCGAGTATCGGCACACAGTTAAAAATTGCACCATACAACCAAATATTTTAAATTATTAATAATATTGAGGTAAAATAGCGCCGCCGGCGACTTTTTTTTTACTATAAGAGCAAATTTGTGATCTGTGTTTATCTCAGTTATCTGGTCGACTCGTGACGCCGGGCCCTTCCTGAGACCGGGCCCCCAGGCTAGAGCCCTGTCAGGCCCCCCCTTGCGGGGGCCATGGATGAGACATCGTCAAGATTTCCTTATTAAGATTCCATTACATTGGATCAGTATCGACTGAAATACGAGCTTGTGGCATTTTATTTAATTCAGAATTTGTTATAATATTATATAGAATATAGATAATTTGAAAACATCTCATGCATATACCAACGAGAAAAAATGATTTTTAGAAAAATGTAATTTCTCGAATCTTGTGAATTATTCGTTGAATAAAAGAAATAGTTTCTTAATATATATATTATATATATATATATTGCTCAAGTGAAATAAATATAAAGTTAGTGATGTGGATAATGTTATCCAATTTACACATAGCTGATCGAATTGTTGGTAACTGTGCATAAATATACCAATCTAATCAGGCGCCGTGCTTGGCGACTCCTTCGGGCGGCGTGTCTCCAGGGAGGCAGGATCGGGTCGAGGGTGGTTTATCCTATAATTGATTGCGCGGAAAGTTCGCTCATATTGGCGCATCACAAAGGATATGATATATGGGCGATTTAATTAATGCCTCAATCCTTTTAATTAGTTCCGCGACGGCCGGATCTAATTAAATAATCAATTGGATTTTGAGATATTAATCAACTGATGAACTGATCGGAAGCTCTGACAAATTTAATTAATACACATTATTCATTTTGAAATGGGTTTTGAGATAAAAAATAGTTTCTAGACAAAGAGATTGAACCAATACTATCTTGCCCATCCAAAATGAATAGTCTTAACTTACATTTTTGTCAATTTACAGTTAAAGCCGGGTAGTTGTTTATTTCCTACAGTTTTACAAAATTATGTGTTACAAAAATATTATTAATTAGCATTATGATAAAAAACCCTTTTCCGACATTGTTTATTAAAAGCATACATAAGTGAAACGGCAAATAATTTTGAACAGTAAGTGGGACGAAATTTTGCACTCGTCGCCAATCGGAGACCGACAGTCGAGGTGTGAGCATGTAAATTTGTTTTGTGATGGAATCGGAGGAATATATTCTTAAATCGTGTAAAGATGACTAAAAAACGTTACACATGTACTTAAAAAAGAAAACATGTCAATGAATATACTATTATTATTACTAATATAACAATAAACATAACATTAAATGGAATCATGTTGAATTTTTATGAAAAATTATATTTTGTTCGGTTAGCGTCATTTTCACAATCCGCGCATTGCCTAGTTACGATCTTTTTAGACCATGTCTCAGCTGAAGTATAGCCTTAAAGCATTTGGTGCAATTTATCAGATATTTTCTTCTCTAAATTATGTAAACCTATTTCCACAACTAACTTTACTGTTGAAAATGTTTTCTAAGTTGACGACAAAGGGTATAATCATTATTAAAATATGAGAATGAAGTGCTATTTCATTTTTTAAATAATATATCCAATAAATTAATAAATGGAATAAATATGCAATTATTCAATGACGTTATTTATGCATTTGGAATATTTTTATGTCTAATACATTATACTCCAAAGCCTTTAAGACAAACTGTAAATTAAGAAGGCAATGTACTATGCTTCGATTGCAATAACATGTTAAACTGTTTCTAAACTAAGGTTGTTTTATAATTATTAAAATAGATGGTAACAATTTGAACGAAATATGCAAACGAAAATCTTCATTTACCATCAACAGGTTACCGCATTGCATTCGAAAATAATCAATAACTAGCACTACCATCGTAATTTGAAATTCAGTGCCACGGCTTAAATACAACCTGCCTTGTGTCCGCGTGACTATGTAGTTAGTTTTAACGATACATACTTTCTTTTTCAATAGAAATTTATTTTCAAAAAAGAACTATTTATATGACTATTCATAATTTGAAAGCCTCTCATGCATATAAACGTTTGAAAAAATCTCCTTGTAGAAAAAAATACGACACCCGACGGGACTTTAACATGCATCCGCTGGATTCGCTCCAGTGTGCTTTTCCAATTAAGCTACGGGCATATTACTTAATTACGACGATTTAAAATAGTGGTTTTTATTTATATGAATTGGGTAATAATGTTGGCTATGGGCATTAATATATTGAATTAATTTAGGTATCAATTAATTCCTTAATTAAAAGATTTTTTCTAGTATGTATATGCATGAAATGTTTTCAAAATTATGTATGCTTAATAAAAAGAATGTTACATTCTCAAATATTGTGTCTTTTTCGTTGAATAAAAGAAATAATTTATTATACTATAATTATGATCATTTATATTAGCTCATAAACCCATTTTGATAATAATTATTATAATATGAAAAATATAAACATTTACGCATTTATTTATATCATTTTAAATAATCGTGATAGATAAAGTATAAATTATTATTTATTTTTTTGTAAAATCGCACATATAATACGTCAGTACGTATTTTTTGTCAGATTGTCGGTTATTATCGGTTTTTGTTATTAAACACCGCAATTGCCTACTGTAGAGTTAACGTTATATTTATTCAGGGCATTATTATTAGTCGTAGCTTTCACTTGAAAATATAAAAAAAATAAACATTCTGTATGTGGTCGATATTGAGTGTATTTCAGGGATTCTGTTAGAATTTTCAAAATATTGCACAGCATTAAAACCTTTCATAGTAATTTAAAAAAACCGTAATATTGAAATAATTATGTTTTAAGATAGTTCGTGTATCCGAAGTATAGGCAATAAACGATATTATTTTGTTTTTTTCCCTAAATATTACTTATTTATTATTATTTATTAGCCCTATTAGCAATGATATTCCATGCGGATGTATAGATCATATTACGTTCCTCAGAGGCAGCACGTTCTAAAAAAGTGGTATATTATGGAAGGGCTTCAAATAATAGTCGTACATTGTTTGGCTGCAACGCTGGCATAATATGGTCGATGTTTGACGGTTAGGATATCGGAAGTTAAATGATTTTTGTTGCATGTAGTAAGTAATACATGTACATACAATGTGAGAAAATAAAATAGTATGGGGTACCATCAACCAAGTAGAGGTTCCCCAAGATTAAAAAAAATGTTTTCACTTATTTACAAAAAAGATGGGAATCTCTGGTATATTTAGCGCAAGGATCAGCAACCATTTTATCATCAATGGATAATATTAAAGCACCGTAATTTGGTACTAGTTTAAACTGAGGTTGTAGCTTTCTTATTAATGTTTATTCCTTTAAAATTTAGTAGTATTTTTACGAAACATCTCTTTTATGTGAGTGTGGAGAAATCTAACCACTAATCACGATGTGGAAACCTGAGTCCTGTATGTCTTTCCTGGGTGATTTTTTGCCAATCTGATTTAGTATCTGTGATATTATGTGGGTTTGTTTTTGTAGATATTGCTGACCCGTTAATTAATATTTAATTACCACATTTAAATATCATGTTATCTATATCTGATGGCCAGGTAATGCAAACGCGCCAGTCGCGTTGTCAGCACTAAATGAGTTAAGTCATGCAGTTATACGAACTAATATTGTTTAATATGCGACCTGTTTTTACTTTAATTTAAAACAAACTTATTATATTACTACAATAAGATATTCTGTCAAAGTGTGCGTTCATTACTCACGATCAACAACTATGATTTTCATATACCCAGATCATGCATTGCTTCCCAAAATAACATCAGCGAAGAAGATTACTCTGGCAAACAAAACACAATACGGTTTACAGTTGCAATTCAAATCGAGATTCCTCTCAAGGAAAAGCAAAAAAAAATTATACAAAATCATTATCAGGCTATATTGACATATAAATCGGAATGCTGGGATTTATCAAAAAGATGCGAGGGCACTGGACATTTATGAAACGGGATACTGACTTTTTGAACCGCATGCATTGACGATGATTTCCGCGTCGTCTCATATGTGAAAGATGGGCGATGGTAGGTCAAGTCTCAATGATGGAAGACACCCAATCATCAAAGAGGCTCCGCTTTACCTGATCAGAAGGGAAAAGGAATAAGGAGTGTAGGAAGACAAAATAGACACAGAATCTCTTAAGCTAATACCTTTAATGGAGCGTGAAGCAGGTAGAGAGGAATTTAGATATTTTTTGGAAGTACCCAAAACCCACATTGGTTTGTAGTGCCGATGATGATGAGTGTGCGGGTACAGCACAGAGAGTTAGTGATGAAAGTTGCTGCCTTGGTTATCCACATTTACTTTATCGCATGTTTTTGTCTGCAATCAGCAGTTTTTGTGTGAAACTTTGCAGATATGTGGGATACATCGCGTTTATTATTGAGGCTTTATACATGGCGGACGTGCAATCACATTGCCGGAAAAAAACGACCCTCTATGTTTTTCTTTTGACGCTGTCACGGAAAATTACTTAGACCTTACAGTTACATATATGTATATAGTGTAATACCTATGACAATATTTTGAATCTTGGTCGCTTATTATTATCGTAGAAAAAATAATACTACATAATATAATATACATACTAAGTTATGACAATAAAATTTGTACAGCAGGTATAGGTATATGCTGTAAAACTACAGTCACACAAAATCGAATTGTTATCACAACAGAACTAGGGAAACACCACTGGTAGAGCCACAACTCACAGAACAGGATGTTTTCGTGAGATTGGTGGATGGCAGAAAAAGTCATATAGAATGCAAATCTCAACAATAATAATTTATCTACATTCACATAAATGAGAGGGATTGTTACGTATACCAAATATACATGTTAAACACAAATTGATTATATCTGAAGCGTTTGTGTTTAGGCCTATGATGTACCTATTTGCAGGGTAGTCGGTTTCCTGGTTGCTCTAAATCGCCGGCTAGATGTTTACCATAAGCTTACATGCGCAAACCGGTTTGTATCGGGAAGCCCGTGTGTATGGATGGAAAAACTGTAGCTCGCGCAAACCGAAAAGCGCTGTAAAAGTTTTGTAGTTAACTATACGCGCAGGCAAGTAGCTGCCGTCTAGCCGACGCATTAGTCTATCATATGGTAAATTAGGTACCAGAAGCAGATGCTTGTCATTTACGGTGGCAGAATTCTCCAGGCTCATAGTTCCTTTGAACCAGCTGATCTCAGCGTATCGCAGGAAGGATGTGATATTTCATATTACAGTGTATCGTGCTATTAACCTATTTGACGGCACTATAAAGGTTGAATTGTTTTTCTTGAATTACTCATTTTTCTGGCTGTATTAAATGAGTTAAACTTTTATGTATTTGTATTAGCCTAATTTATTATTAAGTACATACAATATTACTTTCTTTGTAGTATCATACACTTTTTTATATAATATTATGTTTTTTTAATTCAATTATTTCATTTCAATTTAAATTTATAAACTGTTATTATGTTTTAAGATTAATGATTATAAAAACAATAATTACAAGATAAAAAGAACTTTTTATATAAGTACAACGTTTTTAAATTTTCTGTTGAATCATATTATAAACTTGACTTGACTAGCTTAAACGATCAAAAATTTTCTACTTGATAAAAATACTGAATAATGAAATGTCATTTCATATTGATTTCCATATTAACGCATGTATATATTATTTAATAATTTGTTGCTAGGACCCCCGTGCAACCAATAATGGTATCCAAATAAGTTTTCATACAAAACAGAATTAACTGGAAATGAATTCAATTCTACTTAAAGATGGCTAAAGTATTAAAAAAATGCATTGCCATCACGTTCTGATATATTCAAAAAGTTTCAAATGTCTAGCTAGTTGGGAAGTTAGTTAAAAATCAATTGCAAGATTTGTACCAGACAAACAATCACCGGACAAATAAGAATACAACCTAAGAAAAACGTTGTAATAATAATAAAAAACACATACAATTCATAATGGGTAAGTACTAGGTAGTGTATATTATATACCTGACGCATATTATCTTATTGATTGTTTGATCTCTAAATAAGTTAAATAAAAGTTCAAATTTGAAATATAAAAGAACAATAAATGTTGTATCCCTGTCAACTAATTAATATACATATTATAAGGTTATGAAATATTTTATAAATTTTGAATAATAATGTAGCTTCCATAAAATAAATTAATTTTTCTTTTTTAAGAATATTTTTTCAGTTCGGCCCTGTATGTTCGTATCAAAAATCAAATAGTAATTATTAGAACAGTCATTAAAAAATACTATAATGTAATTGGTGCGATCGGTTTTATAATTGATTTATCGATTTAAAATTGATAAAGTAGAACTGTTTAATATTGTACAAGTCAAGATTCATGGTGGTTGTCCAGAGTCATACTAAGTCAATACGTATATGAATACATTAAAAAACATTTTATTTAAAAAAATATACTAAATATAGAGAATTGGGAAGATCAGGGAGAAGGATAGGCTGATTTTAGAATCTAAAAAAATGTATATTGGTATGACATGAAACCATGGCTCCCACAACTTTAAATGGTGCCCCAAACCAGAATCTTTGACAAGCCCCTTACCCATCATTTAGGTTAAGAGTGCAGTCTGATGCTCTACAGCAGCGTTTCCCTAATGATATTCGGAAGCCCCAGGGTTCCGCGCGGTTAAATTGAGGGGATTCCGTGAGTATTTTAGCAATTTTTTGTATTTTTAAATAAATCCACCTAAATTACTGAGTTGTTGGCAATCTGCATCATATGAAGCACAAATCGCCACCACCTTTTGTGGTTGTCAAGTAACACGCGCCCTTCGCCATATTGGATATATAGCTATTTATTTAGAGTCAGGAAATACATTAAACACAATTAATTATAAAATAAAATTTGACATGTGAATTATCATTTAATTAAAGATATAAATCATTGCATGTATTACATCAAATTGTATTTTTTTTAGAATTATTAATAACCGTGTCCTTGCTTTTTCGTACAAGGTGGTTGTTAGTAATTTGAACAATCACAAACACTCAGGCTTTAAGGAAAATACATAAATATTACGTCTTGGCCGGGAATCGAGCCCAGAACTCTCGGGTGGAAGGCAAGCGCCTTATGCACTGCACCACGAGAGCCGCCTATCAAATTGTATTGCACAACCACGTACGTATTTTAAAATGCTATTAACGTTGATTTTTTTTGTTATCAGAGAGAATTTGCGTGGTGTTTATTTCACTTAGCTAGTAGACTCGCTACGTCAGGCCCCCTTTAACTCGGCCCCTCATGCTAGAGCCCTGTCAGCGCCTCTTTGTGTGGGCCATGCATGAAACTTTAAAGAACGATATAGAATCGAGATTTATTTTTCTCAGCCCTAACCATACATACAAATACGCCAAACTGTAATCAAGGATGGCTAATTGGTAAGGTTAGAATTGAAGTATTTTTTTAATTTAGGAATTTTGCTTTCTAGTTAATGTAGGTACTACCATGTGCCCTATTGTCAAATCCTGCTGGAAAAATTAAGTTAACATCGGAAGTCAGTTCCAAGCTCGGCAATATCCATAAGCAGAGAGACATTAATAATATTATTAAACAACAATTAAAATACTATTTAAAAATAATATTTTTTATAATTAGATACTACATATTTTATGCTTGTCAAATCTTCGAATAAAAGTTTATGGATGTTACTGACTTTGCAATTGAGCAATTGAGTATGTCATCAATTATACACTTAAACAATTATACATTCCAATTTGTAGATCCTAATTGAATATACAAGAAAATCTTATTTCAAATAAAATGTAATGTTGTAAAAAGGTAGGTATTGAATTTTACTCTGCCAACGGAACTTGAACCCATGATCCATATATCAGAATAGATCACACCAGCCTCTCCTACTACTCGGCAGGTGTCGTTGTTTATATTGGATATATTATGACAACAAAACTAACAGTCCCTGAATGGAAAGCGTCAATATGAACCAAACTCCAGTCTCTATTAAAATCCTCGTAAAACAATACAAAACACAACATCCCATACCGCCCTGGCACGTCCATCGCAACACGAAAACTCAATAGAGGTGTTGATTAAAAATATTTGGTGTGCGCCTGGGGGGATTGGCCAATCATGGGCACCAATCAGCGGGAGGTCTGACTCCCCCACCCCCCCAGTTACACGGACCCCCTTTCCTAGAGCCGTAATCATCCCACACTACACCACTGTACGCCACTGGCTACGAATGCGAGACTCGGACAGTTCACGGGTAGAATATAGTCCTACCGCAAGTTCGTAAGAAAGATTTCAATATTTATGTACTACTTAGGTTGTTTAATTTTTTATACTAAGTATTAAAATAGTTGTTGCTACCAAAAGTTGGTAAGTCGATAATTTAGGTATATAGAGTTAAAAACGGATATAGAATATGCATAATATAAACCACAAAGAAATTAATATTATGCTTAATTTTAGAGGGCATGTCTCACTTAAAATTGCAATTACTTACTCCATAACATGATTTCGAGACTTACAAACTTTTGACAGTAACCCCAAGAATCTTGATAAGATATAACAAAAGATTTGTAGCAGTTTTGGTAAGCTCTTGTCAAATTTACTTCAACATCGAATCAGGCTGCTGGTCCTCTTTTTTCTCCTTTTACACTGGTTTTCATTGGGTTAAATAATTCCTTATTTTGACAATATATACAATTTATTATTTCTAAATTTATTAGATTTATTGAGAATTGAAATTTCTTCGGAAAACAAAATTTTCGTATTATTTCGAGAAATTTTGATCACAAGCTCTATCTGTAGGGTTAACTTACTATCATTATTATTCGTGGAAACATAATATAAATTAATATAAAGTTAAACGAAATACATGGAATTCAGTGTAGGTACATAATTTAATATCGATCGGGTTCGGTTTCATATCATTTTAGAATTATATTCTCAAAATATTACGTATAGATTTGAACACTGGTATTTTTTTTAAATATTGGAAGTATTTAATTATTTATTTTCAAGTCTTTGTTTAATACCTACTTGTATTTGTGCTGCAAATTTTAATATTTATCAGACGAATTGTCCGGGGATGCAAACATTGATACCTCATTCCACGAGCCGCCTCATAGGGATCGAAGAATTCAATCTAAGGTCAGAAACGGGCAGTATATCGTTTGTCTTTCTTTGCTTTTTTTTCTACGGAAACTATAATATTCTACAAAAGAATGTGGACGATTATATCATTATTTCTAATAGTTTTAGACATACCCACCGTTTAATATAAAATAATTCATATCACGTAGTATAATAATATAGGAATAGATTAATGGTGTACTTACCCACATTTAGTTTACTTAAAAGTCATTAAATATCAGTAGCGAAGGGTGGAGGTAGGCTGTTAAGATTCGACATAAATAGTGCACACTTTTCCAGTCATACTTATTAATTGTTTTCATTGAATTAAGAATACAGATAGTGTAGGTAAGTTTTTTTTAATTCAGACCTGCCTAAACCAATAGATAAAAAAATATCCAAAATTATGTATGATTAATGAAATATTTGATCGATAGCCAAACATTTTTTGACTATGGCTCATGACTTTGATTTATGCACGGTTTACTTGAATTTTTAAAACTAACCAACACTATTTACAAATATGTATGACTGGACAAAATTTTGTGTGGACTATTTATGTATAATATAATCAAAAATAAAAAAAAAGATTTTTTCCGTAGAGGTCAGATTCAATGGCGCATACCAACATTAGTAGAACATAATTTTTGAATACGATTTTAATATAGAAACGTAGAATGGAGTATTTTTTATCGATAGGTAATACATAATTTTGAAAATAATCATAGAACAAGCTGGACTGATTGAGATTCTAATTCACACCTTTCACTGTTCAGACAATTAATAATGTTGACGTTTATGATTTAAGTATGTAAATTTAATTATTTCCAATAACTACGATTATTTGAAGTAATTCAATTTTCGCCAAATGGAAGTCAACCAGATTTGTGACTAATAAAGTTAAACGATATTACAAACTTCAGGTGACATATTGAAGTTCTTGCACTTACTAATAAGTAAATTACTATTTTTTATTCGATACTAAATATACAAAATTACTAATAGTACGATCTATCGAAATAAAAGAAAACTAACTGTCTCAGTCGATAATTAAGCATTCGCCACAAAAGAGTTGAAATTTTAGACTGACGTGTCCATCTGAGAGTGATGTAAAACTAAATTGCATTAAATAATAGAATTACAACTAACGGCAAGTATTTACTGCATTGAAATGTAATTGAAACAACGAGCTACTGCAGATTCTTTTATAAATTCAATACCTGTATATGTCATAGTTTAGGCGGGGCTTAATTGAATTTAAAAAAAAAACTAACAAACACTATATCTACACGTCATTGTAGTCTTATTTCAATGAAAAGAAATACGTTGAATTGTCAAAGTTTAGTGTGCACTTTTTATGTTGGATCTTAACAGCCTACCTTCTCCCTTCGCTACTGATAGGTAGAATGGTGTCAGATTCTTTTGACAGTGTAGGTGTTTGTATAGTTACTTTCAAATGACAACACCATCGTTGCAAAGTGGTTTCATCGTGGTCGCAATGCCAAAAGAATCCGTCTTTCCTCTACCTAACATTATTACGTATTTAATATTTTATTAAATCTTGTAAAGTAATAGCACAGAACAAACTTAATTAAAATGAATTCTTTGGCATAATGATTGAGATGTATTGTTATTAAAAACAACTTTCCTGTAGATGCATATATTTATTTCAAAGGAATTCTCTTTAATTAACTAAATTATCATGTTTCTAATTAGCTCATTAGCGTAATTGGGAACATTTTGTGTAAAATAACAAATAATGGGGTAGGTACTACATAATTTTAGTCCATTAAAACATGTTTCAAGGAAAAACAATGTGGGTAGGTATATTATTTACATGAACTTTCTATAAATATATTTTCGGTATAATTCAATTTGTATAATATGTAATAATTATTGATGTAATGAAATAAGTGTTCTTGATTTGACTTACTACTAGAAAATCATCTAGTCACTACATTTATAATATACCATAAGAGACAGTAAAACTCACGTCATGGTTATGTGTAAACGTACGCTTGGTGTAGAACGGTGTTTCCCAACTTTATTTGTGCCATGCCCCACTTCAACGCTTGAAAAATTTCCATCCCCCCCTGTCAAAATTTCATAATAAAAATTCAGAAAAATATGCACATAGGCAATACAATTTTTAATTTAACTTTTGTAAGTAAGTACCTATGTATATGATAATATACATCTTGGAACAGAATTAGTGCAATCCTTGTGCTTGATGTGAGCTGCGAAGAGTTTTTTATGTGAGGTACCTACTAATTTGGTAAATTTTAATCGTAAATCTCCACAGTTTGTGATATCAAAACGATTTCTTTTTTTTTCAGAAATAAATCAATTACAGCGCTAAAGTGCCGCATTCAACTAAATATTATGATGGAAATGACAACAGTAATTATCTCGGAAAGTCATGGTTGTAATATCAAAAAAATATTTTCCAAAATACATTTTTTAAGAAAAAAAAAGTGTGCTAAATATTATTGATTTCCACATACGCCCCACATTGGGAAACACTGTAGAAGAACTCCAAAATGGTCTACACTGTAGATCATTTTGGATTCCAGTGGCGAAGAGTGGAGGTAGATTTTTAAGATCCGACATAAATAGTGCAAAAAAAAAGTGCCCACGGTGGCCGCGCGGCATAAGCGTTCGACTATCACGCTGTGGGTCTCAGGTTCGAATCCTGGGTCTGGCAAGTACACGTATTGTTTTTCAGTTTGTGTGTGAATCAGGGTATGGACCTAATAGGTTGAGCAAGTGGCTGACATCCATTTCTCGTAAAAAACAAAATCTGTTAATACAAACCTCCACTCCAGGGGTTCCCAACCCCGTGCGAACGATTCGTATGTGCCCGCCACTATTCGACAGAGACAGAATTTTCACGCTAGCCTGACACACGCAGAAAATCCGAAGTGAACGGAACGCCACGAACTGAGCCTATGAACGCCGAAGCACGTGACAGTAGTCACGTGCTCGTACCGTCCCGATTGCTTCGGCGATCATCGGCTCAGTTCGGGTTTTCGGCGTGTACAAGGAGTGATGTGCAAATAGCATTCCCCGCCTGTAACCGCGTTGTTGTCATTGTGATTGCGATTGCTGCCCTGTTCGGGTCGCGACAGTTAGCTAGGAGACATCTTCGTCTGACGAAACACGAATTAGGAGTTTTGATATTCCGTCTATGTAGTTCTAAAATGAGTGGACCGAGTAAAAGACAACGAACCTATAATTTTAACACTGACTGGGAGGAATCATATTGTTTCTTTAGTGTGAAAAATAAATGCGTCTGTTTGTTGTGTGGTAGTAGTATTGCAGTGCCGAAAAAACATAATGTTGAACGACACTTTCAGACAATTCATGCCACTTTTGAGAGTTTTTACAAGATCTGTGAGTTTAATTGAAGAAATAAAAACATTTATAAACGATAAAAAGGAAAATTAAGATGAACTAGCTGACTCTCGCTGGCTGGTTGATTTGGAATTTCTCACAGACATGGAAAAATTGAATTCTTTAAATTTGGAGTTGCATGGGAAAGACAAAAACATACCTGAAATGATAAGCTCTGTAAAGTCATTTAAAGCTAAATTGGATTTGTTGATATCACATCTGCAGATCAATTCTCCTACATATGAATAAAATGCTAGGGAACAATGAATTAAACGGGTCATTATTTACTAAGCATCTTCAAGTGTTAAAAAAACAATTTCAAGAGAGATTTTTGCAGTTTACAGATATCGAGCCAATTGTTTCCTTCTGTATCAATCCTTTTACTTGCCAAATAAATGTAATGGAAATGGCCGCATGTATTGCAGATTTTGTTCAAGGTAAGACAGAAGAACTAGAGTTAGAAATTTTGCACCTTAAGAATGATATTTTGCTTAAATCCTTAATATCAGAGGACTTTTGGAATACAGTGGACAGAGAAAAGTTCCCATTTTTGAAAAAAGCGGCATATAAAATTGAATCATTTTTCGGTTCGACGACATATTTATGCGAATCATTGTTTTCAAACATGAACTTAATAAAATCAAGATATAGATCTCGACTTACCGATGAGCATCTTTATGATTGTTTGGTAACAGGATTATCGTCATACTCTCCTAATTATGAGGCACTGGCCAATGATATGCAATGCCAAAGATCACATTGACATATTGATATTCTATTTTTTTATAAAATGTTTTCTTTGTATTTGTGTTTTTTGTTTACGTTTTGTAAATACATTTCTCTGTGTGTATGCAATTTGAATAATAGTTTTACTATTTTGAAACATTTTTGTTTATTATTTATTAATAAATTATGAATATAAGAAAATAAATTATGGGAAAATGAGAAGTTATGGAAGGAGTTTGTCGATTAAAAATAGGTGGTGCCCGCCACCCTACCGATATTTTAGAATGTGCTCTAGAGTACAAAAAGGTTGGGAACCCCTGCTATACTCTGTGGAGGCCCATATGATCCTATTAGGATCGGACATGGTCAAAAAAAAAATATATATATCATTAAAATTTGGTTAATTAAGTTTTTTGTATAATATTATGTATATATCGAAAAGATTTTTCAATAGGTAATTCAAAATAATTTTAATGTTTGTTCAAGTACCTATGTACATTGAAACATCGATCATTATAAAAATAAAAATGTGAATAATTTGAATTCTTTTTAATGTACCAACGCTTTATATTATAACTAGTATGTAAATAGTCCACATTCCATCGTGATTAGATATTAATATGTCAATAGGTATGCGGAATTTCAGTATATCTTCTACAAATAAATATCGGTTTGCACCTTTTATAAGACTAAATATATTATTTCATATCAAGCCAATGTAAATGTATGAAATTCACAATAAATAAGAATACTACTTACATAATAATATTAAAATTAAGCAATATTCGCACCGTGAGTGTGAAACCAAGGCATCTGCAAATTTTTCAATTTCGAGATTAAATGCAAAACAACTGCAAAAGTCGTGAACTTGATAATGTAAAAGTGAAGCAATTGAAAGAACATGCAATATAATGTAGATATAAACCAAATATTATGTTTTTTTTAGAAACTCTATTTCTCCTAACAAAACGAAGACTTCAAACCCTAATCTATCCAAAGTATGTCTTTTGCAGATACCTTGGTTTTACACTCACGGTGCGATTATATAATACATATAGGCACAACTGCCAAAAGTCGGTAAGGCTCGAAATCATGTTATGGAATAATTGCAGTTTGATGTTTGACTTGCCCCCTAAAATCAGGCATAATGCTAATTTCTTTATGTTTTATGTGCATGTTCTATATATCGGATGACCTTGATTTTTTTTAGCATACATATTTATATATAGACGCATAATCCATTGTTAACTCTAAATACCTAAATTATCGACTTAACAACTTTTGGTAGTAACCTCACGTATGTAAGTATATTCTTTTTAACACTACAAAATGTCTAGAGGCCCAATGATAGTGGTGTAATTATTAACCGTAGTATATTTAGTAATAAACGTGAAACCTTCACAAACACCAAGGCTTTTAGAAAATCACATAGATAATATCGTCACTGTTCTGACAGAAGACACTAATTCGAAAAAATTACATATTGAGTTAGTTATACCAAAATGTTCCTTATTTCAAACTTTACCGTCTGGAAACCTTCCTAATAAATAAACAGTCTTTATTTTAAAGTCATCCTTTTTACGATTACTTAATAAACTCACATGATAGACCATTTCAAACATTTTAACAGCTTCAAAGTCAAATTACTCAAAACTAGTATTCTCCAGTTAGTGTGTTCTGAACAGAACAGATACGATATATTGTGTCCTCACCGGGTCAAACCCGGAGCGCTAGCTAGCGCCTTACGTACTGCTACAACGATGGCCATATTATTAAGTATACACATATTGTCTATACAATAATTAATAGCGGTAAATAGAATTTTGGAAAAAATATAAATATATGTTAATCTGTTCGCGTTATAATTATTTGTAATTTCTGCAGAATTTTAAACTACGTACATATTATTATTGTACATATTTTTCGTAGGTTTAACGTGAATGGGATATAAATATTAAATGCTCTCATATTTGAACAATTTTTTAGAAAGGTTTCCTAATAACTGTCTCGTATGAGAAAAATGTTTATTTATTTCGAGAAAAGGGCAGGATTGAGTTATTACCGAGGCAGGGGTGAGAAATGTTTCAAACAAACATTACTGCCAGCATTTTCACCGATGTTTCTCGTGACCATAAACAAATTACATAAGTCGTGCAGGATATCGTCTGCCGCAAATGATAGCGAGAAAAAAACCCATTATAGAAATTCTTTGTAATTATGGACATACTATTACAAATTAATTTGTAGTATATACCTACGTAAATCTAATTTTCTAAATAAGAATAGATTTGGATGTCATAGTCCGGTATTAGTCTATCAAAGATATTTGATCAAATTTTTATATCAGCATTCTTTCATAAAACACGAGGGGGGAATATTGCTCTACGTATAATAATTTATTCTAAGTTAAGATGAAGCATGGACAGTGAATGTAATATGTTGTCTTGTACGTTTATATTTTATTAAAACGTTTTTCTTAGGTCGTATTCTTATTTGTCCGGTACAAATCTTGCAATCGATTTTTAACTAACTTCCCGACTAGCTAGACATTTGAAACTTTTAGAATATATCAGAACACGATGCCAATGCTTTTTTAAAATACTTTTAGCCTTCTTTAAGTAGAATTGAATTCATTTTTAGTTAATTCTGTTTTGTATGAAAAGTTATTAGGATACCATTATTGGTTGCTAGGGGGTCCTAGTAAATAAATTATTAAATAATATATACGTGCGTTACTACGGAAATCAATATGAAATGACGTTTTCATTATTCAGTATTTCTATCAAGTACAATTTTTTTTGATCGTTTAAGCTACTTAAGTCAAGTTTATATGATTCAATGGAAAATTTAAAAACGTTGTAAGTATATAAAAAGTTCTTTTTATCTTGTAATTATTTGGTTTTTAATTTCTATTTATTTTATTTTTTGCAACCTAGATGGCGATTATTATTTAGAATTTCATATTTTTCGTGTTTTATAATACATAAGTTTGTTGCCTATTTATTTATTATTGTGTATCGGTAATTTCTGTAGACCTACTGATAATCATATACATATTAATATATATATATATTGAAGTAAAGGTCATATTTTATCTAGAAGATATTTGTGAGAAAATATTATCAACATAACGTTTTAAAATCTACTCACCTATTTTTCTTCAAAGTAAAATTGATGATTTTTATAATTTTTGTCAATTTACTGAATTTTGACAATTTCATCTGGCAACACTGGAAAAAAACTATTTACCATAGACTAATCTTTAATAAAAATAATGTCGTGTATCAATTTTTATAAAAGATCTTTTACTGTAAAAATTTTATAAAACATATTTGTCCAAGATCTTTGATAGTCTAATATCGACGATGGAACACGTGCGAGGTGAATTAAAAAGATTTCACAAATGAAACAAGTTAACAAAAAAAAAACTTAATATTATGGCAATTTAGAAATTATCAAGTTAATAGTAGGTATTTCAGTTAATAGAAATATTAAATTTGCTCATTGAATCGCTATTTAATAGTAAGATAAAAGAATAAAAAATTACATTTTAAATATTACAATACTAACAAATTGTATCTACCTTTATTGTCATATGAAAGTACTACTCTTTACCAATTGCATCAGTATCAATATTATTAATATGATGAAATGTTATGGAATTAATATTATTTAATAATTCTAAATTTATTATAAATGCCACAATCTTATGTCATATTTAATCGAAAACGATGCAATGAGCAAAGAAAACAGCCATTTATAACGAATATTCAGTTATCACCGGACACCATCTCGTCGATCCCTATTAAAAAAGTCGGATCTGAAATTTTGTCATTTTCGGATTATTACAGTTTTTTTGTTTGTTTGAAAAATTTCGAGATACTCAAGTTAAAAATGACGGATCTACCGAGAGTGTCCGAATAACAATGTCGGTTATTACCAACCGACATTGTTGGATGGGCGTGGGTGAGCAAGATGCGTCGGATCTGACAGTTGCTGCTATGTTCACCTGACAGACGGATGTTTTTATAAACGTTTAGAAAAGTTTCTATAACCCGTATTTTTATTCATTATGGCAAGCAATAGGTCACAAAGGATATTTGATGAAACATCTTTTTAATAGGGACCGACGATCTATGATCTTGTTAGTAATATTATTATCTTGGTTAATTACAAAATGAATTGCCGGCCAATTCGCAATTTGAAATATCGTGGATAAGGTAGTATATTAATATTAATTTGTATAACTCATAAACATCACTTTGAACAGTAAAAGAAGACGTGAGTTCGAATTTCACTCGCTCAGAATATTTGTAGGATTTCTTCAAATAACTAAGTTTCTGAATATTTTCAAAATTACGTACTTTGTTGACGTATGTATTTACAATGAGTAAATAATAATTATTGCTTTGCTTTGAAAATAGCGCGCTGTATAGTGCGAAAACTTTACGGAGATGTGCGGCAGCTTGGAGAACTAGATCCCCTCCTCTCGCCTTTCAGTATTCATTCCCCTCACCTTGAACGCATTTGAAGTTTCTTATAAGTGCGCGGTATCAGTCATTTAGACGTGTTAATAATGTCAAAAATTTTGAAAAGTGACAGCAGGAAGTTTATAAGTCATCTTATATCCTACTGTGAAGAAGAAAAACGACAAAATAACCTCATTCGGCTCATCAACAACGTTATCGAAAGAGTTGCCGCGATGACGGCTACAGAACACACTTAAAATTCTAATGTTGCCATATAAAATTTATTATTGGGAAAAAATGTACAAGTACCTACTATTATTTGAAATTTGCGAAAACACCTATTTAAGGAAGTGGGAAATAATATCTTCTAATCCTGGCAATACTCACAATACTACGAAATCGAAAACCATAGATAAGATGAACACGAGCGCCGCCGTAGGTGAAGACAAAACCTGATTTTAAGTATAGTAGTAAGTAAATATACAATACAAATGCATAGTTTTTTTTAATTATTTGAATTACCTATATTAAAATTGATCTAATATGTTGAACAAATCGGTAAAAATGTCTATTAATCAAACTACTCTTAGTAAAAGTATATATACTTACTTTGTAATAAAACTGTCGTTTGTTTAATATAGTAAATACTTACCTACTACATAGAGGCTTTAAAATTAATTTTGAATGAACTAGTTATGATAGATAGTTATGTTTTTTTGTTTCGTCTTTTTTTATTAATACCACACCAAAGTGTTGCACGACTGTCAGAGAACCGTAATTAGGTTAAGTTAGTCAAAAATACTAGCGATAGTTATTCGAGTTCTAACCCTACGTATTTCTATCATCAGCGGACCTAAGTTTTCCTTCCCTTCCCAAGAGCTGACTTCGCCATTTACCTAAAAGCCCCAACGCGACTAGGGCGCCCCTTCCGCCCTGCGAAATGTGCGAGCAGATGAGGAGGGGGCGGCCCATGGGACGACCTGACATAATGACATGTGTTTTATTAAACGGGCGGCACTTTTATTATTTACACCGCGTTTAGTCGGCCCCGAGTGCGGCCCTGGAGCGCTTGCTGCCGTGGATTACGAGTGACAGAAATTTTGTTTTATATTTTCCATGCATATCTGAAGGAAGGAAGTTTTTTTGAGGATTTGTTTGTTTCAATAAGTTCCAGTGAAAATTAACGACTATTTTTTCAAATCGTGCGCAAACAATGCATGATAATAATATGCCAGCTTGGGCATTGTAAGATAATTTAAAATACAGACAGCTGATATTTGAACTGTCACAAAATAAAGATTGCGAAGCATATACATGATAGGACAGAAGCTCATTACATAGTGAACTCCTTTCGAGCACCTTATGATAAGGGGAATGGGACAACTGGGCACCATTACAATTGGGCGCCGGACTGTCGAATGAAATAAATAGACGGTCTTTACGATGTTATACAGAAAGTTGACGTGGAATTTTAATCAGTTTGTAGTTTTACTTATTCATTTTGCTCTTAAAATAATGTTTTATTGCGGATCGAGAATTATTAAATAAAAATACAAGAAGTCTCTTCTTGTTGGAACTTAAACGCAGAATTAAATCTTTATTTACGTGTACATATTTAAATTCTCACCAAGTATTCAATAATAATTTTAATATAAATAATAATATTACATAATATCTATTTTACATTATACAAAAAAATTAAAAATATATTATAATACCTATAATTATTCACGAACGTCTATTATATATAACATACTTACGATGTACCTAATTTGGTATGCCAAAACGCTTAAATGGAGGAATAGTTAGTAGACAGGGTAGTCGTTTGATGAATGCGATGATATTGTTATAATATAAGATAGTTTCTTTCTGTATAATTTAACAATAGTTGTTTCAACTCTTCCCTATTATCCAAAAACCGTTTTTGGTCGACATTTTACCAAGATGGCTGACTTCGTTTGGCCAAGGCTGCCAGAGTGATACTCAACATATCCATAAACAGCAAAAATTGAGTAGGACTCGGTCAAAAATCCTTGCCTCTCGACATTACCAGGCCTCATCCTCTGTCGACCAGACCAAGATATACATAATATAATATAAGTTTATTTAGAATTATAATATTCTTATAGTTTAATTCTTTTTTGAATTTTGAATTCAACAAATCGATCGGGATTGTCCTATTACAAAGATTGCTGTGAATTATTTTTAATAAACAGGATTATATTAATTGCTTTTTCATAATCATCAGTAGTGCACTGCGAATCAATATCGCCATTAATATGAATTGGATTGCCTCGGGGATGAAGGGGTGAGGGGCGTTAAATCTTTGCTCCCAGCACGCCACTGACCTCGATCCGAAGAATTCAATTAAAAAGTTCGAGACTCGCTGCAAGTCAAAGGTTTTTAATTTTAACAACGCTCTTAGTTTATTATTTTCTCCTACGCCCGTTAAATTGATAATAAAGTGGTGGGGGTGTGCCACCTCTGGCGGCAAGGTCAACACAAAAGGTGGATCGTGATAATAATGAATTAATTAATTATATTTGATATCTACCCTTTGTTTACATTACATAGTATAGTTTTAATTTAATGGAATATTAGTTAAATTTACACATAACCATTTGAAATGATTGAGGAATCTTAATTGCCACGTACGAAAATTAATTGTCTTCACGGCGTCGAGTCATGGACCTTGAGGGCAAGGACCGGGAGGCAATTGGTGCCTTCGAAATGTGGTATTCGCGCCGAATGGTTTGCATTTCGTAGACCAGTCAAAAATCCAGAAACTCCAGGTAAATGAACGGCTCTCGACACTTTCTATAATTATATAGTATGTCTGACACATTGAATTTAAATATATTATCCATTAATTATAGGTAATTCTTGTATCCAATGAAAGACACAAGAACACAATATATCATCTAAAAAATAAAATCATTCTGGCGCAGATAAATGTGATTGAAAATAAATAAATTACATTGCAGAAAGGATGCATAATATTCAAATTTGCGTTCATGTTTATACAGCGCTGTAGTCCTATTCAGTTAACCTACTTACCAGCGCTCGAAATGGAAAAGTTTACGAACCGGAGCGCTCGACAATTTTCTGAAGATATTTATATAGTTATCAAATTTTATGTGTACCTACTTCATAAAAATTAATCTTACATTTTCTATTATATGGTCAGATGGTCAAAATATGTTTTCCACGAGACGGAGCGATAATTTTATCGATGTCACGAACCGGAACGGCGCTCCGGTGCGCTCCGGTCCATTTCGAGCCCTGCTACTCACTGTTTTGTAGTTAAATCTGGGTCCATTAATAAGTCAATGCTCAATAATATCTCTAACCTGGTTAGTCTTTTCTTCAAACAAACCGGAGATCAGCAACCAGGAAATCTGTTAATTATCATCTACAGAGTGTATTCGATGAAACTTCAATATTACAGGCTTCGAATGTTGCATCCGCCATTTATAGTAAAAAAATATTAAAAACCTGTAAAAAAATGGCAAATTCATACCAAATTGTGTTTACTATAATTATTTAGAAAGATTCCTTAGGAATCCATTAGGATCCTTCCTTAGGATCCATTAGGATTCCAGAACGTTTTGATGACCGTTGAATTTGTGACTATGGAATTAAAAAAGTAAATGAAAGAGAAAATGGTGGCATCTACGTCTTGTTTTGATTATTTCGTGCTATTTTCATTTTTGAATGATTGCTCATCTAAATATCTATTCTAAAAAATGATGATTTCTTTGTTTGGGTTGGAGCATGTGAGGCGTTTTTATTTGAGTACCTAAGTCCCTGGAAAAATATAAATGTGAATCTTGTTACAAATGCATTTTCAGTACGAATTGACGCCCGTTGCTCGTGTTGAGTTATTTATTTAATCTTATTGTCCAATCTACAGTTTCTTATAATATCTATAAGTCATGAGTCGTAGTGTTGTTTAGATTCGTTTTCACATAAGATTATTTTCAATCAATATCTTCAGGCGTAGGTACTAAATTGTACCTAACAAGCTTACGAAATAAAATACGTGAAAGGTTAATCTAAAACGAATTTCATAGTTATTAATTTTAATAAGAAGTTCAGAACACTCGTAGCGTGACCACTGTCATTATGCAATTAAAAATGTTGCTGCCCCCCCTGCCGCGACGCTGCAATTAAAGTACACCACTGCACAATAAATTCAGCCAAAAACCTCGCTCATACCGAGGTCCGAAATTAATATAATAAATTAGATACTTAAATATTTAATTACGAACCATGTAAGTTCGAGACACATAATAACGTAAGATATTTAAAGCACTCGTATGTAATTTTCCTTAACAATTAATAATTTCAATTTAATTATCGACTTTAAGAAAATATTATTATACATATCTTTATGAAATATTATGTACTAGTTATATACTTTGATATTTATGTTATGTTGTCAAAATAAAACAATAGAGCGATGATGATCGTCAGCATTTCCTCAATCATAACTAGATCAGTAGAGTCTGTTATGATTTGTTAATTGTGACAATATCTCTTATAATATATTTACTGAATTTATATAAACAACAAGGACAATCCATGAATCACCTCACTCACTCATCGAGTCCATCACGTGACGCACTACTATCGTCACGAGTCCTTCACTCCACATAGTCAATCGTCATTCTATCGGAATCTAGTCTCTCAGTTCATTAATATAATCAATCTCTCGGTCACATAGATCTCACCAGTACATCCATACCGGCGATTATAATCTCGCGCTGTCATCTTTATTATTGTATTTATTTATTCTTGTTAATGATAAATAAACAACTCCTCTCGAAACTACAAACAACTACGACTTTATCTCTTTCACCTCATCATCCTCAAAGTGGTGACCCCGACGTGAGTCGTTCCAACCTTCATCATCTACCGACAAAGATATAATGGATTAGATATACAATGTATGTTGATGGATAATTCATAAATGAAAAACATTTTATTGGCAGTCGTAAAAAAATAAAACAAAATGAAATCGCCGCCTCAGTGCGCTTTGACCTTACTACACCACTTTCCGTCTTCGTTGAAGGTAATGGCCCCACCAAGCCACATCCGCCCTGCATTAAAAACGATCAGGCATATCACTGGACCCTACGTTTGATGTGAATAATCATTTATTTTTATTTTTACTGGGAATGTCTCAGGAGCAGTTACTAAAGACTGAGGTTACCATGTATTCAAATGTGCTTTGACTGAATTTACATGACTTTAAGTTAAGAGTACACATGGGCAGTGACGTCCCTAGATAAAATGCCGCCCCTAGGCAGCGCCAAAATTCTGCCCCATTTTTATGCAATATTTTTTACCATACTTTCATGACTTCAATATTTAAAAAATGTGTTGTATGTATACATTACTAACAAAATAATACCACTAAAACATACAACTTTAAATTTAGATATAAAAAGCGCATAGATATAATATAATTAAGTTAGTCTGAGGTCCTTAAAAGATACACCTGACAACTGTTAAACCTTTTATGTTAAATAATACATTTTGTTGCCAACCACTGAGCTGATTTTTTAGCGGACAGATATTTTCGTAATTGCTAAGTTTAGGTGCATATTTCTATATATTATACCATATGATTCTCTACGATTTTCCGCCCTTCGAGTGACTGCCGCCCCCAAGCGACGCTAAATCTGCCTACCCCCACGGGACGTCACTGCACATGGGAGAGAGGAGCACGTAGAGGCAATATTAAAAATTGTATTAAGTCACCGCCATCTTAAGATTAATAAAGCCTAACCATAACTTTTTGAGCAAGCAACGAGTGGTCCACTTTTCAGCTGTTAAAATCAGATCCAAGATTGCTTTTGCCCTTTCTAGTTTCAAATTGAATTATAAAAAATTCTCAAATCAATTAATTAACTATCAGTGTTATTAATAAATAATATACATTCCTGTTATTCATCAGCTGTCAAAGTCAGACTAGTCCTACACACAAAAACCGGTGGTAATATCGATTTCCAAAAAATGTGTAGCATTAATCTTTACATTACATTTGTAGAAGATGTGTTAATGCTGGTGTATTATTTATCATGTGACTTATCTATTCAAATCAAACCATTCCCTGTGTGAACACGACAGACGCGTCATTATGACCACTCTATCTATAGAACAATGACAGGTCATCCATATACAACGACGGGATGGGCGGAAAAAGTAGGACCAGTCGTTGTGAATGTATCGGTTTTCTACTTAAGTCGGCAATGATTAAGTACATAACAAGATCTTCACGTTAGCAGTATGGCGTCGAAAATTGTCTAAATGGTCACACTTGGTCTTCAGTAATGTTTTCATACAGACTCTTCGCTATTGATAAACTTAATAATATCCCTTAGTCAGCAATGAATAAATTATCGTTTATGATTGATTATTCAATAATCCGTTGATGATAATCTTTTATTCTACATTTACAAAGTAGTCTTACTTATAATTACTTGAACCTTGGTTATTCTTAAGAAACTAAACTGAATAATAATAATAATATAACAAAGCAAGCCGAGTCCCGCGCAGTGCTCCTTCTCTCTTCATATAACACTTGAATTTAATTAAAGTTTGTTGTTGAAATAGATTTAATTAAACTAATGCGAGAAGCACAATGGCGCCTCTTACGTAGCACGTAGACGTGAACACCAACCAATGGCTTTGGTGCACGATATCCAATAATAAACGTAACACGCTGACTCTTGGAAATATGTCTCCAACGAATCTTCTTCGGTACCTCTTTGATTACATAACTAAAAGGGAAAAGAATTGTCTATTATATTTAGACAGGATTATGTCATGCTTAATTGCGACAAATTTTAACTATTGGCTTTTTTAATACCTGCTCATAAGCGCTCCCCAAATTAAGTTACGGCAGTCGTAGCGTAATGGTAATACACAGGGCGTGATACCCAAGAGACGCAGGTTCGATTCCTGCCGGGTGTTACTTACTTTTTTGTGTGTTTTCTGTGTTTTCAGAATAATTATGTATATCGCTTAACATAAAAAGAGCTGATTGTGATAAATATTTCACATTTATCACTTTACGAATTCTGGCGGTTAATTATGTAAAAAATTTAACTGTCATAAGCTGATATCTTTTAACAGCCCCTCACTTGGGCGTGCTAACTTTGAGAACGAGACAGAGTATGTCAGTTTTACATATTGAAAATTGAGACGCAAGATCCGACTGTTTTGCTGCAATCGCAATGGCATGACTACAATGACATTAATATGGACGAATCATCTAGAAAATAAAATGACACTCACTTTGTGTCGGGTCTGCCGGATGGCGAAATTCATATTTTAATATCGGTATCCTACGCTCAAATGAACATTCTGCTTGCAAGCGGTCTGGCGACACTGCTGGGTCTGCCCATACAACATTTCTGACTGTCAGGTTTCGACTCCACCGTTATTATTGTGTTACAAAATGCCAATGTGCCTAGTTAAAAATTGTAAAAAAATCTACTAAACACTCCAAGAAAGATGGGATATCACTTTTCATTTGTTAGTATTATTTATTATTTATAAAATGCCATTTTAATGAATGCAATTGAATGACAGAAACCATTGGACAGTCGCCTGTGATGCGCAGGGCTCACTTGCGTCTAATCTCCGAGAAGTCGTAAGTAACCGAGAATCTGTTTCTAACGCAATGAGTCATGACACTAATACGCCATTACAATAAAGGTTATATTACTATAAATTCTCGAAGCTTGTATCGCATAATGGAAACGGATACGTCATATGGTCACGTGACATCTACCCATACATCTGTGAATGACTTTCATGCACAATTTCTCGTGCGCGCCGGGTATGAAGTGAGTTGTCCATTTAATAATGTCATTGCATGACTAATAAACTTGAAGGTTATGTTGATATTATGTCAATACAAAATTCTTGTGTTCGGCTCATTAGTGACTAGATGGCGCTGATTCGGCTTTATTCGCTTGTGTTTGGTCTTATCCGCTTGGGTTCAGCAGTACAAACATATCCGAATTTGATCGACATGTCTACTAACCTAAATTTTCTGCGTACCTATTACGAATTAGAAATAGCCGCCGCTAATCGTTTAGCGTAAAAAATACCTTCCGTGCTAATTTGGAAGAATGAAAATAACCTAAACATGCTAAAGTGATAACTGTTAAGAATAGGTCTACAGTTGAATATTATAATAATATGTTGATTAATATTAATAGAACGCAAAAAAATGTACTACATCGTACATGTACGATAATATATACTCGTATCAGTCAGATACTGATCAGACTTTTAAAGGTAGGTACCTACATTGTGCAAAAATGAGTCACTGTTATTTTTTTGATCGATAAATAATACAGTGTACATAATTAAATATTTTGCCAAATAAAAGATTCATAGTCAATTGTTCACTATCAATGAAATACAGCCTGCTAAGTTAAATAGCCTTTTTGATACTATGTTCCGTTGTTAATTCGCCGTAGGAAGTTGTCTATGGTTATATACAGGCTGTGTTTAATAAATACCTACAGTTTGTACCATAAAAATAACAGAATATTATGCCGCGTTTTCTTTGAGTATTTTCGTAATAATAATATCTCTGGTACAGATTTAATATAATATGGAAGAATGGGTACTTGTTAAGTATGCCAACGCATTTCATCGTTTATAAAAATACACGCTACGTACTCGGCCACGCATTGTGCACGGCCATGATTTAATGTTGGTGCTTGGCCAGAGTGAACGCACGGACAGCGGGGCGGCAGTGCACATGCAATTCACTTGGTGATGTAATTTAATTTTTGTAAGTCTCTTTGAGGTGATCGTGCCTTGCGCTAAAAACAAAAAGTTCACGGCATGCTCGTTGGTCGTTCGTTAGGTGTGCATATAAATATTATCTGTATACGCCGAGTAGGTGTTTTTTTTATCAATATACCAGTCGACTTTTTTTTTCGTCTACATGTGGCAATAAGTACCCCTCGCGACGGCTCTGGCAATGGGGATTGTTGGAGGTGCCGCATGATTTTATTTAATAAGCGTGTGTTGTTTGGCAACTTCGTAGCCTTGTGGCACAGCCTCAAGGTTCCGTTGTCGTGGCCAGCCCTCCTACACCCTGCTACAAAAGCGATCTACACGCGGCAGGTCTGGCATGGCGGGAGGCTGAAGGGCCGATGAAAGTTGCGTGAGATTTTCTTGTCCTATGCCCCAATACTGGAGCGTGACAGGGTGAAAGAAGAAGAATAAGAAAAAAAATAAAAAAAATAAATATAAAAAACATTAAATGTTTAATATAAATTTAAAACACTCTGTATATCTAATGTTTATGACTTACGCCGTATATAATTGTGTTACTTGTATGCAATTGTTTAAAGCTTACATGTGCAGTTTTGAAAGCACAGTATTCTAATAAATGAATTGAGTTAGAGACGTTTGGATGTCATCAAATGATTATATTATATCCAAGGTTTAGCAGCTAAACTTTAACTTTTCAATTATGTAATATTAAACATAACATTGGGAATGATGTATAACCAAATTCATATTATAACATTCTGCTTCAATTTTATTGACTATCAGATCGGAGTATTATGTAATTTCAATTAAATTACGATCAGCGTTTCAATAGCTAAGCACAATATTACATAACGCATAATATAATATATTATTTTGTCTGTAGTTTCATTCGTATAACTCAAAAACTACGGTACTACTTGATAAAAATTACATTGGCAGATTGCGTCTGGCCCGATCGCCTGCCACGACTGTCAAAATCTATTCTCTATGGTTTTCAAGGATCGGGAGCGATCGTGAGTAAAGTGGGATAAATTCTATTTTCCGTCGTTCCGATCCAAGCGAAGATTGCCGAGAACGTACGAAGATATCCGAACATCGCCCACTAGGTTTGACAGCTCAGTTTTGACGTAAATTTGCGCGGGAATACTGTTCAGTGTTGCCACCAATCTAGCGAAGAAATAGTTTTTGGTCAACGTATATTTTTAATAATAGCAACACTATTTTTATTTTAAATCAATCAAAAACAAGGACCAACGCGATTGAATCGTTGCGTGTAATTGCAAATAGTGTTAAAACGTTGGCCACGACGATCGGTGTGGATCGTTGGATCGGGTTGGGTCTGCGCGTCTGCCAATGTAATTAAGCCTTTACAGAAGCAGTTTAGTAGAGTTTAATTTCGATATGTTTAAATGTTTAGCAGTTACACAATAAAAATTCTCGAAAATAACGCACTGGCATCATTAATTCATCACGAGTAGGCAAAGTGGTCAGCTAGCAGCGATGGAGTGGTGAGGTGACGTGCCGGTAGTGAGGCTCGCGCCTAGATTCAATCGTTATCTATCTCATTGATTTGGGAAAAAAGGCAAACTTAACCAGTCTATTTTTTCATTATATTATATACGAGTATTTGTCTACTTTTTATTTCCGTTTTTCACACGGATGAAGTTGTGGGTATACTGAATATGCCTACACAGGATTTCAGAGTGTAAGTTTATTTTTTATTGAAAACGTGGTTTTGAAAAAATATTACTACATATTACACGTTCACGTTAATGAAGTTGTACAACTGTTCATAGAATATAAAAACATAAGTTATGGTGGTTTTGTACTCTATTATAATAATTTAATCATTTTATTATAGCAGTTTTAAAGAAATGTAAAATATTATTTAATTTTAATCCATTGAGCGTGAGTAAAATTACGGATTACATTCTATAGAAGCAGTATGAGCGCGTGGCAACGTCCGCGTCAAAGGCTACTGCGATGTACGGATTTCCAATAATCAGAGTTTGGAGCTAAGTCTATATGTGTCGCTACATTTCAAAATCAGCCATGTCCACCTTTAGGCATTTTTGACTGTTTTGTGAATTGCTGAAGAACTACTGCTTTCTAACATTTCTGCATTATCAACATGTGGAATTTATTAATTTTAAATATTCTATACTTGAAATAATATAAACTTTCACCCGTGTGACTGTGTATTTGAGAAAACAAAAAGATGTTTATCTCCTATTCATCTATTATGGACTTGGCTGATTTTGAAATTTAGCGACACATATAGGCAAGGTTGAAATGCGGTCGCCAAAAGCTACGTCAGGGTGTAGGCGCTAAAAATGCCTGCGTCTTACCTTCTTGGCTAAGTGTTACAGAATATGCCTGAGACGTGTGTCGTGAGTGTCGAATGGTCTGCGCGTTCTTCAAGAAAATTGGATTTTGGTGTTCGGAAAGGTTGCTGTTGTGACCTGGAAAGATGGAAGAAGACTGGCGGACAACAGAGAATCTTGGAGGCGCCGCATTGTTTCCACCTGCTCACTACAAAGAACTGACGTGGACAAAAGGCAGATTTGTACTTTCGAATTCCCGAGAATTCTACACACAAACTGAACTTGGCAGCATCTTATCAGTCATGGCAATTTCGCCGTGAAGGTCCACGGGTTTCTCTTGATATAGTATGGGCCAGATTGCACGGGCGGGCATGGCCACTAAGCCGTTGAACACGTTAATTGGGATTGCTTGCTTATGAATTCTGATCGAGCGGAGCTGCTTGCTATGGTTTGTTCACACACGGGGCCAATTATTGTCCACGCTGAATTGCTCAAGTCAAGGCCCACTTTCAGGCATATGAGAAATTAAGAGCCGAGCCACACCGGGCGACTCTGGTCTCGAGACCAGTCGCCGAGACCAGACCGATGCATGCAGTTATATGGAGCATGCCACACCTGGTCGCCCAGTAGTCGCGCAAGCAATAAAGTTGGGCGACTAGTAAAATCTCGTTCGTGCGCTCGGTCTGGTCTCCCGGTCTCTCTGGTCTCTCTGGTCGGACGATCGGTAGCGATGTATGAAAACATATAACTATGTATTGAGCGCTGCCACACTGGGCGACCAGTCGCCGGCAGCCACGCCGCGGATGGAACGTATTTTTGCATACTTGCGTGTACATTCATTATTATTATTATTATTGGCTGCCTCTCTGGTCACCGGCAAGTCACCCGAAGAGACCAGTTGCGCGACTCGTCTCGCGACCAGAGTCGCCCGGTGTGGCTCGACACTAACAGTGCCGTTGGGAGAGCAGGTTAATCGGGTTGATCCCGATTCCTCCGTAGAATCATCATCGCATTCAAATCTTGATATTCCGTATGCGGTTACAAACGACGCTTAATGTCACCAAGTCACTCCAACTCTTTTATTTTCTCTTAAAAAAGCACCATGGTGGATGGTTATTACATAAGTTCCGTGCGGCTCCGTATCGAGATAGTAGTAGACTGAGCACGTATTTTTTTTCTTTTAGATACGTTTTAAGACTCATGGCTGTACATACATGATAAGTGGAGATGAAGAACCTTTATTATAATTAATATTAATTATGAATAATATACCTTACTAGTAGCGAATTTACAATAGTTCTCGTAGCGCCATTTCGTTTCTTATTAAAATTTTTAGAAAAATATAACAGTACGCTAGAAAAGTAGACACAATGTACACGTGTCAGCTTTTTAATATCACTCTCCCCGAATGGTTTTATATAAAAAAGCATTTGTATGTACACAAGTAATAATACACAGGCGTTAAAGTAACATATGCAATCATAAATCGAGCTTTTTTCACATTTGCAAAAGCAATAATAACTTGCAAGCATTATCTTGGAACAAAAGTAGAATAACTGCTGCAATATAGGGACAAAAGCGGACATAAATCAATGTAAGAGAAATATTCAAAAGTTGATGAAAAAAGCTGTAAACTCTATGTTCTTGACGCTGTGTTACATATTATTATACGAGGGTGGGTCAATAAGTCCTTAGAAAAGCCGACAGGTGGCGCGACTAGTACTGTAAGCGGTTTGTTTTCATGCAGCGGCACTACCGATTCAGTATGCTGCGAAGTTTCAATCAGATTGGTCGGGTTGTTGTGTGTTTCTCGTACATTTAAAAAAAAATTTGCTTGTGGAAAATGGAAAAATGGAAAATAGAGAAAATTGAGTTTAGAGCTGTTATTAAACATTTTAATATAAAAGGGTTAACAGCAAAGGAAATAAAAAATGAGTTGGATTTAGTTCACGGCATATCTGCTCCTTCACTTGCAACTATTTATAACTGGTTAAATGAATTTAAACGTAGTCGTACATCAACAAAGGATGAACCACGCTCAGGACGTCCTGTAGAGGTGACTACACCAGAAATGATCAATAAAATCCACAATATGGTGTTAAGTGACCGAAGATTAAAGTTGAGTGAGATAATTGAGGTTACAGGGATCTCAAAAGGTAGCGTCATTTCTATTTTACATGACAAATTGGGCATGAAAAATATTTCTGCAAGATGGGTGCCGCGTTTTCTCACAGTCGACAATAAACGCAATAGGGTGGTGGCCTCTAAAGCCCTGTTGTCGCTCATGCAACGCAATCCGGATGAATTTTTTCGTCGCTTTGTGACTGTAGATAAAACATGGATACACCACTATACTCCTGAGACGAAAGAACAGTCAAAGCAGTGGATTGCGAAGACAAACCATGTCCAAAGAAGGCGAAAACCGTAAAATCAGCTGGTAAGGTTATGGCTACTGTATTTTGGGATGCACGTGAAATTATTTTCGTTGACTATTTGGAAAAAGGAAAAACAATAACAGGGGATTATTATGCATCTTTATTGGACCAGCTAAAAAACGAAATTGAAGAAAAACGGCCTCATTTAAACAGGAAAAAAATCCTCTTTCATCAGGACAATGCCCGTGTTCACACATGTTTACGATCAATGGCTAAAATTGAAGAATTGAAGTTCGAATTGGTCGACCACCCACCGTATTCGCCAGATTTAGCCCCCAGTGACTTTTTCCTTTTCCCAAACTTAAAAAAATGGCTAAGTGGACAACGTTTTTTTTCAAATGAAGAAGTCATCAATCGGACAAATGCTTATTTTGAGGACCTTCCGAAAACTTATTTTTCTGACGGTTTAAAAAAAATTGAGAAACGTCTAACCAAGTGTATTGAGCTCCAAGGAGATTATGTTGAGAAATAAAAAAAAAATACAAAAATAAAAACTGTTTTAATGCTTTTTTCTAAGGAATTATTGACCCACCCTCGTATTATGAATTTCACAACTGGAAGCAATCTTTGACATGATTTAAATATTTTTTAATAACTAATAAGTTTGCGCTATGTTTATATACGTTGTGTTGCTCGTAGTTTTTAGAATTTTCTTACATTCGTATGTTATCTTTATTACATATATGAAATTGTGTCTTTCTTTCTTCATTATTTTAAAATTACTCAAACAATGGTATTATAATCATATCAAAAAAGCTCTCCGAGGCGAGAGTAATATTATTAATCACCACTTCAATACGATTATTGAGGCCATAAAAGCGCGCTTTCTGGTTTTTGTATAAACTTTTGCAAAACAGACCGGGGCATTAAAAAAATGAAATAAGCGGGCGGCGGAAGCGGTGGCGCGGGGCATAATCAAATAAGAGCAATTTGACGATTGCCTTGCGCCCGATCTACCCCGGCCTCCCCCAACACGTGGGATGATCTCGCCTATCAAACACCGCGCGGAGAAAAACTAATTTGAAGATAATGGAATCAAATTCAGTACATGAGCACTATAATAGAGAAGACTAAGTTAACGTTTTGCGGTTTTGTTTATGCAATTTTAATAATTAAAGTATACCTAATATTATCTAATACTGATACTGTAACCATTGAGATGCGGTGTTGGCGCCGAATGCTTTGTATTTCTTGGACGGAACATAGGACGAACCAGTTAATCATCCAGAGACTGCAGATAAAGGAATGGCTCTCGACAATATGTCTGAGACGCATTCTGCAGTTTTTTGGACATATTGTCCAGCGCGGACCGGACAACCTGGAGAGACTGGTGGTTTTGGGTGACCTCCAGGGAAGGCAAAGCAGAGATAGAGCGTCTGCGCGCTGGAGTGACTAAGTGAACGAGCTGACTCGGGGCATCATTCATTCTGCCCTGAGAGAAACGGAAGATCGAGAAGGATGGAAAGTCTTGGTCGCTCAAAGGATGGCAAAATTAAAAAGTGGTCACGATCCTCAGCCATGAGTGTACCACCAAGAAAAATAACTATAAACATACCATACAAGCGTGAAGTTCGATAGTTTCGACAGAATATTATGACGTAGTTAGAGTGACGACGAGCTAGAGAAATCGATGCAATAGGCTTCATGTAAGAGCAGTCGGAAATATGAACAGTAACAATAAATAAATTTATTCTATGTAATTCTTGCGCAGTAGAAAAATCGCAATCTGCGCAATTTCAAGGTTAAGTTGTTCCACTATATAAATTATTGTAGCATAACACAGGGATGCGTGTCACGTTTGGTACGCGAATGAATTATGTTCTCACACTAAGGAATAAGTAAAATCATTTAAAACATAAAACATTAGCATTTAACATGACCGAAAGTGTTTGAAAAGAAGAGCTAGAAATAAAATTTGGTCGAAATTGTAAAACATAAAAAAAACTATACGAATTTAGTCACGGGGGGAAAAATCTTTTCTCAAGTTTTTTGGCACCAACGCATTCAAAGCTTCGCTACCTCTGTCATATAGGTCGATTGGATGTATAATTATATTTGGCACATTTATACACATATCAACCAAAGATTCTAAGCAGTTAATTATAGATAATAAGTAACATTAAATGCTAATAATAACGCTGTTAATGCCGGACTGAAGAAGATCACAATCATCCAAACTTTGAGAAAATTACATAAATATATTGTGACCTCACCGGGTCGAACCTGAAGCCCCTGGATGAAAGGTCAGCCAGTGACGTCCCTAGATAACATGCCGCCCCTAGCCAGCGCCGAAATGCCGCCTCATTTTTTCTATACTTACAGTATTTTTATCATCCTTTCATGAGTCCAATATCTAAGAAATATGTTGCATGGATACATTACTAACAAAATATCACACTAATTATTCGAAAATCTGCACGTGTCGTTTCTGGTCATCAAGTACGTCGAAGGGTAACGGAAGTAAACTAGATATCGCGGACCCGATAAAACCAGTGAGCTGATATTTTTAATGGAAAGATATTTTCGATATACCTACCCACGATGACTGCGCGGCATAAGAGTCGGCCTAAAGGCCTATAAAAAATCGTTATTACTAAGTTAAGGTAGCTATTTCTATATATTCCAAATGATTCTCCTCAATTTGCCGCCCTTCGAGTAAATGCCGCCCCCAAGCGACGCTCAATCTGCCTACCCCCACGGGGCGTCACTGAGGTCAGCGGCTTATGCACTGGACTACGAGGGCCATCTCAAAGTATAATATAAGAATCACAGCATGATGCTTTATCCGATCGAGTCATTTTTAACGAATGGTTTATTAGTAATGATTTAAAATATAATGAACTCATTCTCTCTTAATACCTATAAGTCTTCGTAAATATAGTGTTATATCCTAATCAAATTAGTATAAATTCCGGGGGTACTTTCTAAATTAGATTTATTTCTCCCCGGCGCTCGAGCGTCACGCGACCGGCCCTGAGCAGGAATAGTTTAATTTTGAAGAGTACCAGCAATTTCGGTAATTGTTGATATCACTTTGTGGCGATACGGTGGATATTAAAAGCGTTACAGTCTCATTCATAACGTTTACGAGGTGGGGTGGGGTGGCAGGGCAGGACTCGGGGCCGGGGCGCTGTCTTGGATAATCTGGTGAGTGTTTCGCGGGGCACCATTACTTATTTGCACACGCTAAAGTCGGGTGTTCACGGAACGAAAGTTTGTTCCTTAAGATTCAGGCTGGGCGGATTAAATAAATTAATAATAATATTACCCATAACAAGAGGTGTTTTGTTGCAGTAATGAATGAACATTAAAAATATTAATCAGATTCTCGGCTATAGAAAATGGCTGATGGAAAAAAGGTCCCGATCCGCCCAGAAACGGATAAAAATAGTTATTTAGGTAAATGGAATATTATTTCTTCTTAGTCTTCAGGACCTCATGGCCTTCATGACTTGAATCGTGACCCAGATTATTTGGCCGTCAAGTAGCCTTATCGAGTTGGTCCCACTCCTCTCGGCGTTCTACGACACGCAAATCATGCGGACACTGAAAGATCTGAGGCGCGCATAATGTGTGACATGTCTAAAAAACTAAAAGGTTTAATTACATTGGCAGACGCGCAGATCCAACCAGATTCAACGATCCACGCCGACCGTCGTGACCAACGTCTTTACACTAGAAGAAATTACACACAACGATTCGATTTCGTTGGTCCTTGCTTTTGATCGGTTTAAAATAAACATAGTGTTGCTATTATTAAAAATATAGGTTGACCGATAAATTTTCTTCGTTAGATTGGTGACTACACTGAACAGTTTTTCGTCGCAATTTTACGTCAAAACTCAGCTTTCAAACCTAACTTCGCAAGCGGGCGGTAGCTTCGGATATTTTCGTACATTTTCGGCAATCTTCACTTGAATTTTCGTGAATCGTGGCAGACGGAAATAGGATTGGTTCCAATTTGCTCACGATCATTCACGATCCCGGAAAACCATAGATAATAGATTTTGGCAATCGTGGCAGACGATCGGGCCAGACGCAATCTGCCAATGTAATTTTAGCATAACGGACACTAACGATTTTAATAATTATGACCGTTAGGTCACGAGCATTTTGTAACCAATTATGAATGCGACAGGTGGTTATAATTGCTCTATTTATGGCTGGGACACGTATTACGGACGCCGCCAAAGAGTGCGGCACTTAGTACCCTTGTGGCATAGCCTCAAGAGTTCCGTCGCCATGGCCGGCCCTCCCTCACCCTGCAGCGGTGCTACAAGAGCGACCTACGCGCTGCAGTTCTGACATGGCGGGAGGCGCAAGAGTTGGCGATGGACCGAAGGAAGTGCGTCAACTTGTGCTTGCCCTATGCCCCAATGTTGGGACGTGACAGGCTGGAAGAAGAAGAATACCACACCCGGTAGGGTAAGCCAGTTCCCGTTAATTTTGTATTCCCTGGCATATTATGTTCATAAGCAGTTTTAATATTAAGATTTACTCGGTGTGTTCTGTGTAACTGTGAACTGATAAAGTTTAAATTCATGACCTTAGTTTTTTAAAAAAAGTGTTATAGTCGTATATAGTATCAAAAGTAGATCAGTGCGTTATTCGGAAAAATGACGAAAGACATTTTGTTGGGTTTTTTAGTGTAATAATAGCATGAAATATGTTTTTACATTTAGAAATTAGAAATTCAATTCATATTCAACAGTTCTTCTTTTGTTTCCAAAGTATTGAACAGTTCTAATTCTGATACCAAGTCCTATTTTCCATCACAATTTTATACCACACAGATATGATTTTGATTCGAATATTATATTGCTAGTCGTACATTGTGGTCAGAAGAATAATTTGGCATACTTAGTTAAATTTTGATATATTTGCGACAGTTCTACTTTTGATACTATACGACTCAACTTACTGCCCGTGTAAAGCAAGCTTTAATCCACGCAGGCAACCACTTTGGTAATTGGATGGACTGGCCTGCGGAATTTAGTGGATGTGATCGACGGTGCCGTATGAAAAATTGTAGAGCAGATATCCTCACACAATTTTCTTAGGGAAAGTAATTGGAACTCCAGGATGTAGTTATAAATAATTCGAATTATCGATTAATGTGTAGTGGTATTTAATATCGGTAAGTGTGGCTGGGATTTGGTTATTTCTACAACGTAAAATGTTTACTTATTTCGTTTGCAATGGGTGAATAATAGACTATGTTATTAATATGACATGTTTATAATTATATATATTTTAATTAAGCTAGTCACGCGAGTAAACGCCAGCAATATAAGGGTTTAAATTAAAAATGATTAAATAATGACAGTTCATCGAAAATTTTAATGAAAAGTAACTTATATAGGGTTATGAAATAAGAGATATTATATATTTTAGATTTAATTCTCCATAAGTTGATTGTATCATGAGCTGTATGGTATGTTGCACCATTTTGTTGGAACCACATTTCGTCCAGATCAACATCATCTAATTCAGGGTTTCCCAAACTATGTTCCGCCGAACCTGAATAGCTGTTCCGCAACCATTTGGAAAGGTTTTATACACTGCAACACATTTAAAGATCTTCTACTAAGTAAAAGTAAAATAAAGGCGAGTGAAGATGAATCTCTAGAGTAAGTATCTAGATAGGTCATGGCTCCCACAAGGGGGAGCTGACAGGCCTCTAGCCTGGGGGCTTGGGCTTGCGGGGGGCACATCACAAATATGCACTAATGGTAAAACAATGTCACTTCGAACATACTAACATTTTATAATATGTGGTTGACGAGTCTTGTCAGTTTTCAGCAATTGGCAGAACGGTTAGCTGCGCTAATAAACCTACAACTTACGAAATAAGCGTTCCGTAACAATTTCCGGGTTTGCAAAGTGTTCCATTGCAGAAAAAGTTTGGGAAACCCTGATCTAATTCATACCAGAAAAAATCACTAATCATATTTCTATAGCGTTCTCTATTGACAGTAATTGCACACTTTTGATTTCAAAAAAATACGGTCCAATTATACCTCCAGACCATAAACCATACCGAAATATTATTTTTTGTGGATATAAAAGTGTTTCAAGAATAACACGTGGGTTTTTGTTACCTCAAATGCAACAATTGTACTTCTTTACGTAGCCATTTAACCAAAAAATAATCTTTGTAGCTGAAGATGATTTTTTTCATGAAATAATAGGTCTATTTCAAGTTACTATAAAGTCCAATCAGCAAAATTTAGAGACACTAAATAGTCATTCGATTTAAGTTCTTGTGTTAACTATATTTTATACGCCTTCAAATGCAAATGTGTATGATGAATATTCCACGTAGTGTCATAAGTTCTTGAAAACGACGTGTAACTGATTGTTTTGGATTTTCTTCCATAGTTTGATTCACAACACCGATATTTTCAGCAGTACGTTTACGTTTTTGACGACTTGGATTCATACAATTACAGACATTACTATTTGACTCAAATTTTAAAATTAAATTACAAATAGTAAGATCTGTACCTAGGTCAATTATTTTGAACATAAATTTCAGATATATAAATATCCGAAACGTAGCTCGAATAGATTCATTTTTGTTGTAATAAATTTAAGCAATTTGTATAGCTGTATAACTGTGTATTATTCCACGATGATTTGACAAATATTAATGAACACAGATGTCAATTTTGGTGGGAATCAGAATAAAATGGCTTCAATGAAGTTTTAAAAATCTATATAACTAATTTGATACCTCTTTACATGGTAACACGACGGGTAGATAATTATTATATTAAAAAGTAACATTAAAGAATGTACTATGACTGATTTTAACTTGTAGCTGTTTTATGACAATTTTTGTGAAATTTACTTACAATATAGTTTTACAAACATTGGAAAGATAACTTTACTGCGAAATTTGATCTAAGTTATTCTTTTTTCAGAGAGGTAATGATCATGAGTATTTTACTGATCTTGAAATTATTATTTCCCCATAGCTTTAAAAACATATTTTATTTTAAAAAAGCTCCATTAATATTGCGTTTTGTTTGTTGAGTACAATTCAAATAATTTATATGAAAATACGTGATGAATGATTAATTTAAGTTTTAAGTTAGATAATTTAATGGTAAAACATTTTTGTCAGTTAACTGTGACTGTGTTTCGAATGGATTATTGTAATAAGAGGCATCGTTCTAAATAAATCGTAATATTTTCATAACAAAATATAATTTTAGAGCCAGCTACAATATTCCGCCCACAAACGCCGAGAGGAAACAAGCGGCCAACACGGCATCGAACATCTGGTCTCATGTTCAACAAGACACGGCTGTATTTATCACCTGCGACTTGACGTACACAGCGCTACGTGCATCGAATATAATAATATTAACTATTATAATACCCGCCCGCGACGCACGGGTAGTAGAATATCCCCATCTGAAACCGTGGGTCATGGGTTCAAATCACACATGCGGTAAATTTACATGTTGATTATTCGGTTCAATCAGGGGATTCCTGGATTGAAAACCCTAGTACCAAGCTTAATCTAATAATAATGGTAATTAAGATTTTTATAGAAATTACACATTGCTTTAAAAAAGCATTTATTGACTTAGTAGTTACAAGTATATCGAATCACAATAAATGCAATAATCTATTTTACCGGAATGTTTGCTTAAATCTTCACAGATGCTTTACAAACCATTGCGAAATATTTTAGACATAGATTAAAATATACTAAATATGGAGTGAGTTCTTGCATTGAAATCAATATTTTCTCCTGACTTCGTGATATTCAGCTGCATTCCCGCTACCTAATTAGCCAATCACAGTTTAGCTTACATATTGACTCAGTACGTAACAAAAATGTCAAATCATTTAAAGGGAATATAATATTATTATCTTCAATTAAATATTTTCATTTCAATTTAATTTCAGTTTCAATCGGTTATTGTTTTCGCATATTTGCACAATGCAATACGGCATTTTTTTTTTTTACAGTTTATCGGAGTCTGTATTGGCTCGGTGTCGCGTTACCAGCTGACAGACTGAAGGTAACTGACAGTGATTCCTACAGAAATGCACAAACTGGTATGTATGCTAAAATATAATCTCTCGATTAAAATCGACGGTGCTTTGTGCTTGATTTTAGAGAATCGTATTCTTCTTTCACCATGTTACGCCCCAGCATTGGGGAATAGGGCAAGCATAAGTTCGCGCCAATTCCGTCAGTCCATCGCCAACTCTCGAGCCTCCTGCCATGCCAGACCTGCAGCGACTAGATCACTCTTATAGCGAGGGAGGGCTAGCCATGGTGACGGAACCCTTGCGACTGTGCCACAAGGGTATGAAGTGTCACACTCTCCATCTCCAGCCACGTCCTTATGATTACCTCAATCACCGAGGGCTGCTGTGTCCGCTCACAAACTCGAGTGTTTGCAACGTGGTCGTACCAATGTACCCCTAAGATTCGGCATTCTCAAAACTCAAAGCCGAGACCTTTGAAGCCTAGTAAGATGCTACGTCTCGCAGCCATATAGGAGCACAGGTAGCACGCACGCGTTGAACAAACGACATTTTGGTCCTCACATAATACAGCCTTGATCTCCATGCGACTCTAAATTGGCTGAATGCAGTCTTGCCGTATACCCATGTGGATTCCAAGCTCACTGGAAATACCACCGTCGTCGGCAACCGTGGCACCTAAGTATTTGAACCTGGTCACCAGCCCAACAAGCAGGCCGGTAGCCCGCAGATGAGTGTCGGCGTCAGTGCATGCATGGATGGATTTGGTCTTAGTTCCAGATGAAGACCTACACGTTTTGAGTTTGCGGCCAGCCTGTTCACGGTTCCCTCCAACCGTTTGATCGTCGAGTCAAACACGACTGCGTTATCTGTGTACTTCAAATCGCACAGTCTTTCTTCGGTTGTATCATCATGATGTAGGCGTATCCCACTGTAGGGGGAACCGTCTTAACCATTATGAAATCCATCATCATGATAAAAAGAAAGGGTGCAAGTACACAGCCTTGCTTGACTTGTAACGTGATTTCAAAGATGTCCCAGCTGTTCTCACATGATACTCGGTATTGGTGTAGAAAGCACTTATCACGGTGACCAATTTCCGTGGGACACCAAGAATTCCAAGATTCTTTTTTAATTTAAGAGAATAACTACCCATAAATTATTATATACATGTATAATTTTATATAATTATGAACTGTTTTTTCAATGCGTATTTATATGCAATATTTTCATTTATTTAAAAAATCTGTCATCTAATTTTTATTTACTATAAAATAATGTACTTACATGTTTTGAAACTGGAACTAACGCATTCTTTGCTTCCACGAAAATAAATTTAAAATAAGCAAATTTAATATAAGATCTGCCAAATTAATACTTAAATACTCATTTTCAGAGCACTAATCAATAAGTAGTTTTACTAATGTAGATATAAATAATTATTAGTTACATGGAACATAATGATAATGTATCTAGTAATTATGTAAGTATGTAATTTTAAGCAATTCTGTATTCATATTTAATTGTAACATTGTGGTCGGTATATGAATTAATTTTGTATAATATTATATTATGATGAGAAATCCATATGAGTACAAATTTAATAATGATAATGGTTCTGAAAGCGTCGATCGAATAAACAGATGGTAATAAATTACAATACTAATTATTACTGCAGTATAAAATCATGCGATTTTGAACATCAGAAACTATGGCATCTGAAACAATGGATTAACGTAAAATCAGAATATAAATTCACTTTAATTTGTGGTAAGGTAGTGTATTATTTTTTGTTTTTGCTTTATGCAAAAAATAATATGAAAATAATACTTTGATCATATTCAATGAATAGATAAACAAGAGAAAAACAGAACGTTTGACGAGTATGTGATAGGGGTGGCAGAAGGGAAGGCGGTAAGGTTAGCGCCCACCCCCCTTCTTTCCAGAGCTCACGTCTCTCTTGAAACAAGAGCTGCCCCCCTAATTAGCTGATAATTGGCAGTAATACTAGAGCCCGGGGGCGGTAGCCAATTAGCGCGGCCCCAATTAAGGGGATACTTCAGCCAGAAGTGGCCTCTCCCGTATCCCGGCTAGAGACATCATCACAATGGCCTTGAGATGGAGGAACCATGGTGTGGGAAAGCTAAGAATTTCTCGACGCGTGATGATGATTTTAATTTTCACTGAAAAATAACTAAATATGAAAATATCGGCATCTCTCTGCTGATAGAATCTAAATATAAATAATTATTATGTTTCTTTATCATTTATAAAATAGTTGAATATATATATTTCTTTTCGTTATATTTTTCAATTTCATTCATTATTTTATTATTATAGAGGCAGTCTCTAAATGATAAAATAAACATTATCACCACCGTGAAAACATTATTTGGGAGAATTACATTTTAGTCACACCCTTTCTACATTTTATAAATCGTTTCTCAGCCAATTTTCTTTAGTACCTGCAGGTGAATGACGTAATTGAGGCAAAACACGCGTAAAATCACATTAGTCGAGCTGTGAATGGTTAATCGTCGTATTGTCACATTAATGTTTAAATTCCATTTGATTTATGTTTTGTACTATTCCATTTCCGTCATTTTTTCGGCATATTCAGGCACTATGCGCACTCATCAACGGAAAATTCACAATGACAACGAATAAAGTTAATTCTTGCTTATATAGTAGTTAAATGCAATAAAAGAAGGTAAACACCTTATTACCTACCTATTAAGTCAAGGATCAAGGATTAAAAAAATATTACAATCAAATTATGAATAGTTGAATTCCCAATACGTTACCCAGTGCCACTATTGACCAATAATGATGATTTATACGACTATTGAATGTATTATTAGCAATTATTAGTGATCACAGATTAGAAACACTTATAGTATATTTTTTAATTTTTATATTTGATATTTGACTTAATAGGTAGGTAATTTTCATAATCACGTCCACAAGGATGAAGTATAAAAACAAATTTTTAGTATTTCTAGTGTTTGAAAAACTCCGTAGTCAATACCTATCTTCATTCATTCCGACCATGTCCGATCCTAATAGGATCATTTATGGGCCTCCACAGGGTAGAGGTTTGTATTAACAGATTTTGTTTTTTACGAGAAATGGATGTCAGCCACTTGCTCTACCTATTAGGTCCATACCCTGACTCACACACAAATTGAAAAACAATATGTGTACTTCCAACCCAGGATTTGAACCTGAGACCTACGGCGTGATAGTCCAACGCTTATGCCGCGCGGCCACCGAGGCGTACCTATCCTAAACACTGTTAAAGCATTCAGTAGGTAAGTGCATTAAAATGTCATTACTGGTGAACAATATTTACATTTTATGTTCCTGTTTATACCTACTGTTGAATTTGGGAGATTTAATTATCTTCATTTTCATTTTTGAGTGGCATAATTGTTTTGAACAACCGATTTAGTTGAACAAAACCTAAAATGTCTCTTTTTATTTAATATTTTTTTCCTTCGGATCCTTGATCGGCTCCTAGATAAATCATTGTAATATTATAATTCCCACTATTGTTAAACTAAATTTAATGAAACACACTCTTTAATAATGGGTATCCCAATCTAAGTTTTTCAAACCAAACACATTCCTTCGATGACAGAAATTAGAGCAAATTAAAAATTATTTAATTCTACATTTACAGTAAGAATTACATTGTTTTTGATATCTGATTCTTCAGAGAGAAAAATATTATGTAATTACATATTTTACAGTTAAATGATTCGTCTAACAGAGCATGTTTATTTTGTAAATTTTGACCTTTTTAATATTATATAAGTCTTGAAAAAACACCAAAATTAAAATTAAAGTATATACCTATTATACAGAAATTGGTTGCTATAAAAATACTACACCGAGCATGAAGGTGATAATTTTGACAAAGTATTTAAATACTATAATGAACTCTCCACTATAATAAACACACTGTAGAGGTCCATATCCTTCGCCTAGGAGAGGTAGTGGTTATTTACTAAATTTATTATTAATGTACTTACGTAATACTCGTATGTGGAAGAAATTATCAAATGAATTGGCATTCATGTGGTAACTAAAAAGTAAATTCATAATTTCGCTTTTAAGTGGTACATATTAAAATCACAAAGTTGATGTTATAATTACTTTCTTCTTGACGAGGAATAGATGTTAGCCATTCGTCAAACCCATTGTGATTTTTGGTTTGTATCAAACATATTATGTTGCGAATAAAACACGTAATCTTTTCCAACAACGAGATAATAAATATTGTTTCAAATTCATTTGGATGCAAAAGTTTATGTTATACAAAATTAATGTTATTAGTTGTGTACAAACAAGTCATATAAGACTCAGCGTAGAAATGAGTGGAGCCGGGTAGTGAAATAAATTGACTATAATAACAATGGCGCTGCAGTCTACAAACCGCAGCCACCTGTAGTAAGAAATCGCAACGGACTAATGGACTACATTATATCACGCCTCGTCATATTCACATTCAACTAACAAACTTTCCCAGGTACATTCCCCATGTCCAGACACTCTTATAACACGGTTATAATCATAAGTGGGATGCTCACCTATGAATTGGTACGATTTGTTACAACCACAAGTAGGTATCACATGCACGTGGTATTAGTCATAACGCAGCAATGGTAGCTAAATGCGTAAGGCACTGGCTTCTCATTCAGGGGGCACCGGAATCAATTTCCGGTGAAGTGATAACACATTTACGTGATTTTATTATAAAAGCATTGTTGTTCCTGTGATTGTTTCACAATTACTCTCATTGGGACTCATAGCCTGTGTGAGGCTGAAAAAATAATAATAAACAGTATCTACACCAGATGAAAAGAATAATATATGTAAAAATCTTAGTTATATTAATGCTTGTCCTAAACGTGTCATCGACCTGTTGAAATCATTGGTATATAAAGCAAACGGAAAAATGGGATAAGTAACTGCTAATAATATAATATATAAGATTCACCCTTATTGCAATGTTTATACAGTTCAGTGTTAAGTATGTACAATAATATTTTAAAAAACATTCCATTATATTTGAATACGTGTATTAATTAAGGTGCTAAGTACCAAAAACATAAAAACTGACATTTTTATAGAAAAATGTTCTACATACCAACGCCAATAACTTCAACTATAGTCTAAGTGCCTCAAGCAAGTCAAAAGAATACAGCAAAATAATTAAACCTGTTGACGTTGTAAGTCCGTTGGCGTGTTTTATTTATAATGGTGTAAGTAGCACTGTAGTGGTCAACGGCAGTCAATATAAAATAGCTGACGATGGTGTGTTGACACTTGCGAGTTCTTAATACCTAAAATTATAGAAGCTGCCGTGATTGCTTAACACTGTAAAACTACATTTTTCAAAAGGTTTGCTTCATGAAATTTTACTGCAATGACTCGGTATTTTGTAACTACAGGCAATACTATTTTTTGGTACTTAGAGTCTTATTTAATACACGTATTCATTTATTTAATTTATGTTGTTTTAAATTATAGTAATAAATAATTTTAAGTTTATAAATTAGCTCAGTAAAGTTAGGAAATAGGTCCTTATTACAATGCATATAGAGTGGAGTTTTTCGTCACTTTCATTTCTATTTATTACGAAAGGGTATTTTTTATGGAAATATTTTGGTTAACTAAAAGTCATTTTATTTTTCGCAAAATTCGTCCATATAATAAGACATCAATGAATGGTCTAAATATAAACATTTTGCATTTTCGCTCTGAAGCAACGACAAACAAACATAATATAAATAAAATAACAAACTCAGAATGATCTCTTGTTTAAAACTTAAGTCTGATAAATTATCCAAAGACTTTAATAGATTCAACTAATGATGTCATTGTCAGAGTTTAAAGCTCGCATACAAAAACAAATGAAACGGCTTAAATCAATTGAAATTTTCATTAATTAATACTTTAAATTGTTGGCACAGCCCTTGTTTAAACTTAACAGCAAAGCATGATAAATCATCGAAGCTTAGTAATCAGTTTATATTAATTAGCGAACAAACAGAGCGACCCTGGATGGGGAGAGGGGGGCAGGGAGATTGGCGTGAATCGGCAGGGGGAGTGGGAGTTGAAGGTACCCGTGGCATGGTACCCCGTGCACGAAATATTTCTCGTAAAAGAATTTTATTCGAAAGATAGTCACCGTTACATGAAGCTAACATTACAAATTATAAATTCAAGACGATCACAATATGACATGAAAAAAATGGAAATAAAAACTTTACAATATTATTAAGAGTCGGTGAAAAAGTACAAGGAAGTAAGAATGAGCTAAATTTACCCTATCGTTAACAAATATAATACACCACCCACCTAAAGTCATTCACGTAAGTGAGTATATATCAATATCCGAAGTGATTTGGTTGAACACAGTTATTCCCGTCACAATTGGGAAAACCGATTGCACGTTTACTCTGAATTTTTGAAGATCCAAAGCTTGATGCTCCCGATTTCTAAGACTTTTATGAGGGATACATTCACAATCAATAATGTCATATTTCTCATTTATATCGTGTATAAGAGCTTCCGTCTATTGCGACGGTCAGAAGCTGCAACACGATGTAACGGCTGGTGGATGAACTAACGACCAAACACTTTCGACGCACAGTGATCCCCTCTTAGAGCTTGTCCAAATGACGCGTGTCTCGCCGCCATTCGCCACGAGTGCATGTGGCGAGATTAATGAGGTCACATCTACCCCAACCACGCGTGAGCAGTGACACGCAGCTTTTACATGTGGACGGCTCAATGAGGTCACATGTAACTGGAATGCGAGCGAGTTAAATCACGCCACCTGGTCAAGGCCTTACCTCCGTGCGATCTTATGCATATCTTACCTCACCTTATTACTTACGTAGTGGTACCCCCCTCATTACCTCTCTCCCTCAGTGGCGAAGGGTGGAGGTAGGCTGTTAAGATCCGCCATAAACAGTGCACATTAAACTTTTTCAGACATACATATTTGTTTTCATTGATATAAGACTACAATTTACAGATAGTGTTGGTTAGTTTTTAAAATTCAATTAAACTCTGAGAAACCAAGCCATAATAGATAATAGTCAAAAAATACATGTCTATCTATAAAATATCTAAAAATATGCAATTAAATCATATATAACTTTGAATATTTTATAAATAGAATAATATTTTTTATTTATTATAGTTTGGTTTAGGCAGGGCTTAATGAATTAAAAAAATTAACCAACAATATGTGTAATATGTATTTTTAATCCAACGAAAACAAATAACTATGAATGAAAAAGTGTGCGCAATTTTATCGTATTGCCCAAATTAGACCAAAACTATTATGGTTTCGTTTAGGCAGGGCTTAATTGATTTTTAAAAACTAAGTAACACCATCTGTAAATTGTAGTCTTAGTTCAATAAAAACAAATACATATGACTAAAAAAGTTTAGTGTGCACTATTTATAGCGAATCTTAACAGCCTACCTCCACCCTTCGCCACTGCAGTCTCCCTCACTCTTCAAGTAAAGAAAGTACATGTTGTAATGCTTTCTCGCTAGTCATTACATCGTGTTGCAGTATCTGGCCGTTGTAATCTGCGGAGGCTCTAAATCTGAAACAATACATAGCCAAACAGAAATATCTTATAACTTTTAGAATATAATATAGTAGATAATCAGTACAGTCGTCCACTTAAATACAAACTCTATTTTAGTATGCGTATATTGGATATGGTATACTATTTATTTATAGTATAATTATATTTGATGGATTATTGCAATAATTATTTATGATCGTGGTTGTACTGAAAACGATTATATTTTTGTATTGAATCTTGCTTCCCTCAAACGCCGTTCTTCATTATCATGAGAATGGGAAGATTCTGAACTGACGCTGGATAACAGACTATTGGACGATATACACAGCGCTCGAAATGGAAAAGTTTACGAACCGGAGCGCTCGACAAATTTTCTGAAGATATTTACATAGTCATCAAACTGTATGTGTATTTTATAAAAATAAGTGTGTCAGATTTTCTATTCTATGGCCTATCTAGCTCAGATGGTCAACATATTTTTTCCACAAGACGGAGCGATAATTTTACAAATTTCACGAGCCGGAACGGCGCTCCGGTGCGTTCCGTTCCATTTCGAGCCCTGGGTATACATCTGGACGACGTACAGTGAAATACACGAAAAAAATACACCCAAAATAATTTAAATAATAATAAAGAAAAAAATGTGTTGTACTTTTGAATTCCAATTTTGCACTGAACTACTTACAGTGGTGTTGCACAATAATCGTTAGAAACAAATCAATACCCTGCAAATTGCATAATTGATTTCAATGAGCTTTTGATTGGCATACCTACTATAAATTACATAAAGCTTAATTAATATGAACAAATAGTCAATAAGCTCGTAAAATATTTAATATTGATGGTTATTTATTAGCAACATTGTGCAATCACGAAAATTCCAGTGTAAAATAATATGTAAGTGAAAGATTTCTTCAGTTTGGACTATTCTTTAACCCATAAGGCGGCACAAAACAGAATAACTAAATTTTGTTTAAACATAATTCATAATTTGTTTAATTGCCAAAATATTTTCTATAGCAAGAAAGCGGCGCTAAAAAGTATATGAGCAAATATTTGACTTAATTATTGTTTGATTAAACCTAAATCACAGGGTATTTAAAATGTTATCTTTGTTAACGTGGATTATTTTACGTGCAGCGTAATGCGATTACATATTTATGTCATCTTCTTTTTATTTGGTTAAGCAACCCAGAGTGGCCCCGCGCAAGTCCAAGTAGTAGATTCCAAGTTTGACGATCCATTACTTCCATGCTTCAATTCAAAACACCGATGCACATAGTTTATGTTTATGACATCGTAACCTCGCCTCCATTTCAAATTATTTTGAGCTTTCGTACAATACCTACCTGCACATCATGTCCTGCCCGTCGAAGTCATCTGATCCTAATATGACTCGTGATGTATACAAGTCAAAACATACATATAATCATATCAGTAATATACTTGATAATGATCGATCACATATGTGGTATCCGTGATAACCGAGCGGTTACGCGTTAGGCTTATAATATTGCGGGTCCCGGTTTGAATCCCAGGTCTAGAAAATTCACATGCTGTTTTTCAGTGCGTCTTTGGACCTAATAGGTTCAGCAAGTGGCTGACAGTCATTTGTCGTCCAAACAAATAAAATGTTAATACCTACAACCCCCACTCCGTGGAGGCCCACATGATCTTTTTAGTATTGAACATGATAGAAAAAATCCGTGTTATCCCTGGACAAGATACCATCATAAAATTCTACCCTAACCCTTTCAATGTGTATTTTGGACTCAGAGTATGGACCTAATAGGTTAAATAAGTAGCTTACACCTCTTTCTCGTAAAATGTATATTAATTCTAGATCCATATTATGATCTTCTTAGAATCGAACATGTTAAAAAAAAAATATTGAATTTTTTTTAAATACACACATGCAATTAAAATGTATAAAACTTGATATTTTCTTGTATGGCGTCAATATGTTGGATACGTCTAAAATTCTCAGGGAAGCTATTTGTACGTTTGGCTTTCTGTTATAAATTAGATTATGTCTTTTTGGATGTTTTTAAATTTTATTAAAATGTTTGTATATTCTCAACAAACTAAAATTTAAAAACATTCATGATTTTATCACAGAAACCCAACCTTACAAAAAGCTGCCTTGAGAATTGAGGTTTTTAGACTTATCAATATAATTTCACGCCATACACGGATTTTATTTACTCTTCTATGTTAAAAGTTTGCCGACACCTAGTATGTATAAGTACTTACATAATTTTGCTAAGAACACAATACTAATATTGTCGTCGTTCCTGTGGTTTTTTTTTTAATCTACATGATAATAAAGTATAAAAACTAAGTATCCATGTAAAATGTATAGTTAGTATAGCCGTTAGTTTATTAGCTGTTATATGTATTATTTGGGGGATGAACGTATTGTTATTCTCACCCCCGATATTATGTTTAAGTTCAGATGATTGTTTGTGTGTGAATGACATAATATGTTCGGGCAGTGATGAATAGAGACACGAGTTGGTATTTTCTTGGTTTTATTATAGTAATAAAGTTCGGTAACACGACACTAGGAAATGCATAAAATTAATTCTAATTTGAGTTTAAAGGTTTAAATTATTATACTTTGGAAGTTAGATATTATGAGATACGGAGCAGTGGCGCGTGTCGACTACATTTTAGTAAAGTTCAAGGACGACCGTGTTTTCGTTGCATCATTGCCTATGGTCTATAAATGACCATAAACTACAACATGGCATCTACAGGTAGGATATTTAAAAAAATATTTATTTCTATTTTAAAAATAATGTTGATACGAAGAAGGCGCAGTTTATATAAAGTATTGAGAACCAATGTACTTTTGTTCATGAAAAACAGAACTGAATGTTTAAAGGTTTAAACCATGTAATAACCACCCCTCTAAATTTAATAATCAAAACTGATTAGATAGTAACTATTTTCTATTAAGAATTCGCAAATGTACCTACACAAGGAAACTTTTTAATTAAGTCAGATTCTGAGTGCGATATCAGAATAAGATTATACATAGCTGATAAGAAGAGGCTACATCCCAAACTTTGGCCGTAGGATTTTAGTTCAATTCACAGCTTAAAGCGTAGCGACACACCTATCTAATTTTATAATGTTACATAACTATTAATCATAGGTCAACATAATTTTATATGTATCTATTAATTACTTTTGCGAAATTATTTAATGTAATTTTTGTTTAATAATAATATACTTACTTGTATATTAGTTAGGGCTTTAAAAACCTGGGGTATATAAAACTATTTCAATATCGACTAAAACCACGCTGGTCAAAGCGGTTGAGGTTATTATTTATTAAAAATCAACCATTACGCTCCTTTCACATTATACAGTTTTGACCGTACGGCAAAAAATCTAACTGCGACAATCTTTTGGTGGCGTGAACCAGAGCATGGCCTTTTTCACATTACACGGCGATGATTAAAAACCGAAACGGCGCCGTCTAGCAGCCGTCCATTCCATTGTATTGACGGCGCCCGGACGGCCACCGTTGACTCAGTAGTGTACGTGACGATTTTAAATCGACAACATTCAACCACAAACTGAGCTTGTGATGGAAAAAAACGTACATAAACCGTATAGTGTGAAAAGAGCGTGAACTTGTTGCCAATTCGGATTTTTACCGTTCGATTTTATCCGTATGGTTAAAACCGTATAGTGTGAAATAAGGGCTATATTTCGAACTGGGGTAGGAACTATTGGCATATTTTTTGGATAATAAATTTTTATCAATAGAAAAATCATAGTTTTCGAAAATTGTAAACCTTGCGGACATATTCACAAAATAAAATGAAGTTTGATTTTAGGTTCCCTTTCTCCACCCGTCATGTAATGTACAGCCATGGATATTAAGAGCCGCCTTCCATGACACTTAAAACGTAAAGATTGTACGTGCTCACTTTGCTATCCCGATACGGAGCCGCACGGGACTGATGTAACAACCATGCACTGCGGTGCTTAAAAAAAGATTTTGTGACATCACTCAGTGACATTAAGTGGTATCTATATCCGCATACTGAATATCAAGATTTGAATTCGATGATGACTCTACGGAGGAATTGGGATCAATTCGATTAACTGCTATTCATACGACGCTGCAAATGCCTCAAAGTCGGCCTCGGTTGATGAATTATGAAAATAAATATGTTTATCACTCCAATGAATAATCGTTAACGGCCCACATGCTCAGCGTATGTCAAAATTGAGGTTTAATGCTATTTTCAGAGCATAACCCTGGACATTCCTGTCTGCCATGTGTTTAGAATATGTAAATCTTGCCCATTTTTTAAATAATAAAATGCCTAATTCTTGTCAAATTTGGGATCACAGAGTTATCAATATAATTTTTTATCGTAAATATTTCACTATAATAATGTCGACATAAATTTTACTAATGGTTTTATAAATGCTTTTAAAAATTAATAAATATAGAAAATCTTAATACCACTGCATATGGGTGTACTAAAATATGACTATATTCTAAAACATTAGATCGAGAGGTTTAAAATAATACTATTTTATGTAATAAAAATACTTTATGCAGTCATCAAATGTTCAAAATAAATATAAAGGATAATAAGGCTTCAAAATTATATAAATATATTATCTACAACGTTTAAGGAATGTTCAGGATCATGCTTTGAAAATAGCAAAAAACCTTCATTTTGACCTACGCGGCGCACGTACCCCCTTAACATTTTAATGCAAGTGACACAAACTTTCACTAGGTACCTACTGTCTTTTGCCTAAGATGCAGTTTTCGAGTTTATGTTACCCTATTTAAGGGAAGTTGTAATATTCAACCATACGTAAGAGTGTTTTGTGAGTAAAATAAATTGAGAAACGCTGATCTAGATGATACGATATGCCTCACATAATACGCTATAATTTAGTATCATTGTGAAAATAGCAAGTATTTATTAACTCATATGCTTTAGTGCAGTTAAGTCTAACCGGTAGCTCGTCAGTGCATGGTAACCAAATAAACTATTTGAAGGCGAATCTGTATCATTCTGTAATGATAATGACAATTTTTTGACTTTTTATGTGAATGTAATATTGGAAATATTGATAGTACCTACTGGAAGAGTTGAAGTATTAATATTCAAGAAAAAAATGGCAATGAACACAATTGATGAAGCAGTTTATTAATAAAATATGTTAACTCCGTAATGAAAATCAAAACACTTCTTGGAAGCAAGGTGGAGGGTGGCGCCAGCCTAAGAGTAGGGAGAAGGAAACATGGCAGTGGAATGGATAGGATGGTAAAACTGATTGGTGAGCAACTGCTCTCAATCGGGGGAATATTAATTAAGTTCTTAAAGACTTAGCGGCGTCAGCTCTACGGGCATAACGCGCTGAACAGATTGAAAATAGGTTAACATTTCGTGCTAGGGACGACAAAGGGATGCGGAAATACCTACGGCAGGTAGCTTCCTACTTAAAACTTAAAAAAAATGGAATTTATACTAATAGATTAATTCGATGGCCGGAGGGGAACAATAACATAAGTCGAATTTTAAGATTTTTTTAAAATGGAATTTATTATTGTATTATTTTATATTTTTGTAAACAAAAGAATGTTGCATAAATCAATGACTTATTTTGTAATGATATTTTTTATAAATTAAGGAAAGATTTCTTTGAAAAACTGTCACCAGACTGAGTCCTGAAAAACATGCAATATTAAATTATGTTTCTCTTTTTTGAAAAATGAAGTCCTATATACAAGTTTAGCATCCACTTCCCAAACTCATTGGTCGCAAAGCTTCTGAATATTTTTTACAATAAATCGTCTCTGTTCTGGCAGAACACATTAACTGGAGAATACGAGTTTTGAGTAATTTGACTTTGAAGTTGTTAAAATGTTTGAAATGTTCTATCATGTGAGTTTATTAAGTAATCGTAAAAAGGATGACTTTAAAATAAAGACTGTTTATTTATTCAGAAGGTTTCCAGACGGTAAAGTTTGAAATAAGGAACATTTTGGTATAACTAACAATATGTCATTTTTTCGAATTAGTGTCTTCTGCCAGAACAGTAACGAAATAATTATTTAAGTAGGTTTATATTTTAATTTGTCAGATAAAAATAAATTATGCAAAGTTGTTATTAAAATATTTATATTGACCAAAAATAAAACTATTTAAAAAAGAATTAAATGCATGGAGACAATATTAAAAGCCAATAAATTAATATTTCGTACTAAAAAGAGCAACTTTTCTGCACTTCAGCACCAAGAATCTACTGATATTACAAATTACGCACATTTAAAAGCTTTTATTAGATATCAGTATAAATCACAACTTTATGACGATTTGGTTTTCTGCGGAGGGGGTGGGGGGTCGGTGATTATTTTTTCAGATTTTGCTATAAACAAGTTTGGGCCTGCACGACAGAATGTCCGTGTTTGAAACGTTGGGTTACGGTTTCGAACCTACAGCAGGTGATACCTCATGTTGATTGTTTCAATGTGTATTTCGTCCTTGTTCTGGCAGAACATACTAACTGGAGAATAGTTTTGAGTAATTTGACTTTGAAGTTGTTAAATTTTTTGAAATGGTCTATCATGTGGTTTCGTAATCGTAAAAAGGATGACTTTAAACTAAAGTCTGTTCATTTATTAAGAAGGTTTCCAGACGGTAAAGTTTGAAATAAGGAACATTTTGGTATAACTAACTCAATATGTCATTTTTTCGAATTAGTGTCTTCTGCCAGAACAGTGACGATTTGATCCAATAGGTTGGGTGAATCAGTCCTAACTAGAGATTCCAATCCCGGGATCCCGAACTATTTTCGATACCTATGAATCCCGGGATTGGTAAACATAATCCCGAAACTTTCGGGATTGAGTTTTTTTTATCAATTTTTATGGAAAATAAAATAAAAACGAAAATATAACAGAAAATATACTTATAGTAACATACAACTACATTAGAAATATACTGAGTTTGAATGAAGTTTGATCTATTACCCATGTGTTGCCAATTCATTTTATTTTTTAACATAAATTAATAACAATGAGAAAGATTGGAAAAAACAATGCTTCGCACTTTTAACAAAGTGATTCCACCATGGATTTTAATGCATTTGTCATTTTTTATTTTATTTGAACTTGTATTTGTATTATTTGTCATCTTTTCATAAATAAATAAAACTGTTTTACTTTCTCATTATTATTTATATTACATTATTAATTACTCCATTAAACCTATGTATGTATTTTCAAGACAAAATACATGAGTGTAAGTAAGTCCCATATAGATGACAGAACATGCACAGTGAATGGAGTCCCATTAGAGAGAACACATTCCATTATATACCTGGGTTGCACTCTGGATGATGACTGGAACCATACCACGGAATTGAGATGCCGAATCGAGAAAGCCAGGGTGGCGTTTACTCGTCTAAAAAAAAGTATCATGTAGCCATGATAATATACACCTGGGAATCAGAACTAGAATGGTGAGATGCTACGTCTTCTCGGTCCTCTTATATGGAGTAGAGGCTTGGACGCTCACAGAAACGATTCTCAAAAAACTTGAAGCTTTTGAAATGTGGGTGTATAGGCGCATGCTTCGTATCAGCTGGAAGGACAAATTTACAAATGTCGAGGTGATGTCAAGGATGAAAAAGACCAAAGAAATAGTCAAACTAATAAAAACCAGGAAACTGGCATACTTTGGCCACATCATGCGCCATCCCGAGAAGTATCGCCTTCTACATCTCATCATTCAAGGGAAGATCTCCGGTAAGCGATGTCCTGGTAGAAGAAGAACGGCCTGGCTCAAAAACCTCAGGGACTGGTTTGAGATCAGCACTCCATCCCTATTCAGAGCAGCGACGGACAGGGGCCAAATGGCCAAATTCATCGCCGACGTCTGATAACGGATATGGCACACAAAGAAAGATGTATTTCCAAGATTGAACGTACACAATATAACCAATAAATGTCTTAAATAGTATAAATTATACTAGATTTATTTTTGACAGATTTTACAACGTTATTTGTATACATAAAAATTTTATATTAACGGGATCGTCAAATCGTAATCCCGAAATCAAGATTTTGGCTCGGGATTGTATCCCTATTCCTAACTACTTTACTGCAATTTGTAAAAAGTATGTTAATAGTATTAATACCTCTAGTATGCGAAGGCCCTGAAGCCTTGTTTTCATTAGTAGAGTTAACGTTAGTCTACTTTGGCAAGTATTAGCATTCCTTCTGACACTGTCAGTGAAAATCTTATTGGTATAGTATTAGACATAATATAAATAATAGTAGTGACTACTGTCTATCGAAAAGTATTGAAGTGATAAAATTTGGAAAGTAAAAAAATAGGCAATAATTAAATCATACTGACCTATCGTATTTGTAGATCTTCCAAAAAACTACAGGGGTAGTTTATAAGAGTACATTAGAATGTAATATACATACCCATAAAAACAATTATTTGTTTTTTTTAGCAAACAATAGCTTTCAAAGATTTTTAGGCTTCCACGAGCCAATGCTAATTCAACATTCTGTTTTGGGCTTTCGTGTGTTCGGAAAATTGATTTAAGTACATTATTTCATAACAGGTAGGAAGATAAAATAATAAAATGTCAAATAACTCTTTTTCAGGATTGATAACATCTATATAAGATCGAATAGTTAGTTACCGAATTAATTAATTTAGAAATAAATGGAAGTATGGATATCTCGTTTGGTATTTTTTTAAATTTGATATATTATCAGGAAATAATTGATGGTAAATCTATTAATTTATAGTCTTTTTACCACGTTTTTCTTAGCTCGTATTCTTGTTTGTCCGGTGGTTGTTTATCCAGTACAAATCTTGGAATCGATGTTTAACTAACTTCCCGGCTAGCTAGACATTTGAAACTTTGAGAATATATCAGAACACGATGCCGATGCATTCTTTTAAAACTTTACATTGTTATGATTTTGAGGTTACATAATATAATATATTATATTATGTACATCGTATGTACGTACCTAGTCATTTGTGGAGAAATATGATTTTTGTAATATTAAAAATGTACGTTTGTATACTGTTGACTAATTTTAATATTTTGGTGGAATAAGTTGGAAATACGAAATATTAAAATGTATTAAGCAATTTTTGACAGGTCTATTACAAAACGGCTAAAAATTAACGAGTTGGTTTTTAATATGCTATATCTTCGGATGTCTCTATTTGCTTAAATAATACGTGCAAATTAAGCAAATATTCTCGTGTATGTAGGCATATAGATAAAAGTGAAATTGTTAGACAATCGATAAAAGTGGTGTTTATGTGTGATGTGTGATTCATAAGTTCTTAAAAATCTTTTAGATTCTAGACTCTAGAGTCATAATAATATAAGTGACTTTATCCTAACAAGTTAAGGTGTTAGTTTGTAGAAGATTTATAAATCGTATACAAGAACTTCGGTACTTCAAGTAGTGAGATCGTGTTAAATTAATGGTTAACATGCTTCAACATCGACTTGCTTTCGTAAATGATGGCGAAGAGTTTTCTCGGAAAGTGTCCTTTATGCGCCTTTAATGAGAAGTACAAGTGATTACTTGCTAGTCTACAGTATTAATTAGCGGAACTACCTTCCCACACAAGCCAAGTCACACGCTGCAAACTGTGTGCGCTATAAAGCATTTTTTGAAAAAGAGGTTTGAAGTATTTTACCGAATTGTTTGTGTGCAGTAAATTTGAATTATGGACGTACATTATTAAAAATGTAGAACAGTATGGGGCTCATACCCACCAGTGGCGTTATAGATGATATATATGTGGAGCATCTCCTGAAATATTTGTATCATTTATTAATAAATTTTATCGTTATTTTTTATGCAGTTGTATGGAAAATTTGAATTCATATTACTTATTATTAATATTTTGTGAATATTTAAAAATATTATAGCTCTACCACAGGGGTTCTGTCGCCGTGGATAGCCCCCCCTCATCATGCAACAGTCAGTGCTCCAAAGGCGATCTACATGCTGCATATATATATATATATATATATATATATATACATACAGTGAACATTACAAATTAAAAATTCAAGACGTTCCCAACACAACATTTAAGAAAAGGAAGAAATAATATTAAAACAGTGTAATGAAGAAAGAAATACATTATGCAGTACCACAAAAATAGTATAAAAAGTAAATAGGTATAAAAATTATAAAGCATGATCTGGCATTGAGGGAGGCGCGAAAGTTGGTGGTGGACCAAGAGAAGTGGCGCGAGCTTGTACTTGCACTCTACCCAAATGCTGGGTAAAGCAAAAGTGACTAAGTAATACCACAGACTATATTTATATTTATATTTATCGGCCGCCTGCCAAGATTCAGTTTGTTACAAACCCCTAAAACAATACGTACAAAAATAAAAAAATGGCATGTTGTATTCTACGAGTTTTTCAACAAAATCCCTGCAAGCAAAGTCACCGCATGCCCTATCACTCACATAATATATAATATTTTGAGTTATTTTTCCGAGTCAATAGTATCTCAATTTAATATTAATTCTATCACCGGTCGGAGTCAAAATTTCTGGATGAAAGCCTCCACTAATCAAATATTTTTCCACTGCTCTTGGTCATAAGCATTACGTTCTAATAGATTTCCAGCTAACAACTAATTGGTTAATCCGATAGCATAAGAATGCTAATTAGTACCTATTCCGTATCACTAGATGATGGTGTTTGTCCAGCAATTACCCATTCGATGAGAAACAAGTCCAGTTTAGCTACCAGCTACTAGCTAACAGCTAAATTGTATAACATTTTTATAATAATATACATATCAGTGCTATTTTGGAACTGACTAATAGTATTATAGAATATATTGGAAATGGCGCGTTTAAATAAAACATGTGAGTTATTAAATGGAATGGGCGGAGGAATAACTATGCTAGTTACGAGTTCCAGGTAGAATTGATTTGACTGGCATAGTAAAAAGCTTGGTGTCACGCAAATCTCAATGGGATATGAAAGCTTACCCTTTGGAATTGGTTTGGTGAGTCAACTTGATTTTTAAGACACATTTTAAAAGCATAATTCAGTGAAACGATAAATAATTTTCAACTATAGGTGCGACGAAATTTCGGACTCGCTGCCAATCGGAGAGCGAAAGTCGAGCTGTGAACATGTCAATTTGTTTTGTGATGGCGTCGGGGTAATTAATTCTTAAATCGTATATAGATGACTAAAAAACGTTACCCATTTACTTGAAAAAGAAAACATGTCAATGAATATATTATTATTATTACTAATAGAACAATAAACATAGCATTAAATGGACGCATGTTGAATTTTTATGACAAATTATGTTTTGTTCTACACGCGTCGTTTGCACAATCTTTGCATCACGTAGTCACGATCGTTTTAGACCGTGCCTCAGCTGAAGTATAGTCTTAATATTTAGTGAGATAATAGTGTGATGTTTCCAATAAAGTAACCTGCAGTGTAAAAGACTAATTGAATAATTAGCATTAGTAAGCTTTTTTCAGTTAATTTGTATAAGTATATAAAAGCTCTATCTAAAGCATCTTTGGCAGAACTTATGGGACATTGCAGTGTTGAGGCGTCTATACAGAGAGGGAGTTAGGCGAACAGTCGGCCGGCGGCTGTTTGCCCGCCTCTAATGAATACGCCGTAATTGGCATCTGATAACACGGCTAATGAAACAATGCTCAGAAATGTAATATTGCCGCGTGTTGTGTGCTGGAGCCTCCATCACGATCCCCGAACTCTTCGCTCCTCCACGCCCCGCCCCGCAAAAGCTCTCTTACGCTTTTTTCGAAGCCTTGGATCGGAGGTCAAACGGACGGGATTAATAAATTATGACCATTGAAATATTACGCAACAATTGAAATTATATTATCAGTAAAAGTTATTAAACATTTAAAATTTGAAACATCTTCTGAAACATAATATTCAAAAAAAAATCGGTGTGTGTACTTATGTACGCGCGTTAGAAGTTATACTTTTTTGGCGTAACAAAAAAAAACAAAACTTGTCATAACCTAGATTCTTCGACTAGCTCTCAATTATCTTGTTAAATTACACGCTCAAGAAAAAGGACCGCTTATTGGAACGCCGTTGGTTTATTTATATACACTTTAACTTATATTACTAAATTATATAATTATTTATCGTTGTTTTTATTTAATAAATTTACAATAACAATAATAAATTCGCTGCCTAGGCAACGGAACAATTCTAAACTATAATATTATACTGTATAATCGTCACGGTTAGAGTATCATACTGTGGCGTAATGGTAGTGCGTTCGGCTGATAAGCGAACGATCGGTGGTTCGAATCCAATCGAGTGCGTTTATTTTTGTGTGAAAAAATAAATTATGTGTTACATGTCAAACGCCAAAAATACACTCTGATCTGATTTTCCAAACGCGCCTAAAGAAGTATAACTTCAAAAAAACTTATAAAGGGTGTATTAGGTACCTACATAAGGCTTCTCTAAATAATTCTAAAGTGTTTAATAAACTTTTATTCAACGAATAATTTACAAGATTTGAAAATGTAACATTCCATATAATATTGAACATACATAAATTGAAAACACCTCAGATATTTATACTCACTAGAAAAAATCTTTATTAAAAATTGTTAGCACGTTTAACGTCTACTTACGTTATAACCTTAGATTAAAGAATACATAGTTATAACTACATATTTGGCGAGAGCCGGGCGTCGATTAGTAATGAAGTCAATTAATAATCCTTGATTTAAAACACAAAAACCGATAGTTAATTACAACACAATGTGATAAGCATTTCATGTAGGACTTACTAGTTTAAATTATCGTACTTAAGTAGGAGGCCTGATACAAATAGTACTAGTATTAGCTCAAATCCCGCCGGGCGTTGTATTTTTTCAAATGTGATTTTTCTAGTGTATATACCTACACTACATTTCATCGTAAAACATATTATCATCTCTAGATAATGGCCTCTGCAACGAGCCCGAAACGTCGAGGAAAGAAGGAAGAAGGACACACGGTAGAAACCAAAAAAATCTACTACGATAATTACTATAACCATTATTTAAATAATATTTCTTAACATAAAAACAGATTTATTGATACGGAAATAGCAAATAGCCTATATGAAGGTACAGGGATCATATCATTATAAATCGTACACGTTAAAATTAACGTCAAAAGCCTTAGTGAGCATTGACTACAAAGCCTTTTGTTAATAATAGAGTGCGAAAGCTCCAGGAATGAGAAGTGGGGTGTATTCCCACCGTCTCCTTATTGGAGCGAGGCTAGGCCCAAGCGTGGGTCCTTTGGCAATCCTGTCATACACCCCTTCTGATCTCTAAGGACCCTTTACTCATACTAAGGGCTTGTCAACTTCGTCATTCAAAACGGTCTATGGCAGGGATATGAAACCAGCGGTTTATTTTTTTCACACAGTTTTGTGACTTTTTGTGATTTTTTTATAGTCAAGTATCACAACTAAACATGTATATAATTTGGTGTTATTTAACGTACATATTAAAATTATTTAAAAAAGGTACTTATTCGGTATTATACTAAGAAAAATAATGTGTGAAAAATATACGCATTATTTATTACTTAAATTATTAAATTAGTTTTATGAAGAAATTGGGCTTTATCACAATTTTACATAATGAATATCGACATAATTATCATTTTTTTTAAATTTATATTAAATTATTGCTCTGAAATTTAATGTGAAGCATGGCCACCTCTTGAAGAGACCAATTATTATTAATAACCTTTTTACGAGAAATTGTTAGCCATTCATTCGACGAATTAGATTCCTGCTTTATATTCAAATACATAAAATCTTCACACGTCAATAATTTTCCAGATTCGATAGATTCAATCCAGAATTTCTGTATGAAACAATTTTAGTCAATATAATATAGCAATATATTATGCCTTCTCGGTTGATTTCTCATAATGACCACTCTCACGTGTAGTTATCTTTTCAATGCTTACCAAGCTATCCATGCATAGAAACCGTTTGTGGTTTTGTACTGTGTGCTATAATATTTAGCCCCAAGCTTGTAATATTAAGTGTCTTATGCGTTAATTACATTGAGCTACTTTACGAGCTGTTTTTTGGCGAATTTAAAATTGGGCGAGTCAGCTACTGCAATTGTGATGATGACACACAAAACTTTCCATTCACTGAGAAGCCAACAAACTAGCGACTTTAGCGTTTTTTACCGGGAGATCGCTACTGCGCCCTATTGCGCAGACGCAGTAGGCCCACACGCCGGCGTGTAGCGTGTAAATTTGACCGGCGTTTAACTTTTCTCGGTAGATTGTTTACAATCTGCTTGTTTGTTAGCTTGTTCGATAATGACACTGGACGACTTTACAGGCAGATTATAAATTCGCCAACAAGCAGCTCGTAAAGTAGCTCAATGTCATTGACGCATTACTGTATATTTTAATATACACGCTCAAATTACCTAGTGAAAATATATTTCCATGAACAGAAATCATAAGTATTGTATGGAACACGATTCAAAATCACGTGCGGTTTCAGTCAATGGATGGTCCTCTACTTATATCTGGGCAGAGTGAAAGTTGCTTGTAGTAAGCTACTTCACTTGATCTCTCCAGCCGGTGCCCTTTCGAATTTTAACTTTGCCACTACATATTTTTGCCTCATTGGGTGAAAGGTCAGAAAATACTTTTAATGAGTTGTACGATTATAATTATTTTCTGTTGTAAGGGAAGACGGGGCACATTGATGCATTTTTTTGTGCCATTATATCTCTCAAAAATGTTTCATCCATTCTCTACTTAAAAGTATTGAATATGGTTCTTCATACACGATGAAACATAAGCGTAATAATTTCAACTTTTGAACAACATTTGGAATTTGTATCAAATTACCCTGGTGCCGAGGCAAATAATTGATACACTTAAAGGAGTAGATTAATTCACCTAGTATAATGTGTTTTTACAAGGTGGTAATAATTATGATAAGTTTAGTAATTTGTAAATGAAAGAAATACTTTGACATACATGAAAAAGTAAACAATATATTTTAATACATACTTCGAAAATGATTCAATAAAATGCCGTTTTTACGTTCCACCTGATGAATTTTGCAGCCAAAGCTATTTATCAACATCAGCTGTGTCTATAAATCAAAACTGGCGTCATAAATTTGTACATAAAATGAATAATCAGGAACGGTTTCATCCGTTTCAAATGCATTTTCTCAAGTGAGTTGTTAAAATGGCACTGTCCGTAAAAATATAAAAATAACATATATATGTATGTACAAGGCAATCGGATATACTTGTCAACATGAGTACAACCTAATAGATTAAATGCAAAATCGCCACTCATGTCGAAGTCAAAAATGAATTAAAAATAATTTTAAGATAAAAAGAACTGTTTATATCCAACGTTTTTAAATTTTCTGTTGAATCATATAAACTTGACTTGACTAGCTTAAACGATCAAAAAAAAAATTGTGTTTGATAGAAATAATACTGAAATGTCATTTTGATTTCCATAATAACGCACCTATATATTAATAATCTAGTTGCTAGGACCACCCACTTAGCAACCAATAATAGTGGATTGGATTACGGATTTCTTCCAAAATAACTTTTAATACAAAATAAAATTAAATGAAAATGAAATCAATTCTACTTAAAGATGTCTAAAAGTATTAAAAGAATGCATCGGCACCGTGTTATGATATATTCTAAAAGTTTAAAATGTCTAGCTAGACGGGAACTTAGTTAAAAATCGATTGCAGGATTTGTACCGGACAAACAATCACCGAACAAATAAGAATACGACCTAATAAAAACGTTGTAAAATGGGTTTATGTGCAAAGTGCAAAGTCACAACCGTCCACATATAATGACATGCAAATTTGATTTCCCATTAACAGAGAGGTTTCTAGTTTTATACAACTCAAGAGTAATAAAATTGAAAAATATTTTTCGATTTGTCTCTTTGAAACGCACGAAACTAGTCCGAATTATTATTAAGCCGAGTAGAAATAGTAATAAATATTGTGTTTTAATTTCATTAATAATTGACAATTAACTCATTAGAAAATATAATATATTATAATTATTGTAAATGACCGGGTGTCGCTGGTTTACAACCCTTCCCTGGGGCGCCAAGTTTTGACGCAATCACATTTGGCTGATTTCCTTCGCACAGAAGCCGGTGAGTACGGTTCAACTCACTAATATGCTTTTCAATTCGACTCAATCCGAAGATATTATGTTTGACATTGATTGCCAATCATCGGCCCTTGAAACTCGACGACGAATTCCAATTAAATTGTGAGTTTTGGTATTGCGATTCTCGAACAGAAGTCACATTGGTTTTTGATAAATATTATCAGGCCGATTTGTTACTAGTTATACCTATTACTCCGAACACAATATGAATTGGTCAAATGTATAACAAAATTATCGTTAACATAATATATAACGTTATAATATACTAATTAAATAATACTTATACAAATTGGTCGTTTAATCCAGGGGTAGTCAACCTTTTTATACCTACCGCCCACTTTTGTATCTATGTTATAGTAAAATTTTCTAACCGTCCACCGGTTCCACAGTGATGGTGATTTATAAAGAAAATAATCATTATAAAAATCTTGTTAAAACCCCTACCGCCCACGATGAAGGCTGGAACACCCACTAGTGGGCAGTACCTAGGGACCAGGTTGACTACCCTTGGCTTAATCGATAAGTATTTCATCAAACAAATAAAAAATTTAAGTACCTATCTGTCTGTCCGTTTCTTCGGTTACACCTCATAAACTGTTTATTTAGAGAAACTTGCACAGCTTTTAGACTTCATTATTGGTAATTAATAGACTTTGATTCTCATTATATAAAAGAAATTAATGGAGAATGACGCGCTTGCAACAATATGACGTAAAGCGCGACTAGAGAAGTCGTAGGCAATCGCTAGTTTTTTTTTACAAACACCTCTCGCCAGGTTTCCGTACCCTTTATGTATGCATTACGCGTTCAAAGACCTTGGTTGGCATGAAACAGTGTGATTTGATTTCCTTACTAATTTAATCTGTTATTAAAAATATGTGATGAGAAAGAGGTAGCAGATGAAATGGCAATGGGGTAGATAAATATCGTAATAGAATGGTACCCGAGAGGTACTGAAAACCACCTGGATAGACGAAGATGAAATGACGAAAATGAAGAAGACGCAAATAAGAGTTCAAGGAGCTATGGGAGGCTTTCACCCAGCAGTGGATTTCCCAGGCTGAACATAATGAATAATTGCTAACACAGTTGATATCATTGATTCTGATTTTTAGGACTATTTGGATGTAATTATTTGGTATATAAACAATTAGTAGGTAACTAGATACCAGAAGACGATACCCGGGCAGTAAAGACGATTCAAATGGAAAATTACAGATTTGAGAATAAAAAATTTGATAAGTGGGTAACTATGCAAGATATGTTTGTAGACTGGCTTAATTATGTATTTTTACCAAAAATAAGTCCAAATACACATTATCGTCATCTCAAAACTACAACTAGATAACTTGATTTTCACTATTTTTGAGATAGCTATTGAATATTATTCTACATTTTCTTCTCTACAAAATAATAAAACTGGGTAAGTCAGAAGTTAATGGGAACTGTATTAATTATGTGTTTGGAAATATTAGATAACTTTAAAAACATAAATGCATTAAATAAATAAAATAATATATCTTCAATATTTTTTCATACAATTGAACACTATTTAATTGTTGTCAATTAAACAAGCACAATTTTCGATTTTAATTTTAATTATAGTCTAGATTTAAATCTAGTAAAGTTTACATTTCTTTTTCACAACAATGAGCAAATCAGAGTTATCTAGTTGTAGTATTGAGTTGACGATATTTATTATAAAATGTTCTTGATCATGATTATCAGAGTGTGTATTATAATTTATATTATTTAAAAAAAATCGTTCAAACCATATTATACAAAATAATATACCTGTTCTTAATAATATGTGACGGTGTATGGTAAATCAAATCATCATTGGGAAATTCATTTATGTATAGGTAGCTATAAGCCAACGAGCAATTTTCCCAGCCAAAGGGTTTGGTATAGTAGGTAATAGTTAATTCTGGCACTTGCCACAAGTGTTTGTCAGAGAGAAACTGTCTGTCTGGTATGACCATCGCATGACTCGTTGATTGATTTATACGACAGGTTTTTACTACTCCAATGGATTTTCAAACTGTATTATTTTTATAAAATTGACGCAACAATATTAAAATCATTAAAGATTCGTACCTACATAAGTTACTATGAAGAAATCGCATTTTTACAACGTTTTTCTTAGCTCGTATTCTTATTATTTGTCCGGTGGTTCTTTGTCCGGTACAAATTTTGCAATCGATTTTTAACTAACTTCCCGACTAGCTAGACATTTGAAACTTTTAGAATATATCAGAACACGATGCCAATGCATTTTTTATTACTTTTAGCCATCTTTAAGTAGAATTGAATTAATTTTCAGTTAATTCTGTTTTGTATGAAAAGTTATTTCGACACCTAGGGGTCTGGGGTCCTAGCAACTAAATTATTAATATATACGTGCGTTACTATGGAAATCAATATGACATGTCAAGTACATTTTTTTGATCGTTTACGCTAGTCAAGTCAAGTTTATATGGTTCAACAGAAAATTTAAAAACGTTGTATATAAAAAGTTCTTTTTATCTTGTAATTATTATACCTACACTAGTGACTAGGATATATTTTTTACCAGATGGAGTATAGATGGATATTATGGAAATATTAAATTATAAAAAAAGTTTTAAAACATACTGATTAGGATATTGAAGAAAATAAACAATCACTTTGATAATACAAAACGTTAAAGGGGGACATGCTCGGCGTAGGTCAAAATTGAGCTTTTATTGCATTTTCAAACCATGATCCTGGACATTCCTTAAACGTTGTACATAATCTATTTATATAATTTTTAAGCCTTATTATCCTTTATATTTATTTTAAACATTTGATGACTGCATAAAGTATTTTTGTTACATAAAATAGTATTCTTTTAAACCTCTCGCTCTAATGTTTTAGAATATAGTCATATTTCGGTAAGTACATGAATGTGCAGTGGTGTTAAGATTTTTTACATTTATTAATTTTTAAACGCATTTATAAAACCATTAGTATAATTTATGACGAGATAATTTTAGTAAAATATTCACGATAAAAAATTATATTGATAATCTCTGTGATCCCAAATTTGACAAGAATTAGGTATATTATTATTCAAAAAATCGGCAAGATTAACACATTTAGATAATTCTAAAGATACTTATTATAAGCTATGTCTTTGACTATTTAAGTTTGATAAACAGCTTACGAATATTGATTGCTTTATAATAATTATTGACATAAGAATAAGGTAGTGTTTTTTTGAAATACGCCATTTCTTTTGGCATTCCCCAGTGGTTAAGCTACAACATACGGCCGTAGCCATAAATTGACAAACTGTAATTAAAGTAGGGAGTAAAATTATGTTAACGCGCGTGTTTGTTTTGTTTTCAAACTGCGCATGTACCATGGAATAAAAAAAATATAAAATTTTTAGTCATAAATTAGGAATATAGTTTGATAATACGGATATGATAGTATAATTATTTTGAATTACTACATTACATCACCATGTTCGATCCTAAGAGGATAATATCATGGGCCTCCACAGAATGGAGATTGTGTTTATATGAGAAATATAATATGTTAGTTACTTGATCAATCTATTATAGAAATACTTTAGGTTCAAACAATATAAAAAGATGTGAATTTTCTATACCTGGGATCAAACCCGGCACTCTTGACATTATAAGCCGACACGTTACCGTTCAGCCATCGTGGGCGTAAAATTTGTTAAGTGTGGCAATTTTTTTATTGAATGATTAGAATATGAAGTCAACTAAATGATTTAGACGGGCGGATATATTTTATTCATTAAGAGCATACATAAGTGAAACAGCAAATAATTTTCAACAGTAGGTGTAGGTGGGACGAATTTTTTCACTCGTTGCTAATCGGAGACCGACAGTCGAGGTGTAAGCACGCCAATTTGTTTTGTGATGGCGTCGGTGGAATATATTTTTAAATCGTGTAAAGATGACTAAAAAACGTTAACCATTTACTTGAAAAAGAAAACATGTCAATTATTATTACTAATATAACAATAACATAACATTAATTGGACGCGTGTTGAATTTTCATGACAAATTATATTTCGTCATTTGCACAATCCGCGCATTGCCTAGTCACGATCTTTTTAGACCATGCCTCAACTGAAGTATAGCCTTAATGAATCCCACTGCCCATCCAATACAAAATGATCATAACTGCAAATTCATTGTTTCGAGAAAATCGCATTTGAAGTTTTGCATCAATTTAAAATACAGGTTTAACATGAAATATCTCTATTTTCCTAATGACTTACACTTATGGTATTTTTACAGTATAATTATATGAATCCTATGGTTATTTTTGCATTTAAAACAGGAAATCAAGATTTTAGCACTTGTTGTGCTTTTGCATTGGAGTCGGTAATCATAAAGTCAACAAAGAAACTGTGAAAATTTCTCTGGAATTTACGAGTGTTTTTCGCCTGATTACTGTAAGCCCAACTCATTATTATAATCATTATTAAGGATGATAAGGTGGGTTATAACTTATTTATTTTATGTTATGTATATATGTTGATTTTATTAAAGTCGTATTGCAATAGTTTTATTTAGTTTGAGTGCCTGCGATTTGTATTATGGTAAACCGCAAGGGAATTGATGGTTTTAAAACTTGCATAAGGTTTCTCTGGAATGCGTTGTATTCATTGTAAGCCGTGAACAAATTTGCGGTCGCAGAAATTAAACACTTTACCAAAGTAACGATTGCGCTGTAGTAGCAATAGTGATCTATCTACTAACTTGTCAAAACTGTTAAGTTGAGCATATAACGTAAAATCGGCACCATTTTTGGGTGTTCTCATATTTGTAGCATTCAATACCTTCAGCAAATACCTAAGTTGTATCTATTGAATCGTTTACACACACAATTGTATATTACACAAGAGTTCTGTATAATAAAGACAGAACAATTCAAGTATACAGTCTAACACAAAATTTACCCCGAAATCAACAAATTTAGTGATAAAAATGCTATGACGTATTCCAAGAGTTAACCATCTCCAATGTAATATTTCTTAACGACAGCTTTAGTAACCGCGATAACTAGATAGAGCAAGTTATAGCACAATTTTCCAGCTTGAGTTGCAATGATTTGGGAAATGGATACTCACACCACGACAGCAGTATGTAACATCGCGCCAATTGTTAGGAAATATATGTCATTGATAACGCGAAATAAAAAACAAATTGCAAGTCAATGTACATTTTGTACCATTTATAATACACAATGTTTGGAGGTATGATGAGGTGGTGGCAGAAGCTGCTTGGTTGTTGAGATTACAGTTTATTGGTTGATACAAGAATACACTGAATACGGTAATAATGATGATAACGTGAAGTTATAATCGCGAGGTAATGATGTACTTATGAGATAGATATGATCAAAAGATTAATTATAAAAATGCACTGAAAGACTTGATTCGAGTGGAATAATGGATGTACAATGTCGAGTGAAAAACTCGTCACAAAAGCAGCACATCTCGTGAAGGACTCGATGAGTTGAGTGTAGATTCATATATTGTTCTTCTTATTTATATTAATGCGGTACATATGTTACCATAGATATTGTCGTAATTCTCAATCAAAACAAACACTTTTGTTCTAGTTGTGATAGAGGAAACGCTGATAATTATTATTGGTAATGCTTTGTTTTAATAACAAAACCTACATATTAAAGTGTGTCACTAATTTAATGCAGAGTAGCATGATCGCTACAAATGTAACACATACGAAGCAAACGTGTCATTATAATATTATAAACGCTATGTTACGAGTATAATAATTCTTCGCTTACAATTCTTTGACTATGATTCCTTGTGATCCACAGTTATTCGACTGGTAATTTTTCACCGCAATCGTGGCAGTGGAGCATATTCATAATTATCTAGGATCAATATTCATCGTTGATGACGTATTTATTATTTTATGAACTCAATATTGTTTATTTTGATTTAATGTAACTTGATTTAATGCACAATCCTCCAGCGTAAATTTAATCTGACTGTGGCAAAACATTTTTGCAGTGACGCGATAATGGATGGTCTGACATGCGCGACGCGCTGAGGCGACTTAATGATGTAGAAAGACAAATATGGCACGTGTACGATTCCGGGAGACGAGTTATGTCGTGTAGTGGTGGCTTTAGGTGTCGAGCAGCCAATTAGGCGCGTCGTTCGCGGATATCGCGAGGGTGGGAACGGGAATGGACTGTAACGGACGATATCAGCTGTTTTATACATACCAACATAAATCCTCCGGTGTTTGAATTTGGAACCATGTTCATATCAGACTACACAAATTGACTGCTTAATCTATACACCAGCTAAATGCAATTTTGAACAAAAATTAGATATTGATGGCATATTCTTATAAAGCATGTTTTCCATGCTCAAACAAAATTTCACTAAACCTATAAATAAATCCGTTATCGTTCTTCATAAAAAACAGCTAACTGTAGGTGCCAAATTTCAAATATAGTGAATGGAACAACTCCGCTCTACAAGTATATAATTTTTCTTTGTATATAAAAGGAAAGCTAAAATAAAGTAGCAATAATTCATTGTGCAGTTTATTTGTAAAAAAAAAATCATTTTTGGAATTGTTAAATTCCGCTCGATAGTTAAATTATTAAGTTTTTTCTCCTTCTTGAACAATTTGACCAAATAGAGTTAGCCTTTTTGCTGATTAAGCAGACGAAATACAGAATGTTATTTTAAATATGAAAAGTGCCCATGCGACGACGGAAGTAACCAGGACGTCCTAATTTTACTCCTAGATTGTAAAATTTTTGGCAAGGAGCGGCAAAACCTGAACTTTTTAATACAGATGGCAGATGCGGACATTCGAGACCTTCCGGGGACCATAACAAACGAGGCCGGAAGAGTTGCACTTTTTAATTTCTGTATTGATGTAATAAAAAGAATCTAAATAATAAATGGTGACATGTAATGATGATTCATGCCTTTCAGATCCAGTGACTGCAGTCATATAAGATAGGAAAGTATATGCTCAGAATATCAGTCCTATGCGAAATTTCTTTTACCACGTCAAAAACTCGGCTATAAATCGCAGTCCTCAGATACCAATGAATATGACAAAATATTCATCAGAATCACCACCGCCTTGCGCTACAAAGAATTTTCCAGGGTTTTTGCAAGGCGGTTTCATAGGCCCTGGCCGAATTCAAATTAGCAATACCCGATGCGGGTAGAAGAGTAGTTTTCAATAAGGCATATTCTCTCAGCCGGCACAATTTTCATTTGAGTAGCATCAAGTAGAGTAGTTTGCGTGCCAAATTACTTAAAGAAACTCGATAGTAAATGCGAGGTATCCAAAAAGTCATCTAGAAAAAAAAAACCACACTTACTTACTCAATGTACGTGTGTGCTATTATAGTAGTGGATTTATAATTGATAATTTGGACAATCACTATTGACTTCAGCCTGGCTTGACTATTCTTTTAGCCAACCGGACTCTGGCATCCTGAAAGTTCGCTAGATACCAAGATGGTTTGAGCTGCGAAGATGCAAGATCCAAGATTGGCAAACGACCGGGATTTTTAGAGGCACCGTATGCCGAGGCCTTAAAACAGTGCAAACCAGTTATAAATTATTAAATTATATCAATATTAAAAAAAATAGCATATTACTCACAAATCGCATAGGTATTCAATATTACCCAGTGCATAACGAAATCCCTGCAACTAATATCAAAAGGACCTATTACCACTCAAATATATACGTAGATGTACATAAAAATATATTATTTTGTGTTATCACTATTAGTCATACCTAGGGCCCGGATTTATAATGCTAGTGCATGTTTTGTTAGGGTGTATGCACAGCTATGAGAGCTGCTTAGAAATCTGTTTTGAAAGGGACAGGATCCAAAAATAAAATTTTATTGTGCATATAAATGCATATTTGAGACGTTAGAGCACTAGTTAGAGCGTTAAATACATTAGTGTATATTTCACAAATAAATGCATGTTTTAGAGCTTTTGAATTTATAATTTTAGTTTTTTAAATTATTTTATCGAAATATAACTAAGTTAGGAAGGTAGATAGTGTTTAGATCACTTGCATTTTTAATGCCATTTTTGAGCTGTGGATTTATCAGAAAAAGTCAACTCGGGCACTTTTATTTAAAGTTTGCCCCATCACTTCTGTGGACGTTGAAAGGTCGTTTTCCACATATAAACAAAATAAGTCGTTGTTATTTTTTTAAGTTATGTTTGGTTTACATTGCATTTATTATTCAATTGTATTTTGTAATATTTAACTATTTTGAAAATTGTAATTGATTACTTTTATATTCAGTGTTTTGTTCTGCTATCGTATTATATCGAACTAGTTATTCAATTTTTTGTCATTAATATTGGGTAAAGTGGGTACCTATTTACAATTTTTTCCCACAAAAAATGTCAATTTTTAACTGCATATTTCTTCGGTTTTAGTGCATATTTTATTGATTTTAAGTGCAGACGTGCATGCATATAATCATGTTTTTTGCTGCATATAAATCCGCTCCCTAGTCATAACTGTTATCTTCGATGAATATCAGTCTGTCTCTCGAACCTGCATGTCCCTAAGCCCGCCACTGGTTGCAGTGGTTACACAGTTTCTATTATGACATTTGAATGCATTTTCCGCGCGAATGAAGTATGGTTAAGTTGATGAATTGCATAGATTCTTGTCAAGTTGGTATTTCCGATTTTCTAATATTAATTATTGTATTTACGCTATTAACTTACTCATGTTGAGTTTTAAATAATAATGCCAAAGTGTTGTACCTACATAATTACGCATTTATTTCATACGCAATATATAAATTACCTCAGGTGAAAAGCTACATCTATCTGGGACAACAAGTGTTTATAGATGGATGTATATTTGATGAAATTGTTCGCAGAGTAAAGCTAGGCTGGAGTGCTTTTGGCCGCCTGAATAATATCTTCAAAAATGAACTTCCACTGTGCCTAAAGCGCAAAGTGTTCAACCAGAGTGTGCTTCCCGTGATCACATATGCGTGTGAAACATGGACCCTAAGTAAAAGAGAGATCCAGAAACTTAGAGTAGCACAACGTGGTGCATGCTGGGCACAACGCGAAAGGACAAAAAGAGGAATGAGAGACATGGGTTTGCGATGTACCTAATAGAGTTTATTAAAAGCCTTAAATAGAGATGGGCTGGACACATAGCTCAAAGAAGAGACAATCGTTGGACAAATCTAGTCTTCCAGTGGTATCCAAGAAGTACAAAACGTCCGCAAGGTAGACCTATAGGCCGCTGGATCGATGAAATGACAAAGTTCTGCGGAAGTACGTGGCAACGCAATGCACAGGACCGAGAGAAGTGGAAACAGCTTGAAGAGGCCTTCATCCAGCAGTGAATAGATTCAGGATGATGATGATATAAATTACCTACCAAAAAACTTATAGTAGAATTGTAAAGTTTTCTTCATATGAAAATGCATTGCAACCACTTATAATTCAATAATTATTCAGTATAATAGTTCCAGAGGTAAGAAAGTTTTGTTTAACATCTTTTGTGATGACATTCATTACTTTAATTTATTATTAGTTATACGTAAGCAGGCATTACTGACCATTCAGATCCATGACTGGCAGATGACACTTAATGTCGCTTAAGGTAAAAGAAAGCAAGGCAAATCAAGATTGTTTTTAATTTTCTACATACAATATAATAATGAAAGTTAGTCGTATACAATGACATTTGGTCGTATATAAATCATGAGTGCATATAGGTAAATGGTGGGTGGAGATGCGGAGATTGAAATCATTGTACATCCATCTTTTAGGTGTCTTTATCCCGAGCTGTCTCTCGTTAGTTTGTTACACTCGGCCTCTCTACGTCTCTTTCGACGATATACACCCATCTACTCACAGGCCAATCCGGGGATCGAGTGCCTACTGGGGTTCTTAAAAGTGAGGTTAACATTTTTAAAACTGCAATTATTGATTACTTTCATTTTAAAATAATTAATAAATAACATAAACATCATATTAAAAACATGATTTAAAAAACTATATTAATGTGCGCTTTTTGGAAGTTCGATTTTTATTAGTAGGTTTATATTTATTAATAGGATTATATGGCCTCCACAGAGTAGAGGTTTGTATTAACAGATTTTGTTTTTACGAGAAATGCCAATCAGCCAATTGCTCAACCTATTAGGTCTATACCCTGACTCACACACAAATTGAAAAACAATATGTGTACTTGCCAGACCCAGGATTCAAACCTGGAACCCACGGCGTTATAGTCCAACGCTTAAGCCGCGCGGCCACCGTGGGTGTGAAGTTAGTAGGTAGGGACATCTTATTCTATGAAAAATTTTGTCAATACGATGTTTAGAACATGACAAAATTAAAATAATTAATAATTGATTCTTTTAAATGTAAGACCTATTGCATCTAAACATTAACCAATTCTACGAGCCTCCTTCTAATTGCGACAATTTAAACTAGTAGGTCATACATGGAATTTAATGTTTATCAAATTGCATTATTATTGACTAACGGTTTTTATGTATTAAATTAAGGAATATTAATTACCTTAGAGCGGAATGCAGAAACATTTGTCATAACTATAATTTCCTTAGCAGAAAACACTATGCAGAAACATTGTCCTTAGTTAAGATCATTTCTATTGAAAATAATACCATATTTAAAAATTCTCTTTCCTATAGTTTAGGTAAATTATTTTATTGTTAAATGATGACAAAAATATGACAACTGCATTTTATAAATGCAATAACTATAAATACATATTAATATTTAATTATAATACTCTTATGTTTCCGTTATAGTCATTTTACGTGATTCCACAGGCACAGCAAGATATTTTTTTAACATGGTAACACTAGCGTCAAGTGTCATTTTATCATCTGGCATCTTGTATTTCTGCGGGCTGGCATATACAAGTAAAATAATATTCTGCAAGTACATGCCAAACGAATTAACACTATCAATATCCATTTTGAGATAAATTGTTGAATGAATATGAGTGTATGGACTATTTTATAGCACGCGATTTTATTTTGACAGCAGCTGTCAGTGGTAAAATGGTAATACGGAGAGAGGCGTGTTCATAACAAAAGTTGTCTATGGTTAAGGATTCCTTAACTCTATACTCAGTATAGTCTATAGTTAAGTCATCCTTTTCTGCGACTTATCCTTAGGACCGAAATCTTAGATTGTGCATGCCGCTCTGAATTACTAACCGACGCCTGGTTCTCGCCAAATATTTTAGTTATAATGTCTATTTTGTTGTCGATAGTCAATAATAACCCATTTTGATAAGCATATTTCATGTGTGATTCACAAGTTTAAATTGTCGCAATTAGATAGAAGGCTCGTAGCATAATTGATTAATGCACAGTTGGCGCGATACCAGTGGTTATACGGGTTGAAATCTTGTCGAGCATCGTATTTTTTCTAGTGGGTACCTATATTATTTGAGGTGTTTTCAAGTTATGTAAGTTCAGTATATGGAATGTTACATTCTCAAAATCTTGTGAATTATTCGTTGAATAAAAGAAATGGTTTTATAAGATTTTATAGATGCTGAGACCCACGCTAACAGCATGACACTGGAATAGACACAATATTTTTAGTACAGGGCAGGAAATGGCATCTAATTAGTGACAGATAAACAATTATCCAATACCGCGAAGCGCTCCCATACTCTCTGCCAACCGGCTGCAACCCGTTCGCCGGACGACATTCATAAATAATAATAAACCGAGTTTATATCTCCATTAGAGGTAAATCGTAAATCCTGGTACAAGAAAATTGCTACCTAATTAGTGACGTCAGACCTGCCCATGTTCGTTTTTATCGATAATCTTGTAGCTATGATGACAAAAGATTCCTATCATTACGGACTTGGTAATTGAATTCTTTAACCCTTTCAAAGAGGATATAACTATTTGGTTGACTGTACTATATAAAATATAATATATATGGGGATAAACAACTCAATTTGTGCTCAATATTGAAAGACGATATTAAATAACTGACCGCAATTATAAATTCCTTAATATCAAATTCCCGTAGTGTCCAATTATGGTAAACTTAGTAAATAGCTTACTGCAATTATAATTTTTGCAATATCTGTTTTTCCCAATGACATTAACATGGACGAAGCATCTGGAAAAAAAATGACACTCACTGTTTTGTCGGGTCTGCCGAATGGCATAATCTGTTCTAACGCCATTATAATAAAGGTGATATTGCTATAAATTCCCGATGCGTGATATCGCATAATGGAAATTGCGTGACGTCTACCTATACATGTGCGAATGTCGCTATGTGCGAATTTACTTGCTAGCTACTGTATTGAGTGCGTTGTCCTTTAATAATGTCATTGGTTTTTCCACAAAGTCAGCCATATCCAATGACGTAAACTCCATATAGTCAATTATAATAATTATTTCCTAAATATTCTTTTCAAGATATTATTTTGATTGTGAGTACGTCAATAAATAGCGGATCATAATAATAGATATCACGCGAATATAAGCTCTCGGTCTGTTGGTATCTTACTTGTACGGGATACTGGGTATGTCTTTAAGAATAATGAACAGATACAACATAGACTATACAACCTCTCGTTACATAATAATAGACGAATCGATATTGAACCTGTCCCACCTATAAATGCCTTAAAAGAGTGTCAACCTGACATTATAATATTTTCTTTAAGCTATACAGATTCCGGCCGCTAATATCTATCAACTTGGGATTCTGTGTGCTCATATGCTTCGATTAAGGATTTTATATTAGTTAGTTATGTTGTAATAAAATATTATGTTTAGTTACTTTGAATTGACTGTACACTGGTCCGTTGTTTACTCGGTGTCCTCTAGCCACGGTACCATCAATCATTATTAGTGTCTCGTTAACAGCGCCCGGCTGCAACCCGTGCCTCCAGCTCTCGCCCGCGCACAATGATTTCATACACTGTACACCCTACCTGAGATAACTTTGAGTTGCATGTTATATTATAATAATAATAATAATATGTAGAATCAAAGACAACCAAGTCCATAGGATACTAACGTGTTGAAATTATATCGTACAATACAAATTTATATTATATTGTAACCCTTTCTAAAAGAAACGAGATTTCAATATAAAAGGGCAGTTACACAAATCGAAATTACCATCTTGTCAAATGGATATATTTTTATTTTGGATTTTATTTTACATTATTTAAACAGCAAACTACAACACTAAGGATTTTACAAAGTTATTCACTATTTAGCAAGATATATACCTACTAATTATTACTTTAATGAAATTTTCCTAGAAAACTAGGAAATCAAATAAACTAACTAGGTATTTTGTTTTGTAGAATGCGAACAAGATCAGACGCTCGTTTGTCTGTTAATAACCATTGACTTATATACTATGACGATTTTTTATAAACAAAATCTTAATATTTAAGTGGATACGGTAGCTGAAATACCAAATATATTAAAGCGAAATTGCATTAATCAGCCTTATTGCAAACCTAGGTAGAACTATTTTTTTATACAATACAATATGCGGAAACCCGTAGAATAGACAAACAATGCTGGAAAGATAAGAAAGAAGATTGTCATTGATGACACTTGGCCGGCTCTCACACCTAAACTCGCCTCATCAGCCGCACAGCCATAAATCAAACCTTCCACGAACGTCTATTGCATATGAAGAATGCGCATATCTACCTAGTGACAGTGGCACGTAACCTTCAAAACGTATGGATATTTGGATGCGGCGATTGGCGAGCCGGTATAGGAATGACCAATTCGTAGGTGTTTGTATGTGTCATGGCGTCTTCGACTCGCAGCCCGAAAAGCATGCTATTTGTCGATTGCAACAATAGATTTTTTTTTCAAACTAAAAAGTCGCATTCGACCAATCTGCGGAGCTCCATTTGGTAATGTGTGTTTTGTGAATAACGATCACATTCGACGTATTCGACACGTTGCAGGCAGACGAGTTTTGATGTGAGAGCCGGCTTATTGCAATGTAGGCAGCGCTCGAAATGGAAAAATTTACGAACCGGAGCGCTCGACAGTTTTCTGAAGATTTTTACATAGTACAGTTATCAAAGTATGTGTTTTTTTCATAAAAATAAGTGTGTTAGATTTTCTATTATATGGCCTATCCAGCTCAGACGGTCAAATTATTTATTCCACGAGACGGAGCGATAATTTTACCGATTTCACGAACAGGAACGGCGCTCCTGTGCGTTCCGGTCCATTTCGAGCCCTGAATGTAGGTAGACTTAATTTTCCATCTATATTCATCTGTATTTATCAGTTTATATTATAATTAGTGTTTATTATAATTGTAGATATATTATGCAGATCCATATCCAGATTCCTTTCGATAGCCGTTTTATTTTGCACATATATTTACGTTATACTATAACGTAGATGTCATATAAACACATATATTTTCAACCAATAGAACTAACTGTTTTAAATATTATATTCGGAATATGTTTAGATTTTCCCTGTATTAAAAGGATATATTTTAATTCAGACAATAAGCGCGTTATGTACTAATCCATAATGTAAAATCTATTATATAATTATCTTTTCTACGTATCACCTGCAATTCAATCAAACCAATACATACTTCATATTATTTTCTTTGTGTGATAATAAGCAGAAAATAATGAAAAACCTGCGTCATGAAAACCGATATGTTTTGTTCGCCGACTTGCAACACCGAGAAAAATAATAATTGAACATCATCCATAAATAGTTGCATCCCTACGTGGGTTAGCTGGTCAGTGGCGTTACAGAAGTTTAGTAGAGATAGGGAACGGTCAAAAATAGTTCAGATACAACTTTACTTAAAACAGCAAAGCAGATGACTCGTAAAAATACCCCATGATGAATTATTAGCCCCAACAAGGCACCGTGTAAGGGCGAGGACATACGCCACTACAGTTGGCGTGCATCGACGTAGGTCTCACTTGATTCCAAACGCATCCGATTAGATTGTACAAATGGATAACAAATTCTACTGGAGGTTCTAATCGGTTGCATTTCGATTCAACTGCGTCGACGCATGGAAACTGTAGTGTTACGTATCTGAGCCCTAACTAGTGAAAAAAGCTTTGGCAAATGCATCACAATGTTATCCATTTTAACATTTTTAACAATACCTGACAAAGGGGTAGCTTTCTAAAAAAAATCAATCGGATGCTCGCTAGCTCGGGTGGGGGATGACTTCTCTTGTATACGAATGTAAAAGCGCTTATCTATATCTATACCTACATATATCTACAAATATCTATTGAGTAGTTCTTTTTTGAAATGACTACAGTACGTTTTTCGTTTATTATATCTTAGGGTACGCCCGAATGAATGAGCTCGTAATAATGGTAAAGTTTCATTAAATTCTGAGGACATCCTAAGTGCCGGACACGTAATGTGGCGGACACCACAAATATATTATTTAATTTACTAAGTACGTTACACATGAGCTCATCGATTTCTAACGAAGCTGTACCAATACTTACCACTAAAAGTCAGTGCTTTCAACTTGTCCATAGAATGAAAAAAATGATGGCTTTTTACCTCTTCTTGTCAAAGTGTTTTCAAAGAGCTCTTCCACCCAAAAATAAATATGTGGTGCATTAGTTGTTAATACAACTACTCTTGTCGGATAATTCAGTAATTTTAAATATAGTTTTTTATTCATTTTTTACATTTAAAAAAGTACTGGTAGTGTAGATTTTTAAAACTGGTATTTCGGTATCCCGGTTTTCAAAATAACGGTAATGAAATCCCTATCCCTAATACGTTAGGTTAGGTACAGTAAAAACAAAACAATGATTCGGTTGGTCGATGGTGTGCGTGCCGTATTTTTTAATGTTTAGGTTTAGGTGTTTACCTGGCAGCCGATGAGCGCGTATTCGTACGTAGGTATACGTACGCATACAATCCAGGAACCAAATCATGTGTTTGTTTTTACTGCACGTGCCTGTCAGAGTATATATGTGTCGCTAATTTCAAAATCAGCCAAGTCCATAATATATGAATAGGAGAAAAACAGCTTTTTGTTTTCTCAAATACACAGTCACAAGGGTGAAAGTTTATATTATTTCAAGTATAGAATATTTAAAATTAATAAATTCCACATTTTGATAATGCAGAAATGTTAGAAAGCAGCAGATCTTCAGCAATTCATAAAAAAGTCAAAAATACCTAAGGTGGACTTAACTGATTTTGAAATGCAGCGACACATATTATCGAATGTATACACATCAAAGGATGAAACAATTGTAAAGTAAAATTACCTATGACACTTACTTATCTACTCTTTATATTTACCGGAGTATTTTTGATAGTTTATAATAATATTATTATCTATGTCCAGTTGAGTAAGCCACTGTGGAAATATAAAGAGAATCTAAGTGTCAACAGAAATAATGGCGGGAAACTGTACATCACACCCTGTCGACATCAATTGACGTCTCGTTACTGCATCAGCGTCACTTCTTCGCTCCTGCAAGCTGGACTGAACGTCTCCACTCTTCATCGATTATATTACATTACTACCTACAACGTGATGCAACAATGAAATTTATCTTGCATGCTGTATTAAAATTGATAAAACTATATAATGTTTAAAACTATATTTTATATTCATAGTATCTCATTAATTTATTCTATTGCAACCTTTGACATCGATTCCACAAGATTTTTAGTATGGTTGAATAATTGGTAGTCATATTATAATATTTAATACTACGTAATATATTGATGTAATGAAGCATGGAAAATATTTATATCAGTGACGCAAAACTCTAAAACTAGACTAAAAGCAATATGTATTTTTTTCCTAGATTTTCTTTTTGCAGGCTCTAAAAATCAGATGTGAATCCTTGTCGCCTCACAAAGAGGTTTCTTAACGTTTCCTACGAGAAATGGATGTAAGTCATACTTTCTACCTTTTAACTGCATCCACTGGTTCGAATAGATACTCTGAAAAACCACAAGACGTGAATTTGCTAGATTCGGATGTCAAACTCGACACGTTACCATTCATCCATTGCAGGCGCCTACCGCATCATGTTCGACGCACCAAATTTTTTGGTTTTGATACTTACTTATTCTCGTCGTTGCAGGCAAAGGAAACACTATTTTCCTCAGCTGGTAAGATCTCGTTGGGATTGTATGTTGGGCACATGCGTTGCGTTTCATCTCAGGCAGGCTTTGTAGGGTTGGTTATAACATAATTCCCATGTCACCACATTGTCTCGGGTGCACCATATCATGGTTCTCAGTCTATTGAGGAATTTCCATGGACGGTAATTTAAATTAGCTCCGGGAAGATATACTCTGCTAGCTTTACCATTTCAAGACATTTTTGCATCTATTCTACACACAAGACTGCTATCGGCCGTTATCGAGGGTAGTTTATCATATGTTTGTATCGAGGTATTATATTTGTTACAATAAAACAGTCAAAACTCTCACTCTAAAATTTAGCACAGCTTTGAGAGGTGCTGTTAAAACATAGCACTAACATATTTTCTTTTATAGTGTAAACTGTCAATTCATGGAGGAACTGCATTGTATTATTTGATTAATTATTTGTTTAATTAAATAAAACACAATTTTATAGTACTTTCATAGTACGGTTTCATCCTCCTCAAAGGACCGGAAACCGGTACAAAATTATTTAATAAAGCGGAATAAGTACTATAAAATTGTGTTTCATTTAATTAAACAAATAATTGCACTTATTGTAACAATTTATTACAACTAACTTATTGTACAAATTATAATATTTAAATACAGAAATACGAAAAACTACCCTCGATAGCCGCCGATAGCAGTCTTGTGTATAAAATAGATGCGCAGGTCCTCTTTGGATACGGCGGTCAGAGGTTTGGTAATGCCATAAATATAAAAACTAGATTTGATTTTAAATCAACATGCTGGAAAATAATACTTTGAAGTGATTAATGACAACATTTTGTATCTGCAATAATTTATAATATTAGACTTATGACTTACGATAATGATCATACAACAATTTTCCAATCATTTTTTTTTTTAATTTTGAGAAAATCTAACATTTTTCTAACTGGTATGCTTTGTTTGCACCTGCATACTAGCTCATTTCACTGATGCACTAGTATGTCTTTCAAGTCTTGGAAAGTTTATGTGGTATAAAATTATTGAGCGGACTGCGTTTCAAAATCCTTTCAAAATTTACTTTGTAGTCCAAACCCTTTGTTGTATCTGCAGTCTCGGACAAACAAAACACTTCAAATGAGTGGGATCGTTTGTTCTCGCGTGATAGAAAACTGAAAGTGTTAATGTCGTTTGGCGAATGGTCTACCAACACACGGAGTCCCAGGATACAATAAAAATACATATAATTATAGTTAGGTATCAATTATTATAAATTTTCACAAAAAGGGTATTTTTTATTCAATACTGTTTTCTCGAGAGTCGTATTCGGCAAGTGGCATTGTGAATTCTATTAAAAGGCGTATTTTTTTGATTTAATACTATATTAGATCAAAATAATATGTATGTAAGATGGAACTGTATAATATGGAAGGTATTTCTGTAAATGCAGCGAAAGCATTGAGGCACAGTAAGGTAATCGGCGGGGACTATAAAAATTATGAGACACGAGGCATAAGTAGGTATACCATTACCTAGCGGTGGAGAAGGTGTATTTTTAAGTTTTTATTAGGTCGTATTCTTGTTTGTCCGGTGGTTGTTTATCCAGTACAAATCTTGCAATCAATTTTTAACTAACTTCCCGACTAGCTAGACATTTGAAACTTTTAGAGTATATCAGAATACGACGCCAATGCATTCTTTTACTTTTAGCCATCTTTAAGTAGAATTGAATTCATTTTCAGTTAATTCTTTTTTGTATGAAAAATTATTTCGGAAGAAATCCGTAATCCAATCCACTATTATTGGTTGCTAAGTGGGTGATTCTAATAACTAAATTGTTAATATATACGTGCGTTACTATGGAAATCAATATGAAATGTCAAAATGACATTTCACTCATTTCAGTATTCTATGATCGTTAGCTAGTCAAGTACAGTTTATATGATTCAACAGAAAATTTAAAAACGATGTATATAAAAAGTTCTCTTTATATTGTAATATTTTATTTTGTGTTATACGTATGAAAAATATTTTCTTTAGATTTCCATATCATATCGTCACCTCAATACTACAACTAGATAACTTGAATTTCACTGTTTTTGGGAAAGCTTTTGAATATTATGTTTCTATATTTCCTTCTCTACAAAATGATAAAACAAGGTAAGCCAAAAGTTAATGGAAACTGTTTTGTTTGTTTGAAAATATTACAGAACTTTAAAACCATAAGTAAATGCATTAAATAAATAAAACAATATACCTATCTACAATACTTTTTCATACAATTGAACATTATTTAATTGTTCCCAGTTAGACAAGCACAATTTTCCCTTATTATTTTAAACTAGTTGTAGTGTTGATGTGGCGGTATTGTTAACGTCTCAAACTTATAATTTGTGATTTTCGCTTGGTATAAATAAATAAATTTGAATAAGAACGTGAAGTACGCAGTGTGTGGTCCGCCTAACTACGTGTCTACTGATTATCCGGCCGATTACCTTAACGTACCTTGTATCTTCCGCAGCAAGACCCCCGCATTCATACCATGGAATTAATTCCTGATTTACGACCTGTCGCATCCACAACTACGTGATGTGTTAGTGGCCTAAGTATATCAAAGTTATTAGAACAAAGCTGATTCGATGATAAACGATGATTCTTTTCAAGTATGACGTGAAATAAACTTTTGTTTATTGATGGTGATTTTTTAAATTAGTTAACTGAGATTTTTGCGTGGCTAGGCGAGTTAATTATTTTTCTATATAATACTAACGAGGTCTCGAAGTTTCGAGCCATTGTCTCGGCTTGTACATTTTGTTCCGCGGCCAACTAATTTCTAATGACGGCCGTTCGAGAAGAAATAACACGCTTGAGTGATCTATGGCCGGACAAACATAACTAGCGCATTTTGGTTCTCTTCCCATTAACTTTGGCCAGCGACAAGAAACCATCACTAACATTATGCCGAGCAATTGATTTGGAAATTGAAAGTAAAACACATTGGTCCATTTATTTTATTATATGGACTTAACGCAAAAATTGCGCATTCCAATGGTTATTCGGATTTCAGTTAATTAAGTTATCAAATATCCAGATTTTCGTTTTTGAAATCCATGCTAAGCAAAGAAGAAATAAAATTAATAATAGTATGTATTTTCCATTAAATCAAATGGCTGAAATATTATTTATTTAATTTAATAAAACGCATTTTTTATAATTCGTAATTTTTTCACTTTACATACAGAAATCTGGACGGGTTTCGTTCGCCTCAGAGGGATATTTTCAACTTACTTTTATTCCTTCATGAATTGACAGTAAACACAGTAAAATAAATTAAGGCTGAAATATTAACTATTCTAATTTTCACAGACTAATTATTTTGGCGTTTAGTATGGCGTTGTTTAGCAAAATATATTATATAGATTTTTTTCATGCATTAAATTGTACATTTCATAAGTAACTTAAAAACATGACAACAAAACTAGAAGCTTACTCATAAAAAAGAAAAGTTTTCAATTAATATTTATACCAGCATGAAAATAATTACCTATAAGAAACTGCGATTAGTTAATTAATATCATTAGGCATCTCTTGTGGTGCAGTACGTTAGGCGCTGGTCAGGAGTTCCGGGTTCAACCCGGTGAGGACACAATATATTAATGTGAGTTTCTTAAAGCCTGGGTGTTTGTGATTGTTCCATTTCTGTTACTAAATGTAGGTACTACTATTATTGGGCATCTGAGCCTCTTGTACTGTCATAATAATTAAGAATATATTATTATGTGTAATATATAGTTATAATAGTATAGTATATAATCTTTTTTAATAAAAAAAATATCGCATCATAATAATATGATACCGTGGTAGTCTATATTGCTAAAAATAGTGAAAATGTATTAATTTTCCCTGTGCGATGAAAAATTATGACACTATTTTTTTTTTAGAATAATAAAAAAAAATGCTTTTCTCAATAGATACCTATCAATCGACAGTTTTCCTCACAGAACAAATAATACATAGAATTCCGATAGGCTATATACCAAGACAGTACATTTTGACGCAGGGTTTTGAATGCGTGAGTGTCTTGCAAACAATGACATTATTAATGGACAACGCACTCAATACAGTAGCTAGCAAGTAAATTTGTACATAGCGACATTCGCACATGGATAGGTAGACGTCACGCAATTTCCATTATGCGATATCACGCATCGGGAATTTATAGCAATATCACCTTTATTGTAATGGCGTTAGAACAGATTATGCCATTCGGCAGACCCGACAAAAAAGTGAGTGTCATTTTTTTCCAGATGCTTCGTCCATATGTAATGTCATTGCTTACGAAAATGAACCACGCATTATAGACGTAAAAAAATAGTGTGTGTAATACACCAATATTAAATGAGCGTCAATGCATAAACCGAGAGCAGTTGTCAGTATTCGACGTATGACGTATTCTTGACACGTGTTTAAATATATCCCGTATTCTTCCTTACTCGAGATCAGTTGCCTGCTTCTCCTTAACCGTTAGGTATTTCAGTTCCCATTATTTCTGAGTTCCCTGGTTGTTCTTTTAGAATCATTTGTGGGGACTTTTAAGATCTTTCAACATGCCATTCGAACGTTTCTTTAGCATTATCAGTTTTAACGTTTTTTTAACGTTGTGTCCAATATACATTACTTTTTCTATTTTTATAGTATTTATTTGTAGTACCTACATAAGTATATCCAATAAAAGTAAAGCACCAAACCGATCTTTTAAAGAAATAATTACAAGATAAAAAGAACTTTTATACAACGTTTTTAAATTTTCTGTTGAATCATATAAACTTGACTTGACTTGACTTGACTAGCTTAAACGATCAAAAAAATTTTACTCGATAGAAATACTGAATAGTGAAATTGTTATGTTCAAAATGAACATAACCAACATTTATACCGCTGGCAACCCCGACGATGATCTATGGTAACGTCGATGGAGCAACGCGATTAATAACAGATGTCGCTGTTGGAATTTCCGGCCGCAACGGAGGTCGCAAGGTGCGAACGCAGCAACCAGGCTTTTTTGATTCTGTCTGTCATCCAGGATAGTCGTGCTCTGCTTTGGTTTTACCCAACATTTATAATGGACGTCACTTAAAGCAGCACGATTGCAGCCGCAGTGCTTGAGGCCTCTGTGTCGTTCCAAGTTTGGTATTTTAAAACTATTATTATTTGATTCACTTATCTTCCAATGTTTCTTTTAAAACTTAGCTGCTTGCCTTTATTATAGTATTTCCTTAATAACCTTTTAATGTAATATTCTTGTTTTTTGCTATAATATAGTTTCGGTCAAGTACATAAATTGCTCTTTCATTTATTATTTCCCCTTTATTCCACACTGCTATATAATTATAATCTTTCACGGTATCAAGACCGTGTGGCGTCCAGGACTTTAATAAGTACATCTTTAATCATAGATTGCACGTGCCTTCAGCCGTGCAATGCCTTTTTGTATTCTAATTTAATTTTTACAGTTGTCAGTTGCGAGGTTACGGAAGTAATTATTGTTCAGCTTGAAAAGGATGCACGTAACCCATGGCCTTTGCTTATGTCTCATGCTCAGCTCTTTAACTTTATACTATATTCTATTCCACCTGTCGACTTTCTCTTTTATTTTGTAGTTGTGACGATAAGGATCACAACTACCAAATATTAATATAACAAAATGTCATTCCATATTGACTTCCATAGTAACGCACGTATATTATAGTATTAATAATTTAGTTGCTAGGACCCCCTAGCAAACAATAATGGTATCGAAATAACTTTTCATACTAAATATGAATTCAATTCTACTTAAAAATGGCTAAACGTATTAAAAAAATGCATTGGCATCGTGTTCTGATATATTCTAAAAGTTTAAAATGTCTAGCTAGTCGGGAAGTTAGTTAAAAATCGATTGCAAGATTTCTACCGGACAAACAAGAATACGACCTAAGAAAAACGTTGTAAAAAAACAATCTGAAGACACTCATGTCATATTATAGAACTATTCTCACAAATAAAGCACAATCCAATGGTAGATTAAATAAACATTCATTGTCATTGACAAATATAAATTATGTGACGCAACTGAATATTTGTTTTATTTTCTTGAATAGATGATATTATTTCGGGAAATGTTTTCTATTCCTTCCAAAGGATGGCAGCATTAAAGTATCAGAAACACTAACGAATAAAATAAACGACAAAGCAAAGCCCATTAAAATACCGAAATAAGATACCAACTACTCGCGAGACAAAAAAGAGTAATTGCTTAAATCCATACTGACTCAAATTAAGCAGACACTTTAATTGGATGGATTATTCGAGAATTTTTATGATGACTAAGATATTCGATGTCAGGGAAATGAGGTTTAGAAAAATAAAATATATACCTACCTATTATGTTTCTTCTTATTAGTAGAGATATATCCAGAGTTTTTGATTAGTCTTGCTTGTAAACATCGCACCTGGTGTGTGGCGTTAAAGTTTTCAATAAAACAGTAGATTTTTTAACAAATTGGGGAAAAGTTTTTATTTATATTTAAAATATAGAATGAATTTTATATAGATGGTCCAAAAAAATCTTTCACCCATTAAAATCATCAATTTTTCATTGAAAACGATAAAAAAGCTTTAAAAATTTATCTTGAGAGGACTCTTTTCGAAAGACTTAGCAATAATCTTCCATATTGAAGATTTTTCCTTTAAAGGTCTGTTTTTTTAAGAAAATTATTTATTTTCAAGAAATTTATATTTTTTTTATGCCAAAGAGTTTTTTCTTACCTGGTGTGCCATATTATTTTTGTCGTGTAGAAAGTTGGTAACACTGAAAATATTCACGTTTATATCAGTAAAGTACAAATTACAGCTGACTTCGATTCCATGCGTCGTTCATATACGACTGACTTGAGACATGACGTGTCATGACTGATTCACGATTTCAAGTCTAAAAACTACGTCATGTTCATCCAGATATCGTCTTTCGTAAATGCTCTAAAGATATGAGAGAATCATAACTTCGTGAAGGTTATGAAAGCAGAAGCGTCAGTATGAGCACTCTATAGAACAATGACAGTTCACACATAGACAACAACGGGAGGGGCGGAAAAAGTAGGACCAGTCGTTGTGAATGTATCGGCTTTCTACTTGAGTCGGCAATGGTCATACCCATCGCACACACTGTTTCCATCGGAAACATCTGTTCTTGAAGCTCAGTGCACGGTTGCTCTGAGCCTTTGTTTAGACCAAGTGAGCGAATGTTTGTTCTTCCCCCACTCCAGCGAAATTCTCTTCACGTAAACGCTTTTCTTGATTGAGTATAAGAATTTCGCTGGAGTGGGGGAAGAACAAACATTCACTCGTTTGTTTTAAATGCGGCTTAATGTGCCATCATTCGCTACGGTAAAGTAGCATCGTCAGAATGTAAGCGTCGAAGAGGTGACATTTAGTTTTAAGCGAGACTGTCATATAAATATTTACAAAACCAATAAATAAATTCAATTACATACTAAATGCCTGCTAACTACTATACTATACTACCATACTAACTACTCTCTATGAGAGCAAGTGTACTGTGGTGTGGGACTTGGCTATTTAATAGTGTCATTTTCATATTGTGCAGATAGTTCCCTATTATTTTCTTATAGCTTAGTTAAAAGGCCATGCATTAGTTGAGGCACGGTCTAAAAAGATCGTTGATAGGCGATGCGCGGATTGCGGGTCGCGGGTGCAAATGACGCCTGTCAAACGAAATATTATTTGTCATATAAATCCAACATACGTCCATTTTATGTTGTTTATTGTTCTATTAGTAACAATAATAATATATTCATTGACATGTTTTCTTTTTAAAGTAAATGGGTAACGTTTTTAGTCATCTTTACACGATTTTAGAATTAATTGACCCGTCGCCATCACGCAGCAAAGTGACGTGTTCCTGGCTCGACGTTGTCTCACTGAATGCGAGCGAGTCCAAAATTTCGTCGCGCCTACAGTTGAAAATTATTTGGCGTTTCACTGATGCGTCACCTTAACGCATAATTTCAACGACAGGTCGAATTTTTTTTTTTTTTTTGAAAATCTGTCATCGGTTAGTCAATAGAAATAATGTATTTAAAAATTGGAATATCTGACATGATAAAAAATTCTATTGGTATTTCATAATCCCTACTACTTATAAATTTCAAGATAAGTAAGTGCTTTTTAATAACATACTCAATCTCAAAAGACAACGCACGCAACTGATATATACATAATAATGTACGATGCCTACAGTAACATTCATCAATAAATGCGCTTACTTACAAAATTATTAATTTATGCGCAACATTAAACTTAAGAAATACAATATTATTTAAGAAATATATTAATTTGGTACATTTAGCTCATTCTTGGTAGTGTACAGCAAAACATTGCCGGATAGAGGGTCAACTGAATCTTGTGCTATTAATTACTCAAGTTGGTGCAAGTTCGTTCTTAAGTATTTAGAACGTTTTCAGGCGGCCGCTTCAACGATTCAACCCTCTCTCTGACCAAAGCAGGACACAACGCCCTACCCTACCGAGAAAGGCGTATCGTGACAACTTACGCGAAAATAAAAATTAAAAAAAAATTTTGACATTTAAAAAAATTTATAGTGTGATTTTATTCAGAATATTTTCAGACGCTAATACTTTTTGTTCACTACGTTAGAGGCGGACATATTAATATATAACAGCAAATAATACTCCATAGTCATAATATATAGGGACCTTTATTTGTTATCGTATCAATCTGCTTTGCTGTACCAAAAGCATTTCTCATCGATGCCACTCAAATTGAACGGGTCAACAACTACGTCTATCTTAGACAAAAAATGTCAAAGGTCACATATATGACGAGATTTCTCGCATAACCTAAATGGCATGGAGTGCATTTCGGCGCCTGAATAGTATCTTCAAAAGTGACCTCCCATTGTGCTTCAGTGTTCAACTAATGTGTACGGTCAACGCTCACGTATGCATGTCGACCGTGTTTAGGAAATAGGATACATTTTACAGGAGGGGCAAAAAAAGTTTTTTGAATGATTTTAGTTTAATATTTTTTAAAAATAGGCACAGACATTGGGTGCAATATATGATTTGGTGTAATATATTTTTGATCTAATACTAATTAAAGAAGTTATACAGAAAAATCATTAAAATAGAGGATAAATGCTTTTTTCCTTAAATTAAAACTTAATTAATCACAAATAAAACCTGAATTTACAGAACGTGTATTTAGTTGTATACATTGTTAATATCTAATAAAAGCACTTTTTGAAAAATCGACGGTTACGCCCTTTTTCATAAACACAGTCGATGTGAAATATAGACTTTTAATGTAAGAGAAATAAAAAAAATACGAAAAGCGCAACGTGAACAACACAAATTTAATGTCGTTGAATATAAAACCATTAAAATTGAAATGATATTTTTGTTGTTAAAGTTTTTAACTACAAGACCAACTCCAGTTACACTTGTCCAACATACTCATGGAATTGCAATATATTTTTTAAATTTAATTAATCATTATTTAATTACATTGGCAACATTTAAACGAAGACAGATCAAAATAGCCTACGTTCATGGAAAAGAGTGACCTCTTGATCCGCCCCCTCCACTTTTCTAAGCCACCTTACCCCCACCCTTCAGCGCTGAAACTTCATTAAGTTGAACATGCATCTAGATGGAAATTAGTTAATGTTGGCTGTAAAAAGCGTATTGTGTCGAGAAAGCCGCCTGCATCAAATAACTGATTATTTTTCGATTCAATTAATATTAATTAACAAAATTTTAGTAATACCCAAAAGTTTGACAAACTTTGAATATTAATTGAACAGAATAATATTGTATTCTGTATTTAATAACAAGTGAAATACACAATATTGAAAATTCAACACTTTTTATAATAATCTGCGTAGATACTATGTATGTTTCATACATATAACTTACATAATAAATATGACATACGAAACTATAATCCGTATTGAATACGTCACTTTGTTTCTAACTTACCATAAGAGAAAATGCCGTTTTCTGAATTTTCATCAATTGTCACAAATCATTGTTATATCCTACTATTCTTCTTCTTATTGTGCCATCCCCTAGCAGAGGTCGGCCACCATCAAGGCGATCTTATCTTTGTCGTCTGCTACCCGAAACAGTTCAGTGGAGCTGCACTCGTACCAATCACGGAGGTTCTTAAGCCACGAAATGCGGCGCCGTCCTCTGTTACGCTTCCCATTGATCTTTCCTTGAATGACATGTTGGGGAATGCTGTATTTATATCCTACTATTCTGTTAAAATTATATCTGCTAAAATTTTACTAATTTTATCTAAGGTATCCTACTATAAACCTAAGATAAAATTAGTAAAATTTTAACAGATATCAAAAGTGTGTGTTCAAATTGTTGATCGACTAACGTAAAAAGAAACCAACCCCAATATCATAGAAGACTGTATACTATGCTCTACAGTAAATGCCTTAAAAATACATTTCAACCAAACAACTATTTTTGCTCACCTGCTTGGTTTGCAGTACATACCGTCCAATGCGTAAGGCACCGGTTTTCCCAGCTGACGTCATAAAACATCTATATGATTTTTCCAAGTCTGTGTGCTTTGGGCATCATGATCTGCTATAAAAAAGTATTGGTTTGCACAAAGATTTTCTCTCTTCGTTATTGCTAATTTGGGGGTGGAATGGTAATGGATGTAGAATAGTTGTGGACAGCGCTCGAAATGGCAAATTTTACGAACCGGAGCGCTAAATCATTTTCAGAAAATATTAACACAGGTAAGTATCTAATTTTATGTATATTTTATAAAAAATAGTGTGTTAGAATTTTTGTTATATGACTTATCTAACTCAGATGGTGAAATTATTATTATTACGAAACTATATTTTTGAAGAATTCATGAACCGGAACGGCGTTCAGGTGCGCTCTGGTCCATTTCGAGCCCTGGTTATGGATATTTTTAACTCCGTTGCACGTGGCATTTAGTTGACTCCGTCCTGACGTCCCGTACAATAGTATGGTACATACAGTCAGCATAGCGTGGTGGCTATGGTTAATAATTGTCGTGTCCGTGGTTATTTTAAGGGCGTTTGACCTTAGTATTAGAAAATATACCTAAATAATATAATCAAATCGAACAAACATACGACGAGCATCTTAAATGACTTTTAATGGATGCTTTTAATCAAATGTCTTATTTCGACGCACAAGTCAAAAGTCTCCCCAACTCTTCCTTGCAGAGTTCCGTATAATTACTGCGCGCCGGGTATTATGCACTTAATTAAAACTGTAAACTCATCGGGGTATTAGATGTTATTATTAAAGTTTTTTAATTAAATGACAAAAGGAATGCCGGCGCTTGGTGCAGCTCTCTCTGCCGTCTACCGAAAATATCACGACCGGGATTATCCGGGAGAGTCCCGGTAATTTCCTGTCAATATTGTGCTCGAGTTTCCTGGTTTTCAATATTAGGTAAATATTATGTTACGTATAGAATATTTTTGTAACACGTCTTGAAAATAAATATGCCAAGTGAGTGAAAGTGCTCTCCTGATAATTATAAATCAATCGGGGAAGTTAATAATTCGAGTGAGAAGATAAAATGCTGAATTCTACGATTTGTACGGAGATTGCTATGCAATTTAATTAAAATAAGATTTGGATATGCCGCAGTGGCGAAGGGTGGAGGTAAGGTGTTAAGATCTGCCATAAATAGTGCACACTAAACTTTGTCAGCCATACGTATTTGTTTTATTTTGTTTTGCAGTTAGTCAGTTGTCAATCATACGTGTTTGTCTACAATTTACAGTTGGTTATTTTTTAAAATTCAATTAAACACTGCGAAAAGTAAACCATAATAAATAATAGTTAAAAAATACTATATTTAATATTATGCTATTAAATCATACATATCTTTGGATATTTGATATAAAGAATAATAAGTAATTTTTATCTATTATAGTTTACAGGGCCTAACAAAATGAGTAATATGTATTCTTAATCCAACGACAACAAATAAGTATGAATGAGTGAAAAAGTGTGTAAAATTTTGTCGTTTCGCCCAAAGTATACTAAAACTATTATGGTTTGGTTTAGGCAGGGTTTAATTGATTTTAAAAAATTAACCAAGAACATCTGTAAATTGTAGTGTTGGTTCAATAGAAACAAATACTTATGACTAACAAAGTTTAATGTGCACTATTTATGACGGATCTTAACACCCTACCTACACCCTTCGCTACTGGAAGATAGCGCTGACTGGGTTATGATCGATAATGAAACAAAAAGCAGGTAAAACATTTACTGGTTAGTTGAAGCTGCCAATCACTGCCGTGTCCTTGGGGTAGGTACCGAATTGGAAAGCTGAAACTATGGATAGATACATAAATGGAAAAAGTTGTTGGAGTAAGCTACGACATACATATATTATCAACACTTTATGATAACGTTGGAATAACCATGTGAAAGTTAAGTAAAAATCAACCACGCTTAAATGAATACAGTTTGATGATGTTAGTTCAATCATGTTTTGAGGTAGACAGGACACCATAATGACATATATCGCCAGTAGTTTATATTGTAAAACTCACTCCAAAAACATTCTATTTTAGGCTGATCAACTCGACGATTAGGGTGACAGATTGGTTCACGGCCATGTCTAGTGCGTTTTCTCAATGCTGTCTGTTTGATATTTTATAATAATAGTCTCCTGACTTTACTAATAATTACAGGTACCTATTAAGATTAAATAATAGCCAGTCCGTATTGAATAAAGTATTATAGAATAGTATGTTAAAATTTAAAAAATCAATCCACAAACCTTTGCAAATCGTGATAATACAACGGTAAAAACGTGCAAACTTTCTAAATAACAAGAATCGTTGTCATGTTGTATAGAGAGCTTATTTTTGTTTTTATTTTTTAAATTTCGAACTATTATTGAAAACTAGATTGTTTTTATTGTCTATACTAGTGGCGATTTTGTTTTGTATTTATGTGGTTAGCATTAATTTTAAGACATATAAAACTATTTTTCTTTTAATTTTTCGCCAAACGATTACTTTCCGACTGCCATTGCCATTGCTCATTGTTCACTCTCTTGAATCTCGTAGGTCATTTCTGCACTTGAAACATTTTGTCCTGCTATCAAGAGGAATAGAATACAATCCTGGCGACCTAAATAATTAAAATTTATATGTGCCTTTCAATTATCTACGTGGTCGTAGCCATGAGCTATTCTGGGTCAGAACTGTTTCATCGAGTCAAGCCTATCAGGCACTATTCTTATGGAACAGCGAGATCAACTTCATACAAACTCCTTTTATATTGAAACTGGCTTTATTAGAAGGTAATATGTATAATATTAGATTATGTTTTAGACAATAACTCGTTGTCAGTATGATTTTTACACCGTGAATGAATGCCTATGGTTGAGTTAAAACTGAATTGAAAACTATTTTGATTCTATATAAAACAAACACTAATATTATTACGTGGGTATGTGATTCTCAGATGACAATATCCGCTGAGAAGGAGTTTGAAACAATTAGCGATAAAGATGCATTACATTACCGACGTTTATAAGATTGATAAGAACAATGGTACGATAAAGCAAATATATTTATCAAATACATTGCCAGCCATTAATTATGCATACTTATTAATACTTGATAAGAATATAAAGATAGGCTAAAAGTTGCGGGACTATAACAACATTAGCGAGGGGTGCACGACTAGTAAATGCGCTCCCTAAAGACATATACATTTTCAATGATGTACTTTGTTTTTGAAACTTTATTTTATTGTATAAAATTGTTTATGTTTTATTAATATTGTCTTCTTCTCTCTTGTGAATAATATTTGTTATATGTAATGTAAATCTCATATTGTGAAGTCCTGAATTTGGATTTGTTATATCCACAATGTTTTGTTTTCTTAAATAAATAAATACACACACAACGGCGATATATTATTATATTTCCTACCAATTTTACAGACTCTTCACTTATTTCTAACTTAACCCAAAACATATTTAGAGCACTTTTATCGTTAATATAACCCCTTAAATTACAATTCCGTCTTCCTAGACGTCATCATGCATATAACCCGTTCACTGAAACTACAATATCAAAATAATAATAATACATGGCCGCAATAAATTATAATCATAATAACATTGCTTGTCGTTCAGTTAGCAGTACGTAACTCAAGTCGTATGATATAATGTCTGTCAGTAAGTAATAGGATTCCTCCCCAGCCCCCCTGCCCTCCCCTGGTACTCTACATCTTGGTCTTGTTCCTCCTACATCTCCTCCCCTCGGCCTCCTTCCCCCATGCCCACAACTAATTATCGTCCGATGGTATCTGCTAATTGGAAGAGCATTTCTCATTTATGGATACCCCACCTTTCTTCCCTGGAACACGTCTCATTGTACAGTGAGGTCGTGAATTATTAATCTATTAATATTATTTTTTAATAATATAAAATTAATAAAAAACGATTTTATTAAGTTTCAAATCATATTAAGCGCGACCCAAATTGAGGTGCATGTCGCCTTCTATCACAAGCTACCGCAACGGGGAAAAAAGTAATATCGTTGTTCTTGGTGCTTAAAATATTATCAGACAGATAATCCCATCCCGTAGCACATTTTGAACCTTTAAACGAACATAGTCAGTTGGCAAAATCTGTCGTAATCACTAAAACAACAATGAGGTCACCTCACGTTGAACTGCACTGCATCTACACCTGCATGACGTTTTGAACATTTTTATCATATTGCACATGCCTACACTTTTCGAATGTCATGTCAAAATCACGTTTTTTTGTTTTTAGCGGTTTTTTCTATGATAATGTTGTCTATTATATATGGCCTGCAGTGGGTCTATTCTATACTTATCGAACGCTAAAGTGATAAATAGTATCAAACTTAGGGTAGGTTTGTATCAAAATATTAGCACGTATTGTAACAATTACACGGAGTTGGTTTTTATTGTTGCAATAAGTGCTTTATTTTAACAGCAGTAAGATAGGTGCTGTTAAAATATAGCACTTATTGCAACAATAAAAACCAACTTCGTGTAATTGTTACAATAAGTGATAATATTTTGATACAAACCTACCCTAAGTTTGATAATATTTATCACTTTATCACTTTAGCGGTCGATAGGTATAGAATAGACCCACAGGTTGGATTATATTCAAAATATTATCTATGGATGTCATGTCAAAAGTAATTTTAACGTACGCACACGAAGAAACTGTTAAACTTAATTGAAATTAGTATGAATAATTAATAATAATTCAAATTACCAATACATTATAGTAGGCACTTTTCATCATTCAGTGAATTTACGGAGATGGTGCACGTTCAAAATATTCTGCAAAATAACGAAACCATAGACTAAATTTTCGCCGCGACAGCGTGACAGTGAAGTCGGCGAGATCCACCCCAATGTTTTGAGGCTTTATTCTCCTTGAAAGCTGTTTAAAAATAGAAACATAAATTATTAAATTTAATATGTCATATTAAAACTAGATATTTAAATATATCTGAAAGATAAGAAATTTATTTCAATATATTTTGTTTTCATTCAAATATTTTACGCGCCGAGCAGTAATGTGTGAGCTTATAAATAGTCGCGGATCTCTAAATCCCGAGTCTGGTGACTTCGTATGTTGTTTTTTTCCAATGTGTATTTATCATGGACACAATAGTTGGCAAGGAGCAAGTGGCTAACATTCATTTATCGTAAAAATTAAAACCCGTTTATACAATCTCCAATATATTCCACAAAGGAACAAACGTGGTAATTTATTTACTTTATTATTTAGAAAAAATATACATATCGCCACGTTTTACAGTAAATATCAAAAATAGTTTAATAAAACCAACTACTACCTTGATGAAAGCTGCTTTTATATATATAATAAATTAGTCGCATAACAGTAAGCACTATTATTATGAATTTAATTACAGGCATATACTTAAACAAGTGTCATCAGACGAAAGTTTATTTTATACCATAATATCATAGCTATAATAGTTTTCAAGTACTATCCGCATGGATAACCAATGACATTAATACGGACGAATCACCTGGAAAAGAAAATGTCACTCACTTTATTGTCGGGTCTGCCGAATGGCATAATCTGTTCTAACGCCATTACAATAAAGGTGATATTGCTATAAATTCCTGATGCTTTTTGTTGGGTCTGCCGAAGGGTTCTATTCGAACGGGTTCACTCAAATGAACATTTACATTAGAAACACTGCTCTAACGCCATTACAATAAAGGTCATATTGCTATAAGTTCCCGATGCGTGATATCGCATAATGGAAATTGCGTGACGTCTACATGCGAATTTACTTGCTAGCTACTGTATTAAGTGCGTCGTCCATTAATAATGTCATTATGGATAACAATAATTATTTTACAACACTTAGCGATAACCAGCAGATTATAATGATTACTGCCTGACATTATTAAACTTCTTCTTTTTGTATGTTCATATTCGTTACCAGACCTCTAAAAGTATACCCATCTTTTACCTGTGCACCAATATTTAAATTTTTTAACCCAGTACGTTCTTTTTATTGCAAAATCTGACTTATCGGAAATCATTCCATGTATAATAAGATGCAGACGTTGATACTTTTAGAGAAGTGATGTCGTTTAAGGACAAACAAACATACATACACGTATAATATATCATATTGTGTTTTTGGAACTCGTTACAATTACCTAAGAAAATTTATTTTAATAAAAAATCAAATAACAATACCAAGTAATTTTTATGACTTTTTTCTAAGTAATAATTTAATGAATTTACGTTTTAGACGTTGATAGATAATTTGTATCCATACTGTAGCCATATACCAAGTCTGCGAGTTCTGTCGACAGGTTATAACAAGGTATTAAGGAGTAACCCGTGGCATATAAAGAATATATCCGCGAAATAATCACAAATAGATATTTTTTCTTATTAAAGAAGACCATTTTTTAGATGTTAGTAGAATGTTATTATTTTGTTATAATATATAGATTTGATAATTAAAGTCATTAAAATTCAGAAGTCCCATTCAATTGATTTATTTATTAATTTGTAAAGTATTATAAATTGCAAGTTCAAGACGTCATACTATGTAAAAAAATATTTGAAAAACTAGCTAATACAATGAAAATAGCGAAAGAATACATAAATGAACATAAAAAATATTAATATAAAATACTATAACAGTATATTGTGCACCTAAATACGAATACGTAAATTTAATGAACTATTAAGACCCTATTTTAAGAATTTATGAAACAGCGTCTACCCAAACTCGCCTCACACGAGTGGAATTTATCAATTTTTGAATCGATTTGATCAAATAGTCAGTTCTGCATTTTGTTTGAATAATTCACTTAATGTTTTCGATGACATATTTATAATTTCATCATAACGGATTGTGGCGTATTAGACAATAACGGTTATGTAATAATAATGTTTTCTGAATAATTAAATACATTGGAACTGCTAATGGGAAAATGACTGAGAAGTGGGGGAGAAGGGTGTAGTAAGATTCTATTGATGTATTAAAAAAATCTAACATTCTCTATAATCTGCACTCTATTTATAATATAAAAAAAATATTCAAATCTGAGTTTTCTGTCCAGCACAATTTTCGCATATTTCTCGTATATCCAAAGCGTTACAAAATTTTCTAATATATTTTTTAAAGTGTAGTACGGTACTTTAAACTTGAAATTATCTATAGAATGTTCTAAAAAAACTTACCTTATTTGTTAATGATCTGAAACGTTCATGAATAAGTAGATTCCTCGTAAATTTTCCAGATAAAAATATTAAAAAAATGGGTGTCATCGATTTATTTTAGCAGATAATGGAGCCAAAATAATACTTTATTGTTGTCCATTTGCATGTGTTTCTAAAAGAAGATAAGTTCTCACAGGATATAGAGAATCAATATTGAATACATAGGATTTTCACGAATATAATGATTTTTAGTAATGTGGTAACTACTGAGAACATTGGATTGATGTTTTATGATATTCGTTTGAATAGCAATTATTAATTAATTGTCGCGATCATTTGGCGGTGAGGTCAGTAAATGGAACTTTACTGAAGTATTGTTACTGTGAAAACGCAGCTTTGTTGAAAATACAAAAGTGCTCGAATGTATATTTCGTTAATAATAATGAGTTTGCCTGTAACTCAAATGCCATTTCCTCCACAGTAATAATAATTGGCTGCTTTTATCAGTGAGGCGTGATGTGCTTTTGCTAATTAAAAGCTATTCAAATTTCTCCCGGAAAAGCACAACTTTCAAAGCTTTACTGATATTTAATAAAAACTAACCAATTCGGTATTATATATTTCAAAATTTGTCTACGACAATCTACGGCAGGTTTTCTTATAAATAATAATATAATGTTAAAATGTTTTATGTTAAACTGCGCAAAAGATTGTAATAAGTTATAGTACTGTTCATTTAATGGCTAAGTTTTTCACTGTACCTACGATCTCATTGATATCCGAAAGGTTGGAGTTTTGAAGCCGTTTCGTGAACGTTTTTTGATTGTTTGAATTTTAAGTCGTCTTGAAAATTTTTCGTTACAAATCAGCCAGATTCACTCTACCGGTGAAATAAGTTTTCAACTCACCAACTATTCACAACAAAATTAGAAACAGAAAAATTTCTAAGCTTAGAAATATATACCCTTATAATCTCAGATTATTTTCAAATAAAATTAAGATTTAACATCATGATTCACTTCGTCTGTTCCCGTGATCCAGTATGTAAGGTACTGGCCTCTTATCATGTGGCTCCGGACTCAATTTTCAGTGAGGTCATACTACAATTATATGATTAAGCCTGTGTGTTTGATGTGATGTGATTTTTTCACTACTGTTATTGGGCTGCATGGCCTGCTATATATATATATATATATATATAATTAAAACACTTGCATAATGTGATATTCAGCTAAATACGACATTCACAGTGTAGAGTTTACAAAAATACTACACCTCTGTTTAATTTGGCCGTTAATGAAGAGCTTAGAAAGCTTCCTGCGAGAGCTTTCGACGTCGTTACGAATGGAAAGTCGTAAGCGGCGCCGTTCGCGAATCGTTCAGGTTGCCGTTCGATCTAAAATCGTTTTACTCACACCTCATAGTATACTTCTTTATGTTTCAAATCAGCCATAATTAATAATGCCAACGGTCATGGAAGCAAAAACTACTGTGTAGAAGTAGATTATAATTTTCATCTAAGAAAAATTCTGTGAGATGTTTTAGAAAATATTTAGTTATTTTACTCTTCGTCCACATTTTCTCACGAAGTAGCACAAATGGTTACCCCATGAGCTCATAAGCTCCTCTAAATACGCATAAATTGTATTTTGCAGTCTTTAATAATGCCTGATTCCTTGAATAAGAATAATGTTTTTTATGATCTTAGACATGGATTACCACATGACACGCAATTATAATAGATAATTAATATTTTCGGTTGAGAGTATTTCGTGGAAAATTTAATTAATTAATGAAAGCTGTATGCTTTTACATAATATTATGAAAGTTAATAATAATTTTATGTAAACGTTTATTGAGATACCCATCTACAAAGAACTAGACTTCAGGATACGCAGGCATGCATATTTATCCTTTGATTGTGTAATAAGAACTTTTAAATAAGAATTACAGAATGGTTCTAGTCTGGTAAAAATATTTAGTTTCAAGAACCGACGTTTGCAGCGGATTTTGGGTGGATGATGTTAGCACTTTGGGAGTAACGATAGTAAAGAAACAAAGTTGGACCTGGCTCAGTCACGTGCTGCGGATAACTTAAGAGAGCTTCAATCAGGTTTGCATGTTCTCCAAGCCATCTGGAGTCCGGAATAATATCCAAAGAGTGTTACCTACGTATACAGCGGAGGTACAGGAAGCTGGTATGACCTGGAAAAATAGGAGAAAACTGGCGAGTGATATGTATTCTTGGAGGCGTCGTCTTGTTTCTGGTGAAAATGTTCGAAGAAAAATAATTATTAGTAACTCATAATTGTCGGATCTATAATAGTATTAGTAAAAATAGAAATGATTTTTTTATATTGGTTGGGCCATTTATGTTCCCATTCTACTCCTTATCTCCTTACCCACCTCCTAATCCCCAGTGTTATTGTCACCAGACAATCAATAACCAATTACGGGTGATGAGAGACGGTGTTACAAAGAAAATTGAGTTGCATCTCGATAGCGGGCGTGAGCGGGCTTCTAATAGCTTTCCGTCGCTTAAGTGATTGACTCAATAGATACAGACTCGTTCAGAATCTATCATCATTATTCATACACCCCCACATATAATCCATAAACTGTGTCACAAAGTGCGTGAGTGTATGAACCGGGTGACCCAAAACAACAATACCGCGCGAGTGAGAGTTGAAACCAGACCACGGAGCCATCATACATCATCACAAAGGTCAGTGTCTGGCATTCTGTTCCATCGCCCCCACCCCTAGATCCTACCTCCTCATCTTCTCACAAAAAAATTACAGTCCACTTAAAAAGCTCAACCATATATTAAACGCATTACTTGTTAAAAGCGAATATTTTTTTTGACCTCTTGCGTTGATTACACATTTATGTACTATTATTTACAAGTTAACGTAATCGTTTATTAAAACAATGATCAATTCAAAATTATATAAATGTTTGACTTCTTCAGATAGTAATATGTACGTTCACGTATGACAAATATGTAGTATTTATCAAACAATTATGATTCATTCCACAAAAGTCATACACCTTTTCACATCCTTGTAGCACAGGTTTACAAATTCCGTCAAAGTGGCTGACTCTCACTTCTTCTTACCTCTCACGACGATGTTACAGAAGAAGAAGAAGGGAATCGACACAACCTTGTGCTTTTTCTATGCTCCGATGCTGGATATGACAGGTTTAAGTTACTAACTAAATATAAACGTACTAGTTCAATTTATTTCCTTTAATATCTAATTTAAAAACAATTCGCACGAGAGAAGTTCATTTTAAAACAGCTGGTATTTACAAATTGAAAACATAGCGTAGATATTCTGTAAGTTGACTCTAAAAACCTCTCTAAGATTATCCATCGAGATCGTTTAGTACGTGGAAAAGGTAATGTCAGCTGGTTATTCTAGCCTCTGTGGAACTGGGAGTGAGTTTGCAGATGTCCATACAATTCATATCCGAGACAAATACATTGTGTACACATTATTTAAATAATAAACAATCGATAGATAAATTTATTCATCCAGTGATAACCAATAAGTAAGAAACTTTAGCCATATAATACAAAAATGCAGCATTCCGGCAATGGATGTTGTGTGAATTCTCAATCAGATTCCTTTATTAGAATATATTCTGTTCTATAAGATTGTGGTTTTGGTAACGATCTGACATGTGAGATTTCTACTAATATACCAAAGTGTGGAGTTTAATATATTTCTATCAATTAATTCGACTAAGTAAATGCTAATGTAATTCAAATGTTTCGTAACTATGCATTTTATAAATATTTCATGGATAAGAAATAACCATTTATTTATTTATTCCGAAAACAGGATAATCAAAGGGATTGACTGATCAATACGCCATAATATAAATTAAAAATATATAGCATATAAAACTATAAAAAGCACAGCAGAGAATTATGCAATACACAAAAATACTTAATTACTAATGACTAGAAATATAAAATTGCTCGTAATGACCGAGCTGTAACGTATTGGCTTATAAAGTCGTTGGTGTCGAGATTTAATCCCGGGTTTAGAAAAATCATATGTTGTTTTTCCAATGTGTATGTGTAAACCAGAGTACGGGCCTAATAGGTTGTGCAAGCGAGTGATATCCATTTTAGTTCGATTCATTCATTTCCATTCAAGTCGATGACAGACGAATAAAACAAATATGACAATAGCATTTATCTTTCGTATTACGCACTAAAAAAATTTAGTCGAAAAATTAAGCATGGAAATAATTTATTGGAAGATTTTGGATTGACCAATTAGATGACTTTAATATTTGAAAATATTATTTTTACTACATAATAGATACGCAAAACATTTTTCTTGACAGCGGTAAAAAATAATGATTGGATTTGTTACAAACTTTATAGGGGACTTTAATACAATCTTTTTCTATTATTTTACATAAGGGTTGTTCCTAAATAATTATAGATGCCAGCATAAAGTACTTACCTAATAACGAATATGAATATTTAAATATTTTTCGTATGAATACATACTTCACCTGTTATTTTGGGAATAAGTAATCACAGCGTTTGACAGTAGATATAACAGCAAAAAGTGACGCTATCGAAGAGATTTAGAATTGCGTCTGCCTACTTAGCAGTTACGAACTGTTTTGAAATATAATATTCTTATTCTGAGAGTGCAAAAGCTCTTTAGACCCCTCGCTACTCCACACGACCACTAAAAGGTTGTATCACTTTCAATACAGCCTGTCCGAGATCACTGGCAAATGCAAGTGTTTTCAAGATTTTACTAATGGCTGTAAGAGTCTTTCAGTGTTGTGAGTTTTTCATACGAGATAGAAAAACATAGGGTAAAGTGAATTATTTGAAAAACAAATGTATATATTTGATAGACGCAAGAACCGAAAATATTCTATTTAAAATATATGATATATCACTTACAATATACACTATGAAGAAACGGAGGTACCTACCAATATTTATCGTCAAATATACCGAATAGCGAATGAGTTTAATGACATAATTTAGTCTTTATGTCTCAAGATTTTTCACTTAAGTTACCTTACCTCCATTATGAGGATTTTACTGAAAGTATTTTAATTTTATCTTTGAAGTTATACTTCTTTTGGCGTGTTTGGGAAATCAGATCAGAGTGTATTTTTGGCGTGTGACATGTAACACATAATTTATTTTTTCACACGAAAAAAAAAGACGCACTCGATTGGATTCGAACCACCGATTGTTCGGTTATCAGCCGAACGCACTACCTTTACGCCACAATATGATACTGCAATCGTGACGATTATACAGTATAATATTATAGCTTAGAATTGTTCCGTTGCCTAGGCAGCGTATTTATCATTGTCGGCCATTTGCAATTCCTTACGTAAACAAACGATTAAATGTCAGAGTGACAGTTGGTACTTTAAAAATAAAAACAACGAGAAACCATTATATAATTTAGTAATATTAGTTAAAGTGTATAGAAATAAACCAACGGCGTTCCAATAAGCGGTCCTTTTTCTTGAGTGTGTAATTTAACAAGATAATTAAGAGCTAGTCAAAGAATCTAGTTTACCACAAGTTTTGTTTTGTTACGCCAAAGAAGTATAACTTATAACGCGTGTACATAAGTACACACACCGATTTTTTTTATCTCACTTTCTGCCAAAATTTAGTAAGCTATCATGTTATGGAATAATTACAATTAGAAAGTTTGAAATGTCCTCTAATTTCAGGCATAATGCTAATTTCTTTGTGCTGTATGTGCATGTTCTATACATCGGATGATCTTGATTTTTTTTCTTGCATACATACTCCTATTATTTATATAATATATTATGTATGCTAGAAAAAAAATCAATATATATATATATATATTATATACACATAATCCGTTGTTGACTCTCTATACCTACCTAGATTATTGACGTAACAGTAAACCCACGATATATTTATTTCATATTCTTTGTAAAAAGTCTATTAATACAATTTTTACTCAGTGGATATCCATATACTCCTTTTAGGATTGAACATGGCATTTTTAAAATAAAAAAAATAATTACGGGGCTATCATTTTCGTCATATTTATATAGGTAAAATGTTGACAATATGTGCGAGCGAATCGGAAAAGGGAACGAGCAGAATTAAGCAGTGGACTGTTACTAACTATTTAAATATTTAAATAGGTACGTTCATTTAAATCCTCTCGATATATTTAATCGTGAATATCAGATTCTACGAAGTGAAACTCCACTTTGTAAGCACTTGAGTGTTGCCATATTCCACTTCCAGTAATATCCCACATTTACTGAAACTCTACAGGGGGATATAGCATAATATAACTATCAGAAGTACATCGAAAGCTTTCATGACGGTTTCATGCGCAATTAATATCAATAATTCAGTTCACCGCAAAGCGCAAGAGAGCAGCAAAGTGATTTCTACTAAAATTTAACTCCGAAGCGAATGACTACTTATGCAACTCACGGTAATAAGTAGGTAGATACACTAGGTTTATATTATACTATTAATTATTAGCACTTATCATTCATAGATCTTCATGCACGTTTAGTGAAAGGCATCGTTTATTGACTGAAAATTTACAATTTTTCCGAATATAATAACATTTCATAAATAATTAATACTTTCGCATAATATACTAAACGATATTAACCCTTAGAATGCTACGCAACGATATATCGTTGTTTTTGATAATGGCCAGAAATGCTAACAACGATCGTCGTTTTGCTTTTGATGCCTGAAATGTTAAGTTAATTTGGGAACATACTACTGCACCAGTGGTACGAAACATTGTTTTATCTATTTAGTTTTATTGTTGTGTAATATAACCCGATTCATATATGTTTTGTGACTGGGTAGGTTTAGAACTTATAAATATTGTATTTTTTTCATGACATCACCCTTTTTACAATAAAAACAATTCCAAATACAAATTTCAGTTTACCATATTATAAAAATTTGTTTACAGTCAAATTCTATGTGGAAGGACAATGTTTTATTTTATTTTATGCATTTGAAATAATGAGAAAGAATTTTACTCAACTCAGTGTTTAAAGTAGAGTGGGTTTGTGTTATATAAAAACAGTTTTATTTATAAAAAAATAATGAAATAAAATCATTTCCAATACATATTTTAAATGTTCCAATAAACAAACACCATGAAGACCTTTTTCACAAATCACGCATATTGTACGCGATCTTTTAACGAGGCCACCATGCAAAATTTTTCTTTTCAGCCGGGTAGTTTCCTAATTCCACTACTTTGTATTATCTCTCGTGTGGAATAACCGATTGTTTACAATAACTGATAAAAATCAAAACTCTGTGCGCGGATCGTGCATTTCGCTCGCTCTCGCGATCGCCCGTATGATAGAGCGAGAAAGAGATATGTCAATTACTTGCCTTGTTATCACGCATGTTGGATTTATATGTCAAATTATATTTCGTTTGGCATGCGTCATTTGCACCCGCGACCCGTAATTTGCGCATCGCCTAGGCCACGATCTTTTTAGACCGTGCCTCAATACGGCAGCGCAAAAATTTTAATACACAATAAAAATATGTTCCAGTTAGTAGTAACTTATCGTATTGAAATATGGTGCCTGGCCCAGAAATAAGAAGAGAAAATAGCATTCAATTTTTAGAAAATAATACGTAAGATCTTTGGACCAATATTGTAAAGTGGAGTGTATAGAATAAAGATTAATAATCATTATGAGTTGGATAAACTGGTGTATTTGAATAGAAACGTATTGGTAGATTATATAAATCGTAAAGAGTGAATTGGATTAGATTAGGTTAGATTGACAGGTTTGTATATTGAAAGAATGAAGGCCAACCTAACACTAAAATATCCTAAATATGGGGAATGGGACAACTGGACGCCGCACTATCGTAGACACGTAAACAGAAAGTAGACGATGAATTTTAATCAGTTTCTATCTACTACTTAGTAGTTTTACTTAATTTTATTTTTAACATAATGTATTTTATTGCGGATTGACAATTGCCTAAGGCCTATATAAAAATAAAAAAAACTCTTTTTTCGTTGGAACTTAAACATATCCACGATTAAAACATTATTTACGTGTGCACTAAAACACACATACATTTAAATTCTCACCAACTATTAAATCATAATATAATAATTTAAATATAAATAGTAATATTAAATACTTTTTTAAAAGTACGTATAGTACCTAACGTCTATTTATTTTCAAATTGCGTGGCGTCCAGTTGTCCCGGTGCCAAATCGTCGTAGACCCTAAATATGTGGGTTTTTCAGTGGAAGTTGACGACGATAGAGATTTGAAGGAATAGAGCAAAGGGATGTAGCGCCAACAAAGAAGAAGAGAAAAGCTTTTGAATATAATAACTGCATCTACCCAGTTCTGATTACTAAGAAAAGCTTGTAATATTGATGTAGCAAAATATAACGCGTTAATTTAAATTCATCCAAGGGAGCTTTATCTGTTAGGTCTAATTATGCTACCTACTAATGTCGAGGGCTTAATTAATATTAATGGAATAATTTTATATCGTCAATATTATTTTGGTTATGTTCAATAATTAGCAATACCGGGAAATAGAAGCTTTTACAGCACTTTTATTAATGATGAAAGCTTTTATCTAATGGGCAGGATTACAATATTTACAAATTAGCACGCTCGCAATGATTTTTCCATTTAATTGGGAGTATAATTAGCAATCACTCATTGATTGTCGAATTGATTTCCTGGTGTTTTATTTACATATCTACAAATGAAATTATTATTACGGTATTAATTGAAAATGGCGGTTATATGTCATCCGATAAATGCATTTATGAATAGACTCATTTTAATTATTTTAACTTAAATGGATGAGAATCCAAAGAGTACAAGTAAAATAAACGTGCCGGTCGTAGTTTTTTTTTAATATCACCACGTATGTGCATGCATGAAAAGAAACATATGAAAAACTAATTTATGGCGTAGTAGCATATGGTGCCCATCTCTGTATTTGTGGATGCAGGTTCCATCCCGCATCTAAAAAAAACTACATATTATTGTTTTAAAATTTGGGTTCGATCTAGCTAGAGGAAGGACCAAACGGGTTTTGTGAATAGTTAACAATCAATTTTCGTCAAAATGTGTGTTGATATACTTCGCTCACATCCTCTGCTCAGGAACGAAAACGATAATTTACTCTTTTCATATGGACTTATTTCCACGCAACGCTTTGCTCTGAACCTCTGAATTTTCATTTGCACCAGATGAATCTATTCATCTGGTTTTTATTTCATTAAATTTACGATGAAGTTAACACCTTGTTATTTTCGTGGAAACAAAATATCACAATTTTTTAAAACCTTTCTTGACCATAATATCTTATGATAAAAATACCGTACTTCACTGAGTGGAGGTTTGTAATAACGGATTTGTTTACGAGAAATGGATTTTAGCCACTTGCTTAACATAATTTAAGATCCATACGCTGACTTCAAACACACGTCAAAAACAATATTTGAAGTTGTCAGACCAGGTTTTAAATCTGGAGCCCACGACATTATAAGCCGATGCGTTAGCTTTTCGGCGTGCCTTTTATTTATAGTCTTCTGAAAATGTCAGTGGAAAACGAAGACAAAGATTAAAACATTACTAAAAATAAAGAAATGTGAAAAAGATACACGGTTTTTAATAAAACGTGATATCAGTTGTGCCTACAATAAAATTGACAACTATTTTCAATGTATCTATTAATATTTTGGTAGTCGCTATCATTTTCGAAAAATACGCCACCATATTTGCAATTATATACTATATTATATATGTAGTGTAGGTGGTATTATTTAATAAGACAGTGTGTTAAATAAAAATAATAATTTAAAACTTTATATCGTATATCAACATTATGAATAGAATAAACCGACTTCCACTGACTGTGTTAAAAGCCCCCACTTAACTTGCGAAAACTGTTTAAACTACCCAACCCTTCAATTAAAAACGCAGACTTATAAAAGGCAGGGGTATTTTTAATGGGGATGTGTCTTGGCCGTGTTTAGGATTCGGGAGATGTTTGCGGGGGAGGCGGGCACCTTCCGGTTTTGGGGGTGCTTAATGCTTTTTCCATTTCCTGGCCAGCACTCCATCTATGCGGACAGCTTCGCCTTTGTATTCTTGGCGCTGATGTTCAGTGGCTTGCTAGAATTTACTACAAACATAATATTATTATCACTAAGTAGTTCTAACTTAAACCATCCGTTGTATAATATTGTCAGAAAGTCGGCGCTTATACCTGTGAGTAAGGGTTCAAATTCCATGTTTGGTTTAGTCAAACTGTTTTAGCCACTGTAATGAATAATTGTTTGAAGAAAATAAATGTGAGCCCTAAATCTGTCTAAGCTAAAACTGAATTTGAAAAAAACATTTATGGGATGAAAATATATTATTGCACAGTTTTCATCACTGTCATTAAGTTCACTATCAAAACTTTGTACTATTCCATTTGAGTCTTTTTTACAGCCCAGTTTCGCATTTCAGTATCTTCAGGCACTATGTGAGCAATGGTAAATGCAAAATAAAAATGAATACAGTTTATTCTCGTTTATATAATAAAATAATGTAGAAACCTTATTACCTACTTAGTAAAGATATAAATATAAAGGATTTCATGTCATAAAGTGCTTAGTGTTTTTTGTAAATAAATATAAAAAACACTTAACTATGAATTACCTAGTCAAAAATATTCTATGCATTACAGAAAATTTAATAAACAAAATTGTAATAATAAATATGACCACAAAATATTATGAAATAATAAGATGGAATCCTTTGACGAATACACATTTTGTAACTTTATAAAATTAATATTTTTTTACTGTTTTTAAATAGGTACGTATTATTATTAAAACACTTTATAATATAAAAAAATCTCAAATTGCAAGCTTCGTATTGTTAGGTGGAGTATTCACTTAATCATAGATAATCATCATTATAACTAGAGTACAATTTTGCGTATCATTTTCTTTAAATTAATCGAAAACTGCAGTCTCCATAAATGATTTTGAAAAAAATATAGATGGTGCTTTTATATACATATGTATATATTATGAAAGTCAAGCTCAATACCTATAATAATTAATGTAGTGTAATAAACATTCTTTTTATTAAACTAATAATTCACAAGACGCAATAATTTAGAAAGCGCTTCAGTGAGAATTGAAAGAACCTCTAGTTACTTTCGTCACAATTAGAGAGAATTAATACACATAGCATGGCGGTCAGAGCACATGGGTGCGAATCCCAGTGAGCACAGGCTAGAATCACGCTGGGTGTCGTCAATAAGATTTTTTTATTGGTTATATATTTCTCACAGGTGTTTTCAAATTTTTTTATATATATAATGATTACATTATCTGGAATCCATTCCATACAGTAGATTAATATATGTATATAGTTTCACATATCTACGCTATGGTTTATTTTCCAGTGTAACACTCTAATACAAACGTCTTGTATTAGGTAGCTTAATAGCCCGTGAAAAGTTTTTTTTTGTATCATTAGACATCAGTATTGTTTAATCACTGAATAAACTTAACTTTCATTTAACTAATTTTGATTTTTTTAATAGACATTGCATTGAATGCAAATATAAACAGAACAGTATTGCTTTTTGATATGTTGTAACTAAAAATTTCAGAGAGAGAGAGGTGTCAATTTTTTAATGTTATTTACCCTTTTTGAAAAAAAAAAAAAACAAAAAATGCCACTGTTTCAACTGACGCCTGACGGTTACATATTATTTATCTTGCTTTGCTCTTATTCACTTGCTCTTTCAGCCGAAAGCTGCGAGCCGGCTGAAAGCCCAAAGCGAGTCAAGTGACGCGAGCCGGTTGATGTTTATCGCCGAGGATTGAAAAAAGCACACAGCAGACAGCTTTTAAAAGTGAAACACATAGGCCGAGTGGTTGTTTGTCAAAGTCACAGAAAGCTTCTTTGTAGGGCGACGCTACGTGGACCGATGCCAAATAACTGGAATCTCTCTAAAGAAGAAAAATTTGTTAAAAATTAATTTAAAGAAATATCTCAATTTTTCTGCTAAAATCACGTACTTAATTTAAATTAAATGTATATACTTACCTATTTTTTTTTACATATAAGTATTTATATTTTAAATTATTGAATATTTAGTTGCGTAATTTAGTATAAAAAAGAAGTCAGTAAATATTCTAAATATTTAATAAAATTGAATGTACAATGCGACTTACTTAGTGTACCAAGTCTCATACGTCACAACGCTATATGCTCTGACACTATTACGTCACGTGATTTTTGCGCGTTGATACTATAACATCACGTGCTCTTTGCATGCAGACTTGTCATAAAATTAATAATTAAAGGAATGAAAAGCTCCATTTTGTGTTTTTCCTCATCGCAATTACTAATACTTCAACATTCGAAATAATGCTCTTCATCACTTCAAGGTTGAGGCATTTTAATGTTTATAATACTCTACGCAATATCGAACAAGAACTGAATTATAAGCGCGGTCAATGAAGTAGCGGTGAAAGAAAACGGCGGAAGGTTTTAGTTCCAGAACCGACCATGGTGACGTAGAATACTTGATATTATAAAAGTTTCACTGTTAGTAGAAAATAACAATAGCTATCTATAAAATATGAATTTACGTTTATAAGATAAAATTAATAAATATGACAAAATATTATAGAAAGTTGAGTAAAGTTTAGCTAGAATGAACCTTTAATTTGTGTATTTTTAAGTATGTTATTTTATGAAAATTATAATTATGAAGGTATCAGCTGTGTGTACTCATTAGGTGGCCAGTAGCTGAAAGTGTGAAAATGTTTCAAAAAAGTTATTTAAGTAGGTTATATTAAACTTATAGGGAAGTAAAAACATTTGACTGCCATGAAAATTATATTTAAATAAAGATTAAAAGTATTTTTAGAGTATTTTATTACACTTTATTGAGACGGCTAATGCATAATATTGCATTAATGAATAAAAAATACGTAGATAAGTCTGGATTAAACTAGCCCCGTTAATGAGAGTGCAGAATTGGAAGAACCGACTACACACATAAAAACTTGATATCTAAATATCTAACTAACATTGAGAACTTCATGATATTTTGAAAAATGATACTAAGGCCTTATTTAAATTGAAATTGTATCGTGATCGTGATCCTTTTCGGCCACTTTCTGTCCTTCATGTTGATAAGGCCTTTAGCGTTGATTTCTATACTCTCTGTCCAGCGCACTCGTGGTTTCCTAATAGGACCCATATTATCTCTGGCATCACTGAACATTGCCTACCCGGCTTAGCGTCAAAAAAATTAGGAAAGGGTTTAGAATTCTGGTATATGCATTACAACTCACATCACTATACCCGATTTTGCACACCCTACCTTCACTAACGGGTCCGTATTCTTCTAAAAGGTTTTGATTACTTCAACTGCTTTGCCGTAGTCAGTGTTCACAATATTTAACTTTCGTACGGTACGTAATAAAGTTTTATAATAGCGAAACATTATTTTTTTGCGGAAATATCTCACCTTTAGCATCATAAACAAAAAAAATATCTAACTTAAATTACCATTTTTGTATTTATAAGTTGAGGATATTGGCCTACATGGAGTGAAAGTTGAAGTAAAAGACTTTTTATTAGGAATGTTTATCTATACACTAGATCAAACTAACATTGAAAAAATGAAATTTTGCCAGCTGTGGAATCAAACTCGTGATCATGGAGTGGGGTTTGAACAGACGAGGAGTGGGTAACAATCTTGCATAAAATACTTATGTAAACATGTACCTATGATAACTGAGGATGTTTCAGATTGCCAGCCCCCAAGGAACACAAACATAATAGGAAGTGGGTTGCCTTATTGGTGAGGATTGAAGAAGAATACGTTATTTAAATAGTTACATCAGTATCATAAAAGTGTACTAAATTTTCTCATGTAAACCAGGTCTGGAAAAACTACGGCTCGCGGGTCGCATGCGGCCCGCCAAGTATTTCTGTAAAACCCGCGAGCTTTAATCGTATTTCGCCTTCGTATTTTTTTAATCATATTTAATCGTATTTTTTTGGATCAACTTACATAATATTATGGGAACAATCATTTTCTATTATGAATATCAATAAAAAATCTTTACGATCCAGCATTACCGATGAACGTTTATTATTAATAATGAATGAAGTTTTAAGAATCTCAACTACAAAATTAACACCTGGAATTTAAAAAATGTAAAACAGTTTTAGTCTTCTCATTAAATTGTTGACTATTAGAGAATCGTTTATTTTTTATGTTGAAAATCCTTTTTAATGATGATAAATAATATATGTCTAAACATAGTATTTTACTTGCGGCCCGCCGCTCATTTTATCTTAAAATATTATATTTTATCTTTAAACTTCATCCAATAAAGTTTGCCCAGACCTGATGTAAACGATACGCACTTTTCATATTGATCTATACATTATCTGAGTCCAAGCCTTGGTCTATATTAAATTATGGCGTCTGCATTTTTATCTTATTAATCGTTTTTGTGGTCATTCCATTTTTATTTTGTAATAATGAAAAATCGAAATTTTTGATTATCATAATTTTAATTTAAAAATAAATGTAACTATAAATTGTTTTGGTTTATCGTTATTATATTTTCTACCGTTGTGTTATTAAGCCTTTACTAACAATTCTATTCATTCATTCTCAGTTGTGTATATCAACATCGCATAATTCATTCATGTATGTCAAATCCTATCACACAACGTAGGCACTAATAAACTAATACAATCAAGTAATTGATATTCGACCATTATATCAAGGGTCTAATGTATTGAAAAAAGATATCATTTGAAATAATTTTTAACGATAACCAAATAAAGGGTTTTTAATTGAAATTTAATATAAAATATTTTAAATGTTATATTGTATGATACATAGTATAGCAATTTTGTATATTTTACGTTTATAAAATAAAGTCACATAAAGATCAAAGCTATATAAAGCTCAATCCGGTTATACCTACCTTTGAATGTTTACAAAGGTTTAATTGATTATGTTCGTCAAAAATGCGATTAAAAAGTAGGTACGTACCAATAAACCGTGACTGTAATTAAAAGCTTCTTTTATCAACTAAATCCAATCCCACAAGGGTTGACCGTAAATTACAGTAATTTTAATTTGCCCACTTTTTCCATTGTGCCTTAACTGAGGGGTTGGGGTGTATAAGGCAGTCCACAAGACATGAATGCTACAATGAATCACCAGAATTATAGAATACAATTTGATATATTTTACTGTATGAAAGAAAGTTGCCAACAATACTTAGGTAGTGATTATCCGATTGTCTCACTACCTCTCGAACCAAGAAATTTAATATTATGGTTATTTAGGGTTTGGTATGTTTCGGCACCGATCACCGACTGAGTGCCGGGACAACTGCAGCCCGATTTCCTAACTATCATCTCGTGTGGCACCAGACGACATGACGTCACAATTACGTCATGTCGTCTGGTGCCACACGAGACGATAGTTAGGAAATCGGGCCCCTGGGCGTCGAATCCTCCCATTCAAGCGTATAACTCCATACAATATTATAGTTTATTAGTATTATTACATCAAAACACTGCTTGATGAAAGCCTCCGAGATAATTTCATTTCTATCGGTCTTATGCATTGTGTCTCCACGTATCTACAACCAAAGAACTATGTAATACAGTAGCTTTTATGGCTTTCTTTTAGACGCTTTGTAAATCTTAAGTACCACTGGTTAAATAAATCTATTCAGAGATTGTCTATAATTATTCTATTAGCTATCTAAGCTAAATATTTATATTAAAAGTTTTACCATATTTTATTACGTCACACACCCAATACTGATTTTTTTTTATCGCATCAAAGTTTCTGGACCCCTTTTTTCTTAGTTACATGTAAATTGTACGTAAAACATTTCACCATGACATAGTTCGCCGTGAGCTTTATTATAATATAAAGAGACGACCGTAATATACTATACGGTCACCAATTTTGTTAAATTAAAATGAACATTAATTCATTTTCTAACTGATTTTGGCAAGATTTATGAATTATAAAATGAATACCTAACCTAACCTAACCTAACAAATAATCTAGTATATCGGCTATTTTTTAAATTTGTTTGCCGCTGTTTTCCTGTAAAGTGTAAACCGACAAGAACCGTGTTTTATTAAGACATGAAAGGGCCATATATTTCCGATACAATATTTCACGTTGTAGTGTGATACGGCGAACTGCATACGTACAAGTTTCCGGACACGTTTTTCTTTAGGGTTCATGTTTTTAATGGTCACATTTTCATATTTATGGTAGGTATGTCAAGAGACAACAACTTCATTAAAATAACTTGGCCCTCATTTACAACGATGATGCATTATTTTCTAAATAATCATAAGAAAATAATATTCTGACGGAATTGATGATAATATACCAACATTGGTTAAGCCACGTTTTTAATACATTATAGGTTTTATGCAATTATGCTATTATTTATCGAAGTATATATCAGTTCAAATCGTGATACATAATATTGGAGCGGTTTTAATAATATTAATTTATAAATGGTATTGTTGTTGTTTTCTGATAAGTACATATTATAAAATTAGTCATCGCGAAGCGTTCAACAATCAAAAAGTTACCTCGCGGGGTGGGCAAGCGGCTAGCCAGATGAAAGGGGTGTCAAGGGTGGAGAGTGGGGGCGAAAAAATGCGGCGGAGGAGGTACAAGAGGTAGGGGCAAGTAATCAAAACGAAAATTGTATTTTATAAAAATAAAAAAAGAACGGGGAAGAAGGGAAGATGCGGTGCAACAGTCTAGGTGCTAGAGCACATTTCCATACAATACTAATTACAACTAATTATTTAATTGATTTTTAATAAAAAAAAAAATAATCATTAACAACTTTTGTATTACAGACAGAGCCCAAATATATGAATGTCCAGTCCGAAAAAATGCTACTCACATTTATGATAAAATTAGCTGCAAAGCATTTTACTTTGATTAATTTGTAACAAACACCCGCATATGCCAAACGCTATATTATATCCATAGATATACTCAATCAGTCAATTCCTTTTTTTTTAAAGTGAAAATATTGCACTGTGAAACATGACTTTATTATAACAGGGCGGTGAACTGTTAATAATTAGATGAAAAATCACGTAAATTCATTCACGAATAATTAAACTTTCGAAAGAGTCAACATTTTTTAGTTAAACTGTACATTTGAAACATATAATTGATGTGATAGTATTGTAAAAGAAACATTTTTGTTTACTTTTCAATTCTATTTTGTTAGCAGTTTGAATTTATCAAAACATACTTGCCAATGTTCACTAAACAGAAAGAAACGCGTATCGTATATTATACTAATAATATAATGAAACTTTAATAAATTATTGATTATATGACATAAACCCTTTTATAGGTAAAAGGATTTTTTTTTATATAAAAGCCATATTCACTTTTCCGAAAGATAAATATTAAGTATTATATACATATAGAAAGGTGGAGAGAGTGGGGTGGGGGACGAGGGAGGAAGTATGCCGTAGTTTGAGGGGGACATATAATATTTAGGTGTGTTCTCACATGAAAATCTCAATATTTAAGTGGACACGTTAGCAGAATCTAACACAGGCACGAATACAAATTTTCAATAATAAGTACCTACATATCGTATGCATACAGCTACGAATACGTTATCAGAATAGAACATTAATGCTGTAAAGAAATCAACATAGATTTGCAATAATGATATTATTATTGCAAATAATGTAATTTGTATGACCAAGATGTCCATGCACGGGTCATTTATATGGGTAGTTTTATTTTTAACACGTGTATCTGTAAGTCTACACCCGCACATCTATTCTATGCATAAGACTGCTTTCGGCCGTTACGGCAATTATCTAGAGTAGGTTTGTATCGAAATATTAGCACTTATTGTAACAATTACAATTAGTTATTATAAGTACTATGTTCAAACGAGATAGACAGGTTTGACTATTGAGATGAAGTCGAAGTATAAGTACTTATTGTAACAATTATAATACTCTATATACAAATGTATATGAAAAACTACCCTCGATTGCTGCCGATATAAGTCTTGTGTATATAATAGATGTGCAGGAAAGCTTTTTCAGTCGTTGGTACATACTCGTAAACCGTCCCGATTCAAAAGGTAAGCTGTAATTGCCATATAATAAGTAGATACATTTATTTCAAAGTACAGGTGGTTAATAATTTAAAACCTTATTTTTTCTAGTCTCTAGTGTAGTAAGTTATTTATTTTTGTTTTGGGTGTGTATAGTTTACCACTAGTTAGTAGGGATACCAACTGTCCTTGAAGGGTTAATAATATTAATTATTTTTTCGAATAAATCCTGAAGTGCATGTGGACGAATCTTTGCGCATTATCTTCTCCCTCCCCCACGCCCCGTCATCCCTTTCCCTCCCATCAGCAACAATACGCCCGCGAAGCTCAAGTATCCGATTATATAACACGCAAAATTTCAATTACAAGTTGTAATTAGTTTTTGGAGAGTTTTTCTTTCAAGATACATCTATCTGTTGCTAGGCGGCGGGTGGCGCCCACTGCCGCGTGCACGTCCCTCTCACTCCCGGCCTGCCCAATGCACATTTCTATCTCGCCTCTCGCTCTAGAGTTAGACACAGTGGATATTGCACAAATTTGTTTGTGTGTACATTAGATTTTCCTAACACACTTGTACGCCTGTATGTACGTACAGTGATTACTGAAATTAATTACTCGTCTAATTTTAAATTTTTCTTAGGGAAGAGTTTTCATTTCCCTTGCGATATGATATAATCGTCTTATCCAATTTTTAATAAAATATTAATCATTTTTATTTCAATCTTATAATTCACATAAGTGCCCTATCGGAGTAGTATATATTATAACGCTGCTAGAGTGGAACCGTTTAATCATCTAAGAAAGTTGTGTGTTCAGCGCTCGAAATGGACTGTAGCGCACTGGAACGCAGCTCCGGTTCGTGAAATCGCCGGAATCTTCGTTTCGTCTCGTGGAAAAATCAAATATTGCGTCCCGTTTCGTGAACTATTAAAAGTATTTAAATTAGATAAACTTAAGAGTAGCATAGCGTGAAACGGAGAAGTGCATACTGGCTATAACGTAACAAAAAAATAATTGAAGACCTGAGAATGAAAACCGGACAAAGACCATTTTTTTTTTTAACTATTTCACTATTTAATAGTGAATTTTACAGGAGAGCCAATAAACTGATTTTCAAAATATGTGTGATTCGATTCTATCATTCAAAAAGTGAATGTAATATGATAGTTAAAGTGGTTTTGAACAGTGTTTTTTTTTTTTAATATGAAATTACCGAAAAACCGTTTTTAGACTTTTTGGTTTTTATCCAGTTTTCATTCTCAGGTCTTCAATTATTGCAGAAGGGAACAAACAAGGATATTTATGCGATGTAATTACGTTTTCTAAAAACCTCAAATAGAAATGTGTTAGACACACAGCTCAAGAAGAGACACATATTATAGTCTTCCAGCGGTACTCAAGAGGTAGAAAAGTTTGAAAGATTGATCCACAAGTTGCTGGATAAAATAAGCTTGGTGAGGCCTCCGTCCTGCAGTGGTTGATAATATCTATACATTATGAATCAGATATTTTTTATTTCACCCACGATTTTGTTCCTATGAAATATAGAAATAAAAAGTACACAGGTATATGCAATGAAGAAATAGACTGATTCGACTTGAATGTAATCTTTTTCTTTTGATCATCTCGGACCATAATAAGATCAGATGGGCCTACACAGAGTGGATGTTTGTATTGACAGATGTTAGCCACTTGCTCAACCTATTAGGTCCGTATTCTGACTCAAGCAAATTTAAAAGTATATTTGCCAGATACAGGATTCAAACCTGGGAATCACGATATTATAAGCCGACGCGTAAGTTACTCGATCATCGTGGGCGTCGTAATCTATCCATATATTATTATTTTTCAAATCAAAAGGATAGACGATGGTTAGAATAACCTCACCAGTCCATCGCTCGTATCACAATCCACGATGAATAAAATTGTTGCAAGTGACAGACAAATATAAAAAAAACAACTAAATATAGGTATTTTGTAAATAATGAAAACGCTGATCAAAAAATAAAATATTATTTATTATATTTTATTTATTGCATTTAAGTACACAGATTCGAAATATTACAATATTTGTAACAATCATTGAAAAGAGGTCAGTGTTCTAATTTTCAAAAAATAAACCGATAAAAATAATTTGAGGTAGCAGTGTAATGTGTACATTTTGTGCTGGCCACCCCAAAGCGGGAAAAATAGTTTTACGCGAGAAAAAGCTAATTGCGGAAAATGTTTACCATGAAATTGATTGGTTAGGCTTCATTTGCTTTAATTAGATCGCAATTAATAATATGATGCTGTTTTTATTAAACGATTTTTAGCGAAAATAACGACTGTAAATTAAATTAAAATTTTCGGCGTTAATTAATAATAAAAATATAGTTGTTATTTTTTATTTTTAATTACACATATTATTATTATACTGCTTTATTCTAACCGGTGCTTCATTAAAAATACATTAAATTAAATATGGCTATTCATAATATTTATATTATTTTATTAACTTTTTTCGGTAGTTCCTTCATGGTTGACAATCATGACTACTAACTCTGTAATATTCGGTACGACCATATCTTGCAACCCCTCACGGTCCTCTCAATGTATAGTGAAGGTTGTACTCAGTAAGCTCTTTCACTTGGTCGCTCTTCTTCTACTTCGCCATCCCTAGTGGCTACTCAGAACCACCAATCTATTCAGATTATCTAGTTTGTGACGAACAGTATGTCCAAAAAACTACAGAATGCGTCAGACTTAATATTCTTTATTTGAAATATTTAAATCTTTGGTATTCTGTACACGAAACATCAAGCATTCGCCGCCAACACCATATTTCGAATTGCATAAATTGCTTTCTGCTTCTTTGCTGTCATGATTCAATACCGTACAAAAATATACTTAATAATATATATTTTACACAAGCATAATTTTAGTGGAAAATGAGAAAAATATATGAGTTAATTTTTTATACGTATATTATATTATATTATTATATTGGTTGGGACGATTATGGTCGCTTTTCCCACCTACGTCAAATCCCTAGATATTGTCACAAGACCAGGCGACCAGCAGTCACGGGTCATCAGTCGACCGTGATTACGTTACATTCAATTACTTCAAGACAGCGGGCGTGTCTAGGCTTGTTAAAGCTAAGCCATCGTTAATCACAGAGTGACTCATCCAAAACGCATCTTCGTTGCGCTAAATCTGATACGGTATGAGCGAACGTCGCATCTATCATTTATGACCTCCGTGAGCAATCGACGACTGGAAATAATACACGAAACCATTTAACTACCAACCTGATGGTGTTAACGTTTGCTTTGATTGCTTCATAATATACAAAATATTAAAGTAAACCAAATTTTGGTCAACTTTATGGCAACACTCAATAATTTTCCCGCGTATATTGTTACAAATGCCAATGAAAATTATTATTCTGGATCTTTTTAACCACCAAATTAGACAAATGTTTTTGGTCATGTGGTGTTCAAGATTATGTAGGGGTAACATTCGCGTTGGCCAAAAAATGTTTGCCAATTTGCCATATATCGACATACGACAGTGTCAGTTTTAATTCAATATGCATCAAAGAGCGCCAAAATTTGGTTGACTTCGGGAATTTTGCAAGTTGGTCATAAGAGATTAAATTTTGCAAGTTAGTGTGGTGTTATGATCTTAATAACATATTATTGTATTTTATAGCATATTATAATTTTTATTTTGTATGATAATTGCCTGTTAATATAATGAATAAAGTTTATATAAAATTTAAGTTTGTGTCAAGCTTACAGGTAGTAAGTGCTCGGTAATCTTGGACCTAACTATTATCGATCGGCGAGTGAATCGGGGACTAAAAATAAGAATTAACTATTACGAGTAGTTAATGATCCAAATTGGAATTGCACGATCGGTGGCGATCGTGGCAGACGATCGTCGTAAGAATCTGCCAATATAATTTGAGCTTTACATAATATATACATATTTGGATAATTGCTACCCTAAAATGTTACTTATTAACAACGTGCATTACTTAGTTTATTATTTTTAAAGTACTTGTTAAACTCTAGGCAAAATTGTAAAGAGATTATTATTAGCTAAAAGCTTAAAGCGACTATTTAATTGAAAGTTGAACACAAATTAATAATTCTTTTCACTCTCGCAAAAGGAGTGAGAGGGGAGAAGAGAAACAGTCGCCCATAATCACTTTTTATTAATTAAAAATAAATGGAATTCAGCCTTCATTACAAGCCTTCTCCGGGCCGATGTGAATGAGGCACGTAGCATCTGGAAACTTTTCAAAAACATCATATCAAAGGCTTTTAAGGAGCTTTAGTCCTGACAGACTAATTACACCACGACCCCTTGTAATTAACCGTTTATAATGAGGTTTCTAGATTCGATCGGACGAGTTTATTGTCGGGTGGCAGACAGTGATGTCCCCCAAATAATTATCAACCGGTTCCTAGACGTTACATAGATTACAGACGATTAGTTCAAGGTACATAAAATAAGGTGTGATTAATTATCATTTGAATCGAGATTAAAAATAGAATCCAAATAAAGACGTTATTCATGTTAATACTAATTACCGTTGTAAATGCCTTAATCTCCTAGAGAAATATTTAGAAATACCTAGAGAAATATTTAGAACAAAGACTTCCACGAATTTTAAAATAACGGTAGAAGTGCAGTTTCTTCTACTCCTTCGGGGTTAGGAGAAAGTATAATGTTAGTTGGCAAGTAACCTCCGAAATGGCCACTCAGGCGTGTCCGAACATAATTAACACCTTTTTCGCGCCAAGTTTTAATAGGTACCAGTCTAGTTTTAATAATAATTTATAATCCATTAATATTAATCAGTGTATAAACAAATAAAAGAGTGAACATTCATAATTTTGAAAATACTTCTGAGAAAAAAGTAAGACACCCCACAGGTATCTCTCAGGTATCGCGCCCATGCACATAGGCCACAATACTAAAGGCGGCATACTTAATTGCGACAAATGTTAACTAATGGCTTTTAATACTCTTCTGAAGCGCTTTCCAAACTTAGCTACTATTGGCGATCGGCTTTTGTATTTTAAATCAAAGTTGGTATTACTTTAATTACTAACCGATGTCACGGATCACTCCAATTTTTTTTTATTCAATGAATAATTCACAAGATTTAATAATGTAACAATCTTTCTATTATTATTTAATAAATAGAATATTGTTCTAAAATTTTGTGAATTAATTGTTGAATTAAAAAATAAAAGAGTGTTTCATCGCTAATATTGACAAAGTAGTTGTGAAATTTTGGCATTTATTACATAAACTGTCGCCTAAGTATGTTTTTGTTACTTCCATCGACATATTTGTCTTATATCTTATGTGGAAAGAAAAATATATAAAAAAACTTCTACTACTAACTAGAATATCAAGGTACCTGAATGAATTTCCCTTTAAGTTCTACATTATGCAATGACGGTTTCTCAATGAAACCATTCGCTCAAATTCGTCATGTCCACGGTCTGAAACTAAACAAAAGTTAAGGAAACGAGATATACGTCGGCTCTGTGGGTATGAAGACATTGGCAGATGATGTAGGTTGGCAAACGCAAATGCTATCAACCGGCTTGTCGCAAATATCATAAAGCAATATTCGTGAATATCTGTAGGCCCAGCACTGGGCGGGAGGCTTCGCGTAGCTTTCTAAGCTTTTCCGAGTTTTCGCGAGAAAGTTCACTTAATGGGATTTGTTTTGATCGTTATCGGACGCTTTCGTTCACTACACTCAAGCTGAATTGCGTTCCAAAGGCTTACACTGCATTTAAGAGTCCTTGATTGCATTCATTATTTATAAATAACGCTTTATTGCACTTTTAAGCGATTAAATCCGCGTCCGTTAACCCAATACCGACTGGGCTTATCTCATATATTACTTTGAGTAATTATTAGAGACAATTAAACATCAAAATTAAAAAAAGTATATTGATTAAGGAAGTTTTATATAAATTATGACAACCGATAATAAAAATGTAATAAAAAAATCAAAAATAAACATAAATAATTTATAAATTAATTTGAAAGTAAATTTATCATCTAAAATACTTTTTGACAGCTAATAGTTATTCCCCCAAAACATTGAGAACTAATTTTGAATAAAAAACAAATTGTATTAACAATAAGTATTATATAATGATGTTTGTCCGATCCTAATAAGATCATATTATATGGGCTTTGACATAGTGGAGGTTAGTGTTAATATATTTGTTTTTACGAAAATTGAATGTTAGCAACTTGCCCATTGAAAAACAATATGTGTATTTGCCAGACCCAGGATAGGCCAACGCTTAAGCCATATTCATATTTATGTATTATATATTTTTCTCCCCAAATTAAAAAAAAAATCATTAAAATTTGAACATACTTCGCATATTCTGCTGCCTTTCGAGCGGGTACTATTTCATTTCCGTTGAAACCTATTATCGAAAGTTATATTATTCTCATTAATTTCATAATTTTCCGCCCCTAAGCAGTGCATGACCTGTTCACCTCCATGGGATGTAACCGTGTTAAATTCTATATATCATATAATACAGATAAACTATTCATTTCGTTTTTTTCAGTTCAACAATATCAAAATATACTTATAGTTAGATTGATTTAAACGTCGAAAATGTCACAGAAAGTTTGTCTTCCGTATGATGATAAATACTTACTCCTAAGCAATAACAATACATTTTTAGGAATCCATAAAAAAGCATTTAAAATTATCCAATAATAGCTTAATAGCGTTACTACCCGTTAAAAGGTCAAAGTGATGCCAATGAGGTGCTCTACCAGGCGTCGCGGCGATCCATTAAGCGCCGCGGCGCCCTCTTCCGTAGAACTTACTGATTTCTGGTCAGAACTCTATACTATTGCATAATATACTCAATTACATGAGATTGCTAACGCAATACATGTTTTATTCTCAATGTTACACAAGTACCTCACACTGTGAATGTTCTATTATACACTCATATGGCTATTATCAATGAAAGAATAAATACTTAGAAAGAACCTAAAAATTTATATTCACATACTTACAGTTTTTTTTCATGTCCGATCCTAATAAGATCATATGGGCCTCCATAGAATTGAGGTTTTTATTAACAGATTTCGTTTTTACGAGAAAAGGATGTCAGTCACGTCTTGCTCAACCTATTAGCTCCATACTCTGACTCATGCACAAATTGAAAAACAATAATATGTGTACTTGCCAGACCCAGAATTCGAACCTAGAACCCACACACACAAACCGGTGCGATTGATATTTATTATTGACCAATCAGGTTTAACACTTTGTTTCAATTTAATCTCACTAAATATTGAATTAAAACATTTCGTAATGTAGGTGGATATCTTTTTACAACTTTGAATATTAATTGAATTTTGGTGTCATTTAGCCATACTAGTGCAAAGGTGATGAAAACAAATATTTCGTTCTGAATGATATGTGTCTTCAAAAAGGTCTTCAGTTATCTCGCACTTATCCGGAAGAGAAAATAATAATATGGAAAGACATCCTCCAGCGGAGAAGAAGAGGTTCTGAGTGGATAGAGATATCACTTAACATGACGGCTTAACCAAGTGAAGCACTCTACTGATTTATAATATCCTCAGCCACATGGACAGTGGATTGCAGGGATTACTGAAGAGACATATTAAGTAAGGGGAACATAACGACAATTTTTGTTTGTCTAAATGAATATTTCTAAGTTTAAAATATTCTACAATGTCATCCTTAATGATTTTCCCATTACCATTTGACATAATATCTCTACGCAGTGATTGCTATGTCATACATTACGATTTAATTGTACTTCACTAAAAGCGAACTGACAGAAACAAAGGGAGATACAGTATGACTTAAACGGTCACGCATTTAAAAGTATTATTTAAATGCATAGCATAAAAATTTTGAAAACTGTGCAAAGAATTATAACTATAATACTATTATTAATATGGATAGTCGAGATATAATAAATTAATATCGATGATACGGGTAGCTAGAATATATTATATAAATACTAATTTCCGGAATTTCGCATATTATAATTAGATAGCTTTATGGTTTACCCTAGAAAAAGGCGCTGACAACGCCAATTGGAATCAAACAAGAATCACCACTGTTCGCGTCAATTTGTTACAAATGCACCGTACACCATGTATCTTGGCCCCCACAAAAGGGGGGCTGACAGGGCTCTAGCCTGGGGGCCCGGCCTCAGGAAGGGCCCGGCGTGGCGAATCAACCAAATAAGTGATTTAAACACACATCACAAATTCTCTCGAATAGTAAAAAGAAGTGGCCTGCGGCGCTATTTATCTTCAATATTATTATTATTTAAAATTATGTGGTTGTATGATACAATTTTTAATTGTGTATCGATACTCGACTACTCCATAATTCAAATAAATGAATTCAAATATACAAAAAACACTGAGTATAGGTACATATTAATTTTACCGCGTACACCATTTGGGAAACGCAACAGTAGAGTGTCACACTGCCTTTATATTTTGCGATAGGTAGGGGGCCCGCTTCAGGGTGTGGGGGCCATGATCTTAGCCCTTACATATAACTAAAGTAATGCACGTGTAAACAAAATAATAATTTCAAAAACTTCTTTGACCACCAAATCTCATGTACCTAAGTATCAAAATAAAGCTTTTATCAATTTTAAAACATTACAATAATATTATTTTGATGGTTTAACCTTTGCTTTAAATTCCGTTCGTTCCGATAATAATACATTGGGTTCAGTGATGCCAACCGTACTATAATTATAGTACAATACTATAATTTTAATAGTGCGAAAAATGTAAAATACTATAGTTTTACGCCAAATATACCAAAATACTATAATTTTAAAGGATTCAAGACGAAAAATGTTCTTGTACTATATATTTTTTAGAAATACTATAATTTTTACACCTTTGTACTATAATCAGCATAGAAAAAGATGGCAACACTGATTGGGTTACTGTGCGATATTGACAATATTAAAATAGGCAAAAGGGAAATGCCATGCCAATGCGAACTAGATAAATCGAATAATAAGATTTCAACATTAGGTATTATTTGCTATTTATTTTAACTATAAAATGACCAAGGCATCAAACCTCAATAAAATTAGGATCATAAGAGTATTTCTATACATGTTATACCTTACAAGGCATAATAATAATATCACTTTCTCATAATTGAGTATGTCTGTCTTTGTCGCATATACTTATTAGAGGTCTATACCTTTTATTCGTATGCAACGCTCTATTTGCAATGTGCATTTAAAACTTGCTATGGACGCTAAACCAAGAGATGTCACGGAGACTTGAAGCTTTCGAGATGTGGCTGTATAGACGCATCCTCAAAATTCCTTGGACTGACCGGGTGACAAATGTTGAAGTTCTCAATCGAATGGGGAAGGATCGAGAAGTTCTACGTAGTATCAAAACCAGGAAACTACAATACCTCGGCCACATTATGAGAGGACAAAAATACAGCATTCCCCGACTCGTCATTCAAGGAAGGATCAATGGGAAGCGTAGCAGAGGACGGCGCCGCATTTCGTGGCTTAAGAACCTCCGTGATTGGTACGAGTGCAGCTCCACCGAACTGTTCCGGGTAGCAGACGACAAAGATAAGATCGCCTTGATGGTGGCCGACCTCCGCTAGAGGATGGGGCAATAAGAAGAAGAAGATTCATAATTTATGACTGGTAAATGAAATCTAACGAATGTCTATGAATTATATGAGTACCTTGGTATCAAAGTGGGACATAAGCCACACTCCACTAAATTCATGTTTTTGTTGATTCTGGTAGTGTTAGTGATGCTCTTTCCAACAATGCCTTCGACAGTATCAAAAACGGTCGTTTTCATGGAGATTTTTGTGTTTAAAGTTCGTGTATAATATCAAAAACGGACACTTGACTTATATGCGCGCGCAGGTAAGGGCCAGCCAATCACTGAGCAGGAATCTTCTCAGACTGTCATGGCTGCCGGGATTTCGGCACTCTGATAACATTATTCTAAAATAGAGGTTCTCTGTCAGTTTTTTTCAAAATAAGTGCATTTATAATAGTTTTCAAGAAAAAGTATAATATTTAATGAACTGAAATGGACTCAAGGAATGCTAGAAAACGTGTAGCTAAGCCCAATGAGTGGAAAAGGGCCAAAGAAAAGACTTTAAAGTAAGTACTATCAGAATACTACTACAAAACTTTTTCGATCACAATGCATCTTTTTTAAATGCGATTTATTGTTAAAATATGATGTGCTCAAGCATAATTTTATGTTTTTATAAGAATAATAATATTTAAATATTAACCTTTGCGCATTTTCACTCGTTATTTACGAGTATTTTTCATTGTTAACGCATTTACACATACGCTATTACCTCCATGTCATTACTATGGTCACGGAAAGGGTGGTTCAAGAACAAAATGTTTTTTCAAACCGTGGTTTCTAAGTTGAATAAAACACTAAAATATATTATTTTTTCCAGATATTCTGCAAAAGGCGTGCCTTCCTTTCCTAAATGCGGCCATCGTCGTGGTCTTCAATGCAGATTATTGACAATGGAAGACATAAGGAAGTTTCACGAATCGTTTTATTCTGCACCAGCTAAAGACAAGCAGGATTCTTTTATTTTGAAATACTGTAGGACTCTCGTACCAAAAAGACGCCGTCAAAAAGTTTTTATAAAACAAAAAATGGCTACATTTCATTACAGCATTATAAACACTGCTGGGAATTGTCTTCCCGTATGCAGGGCCACGTTTTTATCAACATTAAATATAACAAAACATAGAGTTATCGGAGTCTTCCAACGGTTTAAAAAAAATAACATGTTAGTACCCATTGAAACAAGGGGTGGATCAAGAAAGGATAAACTTTTTGAAAACAAGATGAATTCTGTCATCGATTTCACCAAATGTCTCAAGGGAATCGAGTCACATTATAAACGAGACCGAAGTACAAGAATTTACTTAGATTCAGATCTAAGCATTACCAAAATATGGTCAATGTATAATAATAGCGTCACTGATGACTTCAAAGTAAAAATGTCATACTTTCGGATGTTGTTTAATACCCGGTTTAATATGAGTTTTGCAACTCCAAGCACTGATGAATGTAGCACATGTTTGGAATTAAAAGAAAAAGTGAAATTAGAAAAGGATGAAAATGAGAAAAAAGATTTGATATTTAAACTTACTCTACACAAAAAAAAAGCAAACTGTTTTTTCGAATATTTGAAGAAGAAAAACGATGATTGTTTTCTTATGTCCTTCGATTGCCAGAAAAACCTTGTGTTGCCAAAAGTTAGTGACCAGTCCGCCTATTACTCGAGACAATTTTACTGCTTCAATTTAGCAGTCGTATCAGGAACGTCAAAAAATAATTTGTCACCACAAAATGTGTCAATTTATACATGGAATGAAAACCAAGGGAGGAAATCTTCAAATGAAGTAGCATCAATCATTTTCAATGAACTACAATCAAAAGTATTGAACGGATACACAAATGTTCGGTTGGTAGCAGATGGGTGTGCTGGCCAAAATAAAAATTTAACAATAGTAACGATGTGTGCCAAATGGCTTCATAACAATGCTCCTCCATCAATCACTAAGCTAGAGATAATTTTTCCAGTCACTGGACATTCTTTCCTTCCAGCAGATCAGGTATTTGGTCTTATCGAAAGAGACTTAAAGAAAAAGAAAACAATAATACATATTGAAGAATATCATGATGTATTTAAAGCACACGGAACATTGAAAATAATTGGTACAGATTGGAGTCCTCATAATTGGAAAGACGAAGCTAAAATAAACATAAAATCTACAGCACAATTACATTTCAAAATATCTCAATGCAAGAGAATTTTATTCCGCAAAACGAAAAAGAATAATATTGTGGTAAGAGGTGAAATACCTTACAATTGTGACATCGCGAGAGAGAAGCAAATTCTAAAAAAGAATAAAACATACGATGCAGTAAATCCAGCACCGATTCCTATAGGCGTTAAACTGAATGAAAACAAGATAAACGATGTAAATTCTCTACTTTCGAAACATTTTGGACTCGAATGGAAGAATATAGAAACCCTGCATTGGTATAAGAACATAATTGAAACAAATAATAATTTGCCAATCGATGGCCAACAATATACTGAAGATATTCATGCATGTGAATGCTTTGAAGAAGTGAATAATTTAGAAGCTATTGATACACTTGATGGAGATGACGTGGAACTTGCGGGAGTCGAATTATTATCTCCAGAAAATGAATGATTATTAATTTTAAGGCTTTTCATTTATTGTTAAATCCTGTCAATAAAAGAAATTTCAACTATCTTGAAATTTTATTTAAAAAAAATTAAACTTTCTGCGAATTGTTATCTCCAGAAAATGAATAATTATTAATTTTAAGGCATTCCATTTATTGTTAAATCTTCTCAATGAAAGAAATCTGAACTACCTTGAAATTTTATTTAAAAAAATTAAGCTTTCTGCGAATTGTTATCTCCAGAAAATGAATGATTATTATAGTAGTATATTCTTGGGTTTAGAGTTTAGTTTTAAGTTTATTATTATTATTAGTTTTAAGGCTTTCCATTTATTGTTAAATCTTTTCAATAAAAGAAATCTGAACTACCTTGAAATTTTATTTAAAAAAATTAAGCTTTCTGCGAATTGTTATCTCCAGAAAATGAATGATTATTAGTTTTAAGGCTTTCCATTTATTGTTAAATCTTTTCAATAAAAGAAATCTGAACTACCTTGAAATTTTATTTTAAAAAAATTTAAATTTTCTGCGAATTGTTACCTATCTCCAGAAAATAAATGATTATTAATTTTAAGGCTTTTCATTTATTGTTAAATTCTGTCAATAAAAGAAATCTGAACTACCTTGCAATTTTATTTAAAAAAATTAAACTTTCTGTCAAAAGCGGACACGTACGGCCGTTTGCGTATCAAACACGGACAAACGCAAAAGTATGTGTCAAAAACGGACGTAAGCAATTTTGAACGATTATATTTGATATTTACAAAATGAATATCTTAGATTTAACTTAATAAATGTGATTCTATACCTCTAAGCATTACTCAAGTATTTTTTTTATATATATTATGTTTCAATATTTATATGAAATGAAAAATCGCCTCTCCTGCAAATTATTGCAGATGGCTCATGTCCCACTTTGATACCAAGGTACTCATATGTACTTACCAAATAATACTATCGATTTTGAAAATAATAACACTTTAATTGGATGTCATAATATTGATGATTCTATAAATAGCCGAAAAATGAAGATTACTAAGTGCATATTGACTGAAATATTTGCAATTTATTGTCTGGGTAACATAAGGTAACATTACAGTAACAGGAGTGTTAATATATGTTATGTGATCATTAAATTAATATTCATTATTAGGTTGAAAAAAACATAGCACCACGATTGACATATTATATAACTCTCAAAGATATCCAAAATTTTTCAGTTTTGTAATTTTGTCAATAGGCGTAATAATCCTAGTACTAGACTCCGAATTAGTATGTAGATAGTTAGCCCGATTTACCATTTTTTTAGTATTAATATTAAAAGGTTTTTTCTTATTATGAAACGGTTATAAATTGACCCGACATTGTTTGTTTTATTTCGGTCACTTAAAGCATTAGCCAAAGCAAATAGATGACGTAAATAATGAAACTGCTCCGCGAAAGTGACCTGTCTCTATTTGCCCCGCTCTCCCCGGTTATTTGTGAACCAACACAATGCATTAGGAATTAATAGCCTTTCGCTAAAAATGCACTTAGCCTAAAATAATATTACAGCGAGCCGGAAGTGCATCAGTGCAATACACGCGCGCCATAATGCATTAACGCAGGGATGTCCAATTGCTTCCTGGGATTGTAGTTAAAGACAGGGGTTAAAAAAAGAAAACTGATACTTTAAATATAGCGGTAATAACAATATGTAAATATAGAAACATTACACGAGCACAATTTTAGATGTAATAACTCATGCCAACCGTCTGGTAAGATCGAGAAATGCCATTTTGAATTTTTGTGTCTTGTGGTCAGAATAGTAAAATCTTCTTATATTTTAGGGCTTTAGGCCAATCCAAGGGGGGACATGCTCATCGTAGGTCAAAATGGAGCTTTTATTCTATTTTCAACGCATGATCCTGGACATTCCTTAAACGCTGTAGATAATCTATTTATATAATTTTGAAGCCAGCCTTATGATCATTTATATTTATTTTAAACATTTGATGACTGCATAAAGTATTTTTATTACATAAAATAGTATTCTTTTAAACCTCTCGCTCAAATGTTTTAGAATATAGTCATATTTCAGTACATAAATATGCAGTGGTGTTAAGATTTTTTACATTTATTAATTTTTAAATGCATTTATAAAACCATTAGTATAATTTATGTCGACATTATTAAAGTGAAATATTTACGATAAAAAATATATTGATAATCTCTGTGATCCCAAATTTGACAAGAATTAGGCATTTTATTATTCAAAAATGGGCAAGATTAACACATATGAAGATTATTCTAAAGATACTGATTATAAGCTATGTCTTTGGCCATTTAAGTGTGATAAACATTCTACGAATAATGATTGCTTTATAATAATTATTGACCTAAGAATAAGGTAGTGTTTTTTTGAAATACGCCATTTCTTTTGGCATTCCCCAGTGATTAAGCTACAACATACGGCCGTAGCCATAAATTGACAAACTATAATTGAAGTAGGGAGTAAAATGATATTAACGCGCGTATTTGAACATGTACCGTTTAAAAAAAAATCGGTTAGGTATATATTAGTATTATATCTTTAATAATCTGTATTTTTTCGATCCTGGTGTTTAGTTCTTTGTGTGCGTACCTGAGCGACGCTATTCATTATTTTAGTAACTACCTAAAATATATAGCCGGTTGGTAATTAAGGTAATTAATATTCCTTGATTTGAAACACAATAACCGATAGTCAATAATAACGAAATTTGATAAGCATTTCATGCAGGACCTACTAGATTAAATTATCGCACTTAGGTGAGAGGCTCGTAGCTTAATTGGTTAAAGCATATTTGCACGATACCAGTGGATATACGGGTATCGCGCCCGTCGAGAATCGTATTTTTTTCGAATGTGATTTTTTCTAGTGGTCGTTCAAAAAAAATAACATTGTGTTAGTAAAAATATAATCACTAGCAAGACGTATTTGTGGTACCTACCTAACATTTTCAGTAAGAATATATTTTATATAAGAGAGAAGACAATTTAGCGTAATCTTCAAGTTGATCAATGTATACTTTTTGTGTAGTTTTTATTAATTGACTCGATAATGCTTACGTGGATCTGAGCCGCCCCACAAAGAGGTATTAACAGATCTATGTTTTTTTATACAAGAACTGGATCTCAGCTACTAACTCAGGGTCGTATGCATGAGATTACCAAAAACCTTATAGGCTATATACTGCACGTTTGTATGCATGAGTACAAACGTAATTAGCTGTTAAGTGACGTCACGAATGTGACATCTCGTGTGTCATGGTGTTCGTATTTTAAAATTTCATTCCCCGATAAATAATTCAAAATTTTGAAATTGTAAATGTGTCTGAAAGTGTGCAAACGGTACCATATAAATTTAATAATTATACATGAATAATTATTATGAACTTTAAATAATTTATCAGCTATTTTATCACATGTATTTTATAATTATTCTACTGTACGAAAGGTTGTATTGCCAGTAAACTTTTCCATTTGGTGGCAACACTGAATACATTTGGTGGCAATACTGAATATTATTATGACTAACTTCAATTATTATGAGATGTCAAAATAGAATAAAAATAAATGACAGAAAATGCAAATGATTTAGACAATAATATGTAATGATATCTGTATAATATTATCATTCATACCAATCACCGTATGACACTATTGATGTTCCCAGTGTATTTGAGAGTTGTGCCTTGTTTATTACAGTTATCTTACAATAATTAACTAGGTAGGTAGGTACCATAATATTTTGGAGAACGCAGAATGCTTCCAATTGTATATTTTAATGCCAGATACAGCAGTAGGTACATATTTTTGCGGTGGTTTAGCGGAGATATTTTGTCGTAATCTTACGTAAGTCCATCTTATGTCTCCATGAGAAATATTGCAAGCGAAATAGGTACGAGGCATTTTATCAGTTACCTATCTAGATTATAGACTAGGGATCAAAATTATACGTATTTTGTAAACAGCACGACTAGGAACTGTTTTTAAAGTTCGCAAATGTTTTACAGAATCTACAAAACGAACAAGGGCCTCAACCAAACGTTTGTTGCAATGAATGCAAAATTAAAATGACATTTGAAAGTGACAGCTGAGGCAGCCATTTTTAATGGCGCGTGACGTCAGATCGCTTACGTCACAAACAGTGTTATAGGCTATTCGGTGGAAAATCGGTTAAATAGCTTATAAAGAATTTGGGAATCTCATACATACGGCCCTCAATCTAATAGGTCTATGTTCTGGATCCAAACAGATGAAATGATCACTGAATCGTTTCGTATAATTGCTATTTAAAGGTTGACGATATGTCACGGCGATTGACGTGAGTTATCGAGCCTGATCGTGTAATTATGGCATAATTATTGACCGATTTTGTCGTTGTTTGGCGATACCTACTTTCTATATGAGACATATAACACCAAATCGGCAGTGTCAAATGTAATAATTATCAGTAGTGTGTAAACATATGTGATACTCATGATGGTCGAGCGGTAACATATCGGCTTATTAAAGGTCCCGGGTTCAAATCCCGGGTCTGGAATATTCACGTGTTGTTTTTCAATGTGTGTGTTGGAGTCAATAAATGGATTTAATAAGTTAAGCAAGTGGACAATATTCATTTGTCGTAAAAACAAATTCGGTTAAGACGATACATCAGTGAAACGGCAAATAATTTTCAACTATAGGCGCGACGAAATTTTGGACTCCCTGGCATTCGGAGAGAGAACATCGAGCTGGGAACACGTCAATTTATTTCGTGATGGCGACGGGGGTATTAATTCTTAAATAGTGTAAATATGACTAAAAACGCTACCTATTTACTTGAAAAAGAAAACATGTCAATGAATATATTATTATTGTTACTAATAGAACAATAAACAGAACATTAAATGGACACATGTTGGATTTATATGACAAATTATATTTCGTTGACGTTTGGCATGCGTCATTTGCACCCGCGACCCGCAATCCGCGCATCGCCTAGCCACGATCTTTTTAGACCGTGCCTCAACTGAGGTATAGCCTTAATACAACATGCACTCTTTGGAGGTCCATCATTTGTTCCTCTTAAGATCGAACATGGTGATGTAATGTAATATATTTATATAAATAAATGACTTTTTAAAGATTTTAGTTCATTAATAATACCATCAAAATATTATTATTTTGAAATTTGGGTCATTCTTGAGAAGAAATTGCGATTTACTTAATATTTTTCATAGTTGCGTCTTTATTTATATGCAAATTAATTTTAGAGAAAATTCTATGTAGGTACTTAATCGTTTCGATGAGATAAACAAAAACGTTTTGAAAGGAAAACTGACAATCTTTCCAATTTGATTTGGGGCGATTTCTTAAATGTAATCTTGAGAAATCACAAGATTTAATTATTGCATGATAATACTCGTATATTGCATTACAGAAACTCTCATATTCTATGATGATGACATTTTTCCTATGAAATAAGTTTAAATCTTTACTTCATTTATTTTCATTTCGTCTATCCAATGAGCAAAGATTTTTGTTCGCTTAAAAACAATGATTTATGCTCAATCTACTATGTTACCTGAATAATTTCGACATAAAATATTTTTTTATTTTTTTTTGATATATGATCTACCTTTTAGTTAATATACACATTAAACAACCATTTAAAATTTTAAAACAATTAACATTTCATCAATCAGTGAATATAATATTTGATATATAATTATAACATAATATATTATTATAGTACGAGTATGTATGATTTACCAAATGTACACATTCGTATGGTATATATAAAACGTATTAAAAATGTAAATGTATGGTGTTTCTTCATTTATTTAAAAAAAAAAAGTTCCCTTATCTGGAATGTGTAACTTAAACTAAGTACCACTGCATTAACGTGTATGCATATTGCACACTTATGTTCGACTTACCAACACTTTTGTGAGAATGTACAAAAATGCATTCACGCTAACTTTGAAAGTATTTCTGCAAAAGCTTTTAGTGACTTGGAGCTTTTCAAAAGACCGTCAGCCGAAGAGACATTTTTTTTCAAAACGATTCAATTGTATTATCAATGACTAGGCTATGAATACAATATTATTGTATGTATTATTGCGTATGTATTGATTTTAATTTTGATATTTATTTTTGAATTTACCTACTTTTATCATCATGTACCTACCTACATTAAAATAAATGTTAGTAATTTAATATATTTTCATGAAAATTTGAATAATAAAACAATAAGTGATAGATATAACCAAAAGTTATTCCGCAAATGGAATTTATACTTTATAGAGTGGGTGTTTAAGAAGTTAAAGTCAAACGTTAATTAGTTTCAGATTTCACATCACCACATACTTAAATTAGAAATATTTAATTGCTAAAATTTAATTACATACACTCCACGAGTTCCTGTGTATAAAATTTTATGTTGCTATTATTTTCACAAGTTTCTAATTTTCTGTGAAATACATTATTTATTTACAGAATTTTAAAAACAGTTAAGTATGTAGAATTTACAATCGCATATTATAATATTTAACTTTACACGCGACCGCGATGGACGAGTGGTAACTTGTCTGCTTATAAAGTCGTGAGTATTGGATACAAATCCGGGGACTGGGTAACCCACATGATAGAATAAATGGCTAATATCAATTTTTCATACAAAAATCCGTTATAAAACCTCTTCTTGAAGCAGCCAAGAGATCCTTCGGATTGTAGAGGCAATAAAAATGCATGTACAATTATTGATTTACCTATTTTGGTTACATATACTTTGATCCTTATAATCATTATATATTGGTATCATTGGTAAAACACACTGTGAGATTCGATCCTGCATAGCCAGCTCAAAAGATGGGCGCTCTACCAGACATTTCATCGTGGAGGGTTTTAGTTGCATATTACTCGTATAAAAATACAGGGTACGACTAGTAATATTATTTGGAATGGTCGAAATATACTGTGTGATATTACGAATTTATAAAATCCAAACAATTTGCATAAACTCACTCGCATGGTAGTAGGTTATTTATATCGATATATGAACTTGCAAATCAATTTGATTACATTCAGATTGCCCTCCCGATTGGTGTAATAGATAACAGGTTGGTACTACATATTGAGAGAATAAATAACTGATATCTTAGACCAAAAACAGTAATACGAATAACAGAAGGAAAAGAATGGGTAGTATTTCTTTCAAAGTTTCTAGTTATAAACGAAGATAAATTAAAGAAATATAAAGTAGGTAGTCTAAAATCAGAAAATACATTAACATAATTAAAAAAAGTATCCCATATTACTTTGTATGACGAGTTACGAGACAATTATTTCTATAAGCAACCCGTAGTAGAATAGTGAACAGGACACCCGTTTCTAACGCCGTAATTCACAGGTTCGAATTCTATGGCTGTGTCAACTACACAACAATCAATACAATAATAATATTGTATTTGGATCCAGCGTATACACGCGATAAATTGAGTGAAAAGCTAACCTCTATTCTGAAAGCTTCATAATTTTTAGGTCCATATGCTACGAACTTTAACGAAAGGAATGAATTTCTTTAGTAACCAAATACCTAGTACTAGGTAGGTACATATTATTATTGTCTTACCAATATGAAATTTAATAATGCAGTACCTGCTATGTTAGTAAATTTTATATGACCGATTATTAATTGAGAAATGTATCTACTGTTTAAAACTCAAATTTAAGTTCTAATGGTTTAAGTTTTGTACTATTCCGTTTGAGTCGTTTTTTGTGACCCGGGTTTCGCCTCGAAATGCGATGTATGTATGCATGCATGGGTATATAATTATAGTGTGTATTTGGATATGTATATCTGCTTTTTATGGATTTGTTGTAAAAAAAAAAGTAGCATGTAAGAATATTTTTCTAATATAATTTTTTTAAAGACTGATAGGTATTATTGATATCTCATTAGTTAACTCCATTAAACTCCATTAATATAACTATCTAAAGACTAATAGGTATTATTGACATATCTCATTAGTAAAAAATTCCTGGTATTGGCGGTGATTAATTTTTAATGATCTATTATTAGGGTTTTACGATATCAAATTTAAATATTTTCTATTCATCTAAAAGTACTTTGTAGTATTTAGATTTATATGGTACAGAATTTTAATTGTATCTTCTGAGCGATACATGCAAATTTCGCTCTGTCCCAAACTTCCATTATACTTTAACAAGACAAAAATCCATTACTGCAAGCTAACACAGTAATCAATTCTTCGTCCAGCGGGATTATAGGCTCCATGGTACCAAGTCCAGGGGTCGGACTGGGGCAGGGGGCTCCAAAAGAGGCGAGGGGGAGGCGTACACTAAAAGCATTTGCTAAGTGCAGAGTATTTGTCATTAATCCTTTAATTGATGAAAGCGTTGGCCGTTGGGTGAACAGAGATGGCGTTGGTCGCACACCGTAGCTAACTTCAAAGCGATGTGACATGGTAGCCATTTTACTTCGTATCATTGGATAAGTTAATGGATTAATAAATTGTAGATAACAGGAATAAAAAGATTAAACCCCATTAACTTGCTGCTTATTAAGTGAACGCCCTGCGGTTAAGTTGAATTCCATTATAATTAAGCTTTTAAATTATTATTCGTTTCTAGTTAGGTATAATGTTGAAAAATAGTGAGCTTTGATATCAGGGACCGGATTGTGTTGTAGTGTACCGGATTGCATCGGCTATCCGGATATTATTTGGATTTTTTTTACAGTGTTAATGTAATTCGATAATTTCAATTTCAATTTATTTATTTTTAACATATTGTGGACATTATAAATTTTAAGTGTAAGACGTTCACAAGATGACATTTAGAAACAAAGAAATATAAAACAGTATTACATAAAAAAGAGATAGTAAGTAATTAAACAGTAGAAATGTGTACATACAAAAAATATAAATATAAGGAAGTACACCGGATGAGTTAAGCAGACCCTATTTTAAGAATTTATAAAACAACATCCACCTATACTCATTCTCACGTAGGTGGAATATATCAACACCCGATGCAATTTCGTTGAACATAGTTATCGTCCTCCCAATTGGCATTACCAGTGGCAGGTTGGTTCTGCACCTTGGGAGAATAAACAACTGATGTTCTCTATTTCTAAGATAGTTATCAGGGACACAAAGATCATCACTGCCCAGAATGGCAGAGTTCTCATTTATAACTCGGATACGTCGAAAAAATACGTAGCTAAATAAAGATTTCTTCTAAATTGCAGACTGCAGTATGTAAGCATGCCTAAGAGAAAGTCATTTGGATAAAGCCACGGATATTATCCATACAACCTCACGTAAAGGAGTCTCAAGAATTTCTTCTGAACCATCTCCACCATAAGGTCGTACTTCTATAACCCACTCTCAAGTCTGCTTTGAACTAAAGAATTAAATAAAAGTTTTAATACCGTAATATCCGGGAAGTACGCATGACAAAGCCCAACATTTTAAGCGCCTTGTTACAAATGGTAACTATATGGATAATACATGTCAGTTTACTCTCAAACGTAATGCCAAGATCCCTTACAGATGATATTCGTGACAGAACTCTGCCATGCATCGAGTATTTGAAAAACAACACTTTTGAGGCTCTGGTAAACGATAAAAGATTGCATTTATCAATGTTGAATTCTACTTTGTTACGCTTGCCCCAATCTAATATATTATCTATATCAAGTTGGAGCTGATGACAATCGTCCAAGGTGACAACTTCCGAAAACAGTTTCAAGTCATTAGCGAACAACAAAAACATAGCATTTTTTATTACCAATGCTATGTCATTTATAAAATCGCGAACAGCAACGGCCCTAAGTTTAATAACATACTTTAGGGTCTTTCATACCGAGTGTGAAGATACAGCGGGAGAAAAAACCCTGTACTTACTACCAGCTAAAGTTTAGTCATATCCGACAATAATTTTAATAGAGATGTGACTTTATGCATTTTGCAATACCCATCTATTTCTAAAAAAGGACTTTATGATGACTTGACGTGACATATGTTTATTGATTTGGTTTTGGCTTAAGCGTCGCGGTCTATACCTATAGCGTCGTGGGTCCCAGGTTCGAATACTGGGTCTGGCAAGCACATAATATAATATTGTTTTTCAATTTGTGTACGAGCCAGAGTAGGACCTAATAGGTTGAGCAAGTAGCTGACATCCATTTCTCGTAAAAACAAAAATCTGTTAATACAAACCTCCACTCTGTGGAGGCACATATGATCTTATTAGGATCAGACATGGTCGAAAACAAATATTACAGATTTCAGACATTGAGGCACATAATATAATACAGTGTACCTAATACAAAGCCATATAGTAAATATTATGTAAATGCAAATTAACAAACAATAGACAAAATAAAGTTGTGCAATGTGGCATGAAAGGTATCATGTTGGGCATAACGCATAAATATCACAAAATAAACCAATGATAAGGAAGCAGACAAAAGTGTGCACTGTGATATAGGTCGCTAAGCAAATGAAATGCAATGGGCTAGACATGTTGGCGAATAGAAAACCGTTGGACAAATGGCGTCATACAGTGGTACCCAATGGGCACTAAACGCCCACAGGCGATCTCATAAAGTTCGGTGGATGTACGTGGCAGCAAAATAACTAGGGACCGAAAATAATGGAGGTCTTCATTCATCAGTGGATCGACCATGGCTGATGATGATGATGATGAGACAAAATATAAATCAGTAATTGTTTTACCCAAAAGAGACGGTATGTATTAGTTCATCATAAAATGTATCATAAAAAATATAGGTACATACGATCAGTGAGTATAATAATATATATAAGAGAAAAATATAACATATTTGTTAAAATATAACACAGTCAATAAAAATCATAGAGGTATTAAATAAAAAGAGTGGCAATGAATCGGCTTTCTCATACAACTGAATGAAGCAGGCCAACAATAGCCGACAACTTACGAGAAATAGCGACGCGATAAAAAAAAATGAAAGGCATCACAGAGGATTTACTTTGGTCATTATAACGTACCCATACAATATAATGTTAACGTGGAAATTTTGCCGCAAATTGATTGCCAGCCTGCCAGACCATACTTGCTTGCTTCACCATACCATATAACCTGCCGCCCATAGATAAAAAGCAATATTGATATTAATCGAACGATAGACAGTATCTTGAAATACCACAATCATTGATTGTGTATCATACGAGTGGAAATTATGTATATTGGCAGTGCTATTTTCCAACCGGAACTCACCGGTGTGGCGGACATTCCGGAAGCTACTGTAACCGGACATTCCGCGTCCTCTTGTTCACAGCATTGTTTTTATGACACTATAATTTATTTTATGTAATTAAATACTATCAATCAATTTATGGTGCTCAATTATTTTGTATTTTTTATAGTTTAATAATTTATAAAACAATGATAGCGTTCACGGGTTCAGCGCAAGTAGAATGCATCAATATAGGTGTCGCTAGATTTCAAATTCAGCCTAGTCCATAATAGATGAATAGGAGAAAAACAGCTTTTTCGTTTCTCAAATACACAGTCACAGTCACATTATTTCGAGTATAGAAATTTGAAATGTAGTGACACATGTCATAAAGAAATTACGTTAAACATATACTGTTCTTTCAAGTGGCATCACCAATAACAGGTTAGCTCTGCGTCTTGGAAGAATAAACAACTGATACTCCTTATTATTAAGATAGTTATTAGATATAGATATATAGATAGTTAAGAAACACACTTATGAAATGCCAAAAATAACATAATAAGCTATAAGGCGTGTCATAATAATTATTAAATCTGGGATTGTAACTTTAAAATTATTCTCATACCAAAAGTTTCAGATCGTAAAGGTAACAATATTACTAAAGCATGAATATTCAGATCGTTATTAAATTTCGCGACGGATTTGAAGAGCTTTGAGGCACCAGGCCGCCGCTATCAGGCCGTATAATTGCATCAGTACTACACGGACGTCATTTTCCCCGCCGTTTTTACAGTTAAGTCTTCCTTCCACACGTGACTAATGTCGTTACGACTCGCATTCGCGACCGGTGACCGTCGGCTGAATTACGTTCTCCATATCGTTCGCGCCAATTTGCCTGGCTGCCAGGAAAAATACGATTTAATAATATAACAATCCTTAACAAGATCAACAATAACAAAATCTGCACGATCGTTGTCAGCATCTTTAATAATTTCGAAAGCATACGAACATGTCGTATTATTTGGGATAACTGGGACTCTTAATCAAATATCTTTTGTTATTTTTATATAGTTTTTTAAGAAGTTATCGGCACTTTTGACAGATGATTGAGGTTATGTAGTAAATTTGTGGAAGTCATATTTGCCTATGTTTGCAATTGTATGAAATCCATGTTTAGCGAGGAGCTGAACGGCTTCGTCAACAAGAAAAAACTGATAAATAAAACTGAGTTAGTAAAAATCCTTAAAAGATACAAAAGCTTCGGTCTCTTTTGCAGTCCTCTAAAACGAGCAACACCCCGAAATCGCCGGTCAATGATTGAAAAGGAATCAAAGGATGGTCCAATTGTCATCACAGCTCAACATCAAAACCATAGCATTGCATCGGCCACTAGTAGTCGTGAAGTCTCCAGTGACTAACTTAAATTTTCCAAGCATTCACAGTGACCCAATACTAAATGAAGGGGATAAAGGCCTTACGCCTAGGTGCCCCATCAAATTAATGCTCACACACAAAGCAAGCAAGCAAGCAGAATGCATTCTGGAAAGGTGCGATCTGGTCGGTGATGTCCCGTGGGAGTAGGCAGGTTATGCGTTGCATAGTGGCATATTATAAAGGGCGGCAAATGAAGGAACACATGAAGGCTACAGTCCTCCACGTACTGATCACAGCCACGGTTTGAAGGTAGATTCTGTGGAAATGCTTTAATTCTCAGCGGTTGGTACATGCCAATTTTATAAATTCGGTTTAGTCCGTAAGTAATAGGTACCTACCTATCAAATTTGCCCACAATTTGAAACTAAAAATGTAAAAACACGGCATTCTAAGTCTCCTTAAGGTTGAAACTTTGTCTAGGGATATCACTGCTGAATGCTGATTGTATTATTGGTCGGTATTTCTTTTAAGACGAAGCTGGCGCTACACTGACTATTAATAGTAACCGTTATCGTCCAATTATTTGGGATATCTGAATTTATTTTTGCCTCACTTAGAAGGTGTGGATCTGACAAATATGTAGTTCCAACAAGATGGTGTCGCATGCCACTACCATGACATTATGGGAGTCCATAAATTTACTGAAGGAGGATTCAAACGTTACTGACTCTTAAAAAACCTCTAGGGAAAACTCTATATAATATGTTATTCAGATGTGTATGGTAGGTTAGAGAACTTTTTTTGTTGATGTGTTAAAAAATTGCCTATTCCTCTATATCATAATATTACTTTCATGAAAATAATAGTGCAGGTATTTTGAGTACTATACACATACAAAAAAACCTTGTTTTGATATTTCGTGAAGTCGACAATCCGCCCTTTGTAGCATAGTTGCATGAATTATGTTGCAGTTTCCTACCTTACCTCACCCTGCTGCGTTGCTACAAATGAATACTACTAATATATGCATAATGTCATGATATTAACTGCAAGGCGTGGTATTTAACCAAAATTTTTAGTTAGTTAAAGCACATTTGAGTGCGTGGTGACCTCCGTCTTGAGTATCTGCTCCTGAGATATTTCCTGGTTTAAAAACTACTGATTCTTCACATCTAAATGAACTGCCTCGTGATACGCTCGATTAAGACCGAATTTGTTGCGTGGCGGGTTGATTTGGAGGGTGTATGTTTGTGTTGGACCTAAAGAAGTGGCGTGTTTTTATGCTTGCCAACACATAATAAAGTAGTGGTATTAGGTGTAAAGGTTTCGTATATAACTCTACAGCTGTCAAGTTTTTGTCTATGGTTATATACCATAAATAATAACGCAACGGAAATCAAACACTTGTCTTCCGACCTGCCTACAATGTAGTCGATACGCCCCGGTTGTCCGCGTATCCTTTTAAATTCAAAATTCAATCTACTTAAATCAACCAATATAAATGTGACAGTCATTTAATCTGTGCCGTGTTTATACTAAATTTATTACCACAATATAAAACCATGAAAATACCATCTCTGTGTGTTATTCATCACGTCCCGAAACAATCCATGTCACGCACACATCCGCAACCTTCAGAACAGATATTCATAATATCGGGGACTACCAATCATCTTCTTATTACCCCTGATATGTGTATACCAGGGAATTTAGTCAAATAATAATTATCATAGAAGCCGAACAATAAATGTTTATGTATGCTTAACGATTATATTTATAACATTATTTTCGTTTTTATTACTGTTTTCTAAAAGATGTTTTTAAAATCTTTTAAAACATTGCATACCTATTATCCGTTTCACAATATCGCAAAAAGCTCATTTAAAGCAGGGAGAGTTGATTAAAAGCCTAAACAAGGGTTTGCTTTCAATATAGAAAAGTTTCACGAGCAAAATTGAAAGTTTATTATGGACTTTCCCGTGAAATAAATGAAAAATCCGTTAATTGGTTTTGGGTCGGGGCTATCCAATTAGCTGACGTGTAGTATATAGGTGGGTGTGTGGGTACCTACCTACCTGTTTAGCGCGCGTGTGTGTGCAGTGCAAAATGGTCTTTTAACTGCTGCAATGTGAGCTCAATTTTTGTTTCTCGCTTCAATTGTAAAATGGGTATATTTAATTTCCCTTTCAACCGCTTTTGAAATAATGCAATATATTTCTTTGCGCTGTTTTTTGCATATGACTGAAAATAAATAACCGCTTTCTAAAATATCCAATAATTAGAAACCATTAACCTCTGCCACCAAACACACATTTATGTGTTTTAGTTTATTATTTTACCTTTTATTTTTCTGAGGCGTACTATTAAGGAGTCCGCTATGGCTAAAAATATGACCAAAATGGTTATAGGTAACAAATCTGGTTGCGGACGCGGGCCATTACTGCAAGCGTGGCCACTAATTAAACGACCAATTTTGGCAACCTAACCCCCGTTTCAAACAGAGTAAAAATTATCGCACGATGAAAAGTTGCGAGATTATTGTTCTTTGACGTGTAATGAAAACATTTTCATATAGTTCCACGCTCTACTGCAACCACTTGTAGACAAATGATCGTGCGACTTTGTATCGCGCGATTTTATTCGGTGAATGTAAAACACGGGCTAGGCAGACAAAATTGATGATTTTATTAGTCGCAACATTTTAAATAGTGCCTGGTTGCAATTTTAAAGTGGACTATACTTTTTTGTATGCTTTTGATGGTGGTTGTGGATGCTGGGAGGGGGGCGGTTACATGGAAGTTAGTCCAGGCACTGACCTTATTGATGTTCAGCTGTCTGGCTGAAACTGGTCCCTGGTGCATGGTCTCACGTCCTAGTAGGCAGTCGCACGGTACACTTTTGTTTATATTATAAATGAGGAGACACCCTGTGCCGGTAACACGGCTTGACAGATGTCTTGATTTACTGAGTTTTCACGGAAACTCGAATAGAATTGTTGTTTCCACGGCGGTTACACTGTGTACGCTCGTGGTCTGCAATTAACTTTTTGAATCACTCTGCATGCGCTTTGAATGACTCGTTAACGACGGTCAAACTGTAACAAGCCTAGATGCGCTCGTTGTCTTGATGTAACTGAAGTTGATTTATCAATAACGGTCGAATGATGACTAGTAACTGAGTTGCGCCTGGACTTGCGACAATAATTTGGATTATAGGTAGGAGGGAAATATTGGGATGAGAGCGACCATAATTGGTCCAACCAGTATCGGAATTGAGAAACGAATGCGATATTTATCAGAATAGTCAGGTTTGGGGAAGTACAGTGTTGAATTTAGTTTAAATTTCAATCGGCATTCGGCTTATTTCACCTTACGTACGAATACATAATTAATAAAATAAGTACTATACTGTATTGCATGTATTATGTGCGGATAATGCTTTGATATATTCACATGTGATTCACAAGTATCTATTTGGTGATCGCACTATTTACGTTACTTTCATTGCAACTGGTCCATGGTCCTATACAATTCGTGTTACAGAGAAAATGTCTTTGGCTATAATTTAGGCAGGAGCAGCGGTGGCGAATCTGTATACATACTTTATAATCATATATATTAAGCCTAGTCCAGCCAGACCAATTTACATATAATTATAATAATATAATACCCACAAATAAACTATATACACGTGCATATTCCCGACATCAGTTAAAATTAAATGTAACCTAGACAATTCACATTGTGTATACTTTCGTAATTTTATCAAAACAGCATTCTACAAGACCATGCATCACAACTTCCCAAATGTGGCCATATGTGGATTTTCAACAGTTTTTACTAATTTTAAAATTATGGGTGTATAGTAATAAATGTTAAAATAGAAACTCTCTTTTTAGTTTCAAATTCGTCCGAGTGTAATAAGTCTAAAACTAGGCCGAGGAAATTTTATTTTACACGAGCAATCAAAAAATCGTCTAAATTCTAAATCGAGACAATTTTACCCGTATAGTCAGCTTTTCACCCAAAAATTATTTCTCATATTATCGATCCATCATTTTTGACACGTGCTTACGCATTATTGGTTATTTAAAAAAAATATTTTCATCTGAGATCCGGGACAGGTAAATGTTTTCGCGAGGACGATCCTACTTTCCTAATTAATACAATATTTTCGCACGCCATATGTATATTATCGCTGCTCTAGAGCGTCGATAAGAATAACCATTATCAATATTTAATAAATAACCATATAAAACATAAAAGTTTTTTAATTGGCATTTAAGACAAAGGTCGTTAAACGACGAGCCTTCACTGGTTTGCAGTGGTGGCTCGGGGCGTGAAGAGACAAGGAGGGTGTAGCACAACATTTTTCGTTAATTAAAAGCAAACAAAAGGTAAGCTAAGGTTCATAAACAAATTTAAAACAATCCTTCTCGACAGCTAAGTATGGAAAGGCTTTGTAATAAAGGATGTCGGAGGGAAGCCGTCCATTTATAACTGTGTCTCACATAGCGTCTGTGGTGTAAGGTTTCAGTTTAACTACCTACTAATAAGATACTGTGAGCTTTTTTGTACACTATTTAACAAGTAGATATACATGCTTACCTTGCTTGATGAATTATAATAAACTTGTCTGTAAAACTAAATAAATTTGGTGTTTACGTAATTAGGATAAAATAAACATAATTTTGAAAACCTCAGAAATATATGCGACTCTAACTTACGTCTCTCTGGGTGAGTAGGTATATTCGCTTCTAAGTTGTCGATTTGCCTATGATACATAAAACATATTTTTTATATTACGTTTAACCTGAGGTACTTCAAATTCCATTAAGGCTATACCTCAGCTGAGGCATGGTCTAAAAAGATCGTGACTAGGCGATGCGCAGCTTGTGCAAATGACGCGAGCCGAACGAAATATAATTTGTCATCAAAATTCAACATGCGTCCTTTTTATGTTATGTTTATTATTATATTCGTAATAATAATAGTATATGCATTGACATTTTTTCTTTTTTAAGTACACACGTAAAGTTTTTTAGTCATCTTTACACGATTTAAGAATATTTTCATCTGACGCCATGACAACACAAATCGACGTGCGGACACCTCGCTATAGCTCTTCGAATGGCAACGCGGCCGAAATTTTGTTCCACATACAGTTGAAAATTATTTGCCGTTTCACTTATGTACGCTCTCAATACAGAGGCAATCTGCTTTATGGTTAATTAAGTTAAATAAAATTACTAACCTAGTCGTAACAGACGTCTGACGTTAGTTAGATTTGATTATCGGATATTTTTTTTTAACTATTTTTATTGATTGTATAATACAAAATAATTAAGAATGTAGCATTCATCATTGAACGTAACTGTAGTGTTGTTATGTTACTTTAATACTTATCATAATTTATTAGAAAGTGCAAGTGGGTAAAAACTAAAATATGAGAAATCCTAATGCTGTTTAGGAAGGTATCTATTGTTAAAACAGTATTCAATATTAATGGAAATTTATATTAATCTCGGACGCATAGCTGTTATTAAATTCCAGCGGAATTACTCTCCGGAATTTCGATGGATGCATGTTCGAGTCCTACTCGCTACAAATATTTTTCAATCATTTAATTACTTAGGTATAGAAGAAATGTCATTATTGTTAGATGCCTACTTTGAAGACACCATATTATTATTAAGCTGGTGTTCTGTTGTCTTCATAATAATATGTCATGTAGATCTATGTTCTAGATCCGGGGACAACAACCCTTTCAGGCAAATCCGACATATTTAACGTTAAAAATTATATTTTAAATGTCGTAAAGTATCAGGGTAGAATAATTTATTAGGATGGACAACCTTATACCATAAAAAAACAAGTGTCAGCGAATATCTGCCGTTTGATCATGCATTTTGACTATATTCATGATACCTTAGTAATAAATGAATAAATATAGATTTTTCTTTGGACTACATCGTTATATTCTCGAAAATAATGCACTTGCAATAATTCTTCATGAATCGTGATACGAGCAGGTAAATTTGTAAAATGGCAGTTAGTAGTGGAGTGGTGAGGTGAGGTATGAGTAGCAGGACGCGTGCAAAGATTCAACCGTTATAATAATATAATATATATATTGTCATTAGTTTGAAAAAAAATCAACTAGAAATAGTATATTTCTACATGTTCACTATCACTAGCATTATAAATAGGTATACATTGGAAATAAGTGAAACAAATTTTCGTGGACGATAAATAAAATGCATACTTTTTTAATTTAGCAATGAATATAAATAATTAAGAGTTTTAGATTTTTTTTATAATATAAACAGGATAGAAACAAGACTTTAACCTTTATTCTAGAGTTTTTTCAAATATGTATAATATTAGATACATATTTTATTTCTGAGGATTTTCAAAATCATATATTTTTTTAGATCAATAAATTGATAAGGTATGTCAAAAATGTTTGACTTTGTTACATAAATCTTCCTTCTACGTGAGAAGAAGAAAATTTTCGTGTCCTTGGTAATCATAATATTGTTATTGATAGAGTTGCCACTTCATAACTTTGCACTCCGGCTCTAGGGTGAAAATGATGTAATATATAATATTTTCTTATTATTACATATATTAGTAATAAGGCAAAGAGACGTATCAGTGTAGTAAAAAGTGCAAAGTTATAAAACGTATAAATACTCTACCTTGCATTTTGTAGTATAATGGCCTCAAATAAATGGCTTATTTGCACTTTAATGGTAATTATTAAGTTTTTCCTCTGCCGTGTATTTATGGAGGGCACAGAATTTTTATTAGTATATTTAATATAAACTTATGGTTTTGATTGATGTCAATTAGTTACCTACATTAGGTTTAAGGCAGCTAATGTTCCGCATTTGGTAACGGCTTCTATAGCAAACTGGTTTCATGTTTTTAAATTAATCCACCGCTGATATCGAAATCGCAATCATGGCTAATATAAAATTAAACTGTATCACATCATGTCCTGCATGCTAAACGAGAATAATTAGCCTATTACGTCTTAAATCACTAACAATGTAAATCCGCTCCCATCAAGACGGCGATATCAGTCAACTGGGTGTAGGTATTACACGAAACGATCCGACATGATAAAATTGGATGACTCAATATCGTCACTACTAAGAAAATGGGGCTAGACGGTAGCGACTTGCCTGCGCGGTATAGTTTGTGCCAAAAATATGGAACACTTTTACAGCGCTTTTCGGTTTGCACGAGCTACAGTTTTCCCGTCCATACACACGGGATTCCCGATACAAACCGGTTTGTGCAGGTAAGCTTGTGGTAAAGCATGAGCGTCTAGTAGGTGCTTAAGAGACAATTTTAAACTATACATGAGAGCGAGATGGAATAATAATTTTATTAGTTTTGACAGTTGCGGGCTAAGGGACTTAAAGATCCGAGGTATCACTAATTCTGAGACCCCAAGATTGGTTCAACTACCAATAGATATACCATCATAAATCGTCAGGTGTTAGAATTTTGAACTAAGCGCAACACAGTATAAAAAAATATTGAATGATATCTCAAATGTTAGCATGTGGCGCCCTCACTCAGCGGACAACTTATACTGGTGGACCGATAGTAAAAATATCAATGCACCTACTTCTTTTCTAGAATCATATCATGTAACTAAAATTATTATTATTGAACATGACAGCGATGGCACGTAATATAAATAAATAACCGTTAAACGTATTTTTGTATTACTATTGTACGCCTCTATATATTGACAATTACGTCATGGCTCTGTATTCGATGACTGTATTACGTCACGCGCTTTTTGCACGTTGACTGTATTGAAATGGTTTTAGTTCCAGAAATGACCGCGGTGACGTGTATGTCTCGATATAGAGCCGCAGTCTAGTTGAGCATTTCCGTCGTGATCGCTATATTACATACAACGGCCGTAGATACATGACGGGTGGAGATGGGGAACCTAAAATCATACCTAAATAATGTGGAAGAAGCAGTATTTATAATAAAATGTTTTATTTTAACATATTGTATTTCCAACAAGAATGTACAGTAAAGTGATTCATTAGAAGAGTTTGAGCCTTTAACGGCCCACATGCTCAGCGTACGTCAAAATGGAGCTTTTATGCTATTTTCAAAGCATGATCCTGGACATTCCTTAAACGTTGTAGATACTCTATTTACATAAGTTTGAAGTCTTATATAGGTAGTATTTTTTTGAAATACGCCATTTCTATTGGCATATCCCAGTGGCTAAGCTACAACATACGGCCGTAGCCATAAATTGACAAACAATAAATGAAGTAGGGAGTAAGATCATGATCTTACGTATGTTGTAGCTTAGCTACTGGGAAATGCCAATAGAAATGGCGTATTTCAAAAAAATACTATCTTATTCTTCGGTCAATAATTATTATAAAGCAAACAATATTCGTAGAATGTTTATCAAATTTGAATGGTCAAAGACATGGCTTATAATCAGTATCTTTAATAGTATCTTTAAATGCGTAAATCTTGCCCTTTTTTGAATAATAAAATGCCTAACTCTTGTATATTTGGGATCATAGAGATTATCAATATAATTTTTTATTGTAAATATTTCACTATAATGTTGTCGATATAAATTTTACTAATAGTTTTATAAATGTTTTTAAAAATTAATAAATATAAAAAATCTTAACACCACTTCACATGGACGTACTGAAATATGACTATATTCTTAAACATTAGAGCGAGAGTTTTAAAAGAATACTATTTTATGTAATAAAAATACTTTATGCAGTCATCAAATGTTTAAAATAAATATAAAAGATAATAAGGCTTCAAAATTATGTAAATAGATTATCTACAACGTCTAAGAAATGTCCAGGATCATGGTTTGAAAATAGCATAAAAGCTCCATTTTGACGTACGCTGAGCATGCCCCCCCTTGAATTACAATTATTGTAAATAACTAGCCATTAAATACTATCATAATTTCAATAGCTTTTTTTTAAATATTCGATTCTAATAAGATCATAATATGGGCCTACGGGTGGTGGATTGCATTACTTAATAGATTTTTGTTTTTACGAGCCACTTGCTCAACCTATTAGGTCCATACTCTGATTCGAAACAAAGATCGAAAAATAATGTGTGTTTATCAGACACTGGGACCCACTAAAAAGGGATTTTAAGACGACTTGACATAGCATATTATGTTTATTGATTCGATAATAGGTATTACAGATTTCAGGCAATGCGCCACATAATATAATATAGTATAATATCAAGATATATAGTATATATTATATGAATGCAAAATAGACAAAATAGAAATCAGTAATTATTATACTCAAAAAAGGCCATTACGTATTCTCCTTCTTCTTCTTAAGATTATGTTTATGGGCCCCCACAAAGTGGAGGTTTGTATTAACATATTTTTGTTTTTACGAGAAATGGATGTTAGCCACTTGCTCAACCTATTAGGTCCGTACTCTGATACCAAACACAAATTGAAAAATAATAATATGTGTATTTGCCTGAACCCTGGATTAGAACCTGGGACCCACGACATAATATAAAGCTAAGCCGATGCATAATACGCTCAGCCACCGTGGTAGTTTGGATTTACCAACATGAAAAAAAGCTTAATACCATCAAAATAACTTATTAGCGTCTTTCATAAATCACGTAAATGTCGTAAATGGTACTGCTTGGTGTCCTCAAAATACGAAAAATGCGACATACTGGTGAAAAACTATATCAATGCGATGTTTGGCTATTTAAATGTTCGTATTCATGATTAATAATTATTGATTGACTGTAAATTTAATAGATAGGTATCTTTATATATTTTGGGAAGTGACGTTTCGTTGTTAAAGATCTTTGATTAACATTAAATATTGATCTTTCAATCGATGAGTCATAATATGAGTTTATTGTTTTATTTTTGCGTTGCAATTTTAAATCTAAAACGCTCAATAAATTATGTGAAATCTTAATTTGTTATAAATATTCCACATAGGGAAAAAGTACAAATACGGCCGCGATCGACCTATCCACCATAACTGACCAATACGATGGTCTGACCAAGTGAAGAAGGCTACGATCCTTTCGATACCCTCAGCTATATGGATGCCAGAATGCAATGATTGTTGAAGAGACATACTTAGAACCATGGCCTCCACAAGGGAGTGCTGACAGGGCGCCCGGCGTGGCGGGTCGACCAGTTAATTGAGGTAAATACACACCACAAATTTGCTGTAATATTAAGAAAAAGAAATATTACGAGTAGAATTTTATTTTATAATTATTTTTAGTGTGTATCCAATATGGTGAAGGATCCCATATTACTCAGCTATGACAAACGGGGGTTGTGATCAATGCTTCATGATATAATGCTGGGTACCGACAATTTAAGGAGATTTATTTTAAAAATACTAAAAATCGCTAAAAATACTCGGAACCCTGGAGTTCCGCGGAATACCATTTGAGAAATACAACAGTAGAACATTACACTGTCCTTAACCTTAGCGATATGTTGGCAATGCTTAGAACAGGGTTGGCAAACCTTTTTACGTACCTACACGTGCCAAAATTTCTTAAATAATATCTTTCCAAGCAGTTTTTCATTATAAGTATCAAGGATTCTATCAAAAAAGTTTAAAAATTACAATTGAGTTCTTGATATACTATCTTTCACTGTGTTTAATATCGTTTATCCTTTGAATATTTTTTTCCTTGTTTTAAAATATTCAAAGACCGACATATACAATTATATATTTTACATTAAAAATAATGGTTATTCTTGAAAGAGTATTTGTCCGCTATTTTTTATACAATGCGATCTGTCATTTTTATACATGAATTTCGTCATTTCCGTTTGCGTATCAATTGGTAAAAATAATATTAAAAATCGAAGAAAATACGCATGGCTATGTCGTCATTGTTTTTTAATAGTTAGTATATATATTGTATAAGTATATTATAAGTAGGTACCTAAGTATTTATTTATAAAAGATTTTTATAAGTACTAAAAATTTTCGTTCCATGCAAAATGATCTCGCGTGCCATAGGTTCGTTATCAATGGTTTAGAATATTTAAAAATAATTACGATCCACAGCAGAGACAAAACAACATAGAGAGACGAAAAAAATATTTTCTAACAAACTCACTCCAAGATATTGTGGGAAAGGTATGGTTAATTTCTGCATTTAAATAATTATGTACGATCCTTGCGCGTATAAATAAATAATTATTCGAATCGTTGAAAAAATGGGATCGCGTCGTCTAATAAGGTCTCGACAGATCACAAGAAAACCAGATACATTTACATAAACGGATATATCAGATTCATTATAAGTTTAGTGACGGTAAACAGTCAAGTGCTACAGTTTTCATCTCGGAATCAAATCACTACGCCACTGGCCGGCCGGCAAAGCGAGGATTTATCTCCCTCGCTCCTCGGAGAGCTCCAGTCTGTTAGAGGGAGACGTGATACGAGGCCGATGCCGCCTCGAAAGCGTCGACGGCTAATTGGGTGCATGTCCAATTATTTGCGAGTAGCTGTAGTCGGTAAAGTGGGCAGGGGCGGCGCAGAGAGAGGGGCCCGCAGCCTTGTATGGGGCTCCGCTACGGCACGATCAACTCCGCTGAAACATGCCTCAAGAGAATTAACTTATTTAATTAAATACCAACATTTTCATTACGTTTAATTTAATTGGACTCGGAAAGACAGAGCGTTTTTGTTGATCGAGAAAAATGTGTAAGAGACTTGTGATGAATTTAATGAACAGCGTCTGCGAAATTCGATTAACAACACATCACTGGTTATTAATTTATAAAATACATATTTATGTGCACCTCTTAAAAGCATTCAATTTAATATACTTACTTACAATGTATTTCATTTAAGTTATGTATTTTCATTTGAGTCAATTTTTCAACTGACTGTTGTATATTTGATGCAGTTCATCGTGGAGTTCAACGAAGAACTCGTCATTTGATTAAATGTTACACGAACTCATGTTTTACGTACTGCGGCGCACGAATAAGTGTCCTGCGGTGAACTGTTTACGTACAAATTTTTGGATACGATATTTGCCATTGACGAATGGGCATAGTGCGTAAGGATCCCTCTAATTCTTAAAACTTTATAGAAAAATAGAAAACATAAATCAATTAAGACCTAAATTGAAATTCCATCCAGTATCTACCGTAAGTCGAAGTGTGAAAACCCACGTAGATGAGGATTGCAGCAGGTCGAGGACGTTGACGATGATGTCTGGTGGCTATGTGGCCACTTGTATAAACCACGCGGGGCAATCAAAGGGCAGCTGGCCAGAATGTGATTAGCTTGAAGGGTGTGGCTGCCATCTCTCCTTCTGATAGAGTTCCTCCCGAATTATAATGACATGTTAATACTGGATGGTCACGTATGGTTAAAATGTTGATTTTGTGTAACAGAAGCAATGATGATTGATGATGGGATCGATAAAGGCGGATGAAGTGTGTTGTTTTTTGTGTCTCTTAGTATTAATATCACATTTTTTACAATTTATTGTTCATTTTTCAAGGGGTCACAATTCATTGAGGGGTACATGTTAATATTCAAAAGTGTATTAATGAATGATTTTATTGGACTATGGTTTACGATGAAACTTTTTTACTTGGATATTTTCAGGTATAGCCAAGCGTCTCGTAACGTCTATATTTTATAAGCTATCTTTTACAACTGTGTCGTTTCCGTCACGTTATTGTCTATGCTCTAAAATGAGCATATAAAATAACATGATAGTTATAGAGTTGGGTAAAATCTCTACACGTTTTCAAATATACTTACGAGCTTTGATTTATCAAATAGAACTGGCACTTAGTTAATTATTATTGATAGGTGTGATAATATTATAACCAGGGTCGTTTTTTGATCGGGTGCTATTGTTATGGAACGGCAGGATTAACTTCATATAAATACTTACTAATTCATTAACACTTGTTTTAAGTTTTAACTGGGTTTATATCTAACGGATTACATGATGGAAAATAACTTGTTAATACTCTGATTGGATACGGTCGATGCTTTATTAATTAGGGCTGAGTTGATACTAACTCAGGAGGCTTCGATGATTCTATTGAAAACAAACCTTATCAATATTTAAGCATAGCATTCTCAGACGTTCGTTGTGTTTGCTTATCAATACGTGGTATTGATAGAAATGACGGACATATTAATACAATAGACAGAGGCGTAACTATAGGGCTATATCAAAGTACAGCCAATGAGATATCATTTTGTTACCGTCAATATAGTTAAAGTACAAGTGAGCCAAGCCTGAAAGTGACTCTGTCCCGTTATTGCTTACGACCAATTTTGGAGAATGTAGCGTAGAGGAAAGTTTACCGGGCTCAGTGATAATTGAGGTCTTTATTTGGCCACAAATACATGGTGTAAATGAAAACAATGCCATTGTTGGTGGTGTTGATATGTGTGGCATGGATAACTATCGGGAGCTTTAGTTATTATTTGATTTCTCAAGGTGCAGATTTGACCAGCTATTGGTGATACCATCTGGGAAGGCAATAACCTATCTAATTAACCAACTCGCACCGGTTATTGATATAAATATATCACCAAGGTAATTTTAGATGGACATTGTTTTATAAAATCTCAAAATATGACATTTTTAGCTCATTAGGTGTTTTACCTACTTATTTATAGATATAGATGAGATAGACTATATTATCATTTTGGTTATATCATTCTGTATTATTTTTATTATTTTACTTGTATTTAATATATGTTGTAAATATTTTAGTAATGTTCAAAATCTACTAGAAAAATTTAAAGCTTTTTTTGAATATATTTTAAACCATACCTTGCTTTTTCGGACAAGTTGGTTCTATTATCTAACATCATTAAAAGCCACTAAAAAATATAAAAGTTTGTATAAAAGCATGATCTTTGCATAACAAACTATGATTTTCAGCGGCTATCTTGGTATTGTATGGGGTTTCAATTGCAAAATGTCACATTTAACTTAAATTTGGCTTTTAGCACCATATTATAATAAATGTCCAAATTAAAAATCAATCAGATTTAACGGTATATTTCGAAAATTAAAATTTTCTCTTCCATTTTGGAATTTAGAAGCACTTGGGTAGATTTTAAGGTGACTTAACCTGATCCGTGCCACGGACGAATTAACTCGCCAAAGCATGTATGTCGCATCAGGCCACGGACGAATATATTCGCGAGTTCTTGTAAACGTCATAACTTTTGAATAAACATTCTGTGTATATTTTCTAAACAATATTTATCATTTTAGTGCGAAAATATTCACGATAATCTTGATAAACATGATGTGTTGCTAAGTTTTCACAAATATTTATCATTCCGTTCCTATTTCATATTTTTTAAAGGATTTATTTTATTCCGATAATAGCTTTCCTACACCCACGGTGGCCGCGCGGCATAAGCGTTGGACTATCACGCCGTGGGTCTCAGGTTCGAATCCTGGGTCTGGCAAATACACATATTGTTTTTCAATTTGTGTGTGAGTCAGGGTATGGACCTAATAGGTTGAGCAAGTGGCTGACATCCATTTCTCGTAAAAACAAAATCTGTTAATACAAACCTCTACCCTGTGGATGCCCATATGATCCTATTAGGATCGGACATGGTCGGAAAAAAAAAATAGCTGGCCTACAAGTGTCCACCTAGTAAAAATTGGCTGGCAGTGATAAGGTTAATATACTAAAAAACACCCTACTCATAATGGTTTTATACAAAAGTGCACAATCCCTTGGTTTTCCGAGCTATATTAGTAAACCAATGTTACGTTAACTAAACAATACTGAAATTTTATTTATAGTTTTCTTTGTTACTGTAAAGCTTAGCGCAAATTTATTTATAACCATAATATCTGGTACATTTTATTAGATACTAGTAGGTGGTTATTAATACTTCTTCATATTCTTGGTGCGTACATTAACATCCTGTTGGTAAACGGAAGCTGTCATGACGTAATTTAATCTACATTAGACACTGTCTTGCGATTGGTTTAAGCCGGAAGTAATGTGACCAATTACATCGTTCTAATCAATTAGCGCTGATGACGTAACAACGGATGTGTGTGTTAGTGAGTAGGTATAAACATCATATTATTATTATCAGTGCCGGTTTTCGTACGCACACGTGTATAAAAAAATACACAACGCACATACGTTTCGAGGGGCAACAAAGAAATTTAATTAAAAAGTTGAAAGCAAGTTTGCGTTGTAGGCCCAGAGCAATAGAGGTGGCTAAAAGAGACATGCTACCAGAAGAGCATATTATTTCAAAACAGGGTTGCTGCATTTAATTTTTTGACATTACCTAGGTACCTACTTATAATATAATATACGTGGCCTCCGCACGTGTCAGAAGTACCTACCACATAATAATGACTTTTTCTGACGTGTTAAAATACAAAGGAAATCAAGAGTACCAACAAAACTTACCAATTATTGTATTAATACAAAAAAAATACAAAAAGTCGCTAAAAATCTACTTAATACCCTGAATTTTACCTTGAACACATTTTGGAGAACGAAGCGTCACACTACCTTTAACCTTAGCGATAGGTAAGGGGGCCCGCTTCATGATATTATGGATACTATGTGTGCTTTATAATACAGTTTTAGGCTTGAAACTTATTGATGGAGTATAGGCTGCCTTGAAGTCTTCGAAGTATCTAGCTCATATTCTTGGCATTTTCTCCGGATTTGTCGTAGGTCGAATACTTGATCGATTTCAGTGACGTCCCGTAAGGGTAGGCAATAGGGTAATTCCAAATTATGGGGTGAGATGTAGGATCCAAGATCACTTCTGATGATGCCATCATGATTTTTATTGTATACTACCCGAATCCTCGTCCCATGAAGATGAATCACAAAATAATTTGTGTTTATTATGATATTATGCAGGTGAATTCAAAGCACGCGCTTGGTATCCATCAAGTACCAAGTAACCGTTCAGAGGTGATGAGTAGAAGCCACGTCCACTTCTCGACCTGGGACCATGATTTTTCGTATATACTATGGTCTCAACTAGACGAATCACAAAAAAAGTGCGTCTCCCTATTATATATTATATAATATATGGATTTGACGACAGCATCTGGTCTATGTATGTTCATCGTAAGGGACAAGAAGAGGCTTTTAAAATTACACAAGACGTGTTTCAGTGAGAACTACGTAGTTATGAATAGTGTGCACTACAGTATGTAATTATGACAAGGGATTTTTTAGGATTTATTATATTCAATTCAATAAGCCAGTATAATAAAATAATTAACAGAATAATATAGGATGAAGCCAATACGATATTTCGCCGCCCCTATTGTCAGTTAATATGTAGAGGGAAAACAATTGGCGGGGCGGCAGCCGCGGGAGGGTAGCAGATCTTGGCAGTCAATATCGAGAGTCTGTTGTAAGAGCTAATCTCCTTTTATGAACACTTTAATTGATTTCAGAGTGTTCTTGATGGGAAATTTTAGTTTGATGCCGGAATTGGTCCATTTCGTGTATAATGGATTCAGGGATACATAGATATTAATTCTTGGAAATAATTTGAGAGTTTTTCGTATGGTTACTTTATCTAATTGAGTATAATAATATTTAGACCCAGTTGTTGAAGATAGCCAGAATTCTATGAAGATGGAACCTTATAGTTTATTGCCGCAAACTTTATATTTGTGCTTTGAGAATTATTAATTAGACATAAAAGCCAGTTAAAACTTAAAAAAAATGTAATATAGAACTTTCTGTCATTATCTTGATGAAAAATAAATTACATAATATTGAATCAATTAGTACATGTCGTTAGGCAACTATTTTTTTCTTTTGACTATGTCCGACCCTAATAAGATCACAGAGTGGAGGTTTGTATTAACAGATTTTTGTTTTTATGAGAAACGGATGTTAGGCACTTGCTCAACTTATTAGGTCCATACTCAGACTCCAAACACAGATTGAAACAATATGTATATGCCAGACCCTGGATTCGATTCTGTGATCCATGACATTATGGACTAGACTTATTTCAACCTATTTAAGAAAATAACAAATTACTCTCTATTAAAGTCCAGATGTTTAATGATAAATTTTTATATACAAAAAATTAATTGAATGAAATGTTAAAAGAAATACAGATTTGAAGTATTTATTGTCCATTGAATCAATACTTATATAATATCGACTGTTGTTAGTGACAAATCGCTACTATCCAGGAGAGCAAAAAGAGTGAAAAACTGTCATGTTAATGAGAACAATTTCGTTTATTTACAACTTCTTTCTTAGTATTGGAGTTTTTTTCTTTTATTTATGGTAGAATAATATTGCTTTGGAGCATGCAGTGTTAATTTATTTAATTATTTGCAATTACAATTTTTAAATCTCTTAATTAATTTTGGCTGTCCAAGAAAATATACAAAGTTTATAAAGAAAACATCGAATTACTTTTTTTTTCATTATATTATTTTGGTTTTTGTTTGTACCTATTTCTGTTATGTTTTATTTGTTTATTATAATCATTTTAATTTTGGTACGTTACGTTAGTGGTAAGTACGTTATTTCTTATTGGCTTTCTGTATGGTTATCTCTTACGCCAAAATTGAAAAATCGTAACTCCCTTTTGCCAGTCTGTAGATATTTTTTTTTGTAAAGCTAATATATAATATTATTTTACTCGAAATCACCAAAATGTTACTTACGCCCTTTTGGCTTGGAAAGGTCGATATAGATTTCTGATTAGCGTTACTAAATATTTAGATAAGACAGCGTAATTTAAAGTGTTTAAACTAAACCAAATGATTTAAGTACCCATTAATTGATAATGATAACCGTTATTTGTTAATTACACCAGTGACATATTGGGTGAATAATGATTTTATCATGATTCAAAAGTTATCGATTGGTACCTAAATAATTAAAACATTGTAATAATGAAATATAATAAAATGACCGTGGTATACAAAAATTATTCTTGCGCAGCTGGAATCAAGATGTAGGTAGGTACCAACTGTTATTGTATGAACATTTAATTTTGAAATTCTAAGTCCGCCCTCGCAGTCCAGTGTATAAAGAGCTGGCCTTTCATCCGGGGGCTCCGGGTTCGATCACCAGTGAGGTCACAATATATTTATGTGTTTTTCTCAAAGTCTGGATGTTTGTGATTGTTTCACTTCTATTACTATACTTCTTCTTTCACCTTGTCACCACCCAGTATTGGGCCATAGGGAAAGCACAAGTTTGTACCACTTCCCTCGGTCTATCGCTAACTCTCGCGGCTTCCATCATGGCAGACCTGCAGCGTGTAGATCGCTTTTGTAGCACCACTGCAGGGTGAGGGAGGGCCTGCCACAGCGACGGAGCCCTTAAGTTTGTACCGAAATGTTATAATACTAGTGATAAAAAAAGTAAAATGATAATACATATTGCATAAATATTAATAATTTATTTTATTAAAACGTAAATTTTTATAGTACTTATTCCACTTTTATTAATTATATCTGCGCACCTATTCTATACACAAGACTGCTATCAGCCACTATCGGCCACTATCGGCCACTATCGGCAGCTATCAAGGGTGGTTTTTCATATTTTATTGTAAAAATTACAATAAGTTAGTTCTCTTGCCTGCGCTAAATTTTAGAGGGAGATAGACAGTTTTGACTGTTTAGGCTAACTTATTGTAACCATTATAATACAATTAATATATGATAAACCCTCGTTAACCGCCGATAGCGGCCGATAGTAGTCTTGCGTATAGAATAGAAGCGCTGGACCGGTTTCGTTGAGTTCTTCTTGAGTTGAAAATGTCCCTCTGAGGCGTAAATTAAATTAAATTAATAATACAATGCATTTCCACAATGAATTGACAGTTGACACATTAAAAGAAATATTGCATATATATTGTATCACTAATTAGCATTGGTTGATTTAATTAACTGATGGCAGTTTAGGCCATTATTTTTTACTTATTAAAATGTTATGCATTTGATTTCAAGGTACGGAGTTTTCTTTTATTCCTACTTAAATTATCACCTTTCTAAATTGGTTTGATCGATTAAATGGTGAGTAGCCAAACCTCGTACAAATGTCACAATAAACTGCAGAATCTTTATGCTCTATCTGAAGAGAAAAATAAAAATGTATATTTGTAAGTATTTCTTTTCGAGGCCTTGTTAAAATCCGAAACTTCCGCAAGATGTCGCAGCGCTAGTTAGCGGGAGTGCCCCGTAACGTTATTATTTCTTGTTGCACTTTAATGAGCCCCTTGTTGGGGCCTCGCCGGCGGAGTCCCTGGCTTCGGGATAAAGAGGCTTTGTTAGCCCACACTAATTGTCTCCGATATAACGAAGCGAAAAATTGAACAAGCTGGCAACCCCTAGCGGGCAAGATGGCGCCGAGCCAAAAGCGCGGGAAGACCGATTCGTTTCTCTCGCTATAATTGATTTTCAAATAAATTCGCGCGGTTTCCTTTGATTTATTTAGAAGCTGTTATTAATATGCTGAGAAATGTCATTATATATATAGTGCCTCGTATATTTTGTATTTTACATAACTATCTGAAAATATTTATAAAATGGAATAATAAACTATTATGAATATTTTTTGTTTCCGTTGTTTGGGTTCAGCCTCCAATTATATTATCGTGAACACAGCGCTCTTCCGTATCCCCAATGCTAGGGCACATTTCAGATCCTTCGTGTTCTCGTCTTAAGTAAATTAAAAGTCACAGTTCTAGTCTGCATTACTCAAATTTGGGTCATTATACCTCTAAGTTCGTAATGTCCCCTGAATCGTGTCCAGAAACTTGTACGTATGCGGTTCGCTGTATTACACTTCACCGTGAAATGTTGAAACGGAAATATATGGCCGTATATTAAAGACCGTCCAACCTCTTTGGATCGTATAGTACTGACATAAAATTCATGTCTAAATAAAACACGATTCTTGTCGATTTATACTTTACAGAAAGCCAGCAGCAAACAACTATTAAAAATAGCCGAATACTGGATTATTTGTTATTATCGTATGTTGTATGTATTATGTTCATTATTGAATTCATGAATTTGGTCAAAATCATCTATGAAAATTGAATTAATGTTCATATTGAATCTAATAAAATTGGAGACTGTATAGTATACGGTCATCTCTTTCCAATATAAAGCTCACGGCGAACTGTGCCACGGTGAACTGTTTTACGTACAATTTACAGGTAACCTCCCCCTGAATATTGCATTTATTGCAATGCCGCGAATCTCTTCTCCCCGTGGGAACTTATTTTTTACTCATTGTAGACAGAATTTATATTGGCTTCAATATACGCATGCAATTATTTCTGCTCAGAGGTGACTCAACAAAGCAGGACACCGGTATGGGTAAAATAGAATAGACTTACTGCATCTCTTATTATCAAGCGATGTCTTGTGGTCAAAATTTATCCATTTTCTTTATAGACTCAGTCCAGTCAAAGAAATTATGAATATTTTTAATAAACATATTTTAATAAACTCATGGTAACGTGCCTACCCAAAGTTGTTGAAGAAAATCTTTTACTATGGAGAAAAAGCTTAGAGAGTTACATACCTACCATAATAATTAAACTGAAAATTTAACAACTTTGTTCATTATTTTAGTATTTTTATTTTTGGCATTAATTTGGTTGTAAATAATAATTTTAGTCAAAAGCGCGGGAAGATTGATTCGCTTCTCCCGCTATAATTGATTTTCGTAATGATTTCGCGCGGTTTCCTTTGATTTATTTAGAAGCTACTATTAATATGTTGAGAGATGTTATTATAAAATATTCAGTGCCCCGTTCTGTATTTTACATACAGTGATTATAAGTTGTCGAATAATTTGTATAATATTGAATAATACAGTAATGTTTTTAAGTGATTTCTGTTGTATATTATACTTTTGGTATATGATTCAAGCAATGACATTAATATGGACGAAGCATCTGGAAAAAAAATGACACTCACTTTTTTTGTCGGGTCTGCCGAATGGCATAATCTGTTCTAACGCCATTACAATAAAGGTGATATTGCTATAAATTCCAGATGCGTGATATCGCATAATGGAAATTGCGAAATTTTGTCACGTGACGTCTACCTATACATGTGCGAATGTCGCTATGCGCGAATTTACTTGCTAGCTACTGTACTGAGTGCGTTGTCCATTAATAATGTCATTGGATTCAAGTTAATACATTTCTTAATATTGTTGCGGGACCGCCGTTCTGTTTGCGTGATTCGTGTATCTATACTATAATTTGAAGAATATATTATTTGGATGTGACTATGTACCGTCGCGTCGGTTTTTCTTTATAAAAATCCACACGCGCAGTCGGCTTACGACAAAATTTGGACAGTAGACGGAAGCCAACGAGCCGGAGTGCGTGGTCAGGGTCTCGAATTTCAGTTTTAACCCGTTGCACTCCGGGGACAGTTTTACAATTTTTGCGGAAAAAGGCCTTGAAACGCGGATGTCAATGTTGCAATCCACATTTTTTATTAAAAATATCACTAGAATGTGTATATTTAAAAATATTGACGTTTATTTCAGCTCAATCGGAGGTCAAATGGCAAAGTTAGATGCAAATAATTGTGTTATTACAATCGCTAATCGGCAGGGAGCCAATCGAACCGGCGCGGCGCGGGCGACGAAGTGCTGCCACATTAGATCGGAATGCTTCACTCACGGACAATTGTATGTAGCGGCATCAAGAGTGGGGAGTAGTATATATTTTTGCACCAAATGGAAAAGCCACAAATATTGTATATCGAAAAGCCCTGGAATGATGGATTGGATATTTATATTATGGATCTTATATTATATAGAAAAGCCTTAAATTATAAATTGAATATATAGGTACTACTTATTAAGACATTTAAATACAATACATTTACAAAAATATACTATATTATGTTAAAAATAAAAATCTCTAAAATTATATTTTTTTAAATTCAATCCTTTTCACTCTAAGTATTATATATAGAATTTTTATTTTCAAATATTGAACCATTCCACTCCTGGGCAGCGCCGGGTGGTACTGGTAGTTACCTATATTGTGTTTCATCGCATTGATGTAATGCTATCGCATGGTCATCTTATGTGAAACCCCATCTATTAGAGAGATATTGAATCCTTGGTATTGAAAATTTTGATTTATAAAAATCAACGTAAAATAGGTCGGGATTTTTTTATATGTCGAGATGGATCATACTCAAGAGTTTGGGGCAGTCAAATTTAATTAAAGCGTTAATTTAATTAATTAATTAGTAACTAAATACATTATATCATTTAATGAGACTATATTGAGTGTTGCCATCTTTGAAAGCTAATAAAAAGTGATATTCAAAAATTTAATATAACATCAACTCTATCAAAACTTTTTTGCGTAGGTAGGTGATTTGCATACAAGGAAACCATGAGTAATCTCCCCTAGTTTCTAACAGAAAACTTGATTACATTACAACTTGCCGTTGTCCTAGTGAAACACATAAAGAATTTTCATTATTACACTCTCCGCAAATCATAAGTTATTCACTTTATGTCTGCAATCCGCCATTTATAAGTTATAAAGTGGACATTTTAGCGCGGGCGAACAAAATGAAAATCTGCCCATTACATTTTCAAAACAAAAAAAAACTTTCGCGCGTGTAAAAAAAATATATAAAAAAACTTTGTTTTTTAATATAAAAGGCGCGAGTATTAAAATGAACCGACGGTTGAGTGGGAAAGTCTCACTTAAGCCATAAAGAGATTCGCACTTCAAAAAACTTTGTAATTAATTAAATCCGCGATCCCCCCTACTACTTTTAACCCCCCCCTATTTTCAACTAAGGCGTGACATTTGCCTCCGCTCCGCGTAAAATATATATGAAAAAAAAAACTTTTAAATTTTATCGTAGACGTTGTGTCGGTTTTTTTAATAAAGGAAAAATGAATTGAAGGAGTGAAAGAAAGTCTGAATGGGGTTGGGGGGGGGGGGGTGAGTGAAAACATAACGCCGTGAATACAGGAAGAAGGGTTAGTATGAAACAATAACATACTTACCTACCTATGGACGTTTAATTCCCACAATGCACCCCTTCTCAGCAGGAAAAAGTCACAGGGGCGCAGCATAATTATGTGGATATTAAAATATATTTTAAAAATATATCTAGTAAAATGATTAATTATATTTTTCTGTCTCCGTAATTTGCTGTCTCCGTAATCAACCTTGTTCATATTTCTATGAGACTGTCCCGATAATAATTATTCCGGTCTCTTAAAGGTCACCTGGAATTTTAGACTTAGGGGACGACACCTTTTGGCGATGTTAATAAATTTACCTCGTATTTTTCCTTACTCGAGATCGGTTGCCTGATTCTCCTTACACATTAGGTACCTATTTCAGTTACCTGGTAGGAATAAGTTCTATACTTAAATGTGAATTTGCCAAACTTGATATTCGTACCCACGATATTATTATGGTTTATTTTATATAAATTATTACTCTTGATTTATAATTATTCAATTTGTGCTGTGCAGTTTTTATAACTGTTACCATTGAAATTTATTTATCACTCTTACAGTTTACTAATAGTACATTTAATATTTCGGTACTGCCTACTTTACTTACTAAATAATTGCAAAGCAGGACTTAAGGCTAAGTCGACCTATACAGAATACTGGAGTCCAGACCAAGAGATCAAGCTCAGGATTGTGATGGCAAGAATCAATTAGAAAAAATCCTTTCTGCAATCGAGATATAGGTCGGAGTCTATAAAGTCTAAAGCATGGTGAAAAAGTATGGTGAGGCAGGCTGGTAATCAATTTGCGGCAAAATATCCACGTTAACATTATATTATATAGGTATGTTATAATGGCCAAAGTAAATCCTCCGTGATGCCCTGCATTTTTTTTTATCGCGTCGCTATTTCTCGTAAATTGTCGGCTATTGTTGGCCTGTTTCATTCAGTTGTATGAGAAAGCCGATTCCTTGCCCCTATTTTTTATTTAATACCTCTATGGTCGGAGTACTTGTACCCGCATTTGCCTACGAGGTAGAAGCCTGGCTACGAAAACTATAGACTAACGAAATGTGGTTGTATCGGTATACCATGAAGATATCATTTGCTGATCACAATACCAATGAGGAGATTTTAAGATGAGACAATAAAACAAGACAAATTAAACTTAGGAAAGCTTCACACTTCGGCCATATTTTCCGCAATGAGAAGTATGATTTACTCCAACTAATAATGCAGGGTAAGGTAGATGGCAACATAATTGTAGGTATAAGCTAGGTAGATCGCCAATCTTCGATAGAAGATGGCACCCCATGAAGATGAAGAAGAATCAATGGAAATTCGGAAATAAAACAAATATAGTAATCATTAAATAAATAAAACTTTATTTACAAATAATCATTGAACAAATATAAATTTATCGTTCGAATAATAATGTAATAATAATTATTAATCGTCATAATAAAACTTAAAAATAAAAACAATTTTGTTTTTGATTTCACATTTTCGAAAATGGGAAGCATAAAAAATTCAACAAAAAAATCGCGGGCGACTAAAAATAATTACAATGTCTTATTCAATCAAATTCAATAAGTTACATTTATATTTTTTATAATAATAAAAGGGGTTTTATTTCACAAAGCCCTTAATTTATTCAAATCTGCGAAGCAAACAACTTGTTCTGCAAATAGCTTTTTTCATTATAAATAATTTCGATTACTTTGGTTTTTTTTAATTACAATCTTACGAACTATACAAAGTATTTACATAATTATTACATACATAGTTTTTTTTTATATATCGTATACATAAGGTCTCGAGGAAATATTATCTACAATATATTGCGAGATTTCGAGAATCGAGAGGAATTTGAAGTGTTTTAATATTGTTTATATTATTTATAGGATGCATTAATTTTTTCAACCATTTCACAAAACAGTGTTCCACAACCATTGTTTTAAATCGATTAACTGCTGGTAAACCAAAGATTGTTCAAAATTTTCAGAATGGACGTATTCATGTGGTTTGTTTTCACAGTATAATAGATATCCCAACGTCAAATAAAATCATTCATATTATCACTTATCTTATCATTCAATCAATATTAAAACCCATACGTAGTATTTAACTTTGTACTGGCTTTGGGTGATTCAATTAAACATATTTGTAGATCGAGCATATTAGGTAATAAAAAATATGAATAAAAAACAATATGGAGTAATGCCATTTTTTGGTTCTCTATAATATTCATAATAAGATCATCTTCATTTAGATGGTGGTTATTGACAGGTGCTGTCAATTTTTAAATTAGCCATAATGCAAAATAAAACAAAATTTAGTTTAATAAAAAAGAATTTACTTAATTTTGAATTTACCGATCAAAACGATTTTTTCCTATATGTTCTCGACCCGAATTAGGGTATCATATAGCTGAAATATCCACGCTGTCCCACTTGTGATATTTCTCTCATGTAGGTAGATAAGGGATATTAATTCTTGTTTTAATGAGGGTAGGCACCCTAGATTTAAAAATATCTTTTCATAAAACATAATTTATATTCGCTTTCTATTTAGGTATTTATTTCGAACAATCTTTAATTTATCAGCAAGTGTACAAATATAAAATTACTTTTCTAGATCAGATCAAATCTGTGAGTGTGTAGGTATGTTAACAATTTAGAAATAAAAAAAATCAGGTACATAAAACGTTTACCGGAGAACAAAGTATGTCTCAGCCAATATAATGAAATAACTGACTCGGTCAAAGAATTTTAGTAATTAATACAGTACAGCTTTGGCATGTCCTAAATAAGCCACAAAAGTAAGCGTTTTGCAAAGTCTTACCGTGGAATTAGAACCTATCTTTTAGCTATTAAAGGTAAGAAAAAAATAGTGAAATATTTGTCAGTATTTTTGTAAAGTTGTACAAAATGTGTTGTGTTGATTTGTATAGGTTAAAACATGGGAAATCAGTATACCTAAGTAAATCAAGTCAGCAAACGAATCAAGCTCGATGATAAAAATATGGAAATAAAATTGTATTATATTGCTGATTATTAAGTATAACAAAAAAAAACAGTAATTATGGTTTGAATTCATCTAGAACTCATAGGTCATGTAATAATGCTTAATATAAACGTATATATTAAATACAGACCATACGTATGACAGCTTTATTTATTTATTGCTTGCAAAATAGGTTAATATTATATTTTTATAAAAATTCTGGATATAATAAGGTAAACTTTGGTCTTATCGTACGATTGAAATACTTTTAAATCACGTATCAATGTTACCGGTTTAATACTGGTTGCACCAAAAATAAGCAAATTGACTTGAAATGTCGCATTATTGACTTTGGTTAAGAATGTTGTGGGTTGAAGTTACCGATGTGAAAAGTTTTGATTGTTTATTGACATAAAACAAAAGGACGATACGTGAGACATCTCACATGCTACGTTTGAAATATACGGAGGGTTTAAATAATGGTGTACATATTGATGTGTGGTATATAGGGATATCGTTACGTTTTGACAGATTTAGTTTGTTAAAAAATACGCATATGGCAGATGACGTTAAATACAGAAATTTTGACACCGCAAACAGCTTAAAATTTCTCATACAAGATTTGCTTGAAAATAAGTAGTCTGGTCTTTTGGATAATATATCTTAACAATACAAGGAATGTAATATAATATGATATTTATTATTTTTAGTTCTATGGCTTATTAATTGCATGAGAAAATATATTTGGAGTTAGGTGTTCTGGATGAAAGACTGGTGGTTCCGAAGAAATAAGTACAATGACAGGTGTGATAGTTAAATAGTACCAGGTAATACGCTGCGAGATATGCTCAGTCCGAGGAGCAATGATAGAGAGTAATAATGCTGAAAATAAATATTGAAGTAATCTATCATTGATGTAGGTCAAAATTTAAAAATTTGCGGTAGATTAAATGTCATACGATAATTGGGTAATGCGCTGACAGTCGGATTGCTGCAATTCCGCAGCGTTTGCTGACAAGGCATGGGGTTGTTGACTCCCATATTTTTTTCTATCAATAGCTTATTTTCTCGTCTTGTCTGATATATTTTTGTCAGCGACAGTTGATAATACTGATTATGAAGTGGATAAGAGTTGAAATCAGTAAAATAAAGTGTAAGGAGATGGAGAAAGATTTCAGGTTGCAGGGAATCGGAAGAAAAAGATGCACACATGTTTCGTCAATACATATTATAAAAAAAATCAAATTTAACATTGATAGCTCCTTTAGGACATGCCGTAAGTATATTATAGCGTAAGAAAAGTATCAAAATCCTTACTGGGAAGTGGAATTTCGATATAACAGGAATTTTACTTCGAAGAAAATGAAGATTGTCATTTATTTTCATTGCAGAGAAGTTGCGAAAGAAATTGGTTTCTATGTGTAGCTCGTTGTGTAGATCCTTTAATGTGGCTTAATCTGCAACAAAACAATGGAATTAAGCCATTAGACGAGGTGGAATTTTATTGTTTTCGTTTTTTTCTATTGTTTTATACTCGGGTTGTATTTAATCAAGAGTAGATATCTTTGCGAATTTACGGATATATATATATATTTAGTAGCTATTCTTTTCAAACATATTGTGTATCTTTGTTTAATTAAAAAAATGCATAAAAATAACAGAATATTTTTACCACACTATTATTTATATATCAGGCAAGTAGTATTTACGAAAGATAAGACTTATGCAAATTAATAATTGTTTAATTACTTTAATGTGGTTAACTGTTAAAAGATATTTTGATATCGTAATTTTGAGGTAGTCTTTAACTACATGAGAATGTATCAGAATTGTTATATTTCAAAAATTCAAACAGCATTTTATTTACTAATATAAACATGAGTTTTATAATACAATGAAAATAAATTAAAAACAATTACAAGATAAAAATAACTTTTTATATACCACGTTTTTAAATTTTCTGTTGAATCATATAAACTTGACAATTCTATGTATTAATAAATACTTTTTGTTGTACTTGATAGAAATACTGAATAAATATAGAATACTGAAATGTCATTTTGACATTTCATATTGATTTCCATAGTAACGCACGTATATATTATTAATTTAGTTGCTAGGACCCACTTAGCAACCAATAATTAATAGTGAGTAGTAAATATTACTTTTAACGATTTTTTTCCGAAACATACAAAACAGAATTAACTGAAAATTAATTCAATTCTGCTTAAAGATATAATAATATCAGATATACCTACTCAGAAATAACAATAATCATAGTTCTCTGAACAATAGATACTCAATATTTATTAATTGTTACCAATTACCTATATGAATATCTACTTAAGAATAAAAATGATTGTTTTTTAATTGACACATGTCAATGGGCTGTTATGATTCGACAAGAATGGTATACACTTAACTTTATTAGTCATACATATTTGTTTTCATAGAACTAAGCGATAGCGCTCATAGAACGCGTCGAGCGGGCGAAGTCGGCGAATGCAGTGTTTATTCATAACCATAATCACACGTCTCTTCCCGCGCATTACCCTTCACCTATGTGATAAGCGGCCCAAGCAGCAGCACAAAATAATTATTTTTACAGTGTCTCTCATAACAAAGCAATAAAAAAATTATATTATTTCGGGGCTTGTCATTAATATTTACGACGACATTATTCAACCAGCGATAAACTGAACACGCAATAAAATTAAACAATGACTTCTCTGTAATTAAATATTTGCTTTTCGCCCGTCGATCGACGAGGCTTCAAGCAGCGTAATTTTGGTAGCCGTGTTCAATGAATGGACTTCTTTGTATTTTCATTAAATCGTATCGCCGAGAAGCGAAAAATGGTGACTCATGCGGCACGCGGGGCGCAAGGCATCGTGAAGTCCAGTGGGCGCTGGCGTATTTGATTACGTTGTATTTTTGATGATTTACTCGCCACTTGTAGAAATTTTGCGCGAGCGCCGCACTCGCTGCGTCAATGGGCTTTATGCCTAAGACTGGACCTAATAGGTTGAGCAAGTGGTTGACATCCATTTCTCGTAAAAACAAAATCTGTTAATACAAACCTCCAGTCTATAGAGGCCCATATGATGGCATGGCATATCGTACTGAGTACTGGACCGCCTATAAAGTTGAATATTATGTGTGGCTATCACATTAACACCGTTGTAATGAATTTTATGTACTATAATTATGTATAAGGAAAATAGTCAAAAGGGCCATTGATAGTTTAAATACAGAGGCCGAGTGAAGTTAAGATAAAGTAAATAAATAAAAAAATACTTACAGGTAAATCGCTCCTCGTTGTCTTTCTGATAGGCTTACATCCCGCAGAGGGCGCGTAACAGGGAGGCGGTAAGGAATTATTCACAAGGACAGGGTGCCGTGGCGGACTACACACCCTATTGTGGCTAAGGTGATGATTACTGTTTACACTATTGTTGGGGATGGGGTGGTTGTGGAGGGTGGGGTTGTGGGGGTTGTGATGCAGCTGTCATCGCGGGTTGTCGCACGTATCCGCGTCGGGGCTGCCGTAGCCGCTGGAGGCATCGTCTGCGGCCACGCTGGCCATCATGAGGTCCTTGTCGGCGGGTCCCATCGGCCCCGGTGGCCCTCCGCTCCCACCGACGCCGACGTTGTGGTATGCGCCCGCTGCATTACTCCCCGCGGCGCCCAGCCGCGCTGCTTCGTTTGGGGACTAGAATAAAAAAAAAACATAGTTATTAGAAATTAAACATCCTTATCTCTATGACTAAAAAGATGAATTTTATAATACGGATAAATCTATGTTGTTATGGTAAAACTAAAATATTATCGTCACAGCAGACAGATTTTAAAAATAAAAAATGCGATAAGAAAGTGTTTCTGTTAGATGTAATTGTTCGCAAATAATGTTATTCCGAACTGTGGTAAATTCAAGTGAATACGACAGCGTATGTCAATTATTTATGCTCAACGTGAAACTGATTTTAACTTACTTGTAGATACTAAAGGAATTACTAGAGTTAATGTGGAAGAAAATCGCGTTTCTTTAAGTATTGATACAGAAATCGTTCATTTTTGTAGCGTTGATAATTATTATTGTGTGTCAACTGAAGTAAGTAGATATCGTCTATAAAACTAATTTGTAGTATTTAAAATGGATATGTAACTAATTTTATATTGATTATTGTTTGATTAATAAAAATAAAACGTAAAATGTATTTAGTTTCTCTTATTTTGACAATGCCTCTTTGAAACGGACGAAACTAGTCCAGACTAAAATTAAAATAAGTGGATCTAGTAGATTCTAATAAATTATTGTATTTTATCTTAATTAATATGTATAATGGATAGAAAACACCATAAAAGAAAATACGTGTTTGACTTAAAATTGATTTATGATTGACTTGTATGCTTGTGTAATCTTGACCATGTTATATCATCAATTATTGCAAGTCAACTATTTGCAAAACTGGTTAATTTATAATAAAATTACCTGCAAAGCGCTTACTTGCCGCCTGACGTGCGCGAGGCTGGAAGGATTGTGTGCCATGTTCGCAAACACCAGCCTCTCCTCATAGTCGTATTCACAGAGGATCTTGTTATCACACAGGTAGAAGCGATCACCGACACAGAACCTGGGAGAAGAAAAAAGATTAGAATATATGTTACCTCATGCTACGTTACAGTTTATTGTGTAACTACAGCGACACAATTGTAGACGAAGGTTTTATTGGTTACGCGAAAACGCAAACTATGCATGTGTTATTGGATTATAATAGCACTTGTACAAGTGCATGGATTTACTGGCTCCAATAGTGTCTAAATTAAATTATCGTGATAACTGTTTACGCGACTGTCTCGCCAATCTCATTCTTCAAGCGTAAGTGAGACACGCTGTTGTCATTGATTGAAGATTTGTAATCGTCAAAATGCTTTGCGCGGTATAGTATTTTTTCCGGCAGGTTCACCATTTACGTTCTTACTACGTAGGCGCAGATTTTGCACAAGTTCCAACTATCGCGTGAAAATTCAAAAGCTGCGAATTTTTTTGATCCAAGCATGCAATCTTGCAACTCGCACAATAATACGTGTTTACACGTGCATTTTTTTGTTATGGGTGCGATAAAATTTAGTAAACCCGTGAATGTTTAAAGCGTCAATTACATTGAGCTTTTTTACGAGCTGTTTATTGGCGAATTTAAAAGCGGGCGGTTCAGCTACTGCGATTTGATGATTACACACAAAACTTTCCATTCGCTGATAAGCCACAAGCCAGCGAGCGATTTTGACGGAACGTAGTTCGTTTTTTTACCGGGAGGTCGCTACGCTCCATAACAATGTTTCCATTAAACGTCAAAAAGATAAATTTCAAAATGAGTAGTTCGTTTTTCCACCACCATCGCTCTACTGCGCAGACGCAGTAAGCCCACACGCCGGCGTGTAGTGTGAAAAGTTGACCGGCTTTCAACTTTTCTAGGTGGAGTGTTTACAACCTGCTTATTAGCTTATTCGATGATTACACTGGGCGAATTTACAGGCAGATTATAAATTTGCCAATAATCAGCTCATAAAAAAGCTCAATGTAATTGACGCTTAAACGGGCTATTATGCAGTACAATCGTGCAATAGTGGTTTTATATAGGTGCTGTGTTTTAGTTTCTAAAGATGGGGTATATTAGGTTACTCGGTGTACCTACTCATATTATAATTTCGTATAATTTTAATTCATACATTATGTAAGGCATAAAGCCCACCAAAAAAGCGTTCGGTGCGCTCACTACTGAGTAGGCCCCCTCCCACCCGCGCATTACCCTTCACATATGTAATAAGGGGCTCAAGGAGCACAAAATAATTATTATTATCAGCGTCTCTCATAACAAAGCAATAAAAATATTATTAAATTTCTCGGGGCTTGTAATTAATATCGGACACGCAATAACTAAACAAAGAGTTCACTGCTCTTATATAATGGCTTCTCGCCCGTTTATCGACGATGCTTCGAGGAGCGTGATTTTGCTTGCCGTGTTCAATGAATGGACTACGTTGTATTTTCGTTAATTCGTATCGCTGAGAAGCGAAAAACGGTGACTCATGGGGCAGGCGGGCACAAGGCGTCGTCAAATCCAGTGTGCGCTGGCGTATTTGATTACGTTGTATTTTCGATGATTCACATAGAAAATGCGCGAGCGCCCCGCAAGCCTGCTTTAGTGGACTTTATGCCTAATACTAATAATATTAATATAGTAATAATATAAAGAGAGTGGATATTGTTTGGAAAAACGAAGCCATGTTTCTTGCGTATAACGCACAGTAGAACCTCAATTATTTTTTTTATTATTATGTTGCTTCTCACTACGGCTACCAAATTTAAACACAACATAGTTAACCATAAATTAACTAAAAATAATTACCACTAAATTTATATTTAACACAAAAACAATAAATTTCAGCAACACGTGTTTGCAAGTTTTTAAATGACTGTAGTCATCCAACTCAATATTTACCGGCGACGTGTACAAAAAATATTTAATTCAGCTGTATCAATTCTATCTTACTCTAACGCATATTGAGGGAAATAAAAGCGTACCGAACGCTTTCTTACTCGCACCAATGGTTCATTTTTGTTCATGCCCATTGATATACTACTGGATGAATCATATGCTTCTTAAAATGACGCCCGATTTTCAGCGACTCGGCCAATGTTAAAACTTACTGTTTATTATGAGTAAGCCCGATCTAGCTTGCATTTTACTCTAACTAATAGTCAGCGCATGACGACTTGTTCTGTCTGCTTTGGGTTGCAGCCATCCTTAGGTTCACTATTCCAAGAACGCAAATTTAGTTTTACAGCCAGGGCAATACGGGTGAAATTCGGGAATCCATGTCAACGGTCTTAATGCATTATACCTACAAGGAAATATTATAAGACGATATTCGTAATATCTTTTGTGGTACATTTTTAAAATGACACTTGTATGGGAACTCCTCATCTAGTAGTATATCAATGTTCATGCCTTGGATTTTCTGATAGGAAGAGTGTTGGGAAACTTGAATTGTGGTAGTTGGATGGCATGGTCCATGCTGCGTGAGTGACCGATATCTCGGATTGGAAAATGGTAGCGGATGGTGCACCGGATTATAATCGAAACTGGCACAGTAAATAGTTGCCATGACTGATGCATCTTCTTATTGTCTTCTCAGTGTAATTTGTAACATCTGCCCACGAACCTAAATACATAAAATTAGATTTTATGAATATTTACCTATGATTACACTGTTGGCAGGCAAAGCATTCTAAGTGGTAAACGAAGCTTTTGGCTCTCATCACCATTTCAAAAGCAGGTATCACTTTGTTACATGCCACGCAATTTCCTGTGACTCCAAATAACCTGAGAAAAAAGAGAAAATATATTAACACATAGTTTATTCTATTCACTTCCGGATGAAAGTTTTATTCATATCCGTTACATTTAATTCATTATATCATTATATAACCATTATACCCAATTGAATATGATAATTTAATGCATTTTAGATAGGTAACTATTTAAATAGGATACGTAAATAAATAAACGTTTTGGCTTTAGGAATATCGGCTTTCAGGATTTCGGCCATCGGGATTTTGGCCATTCGGGATTTCGTCGGACACCCGTAATATTTTTATAACATAAAGGTATAGGCGCAAACAACAGTTTTTTGTGTAATACTTCCGGAAATCTTTTAGCAATTAAAATTTGTTTTACTTTTTAACAAAATGTTTACCTGACTATTATTATATTATAAAAAATATCCTCGTGACTTGTGATATAGAAAAACCCCAGATTAATTCACCGCAAACAAATTTACGTCATGTAGTCTCTGATTGCTTTATTATATAAATATATATCTAAAACTTGTTTTTAGATGATTTTTCTGCACATAAAATACATATTTTAATAGTGATAATTGATTATAATTAAATAATAATTCCATAGGTCAGCGATTTCCAAACTGGAAGGCGCGGAGTGTTGCAAAGGGAGGCGCAAAAAGTTAAACACAATTAATGTAGTCACAGGTTTGGAGTTTGCAAATGCATAGTTTATAAAACGGCCGCTAGTTATAAACTATATAAAAAACAGTCCTATAAAATCCTGAAAAACAAATTAATTTAAGTAGTAAAACCTTTTTTTCATTTCTGTTTTTTTTGTATTAGTAGATACATTGTTGACTATTTAAAAAGGTGTTTGTATTATTTAATGAAATAAAGGGGGCGGCGCCAAGATTAGATTTTTTTATAAAGGGAGGCGTAGTAACATAAAGTTTGGAAACCACTGCCATAGGTAATGAAAAAATATGTAAATTTCAGTCGTTAGTAATATTTAATAGTTGAATAGACTGCTTTGAATTATTTTTTTATAATTAATTAGATTTCAAATCAAATACATTATCATTTAATTACAATTTAAAATGAGATTGGTTGCATTTCCAGTCCGAGTCGGTGCAAATATAATAATAATATGTTTTTAATTAAATATATAATTATTATTATAATATGTACAGGTAAGCATTAGGTTTATCATGATTCACGAGAGATAATCGCTAATCATCTGGGTTAACATGATTTCTCATATAATGCGACCTTCGAAACTTAATTAAAAATATATCCAATCGTATACAGGGACGAACTTTTGTCAAAAAGAAATAATATCTGCGCGGTGAAATAAGGCTTTTTACTTACTTATAGAAAAAGGAAGAGTTATATAAAAATGTCGTAACTAACTTACAAAATGTTTTGTTTTTCTTGGAATAAAATATTCAGTGAAAACATAATTTTGAAATTATTTAACAATATCATTACTTTTAACGAATTTGCTTTTGAACGAACGAAGAGTGACATAATTTAGACCGTGGAGAGAGGGGGGGGGGGTTAAAAGATTTTGTGACAAAGTGAGACGAAAAATACCCCAACCCCATTTTGTGATGGTATACAAATCATTACGTTACCATTTTTTATGAAGTTAAATCTGTTCAAATTGCGATTCCGTGTTCTAAAAGACTGTACCAACACGTGTTTATTACTAAACCGGCAATGAAACAATTTATTAAATTATGATAATTGTATTAAAGACGTCAAGGAACAAAGATAGAGGAATATGACAATCATGACACAGACATGTCACAGACATGACGTCACATATGACTTACACCTGGAAAGTATGGCGCCGGATTTTTAATACATAAAAACTCAAGAGAACAACATAGAAAACTTCATAGGTATAACGGATAGAGTAGCACTATTGAATTTAAAAATACAAGGAAACGAATTATCTCTCATACAAGTATACGCACCCACAGAAATAGCGAAAGAAGAAGAAATCGATACTTTTTATACAAATGTAAACAAAGCTATTTACCAAGCACATAAAACTTTTATAATAATGGGCGACCTAAAGGCAAAAATAGGCCAACCCAGACAAGACGAATACTTAGCTACGAAATCAAACGGGTATGGAGAAAGAAACCAGAGAGGCCACAGATTAACACTTTGGAGGAGGCCTTCACCCGAAGAGGGGTTCTTACAAACCAAACAAACTAATTACATACCATTGTTCAATTTATATTATCATTACATTTACATTATCTAATAGTATTATATACAAAAATATAAAATCTTAATATATATATATGTAATATACAAAAAAAAATTATATAAACTATAAAATAAGTAGATATAGTCATTTAACTGACATTTACTATTGTTTGTAAGAAATAAAAAGGCTTTTTATTTTATTATTTTTAAATAATTGTATTAAATATTTTATAAGGTTCTTACTTTTTTATGTAAAGTTTCGACTAATATTACAGAATAATGTATGCATGGATACATAATATCCGGTGGGTGACCAAAATCGACACCGAAATGAAGATCAAATAGTGATACTGAAGACTTACAAGTATCGATGTATGTTTTTGTTTTCGTCCTTTAAGTAATAGCCTGACTCGAGTTGACAACTTAAAAAATTGGTAACATGAAAATCATATAAATATGAAGATGTTATAAAAAGATGCCGATTTGGCTCAACGACCCCCTAAAATAAATTATCGTATAATAAACTGTAGCATACGTATTTTATTATGTTGCCTAATATTTATCTATGCGTATTAACTATAATGATTAAAAAAATAAGTTAAGTTGATAAAGCTCGGAAAAAGTAATAGAAATAAAGTTGTTATTAGTACGAAAAAATGCTAAAACCATAACGCTGAATACAACATTCTGATACGGACATATTAAAGCTTATGTATTGAAAGCCTAGAAAAAGGTGACTTATGTTGCATTGGAAATTTATTAGAAAATTTTATTACTGTGTAATGTGTGAACTATTAACCAAAACTACACCGAGATGAAAAAAATGCTGAGAATAAAATGAGGCGTCTAATTACAAAAAGCGACAAGTCCACAATTCCATATATTCGGGAAACAGCGTTTTTATGTTTCAAGCTTCAATTATTTGTTTTAACGTGAGATTATTTTTTCCGTTGTATTCTATGTCGAAATTAGACCCAAATGGCAATTTGTTTCAGCCGATAAACTCTTAAATGTAATAAATATAAGCAAAATAAAATTGGACGTATCGCTATTTGTACCTCACTTTTTAATTTACTCCGCATAAGGCACATATTTCCGTGGCACTGTCATGAGTTTACCAGATGCTACAGCATGGAAGACGCCCTTTTCAATATTGAATGTTCCTTTATTGGTTGACTTAAACACGCGCGAAATCAACCAAGCTTTAAATAATATGAAACACGGACTTGGCGCTTTTTGTAATAAATCGAGATTTAAAATATTTTTTTTCGTAGGGTTATGTCGCGTTTTGGAATTTATAGATTAATACATATTGTGTAAAATTATACAAAGAATACGTGCGTATTTTTTTCTCGATTTTGACCAAATGTGGACTTATCGCTTTTTGAAATTAGGCGCCTCAAATGAGGATCAACCTTGGTTCAACCCTCATATTCGTAGCTTAGAGAAAATTCATCAAAATTTAATCAATTTATAAAACAGTAATAAAAATCCTTTGCATAACATATTTACCAAAATACGTAACCTGTGTGTAATATTAATTTGATGTTTCAAGTCAACTGTCAACAATAATTCTTTGGTCACCAACATTTTATCTCAAGATATTAATTATCGATAAATGTCTGATTGTCCAACAATAACCTTATAAACAGAATTTTAAAATTCAGGGAAGCAGGTTACTTTCTGAATGTTGCTTTATCAAGGTAAAATTCTCGAGTGAGTAGAAATATGGGATACAATTAAATATATTTTAAACGATCACTTAAATGAAACGCGCATTCAATATTAGTAATATTTAATGACATTTAGGTAGCTAACTAATTATTTCTTATAGTTTATGGTCTGGCTGTTATTAAGTCCAATGAGCTTGTCTAGACAACGAGTGTTTCGCCGCGATATGTTGCGAGTGTATGTGGACGGCTCAATGAAGTCACATGTACCTCGAACGCGCGCGAGAAGTGACACGCGGCGATTGTATGTGGACTGTACAATGAGGTTATATGTACCTGGAATGCGCGCGAGTTTTTAAGTGCGAGTCGAATCGCGCCATCTGGGCAAGGCTACACCAAAACTGGTTTCAAAATATCGGTCTATGCCGACTGAATTTTACGATTATTCAATCTTATTAATAAATTAATGCAAGCCTAGAAGAAAACCATCTTCCTTTACTTTTTTATACCCTGGGGTTAACATATCGATACCCAACTTCTATAGGGAAAAACTCAAAATACCTTGTTCTAAGATACTATTTGAAAATTTTGCACATATTCTCATTTCAATGGTAAAGCCACGACTTTTTTAGGTAAATGTGTTTATATTTTATTTGGTTCACATGAACTTACCAATGCACAGTTGAATTTTACAGTTTAACAAATAATCAGCACAGGCTTTCCCGTTTATAATACAGTCGAACTTGGTTCGAACGAGGAAGATGGGACCGACTGAATTTGCTCGTGATAAGAGTTACTCATTATAATTAGAGAATAGGTATTTTTAAATGAGCAGTCATATAACACAAAAAATCGCAATTCAAACAAAAATACACAACAAGCATGGCATTCATAAACTACAAAAGAAGTTGTTTATCGTAATGAACGCTGGTAGGTACCTAGTGACTTGGATTTTTTACATGCAATTTCAACAATATTATGCGTGTATACTTTTTCAATATTGTCGGCGAAAACACCAGTTAGGTAAGTAGTTAGACACTTAACCAGTGTCATAAGCGTAATCCGATTTCAGCGGCATCCTCTCCGATCGGTTTTTATTGCTTAGGGTCGAAATGTTTTTAAACGATCGACACATTAACAGTTTTAAGAAAATTTATGACCATATTTTAGCTCGGTATAACCGATTAGTAGCACGTTATAAAAGTGAATAAATGTACGAATAAAATCATAAACTAAAAGGTCAACGAATGTTTCCTCGTTACATCCGAGATCTCGCTATATCTGTGATCGTAATAACCGAGTGCGACTGTAGATTTAATGATTAATCCCATAAAGGGTTATTCCCATTGAAAAAAATATATTTCTGATTATTTTTTTTGTTGAATTGTAAAGAAAGGGCCTTTCATCGTCGAATGGCATTATTAACTACAAAAGTTAAAATGTTGAGTTGTTTCTTTAGGTATCAATATATTATTATTGAATTAGCGGCATGCTACTTAATCAAATTGTGCAATTTATATTCTCATTTGAAACTCACCTAAGGTAATCTCTTTTACATAGTATAAGATCTGCTTTCGTGTATAGCGTAGATCCAACCTCCCCGAGTCTCGCGTCGCAACAGCCACACTTGAGGCAGTCCTCATGCCAGTAGAGGTCCAGCGCCTTCAGAAGGAATCGCTCCGTGATGACCTTCCCACAAGAGGCGCACTCGCGTGGAGGGGCCACACCTCCGACGCCCCCGTTCCCACCGGCGCCCCTGCTTACGGCCAATTTGATGTCGCTTGCACCTGTAAAGAAAAAATATTATCAATGACTAGATAGTAAATTATAAAACCTCATTATTTACAATTTACAATAAACGGATATTAGATGTATTTGTCCTTGTTGTTTTATTATTTTAATTAGACTGAGTGCACAGAACGTCCACTTAATATAACCACAAAATACAGAAATGATTTGGACATTGAAGTTAATGGCCCTACCAAAACACAACAGGCTGCACTACACCTGGTCTTAATCAGGTAGATATACCACCGGACCCTTCGTTTGGGTGTAAAGCATCAGTATTTTTTGTGACTAGAAATGTCTCAGGAGCTGTTACTCAAGACTTAGGTCACCATGCACATTAACCAAGGGAGAGAGGAAAACGTAGAGGCGAAATTAAGAAATGTAGTAAGTAACAAAGGCTAATACAAAACTGCCGAACAAGGTTTGGGTAACTAAACGTGGAACCGAATAAATAGACTAGCATTCTGCTAGCCATAATACTAATATGCTCCCAGCCAGAAGCGTAAAGTTGTGACTATATTGAGATACAAGTGGCGTACTGTGACGCTGTCACGACTATAAATTTAGTCTATGGTTTCGTTATTTTGCAGAATATTTTGAACGATCACCGTCTCTGTAAATTTAATGATGGAGAGTGCCAACTTTAATGTATAAGTATTTTGAATTATTATTCATTATTCATGCCAATTTCAATTGATTTCAACAGTTTGTACATGTGCGTACGTTAACATTACCTACTTGCGATATTCCATCCATAGATAATATATTACAATCTGCAGACCATAGGTAAAAGACAAAATTCTTATATAAAATACATAGCGTCAACCGCTAAAACCAAAAAACACGCGATTTTGACATGATTCGAAAATGTGTAGGCATGTAGAAAATAATGAAAAACGGTCATTGAGTCATGCGGGTGTTGATGCAGTGCGATACGCGTGAGGTGACCTCTTTCTTGTTCTGGTGATTTTGACAGATTTTGCTAACTAACAATATTCATTCAAAGGTTCAAAATGTGCTACAGGATAGGAGCATCAGTCTGCTAACATTTTAAACACCAAGAAAAATGATATTACACATTTTTCCCGTAGCGGCAGCTTACTGTGACGTCACGTGATAGTACGTGACGTGCATCTCATTATACTCACAAGTTAATACGCTGATGTAAATATGCACGCAGTAATGATTCGTTTATAATTAATCACATGGTTTAATTTATTTTGATAGCTGTTGTAGTTACTTATATTTAAAAAATAGTGGGTAGGTAATGTAAAATTCAAACTTGACCTTTAAATTAAGCGCGTAAAAAACAGTATTCAAGAAATCGGAGCATATTAAATTACGCAATTGCTAAATAAACGTAAGTAATAAATTTAATTCCAATGCGCCCCTGAGCACTTTAAGCCTTTGTAGACATTTAATTAATGTAATGCGATATTGCCGTCTGATTAGTTTGTAGCCATAATTGGTTTTTTGCGCCCCGCCGCGGGCGATCGCTCCTCTCGCACTGCGATGCCATACCTCAAAAAATAACGTTAAGCCCAAAGGATACACGACTGACTATAGAATGGCTTATAAATGAGAGTAATGTAGTTTAGTTGTACAATTCCTAAGGGATTGTGTACATTCTTATCAGGCATCGTCCGCCATTAAATGGTTTTCTGGTAACTATTACAGTATGTAGATATATAAAATATATAAATGATAATCATGATAATCGGTATTTTTCTCTCTAAAAGATTTTTTTTATTTTTTAGTTATAAATTTAAAAAAAAAACCAACAGCATAATATAACAGAGTGAAAGTTATATTAAAAGTATTTTAACGATGCATGGTTGTTATCCATTCGCTCTACATATTGAATACTAGCTCTAGAATCTAGATTAACCATAATGGCTTCATAATAGCGATCACTTATAGACCTTAGCAATTTTTCTAATTACAGGAAAACCAGTATCAAAACTTATGTAAGTAATATAAGTATATTGAAAATTTTTAAAAATAAGAAAAAACTGGCAATAACTAAATTAAATAATATATTCAATAATGAATGATACATTATTAAATATATTGTATTATTCTTCGTTGAATACGAAAAACAGTTTAATTAAAAACTAAATTATTGTTTTAAACATTTAATTAAAGTCTAAAAAAATATTATGGTTTTAATTTTGATATTGTATTATGGATTTCATGAGACGTGAGTGGCATGAAAAAATATAATGAGCATTATTAGATGTGTGCATTGTTTAACAAGAGAACAATTTTATTTATTAATTACGTTAATACTGAAAAAAAATGTCAAGTGAATTACCCATAAAAAATTTAGTTAATTTTTGTATGATTATATCTGCTGTTGATAATAATCACTATAAAACGAAGTCTGTGCAGTGATTGAGAATTTTTATATAATAATATTTATCTGAAAATATTCAGTGTAGCAACATAATAAGCTAGATAAATCTTTGACTTTGATCGGCAACGGTCAGAACCTCAAGACAGCTTTAAATACTTAGTATGTTACTACTTTCGATACTGTAAGTACTTAATAGGTTGAGGAAGAATGGCAAAAACCCAGTTAAGACACATTTACACTGATTTCTTCATTTATATACTCTATACTGGAGTCGAGATTTAAATCGGCTATGAATGCGATCGTTCTCGGGCCAAATCCCATAAACATAAAGCATAACGGACCAAACAAGTGGCTGCTCTAGCGGTAAAATTGAGACAAAATTAACAGCTGCTATAATTCTTCTTCTTTCTTTCGACCATGTCCGATCCTAATAGGATCATATGGGGCTCCACAGAGTGGAGGTTTGTATTAACAGATTTTATTTTTACGAAAAATGGATGTCAGCCACTTTCTCAACCTATTAAGTCCATACTCTGACTCATACACAAATTGAAAAACAATATGTGTACTTGCCAAAGCCAGGATTCAAACCTGGGACCCTCGACACTATAGACCGGCGCTTAAGCCACGCGGCCATCGTTATAAACAGAAATCAAGTAAACATAGTTTAAGAGTAGAATGTTGTTTACTTCTTTATGACAAATAAGATCGTGTTGACTACCGATTATTCACGCTAGCATGAAAGACTAGTAAATATTAAAAATTATACATAATATTCAAACTATTGAAACCAGTTTGATACGCGTGCGCCAACCGACGTAGTATTGCTATACTGTTTAGCAATTCGAGTTGTACATATTGCCTACATTCTGGGGATACGTTATCCGTTGTGCGTGAATGTATTCAATTAAAATACTGATAAAGTAACCGATAATTAAATTTATTTTACTATTAATTCTTAACAAATCAATTTATATCGTGCAGCTTTCATACTTTTAGTATTCTATGTGATTGGGCCAATTATATTGGCCGTCATTCTTTATTTCCCCACCTATCTCAAATACTTGTTTATTATTGTCACAAGATCAGTAAAAGTGTCTGGGATCCTGAGTAAACCCCCCCCCTAGATCCATAATCCACCAGCATCCTCAAAATACAGTCCACTGCTATAAGTGTCAACACTATGTGAGTAAATTAAAAAAATATAATAATTATTTTCGAAAAATCGTAATTTAAAAAATGGCAATAATTTTGATTGCCAAAAGCGAAGTTTCCATGTTATTGATTGTTTTTCTAAGAAGTAATCTATGTATAGGGTTCAGAATAAGTTAGTTTAACAAAGTGTATAATATCATGTAAGCGTTTTGCCACTAGTCTTTCCTTTGCAGTGGACGCTAAATTAACCTACATAGTTAAATAATATTGCAGAATCTATGATTATAGTAAATTAAGTAATGTAATGTTTTGAGTGCATGCATAAAAGCTATAATTTTAAATTATCTGCAATAAAGGTTTACGCGGTGTAATTATGTGATTTTTTTCTACGATAATTTCTAATTGGTTTGTTATTAAAAGTTTTTACGAGGCTAAAACATTGTGATTTATATTACGTATTATTATGTATTTGAAAGAGGTTTATATATATATAGGTATATAACGTCTATAAAAAAATAAAATTGGTAGGTTCACCATGATCTTATTAATTTATTTTAGGCTATGTTTATAAATTTTTAATATTAAGGTAAACACACAGAATAAGTCAACGACTTGAACGTGATTATGACATAATATGCACCCTTATTATAAATGTAGGTACTATTTATACTGATGAACATTCCCACCATAAAATCATTTCAATATAATTAATGTTTCTGTCATTTAATTCCTTAGCGAATCAGGAAAAAGAATCAATGATTGTAGGTAGTAGAAAGATATTAAAAAAAACATACAAATACTGTTTTCATTTTATTGATATTTCAAGGCAAACCTAGATCCTAGATCTACCTAGATCAAATATTTATATTACTACACTTATTCGATAATATTTCGTTTTATTTACTAGATATTTGCTATTTAAAAAGTGGCCACTAAATGTACAGATTATTGGTCCTATATCAGAGCTTATTTTTAAAGTTTTTCTGGTCCTGTATCGAGGTTGCTAATCAAAAATTCCGCAAAGTAGGTAGGTACATTAAATTTTGACGAAAATTAGTTTTATTTTATGAAGTTAGATTGTTTAGATTTAGAATGCCATCTTCATGCATAATTCATATCAAGATATATAATATGTGCGCTGGATTTCAAAATCAGCCAAGTCCATAATAGATGAATAGGAGAAAAACTTTTTTTTGATTTCTCAAATACACAGTCACAAGGGTGAAAGTTTATATTATTTCGAGTATAGAATATTTAAAATTAATAAATTCCACATTTTTATAATGCAGAAATGTTGGAAAGCAATAGTTCTTCAGCAATTCACAAAAAAGTCAAAAATACCTAAAGGTGGACTTGGCTGATTTTGAAATGTAGTGACACATATATGCGTGAACGAATGAACATTGTATACAAGTGTTTGGAAGTAGTATTATAAACAAGTCTTTGTTGGTAGGTATATGGAATGTTTTGAAACAAATAGTTATGTTTTTTTCTATTCTTCCATAAATGGAAAATGTTTGAGAAGATACACTGTGGTTTTTTTCAAAAAAATTCATTAAAAGTAGTGACTCAAGCTTTCGTTAATTTGAATTTGAAACTTTCAAATAGTAGACTGTGTATGGAGATGTAGGATAGTGATCATTAAAGAGCATATTTATAATTTAATTACTCACAGATATAAATTGGTTTTAACTAGGTAAAAGTTATTCTAACATAACATAATAAGTTAAAACTATTTTATAAAACGGTAATAATTAGTGAAAAATATAATAATTGAATACGTGTATTAATTAAGGCGCTAAGTACCAAAATAATAAAAACTGTCATTTTTATAGAAAAATGTTCTACATACCAACGCCAATAACTTCAACTACAGTCTAAGTGCCTCAAGCAAGTCAAAAAAATACAGCAAAATAATTAAACCTGTCGACGTTGTAAGTCCGTTGGCGTGTTTTATTTATAATGGTGTAAGTAGCACTGTAGTGGTCAACGGCATTTAATATAAAATAGCTGACGATGGTGTGTTGACACTTGCGAGTTCTTAATACCTAAAATTATAGAAGCTGCCGTGATTGCTTCACACTGTAAAACTACATTTTTCAAAAGGTCTGCTTCATGAAATTTTACTGCAATGACTCGGCATTTTGTAAATACAGGTAATACTACTTTTTGGTACTTAGAGCCTTATTTAATACACGTATTCATATGAAGAAACCAAATAATGTATTGGTATATACTATTATATATATTTTCAAGATGATTTTCTATAAAATTGCAAATTTATTTTGCATTCATATATATTTTTATTAAGAATAAATAATCAAAGTATTTTTTGTTTAAGTACGTAATTCGATATTAATTTTAAAATTTTTGATAAGTAGTATTGCAATATGGTAAATGCTTCGATCGCATGTTTAAAATAATACTGACAAAACACCGGCGGCCTTAACGACGCCAATTGAACGCATTCAATTATAAAAAATAACACCGTTTACGCCATCAATGCACTCTTTTTAAATGCATAAGTGCATTTTACATGGCATATGAAGCCGTGGCTACCGAGGTACGCGCGGGATTTGATGCCCTCAAATTGCTTGTAATGGCCTGTCATTTTCCGTTTAGGCCACCGCGGTACGAGAGCCTGCACTTGTACAGTAGCGTATATAATTATTAAAATAACAATTTAAAAAAGTTATTTTACAAATTTAAGATTGGATAATTTATTTCAATCACGACATCGCCAATATAATATTTATAATGTTAAAAAATTTCTTAATGTAATGTTTTTTTTTGTTTTCTGTATGCTGTATTGAAATTATAGATTTGTACCAAATTTATTAATATGGCTAGTATAAGTAATTACTTTATATATAGATATTCGTCTGGAATTATCTGTAACGCATGAGAGACCACATACTATTAAAATGTCTAAGAGAGAGTGAGACAGGGAGAAGACTTATTAAGCAAGGAAACGCAAATTCTAAATTTGAAAATTAAATTGTCACGAAAATAAAAGAATCATTTATTTTAATCAGGTCATGAAAGAAAACAAATCATACTCTCATAGTAGTTTGACAAATGCTTACAGTGCGCAAATATAGTAAATAGATAGTATTAAATTACATTACAATTACTTTGTGACAGTTTGACGGAAAATTATAAGAAGTATAGAAGTAAGTACTTATTTGGAAACACGATTTTGAAAATGATGTATCTGTAGAAATTTCGATGTATATAAGAACATAATCGATTTAAATTAAAGAGATTTTGAGATAGGAGTGGAAAAAACGAAATAAAAGTGTTAAAAAACCAACAAAGTGGCGTTTAGATAAAAAAAAAATAGTGTGTTATCCAAGAGCTTTACGGGTAATTATAAAAAGGATAGGGTGTTATAAATACTTCACTAAATACTAAACAACAACACAACACAAGAACACCACACAAAATATTTAATTCTGGCCATAATGAAAATTAAAGACATAAAATGGACTGCACATTTCACCTACAAACTATAATCGAGCTAATTTTTCAATATCACCATAAATGCGAATATATAAATGACTAAATGTAATTAACTCTTTTAACCACCTTGTACGAAAAAGCAAGGGCATGGTTATTAAAGAAAACACTACCTACTCTAGGAATCTAGAATATTCATAATATGCTCCGTCCAGGTACAGGATAATATCGTCTCTGTTATAGCAGAACACACTAACTGGAGAATACTAGTTTTGAGTAATTTGACTTTGAAGTTGTTAAAATGTTTGAAATAGTCTATCATGTGAGTTTATTAAGTAATCGTAAAAAAGGTGACTTTAAAATAAAGACTGTTTTATTTATTAAGAAGGTTTCCAGACGGTAATGTTTGAAATAATGAACATTTTGGTATAACTAACTCAATATGTCATTTTTTCGAATTAGTGTCTTCTGACAGAACAGTGAGGGTATTATTGATAAAATATTTTGCTATTTCCTAGTCCCAGTGGATCTATTTCTAGCAGATCACGCGTCCACTTTTCAGTCAACAGGCAGAAACTCCGGTGATTTGGATAGTATTACTAAGGACTCCAGTTCACCTGAATGACTAGCAATAGATAGAGGAGCTTGGTGAAATTATACAAGAGAGTAGAAATTTTTCCTGAAGTATTTAGGCCTATGTAGATGTTACTTATATTTTATAATACAAAGAAGATCTAAAATAATTAATTAATTATAATTATTTTTCATGGCATGCCCACGAAACTCCTTTTGTTTCATCTGAAGCGCATTCTGTAGCCTGATAAAACGCATCCACGCTCCGCCTATTACAGCAAACAATTTAATGCATCCCATAGCCCAGTTGTTATCAACCATTGCCCCGCGGCATTATTATAGTTATTTTATATTATTATAATTTCATGTTCCAATTTTTTTTGTCTGGAATGCGCACGAGTTTTCTGCGCAGATTATTTTTTTTAACTCGATATCAGATGAACAAGATAAATGAAAATATTATTGCTGTTACTCGCATTGTGCACTGAAAAGGTAAATAGGAACCTATTAATTAAATTACATGTGCATATCATGTATTGTGATGGGTCCTCTAAATAATGAGAAACGTTTTGCAAAGCATGAAAAAGTTATTATTATTAAAAGATATTCTGACAATTTAAATGACTTCGTTGATTATTCATTGCGGAAATACTAGTTTCACATGGTATGTAAGACATATTTCTCCGGCAGTAGTAAATAAATGATGACGGGATGTGGCATCAATTTTATAGGGAAGTTTAGAGAATCTTTTTCTATTATTTTACTGAGCTTCATTCCTAAATTATACATTAGAAGCTTTTAAAAAAATATAATATGTATTTGGATATTTTTTTGTACATCCTTGTACAGGTATTTAACCTAGTATCTAGCTGTATAATTATTAACATATACTACAAATGTAACTTGAATACACACAAAAATTAAATCTTAAATTATAATTAGCAGGTATCAGTGGATACAGTCCATAGATTCTGTAGAGATAAGAGCAGGGAACTCGGAAATAATGGGAACTGAAATACATAACGGGTAAGGCGATAGCAGGTAACCGACTCGAGTAAGGAAGAATCTGGGTTAAACTTACACACGTGTCAATAATACGTTTTACGTCGAATACTGAAAACTACTCTCGGTTTATGCATTTACGCTCATTTAATGTTGGTGTATTACACACACCATTGCACGTGCATAATGCGTGCTTCATTTTCGTAGGACACTCACACATTCAAAATCCTGCTTCACCATGCGGCGTATTGAATATGGCCTATCGGTTTTCTATTTATTATCTGTTCTGTGGATAAGAGTATCCCTAGAAATAGTCGATAAAATATTATGTGATATAATTCGCAATCGTATTGTAAGTTTTACGTAACGTAGGTAGGTACATGTTATTCAATTAGTTATAAAATCCTATAAAGATTGTAGGTACATAGCAAACAGTAAGTATGAGTATTTTTTCGACAGAATCCCTACATGCAAAAGTCATCGCATGCCACTGATATCTATATAACCCAATTTCGCGTTTTCTACCTTTTCCTTGATACAGGAGCAATATAAATTACTTAGGCACCTATTTAAATAATTTATAAACACTGTGTCAATACTGAAGTACGTGGACGGTTTAAGTAATGTTAGAAAATATTATTACGTATGTTCAAGTAATTCCGAAAAGATTATAAAAGTAATATAATTAAAAATGTTTCCCATCACTCGTACAGCTAGCTGGTGCAGCAATTTGAACAAAAATGCACCGCAGCGGTCGTTCCTCACATACTGCGGGATCGATTATTCCTTTTGTAAATACCCACTGCCTTATGCTTCAAGCTTAATAGATAGGTACTTTATTTTTTATTGGTACTGATTCCAATTATGTTTGTAAATGCGAATTATTACTTTGGAGTAGATCTCTCGTGACTGCAAATAATCTGGGCCTGTGATAAATTATATATATATATTATATAGGATGGTTTTATTTATTTATAACTTACACTTTGGGCCCACGTTGGTCGCCAGTTATAGTATGTAGTATTTATAAAATAGCAACTTTTTCCACTATTTATTCCAAGTTCTCAGAGACTAAACAACAATAACAGAGAATACTTCAAACGGTACACGAAAACAGATTAACAAGATAAGATGAGTCGCTCGACCAAATAACCAGATGAACTTGCTAAAGAATTAGTTCAGTTCAGGTAAGTATCACATTTGACAACTGGAAACCACACTTATCACTAGAAACGAATCTCGATAGTGTAAGGTGCTTAGTTTCAAAATAAAGGACGTGCATGAATTGTTTTGAATGTATTTCATGAACTTTTTTTTTGTAAAAAGCAGTTTTTGAAATACGATGAATTTGTTCCGGAATCCATTTATTGTTTGTTATGAGTGGAATAACAATAATTATCTATCATTATTTTATTAAGAAATCAAATTATTACGGTAGCTATTTTCTCAAACCTATCCAATTTGTAATTGTCATCGATTGATAAGTTGCGAAATACAATTGCTGAGTCAAAGTTCTGTTATGGTTCCGTCGGTTTCATGTAAATTAACGTAAAACATTTCATCGTAGCACAGTTCGCCGTGAGCTTTCTATCGGAAAGAGATGACCGTATACTATATGGTCTCCATTTTTATTAGATTCAATATGAACATTAATTCAATTGTCATAGCCGATTTTGGCAAAATTCAAGAATGAAAACCTAACCTAACAAATAATCCAGTATATGGGCTATTTTCAAAATTTGTTTGCTGCTCGCTTCCTGTAAAGTGTAAACTGACAAGAACCGTGTTTTATTTAGACATGAATTTTATCTCAGTACTTAACGACCCAAAGAGGTTGGATGGTCTTTAATATACGACCATATATTTCCGATACAATATTTCACGGCGAAGTGTGATACGGCGAACTGCATACGTACTCATTTACGGACACGGGTTCCTTCAAATGACTTAGTTTGTTCATATATACGGGTTACGATGATCTGCTAATATATATTATATATGAACTGTAGAAGTTCATGCTATCTACCTTAAACTGGTGATTTAGGTTTTTTAATTCTTCTTATAAATCCGCCTAAAGACGACTATAATCTTGCTAGCACATTGAAGTTAAAATATAACATTATCACTGTGGAAAAAATAGTAATATGCTGTCTGTTAAATGAATGTAACAATTATAACAAATGATAAAAATATAAATACACACTGATACATTGATCAATGTGTTGAGCAAGTTAAATGGTTAAATGTTTTGAACATACATACTTAATTTGAAAACACGTCTGAGAAATATATAACCAATTGAAAAAATCCCAGCAGGATATCGCATTTAAAAAAAAAAGATATTAAGTATATAATATTAAATATAAAGTATTTCTGTTAAGTCTACGTGCCTTTCTCTCCCATGGCAATTTTTATTAAATTACGTCTTACAGTAAACTCAGTCAAAGCTCACTTGAGAGCGTGGCGATCTCAGTCTTGAGAATCTGCTCCCAGGCATAAAACTGCTGATGCTTTACACCCAAACGTAGAACTCCGTGATATACTCGATTAAGGTCGAGTGTGGTGCGGGGCGGGTTTTTTTGGAGGGGTCTATGTTTGTGTTGTATTTCTGATCGATTAATCAAAGTAAGCCGGTTTGATTTAATTTGAAATTGCGGCATTTTTACCAAGACGCGTGCCCCTTGTGGCGAAAAAAAATAACATAGTCTTAGATTTTCGACGTTGTTTGAGACAATATCCCTTTGAAGCGGACCAAACAGATCCCGAGTAATAATAAAATAAGTGGGAGTAGTACTACATATTGTATTTTATTTTATTAATATAATAATCTATATTCTTGGCAATAAATGCTTGTTTATATTCCGTATTTTCCTTCCATTTAAGCTAGCATTTACTTTATAAATAGATACTACTGAGCTTTTAGACGTTTGATAACTTAATATACTAAACTAAACACTCTCAATTTAGTTGGATACACATTCATTAGAGTGCAGCTTATAATGGATACATTATCGATATCAAATATCTTCGCAGGCTTCGGCGGGTGCGCTGACTTACAACAAAAGCTTTGGCAAGTTCATTGTAAGCTTTGTCTACTGCATTATGGAATCTAAAAGCTTTCAATAAAGTTAGTTAATTATAAATTATATCCGATCTGTGTACTACAAATTATGTTTCAGTCGGATTTATTGTGCATTTCAATTTAATTATATTTTTGTTACGTAGGTAATTATTTTAGTTGGAAAATTGCATCTGCCTGACAATATAGGGTTCATGAACACAAAAAAATGTATCAAAATGGTTTCTAAAGTAGATTAATTTATTACCTACGTTAAAGCTCATACATTATATAAATTATATTATATAGAAGAGTAGTGGACGCGGTAAGGAGAATAAATATGAAAAAAGAACATTAGAATAACAAAATCAATCCCAAACTGACTATATCGTGGCTTGTAAAATATCGTTTTATTTAGTTATATATATATATATTCAAGACTTGGATCGTAAAGGCAAGATAAAAACAAAGACTAGACGCATTTAAATACGGTGTCAGAGGTGGATAGTAACAGTCTTGAAAGTAACCAAATGTACAAATCAGTCAATCGTCAGCGAGATTGCTTTTTGGATCACATAGCCAGTAGATACGATGACGACAAGGGTATAACTAGTGATAATTGTGATTAGTGAAAGTCGAATAATGAATTAAACCTCCCACCAGATAACCCAACCAAATCAAACGTACCACAAATCATTCACTAAATGCCACTGGTTGGGCCATTTATATTCCCATTCCATTCCTTTATTTCCCCACCTCCTAATCCCCAATCCTCAATAAGCAATTACGGGTCAAAAGAATACCAATAATTGCAAAGCGACAGTGAGTTGCATCTCGACAGCGGACGTGTGCGGGCTTATAATAGCTTTCCGTTGCCTAAGTGATTGACTTAATAGATACACTCATTCATAACCTATCATCATCATTCATACACCCTCACATATAATCTATAAAACTGTGTCACAAAGTGCGTGAGTGTACAAACCGGGTGACCCAAAACAACAACACCGCGCGAGCGAAAGTTGAAACCAGACCACGGAGCCATCATACATCATCACAAAGATCAGTGTCTGGCATTCTGTTCTATCACCCCCACCCCTAGATCCGACCTCGTCATCATCCCTAAAAATAATTACAGTCCACATAAAAAGCTCAACCAGCCACTGAATGCTAAAAGGCGTGGAATAAAGCTGTCGAGACTCGAGAGAGCCTAATTACATGTGCCACGATACTTTTAATTAATTCACAAAATGCTAACAAAGAAGAATATTGAATGAATTTTTATATACCCCTAATTAAATAAATTGGAAACACAAGCTATTTGAGCATCTTTTACGAGTAGCCTTATTGTAAATGCCATTCGATATAATAAATTTGAGTATGGAAGAAGATGAAGAAGACATGAAGATTTCTCGATTTCGAAGTTAAACAACCATTTGCAATATCATATGTAGTTTAAAATATCAATTGAGAATACGTCGAATTCTAAGACTACTAGTACTAGTAAACACTGTACCATAATACTATATAAGTCAAACTGCTGCCCGAGTAGATAATAATATAATATAATGATGAGGTTATATTTTACTTTGGGTTTAGAGAAGAAGTTTGCAAACATGTACTTGGGATTGAATATATTAAAGCACACTTAAAAATAAGACAATGCACAACAATTTAAAGCACTTAAAAAGTTGCCAAAGAGTTGACACGTACTCTGCCTTTAATTTGATTAGAGACAGAGAAAAAGCTTCCGAGAGCTTTAGTCACTGTACCGCTGAGCTTTTAGTCGGGCAGTAAACCGTTAAGAGGCGATATTGTTTTTGAGGAGTTACACGGAGATTTATTGTTTAAAAGCTTTCCTTGGTTCCTTTTAGTACGAAACGCGGGCACAACTAGCGTCGGGCGTGGGGTACGGCTGCGAGGGGAGGCAGTCTATCCATTAGATTCGAAGCGTGTCTCCGTAATGGGTGGTATTCGACTTGGCATCGATATAGAATGTTTACGTTTGGCGAATTGTTTCAGCAAAACTCGCTGTGTAACTTTGGTGAAACTTCTGTATATAAAATTTATTATGAGTAAATGTATGTGTCAATTATTAATGATAATATTATTACATATTATTAGACTAATAAAAGTAGAGGGGTACTTTCTCTGTATTCTATTGGATTACACAATATTAATTATATAAATACGAATATGAATGTACTACGGACAAGATTTAGTTAAACTCAGCTTAATAACGCCTGTACACGTACGTGGACTTATTTGCACCAATAGTGTGTATTTTAAACTATCGCGATATTAACACGTAAAAGTGCTGTCTGTCTCGTTTATCTCATTCTTCAAGAGTAAGCGAGACGCGACGTTATCATTGTTTAGTACTATTTGACAGGTCCTGAAAATCGTTCAACTTCAAAATGAGTCTCTGCACATTGTATTTAGTTTTATTTACCGGCAGATTCGCTACTATCGTTCGTATCTAAAATTCAGAAGCTTTTGCACTTTTTTGATCCATGCATGCAATCTTGCAACTTGCACGATAATACGTGTTTACACGTGCATTTTCTTGCTATGGCCACGATAAGACGTACTGTGTATTACTTTAACAATACTTCTATCTATCTACTATAATATTCTACTAATCTACATTCACATTAATCCACAATTTAGATTAAATTAGTTATATTAGTTTATGGACGCAAAAAATTATCCGAAAAGTCGAGGTAAGGCGTGTATACACGGTTCAAAAGCAATGCAGCTTGATGCGGTTGTCGCGTGGCGTACGCGTCGGTTTGAAGTCACAGTGGTTTCCAGAGTGCTCACATAAGAACCAATCTGTGATATTCTTATGCCGTGTCCACACTGGCAACAAGTTGCTGGCAACCTCATTAAATTTTACGATAATTATCATAATTGCTTAAGAAATTTTACGATAATTGTAATAATTATCGTAAAATCTAACGAGGTTACCAGCAACTTGTTGCCAGTGTGGACCCCCGGCATTACATTCATACGGTCCACCCAATCTTGCCAGTACATTGATTCAACTGCACTGCAATCTTCGTTTAGACTTTAAGCTCAGTAGTATTATAATATTCTCTAGTTTGCTCGTTCTGTAACTTATTTAATTCCAGATTGAAAAAAAGATGATGTATAGTTTTAATAAATGTTAGTAATTTTGTTTGTAAGTTAAGGTAAACGTTTGATACACTATTTTGTACAAGGCCTACTTATAGTAAGGCTGTGATACAAAACTGTAAAAGTTGATCGTAGTGCTTATTATTGCTCATACTTCGAGTGCAATATGGTAAACTGTTTACCAATTAATGATTTAAATAAATGGTAATAATTTTAATGAAATGCAATCGCAAATATTTATTTACTGCGAAGAGGTTACAGAATTGCTTTCGTTGATAACCAATAACTAACACTACCATCGTAATTTGCACTTATAGTCGGCCTTGGCCTTGTCTTCGCCACTGGTCTATATCGACTAGAATAAATCGCTGTAATGTGAAATGAATCAATCGTGCGTGAATGATCTATTTATAAAAACCCAATTTCTTTCAAATACCTAATAAGTAACTTACTTTATTAAATCATTCTGAAGTGTTTTATGAACGATCGCAATAAATTGGTTGTAGGTACCTCAAAGTGCTTTATCGATACGTAGAATCACGTAAACAGTGAAAGCTTTTATTTCACTATACTTTATATCATATTTTCTCATATTAGGAATTGGTGATTTTAATCTGATTTCATTAATGATTATTTTATTATTTTCTGTAGAAATCTATGAATAGAAAGATATTATATACGTGTCAAACCATGATACATCTATACTACTAATTAAATTGTTTTGCTTGCTTGCCCGTTTGTTCGGTTATAGTTAAAAAAACTATTTAACCAAAATTGATGACACTTGGTCAGCTTTTACACTATATTGTTAGTTCCAACTTTTTAGACTTTCGTCTAGATTCTAGATATCTTAAAATTAAAAAAAAATATATATAAATATTTTCCTCAACAAATTTTGATTTTTCATGTGTGTGAAAACATACACATAGTAAAACATTTAAACGTACGTAAATGCTGTCGACAAACAATAACCAAATTCAATTTCGGTGAGAGCAGATTTTCAAAACAAACTTATTCCAGTCAGCTCAATAGGTGGCGATTTAAAAATACGCGGATTTAATCTGATTATAAAATTAAATTGAATTTCTATCATTTAATCTTATTTAAATTAATTATAACTGTAATCAGGGAACATCACAGAATATAAATTAAAGACGTCATTATTAAAAACACTCAGGCACCTACATCAGAAAAAAAATTAACTCGAATTCAAGGCTTTTCTGGTGAGTGCTTTCACTTCTAAGCTATCGATCTACCTATGATTGATGCCAATTATTTCTTATAACTATGTTTAATCTGTGGTACTTCAAGTTCCATCAGTCAGGACGCAATGTTCCTTGTGCAATATAGTAAAAGATTTCATTATTCATAAGTACAGAAACGTCATTTTCGAAGACCATGAATCGACGAAAGCCCATGAAACGCTAAGAAACAAAATAAACTGATGCAGTTCTTCATTAAGGAGTAGATCGACTTCAGCTGACGATGATGGTGATGGGTCTGAAACTACTGGAGTGCTTTGGCCGCTTCGAATAACCTTCGTTATCTTCGCTCGTTTGCTTTGAATCGACTCTTGGTATTATTTTTGTAGGCATTTAGAATTGCATATTATCGATTAAATAAGCATAATATTATAATCACTAAAGCACGAGAATAAAACAATTTTAATTCGCCGGGTTACAGCCAAGTACTTACATAGAGTAAAGCTGTGTAAAATGTCTACACGAACTACACAAGAAAAATGAAATTGTAAATAAGGGAATTTTCATATTGTAAAAAATAAACCTATTGATAAATCCACAGAAAAAACTGAGTACTAGTTTAAGTAAAGAAATATTAAAATAATATTTACTTTCTATAATAAACAAAACAATATATTTAAGTGATAATAATATACTTACATAATCTTTAATATATCACCTTTTATTGGTTGGTGTAACAAAAAAATGAACGTTTTTAATTAAAATAACTAAAAGTATGTAATTTTCTTCGGATTTTCGGTGCTGGCTGGCTAAAATGTACAGTTATTTGTCCACAAAGTCAGAAGGGAAATCAATGATTTGAAATGGCTTAGCAAAAGGATTGAGGGTGGACGCGGAAGAATGATGTTGTCTCCACGATGACCGGTATCAAATTAAGGGCGCTGCGGATCTCTCAAAATACATTTACCTATGCGGATGGTAAATATATAGAATACTGGAGAGACATAAATAGAACATTTTGAAAGGCACCATAATTCTTAATAGAGAGGAACACAATAATGAGGAAGATAGTTAAAACCTAGAATCAATAAATTAGAAGTAATACACCGTGTTCCATCCTAAGCGGAGGGTGAAGGTTCTATTAACATATTATTTGTTCACGAATGATATACATTAGCCATTCTCACAATCATCAAGGGATCAATTTTCAAAGGAGGACTGTTTATATAGTTGAGAATATCTAGGAATAAGTCAACCTGATGTCATTCATGATAATATAATATGATTTAGCCCAATATTGGTCGGCGCTGTTACCCTATCTCAGAGACAATGGCGCACGGTCTATCTCTTCAGTAGTTATCTAATGAACACCTTCAATCAAGTATTACCTCAATTTCCACGCACTACACTGATTAACTTTGATTTTTATATAGGAACCGATTTAATTAATATGATATTGACATAATTAGCATACTAATACATAAATTAATAATCTTTTTGTTAATGATACTATCGATCCGAGGTCTTCACTAATAGTTCCCGGATGATTTCCGTCCGTGCCGTGCCGTCAATCTACTTTTCGAGTTACTGGAATTTAAACATTGCACTAGTACGCATAATCGTTTTGGGTATTTATCAAAGGGTAGGTAGGGGTTCTGTGCAGTTAGGTGGTGAACCGCTTAATGGGTAGACTGCCATGTGGGCGGAGCCATATTAGCATAGTATATAATATACCTATTTATATCTACTCATTAACGTTGGATTTTGTTGTCAAATTTAGATATAATTACTAGTTTTAAAAAAAGTGCCTAATGCTTGTATTCCTCCATAGGTATTAATTAAAATTAGACACAACGAATTCATGTATATTAATATTTGAGCTTTTGAATTGGGCTTCTGTGAAAGTTTTCACTGCGTCCAATTATTCGCTTTCAGCTCATTAAAATTTTATGTAGAGCACTTAATTGAATTTGTTTTTAATTGCGTTGCTGCAGACTGCTTTTCTTTTCAGTCCACCCCCTTTAAAGCGCTTTCACCCCTCATCATTATTTCGTCATACAAAAGCGGATAACTTACAAATAGCTTGGCCTGGATGAATTCCGTGCAATTATTTTAGTGACTTATTGAGAAATAGATAAACAAAATATTTTTATTGCATAAACTCAGGTGAATCAAATATCATCTGCAGTGATAATAGATATAAAAATAATTAATAATATTGGACAGCTCAGACATTAGGACTATAAGTAGAGTACTAAATATTATATTTTTGATGGTTTTAGGGTTGGTAGTTGAATTAGTACCCATAATATAGCGGCCCTAATTTGATTCAACTAGTCCGTCGTTGGCCTTGGAGTGCAGCATACGTGTATTACACAGTCACTCACACATATCGAAATTGATATGCTGCTGAAAAACCGTAGTTATAAACTTTTGAATATTATACATAATTTAAAAACACCTCGCACCCGGAGAATAATAGTGGCACAAGTCCAAATTTGTCATTTTTGAGTTAAGTATGCAGAAATATTCCAAGATATCATTTCTATCCGCACAAATAGCGGCATAATTCTTAAAAATATAATGGTAGCCTTAAAAGCAGTTTTGTCATTATCAGATTACAACATTTTACTTGAATTCAAGCAGAAATAGTGGCACAATGATCATTATGCCATTGTTATTGAGGATAACATTCAAATGAGATGACTCAAGTGTACTAACTTCACGCTATTATAAAGTAAATTAAAAAAATACCTGATTTAAAACATCAACATAAAATATTCAAACTGCTCTCCTGCAAAAACAAGATTTTCGAGTTGAGCCACTATTATTCCCCGGGTGCCACCTCATATAAATAATATACCTACATACTAGAGAAAAATATTACAAAAAAAAAAACGACACCCGACGGGACTTAATTCTGTAACCACTGGCTTAGCGTCAGTGTGCTTTTTTTCTAGTAGGTGTTTTCAAATTATTTATATTCAAATAAATTATATAGAATGTTATATTCTAAAATCTTTTGAATTATTCGTTGAATAAAAGAAATGGTTTCTTATAAAATTTTATTTACAGCTGCCATATTTTTTTATTTAGATTTTTTGTGATTGCTCATCTAAATATTCTAATTAATGCTGGTTCGGTATATTTGGCGACATAAATAGAAGGATTTTTATCATGATTATTTCTTCAATCATTTAGTGTGATTTAATTAGTAGCAAATGTTAAATAACGTTAGTTAATTATTGTATTTGGTTGCATCCTACATACGTAGGTAATTTTGGGTACGGAAAAAAAAGACTCATAAATTATGGACAAAGTATTATTTAAATTAAGGTAAGAAAACTATTGTTAAGCTTAGACACATAAATAATATCTCACTCACATAAATAATTATGAGTAAATAATATCTCCATACTTATTCCGCTGCTGTCGTGTTTTACAGACCGATGCACGAATTTTGCACCCTAGATAGAAGTACATATGAATTCACAATCGACGTAACTTGGGTTTCAGTACATTCCATAACATTTCTATGTAAAAGTGTGATGTTTCAGTAAATTGCGCCTATATCGTTTTCAAAAAAATACGACTGATTACTCCAAACTACGCTAATGCGTACATATCAGACAGTTACTTTTTCACTGTGAATATGACATTGGTAAGAGCTCTATTTGATGTTCAGTAACCCAGTAGTAAAAATTGTTTATTTACGTAACTTGGCAACTCAAAATGAGCTTTATTAATATCACACATAATCCTTATCAATCCTGGAGTCTTTATGAGTTTTTCTACAAGCTTATTTTAGAGCGTGACCAGACATTAAAACATTTTTTCGATAATACATTCATAATAATTGCAGTTATAATAAATAAAGCTTCATTACAATTACTCTGCTTTACTTTTTAAACTGGATCATAATGCCGATAAGAATTATCATTCGTTGTCATTGTCTTTATAATACTACATTACTCCAAATCATTGATAACTTCATTAATAATAATTATACATATAATATTGAATGAAAAATATTTTTTAGCATGTTACTTTTGATGTTACTTTAAAACCTTATAAACAGATCGAGCATACTATTTCACTAAGCACGACTTGCACGTTTTGCTGATCGGATATTTTTGCAATGATACTATTAACTATAATTATAGTATAACTTACAGAAGTTGATATATGTATTCAATATGTTATTGGATTCAACATAAACCCGGGAAACATATTATTAAACATACTTTTTTAGTATTGCGGCAGGATGAATAATTAATGATAAATGCATTGACAAAAAATAACTGTGTAGGAAATAATTATAAAGAAACAGCCTCGTAATTAACAAAAAATAATACGGCGAATTATGTCTCAGTAATATGCTCAATAGTTTTAATTTATCCACACTCGCACGATAGAGACGGGCTTAATGCTCACTTATGTAATATGTTATGTGCACATCGAGTATATCCTCAGTATTATTATAGTCATCTTACAAGGCTAAGCCGGCTCGCACATCACAACTCGCCTTGTGTGCCTGACGGCCATAAATCAAAACTTCCTAGACCCGCCGGTCAGTGTTGCATGATACAACCTCGCACATCTCTAGCGACACCGACATTCGCCGCATTCGCTTGTAATCTCCCGAAACGTCAACATATACTCTAGCTAGACGACGCCATTGCGCAAATATGTCATCAACGCGGAAACAGTGATTATTATGTATTGGTACCAGAGACATTTAAGGAGAAGTCTCTTGTCTGCCATTTTTATTGTGTTGATTGTATGAACAAACGTCAAACGCGGTGACTAGCGATGAGCGAGCAATGACAGTGTAGACAGAGACAGAGACAGAAATGGCCGATTGTGCGGCTGTGCGCATGCGCGGAGTCGACATTTATCGATATCGACATGCAGGCTCTAGCAAACGCAACTCGTCGCATGCAGGAGCGTCGCAGTTGCATCGGCCAATCTGCGAAACTCCATTTGATAACGTTTGTTTCTTGGTTTGCGATGACGTCACATCGACGAATTCGTCGTTAAACGCATGCGGCGAGTTCTGATGTGCGAGCCCTCTAAAGATCACACTTGATTTATGGTAAAATAAGATTTTGGTGTAATTTAATAATTTTATTACAGGTTTTAAACTATTTCAAGATCCCCTTTGAATTTTTCTGATGAATCGATTGCGTCATCTGCATCATTAAACATCAAAGCTGGGAATAGTACTAATATAAAAAAAATTCTCTTCGGTTCTATTTTAGTAAGGTGCCTACATTATATTGCTGTTATTATTTTACGGTATTTAACCACAGAACAGATTAATAAATAGAATTACGATAGGCTATAACCAAATACACTACATTGTGTAGCAGGGTTTTGAATGAGTGAATTTCATATGAAAATGAATCACACATTATAGAGTGCAATAGTGTGTGTTGCAATTTAAAATACCAAAATATTGAATAAGCGTCAGTGCATAAAACGAGAACAGTTGTCAGAATGAAATACAAGCGTATTCTTAACACGTGTTTCAGTTTATCCCATATTCTTACACACTCGAGATTGGTTGCCTGTTTCTCTACCCCCGTTAGGTATTTCAGTTCCCATTAATTCTGAGTTCCCTAGGCTTAACCATAGTAACCAATTATTAATTATAAGATAAGTAAGAGAAATCAACTTCGCACTTCAGAATAATCTTACTTTAGAATTATATCATAATGATTCCGTTCATTAATCTGACTGATTCTGAAAAGTATGTATACAGTATGAAAGAAATACGCAATCCCAAAATACTTCATACATTTTTCAAGATAAATACTCTAACGTGATGAGAAGTTTACTGCTAAAAGAAAAATAACGGATCGATTTTATTTCACAAAAAGTATATGCTTCCTAAATATTGTATTTATATTATTTAAGTAAGAGGTCAACTATCGTGAATGAAGCTGTGCGGATATACCAGCGTATCAATTTCTGATGCCCAATCCCACGGGCCGGTCGCTCCAATTGATAGCCATAGACTCGATATATATCTGGGATATTAAATGTGCGGTTCGCAACGTGTAAATAACCTTTATAACCGTGAATAAATGCCTATTTAATTGTGTATATTGTGCTTGTTAACTATAAAGTTAACTTTAAATAATTGAATGCTGTATTTTGAAAACGTAAAATGTCACATTTTAAAAAAGAGTGACATACGTTTCAAAAATCTTCATATTAGTATACACAAATGTAAGGTATTTTTTTATAGTTTTTTGAAGACAACAGTTTTCACTTACTACCTATAAAATAATATATTTTGCATTACAATTGTTCACTACTTATTTATTTTACAACGTTTTTCTTAGCTCGTATTCTTGTTTGTCCGGTGGTTCTTTGTCCGGTACAAATCTTGCAATCGATTTTTAACTAACTTCCCGACTAGCTAAACATTTGAAACTTTTAGAATATATCAGAACACGATGCCAATGTATTTTTTTAATACTTTTAGCCATCTTTGGATTGGAACTGGAATTGAATTCATTTTCAGTTAATTCTGTTTTGTATGAAAACTTATTTTGACACCATTATTGTCTGTCTAGGGTCTAGTCTGAGGTCCTAGCAACTAAATTATTAATATATACGTGCATTACTATGGAAATCAATATGACATGTCAAAATGACATTTCAGTATTATTTCTATCAAGTACAATTTTTTTTGATCGTTTAAGCTAGTCAAGTCAAGGTTATATGATTCAACAGAAAATTTAAAAACGTTGTATATAAAAAGTTCTTTTGTCTTGTAATTATTTATATAATATGATTGTTTTCACTATTTTGATTGAATCACAATAATATTATTAATAGTGACTTGTAATATTTTCAAAATACAGCATTCAATTAGCGTTCTGATAATAGTTATTATTAATAGGTCATACATTATATATTATTTAGATATTTATTTTTACAATACTGAATTCTACGGATTTATGAAACTATTAAAAATAATAATAATAAAAATAGCCGGCAAGTAGATGTAAATCATTCTGCAGTGGCACCATTAGCGATATAAAGTATATTGGTATTGTTTGCTATAATGCCTGTTTCAATACTACCAAACAATACCACTACAACATTTTACTGCGCATCGCTTTTGTTTTTGTCGTGCCCATAATGTCACTGTTGAATCATTTACTTGTAGTCATGTTTGACTTATCTCTACATGTAAAATATGGACTATAAACGTGTCAGAATAAAAAAAATTTAATGTCACACTTTGCCCACACACATACCGGAAACAAAGTTTAGAAAAGAAAAAAATGATTCTTGACTTGTTCTGCCGTCATTTAGTCAGGAGTTTAAAGTGATGAATCTAAGGAGAGATCGAAATTATTCCGTCCTCCATACGACGCATAAAACTCTTCAAATACCTCAAAGTTGGCCTTGGTTGTTATTAGGTCAGCGTGGCCCACAGGACAGATAAATATAATTCCGATAGGTTATTCCCAATATACTACATTTTGACGTAGGGTTTTGAATGTGTGAGTGTCTTACAAAAATTTACCACTCATTATAGACATGCAATAGTGTGTGTTGCAACCTTCAAATACACCAATATTGAATGAGCGTCAGCGCGTACACCGAGAACAGTTGTCAGAACGAAAGATAAGCGTATTATTTACACGTGTATACCGTGTTCTTCCACACTCGAGATCGGTTGCCTGTTACTCTACACCCGTTAAGTATTTCAGTTCCCATTATTTCTGAGTTCCCTGGCGTGGCCAACTGGGGCCATGTGTGGACGGACCCTGGTAAACAGTTCCGCTCTGTCAGATCCCATCACCGGACGTGGGGTGGGTATGCATGAAGATTTTACTAATTAATCAATATATTATTATATATACTATTCGAAGAGATTTTGACGTCCGCAGTAACGCGGCGCATTTTTTTTAAGAAATAAAGTTGGCCTTTGTCACGACTAGGGATTCCAATCCCGGGATCCTGAACTATTTTCGATACCTATGAATCCCAGGATTGGTAAATATAATCCCGAAACTTTCGGGATTGAGTTTTTTTATCAATTTTTATAGAAAATAAAATAAAAACGAAAATATAACAGAAATAATACTTTTGATAACATACAAATACATTAGAAATAAACTGAGTTTGAATGAAGTTTGATTTATTACCCATGTGTTGCCAATTCATTTTATTTTTTCACATAAATTTAAAAAAATGAGAAAGATTGGAAAAAACAATGCTTCGCACTTTTAACAAAGTGATTCCACTATGTTTTTTAATGCATTTGTAATTTTTTTTATTTTAATTGAACTTCTATTTTTTTTATCTTTTCATAAATAAATAAAACTGTTTTACTTTCAAATTATTATTTATACATATTACAATATTATTTACTCCATTAAACCTATGTATTTCCAAGATTGAACTTATACAATATTAACAATAAATGTCTTAAATAGTATAAAATATACTAAATTTATTTTCGATCAATTTTATCAACGCTATTTCTATTACAGAAATTTTATATTAATTATTAAAAAAAAATGCCAATCCTGGGACCAGTCCCGGGATCCCGAATTCCCAGGATCAAGATTTTGGCTCGGGATTGGATTCACTAGTCACGACCAATTCAAACGGTCTGATGTTGCCGACAGCTGGTTGTACCGACTTGAGCAACTCTTCCCTTTCTGTATTCATTTTCGAACCTTCCCATACGAATCTGTGGTTAATCACGATGCAAAACTCCACATTGTTATTTTTTGTATTTAAAATACATTAATAAGCAAAAAATTGAAAATCCCTGTTATGGGAGCCGCCAAAATGGATAGACCATACGAAATTGGGTGCATTTCGTTTTGATTGATTACTTATGCTTGTCTATGATACTGGCCTGCCCGTCCCACGTATCTATGGCCCGCGTTCAACTTAATTTCGCTTATTGTTTCTGACTGATCCTATTGGCCGTGACGTCACGTCTACGGCCAATGAAGGGCTTAATCGAATCCCGACGGAACAATCGTCGCACTGCGCTGCACAGTCGGGACCTGTTTCGCGTCCAATTTCGGTTTTAATCGGATACCTATTGTTTGGGTGCAGACCTGATTGTGATATTGAATTATAACGTCATCAAAATGGAGGAGGGGGTTGTTATAAGATAATAATATAGCAGTGGCGAAGGGTGGAGGTAGGCTGTTAGGATCCGCCATAAATAGTGCACATTAAAGTTTGTTAGTCAAGGGTATTTATTTTATTGAACTAAAACTACAATTTACAGATGGCGTTGATTAGTTTTGGAAAATCAGTTAAACCCTGCCCAAGCCAAACCATTATGGATATGACAAATTGTGCACACTTTTTCATTCATACTTATTTATTTTCGTTGACTTAGAAATAAATATAACACATATCGTTGGTTTGTTTCTTTAAATTCATTAAACCCTGCCAAAACCAAAATATAATAGGTACAAAAATATTATTCTATCTATAAAATATCCAGTTATGTATGATTTAATTGAGTAATTTAAGATATTTTATAGATAGACGAGTATTTTTTACTATTATCTATTGTGGCTTGGTTTCGCAGGGTTTAATTGAATTTTAAAAACTAACCAACACCATCTGTAAATTGTAGTATTATTCCAATGAAAACAAATACGTATGACTGACAAAGTTTAGTGTGCATTATTTATGACGGATCTTAACAGCCTACCTCCACCCTTCGCCACTGTAATAATATAGTGTCACCGACCAAACAGTTATAACAAAAATACGGTACACCGGTACATTTTGACTCCTCGTTTGTATATAATATCAATGATAAGCCTTATTATAGCAGTACTTATTTTTCTCTATTGCGTCTTCCACATCCAATTACTAAGTATAATGGATACTAAAACATTTATCAGAAACAAACTAAAGAAATCTTATTTAGATGTAAATATATTTTAATTTTAAAACTATACTAAAGCCATTGCATATTTATATCTAATCGAGCTTAGGATTAGAAAAAAAATCATTGTCGTATTTAAATTAAATAAAAATAGGTACACTACAAACTATGAATAATAATTAAAAAATCTGTCTTAAATACTTGAAGGAGCTTATCAAACTATATTTCAAAGATAGAGATATTATTATGTAATGATCATTATCATCAGCCTGAATCTATCCACTGTTGAATGAAGACCTCTTCAATCTTATTCCACTTCTATCGGTCCTCCGCGTTGCGTTGCCACGTACTTCCGCAGAACTTAATTATGTCTTGGGTACTACTGGATGACTAGATTTGTCCAGCGATTGTCCCTTCTTCGAGCTATGTGTCCAGTCCATTTCCGTTCGGGGTGCTTAGCGAACTCTATTAAATCGCAAACCCTTGTCTATTTCCTTATCCGATCATTTCGTGTTTTATCCTTTCGCGTTATGCCCAGTATGCACGTCTCCATACCACGCTGTGCTACTCTTTGGATCTCTCTTTTACTTAGTGTCCACGTTTCACACGCGTAAGTGATTACGGGAAGCACACACTGGTTGAACACTTTGCGCTTTAGACACAGTGGGAGGTGTTATTTTCAAAAACATTTTTCAGGCGGCCAAAAGCATTCCAGCCCAGCTTTACTCTATAAAATGATAAGACATTTATTATAAGTATCTATATAATAACAAGATTTAACGAAACTTCAACCAAAGCTCAGTTTGTTACAGTTATGTTTTAAATTTAGTTTATCTTTTATTTTTCAGATATAATACCTATGTAGTATATATTAGTAATAAATAAAATATTTAGTAAAGTTTCCAGTCTTCCAAGTATGCAGTCCGTGTGATTATTACCCGTATATATGAGGTGCGTATTTTGTATACTAATTGCTTATTAGATAGTGTATGTAGGTATCTCGAAATAAAAATGCTAAATTCTTACATAATAATGTTATCAATTGATTTTAACGTAACCGATGGTACCACACATCTTTGAAAATAAGATTGCAAAGAAAGGTACATTCAGAATATTATGCGAGTACGTAATACAAGTAACTCGTCTCCAGAAACGGAAAACACCGCTCCGCGGGGGTACAGCAAGGGTGGAAAATATGTGGGGTAGTCGAAGCTATATGAAAGGGTGGTTCGCGGTCAAACGCACCCTGCGCGGAATATTGAATATTTGATGGAAGGCTGAAGCGTGCTGTGGAATACTAAAGTTATTAAACCATTGGTTGGAAACAAATGATGCCCTCATTTTGATCCATCCAAAGTTATGACTCCGCGTCATATATATTACATATAAATTGTAAGATATAGGCAATATGTGCAAGGAAACCGAACGCTGGAACAGAAAATAGATAAGAATTTTGTAGTTATCCGGATTACGACTGAATTTGTGGTTAGAATGGCAATAAAGTTAACCCAACTATTATTGCCCACTTTGAATAAATAGCCTTAATTCTATACTACATTATTAGGAGATAAATGACTTAGGTTGTAGATATAAAGAATCTTAAATGTATGAACCTAAAAACACTGAAAAGTCTGATGGACTAAGACATAATAATAATAATAATAAAATTAAAGCACAACGGTTAACATAATTTTAATAATGTCCAGAACCAGTTTCCTTTGCTTGGCTTAGAGAGGAACATTGCCAACAAATATTTAACTATAAAAATGTGTATATATTTTTTTTAGATTATGAAAATGTACATAATAATATTTTTGGTACCTATGCAATAGGAATTTGAAAACCACAGAAAATAAAAACCTACCCAACCAAACCTATTGTACTGGTCGGTTACTATACTTACAATATGTCACTACCCATTGATAAAGTAGTATTTTCTTTGTAAATAAAGTCTCTCTCTTTCAGCATTCCAAGCCATCATATATAGACGTCTTTCAAAATCCCCTTTCCCCCTCACGAGAATAATTTAATAATTATTCACGAAGAAAAACATATCAGTTCTCGTATAGTATCTATTATATGAGGCGTCTAATTCCAAAAAGCGATAAGTCCACATTTGGTCAAAATCGAGAAAAAAATACGCAGTTATTCTTTGTATAATTTTACACAATATGTATTGATCTATAAATTTCAAAACGCGACATAACCCTACGAAAAAAAAAAATTAAGTATCGAAGTCCGTGTTTCATATTATTTAAAGCTTGGTTGATTTCGCGCGTGTTTAAGTCAACCAATGAGGGAAGGTTCAATATTGAAAAGGGCGTCTCTCATGCTGTAGCATCTGGTAAACTCATGATAGTGCCACGGAAGTATGTGCCTTATGCGGAGTAAATTAAAAAGTGAGCTACAAATAGCGCTGCGTCCAATTTTATTTTGCCTATATTTATTACATTTAAGAGTTTATCGGCTGAAACAAATTGCCATTTGGTTCTAATTTTGACATAGAATACAACGGAAAAAATAATCTCACATTAAAACAAATAATTGAAGCTTGAAACATAAAAACGTTGTTTCCCGAAAATATTGAATTATTGTGGACTTGTCGCTTTTTGTAATTAGACGCCTCATATAATCATACCATTTGCAACCATTTAAATAATACTCTAAATACGAATGAATAAATCAGTGTATGTAGTGAATATGTTGATAAGTCTAAAAAGTCAATTCTCAGGCAGCTATTTGTACGTGTTTTTGGGTATTTTAAAATTTTAGTAAAATGTTCGTAAATTTAATTCTCAAACTTAAATTTAACATATTCCTGATTTACCACAGAAAACCAACCTTACAAATAGCTGCCCTGAGAATTGATGTTTTTAGACTTATCAACATATTCACGCCATACGTGGAAATATTATAAAGCTAATTTAAATCGTTTTTTTTAAATAAAAAAAACACCATATAACAATCACTACATAATTTAGAGACATCATCGATTGTTTACTTCACTATCTACTTTTAATGTGATTGTATAATGATCTTATTTACCTGCTGGTACACTATTTCATTAATTTAACTGGTATCGATAAAGATAACTAAATACACAGCGTTGGATGTTTGATTGGAAACGCATTAATAATATACACTAGGTCCGCCCCTGTAATCGAAGACCGCGATCTCTTCAATATCACACATTATTGCCCGTCCATAAATCAAGCACCGGCGAATATTTGAAGGCTGCCAAGAAGCCCAACTCTCTAATACTGCCCTGCGCGAATTTCAAGATATATTTGTCCCTAGAAAGTTTGCAACCAGAATGACAATATGTTTAGGTACCTATTTTGGGATAATATATCTATATTAAACATTTTACATATTTTGGTAAAATATCACAATATTGTAAAGAAGCTTCTCTGTTCAATTTCCGGTTTATGATATGTTTTATTTATGAACATATATTTTGTTTATAAACTACTAATTACAATAGCTTATACATGAAATAAAATATATACATTTATAATAATAAACGAAAAGCAGAATAAAAACATAAATATTAGTATAGGTAGCTGTTTGCTGGTAGCTAGTATAAGTAGCTGAGTTAAAAAAAGGACGTAACTATTTTTAAGAATACTCGTTCAGCTTTTTGATGATTTTATAATATTATATAAATATATATATACACCCACAGTGGCCGCGCGGCTTAAGCGTTGGACTATAACGCCGTGGGTTCCAGGTTCGAATCCTGGGTCTGGCAAGTACACATATTGTTTTTCAATTTGTGTGTGAGTCAGGGTATGGACCTAATAGGATGAGTCGTGGTTGACATCAATTTATCGTAAAAACAAAATCTGTTAATACAAACCTCTACTCTGTGGAGGCATATATGATCTTACTAGGTTCGGACATGGTCGAAAAAAAAATATATAATATGTATCAATATGATTACATTTAAAACACTTGCGGCACATGTAGTCGTCAGATCAAAATGATTTAAAAAAACACTGCCAAAGCGGTAAGTAGGTCCAACATTATATCACAAAAAAAAGGTAAAAGTTTTCAACTAGCAATAATCGCACCTCGGATAAACCTCATTGGTTACGATATCGCCACTAACAAGTAGGAATCACGCACACTCTAGTGCACGCCAACCAAGGTCTAGGGAAGTTGCTCCTGGGACAGTTTCGGCACAAAATTTAAGAGCGCCTAACGTTCGTTAAGACACCTTATACGCCTGCATAACGGGTATGGACACGTGGCGGGTGGTGGAGGAAAAATCAAGTAGGTCCAATTGTATACTGCCTTCTTATAAAATTATATTAGTAAGTAAGTCAGTGGTTGTAAATAATTGATTTAGAATCGTATTTTATTACAACGTTTTTCTTCGCTCGTATTCTTGTCCGGTGGTTGTTTGTCCGGTACAAATCTTGCAATCGATTTTTAACTAACTTCCCGACTAGCTAGATATTTAAAACTTTTAGAATATATCAGAACACGATGCCAATGCATTTTTTTAATACTTTTAGGCATCTTTAAGTAGAATTGAATTCATTTTCAGTTAATTCTGTTTTGTATGAAAAGTTATTTCGACACCATTATTGTTTGCAAGGGCTCTGGGGTCCTAGCAACTAAATTATTAATATATACGTGCGTTACTATGGAAATCAATATGACGTGCCAAGTACAAATCTTTTTGATCGTTTAAGCTAGTCAAGTCAGGTTTATATGGTGCAACAGAAAATTTAAAAACGTTGTATATAAAAAGTTCTTTTTATCTTGTAATTATTTGAAGTTTATTTAATAAAATTACTTTATATGCATAAAAATGACAGACGCTAAAAGTATATTATAAAATTCGTAAAAAAATGCTTCATTAATTATTATAAATATGTAAAGCGGTCTAAATAGTACACTTTGGTGACGAATTATTGTGTCTCTGCTAGCGGTCCCTTAATATACAGGGTTGCCCCCTTCTCCCGACTCTGGGTCTAGATGTGAGAGTGGCGGATCACATTTTGAAACCAATAATTCAAACTAGCTGACAGCACGAAACAGCTCCAATATAACGCGGCGACATTTCTACTAACGCGCATATTAAATTTTACAAATATAGTGAGATTCGTGAAACGTGAATGAGGAAACATTTATCAGGCGGCTCTTTTCCCGCCAGAAATCATAATATTATAGTAAAGCTATCAACGTGGATTTTATCTCTATCGCTTATAACAGTTTACTTAAAGCGATCAGACGTGTTCATATCTAATTGCATTTTGATGAAACTCGACTTATTAAACAATAACTCAATTTTTATTTTTCTTTTAGATATTTTTCCAAATTAGTTACCTGCTTTAAATTGTATTCTAAGATAATCACAAATACCTAATTATAAGATAAAAAGAACTTTTTATATTATATACAACGTTTTTAAATTTTCTGTTGAATTATTATGCTCAATATGCTCAAACTTGTACTTGATATGAAGTAAATAAAAAACAAACAAATATAGAATACTGAAATGTCATTTTGATTTCCATAGTAACGCACGTATATATTAATAATTTAGTTGCTAGGACCACCTCCTTAGCAATCAATATTAGTCTTTTACTTTTTATAGATTTTTCTGAAATAACTTTCCATACAAAACAGAATTAACTGAAAATGAATTCAATTCTACTTAAATATGGCTAAAAGTATTAAAAGAATGCATTGGCATCGTGTTCTGATATATTCTAAAAGTTCCAAATGTCTAGCTAGTCGGGAAGTTAGTTAAAAATCGATTGCAAGATTTGTACAGGATAAACAACCACCGGACAAATAAGAATACGAGATAATAAAAACGTTGTAAAATCCGGCTGTCATACTAAAGATACACATAAATGTAAAACATTTATAAATGCAAACAATCGAATAGAATCGTATAAAATATATCAAATTTAATAGAATACAATGTATTTTGTTTTTCCCCCTCTTATCTAGCACTATAATAGCCGTGGGGTGGATCTTGACCGCCCCAAGCAGAAATATTCACTCTATGGTTGTTTATACATTATTTTATTATCAACCAAATGATTTTACCGAATTTGCAACTATTTCCCGATATGTGTTATTTTCAACGAATACATCAACTACTATTACAATTGAAATTTATTTCGTGTGGTAACTGTCAAATATTGGTCAAAAGTCTCGAAATATTTATGTTATGGAGCAATTGTAATTTGAAATTTGACATACCGTCTAAAATCAGGCACATAATTACTTATTTGTGTCGCTAGATTTAAAAATCAGCCAAGTCCACCTTTAGGTATTTTTGACTTTTTTGTGAATTTATGAAGAACTACTGCTTTCTAACATTTCTGCATTATCTAAATTTGGAACTTATTAATTTTAAGTATTCTATAATTGAAATAATATAAACTTTCACCCTCGTGACTGTGTACTTGAGAAAAGCTGTATTATTGTATCATATTCATCCATTATGGACTTGGCTGATTTTGAAATCAAGCGAAAAATTTGTGCTTTATGTGCATTTTTCATATATCGAATGACCCAGAGCTTGAAATGGAACGGAAAGCACCGGAGCGCCGTTTCGGTTCATGAAATCCACAACATTATCGCGTAGTCTCGTGGAAAAAATAGTTTGTCCATCTGAGAGTGATATTTTTGGAGAATTTTAAGCGCTCCGGTTAGTAAATTTTTTCTTTTTCGACCGCTGGAATGAGCGTGATTTTTTTTCTAGCATACATATTTATATATAGACACATAATCCATTGTTAACTCTAAATACATAAATTGTTGACATACCGACTTTTGGCAGCTACCCCACGATTTATTGACATGAATTGATATTACAAATTACAATATCAACATGGTATCAAAATAATATAAATATAAAACATGATTAAAACTGTAAGATATTAGGTTAACTTAAAAAAAAGTTACAAGGAATTAGTAAAGGCCTTATTTTAATATTTAACGAGACTGCTTACATAAACTCACCGTCACGTAAGTGTGATATATAGATAGCGTAAAAATGATTTAGTTGGACGCATTTTAATTAGTATTACCAGTTTCAGTCAGTGCTGCACCCTAGGAGAACACACAACTGATTATTCTATTACTATTAATAGCAATATCCTTTATGCAATTTAGTAGAAACATGTAATAAAAAATGCATATCGTCCAGTCAAGTCGGAAAGTATCTATCTAAAGCCTCAATTACATTGAGCTTCTTTACGAGCTATTTATTGGCGAATTTAAAATCTGCCTGTAAAGTCGCCCAGTGTAATCATCGAATAAGCTAATAAGCAGGTTGTAAACACTCTACCGAAAAAAGTTGAAAGCCGGTCAACTTGACACGCTACACGCCGGCGTGTGGGCCTACTGCGTCTGCGCAGTAGAGCGCAGTACCAACCTCCCGGTAAAAAAACGAACTACGTTCCGTCAAAATAGTCGCTGGCTTGTGGCTTCTCAGGGAATGGAAAGTTTTGTGCGTAATCATCAAATCGCAGTAGCTGAATCGCCCGCTTTTAAATTCGCCAATAAACAGCTCGTAAAGAAGCTCAATGTAATCGTAATTGAGGCTTTAGGAAGGATTTGTCGTATATGATAGTAATTTCCATAGGTACGTGATGGAGGAAGATAAATTCGACACTGAGGTATTGAGTATTTTTTATTTTTAGTTAGATACGTGTTATCATATTTTTGTCTATCAATAGTGGTTGTTAGCAGTGATTTTTCTTAAAATACACAAATAATTTAATATTTTTTTCAATATAAACAAGGTTTACGAATATTATAATAAATTTATATTATTCCAAAAATTTTGATATTATAAATAGCGCATTTTTTAAAAACAAATAAAAAACAGTGCCGTTAATTATCCGATTCGCATAAAAATTGTGCTATGTACAGTTATTCGGAACAAATTAAGCAATTTATGGAGTAAAATAATTAAAAATGCTTTTAACGGACTCAATGAAAATTAAAAGCAAAGTATTAATGGCCGAAGTTTTTAAAGCCATTAAATTTTAAATTGACAGCCCTGAATGTTAAAAATAACCGATGAGTTTAAAGCATTTTTATTAATGGCGCTTTCAAATTGGTCGATTCTTCTATATAAGTAATGAATAATGGTAATTAATTATATTGCTGAAGAGAAAAAAACCTATTTTAATGTGCTGTTGTGATAATTAAAAATTTAAGAGCAGGGTTGGACTTTTGTATTTATTTATTGTATTTATTAGCAAAACATATTTCAAATGAGAAATAATCTTTAATTGGTATGCGCATGTGGTTGGTGGGGTGAAGACGCACCTTCGCGAGGTAAAATAATTATACATAGTTGGCACGATGGCCGCGCGGATTAAACATTGGCCTATAGCGTCGTGTGTCCCAGGTACGAATCCTGGGTCTGACAAGTACACATATTGTTTTGCAATTTGTGTATGAGTCAGATTATGGATCTAATAAGTTGAGCAAATGGCTGACATCCATTTATCGTAAACACAAAAATCTGTTAATAGATACAAACCTCTATGATCCCGTATAATCTTATCAGGATCGGACATGGTCGAAAAAAAATCTTAAACGAACGCCAAGAAACGGCTCTCTACAAGATGTCTGAGACGCATTCCGCAGTTTTTTGGACATATTGTTCAGCGCGGACCAGACAACCTGGAGAGACTGGTGGTCTTATTATTTAAAAATCAAACTGGATCAAAGGAAATTTGAGTGCATAGCGACCTCAATCCCGAATGACTGCAACTGACTTATTCACAGGCCTAATCATTTACAGACTCCTCACGTCACCTATTTGAGATTCGTGATATACGCGACTAAGACCGGGTGTGATACGGTATCGTTTGTATGCTAGTTTTTATGTCGTATTAACACTTTTTTGCTTATAATAAATACTTGATATTCCTAAATATCTATATCTCAGTGCAGCGCAGGAAAATAGACTTACAATGCGAAATGATTTTAAAATAATTTAATTATTCATTCATCTTTGTAACTTTTCACTTTCATAATATTATGTTAAGGCTTCATTTTCATACATATGATTTTCTTGTACGTCTTAATTTAAATTTTAAACTATTATAATTTATTTGTTTCACAAAATGGTCAATAATATTTTTTCTTGAATAGTTATTTTTCTGAATGTTTCCCGGATAAATAGGATAAAAATGCATACAAATAAAATTATAAATAATTTTATAAGAAATAATAATTGGCAAATGTTTGAGGGACAGTGGCGTGCAAGGGTGAATGGAAATCGGCTTCCGGCGGGTGCAGGCAGGAAATTAAAAGTCCGGAACGCTTCTAAAAGTTTCGCAGTAGTTTTTCATTAGCCTGCACAAGGAGAGAGTGGGGGGGCAATGGCCAGCTTTGAGCATAAAAAATACCCTTGCAACACCCTGATAAATATGTTTTATTCACCCATGTAAATAATATTATAATCAATAATATTATTAGGAAGTTTTAAAAGATTAGGCGCAGATGAATAATTAGTAGTAGGTATTATTCGTATTGTTTTTTTTATAATACAAATATAAGGACTCTGCCACACTGAGCAACATTGTGGATATCCAAACAGTGATCCGCAACACATATTGAATTGGTATACGTATATTATAAGGTTATACCACTATCAAATATGAAGTGTGAAGGATGCAAATCCGCTATATCGCTGCACGCTACGGTTTAACAACACGTGTTATATTACGATTAGCAATTAGCGTCATACCAACCAAACTGTATTTATGGTCAAGTAAAAATGCATTCAAAGTAATGTATAAGCAATACGCTACTACGCTTGAAATTCACAGTTTCGTGCTGCGGCCTGGCTTATAGTGGCTGTTGGCTACCTATTGATACGGGGGGGATTAATATTAGGGGGTCTGTATTTATATTTCTCTTTTTATACAAATAGTAGAATGGAAACGTTCAACACTTCCGTTACTGTATTGTAACCTTATGTTACCCAGCCGGTTAAACTGTAAATATTTCGGATAATATGTATAATCTAGATTCATTAATATTAAATTGAATTGAAGTTTTATTATTTTCAAAATCAAAAGCATTATCCAGTAAATAGATATCCGTCCGATTTAATTCGTCTTTAATAAATTATAAAGTCACACTGCAAACAGAGCGTTGCATTCTATTACGAACAAATGAGATAGATATAAAAGTATATGCGACAAAGGGAGACATACTCAATTGTAAAAAAGAGATATAAAAGTAAGGGGTGAGATCAATATAGTAGTATGACTTGTAGGCTGTGAGAATGTTTAAAAATCATGGCCCCCACAAGGGGGGGCTGACAGGGCTCTGGCCTAGGGGCCCGGCGTGGCGAATCGACCAGATATGTGAGATAAACACACATCACAAATTTGCTTTAATAGTGAAAAAAGTTGCCTGTGGCGCTATTTTACTTCAGTAGTGTTATTATATTTAAATATATGGTTGTGTGATACAATTTTTCATTGTGTGTCGATACTCAGCAACTCCATAATTCAAATGGATGTATTAAAAATACACACTAATTTTACTGAATACACCATTTAGAAAACACTACTGTAAAGCGCCATACCGACTTTACCCTTAGCGATAGATAGGGGGGCCCGCCAAAGATCCTAGCCTGGGCCCCGCTTCCGGATGTGGGGGCCATGATAGAAATACTCGTACGATTATCATTAAATCTGTTGATGCCTTGGTCATTTTATAGATAAAACAATAATGATGATGAAACCTTGTAAGATTTATTTATTTTGCCATTTCCCTTTTTATCGTCGCAAGCATTTATTTTCAAAGCCCTGTATATAGTATTTTTGAGTCTTCGTAAGATGATATAACTCGTTACTGTAAATCAGCATCGTCAAAATGCAAGCGAAATTTGATTTTGACCTAATACAGAAATGAGTCAGACATTCAAATAAATAACCATTCATAAATACAGACGAAAGAATAGTAATAAGATAAAGGAATAAAACTTTGAGAGGCGTGTGATAGTAGTTCTTTTCCCACTCCTCTCCCTCACTATCGACTTCCGTTGATGAAAGTAGCCACCCCCCGTCTCACACCACGCCACTGCCCCCCTTCTTTCATCTCCTGGACACTTTCATTATTAAAAAAGTCCAGTGGCAGTGAGCGGGGAGGGGGGCGCGCGACTTTTTTAATTAAAAATTACGAAATTGATATAAAACCCCCGCCCGATGTGTGCTGTCAACACGGCCCAGCCGTAATGACCGGCCGTTAAATTAAAATTTGATTTACAATATTAAAAAAGTTTCGCGGGTCGGATGCACGGTGGCGTCGCTTTATGCGGACGTCGTCGCGACGCTTGCATTTTATATAAAAAGGGTAGGGATTACTTTGAGATACTTTTTTACGTCACTGACATTTTAATAAGTTTGCTGGTGGATTAGAGTAATGGTGCCTACTTCTTGCGACCGTCAATGTCGCGAAATGTAGAAAATTAACTTAATGTAACGGAACATATGGAAATACTATATTAATACATATTTTTATATTTTATTTTACCTATGGGCATCCTTGAGAGTATAAATTAGAAAATCTTTAGTTACGAGATAGTATTAAAATTAATGCGCCGGCTAGACGGCAGCGACTTGCCTACGCGGTATAGTTTGTGCAAAAAAACGTCCATACACACGGGCTTCTTGATACAAACCGGTTTGCGCAGGTAAGCTTGTGGTAAAGCATAAGCGTCTAGCCGCGCTTTAGATATACCTACTACTACATCAGATTTTTTTTTGAAAATACATTTCTAAATTTAAAGATTTTTTTAGAATATCATAGTATAAAACATTTACAAGACTATAACTATTCCCATACTATTATGACGGTATCCTAGGACCTAGGTCCTAGCGTTAAGCAACTGATTATGCACCATAAAAGTGTGAACATAATTTTTGCAATAATCAGTTAAGTGAAGGCTGAAAGTGACACATCCTAAAAACTTTTTTTTATTATTCAATTCAGCTTACCTTAGCCTTGTATTTCCACTGTAACTTAAAAAACAATAACTATAATGAATTTAAGTAAGTGGGGCGATGATAACTAGGCAGATATTGTTAAAAACTGCAAAAAACGACAACGCGTGACATCACAGTTTGATAATAGCGGCCATGTTGTTTGGTGGATAACTATTTACTGCAAAACGGATTTGTCCATTAATTAATTGACACATTTTTTAAAAGATGGCAACACAAACCGAATTTGACCACGATCTTTTTTGAGAAACGTATAAAACATATTCATATTGTCGTTAAACCGAAAAACGCAAAAACACAAAAGTGTCGCTTAACTGGTTACGGCATAACACCGTCCAGATAGTAGTTAGTTGGGCCATTTATATTCGCATTCGTTACTTCTTTCCACCAACCTCAAATTCCCAAATATTGTCACAAGACCACCAGTTGCGGGTCATGATCGACCGTAATGAAAGTTTGGTTTAGTTACTCCAAGACAATCGACACGCCTAAGCTTGTAAAGCTATCGCGATATATTTGATAAGTACGATACGATAGAGGCCATGTTGACTACAGAGTTATTCATAAAAAACGTATCTGTTTGACCTTCGTTGCACTAAATCTGTTACGGATTGAGTGAACGTCGCGTCTATATCATTCATCCTAAACTTATCATCATGATTCGTCAACCTCATATCATCCATCAACAGTGGTGTACCTTCAAGTGCCGCGCACCGGGTAACCCAACAAACCATACCGCGCGAGTTATAGTGCAACCAGACCACGGAGCCATCATAAACACCAGCAGCTATTCTTAACAGTTGACACTTCCGCACGTTAATGTTATTTTCGTTGGTCCGAATTAACACGGAAGCCATTCCATACACAAGGCTGTTATCAGCGGTTATCCACAATAATTGAAAAATTCGTAATACAACGAAAATTTAAGTTGGTAGACATGCGTCTGAAATACTTCTCTATTAGGTCAAAGTCAGGTATGTTCGTACCGGCGTATTTATGTTTTTTCGACCCGAACCTCAAAATGCTCGAATTTTTAATTGAAACATCAAATATAACATAACCTACAATTGTATTAGTCATGTCATCGCAGCATGTGGTAAAAGAAATATTATGTTAACACTGGTCACTCGATATTTTGACAGAACGGGGGAATCTATAAATTAAGGCAGCGGCCGTGACCAATTTACTTACAAAACAGTCGCATCTTGCATCTTGCATCTCAATTCTCAATATGTAATTGACGTACTCGCTCTAAAAGTTAACACAGCCAATTGAGAGGCTGTTGAAAGATAGCACTTTTTGACAGTTCAGACGGTTAACTTATTGTAATAATCAACTGCCTGAATACATAAAGTGATGTATGTGATATATTTATCACATTGATATGTTGGAATAACCTCACTGAAATATATAGTAATGTATGGCAATTGTTTTATAATATAGCGAAGCGGGATTTGCGGTATATTGCATAGATTAAGTAATATTGTTAATAAAATAATTATGGACAGCCACAGGTTTTTCGTTTACGATTAAGCTGATCGTGAAGAAATACGCAATATTAATATCTGAGTCTGTCTATTAGACGTGTCCCCCGACCCCCTCCGATGCACCCCCATTCCCCACTCAGTGTCAAAACTTCTTAATACGTTTTCCGTGACGCGGGAAAATTGAAGGCAGCCCCGTCGCAGGAGGATAGGGAATTTTTCGATCGGAACTTACCCGACTGGCCCCGATCGCCTCCGACTCCCCACGATTTAAGGAATTTAAGGCGCTTTTCGTGTGTTTATGGAAGATTGACAGTTGACTTGACAGCTCGAGTGTGCTTTAAATCTCATCTATTTTAAACACCACTTTCAATACCATGTAGTTTGTTTACATTCAAAATATGAAATTATGAACGAATTAATTTAATGGTAATCATCACCGCTCAATGAATCTATACATAAAGACTTGTTTACACGGGCTTAATACTAATCCTTAGTACCCGCTAGTCACAATATCCACTTAAAACGCCAAGGATTATTGAATAAGATCTTCATGTCTACGTGTTAAAACTGTGAACTAATAAACCACTCCTGTTTTTAACCGCACGAGTTCCGGTTATCGACCAATTGTCCACGTGTTGAAACTGTGAACTAACAAGCCCCTACTATTTAGTTTGTCGCACTGTGACTACAGCGACTTCCGTGTATCGCCTAGATCTTCTTGTCGGACGGTAGAGTTTAGACGAGTCGACAAGTAAAAGTGTATGGTAGCATTATAGCACCATAATATCATGTTTGTATTCTTATTTGTCACTAAAAATAGTTGGATAAGAGTTTACACGTGGCAACAAGTTGCGAGTGCAAGTGGTTTTATGGCGGGGTTTATTTAATTAGTATTCTGCATGTACTAATAAATGATTAGAACTAAGCCTGTAGAAACAAACCTTAATACACCCAAACAATTCACGGAAAATTGACCGCGGGGACTAATCCATCACACGAAAAACTAATGTAAATATTTTTCCATTTATTTCACACAGTATTATTAAAAATTATGGTGAATGTACTATTACTGGTGTATAGTAAGAATTGATCATTAATTTTATTTTACATCACATGGAGTAAGCAACAGTTATCTTTAATGAATAAACCGTTTAATAAAATTAATAAGTTAATAAAAGTTTATACACCAGTAGCTATACCTAAACGATTATAAAAATATGTATTAAATCTAATTATGGGTTTCAAATGCATCCCCTAAACGTCATACTGTAAGGATATTTCATAATGGAAACAGTGCATTACCGCACAACTCTCGGACATATTGTTATTATTGTATAGAAACTCCAGCTTTTTCCATTCGAGAAGAGTGACAGGTGAAAGAGAAAGCACGAGTACCGAGCGGGATGGCCAGCCAGCGACTGGAACCTTCGGTAATGGGATTGTCTTGTAGGGATGATTACAATGAAGCACTCTGCCCGATCACTCTTCGGCTGGGGGAGACGGGGGTAAGATACGGGTGTGGGGTATTTCGGGATTCAGTTTAAAAGTGAACGCTGGTATGTTTTTTAGTTTGTATATGTTTGGTTTTAATTTTTAAATTTTTAGATTCACTCGATATACTATTACAGGAGCATCTTAATAACAAAACCTGCCTAACTCCACGAACTGATTTGTTGATAAATAGAAAAAAAATCTTCTATTGACTTAATTAATGAATGAATAAATTAAGAAATAAATAATAATACCATACCCGGGGATTTAATGTGAGAGCAATCTTTAAAGGTAATGTAGTATATATATTTAAAAATGCATTTTAATTGGTATTGAAACCGCTATTTACATTTAAGTAGATTTTGATAGAGAATCATGTGGATTAAAGTTGTTTTGAAAGCAAGTATAGTATCCTGCATAAAATGACATTTCCTTCTATTGTTTTATAATTGGGTAAAAATACGATTATTTTTGTTAATGATGTCATTAGTTATTTGGATATGAGCTTTTTGCGTAATTGAACAATTTTGGATTAGAGTAGGTTTTGAAACTAAATACTATTTATAACATGCCTTATACGTGTATTTAAGGAGGTTAATAAAGTGAATGAATATTTGTTGTGTTGATATAAAAATAGAAAACAGTTCGGTTTTAAAATTCATACAGATTAAACAAATTCTACATATTATTATATTCCTGAATCTTGTGAATTATTATATTAATGAAAGAAATCATATGTTTGTGATATATTTTGAATTATAGGAGCTACACATGTGTTTAATAAGTTTGCATAAATATATTTGTGTAGCGTTCAGTTATTTAATATAGACTTTATTTTTGATGAAACAGAACGGGCTGAAGCAATCAATGTAAGAAAATTTATATGCAACGCTGCTGTAACTATTTTTACCCGTTCCATATCAATTTAAAAATTTAATTAATTGGCAGTATTATTAATAAAACTATTTTTGTTATAATGAATACATGTTCATCATCATTATCAGCAATAATTTATGAATTGATCTCATAGGAATGGCATGAGAAAAACGCTGAGAAAAGAAAGAGGAAGGACAGGACACACGGTGAAAGTTATATAAATTAAATAAATATAAAAAATAACAATATTAAAATTATTTTCAATTTAAATAATATTATATTATATAGTAATACATATATATATTCATTTTTACCACAACAAAGGGCCATGAGTTTCAATGACAGCAGTGTAGTGAGACAACAGAGTATTTAGTAATGGAAGAGAAACAATCACAAACACTGGTCTACTAATACGCACTGGTCTACTAATACTAATACAAATGACCATAAATTAATATGAATAATAAAATGGGATCCATTAACAAATTAACATTTTATTATGTTTTTAATTGTAGATACCTAAGTAAATATTTATGTTTGACTCTAAATATTTTTGGATACATATTTCTTAATTAAGTCATTTTCAAATATAAATTATCAAAAAAATTACTCAAATTGAAAACTTCGTATTTTTCTGCTTTTTACCTCTGGTATATTAATTAGTGTATTCGGTGTGTTTTTCGTAAAACTGTTTGATGAATTTTCGAATTCCATGAATGGAGTGTTAAACAATTATCTCAAAATAATATATTTTTAGGGATACATATTATTTTAAACGTTTGTCAGCAAATATGAACGAATATAGGTTATCATCTGATGCCACCCTCTTTACCGCATCGGGTAATTAATTACTGTGAACTTAGAATACAATAAGAGTGAATATTCGACAAGTTTTGCCCTTGTCAATGCAATTTTCCTAAAAGTGCACAACATCCCTAAAAAGTTTCGAAATCGCGGAAAGTGAAAGTGCCGGAAAGGGTTGAAAGCCCGCGGGCTCAGTGGCGTAGAACAAAATTTATGGGCGTTCGCTGTTCTTAAAACAATATTGAAAGGCTCGCAGGACGCCCCTGCTCCGGCTCTTATATGATTGGATTCTTCGTGACGTAAGGACTTGAGAGAGATATAAATTTCTGGATAAGATTTGCAGATTCATGTGTTGTGTACACTTCACAGGGTTGGTAACTTGAGACATTGTACACTTACGATTACAGTGGACCTTTAGTATATATATATTTTTTTAATAGCAGTATACATATTATTATATTAGTACAAACGCGTTACAAACACCCGAGTTCATGAGCAGACACAGCAGCCTTCGGTGATTGAGGTAATCACGAAGAGACGTTTTACATGGCTGGGATATGTGTTCCGGGTGCCGCCAAAGAGTGCAACACTTTGTATCTTTGTGTCAAAGCCTCAAGGGTTCCGTCGTCGTGACCAGCCCTCCATATCCTTGCAGCGGTGCTACAAAAGCGATCTACACAGGTCTACAATGGCGGGAGGCGCAAGAGTTGGCGATGGATCGAGGGAAGTGGCGCGAACTCGTGCTTGCCCTATGCCCCAATCGTGGTCGTGACAGGGTGAAAGAAGAAGAAGATATTATATAATAAACTTTAATAAACATTCATATTATGTTTTTTTAGTTAGTTTTGAAAGAAAAACTGATTTAAATATATATAATATACCTATAGGTACGTTTTTAGCAACTTATAGGATAAGCGTTTCTCAAACATACGATATGCTATGACCCTTTTAGAGACATAGATTTTACCCCACGTTTGATGAGTGATTTTTAGGTATACGGATTTTTGTCTCATGTTAACGACACTATACACAATTAAATTAGTAGACATTTCTGAGTACGCAAAACCAAAATTATAGTATTTTTGACTTATTTTAAATATATATATACGTAGTATAATTATAAAACGGTTGGCAACGATGATTTCAAATCACTCGTATTTTATAAAAAAAAAAATGTTTGACAGCGCACCCTTTACATTTTTTTCATGTGCCGTCAGTGCTACGCGTAGTGCAGTTTGAGAACACTATTATTAGTTTATCGATTATAATTACTACAGTTAATTATTTACCTACAGTTTTATTATAATCTACCAAAAACATGAGAATTTTTAAAACAATTTAATATTTGGTAATGTTCGTTTATGAGAAATACAGCGGCAAACACATTTTTAAAATAGCCGATATGCTGGATTATTTGTTAGGTTAACCTAACCAAACCTAACCTAAACTAACCCAAACTAACAAATAATCCAATATATCGGGTATTTTCAAAATGTGTTTTCCGCTGTATTCCTCATAACTAGGGATTCCAATCCCGGGCTATTTTCGATACCTATGAATCCCGGGATTGATAAACATAATCCCGGGATTTCGGGATTGATTTTTTTTATCAATTTGTATGGAAAATAAAATAAAAGCGAAAATATAACAGAAAAAATACTTTTAATAAAAAATAACTACATTAGAAATAAGCTGAGTTTGAATGAAGTTTGATTTACACCCATGTGTAGGTAGCCGATTCATTTTATTTTTTCACATAAATTATTAAAAATGAGAAAGATTGGAAAAAAACAATGCTTCGCACTTTTAACAAAGTAATTCCACCATGATAGCATACGTTTTACGGCAATTTCATATTTGCTGTCTAATTAGATTTATGAAGCGGAAAGGCCATAAGTACGCCATGATTATTTGCTTTACTATTTTAAATTTCGCTAATCCACTCATTATGTCTTTACTATCAGAAACAGCAATCTCATATTAAATTCACATTATTATTTATATTACAATACTATTTACTCCATTAAACTTGTGTATTTCTAAGATTTAACGTATACAATATTAACAATAAATGTCTTAAATAGAATGAATTATACTAGATTTATTTTTGATCGATTTTATCAATGTTATTTGTAAATATAAAAATTTTATATAAACAATGGAAAAAAATGCCAATCCCGGGATTGTCAATTTGTAATCCCGAAATCCCGGGATCAGAATTTTGGCTCGGGATTGGATTCCCTACTCATAACCGAACAGTACCTAATATTTAATAATAAGTAATATTTTGCTTATCTTTATGATTAATATTGGGTCCTTATATTTTTCCAAAAACTATTAATCAGTTTATTGAAACCAATGTACTTACATCAATGTTATATATGACATATATGTAGGTATGTTACTACGTTACTTTTGAATACTTCGAATGAAAACAAATTGAAAAAAGCCAATTATTTTCTGGTTAATGAATCCCGATTCAATTTTCCTTTAAGTTTTAATGGACGTCACTGCCAGCGCGATATACTGAATTGACATCGGCGGAAATGCAATTCTCGGGAAATCCCGGTCATTTCCGGGATGATCGCCAACCCTATCGGTGTTATGGCGAGCAGCATTACGCATTGCGTAACTTTCGATGTGTCAAATGGTATTTTTATGCTGTCGTTGTTTGGATTGCAAACGTCTCCCTGTAAATTGAATTGAATTATTGATGGGTACTCTCATATTATATTTCTGCACCGTTTGTCGCTTGTTCGTTGAGAAGTTAAATTATATTAAACTAGATGGAAAATCTATCCAAGGATGTACGATAAATATTTATTTTTGTTAACTATTATGCACTTTATGCTTGCTATATAATTTTTAAATGTGTCTCATGTAACATAGCAGAAAATACCTAATAATATGAACATAATATATAATAAGAAAATACATAATAACCTAATCCAATCAGTTATTTTACCACTGCCAAGAAAAATGTCTTGCATGCCTAATTAATAATTAATGTAACCACCCTAATGGCCAGAATGTCTTCTAAAACCTTTCAATAAATCTTATTTATACTTTTCAAAATGTTCCCCATATTTTTTAAGAACCATACCAACATAAACATATTAATATGAACTATTGTTTTTTCAATGCATACTGCAAGTGATAGCAGCGTTATTTTTGTTTTTTTTTTCATCTGTCGTATCATCATATTTTGACTTCAAAATAATGTTTTTGAAATTGGAACTGCGCAGAAAATCCGTGGGTGTTTCATTCAGGCTTTTAAATTTGGAAAATATAGATTATGTATAAGATATGTTGACGTGCAATGGCCTAACTCGTCAGTACTTCTTTATTTTTCAACCTAACCGGTTCGGTTGATAAAATTCAACTTGTGCTCTTTTCGAATTTTTACTTTGGCGCCTTAATTTTTTTCTACTCGCGCCGTTATTCGGCTAAAAAGTAGCAAAATTAATACTTTTAAACAGTTTTCTGATTACAACATGATTCTGGAATACTTTATGATAAAATTAGTTGCGTAGTGAAATAAAATAGAAAAAAAATCCAATAATTTATATGTTAACATAAATTTTTATGTTAGGTGAGTGATCCAGGCGCAGAAGCATGAAAAATATTCGGTTTTTAATGTATAAATAATATATTGTAAAATACGGGTATATGCAATCAATTATACTTTAGAAGAAACAAATACTCAAATACTTCCTAAATACGTAAAAATGCAAAGTATAAATACTCCCGCGAAACTTTCTAAGTAAACCTCTTTTTTGAGACATAAACCGTGTTTTACCTCAATATTCATATCTTATAATAGTTAGTGGAAAAATACTTGTTAGGTTTACATGGAATACATAATAATAAGAAGCTGTACGTAAAATAATTTCAGTTATACCTACATAACTTTAAAAAACTTAACTTAGAGAAGCCTTCACGTATACGAATTTATTATTCCCACACATGTCGTACACTTTTCCATGTAATGTCAACACATCATAGTGACACTATCCAATCTCCGAGTTTTCGACAAACGGAATATATGATTACATGGAGGCAATATGCAGATGCATGTTTAGTATGAAGTGGGTAACAAAAAAACTGGTTTAGCCTCCTATGCCAATTTCCTCTCATAGGAAATGGTTCGCAAAGGGAGGGTAGAAGTTCGTTTAATAGGCTGGAGAGCTTTCAAATCGCCTTCACTTATTTACATTTAAAATATTGATAGGTACGCTATGAGAATTTATTTTGTGTTTTGTGTTTGTAAAAATGTTTTGTTTTGGCATTGTTGGTTTTTTTAGAATAGTTTAATATATTGAAAAGCGTGGATGGAAAAGAAAAATCTGCCTAGACGGGCAGTTCAGTAATTATATCAGTAAATTATTTAATTGTATTTATATTCTGAATATATTAGCCATATAACTTAGGTACTGATAGATTTTGGGATAGTTTAAACTTAAAGCTCTCTTCAGTAAAATATTATTTTAGCCATTCTATCTCAGAGAGTACAGAAAATACGAAGTTAAAGAATTATAATAAATGAATATAATTAATGAAATTGTGTATACATACCAGTGGCGAAGGTTGGAGGTAGACTGTTAAGATTCGACATAAATAGTGAATACTAAACTTTGTTAGTTATATTTATTTTCATTGAACTAACATTACAATTTAAAGATGGTGATGGTTAGTTTATAAAATTCCTAAAACAAACCATAATAATTGTATAGGTATACTATGGACGATCCGACATAAATAGTGCACACTTTTTCACAGATACTTATTTGTTTTCGTTGATGAATTAAGAATATAATATATTACAGATGGTGTTGGTTAGTTTTTTAACATTTATTAATGCCTAACCAAACCATAATCAATAAAAAATTTTCTTCTATCTATAAAATATCTAAAATTATGTATAGTTTAATGGTATAGTTTTAGATATTTTATAGATAAACGATTTTTTGTACTATTATCTACTATGGTTTGGATTAGGCAAGTTTTAATTAAATTTGTAAAACTAACAAACACTATCTACACATTGTAGTGTTAGTTCAATGAAAACAAATACGTTTGACTGACAATGATTAATAATATGCACTATTTATGTAGTATCTTAACAGCCTACCTCCACCCTTCGCCACTGATACATACTGTGATCAATATGCGGTACTTATGCATTCCAATTGGTATATCACAATAAATGATGTTTAAAAATGTCAGAATAAAGTGAATATTATTAAGTGCATTATAATATTGTTTTTGTATGGAAATATATTAAGCTTTCATTTTTATCGTGCTAAATTTTTTACATACAAAATATTAGTTAGGACTATAAATAAATATTTTCATACTATTTAAAGATGGCGGATAGTTTTTCAATTTGTAATTTCATTTACATTACGTACTGATGAAATACAGTGCGTAATAAATTTTGTATTTAAATATATTTTTAGAAGTCGATGTAAGCCTTAAATAACAGAACATTAGTATCAAGTTTTCATTACTGATACTGACATATTAATATTCTTTATTTTTAATACTATTACAAAAAACAAATTGTTATTGTCCTACGCTCATATTATAGGGAACATTATAGGTTAGACTTGTATATTGTATGTTGAAGTATATCTATACAGGTTACATGAGTATAGCTCGTTTACTCAACATTTTATTGCATATTGAAAACGACACCTTAGGGCATCTGGGAGAGAGATGTCGGAAAATACATCTTAGATTTAAAAGCTTCTGCTCTATGGTCCTCATAGGCGAGCTTTCTGCAACTTTTAACATTTTAAAAAGCGCTATATTAATAATAAAAAAATCTTTACAATTGCTTACCATAATCTTATCATATTTTACATTAGCATTGATAGTTCAATGGGTAGTGGTTTTTTCTATAGTATTAATGTTTATATTGCAACCAATTTTACTGGTACGACCTTCGTGATGCCCTATCGGATCAAAACGGATGTGATGTTTCATTATGGTGTTTATGAAGAGTTTTCTTCTTTTGGTTAAGTATACTTAAATCTATTCATTTGTAGCAGATCATCAACGCAATTGACACTGAGCCAATTACGGAAGTTGTTGAGTCAAGTATACATGTCAAATTCAAATTTATTTATTTAAATATAGCAAAGCCTACAAATTAAAAATTCAAGACGTCCCTGTTGAAATTAATCATATTTAGATATTATTCTTGCAAAAAGTTATGGCGGAAATATACCGCATTTGCATTAGCTATAAGTTAAATTGGATTATAGCTATTGTTATTGGCTATAAGCCAAGAGATTGGCTCGTTTTAACACTCCTCATTGGTAATGTAATTTATCCAGAAAATCATAATCACACCCCGATAAGCTCGAGCCATTGATATTGATTTATCTTCTAACTATTTTTTTATAATGTCAAACAGGTCAAGTAGTTTACAATTATTTTTATTAACTGAATTAATTCGTTATTTAAGCATTCACTTTCTCTGTATATCTTATATTATGCCTTATGATATTATTATGTAATATTTTTTGTATATTGGATGTACTTTTTTTTACTATTATTAAGTGTATAATGGCTAGGAGATGAAACAGGGAACCGTAGGGTAGGTTGGTTTGACTCCAATAATAAGAAGGTTGATGCGTGCATTAAACGAGCCCTAGTTTTATTATCTTCTTCCAAATAAATATTAATTTAATTATTACAGATAAGTTTACAGATTATAATTTAGATGAGTGAAATCACGATATGCGTTCTGATGATTACGAGTTCAACCGGGCGAAGCAAACGATAACCTTACGGTTGAATCTTTGATAACTGAATGATGATGTTGCTTTCTTCTACTGATTGTTTTATATTGATTCGGTACAATAGAAAATGCTGCTATCAACTACTTGAATATTTTTGATAATCATGCTTTTGAAGTTTATTGTGCAATGCATGATTCGTTTCATAAATTATAAACAATTTATTTTAATTTGAACAATTATGCAGTTTTAATAATTGCGCAAGATTGATTTTCATACAAACAACTTTTATGCATATCATGGTAAACTTACATAGCATTATTTCTTAATTTGCGATATTATTGATTATTATATTATTTTGCTAAATTAGCTTTCTGTTGAAGTTTGATTGACTCACATAAATCACTTGTTTTGCAATTTTAACAGTATTATGTTGCAAGATACATTGTAGTTATAAATTAATGGTTTCCTGCCAAGTCATGCTGGATGGTAGGGTATTCACCCTACAATACTATTGCTTTTTTAACGCCCATGTCTACGTCTTATAATATCGTGGTTCCCGAGTTCGAATCCCGGGTCTGGAAAATACACATACTGTTTTTGTTTTTGTGTTTGGAAAAACGATAGAATGGTATGTAGCTAAAATCCATATCTCGTAGAAACAAAAATCTGTTAATACAATATCAACTTTGTGGAGGTCCATATTATAAATTTCTTAGGATCGAACATGGTAAAAAAAAAGTTTTCTGAATATACTATAATTTATGAGATGAGTTATTATGAGAATCCATGTTTCATTTATGAGGACGAGGTGAAAGTGGAATAAGATCTGGACACCCAATGTCTAGATAGCTGGATTACGTCATAGAAGATTTGAAGATGCCCGTTCAAAATAATTTCAATGCGGCAACGTTAGATCGTCTTGGATGGAACATGTTTTTGAAAAAGATCAAGATTATACAGATCTTTTTTGATATAAGTAATGAAAATTCTCATGAAAATAATGTGATTATTTTTTATATTGATAATTAATCCAAATAAATTAATACGTTATGTAAATTAATGGAGAATGAAAATATGATATTCGGTGAACAATATATATTTTAAAAAATGACGGCGCTAACGAACGTCAACTGCACGATAGATAGCATCGCAATAATAAGTACTTAAGTTATGCAAATACGTAATTTCAAGACCGCAGAATAGTGACTTCGTCGGTGGGAACATGACAATATTATTAATATACGAATAAATGGAAACATTGCTGGAAAACTAAGTCAGTTTTGAAAAACATATAACAAAAGTTTGAGAAGCAATACGAAATAGAATCTACGCCGTATATTATTCTCTGTAGCAGGGCTTTTCATTATTTTAATATCGCGTGTCAATATATATACAAAAATAGAGTATTTGATGATATATTGTATGATTATAGCTTACATGTATTAAACATTTGAGAACATATATAAGTATAATTTTATAATAGTCTAAAAAAATAACTGTCTGTAGTATTTTGTACATTAAAGTTTTACTATGATATTTTCTACTTCTTTCTCTATGCTAAATAGAAGGGCGGGATTTGAAACTCCACAAGTGTCATTCTCTCTCCCCTCGCAAATCTCCACTTTCCAATATACTATAATAATATTACCTTCGTATTGTATTTAAGTAAATAATATAATAAAGAGTATTCTACTATGAACGACATAATGTAAAAAGTAATGTTTGTTTAGTATATAAATAGTTGTACAAAAATCTTGACACTTAAAACTTTCCAGTACTAGGGTAAATCCTTTACTGCTTGTTTAATATAACAGTTTAGTATATAACCAGTAAGTAACTACACATTACTCTGTATCAGTTTGCCATCGTATAATGTTCATAGTGCCCGAAGGAAGGTGAACACCAGGCTGGCATAAAAGGATTCAAACAAAAAAGAACAAAAACTTAAATAAATTTGAATTTGAATTCAAATGCCAATTTCCCCACTTGATGATATTATTATTATAGTGCAACAGAATAGACAATAAAATTCACACTATTATTATATTTTCATGACGTCATAGTGATAATTAATTTTCTTATATGTAAGTATATGTTTCTTATACTATTTGGTTTTTGAGTTGAAATAGGTATTGCTTTTCTCGATTAATTTTCTTCAATACCATTTTTTTTAATAATAATTATTGCTCTTAGTTTTTAAATCAATATAATGAGTAGTAAATTTATATTTTATTAATTTCAACCGTATAGAGCTTCGAAAACAGTGATGTTTGCGACGAATACTGGGTGTGCGGTGTGGTATGACTTTAGGAGCAACGGGGAGATAAGAGAACGCACGAAGCAGCCTCTCATCACACTGAAAATGAAGAGGCTACGTTTGACCTGGCTCGGCCACGTACTGCGAATGCCAGAAGAGAACCTGGCTTGCCTGTTCTTCAAGCCGACCGGATTCCAGTGTCCTGGAAGGCCGCTAAATACTATCTACAGAGTGTATACGGCGGAGCCACAAGATGCTGGTTTGACCTGGAACGAAGCAAGCGACAAGGGTTCTTGGAGGCGCCGCGCGGTGTCCATATGCCCCAATTAAGGGGAGGATATGACCAAAGAAGAAGAAAATTCAAATGTACATGTAATTATCATTAATACGTCTAATTGATGAAATTATGTAAAGATCAGTTAGTAGATATAAGATTTCCTAGGCAGTGACAGTGAAAGGAGCTATATAACGGAAGGTAGATGTTGTAGAAAGAAACATTGTTTAAATATTTTTAAGACTCACATAAGGTTACAGTATTTGATGTTGATATTTTTTACGAAATTTAATAGTTTTGAGTAGTTGATAAATAATTCCACATAAATGTTACCGGATTTTATGGAGGTTTTCATTCAGAAGTAATAAAGAATGATGAAGAAGTCTAAACGTAGTAAAAAGCTGAAGAGACTACTTATTCTAAAATAGAGTGTATCATTTTGGGGGCCGAACAGTAAATTTGATTGCATTTATAAATATTGTATGTAATCAGTTGGATGTATCTGGCGTATATTTTATTCTATTTATCCGTTCGGAAAATTTCTCATGGATTGAATATACATTAGCGTGATTGGTAGCGACTGCCCTAGCGATAAAACAAAGGAACGAATTGATACCGTAGCATACTTTTACTAAATAAATAAATATAGCCATATAAATATTATAGTAAATACGTAATGATATTTCTTAAAATATATTTAATAACGAGCATTTAAAACTTTATCCTTAGAGGATAAAAATACACAAAGAGAGAAGGCAATGTCCCGCTACATGAAATCAGTGCCCGTGCGTTTCGTTGTATTTAGGGAATCCAATCCCGAGCCAAAATTCTGATCCTGGGATTTCGGGATTAGAACTTGACAATCCCGGGATTGGCATTTTTTTCCATTGTTAATATAAAAAATTTATATTTACAAATAACATTGATAAAATCGGTCAAAAATAAATCTAGTATAATTTATACTATTTAAGACATTTATTGTTAATATTGTATACGTTCAATCTTGGAAATACATAAGTTTAATGGAGTAAATAATATTTTAATATATATAATAATGTGAATTTAATATGAGAGTGCTGTTTCTGATTGTAAAGACTTATTGGATGGGTTAGCGAGATTTAAAACAGTAAAGCAAATCATGGTGTACTTATGGCCTTTCCGCTTCATAAATTTAATTAGTCAGCCAAATATGAAACTGCCGTAAAACATACGAGATCATGGTGGAATTACTTTGTTAATAGTGCGAAACATTGTTTTTTTCCAATCTTTCTCATTTTTATTAATTTATGTGAAAAAATAAAATGAATCAGCAACTTAAGCATGGGTATAAATCAAACTTCATTCAAACTCAGTTTATTTCTAATGCAGTTATTTATTACTAAAAGTATTTTTTTCTGTTATATTTTCGTTTTTATTTTATTTTCCATAAAATTGATAAACAAATCAATCCCGAAAGTTTCGGTATTATGTTTATCAATTCTGGGATTCATAGGTATGGAAAATAGCTCGGGATCCCGGGATTGGAATCCCTAGTTGTATTGTATTGGTGAGTGAACGTATATGGATACAAATATAACCCCGCAACACCGATTTTCTACGTTATTTTTTCTTTTCGATATAGACTAACAATAAAATCGATAAGTAGTCATAATATGGATAGGTAGTGTATAGTATATTAGAACAGAAAAATATATACATATAATAAAATAAAAACCATAACAGGGCGAACAATGTAGTAGATTCTGCAAGGTAGAAAACAAAATGCTATCTTGATTAGAGTAATACAATCATTAAAGTTTTAGTATGTTAAGTCAGTTACGTCGAAGTGAAGAGCTAATATAGTGCTGATAGGACTTCTATACAAAATTCTGCGAGAGCCACTGAACTTGTTTCAGTGGTTGATAGCTTTAATGAAAGCTCTGAGTCACAAGAAAAAAAAATGTATGAAAAAATCTGTCGGCTAATCGAGCGACAAAAGTCAAGATAGTACCTCTATAAATAGGTATAATGTAAAAATGTGTTCAACTTGAAATCATTTTTATTTATATTTAATCGAGATTACGCATAGTGAAAGTCATTCACTCGAGTTTGAATTGGGTCTAGCGCGAGAAAACCAGAAATTAAATAATATGATAATGGGATTACTGCCAAAAGTTGGCAAGTCTCGAAATCGTATTATGGAGTAATTGAGATATGAAAAATTTGACATTTATGTACTCTCTAAAATCCCGCATAATACAAATACCTCTGTGCTTTATGTGCATGTTCTATACATATCGGATCGCCTTAATTTTTTAGCATAGCAATTTATATAATAGACACGTAATCCGTTGTTAACTTTAAATACCTAAATTATCGATTTACCAACTTTTGGCAGCAACCTCACGTATATTACTTTACCGGCAACAAGTCGCTTGTTTGATATTTTTGGACAATAATCCAGACAAAAATGTATGTTAACTACTAGCTAGTGCCTTCCCCGGTAAAATTGAAAACTTTAAAAAAAAATCTTGCAAATTGTAAAATTCATATTCTATTTATTTAATTGACAAATATACGATTGATGTTTAATGTGTACGGGTACACCTTTTAAAAATAAATATTAAATATAGTTAATATACTAATATAATTAATATCGATACATATTCTATTAAAAAGGTAAAATGTCCATGACCGTTTTAGATGGAAACAAAATAACACACAATGTCGACAATAAGACAAATGAAAACATTATTTGTTCTTATATAACTCAAAACGTTTGATGATAAAAGCTTTCTCGAAGTTAATTTTGATTACTGATAAAATGTGCGAAGGTTGCACTCCAATCATTATTCCCAACTCAAATCATTACACGGAGCTTTGACGGAGAAAAAGTTGGCAGTAAAGCTCCCGAGTTACGCGCCACTCTCCAAGTCTACCTAGTGCCCCGTGCAATTATTTAGGGAACGTATTTCACTTCCTTACAGCATTATTAAGCTTAAAAGGTTTCTGGGATACTTGTCGGGCTTTGAAAATATCCTAAGAAATTCATGTAATAGCAACGTACAACAGATGCAGTCAACCTGGGGCACACGGATCAATTCAAGACTTTATAAATAGTTTATATGTAATTATAACATACTAACATACTCTCTTTATTCACGTCATAGTATTGCATAAGAATCGCTAATTATTTGGAATATTTTGAATCTACTTCTTTCATCATTCTCTATTATCTGAAAGCCTCTTTTGATTATTATTATAGATTTATCAGCTAAATTCCATCACCTGGTCACTCCACCTCATTGGCGTCAACCCTCTGCCGCCAAATGATTTATATTTAAATTAATACCAATATAACAATGGTAATAGGAAAATAATAGTATATTATGCATACCTTGGATAGCGAAAATATAGTTTCGACATTTAAGTAACATAGTGTTATGATGTTGCTATTGATTTTAAGGATTAATATATATATATATAGACAAGAATATATATTTAATTAGATAACTATTTCATTTATTTTTCGAATATTTGAGAGTGTAACATTCTTTATATTGAATAATCCATAATTTGAAAATCCTCAGACATTTACCTACTTACTTTAAAATTCTTTTAAAAAAATCGCCCGATGTGACTTCAGTCTTTAACCACTGGATTCGCGCCAATGTGCTTTACCAATTAAGCTACGGGCATTCTACTTAATTACAACGAAACTAACTAGTAACTATTACATGAAATGTTCATCAAATTGCGTTATTGTTAGCTATCGGTTTTTGTGATTTAAATCAAGGTATCAATTAAGTGCCCTAATTACTAACCGACACCCTGATCTCTTCGAATTTTAGTTATGTGGTCAGCAAGATAAAATACTTGCCTAAATGAAAATCAATAGAATCAGGCGATGAAATTTTCCAGCCATTTTGGAAATTAGGAGCTCCTGGGTAAAATTTTAAGCGCCTTGATATCTAAAAATACCAAAGAACATAATTTTATACTAACAAAAGTGCAAAATTATTTAGCTACGCCAACGGACTAAGTATGTGTGGTTAACTAATTAATATAATATCATACTATTTTAAACGGGTAATCATTAAATATGTATTGCATCAATAAATTAACATAGGTAATTTGAGACTGATTATTTTATAAAAGGTTTTGCTTGGCTACCGTATACTTTGAACCAACTAACAAAGGATAAGAGCTTTATGTACAGCCTTAGCTGGTAATCGATCTTATGACTTAAGTACAATTTATAAGTAAAGTTTCTAGTGGCGTTCGCTTTGTTTTACGATAATTTATATGCACACTGTCGTCTTTTCATACACTTTTCAAAGCGCGGCAAAGCGTAAGCCAGCTTGTATTTTTGCTAAAGTATGCAAATTTGAGCTTTAAGCTAGATTGTTGTAAACAACATTTTTAGTTTTGTATTATTTATTAGCATAGTTATTGGTTGACCCAAACTCAGAGGAGGCACCTGATTTTAAGAGAGATTATAAATGCAATTTGTACGAAAACGACGTATAAAGAAAAATTACCCAAACCTTTATATTCCTAGGGCTTATATTATAATTAAATAATAGTCCATGAATGTTTTATTGTTAAAATTAAACAAATACCTATAACAAACTAATTGTAAAGAAAAAAGGACATCATAATGTCATATTATCTCTCCTACATGGTCGATAGATCATTTCGACTGCTTAATATGCAAACCAGTCAACTCCACTTTTGACTAAAAATAATATTTTGATAGGATTTTGTTATAAAGCATGTTTTCTATGCGCACACAAAATTTCAAACTCCTAAACCTATAAATAAATGCGTTATCATTCTTTACACAAAACAGCCAACTGCAGGTGTCAAATTTCCTATATCGTAAATGGAACAATTCCGCTCTTTCTATATCATCATCATCATCATCATCATCAGCCTGAATCTATCCACTGCTGGATGAAGGCCTCTTCAAGTTGCTTCCACTTCTCTCGGTCCTGTGCATTGCGTTGCCACGTACTTCCGCAGAACTTTATCATTTCATCGATCCAGCGGCCTCTAGGTCTACCTTGTGGACGTTTTGTACTTCTTGGATACCACTGGATGACTAAATTTCTCCAACGATTGTCTCTTCTTCGAGCTATGTGTCCAGCCCATCTCCATTTAAGGCTTTTAATAAACTCTATTACATCGCAAACCCTTGTCTGCTTCCTTATCCACTCATTCCTCTTTTTGTCCTTTCGCGTTATGCCCAGCATGCACCTCTCCATACCACGTTGTGCTACTCTAAGTTTCTGGATCTCTCTTTTACTTAGGGTCCATGTTTCACACGCATATGTCATCACGGGAAGCACACACTGGTTGAACACTTTGCGCTTTAGGCACAGTGGAAGGTCACTTTTGAAGACATTATTCAGGCGGCCAAAAGCACTCCAGCCTAGCTTTACTCTGCGAACAATTTCATCAAATATACATCCATCTATAGATACTTGTTGTCCCAGATAGATGTAGCTTTTCACCTGTTCGAGCTGAGTGCCATTGACGAGGATCTCTTTTTGGCCTGCAAAGCAGTTGAACATGACTTTCGTCTTTGTTACATTTATTTTCAAACCTACTTTGTTGCTTACTTCAGCGAGTTCCTGCATTCTGCTTTGGAGGTCTTCTGAGTCTTGCGAGAAAATTATTATGTCATCGGCAAAGCGCAGATGACTCAGGTATTCTCCATTTATGGAGATCTCTTTGTCATTCCATTCAAGTTGCCTGAATAAGTCTTCAAGGGTAGCTGTAAATAGTTTAGGTGAGATTGTATCACCTTGTCGGACTCCTTTGCTGATAGGAAATCTGCGCGATGGTTTATGGAGATTTACAGATGCTGTTGCGCTACTGTATATATTATTGAAAATATTTATATAGCGTCCAGGGATTCCTTGTTTTCTGAGTGCGTCGAGTATTGAACATTTCTTTATCGAATCAAACGCCTTCTCATAGTCTATAAAACCCATGCATAGTGGCAGTTTGTATTCCTGGTACCGCTCTATGATTTCTCTGACGACTTGGATATGGTCCATAGTGCTGTATCCTCCTCTAAATCCGGCTTGTTCTCTCGGTTGGTTCTCGTCTAGTACATTTTGCAGACGGTTTGAGAGAATTTTTGTGAACGTCTTGTAGAGAATAGGGAGTAGACTTATTGAACGATAATTTGCTAGGTCTTCTCTGTCACCTTTTTTGTGAAGAATGACAATGCTGGCATTTTTCCATACCTCTGGGATACCATACTTTGCATATGCAGGCTGTGAACAATTGTGCAAGTACTTCATTTGCATCCTTTCCTGCTTTTTTGAGGATATCTATCGTTAAACCGTCTTCCCCGGGGGCTTTCCCACTTTTCATGTAATTTAAAGCATAAGTTACTTGCCAGGATGTAATTTCGGGAGTATGGTCTTCCGAATTTCCATTTCTCTGAAGATCTAAGTCTATAGTCGTATTGTCAGTGTCATCACTGTAGAGATCGCTGTAGAACTCTTCAACTCGGCTTAACAAGTGTTCCCAATTTCTGACGATATATTGTTTTATATATATATATATATAAAAGGGATGCTAAAATAGTGTATTAATTCATGGCGCAGCTTATTTGTAGAAAAATAATTCCAAGTGTATCCATTTTTGTAGTTATTAAAATCCGCTCGATAGTTAAATTATTAAGTATTTTCTCCTTCCTGAACAAGTTGCCCTCAATATTAAATACACGTTAAATTTACGTGACAAACTTCATTGCCATAAAGGTTATTGGAAATAACATAAATGCTGTAACACGTGTTTAAGTGTATCCCATAATTTTCCACATATGACATCCGTAGCCTGTTATACCATAACCAGTAAGGTAAACCAGTTCATATTATATTGTGTGTTCCCTAACAAAATCAATATTTTATAAAATAAGTAGGATATAAAAGAAATGATGGGGCAAGTAAGATAATCTAACGACATATAAATTTATAAAAACTGAAGCTAAAACTTCAGCATCAAAATAATATTATAGTAGATAGATATTTTATTGCACTCGCTGACTTGGTTTGTAGAATGATCGTATCTGTATAAATTTTAATACAAACCCGTTTTACTCATCGCGCCTAAATCATATCCACATCGTGGAATCCTCATTAACTTAACCCAATCTTACCTGATAATATTACTTAGGTAAGTGTTAGTACATTAAAAAAATCATCAACAACAACCTACTGTAAAATATACATTGTCTACATATCAACGACTTACCTTTGGATAAGTTTTTTTTTTATTTAAAGAGTTAAATAAAATAAAAACAGTTATATTAACATGGATAAAGAAAAGCTTTTAACGCGAAAAAGTTTCCTATACTACATTCCCATTTTATTGGCGACGGTGAAATCTCGCGTAAGTTTTAAAGGAGTAACTTTTTTATCGAAGCTCTTTCCAGTCAAAGCGCTTAAAATGAAAGTGCAAAGACCTTCTAAACTGCCATTTATTTGTGAATATCCTTTATATGCTACCTGTCTGTTTTAAGTTAACTTAAGTTATACGGAAAGTGATCGAAAAAAAATTAAATAAAAAATAACGCAGTCATAATATTTTAAAGCGTAGACCTTACCGTAGAGGTTAGAGAATTAGGCTTCTGATCAGTGGGGATACCGAAATCTTAGTGTTCGTAAAATATTCGCAAAACATATTTTAATATGGAACATGTTATACTCATCATGGCCACCACATCTTGAAGCGGGCCTCCAGGCCAGGATCTTGGACGGGCCCTCCTACCTATCGCTATGGTTAAAGGCAGTCTGCGCTCTCCAGTACTGTTTTCAAATGGTGTTCGAGATCAAATAAAATTCAGTGTAATTTAGCGATTTTTAACACATCAAATTATGGAGTTTGTCGATTATTACTCAACACGTCCCAACAACCATATATTTTAAAATGGTAATAATACCGAAGTAAACTAGACTAGACTTTTTTTACTATTAGAGCAAATTTAAGATCTGTATTTATCTCATTTATCTGGTCGTCCCATCACGCCGGGCCCCTGGGCTAGAGCCCTGTCACCCCCCCCCCCCTTGTGGGGGCCACGCTCATGATCACCGACGCAAAAGCGTAACGAAAAATGGACGTAGAATAACTTTCGACGCGCGGCCCGCGCCCCGCCCCGATTACTTACGCGCGCCAATTATTTTCATTTTACGTTCAGTAGCCTACATTCTGTGCGACGTATTGTTCGTCTGTTATTATTACTTCTTTAGTTTTATTACTGTAATTACATAATTTTCAGAAAAGTAAAATTGTTTGAATCCTTTGGATTCGGTTTCTTTGACAAATATTTTTTCTTTCGAATTTGGACAACCAGCTTTCAGGGAATCAGAGGAAAAGCAAGTTCCATGTTTAATAATTTTAGCCGTCAAGGTTTAAGTAACCATAATATGAGTGGCCCATGGGGAGGAGCTCCCACGCAAGGCGCAAAGCGCTGAGTTCTTATTATTTTTGTAATCGTTTAAGGAATAGAGTAAATTGTAATTATTTAAATCACTGATAACAATTTTAGTGAATATTACAGTTTACAAAGTTCACAACATATTATGAAAAAGTGCAAAAGAAAATAACTAACACTAACAAAATAAAATGGAATAATACTTATATATTATACAACATATTGAGAGAAAAAATATTATATACAATTAATACACCCAGTAAAGTAAATATACTAATAACGTATATTTAAAATCCCCTCATACAAATTGTATACCTACATTGTTTTCATTGAAATAAAACAACAAATTGTAGATAGTAATAGTTAGTTTTTAAAATCAATTAAACCCTGCCCAAACTAAACCATAATAGTTTTAGTATGCTATGTATGAGCAATCCGACATAAATAGTGCACACGTTTTCAGGCATACTTATTGTGTTTTCGTTAAATTAGAATACATATACAGCAAGTTTTCAGACAAAACTATTTTGGTAGGACAGTTACATATATAATGGCACTAATAAAATTCGTTATTCAAATAACTATGCGGTGAATTTACGAATAATCACTAATGCTATTTTGGTTTACCAAAATTTGATATCATTATGTGAAGTAATTTGGTAGAATACATACATTTTCATTCCAATCTTTGACATTACTGGCTTATACCACCCCGATCTTAATAAGATCATAATAAGGACCTGTACAGAGTGGAGTGTATTGACAGAATGATATTGGTTGAGCTTTTTAAGTGGACTGTAATTATTTTGTGGAAGACGAGGAAGTCGGATCTAGGGGCGGGGGCGATGGAACAGAATGCCACACACTGACCTTTGTGATGATGTTAGATGGCTCCGTGGTCTGGTTTCAACTGTCACTCGGGCGGTATAGTTGTTTTGGGTCACCCGGTTCGTACACTCCCGCACTTTGTGACACAGTTTTATGGACAATTATGATGGTGAATGATATGATGATGATAGATTATGAATGAGTCTGTATCTATCGAGTCAATCACTTAAGCGACGGAAAGCTATTAGAAGCCTGCACGCGTCCGCTTATGCGATGCAACTGAATGTCTCTTTGCAATTACCGGTATTCTTTTGACCCATAATTGCTTATTGAGTGTCTGGTGACAATAACACTGGGGATTAGGAGGTGGGGAAATAAAGGAATGGAATGGGAATATAAATGGCCCAACCAGATATTGTTATACGAGAAATTGATGTTAGCCACTTGTCCATAGTTTGACTCCAAAAACAAATTGAATATGTGTATTTCTCATAACCCAGAATCCGAAAGTTTTATTGATATATCTCATTAGTTAAATCCATTAAATTCCCAATACGTTGCCATTTTTTCCTGGTATTGACGACTTTACACCTCTTGAATGTAGTATTTATTTATTATTATTTAATGATCTATTATTAGGGTTTGACGATGTATACGCCTGCATATTGATTGTATTATGGCGGCGTAAATGTGAACTCTACCATTCTTGGTGGTGTTGGCTTGTGTGTCTCTGATAATTACCTTAGGAATCGAGGGCATCCTTTGTTTGTTCTCCCAAGATGCAAAACTAACCTGCCATTAGTAATGCCAATTGAAAGGGCAATAACCATGTTTAATGAAATCGCTTCGAATATTGATATATTCCACTTACGTGAGGGTGAATTTAGGTGGACGTTGTTTTGTAAGTTTTTAAGATAGGGTCTATCAAAGTTCACTTTGTGTGCTTCCATCTACTTTTTTTTTGTTATTTTTTTTTTCTTATTTTATTATTTATTGTATTATTAACTCACATCTCTCTGTATTTTTATTTTAAAAATTGTTGACACTTATTTAATGTCATGTCGTGAACTCTTTAAATTTATAATTTGTTATGTTCATTATATTATGTAAAATAAATAAATTTGAATTTTAATTAGTGATGGGAGTTTTTTACAAACACTTCAACTATTCATAATTTGTTTGTTATATTTTTATTGTAATTCTTGACTTAATATGATAAATATTTTACCTACTTTATTGTATTCATTTATTATAAAAGTTAAAATTAATTATATACCTTGTCATTGTGTATTTACTTGTTGGTGAGTGCATATAGTGCTTGAAGATGCCAAAAGGCGAAACCCACGTCGCAAAAAAACGACTCAAATGGAATAGTACAAAACTTCAACCATCAACTACTTTCGGTCGATAGTATTAATACTCTAAATAGTGAGTCAAGTTTTTTAAATTTATTACAACAGTTTTGTTGAGTGGGTACTCATTGTGTCGTATTTTTTATTACGAACCACTCTTTAGGCGCGGAATTCACGTCGTGATAATAGACCTTACAAATTTTTAAATTAAGCTTTATTTTATTAAAATCTAGTTGTACTGTTAAAATCCTTAGAAATGTCTAAAAAGTAAATACTTTAAATAAAAAAAACACTTTTATCTTAAGCCCACTTGAATAAAAATTACTCTTTTTATGTTTCGTAAAAAAAAAATTGTATTATACCATAATACTTGGCTTACTGTTTACGTGGGGAATATTTACGGAGGTACAATATAATGATAAAGAGAATTTTTATGTTACACAAAAATTGTAAACAACGGATAACAATTCATTCTTTTATATTGTTAACACAGCCAGCTTTTCGCGGAATATCTCGAAAAATATTTCGCTAATTAGCTTTTCGTCTATTAAATTCTTAAATATTTTAATTAGCATTTTCAACAGAAAGAGTTAATTAATATTATATTTTGCACATCACTGTATAAAAAATAAAACGGTAAAAGAAAATTCCCTGCATTTTTTGTTTCTTTGTTTAAATATTTACGATTATAGTCAAATTTGAATCACTCAAAATGAACCTAGTATAAAAATCTTGGACCGATTGGTATTTGACTACATATCCGTGACATCCTGGGTGTGAGCTTTACCAGGTAAGCTACCGACCTAAATAGGTACTGTGAATGCCAATATCCTTGGCATTCTGGGTGAGAGTTTTAGCAGGTAAGCTGTGTATGCCAATATTTCTTAACATAATATACGTATCCGATTTTTTTTTTGTAATTCCATCAATAATAGCATCCTTTGTAATGCTAGTTTATTATCACCAGCGGCACGCTTAGAAATTTGGAGACCCGAGGCACTGACTGATTTGGAGGACCCCCACGATAAAAATAAAATAAAAACCGTAAATTCCGACTACCAACGTATCCAGTAAAAATCAATGTAGGTACCATTTTTTGATAGAGTGACATCATATACCTATCTAAAAATATTTATTTATTAAGATATTAATAAGATTACACATTTTTTTTTTTTGTTGGTTATGTTATAAAAGGACTTTTTTGTTAATTAAATTTTGTTATGCTTTGTGTAATGATTTTTTGAGAAATTCGCAACCATACGTCGATATTTAAAATGATTTTTTATAAGTAAGTACAATATTTATTTATATTTTTTTTAACTATTTTCAAACCTAAGAAGATTATAATATGGGGCTCCACAGAGTAAAAGTTGTGTTAACAGATTTTTGTTTTCACGAGAAATGGATGTTAGCCACTTGCTCAACCTATTAAGTCCATACTCGTTGCAGTAGGCCGACACCGTGGGCTTATAATATTAACCATTGCTTAGTATAATGTATTTATGTATCTTCAGAGATATTTTGTTTAAATTATTTTTCTAATAACGGGTGAAATACTTAGTTGTCTTAAATTCATTTTACATTCATTTTTAAAAAAGTATTCGTTTGTATTATACCATGCATAATTACGTACGTAATAATATCGACGGTAGAAAGGAAAAAAAGAAGGCGTAACCCTCAGTTTTTTCAAAATAAGTTTTATTGCATAATAATATTATAGACGACTAAATACACATTGTTTCCAAAGGATGTAAGCTGCAAATGCCGATTTATTATCTAAATTTAACTAACAAATAAAAAATAAAAAGAAGGAAGTGACATGGGAAAAACGACTAAACCATCATTTTTGTTGTTTTTTTAATTAACTCAAATATTAGTATCAGATTAGGAATATAAAATCAAATTATTGATTATTATGCATTTTAAGGTGCTTTATTTTGTATTTTAACTTTGACCGAAAACCATAACGAAAGTGACTCCTGTAAAGTTGATTTGTGTGGATTACACCCTTTTTACTTTCCACAGTCGATATAATACACAATTATTAGTTATATTGAACTTGTTAGTAGTACCATAATAAATATAAACGTATTTATACAGTGCGGTCTTACAATTAATACGATATCGAATAAACTCAGATTATTGTATAGAAGTGTAATAAGCAAGCCAAGTTGCAGTATTAATACATTAAATATTCTAGTGGCCACAGTGCAAGAAACATATAATAGTTTGTATGATAATTATTATAAAGGTGTGTATAGACTTACCCGTGACATTGTCGGGTTTGTGCATTGCAGGAGGGTCGCGAATCATTTCTGTTTGTGGTTGCGCGGCATGCCAGGCGGCCGCCACCTGCTGGAATAAAAAAAAAATATTTTGATTAATTCTAGCCTAATAACGCTTATGTACGTGCATGTATTTACTGGCAGCAATTCTGTGTATTTTAAACTATATTAACAATAACTGTTTACACGTAATAGTTTTGACTGTCTCTCCAATCTTCTTCTTCTTCAAGATTGAGCGAGACGCGGTGTTGTCATTTTATTGTACTATTTGACAGGTAGTGAAAATCGGTTAAACTCAAAATTCGTTCATAGTTCATTTTTTTGCCGGCAGGTTCTATTGCGCAGGCGCAGATCGAAAAATTCTCAACTGTTCCGAACTTTCTTAATTCATGTATACAATTTTGCAACTGCAGGATAATACAATACGTTTACATGTACATTATCTTGTTACGGCCGCGATAATACGTACTGTCAGCAGTAAATCCATGCACGTGTAAACGGGGTATAATACTAGAAAAGCTATGTAAATATTTGAATACTCTACATATATATATTTTTTTAATTAGTTATAATTAAATTTAAATATAATATGTTTATTCATTCAATAGAATGACGGGGAAGGCGAAGAGTTTGAAAACGAAAATTAATCGTAAATAATATTGGTCTCAACAACTGTGTTCGTCGACACAAAGTGGGCTTAAGTGAACGCTTTTATAAATATATATAATATATATATATATATATTAAAATAGGGTCCATAAATATTATTCGATGTACTTCGATGTTTCTGTTTACTCTTCTAATGATGTAGGTACATTTTTTTAAATAATTATTTTTACCTAATACTATGGCATACTTATTTGCTGTTCCTCCATGACATGTTGTGAAAATCTTAAACATATAATTTAATTTGAAATAAATTCTCCATAAGTATAAAAAAATCTGTTACACCTTGATCTCATTTTCTGCAAGCTTTATTGTTTTTAATAACCAAATTCTACAAAATTACTACCCAAAATTGATTACTCACGCCGAGCATCATGAGTAATCATGATTATGAAATGGCTCTCGTAGTACAGTGCTTAAGGCGCTGGTCGGTTTTTCACCTGGGAGCTCCGGGTACGATCCGGTGAGGACACAATATATTTATGTGATAATATCCAAGCCTAGGTATTTATGATTGTTTCACTTCTATTACTTAATACACTAATGTCATTGAGTCTCTAAGCATGCTGTAGTGTTAAAAAGAATATATATTATGTACCTACATACATTCATATTTCACGTCAATTTTAAAGCTTACTGTTATGATTTATCTAATTCTATTTCGACCACTGCAACTTTTATGGTACCATCTTTGGAAAGTCGACGTTCTTTATCTGATCAATATTTTCTTTTTAAAATTATCAATGGTATTGTTGACTCGCCAAACCTACTCGAAAGGGTGGGTTTCCATTCTCCATCAAGATTTACGCGAAACCAAACTTTGTACCAACCAGTCGTAGCTGTTTTAATTATGCACAAAACTCTTTTATTCGGCGCTCTTGTTTAAATTATAATATGTATTTCTCCACCGTTGATCTTTTTAATCATTCACCTGTTTCATTTAAATGGGCCATCTCCAAATTTTTGTATAAATATATATATTTATATATTTTTTATGTTACTTTTTTTGTATATAATTTAATTATTCATTATTTTTCCTCATTTTTCTCATGTAATTTTCATTTATGTTATTATTACTCTCTATCTTGTCAGGCTTAACTATATTATAATGTATACATGGAAACTTTGCTGGTTGCAATAACTTTTCATTATTATATTTTAATTTTTTTGTGTAATCAATATGTAACTGTTTGTTTCGTTAATAAATAAAATTAAAAAAAAAATAGAAAAAATATATGCAGTGATTTAGGTAGCAATTGGATAGTCTTGAGTCTTGCCAATTTTTTTATTAGTACCTACCTAATATACGCGTTCATGGATTGGATAATGTGTTTCTAGTATTTAAAAGCTTGGTCACATTTTACATTACAATATTCCTTCATATTTTCTTACTTCAAAAATAATGAATTTAAATAATAATGGCATAGGACAATTAATTATTATGGCAAACGTCAAAATGACAGTATTGATACCTTGGATGCGTAAATCTTCGAGTCAGGTTGAGCAATTAGCCAAATAATTATATTTGGCTCTTGATTCTCTCTCTGTACATACATATTCAAAGTGACATTTCACGATCAGCAGCCCTATGTTCTATCTAGTGATATCAAGTTGCCCCAGGGGCCTTATGTTAGAACTTGCGAGTTGTAGTCGCCCGGTCGACATGACGTCATATGACATCATTGTGACGTACTACCGGAGTGATAATAGCATTCGAGAAAATAACACTAGTCAAATGCTGGCGTTATTCATTGTCCCCATACACAAATAGGTGTTTCAGCGTAATAATATCTATGGTGAGCAGTGTGTGTTGGGCGGCTTACCTCGGGCGTGTATTGGCTGACGTCATAATTACGTCATGTCATCGGGTGACTTGATATCACTAGTTAGAACATAGGGCTACAGGTCAGACGGTGAGTGGGAGTGAACGAGTTTGTCCGTGTACTTAGAGCATACTGCACGATACAAGCCAAACAAAATCATCAACTATACCCATAAATAATTCTACTGGGAGAACAAAGAACCTAGTTACTATCTACATAGCGGCTAGTGAGTCCCAACCAATGATTCAACACTTGCTACTAAATATTAATGATGACCCCCAATTATTTCAGCATCGCTTGGACCGCAAACAAATCTCCACCGAGAACTTTCGTTTTGGGAAAAATTTAAAATACCTGTTCGCATTAGGATAATATAACGGACGGAGCTTTTGCAGCGGCGTACAACATCTTTAAAATATATATATTATATAGGTAGTTATAGATAAACATTATTATACTCGTGAAAATCAAATTTCATATACATACGACAAAATACAAATGAAAACAATGTAGGTAATATTAATACTTTCGACCGAAGGTAGTTGATGGAATTTGAATTTAAATTCTAATGGATTCATGCTCTGTACTATTCCATTTAAGTCGTTTTTTGCGACCCGGGTTTTGCCTTTCGGCATCTTGAGTGTGTGTTTGCCTTTGATGAGTGTACACGACGCCTGAAGATGCCGAAAGACGAAACCGGGGTCGCAAAAAACTACTTGAATGGAATAGTACAGAGCATGAATCCATTAGAATTTGAAAACAATGTAATTGATGGAGTATTTAAGCCGCAAACATGTGTTAGAATACGCGGTCACTTTTAGCATGCCATTGGCATGGTATTTGGACAGCTTGTTCTTTAATAAAATACAAGATAAAAAGAACTTTTTATACACAACGTTTTTAATTATGTTGAATTATTATGCTCAATATGCTCAAACTTGTACTTGATATGAAGTAAATAAAAAACAAACAAACAAAATATAGAATACTGAAATGTCATTTTGACATTTCATTTTGATTTCCATAGTAACGCACGTATATATGAATAATTTAGTTGCTGGGACCACCCTCTTAGTAACCAATAATAGTCTTTTACTTTTTACGGATTTTTCTGAAATAACTTTCCATGCAAAATAGAATTAACGGAAAATGAATTCAATTCTGCTTAAACATGGCTAAAAGTATTAAAAGAATGCATTGGCACCGTGTTCTGATATATTCTAAAAGTTTCAAAAGTCTAGATAGTCGGGAAGTTAGTTAAAAATCGATTACAAGATTTGTACTGGACAAACAACCACCGAACAAACAATAAATAATACGAGCTAATAAAAACGTTGTAATAAAATAGACCAATTTAATACGATTGGAATAAGGCAAGATCGTTAGCGTAGCGGTACTGTAGTTTTGTCAATTTCCAGGGCCATTTGGTTTGGTTCTTACTATAGATCCACCACTCACCAGTATAAGTGTCAGCTGAGTGAGGGCGCCACATTCTAAAATTTGACATACCATTCCAATGCTTTTTATATTATGGTGAGCTTAGTTCTAAATTCGAACGCCTGACGATTTATGATGGTATATCTATAGTATTTCGACACAATGCTGGTAGGGTAAAATAGAGGTTGCACTCACGTAGGTAATCGGTGGTGAGGTAAGATGAGTTGCAGAGTTACTATCCCACCGTGTAATCTTACTTTATTCTACCAAGATCAAGTACCTCACTGTACCAATTATTATCTCATTCATAGAGTTGGAAGGACAGCTAGTACTTGCTAAAGTACTGTACTCATGGCCCCCACATCCTGAAGCGGGCCCCCAAACTATAATGTTTGGCGGCCCCCCTACCTATTGCTAAGGGTAAAGGCAGTTTTATGCGCTGCAGTAGCGTTTTCCAAATGGTGTAAATGGTAAAATTAAGGTGTATTTTTAGCGATTTTTTGTATTTTTAATATTATGTAGGTACTTACATCCATTTCAATTATGGAGTTGTCGAGTATCGGTACACAGGTAAAAATTGCATCGTACAACCAAATATTATTATTATTATCATTGAATTAAATTAGCGCCGCAGACGATTTTTGTTACTGTTAGAGCAAATTTGTGATCTGTGTTTATCTCACTTATCTGATCGACTCGCCATGCTGGGCCCTTTCTAAGCCCGGGCCCCCAGGCTAGAGCCCTGTCAGCCCCTCCCCCCCTTGTGAGTGCCATGACTGGACCACTAAGTCGACCAATGAACACGGCATTTTAACGTCGTCCTTATATCAGTGGTTAACTTTTAAAACTGGACATGTCCCATATATGCCGAAAATGAGTTATTATCGGAATATCATTCTATAACCTCATACACACTTTGTTGACTTTCAAAAATAGCCACAAAACACCAATTTCATATTGAAAAGAGGTTTCAAAAAGTAGGTTGACATTCAAATAGAGACAAGTCCAACGTTGTTGACATTCGAAATGACACATGCCACTTTCAGCTAATGGCGGGACTGTATTGAGTCACGTGACCAAGTATAGTATTGTCATATAATCTGTTTGATTTTTGTCGCGTGCGTGTTATCGCTGTGTTTTTATTTGAAAAGTTCATTTATCTCTGAGGTGTGAATAGTGGACATGTCCAGTTTTGAAAAATAACCACTGATACGTAAATTTGTCTATGTTAATATCAAAAACCGTGAATTTAAGACGCTCAATTTGTCTTTTCTAGATATAGTTATTGCAATTATTTACAAGTGTTCAATGAATGTATTGTTTTAAGGGTCATGCAAGCCACTGTTCCCCGGCAGGTATGGGAGAGTACATTGTTTTCGAGTTGAGACGAGCAAAGTTGGATTTCGCTGAGAGCTGCCGAACGGGCCAGCGCACTAATGACGCCTCGTTACCGGCTGCCCGCCATCCGTTACGCCAAATTGACAAGCCGCCCTCCCCCCTCCAACTCCCCTCCGTCCGTGGGTCAGGTGAGAGATTCTGACATGTCTAACTCTCGCGGGGGCATAACGAGATAATTTACGGGGTGAGAATGTACCGAGTGGTTAACTATTATACTAACTAAGTGGTCTTGCAAAGAAGCATTGCGTCTACCTAATAAAGTATATATCTACATAGAAATTCTATAAGAATGTAGAAAGATTATATAATATTTTAACAATTAGACTTTATAACAAAATATGAAAGCCAATGTACCTACGGATTTACGAAAATGAAAACAACAGAAAAAGACTCCCTGCATTCTAACTACTTATAAAGTCTGTACTTAATTCCATCATAATTTCTACCACTGTTATGGAAAATGTCATCTAATAAACTAATGAAGACATCCAAATGGCCAGAATATCTTCTAAAGACTGCCAATAAATCCGTTTCGTGCATTGAAAAATGTTCTCAATTATTTTAAGGAATCACCACACGTATTTAATAACCATTTTTTCAGAGCTTAATGTGAATGACAAATTCATATATTTTATTAACTTCATAACTTTATAACTTCACAATAGTGTTTTTAAAATTGGAACACCGAAAAAACACACTCGTATTTCAGGATAAAAAAAATTCGAAAAATAAAAATTTATATTATAAGATAGGTAAATACTTAATCTTTCCATCTGGTTTATAGAAAAAAATACAACCGGAAAATTGTATTCATTACCGGATGAGAAACATAGTTAAATTTTAAGTAGGTACCTACACATATTTTTGACCACTTTATAGTTGCTGCATTATTCAGGCTAGGTATACGATCCGTAACTAGGTAAATAATTCTGGAAATTTGTACGTAAACAGTTCACCGCATGACACTTATTCGTGCGCCGCAGTACGTGAAACATGAGTTCGTGTAACGTTTATCAAAATGACGAGTGCTTCGTTGAACATTTCACCGTGGAGTATATTTGTACGTATGCTACAACACGTGGCAAATTTTATGAGATGTCTTTACTAGATTAGGTTAGGTTAGGTTAGGTTAGGGTTAACCTGATTGGAACAGTACTATTTTCAAACTATCGCCGCATTTTGTAAGATACGAACAAATGTATTCCACGGTGAAATATTCAACGAAGAACACGTAATTTGATAAAATGTTATACGAACTCATGTTTCACGTACTGCAGCGCACGAATAAGTGTCCCACGATGAACTGTATACGTACAAATTACATGTAACCGTATACGATCAATGAATCGAAAATTATAATGAAAGCACTTCAATCCGTAGTGTAAAACGTTATTTGAGGTGAAACAAAGTGGTCATTATAGATTAATTATTTTCATGTAAAAAATATTTTCCTGACGGTTTCTGTCAGATCAATCTCTTTTGTCGAGATCTAATGAAGAATTCAAAATTAAATTCATTAAAATCTTGATGAGGAATTACGATAAAGGAATTAATTAACAGGTGGGATACGCAAAATAGAGTTTAAAAAAAAGCGTTAAGCGATTGATATTTTTCAGAGTGCCATCAAACTTGATAACCGAAATAGTGTAGTATGACGTGAAAACAAAGTGGGAACCGCAGGTTTACATAACATCCATAAGTGGTTTAATGTTAAAAGCGCCTGTTATAATATGTTAATACTGTCCTATTATAGTAAAATATACTATCGTTTGATTGACAAAATTCCATAGAATATGACTTCAAGAGAAGAAGATATTACCAAAATAAATGCTGTTGGAAAACACTAGTAGCTAATACTCTTTTCTATGCTAATTTTGAATTTTCCTTATAACGCTGTATATTTATAATATTGTACCTAGATACGTGAGCCGATATTATTCTATACGCTCCACCCGTCCGACTAACATATTCAATTAAATTTATATTGGAAAACGGCCTTTCACAAAATATACGGACAAACATGAGTATAAGAGAAGGTACGCAAAATCCGGCCCGAGTATGTAAAAAATAAATTTCCTCTTAAAGGGTATCCACGACCGACTACCGGAAGATCCCATACGGAAGATTGGGGGTGGGGGTTTAAAAAACGGGGCTTGGGGGTTGAATCAGGGGGTGAGGTGAGTGGTTCATGCGCCGTCCATACATCTGCCGACGAATCCACTTTATTGGCTTCAATAAAATATGAACACGTTTGAATAGCCGCCATGGAGAGGAAACGGAGGACAGTAGCGCCACTATGGCAATCGGCTTAGATCTAGACACAATAAGGACCCCCTTTACCTATTATAATATATGTATAAAGTTTAATTAGTATATTATCATGTTTTAATCAAAAGTACTCTTTAAAGCAGTACTTTTAATCAGAATAAAAATTTACGTAAAAGCGGTTGAAAATAACTTCGCTAAAATATTTGAGTGAAGCTGAAAAAAATACTAAAACTTAATATTTAATAAGAAAGTTAATTTGAATTAAATATTTATTTCATTGGCAGTCAATTTTATTTTGTTAACGCCCACCTTTGTCAAAAACTGGTAACATTTTAACACAATTGTAAATTCACAAAATAAATTATATAATTATAATGCAGATAATATTTCAGACTTGTATTTATTATGCTAATATATTGTATAACCTTTTACGATAGCTTGATTATTAAAAACATAAAGTATAGCAGACTTAAACGGAAACCAATATAATGTTTTTCAAAAAGTTAAAGTATGTTAAAAGACAGACCCGTGAATGTGTACACAGTGTTACCATCATAATAATTCATCAATAAGACGTGTGAACCGGTTTTTTTTTTAAACGATTAAATTTGATGTTGAATTTGGCAAAATTACATCAACCACTGTCAGGAGAGTCATCTAGTATTGCCAGTAAAAAGATTTTTTTGGATTTGACCACTTTTGAAAAATACATCACGATATGTACTAAATTTTAATAATCAAGTAGGTAATTACAAATCATATAAATTGTGTAATGTTATTTAATTATCAATAATTAAATGCTGAATCTCATAAAAAGAAAAATAAAAATCATGTATTGTTGGCCAGAGCTTATTTTTAAATACTATTATAATAATACTATATATACATTGATCGTTATAGTTACACATACATATATCTCTGAATATATAATATTTGAAAATAGAAGAGATTTTGAAAACCAGTTTTAATGAGATTTTTCCAAAATTAAACATCTCGAAGAAATCGTTTAAATAAATCATAAAAATGTCCGAAATCCCCATTAAAAAGTTTTCGGCATCTCAAAACTAGTCACGCTACTGAATGGAAATCTAGAGTGGTGGGGATATACGGGGGGCAGTTAAGATAGCCGCCGAAATTGCTTTTCAGAATGCACCGTTCTGGATAAGTTTCAGGGTGGTTAAGGGGTAGCTGGGGGCGCGTGTGAGATGGGGGCAAGTTTTGACCGCGACGTGTTAAACTCTTGGGGGAGGAATCCACAAATTATTCGTTAATTACTAATGCTCATGATTCATATTGCAATTATAATAGTACATGTATAATTTTAATATACGATAGCAGGTGAATGGGTTTGTGCACAGATGTTTATTGTTCAATATTGTATGAATTGAGATAATTTAATCTGAAAGAATTGAATCGATTGAAAATTGAAATGTAGTTAAACGAGACAACAATACACTGTTTGGGCTACAAGGTTTTCATCTGTACATATTTGTTTGTTTATGGACTTTGGCATTATACCTAATTTTTATAGGTATTGTCATATATTTCTTTCCCTTTCTGATTTCAATAGTTTATTAGAATAATCTCAATAAGAACATTATAAAACAAATAGCTTACGTTTCTCGTTACTATACTGAAAACTCTTGTAAATATATTTGCGGGTTACATGTAAATTGTGCGTAAAACATTTCACCGTAGCATAGTTCGCCGTGAGCTTTCTCATCGGAAAGAGATGACCGTATACTATACTGTATCCAATTTTATTAGAAATTCAATTTTCATAGCTGATTTTGGTAAAATTCATAAATTATTCAAGAATGAAAACCTAACATAACAAATAATCCAGTATATCGGCTATTTTCAAAAAAAAAATCTGCTGGCTTCCTGTAAAGTGTAAACCGACAAGAATCGTGTTTTATTTAGACATGAATTTTATGTCAGTACTATACGACCCAAAGAGGTTGGACGGTCTTTAATATACGGCCATATATTTCCGATACAACATTTCACGGTGCAAGTGCGATACGGTGAACTGCATACGTAGGTACAAGTTTCCGGACACGATATTTGCGAGCGTACTTAATAAATATAGTAATAGGTACTTATTATTTTTTATAATTAAAGTTTATAATGAAGCCCTAAGAAATATTTTCAACCCGTATAGTATGTAACTTTTTTTGTCAAGCTGGATATTTCAATTTTAATATGAGTACAATATTTTTCTACTATAATAATATTTGATGACAGAAGATTTTTAAAACAAATTTGCTGTAATAGCTTGTGTATTAAACTGGTTAGATACATTTTATTAATTAATTACCATGAAATAGCACGTACCACAATCATATATGCTCACATTAGGAGCGGTATCGAGCAGCTAGTATTGCATTACAATTATTGTAATCAGTATTTTACGGATTGAAACATTGGTAGAAGTAATAAAAAATCCTCCCACGCAGTTAAGTGTAGCGCACACGTACACACATATCTCACACTGCCTCAACTTTCCATGGCCATAAAACAAAACGAAGCAACCCTGTCCGATTGCTTCCGACTTGACCGTGCCCCCACAGCCCCACGCCGTATCAGCCCCCATCCCCCCGCCCGTCCAATCTCCATCTAATCCGGTCATCCCCGAGAAATTCATCCCTGGCGATGTTCCTCGGCAGCATTCCGCATCGGATATAAATCTGAGATAGCGCCGGTCCATCTCGTTTTGAATTATACGCGCGGAGTATCCCCCACGCTCTACCTTACCCTAATATCCCCGCCAATTGACATGAGGTTTTTTTTCGCGTAACGATAAATATGTATAAATACATTATGTTCAATATAATCCATTATCAAATTTATGATGGAGCTTAAGGTAAAATATGTATGACGTTTATAGAATCAAAAGCAGAACTATCCAGAAATGAATATTTTGAATTATCGTATTCCATATTTTTTGTAAGAATATTCAATTATAGATAGTTCAATTTTTGTTCAATATAATCCATTATCAAATGTATGGTAGAGCTTACGATAAAATACGTATGACGTTTGTGGAAGCAAAAGTTGAACTATTCACAATTTAATATTTGAAACTATCGTATATTATATCTTCTTTTTTTTTTTTAAAGAATATTAAATAATAGCGTGTCCGGAAATTTGTGCGTATGCCGTTCGCTGTATCACACTTCACTGTGAAATGTTGTATCAGAAATGTATGGTCGTATATTAAAGACCGTCCAACCTCTTTGGGTCGTACAGTACTGAGATAAAATTCATGTTTAAATAAAACACGGTTCTTGTCGGTTTACAGGAAGCCAGCGACAAAAAAAAAAAAAAAATAGCCGATATACTGGATTTTTTGTTAGGTTGGGCTAGGTTAGGATCTAATAAAATTTGAACATTATTGTCTGCAATGCTCCATGAATAACGCGTATTTTTTTTCATTTCTGTGCTATAGAGATGACCGTATAGTACACGGTCATCTCATTCCTATTAAAAAGCTCACGGTGAACTGAGCTAGGGTGAAATGTAATACGTACAATTTACATGTAGCTACCTAACCAAATAATAGAAAGTTAAATTTTTGATTTCATACAACACATTATAATAAATTATTTCTACCTTATACTTCAATAACGTATTGATTTTGTATGCACTTTGATCATGTTGATACATTCTTATATTTGAAATCATATAATTTTAATTGGCACAATTTGTGATTAGTTCCGTTTTATTTGTACATAATAACAACAGTGATGTCAGCCTTTGAATTAGGGTTGCCAACCGTCCCGAAAAACATGTCCTTATCCCGAATATCAGTTGATCTATAAATGGTACGCAAAATGTATTGGAATATTACAGTACAGCGACTCATTTTTAAGAAGTCAATACGTACCTCGTGGCAACAGTGGAATATTTTCAATTTATATTTTGAAAGAATATTTAACAAAAATATGGTTCTGGAGGAAAACTTACAATGTTAAATTTAGTTTATACTTGTACCGAAATTGTCTCAGAAAAGTTGGTCATCGTACTCTGAATATTGGACGAGGTTAAATTATCCACATTTTGGTTTTCAAATTAAGCATTAAAAAACAACTACTCAATGTGATCAGGCAAATGGATAAGAAGCCAACAAAAAAAGGGTTATGTTTTATCTATTGAAAAAAGAAAAACAAATACATCTTAAAAGTATGCACAGTAATATCGTATAATGTAAGTAGATACAGTTAAAAACATAAAAATATTAGTCAGGTACATGAAAAAATACATTTGAACTGATTTCTTTTATTGTGTTGACTGTCAATTCATGGTGGAAATGTATTATATTATTGATTTAATTTAATAAAACACGCCTCACATTTTCAACTGAGGCGGACGAAACCGGTCCAGCTTTATTTATTAAAAGTGGAATAAGTACTAAAAAAATGTGTTTTATTCAATTAAGTAAATCAATAATACATTTGAACTACACTTCTTGTGGAAATTTGCTGCTCGGATGACATAAATTATAATCAGCCTGGGATAACCAGACCCAAAAATATGCATATAAATATGCAATATATTAATATATTAACATTAAAACTTAGAAATAATTAAATACCATGTAATTCTGTTGAAATCAATATTAGTGTACAATTTGTATGTTTTTATTACAAACAAATTTGGGACTCGATCTTGACATCAAAAACATACCGTAAACCAGCCAGTAGTCTAATAAAGTGGCTGCAGTACTGTCGTCACATGGGCGGCAGCTCTGGTTCGGCAATAAAAGACTGGGCGAGGGTATGAGGCAGGATTGCGCCGGGGGGCAAGAGGCGGTTGGTGTCCGGAAGCAAACCGCCCGGAAAATTGTCAATTCCGTTTGGCCCGGTGTCACCCTCGCCCAGTCTTCCCCACCCCCTCCCACTTGGTCTCACGACTATAACACCTCCTTTAAAAACTCATCCCCGTGTTTCGGAGACTGTGCCGCGATCCAATCAGTTTCGTATTGGGAGATGTGTGTAAGATGTCATTCGGGGCAATGGGAAATAAAAAAGGATTTTAATGCGGGTGAATGAGGAACGCGTAAAACAAACGCAGTAAAAAATGTATCGAGTATTCTTTAAGAATTTCACATTTAATAATACTATTGTTGATATGCTACAAACCGTCGCAAAAAGGTTTGTTGATATTCGAAAGAAAAATTTTGACAACGATATTAGAAACCAAAAAGACGACATTTGACATACATACAACACAATAACGAAGTTTTTTTTTTAATTGGTGAACCCAAGATAATCCAAAATATCATGATTGAGACCAAGTGCACACAATAACCACTTGTAGGTACGACCGAACGTACAACAATGTGACTTGTGCACTGAAAAGCTACGTACAGTATTTAAAATGCGGTAAAATGCAATGTATAACGTCTGGTTAAGGGTTGTATCTACGCGAGGCGTAATATGACTTGGCCATCTCCAAAGAATAAACTTATTTATAACTAGTATCTTTCGAAGTCTTGCCCATTTTTTGAATAATAAAATGTCTAATTCTTGTCAAATTTGGGATCACAAAGATTATAAATATAATTTTTTATCGTAAATAGTTCACTTTAATAATGTCAACATAAATTTTACTAATGGTTTTATAAATGCGTTTAAAAATTAATAAACCTAAAAAATCTTAACACCACTACACATGGATATACTGAAATATGACTATATTCAAAAACATTAAATCGAGAGGTTTAAAAGAATACTATTTTATGTAATAAAAATACTTTATGCAGGCATCAAATGTTTAAAATAAATATAAATGATAATAAGGCTGGCTTCAAAATTATATAAATAGATTATCTACAACGTTTAAGAAGTGTTCAGGCTAATGCTTTGAAAATATCATAAAATCTCCATTTTGACCTACGTTGGGCATGTGGGCCGTTAATATTATTTAATATTGCTCTGATGCGTATAAGCTGGGTTTGGCATTACGCTGTGTATGGGCGGCGTTGAAATGTGCTCGCCAAAAGCTACAACGATGCAGTCGAGAGGACTCAGTTGCATGGCTGACGAATGAGTAGGGTTTGGCGATACGCCACCGGAATACCATAGTTATGATGGCTGGGCGGACACGACATCCGGATTCTCGGTGCGTCCAACTGGCGATCCAAGGTAAAGACCAAGAGATGGTGCAGAACAATGCAGGAGACGGCCGGGGTCCACATAGGGTTGTAGAGCCAATAATAATAACTTATATTGTTTAGTAACTTTGATAATCACGTCACGTGATCGAGTTGGGTTACCGTGAAGTGTATTATTTCCCCTTCTCTTATATTTTGATAATTGAATTATTACAATCCCATAAATTTGCATAAAGTTAATTTGCACCGAGATCTTTGAGAAGTTAGGCAGCAGTTGATAGTTTGAGAAGTCAAGTTAGTGTCAACCAATCAGGGACGCGTTAATTAAACATATCCAAATTACGGAAACTAAAGTTGGTCGAGCGCTGGAGGGTACTGTACTGCTGCACTTTCATTGGTTTGTGTACAGTTTATAGGGTGACCGATATTTGTAAGGGAAGAATGGAACGGTTATTGTTTTTTTCAAAAATGCTGTCAGTCACGGCCATGTTGGTATATAAATCCAATGTCAATTTATTACAAATATTAAATTAATATATATTTTTTTAATTTAATTAAATAGGTTTTATTGGTGGGTTCATGTAATCAGCAGGGGGCGCGGAACTTTTGTTTCGTATTACTCAAAGTGAATGATATTAACCACCTCATCCTAATCAGCAAACTAAAGATATACAAGTTGATTTCCATTAAAATTAAGTATAAATTTACCTAAGGCCAAGAATTTGTAAAACCTCAAATCTATATATTGTGATGTCATAGTGTTGTATACTGTTATTTAATAAAAACAACATTGTTTTACGCAACTCATATACTATTTTTGAGGAGCAAGTTATTTCTATACGTTGTGTTCAAGGTCATATGGGTAAAAAATCCTTGTTCTCTCGAGAATCTCGCAGAAGTAGGTTAATGCCAAATGGAGGAGCATCTTTGTCGCTTTTAAAAGCTTGTGCATAGTTTTCATTTTGAATACTTACTTATATAGACTTTTATGATCAGTGTTGATTGATTATTGGTAATCTAGATTCTAGACAAATGAAACAGTTTCTGGCCGTCATCAAATTACTTATAAGAATTAAGTACTTATACATTGTATTTTATTTTAATAACTTTAGTGTAATATTATTTCACAGATTTGGGTCGATTCTATCTGCATTGAAATAGTATTCGCTCCGAATTCATCAAAAACGCCACAATATTTTATATTCAGTGAGTACCTACCAAAAAACTGAATTGGCTCTAAATACACATAAAGCCCAAGCAACGTTGTTGCTAATAAAAACAATACGAATTCATTTAAGTGGGACAATCCCATAAACAGATAACACAATATGGTCACCCTTATATACGACGATGTATTGCAATGTGAGCGAAATTGCATGAAAGGGTGGCCACCCTCATTCGGCGGTGCTACAGTCAAATATTTAGGCGATTCAAACCAACCCCTTTCTTGTTCACTTTCCGTTTGTATGAAGCAATCCAACAAAGGTGATAAGAAATTTTAATTAAATAATATTAGATGAATATACTTAATGATTTGTGTACTGTGATTTTATTGTTAATTAAACGATTTATTTATTATACACGTTTAAAAATATATTAAAAAAAACTGATACTGATTTCATTCTAAGCAGACAATACTTTCCCTGGTTATTAATAAATTAATTATGTGGATTACTACGTTTGTATACTATCATAAAAACCATCAGCTGGGGTGGATCCATTGCTAAATTAAGGCCTCTCCTAGATTTTTTCCAATTTTATAGTTATATTTTTTTTGCCATCACGTACATACTTCTGCCGAAATTAACTTTTGTCGATGCAGCGGATTTTAGAAAGACCTTGTAGTCGTTCAATACCGTTGAGCGTTGGTAACACTGTATTTATAGAATTTAATTAGAAATAATTTAGTGATGAATAAAAGTAACTGTGTAAGCAAAATACAAAAAAACCATTAATAATTAAAATTAATTAATGTATACCTACACTTGAAAACAATATTCATGTAATAATGTAACATAATGTAAATAATGAGTATACTTAAAATAAACATAAAACAAAATTCAACTTTAAGCCTCAGGTTTAAAACTTAGTAACAACATTCAAATACACGGGTTTTTCATTGTTTTTATTAGCAAATTAGTGAATTTATACACTAAAACGATTATATTGTGACGTTTTTTGGTTGTTGGCTACCTTGAATTTTGAAGCGATTTACCTTATTTCCTCGATTATAAGACGAATATTGTTTTCCTATTTCTGTGTCTCTGAATTCGGCATGCGTCTTATAATCGATGTTGTCATACAATCGCTGTAAAATTCCGCAGTTTTGATGGGAGTAGGAATGGGACAACTGGACGCCAGGACAATTTAACGCCGCACTGTCATAGACACGTATGCAGAACGTAGACGAGGAATTTTAATCAGTTTCTATCTACTACTTCGTAGTTTTAATTCATTTTACTCTTAACACAATGTTTTTTTTATTGCGGATTGAGAATTACCATGCCAAAGGCTTTATATAAAATAAAAAACTCTTTTTTCGTTGGAACTTAAACATATGCACGATTAAATCATTATTTACGTGTGCATATTTAAATTCTCACCAACTATTAAATCATAATATAATAATTTAAATATAAATAATAATATTAAATATTTTTTTTTAAAAGTACCTAACGTGTATTTAATTTTAAATCGCGTGCCATCCAGTTGTCCCGGCGCCAAATCGTCCTAGACCCGTTTTGATGAATCATCACTGATTACTGACAGTAGGGGGTCAGTTGTCCGGCGCGGCGGTGCAGGTAGTTGAGTTACAGTAGCCACTGCCTAAACGCATTTGAGTTTGAATAACAATTTTGTCACTATTTACCGTTTAAAATGTCAGCAAGAAGACTACAATATTGTTATCCTGCATTAAAAAGAAAATTTATTGTGTATGCAGAAGAGCATGGAAACAGAACTGCAGGACGTAAATTTGTCATAAGTGAAGCGAATATTCGTCATTGGAGAATTGATCGTATTGTTATTGTTTTTTTTAATTTAATAAAATGTACCTACATAAATACAACGAAACCAAACTCTTAACTATATGTCAAAATATTTCTATGGATCAAATAAAGTATATAAAATATCAACACGTTTAAATAAATTCCAATAGTCGCTCGACTTCCTGAAATTGCGGTATGTATACCTGTTCAATAATGTAATATATTGCATTACCAAACACATTGTATACTCGATCCTGGATTGGATTGTACAGCTATGCAAATTGAAAGTGATGTTTATGTTTCATGAATTTATATTAAATATTTTCATCGATATTGCATACTTTCTGACGGGGATTGATATAAAATCGGTAAGTAATTGAAAAATCCTTTTTCTTTGAGGTACCCCAACAATATATTATTTATTTATACACCTTTGGAAGTACGGTAGTTTCTGTCAATTCTAATTCGAAATATGACCCACCTTTATGATTTCATATTATATAGACAATGTACTGAATATATTATTATAAGCTTGCGAACTTGATTCGTTTTCTAAATAACCTGATTTTTAGAACACAAGCTTTTGAAAGTCAGTGTAAATTAAAATAATACAATATTACATAATATTATGTAGATACTGAAGAAACTATTAATCTTTTATAACTTAATATATATAATTTTTACGTTACACCTGAATTTGATATAACCAATGTGATGATTTGTGACAAGGGGGATAGGGGAGAGCAGTGCTCGAAATGGATCGGAACGCACCGGTTTATACAATCGGTAAATTTATCGCTCCGTCTCGTGGAAAAAATAATTTGACCGTCTGACCTAGATAGGCCATTAACAAAAAAATTAACACACTTATTTTCATAAAATTTGATGACTTCATATTTTCAGAAAATTGTCATGCGCTTCGGTTCGTAAACTTTTCCATTTCGAGCGCTGGGGTAGAGTCGTATAATTCACTACAGGATGAAATCCTTTATAAGCTCACGTCATTGTGTACGTTGTGTACCACGTACTTAAACTAAAATTAATTATTTCATCGATCCAGCGGCCTCTAGGTTTTTATTTCAGACATTTTCTACCTCTTGGGTAGCATTGACTGAATAAACTACAATTAAATTCAATAAATATTTACAAGCCACTACGTTCCTCAAATTTCTAGAAAATATGCTCACTTTTTCCAATACCTACGATGAAACGGAAGAGAGTAAATGTTTACTGACGTCCATACAAACTATTTTTTTTTAAATAATAAATCGAGCCCTAACGATACATTTCATATATGTCAATAAATTATATGTATATCATAATATACGATTTAAAGAATAGGAGTTATTTAAAATATAATCGATTGACTCCTTCAAATGACGGGTCATACCCTCCCTCCAGTCATACAGATGGTGCAATACAAGAAATACTTAGGGAGATCGAACGAAGGTAGTTTTTGAATGACTTCACGATGAACATGACTACGAAGTATAGTGAGTTGGGAAGCAGTATTTTTCGTACTGGCAATATTTTCCATCTGGCAACATACAAAAATATGCGTGGTAATTATTACTTTGCAATCTTCAAGACAAGCAGTTCTTATTATTTTAAATACGTAATACTTATCTACATTGTAATTCGATACATAATCTTCTGCGTCCAATAATTATTGATGTGTTCAACTTAACCAAATAATAAATTGTTAACTTTCTTTTGAGAATAACTTGACAATAATTGGAAATTTCCAAGGCATGGTCCCGAAGCTCTCTTCCACTATTTATATAGCACATAATATGCAGCTAGTGATACCATATATAATTCGAATTCCTATGACTAGGTAATATAAACACGATTTTTTTTAAATAACACTACACTAAATAAAACTTTGGATCATGGTTGCATCCTCGAGAGGTTTTTTTAACATTATTTTAAATGAGAAATAATAAGCAACCATTGATTTTTATCTATCACATCCACCTAAAGATGTATTGATAAAACAGCATGTATTGTGAATTTATTTTTCAGACATAGAATTTGAAACCGAACGATTCAAAAATGGATATTCTGCCACCCGTATTGGGAAAAATACTCATGTTACATACATTTATCGACGAGTAAAAAGTTTATCTCCAGGGCATAATTATTATTGTACCTATAACGTCATGCGTTAATCTTATCCCCATTTTCTCATCTTTAAGTATTGGGGTTGAAAGAATGACTAGCAACCAATTTTAATTACCATAAGTCAGAGTATGGACCTAATAGGTTGAGCAAGTGGCTGACATCCATTTATCGTATAAAACAAAATCTGTTTCTACAACCACCACTCTGTGGAGACCCATACGATCTTATTAGGATCGGAGATGGTCGGAAAAAAAAATCTACATGTTTGTTTCTTTTTACGGTTGCACAATTAAAGTATATTTTTTTAAATTTATCTATGAAAAAATGATAAATTAATACCTGCCTAATAATATTAATGACAAGACTCATGTTTCAAATATTATTAGTCGACATGGTGATTTCTTTACGTTACGTCACAATAGAATGTACAAAAACAAAATTGTAATAATATAATATAGGTACATAAGTATAACAAGTAGTCCATTCCATTACGGAATCCTTTCAGAGGCAGATCAGAGAGGGGACGCCGGGGCAAGTGTAGTCTCTCGGCCTTTCGGGGCAAGTCACTTCCTCCCAAACAATCGCCTGGTAGAGTGCCAGTGATATGAGCGATATACATTTTCCATTAGGCTCTCTGAAAACGACAAGTCAGTTTTTGTGGCCTCTTTGCACCCCCTGCCCCACTTTCTGGCCCCCGTCCGCCCAACCCCACCCCCCGCGCCAATGCCCTAAAACACTGCGACATCTCATCCGCTACGTGATCCATTTCCGAGTTAGAAGCAATCTTATTCAATATCCCCTTTCTGGTCCTCCTGCTTGATACAGGACAGGACTTTTCAATTCATACATATTTTTGCCTTTTTTATTCAGCTATGAAGTCTGAGCTGAGACTTATATAGCTGGAAATTTATATAAGATTAACGCTTTCGCTGCTGAATAGATAATGAGATTTTAATTGCCCCCTTTAAAATGCATGTTAATTACATCGATCGGCCGCCTGGTCATTACGCACCGTGTGCGTCTTCCGCGTCCAAAGTATTAATGATTATAAAAACAAAATACAAAAAGTTTTCATAATATTACATGTTAGTTTTAACGATGTGGTATTATAATTTATACTTGCAAGTTACATTCTCTCAGAAACATTTAGATACACAAAACGCTTTGATATTTTGGCGAGCTATAAATATATTAAGATTAAGTGGTAGGTAATTATTGATAATTTTGATTTCATAAATTTTCAAGAAGTTTTCGTCTTTAGCCATCAGAAAGCAGACATATCCAAACAACGTGATATTTTATATCTTCATTGTCACTTACATATTGTCATTTAGGATCATGCTATACTTAAACGAGCTAATTTTAGTTTCAGTAAGTATATGTTAGCCTTTTAAATATTAAAATTATTTATTTTCTATATCTCTTCGTGGAAAGACAATAATCTAATATATAAAAATTAATATTTGTGTGTTTGTTTGTTCGTATTTAATGCGCAGCCATACCGTTCATCCGATTGCAATAAAACTTTGTAAACTTATTGCTTGCACTTGCGGAAAGAGTATAGGCTATACTAATATATAAAAATGAATGTCTGTATGTCTGTCTGTCTGTGTGTCTGTCCCGTATGCGTTCCTATACCATTCATCCGATTGCAATGAAATTTTGGTGAGTGGTTGTATGCACACCCATGAAGGTTTCTGAATTAGAAAAATCATCATGTTTTTCTTCTTCTTCATTCTATTTTCTTTTATTCGTATGGTTCCTATACCATTCATCTGATTGCAATGAAATTTTGGTAAGTGATTATATGTACGTCCATAAAGGTTTCTAAATTATAAAAATCATCACCTTCTTCTTCTTCTTCATTCTATCTTCTTTTATTCGTATGGTTCCTATACCGTTCATCCGATTGCGATGAAACCTTCGTCAGTTGTTGTGTTAACACCCGCAAAGGTTTCTGAAACAGTACAACCATCTTCTTCTTCTTCTTCTTCTTCTTCTTCTTCTTCTTCTTCTTCTTCATTTTATCTTCTTTTATTCGTATGGTCCCTATACCATTCATCCGATTGCAATAAAACCTTCGTCAGTTGTTGTGTTAACACCCGCAAAGGTTTCTGAAATAGTACAACCATCTTCTTCTTCTTCTCAATTTTATCTTCTTTTATTCGTATGGTCCCTATACCATTCATCCGATTGCAATAAAACCTTCGTCAGTTGTTGTGGTAACACCCGCAATGGTTTTTGAATTAGTACAACCATCTTCTTCTTCTTCTATTCTATATTCTTCTATTCGTATGCGTTCCTATTCCATTCATCCGATTGCAATAAAATTTTCGTCAATAATTGTGCCAACACCCGCGAAGGTTTCTGAATTAGTACAACCATCTTCTTCTTCTTCTTCTTCTTCTTCTTCTTCTTCTTCTTCTTCTTCTTCATTCTATCTTCTTTTATTCGTATGGTCCCTATACCATTCATCCGATTGCGATGAAACCTTCGTCAGTTATTGTGGTAACACCCGCAATGGTTTTTGAATTAGTACAAGAATCTTCTTCTTCTTCCTTGGTTCCTATACCATTAATCCGATTGCAATGAAACTTTGGTGAGTTGTCATGCGCATGCCCACGAAGATTTCAGATTTAGAAAATCATCTTCTTCTACTATTCGTATGCGTTCCTATACCATTCATCCGATTGGGATGAAACTTTTGTCAGTTGTTGTGCGCACACCTGCGAAGGTTTCTAAATTATTATTATATAAAATACAAAGTTTCTTGTTTGTTTGTTCCATCCAATTTTGATTTTTTTTTTTACTACATATTAATAACATTAATAACGTTTTCATATTTTGGATTCAATTTTAATTTAGTGTTCTTATGTTTGACCTTTACTCCTATTAAAATTATTTTCATATTGCCGTATTGTATTACACAGATATTTTAATATTAAAAAAATAATTACCTCTTATTATTTTTCAAATATCTAAGATAAATATAACCACGAAGCGACCCTGTGCGAAGCCGGGTACTTCAGCTAGTAATATGATAAAAAACAATAAATATATAATATTTTCATTTACCGAATAATTTATAAGATTTGAGAATGTAACATTCTTTATTGAATATAATTATATAATTCGGAAAAAAGAAGCATTATAATATGCATTAGAGACAATTTTGAAAAATATATGGTGCCGGGTAAGACTCGAAACCGCACCCATGGGACAATTGGCTTTTACCAATTTTGCCACCTGCACCCAATCTAATTACGACGAAATTAACTAATAGTCATGTTACTAAAGAGCGTATTTTTGGCTTTCTTTTCATATTCCAAATATACCTACTCGTGACCGTTTTTTTTCGCGCGATAATTTTCCGCGAAGCGGTTGTCGTAGAGAATGGTACTGTATAGCAGTTTTCCCATTATCATACTGATACAACTCGGAAAAATACCCACTTCAGCGTATTGTAAAAGCTGCTATAAGTACTTACTATTTCGTGTTACACTACAAGCGTTTGGCAAAAAAATAACGTACGAATTTTTATCAACTGTGAAGCGGTGGTTACTCTTAGCAATCCGAAACTCCACTATACAAAAATGCATTATATATTAAGATTAAAACATGATTTAGGTACTTACCTAAAATTAATAGATTGCTCAGTGCTCAATCAGAAAAGGTAAAACTGGAATGACAAATGGGTGGTGTATTAGGTGCAATCGAAAATACATTGTAAAGGAATAAGGAGAAGGGGTATCACACGTAATATTTCGAATGGAAGATACACGGAGATACACGTGCAGCATATAGGTGACAGCAAGACTTTCAATACGATGTTTTGCGATATAAATTGGACAATTAAGATTTTGATGGACGAGAGTCATCGGTGTGCAGGATTGGCGTTTGGCGACAGAGTGACCAAGAGAAATGGTTCAAATGAAACTTAACCGAAAAAATGGTTAAAAAATTTAAATCTGAATAAAAAACTTTGGGTAAAATTGTATGTGATTTTGACTAATTCCCCTTTGAGTTCAGGGTCAAATAATGTGATTGCATGCTTGTTTCTTTCTGAAATCATCTTTTCTTTATCATGGAATCAGATAGAGCACTTAAAACTATATGAAATACATCCTTCTGTACATTAAAATAAGTTATTTCATTGATTTTTAGAATGCCTAGTTAATGTTTCCCATAGAACAATAATTAAATTATATTTAGATTCTTAAGGTCATGTTAAAAGGGTTTTAAATTTCATCTTCAATACTATCGTAATATTATGCATAGGTACACTAGGGAGTTTAATATAATCCGTTCCTGGCTAAATGTAAATGAAATAACCTTTCGGGCGATATTAAAATAATGCTTTTTAAAAAATCACTTCGACGTAAAGCATTAAAGAAATCACTTCTTCGAATGCGGCCCTCTCCCAAACGTCTAGGGGCAGTTGGGGCAATGGAATCCATTTGGCTTAGCCAACCCCTTCCATCCACTCCGCGCACCAGCCGACCCGTCCCCCTTCGCAACCCACTCGCTCCCACCTCCCCATTTGCCGTCTTACGTTGTCACGTCAAGTATTTCGGTGTGACTTTATGAAAACTTCATATTATTATATGATAGTGTTTTGCAGAAAGAGCAGTTTTGTTCTTCGAATGTAACTGGCAAAGTTTTTTTTTTTTATATATAAAAAGCTTCTTGTGAAAAGAATGTGAGCTTTTAAAATCCTTTAAAGCATCGTACTATTCTCTCTATAATATATAATATATATATACAATATACTTTATTAGGCGATATCTAAGAGGACATATTTATTTATTTATTTATTAAGAAAACAAAATATCTTGAGCATTACAAATCTAAATTCAAGACGTTCACAACATGAGATTTACATTATAACAAATATTACCCTCACAAGAGAAAAGAATAGAATATAATATATATTATATTATATAATAATAATACTAATAGTTTTAAAAAAATACAATTTTATTCAGAAAAATAAAATTTCGAATACAAAATACATAGTATGTTACCGAAAATTTTTACGTCTTTGGGGAGCGCATTGACTAGTCTTGCACCCCTCGCTAATGGTGCCCGATATGCTTGACACGAGGAAACGGTTCCAATACAGAATAAATCATGGCTGCGACCACGTATGTAATTGACAGGTGCATGTAAATTCAAATTCATTAGGACACCAAGATTGGAAACCATCCCTCGCGATAATAGGCAAAAGTGTTTCATAAGCAGACGAGACCTACGAGATTCAAGAGAGTGAAAAGTACGCATGCCTTGTAGAAAGGCAGTCGGAAAATAATCATTTGACGAATTAAATTTTGTCACTGCTTTCGTTATGCATTATTTATGCATAACGAAATAAATGAAACGAAAAAAATGCATAAAGTTGCTTGTTTATTTTTCAAATACCTACCTTATAAATACACTTACCTCTCTAGACCCCTTACGTTTACTAAAATCTTATATTGTGGTGCTGTACAGAAATCCTTATGTCTCTTCACACGTGAAAGTGGGGCGACTTTATCAATGACGTGACCATAACTGTAGCCAAGCCGACGCATATAGTTTGCGAGGATATGAGAGAAGAATATTATGAATACTCACTATGTGCTTACATGAAAGCACTTTAAATCGTAGACGTCACTATTCATTCATTCATTATACAAAAGCTTAGGTAAAGATGAAAACAAATTAAATAACATAATGACCGGTTCTTGGCCGATCTCCCAAAAAGAGCACTTAGCTGATTTGGTTTGCTTTATGTTTATTTCATTTTACGTTTTGATATGTCTTATAATGAAAGGAATTCTGAATAGCTTTTAGTAATTTTGATTTTTCTTTGAATGCCATTAAATCTATATTTTTCATTTAATACAAAAGGGTGACATTGCACTCTTCAATAGTGGGATAAATAGAAAAAAATAATTGACAATATTTATTTGCGTCAAATCCCTATTTTCAAAATCATTCACGGCATTACCGCAAGAATGTTCTAGTAAGTGCAGTGTAAAAACTAGTGTTCTACCAACAGTACAACGCGACAAGTGCTCGCGTATTACAAGCAGTGAACATATTAATACTCATTCAAACTGGAAACGCAAATCAATAGGATAATAATATAATAATTATTAATGGTATATGGTTGAAGAACGAAAGGTTGAAGTACTAGACCAACCGCCTCACACCACACCTGGTCTTAATCGGGTGTATTACGAGGTTCTATAATTGGATGTTATGGATTGTCAGACTATTATCATAGCCGGGAATGTATCAGGAGTATTTACCCGAGACTAATGTAGCTACGCACTCATGTGTATGAGTAAATTGAACGTGAAAAAATGGTTTTCACATAAGTCATTGCACTTTGCAAAGACAGTCGCTATCCTACTGAGAATAACTGTAGCAACAATTAATTCAATGTGGAATATTTGGGACATATTGGGACTATTATACAATACTTGCATTCTGACTTGCTTTACTGTAGCTATTTTTACGAAGGTTCAGAAGAGATTGTATGATTTAAATGAAAAGTAATTTGGAGTAGACAAGCATAAAATGTAGTCCATCTACGGAAAATTTCCGTAGACCAAAGTGCTACGAATTTCTAAAGGGACTCTCAACCTGGCCTGCGCTTTCTTTACGTCACCGAATTCTGGCGTCTTATCAATACCATCCACGGCCAAGCTATGCGATATAAAATAAAATAATAAAAGTTAAGAATTAAATTTGTCGAGATAAATATCTAATGCCGTTGTAACTCATTAAAGTTGACTGAATTAAATCAAAATACTGTTTCCGTGATTACAGAATCTATTCTCTGACTATTCAATATGTATGTACACTGTTAAAATACATAATGGAAGAGATTGGACAATTCAAAATACTATGTATATAAAGGTTAATTCATATAGTTTAGTTTAACATAATCGCGTAGGTAGGTACTGTCTGACCTGACCTGAGTTCCTGATGAACACTTTGGGTCTTTTATCTAAGCTTGTTATAATATATACCGCTACGTTTATACAGTAATTCTGGAATCATAATTTTGAAGGCAGTATAGTAAAATAGAAGAGAAAATATTTGTAGATCCTATGAGTTACGAGGAACATAGCAAAACACTATATTTAATACGTTTGAGAATAGCTTGGAGTCCCTCGCATAAGGCAGTGTTGTCACGCGCCAGCCGGGAAAGCCCGCTAGAAATATTCACGTTTTGTTTCAGCGTCGTCTTGAGGTGGATTTACATAAGGATATTAGGGGAAATCCCGTGTCAAAACGAGCTGCGGACGCTCTATGCAAGCTTCCGCGACTGGATTTTTATGGAAAGCCTCGGCGTTTGTGTAAAGACGAAAATGATTGAGGGTATATACAAGCTTCACATAGTAAACGATCTATCCGACTATTTTATATTACTTCTATATGACAGATGTATGAAATCTGTAAAAGACTATATATTATTATATTCTGTTACCTATATTATGCATTATTTTTTGATATAACGTATCCATTCGACATTTATTACAATTTTATTACAGTTGTGCAAACACAGAAAAAAAAAATCAAAATGGATATATCTTTAAACACGGTATCGTTCTTCTCCGAAAACTTTCACCAGAACATGTCGCTCCGCTGACCGCTCTAATGGCAGGGCTCGAAATGGGCAGGAGCGCACCGGAGCGCCGTTCCTGTTCGTGAAATCGGTAAAATTATCGCTCCGTCACGTGGAAAAAATAATTTGACCATCTGAGCTAGATAGGCAAAATAATAGAAAATCTAACGCACTTATTTTTTTTAAATACAGATAAAATTTGATAACTTTGCTATGTAAATATCTTCAGAAAACTGTCAAGCGCTCCGGTTCGTAAACTTTTCCATTTCGAGCACTGTCTAAAGGCACAACGTGATTGTGGAGTTTAACAATACAAATTCGTTTAAAAATTAATATTAACAGAGTAAATAAATTTTAAATAATTACACAGTTTTACAGTAGGAATCACATGTATTGTGTTTTCTTCATATTTGCTCTACTGAAAATAAAACATGATAATAAGACATGTTTACTACTTTGACATTATTTGCTAATATAAAAACGTTTATTGCAATATACTCATGTGTTTACACCAAGTTAATAGTATAGAAGCATTATCTAAGTTCAATGCAATCACTTACCAACAATGACGTCCCTATAAAAAATGTCATCTCTACTTCAAAAGACAATATTGCGAGTCCACGTTTCAGATACATTTAAAAATACACCTGACAATTTTCAAAACTCGCGAGTGACTGGCAAAAATATTTGGAAAGGTTAATTAGATAAGTAAGTACCTATCTATAATTTAAATATAATTCGTAAATCTGCACGTGTCATTGCTGGTCATCAAGGACGTGGCGTCCAAGGACAACGGAAGTAAACTAGACATCGCGAGCCCGACAAAAAAATAGAGTCATGTTAAACGTTTTATGTTAAAAATACACTTTGTTTCCAACCAGTGAGTTGATTTTTTTAATGGAAAGATATTTCCGTTATTATCTTAGTTAATGTACCTATTTATTACATTATTAATTTCCTCAAATATTTTTATTGATATCTATAATCATTAAAAGAATATTACAAAATCGGCACTGCATTAAGTTGTGTATACCTTGAATTACAATATGTTCAGTATATTCCCACTGATTTTGGAGAAAACGAAAACGAGCTTTTAATATAGCTTTGGAAAAAAGCTCGTGAAAGCATCTTACGCGATATTATGTATTCGTACACGATTCCGGCCGTCTGACATCATTCATTCATATGGCATCCGTATGATAAAATCTTTGACGAAAATACCATTTGCCTCGTCTAATGCACATGTATAATGCAGCGCGTCAAACTTTGCATTACCCTTTTAAGAAAGAAGAAGCTTTTTGGAAGTTCGTGGGATAAGGAACAGACAGAGACGAACTCACGCACCGAAGTTAATTAACATAACTAATTTATCATCATAATTAATTTGAATTTTAACTTTTTTTTTTGAACTGATATACAGATCTAGTCTTGTGCATATTCAAAGGTAAGAAAAGCATTTTTTGACAAATACTGTATCATTACTCAGAGTAACTACTACTAATTCGTAGACAAAGCACAAAAGTCATAACAAAAACAACAATAGAAAAATTGGTACCGTTTCTAGACAAAGTTATAGACATCTGACAAAAATCTTTAAGAATCACTCTTATTGCAATGTAGGTAGAGTTCAGTTTTAAGTATACACTGTACAATTTAAATATTTTCCTTTATTTTAAATTAAAGTAACAATAAAATTTACGTAGTTATACAAATTAACGCAGTTTGGAAATTGACTCTAATTACAATGCATATAGAGATCATTTTCCGTTAGTTTTATCTGTATTTTTATCTCTTTATCGTGAAAGAATATTTTTTTATGGAATTATTCAGGCAAACTCAACTTTAAGGTTGAACAAAAATCAATTATATTTTTCAAACTCTTCCATATTTTAATGTATCTAAACCTAAAAGTGATAACATGGATAAGGTACCAAAGTATACAAACAATGATACCCTGTGGGGGTAGGAAAGTCATGCGTTTCATAGGGGCGGCAAATGAAGGAACGAATACAAATATTACAACGAAATGAAGCAGACGTTCGGTCATTTTATTAGAAAGCATCGACATTTTAGTTTCAAAAATAATCAAAGCATTACAAATCCAGACAGCACAACTTTACTATTGTTGTATTCTAATATGTACTTATATATTGTTATGGCGGTTTATCGCACAAGCAAAATGTCAAAAATTTCATATCTATCAGCACTACATAACTTTACATACCTAAAACCACTACTGTTTGAGAGTGTCTGTGAGAGTGGTGAATGTACAAGGAAAAGCGCATAGTAGGCGGGGTAAATACGGAATGTAGTGGCACATTTTAGTTTTTTTAACTCCACCCCTGCCGTTATCTTAAAAATTATTCAGTAAATTTTTGTGGATATTTTTTTAAAAATGGACACCCCTCATACTATTTTTATATGCGCACATGCTTGGAAACAGTGACAATATTTACTTACCTACGTGTTATTATTATTATAACAGTTAAGAACTGAGATAAATAAAACAATATATTTTGCTTTATAACATTTAGCAGTTTTTAAAATATTGACATAATACCTACCTACATTTAAGATCAAATATTTGGTTATCTATTATCCGAAGCCGTCCCTGATCCCAACGCACTCACAACCCATCACAAAGGGAAGGGTAGCTTTAAAACAACCTCACTTTCAAATAAAGATTTGAAGCTTGAGTGCCTACTCTCCGCGCCGCTCCAAGCGACAAATAACATTCTTGTTTTCTTTCCGAACTCACTTTCGGTCCTTGTTCGTCTTCTTTCTCTTCGCTAGCGGACACTTTCCTTCATGAACGGCCGTCATATTGAGTTTTAAAAAGTTTCCGAACGGATTGTGCTTTAGGAAATTTATGGTGATTCGTTTCGAAAGGGTTAAACGTATTCTTTTTGCCCCGCGAAACATAAATTTACAATACGTTTCAGGTGCTAAAAAGACAAGCGGCCTAAGCCCAAAATGAGTATTTTCAGTAAACCCCCATGATGATGTTTTACAGAATTAATAATATTGAAATGCATAGTAGCCCTACGAATAGAAAAAGAAGGAATGAGCATATGTACAAATCAAGGCAATCAGAAAGGCTGGCAAATATGGCCGACATTGCGTGATACACAAACATAAAATACACGAAATTACAAACACATATGAAGTTTATACGCACACGTATAGACCACGATTTGTTTACGCAAAATCATCGCTTTCCAAAATGGCGAATTTGGTTGCTTCTTCTCTTTTTTATTCGTTGGCAGAGCCATAGACTAAGAGTTTGAATCAAAATTTGGTTTATGAGTTAATGACAGGCCATAAACCAAAAGAATTTATATAAAGTAAATGTGGAAAGCTTTTAATGCATAATATAATTTAAATAATATATTCTTTAACACATGTTTAACTTTATCCCATATTTTTCCACACTCCATATACATTAATAATCATACCTTCTTACTACCACAGCCAGAAGGTAACCCTCTAACTATTAGTTTTGTGTGCTCCTGTGTTTCTAACTGGGTAAGTATAATAATCACGAGTTTGTCAGCTGTTGCATTTTACCCTCAGTGATTGACGTAATTACGAAGAGTCACTCTGCGCTCGAGAGTTTGAGAGTATTCTTGCGGCACAGTCTCAATCTATTAATGCTATTAATTTAAAATTTAAATAAGAGAATTTTTAAATTATATTTAGATTTTAAATATTATAATTCAGACCGATTGTCCTCTTAGCACCTCAATTTATGTTTCGTAAATGTTACATATTTCTGAAAGTTACAAAGTTGAGGGTTACTCATTCATATGTAACAACATTCTATGTATGTATAACTTATATCTAGACCCGAGAGTTAAGGTGGGTTAACAGAAATTTCAAAAAGCTCAGCACAATTCTCGGCATGATTCAGTTTAAATCAGCGAAATCAGCATACGGTAAAGACTGATACACAATTTAAATATAAAACAATGACAAACCCATTATCGAACATACATAACTTGAAAACACCTCAGATATAATATACCCACTAGAAAAAATTATATTTGAAAAAAAATACGAAACTCGACGGGATTTGAACCCGTAACCACATTGGTGTCGCGCCAATCTGAGCATGTATCTGAAGTATTTTTTCAAATAATGTGTGTTCAATATATGGAATGTTACATTCTCAAAATCTTATGAATTACTCGTTTGAATAAAAGAAATGGTTTATTAAAAACCCATTATCAATTAAATTATCTTAATAGATGAGGAGTTATGTTTGCTCATTGCATCAGTGTCGACTAAATATTATATGCAATTAATTGTGGCATGCATAGTTAATTCTGAATATCTCTAAATTGCAGAATAAATTTCCGGATATAAAATACTTAATCAATCTATAAAAATATATAACAACGCCAATTGAGGGGAGGTAGCTTAAACGAGATATAATATAATAATATATAATATGTACACAAAAGTGAAGGTAATATACGGTCAGTAATATAAAAGAAGATGACGTTTTTCTTTACTAAACGCATTATTTAATATGACTACCAAAATCACTTAGGACCCACAGTGTGTTTAAAAAAAAATCCTCTCACAGCATCATCGCTCTCTGCTTTTCGTCGGATCCACCGTATTGTTTAAGTGAAGTGAATTTAAACAGCGCCAACCTGTGACCCTGTACCGCCATCCATTAGCTCAATGTACACTTTACACTATATAAACAGCGGCTCTTAAACTGTGATTTATTTCTTATGCCTGCAAAACAAATTTTTAACTATATTTATAAGGTATCTTTATTTTTAGATTAGATTACTTTACCTGTTAAAACTATGTGAATCATTTTTTTCTTTAGAATTATTATGTTTTTGTTACCTACTGGGCTCGAAATGGACCGGAACGCACCGGAGCGTCGTTCTTGTTCATAAAATCCCCAAAATTATCGCTCCGTCCCGTGGTAAAATTAATTTGACCGTCTGAGTTACATAGGCCATATACTTATAAAATTTAATACATTTATTTTAATACAATAGATAGGCTACACGTAAAATTAGATAACCATGTTAATATTTTCGTAAAATTATCGAGCGCTCCGATTCGTAAAAGTTTCCATTTCGGCCGTTGGTTACCTAGTTCAATTTTTTAATAGGTACAATTGTTTCTATAATATATAATGAATGATAAGGGAATTTTAATAACGTTTAGTAATTATTGTATTTTATTAAAAATTCTATTATGCTATATTATATCAACACCACGTATACCTACTATAATTATAGATTCAATTTTCTGGATTTGGTCAACTAATAATTAACACTTACAATAAGGGAAAATTGGGGCAACGATATAATGTATATAATATTATATAATATCTGTTTATATCGTAGAACTACATAACATTTATTGGCTCCCATCATTCTATAAACAGGTAAAAAAATATTTTTTAATAAATCACACTTAAGTTTGAACTGGGTTGATAGGTCGTCTTATATTAGAATGCCAGAAATAACAGCTATCAACAATTAAAAGTCGAATTTAATTCTGTGCAATTATTAAACCCTCGTGCTATGTTGATATATTTTTATTATTTTATTAAAAATTACATCGATGACGCCTACATTTTTTTATTTATATCTGGAAACCGATCAAAAATAATCTATTCGCGAAGTTTTCAGATTTCAGATTTCATAAAGTTGGTCTTAAGTTAATGTACCTATTCTACATAGTTATAACTGTTATAAGCTTTATAAGTTATAAGTTTTTGAATATTAGCCGAACAAACATAGTTAAATTTTCAGCAGTATGGACAATAGAAACATAAATATAATAATATATATACATACTATTTCATTTTATTAATTGACTCGATCTTTATAAAAATCAGAAAAAAGAAGTGTTTAAAAAAATGTTTGAGAGCTTTAGCCTGTATACGGCACAGTAGGTACTGTAAACAGTACACATTGCCGCCTACTTAGCGCTAACTCGTGTCAATAGGGCGGATCGGAGTAGGCGGCAGATGGGGAAAGGAGACTGCTTTGTACACTAAAAGCCGCCTAAAAATGATCAACATTCAGTGACAATTCTGGGAGAGAGAACAAGGTGTTTATAAGGCTCATGAATTTAAATCATTTTCAAAGCATAAATAAACCGTTTAACTGAGTAGGCGGCAGGTATTTAAAAAAAAAGTAACGTGATTCGAAGTATTATAACTAGCCGGTTTGGATTTCATAATAATATAGACTTATTGTTTAACTGCTTAGACTGCATATTAGATGGATGTAAGTGATTATAACACACGAAAATTCTGAAATCTGAATTACACCAAAGTATTTTACGAAGTTTCAATTTTTTGAAGGTGAAATGATGATAATAAATGACAATCATTTGCACTACGTACTGAAGAAATAATATGTATTAATTAAATACTTATGCATGCGTATTAAATCGTGTAGTGGTGGTTCCTTTAAATATTGGGGAACATTTTGCAAAGCATGAAAAAAGATTATGGGATTAGGTACCCAATTTATAGGTAGACTTTAGGCAATCTTATAAGAGGCACTATCCTAAATTATATTTGTAAGCATACAACTAGTACTTCCTTGAATAAGCCTGCCACTTAGTGTAATACACAGTACCGCGCGGCAATTAATTACAATATTACTACGAATATGCTGTTTATTTTATATATAATACCTTCATTCATAGTTATCAAAAATGCACCAGTGGGTATATTCTACACACAAGGTGGTTATTCGGCGATCGATGGTAGTTTATCATATTTATTTATTGAGGTATTATAATAATTGTTACAATTAGTTAGCCGCTTAAACTGTTAAAACTATCTATCTCGCTCTAAAAGTTAACACAGACAAGAGAGGGGCTGTTAAAACACAGTAGTTTTTGATAGTTTAGGTTTAGACCAGGGGTAGTCAACCTGGTCCCTACCGCCCACTAGTGGGCGTCCCAGCTTTCATGGTGGGCGGTAGGGGTTTTAAAAACATTTTCATTATGTTTTCAAAAAAATCCCTGTGACAATTTAAATTTCAGACTTCATGTTTATATGTATGCAAAGTATAAATATACAGATAGATTTAACTACAGTAAGTTGTTTTATAAAGATTTATTCTGCCAAGCTTAACGAAAGTCTGACATAAAGTATTTGGTAAGTAATTATTGCTATATGCTTTAAATTGCTGTAACTCTGCTTTATAAATTTAATAAAGTTAATTTATTTCCCTACTTTATAAATCACCATTACTGTGGAACCGGTGGGCGGTTAGAAAATTGTACTATTAACAGTGATACAAAAGTGGGCGGTTGGTATAAAAAGGTTGAATACTCCTGGTTTAGATGGTTAAATTATTGTCAAAATTAACCACCTCAATACGTAAATATGATAAACTACCATCGATAGCGGCCAATAGCCGCCTTGTGTATAGAATAGACCCACATGTTAATACAATTTTACGATACAGACTCAATAATTTGATTGTTTTATAGGGTAACCCTAGTTCCTCATGTTGTGATTTCATTATTTACAAATAAAATAATAAATAAATGTTGGTAGGTGCTATAGAATGACATTGGTGCTATATATTTATTTTTTTAGTCAGATCATTCACATAATTAACTTATTTATATTATGAATCAACGTATATGTAAAATAAACGGATACAATCTGATTTTCACCACCGCTTATTTATAGACCTAACAAACTAAATGATCTCAAATTAAAAATATATTTAAATATTTTTCAGAGACCTGGCTCTCACCCTCATAAGCAAATGATAAGTATTCTTCAAGGTAACCGATATTATCCTTATAAAACGCAGATATACTAGGCTACACAACGGGCGCCTTATAAATACCATCGTCGATAGCCACCATCATGGCCCCCATAAGGGGTGGGCTGACGGGGCTCTAGCCTGGAGGTCCGGGATTAGAAGGGACCCGGCTTGGCGGGTCGATCACATAAGGGGGGACATGCTCAGCGTAGGTCAAAATGGAGCTTTTGTTCTATTTTCAAAGCATGATCCTGGACATACCTTAAACGTTGTAGATAATCAATTTATATAATTTTGGAACCTTATTATCCTTTATATTCATTTTAAACATTTGATGACTGCATAAATTATTTTTATTACATAAAATAGTATTCTTTTAAACCTCTCGCTCTAATGATTTAGAATATAGTCATATTTCAGTACATAAATGTGCAGCGGTGTTACGATTTTTTACATTTATTAATTTTTAAACGCATTAATAAAACCATCAGTATAATTTATATCGACATTATTATAGTGAAATATTTACGATAAAAAATTGTATTAATAATCTCTGTGATCCCAAATTTGACAAGAATTAGGCATTTTATTATTCAAAAAATGGGCAAGATTAACACATTTAAAGATAATTCTAAAGATACTCAGTATAAGCTATGTCTTTGACCATTCAAGTGTGATAAACATCATACGAATAATGACCTAAGAATAAGGTAGTGTTTTTTTGAAATACGCCATTTCTTTTGGCATTCCCCAGTGGTTAAGCTACAACATACGGCCGTAGCCATAAATTGACAAACTATAATTGAAGTAGGGAGTAAAATGATGTGAACGCGCATGTTTAAACATGTACCGTTTAAAAAAAATCGGTTAGGTACATGACATAACGAAATATCCAATTTAAAATCTTCAATTTTTACCGCATTGCATACGAAGATAATCAATAGTACATTATTAGAATATATTCGGCCTTGGGTACTACCATAGGCATTAGATATCATTATTAACAACATTTATACTTATCTCCACAAAAAAATACTAATTTTACACAAAGTAAGTAGGTATATAGAATATGTTTCGATTCTACTTTTTATAAACATTTTTGTCTATTGAAAATTATGACTTTAATATATTAATAGTTATATTTATTGTGTTTAGTATACAACGTAATACATCCGTTAATATATAAAGCGCTCTGAAGAAAACGCATAGCAGACGTTCCGGCTATTTTGTTCCCATTGTTTATGACGTTTAATTTCCTAAATGCAAAGTGTTGTTTAAGTCAACATTTAGCCAGATGGCTTCGAAACGTTAGTATTTACCTATTATTAAAAAAAATACACATACAGAAGAGCTACATTAAAACTTAGTGTAATATTCTATATATTACTATGAAACAGTGGCAAAGGGTAGAAGTAGGCTGTTAAGATCCATAAATAGTCCACACTAAACTTTGTCAGTCATACGAATTTGTTTTCATTGACATAAGACTACAATCATTTAAAAAGTATTGGTTAGTTTTTAAAATTCAATTAAACCCAGCCTAATCCAAACCTTAATAGGTAATAGTCAAAAAATACTCGTCTATCTAAAAATATCTCAATTTATGCAATTAAAACATACATAACATTGAATATTTTATAGATAGAATAATATTTTTTATCTATTATAGTTTGGTTTCGGCAGGGTTTAATGAATTAAAAAAAATGAACCAACAATATGACGTACCTACATAATATGTATAAATTATATAATAATTAATCCAACGAAAAAAAATAAGTATGAATGAAAAAGTGTGCACAATTTTCTCGTATCGCCCAAAATATACCAAAACTATCATGGTTTGGGTAGGCAGGGTTTAATTGATTTTTGAAAAGTAACCAATACCATATGTAAATTGTAGTCTTAGTTCAATAAAAACAAATACACATGACTAACAAAGTTTAATGTGCACTATTTATGTCGGATATTAACAGCCTACCTCTACCCTTCGCTATTGCTATCATTTATTACAAGGTGACGGTGCCACCTGTCTACTTCTCTATCATCTTTGTTTTGGTATTTTAGACTCAAATATGTGTCTGTGGGCTGCTGCATCAGCCTGTCGGAGTTTCTGTAGTCTCCAGACTTTGCCAAGGACGCCATCATTGAACTTGTTCATTTATCAAGCGGCAACGATTAGCTGACGGTTCGTCCTCATTCATAATGTTTCAATTTTTTGATTGATTGTGTACATTGCGGGTTGTCTAATGTTACAGTAGGTTGGTACACTATCCCTATTATGATTACTTGATTACATTTAAATCTCTTCAATATTACACTAATGTATCGATAATAATCGCTCCATATGCCATTAACGCAATGCGAGCACCTGTCAAACTATCAGTGACGTCCCCAGATAAAATGCCGCTCCTAGGCAGCGCCAAAATGCCGCCTCATTTTTTTATACATTATTTTTATCATCCTTTCACGAGTCCAATATCTAATAAATATTGATACAATACTAACAAAATATCAGACTAATTATTTACAAATCTGCACGTGTCGTTTCTGGTCACCAAGGACGTCGAAGGGCAACGGAAGTAAACTAGATATCGCGTAACCAACAAAACCAATGAGTTCAATTTTTTAATCGAAAAATATTTTCGTTATTACTAAGTTTAGGTAGCTATTTCTATATATTCCAAATGATTTTCCTCGATTTGCCGCCCTTCGAGTAACTGCCGCCCCCAAGCGACGCTCAATCTGCCTACCCCCACGGGACGTCACTGCAAACCATTGTGAGAGTATATAATTCGGTTTTTTTTCATGACCCGATTAAAATAAACAATTCTTCAGATTTTTCAAATTTACAATTTTCGTTTATACATTAATACGTCTTCTACCTATCTCGCTCTTTCTTTAATATGTTTCCTCTAGTGCGTTACAGATAATTCAATACATAAACGTAAAATTTTATTCTTTAATACTACCACAGTCTAGTCCATGACGTTCAATGGTAGTAATATAGTACCTAAAAGTGAAACAGTAATATTACCAGCAAAATATCCATGTTTTGAGAAAATCGCCTAAATGTATTAGAACCTCACCGGGAATGAGCCCAAAGTCTCCGAATAAGAAGCCTGTGCGTTACGAAATGAACTACAAGTGCCGCTAAAACTATATCTATATATATATATATATATACATTGTTTGAACTCAAAAGCTTAATATAGTATATTTAAATAATTAATATGCCACATAGGTACGTTACAAACCATGTATCATTAAACTTAAAAGCTCTTATTATTTATAATGACGTGATCGCGGTGTGATAAAATTATTCTAAATAGATCGTATGCATATAAAATGTAATGTTGCACTAAGCTTTTTTTGTAACTGCTTTAAAAGGTTTGAAAGGCTGTTCTTTAATACTTTCCAACAGAAAGGGGATGTTTAACTTTGGAAATGTAAGTAGCGAGTAGGTACGTGGGATTTTTCTAACCGGCAGCAGGGTGAAACGCTTCGGTAAATACATTAGAAAGATACGATTTGATTTATTTATTGGAAAATAAAAGATGTTTTCAAAGGTCTAGTATTCAAGTACAATTTTCATTTTCATTGATCTTATATTTTCTTGACAAAACCAACATAGTATTCAAAGGGCGACTCAAACATGATTTTCGTAAATAACAACCAACCAATTGAACGCATGACCCAATATAAATTTATATTATTGGGACATTGATAAACAAGAAAGGTAATCAATCTATCAATAATTGAAATATCAAAAACTGAATTTCTGAAAATGAAATGTGTTCTTAGTAATAGTTATATTGTAGTTGTTCACCACTTTCCAACGGGATTACGATTTGTAGTTGTTTGTTATTTTAATTTGGTATGATGACCAACTACTAGGTCTACTAGATTAAATTTTATATGGATACATATTATTTGATCAATAAACATAGAACTGTTTTTATAGTTGTTTTATTATTAGCACCTTTACACTGTACTTATATCATATTGAAGATGTATATAATTAGATAATATTAATTTAGTAATCTATGTGAATTTAGTATTTATTAGTTTTACGTTATTCTCGGACAAACACAGTATGTGAGAAACGATTATTTAATTGAGATATTATTTGTGAACTACTTGATTGAAAGGTTCGATTTCGAATAATCATTAAATTTAATAAAAATCTAGAAAATGGTATGGGATGGGTAAAATATCCACAATATATTTTTTTATTCTAAAAAATCTGTGCCACTGACTTCTGCATTTACCCCACCTACTAAATTACTTATAGCTTCTTGTCGTTTTAACCATAAGAACCGAAGACTTGAGCTGCAGTTGCTACGGGTGTTCACCTACGAGTTATTGCGACCTTGGGCACCTGTAATTATCTACGTTGTCACGGGAATGACCTATTCTGGGTAAGAATCGATCCCTCGTGTCAAGCCTATCAGGCACCATTAGCGAAGGGTCCAAGACCAATCAATGCGCACGCCAAAGTCATATACATGTTCCGTGATGTGGTGTGTATTTTGTTTTTGAAATTTTATTTTACTGTAAAGATCTTTTTTCTTCTCTTTTGCGAGGGTATTTTTAACTTTATTATTTAACTTATTTGATTAGATCCATTTTTTTGTTCAGTGTAAATCTCATGTTGTGAATGTCTTGAATTTTAATTTGTAATGTCTACAATGTTTTTTTTTAATAAATAAATATATACTAGTCAAATGTGTGTCCTAACAACATAATTATTGGAATAAAATTGTTAGTATCTGTTTGTATCGTCCACGTTGTCTTGCCTTTTAAACATGCAACATCAGAATGTTTAAGCAAACTTGGATGCTTCAGGGGTTCATGTGTGCCACAGGACTTTCACTGGCATATGCTTAGTGTGTCGTAAACGCCGAGAAGAGAGAACCGTTGAAAAGGCTATTCGATAGCCAAACGATCCAGGTCATGATCACCACTCATGAAAAGAAGTAATATTCTATTTACCTAAATAATTCGTATTTTTTTTCGTTCTTGGGGGGGTTCAGACCGAAAAAACCCCCCGTGTATGCGCATCTGATTTTCAGAAATATTAATTTTTTATGTAATCTCTAAAAGCTTTGCCTTCCATTTTATATATGAGTGTTTTCATTTATAAGCTTCGTAACATACATTTGATTTTGACTACGTCTTGTCTGGCCTCGATCCTATAATAAATAATTTATTATTGTTATTAGGTACGTATTATCAATACGTTTTTTTCTGTTTGATGTCAAGTTTTTGAAGTTATACTTCATTTGGCGCGTTTGGGAAATCAGATCAGAGTGTATTTTTGGCGTGTGAGATTATTATATACACATAATTTATTTTTTCACACGAAAAAAAACGCACTCGATTGGATTCAAACCACCGATTGTTCGGTTATCAGCCGAACGCACTACATTTACGCCACAGTATGATACTGCAATCGTGACGATTATACAGTATAATATTATAGTTTAGAGTTGTTCCGTTGCCTAGGCAGCAAAATTATTATTGTCGGTCATTTGGAATTCCTTTCGTAAATAAACGATTAAACGTCTGTTAGTAATATAAGTTAAAGTGTATAGAAATAAATCAACGGCGTTCCAATAAGCGGTCCTTTTTCTTGAGTGTGTAAATTAACAAGATAATTAAGAGCTAGTCAAAGAATCTAGTTTATCACAAGTTCTGTTTTTGTTTTGTTATGCCAAAGAAATATAACTCTAACGCGCGTACATAAGTACACAAACCGATTTTTTTTCGTTTTAAATGTGTTGAAGACACTTTAAGATGACAGCTTTATGATATGTAAATATCATAATATTACTTCTAGAGATTACTTCCACTATTCAAAGATAGGCTAAGTTGCATAGTCAATAAAATAATAATTCTTTTTCCATAAATCGATTGGTCCATAATTTACTAAGAATCAGAGTCATAACAGCCAAAGATGATCATTTATATTAGGCAGCTGACAAGAATAATTCGAGAGGCGCATATTTTGGCAATAAAAACTTATTACGAGCGATAAATCATACAGAATGGTATCACTACAGCAGTGCCGTGAAAGCTCAGCAAATTTTCAACAACCATGCAAGTCAAAAGCACACACTCAAATAAATTTCATATGGTGACCTCTCGATACGCACAATCGATGAACGATTTCATTTGCGTTAAGGGCCCATGTGCCAGACAATTAAGGTCAAAAATCGATAAATTGTGGTAGATATATTAATAATCTAAACCTAAAAAAATCAGTAGGTATACTTTTTAGGCAAGATATTAGTGTTATTGTGATACCCTATGCCAATCCCATAATGTGAATCAACGTTTGATAAAAGAGTAGGTAAACTGTTTGAAACGTTCTAAAATAAAGAAAAAATGCAATTTTAATTACCAGTGTATAATATTTACTTACACCATATGATATTTAGTAAAACATTATATTGGGGTTTACAATTGGCCCACTATTTTTGAGAAATCTGTATCTGTCGTTATATTATTATGTATTCAATATTGGTTTAATAATATACTTTTTATTTTATTTCGAGTTCAATATTATATTGAAATTATTTCATGGTAAACAATGGCCTCTCTTCAAGAGTTGAAATTGATGTATGTAAGTGTTTTCCTTCTTTCTTCGACGTTTCAGGCTCATTGCAAAAGACATTCTCAAAAGATATGTTATGATGAAGTGTAGTGTAGGTGCATGAATTCCAACGCCGCTCTAAGAATGACAAAAGGAATCCAATTAGCTGAGAGCAAAATGTTACTCAGAGTAATGAGTGCTGTGTCAGTTGTGACGACCAGACATACCGGATCGAATATTAGATTTCGCTGTAAGGTGGTATTTGGGGGTGTAGTTGTTGTGCTACCCTGAGCCTACTGAGTCAACTACCCCGCTGATATAATTTATTCAGACAGGTTGCGTTTAGATGTATTGATGTGATGTTATATGGGTCTTTAAAAAAGAATCACGCATTAGCATTTATATCATGTTTTACTTCGTATAAAGCATAATTAGACTGATATTACCATAAAGTACATTAATCTATGATGAACACGTATATTTTTACCATTTCTTTACCATTCTAGAATCCAAATGTCTTACGTACACTCTACGTCTCATTAGTTCGTAGCATTTTTGAATATGGGTCAATTATCTGTAGTCCTTATGAGGTTTTCTATAAGCGTATTTTAGGACGCATCTAAAAAAAATTCTTCGATATCTTTATTTTAAGACATTCAACTATTTTCCATTCAATAATTCGTCAAATGCTTACTTTTCACCCTCTTAAATCTCGTAGGTCTCTTCTACTTTTTAAACACTTTTGCCTGTTAGCGCGAGGAATGGTTTCCAATCCTGGTATCCTAATGAATTTGAATTTACATGTGCCTATCAATTACCTACGTAGTCGCAGCCATGATTTATTCTGGAGAGGAACCGTTTCCTCACGTCAAGCCTATCAGGCACCATTAGCGAGGGGTGCAAGATAAGCAATGCGCTCCCCAGAGACGTAGACATTTTCGGTGACGTGCTATGTTTTTTGTATACTTCTGTATAAAATTATTGTATTTATGTTTATAATTATTATTATTATTTAGTATATTTCCTTCTTCTTTTTGTGAAGGTAATATTTGTTATAATGTAAATGTCATGTTGTGAACGTCTTGAACTTAGATTTTTTATGTCCACAACGTTTTGTATTATTAAATAAATAAATAAATTGATACTTTTAACATGACATGTTTGGAACGGACACATCTCTCGTAATGTTTATATTATATTGAAGCTCTCTTGACAACTGACGTTTTTTGACGTTTCCGTCTGCTTTTTGTCTATGCTCACTTTTAAAGATCTCAACAGTCAAAGAAATCTCGCTCTAGGAGGCGCTGACTTTTAAACAATTCGTCAATTTCCAGCAGTCACCCTAAACATCTGCGTAGCATTTATGTAGCGGAATGTATAAAAGTAGAAAGACAAAGGACTTATAAAAAGAAAACGAAGATAAACATCAAAAATTGTTAAGTAACCCGCCTGTATAGCGTGAGTAAATCTACCATTAGTAGCAAAAGGAAACTCTTAATGCGCTTCCAGCCAACAAACGGCATGTGAACCATCTTGGCATACCTACTACCATAAAGTATTATGTTGATATAAATTTAAATTTTTAAAAGTGTAAAGGAAAAATGTATTATAACATCGAAATACAACATGTGTATTTTTCAAACCCGGGATTCACGGCCTTATGAGCAGAAATGTTATGCTCGGCCATCATATCACCATCATCATCAGCCTGAATCTATCCACTGCTGGATGAAGGCCTCTTCAAGCTGCTTACACTTCTCTCGGTCCTGTGCATTGCGTTGCCACGTACTACCGCAGCACTTTATAATTTCATCGATCCAGCGGCCTCTCGGTCTACCTTGCGGACGTTTTGTACTTCTTGGATACCACTGGATGACTAGATTTGTCCAACGATTATCTCTTCTTTGAGCTATGTGTCCAGCCCATCTCCATTTAAGGTTTTTAATAAACTCTATTACATTACAACGCTTTTCGCGTTATGCCCAGCATGCACCTCTCCATACCACGTTGAGCTACTCTAAGTTTCTGGATCTCTCTTTTACTTAGGGTCCATGTTTCACACGCATATGTGGTCACGGGAAGCACACACTGGTTGAACACTTTGGGCTTTAGGCACAGTGGAAGGTCACTTTTGAAGACATTATTTAGGCGCCCAAAAACACTACAGCCTAGCTTTACTCTGCGAACAATTTTATCAAATATACATCCATCTATAGACACTTGTTGTCCCAGATAGATGTAGCTTTTCACCTGTTCGAGCTGAGTGCCATTAATGAGGATCTCTTTTGAACATGACTTTCGTCGTTGTTACATTTATTTTCAAACCTACTTTGTTGCTTACTTCAGCGAGTTCCTACATTCTGCTTTGGAGGTCTTCTGAGTCTTGCGAGAAAATTACTATGTCATCGGCAAAGCGCAGATGACTCAGGTATTCTCCATTTATGGGGATCCTCTTGTTATTCCAGTCAAGTTGCCTGAATAAGTCTTCAAGGGTAGCTGTAAATAGTTTAGGTGAGATTGTATCACCTTGTCGGACTCTTTTGCTGATAGGAAATCTGCGCGATGGTTTATGGAGATTGACAGATGCTTTTGCGCTACTGTATATATTATTGAAAATATTTATATAGCGCCGAGGGATTCCTTGTTTTCTGAGTGCGTCGAGTATTGAACATTTCTTTATCAAATCGAACGCCTTCTCATAGTCTATAAAACCCATGCATAGTGGCAGTTTGTATTCCTGGCACCGATCTATGATTTCTCTAACGACTTGGATATGGTCCATCATAGTATACTATATTTAATATATATATTTTATTATTATTATTAGTATATCTACATACTTACAGTTTTTCTTATGCTTAGATCAAAAATATTGCCTCATGAACCTACCTGGAAAAAAAACAAACATACATTAGAAAATGTTTAAAAGTTTTGACACGAATTTTACAATATGTACAAATTATAATATAATAAGATATTTTTTATAGATAATCAAGTAATTTTGTATGGCAGCTTCACATGCAGAGAACTTCACACTACTGCTATGACATTTATTTGCCAATTTGCAGGGAAAGTAAAATGACAATCTGTACGATGAGTAGACAAGCTGAAGCAGCCAATAATACTACACTTCGGCATTATTTTAGTTGAAAAATTATGTAAAATTTGTATAAAACCGGTTATAACTCCACTCGAGTAAGTAATCACAATTAACATTTAAGTTTACCAACTTAACTATGATTTAACTTCATGCACGCAAAATAATTTCAAATGTCACATAAGACTCCTTATATGTATAATAGTCTAAATAATTTGGTGCTAGATCTTATATTTTACAAGCCTACATAATATAGTATATCAAAAACAGCAATGCGTATTATTTTTGTATTACATAAAAGCGCATCTATTATGAGGTTGGTCGTCACTGATTCTGTAGAAACACGCGAGAAGGAGAATAAAATCTGAAGAGGAAAAGATTGCACAAGAAAACACGTTCGTACAATAAAAATTGCAATATGTCCACTGAAATATTTTCGAATCTTTATGCGCATAATGTTATTCGGCGAGATATAAAAAATGGCACTTTCAGTAATTTTAGTATCTTTCAAAATCTTGTGAATTCGCATGTAAATTTCTACAAGACAAACCAAAGAATTCATTCAATTTTGTACAGAGCTGCTGTAATAATAAAATTTCATGGAAAGGACAAATTTGTATTACGTTATAATGGCCACAAAAATCTCAATGGCATCATTATTGTTAAGACAATATGGCAATATTGTTACGGAAAAGATTTACTAGAACGTATTAAAATCATACAGTTTCGAGAAACCTTTTTTCGTTACTATAATTGAAATATATGATAATATTATATTATATTTCTGTCTCGTTCAACCTTGCAAATATCTAGGAGAGAGTACAACTCGTCAAAAAGGAGCAAACTATCTATATAAAACGACGTAAATTCCTGGTATTTTAGGGGTTTGTAATTTTTAAAATGATTAGACAAGATGGGTGCAAGAATATTACACACAGATACTTATTATATATTCAATATTACAACTTACCAAATTGTTATTTACTGAATGAATTAGTAGGTTATTGAATATTTAAAAAAAATCGTTTAGTCTGCATTCAAGTGTTGAATATATTATACAAAGTACTGGATCGTAATAATTTAAAAAAATATATTTTTTAAGTATTCACTTCTATGAAAGCCATCATAAATAATTTCGATAAAATCCAAAGGGCTGCCAAAGCTTGTTCACCTGTAGGCCTACTAAAGATGAACTAATGGAAAACCAAAATCCTGATGTAGACGCGGGTTGACAATGTAGCAATAATTGGTCTCCTCGATTTTTTTAATGGTGTTAACTATCAATTTTTAGTAGAATTTCATATGTAGTATCAATTAAAATAATCATTACGTCTATTCAATTCTAAACTATTCTAAACGCCAATTTTTCGAAATAGGTTTTTTTACATCAATCGATTCTCTATGAATTTTCCAACATTTCTGTATAAACCTAAATGCATTTAGCATCCCCAAAATTTATTGTAACTTGAAACACAAAAAATGATTTTTATTATTTCGATATTACAGAACTAAATCGAATTAAGTATAGGTTCATAATTTCTAAATTTCGCTTTCCTGCACATTTTATATAGTTTAGAATTGAATAGACGATTATATGTATTTTTGACAATGTCTCTTTAAAGTGGAAGAAACCGATCGTAATTATTATTAACTCAAGTGGAATTAGTACTAAAAATATTATTATTGTTTTATTTTAAATGATAGTACCTATCCTTTAAACTATGCATATTCGAAATAGTAGATAGCTTCTATTACCCGGCACAGAAGATTGGCGTAGCCAAAATCGAGCGTTTCTTCTCAAGCCTAGCTTAAAAATACACATCTGACATATGGATTTAAGCCTAGGTTTATTTGACAGAGTAAAAACATTTAAACTTTCTAATAAAACGCCAGCTTTTATTTATAATTTAAATTTTGAATCTCATTATATTTTACCAATAAAATAAAAGTATCATACAACATACCTACAATCGATGACCAAATACTAATTAGTACCTATTTACATTTTTAGTTATATCAGTGTGAAAAAATTAAATTCTTTTTTAATTCTTATTCTCAACAATATTTATTGAAATATTTTTTTTGAAATGCTAGCAAACTAGTTATTTAAAAATTAGTATTTTTATCTGTCCGCTAACTTATTACAACGTTTTTCTTAGCTCGTATTCTTATTTGTCCGGTGGTTCTTTATCCGATACAGATCATGCAATCGATTTTTAACTAAATTTCCGACTAGCTAGACATTTGAAACTTTTAGAATATACCAGAACACGATGCCAATACATTTTTTAATACTTTTAGCCATCTTTAAGTAGAATTGAATTCATTTTCAGTTAATTCTGTTAAGTATAAAAAGTTATTTCGACACCATTATTGGTTGCTAAGGGGTCTGGGATCCCAGCAACAAAATTATTAATATATACGTGCGTTACTATGGAAATCAATATGACATGTCAAATTGACATTTCAGTATTATTTCTATCAAGTAAAATTTTTTTTTGATCGTTTAAGCTAGTCAAGTCAAGTTTATATAATTCAACAGAAAATTTAAAAACGTTGTATATAAAAAGTTCTTTTTATCTTGTAATTATTTTTGTATCACGTCTGGAATAATTTTATCAACAACAGTTGGCAACACTACTAAGAATAATGAAGAGCTCGATGAAATTTATGCAACATTTGACAGTATAGAAGCGAATCAAACATGATAGTCAAAATCACATTTGAAATATGCCAATTAAACGCCGGATAAATTCTCACTATCATTACAAACATGCAAAGTAACTGATTACTTTATAACATTCATTGTATATTGCAAAGATTAAAGAGGTCTGAAGTATTTGACCTGGCGATGTATAATGCGCAAATAATGCAGCAGAGTTCACCCAACAGGTGAATGCATTAATTTGCAGTCTGGGTGCATTATAATAAACTGCATGCCACAGTGACGTGGGAATGAGGAGGGATTTTTTTTCTAAAGTGATTTTAAGAATGCTCTTGATTATGGCAATACCATTTCAGAAATGTCATTACGTTTATTTTAAGTAGATAATTATAGTAGGTGGCTAAATAATTCGTATTTTTTGCACTTTTGTCAATTTTTTGAAAATTTTGTTTGTGTATGATGGTTTATTTATATAATAGAAATACTTTAACACTCTAGTTTTTAGTATTTATTCAGAGTTCACAGATATAAATCAACACTAACAGAGAATACTTCAAACGGTACACGAAAACAGATTAAGATAAGATTACTCACTCGACCGAATAACCAGATGAACTTGCCAAATAATTGGTTCAGTTCAGGTAGATATCACATTTGACAACTAGATAACCACACTTAACAGTAGAAATGAATCGCGATAGTGTAAAGGTGCTTAGTTTTAAAATTGAGGATGTATATAATAATAAGGGTCAGAACTAATCAGACTAAGCTGAGGCTGTGAGATTGTGAGTAAAAATTACGGTTTTAACAGAGGGTTAAATCATAATCCGTCTACATAACGCTTGCAACATCCAGTCAATGAGCAGTGCCATATTATGTGGGTCTCTTGCCGAAGTAATGTCGCTAAATTTGTTTATATTAGACCGCATAGTATAATAAAACGTTCAATAATATTTTATACCACCAAAATTTTAATATAATTAATTAAAGAAAACTCCAATGCAAAACGTCGCAAGTCCATAGTTAATAACGTACGTAATCATCACATTAAAGTCATTGCAAACACTCGTCATTATGAGTCCTTTACTAGTTTTTATTTAGTTAAATCCAGTTAGTCACAGGCTTAAAAAAGATTAAGCCGATCATCAATAATAACTCAATTTGGAAAGCGCTTCAGAGAGTATTGTAAGAGCCGTTAGTTAAAATTTGTGGCAATTAGATATGATACCTATAACATTGTTGTCAATTTACATGGACGCGAAACCCGAGAGACGCAGGTTTGATTCCTGTTGGGTTTCGTATTTTTTTCAAAAAAGATTTTTTCTATTGGTTATATGTTTTAAAAATCATGTATATATTACAGATAATTTCACGACTAGTGGATATGATAAATATAATAATATGTAGGTACTCGTATCTTACGTATATGAAAATTATAATATTAAATCCGTACCTACTGCTAATTGAAAAGAATCCTTGTCACGTCTTTGACGCAGTTTATTTTCGAATCTTCAAAGAAGAAGAAGTTATCATTCTTGCTAATGAAGGGGGAAATCATGAACGCGAAGAGCTGAATAGAATGGTGAAAGGAAACACGTTGTTGGCTTGCTAACAGAGAAACGAAAAAAAAACTGTACAAGAAACATTTTCCATTATGCTACGTTTGTTCAAATTGTAATAAAAAAAATTGATTACACCCTGCTTTTGAACCGGCTAAGCTGGTCGAAGATTTGAATTGAAAGTTGTTCCAAACTCACCAAAGATAATAACAGCATGCATGCAGATCTCTAACAAAGTTATAATATTTGTATATCCAGTATAACACCTAATTTGAATATGAAACAGTTATTAAAAAAACTATTGCAAGGATTTTATTGAGACTAATTTTTTTTACCCTCTGAAGACACAATGGATACATTATTGCATTTTATATTAAGTATCAAACAGTACCAACATAGTTTTAATCAGTATCAGTGGTTATTAGATTCCATGATTGTGCATGAAGTCCTTTATATAGGTAACATATAACAGATAATCGTGTCCGGAAATTAGTACGTATGCAGTTCGCCGTGAAATGTTGTATCGGAAATATAATATTATAGTCGTCAGTATAATAATATAGTACTGAGATAGATTTCATGTCTAAGTAAAACACGAGTCTTGTCGGTTTACAGGAAGCCATCGGCAAACAAATTTTGCAAATAGCCAATATAATGGATTATTTGTTAGGTTTTTATTCTTGAATTTATGAATTTTGCCGAAATCGGCTATGGAAATTGAATTATTGTTCATATTAAATCTATTATAATTGGAGACCGTATAGTATACAGTCATCTCTTTTCCATAGAACGCTCACGGCGAACAGCTGTGCTACGGTGAAATGTTTTACTTACAAATTTACATGTAACCCAAGAAAATAATTATTATGAAAGTAGATAGAAAATGCTATGGATTTTACAATCCGATTTTAATCCCAAATCTAACACTATATACCTATATTATAATATGATCATGTGGTGATAGTAAAAAACTTTTGATTAAAAAAGAATGATAGATACATTAGGAATTAAAATAACACAAATAAAATCACATTATTAGTCATATAACAGATCGCAGTGGAAGCGGCAAGGCATCAATTCACGCAATAGTTTTCGGTTCAGCCTGTACTGTGGCTGAAACTCTTCCGGGGAAGACATACAAGTTACATTACTCTAAATTTCACCACACTCGTGAATTGAAGACTCTTTCAAGGCCCAGCTATGCATAATATAAGCACAACTGGAATGCTCACACTGGATTAGATTCAGACATTATGCTATATTTGCGCGGAAACCTAAAGCCATGAAGGTCGTCCAGCGGATTCACTAGTATTATAAAGGAGTTAATTCCTCACACCTAGTACTAGCCAGTTATGTCACCAAGCATCCTTCTGTTTGCTCTCAGTCTAAAGCATCTCGTCTCCTGCAGTCCAGAAATGATTCTTCGAGTGAAGACGCCTCTTTGGTGGAGACGTTATGTATATAAGAAGTCTTTTAACTGTAGTGTTTTCATTTATTTACTATCGCGACAATAATTTTATGTAAATGAACTCAGATATAATAATGAACCCATTTTTTTAATTCGGAGGAATGATTGAATGTAAATTCATACAGAAGTTGTCCTTAATTCGTAATTCTTATTTCTGACATTATACGTACTGTTTAATTTAAATAGTGTTAATAATTCTAACAAATTCAACAAAAGTTTTAAACTTTTGCATAAACATTATCAAAGTCTAGTGTTAACTGTAACTCAAGCTTTTCAGATACCTACATACACAATTTAGTATTTTATTCTCCGCTTGATAAAACGTTGTAAATAGTAATTACGTACCCATTACTAATGACTATTTTATTAAATTAATTATAAAAAATTCTCACGTTTCCGATAAAGTGAATAAATTCGCATCTCTCTTGCACAAAAGGCAAGTTTTAACCTGTGACCCGAAACTCTCGACTGTTGTGTCAAGATACTGCTATTTCAATTTAATAAGTCACGTGCGGCGAGCGTTTAATGCAATTAACGCTCAGTGCAGATTAGACGCGGCCCGTGAAATAACGGAGACTTACAATCCAGGAAGCATTGTTTTTGAATCATTACTTAACGCAATTATTTTGCATTTAAGTATTCAAAGCACAGATAGATAACTATTTTATTCTAGTCTAGAAGGCTGATGACGGACTTGTTTATCTTAGCTCTTGCATTGCACCGCCTGGAGGTAGCGAAAAGTAGATTAATCTCAAAATTGGAATCATAAATAAATTTATCCGGCCCCCTAATATCTCCAAATGATAACAATTTTACATCTTTTTCAAATTTTAGAAACAGTTTTAAATGTGGTGAATTACCTATTTGTAATTTAAAAAAATGAATTATCTTTTTCTATCATTCCTTCGTGGTTGAGGGTCGTAACCAATCACTCATCGGAAAACTCCTACACTAAGTCGTTCTACCGCGCCAATGCTTTTTCTCTATTTCCCCTTGCTTGGAGGCTAAACAAAACCTGCCTGCGCATCTATTCTATACACAAGACTGCTATCGGCGGTTATCGAGGGTAGATTATCATATGTTTGTATTGAAGTATTATAATTGTTACAATAAGTTATTCGTCTAAACAGTCAAAATTGTCTATCTCGCTCTAAATTTTAGCACAGCTAAGAGAGGTGCTGTTAAAACATATCACTAATTGTAACAAACATATTGTAAAAATTATAATACTTCGATGCAAAAATATGAAAAACTACCCTCGATAGCGGCCGATAGCAGTCTTGTGTACAGAATAGATGCGCTGGTTTGTACAGAATAATATGTCAAAATAACTTCAGAATGCGTATCAGATAAATACTGTCGAGGGTCGTTCCTTTATCTGGAGTCTCAATAATTTAGCTAGATGATCGGTTGGTTCATCCTATAGGTACTATGTCAAAAAACACTAAACACATTCGGCCCAATACTACATTTCGAAGGCATTTACTATATTTACATATAACTATTGTGTATCTATAAAATATCTACGTATAATTGTGACATATTTATACATAATTTGATTGTTGGTACTGACGGAGCCGAATTCTTACGTACTATACTGTCGACTGAATGATGGTAAATAAGTTTATTATGGTCTTAGTATACAATATTCTTAAAAACAAGTTACAGGATTCTGTTTTACCGTTCCGTAAGACATGATCAAGTATTATTGTATGGAAACTACAACATATATTATCGTGGTGCTAGCAACACTCGTACGCGGGAAATAATAGACAAATTATTTTCAAATACATCGGCACGTAGTTCATACGGGCGCGCATATTAATACGAATCCAATATACTGCGAGTGAAAATATTCCAGTTGCAATGAGCGCATAAAGCATACGGCGGTGCAATATGAGAACTGAAGTGGGAATATTTTCCTAAGGAAAAATCTACCCGCAGTTTACTGCCTTGCCGTGTTTGGCAGACAAAACTCTACATTATAGACGAGAGCAATTCGCACGAAGCCATTATTGCGCCGATGCCTTCGATAATATTTCTCATATCATGAAAATTGCAATCTTATGTTGAGTGTGTGATACCCGACTGTATGTATTCTACAATTTACACTTAACAGGGACGTAAATTTATCAGTGAGTTGCATTTAACTACCGTGTTAATAGCCAACAATTTTGGATATCTGTTGGCGGCGTTTTTTAGTGGACTGTAATTTGGGATGATTGTGTATCCACATGTGTGCTAGGGGAGGGTGGTTTAAACGGGAGTCGATCCAGACACTAACCTTGATGTTTTTGGCCTGTTTTCTGCTTTAGCCATGCTTTTAAAGCAGGTGCCGGGTCATGCACTCATGTACAAGTACGCAAATGGTGCTGGTTATCACTAGTGCGGTAAAATATTTTTTTTATTCATCAAATAATTCACAACTTTTAAGAAGATTGTGTATGTTCAAAAAAAGAATATTATATTCTTCAATATTCAATAGTAAATTTAATTAATTTGTTTTGTGATTGTTTTTTTTTGAATGTTTTAAGAAGAACACATTAAGCTAAAGATACAAATTATATACTTACAGTTGCAATGGATATAATAACGTCATTTCCATGGGATATACTCAAAAGGTAGGAAGAAAGTTCTTATATCTTCGCACCTAAATACGGACCTGGTGATGTGAAAACTGCCCCTCATAATATTATTTGAACTAGTTTAATCCTCAGCACCTCGATAAACGTCTCTTCAGTCTAACCAAGGTGCTACTTTCTAAGCTCAAATGCACTGAACCAATAGTTGAAATAATGCATCATTTGATACGTATGACTCAGAATCATAGTACATAGATAAAGACATGGAAATAGTGTTAGGAACGTTTGAGCGGGTCGTGCTGCATGGTATCTTCGGACCCATTAATGACACATTGTCAGGCTGGAGACGGATGTATAACAAAAAACTATACGATTAGGTGTCTGGATCACATTCATAGGATGGACGAGACTAGCATCATACATAATACGAAATGTAGAGAAAATGTTGACATGGATTTAACGACTTCTAAATCTAAAGTAAAGCGGCTTTGGACAGACCTGGGTGTAGGTGATAGAGGAGGCTAAGAACCATATATTATAATTATTATAGAACTGTATTAATAATGTATTTCGCAAGGCTCTGAGATAAAGAAAAACTCCTCGCATAAGTGCTACAAGCCCAAAAAAGTATTTTATATTATTAAAATTTGGTTAAAATGGCAAATACGTAACAATAGGTAGAGTATTGTCAGATTCTTCTGAGAGTGTAGGGGGCTCATTTAGGTGTTGGTGTCGTTACTTTCAAATGACACTAACACCGTTTCAAAGTGATTTCGTCGTGGCCGCAATGTAGAGAGAATTTTGTTCTTCCCCTACCTACGTAATACAATAATTAACAAACGCCTACCACTTTGTTTACATAAAAAAAACATCTACTACTACTGATAGTAGAAAGATTTATCATTTTATAGTTACAAATTCAACCGTTCTAAAAATTATAAAAACTTTTAATTTACATCATTCATTGTAGTTCAACATAAGTAATAATTTGATTTCAGTTTTTGGAAATATTAATTATTCTATATAAACAGAAATATACCATAAATGCTAAAGCTTCGTATATTATTTAGTAGTTACGTGCAATATGTTTCATATTATACCCCATGTCCCTGTGAAATAATTGCAAAGCACGTTTGTAAGTAGGTACTCACTCTTGTTACATTATGAAGATGGAGACGGCTGTAGAAGATTGTAGAGGAGAGTAGAGAAAGGTCTGGCCACTTCCCGTGCAATAACCGACATCTCATAAAATATTCGCTCCTTCTGTTCGTCGCTAAGGGTGTTCAACAAGTTTAAAAATATATATAAGTAAATGAGATGCGAGGATGTTACCGAAAACCTTCTATAGAATTAAAAACTGGCAACACTTATATTTAAATAACGGCAAGTCATTTCACATTTTAGTTGCATTTCTACACAGCTGAATATTAACATCGGTCAAAAACCACAAGCCTCTTCATCTCCTCAACTCTCCAAATCTCTCATCAACAGCCAACTCCATAACGTATCCTCAACACTCGAATTTGTTATTAATCGATGGTATTATTAAATACATTACAATTTAAAGGTAGTGTTTATATCATATTGCGAATTTAGCATATTATGACGCGTAAATATATATCCCGGTCTATAGTGTCGAGGGTCCCAGGTTCGAATCCTGGGTCTGGCAAGTACACATATTGTTTTTCAATTTGTGTATGAGTCAGAGTATGGACCTAATAGGTTGAGCAAGTGGCTGACATCCATTTCTCGTAAAAATAAAATCTGTTAATACAAACCCCCACGCTGTTGAGGCCCATATGATCCTATTAGGATCGGACATGGTTGAAAGAAGAAATATATAGATATGTAGGTAGTCAAATGCACCGAACCATCTTCGTTTATAATAATTACATGAAGAATTACAAAAATTGCATGTCATACGGACATACTAATGTAAACACGACATGTTTATTTTACTTTATTCGTAACGTCTTCATTTTTATGACTGATGATAAATATATGTTGCTGGGTTTCTTATTTAACTAATTTCATTTGTTATGCTTTTTATTATTTATATGCTGTCGCTTATAGGTTTGCAATACCGGTATTTGAAAACCGGTATCCTAGTATATTTGGATACCGAAATACCGGTTTTAAAAATTAGACAACACCGATATATTATTCGATATTTAAAATGGAAACAAAATGTATTAATTAACATTGTTTTGTCGGATTACACAATCTCTGATTCACTTCTGTTGCTATTCGACATCCTTGGTGACCAACAATGACACGTGCAGATTTGTGAAATACATTATTGTAGGTACCTACTTCCCTAAATTAAAATTTATTTAAACGTTTTCGCCAGCTGCTTGGGGATTTAAGAAGTTGTCAGGTGTATTTTTAGATGTATCAGAAATTTATATAATATAATATATTATATATATTTATTGGTAGATACTTCTGTTTTTTTCCCATATATTTCACGAATACCGGTATTGGTATTGCAATCCCTAGTCGCGTACAACCTGCTGATATATGAGTGAATCAACTATTTATGTATAGCCTGAAACTGTAAAATATATTTTTATTCTCAGGTGCATACACTGTTAACAGATAAGACATCAATAAATTCTGATAAGATATGTTATCATGTTGCGCATATACGTACTGAAAAGCTGTCGCGCAATGGCCGAGTGGCAACCTTGAACCTGTGCTCCAACCTCGCCCTCACCTCTGGCCACCTACGCCGGTACCCCCAACCCCCACGAGCCCCCGCACGGTCTGAGGAGCAGCTGGTGAAGCTCGTATGCAATTTGCCGGCTGTAAGTGGAACGATTTAACTACACACATTACTGCCGCGAGAGCGCGACACCGGCCAGGGATACTTGATCATCATTTTACAAGGTATTTTATTGCGCAGACGGATTTTCAATCTTAAAAGTAAATGAACGTAACAAAAACAAAATCCATGTTTAATTGGTATGTTTGCTGACCGAAAAGAGAACAGGTGAAAAACTAAATCTATTTGGGTCAGCTTGACGTGTCATTAGATGGATGTTTATTTGTAATTTTATGTAGAATAATAGCACCTGTACACGTGCATGGATTAAACAATCGTGATAATAACTGTTTACACGTAAAAGTGCTGACTGTTTCGCCAATCTCATTCTTCAAGAGTAAACGAAACGCAATGTTATCATTATACGGTACTGTTTAACAGGTCGTGAAAATCGGTTAACCTCAAAATGAGTCTGCGCTATGTAGTTCATTTTTTTACTAGCTGGTTTGTCACTATAGTTCTACTGCGCAGGCGCAGATACGCACAGTCCAATTATTGTGGCGTGTAATTCAGAAGCTTCAGAACTTTTTTGGTCCATGCGTGCAATCTTGCAATTTGCATGATAATATGATTTTGTTATGGCCGCCATAATACGTACTGTCAGCAATCAATCCATGCACGTGTAAACGGGATATAAGGCTGGTATGGAGTACATTTATGCGCATGAATAATGTTTTCCAAGGTTACCTGGAAATCATTAATTTTTCCCGTAATTACATACACGTGCAAAAATAGACTCACAGTAAAACAGAGATACTTATAAACAAGCTAGTTGGGCAAGGGAACAAACCGTAGTGTTCGTTTTTTGAAAAACTTAAAATGAAAATATTCTAAATACCTACTTTCTTGAAGAAGAAATAATCGCTGAACAAATTTAGTGATGGTAGATACGCGAAAGGTATAAAACTGTAAAAAGTAAAACTAGAGACCGTTGAATAGACTAATTAATTGAGTTCTGCATAAGTACGACGTGGCAACGCAACGTACTAGACTGTATGTTATTTTGCGCACGAAAGGCGGAGCACTCATTTCCTACTTCAAGTTGGTTGTGTGCTACTATCCCATTGTCATTCTTCAACTTAAACAAACATATTCTATATCGAATACTGAAGTGTTACCAATTAAATATCACTTTTACCATAATAAATAAATATGTAGGTACCTATTCAATTCCCCATACATCGTGAACATGATAAGCTTTGATCTTTTTTTGGGCACGCATTGCACTCATCGTCAAAGCATTCTCCTACTGTGCAAAGAGCCTACTGTACGACGGTAGGAGGAAACTAAGCCTTAGTTTTAAATGCGAGTATTCACATTTTCTCTTTCTCTCATGTCTGCGTTAAGTGGAGAGTGATACAATATAAATTAAGTGATACGATTATATTATGCCGGTTTCCTCATGGTTAATTTGAAAATAAATTTCATAATATAAACATAGAAATAAACATAGAAATTGGTTAATGATTTCCCTTCAAAATCTCAATGAAATAATATTATATCATAACAATTGAATGTACCTAGGTATATGCTTTTTACATTTTCAGGATATTTTTTTTATGATGATGGTGTAATCGACCAAAATCTATCTTGCAATCGTGCGTTGGACGTGCCTGAGGAAGGAGAGGAAAAAATTAATGCATACAGAAACCACTTGTGGGTGAGGTATTATTTTAAGCCACAGGTAAGTGAGCGTGCTTGCCAATTTTTACACTTGCAAGCCAAGGATTTATCAGTATAATCATAAACCAGTATCTTGTCATGAAGTATGTACGCGGGGCAAGTACGAGATGAAATCTATTAGCGAGAAGGTAGCGTGCAGAGTAAAAATGTAAGTCGAACACACCGACAAACTGATGAGCCTCTCGCTCACACGAAACAAAAGCGTTCGACATCCTATACAAACAATATGGTTATCACTGATGACTCTACTTAATGGTTCTGTCTACGCAAGGCCTCACATTAAGTAAAATAATATAACATTGTGACCATTTCTTATAACATATTGGCCTGATGTAAGGCTGAAACTCCTCCGGAGAATGCATACATGTTACATGAATCCACGATTTGAATCTGAATCCATACCGGATTTGGGGCCAGATACACACACTTGCGTGTAAACCTAAAGTCAAGCAGTTCTCCAGCGGATCCACAATAAGAAGGGAGTTCCTCACTGAATGATGCCAGCGAGTCAGGTTGCCAGGCATCCTACTGCTTGCCCTCAGTTAGCCTGAGGCAGCTAATATCATAATCACAGTGGCAAACACTCTTTACTAAGCGACTATTTAGCGGTTATCTTAAAAATACTAGTGGCAAGGATTTGATACCAAATAATTAATTAACTTTTTATTAATTGATTTAGAGAATTTAATAACCTCTAAATGAGAGAAAAAATAATATTTAATTGTGTGTTTATATAAATGGCGCAGTGACATCTCTGTAAATTTTATAAACCTTACAAATATTACAGCCTACTCCATGTATACAGAATCTAAATTCACGCGTAGATAACGTCATAAATATTATTCAAAATTGTATGGGCGAACTATAATAGGTCATAGAATTTTTCAAAAGTAGTGAAAATAACAGCCTACCATCGACGCGAAGGCTTTGTATTTTTGTTATTATTGGTCTGCTCATTCTGTTATTAGTGTCTAGTTTGGTTTAAATATAATATTAATCTCACAAGATTTTTGAGAGAGCAGAACGGCCGTCTGATAGGCCGTAGGTCGCAGAATCGACCCCGCAGATAGTCAAATAAAAGTACATGTTGTGTTTTCAGTAAAAATAAATTGTTTTAAGTAAAAATATTAATATGTTAATTTATCGGTAAAATACTGAACATGAAACAAAATTCAACTTCCCGAAGTCTTCTACCAGACACTGTTCGACATATATAATCATAATAATAATTATTTTATTTTATTTTTTTATCTGTTTCTTTATTAAACACCACAACAGGCCGTGAAGCCCAATAACAGTGGTAAAACTCACAGGCTTAAGCAATTTACATATTAGATTATGTAAATATATTTTGACCTCACCGGGATCGAGCCCAGAGCTCCGGGATGGAAGGCCAGCGCCTTACGCACTGCACCACGAGAGCCGCCAATAATGACCTGTTATATAAAAAGAAAGGCTAATTTTAGAGTCTTTTGGTGATATTGTTAAGTATGTTTTGTGAAAACCTAAGTCTATTTTCACGTGTTCTACATTTTTCATCTAGTGTTTTCATACCAAAAGACCTTTAATACTTATTCAAGTAAAAATTCAGAACGTAAGCTTAAACCTTTATATTCCATTTACGTTGATATGAAACTTTTACATTTACGTGTTTCAATAACGAAATACACTAGAGAAAATATCTTGTATGCGCGAAAAAAACATGTTAAATTTTTTATTGCATATTGTATTTTCTAGGAAATTTAATGTATTCAAATTTTATCAAGGGTTTACAACCCCAGTAACATCTTATGGTACGCGGGACCTACCCTTATATAAACTTATGTGCAAGAGATTTTAAATTGGAAAAATAAATTGTAACTCCAATTGTAATAACATATAATGTTAACTTAGGAAAAGTACTACAGATGTAAGCCATAATTTAAGTGGCTGCATTTTACAATTGAAAATATCTGAATGATAAAATCATAGGTATTTGATAGAATCTCGTTATCAGATAATAGTAGTGTAGACTGCGTGTTTTGGTGTAACATAGACAATTTATAACTGAACGAACAGTATTACACCCAACCTATATTTATGGAGTTTAAATAGGTAGGTATGTAGCTAACTGTTAAAAAAAGGATATTTCATTTGGTGAATGAATAAAATGATATACTGTCAAATCTATGAATTTTATAAAGCTCGCAAAAATTATATTTGACATAAAATCGAAATCAAATCGTCAGTAGATTTGAGAAGGATATAAATAAGCATATTATATGTTGCGTGATTACATAATACCCCGTTTACACTGCATGGATTTACTACTGACAGTACATATTATTATCGCGGCCATAACAAGAAAATGCACGTGTAAACATGTATTATCGTGCAAGTTGAAAGATTGTTTGCGTGGATCAAAAAAATTCAGCAGCTTCTGAATTTTCACGCGATAGTTGGAAATGATAGTGGTGATATACGTATAATTAATAGAATTTAGTATGCACTATTATTATGTCGGATACAAACAGCCTACCTCCACCCTTCGCCACTGGTAGGTACCTACTAAGTATTATATTATTGTATAGGATCCCCAGTTCAATCAATAATTATTTTATTTGTTTCAATAATTTTAACTTTAAACAATGATACAATTTTCAATTATGTGTTTTTTGCGCATTAACTATTTATATAAATGTCATCTCAACATGTCTTGAGTCGGGTTCAAAATGAGGAATGATGACTACTATCCATGTGACGGCAACACGTCTCCAAAAGTGTGGTGTATCATTGAAGACTGCCCAATACTATAAAAGGAGCAATAGGCTGTCAAATCTATGTGCGGACAATATATTAAGTAAATTGACCTCCAAAAATCTCACGAAATAATACAATAAAATAACACAAAGTATGTAATTCTAGGTAATAAGAAAATTAAATAAATAATTTGAACATAACAATGACACAGTACTCAATAGAGATCCCTTTTAAAATCTCTACTGAACAACAGAACCAACTTCCTTGTACTAAAAATCATAATAATTTAAAATATATAAATATATGAGTAGGCATGTGCGTTCTAGACAAATTTAAAAAGTAATTAGTTCTTTTTTCAAAAAATTTCTGTCAAAATTACTAAGTATATACCTAATACTTATATCAATAAGCATGAGAAGAAAATGTTATTAAAAGACGCTGTCTAGTCAAAAATATTAATGCGAAAAGTTTTCAAACAATTTTCAAATTAAGAATGAGCCGTGATCTCGCACGTTATTGGATATGCGAGGAGGGCACCTACAAATTTGATTGGCAGAATGGCGAAAATTGTTGGCCGCAATATGTTTTCTGCGTAATTTCATATCGGATGATGATAATCGCATTAGGCGGGGCGCGCACCCTCGACGCGATACACCCCGCGCCCTATGCCCTACGCCTTGGCGGGGAGTTTGTCTCACCGCAGCAGTGGTTTCCCAAGTGATTAGGAAACGAAGCATGAAATATTGTCATCCCACTGCAGCGATGTCAATTTTAGTATTACATTACAAACAGTCTATAAATAAAACACAACATAGTATATATTCTACATACCTATAATCATCATAACCGGCTTTTGTCCACTTAAATGGGATACTATCAACTGATATAATATGTCCCATTTAAGTGGACGAAACCAGTCTTGATGATTATTTAATTACGTATGTGGAATAAGTACTACATGAGTGGTGTTTTATAATAATTAATGCAATATCTTTACCCAAATTAAATAAACAGGTCAGACAGATGCAAAATTAACATTCCATTGGTAATGTTGATTAAGTGGTCAATAATAATTATTATTGTGTTCAGTAAAATCTCTTCGAATATTGCGTGATAATGAGTTTAGTTGGGCGATGTTTTAATAATCCTTAGAATAAGGTATCTATTGTTGACTTGGTGTTAGTATAGGTTAGTGTATAGATACTTATGAATTTGTATACCTATTTTTCTCATAATTCTTTTGAAAAATATTAAATTTATTTAAATTTAAAAATATAATTTCATTATTCTCTTATTTTTTTAAATTTATATTGGAATATATAAATAAAATCGTCTTAAACTTGTAATATTCACTTATATTATGTAAATTTATTAATTAATTGATACTATCTACCAATATTTAGATGGCAAATAATATCTGCGAACTCAGAGGACAGACGATATACCTAATTTGGTGACAGGCAATCATATATTTTGGCTTTAGCACAACGAATCAGTTAATTTATTCAAGTGAGATATGTACGATAGCATTTTAATGATAATTTTTATGAATATTCATGATGAAATTCTCTTCAGATCTTGATTATTTAACCAGATGGACTGATGAGTCGTAAAGATATATTTTATATAATTAACAATCATATAAAATTACCAATAATAGTGGATAACTAAGTAAATAGCGGAAGTAAGGCATGGCCCATAAATAGACAGCCACATTATTTTTTTATTTATGTACTTATAACTAAAATTTTATATGTGAGAGTATCGTTTTTTATCATTTAAGGCCATACCTCACAGTTAAGACACGGTCTAAAAAGATCGTCGCTAGGCGATGCGCGGATTGCGGGTCGCGGGTGCAAATGAGGCATGTCAAACCAAATATAATTTGTCTTATAAATCCAACATGTGTCCATTTAATGTTCTGTTTATTGTTTTATCAGTAACAATAATAATATATTCATTGACAAGTTTTCTTTGTAAAGTAAATGAGTAACGTTTTAAGTCAATTTTACACGATTTAAGAATTATTACGGCCGTCGCCATCACGCAGCAAAATGACGTGTTTCCAGCTCTACATTCTCTCTCCGAATGGGAAGCGAGTGCAAAATTTCGTCGCGCCTATGGTTGAAAATTATTTGCCGTTTCACTGATGAATCACCTTAAGGCTATACTTCAGCTGAGGCACGGTCGCCAAAAAGATCGTAACTATGCGATGCGCGGATTGTGCAAATGACGCGTGCCGAACAAAACATAATTTGTCGTAAAAATTCAACATGCGTCCATTTAATGTTATGTTTATTGTTACATTAGTAATATATACATTGCCATGTTTTCTTTTTCGAGTACATGCGTAACGTTTCTTAGTCATCTTTATACGATATAAGAATATATTCCTCCGACGCCATCACAAAACAAATTGAGGTGCTCACACCTCGACTACCGCTCTCCGAATGGCGACGAGAGGGAAATTTTGTCGCACCTATTGTTGAAAATTATTTGCCGTTTCAGTTATGTATACTCTTAACTGTCGCCATATATATAATATATTTGAAAAAACCAAAGCATTTGAAGAAATTTATATTAAATTAGGATCCATAAAAACAATAATGTCAACATAGAGATAATTGCAAATATTTTTCAAATCCAAATTCGCCAGTCGCTTTTAATTAACAGAACTTTTTTATTAACACGAAAATATTCGTATGTGTGCGTATTTTTCAAATATGCATTTATACACAATCATGAAAATATTATGGTCGATACTTTCAAACCATATCCGTCCAAATCCGAGCGCGTCGAAAAATCCATTTCACGGCTCATAAAAAACACTTTGACAAGCATCCCCCGTGTCACCACCGCACCCACTCCTCTCACCCAATTGCTTTATTAAACATTCCAATCGGTCTCATTTATACTGAGCATGTTCGGAATTATTCGATATCTCATCTCTAGGATAGGGGGAGATCGGGAATAATGCCCCCACGGGCTTGGGATGGGAAATGGATTGTCCGACTAGGAATCCACTTCACATAGTAATTCCAACGGTGACAATACGATATCGACAGGTTAATGCGCGAATATTGTATGTGAAGATTTAACCGAAATTCAGTTAAGTATCATACATGATACTCATACTGATGAGAGATGCAGGTTCGATTTCTGCGGGGTGCTTACTTTTTTCAAAAAGATTTTTTCTATTGGTTATAATATATTTTCTCAGAAGTGTTTTCAAAATGATGTATACAATATCCAGTGTATCTTTGATTTTCAATCGATTCAGGTATCTCAATATAAACAAAAACTGAACTACATACATTATAACCTCGATATAACGGACTTCGGAAATAACGAACCAAATATCCGGTCAAATCTGAAATTTTTTAAATTCATACTGTTAATATGAAACATGTGTCACCGCTGTCTAATGATAATCTAATATTATTTATTGACTATTCGACCGATAACGAAATTCAACTATATTGCACGCATTTTCGCAATTTTAGAGAGTTGATTATAAAAAACAGCCAGACTTTAAAAGTGCAAACAAAACTTGATTCTTCTTTCAAAACAGGGTTACCAAAATCAAGTGCATCGATATCAAACATTTAGGTCACTCCACAATGGGTGTGTCTGTATTTATCATCTGAAGACTAATAAACAGGATTTTGTTTGTGTTTTTATATAACGGACTTTCGGATTTAACGGACACCCTCTCACCCGGATTAATCCGTTATACCTATTATCTAGATACTACTGTGCATCCATAAGTATTGATTCATTCAAATACTAGCATGATTACAGCATTCCAAATGGACCGGAACGCAACGGAGCGCAGCTCCTCTTCGTGAATAAAAATAAATATTGCATTCCGATTCGACAATTTTTAAAAGTATTAAAATATATTCATTTAAATGTTTATACGAAACTTGTCTGTAAATCTCGATTTGTCTGTGGCGCCGACAACATTATGCCCTAATCTTGGATTCCACAAGTTTAAAGACAATTGCCTACTCCATTTGACCGTCTGAGCTTTAGCAGGTATATTTCTATAAAATACATACTAGATATATTTATTATTATATAAATATTGGCGGAAAATCATCGAACGCTCCGGTTCATAAGATCTTCCATTTCGAGCGTTGCATAGTTATTAATTTTGTTTTCTATTCTAATCATTCGAATTGAATTTTCTTCAAACATATAAAAACTGGAATTTCAAAATCAGCTATGCACATCAATATAATCTTAATTCCAATAGGAATTAGTTTCAATTAATACCTAAATGTGATTAATTCGGCCAATCGCACTAAACATTACAAATATTTTTAATACGCATTGTGTAATACATTGTGGAGAACCATTTAGTCCGTTGTGGAGTAAAAATGATGACTATTTTAACAGCTGGTGTAGGAATGGGATTTTGAATGACCGGAATCCACAGATGAAACAATCTTTACATTGGTAGGTATGTTTTTTCCCTCCTTTATTTACAAACAAAATGAAAGCGTATTATTGGTGAATAATGGATTATTATGTGACTGGCTCAATCTCATAGTCACGTCGGAAGACAGTGCATCATATTATGGCAAGTTATGAAGATATTTTTATAATATGCTGCACAGTTCTTTCATTTATTCTAACGGATTGATACGGGAATATTGCCAAAAAAGATATTTTTATAATTGAAAAAAATAAGACTTTTTCGAATATAATTTTTATACATCACACTGTCCTTTAATAAGGGATACACGCATTTGTGGGTACGACGGTTGGCAGTAGGGAATCCAATCCCGAGCCAAAATTCTGATCCCGGGATTTCGGGATTACAATTTGACAATCCCGGGATCCCGGGACTGGTCCCGGGATTGGCATTTTTTCCATTTTTTATATAAAAAAATTATATTTACAAATAACATTGATAAAATCGGTCAAAAATAAATCTAGTATAATTTATACTATTTAAAACATTCATTGTTAATATTGTATACGTTCAATCTTGGAAATACACAAGTTTAATGGAGTAAATAATATTGTAATATAAATAGTAATGTGAATTTAATGGGAGATTGGTGTTTCTGATAGTAAAGACTTAATGAATGGATTAGCGAGATTTAAAATAGTATAGCAAATGATCATGGCGTACTTATGGCCTTTCCGCTTCATAAATCTAATTAGTCAGCCAAATCTGAAACTGCCGTAAAGCGTATGATATCATGGTGGAATAACTTTGTTAATAGTGCGAAGCATTGTTTTTTTCCAATCTTTCAATTTTTAATAATTTATGTGAAAAAATAAAATGAATCGGCAACCTACACATGGGTATAAATCAAACTTCATTCAAACTCAGTTTATTTCTAATGTACTAGTTATTTTTTATTAAAAGTATTTTTTCTGTTATATTTTCGCTTTTAGTTGATTTTCCATAAAAATGGATGTTTATCAATCCCGGGATTCATAGGTATCGAAAATAGCTCGGGATCCCGGGATTGGAATCCCTAGTTGGCAGTGATTCCGTAAGCGAACTTACCGCTTGTGTTTATAGCTGTACGACATGTGCTCATCGCTATAATCAAAGCGAGTGTATGGGCATGAGGAATGTAATAGAAAAAAATGGGGACCGCAATGAAAACAGTGAGACGCGGTAAGTGGCGCATGAACTGTCAACTTTCTGCCAGCCATTCCTTACGTAACGAGTACGGACCGTCCCATACATAGCAGTATGAGAAATGCAATCCGCCCTACTATCGATGGTTGTATTTTATTACAGTAAATAAAATTATGTATTCATCTGATATATTATATAAAGATTTTAGTATTTTAAATTCCGTAAATTCGGGGTCAAGATATCGGACGAGGTCGTAAACCAAAAAGTGAACACTGTAAAGATGTACCTATACGTAACTGTATTTTTGATTATTTAAAGTAGTGTTTCCCAAACGTTAATACGGGGATGAGTTCATGAGTTCCGGGTGCTGCCAGAGAGTGCTACACTCCGTACTCTTACGGCACAACCTCAAGACCTTCCCTCACTTTGCAGCAATGCTACAATAGCGATCTCGCATGGCGAGTTAGCGATGGACGGAGGAAAGTGGCGCGACCTTGTACTTTCTTATGCCCCAATGCTGGAGCGTGATAGAGTGAAGTAAGTTAGTCATACAGTCGTATTATTTGCTTCTGCATTTTTTTAAATTTAGAATACTTATTTTTTTTTAAATTTACTTGAATTGACCTTTTTCTAGTTATGGGTTTATAGTAGGTACTTACGTATTATCATACTGCATATTATTAACACAATATCTCCCATATTTTGTAACTATTTTTATCAACAAAAAAAACTAGATTACAACAGCCAACCGGTCCAACTAAAGCTTAGATAAACTTGACGTGTTGCTCTTCCCTTTTAAACGGCATATTATAGGGTCTCTCCCAGAAGACGTGGTTAGTCGCTTTTGATTTGCCACCTAAGCGTAATATGAGGGATTGTATTTGACCAAGCTAATACCACTTAAGGCTATACCTCAGTTGAGGCATGGTCTAAAATGATCGTGGCTAGGCGACGCGCAGATTGCGGGTCACGGATGCAAATGACGCATGCCGAACGAAATATAATTTGTCATATAAATCCAACATGCGTCCATTTAATGTTCTGTTTATTGTTCTACTGGGAGTAATTCTTGATGACAAGCTGTCTTTCGTTCACCATGCCAAGACGGCCGTCTCTAAGGCCAATTCGGCCTATCAGAGAATGGCCCGAATGGCAGGCAGCAATTGGTGACTTAAGCCTAGAGCCCTTAAGGTTGCATACGGCGCAATTTTCATGGGAATTGCCGGTTACGCCTCCAGCATTTGGCATTCCCGAGTAAACTCCTTAACTCTCGTGAGACGCGCACTACTAAGCGGGCAGCGACTTGCGCTGATCTCGCTTACCAAAGCCTACCGCACAACTTCTACTGACGCGCTTGCCGTACTCGCGGGGGTGCTACCCCTCGATCTGCACGTCCAAGTCAGAGGATCGATCACCCTCCTCTTGAGGGGGATCAGCACAACACTCGCCGGTGTCCATCTGACACCACCGCAGAGATCCGAGGACGTTCCTTACAGGAAGACTGTAAGTGACATTGTGTACAAGACCGCATTTGCGGCATGGCAGGCGAGGTGGACCGCCTCCCCCAAGGGGCGGCACACTTACCGTTTTTTTCCAGACGTATTCTGCAGGCACCAAACTAGAAGACTCCAACCTTCGCACTGGATTAGCCAGTTCCTCACCGGCCATGGCAACTTCGCCGCCAGACTCCACGAGTTTGGCTTGATAGTAGATGGGCCGGGTTGTACCTGCGGGCATGACCACCAAGATGTTGAACACATCCTCTGGGATTGCCCGCTTATGGAATTCGAACGAGCGGAGCTGTTTGCCAGGGTCCGTCCTCACACGGGCCCAATTGGTCATGGAGATCTGGTAGCAACCGAGGCCAACTTTGCGGCATTTGAGAAATTTGCAGTGTCGTATGGGGAGCGGGATAGTCCCGACTCTTCTGTAGACTCATCCATTTCAATTCGTGACACTCAGTATGCGGGTACACAAAGCGCTTAACGTCAGCGGACAGCAGAGCCAGTCCAAAAAACAAAAAATTTTCTTTCTTAACTTTCTTCTTTAAGCACTACGGTGCATGGTTGCAGAATCAGTCCCGTGCGGCTCCGTCTCGGGACGGAATGAGCACTTAAAATCACTTCTTTCAGACACGTTTAAAGCGTCATAGAAAGCGGCCGTGCATATCCACGGTTGTGCATATATGACGGGTGGTGGTGGGCACTTTAAACTGTTCTATTAGTAACAATAATAATATATTCATTGACATGTTTTCTTTTTAAAGTAAATGGGTAACGTTTTTAGTCATCTTTACACGATTTAAGAATTAATACCCCAGTCGCCATCACGAGACAAACTGACATATTCACACCTCGACGTTCGCTCTCCGAATGCCAGCGAGTCCAAAATTTCGTCGCACCATAGTTGAAAATTATTTGCCGTTTCACTGAAGTATCGCCTTAATAATCATCGATTGATCACACCTGGAATATACATTCAACTAATAATAAGAAATACTTAACCGTGTTTTTTTAATCCACCGTACAGATATTGCTTTAGACGCGTTTATATTTTTGATGCTTTAATTTGCAAAAACTTGTTTGCCCTGTGATTTTTTTAAACGTAATCTTACATTAAAAGACGGAAAAAAATAATCGGATCGAATCGAATATTTCACAGCGAGTATCTAATATACGTTTCGTTAAATAGACCGTGAAATTTTAATTATTTTGTACGGTTTATAAATTAAGAAATTGCTAAAAAGAAATAATTATTGTAACGCTTGTTTATGACATTAATTGCCTGAAGTTGGCAAACTTGAAACAGGTATTGTAAATGGCTCTTTTTTTTCTTGAGAAACTTGAATAAGCCGGCTCCATTTGGATTGGTTTTATTTTTTTTTGTCCCTGTTTACTGTTTTTGTTGTAGATTTATAAAATATTATTGCAACTCGTAATTTTGCTTCAATCCTATGACATTGTCATTATAATGACATTTTTATCATGGTTACTTTTTACGACGTTCATTTTATTAATCCTAAAATAAATTTAACAATATGATATGTATCAATATCTTGTAATTTAAATATGTATAATATATATTTTTTTAATTCAGTAAACATAATATTTTTAAAGGAATCATGTCAATCAAAAAAGATTGTGAAAGATTACGGTCCTATTTGGGACAATTATTTTTCTAATGTAAATATTTCTCAGGTATTCCATTCAGTACTTTATTATATACTTTGCTACATTTTTAAAATATTTAAAAAAAAAAAAAAAAACGAGGCTTATTATAACAATATCTCTAATCTAGCGGTACTATCTTGGCCTTGTTCGCTTTTATCACTCATATTGGGACCCGTACCTTTCATTCAAGTCATCAAATACCGATATAAGTCCAATGGTTGTGTATAATTTCAAATACAATACGGAATCGTATAATAAAATAAATGGTGACTTGTTGGGATAATAACCCCAGTCTAAGAGCACTATTTAACTATTAGTTTTTTAATACATGTTATTTTTGCACACTTTTTTTACCAATGCTTTTTTATTCAAGTCATTTATTTTTTATTTAGATCATATGGCATTCTATTGATGAATGTGACCTAATACATGATAAAATACAATACATACAAAATTATAAACAGTATGAAATTATAAATAGTCATGCAATTAATAAAAGAAGTACCGTATAAATATTTGTCTTGATTTATCTGCAGCGCATGAGAGAAACCATATTATACAAATGTTTAGGAGAGGGCGAAACAGGGAGTAGATGTTTTAAATAGGGTAAGGTGAACGAAAAGATACACATAATTGCCACTTCTATATTTGAAAAATAAACTCACACAAAAATAAAGAATCATTTATTTTAATCGAATCGTGACAGAAAACAAACAAAAGTATACTCTCATAATAGTTTGACAGATGCTTACTACAGTGCATATCGAGTAAATAGAAAGTCTTAAACGACATGTTAATTAATTTGTGACAGATTGGCGTGAAGTTACCTAAGGCAATAATAAACACAAGTGATTTTAATCTAAATAATTAATGTTTCAGAACAAAGTCACGTCCAAGGGTGTTGACAGGTGGCACTGCGACCCGGTAGTTTTCTTCTAGTTTATAAGTAATTACAATCAATATAAAATAAGAATATGTAAATATTAAAGTAAAATAATACAAATAATTATAGATTGGATTTAACCTATTTAAGATTTCCACAAACATTATAATAGTTTTAAAAATCCATCACCAAAGTAATGCCAAAATAGGTTCATGGTTTATCACATAATTTCAAATGAAATACGGAATCATAATTATATAAGGTATTTCGATATTCGTATATTCGATATTTTGTAAAAAAAAAAAAAAGTAGCGATGCAAATCTATCGAAATATACTTTTGTGACAGTTCTAAACAGAGCGGTAAAAAATCATAAGGTATTGATTCCATACCTACGTTTAAACATGTATTTTTTTATTTATTGTAAAAATAATATAATTATTATACATAATGTATAATATATTGTATATAGTTATAAGCTTTAAGGCAAGTGTCAGTTGAATGACTCTGCGGGTCGAAGGAAAAGAATGCGCGATATTAAATAAAAAAATACCCACCGCCGGCGTCTTTATTATTAAATGACTTTGATATACATCAATTTCAAAATAAACGTGAGGTTAAATGAAAAACAAAATGAGAAAAATTCAATTTCCCCATGAAAGTATTTCACTAGCTTTATTCGAGAATATATATTAATATTTATGGCGGTGTAAGAAAATTCGATACCAACTGCTCGCCCGACCTGTCACAGACCTAACACTCAAAGTCTTAAATTTAACACATTCTGGATAAGCTCTTTCCAGATTTTTACACGATTTTAAATTAGGTTACAAATTATTATTATATTTTTTAATTGAAATAAAATTGCCGATTAATGCAGCACATTTAGTTTGTTTCATCATAAGCATTACGAAGAATACATTTTTTCTTTCAGTTGTTTTTGTTACTCAAGTATTTAGGTATTTTAAATATTCGTGGAGTTACCGCCAAAAGTTGGTAAGTTTCGAAATCATGTTATGGAGTAATTACAGTTTAAAGTTTGACATGCCCTCTAAAATCAGGTATAATGCATGTTCCATAATTATGTCGGATTACCGAATTTTATTCTAGCATACATATTTACAATATATAGACATATTATAATCCGTTGTTATGCCTATATTATCGTTTTACGATATGTTCAATTAACGTTTGTGTGCTTGATACATTTAGGCAATAACATTTAGGCAGTATCGCGTTAGTATTTATTATAAAGATACCGTTTCTGAATGATTTCAAAGATTGTGATTGACTATCCGTTATCACATCAAAAAACTTACGAATATAATAAGTTTGTGGGCATTTTTGGCATGTGAGGACATAAATTCAAATAATCAGATTTACCAATTCACATATTTTTTTCAAATTTCAATTGAGCTACGGCTTATGCACAATAATGCCTGTGTGTGCGCGCTGAACCGTACTGAACACAACCTAAAATTGTATTCGTTGTTAATTGTTAATAATATACTGTTTCATGTGTTTGGTTTTTCACCTAACCTTCAGTAATGCTATACTACGACTACGTTTAAATTAAATTCTCATTAAAATTACCGACATACATACTGATAACATCACACCATTGACTTTAGCATAATTTAGAAGATAAAGCAAGATTAAAAAGGATTAAATTGCATATATTTATATGTAACTGTGATGAGCAAATTGACTCGTTTTATATAAACACGATTATAAATACCATGTTACTATTTTCAACATTCAGTAAATAAGTTCTGTTCTTCAAATGATCTATTGTTAATATATCAAGAATATAATTATCAATACCGATATTTATTTGTGTTTTTTTTGCATTTGAATAGATGCATGTCAGGCAATCGAATTCGATACATGACTATATAAATAATACCAACATTTTAAATACAGGAACTCATGGAGTGTAATGTACTAATGTTTTTATTAAAATTCTTATAACTTGTACTCCGAACTTACACTTGTTACACGTTTGAATCTTTTTAACGCATACGCTTACTGATTATTATGTTTGCGAGAGTCATGGTGTGGTAGATGAAGAGGTCGAGATTCGGCGGTTGCTCCGATGGATGGAGGAGCGAGTTTTATTTTCAACGTAAACAGTAGGTACAAGAGTATGCTATAGTAGTTGTGTTACAATACTTGTGATACTGTTCTGAGGTCCGAGTCTCGGTAGAATGAGATATTGTGCGGGGTGATACAGAGACTGAGATACTAACAGACCCGGGAACTTATATTCGAGTGACATCTCCAATGAATTATGATCCGCTATTTATTGTCGTGCCTACCTGCTCACAATAAAAATAAATTCTTGAAAAAAATATTATAATTGAGTCAGCTACTCTATATTAACACCCACGATGGCCGCGCGACTTAATCGTTGGACTATAACGCCGTGGGTCCCAGGTTCGAATCCTGGGTCTGGCAAGTACACATATTGTTTTTCAATTTGTGTCTGTCAGGGTATGGACCTAATAGGTTGAGCAAGTGGCTGACATCCATTTCTCATAAAAAACAAAATCTGTTAATACAAACCTCTACTCTGTGGAGGTCCATATGATCCTATTAGGATTGGACATGGTCGAAAGAAAAAAAGAGACTCTATATGGAGTTTACGTCATTGGATATGGGTGACTATGTGGAAAATGGATATTGCGGAAATTATAATTGCAGTAAGCTATTTACTGAGTTTTCCATAATTTGACACTACGGGAATGGGATATTAAGGGATGTATACTTGTGGTCAGTAATTTAACATCGCAGATTAATATGCTGACACTGATGGAATTGTATATCCCAATATGTTTATTTATATCATTTTTACTAATTTAATTCTCAGTGCTGCCTATAATGATACCAATAATTTAGATTTATTCTTTTTCACGTTACAACAAATCTTGAGCCCCGATGACTGTAGAGCAGTTAAACAGTTGTATAGGTAGACGATAAACAATCACAAATACCCAGACTTTGAGAAAAGCACTTAAATATAATGTAACTTCACCGAAAAGCGAACTCGGACTCCCCGGATGAAAGGTCAGCGCATTACTTACTAGACTACGAGACCCGGGTTTACAATTTACTTACTTAATATTATGTTTTGATTATACATGATCTCATTGGATATGTTTTCGACACGGACAAGCGAAATTTAGTGATAAATTTAAAATATAAAAACACTTTATTAACTAAACTACACAGATTAATAACAAATTATAATATAACTTTGCGATAAATTTAAAAATAACATTCGTTTTGTTCCTCATTGTGAAAATGAATTTAATGCCTTAATAATTATATAGTTTGCACTGCTTGGCCTGTCTGCACTTATTCAATAATAAAACTTCTGTCAAATGATCTGATCTATTATGACTTCTTTTTATGATTTTTGACACGTGGCATATGTCAAAATAAATGCGGGACAAAACAAATACTATTAACAATTAATGACGATATAACGAATTAAATTATACATATTATATTTGTTTTTCCTCCTTATCTGCATTAAATACATTATATATTATGTAAATACATTCGAGCATAAATCTCGGATGCTGATGTATTGATTAAATTTAGAGTAAGAAATAAAAAGGAACTTCTGTTAAGTATATATTGCGAAACCTCGATGACGAAACAAAAGCGAATGGTTTGTCATTCAACCCCCCAATAGTGGCAGACGCAGGGCAGACTGACGGCCGATATTAAACGCTCTGCACACATGGAAATATTCCCGACGCAATTATGTGCGCCGACATTAATATTGGATTTGCACGGCTAAAGTGGACTGAAAGGTAATGGAAACAGGGGTGCGGAAAACTACGATATATGTTTCTACCGTCGTTGTGAAAAGCTCTTTTATTTCATCATTTTTACCCCGACGGTGCATATTGCCCCTTCCGAACCTGGCTGGTGACTTAATAGATTTTTCTTCTAGGATCGGTTTCACACGGTTGCATATCATTCACTATCTACTCCTTATTTATGGAATATGAGATAAGAATAAAAGGGAGTCATCGGAGATTTCTCTACCTACTGGTACCTATAGTATGAATGTATGAATGAATATTAGCTATTTAAACAAATATATAAAAATAATTACAAGATAAAAAGAACTTTTTATATACCACGTTTTAAAATTTTCTATTTAATCCAATGTCATTGGTTTAATCATATAAACTTGACAATTCTATGTATTAATATTTTAGGACAAATAGAGCAATTTTCAACAAATCATTTTTTTGCTATTTTTCAACAAACAAATTAATATAGAATACTGAAATGTCATTTCGATTTCCATAGTAACGCACGTATATATTAATAATTTAGTTGCTAGGACCACCCACTTAGCAACCAATAATAGTGGATTGGACTACGGATTTCTTCCGAAATAACTTTTCATACAAAACAGAATTAACTGAAAATGAATTCAATTCTGCTTAAAGATGGCTAAAAGTATTAAAAGAATGCATTGGCATCGTGTTCTGATTTATTCTAAAAGTTTCAAATGTCTAGCTAGTCGGAAAGTTAGTTAAAATTGATTGCAAGATTTGTACTGGACAAACAACCACCGGACAAACAAGAATACGAGCTAAGAAAAACGTGGTAAAATAAATATCTACTTACGTAATTCATTTATTTGGATGTAAACTTGATCCATTCTAATGGAAGCACTCCAATCCGTATTCCACTTACGTGATGGTGGGTTTAGGTAGACAAGTTTTTAAAATAGGGTGTATATATAATATTGTGAACATTTATTTTTGTTATATTGTGAAAAGTTCGAGTTTATAATTTGTCATGTTCATTATATTATGTAAAATAAATATATTTGAATATTTGGCGTAAATTTATAATTAATTTTATGTTCATGTATTCATTGATTGCATCATGAATAATTTAGTTTACAAAGCTCATTATAAACATAAATGATTTATTAAAAAAAAAACTTAAGAAATACCACAAATTAAATTAGAAAGATCTACAACAAAATAAAATGGAAAACAAAAATATTAAACATAAAAGGGGAACAATTTATTTGCTAGAGCTTGTCAATGAATTGTATGGGTTCGTAATGATATATAATTTAGCATTGGACATAGGTATTATGCGATTTTTTCTAGTGCGGAAAAACTAGGCAAATGGTTTATATCTTGGACATTCAAAGTTTTTCCTCGCTCGACGCCCCTCTGACTATGATTAGTTTTCTGTTTGAAGTATCGAACCTCGCGCTAATACGGTATGTTTTTAGCATTCATCTAATACATTCAATATCTTTAATTTTAAACGCCTGTTGAGTGCTTCCGTTATCCATCAGTTTACATTAATTGCATTATAATATCATGAATTATCACTATAATGACTTGGTTCGGACACTTGCTATGGAATCCTCAAGAGAACCTCAGCCTGACCTGCGTTTTATTCAAACTATCCTGGAAGACCACTAAATACCATTCACTTTGAATATACGGTGGAGCTACAGAATGCTGGCATGACTGAATTTGCACAAGATTGAACGAAAGAGTCATGTAACGAGAAAGTATTCCATTGTAAAAACAAATTAATACATATTAAACAAATCAATACACTAAAATAATCGCGCCCCAATTCATTTTCGATATTCGTGGAATAGCGTAATATGAAATTGGATATCACCTAAGTGGAGGTGTCTACGAGGAAGCCTCTCAACTGCTTTGCGATAAATTGACAGTGATTAACTTTTAGATCTGCGCTACGGTAGTCTACGAGCCTCTACGACATCATGTGCTACGGACGAAATTTTCGCACTCCTTTCGATAATGGGTATATACATCCGGGTAAACAGATGTAGAAAACTGCAATAGAAAAATTTTCAGCAAATTTTCCGGAACACTTTCAGTTTATGTTGTTTTTATTTTTATTTAACATGTGTTTATTAGTTCAAGGTAACAACTTTAAATTGAAAGTTATATTTTTCCGAAAAAATTACTCATACCTATTATTAAATGATAATAGTCATGGTACATATTCATTTTTTTCTCAGTTGCTCTAAATGCCGAACAATTTGAACTAGGAATAGGTTTTTTTAATTTAAAATACCTTCTGTGACTGAAATTAATGATGAATGATTAACATTTCAATAATTTTTAATTTAAAGTTTTCGTGTATCGTGGAATTTTTTCATAAAATATGGCGAAAATACATAGATTGATAACAATGTCTAATAAGATTACATAAGTATGCATACAGTGCTTGTAACCATCTTGCGACTACCACTTATAATGGCATTGGGATCTAGGATATCCCAGATATGTTTACATTTTGTTTCATAGTAATCGGGAGTATTATACGTACTTGATATATAGATACGTTAATAAATAGTATATTATGTAATGTAGATGTTTGGATTACAATAATTACGATGCCAGTTTAGAGCTCAATCTGTACAATACAAGTGACTAACTCCAATATTATGACAAAGAAGTTCAACTAGATATTATTTAAAAAAAAAAAATGAATAATGTGAACGTTTGTGTTACTTACAACATCTGCGCATCTATTATATACACAAGACTGCTTTCAGCCACTATCTAGGGTTGGAAAGTATCTAAGTATTAGCACTTATTGTAACAATTACAATAAGTTAGTTGTAATTGTTATAATATGTGCTATGTTTTAACAGCACCTATCTTGGCTGTGATAAATTTTAGAGTGATATAGACAGTTTTGACAGATCAGACAGCTAACTTATTGTAATTGTAACAATAAGTGTTAATATTTTGATACTTCTCTACCCTATTTAGCTGTCGTAAAAGCCGAAAGCAGTCTTGTATATAGAAAAGATGCCTTGATAGGTAATCTGTGACAATTTGAGTATGGTCGAACATTGACAACATACATAAAAAATTAAACTCATTCTACTCAAATAGAATTTGTAAATTTACCAGGTATCTCTTTTTCGCATTACGTTCATCTCTTTTTTCAGTATTCATTTTAAATAAATACATTAAAGTATAGTTTTCACGGCCATGCCAGGTATGTGAATACCTTTCCCAACACAAATAAATTTACGAGGGGTTGACATTCGGCGTTGGAATTCGTTATCGGATTCTGTATCCCTGAGCAACTCTTACATAAACATGTTTCCGCATTTTTCAATCAGAGAGCTGTCAGCGCGCCGCGACGCCGCCGTTGCACCTCTGCGACGCTACCGACGCCCAAATTGGTTTTCTACATTCACTTGAGAAAGCCTGCAAGGTGTGGACCTGCCAAGCGAACATCTACACCACATGTATTGAACACATCGATGTTTAGTTCTAATTGATGAGAGTTTTAAACTATTTCATAGTAATCGACCCCGTCTATGTATATACTCAATACTTTGGTAGGTCTAAAGTGTAACTGTGTTACATAGAAATAACAAAATACTTAAGAAAAAGCACTGCAAACATTACAGATTATAATGAAAAGATAGATAGAGTTACAACTTGCAACTATGTACCATAAAGCGGTAAAACAAAGGAAACTTAAGTATTCTGGACACGTGATGCATGATCAAAACATCCACTAATTTGCCCCATTGAGTAGATCTTCCGAAAAAACGTGTATATTAACGCAGTTTGGAAATTGACCTTTATTACAATGCCAATACAGGTCATTGTTACGTCACTTTCATTTATATTTATCTGTTTATTATGAGAGAGTACTTTTGATGGAATGATTCGTAAATGAGGGAAGGCAGACAAAAAATATTGTAGTCATTTTATTTTTCAAACACTTTGTCCATACAATAATATTTCAATGGTCACCTCATAAAATAACTAATGTAGCTTAAAGTGTTTTTCATTTTTAATCTTGTTTCTAAAATGATTTATATTATTTTGAGATTTTATTAATTACTACATAGGTAGGTATTATTTTTAATTAATGAAATAATAATAGTGTAATATATATAAATGAGGCGTCACGTTTACGGGTAGGTACAGTAGGCGTGTATTCCTACTTCTCACTACTTAATACTCGTGGTGTTTCCGGTTTCATTTCCTGACGCCCGGATATAGAGGGCGGATATTGCCTTTAAGGCCACGGCTGACACCTGTGCCGCGAAAGGGGTATGGGGCGGGGGTCGGTTTCCGGCTTAACGTATGTGAGAATTCCGTAATTTAATAGAAAATTTGCTTATAGAAACTACTCCCGAGGTTTACTGAGGAAGCAATTTAGAAAATCGTTTTATTTAATTAGATGTGATTCACAGAAATATAATGGCATTTTGTTGATATTGACAATGTAGATTGGGAACTGAATGATTTGTGTGTAATGAAAATTATTATTATAGAAATTATAGTAATTTCCTGTATTTAATTTAAAATTTTCTATCTTCAATACCAGGTATTATTAAACTTTTCGAACTGTCACCTCCTTTTACAGCATTCATTGTATCGCTGCCCTAAAATTATTCATCAATGATATACTAACAATTAAATCTGATTAAAAAATATATGCTATTTGAAACTTGGTAATAAAGCTTTATAGACAAATATAACATATCACCGATTAAAATATTAAACATAATATATGCGATGTTCGTGGTCCCCACACCCTGAAGCGGACCCCCAGGCCATGATATTTGGCGGGCCCCCAACCGATCGTTAAGGTTAAGGGTAGTGTTCTCCAAATGGTATTCTGTGGAACTCCAGTGTAAAATAAAGGGTATTCCGTGTATGTATTTTTAGCGATTTTTGGTGTTTTAAAATAAATCCACTTAAATTGTCAGCACTCGGCATCATAATATGAACCCACTGATCGCGACCTTCTTTTGTGATAGGTAAATAACATGCAACCCTTCGCCATACTGGATAAATAGGTATTTTTATTAATCAGGAGACACACTAAAAATAATTATAAAATACAATGAATTGTATTTGTCAAATAGCGCCGCAGTCGATTTTTTTACTATAAGAGCGAATTTGTGATGTGTGTTTATCTCATTTAACTAGTGGATAGGCCACGTCGGGCCCCCTAGTCTCGGGCCTATAGCCGCCCCCCTCTTGTGGAGGACATGGCGATGTTTGTCCTGCTGATGAAGGTGACAGATAGCATCAAAAAAAAAATACTGACGTAAATATTTTTTTCCGTATTATCTGCACGTTCACTATCAGAACTAAGTAACTATGTCTTATTAATCCATCATCATGGAAGGACAACTGTAAATTACTGTCTAGATACAATACCTATTATCTTCACTTAGCATTTTTTAAATGTGTTAAATATTCACCGATTTTCATGTTTTCAATTTTCTCAACATGCATAAATTTAATATTATAGTTATATCGTCTGTATTTTTTGTTTATATATATATAGGCCAAAAACTGCGGTACCGCAATATCACTGAATCAATATATCATGGCCCCCACATCCTGACGCAGGCCCCCAGGCTAGGATGTTTGGCGGGAACACCTACCTATCGCTAAGGCTAAGGGCAGTGTGACATTGTAGTAGAGTTTTCCAAATGGTGTACGCGGTAAAATTAAAGTGTATTTTTTATATGTAAATCCATTTGAATTATTGAGTTATCGAGTATCGGCACACAGTTAAAAACTGTTTCGTAAACCAAATATTTTAAATTATTAATAATAATTAAGTAAAATAGTGCCACAGGCGATTTTTTTAAACTATTAGAGCAAATTTGTGATCTGTGTTTATCTCAGTTATCTGGTTGACTCGTGACGCTGGGCCCTTCCTGAGCCCAGGCCCCCAGGCTAGAGCCCTGTCAGCCCCCCCTTGTGGGGGCCATGGAATGTATACACTCATTTTAATCAAATTTTTAAGCAACAAAATAATATTGTATCCTTAATATAAAATATGATTAAAATGTTTGAAAAAAAAAATAAAAAAGTATTAAATAACGTTTAAAATAATAAGCATACAAACGTTTATACAATTATAAAATGCCTACCTTTATAAATCCAAGAAAGTAAGAAGTACCGTAAATTCATACCTGGAACAAAACAAACATATATTTTAGTTTTAATATAATATTTTTTATTTATTTAAATGTAAATATCGTATCTTCAAATGTAATCATTCCATCGATAAAAAAGTATATTTATATGACCGCATATGTAGAGATTTACTAATACATTAATATAAGAAAACAGACGTTTACTTTTTGCTATGGCTTTTTTTTTTATTTGATTATATTCATTTTTACTACCTAATATTTTATATATTTTATCGTATATTACACAAGCGAAATCCAAAAAAATATTAAATTAGCAAACAAGACAGAATGAACACAACACTCTAGATACACAGAACACTGCTGGGGCCAGTTCTCATAAATAATATGGATCAAAATGTTGGGTTATCGGCAAAGATTCTGAGAGCGATATTTTGAGTAAAGAATGAAGATGGAGTGTCTTGTAAACATCATAACCACGAATTCTACGAGGAATTTAGGAAACCCAATGTAATCCAAGCCATCAAAATTTCTTGATGCGAAACTATTGATTGGTGAAATGTTGGAAGACCCAAGTTGCGGTGATTGGATGGCGTCGCCCATAATGGGCAGATGACTTGAAAGCCAGGACTCACCCCGGGCTGTTGCATCATGAATTATGATGATGATTATGGTGACTTATTCTCACTAAATATTGACTTAATATTATCAAATATTAAATAAGAAAAGAGTAACAATAAAAAAAATGAAAGCAGTGTTAAACTATACTAAAAAAATCGGTGTGTGTACTTATGTACGCGCGTTAGAAGTTATACTTCTTTGGCGTAACAAAAAAAAAACAAAACTTGTGATAAACTGGATTCTTCGACTAGCTCTTAATTATCTTGTTAAATTACAAACTCAAGAAAAAGGTCCGCTTATTGGAACGCCGTTGGTTTATTTCTATACACTTTAACTTAAATTACTAAATTATATAATTATTTATCATTTTTTTTTTATTTTTAAAGTAACAACTGCCACTATGACGTTTAATAGTTTGTTTACGTAAGGAATTGCAAATGGCCGACAATAATATATTCGCTGCCTAGCAACGGAACAATTCTAAGCTATATACTGAATAATCGTCACTATTGCAGTATCATTCTATGGCGTAATGGTTGTGCGTTCGGCTGATAACCGAACAATCGTTGGTTCGAATCCAATCGAGTGTGTTTCTTTGTGCGAAAAAATAAATTATGTGTTACATGTCACACGCCAAAAATACACTCTGATTTGATTCTCCAAATGCGCATAAAGAAGTATAACTTCAAAAACTATTTAAATAAGCCGAAGACATTGATATTACAAAAATATTGGAATTAGTTTTAAAGAAACATATTATGATTATATTGCATTGAAAGAAGCTCTAGGTACGAGCCAGGACAAAATATAAATATGTGCGGGTGAGGTTTCTTTAAGTCGGTAACCTTGATTTGTCCCATGGGGAGTAGAACTGGGCAGGTAGTAGGTAATAATTAATATAAGTAAGTCTTCTTATTCTCGCGAAAAAATATGTATAGTTTATGAAACAGTTATGATATTGATAATGTCATACATTATACTTGCAGAAAATAATTATAAAATAATAATGTTAATTACTTACAATGGCAAGTAATAAACTATTGTGGTTCAATTAAGTATAATGAAAATTTCAGTTCTCATTAACCAATCCAGCTGCATTCTTTTCAAAACCTCGCATGACTCTATGATTTAATTAAATTTTTCACCGAGACAAGTTTAGTTTTTATGCAATTAAGTGCAGTAAAAAATACCATTAACGTTTCTCTATTAATTATTATTGTATCCATAGAAACTCTATCACGCCAGCAAAATAATTAAAAATTCTCATAAAAAGTCCGGGAAGTTAACAATAGAGAATATTATAATACTGATTGAAATTTTATAATGAGCTGTTATATTAAGCACTAATTATTATTATACGCTAATAATAGTATGTTAATATAAAACAGTTTTAAACATTACCTTAATTTAACCAACGTTTTTACACATTATCAAAAAGAAAAAATACTAAACATAATAGCGTAATAAATATTTCTTCTTGTGTATTCTTTAATTTTATAGCCATAAAGTGGATTTTACAAAACAGATTTTGTTTATAATATGTTATTATCGAAACGTACAATAGGCAATTAATAACTGTGAAAAGCGCTCATCATTTTTATTACTATAAAAACAACACCTTATTAAATTGCTACGTGAACTTTTGACTCAATAAATTGGCTCGCAGAATGATGTGAAGTGAATATTTAAGTACCTAGTTATGTTTTTCTTATATATATATTATTATATTAAATGAATTACCAACATATATCCGTTTTTAGCATTAAGCATTTATAGACAATTCGATCATCTATCAGATAATTATGTGAGTCAATGGGAGACTAATTTTAAATGTTTTTATTCGATGCACTCCTACATGAAAAATATTTTATTCAACTATACGTATGTATATTATGATCCAGCATTGTAGCATAATATGACATATTATAAAAAGTCCATCAATATGTCTTTCGCGTCCCGCCACGTACAACACTTCTCTAGCAGCAAGCACTTTTGCAGAGACGCTTCACATGTCCAAGCCATGTAGAACGTCTCTTCGTGACTACTTCAACCACCAAGGACTGGCGCGTGCGTTTATATTCAAAATTTACAGATGCCTTGTACTATTTTAAGTACATAACCAAAGGTAGGCTGAAATATTGCTGTCAAATTGTTTTTAAAGCTCATTTAGACAACAATTGACCTTTTAAAAGACAAAGACTAGTCAATATAGTATTTGAAATGTGGTGATAGAGGCTGTTGCTGAGACTCTCGTGAACGGCCAAACGTCAGCAAAATCCTTACTCAAGATACCTATACTTCTCAGTTAAATTGGGTTGACTTAATTTTGTGGTCATATATAGACACAGAGGAAGGATGACCATTCGAAAAAACTTGTTTTAGTGACGAGAAACGAGCTTCTTTCAAATGAATGTATTAAATCAAGATTCGCATGTTTCATGAGCCGGACCATGTAAAAGACTGACCAAGGGCTAAATCACTTGTGGCACTACCGTCAGTCCTGACATTCAGGCAAAGAAGAAGTTTTATCCAAACATCATAAAATTAAGCTGAAAGTATCCATCCATATAGTAGAACTAATTTATAAACAAGCTTTGTTAATCAAGGAGGTTTAAGAGTTTACCGAAGTACTGATGTAAGTTTCCTTTTTATATGGACATGCTCAATTAGCGCAACGGGGTTTAACTTTAATTTAAGTAGTACTAGTAAATTTCATTGATTAAATAATATAATAAATAATACTTTATAATTATATTAACATTGTATGTAATAAGATTCTTCTTCTTTTTGTGCCATATCCGTTACCTAGCTACCCTACATATACAGATGGAACAGGTCAGTCTCTGAGATTTTTGTCCCGTTACTTCGCTTCCCTCCTTCCAGAGCTTCGCTTACCGGATATATTTTCTTGAATCATACGATGCAGAAGTTGATGTCTCTCAAGATACCGCTTGATGTGGCCAAAGTATGACAATTTTCTGATTATTATCCCCAAAATTCATTGTCTTTCCAGTTGATACGGAATATGCATATATACATCCACATTTTTTTCTGATTATTATCCCCAAAATTCATTGTCTTTCCAGTTGATACGGAATATGCATATATACATCCACATTTCGAAAACTTTAAGTTTTCTGACCGCTTGTGTGAGTATCCATCCCTCCTTTCCATATAAGAAAATTACTGAAAAGACATAATATATTCTTACCATTCTCATTCTGAATTGCAGGTTTAGGTTGTGGTAACATAGTATTTTTTTCAGTTGTGTACAAGCAGCCATGATCTTGTTGACTCATGCATTTTAGCTTAATGGTATGGTTCCTGTTAATAGTTTTTTTTCGAGAATGCAGTCTAAATATATAATTAAATATGCTCACTTCGTGGGTACTCCATTCACATCACAGGTTCAGTCATGGCCTTCACATTCTGAAACGGGCCACCAGGCTAGAATCTTTGGCGGTCCCCCTAGCTATCGCTAAGGTTAAAGGTAATGTAACGTAAGTGTAATTTGAGCGATTTTTGAAAATATTTACTTGAACTGGCACACAAACAGTGTTTCACATTACTACATATTTTAAAATGTTAATATTTTTTAAATAAATACAATTACAATTTGAGCAAATTTTTAATGTGAGTTTATCTCACTTATCTGGTCAACCCGTCACGCCGGGCCTCTCCTAAGCCCAGGTCTCCAGGCTAGAGCCCTGTCAGCTCCCCTTATGGGAGCCATGGGCTAAGTTATTTATAAGGAACTTGCTCATACAATTTGTCTTTTTAGTATTTAGGTTTAGGACGTATTTGTTGCAGGTCTGTTACCAAATTAATGAATATTTGAATAACTTGCAATTACTATCACTATTTAATTAAAGTAGAAAATTACATTTTATAACCTTAGCTTGATATACAAATTACTTAATAAAAAAGCGATTGATTCTTCACATAATACGCCGATGAACGTTTACACTTTGATTAAATTTCGAAACGTCTTTACTTTGAGCAAATACCTCAAACAAAATTTCCACAAAAGCCCAATGGAAAACGAAATTTCCAAACGGCCCGAAACGGAAGTGGCATTATAACAATAATAATTCATATCCATCAATCAGCTGTTTGTTCGCCCCTCCCCTCGCCACACACAGCTCCCCCTGCAATATTCTTTTTTTAATCTTAATAAGATTCAATATTAAACGCCTCGGCCGGAAATTAAGTTTTGCTACGAGTTTAATTAAGTTAAGGCGTGTCACGCGAGCGAGGCCGGGTTTTCCACTTGCTATGCCCGGTACGGTACAACCGTGGCGCCCTGTCGGTGTTTTTCACACCCCGGTAATAATGAGCCGATGTACTTACAAAGAAGTTTTTTTTTTCAATTATAAAACGAGCCACTTAAAGCAACCTATAGGAAATATAATCACATTAAATTTAAGATTGATGCTTGAGTTTATTTTTTCGTAATGTATTAAAAACTAGCGGTCGCCCGCGACTACGTTCGTGTGAATTATTAAAATAAGAAATAGACAGATATACACAATTAAGACATAATATACTGAATCGCTTTTCTCGCAACAGCATCTGTTAATCTCCATAAACCATCGCGCAGATTTCCTATCAGCAAAGGAGTCCAACAAGGTGATACAATCTCACCTAAACTATTTACAGCTACCCTTGAAGACTTATTCAGCAACTTGACTGGAATGACAAAGGGATCCCCATAAATGGAGAATACCCGATGACATAGTAATTTTCTCGCAAGACTCAGAAGACCTCCAAAGCAGAATGCAGGAACTCGCTGAAGTAAGCAACAAATTAGGTTTCAAAATAAATGTAACAAAGACGAAAGTCATGTTCAACTGCTTTGCGGGCCAAAAAGAGATCCTCATCAATGGCACTCAGCTCGAACAGGTGAAAAGCTACATATATCTGGGACAACAAGTGTCTATAGATGGATGTATATTTGATGAAATTGTTCGCAGAGTAAAGCTAGGCTGGAGTGCTTTTGGCCGCCTGAATAATGTCTTCAAAAGTAATAATAAGTACGTGGCAACGCAGTGCACAGGACCGAGAGAAGTGGAAGCAGCCTTGGAAGTGGCCTTCATCCAGCAGTGGATAGATTCAGGCTGATGACGATGACGATGATACTGAATCGATTTTTATATTATATATCCACGTTTTGTAATATTAATAATATAACACGCCTGTCTCACTTTTTACCACTTTTTTGGTATCTTAGAAAGTCAAACATAAGTGTTATAAACGGTGCTAACTTCAGAAAACCAATGTATTATATTATTTTCAACACCTGATAATCTTTTAAGAGTAACTCTTGTCAACCACAAAAAATGCTGTATGTAATTAGAACCCATGGCGGCCGAGTGGCTTACGTACCTATCGGCTTATAAAGTCGTGGGTTCCAGGTTCGAATTCTGGGTCTGGCAAATACATATATTGTTTTTGAGCCAAAGTATGGATTTAATAGGTTGAGTAAGTATCTAAAATCGGTTAATACAAACCTCCTCTCTATGGAGGCCCATGTGATCCTATTAGGAACGGACATGGTCAAAAAAAGAAGATTTAGTGCGTATTTTTTGTATAGATAATATCCAATGAATAAAACATGTTTTTTTTGAAGACAGAAATATTTCCGTAAATTGTAAGTAAATATTTTTTTAGAAATTTTCTTTAATTGTCAAATATTCAGAGATTTTTTAAAGCCTTGTCAAACGAAATGCTATCAGTTTGCATAGTAAGACTTAAGAAATTAAAGCGGTAATCATAACTATAGATATTATATATCATAATAATGTTGAATTATATTTCGTTAAGTCATTAATTATTGTTATTGCAATTTCCTGAGTATTTACCGTAATGTTAACAGTGATGTTGAAGTTGAAGGTGTGAACTTGATATCGCATGGTTTTAAATATCATAGTAAAATTACAAAAATATTACTTAAAACTTTATGCTTGCCCTCAAAGAGAGAGCTCTTCCATTTCATTGTTATCTCAGCATAAAAATAACGATGAAAAATTTTATATCAAATTATTTTTGATTTAGTAGACGTAAATCATTATTTAACACACTATAATAGAATAATATGCTTTCTTCCATTCGCTCATTTGCGTCGCTGACATATTATAAGTCATTTCGTGACAAGTAGCTAGCTTTAACCATTATTTCAAATTCTCTGTTAAAAATAGCAATAACTTTAATACACTACGAAACCTTAAAAAATAATATTGCAACAGCTTTTATAACCGATACAGCGTTTATTTCAAATCCCGACCTCTCCAATCGAGCTTTCACAGCAACAAGAGGTAGTGGTGTCCCCCTCTCGCCCACTATATCGAACAGGAGTGCGAGCAGGACGCAGCGCGGACGACGCGGACTAATTGAATTTAACGAATAAAATCCAATCACTCCGATTCTTTATTATTCAAGATCCAATTTGGATAAAGGCGGTATTCGTTGGAGGGGAGGGGGGAGGTTTGTGGGGTTTATAAGGGGTGTTTGGGGGGGAATTTCACTTCACGCGGTTCTCAAAAGACATAGGTACTTACTATTTGATTTTCGGATGTTATTTTGCTAGATGAACGAATTTTAAAAAAAATGTGTAGGTATCAAAAAAACAAACATTTTCAACTTTTTATTTTTTTAAGACACTTGGAAATCATACTATGTACCTATAAAAATAATTACAAGATAAAAAGAACTTTTATATACAACGTTTTTAAATTTTATGTTGAATCATTATATAACTTGACTAGCTTAAGCGATCAAAAAAATTGTACTTGATAGAAATAATACTGAAATGTCATTTTGACATTTATATTGATTTCCATAGTAACGCACGTATATATTAATAATTTAGTTGCTAGGACCATCCGCTTAGCAACCAATAATAGTGTCGAAATAACTTTTCATACAAAACAGAATTAACTGAAAATGAATTCAATTATACTTAAAGATGCCTAAAGGTATTTTTAAAAAAAATGCATTGGCATCGTGTACTGATATATTCTAAAAGTTTCAAATGTCTAGCTAGTCAGGAAGTTAGTTAAAAATCGATTGCAAAATTTTGTACCGGACAAAGAATCACCGGACAAATAAGAATACGAGCTAAGAAAAACGTTGTAATATATGTGATCGTTGGTCAAATCATATAATTGCAACGATACCACATAGATATTAAGTAAATAGTATTTTGCCTAAATTCTTCCAATAATTGGTTAATAAACCAAACTATCAATAATTGAAATAATGGTTGAATTAGCTGGTTGGTTTTATATAATATATTTTTTTCTCGGTTCGCAGAAAGAAATTATTAAATCTTCTAAACAGAAAGATACTTTTGCAGTTGTCGTGAATTTACTACAAATGCAATGTATCCAAGGCAATGACACTCAATACAGTAAGTAGCTAGCAAGTAAATTCGCGCATACGACATTAGCACATGTATAGGTAGACGTCACGCAATTTCCATTATGCGATATCACGCATCGGGAATTTATAGCAATATCGCCTTTATTGTAATGGCGTTAGAACAGTGTTTCTAGTGTCAATGTTCATTTGAGCGAACCCGTTCGAACCGAACCATTCGGCAGACCCGACAAAAAAGTGAGTGTCATTTTTTTCCCCAGATGCTTCGTCCATAATATTAATGTCATTGATGCTAGGCATCATTAAAAATATAAGTCGAAAAGGGTAACGTTTTGAGAGAAATCAAACATTATGATAACTTCATATATATTTTGAGAAATAAACCATAGGAAAACATTAGGTGTGTTATAGGATAAAACCTAATTAAAAATAAATGACATAATTGTGAGAGGCATATCTTTATATAATTGTGGCCGGAAACATTTTATTTTATACCATTATGCACACTTGTTTCGTCATGTTCTAAATGTATTTTAGTTGTACTTTTTAGTGTAAATACTATAAATATATTAATTTTGAAACATCACCTAACTGTTGCGATGTCAAAATGGCAAACGGTAAAAGCGGCAAAAACCGTAAAAACGGCAAAAGGTAAACTTAGATAGTATAGTGAGTTGAAGAATGACACTAAAAAAAAAAACAAATATAAGTAAACAATTTTAATTTCGTACCTACGGAGATCATGTTGTTTATAAGCCGTTTCGTGAGTAATTAATTTAGGTTATCATTCACACACAAAATTGAATATCCTCAAGAAGTAATAATATCCAAAGATTACTATTGTTAAAGATAGTGTATCTATTTAAGTTTGAGAACCGCTGCTTTCCTCCCTTCGCCCTCGCGAGATTGCGTGTGTTAGTTTGCACATGAGTGCACAAACGAAGCGTACAGTCAACCGAAACGTTAGATGTAATTTAATTAATAATAATTAATAACCGCTCATGTTTGCAATTGCCGACGTTGTTATAATTAAGACATTTGGCTAAAGTGAGTCATAAATTCATTAATAGGTAAGAAGAGTTAAAATTAAATCCATACAAATACAGCACGGGGAATCTGAATATTTTGTGTAGTATGTGATTTTTTATTAAATTTTATGGTTAATTTATACACATAACTGAACTTGAAACATCGCGGAAAGACAACATAAGAATGACACGATATAACAAAAAAAATATCAAGCAGCTAGGGCTATTTCATACACGCCATAAATAGAAATCTTTTGCACATTACAGTGACTATAGTTATGCTAATAAAGTAATGGAGTTCTAGGACAATAATTATGTATACACCAGTTCAATTAATAATACACCCAATTCTTATGCTGAATTCTGTTCTGTAACAGCGGGAAAATTAATTATTTAAAGATATAAAAATAAAAAATATTATCAATGTTATCATGTGTCAAGATCTTGAATGGAAAACAACACCCAAATGCTTTGTGTGCACACACAAAGGCGCGCATCCGCATACACGTGCAAAACGTGAGCTGTCACCGACCTGCCCTAATTGTAGAAAAGGATGCTGCGTAATTTCGACCTGCTTAGCTGCCTCTCGCTCTAGCGGGCCGGCTTTTGCGCGCCAAAATAACCGCAGGGGTAAGAAAACGCTGGCGATTTTCCAGATAATATTGAATTTAACATATAATAATTAGAAATTTTTAAAAGAGAATGTTTACATGTGACATAGAATATGTGGTAATATTTCTGAAAACATACTATTCGACGTAATAAAAAAAGTGCAATTGAAATAGTAATTTTCATTGTAGCCAGTAACCACAAAGAAGATTTTCTTAAGTACTATTACTGCTGTTTGAATATTTTTTTTTATATTATGGATAGATATTGAAAAGCACAGTTTATATGAAAACGTAAATTATCATTTTTGAGCCTATAAGCCGCCATAGGTCAGGGGTTATCTTAACAAAGTTGTGTAGGAAAAGTGAATATTAGTCATTTGTTCAATCCATGAGTCCACATTGAAAAAAAAAACAAGACATGCATTGACCAAACGTGGAATTCGTATCACTTACCGATGGATTTTGTTCGCATTCAAAATATCTCATAATTAGGTAAGTAGTCAAAATAATCAATTTTATTAATATTCTATATCTATATAATACGAGCAGGTTTTTTACTGTCCATTCTTTCAGTATGTATTTTTAGCGCGAGGAAGAAATACTTTTTATAAAGCTGATTGATATTTAGCTATTTTTTTTATTATCCATTGAAATAAATTTAAAAAAAAAACCGTTGACAACCCAGTAAAAATTTGAAATATTTATATAAGTACATAATTTTTAGTCAGATGCTCCACCTCTTTAAATTTAAGTAAATGATATACAACATACGATGCATAGTAAATCCTTCATGCCAATTTAATACATTACATATTATCGAAGAGAGTATAAACATTCAAGTTATTTTTTTTTTTAATAAATTCAAGTAAAATTGAACACATTTTATGTGTTACTCAACTAATGAAAAATATATTTGCTTTTACTTTACCATTTGATAATAAATAGGTACTCATAAAAATAATTGGCTATAGTAAGGATAAGAATTTAAATATTATAAACTTACGTTTATTCACTTAGGCCTATTGAATAGTAATGGTTACGGACCCCTGCCTCGATAATGAATAAAAAGGGGAGTGTGAACATAATGAAAGGTTAGAATCCAAATCTTCCCAGGCAAGGTGACACAGGTGAGAAAGTAAGAAAGACAGGATGAGAAAATGAAAAAGAACAGTGAAAAGCATAGCGAAGCAAGCAGCTGTTTGCGGAGACATAAAATAGGTAATGGCTGAGGACAGAGAGGGAGAGGGTGATTCCAATCGGAATCCATTTTATTAAGGGGACTTAAAAATGTAATTACACACTTCGATGACTTTTAGCGAGTTTAAAAATGTAATCGAAGGATTAACCGCGATTTTAATTATAAAAATGACAGCTTAATTTCCGTGCCAAAGGTATTTTTTCGACAATAATAATATCAATATTATTTTAATGTTATTAGTTTTATATATTATATTGATTTAAATGCTTATTGCACATTATAAATAGATGAATAGGTACATTGCGAATTCCTTCTCTTCTTCTCCCACTTCTTCCCACGTAACTGTGGTCGTTTCTGGAAATAAAACCCTCTTCCCGCAAATACTTTCATCACTATATATTCCCAACGCCTTTAATTCAGTGTGTGTTCAATATTGCGTGGAGTTTTATTAATATCAAAATGCATATACCTTTGTGAAAGCAGACGAAGAGCATTATTTAGAATATGGAAGTATTGTGAGGAGGAGAAAAAGAAAATATTTTTTTTAATAATTATTCCTCTCAATAGTCCCAGAGAGAGAGAGTATCTGCTATGACAAGTTAACATTCAATGAACACGTGACGTAATAGTATTATCCCGCAAACACCACGTGACGTAAGCGTCAGCGCATGTAACGATGTGACGTAGAAGACTTGATATAGAAGTTGGTCTATAGTAATTGCATAATCTCAATATAAATATCTATTAAGCATGCAAATACCAGGTGCTTTATTATACTCGTACTTACCGAGTTTACATTTTAAATCCCTATATCTATTTATAACGAGTCATTATGAATACTAAGTCTAGTTACGTGAATATCCTACATCAATGTTACTTACATATATAAAGAAAACTATAAATGTATTTACAGTATAATACTATCAAAAATCCATAAAATATATGAGATGTCATGTAGTTCCGATATACAATAAGTCTTTTTCCGACCATGTCCGATCCTAATAGGATCATATGGGCCTCCACAGAGTAGAGGTTTGTATTAATAGATTTTGTTTTTTTGCGAGAAATGGATGTCAGCCACTTGCTCAACCTATTAGGTCCATACCCTGACTAACACACAAATTGAAAAACAATATGTGTACTTGCCAGACCCAGGATTCGAACCTGAGACCCACGGCGTGATAGTCCAACGCTTATGCCGCGCGGCCACCGTGGGTGTCGACAATAAGTCTACTATGAGCAAAAATTGGAATACGTATTACGTATTGTTCTACTGGTGGTTTCCCACACTAATTAATCTTAATCAGTTCCTAACAGCCGTAAATTCGGTTCCATGATAAAACAGAACATGACAAAACAGAACAGTGACAAAACAGAACAACGATAAATATGACTATGACCTTTCAGGAAAAATATAGATTGAAATTGTCCTATCTCTATTATGTTGATAGATTTTTAATAGCACAGATTTTCAATACGCCATAATAAATCAAATTATACACCGAATTTTTGCATTCCTAATCGCTAGAAAGCCTCAATTAAACGGTACTTAACTCGATGTTACCGGCAAGCTTAGGATATCTCATCTTAATCAATATAATATGTTAAAAATTATTGGGTGACTAGGTACCACGAAATAATGACCTAACCTAACCTAAATAGATTCCACAAAAATAAAGTTTCATTTTTCCCCTGGCTGTTCTGTTTTGTCACTGTTTTGTTTTGTCCGGTTACCCCTAAATACGTATGTAAAGAAAGTTTCAAAATGTTGAGTACACAGTAATATTAAATTGTTCCAAATGTCAATAAGTCCATGAGACTTTAGACTGCCGCTCAGCGTCAGGCATTTTAAATGGGAGAAACAAAACAGATAATTCACAGATTTCCAGTGTGAACGATAAAAACTAAACAAGAAGACAACCCACACTCTGGTCTAATCAAATGAAGAATGCGACAGGATCTTCATTGGTGTCGGTGAAGGTCTAGTGATAGCTAGAGGATAATCTTCTACAAAATAAGAACTGCTCATGAAGACTAAAACAACGATTAAGAAGAAGGTACTTCTACAAAATTACAATTTCGTAAGATATTCATGATCAGAAAGATTACAAAGTATATAATTTTTCTATCATTTTGAACTACGTCATGGCCCCCACAAGCTGAAAGGGCTCTAGCCTGGGGGCCCGGCGTGGCGAGTCGACCAAACCCACGAGATAACACACATCACAAATTTGCTCTAATAGTAAAAAAGTCGCATGCGGCGCAATTTTACTTAAAATAACATTTTAAAACATGTCGGTGTGCGATTTTTGAGTATTGTATGAAATAATTTAACATGATTTGGAAAAAAAACGTCACAGTGCATTTAACCTTAACGATAGGTAGGGGGGCCGACAAATATTTTGGCCTGAGGGCCCGCTTCAGGGTAAGGGGGCCATAAACTACGTACTCATTCCCTGACGGCATGAGAAGACGTGGACTGCGCCAAAGAAGATTTGATGATAATCATTACTGAACCATATTCGGTGGAAAAAGTATATATAGGAGGCCAATAGTTATAACAATAATAAGGGTAGCAATGTCACAAAAAATTTTCATCATGTAAAATAACACTCCAGCATTTAGCAAACAAATTTTCTATGCTAAGTTTTTAGGGTTGTTCCCAGTGTCGTCCCACGTTTTAAGGTAGTGCGCCCCCTGTATACCCCACCTCCATACCACCTCACGCGTACGTTAAATTATTGCGTATCACGTCCCGGGACGGTTTATTTGTAAGGTGCTTACGCCGGGAAAACAATTTTCACTCTCCACTTATTTATAACGCCACTAAAAGGGGATGAAGAACTATGTTGATTGAATTTTATATACGGGGCGGTGACCCTTGAACTGTGTTGCGCCATAAGGCTTATACCCATATACATTTTAATTAAATTATATATAATATATAAATTATATATAATAGTGAAGATGCTATACTAAACTAAGATGTAACGTTTATCTTGTAATTACTCTAATTACTATTATTTTACTATTTCCCTTTCGTTTATTTCCCCGTTAATTTAGTGGCATCACCCAGAGCGACGGCTGGCCGCAGCGACGCGACGCAATATGCCATAATCTCCCGGTCGGTGGAGATCACTGTGATTTCTCAAGATTTTTTTAATGTAAGGTCAAATGATTTTCCCAAATTCTATTCAAGACTTAAGGCTATACTTCAGTTGAGGCATGGTCTAAAAAGATCGTGGCTAGGCGATGCGCGGATTGTGCAAATGACGCGTACCAAACGAAATATAATTTGTCATAAAAATCCAACATGCGTCCATTTAATAATATGTTTATTGTTATATTACTAATAATAATAGTATATTCATTGACATGTTTTCTTTTTTAAGTACATACGTAAAGTTTTTTAGTCATCTTTACACGATTTAAGAATATTTTCATCCAACGCCATGACAAAACAAATCGACGTGCGCACACTTCAACTTTCGGTCTACGATTGGCGAGTCCAGGCGACGAGTGAGAAATTTCGTCGCACCTACCGTTGAAAATTATTTCCCGTTTCACTGAAGTACGCTCTTAAGGCAAGATCTTTCCAGGTCTTTGGGGGGAAAAAACAATTGTCGAACAATTATTTAATAGACTTTATCCAAAATCAAAATCAATAGCTTAATGCTCACCGAAAAATTACCTTAAAATAGGCATCTGTCAAATAAACGCTAAAAGAATAACAACACTAGAGTCCGTATGCTTTATGCTAGCGTGCGGTTCCCGCCCCCCCCCCCCCGCTTCACAATCTTAACACTGCATTCCCTCTCGTTCCCTCCTATTGTAAACTTGCAACAGTCGAACGCGATGACACAATGCTTTTCATCCGCAAGCGACGTGAAGTGAACGCCAGCACAAAGAATACGGACTCTACTTCCAAATCTCATTTTTGTATAATATATTCCTTACTTTTAATAATACTATTATTAATAATTCGGTTTTATTGCAGTTCGTTTTTATATTAATCTACTGACCTAGTTTACTTTTTCTGCTATACTTTATTTTAACTTTAGTTATTTAAACTATCAGCAATCAGAACTATATCATCAGCATACCGTTTTCAATAGGTTTCCCTACCGATTGATTTTATAAAATGTCTTTGAAAGTAAGTTCAAAGTACTTATATGCGACAATATAAACGCCTGTCGGTTACTGTGACATTTTTTTATCTCCCTAATAATTTAATTTTCTATCTTTATAATAAACAGATTAAAAGAGCTTCAGAAATATACTTAACTGAAAAATCTTCGACCGAGGGTGCTGCAAACCGTATCTGGAAATTTGTACGTAAACAGTTCACCGCGGAACACTTATTCGTGCGCCGCAGTACGTGAAACATGAGTTCGTGTAACACTTAATCAAATTACGAGTTCTTCGTTGAACATTTCACCGTGGAGTATATTTGTACGTATGCTGTCAACATGTGGCGAATTTTATGAGATGTCTTTACTAGGTTAGGTTAGATCACGGTTAATCTAATTGGAACAGTACTTTTTGCGAACTATCGCCGCATTTTATAAGATACGTACAAATGTATTCCACGGTGAAATGTTCAACGAAGAACTCGTCATTTGATAAAATGTTATACGAACTCATGTTTCACTTACTGCGGCGCACGAATAAGTATCCCACGATGAACTGCATATTTACAACATAGATGTAACCGCTGCAAACGCATATCTTTTACTTTCCAGGCTAAGTTTAAAATTAGCCTACCAATTCTAATGTTGTAGGTAGGTATGTGTGTTTCTGAATTTTTTCAAAATGATGTATTTTCGATAGAAATAATACTATATTCTAAATCGTTGTTTACTATGTTAAATAAATGATAATTTAATTTAACCATACCTCTATCTATTATTCGATTATACGATTCGCTTGGATACCTGTTTCTATATGTATGTACTATGTTTAGTAAAAGTCTATGCAAAATATTGAAATATGTATTTAAAGATGCAGTATCTGTGGGAGCAACAGAATATTGGTTTTAGCGATATCAGACATAAAAGTAAATTGAGAAAAGCTTTGGGGCTTTTTGGTTGATGGCTCGGTGGGTGAAAATAGATAAATTAAATAATTTCACTTAAAATAAAAGACTAATAAAGTACCAAACCATGTTCATTAATAACTCAAATATTTCCGTAATCGTGGATTTATAATTATGTATGGGTTACTACCGGTTAATTAAGTAAAAAAAGCTACAAAAGAAAACTTGTATCATGACTTCGAAAAGCGACCCACATATGGCGCTGCCCACTTGCCTGAAAATCGCAAGGGTTATGCAGACGAAATAGGATTTAACCCTTTGTTCGCTTTGAAATCTACCTATGAAAAACGAGCAAGGTGACTACTTCAACACTTGTGCACTTCGATACAGCAAATTGTGTTGGAAGTTGGAACGTAACCACGCCCTGATAGATAGGACCAGACGCCCCGATAGAACCAGACCTCGACGCAGAAGACGCCCCGACAAGACCAGACCGCGACGAAGAATCATCAGGCCCAAAACAGAAGAGGAAGAGGCTGAAAAGAAGCCGAAAGAATCGTAGATAGCACCTCAACAGAATGCACGCGAAGCAAAACGGATGCATGTGGAAGAAGAATGAAGAATGACGCTGAGCTAACTTAAAAATTGAAACAACAAACGCCATTGAAACTTGTAGGCAACAACCTCTCCCGGCCCTCTTCAAGAACCGGGAAAAGTAAAATCACACGTAGAATCAGCGAAAACATTTGCTAAAAACGATGTCCCAGAGATGAAGGGGATCAGAGCGCAAGCAGGAAGCCTCAGAAACCAAGGAATATCCAAAGCAAGAAATCTTCATTAAGGAATCACCTGGAATTGCCACCGACCACCAGAAAGTGGGGGTTTAAGTCACATCCAATGACCCAAAAAGTTACATGAAAGCCGTTCAATTCTTAGATAAAAGAAAAACTCCATTTCTTCCAGACCGAAGAACAGAAAACTTATAGCTATAATATATAAAACTAACAGACAGCTTGGAAAGTAGCGAATGTTATTCTCTTCCCCAAATCAGGTAAAAATTTAATATTACCAGAAGAGCAATAAATTAGCCTCTCAGACTCAAATCATGATCAACGAGAAAAATCTCATCCCAGATATTCAATACAGATTCAGAACTAGGCATTCGACCAACGATCAGTTATTCAGAGAATACATAATATTAACTGATTCATTAAACTATGAGGTCTTTACCACAGGCTTATTTCTCGATATTGCCAAAAAAAATCGATAAAGTCTGGACGAAACGCTTAATAGTTAAACTCTCAGAAGCAGGAATCGGTTTTAGAGTGAAACTTAACGGAATTAGATCCACCTCATGAATAACCACGGCCAGAGTCCCACAGGGATCTGTGCTCGCTCCGACTCTGTACTACTTATACACAGGAGATATCCAGATCCATAGCGACAATGTAGAAAAATCAAGTATAGTCGCGCAATATGCGGACGATACGGCAATCCTTGCAAGATTAGCCAATCTTAAAAGATCAATAGGACTAGTCCATAAATTGGCCGACCAAATCTTTAAATGGCGTTTTAAAATAAATGTAAGTAAAAGCGCTACCGTAATTTTCTCAAGACGGAAAAACAGACATTCCAGTAAGACGGGGTAGGGTGCATACGTATGCAGAATACTAATATCCCTTGGACAAATACGGTAAAATATTTATGTGTAACCGTACATAGACGTCTAACATTTTCACCACACATTACAATTATTAAAAAACGCCAAACCGAAGTAATAAATGCCAGACTTATAAATACCAATAATGGGAAAGAAGAGTAAACTCTCTATTCGCAACAAACTACTAATATACACAACTATAACCCACCCCACGATAACTTATGTGTCTCCAATCTGGGCACACAAACACACAAACCGTATTAAAAGACACAGTCACTAATGCACTTAGAGTCGTGCGCGATTCCACACTTCACAGAGACTCCAAATCGAACCCATCCACGACTACATCTGTAAATTATCGAAGAAATTCTTCACTTCCATGATTGGTCATCCCAACGTGAGCATTAGTAATCTACTAAACTACGATCCAAACAATCCAGACTACGTCTATAATAGGTGGCCGGGGGCAGTACATTGGGAACGACCACCACAGTTTCCCTCACATCTCCTTCCACAGTTCCTATCACCCTAGCGACTGAAATGTTTTCTTTCTAGACTCGTCTCTTACAAACGTGGCCATCATAATCTACTGTCACGAAACACACTAAATGTGAAATGGTCTCTTCGACACCCGAAAGATAAATCATTTTTTACCATGTATGTAATTTTAACCAAACCACAAGCGTAATCACCGCTTGTACTACATATAAAGGAAATTAAGAGCCTACCTTAGGTGCTCCAGAACATTAAAAAAAGCAATATAATAAATATATATATAAAGTGAGTCAAGTAATCCTCACTCACAATCTCTTAGCCTCAGTTTAGTCTGATTAGCTCTGACCTCTTTTATCATGCAGGTCCTCTATTTTGAGATTAAGCACCTTAAACTATTGAGATGCATTTCTAGTGCTAAGTGTAGTTGTCTAATTGTCAAATGCGATACACGTCTGAAAAGGAATTAATCATTTGGCATTTTCATCTGCTCATTGGGTCGAGCGAGTCATCTTATCTTGTTAATCTATTTCCGTGTACCGGTTAAAGTATTATCTTTTATTGTTGATCAATTTCTGTGAATTCTGAATCAATAATACAACTGGAGAATTTTCTGTTTTATAATAAACAATCTAATAAACTTTCAATAAAGATTCGTTATATTAATAATTATTAGTGCCTATCTAATAGGATGGTGCTTCAAATTCTAATCATACACTTTCAAATAAACGAAAGCTAAGTGGCTAGAGCACTATCCCACATAAGTGAATACATTCGAATCTCAATTGTTTTTAGATTTTTGCTGTGATTTTTCTAATAAGTGTATTTTTGAGAATTCTGAAAGTTATGCATTTTTAATAACTTCATTATTAAATCTTGTATAATATATTGAGTCTTCAATAGAATAGTGATACAAATACGTACTATTAGAAAGTACGACACTTAAAGTTGAAGCAAACCTGTTCAAATTTACTTTTGGTTTTACGTTGATTTCAATAAAACATAGAACATATTAATATGAATATACAACATATTATTGAAATGTTGTATTGTACTTTTTACCTATATGTTGTAGGTTTGAACTTTCCTGCTTGTGATTCGTTATTGTAGGTGAGCAAACAGGCTGCTACAGAGATGCAGTGGCGTAGGAACACATTTTTTAAATAAAAAAATACGATTGTGTTTTTTTTCTCGAAACCATTTCAGACATCATTGGTAGTATTTACAACCCAATGTAGGTATTATCCACCTCCTGGAAATATCTCTTCTCCCTTCAGTTGCAACATCCTTCCACCACTTTTATCCCAGGAATGGTAATATTTTTTCCAACACCATCCAATAAATCGCAATCTGGGGTTTTCAACCCTCGTTTTCCATTACGGGCATTACGGCCTATTGACGAGGAGCCTATTGGATGGTTGGTGCCGGCAGTGATAACAATTAAAATATATAATTAGGCCAATTATAAATTAAAAATGTATATATTTGTATATATCAATATAATTATGGGTTCACCGTTGCGTAGAATATTACGATTTTAAAAATTATCTACGAAATATCGTTTGAAATTATGATCGATTTATTTAATTAAGAATATCTAATGTATCTGTATTATATTCAAACAAACTTTATTGCTACTAAAAACTTATAATAATATCACTATTTGACTATTTAAAAATAATCAGCAAAACACTTCATGCATTACATTCAGCATTACCGTTGGTTACGGACGGCTTGGGGTTACAGCAATAGGTTACGCAATTCTAACGTATCAGAAGCACCCGCCTTCCCGTGTGTCTCGAATTTTGAATACATTATCCTTATACCCTGTTAATAACTTTAGACCTTTGGACTTTCTACGGGATATCACTTGTTGCTGAGTTATATAATAATATGTTAAAAATAACTACTATTTCATAACATCCCAACTCCAGGGTCGTAACCCCATAATATCGGATCGATTTGAAAGACGAATTATATGGGGAAAAAATAATATTTTCGGTATCTTTCCGTTTGTAATAACTCAATTTTAGTAACAACGTGACATATTACATGCTGGTTGGTTCTACTATAATATTTATTTTATTATAGATTCGTGGCTGTTTTTTATAAAATATAAATAATAATGTTTAACCATGAGAACGGATACCATATACAAGAATACAATATTACTAATAATATCCTATCACGATAGACGCCACTGCTTGGAAGATGGTGTAATGTAATGGAAGATTGGATCTTGAAGCTGGAAGTAAATAAAAGATAAAGTAACAATGACACTGACAGTGGCTTTAGAAAGCGAACGTAAGTCTTAGCTCTGTTATTCTATCTCTTTTGCACATCCCTCGTCGCATTCGCACGATTTTTTCTTTATACTTACTTCAGTCGTAGAATTAAGCTGGGAAATACTTAAAGCAATAAAGTTCTGTAGCAGGAATATTTTCATACAAATAGTTTGACTTTTATAAATAGTAAATAACTTTACTATATATTATGCAAAACAATGCCATTATTTTCATGATTAAAAAACTGTTGTATGCAAAGATGCTGAAAACCCATTACTCTATACTCTATAGCAGGGTTTCCTAAACTATGTTCCGCCGAACCTGAATAGGAGTTCCGTGACCATTTGGAAAGGTTTTATACACTGCAACACATTTAAAGATCTTCTACTAAGTAGAAGTAAATAAAAAATCTCCACTGATATTTATGACGTCAAGTATCTAGATAGATCATGGTTCCCACAAGGAGGGGGGGCTGACTGGCCTCGGGCCTGGGCTTACGGGGGGAGGGGGCGGCGTGAGAGATCGACCAGCCAAGTGAGATATACACACATCACAAACATGCACTAATAGTAAAAACATGTCGCATGCGGTGCTGTTTCACTTCAAGCATGCTAACATTTAATAATATGTGGTTTTGCCATGCTTGCAATTTTCAATTATTGTGGATATTACAAAAAATCGCTAAAAATACCCTTGATTTTTTCTTGAATACCATTTGGAATATGCAACTGTAGATCGTCACATTGCCTTTCCTTTAAGCATAAGTAGAGGGCCCGCTTCGGGATGTGGGGGCCATGATCTAGGTACAGACGGTGGACCATCTTTTCTCACACTGTGCGCATGAAAAAGATGGGGTATATTGTTTTTAACTGACCGTCTTACAAGTCTTGTCAGTTTAACGACAGTTGCCAAAATTGGCAGAATGGTTAGCTGCGCTAATAAATAACCTATAAAATAAACTAGGTTTGCGAAGTATTCCATTGCAGAAAAAGTTTGAGAAACCCTGCTCTATAGAGATGAAGCCTAAAAGTATGAAATTGAATCAAAAAACCATTGAATGTTCATTAATTTGAAGATAATTCTACACATATATTGTGAAATTCTAATATAATTTCAGATTTAATAAATTATATAATATGTAATTACATTTATGACTATAAAATTGCAAACATTGCCAGAATTACCCTTGAATACTAATTAAATTCATAGGATTGGATAGTGTGTAAAGATTTCGACTTATATAAGCCAACATACTTATATATAAGTTTACATAGTCGTCTAAGCGATGGTGCCCATAGAACGCGTCGAGCGGGCGAAGTCGGCGTATGAAGTGTTTATTCATAACCATAATCACACGTCTCTCGCCGCGCATTACCCTTCACCTATGTAATAAGCGGCCCAAGCAGCACAAAATAATTATTATTACAGCGCCTCTCATAACAAGGCAATAAAACTATTATATTATTTCGGGGCTTGTAATTAATATTTACGACGACATTATTCAACCAGCGATAAACTGGACACGCAATAAAATTAAACAATGACTTCCCTGTTATTAAATAATTGCTTTTCGCCCGTCGGTCGACGACGCCTCGAGCAGCGTAATTTTGGTAGCCGTGTTCAATGAATGGACTTCTTTGTATTTTCATTAAATCGTATCGCCGAGAAGCGAAAAACGGTGACTCATGCGGCAAGCGGGGCGCAAGGCATCGTCAAGTCCAGTGGGCGCTGGCGTATTTGATTACGTTGTATTTTTGATGATTTACGCGCCACTTGTAGAAATTTTGCGCGAGCGCCGCACTCGCTGCGTCAATGGGCTTTATGCCTAAAAGAAACACATTGACCAGTATTTCCAAGATGAATAATCTTATAAAACACCGAGAAATGCGTAGTAGATTATCAAAATAAAGCAACAGATTTAAAATCGAAACGCTTCTATGAAAAATTTGCTTGAATTAAATTTGTGTACAATCTAGTATTAATATCGTCATAATCCCTGACGGACAAGCGTGTACCGGTTCAGTTAAAAAGAACACAGGCCCTAAAAAGCGGGTACAACATGCTATTAATAATTTTATAAAATAAGGTATTTTTAAGCCAGCAGTATTTTTCTGACGACCTTTCAACGGATACTGTTTGTACATGACCAAAGTGTTAAGTGTGCTTGCAAAACGTCAGAAGCGTAACTATCGAACTTGTGCCGATTTCGATTCGCAAATCATCAATTAAAGCCACTGTAGTGTTGACAATTAATTTACACATAGCATTATAAATTATCATGAAAAACAAATGATTTACTATATATAGATATAGTATAATATTATAATTAACTGCACTAATACAAAACGTGCATTAATAAACATTTAAAGAGATTTTACAGGTATAGTACAATAACAAATTTAAGGTTCTAATTTATAATCACAGCATCCGCAGGGTTTAAAAAATATTTATTACTTTTAATAGAATACGTAAAAAAAAATGAAACGCCTTAATTAAAAGCCTGAGTATAAATCAATCAATCTGTATACTTAATACTTTACGAATTCACAATATAAACAGAAGGTACCCGATTACCTGTTTTTATGTTACGATAAATATATATTATAAATTACAATATGTCGAGTCGTTTTTTACGTCAATTTTAATTAAAAGGAAACAGGTAAGTCTAATGAATAAATAAACTTATGTTTGTTTTTTCTGCACTAGAAATACGTCAATCAAAATTTAATTGACGTTGATCAAGCATTAGAGACACTTAGTTATTCAAATTTGATAGTTTACCAACTGGTATTAAAAAATATGTCAAATTTAAACATGTAGAGAGGTTTTATGTAACGATATCATTATTAATTTAATAATTTGTTTATTTTTTTAAAACTTTAAGGATTCCTAATATTTATTCAGTCTAATGACGTTTTATATTATTCAGCCAACATTCTTTAAATGAAGATAGACATGATGGAAGCCGGTCTCCAATTCTGATAGGCGAATGCACAACAAGATGAAGACACAAAGTGTATCCGATAATTTGTTTATTTATTTAAGACAACGGACATAACAAATCAAAATTCAGGACGTTTACAACATGAGATAAAATAACTTTAAACATAAACAATTTTATATAGTAAAATAAAGTTTCAAAAACAAAATACACAGCACATCGTTGAAAATGTCTATGTCTTTAGGGAGCGCATTGACTAGTCCCGTACTCCTCGATAATGGTGCCTGATAGGTTTGACTCGAGGAAACAGTTCTGACTAGTGAATCCAATCCTGAGCCAAAATCTTGATCCCGGGATTTCAGGATTACGATTTGACGATCCCGGGACTGGTCCCGGGATTGTCATTTTTTTCAATAATTAATTTGAAATTTCTATATATACAAATAACGTTGATAAAATCGGTCAAAAATAATTTTAGTATAATTTATACTATTTAAGACATTTATTGATAGTATTGTGTACGTTCAATCTTGGAAATACAGAGGTTTAATGGAGTAAATAATATTGTAATAATTTATGTTTAAATAATAATGTGAAAGTAAAACAGTTTTATTTATTTATGAAAAGATAACAAATACAAGATCAATTAAAATAAAAAAATGACAAATGCATTAAAAAACATCGTGGAATCACTTTGTTAAAAGTGCGAAGCATTGTTTTTTCCAATCTTTCTCATTTTTATTAATGTATGTGAAAAAATAAAATGAATTGGCAACACATGGGTAATAAATCAAACTTCATTCAAACTCAGTTTATTTCAAAGTATGTTATTAAAAGTATTTTTTCTGTTATATTTTCGTTTTTATTTTATTTTCCATAAAAAATGATAAAAACTTAATCCCGAAAGTTTCGGGATTATGTTTACTAATCTCGAGATTCATAGGTATCGAAAATAGTTCGGGATCCCGGGATTGGAATCCCTAGTTCTGACCCAGAATATTTCATGGCTGCGACCACATGGGTAGCGCATATAATAGCATATAATAGCGCATATAATTTTAAATTCTTTAGGACGCCAGGATTGCAAACTATCCCTAGTGATAGCAGGCAAAAATGTCTCAAGAGCAGAAGTGACCGACGAAATTCAAGATAGTGAAAAGGGAGCATTCCTTGTATAAAGGCAGTCGGAAAGTAATCGTTTGACTAACTTTTGAAAGGAAAATAATTGTGTGTCTTAAAAAAAAGACATCGAAGAAATTTCTTCTGGATGCACTCTAAAAGAAGCTAAGGTAATGAATTCATATATATTGATTTATTAAACACATCTTTTAGAATTTAAGTTTTCGGTCTTTTTCATCTTCAGTATTTTAAGCTGTTTTTTATTACACTATACCTACTGAGTATTAAATTGTGTTTATATTAATTTGATACTCTGATCACCTCTATTCGTTTTTGTATAACATACAATTTATAAATGAATCAAATTAAAGAGACCGTCAAAAGTTGTCGGATTAATTTTAATAAATAATTCCTCAAATTTGCATACTAGATAACGATTTTTCTTAATTGATTTCATATACCTACCGTAATTACGAAATGGTTATATGAAAAATAATAACACGTTATATCTGAGCGTTTTAATTAAGTAAAAACTAAAAATTATACATGTAAAATAATTTAACCTTCACTTGTAGTATTATTAATTTTATTATAATTCTTTAGCTGTAAATAAATAATTAAATTACTTACGTAAAAAACATAGGTATGTAGTTTGTTTGCTTCTATCCATCAGTAAAATAATTTCATTGTTTATAATCTCAGACAACCTCAAAAATATACTTATTATAAAGCCTTACATTTTTTTTTTTGAACAAAGAAGACTTGAACCCACATTCATCACAATCCGTAAGGCATAAAGCCCACCAAAAAAGCGTTCGGTGCGCTCACTACTGAGTAGGCCCCCTCCCACTCGCGCATTACCCTTCACCTATGTAATAAGGGGCTCAAGGAGCACAAAATAATTATTATTATCAGCGTCTCTCATAACAAAGGAATAAAAATATTATTAAATTTCTCGGGGCTTGTAATTAATATCGGACACGCAATAACTAAACAAAGAGTTCACTGTTCTTAAATAATGGCTTCTCCGCCCGTCTGTCGACGACGCTTCAAGGAGCGTGATTTTGCTTGCCGTGTTCAATGAATGGACTACGTTGTATTTTCGTTAATTCGTATCGCTGAGAAGCCAAAAACGGTGACTCATGGGGCAGGCGGGCACAATGCGTCGTCAAGTCCAGTGTGCGCTGGCGTATTTGATTACGTTGTATTTTCGATGATTCACATAGAAAATGCGCGAGCGCCCCGTAAGCCTGCTTTAGTGGACTTTATGCCTAAGATTTGCCAATTAAGTTACTAACTAGCTCAAATACTATCAATGCAGGAAGTTTATAATTGATAAGTCTTATTTTTAAGAGACCGTCAACAATAGCAACCATCTTTCCTATGGTTAAATATAGGTAGGTAGGTGCTCAATAGCATTAGTGTTCGTGGATGGTATCAGAATTAATTTTAATTGTATTTGTACGTATTTTTTTTTTTTTGAATTATTAATAACCATGTCCTCGCTTTTTCGTACAAGGTGGTTGTTAGTAATTTTGAACAATCACAAACACCCAGGCTTTGAAAAAAACACATACATGTTTTTGTCATGACCGGGAATCGAACCCACAGGAACTCTCGGGTGGAAGGCAAGCGCCTTACCCACTGCACCACGAGAGCCGCCATGAAGTACGTATTTATTACGTAACCTAATATTGAATATACGTAATTTTGAAAAATCTGAATAACATAATATCTACCTATTAGGAAAATCCTAGGGAAATGGTTAAACCGAGTAGAATTTGTACTCACACCTTTTTATATCTGAATGAGTGATCTGTGTGAATGAATTTATACTAATAACTATGCTAACAATACTTAAGATTCTACCGAATAAAAGGCATATGAAGGTTAAATGATTTTACCAATTTAATTATAACAAAATCCTATCAATGCTATTATCCTCCTAGATAAGATCACTCGCCTGGAAAGCGAGAGATTTGAATTCGTTTCTAATAATATGTATCTTTCTGAAGTTTTTCAAAATTATTTTCAACAATAAAAAATCTATAATTTTTAAATCTTGTGTATAATCATCACCTATTGAGTAATAGAAAAATGACTTCAGACGTTGTTCCATAGCATGTATCCCCAATGTCGAATATTTTTTTAAGTTGAGAGCCATTGGTTAGACATTATTTCATCAATAATTTTAATGAAAATATAATTAATATTAAATTCTACAGGTTTTTTTATAAAAGGTTTGTCGATAGCTATTTCGGTTGTAACACCATTATCAAGACTATTCAGATAGGCCGTTTGCCTTTGCTTAAATACTATACGTGTATAGATAGAGACAGAATACATTTTCTTATTCGTTCCAGCAATATTATGAATTTTTTTACATTATTATTAATTGTAATATTATTAATACTTTGAAAACCCTAAGTGGGTTTTTTAAATTGGATATCGAAATTTTCGAAATTTATCAAAATTACAGTGTTCGATGGTTATTTATAGTCTTGATAATGGTGTTACAACCGAAATAGCTATCGACAAACCTTTTATAAAAAAACCTGTAGAATTTAATATTAATTATATTTTCATTTCTTGTAAAATGGAATTCTACCAAGTAAATGCTAACTCAATTAATAATAATTTTAATGATAGATAATAAGCAAATACACGTACACGTACTAGCTACTGTTGTATTAGTCTTATTGGTTAGAAATTATAATTAAACAGTGTAATAATTTTATATGGCCAACATCTGTAATCATTTTGTGTATAACTGTTTTGAAAATGATATGTTTTTTTTAAATAATTAACCACATGTTAGTAGGTTAGTACTATCGCAGTGCTGTAAGTTATAATTATTTACCGATACAATCGTTTTATTTTTATGTAATTATTTCAAATCAATAATTTTGAATTGAAGATTGTTAATCGATTCATTTGTAATTTTGTTATGTTTTACCTTGTTTTGTAAGGAAAATAATTAGTTGTTAAACTATCGGAGCATTCTTATCAAAAATCGCTTATCTCGTCCTCGTAAAAGTATATTCTATTACAATATTCAGTGACGGTACAATAATATTTTAAATAAGTATATAAATTACCTACTAATTTCACATTGGCAGGCGGCTCTTGTGGTGCAGTGCGTAAAACGCTTGCCTTCCACCCGAGATTCCTGGGTTCGATTCCGGTCAGGACACACAACATTTATGTGTTTTTCTCAAACCCTGGGTTTTTGTGATTGTTCAAAATTACATTTTTTACCTTGTACGAAAAAGCAAGGACATGGTTATAATTCTAAAAAAAAATCCATATTGGCATAAAAATATTATAATATATTTAACATAATTTCTAATGGATTTGAGTGTTGCACTATTCAATTTGAGTCGTTTATTGCAACCCGTGTTTCGCCTTTTGGTATCTTCAGGCAATTGCGCACTCACCAATAGTAAATACACACTGACAACGAATACAGTTAATTCTAACTTATATGATAAATTAATACAGTGAAGTGTCAATCAATTCAAGGATCGCAATAAAAAATATAACACAAATTATGAATAGCTTATTATGTTTGTAAAAAAAATCTATTAGAATTCATATTCAAATTCCATCAAGTACCCTCCGGTTGATAGTATTAATATTGCAACATTATTTAATAAATATCAGAACCGATTTTGTCCATGCAGTAAAACGTTTTCAACTGATACAAAAAATACAACTATTATAATTATTTATATGTCGTGCCATCTCTTTTATAATTATTGACGGTACTTATACATCATTTATTTCAACAACTACAGAAACATACCTAACAAAAAAATGTTTTGAAAAATAAATATTGGTGCGTCAATATTTTTTTTTTTGATCTGTTTGTTTCTAATGTACCTACTTATTCCGAATGATCTATGTTCAATAAACAATGCTACATTCTTGAATCTTTTTTTATAATTCAATGAATAAGACAAATACTTAATATTGTTAGTATAAACCGACACATATATTCGAATATATTCTTATAGTTTATATTCTCATATGAGAAACTTTCATATATATTTTGACTTCTAAAAATTTTACTTACTTACAAAATCAAACTGTCAGTAGTTTATACTATTTTATTATTATTAGTTTCTTTATTAAACACCACAACAGGCCGTGACGCCCAATAACAGTGGTAAAGCTCCCAAGCTTGAGAAATTTACATATTAGATTATGTAAATATATTTTGACCTCATGAAAAATACAAAGTTTGTTTGTGCCAATTCCAATTTTAAATTTTCACAACAGGTAAAGTTTTACATAACATATTGGATTCGATTTTAATTTTATGTCCTTTTGTTTGACTTTTAGACTTGTTGTATGGTTAGATACAAATATTTCAATATAATATAGTATATATTATATATTACTTAAATAGACAAATAATATATGTAAGAAATATATTTTTAGAATATATTACATCATATTCATCCTAGAGCCGGAGTGCAAAGTTATGAAGCAAATACTTCAGCTAGTATTATTATATTTTATGCCCTGCATTATTGTTTTTAATAAAATTAAAGATTTCTCTCTTACAAATACACTGCGTCGCTGGCGCATAACATTATAGGTGTACTATAACTTCCCAAACTTAAATATCTACGAGTTTATTTTATTTCATTGAATCCGATTGGGACCTCGACCGCCGCACAGATTTTAGTTATGTTTAGATTTTTTTAAGTTTAAGTTTAGATTATGTTAGCCATGCGCACACAAAATCAACACGTGAATTTTCTACGGTCGGAATTCAGAGCTTAAAAATATCTTCATGTAATATAATATAAATAATATTTTAAACTATTCAATGACTGGAATGGAACTCCTTGTGATTATACCTAAGGTACAACGAAGGGTCAACCGCCCACGAATCCGTGCCAACAGTGACACGAGTAACACAGATTAAGAAACACTGATAAATAGAATAACCACTAATGACCAAACAAACAATGTGAAATACTATTAATTATTACAATGAAGTTAATTATTTATATACTTACAAACTATTTACGTTATGTAAAATCGTGCTTCCGCTTTGCATTTTAGATACGAAAGTTAAAATTGTTAACAATTAGCTTAGTAATTGTATAGCATTGGATATATTATTATTTTGTAATAACTTATAATAGCTACGCCACTGGGAGCGTTTAATTAGCGAAAGTTAGCTGAATAGTTATATTCATGAAACGTGAGCTACTAATAGCCAACTAATTTGTACAAAACTTTTCATTAAGGGGGGACATGCTCGTCGAAGGTCAAAATTGAGTTTTTATTGTATTTTCAAACCATTATCCTGGACACTCCTTAAACGTTGTAGATAATCTATTTATATAATTGCTTTATAATAATTATTGACCTAAGAATAAGGTAGTGTTTTTTTGAAATACGCCATTTTTTTTGCATTCCCCAGTGGTTAAGCTACAACATACGGCCGTAGCCATAAATTGACAAACTATAATTGAAGTAGGGAGTAAAATGATATTGACGCGCGTGTTTGAACATGTACCGTTTAAAAAAAAAATAAAAAAAAATTCGGTTAGGTACATGTTCAAAAACGCGCGTTAACATAATTTTACTCCCTACTTTAATTATAGTTTGTCAATTTATGGTTACGGCCGTATGTTGTAGCTTAACCACTGGGGAATGCCAAAAGAAATGGCGTATTTCAAAAAAACACTACCTTATTCTTAGGTCAATAATTATTATAAAGCAATCATTATTCATAAGATGTTTATCACACTTGAATGGTCAAAGACATAGCTTATAATAAATATCTTTAAAATTATCTTCAAATGTGTTAATCTTGCCGATTTTTTGAATAATAAAATGCCTAATTCTTGTCAAATTTGGGATCACAGAGATTATCAATATAATTTTTTATCGTGAATATTTTACAGAAATTATCTCGTAATAAATTATACTAATGGTTTTATAAATGCGTTTAAAAATTATTAAATGTAAAAAATCTTAACACCACTGCACAGTTATGTACCGAAATATGACTATATTCTAAAACATTAGAGCGAGAGGTTTCAAAGAATACTATTTTATGTAACAAAAATACTTTATGCAGTCATCAAATGTTTAAAATAACTATAAAGGATAATATGGCTTCAAAATTATATAAATGGATTATCTACAACGTTTAAGGAGTGTCCAGGATAATGGTTTGAAAATACAATAAAAACTCAATTTTGACCTTCGACGAGCATGTCCCCCCTTAAGGCATAGGTACTAATTATGTATGCACCTTGTATTTATCATTAACCGAGTGTAGTCATAAATTTACACTTACAAGAAGTTATTTTCCCTGTGAAGGTAGAAACTGCGGATTATTAAAAAATATATTATATATTTTTAAAAAAAATACAAAGCCAGCAATATTATAAGTATCTAATAAATATGTGTAGCTTAGCTATGTATTGTAAATCAATTATCGATGTAAATAGGTACTCACCTACATAATATAAAGTTTTTTTTGAATATTTATATTTCGTCTTATTGTGCCATCGTCTAGCGAAGGTCGGCCCTTTACCTTATCATCTACTACCTAGAACAATTCGATAGACCTGAATCCGTACCAATCATAAAGATTCTTAATGCCTCTTACGTACTGTCGACTGGTTTCCTGCAACAACATGCGTAAATGCTGATTTCCTTTTTTATGCTTTGTGGTTGCAACCTGGTTGCCAGCAACTAGTTGATAGTGCGTAAGGGGGCTAAGCCATGAACTATGGTGCCGTTTACTAAAGATCTTTTCTTTGATAACAAATTGAGTAATGATTATACTTTTTTGCTTTCATAATGTGGCCGAAGTAACTACTGTAGTTTTCTGGTTTTGATACTATGGTGAACTTCTCGGTCTTTTTCGATTCGTTTGAAAATGTCAACATCTGTCACCGGGTCGGTCCAATGAATTTCCAGGATGCGTATATATAGCCATAACTCGTCTTCGACTCTCTATAACACCTCCTAGCTTATCGTCCATACATCCCCATACGATATAAAATGACTGTGAGAACATAACAATAAATCATAAATATGTCTCAGCAGCCCTATGTTGTAACTTGTGACATGAAGTCACCCGACGACATGACGTAATTGTGACGTATTCTCAATATATGGGCGAGCCGCCCAATGCACACGGCTCACGATAGATATTATTATGCTGAAACACCTATTTGTGTTTGGGGACAATGAATAACGCCAGTATTAGAGTAGCGTTAATTTCTCGAAGACTATTGACTCACTCCGGTAGTACGTCACAATGATGTCATATGACGTCATGTCGCCGGGTGACTTCATGTCACAAGTTACAACATAGGGCAGCAGATCTACTAAGGAGGCGTCTCATTTTGAGAAAAGCTCTCCTTGCTATCTCAATTCTTATTTCCTGATACTTGTCCCATTTTTCATTTATCAACATAGAAGATTAAATTTGATTAAAAGTATATTAAAAATAATTATGTTTATAAGTAAAACGTGTCATCACTTTAAAACACATACTTTGGATTTCTATGCTTATTCGCTGTCTCAGGTACTCAGTTTAACGGCACTCACCTGTCTTATCAATCAAACATCCACCATAATAATAACAACAACAATAATAATTATAATATCAATAATATAATAATAATGATAATAAGCCAAATATAATGAGGATGTAAAAAAAATTTTATGTTATTGCAACATACTCTAAATTAATAATTAATCAACATTTTCCACAATAAGTGAGTAATTAAAATGAATAATAATAAAATTATATCATAATTTATAGATATTGCCTATAGACTATTTTTATAAGATATTTGCATTGGAATTGTTTATATCGCTTTAAATATTCATAACAGTTCTGTTATTAAATTAATCTCTGAATAATTCTCAGAGACAAAATCATTAAGCAGAAATAAATAAAACGTAGGAATTTAATTATTATTTTGCTGTAGCTATATTGAAATAATATAAACATGTCGACTTTCACTTCTTTATTGTAATTGGAAGCAATTATTGCAATACTGGCACAGTATTAAATAATGAATTTATCTTTAAACCCACATTAAACATTGTTTATTCAAGTGATTTTTGCAGTACTGCAGAAAATTAATTATACGCTAGCGGTATAATATTATATTCAGTATAATATTTATAGCGATAACTACAATGGATATTTGAAAAATAAATAGTAATTCGTCAGAATAATAAACAGAATTACAAAAAGTTTATTTAACCACATTTTGCGATAAATAATGTAGTGATCCGTGACATCGGTTAGTAATGAAGGAATTAATTGATACCTACCTTAATTCTAACTAATCTAACTTTCTTCTTTAAGCACTACGGTGCATGGTTGCAGCATCAGTCCCGTGCGGCTCTGTCTCGGGACGGAATGAGCACTTAAAATCACTTCTTTCAGACACGTTTAAAGCATCATAGAAAGCGGCCGTGCATATCCACGGCTGTGCATATATGACGGGTGGTGGTGGGAACTTTACGTAGCCAACATTGTAACGCAATTTGATAAACATTTTATGTAAGAACTACTAATTAAAATTGTCGTAATTAATTAGGATGCCCATAGCTTAATTGGAAAAGCACACTGGCACGAATCCAGCGGTTATAGGTTCAAGTCCCGTCGGATGTCGTATTTTGTAACGATTTTTTTTCCAATATGGTGCTACTTTGCGGCAACGTGTCATTCACGACACCTTACAAAAACCTCCAAGCAACAAACAAGCAACCGTATGTTTAGCTTCTAGAACCGATACACGCGGCAAATGCTGTATTTTTAATCGGAAACCATCCATGCAGAATCTTGTCACATCCAAAATTGAAGATTCGAGTTTAAGTCTTGTACTGATAATAATTATACATAATTTTAGATATTGTATAAATAGAAGAATATTTTATCTATTATGGTTTGGTTTAGGTAGGGCATAATGAATTTACAAAAACTAACGAACACCATAATATTATATAATATGACGTATGCTTAACAACAAAATCAAATAAGTACCTACAACTGAAAAAGTATACATCATTTTTGTCGGATTGTCTATTAAACTATTAAAATTTTGTTTAGGCAGGTTTTAATTGAATTTTCAAAACTAACCAACATCATCTGCAAACTGTATTACAAGTTCAATGGAACAAATAAGTTTGACTGACAAAGTTAAGAAATATGCACTATTTATGTCGAATCATAACAGCCTAACTCCACCCGTCGCCAATGTATAACATAATAAAAATATTAAAAAAGATGTTCTTAAAAAAATAATATATGTATGACTTGAAATCCTTTTTATTTACATTTAATTTCAGCGTGATCACAATGTGTTTGTATCACCTAATTCCATATTGGTTTAGCTAATTCCGTTATTTAATTAAATAAGAATTAAACGGTCACGCTTTTTGCCGTCCCAAATTGACATTGGCGCTGTATGAAAAGTGCTTTTAATTTAGCGTTATCATAGGCATCAGGAAGTGTACGATCGTGAATGGGCCGCATATCTAATTTCCACGTCCTGTGTTTGAATACAGACAATGTAGTTCAGATAAGTTTTTTTTTGTTAATATAAAAATAAATTACCCGTCGCCTCATTGTGTTTTAAATACCAACAAATAATTATTGTGACGATTAAAATTTTGTAAATCGGATTCGAGCAGAGTGCAAAAAAAGAACAACAATGGAAATTATTTTATTTCGTTGTCTATTTACAGCAAATTACAAGTTGCATTTTGTCTAATTTTATTTTCAAATGCCGTAATTGTCTTTGTCTTAGGGCTTGTTTATACGGGTTTAGTACTACAGTGGTGAAGGGTGAAGGTAGGCTGTTTAGATCCGCCATAAATAGTGCACATTAAGCTTTATCAGTCATATTATGTATTTGTTTTCATTGAAATAAGACTACAATTTACAGATGGTGTCAGTGAGTTTTTAAAATTCAACTAAACCCTGCGAAAACCATGACATATTAGATAATAGTCAAAAAATACTGGTATATCTATAAAATATCTAAAATTATGCAATTAAATCATACATGACTTTGGATATTTTATAGATAGAATAATATTTTTTAATTAATTATGATAAATTAAATGATTAATTACTAGACATAATATTATTCCATAACAAAACTTACTTATTTGTTTTCATAAACGATTTCTTTTATTCAACACACAAGAATTCACAAGATTTTAGAATGTAGCATAAAATAGATATTTTCTGGTAGGTATTATTTGAGGCGTTTTCAATTTATGTAGGTATGTTCAATATGTAGAATGTTACATTCTCAAATATTGTGAATTATTCGTTGAATAAAAAAATCGTTCATTAAAATTATTAAGTGCAAAGTACGTTGTAAAAATTAAATACTTGAAGTAATCCGTGACGTCGGTTAGTAATTAAGGCATTTAATTATTAATACATACCATAATTTAATAAACAAAAACAGATAGCCAAACATTATAACGCAATTTAACGGAACTACCAATTAAAATTATTGTAAAAATAAGTAGGACGCCCGTAGCTTAATTGGTTAAAGCATATCGGCGCGATACCAGTGGTTATACAGGTTCAAGTCCCGTCGAGTGTCGTATTTTTTCAAAAAGAAATTTTTTATAATAAGTTTTTCCTGAGGTATTTTCAAATTATGTAAGTATGTTTATTTTTGTTATCATTGAATTAAGAATACCATAATATAAGAGATTAAGGAAAACATGGCGTTTAAAAAATGTTTGCATAAGATTTTATTAATTCAATATGTAGACTGAAAATCTTTGTCAGAGGACGTCTAAATGTAATTTAATTTAGAGAAGGAGATGGCTGCATTTGTAATCCCGGGTCCACAATATAGGTATTTATTTTTCTCAAAACTTGGTTCTTTATATTATTATGATTTCACTTCTAATACGGTTTCACTACACTATTCTTATTGAGCCCGCGTGGTCTGTTGTAGTGTTATTATTAAATTTTAAGATCAATAAATAGTGTGATGCTAATTATGGATGATCCATAAAGTGTTGCTATTGTCATTATGCCTTTGGTCAGCGACGGACATCGATAGAGTCAACAGTTTTCAGTGTTTTACATCCTGGAGGCCTGGGTATAATTTTGTTAAATTACCTACTGCATGAATTAAATAATAATAACGTAATGTTTTATGCAATTTAATTAGTACGAGCTGTACACAAATTACTCTAGTCATTTTGTTTCGCAACAACACGATCTTATCTAATATATTTACAAATTGAATAGATACATAGGCTTTACGTAATTATTTATTTCCCGGATTTAAGACTAAATCTCCATTCATAATGAATAGTTGGACGTCCGAGTTCAAAACTAAATAAATCCAAAGCCAGTAATTAATAATCTGGTACCCCGTACTGATAAGCAACAAGATGGTATTACGTTTCATAGGTATGTTGATACATGTTCGTGATAATTTATTTGTATATTATTATATATTTTAATATCAGTGACCTAGTGTTTCTTTAAAATAACTTCAATTATGGATATCTTTACCTAATGGTTGCATTTTGACCGCTTAAAAATACTATATAACGTAAAAAAAAATAGAAAATTATATTTTAATTCTGAGCGTCTAGTGCGAGCACTAGCGAAATGGTCTATGGTCTCGAACATTTGTAGACGAATGCGTTCGCTCGCCCACAAACCAAACGCACAGCCCGCAGCTTCATTTAGCAATGCAACGGGTGGCGTCTACATGTATGTATAGTCTATGTCTGGTACCCAATACCAGTGGCGAAGAGTGGAGGAAGGCTCTTAAGATCCGACATTAATAGTGCACATTAAGCTTTGTCAATCATTCGTATTTTTTGTTTTTATTGAACTAAGACTACAATTTACAGATAGTGTTGGTTAGTTTTTAGTAATCAATTAAACCTTGCCTAAACCAAACCATAATAGTTTGCATATGTTATGAGCGATTCGAAAAAATAGTGTATACTTTTTCATACATACTTATTTGTTTTCGTTGAATTAAGAATACATTTATTATTACACACGCTGTTGGTTATTTTTTTTTAATTCAATAAGCCCTGCCTAAACCAAACCACGGTATATAAAACATATTTAGATATTTTATAGATAGACGATTATTTTTTTTACTCTTATCTATTATGGCTCTGATATCGCAGTGTTTCATTGAATTTTACAAAACTAACCAACACCATAATAATATGTAAATTGTAGGCTTACTTCAATGAAAACAATTACTTCAAAGTTTATTGTGAACTATTTATGCTGGATCTTAACAGCCTACCTCCACCCTTCGCCACTGCCTAATACTAGACTACAACTAAAACATGGCTTGTAACTATTTACCAAAATATATTACATTTATTTTTATATTAGATTTAAGATAATAGTTATTTTATTCTGAGAATACTACTTACTCAAATTGTCGGTAACTAAGAAAATACTCTACTCATTAAATTAAATGGATGTTTCATATTATTAAAACTATGTAATTAAATAAACGAACGGAACTGAGTCATTCTCATTCTCATTATAAAAGCTTGCAATATATTTATAATAACTAATTGTTACGTTATTTTATTAATATTATTATATAATACAATTTTTCATAGTTCTAATGAAAACACGGGAAATGTTTTTAATTATGATGACTATTATGAGATATCATTATATTATGTTCATATACATGGTATGTTTATCGTTATAAGAAACTGTTTACAGAGAGTTTACATAGAGTCGCCAACGCCTTGTATTATTTTAATGATGTGTCTACACTCTACTGACATAATGTGTCTTTTAGCTTTCAGCAAAGTGAGTGAACCACGGAAATCTTGTATATTTTAAAAATAAAATAACATTTATTTTTTTAGAATAATATAAATTAACTTGTATTTCGTATATATCTGTCATCCTATTAATAACTAGAACTGATGGTTAGCCATTATCTATTAGATTTTTAATTTAAATGTGAAATATTATATCACAATGTCATGTTATAATCGTATTTAAAAAGTAAAAAGGAACATACTTATATAAAATAGATACATTTAAATTGTTGTTAGTTCTTGTTATATAATACGACCAATTAATAGTATTAGTAGTAGTCAGAGAACAGCTGATAATAAATAGAATTCCGATAGGCTATATTCAATACACAACATTTTGATGCAGGGTTTTGAATGTGTGAGTGTCCTACGAAAATAAAACACGCATTTTGCACGTGCAATAGTGTGTGTAATACCTTCACCAATATTAAATGAGCGTCAATGCATAAACCAAGAGCAGTTGCCAGTATTCGACGTATGACGTATTCTTGACACGTGTTTAAGTTTATCCCGATTCCTTACTCGAGTTCGGTTACCTACTACTCCTTATCCGTAGTTTAGTGACATGATGTGAATATTTCTCCTGCTGCGTGTGCTGTTATTACAGTACTCATATTCATCAGAATAAAATAATTTCTCGTGGTTTGTGTATTTTTTTTTAGAATTATAATAACCATGTCCTTGCTTTTCGCACAAGGTGGTTGTTAGTAATTTTGAACAATCACAAATACCCAGGCTTTGAGAAAAACACATAATTATTGTGTCCTCACCGGGATCGAACCCAGAGCTCTCGAGTGGAAGGCCAGCGCTTTACGCACTACACCACGAGAGCCGCCCGTGGTTTGTGTATTATTAACAATAAGAAATATTCATGATGTACTTCGTGTAGTTATAGCGCGTTGTCTATAATGTACGTAATTAGTATTCAGTAAAACAAAAAAAAGGTTTAAGACCTTTGGTATGTAGGTACCTACCTATTCTAATTTTTAAGAATATCAAATAGGTATATCAATATAAAACGTAAATTAAAATACATATTATACAGTCGAAAACTGGACATTTTATAGAGTTGACGGTTTTGTCTGCGTTGATTCTCTTGTGAACTAAAATAATTAGATCACAGAGGAAATTATCAAGTTTAAACATTTTTTTCTTAAATACGGTTTATTAAGAAGGTCTAGGTACTGTGTTGCGGAAATAAAACCACACTCTATAAGTAACTTGTAAAGCTTGTACTGCTTTACGTCCCAGAAACATGAATACTCTGGAAAAATAATGAGAGAATGAGCCTTCTCATGAGGTTAAGTAGGGATAGTAACAATAAAAGACGTGTACAAATATTCCAGCGATTAAAATTGACTAGGACAAGTGCACTAAAACTATTAGGATAGGACCGACCCAGACCAAAAATTCGCTGCGTAGATAATTCTCTGCTTACTGACATTGTGCTTGAGGTACCAAATTGAAATGCAACCATCTTTTGTCTAGGGACTAGTGGAGAGTTGTTTGATGGAGCCAGAACGTAGGTTTTCGCACTCTTGATGATGATTACGATACTATATCATGCCAAGGAGTCATGAAACCATCACTAATTCGCATAGTTTAAATAACACGTTTCATTTGACATAATTTCCGCTTGCGAAGTAATTGATTCAATAATAAATACTAATATACGGTTGCGAAATAGTGTAGACACAAAGTTTTCACATGCCATTGTGAGCCGGAGGTATGTAATTTCATTTCCTATTAAAACTTCATAAATCCTGGACTACGTAACTCCGCTCAACGAGAAATCAATTTAAATTTTTAAGCATTTCGCTAGCTTGAAGTAGTCATACTACACACAGTATGTGAATGGTATTTTTCTTATTAAATAAGGTAGATTTTTTTTTTTTTTGAAAACTTACGTATAAAATATTCTTTCTACCTTGATAACATTTTAAATATCTTAAGTATATACATTAAAATGTCATGTATCAGTATTTATAAGAATGATATAAGTACAAAGCTATGTCAAATCAATGCATGGTTCCATAATATAAATATAACTCTACATAAATTCTGATTGCTTTTGTATTTTCCTGTTATCACGAGGGATTGCTTCGTATCCGGGCGTCCTAAAGAATTTAAAATTATATGCGTCTGTCAACCTACATTAGCTATTCTGGGTCAGAACTGTTTCATCGAGTCAAGCCTATCAGGCACCATTAGCGAGGGGTGTACTGATGTACTTTGCATTTTGTTTTTGAAACTTTATTTTATTGTATAAAATTGTTTTGGTTTATTATTATTATTATTATTATCGTCTTCATCTCTCTTGTGAGAGTAACATTTTTTTATAATGTAAATCTCATGTTGTGAACGTCCTTAATTTTGATTTCTTATGCCTACAATATTTTGTTTTCTTAAATAAATATTCGGCACGACACCAAAATGTATGTCTTACAAGAAAACATATCCTGTAAGCTTTCTCCAATATCTGAGTTGGATTGAAAAATACACATCCTTCACTTTCCTAGTGAGTGATATTAATAAATTAAGCTACCGACATTTACCGACTTATGAAATATTATTTTGGCATGGTCCCGATATTAAAGCTCGACTAATATAAATAAAAAAGATTTCAAGGTAGGTAAAAAAATATATTAAAACTATGAATATTAGTCACAAATCTCTACGACAAAACATAAAAAACTTAAATTTTAATAATAAATATGACCATACAATATTATGTAATAACAAGATGGGGTCCTTTGACAAATTCACGTATTATATTTTTTTTTACAATCGTAAGTTTATCTTTGACTTAAAATAAAAAATATTTTTCTTTTTAATGTTTTCTGATCCATGTTTATTAATTAATATAGGTTGTATTGTTAATTATAAAAAATGTCTCAAATTGCAAGCTTAGTATTTTTCCGCTAGGTAAAGACATCGCCTTAAGCATCAATATTATATTTAATAATAATCAAACTACAAAGTAAAATATGAAAAATAATATAATTCAATACGGAGCGTTTTTTATATTGTATAAACAGTGATGGGAATTATCTTGTTAAAATGCCAGCCGCAAGTTTGTATCCAACTTATAATAATGTGATTACAATTAAAGTTGTAGCGTGTAAGAGTGATTAGTGTTCAAATCGTGTTTTATATTCTATTATAATTAATGAGTATTGTTTCAGCGAGCTATTAAATAATTGCGGGAAGTATTTCAAACCATCATTAAAATAAAACACAGCTGGCATTTCTTAATTAGGGTACTATGACTATGCTCAGAATGGGAAACCATATTGATAGAGTTTTTATTCTTTCTATAGACACGAATAATTCAACATTTTTTTCTTATATAATAAAATTTTAACGACTGTAGATCATTTTTATTATTATTTTTCTTCGTTTGACCTTCATTCTTTAGACCATGACCTTTTAAATTATTGTATCTCTATGTTTTATTTTAGCCCAGTCGCACATTGAAAATAGTCTGGACTTGGTCATACATAGTCATAAATCAAAACTGGGCACAATGTTGCATCTTTCTTTCATGGGCATAGACGATGCTATGCCGGGACAGTGACGTCACATGGCTAGCCAAAATAAATGACGAAGTGCGACATTATTTTACCACGTTTTTATTTGCTCGTACAGATTTTTTCTTGTTTGTCCTAGATTTGTATTGGACGATTGAAGATTTTTAACTAACTTCCCGACTAGCTAGACATTTGAAACTTTTAGAATATATCAGAATACGACGACTATGCATTCATTTTGGCCATCTTTAAGCAGAATTGAATTCATTTTTAGTTAATTCTGTTTTGTACGTTTCGGAAAAAAATCGTTAAAAGTAAAATACTATTATTGGTTGCTAAGGGGATCTTAGCAACTAAATTATTAATATATACTTGAATTACTATGGAAATCAATATGCAATGTCAAAATAACATTTCAGTATTCTATATTTATTCAGTATTTCTATCAACTACAAAAAAAAGTATGTATTAATACATAGAATTGTCAAGTTTATATGAGTCAACAGAAAATTTAAAAACGTGTTCTCAAAAAATCTCATCGACATATTTGATGCATTGCAGTCGGACGAGTTTAGATGTGCGATCCGCCAAGGTGCACCAAGCATTAAAAATGTTCCATTCTTTTAAAGAAACAAATAAATGTTGTCTGTGCTCAATATAAATGTCCACATAAATTTCAGCCGAATCTGTAAAAACCCCATTTTTTTATAGAATCTGTTATAGACAAATCTATTGAATTACCAACATACTAGCTATTTCATATTTTACTAATCATATTATTTCAATGAGCACTTGAAATATTCGTACAGGCCGTATCGAAAATTCATTATGGCAGTAATTCCCAAACTTACAACATGCTTGTACCTACCCCATTAGAAACATACGTTTTACCGACGTAGGTACTTACTTCACTTGTCAAAGTACCACTAAAAATTTTTCTTTCAAACTAAGATTCGAAAGGTTTGTAGTTATATATATATTTTTTTTTTCGACCGTGTCCTATTCTAATAAGATCATGGGCCTCCACAGAGTGGAGGTTTGTATTAAAAGATTTTGTTTTTACGATAAATGGAAGTCAGCCACTTGCTCAACCTATTAGGTCCATACTATGACTCATACACAAATTGAAAAGTAAAATGTGTACTTGCCCGACCCAGGATTCGAACCTGGGACCCACGACGCTACAGGCCGATGCTTAAGCCGCGCGGCCATCGTGGGTGTAAATATATATTTCTTAATTTAATTGAAAAAAAATCCCAACAAAATCAATAGTTAGGCTTTAAAACGTTCAACCACTTATTATTATTTCAAATCGTTCAAATACCTACTTCAAGAGGTAAATACCACAGTGTAGGATACACTGCATTTAAGAGGTTCCGATCCATATTATTCCAGTATCTGTTCTAATTCCATGGGATTCTTCGAATTTCGAGAGATTTTATTTTTTTTTCTATTTGCATAATTTATAGTCAATGAAATTGTTAATACGTTAGTAATTTACCTACATATCATATTTTATCTTACTATATTGTATATTGTAATGTATATTTAATTAATGTGTTTTACGGTTTACTTATTCATTGCGTTTTTTATATATAATATATTTGGTTCCCAAGGTAGAACGTAAGGAAACAAACAACACGGGTTATTAAAATATATTTGATGTAGATATAGCAATCTATTTTATAAATATATTGCAAAAATATAATTAACATCAGACACAAATTACAGTATAGTATTGCAAAAAATAAAAATGGTTTATAATGCTAATAGTCGGGCTTTGAATGAATTTACTATTAAATTGCCCATTGTATTAAAATACAGTTGTTATGGAATGCATAAAAAAAGAATAGATAAATAATAATATTCGTGCATGATAAATGGCAATAGAATTCATACAAATCATACTTTATATAGCACACAAAAAGATGAAAATAACTATTATATCTAATACAAAACGAGAAAAAATCCCTTAATTACCTACTATGTTTCGCAATCAGAGTTACCATAAATAATTATTTCCTGGAACCTAAAATAAATAAAATTCATTTGTTAATTTATATTTAAACGGCTGATAAGAGTTTAGTCAACAATAAACACGTTCACCGACAATACCCATTTAATAAAATAATTACAAGATAAAAAAAAATTATATACAACGTTTTTAATTTTTCTGTTGAATCATAAAAACTTAACTTGACTAGCTTAAACGATCAAAAAAAATGTACTTGATAGAAATAATACTGAAATGTCATATCGATTTCCATAGTAACGCACGTATATATTAATAATTTAGTTGCTAGGACCCACATAGCAACCAATAATAGTTTTACTTTTTACGGATTTCTTCCAAAATAACTTTTCATACAAAACAGAATTAACTTAAAACTGACATCAATTCTATTTAAAGATGGCTAAAAGTATTAAAAAATGCATTGATATCGTGTTCTGATATATTCTAAAAGTTTCAAATGTCTAGCTAGTCGGGAAGTTAGTTAAAAATCGATTGCAAGATTTGTACCGGACAAAGAACCACCGGACTAATAAGAATACGAGCTAAGAAAAACGTTGTAAAGTAGTTTGAACTAAATAACATTAACAGCAATATTCAAGACATATTTTAGTTTTGCTGGACAGGTAATAAATACAATTGTATTATGTAGTTCATATTCTCCGGATTGGTAATTCATTATGCACTATTGGCGTTTCGGTTTAATTACTTATTTACTTACAAACAATTGTTTGATATTTCACGTGATTATTCATGTAGATTATTAAATTAAAATTTATTTATTTTTACAAAAAATTTGTGAACTTTACTAATTATAAATTTAAGATGTTCACAACTAAACATTTTAAAAACAAAAAAATGTTATTAAAACATTATAAAAAACAACGAAATATAATATAATGCATATTATGCACCATTAGAAAAACAGTATAAAGAGTGAATACGTACAAAAACTATAAAGTAGATAGGTACACCGAATGAGCTAAGTGGGACCTATTTCAAAAATAAAATTATGAAACAACGCCCACCTATTATACTCATTCTCACATAGGTGGAATATTATATCAACATCCAAAACAATGGTTTATTGTCAGTATAAAAACGTATTTTTAAAAAATACATATTTTTGAAATACCTATAAAAACATGATTGAATAATAAATAAACCTTGTTTAAGCTTATAACGTTAATGCAAGATATTTTTTTATATCTCAGTGCGGCCTTGTCAAATTTATGAAATTGTAATAGTAAGTGTGATGTTTATTTATCATTTTTTTAATATTTTTTTTTTCAATTTTAATAAATTTAAGTTCCATTATTAGTTGAAAATGGTTTAATGGTACCTACTGCCCATAATAAATTTATATTATAATAATGCTCCATATTAATATTTTTTAATCAAAGCGTACGAACGTATTTCATTTAAATTTGAAGATACGTGTTATTCCCGATAAAATAATCTAGAATAAAAATCTAGAAAACTAAATAATAATATTATATCGAGTACGTAGGTATTGATTATTAGTTTAATTGTTATTCATTGTGTCTGGGCCTTAATAATTTACCATTATTGAGGTAAGCGTATTATAAAATAAATTGACTGTACCTAAATGGCGCAATGCTTTATTCAAACGGATTCAAAGTAGGCAATCATTATTTTGCTATTGTTATTAATAATTAATTATGTTTTATAATAAAAGCAATATATTCTTTTTACATATATATAAAAAAAACTGCGTGAACTGAGAGATAAAGAGCCTTTAATTAACTTTTAATTACGTAATCGTGACATGCCTGTAATAAAAGGGTTCTCAAACTGTGAACATATAAAATATACGTACTACATCAAACTATTAAAAATCTTATGCCATATTACTCTTTTTTTATTGCTTACTTATTATTATCTTACTGTAATTCCTGTTAATCTGTCAAGACAAATAATAATTAATAGTCTTTGTCGATTTAATTTATGAGATAGTTTTCACATTTCATTAGGTAATCTAGGGATTGCAATACCGAATGAAAATACAACGGTATTTCGGTATTTGTTATAGAATACCGGTATTCATGAAATATTACGAAGAAAATAGAAGTATGTATCTAACAATAAAATACAGATATAAAAATCTCTTTAAAATATTGATATTTCATAGAAAAAATGCGTCAAGCAAACTAAACCCGACTCACTCTTATTATCCAGTTAATCACTCCAAGCGGTCTCCAAGCCCTTTTATAAGTTATCAAAGACAGAAATCGTGATCCTACACACCGTTTTTCTTCTGCATGACTATTCCAACATATCGCCTAACTTCAAACTCAATAAAAAAGTGATAAATATGTTATGTCGTATTCCGAGAGTTAATTAGCCCGGGATATTAACTGTCAAGCGTAACGGTTTTTAATACGTGTCTGGACAGTCGCTCTACTTGTTTCCAGCGAAATAGATGACAACAATATCATCTTGAGATGGGGCGATTTTAAAAATTAATACTAATAGTGTCACCATGCTATGTGTTTTCTCAGAGTTGTCGTATTACACGCGTATAATATACCATGGAATATATATGATAAACGCCATATAAAACTAACCGAGATATAGAGCATACATAATCCTAGGTTTTTTAGGTTAAATTACCGTCAAAATGACATATTAAATATAAAATAAATTGATAGTGGCATAGCTCAGGTGCAGCGCTAAATTATAAGTATAAACTAACAATTTAGATAGCTGCCTTGTCTACAGAATTGACCTGATCGATATCCGTGTTATTTTAGATCAAGAAAAATAGCGGTAAATATCGTGTTTGCTTGGAATATCCAAGCAAGTCCACTAAACGTGGTCTAACAGTATATTAGTATTATGATCAGTCATATTAATTGTCACGAGGCCGATTCATCGTATGCATTAAGTTTAGTTATTAGGTACAGTATCTCTTGTTTAACCCAAACATCACAGATTTATTCGGCTGCCTTAGTGAGTTCTTAGTAACAAAAAGTTTGAGATTCGCTATTGTAAGAAGTGGGATGAAATAATTATTGTACACATAGTTGCTGGGTTAATTGCGTCGAGGGCAGTTATGTTGAAGTTATTCTAATTTAAATTAAAAACTTCATTAATATTAACGATGTAACGTACCTACTCACTAAGAATACCTACTAAGACGTTAATAAGCAGGAATGAATTATTATTTTAAAAATACGCTTTGGTAAGGAATAGAAACGGCAATTAAAATCCGGTATCTGATGTACTTTTAATAATAATTAATTATTTCACATTCATTTTATTAGAAATCTTCTTAAAGGCGCTCGCAGAAAAAATAATTGTCAATCTTATAAAAATGTTATACTTTATAATAACAAAAACTATTTTAATGAATTTTGAGGCTGTTTTTGGAATAAAAAGAAATTAAAACGGCGTTATAATATGTATTCCTCCTTTCGAGATTTAATGATTGAATTGAGCCGTGTTGCCGATTTTATGAAGTTGTCAACTCGACTCAGAACATTGCTTAATGTAACTCTGTTAGTTATTTTGAATTAGGAAAATATCATCAGAAGATACGTAATACATTTAATATTTTTTTAATTTACACTTTTCTACCGTTTAATAACTTAATACTGATATATTTCTTTTTTTATATTTAATACTGTTTTAATAATATTTCTTTGTTTCTAAATGTCATGTTGTGAACGTCTTAAATTAATAATTTATGATGTTCACTATATGTAAAAAAAATGTTTGAATCCCAATCTAGAAAATGTGTGTCCGTTAAAATACAAAATATTGTCTGATGGGTTATTTATTACAAAAGCGCAGCAGGTTGCCATCAACCTGGAAAGTGCTGGATGACCTTTGTTTTTCCTCCCCCTTTCGTTTCAATCATGAATATTTCTATTACCAACAGCACTTTGTATTGCTTTAATAAAAAAATAATTCACATGTGATGTAACTTTATTCACCTTTAAAAATGGGAATATGTATTTTAATTATTATTAATAAAAAAAAATGCTCTTTCTCCGTTCCCGCGTAAAGTTAATCTTAATTTATAAAAAATGTTACCATTCAAAACGCAACAGGATTGTAATATTTATTTTTATTTGAGACTAATTTACATTAAATTTGTAGCATCCAAGTTTTTATACCAGTTTTAACTTGATGTAAGTAATGTTCATTAATTTTGAGAGTTCAGATTGATTCCAAATATAATAATATGCAATGTTGATAAAAACAGCAAATTAGATTTTCAGCCAGCAATAATTTATGCCGATTCATAAAAAAAACAAAACAAAAAAAGTAGGGAGCGTTGAAATACGATGAGAGTAAAATATCCTTGAGAGAAGATTCTTTGGGGCTATTTAATAAAATTGTATTTGGAGGTCGATGTACAATTAGGAGCTGAACATATATTATAGGGTTGAAATGATTACATAGCATATTATATGACAATACAGAAGTTGCGCTGGATTGGTCACGTGTATAGAATGCCAGAAGACTTACCAATAAGCCAGTCTATATAGGGATCCATTAAATGCAAGACAAGCCCTGAATTGCCGAAACTGATACGGATGAACTGAGCCACGGAAGATTCAAGAAAGCTCCACTAAAGAATATGAAAAACTTTGATGCTGGATCGTCCAGGATGAAATAAAATTAGAGGAGGCTAAGATTCGATACTAAGTCCGCCACTGTGCAGAGTTACTGTTTTATGGCCATACCAAAAAAATAATTATTAAACCAACAATTTAATAATATACCTGTGTTTAATTAAACATTTTTTTTTTAAATTCTTCAGTATCTTAATGAAAGAGACAGATAAGCATGTTTTATCTCTGCATACTTTGCGTCAAACTGAGTTAACTGCTGAAACGCTATGTTGTGGTAATTCCCCTTTCTGGCTCACCGACCGAAAACACAACTCGCTTCGTTAACTTTAAATGGATGCTCATAATTTTGAAAGCTTTCCAAATGCAATTTATTTTGTATAAAAGCATCGTTAAAGCTCTACGCAAAAACGTTCATTATAATTTGCGCTTTTTTCTGTCATGTAGATTGTAGGGACCTACCTAACCTAACGTAACGAAAATCAATACTTTAGCAAAGAATTATATGATTACCCCATCGATGTATGTGTTTTATAATAATCTATAATGTTTCCCAACCGAATTAAAAAAAAAAATTAAAACTATAAGTGCACATAATTTGTTATTATTTGAAGCAAAGCTTTTTAGGTGTGTCGCAATATTCGAATTAGTTTTAAACTATGTCACTAACTAAAAAGGTTTAAAAATGCCGATTTATACTATTAAATATGATATAAATAAAATTTAGGAGTCTTTGTGTATATTTACCCTTTGATTAGCGTTTCGAACATGATATCAAAGCACAAAATATCCTTTTTTTTCAAATTTTCTGTCTATTTGTTGTTATATTATTATTATATTTATTGTTATTTTTGCTATTATATCTCACAAACTATAAAATCAATACTAATGAAACTTCCACAGATAATAAACTATATTGCTCATATAATTTTAGTAGAGTTTCATATTTAAATGTCTCAGTTCCGGAGTTACATGATAAACATCTCAAAAATAACGCACATCCAACAATCGCGAGTAAAGTGGTGAAACAACAGCAGTGATGTGCGGGTAGAGAGTTGCGCGCCTAAATCCAACCATTGTCGATCGCGAGGGCTTATTCGAATGTGGTACTGGTGTATTTTGTAGGTGAATAAACATTATAATTAAGTCAGATTTATGTGTTTATTAAAAAAAAAATATTTATTTTAATGTAGCGACACTTTGTAAACTTCTATCTGGCGACTATTATAAAATGGTTTCACTGCCTCCAATTTGCGACATTAAGATGTTTATACCGTTTTTGGTGTCACGTAAATCACTGATATTTTTGATTTTGTTTTACCTAGGACTTTTTTTAATAGAGATAAAATTACACATACTTACCTACATTATTTCCATTACTACAACAGGCACAGAGGACCAATGACAGTAGTGTATTTCAGTATATAAGTACACACATAAATATATTGTGTCCTCACCGGGATCGAACCGGGAGCTGATGACGAAAGGGCAGCACCTTACGCATTGCACCACGAGAGCCGATTGTAAACCTCATATTATTAACATAGATAGTGAAACTATAAGACAGGTTCGAAATACTAGTAGGTATTTATTATTAATAATATAAAAGAAATAAATTAACCTGTAACCGAATATTGATGGCATTGAAACAAAATTAATGAAATATTGCGATCAGACCACTGTTACGTTAAATAATATACGGACCGTGATTAACGTCTAGTGATTAACATGAATGTGTTTTCATTAAACAAAAATATTGATTATTTTTTTCTGGTACATGTACATATTATCGACCACCTCTTAAGCGTTCATTTCTCTCGGGGAACCCCGCGGAGAGTTGCCTCACTGGGAGGTCAAACTTGAAAAGCCTGCATTTTGATACCGAGCACAGTTTAGCTTCAAGTTTTTAATAAGGGATGACGCTTGGTGTAATACATTAGTTAATAATATTATAACAACTTTTTAATATAAATCATAGAATTAATTGTGAAATATATTTTTTAATAATATTCCTATAAAGTGCGCCTCTAATAACCAAAATAATACCATATTCATTAAAATATTTGCTACAATATTTTAGATTAATTTATTTTATAGTATTTAACGGTAACACTGATTTCTCACGTTATAATTCCATTACATCCAGGTGAGGTGTAGCGAAGGACACTGCAAGACGGTATAAACGGCACTATGCTGTGCGCAATGTTTCGGATGTTGATATATTTTATTCCACCTACTTGAGTGAGTATTATATTATAATAGTTAGGCGTTCATTATAAATTCTTAAAATAGGGTCTACAAAGCTCATTCGGTGTGCTTCCATGCTTTGTGATTTTTATAATTTTTGTACCTATTTACTTTTCATACTGTTTTATTTTGTGATACTGTATAATATATATCTTTATTCATTACACTGTATTAATACCATTTCTTTGTTTTTAAATATTATCATGGTGTGAACGTCTTAATTTTATAATTTGTGATATTCACCGTATGTAAAAATAATTAAATTTGAATGTATTTTTACGCCTATAGCGCCACGCGCGCATCGCACGGCCACTAGCAGTGTGCTTTGGAACTAACTCTTTTGTTTATTTTCTTCCGTCTTTTTTGACACAACAAGAGACGATGTGACATAAATTAATATAGTAGTAATACAAAATACAAAAACACCCAGACTTTGAAAAGATCACATATTAATTGTATTGTATCGTGACTCCTCCGGAATTGCATTTGGAATCCACATGTGAGAAAGAAGCCAGTGACATACGCATTGTAGTACGCAGTCTGCGTTACGTAATCGTTTAGTATCGAGACTTCTGACATTGTTAAATAATGTGGATAAAAAATATAAGTAATATATTGTTTTTTATTAGTTAATAAAATTTGGAACTGTCCGACAAGAAAATTTAGGCAATAACCGGAATTCGCTGTAATCTAAATGCGATTAACTAAATAGGAGGACCTTCCTTGTTAGTTCACAGTTTTAACACGTCCACAACTCGTCGATAACCGGATGTCGCTGCAGTCGAAGTTCGGTTAAAAAGAGGAGGGATTTATTAGTTCACAGTTTTAACACGTTGACAAGAAGATCTTGTTCGACAGTAGCTACCTACATAAATAAATCATGTCCCCTATAAAAGTATGACACAGATGGATATAAGATGTATTCCACGAACACAGAAATGAGCTCTGCCTACTCTATATTCCATAATAAAGTAATGCTAATTATATGCATACTTCTCTTTCATGTCAATCTGCAATTTAATTATGTATGCAACAATGTAGTGCCACATTCGCAGTATAAAAGTTGTGGACGTAAAACTTTGATATTGATTAAATTATACTCGACAGCGTAATAAAAAGAAGCGGTTTTTGCATCGGCCCTTGTTCGGCAGCCATATAAATCATCCCGTGCAGTTAGTGTTGCAAGTTTTTTTTCATAATGCCAACGCTGTGAAGTTTACTTCGAGTAGGTATGCAGCGTGCGAGAACGCCATTGTCCCAACAATGCTTATACTCGATACACTAATAATTATATGATAATATATAAAAGGTCTACTATAATAGTAAAAATCAGTAAGTAACATATACACCTGCAGGTCTATTCTTAACAGCTACGACTTCACCACATTTCCGTTAGGCCCGTTTCAGACGGGACACCGGTGTCGTGCTCAATATAATAAAGAATGCCTTTGTATTATGTTTATGAAGGCCCCAGAGCTAATGAGTCAATGCATAATTTCGCGTTATAAATTAAAACATAAAACTGGCTGCGGTAATAAAAACAAGTGTATCGGCGGCTTGAGAATGTAGCGGCCGACGGAAAAGTGTACCGGACACGCGTTGACTCATTAGCTCTGGGGCGTTCATAAACATAATACAATGGCCCCTTTATTCGAATACAAAGGTCTCCTTATTATATACGAGCGTGACACTGGTGTCCCATCTGAAACGGGCCTTAGTATCATTGGTCAAAATAAGCACGATAGGAATTCTTTACACTAAACGTGATTAAACGGTTAGCGGCGGCTATCTTTAATTCTTGGTAGACATGTCGGTCAAATTCGGATATTTTCGAGCGGCTGAACCTAAGCGGATACAGACATAGAACACAAGAATTTTGTTTTGACATATCAACATAACCTACAATTGTCATGTCATAGGTTTTGGTTCCAGAACGTCGAAATGCGTGAAGTTTTTTCAATAAAAATTAAACCTTTAAACATCAAACAGTCAACATAACCTACAATTTTGCCAGTCATATCAGCCGGACACGGAGATGTTGACGTAATTATTTTTCGAAATATCTTGCATTTCAATTCTCAATAATATGTAAAATTGACGTACTCTGTCTCGCCCTCACGTAGCACGCCCAACATAGGCGCAGTAAAAGACTTTTTACATAATTAACCGCCGGAATACTTAAAGTGATAAATGTGATACCTATATTTATCACAATTAGTTCTTTCTCGATCTTAAGTGATATGTTAGAATAAGCCTGCTGGTAGAAAAGAAAATGAAAAAAGTAAGACTAGGTGAAATTCGAATTCAAATCTTCCATTGTCTGGGTGAGTGCTTTTGTGGGTTTTGAATTCTGCAAAATTCAATTCAAAATCTTCTTTCTCTACGTGTCGGAATCTTCAGCTGTTATAAGACTTAACTTGGCAAAGACATTCATTCCCGTCTATCTCTTTTTCAGTGGGCAAGCCTGGCATAGCAATAATATGTTCGATCAAACTCGCCATTCGTGCATGTTGAATTAATCAAGATAATTAGGTATAGTATTAACATAACTATAGATGGCGTCAGGTGTTAATTATTTTTTTATTGTGTCCTTCCATTTAAATTATGTTTTTTTTAATTAATACTAATGTAACATTATTTAATCTGTATTGAATAAAAATAAAATACAATTTAATTACTAAAATTTAAGATAATTATTGCATTTGATTTTGTTTATTCAGAAAAAAACGGTGTGTGTACTTATGTACGCGCTTTAGACGTTATACTTCTTTGGCGTAACAAAACTTGTGATAAACTAGATTCTTTGACTAGCTCTTAATTATCTTGTTAAATTACACACTCAAGAAAAGGGACCACTTATTGGAACGCCGTTGGTTTATTTCTATACATTTTAACTTATATTACTAAATTATATAATGGTTTCTCATTGTTTTTTTTAAGTACCAACTTTCAATCTGACGTTTAATCGTTTATTTACGTAAGGAATTGCAAATGGCCGACAATAATAAATTCGCTGCCTAGGCAACGGAACAATGCTAAACTATAATATTATACTGTATAATCGTCACGATCGCAGTGTCATACTGTGGCTTAAAGGTAGTGCGTTCGGCTGATAACCGAACAATCAGTGGTTCGAATCCAATTGAGTGCGTTTTTTTTCGTGTGAAAAAATAAATTAAGTATGTGTTCCATGTCACACGCCAAAAATACATTCTGATCTGATTTCCCAAACGCGCCAAAAGAAGTATAACTTCAAAAAGTAGTTAAGTGTATGCATAATATTATATGAACTGAAAAGGAGAACTTTATCCATCTATCTGGCAGATTTTTTATCGTCCACTCATTCACTCGTATGGCAGAATAAAATAAAACAAAATATACTGAAAATTATACTACAGAGATACTGACGGTGTTTAAGTCCATACCAAAATAAGCAAATCAACCTGGTAAATGAACAAGAAGTCATCCAGGAGAGGCATGATGTCTAACGAACGATATGCTCAATGGTCTAGATTTAACCGCAATCACAGTTTGATATAAGATATTTTTGTAAGATATAGACAAGGATTGTACAAGAAAATGTCCTGTTACATACATACATAAATTTAGTAGAACAAATTAACATTTAAAATGAATATTTGACATAAATAAAAAAATTATAACACAACAGTAAAATCGGCGGAATAAAGCGATTATAACTGCATATTCGAGAATTAAGATAATATATAAAATAAAACAGGTTATTATTTATAATATTTTATTTTAATGTGAATCAGAAAACGTTTTAATATATATATATATATGTGAGAAATTTAATTAAGTATATTTATATTTACATATTGCGAATAATTCAGAAATTTATTATTCATTAACGAATTGTGATTTTATTTTGTTTTGAAAGAATTTCACCGTATGAATAAATTGGGCAAAGTGATTTATTACACAAACATTGTTGTTTGTTTTTTAAAAAATATGGAGATAGCGCCTTGGGAATTACGATCGACGCTCGATTTAATTAAGGCCCCATTTCGCGAGATTCATGTAAATCATATTATCTTTAATGCAATGCACTTCGCAGTAAGAGTTGAGGTGGAAGAATGTGAAACTTATTTGCAAGCTGTCTCTTAAAACTGGTTTAATAATGTTATGAAGTAAATAATTTATCTTCCATGATTATGCACGATTAAAATTAATAATATCGTGTCAAACAGACATTCAGAATAATTATACCTATAAATAGATAGGTACTTTAATATACCGAAAGAAAGGTTTCGTTATCGATACGCAGTCAAAAAGTATTAATACTTTACTGGCTTAAATAATTGTGTCGAAAAAAATTATCACGTGATCCTTCCAACTAAAAAGTATCCTAAGTTACCTAAAATCAAATATGTCATTTAAATTATTTAAGTGATAATAGTATTTAATAAACCATTTCATTTATTCAACGAATAATTCACAAGATTTGATAATGTAACATTCTATATATTGAACATACATAACTTAAAAATACCTCAGATATTATATACCCACCAGAAAAAATCACATTTGAAAAGAAATACTTATGACGTTTGATGGTATTTAAACCCGTATATCCACTGATATCGCGCCTATATGCTTTAACCAATTTTATTGTTAGCAAGTCCAAGTTAGACGTTATAACTAAGTATTTGGCGAGAACTAGGCGTCAGTTAGTAATTAAGACAATTAATACTCCTTGATTTATGGTCAATAATAACGCAAGCATTTCATGTAAGATCTACTAGTTTAAATTATCGTAATTAAGTAGGAGAAATGTACCGTAATTTGTTAAAGCATATTAGCGCGAAACCAGTGGATATACGGATTCAATTTCCGTCAGGTGTTTTGTTTTTCAAATGTGATTTTTTCTAGCGGGTATATTATATTTGAGGTGTTTTCAAGTTATGTATGTTCGATGATAGTATTTGTTGTAAAAGCGCAAGCGATGAGATGCAGGTGCTCTGAAGGGTCATTATATGCTGACAATGCTGTTTTCAGCATTATAAGTCACGGTCACCATTAAGTCACCGGTTACCATCGCCAGTACCGCGTCCCACCGTTTGACAAACATACTCTGTAATTGACAATGACAAGTCGAGAGATTTGTTTTACTCGAAATTCCACTATTAAGTCACTATATTTTTTTATGAATATTATAACACTGTCGGTCTAACATGCGAAACTAGTAAATACCATTTTGGTAAAAAAAATGTATTCATAACACGTAAAGATAATTCACAAAAAACTCGTAGTTTGTGATCACACAAACTTCACTATTATTACAATTATTCATCAAATAATTGTAAAAAAGTATCTACAAAAAAAATATTGGTATGTGAATATCTCTTATATAATAAATAATAATATTTTATAGCATGTTTCATTGTTGGCCAATAAGGAGTCGATGAAGGCCTACAAAAGTAAACCAGACATCGCGTAACCCGACAAAAAAGGCCCACATGCCCCACGTAGGTCAAAATGGTGATTTTATGATATTTTAAGACCATAATCCTGGACATTCCTTAAGAGTTCTAGATAATCTATTTAAATAATTTTGAAGCCTTATTATCCTTTATATTTATTTTAAGCATTTGATGACTGCATAAAGTATTTATATTACATAAAATAGTATTCTTTTAAACCTCCCGATCTAATGTTTTAGAATATAGTCATATTTCAGTAGGTACATCCATGTGCAGTGGTGTTAAGATTTTTTAGATTTATTAATTTTTAAACGCATTTATAAAACCATTAGTAAAATTAATGTTAACATTATACAGTGAAATATTTACGATAAAAAATTATATTTTATAATCTCTGAGATCCCAAATTTTACAAGAGTTAGGCATTTTATTATTCAAAAAATGGGCACAATTAACACATTTGAGGATAATTCTAAAGATACTGATTATAAGCTATGTCTTTGACCATTCAAATGTGATAAACATAATATTACGAATAATGATTGTTTTATAATAATTATTGACCTAAGAATAAGGTAGTATTTTTTTGAAATACGCCATCAAAAAAATGTTTTTTTTTCCGGTTCGGTACATGCTCAAATACGCGCGTTGACATGATCTTACTTCCTATTTTATTTTATCGTTTGTCAATTTATGACTACGGTCGTATGTTGTAGCTTAACCACTGTGAAACGCCAATAGAAATGTAATATAATATAACAATAAAAATAGCCGTTGTGTAGAAGAATTCGATGATAGATAAGTACGTAATTAAGTATTCTTCAGTGTGCCGTATACTTTATAATTTTATACGAAAAAGGTTGAAGAACACTGCTCTAAATATATAAAAATATGATTGGCAACAGGCGACATCTACAACTTTTTTTTATTACGAAAAATAAATGAAATACTTAGTTGAAAATATAAATATTGGAATTCATCATTAAAGTCAAGTTTTTTTTTATATTGAAAAGTGCCTAAGCAAAATAATAATATACCAGTGATAAGAATCAATTTAATTCAACCCCTCGTCGCGCGAAGGGTTAACGAACGGCGTAGGTTTTGATTGCTTCTCCTACCCTGCCACAGAATACCACAAAGATTCCAAAACCGCATAAATAAATACCAAGCTGTATAATTTGAAAAATATTTTAATTGTGATATCTACATTAAAATTTGTGGTAGGTGTCTACCACAGTTTGGCTGTAAAATCAATCGTTAGCTATGTATAAAATGTGTGAAACGTGGAGCCAGGTGGAAAATGTAGTCTATATTCGCTTTACTCGTACAAGTATTAAAAAAATATTCTCCGAAAAAAAATTGACCTGTTGAAGAGAAACAAAGATGGCGAATCCACATCAAAGCTGAGTACATCGAGCATTTTAGTTAATATCTTAAACTGTGATGGTTAGGTCACATTGTTAAATACAAGATGCAATGAAGCTAGAGCTCATCCTAAAGTTTATAAAGGAAATCCAAGCATTCGGTAACTGTACCATTTCCATAGAAAATGACCATACTAAAGAGGATTACAAAAAGGCTGATTATGACCGACCGAAGAAATAGCTCGTGATAGAAAATGGTTGGGTAGTCGGCCATGCACCTGAAAGGACATTAATACCAGCTAAAGTAAGTAACCTACCTCGTACATATGTTTTACAACTGCATTGTTTTTTTAATAAATATATATTAGGTATATATAATGTAATAATACATTCCAATTTCAAAACCTAAGTTGAGATCGCTTAACACCATTAATAGAGGCACAATTACACTGGAGAACCACATTACTGGACAAAAAGAAAAAAAAGAAGGACATTCCAAACTATATACTTATATATTTTTAAATACATATTTTGAATTTATTTGGGGAAAGTAAAAACTCTAGAAATTAGCCTTGGTTATTCATAAAAAAATACTCATGTTGAATTGAATTTGCGAACCGAGCCCATGGTTATTTTTTTACAGGAATCGAAACTTACACAAATGTAGGCACCCCTCAACTCAAAACACAGCAGTATGTCTGATGCGAGTGAGATTTAATAAATTATCTCATAATAACAGTAACATAATATAGACCTCGGATGTTGTCTCTCAGTCTTTGGGCCACGGTATACCTATCCCTGATAAGTTAGGGAAAGTATTTTACGATTATATAGTCGGTATTTGACTAAGCTATTAGTGTTTTTTTTTTGTCAAGCTAAATAGTTTGAACTGTTGAGAAACACAGGCTTCAACTGAATACGTCGTAACGAGCGGTTATGTTCACTTCCTTCTGTTATTCCAAAGGAGTCAGACGACAAAGGGTTAACGTCTTGATTGAGGGGAAAGCTATATTCACATCAATGTGATTCGAATATCTACAATAATGATCTCTACGACACATTTCTGTCAAGTCTTATATCCTTAAAGTATTAATGGTTTATACCTTAGATTATTATAATTTCTTTACTAACTATAGTTACTGATAATACAGTATTCTACCCGCGGTGTAATATGTACCTAGTGACAGACCATTATAATATTATAATAACAACGTTGCGGAACGTGGGTTTTAATTCCGCGAATAGCGAATTCAAGTGTTATGTTTTCGAACCGTGTTTAATCCAGAGAATAACCATTTCTAAGAGAAAACATATTGATGTATCTCCTGATGTCTGGAACTCGATATTATTCTTTGAATTATTGTGATGTGTGTCGTATCATTCTCTTCTGGCCGCAAGTGAATATTATGCAATGCGAAATTGCTCATTAGTCTTAGTGACCCTTTTTCGCACACCACTTCTATACATTTAATCTCTGTCTCTATAGAAAAATGTTTTCATTAACAAATTATGTTCCTTTCATCGCTGTACCCATTACGTTACCGTACTAATTTTACGATGATATTAGATTCCGGTTTTGTAAACATAACTGCTTTTAACCTAGATTAATAAATATCTATTTATCACTATTTGCTATTTTATCTAAAATGTAAAGTAGATGTAACAATCAATATTAATAAAATGTGATTTCATCATCATCAGCCTGAATCTATCCACTGCTGGATGAAAGCCTCTTCAAGCTGCTTCCACCTCTCTCGGTCCTGTGCCCTGTGTTGCCACGTGGCAAAATGTGATTTATTTAAGTTTAAATTAATTATGACCATAAATTATTTTAATCGAAATTTAATGGGGTTGCCAGCAACTTGTTGCCAATGTGGACACGGCCCAACGCAATGACATTATTAATGGACAACGCATTCAATGCAGTAGCTAATAAGTAAATTCACGCACAGTGACATTCGCACATGTATAGGTAGTCACGCAATTTCCCGATATCACGCATCGGGAATTTACAGCAATATCACCTTTATTGTAATGGCGTTAGAACAGTGTTTCTAGTGTCAATGTTCATTTGAGCGAACCCTTTTGAACCGAACTGTTCGGCAAACCCAAAAAAAAGCATCGGGAATTTATAGGAATATCACCTTTATTGTAATGGCGTTAGAACAGATTATGCTATTCGGCAGACCCGACAAAAAAGTGAGTGCCATTTTTATTCCCAGATGCTTCGTCCATATTAATGTCATTGGCACAACGTGACACAGTACAGGATAGGTAAAAAAATATTTTTGAATATGCCTCTTATTAATTAATTAATTCGCATCAAAAGTTAGTTAAGTAAATATTAAAAAAAATGAAAAAAACACCCAAATCATTTTTTATAATGAAAATAGAACGCAATGAAAAATTAATACAACACGTGCCGGCGTAATTAAAAAATAAAACTCCATTATGAGGAAAAAAATAATAATTTCCCGTAGAAATATCTCGGTAAGAGCTAATTAATTAAGAAATATTTTCATTTATTATCTGATCCGAAAACAATCTTATCATTTCTAAATTTTTTGAACAAAGAGCGGCAAAGAAATAATTAATTAATTCAATCATTAGTAAGTAGACTGGCGATATTATAACTAAAATGATATCACAACCGAGAAAATTGGCATGCTATTTTGTTTCACTTTTACTTTTAATTTGTTAAGTAAATACATTACATCTTAATTAGCAGACATAAATTAGTTATTTTTTACTCGTCTTAGAAATATAATTATATATTTGCACAAATATCACAACTGGAAGAGCTTGGTATCAAAGAACGTCTCTCAAAGATGTGTTCTTCGATTCTTCGTCCATATTGTTAGAAGAGATTCGAGAGTGATCACTAGTGACGTCGAAGTAAGGACTTAAACTGTATCTAAACCAATCTAAACTATAAATACAAGCAGTTAGCTTCGATTTTGTATGAGAAATTTTACTTAAAAGCGGCGGTGGGTTATGACTTCCACGCTTCCCCGATAGCAGCGCTAGTTTATCGTAAGATGTCGTCCATTTTAATTTTGACAGATCGAAAACAGAATAAATGTCATAACGCTCTGTTGTTTTTTGTCTTTTAAATATTATCATTGGCAGTGTTATTTTTTATTTGAATTCTTATTAAAGTATTTATTATTATTTTGCAAAATAGATAGGTACATACATATTTTATTAATACTAGGTTTGTAAAATACATCGGGAATTCTGTTTACATTCCCGTATTTACCATTGTACCCACCTAATATCAATATTATAAGGTAAATAATTGACGTAAATAGCTTCTTTAAGGATAAATTAGCTACGTACTTTAAGATTAACTAATTTTTTATAATGCTACTTACTATTACTAATAGAATACGATAATGTCATTACTCATTACCATATTTTAGGTTATTTATTATTTAAGTACATGTATTTAGCTGTCATTGAGTCCATAGACTAATCACTAAACTCTGACGCGATCATAAATGTACGTCGCATTTTCGGACACCGTTCGAATCACCACGTTTACTTTTCAAACAAGTTTTCATATGTTATGATTCTGTTTGTTTAAAAAAAAAAAATGGGGTAAAGCGTTGGTCCATTACAGATCAATAGAGCGACATCATCAATAATACGACTGAATTACTAGTTACTGAAGCGAGAAGACCAGTGCAGTCACTCCAAATGGCAAAACCTGTTAATACCCTTAGTAATAAGGTAAAAGAAATCAAGATAGAGGTTGTATTAAAATTCAAATGTTAGTTTTGAGAAGCATTCAAAGTGCATTAAGTAATTGATTATTTTTTTATGGAATCAACTTTGATTCATTCCTTTTTCGTCAATTCACAATTGATGTTAATCCGCTTACAGGGATTAATAAAAAATACTAACATTGGTATTTTATTAGTAAACACTTAAGATTTCATATAAGATAAATATGAATGTAATAGTAATACCTTTTTAATCACGTCCATAGTACTCGTATTAACGGTGAATACATAATGAAAAGGCATTGGTAATGAAATAAAACGTAATATTAAATTTAATACTTCCCCCACATATTGATTGAATGTCAATCAAGACTAGTTTCGCCCGCTTTAGTTGAGAATATTCTATTAAGTGAAAGCAGTATGGACTGTAATTAAAATATGTAAAATAAGTATTATAAATTGTATTTTATTTTAATTAATAATATTATGTAGTTATATGTTACGATAGAAAGAGGTATACGGTATTATCAAACAGACAACAGCTGGATAAATTGTAATGTTATCATGCATGCAGTGAAAACAGTACTAATAACTAACTAATGACGAATCTATTAAGTTACCTATAAGTAAAGCTAAGTCCGAGGGAAGTGAAGGTACAACCTTCACTCAGGAGCGGGCTGACCACGACTAATGATGAATACATAATAATATATATTATTATGTACGTCATATATAATATATATATCGAGGGCCAGTGGCGCACCCAGGGGGTGGGCCAGGGGGCCCTGGCACCCCCCAAAATAAAAATTATCAGAATGTAATTCACCAGCACAATTATAGAATTTCTTAGATTTTAATTTCTAACACAAAAATTTCGAAAATGTCGGGGTTGTTTAGAAACCCAATTCCTAATGGAACTGTCAAAAAATTCTCGGTGTCCACTCGAATTCCGGACTGGTGTACACCGAGTACAATAGACAAAAGACCGATAAACGAGAAATTAGGCTGTATTGTGTTGAAGAGGTTTGTGTATAAGTTAAATACAATAATACTTTTTTTTGTCCATTGTCAATTAATATTTTGGAACCTCAATATTAAAAAATCGACAATAAAAATTCGGCGAAAAGAACGACTAAAACCACCACAGTCGGCGGTGGTGTAAATCAAAAGAACATTTTTTTCGGTGGAATTTGGCATACATATTGTAGCTCTTGAGTCTAGACCAGTGCTTCTCAAACTTTTTCATACCACGGGCCCCCGAAATTAGAAAATAAAAATTCAAGGCTCACCTCCCCAAAAATTTTAGTCTTTAGTGACCAACTGTCAGTGGCGCACCCAGGGGGGGGGGGCAAGGGGCCCTGGCACCCCCATTTTAAAACATTTTAAACTTTTACCAAACTTTAACAAACCCCCGTTTTAAACATTGTAATTGAAAGCCAATAAACTATACCTTTGGGCTTAGACAAATAGATTTTAATTTCTAACACAAAATTTCGAAATACAAATGTCGGGTTTTTTTAGAAACCCAACCCCTAATGGAACTGTCAAAAAACCACCCGGATTCCACCCGAATTCCGTAGTGGTGTAGGTCATAGCTTGGGAGGGCTGACAGGGCTCTAGCCTGGAGGCCCGGGTTATGGGGGGCCCGGCGTGTCGGGTTGACCAGATAAGTGAGATAAACACACATCATAAATTAATTTTAATAGTAAAAAAAGTCGCCTGCGGCGCTATTATTCTTCATGGACATGACCATTTTCAATTACTTATATAATTGTGCAATATATTTTCTGATTATTATGTGTCGATACTCGACAGCTCCATTATTAAAGTAGATGTATTAAAAACCGCCAATAATTCACCGTATAAGTACCCTTAATTTGAACTAAAACACAATTGGGAAAACGTTAATTTAGTGTTTCACACTGACTTTAATCATAGCGGTAGGTAAGGGGGCCGCCAAATATCCTAGCCTAAGGGCCCGTTTCAGGATGTTAGGACCATGGTGTAGGTACACCGAGTGCAATAGACAAAAGACCGATAAACGAGAAATTAGGCTGTGAAGAATAAAAAGAGCCTATGGGACTAATTTACATTCTCCTCCTTGGGCCCCCCCCAATATTATATCCTGGGTGCGCCACTGTCGAGGGCTTAGTGTCAAACAACACTATCTACAAAAGTGCAACTTTACAGGAGAGCCAAAAATCGTTATTTTAGATTCTTGTTACTCAACAAGGGAAATGTTTATTTAAAACCTAATGTTAATATTTAATAATTTATTGTGTATTGTACATTTATCTTGCTTATGATGATGTTAAAATTTATAGGGATAGTTTTTAAAAAATATGAAAACAAGGGTAACTTATGTAGTTAGCGTTAAACTTTACTGTCGATTTAATAAGAAATTAGAAAAGATTGACATAACGTTGTTTGACTATCATGTAGCCGTAAATGTAAAATAACGTTATCTCAAAAAAAAAAAACACTTTTTTGTAGATAACGTTGTCTGACTTTAAGCACTCGATATATAATAAAACATTGAACTCATTAAATTGCGCCAGTGTTGGAGTAATAGATTTCTTGGCGATGCAGGGTTGAAGGCATAGCGATCAAACAGTGGATAATGGCCATATACTCTCTAGCTAGATCGACCTTGGTTTGCGATAAGATGTCTTTATTAACTGTTGTCATAGCTATTGTTTATCCTGTAAATTTAGCAAATTTCTAATGTTGTCCGTTTCAAGAGTCTATTTATGTGAGATTTTTTTATAATATTTTGATTGGTTCATTTGATTGGAAAATATTTAATTCATAGTATATTATGTCAGTGACGTAGACTTCTTACTAAGTAAGCGACTATTTTAGCACTTACCTACCTTAAGAAAAATAAGTGGTGAATACACGTTATCGATCGATTATTTAACGTTTACTTTGACTCATAATAAATATTATAATATAATAATTTATAAACCACCAAAATGTAATTAGTGGAATAAAATAATATTTACTTACTTGTGTGTTTGTTCCTCGCGAAATCATAGAAACGTCACGATTATTGCAGCTCACTCTACTCTTACAAAATCTAAACAAACACACTATCATATGAACTCAACTTGTAAAGACAATGTACCTTTGTACACGGTGTAATATTATAAAAGTCATATAATATATTATAAAAGTCATATAATACAACAAAACTTATTAACCGACATATTATAATGTATATTTATAATTCCTGTTTTTTAGGTTAAACAAACGTCAAAGTGACAGTGAAAAAAATCGTGTCACTGCGCATGCGCAGAATTAACTTTGTTGATCACCGCTTTGTTTATAGAATTGATCCAAATTTATCTGTGTTATTTCTGATTATTTATTGATGGCTGTTAGCAGGTGTAGACATTCATTGAGATTCAATAAATTGTTGTATACAGGCAAAAGTTTACAATCAACCACATAATTTATTTGCGAGTATAATATGTATGTACCTATGTGGGTATGTGTATTTGGCTTTAAAGTAGATTGGCAAAAAATATTCATGTGTTAAGGTGACGCATCAGTGAAACGCCAAATAATTTTCAACTGTACGCGCGACGAAATTTTGGACTCGCTGCCATTCAGTGAGAGAATGTTGACCCAGGAACACGTCACTTTGCTGCGTGATGGCGACGGGTCAATTAATTCTAAAATCGTGTAAAGATGACTAAAAACGTTACCCATTTACTTTAAAAAGAAAACATGTCAATGAATATATCATTATTGTTACTAATAGAACAATAAACAGAACATAAAATGGACGTATGTTGGATTTATATGACAAATAATATTTCGTTTGACAGGCGTCATTTTCACCCGCCACCCGCAATCCGCGCATCGCCTAGCAACGATCTTTTTAGACCGTGCCTCAACTAATGCATGGCCTTAAACAAAATCATTAAACAGTCACAGTCAAATTATTTCAAATTGTTTTTAAAAAATTCAATCTCACCATAATTAGAACCGTTTCTCGTTTCTGCAGCTCAGTTGCGAATTCATGAATGAACCAAATGAACTACCCACAGGGGCAGAGAGGGAAGAGGGTCGAAAACGTGGATTAGGGGAAGCCGGAGCAGAAGTGGGTAGTGGGGAAAAGTCTACCCTCGTTAACAAGCCCGCACCCCGCTCGTCTCTTAATGACTCACATCTATCGCTTCGTTACGGACAAAACTCGGAGGAATTCGGCAAACAAGAGTGAAGATTTTTCCCTTTTTCATACATACTCTATAAATAATAATATAAAAATCTTTCACAAAAGTTGCAAGGGTATATTTTGATTGCTAGATGCTATTATAAATCAACAAAGTAGCAATCAGCTGTTTTTATTCCAAATTGCGCTGTATTACATTCTCAAAAATTTGAAGAATAAACATTTTATATATTTATTTACGTAGGTATCTGTTTTTGAAATTGTAATGATAATAGATGAATACAAATTATGTATTAATTAGTAATCAAAAAACTTTAGAAAATATGCATTTAAACGGATAAAAAACGGATAGTCGGAGAAGACGAGGAAGAGCTGTTTAGAGACATCTACAACATTTAAGCAGACTAAGAAAGTGTGGCTCAAATTTTCTTTTACGATTCAAGAAGATTGTTTTATATATTACTTAATTAGTGGTAGCTGATTTTAAAAAATCCAGCACTTCACTATAAGCTATACAAAAGGATATATATATATATATATATATTATTGAACTGGTGTTTACGTGGTAGAAGTCCACTATAATGGTTTTGAAACAAAGCTTTTTTATCGTTTCAAAACCGCTATGAAATAATAGTCTAACGCTAACCTAATCTAGTCTAACAACAAATACCCATCTAACAACAAATTCTTTGAAAATATTAGCCCAGACCAGCACACATCTGCCCGTAAAGAATAACCATTGTATAAAAAAACTTTACAAACATTCGTAATTATTATGTTTTTATTGATTTTTTTTAATTACCCTCAGATGGAAAATATGATATTGTGCAAATGCACGGACAAACAAACAACTGGGGAAACGTTTGGGGGATTAGTTTTATCGGAAGAAAATACGCGTAGTTCTCATGCAATTATGTTTTGATTAGAGTGCGTAAAATTATATGGTATGGATTGTCAAATCTTCATTATAATTATTGACAGCAGTATCTGCAAGTGTGGACATTCATTGAGTTTGAAATAAATTGTGTACGTGCATTTTGTGTAGCAGCAAAAGTTTACACAAAGTTGTATAATGAACTGGTCTATACTGGGGTACAGAGTTTATATATACATTCAAAGTTATGTGTATCTAAGTTTGACTGTATTATATAAAGTATACTTAAGAATCATTATTAATATAATGTGCTTTACATAGATTGTTTTTATATCAAGTTAGTTTGAAGTTGCAAAGAATTTATGAAAAGGATTTCAATTCTACACTCTACCAATATTTTATAAAATCAAATTTATTATTACTGACTCACACGTAACGTGACAAGTACAAAACTGCTTCCAATTAAAATAAATTGGAACCCCAATATAAGTTGGTACCAGCTAGAAGTAAGATTTAAACGAGTAGTAGAAATAGTGAAAAGACCATACCAGGGTAGGAAACAAAACAAAATAAATACAGTGATCGTTAATGAGGGCGTTTGAGCAAACAGATTGGTGGACTCTAAGGGAGGAATTTCACAATTTGTCGAATCTATTTGACGCACCGCCACTAATTGGGCCGTTAATATGAGACCTCACCTGCCCTGTCCACTCCAAAGCATGTATTTTTAAAGATTCAATTTTATTTAGATTTAGTTATCGAATAAGGCCTAAATAATAGTAATTTTAAACACACAATATATGAATTTAAATAAATATTATCGGCTGTATTATTATATAACTATAACTAAAATAAAAATGATAAGTTATATGTACTTATCGGTAAAAGAAGTCACATACCTATACGTTTTAATCATAACATTTTTAATGAAAATTTTTACTATATTATATCGTGTGTTGCTGCCAAAAGTTAGTTAGTAAAAATCAAGCTCATCCGAATATATAACATGCACATAAAGCACAAAGAAATTAGGATTAGGCCTGATTTTAGAGGGCATGTCAAACTTTAAATTGCAATTAGGTACTCAATAATATGATTTTAATACTTACCAACTTTTGGCAGTAACCCCACGATATACATGAAGCACAATAACAAAAGTATGTCAACTTCTTGCTTTAATATAATTGAGCGAGTATTATCATTCCAACATAATATTGCATAATCGTTGTAGATGAATTTATTTTATTTATTCATTGTTATAGTTTAACTTGTTATTAAACCTTTGAAGTAATAATTTCAGAAAATATAGCTATTCTGCTCTAATTTGTTGTTTTACGACATATTCTGACTAGGTATTTGAAATAATTATTTCGAAAAATACAAATACTAATTAATATATGATGGGTAGGCGGAAGACAATAAATCAAATAGTCAAGTAATCAGTTAGTTAATATAGGTCTGGCCAATAATATATAGATATGTTTTATATATAAATAAACTTAATTCATTTTTATCGTGTCGTATAGGTAATGCGTTCTACATAGTCATTATTGTACGCTAAAAACGATTTGCAGTTGTGTTGGTGTTCTTTGGTAGTATTGACACAGGGTGTGCATGAAGTATTACGGTAAATACGCATATTTTTATCACTTATTGTTTTTAATAAAATATGGAATAAAGATGCGTACATTAGAACATAGGTACCTATATATTATTTACTTATACTGATAGTTATAACTCGGAGTTGAGCATAAAAGTGCATCCATAACGAAACATTCAAACTGTGTGCAGTCATAATCAAAGAAGAAGACTAATTTGTAGCTACAATTATGACATTTAAATTAGAATGATTTTAGTATATTTGATATATTTTGAAAACAATCATTCGTAATGATTTACTTTGTATGTTTTAGAAATTCTAAATTTACAAAATAATGTAGGATTTATCAAGAGTTCATGCCTTTTACATATATTCTCAAGATAGCTCATATTATATATATATATATATTAAATTAAACATTTGATTTGTAAATATTATAATAAACCTTATTTAGCATAACTTATATGGTTCCTTAATTTGTAAATAAATACTTAATAATAAAATATTTAATTAAATTTTCGTCGCGTAATGTTTAAAATTTTCCGGCTGCGCCAAGTGAGTGTGTGAAGCAATCTCATCACCTCAGGACCAGTTTTGTGTGAGAATAGAACCCTTTGGTTTTTTTTAGAATCTTCCTCTTGGTTCGATGGCTAGGCGAAGAAAAATAATTATGTAACCAGTCGTACAAGGAATATCGTTAAAACACTAATTGGTTATATTATCTGGAGACTCGCAGAAAATGGGGGGAATTTTTGGTATGTAGACTTGTTCTACGGATCATTATAAATAATTATTCCAGCTACTTATGTAACTGGTGTTCGATTTGTTTTAGAAATTTAATGATACCCTTGATATTGCCCAATGTCAGGGATTCCTCAACTTGTCTATGCATTTTACCGCTACGAAATGTTTGATTAATATTCGCACCCAGTACAAAAACAATATTACATTAGACGAAGAATAATATGTATTTTTTTTACAATAGCGTATAAAATGCAATAAAAATTACTAATTAGATATAGATAGTAGAAACAGTACATACAATTTAATGACTTTTAATTTAACAAAACGTAGAATTTTGCGATCCGCTAGTCTGCCTCTAGCTTCTTCTATAATAATAATATGTTGTTTTATATGAGAAACGAGAACAGATTCTTCAATACATGTATCCCTGGATTCCTTGAAAATAAACACTCAGGTTATTCATATAAGTTAAAATATCATACCATTGTCAATTAGTGCCTGAGGTAGAAGAGACATATATCCAATAATATGTTAATTGCGGTTAATATCAAGAAATACCCATTGTGTTTATTTTTTTACAATTAATATTATATTGTCTGCGTTCAAACAAAAGTCACTATCAGAAGAATGCAGGGCATCGGAGCGGAGCTCGGAGCAGGAGCACGGAGCACTGAAGTAATGGGATTTTAAGGCAATTGGAAAATTTTAGTGCTCCACTCTGCTCCGGATGTTTTTTTTATTATTAAATTTCGTCCTAAAATCCAATAAAAATAGTATATTTTGACACTTTGCAACACTGGAATTATTTGAAATATGGCAACACTGCCGAGTGATTAATAACCTCACTTTATTGATAGAAGAGGCAAATAATGAGAGACGATTTGCTGTCGGTTTTGTTTACTTAATAGAATTAATAATGAAAATGACGGTGATTTTAAAACTACTTATTGTTTTCACATTTGTATACATATAATACTTATTAAAACTTTTTACCCGGAGCGGAACAAACCCTGGAGCGAAGCTGGAGCAAGTATTAGGTCGCGAAGCGAAGCTGCAGCGGAGCTACTCAAAAAAGGGTCCGCTCCAACGCTCTGGAAGAATGTGTAATCGGCGAGACGGACATAATTTCGCAACGCAATTTTGCAAACGCTTTCAAATATACATACTTACGTGTTTTTATGGGACCAAAAAATATACTCAAATTCCCCGGTTTCGGCAGGATTATTGCAAGGAATATTAGAATACCGTCCTTATAGAAACAAAATTGTCACTTTGTTTCTGTGCGTGTTTCACCGTTGTATTCTGCACCTTGTCGCTATATAAAAAGAAGGAGATAGTGAGGAATATAGGTATAATAATTAATTATTATTTAAACTTGGAAACCTACCAAATACGGTCAATCAGACAATAAACATTTTAAAAAAATCGTGTTAATATACTTTTTAACGTTCAAAGACTATTTATTATTAAAACCATGTGAATTTTACCTGGGCAGCGGCAATATAATAATTTTAACAAGCAAAATTAATTTAAGACACTGCCTCATAACAAATATAATAATGATAAAGGATATGATGACGTGTATAATACTATACGTAGATATATGTGGTGTATTTGAAGATTACATCCATCCTCGCGGGGTTGAAGGTTCATTTCGCGCCCCTATTCCGCCCGCCCCTGATTGCCGCCCTCAGCTGACAGGCTGTGTTGACAGTTGGCGCGCTGATTGCTCGCGCCCAGACCACGTGCGCCCCCTCCCCCCCTCACCCTGCCACCAAATCAGATGAGGCATTTACTCTTACTGATCCCTCTCTGTGACTCGTCCCTCTGTATGAAGCTAGGAGAAAATTTACTTATAATATTATTATACTAATTGATATATTAAAATATTGATAGAAATACTCTTATATTTTCAATGCATTTGATATTTGATTATAATAATCTTAAACTCACTAGCAAATAGAATGTCCCACGTTATATCAAATGTGCTCATTTATAAACCAAAATTATAAACCAAATCAGGTAAGTATTATTTTTATTGTTTATATATTATCGAAGTACCAAAATGACAGTACAGATTTTAACTAGTTAGTATATGTATGTAATTTCTATTGAAGACAGCGTTGCCAACTTAGCTTTTTTCTTGCCATATCTATCATTTTCAAATTAATAGGCATCAAGCTTGCAAAATTTTGATCTGGCGTATGGCGTTAAATTTTGCATTTTTGCGACACCGCAAACAGCTTAAAACTTCTCAAAACAAAACTAGAATATAATACCAGATTTGCTTGAAATCACCATACTGGTTTCTTGTACCCTATATCTCGTAAATAAAATTAACGTTACATACAAAATGATGACTAAATGTCATTAATTTGCATTAATTTTTAATTTTACGACTTATTTTATCAGTTGTACAATATGAAATGCATCTCCGATCTTTTCTCATGTAAGAACAATGTACATAATTATGACATATTTTTTGAAATGCTAGACTAACACAAACAGACACTCCTCTCCGGGTTTCCGGTCTGCCCATCGAGCTGGTGTCCAGATTCAAATACTTGGGTGCCACGGTTGCCGATGATGGTGGTATTTCTGGTGAACTTGGAACCCGCATGGGTGTGGCGGGCTCTGCGTTCAACCAGCTTGGAGTCGCATGGAGGTCAAGGCTGTATTCTGTGAGGACCAAATGTCGTTTGTTTAACGCGTGCGTGCTACCTGTGCTCATGTATGGCTGTGAGACATGACATCTTACTAAGCTTCAAGAGTCTCGGCTTTTGAGCTTTGAGAATCGATGTCTCCGCCGAATCTTAGCGGTACATTGGTACGACCGCGTTACAAACACCCGACTTCGTGAGCGGACACAACAGCCTTCGGTGATTGAAGTTATCACGAATAGACGATTTACATGGCTGGGACACGTATTTCGGATGCCGCCAAAGAGTGCGGCACTTCGTACCCTTGTGGCACAGCCTCAAGAGTTCCGACGCCGTGGCCGGCCCTCCCTCACCCTGCAGCGGTGCTACAAAAGCGACCTACGTGCTGCAGGTCTGACATGACGGGAGGCGCAGGAGTTGGCGATGGACCGAGGGAAGTGGCGCCAACTTGTGCTTGCCCTATGCCCCAATGTTGGGACGTGACAGGGTGGAAGAAGAAGAAGTTTATATAATTTTTTTTAATGTTGAGAAATTCTAGCATACTTTCTTATCCTATCTGGCATATTTTTGTGAATGACAGTAGTTGACATCACTGATTGCACAGCGACGATTTCCTTTGACGCACATGACGCAATCAATTCGTCAGAAGATATAAAAGGGACTTCGAAACAGTCCATACGGGTAATATGTAAAATCATTCAATTATACCAAAGTCCTAAAAAAATACGTATTTCTTACAAATTGAAAATAAAATTTTACCTAAAAAGCATAACAAGATTCCTGTAAATAACATCTAACTAATCTCTGTAATAAAACCACTCAAACATAATATGTACTTAATCATCACTGCCATATTCAATAATAATTGTATAGGGAAGAGACACATTATTATATTTACCAGATACATTTGTAGTTGGAATTTATGGTTTTATTTTTTTGTGGATGGCCTCAACTTCAGTCATTGTCTCCAATTTCCTACACCCACACCCACCACGTAATGTGCATGTATAGATCAATTGACATATTATCAAAAAAATAATTAATATAATGTGCGATGATGAATGAAAACTGAATTACTACAATTTCAACTATTTACCATTACAGATTTCATATTCATATTATTAGAGATAAAAAACGTGTCTATTATAGAGAATGTACAGTAACATTAATGACTCGTACATTGTAGTTGTTCTCTTAGTAGAAAACAAAACACTTACATATTATTAACGTGTATTATTAAAATTCATTGTCATCTGTTACAATCGATAGTGTGTAGCTATCAATTATATCAAACGACAAAGTCACGATTATCAATTAAAATTAAACACAAGGTTGCATGCAGAATTCAAAAGCAATTTATTTATTGTCCATAGATGGAATTGTATAATGAATACAATAATTATTATTTAGTATTAAGTTTATTATCATTTGAAATCGGAATAAATCTTTATGATAATACTTAATTAGAGATCTGCATTAAATGTTTTTTGTTATAATATAAAAATCATTTATCAGTAGTTGTTAATTCACCACATGTAAAAATTGTTTTACGATATGTATTTTGCTCATAATATTGTGACCTTTATCAAATACTACAGTAGTGTACCATAATTTACGTTAAAGTTTATTTATGATATTATCATTGTCAATACTGTGTGGCGTGTGTAAAAAAAGATATATGTAATGTGTAAAAAGGATAATTAATAAATTCAAAGTTTAGATTGGATAGATGGGATGGAAATATTTTTAATGAGAAATGGGGATCAACTTTGGTATAAAATCTTGTTAATTAACGTGGTGTTTCTGTTATTTTTTTTTATTTTCTATGAATAAATTACAAATTTTAAGCGTGCTTTATACCCCGTTTACACGTGCCTGTATTTACTGTTGACAGTAAGTATTATCGCGGCTATAACAAGAAAATGTATGGGTAAACATGAATTATCCTGCAGTCGCAAGCTTGCATGCATGAATCAAAAAAGTTTGGAAGCTTCTGAATTCTCATGCGACAGTAGGAATTTTTTCGATCTGCGCCTGCGCAATAGAACGATAGTGGCGAACCTGCCGACAAAAAAAAACAAACTATACTCAATTTGAGGTTAACCGATTTTCACTAGCTGTCAAATAGTAATTACAATAAAATGACAGTATCGCGTCTCGCTTACTTTTGTAAACAGTTATTGTCACGGCAATTTAAAATACGCATTATCGCTACTAGTAAATCCATGCACGTGTATGTATGCATGCGCTATTATTCTTGCGATAATGGGTTTAATCATTTGCATCTAAAACGTTTGGTTCATCAATTGATAGCGAGGCGCTGTCTAGCGAATAGTCAATAAATATACTTACCTGATGTTGGAAATGCAAAGTTTTTTACTTGTATCATAAAATAACTGTATATTATTACCAGGATAATATATTTCACAAGTAATTAAAACAACAGGAGTATATGTTCGACATACAATAATTGAAAGAAGAATGTATCTATTTTATTAATATACAAAATAAAATAGTATAACGTCAGTTCAATGAATACAAATAATGTTAATAAGTACCTATGTCGGAAAAGACATATTTATTTTTAAGTTCAAATTCATATCCGTAAGGAAAACCACAGCTCAGTTGCTAGAGCACTCGTCCGGAAAAAATACCAGTCTTCAAATCCTCATAGAATCCAGTTTTTATCAAGGATATATTGTCTGATACCTAAGTGTATTTATAATGAATTAATAAAGAATTCTATATTATTAAATCTAGCGTATATTCAGCTTTGAATATAAAATAGTACCTATATAAAATAACATATTAATTAAGTCGACTCAAACACTAAATAATTGTATTGTTTTTATATTAACAACAGTAAAATATAGTTTCGATTAACGTAACAAATTCATATTGTCAAAAACTCATTTGGTTAGCTGCCAAAAATCTTCTTTAAATACTTACATCAATATTCTCATTGGATAAATAATACGTGAATTCATTACTATAGTCAATTTAAATTAGACTAAGTGATTTGGCATACATATAATATTATATGCTTTCATCTTTCCTAACAACATCGACTACCTACCTTCTTTTAAAATCTTCCTACAAATTTCTACAAATAATATTAATGCGTGTGATTACATGTCTTAAATATGTTATATCAATGCTGAAGAATGCTTACTGGATGATACAAATGAAGCTAATGAACAAAATACTTTAAAATTGTATAATAGCACACATATATCCATTGGCGAAGGGTGGAGATAGGCTATTAAGATTCGACATTATATAAGCTCTAATTTTTTTAGTCAAATTTATTTTCATTGAAATAAGACTAAACCGTGTATATTAATATATCATAGTGATTGTTAGTTTCTAAAATTGAATTAAACCCTGCTTAAACCATACCATATTAGTTTAAGTATGCTATGGGCGATCCTACAAAAAAAAGTGTATAAGTACTTATTTGTTTTCGTTGAATTAAGAATACATATTTCACCATATTTCAGACGGTGTTGGTTAGTTTTTTTTAAATGTATTAACCCCTGCCTAAATTAAACCATAATCGATAGAAAATATTCTTCTATCTATAAAATATAAACGAATATGTTTGACTACTATCTAAGATGTCTTGGATTATGCAAGGTTTAATTGAATTTAAAAAACTAACAGACACTATCTACACATTGTAATTTTAGTTCCATGAAAACAAATATATTTGACTGACAATGTTTAGTGTGCACCATTTTTGTCAGACATTAACAGCCTACCTCCATCCGTATATTATATAGCATAGTACGTTATGTATAGTGATTGAATATCAATTCATTCGGTCAAACAAACGCTAAATGAGAAGCTAATCTAATAAACTTGTAATAACTTTGTATTGTATTTTTTGTATTTCTCCGTAGTGCGACATTAGTTGTTTTCATACAATTCTTAAATAATGGCTTATTACCATTGTAATACCATCAATTATAATATTTTTTGCTGAGAAATTTGCTATTTCATTACACATCGGATGAAAGAATAAATCATTTTTTACAATTTTTTGGCATTATAATAATATTATATGTTTAACTAATTTCTGTAATTCGATTATTTTAATGGGACAAGGTAATCGATTAATATCGACTTTTCTTCACTGTCATATATTATGTAAATCATGTATTCATACTTTGTTGTTATCCCAAAAACGTCTAGTCCAGGGTTGGCGAACCTTTTACGTACGCGTGCCAAAATTTCCCAAATATTACGATTCAACTGTCTGACGTGCCTATCTATTCTAATCTATTATAAAATTATGATGTTTTAGATACCACTCACAGAACATAGCAGACATATAAATAGTTTTATCACTTTTTTCAATTAGGTACGCCATACATTTCGGTCCACCAATTTTGAAACCGTCTGCTACTACTACTACTACTAGCTTCACCAAGATTTTGTTTCTTATTTGGTACAGTAATTTTTTGTGGGTAGAAATGAAATTGGTTGTTAATGTATCGCTTAGTTTCGTTCTTATGGTACAAATTGACAAGAGAATTATTCCGATCAGATGAGGCATTCTCTCGCTACAGTGTCTCAGGCATTGTAAATCGATCAAAATTTAAGGTTCGTGGTGCGGCATCCCCCGCCGCCTGATGAGGTTAGTGTCATACTATTAATTATATGTGACGCATAAATTCTAAGGACCTACCTATCCAATTATATATTTAACATGAACGTAATGCTTATTCTTGAAAGAGTATTTGCCTGCTATTTTCATACAATTCGATCTGTCATTTATTATTAATATAGGTATTTTTTTTCTCGTCAAACGCGTGCCATGTAAAATCATCTGGCGTGCCACCAGTGGCACGCATGCCATAGGTTCACTACCCCTGGTCTAGTGTATAAATGATAACCAATCTGATTAAAATATAATATCATGAGCTGAACATTTTGTTTAATGGAGAAACAACTTTCTCAAGCTAAGTGGTTATTATAGAAATATTAATTTGAGTGTTTTGTTTATAATAATATTAATTTAAGTACGTACGGGTCTTTGATTAAAAAATGCGTCGAATTTATTCAAACAACAATCCACGGAAATTAATTATGAATAACTTAGAAAATTTTAATTAAGTGTCGGCCAAGGATACATTTTTAATACAACCATGATTGGCTAGATGCACAGTTTTATGTTATTTTACCGAACTTAATAATTAACAGACATACACATATAAACTAAAATTCTAAATTTGAAAAATCGGCGTAAATAGTTTATTTTAATCGGGTCGTGAAAAAAAAATGATACTCTCATAATAGTTTGACCGATTTTTACGGTAGGTACCTACAGTAATAATGAAAAATTGAATAATTAGAATTTATATGAATTATTAGTGTATTGCACAAGAGATTTAAGTGTAGCGTGCTGTAACCTAATGTTTCTTAACCTTTTTACATCCGCGGACCACAAAAAAAAACAAAAAATGTTTTGCGGACCATCAACATTGCGTCGCTATAGTACTTGTTTTCCGAATATCCATTTTTGTCAAAATCGACATTTTAATGCAGTTATATTTCTTTTGTCTAACTACACCGAAATCATTTATAAAAATTGTATATTTTCATGTAGAAACAGAGATATTTTTTTAAAAACTCCGAATACGCCATGTTTCGCAACGATTGCTTTGTGCTTATTTTCCGAATGTCAAATAGAATAGCTCGGTCTCACTCTTGCATATCGCTTTCATATAGCGCTGTCTACTTCTAATGTCGCTCACTTCATATGTGACTGATGTCTGTTTTTCGTCTTTCAAAGCGCGCGATTTTGACTACTATTGTGTTATTTTAAGTTTCTATCGTTTAAATAGTGAATTTATCAAATTTAAAGTTATCAATCTTGTCTGGTACATCACCAGTTCGCTCTGAACTTACAACAGAGTTATGGAAGTAAGTATTTTAACTTAAATTACTGTATTTTGTACTGAGAAACAGAGATAATATCCCAACGGTCATACGAATTGTACAGTGTGACTCGGTAACTACTGTCTTAAAAAATAATCATTATTAATGTCTATAATCAAAACTTTTTCTGTTTTTAATTTACTTTTTATCTATTCATGCTAAAATGTACGCGAATATTTAATCTCATTTATTAATAAGATGTATGTTTATACCTATTTTTTTTTTGGTGGATTTCCATTGAATAGTACATTTGATTGTATTTTCATTAAGTATAATTATAATACTATTGGCTATCCAATAGATATTTTAGTAAATGTACGATCTATTAAGATTAATTCTGGTTTCGTGAGTGAATATTTTATATAATAATATTATACTCAGGATAGAATATTCGCAATCAATGGTTATTAAATAACACATGCCCCTATTTTTTGTTCCATGCCAATAAAACATAATACCTAATATGCAATATATGGTTTGTAATATGTTTAATTGTATCAAGTTCGATTAAAATCCATAATGAAGCATTATTTGTGACCAATAAAAATATCATTGCCACCGTTTTAATATAGAAATTAGGAAAATTTTACTACCTACATTATTATTACGTAAATCTCTGGATACAGATTTTTTATAACTATAATTAGGTATATAATTTTATGTTGATTCCCAATTTTGTAAACAGAAAATGGTGAATGGCATATTTTATAATTACCTATGATATTAGGTAAAAACGATCATTGATACAACTTGATCACCTATTTACAAAAAATCATGTACCTATCAGTAAATTTATTAAAAATTACGTAAATAAATATTAAGTTTTTAAGTTTGTACTTTTTGACCACACGGTATACCGTGGTCCATGCAACGATACGCTACGGTCTTACATTCCGAATGTCCTTGTTTTGTTCCGAATATCCACTTTTCGGAGCCAGCGCTGAGAATGATCAGTATATCCACATTGCTTACTTGTAAATAAAACGTATTTTCTCATAGTTTAATGAATTATACTAATATATTATTCATCAAATCTCTTCTTGGATAATGTGGCAATCATAAAAAGGAGACAGAGTGCTTGATATATAAACTGATATTTAAATATAAGACAGGGAACTTTGTTTTTCGTTTCCTGAACAATCGACATTTGGTCTATTCGGAAAACAAGTACTATAGCGACGATTATTGGAATAAAATAATAAATATTTATATAATTATTTTTTTATTCAAAACAATTAATTTTGCAACCCAGAATGCTGATATAACAATATTGAAGTGTATTAAAACAGACAGTAACATTTTTTTTTAAATACAACATAAAATTCGATTGTTTATCGAAATTAAAATTAAATATAAGCTTTTAAAAATAGATACTAACTATTTTTTTAATGCAAATATTTTTTGCGGCCCACCCAAAAATCTTTGCGAACCACCGGTTAAGAAACTATGAAGTAACCTACTGTCAACTTAGCCAACATTCAAGTAATTGAATTTGAAACACCACAAGAAAAACGGTAAGATAGAAAATATACATAAACGTATGAGAGAGAGGGAGACAATTAGACGTATAATACTGTTCATAGGCGGTATTGCCATCCGATAATATTTTCTAGTTATATTATAATATAAAAAGGTATGTAATATATGTATGTATATTCAAATTCACATGTATTAGTTTACATTAAAGATCTAAAATTTCATACAATATATTATTCTAATTAACTTATTGGTTAAGCTGCTTATCATACGCCGATAGTTGCTCATAAATTTAAAGAGATTACGTTAAACCTTTTTTAATGTATTCAAGTATTTATATTTTCAAGTGAGTGTCTATTTATTACAATTTATTTATATATATTAAAAAAAAAACTCTACTGTCTCGCGGGTATCCAATAAGACATACATACCTACACATTGAGCGAAAGCCGTTAGTGGGTCGGAGAATTTATTATCCTTTCCCAAATTACCAGAATCACAATAAAGATTCATCTTATTACATGGTGGATATGCCATCATAACATTCCGGCGGGAGCTAGCTCCGGATTCCTGACCGACTCAAAATGAAATACTAAATACAATATACAACCGAGAAGACGTTCGTAAATCATATTAGAATACAACAAGGCATTGTATTATTATTACGATATGATCCACAGTAATTCTGTGAACGTTCGTTTTATTAGAATATAGAATATTTTTGTTTTACTGGCATACCTACTTATCAATATTTGTTCAAAAACAAACTATTTGGCAGGAATAAAGCTAGATTTTGGGAAGATAAAATTTCAAGTAAATTTACTTATTCTACCAAAATACGACCAAAATGTCACGTTAGAAAAACTAAAAGATGATCTCTGTTTGAAATAACAAACAAATAATTTATTCATTTAACAACGCACGATAAATAATAATTAGATAACATCGGAAGAATGGAATCCCAGAAGAGTGGCACTAAGTACCTGAAAATCGTCAAAAATGTGATGTGCATGAAAATAAATAAACTAGATATTTAGTGTATCTTCAGCACAGCTGTTGAAGGCATCAAAAAACGCTAGTAAAAACGCCACAAGCCTGATGCCTTTTTTACAAGCTAGATGCCTATCAAAAATTCTAGATCTGGCAAGAAAAACGCTAAATTGTCAACGCTGGTGAGGATCAGTTCTTTATTTAAGAGGACAGTCCTTTAAAATGATTTTATTCCGAAAAAATCAAATTTGTCCTTTATTTTGAAAATCTTACTTCATTTCTGCCGAATCCAAGAAAAAATCCATAAGATTTTTTTTCATTTTCGACGAAGAAGAAATTGTTGTCAAGAAGATCTGAAAATAAGGTCCCTTCCTCGATAACTTTGTTTTACTTTTTTCAGTTTTTTCTATAAAATGTACAGTTATGACAAAATATGACACAATATGTCCTCTACCCCGTGAGTTCAATTTTGGTCAGCGTATTTATAAGAGATAAACGAACTAAAACTTCAACGAAATACTAATTATGTCTAACGCATTTTTGATAAATTCAGAATTGAATGAAGTGCCGTGCGTAAGTAAGGCGCTGACATTTCATCTTGGAGCTCCGGGTTCAACCCGGTGACGGCTCGATATTATAGTTATGTGATTTTTGCGAAGCCTGGGTATTTGTGATTGTTTCACTTATATTACTAAATACACTGCTGTTAAACTACAATACTGTCATTGAGCCTCTAGGCATGTTAGCGCATCTCCACACTCGCGCTCGACCCCTCGTATGGTCTTAGCTTGAGTTTGTTCCGTCATTATACGTTTACTAAACAAATGTGTACCTAGAAATCCGGTAACTATTTTCAGTTTACTGAAGGTTTCACTTAATCTATATATACATATGTTAAATTTTTTAAAAGTACATACAATACAATCAAAATAATAGAAAATAAATAAATTGTTATATTTTGGATTTGTTATACATTGCAATTGTATTAGTTTGAAATATCAATTCATTATTTTTTCAGTTGATATAAAAGGTAACCATTATAATTATATAACAAAATATTTAGAACATGACCATACCAAAAATTGAATACCTAACATTCGTAATATACGCATTGTGTTCAATGATAATGATAGGTATTATAATAATATGACCATGTACCAATTAATGGCTCCTTAGAAGTAAACATCTTGGTAGACATCATTAGTCTAAAATAATTAATAATGAATATAAAGTGAATATTAATAGAAAACTAATGAGATAATAAGGATAGAATATAATGAGCCTGCTTTTACGGCAAAATGAGTTCGTTAAAGATTGGCTTGTTTTTTCGTTTTTTTTCAATCCGGTCTTCTTGAATTAATGACTTTAGATTTTGACTACACGAATACATTCTGATGCCGCTGCTATTCAAACCGTGGGAGTTTACAATATTATTGATTATTAGATTTTTAAAACTTTTTAAGTGTTTTCTTCTAGATGATGTTGGCTATAACAAGTGGCGGCTCGTGGATAAGATATCTGGGGTTGCTGCGGTTGATTAAAAATAAAAATAAATGTTTATTTGGATTATATTTTACTATTAACATCAAAATTAAATATAAATTATTAATTATATCAATAAGTGATTAAAATAAAAGACTTTGCATAAATTGATTGCAGAAATAAATTTTAACAATGTTAATAAATCATCAAAGCTTATGTCTTTCCTCCTCTGCGTACTCAAGTATGAACGCAGAAACGGCGAAATACTGTCAGGCCGGCAGTACCGATCAAGCTCCCAGCTGCGTGCCCCACTCCCCGCACCCCTTCTTTGCCCATTTGAGCATATTCGTTTGAAAACAGTACTGCAGAACCGCGGTGAATGATAATTATTGGATGTGTAGGTGCGCGGGTGAGCTTAATTCACGCTTAAATAATATTGATATTTTCATATAATATATATACATTTATGTATATTATAATATTACATTTTTCTCAATTTGCTTGGGGCCCTTGGCGGTGCTGCAGTTCCGCAGTACATATGGACGAGCTGCCACTGGCTATAACCCTGTGGCGAAGGTATGCGAAGGCATAAATAGTGCACACTACGTATTTGTTTTCATTGAACCATTACTACAATGTTATGTTACATCATGGCTAATCCAAGCCAGAGTAGATAAAAGTCAAAAATATTCGTTTATCTATAAAATATCTAAAATTATGCCATTAAAAAAATAATTTTAACTATTTCATAGATATACGAATATGTTTTATTTATTATGGTTTGGTCTTTGTTGAGTTTAATAAAACTAACAAACACCATCTGTAATATTATGTATTCTTAATTCAACGAAAACAAATAAGTAAGATTGAAAAAATATGAAATGTTTTTGTCATAGCATACCTAAAGTATCATGGTTTGGTTTAGACAGGATTTAAGTGATTTTTAAGATCGGACTAGCACCATATGAAAATTGTATTCTCAGTTCAATGAAAACAAATAAGTATGAATGACAATGTTTAGTGTGCACTATTTATCTCAGCTCTATCTTTATAACAGCTTACCTCCACCCCTAGCCACTGCTATAAGCAGACTTCTGTAATAAATATTATACAATAATAATTACAATGCTATTTTGTCGTAACTTTTCGGTGTCTTCCGCAACGGCGGTTTTATTTCACGCTAATGACGTAATCGATTCGTCAGAAGTTTTAAAAAGGGGTTTCTACACAGCTAAAATCAGTCATACGATAATTATATTTTACTATTTTTAAATATGCGTAGGTATTTCTGACAATTTGAGTATAATATATTAGCGAAAGCGTAACTAAATTTTCTGCAGTCAATATAAGAGTAACCTATAACATAACCAGTTAAATAAATACAGGGCTCAAAATGGACCAGAATGCACCGGAGCGCCATTCTGGTTCATAAAATCCCCAAAATTATCGCTCCTCGTGGAAAAAAAAATTTGACCGTCTTTTTATAAAATATATATAAAATTAGATAACTATGTTGATATTTTCGTAAAATTATCTACCGCTCCGGTTCATAAAATTTTATATTTCGAGCGCTGAATAAATACGTACTTGTATGCTATAAATTAAATCTCTTGTATTATTATGTGTCATCTTCAATAATAATTATCTTTGGTTAAACGATGTCATTCCAGGAGAGAGATACTAGGTAAAGTTTAAGTATAATAATATTTTTAATGTGTAAAAAGTGGTCTATCTAGGAAATGAAAATGAAAAGGAAGAAGAAGGAAGAAAAAGGAAGGAAAATGGAAAATTCAATAAATAATTATGGAATATGTGTTTTTTTTATTCATTTAAAATCATTCAGTTCGTCTGGCGTCCACAACCTTAATCCCACTACTGGACTTCCGTAACGCTATTTAAAAGTCTAACCGCCATAACATCACCTATCCTATCCTATATAGTTATATGCCCACTATAATATAGCACTTCACACTCTTTGTGTGACATAACGAGTGGAAAACTTTCACCAAGCTCTACTGGAAATATCCCAGGATGGTATTACTAAACTCCTGGCTGTGATAAATACTAGTGATTATAGTTTCCTAGAGCCATAGTCTCACTAATCATATTATTACTTCACTCAAGCCATTATAAGCAGATACCTTTTACCTTGCTGTATGTCCGTGAGCATCATGTACAATATTATTGTACATATTAGACGGCTCTATAATCTAAACGTGTCGAAGACGTCGATGAGATGTCATCGTTATTCACAAAACACACGTTGCCAAATGAAACTCTACAGATTTGTCGAATGCGCTATCAACAAATCGCATGCTTCTCGGGCTGCGAGTCGAAGACGCCAGAATGCATAAAAATACCTACAAATTGGTCATTCCTGTACCGGCTCGCCGATCGCCGCATCCAAATATCTATACGTGCGACTGTCGCTGGGTAGATGTGCACGGTCTTCACATACAACAACGGATCGACGTTCCTAGAAGGTTTGATTTATGGCTGTGCGGCCAGGTGAGTTTAGATGTAGAGCCGTCTTAAACAAATATGATGTGTTTTATCATACTCTATGATAGTCTTCACCCTAGACCCAGACCCAACGATACGCGGTATAATTTATATTTCAGTAGGTTCAGTAGGTTCAGTTACAGGGTTGTGTCCTTGCACCGTTTCTCTTCATCATTCTCTTTGACTTCATACTACGGAAGTCAATACCACCCGACCGAGGCATACCTGTTACCCCCACGGTGAAGCTATGCGACCTGGAATACGCCGATGACGCTGTCCTATTCGACCGACGGCATTCGAGAGACAATCGACAGATTGCATAACAACTCCTCTCGCGTTGGTTTGAAAATAAACGCGAAGAAAACCAACGTCTTGTGTAATAGCACCTGTCCTGATCCAGATTTCCCTCTGATTAGCGACGTACAAAACATCGAGAGGGTCGACAGCTTCGAGTACCTGGGGGTACACATCACGGGAGATGGCATTTTGAAGAAAGAGCTCGCTATCCGAATGGGAATGGCTGTTACAGAGTAAACGAACGGAGGAGCGAACGGAGTTTAGGGGCGGATATGGCAAAAGAAAAGAAGAAGAAGAAATAAATAATTCATTTTCATGATAGTATAATATTATAGACATAATATACGAGTAATATAATAAATTGCCCTACTGTAGAGCAGTAAAGTTGTCTCGAAGACCGTCGATTCCGATTTTGAAAACCGCATCTGGCAAAAATATTGTGTTGTTTTTCAGTATTTAATCCAGAACGGGGATAGAATAGATTCAATAAACATTGCTCGTAAAAATGTCTGTTAATTCTCCACCGTGTGTCGGCTTAATATTATTCGCATCATATAAGTAAAAATATGAATTATTTACTTTTATTAATTAACATTAACCACACACTGGAGAGAATAATATGATAAAACAGTTTTGAAATCAGTATAAAAAAAAACGACCAATTATGGTTAATGATTCTTGGAAACGTTTCATTACATATCATTATTTTTTATACTTATGAGTACTTCCGTAGTAACTTCTTGTTTGAGTATACTTAATGCATTAATATCTAGTATTTAATTGTGTACAGAATTAAATAAAAATTAGAGAAAGTTTGCACAGCTATGATTGAGTGACTAACACGTTAATTATTTTTTAACATAATAATATTACCAACTTCTATTCTTAGCAATTTTACATTATTTTATTTCTTAATATGGAAAATAAATCTTTAAGGCCGTATAATCATTAATTTGTCGCCAATTATTAAAACAAAATTACTTTTTTTTTAATTTTCAGGAACATAAGATATTTTTAAGAAGATTTTTACTACTAAATGGCGCCTAATTAAAGTGAAACAGTAAAACGCGTTTATTTGTAGCAAACTTCACACACTCTACTAGTTGGTGACTTTATCTGTAAAAAACCGCAACCATTTCAACATACTTTTAGATAAAGTCAATCAGTCAATAATATTATAACCCCCGATGTTTGAGTGTCTTACAAGTGATGGTATTTTATTAACGACTATTTAGAACATTATTGACTTGTGCCTAAACTAAAACATTCACATCATAATGAAAATTTATCCAGAGCAAGGGGAAACCACAATTATTGTATATATTAACTCAGCCAAATATGCCGAAGCATAGTGATTCCACGAATATTCACAAAAATCACGTATTACGTCAAACGTCAAACAAAACGTCAACTGCCTAAGAGCCGGGCCACACCGGGCGACTCTGGTCTCGAGACCAGACCGATGTATGCAGTTATAATATGGACCATGCCACACCTGGTCGCCCAGTAGTCGCGCAACCAATAAAGTCGGGCGATCAGTAAAATCTTGTTCGTGCGCTCGGTCTGGTCTCCCGGTCTCTCTGGTCGGGCGATCGGTAGCGATGTATGAAAACAATAGCTATGTATTGAGCGCTGCCACACTAGGCGACCAGTCGCCGGCAGCTACGCCGCGGAGAGAACGTATTTTTTGCATACTTGCGTGTACATTTATTATCATTATTATTATTATTGGCTGCCTCCTGGTCGCTGCGTCGCCGAAGTCGCCCGAGTAAATCGCTCGAAGAGACCAGTCACGTGACTTGTCTGGAGACCAAAGTCGCCCGGTGTGGCCTGGCTCTAAGTGCTCGGCCGTAGTCATTTGGCGGGCGCGGTGCGGCAGCGTCTTGCGAAACTCAAACGTATAACCGTGTGTATTATGCCCAATGACATTGATTATGCCCCAAAAAAGACACTGTCTACGCACATTTTACACACGGTTATACGTTTGAGTTTCGCAAGACGCCGCCGCGCGACCACTACGTTCTTGCACTAAGGATTACATAGCGGTTAAAAATAATGCGCCAACTAGCAATAGAATCTTAATTTTATTTGACGAAGCTACCAAACTACCACACTAAAACGTTCCAGAAAGTTCTTTAAATTCTTTAGTGAGCTCGATGGTAAATGCGGCTTATATATTATAATATAATATTAGGCGACATTAACGGTGGGTTAATGCTATACTTCAGCTGAGGCATGCTCTAAAACGATATTGACTACGCGACGCGCAGATTGTGCAAACGACGCGTGACGAACAAAACATGATTTGTTATAAAAAATCAACATGCGTCCATTTAATGTTATGTTTATTGTTATTTAAGTAATACTAATAATATATCAATTGATATGTTTTGTTTTTAGAGTAAATACGTAACGTTTTTTAGTCATCTTACACGATTTAAGAATTAATTCCTCCGACGCCATTACAAAACAAATTGACGTGTTCACAGGTCGACTATCGCTCTCCGACTGGCAACGCAAGCGAAATTACGTCCCACCTATTGCTGAAAATTATTTGCCGTTTCACTGAAGTATGCTCTTAACATTTCAAATAAGAAGAAGAAAATTTATTCATTATATTAAATAAGCTGTTACAAATATATGAATTTAGATAAATTTAACATTTTGTTACCTAGTGAACGAATGAATATAATATATTAATTTATTTCATTTTAGATATATACCGTTTTGTTTTCTAATCAGTGTGTTATTCTGTCAATTAATATAATTCGTCACCGTTTTAGCAAAACCATCTATGTGTCACTTTTATCAAAAATGACTTTTAAATACCAAGTCATTCCTTATTTTTTTCTCTATAGGCCAGTAAAATGATCTATGTGTTGGGTAAACTCGCTCCGAAGTTATTTCAAAAAATAAAAAACAGCTATGTGTAAGGTTCAAAAACCACGGTTCACAAAAACAACTATGTGTATATTATAGTAACATATAGATGGTATTTTGATATCGAGAGTGTAATGTTTTTTTACAGTTTGGCTACACATTGTTTGTTTCTATGTTATATGCTATGCATTATGGTCTTGCACGACGGTTTGAAAGATGCTTTCTCAAAAAGAGAGACAGGAAATATTCAATAATTTCTGGAAGATGCCTACATGGTCAATAGGGTATAGGCGAGAATTAATTTAAAAGTTGGATAAACAACTACAAACGTCTCGATGACAGTGGCCAATTGAAAGCAACAATGACAGGTAATAAGAATCTGACTGAAGATAAATAATTGGTAGTGCAACCAAAAATCAAAACGGAGAGATTTGTGGAAAAATGTTACATTATGGTTGGATCTAATTCCAAAGTTCCCAGCCATCATTGCAGAGAAAATACCTCCAGGGTGTATGTGGAATCGTGTTTCCGATCCAAAATACAAATGCATGATGAATATAAAAAATGGTCTCTGGAAAATGGTCATAAAGCAGCAGAATATACTCCAGTATATTTACCACCAAAAAATCAGTATCCACCAACCACGTAAAGATCAGTGTGCCATCACTGCCATCTGCTGTAGTTATAAAATGAAGAATGTTTCAGAAATGAAATACAATAGCCACATTATTAAAAAAAAAAAGATGCTAGAAGACCAAAAATGAAATGAAGGGGAGTACCAGAAGTATTACTGGACGGTTAGTAATCACAATGGATCTCCAAAGTGTGCTGCTATGTCCAAAACACAGGCACAAATGTATTATAAACAAAAGCTGCAACTACACAATTTCACCATATACATTCTTCATAATGTATCTTCTAATGAATTTGTCTCATCTCATCGAAAGCAGGACAATACAATGAAATAATTCTAATATCGGATGGGTGTGGATATCAAAACCGAAATAAATTATTCGCTACTGCTCTAAGTTATATCTTTAGAGAGAAAAAACATCGAGATTCAACAGCTTTTTCTGGAAAAAGGCCACACCATGATAGAGGCCGATAGTGCACATGCCACCTAAGAAAAGTATTTTAAGCCTCCAATATTTATTCACCATCTGATTATATAGCACGTATGCGGCTAGCAAGACCAAAACAACCTTATAAAATTAATGTCATTGATTTTAAATTTTTAAGAATTATGGATAAGATTAAATCTGGATTAAGTTCAATCAGACCAGGAAAACGAATCGGAGATCCTGTTGTATATGATATTAAAATGTTACAGTATCTACCAGATGGAACAATCTTTTACAAACTCAACTTTATCAGTGCAACCGTTTGACTGCCTTTGTAATATATATAATGAATCATTGCCAATATCGCAGTCGAAATACATACATCTTCAGGAATTAAAAAGTGTAATAGAGAAAGATCATCACTATTTCTACGATAACCTAACATTTAAACCTGCTAATAGAAAGTAAACGAACTTATAAATATAATATCATCTCACTATTGCATTAATAATTAATAAAATGATATTGCAATTTATCACTAACGCACTATGTATATTTCAACTATTATTTATGTAACAGTTTTTCATGAATTTATTATTATTCACATTTTGATGAATAAATTAAACTATGTGTATTTACAAAACGGTCAAAACAACTTATGTGACATCACAAACTGTATTTTTATTATTTTTGTATTAAACATAAAAGATTTTTGTAAACAAAATAATAATCTTAGACCATTTTCTGATTATAATAAAGCATTCTTCATAATTTTAATGTTTAAATGTAACATTATTTTTTTATTCAGTTTTATCCTTCTCCTGCACAATTTGAGAAAGTGCACATAGATGGTTTTGCTAAAACGGTGACGAATATTGATGAAATAATTTTAAATGAATAATTAATTATATTTTTGTATTCGTAAAATATAATATTTTACATAAAAATAATATATATTTAAATACCTGTTTGCATACAATGATATTATTGTTATTGTGTATAAGATTTATAAACGTGTAGATGTCCTTTATATTTCCTTCATGGGCGACCTTAAGAGTGCATGTCAAAGTTTGGTGAAAACAGGTTATTTGCATATTAACAATGTTCACACCAAACAAATTCAACTTACGCTCGTCTTTTATATTATAAAACATGTAGAAGAATAATTGAACATAACAATATATAGGAAAACACCGAAACGTCTGAAACTGTATTCAGTAACAAAAGATGTAAGTATATTATTTCAATGCAAAATTTAAAATAACAAAAATTCTTAGTTTTATTGCTCTTCTGGAAAGAAACATTATTTATCTATACATGTATATTTCATGTAAGCAAAAATGGTGTAGTGTAGTATAAAATAAGTATACCCAGTGCATCTTTTACATAAGAGTAGAATATTATTACAATAATCTGAATAATAAAAAAATATTTAGCTTGCCCACTTCACATGAAAGTTTATTACATATTTAAATATGCTCGACAAATAAAAATTATCTTAAACTTGAAGAAAAAATCGGATTTAAAATGCCCACATAGGTACCCAAGTTGTTTTGGTGAATTTTAATACTACTACCACATGCCTGCAGGTGGGTTCGTAAAGCTCGGTGTACTTTCATACACTGTTTTGCAGTGCAGTAGAATTTATCCTAAGCAGTTCTTCTTGATAATGTATCATATTATGGATATCATTCAATTCATATGGGAAATAACCACAGATAAAAATTATCTTTACTGAGCCGAAGAAAATTTGCTCAATTTAATCTTTATAATAACTATGTGATTAATTATACAAATGGTTTAATTAATAAATTGAAATAAAATACAATATAATAAAATTATCATGCACTTCGGTATCTAGGTATTGTTTCACATTTTCATTATGTTTTAAAAAGTTTTAAATAAAACCACAAAATTAAAGAAACTGTATTAACCCAATCAAAATAATTACAGGGGTAGATTAGTGACTTGGGGCGGCCCGGGAATTCTTCCAGGCAATTGAACCAGAATTAAACTATATTATTCATTTAATATGTCAATAAGAATATTGATGAACTGGATTAATCCTATAGATTGCTTAACCGGTGGGCAATAAGTTAAATCGATCGATTGTCACTATCAAGGATTTAAATGTCTTGAATATGAATGAGTAGATCTTTCAAGCATCGACCTAAGCATAAGAAAGTACAGTTAATTTTTATTAGGCAAGCACGCGAATCTCATCCAAAGAATCATTGTGTATATAATATACTTGGTTTAAACCATATTTTATATCATTCTTATACAGTATACCTACACTATAAAATGGTTATAGAACACGCCTATATATTATATAGGTATATATATATAATTATCACATATTTCTAGTGTTTTTCTTATAATATCACATTACGATAGAACGAAATATCTGTTATACAAATAATTTTATGTAATTATTTTTATATTCTATAGAAAATATATTAATAATTAAGAGCTTGAAAAAACTGATTAATATTATTCAGTGTGCCGAGGAAATTGTATACTTTTTTTTTAAATGTGCCGAAACGCGAAAAAGGTTGGTAAGAAATATCAAAGTCGAATATTGAACGGCTCGGAGGCTGATAAATATGTAGTAAACACAACGTGATAAAACGCTAGGAATTGTGGCCCGTTTCATACATATGTGATAATATCATATTTTAAATGTATATAAGCATGCGTCGTTCACTATGTAGGTATAATAAAATTGTTAAGAAAATAAATAATATTTGACTCGAATGCCAACCGGGATTTCTCCCGGTCTCTCACGAGGCCAATCCGCTGATAGACAAGTAAACAATTACACTGCATAGTATCACATTTCTGTCGTATTTTACAACCAATGTTTTTATTATCTCGTATTCTTGTTTGTCCAGTGGTTGTTTGTCCAGTACAAATCTTGCAATCGATTTTTAACTAACTTCCAGACTAGCTAGACATTTGAAACTTTTAAAATATATCAGAACAGAATTTTAGCCATCTTTAAGCAGAATTGAATTAATTTTCAGTTAATTCTATTTTGTATGGAAAGTTATTTCAGAAAAACCCGTAAAAAGTAAAAGACTGTTATTGGTTGCTAAGGGGGTGGTCCTAGTAACTAAATTATTAATATATACGTGCGTTACTATAGACATCAAAATGAAATGTCAAAATGACATTTCAGTGTTCTATATTTGTTTTTTTGTTTGTTTTTTTATTTACTTCATATCAAGCACAAGTTTGAGCATATTGAGCATAATAATTCAACAGAAAATTTAAAAACGTTGTATATAAAAAGTTTTTTTCATCTTGTAATTATTTAATTTTGGTTTTAATATTACGTGAGAGTAGAATATTATTACAATCATCACTGTTAGTAATTAATTTACGAATAAAAAAAATATTTAGCTTGCCCACTTTACATGAAAGTTTATTAGATATTTAAATATGCTTACAGAACAGAACAGATACAGAAAATTTAAAAACGTTGTATATAAAAAGTTCTTTTTATCTTGTAATTATTTTGAATAGTATTACTGCTTACTAAATTTTAACGAGAGTAGTAAATAATTATTACATCAATTATGAGAAATGGTAATTTGCATGTATGACTTAAAAATATGGTAGTAAATCGATGCGACAGATGGATAATAATAAATTGGTTGTCAAATATTTGACGGTTAAGCTTATCTTAATACTTCTCATTTTTTCTGCAACCCCATAATTATAATATTTCATGTAGGTACCTATAGGAAAATTAAAAAATGTGCTGTAAAGTGAACATATTAACATATAAATAATATAATCCTTTTGAAAACAGAATGGGATAATGTCACTTTGTAGTATTTATATTGTATTGTTTTGACAAAGCAAAATACTTAGATATCTATAGAATGTCTAATTTGTATAGTAAAATATACTCAGTCATCTTGTATCTAATTTGATATAGGGGAGAAATGTCTCAATTGCCACTAGTTTTTAGATAGGTACCTACTATATTTATTCGGTGGCTCAATATGCAGTTAACATTGTCACATTATTTAATCAATCAGCTTACGAGCATCGCAGGTATTTTAAACTCGATCAACTTAAAACTAATAAATCACACTTACAACAAGTTAGATCCAGATCACATATACAATGATATAACATTTTTTTTTAAATATGTATAAACTTTAAAGTAACATTATTTCAATAGATATCTAATTTATTTTTGTGAGATGGTCGCTTTCTCCATTATTCAATGTATCTTAGATAGGTATTCATTAAATTAAAATATTAAAAAAATTGGTTTAACTCAATATAATAATTATTAATATAGTGGATGTATAGATAGGTAATTTTGAACCAAGGAGGATTTAATTATATTTATTTGTAACAAATAATTGATAATTGAATATGTGTTACCTGTCCTTCCAAATAGTTATTATACAGCTTCTTGTAGGTAGTCAAATCTCGTCACAAAAACGACGTACGCGTATCCAAAACAGAATCAATTACTGCGAAATATCAAACACTGAACGCCGGTAAACAAGCCCGATAATAATTAATATCAATAACACTAATTCGGGCCGTGCTGAGAGTTGAGCGGCACTTCAATCGCAAACGTCAAAGTTCCCAAATAACACCTGACAGTCTGTTAATTGAATAACCCAAACATCAACACTAAAAGCTATCAATGTACACACGTAAAAGCTCCACACAAAATGTATACGTATCACAGTACAGACACAAGCACAATCTATAATTCAAATATTTTAAAAAGGGACTTTTATGTTCGATTTATAAATTTTTAAAAATTCAAATAAAGAATTTATTATTTATGTTCGAATTGGAATATATCAGCTGTTCTTAAACAATCACAGTATAATACACCAATCAAAATTCTTCGAGATGACAGCCACTGAGGTGGATGTGCCAATTAGTTTAATTAAATGTCCGATGCATGTTAGTTGGGGTCGAAATTAAATTTCTCGTATCCGGAAATGTTGTCCGCTTAATTAAAGGAAGTTTTCGTACGAAAATAAACACACTTAGTTGCGCAAAATGTCGGCTCCCCCTCGCTGCCAGAGTGACATAAAATATAATTGCGACAACGCAAAATGAAGTTAATTGGGTAATAAAAATTGCCGATGTCAATTCGCGGTTGCTTCATTAAAATTGCAACTAAATGTTGTTGTTATTTTTTTTATTACGTTTTCCAACACTAATGAGAGATGGAATTCACATAATTTAACAGTAATCACTTTGTTTGGATATAATCCGGCGGATTTCCTTCGCATTGAATTAATAGTTTTCGAATAGATTCGGGAACCAATTTTCTTACGCGGAGTTATATTTTACGTAAACTCACTTACGACTGGTTATAAAATACACATCCTCACAATGCGGCGTTCGGCCCGCTACTGAATCCAAAAGCTGAGTGTAGCTTTCCCCTCTTTGTGATTATCTCGCTCTAGCTTCTGCGAAAATGTATATTTTTTCTCTCTCTGTTGCCTGATCCCATCAGAACAGTAGCCGCTTGTCAGGCAATAATTACGCTTTTCCCGCCACTCGGATTTTTAATTACATCCCAACAAAGTGTAATTAGACGATCGATGGATATTAATGAGATGAACGGTTGCGTTTGTTTTGAATCGTTCCATCCGTTCTCATTTCGAATTGATTAAAAATGCTAATTTTAGTCTATGGCAACTAGCATTCGTCGCCATTATATCAGTATACTTAAACATACTCGTAGTAAATAATAATATAATAAACTATTTCCCATACCCTCTTATTAAGAGAGTACGAACAAAACATTTTGTAATTCATATAAATATAGCTTATAAATTTAATACTTAGATATATTTTTATTCATAGAAAACATTTTAAAAAATCCTGTTGTTTCCCAAGAGTTAGTTGCTAACATAATATTATTTGAATTTATTTTGTCTTGTAGATTTTTATGTTCTTATTGTTAAGGTTATACTTCAGTTGAGGTATGGTCTAAAAAGATCATGGCTAGGCGATACGCGGATTGTGCAAATGACGCGTGCCGAACGAAATATAATTTGTCATAAAATTTCCAACATGCGTCCATTTAATTTTATGTTTATTGTTATATTACTAATAATAATAGTATATTCATTGACATGTTTTCTTTTTTAAGTACATACGTAAAGTTTTTTATTCATCTTTCGATTTAAGAATATTTTCATCCGACGCCATGACAAAACAAATCGACGTGCAGACACCTCTACTGTCGGTCTCCGATTGGCGACTAGTGAGAAATTTCGTCGCACCTACTGTTGAAAATTATTTGCCGTTTCACTGAAGTACGCTCTTAAGGCAATATCAAATACGAGTATTATGTCCCATTAAGGAGGATGCTTATACTATCAGAGGCGAAAAGAGGCACCTAACGGAAAAATACGAAGCTTGCAATTTGAGATTTTTTTTGATAATTTACAAATTCAACTGTAGTAATTAATAAATATGTATCTGAAAACACTAAAAAGATTTTTATTTTTTTTTTAATTTAAAGATAAACTGGCAATTGTAAAAAAATGTAATAAAATGTGAATTCGTGGCAGGGTCAAATCTTATTATTACATTATATTTTATGGCCATATTTATTATTAAAATTTAGTTTATTAAGTTTTAGATTTTATGTGGTGTAGATTTTTGACTAATTCATCGTTTTAATATTTTTTATATATATTTTAAAAAACATCGATTTAAAAAAAAATATAAATGTGTATAACTTGAAATCCTTTTTATTTATATCAAATTTTATTTTAGGCATGGTCACAATATTGAAGCTCGAGTTGATATAAATAAAAAGGATTTCAAGTTATACACATTTATATTTTTATAAAAATCGATGTTTTTTAAAATATATATAAAAAATATTAAAACGATGAATTAGTCAAAAATCTACACCACATAAAATCTAAAACTTAATAAACTAAATTTTAATGATAATTATGACCAAAAAATATAATGCAATAATAAGATTTGACCCTGCAACGAATTCACATTGTATTACATTTTTTTACAATTGTAAGTTTATGTTTAAGTATAAAAAAAAATAAAAAATCTTTTTAATGTTTTCGGATACATATTTATTAAATAATACAGTTCAAATTGTAAATTATGAAAAAAAATCTCAAATTGCAAGCTTCGTATATTTCCGCTACGTTCTCTGCTAGCATGCGCCTCCCCCTTAAGGTAATTAAATAATATTTTTTCAATATAGAAATCAAAGTTTAAGATGTACTTAATAAAAATCGAATCCCGCAGAATTTAAATATTCATAAGTTGATTTTGTTAATCCACACAAATTATTGTATAAATATATAAGTTATTAATAATATTACTTATATCATCTAATCTATCTAATATATAAAAATTAATATTTGTGTGTTTGTGTGTTTGTGTGTTTGTTTGTTCGTATTTAATGCGCAGCCATACCGTTCATGCGATTGCGATAAAACTTTGTAAACTTATTGCTTGCACTTGCGGGAAGAGTATAGGCTATACTAATATATAAAAATGAATGTCTGTCTGTCTGTATGTCTGTCTGTCTGTGTGTCTGTCCCGTATGCGTTCCTATACCATTCATCCGATTGCAATGAAATTTTGGAAAGTGGTTGTATGCACACCCATGAAGGTTTCTGAATTAGAAAAATCATCATCTTCTTCTTCTTCTTCATTCTATCTTCTTCTATTCGTATGCGTTCTTATACCATTCATCCAATTGCGATGAAAATTTGACCAGTTGTTGTGCGCAAGCCCGCGAAGGTTTCTGAATTAGTACAACCATCTTCTTCTATTCCTATGCGTTCCTATACCATTCATCCGATTGCAATGAAACTTTGGTGAGTTGTCGTGCGCACGCCTGCAAAGGTTTCTGAATTAGTAAAACCATCATCTTCTTCTTCTATTCGAATTCGTACCTACACCATTCATCCGATTGCAATGAAACTTTGGTGAGTTGTCGTGCGCATGCCCACAAAGATTTCTGAATTAGAAAATCATCTTCTACTTCTATTCTTATGCGTTCCTATACCATTCATCCGATTGCAATGACATTTTGATCAAGTGTTGTGCCCTTGCCCGCAAAGGTTTCTCAATTAGTACAATCATCTTTTTCTTCTTCTATTTGTATGCGTTCTTATGCCATTCATCTGATTGTGATAAAATTTTGACCAGTTGTTGTGCGCACGCCCGCGAAGGTTTTTGAATTAGTACAACCATCTTCTTCTTCTTCTATTCGTATGCGTTCCTATACCATTAATCCGATTGCAATGAAACTTTGGTGAGTTGTCATGCGCATGCCCACAAAGATTTCTGATTTAGAAAATCATCTTCTTCTACTATTCGTATGCGCTCCTATACCATTCATCCGATTGCGATGAAACTTTTGTCAGTTGTTGTGCGCACACCTGCGAAGGTTTCTAAATTATTATTATTATATAAAATACAAAGTTTGTTGTTTGTTTTTTCCATCCAATTTTGTTTTTTTTTTACTACATATTAATAACATTAATAACGTTTTCATACTCGTATTTTAATTCGATTTTAATTTAGTGTTCTTATGTTTGACCTTTACTCCTATTAGAATTATTTTCATATTGCCATATTGTATTACACAGATATTTTAATATTAAAAAAATAATTACCTCTTATTATTTTTCAAATATCTAAGATAAATATAACCACGAAGCGACCCTGTGCGAAGCCGGGTACTTCAGCTAGTAATAGATAATAATATGTACCTATATGGAGAATCATTGCTTGAGTATTTAGATTTATATTAAATTTTTATTATATTATTTATTGTATTATATAAAAATTATATAATACTTACTTGCTATATTAAGGTAAATTAATAATTACTATGATATTACGAAACTATACTATCTTAGTGCATATTGATCACTTAAAATTTCGCCACAAATTTCGATTAATAAATAATACGGACTGGATCGTCTCTTTTTATTGTGTAATTATTTTATTCTATACTTATTGTCAGTGCATGTTTGCCGTTGGTGAGTGTACACTGCGCCTGAAGATGCCGAAAGGCAAAACCTGGAAAGCAAAAAACGACTCAAATGGAATAGTATAAAACTTAAATCCATTACAATTTAAATTCAAACTCCATCAAGTACCTTTGGTCGATAGTATTAATATTAACTTACTACATACTTAGTTGATTTTTCATCATCATCATTTGTGAATAATGCAGCAACCATAAAGTAAACGAAGAAATCATAAAGATCCTATAATTTAAACATGAATTTCTTGTCTGCGGTCGATTTTATAAGTATCGCTATACCGTATTTGGCAATTTTGAATTTTTGATGTTATTTATGAGGTGTCACTAAATTTTCGTAAGAAACTATTTTATTAAATAGGGAGAGTATGCTATATACATTTGAATGTGTTTTCAGTAATAAATAAATAAATAAATAGGAAAATACATAAATACTTACATATCTAAAACATCATCAGTACCTACTTAAAAATACTAGTAAAATAAAATACTTATATTTATCTCACAACTTAAAAAAAATGTTGTGAAAAGGCTCTCACACACTATAACTTTTTAATTACCACATTTAAATAGCATGTTAATTATATCGAATGGCCACCTAATCGTTACGCGCTAGGCGCGTCTTTAGCGTCCGATGTATTAAATAATATGTTATGTACATTATGAAGGCTTTTTATAATAATTCGTTTAGTTTCAGTACTACAGAAAACTCGATTCGATATAAATAAAAAGAATGTCAAGCTTAACACATTTTTACTAGGTGTTTTAAAAATACACTCGTAAGACTTTTAAGGCATTAAGATATTACAGATGGTGTAGGCTATTTTTTTACATTCATTAAGACCTGCTTGAACTAAACCATAATCGACAAAAATTGTTCTTTTATCTATGTAATAACCAAAATTATATATTCTTAAATGGCATAATTTTAGATATTTTATGGATAAACGAATATTTTTTGGCTATTATCTACTATGGCTTGGAATAGGCAAAATTTAATTGAATTTCAAAAACTAATAAACACTATCTACACATTAAAAAACACATATGTTTGACTAACAAAGTTTAGTGTTCACTATATTTATGTCGGATCTTAACAGCCTATCTCCACCCTTCGCCACTGCGTGGAGAGGATACTCTGAACAATCTAACTCGATAAATAACTAATTTTCACGAAAATGTTCATTTAACCTTAACCCGTTTGCCTTAGCAAGGTTGTTATTATCACAACGTTATACTTTTTGCACTGATGAAATTTTCCCCCAAAAACAGCAAAATTTACTACTCTGGTTGATGAAGTCCATAAACACATTTCTTTAACAAGATTGCTCCAGATGTGATAACATAAAACAAAAATGATTTGAAAACCTCTTCCGGGACTCAAAATAAAACATTCGTATACCAATCCGGTTCCAGTTTCCTTAGTCATCTTACATATTGGACCATAAAGCGAGCACTTGTCGCGGATTGATTGTACAGCCCTGCCATAAAACGTGAACGATTGTACGGCACTCCAATAAACTTTCCTGCCACGCGATCGACTCTTTCATCAAATCAGTCGACAGGGGTGGCACCTTGCGAAAGGGATATGTCAATTTTATTGCGATTGAATTTATTAAAATATCGACTTTCAACTAGGCCTGCTTATATCATAAGGTATATAATAGTGACGTTCCTAGACAAAATTCCGCCCCATTTTTTATACGGTATTTTTTATCATCCTTTCATGACTAAAATATTATCTAAGTTGTATGTATACATGACTAACAAAACATATACCACTAAATCTTATTTTAATGCCATCTCTGCTTCAATAAACAATATTGCGAGTCCACGGTTTTAGATACATTTAAAAATACAGCTAACAACTTCCAAAACTTGCGAGTGATATTTGGATAAATGTTAAATTACTTAGGTAAGTATGTACCTACCTATAATTCACAAATCTGCATGTATCATTGCTGGTCATCAAGGACGTGACGTCCAAGGACTACGGAAGTAAACTAGACAAAAAATACAGTCCTGTTAAACGTTGTATGTTAATTAATAAAAGGAAAGATATTTCCGTTATTACCAAGTTTATGTAGGTATTTCTATTTATATACCTAATAATTCTCCTCGATTTGCCGCCTTTCAAGTAACTGTCGCCCCAAGCGATGCTCAATCTGTCTACCCCCACAGGACGTCACTGTATTAGTGTATTATGTATAACAATAATTTTCATATCTTCCGGACATATCGTTGAAATGTACTTTTGAGTGCAAAAGAAAAAAGGAGGTAAGTCTAGAATTATGTGTATGATCATCATCGGCGGTTCGTATATTTCATACAGAAACAGCAATAATTATTATCAAAAAAAGTTGTCCAAAACTCAATATTATTTTGACTTTCCTAGAAAATAGTGATTTTAGACTGGTACTCATTTTTCCTTTTGCACACAGACTAACAAATTACTGAAGATATTTTTAAATACAACACCCTCGTAGTCCCGTGCGTAAGGCGCCGTCCTTTCATTTGGATGCTCCTTGTTGAATTCTCGGTGAGGTCACAATATATTTAAGTATGTGATTTTCTCAAAGCCTGGCTGATTGTTTTTGTTTCTCTAATTCCACTAAATATACGCTCTTTCACTAGGATTAGTGTTAATAAAAAAAATTTTAAAAAATAATAGAATAAGTAAAATTTAGCAAGGTAAGTATGTACTTAATTAAATACATTGCTTCAATGTTTTCTATTTACTTAAATAAGAATCCAAAGAATTTTTGATAACAGGAGGGATTCTTATGAACTTTTAGTACCTAGTGCAGCATTTGATGGTATCTTTGACATTTATATTATGACAGAAATGGAAGTTAGATAAAAAATCTGTATGTATGTAAAAAACCTAAATATTGGCGCATCGCTGTTATGAACTATTGCTTCTAACCATTACCTTAAGGGGGGACATGCTCAGCGTAGGTCAAATGGAGCTTTTATTCTATTTTCAAAGCATGATCCTGGACATTCCTTAAATGTTGTAGATAATCTATTTATATAATTTTGAAGCCTTATTATCCTTTATATTTATTTTAAACATTTAATGACTGCATAAAGTATTTTTATTATATAAAATAGTATTCTTTTAAACCTCTCGCTCTAATGTTTTAGAATATAGTCATATTTCAGTAAGTACATAAATGTGCAGTGGTGTTAAGATTTTTTACATTTATTAATTTTTAAACACATAAAGGATAATAAGGCTTCAAAATTATATAAATAGATTATCTACAACGTTTAAGGAATGTCCAGGATCATGCTTTGAAAATAGAAAAAAAGCTCCATTTTGACCCACGCTGAGCACGTCCGCCCTTAATAATGGTGAAATACAATAATATTATTACAAAAATTAAAATTAAATAACAATAATTGAAACTTCGGACCAACAATTTAAGGCGTAGGGTTTCTCACGTTCCTGGGTTCGGTTTCGGTTCCACTTCCAGCTCTGATCTCAACATATCACTCTTGCTCATAAATTAAGACGTAAATATAAACAGAAATAAAATATCTCAAAAATATTATTACATTCTCATTACTTCTGAGACAAAATAATTGGATATTATGAAAATTACCGAAAAACCATAACAAAATATAGCTTAAAATATGCATTGGTGTTAGAATACATTTTCTCTGTGACAGATTCACAGGAGCGGCTAGTTGCAAGTTACAAGTGGAATCATTTTTAGAGTGGTAAACTCCAGCGTAATTGCCTGTCAAATATGACGAATGAAATAATCCGGCTTCAATTACTAATGCAAACATATAATGAATTCATATCTACCTAACTGACACAGACAGCGAATTACGAGTCTATTTTTAGCATATTCTAAAATTCTATTTAATTATACATATTCAATAATCCGAATGAGTAGTAATATACTTTGGCCACATCGTGCGGTGATTTTAACTTATGCATTTAGAGATTCTAGAGAAGACCTCCGATAAGAAAGGCTTGGTAGAAGAAGAACATCCTGGTTCGCGTATCAAAGAAACTGGTGCTCAGCACTTCATCCATATTTAGAGTAACGGCAGACAGTAAAAAATACCGAAATCATCACCGACGTCAACAACGATAAACAATCACCAAAAAGTGCTTCTCGTTGAAGAGCGTACTTCAGTGAAACGGCAAATAATTTTCAACAGTAGGTGCGACGAAATTTCTTACTGGTCGCCTGGACGTGCCAATCGGAGACCGACAGTCGAAGTGTGCACACGTCGATTTGTTTTTTCATGGCGTCGGATGAAAATATTTACTACTTGTATGTACTTAAAAAAGAAAACATGTCAATGAATATACTATTATTATTAGTAATATTACAATAAACATAACATTAAATTGACGCATGTTGGATTTTTATGACAAATTATATTTCGTTCGGCACGCGTCATTTGCACAATCCACGCATCGCCTAGCCACGATCTTTTTAGACCATGCCTCAACTGAATTATAGCCAGTTCTGATAGAAAAGTGACTACTGGAAGACTAAGAGCGCTGTGCATGATCGACTGGAAAAGGATAGCAGAGAACCGGACTGAATGGAGGAGTTTGGAGCTTAGAATGGAGAGCTTCAGAGAAGAAGAAGCCGATATAACAGTGATCAGTGATCAACATCCACATCTCATTCAAATATAAGCTACATTGTTCTATTACATAAACATCAATTCAATTAATAAGCTAAGTACATTATTTTTATAATCAGGTTTCCAAGCCATATTTCATGACAATTAGTATTATTAATATTTGTACAAATTTTATTAGAATCATTTTGTAAGAAGTTTATAGAATCAAAACTTTGTTCATTATTTTTGGAGAAGCTTTTATAAATCATTAAGAAAGCTTCTGTCTGTTACTTAGTTAACATTATGATTAGGGATTGCAATACCGAATGAAAATATCATTAACGGTTTTTCGATATTTCTTATTGAATACCGGTATTACTTCCGGTATTCGTTAAAACATAAAAAACAGAAGTATTTATCAGTAAAAAATATAGTTATTAAAATCTCTGTAAAACAATATTTTATAGCAAAAACCTACCTACATTTATTATGTTGACATTTAAAAATATATATTGATCATAATATTGTAGAATTGGTAATTTTCACAAATAATTCGATAATTTTAACAAAAGCCCTAAAAGGCATAATATTCATTAAGTAGTGCATATAACTGCGGCAGCAGAAAAATTTTCCCCAATTCAACGCTTGTACAGTCATCAATAAGTATATTGTAGAATGATCGAAAATTTGTCACGGATGTTGTCTGTTTCGAAATAATATTATGTTTCATAAATTTGACAATTTTATAAATTAATATATTTGATGGATTTTGTATTGTCATTATTTCACCTCTGTTGGATTCAGTCAGTATATTTTCATTTTAGCAGCACATAACTTATACACTCAATTTAATAGGCAATACAGTACAAAGTAATAACATTAAATTCATTTTCAAAAACGTATACAAGTGTGGTTTCTTAATACCGAAAATTCCGGTATAAAGGATTTTTAAAACCGGTATTTCGGTACTGATAAATACTGGAGTACCGGTATTGCGATCCCTAATTTATTATGATCAATGAATTCACCATGTAAGTAGTTGTTCCTCAAACGATTCGTAGATTCATCATTTAAATGACACGATAATAATAAATTGTTTTTACTTATATTTATAATTGCAAAAAATCCTGAATAGTAAACAGATTAAATTCTATGCATTTATTTCTGTCAATCCGTAATAACATTCTGAATCAAACACAGCATGTCGAAGTGAGATTTTCAACACTCGCTTTATCAGTGATGTTGCACTGTCACGGAATCATAATGATGCGTTTCGCTCAGACGGATAAATTGAGTGCTGATTAATAACGATGTATTGTGATTTTTCACTTTTTTACTCAGTGTCTATAAATAATCTTACATTATGTAGTATATTATGGCCAATGATAATTATTATACATTGTAATAACAATTATTAAGGGCCGACGTGTCATGTAAATAAAGGTCGATTATTAAGAATTCATTTTTTTAGTATATTTGAGTCTCAACAATCTGTGGACTTGTAGGAAAAATATACATGGCCTATATATTTTATTATAGAAATCTAGTTTTGATTTTATATGCAATACATTATAAGGCATTATTATGTACGCCGTACCATACGTATTAGGCCATATTTGGCTAATAAGTTAAAATAGGCTAATAAAGTCTTCAATTTTACTACTTAATGATAATGACATAGTGAAATGCAGTCGGAAAATTTTCCAATATGTTTTGCAATTGACTTTTAGAGCATTTCGTATGCGTTTTATGACAGTTTAATTTAATATGTTCTTTTCTCAAGACCCAGTCCACGCTTTCCTTGAAATTAGTGTTTCCAATAATTGCTGACATCGCTGATGAAAAATCATGTTTTTCTTCTTTTTCTTCTTGTAGCTATAACCCTATGTGGCCTCCTTCAGCATTTGCCCCCATCCAGATCTGTCCAAATCCGCTTTCCTCCAATAAACGAAGCCCAAGGTCTTTAAATCTAACTTGATACCATCACTATATTTTGTACTAGGTCAAGTAAGTCTTTGTTTGCCTTCCGGCTTCCCGAATATACGAGTAAATTTCTTTGTCATGCGTGACTCGTTCACCTGTTTACATGACCCCAGCCATATTAATTATAAGGCAGCCCAATTTGATGAACTGTACAATGTGTAGACCTCCGTACAAAGTCTACAGCTCGTAATTGTAACTTCGCCTCTACCCCAACTGTGTGCCATTGATGAGTCCCAATATACCATGCAGGAGCATGCTCCGCTCAAAAAATGAGCCAAACACTCTTGCCATGCTTTAAGTCATGCACAAGGTCTTCGAGTCATTACAAGATGCGTTTCGAGTATCTGGAATGCAGCACGTTCATTAGACTGAAACTTCTGGACGAAATAATTACAAGATAAAAAGAACTTTTTATATACAACGTTTTTAAATTCATATATCCTTAACTTGGCTAGCTTAAACGATCAAAAAAATTTGTACTTGATAGAAATACTGAATAATGAAATGTTATTTCATATTGATTTCCATAGTAACGCACGTATATATTAATAATTTAGTTGCTAGGACCCCCTAACAACCAATAATCGTATCGAAATAAGTTTTCATACAAGACAGAATTAACTGAAAATTAATTAAATTCTACTTAAAGATGGCTAAAAGTATTAAAAAAATGCATTGGAATCGTGTTCTGATATATTCTAAAAGTTTTAAATATCTAGCTAGTTGGGAAGTAAGTTAAAAATCGATTGCAAGATTTTTACCGGACAGTCAACCACCGGACAAATAAAAATACGAGCTAAGAAAAACGTTGTAAAACCAAGTGCTATTAATCTTTTTTTATGCAAATGTAAAAGAGTCCATTTATTTTGTTATTTATTAAATGGTTGGATGTTGATAGTATCAAGCAGATTGATCAATAATTCTGCTGTGAGAATGGCGCGAAATTATTTTTGTTTTAATTAGACGGAGTAAAATCTCAAGCATAATAATGCGTCGGTTTACGAATTTTTCCCGATTCTTTTATTGTATGTGTCATTATATTGATGGCTCAGTACCATAATACGATAAGTCAATAATTTCAAGTTTTGTATTCAATATTATAATTATTGTTGTATGTAAATGTTCAAAACAGTTTTTCATAACTGATACACACTCTGTCACTACCCCAAAATATACATTTTTTACGCTGTCATACGCTCTGAAACTTTACTGCTCTCGCTTGGATCCATATTTTTTCGGCGAAATTGTCAATCAGGTTTGATGCAGTGGGATAGCCGATTGGGCAGCCTCCAATGCGACAGGGGCCGCATTGTATATTAAAGCTAGTGATAACTTGTGACACGCGAGCTATATTGGCAAAAATTTGTACCCCGCATTAAGTAGATAGTATAATTAATCAACTATGCTTTGAACTTCAATATGTAATCACTATATTATATGACAAGATTTTTACAAGAACGTTTTTGGGATGAATCATTTTTGAGGACCTGAATTGAATCTTGATTGATAAAAGTGAAGTCCAAGGCCCACTGCCCATTATGACGGCTATATTCCAGACGTTTGAACGAAGGATTAAGGAATCACTGATTCAATGGGTAGTGTTGACCTGTGTGTCCCTGATAACTATCTTAGAAATAGAGAGCATCAGTTGTTTATTCTCCCAAGGTACAGAACCAACTTGCCACTGGTAATGCCAATTGGGAGAGGATAACTATGTTCAACCAAATCACTTCGGATATTGACTTATTCCACCTGCGTGAGGATGAGTATAGGTGGGCATTGTTTTATAAATTTTTAAAATAGGGTTTGCTTAACTCATTCGATGTACTTCCTTATATCTAATTTATATACTTACTTATATATTTTTTGTATTTACATTTTTCTACTGTGTAATAATTTGTATATAATAGGTACCTACTGTTTTAATAATATTTCTTTATTTCTAAATGTCATGTTGTGAACGTCTTAAATTAATAATTTGTAATGTTCACTTATTCTGTAAAAATTTTAAAAAAAAATTGAATTTGAATTTGAAAGTGTACTGGTTATCAATTTTAGTAAATTGACTTTGTTAAATGTTAAATTAATATGCGCTTGGAAATTTTACATAGGTCACTGTTTTCAAAACTCAGTAAATGAGGTTTTGTCGTCAAATGGTCCTTTAATACTATTCTATGAATAATTATATTTCTTTATATTTATGAATGTGTTAAGTGGTTAAAAAAGAACGAGTCATTTAAGGCTATACTTCAGCTGAGGCATGTTTGTCATAAAAATTCAACATGCGTCCTTTTAATGTTATGTTTATTATTATATTCGTAATAATAATAATATATTCATTTGTTGGGTCACTAGTGTGGTGTTCGATGTGTAGGTTGAGGATGATGATACTGAAGTCTACGATGTAGCAGGGTGAGATGTATTAGCAGCGTATCGGTACAATAGTATATTATACAATGATAGTTACGAGCTAAGTACTTGGATTCGAGTGACATTTAGATAAATTATTCTTCGTTATTTATACAATAAAAAGTAACACATTAACATAAAATTCTGGTACATAATCATATTTGAGTAATTATAGAATCAGCGTTTTAAATTGAGTAGCGAAATGAAATATTATTTGTTATTACAGTTGTAAGAAAATATGATACTATGAAAAATGATTATTCGGCTAATACACCGTAATGGTATAATGTGCTGTGATATGATGTAATAATACACCGTCTCTAATTTCGCCAACCGACTTGCTGATCTAGCTCAGTTGTTTACTAGAAATGGATTCGCTGGGAATATATTACTGCAGAGTAATTTGAAACCTTTAAACAATAGATATTTGATCGCTATTACTCTGACATGTTTTCTTTTTCAAGTACATGCGGAACGTTTTTTTAGTCAGCTTTACACAATTTAAGAATATATTCCTCCGACGCCATCACAAAACAAATTGACGTGCTCACACCTCGACTATCAAAATCCAACTGGCGATGACTGTTTCGTTCCACATACTGTTGAAAATCATTTACCGTTTCACTTATGTACGCTCTTAAAAGCGTTCACATTATATTATATAGTTGCTATGAAAATAATAACGATATTGTAAGCACCATGTTGTAAACATACCCACGATGGCCGTGCGGCTTTTACGTCGGTCTGTCCTATAGCGTCGTGGGTCCCATGTTCGAATCCTGGGTCTGGCAAGTGCACATATTGTAAAAACAAATTAAATAAAATAGTTTTAGGGCTTGCGCAGACAGAGAGCGGTCGGAGATCTGCGTTCAACCGACCGTTGACCGCTAACGTTCAGGGACAGCAGACAGGTGGCGGTCAACAATAAGCGTTCCATTTGTTTACAAACGTTGTACTGACACAAGCACTGCATAATGCGAGACCGCTATATTCCGACTGCGAGTGGAAGTGAGAAAGCACCGCTGTTGCGTACTCACTCCCCCGTGTGGTTTCGCTCTATGCTGTGTAACTGCTCAAATTCCTATGACGGGACTGGACGGGAGGTACGGCGTTCTTTGTAATTCCGGGCATAGAACTCCAGAACTCTAGCGTTCCAATTGACCGGCGCGGTCTGACCGCCGGCTGTGTACCCATACAGTATGAAGTCCATACAGTACAAAGAACGCCGAACTCCGAACGCGGAACGCAAACCGCCTGACCGCGCTCTGTCTGCGCAAGCTCTTATCTTTTCAAACAAAGTAGGTAGTAATATTATATTTGAATCCTGTATAATCTATAATAAATGTATTTGGTGATGTTAAAACTGATTTAAAATATTTTTTTAATTATATCCAACTTGTAATTGTTTAATCCTCGGTACTTACTGAAATTATTGCAATTCTATATATGTGTCGCTAGATTTCAAAATCAGCCAAGTCCATAATAAATGAATAGGAGAAAAATAGCTTTTTGTTTTCTCAAATACACAGTCACAAGAGTGAAAGTTTATATTATTTCGAGTATAGAATAGGTATTTAAAATTAATAAATTCCACATTTTGATAATGAAGAAATGTTAGAGAGCAGTAGTTCGTCAGCAATTCACAAAAAAGTAAGAACTACCTTAAGGTGAACTTAGCTGATTTTGAAACGTAGCGACACATTTGTGTACGCGTGTATTCATTTTTTTGTGATTGAATGAGAGCAAGTCAGGTCAAAATATTCAGATGTAATACATTTATAATAATATAAAGATCATAACAAGATTTATCCAATGTTAAAAATAAAATGTTTTTAATGTTCTATATAAAATAGTTAAGTATGTACATGTTTGAATCTTGCTTTATTCATAAAATAAGCTCCACGACTTTCTAAAATTAAATGTCATAATATGTATTAATTTAATCCTCAGCATTTCAATTGTGTTAGTTATTATTTTGTTTGGATTTATTACTATTAATGCAGTGGAGCATTATGATAATGTCATAAGAAGAAATCGGTCTAGGTGTTTTATTAAAGATTTACGAGCTATTTTCGACGGAACGATAGATAAAACGTTCACCATCACTGCGCACACGATGATTGCTTCGTATTTGATATCGCGGAATTGCAGAGCGTAATCGAATCTGCAAACAAACGACACGCGACGTAAAATAGTTGTGCGTAATTGCTTCGACGGCATTTTTTATGACAGGCGAAACGGACAAAAAAGTTTGATCATCGCTGGAATACTGCGCAGCTGTAATTCAATTTGAAGTTACCAACGTTATTATATCCCCAGCACGCGAAGGAAAATAAATACTATCACTCATGATTACACAGATTTCCACCCTTTTTTTTTCATCATTTCAATTGCAATTTACATAGTATTCAGGTATCTTTGACTCATCAGTCTATCTTTGGCCCACGTTTATTGAGCTATCTATTAATAAATTTATTTCATCATGCAAAAACACAAACCTATTTTATAAAAGTTTGTTTTTTTGTACGCATGCGCAAATCCAAAGGAGTTTGCTAATGATCTGAAAAATAATAGCTAGAATTTGTCAAGAAATATTGTTTGATCATGTAAAATGGAAGATACGAGTATTATAATACGTATTAGCATTTTGCCCATTCCGTTGAGTCCTTCTACAGGATCAAACACACATTGAAAAAAACAACATGCATTTTTGATCACTCTTTGGTTCCATCACTTATGTCCTCCGAACGGGAGGAAATTCTCAAGTCGGTCCCATCGGCCCGTCCGACTTGATTGCTAATAAGGCCAATTATCTTACTTTTAAAAAATTTGCGGCGTCTTACTGCGGGTGTGAAGATCTCTTCACATAATTTTTGCTGTCCTTATGATTAGCTTCATTTTCTTTTCATAATTTCCATGTACTTTTCTCTTCCTGGCATTGAAATAAACTCATTTAACTCAGTCAGAGCTCACTTTGAGCGTAGCAACCTAAGTCTTGGGCATCTTCTCCCAGGACACTCCTAGTCCAATTGTTTCAGATGCTTCACATCACCAATTGTAGGGTCCCGCGATACGCTCGATTAAGACCGAGTGTGGTGCGGGGCGGGTTTCGGTGGAGGCCGCTTAACTTCAATGTTAGATTACTTAATTTTTTTTTATTTTGTTAACTGTCAATTCATGGTGGAACTGCATTGTATTGTCGTTTTATTAAATCAAACAAAAATTAGATTATTTAGATTTAGAACGTCATCTTCAATGTTCCAACAGTACATCAGCAAGAGTTATTCCGTTGCAGGTTATGCAAATTTTTTGGAAGGATAGTTAGTGAAAAATAGACGATGGAAACAATAAAATATTTTTTTTTCGAATTGCTTTCTTGTAAAGTAGCAAATTGTATTTATTAACGAATTTATGTACCGGAGTTGACATGATTAAAAATACATATTGAAAATTTGCTAGGTATAATAGATTTTCCTTTGTAACATGCCATTGACATTAACTTGGTTAAACGAATCACGAAGCGTCTTATATTAATATGATCATTGAACAATGAGTGACCCATTGCCACAACTGAAGATGTCAGCTAATCTGAGCCGAAAGCAATAATAAAGTTGAAAATCAGGCGTAGAGCCGTCCGATACTCGATCAGCGTAATAACAAAGGTTTTCAACCTAAGATGGCCATCTCATTACGGGAATAGAAAAACTAAATTTCAAAAATCATCACTCTGAATAATGAAAAAATGTGCATTATGTATTTTTATATTATTCGTTAAAATAAATACAAAACTGCAACCATAACATGTGTTTTTTTGCAATATACAACAAAACATCATCGAATTTATTCACAATGCTTTTATTATTTCTTCAATCAATTCTAATGCAGTTTCACTAATTCATATACCTGTAGCAATTTTATGTATTGGTAACATTGGAAGCAGAAAATATCTAATTTGAGAAATATCCATAATTATTTTAAAACATCTCGAATTATGGATATTCAATATATAGAATGCTACATTCCGAAAGTGTGTGTCTTTTTAGTTGAATAAAAAAAGTACATTAAAAAAATAAATAATGGAGTAGTCCGCGACGTCGGTGAGTAATTAAGGGATTGATTGATACCTACATTAATTTAATAAGAACTACTAGTTAAAATTGTCGTATTTAACTAAGATGCCCGTAGTTTAATTGGAAAAACATACTGGCGCGAATCCAGCAGATACAGGTTCAAGTCCCGTCGGGTGTCGTATTTTTTCTACAAAATGATTTTTTCTATTGTGTATATGCGTGAGATGTTATAAATTATGGATATTCAATATATAGTATAATATTGTGCCGTATTCATTGAATAAAAAAATAGTTTATTATAATTTGAGAAAGCCTTAAATAAAAATCCTTCAATTTCCGGTTGAGATCTCTTAACCAATTAAGCTACGTTCGCAAGTATTCTTTAGAATATATTATTATTTTAATAACTAAAAGGTTTCAAATTCCGCTTAGATATAACGACGATCGTTTTAACTTAAATTAAGTTCTTACCATTACTAACTTAATTACTAATGGCTAAAGGAATAAATCAAACTATTAGTTTTGATGTCCTTGCGCATAAATGTTTAATAAAATTATATTTTATTCAATATTTTGCAGACTAGCATTACATACTTTTCAATATTAGTCGTGTCCTTTCATGGATAAAACAAATAAACTTGCTCAGTGATGTCCTAAAGCGGACTTAGAATGCTGTTCCTGTTCAAGTTTCAAATCATCTACAAACTCGTTTGCTATTTAACATATATTTTATTATTGATCTTCCGCTACCTTAAACAAACAAATACACCAAAAATATTCAAAATTACATATTTTTCATCGACTGAAAATTAGACAAATTCCACTAAGTCTACTTTTAAACAATGGTGTTTTAATTACGTGGAAGGTCTGTGGCACTGACAGGTTTTGAGGCACCCTTGCAATAAATCGCCATTACAATATTTATTAAAATACAATAATAGTTATGTTGTCAGGTTTTTTATGGTTCGATTATTTTTAAACTAAGATTTCGATAGGTAATTTATAATTAAACGATATATTTGTTTTTTGTTTTTCGAAAATGTTATATTATTACTTTGTATTCATTCCTTTATTTTCCGCCATTTATAATGTGCAACGCATGACTTGCCAACCCTCACGGGACGTCACTGAACTTCGTCATATTCTCTTTTCATACATGTGGATTATTTTATTTTGACAGCGTGTAATACAGGCCGGTCTTTCAACTCCCCACTTTTTCATAATACCCGACCAAACTATGATTGAAACATTTATGTAGGAGGTACCATCGGATTTCAGTTAGGGGGAGTATCGACTGCGAAAAATTTGAGAGGCAGTGGCGCGCAGGCAATGTTTCCGATCAACTTTAACAATAAGCCGGCGAAAATTTAATATGTCTGCTTGGGCGAGTATTGTCGGCCCCAGTATTTCATTACAGCGTTCGGCTTTCCCCTTAATAAATCACCTCACATACAGTGTTGCCAGATACACTTGCTGGAAACATTTGGAATACGGGAATTACTACCAATGTTGTGGCTCTTTTTATTTTATAACATAAAAGACCTATTAAAATTGAATATGTGTATTTCTCTTTTTGTGCCAAATCCATTAACAATCATCTAGAAAGTCTGAACTTGAATAATAAGATGCAAAAGTTGACATGTTTCGGGATACGTGACTGAAGTACGCGAAACTTCTTATATATGTATATATATATATATATATATTTTGGCGTTTTCATCGTTTATAGATATTATCTAGTTCATATTCCGAACTAATCCTTCCAGCTGACACGAAGTATGCGTCTATTCCAGTAGCAAAAAGTGCCCGAGTATGCTATACGTAACCGAAAAAAGTGCTATAAAGCATAAAGTCCACTAAAGCACGCTTGCGGGGCGCTCGCGCATTTTCTATGTGAATCATCGAAAATACAACGTAATCAAATACGCCAGCGCACTCTGGACTTGACGACGCATTGTGCCCGCCTTCCCCATGAGTCATCGTTTTTTGGCTTCTCGGCGATACGAATTAACGAAAATACAACGTAGTCCATTCATTGAACATGGCAAGCAAAATCACGCTCCTCGAAGCGTCGTCGATAAGACGGGCGAGAAGCCATTATTTAAGAACAGAGAACTCTTTGTTTCGTTATTGCGTGTCCGGTATTAATTACAACCCCCGAGAAATTTAATAATAATTTTATTGCTTTGTTATGAGAGACGCTGATAATAATAATTATTTTGTGCTGCTTGAGCCCCTTATTACATATGTGAAGGGTAATGCACAGGTGGGAGGGGGCCTACTCAGTAATGAGCGCACCGAACGCTTTTTTGGTGGGCTTTATGCCTAACAGTCATGATTTTACTTAGGCGATCATCGCAACCAAATTGAACATCGAATATCGTATCTTTGTCATTATAAAATTATTATATAAAATTTATTTTAAATAATTTTCGCTACTGATCTATACAATCATATTTCGAAAGCTTCGAGTTAAAGTCATATTTAGTCTTATTATTTAATATGTATAATTACATTACATTAAGCATGTCCTCTGGGAATGTCCCCGGAGACGGAAAATCTGCTCAAGTCTCTTCAACCAGCTGTTGTGCCGATCAGACCCCATCCCGGCAGCGATAAAGACTAATTTTGTTGCATTTCTAAAATTTGTGGCGTCATATTGCCAACGTGAAGATCTCCTCACTAAGATTTTTCGGCAGTTTTGTTTTAGCTTTTGCTACTTACTACAATTTTTAATTTTGCCTCTCCGTACTCCTCTCTTCCATGGGTACTTTTAACTTAAATTCATGTAAATTCACGTTTGAGTGCATGGCGACCTCAAACTTAGGTAACTGCTCCTGAGCTATTAACAGTCATAAAAAATGATGCTTCACACCAAACGTAAGGTCTCGTGATGGCCCGATTAAGATCGACTGTGGTGCGGAGCGATTGTGGTTTGGAGGGGCCTTTAACTTCAATTGCCGACTTTGTACGGAAATTATTGTTAACCATTTAGTAATTAACCTAGTTAGTTTGTGCTCTGAATTTATTGAAAAATATCATCTGAATATATCCGATGCGGGATTCAAGCCAGCAAACTATGTTTTCAAAAGCAACATTCTACCACTAATTCATCGCGGGTGAATATTTCATAATAGGTATAAGACAGAAAAATACGTATTTTTTTGATACATTTGTAAATAAAAATATTAATTATCATTATATTATGTAGGTATGATAAATAAAAAAGCTCATTTATGACAACGACGTATTTACGAGAACTTCATTAAAATGAATACAAATCTATAATCAAAGTATTCTGTAATCATACTTGTACTTATTATTGAAAAGCATTCTTCGAAATCGTATCGGAGTATAAGCTTAAGGTAATGCCATTTTCCTCGGTCACATGCCTTCTATGTGAGTTTTGCATAACGTATACTGCTTTTGAAGCATGGTGGTGAACATTTAGCCAAGGCGAAGAAATGTGTTAGATTAAGGTTAAGCTATGATTTTGGACAAAGTATAAAAAAATATTTGCCAGACACTCCTACAGAACTCGCTACCCTAAAGTGGGATTTATTCACAATGCCTAAATGTACAATTTAAAAAAAATCGTTTACTGATTTCTTAATAATAACGTTAACATGCAAAATTCTGGCAATACTCCCCGCAGTGGCGTCGGCGGGCGGGGTCACGTAGAGGGGCAATGTGGGCCCAACGGTATTTAATTACTGTGATGGCCGGCAGGTGGTTCGGCACTCCTCAAGAAAACCTCTTCATCTTTGGCAAGTAATGAATACTTTCCATTCGACCGGGCGGCCACGATGTCGTGCTTTATTGTAAGGGTTTTTCGATACGAGTATTTATAGGCTGAAATGCCAACGGTTAATGAATTAAACATTCACGCTGATTTCCTTTAACTGATTATAATTTCTGTTTAACTTAGTGTATTTTTATTACACATATTATGTTTTATTAATGAATTATTTCACATAGTGATTCCCAAACAATTCATTTTTTGTGGCCGACAGGAAAACGGCGAACATGCTGTCTGACAACAAGAAATCGGCGATAACAGAAAGTCGCTGTAGTCGCATATAAAAGACTCTTAGTGATGTACCTACCTGTTATGGCGGCAACACGTGCTAGAGGCGTGTTTAAATAATGTATCAGCTCGCTTTTTAGATGCGACTCCGTTTTTTTTGCAATAAACCAAAAATGTACTAATAATAATTGTAACATAACTCCTGATTGTTTTGGACATATTTTTATTATTAAAAGCTTCAAATTACGTAAATTGATAGATCCGTACACCACAGGAGCGTAAAATGAAATGCTAAAGTTGGGGGTTTCTCATTTGAAAACGGAAGTACGATTGGCTGCACTTGAGAGGATTGTTATTCACAATTTTAATACGTGGACAAGAAATTATTGTTTGACAGTAGTTAGTGTTATTTTTATTTATGAATAACCCGTCATCTCTGTTATGCGACTCTATTGAACTGATGTCTCGAGGATGGAAGATAACCAACGAATTAACAATATACCAGAAGAGCATTAAGGAAGACCCTAACTGTGATGGTAAAATTGTGTACCTATAGATATAACTGCATAAATTTTGAACTAAGTTCATCATAGTATAAAAAGTATTGAATGATATGTCAAATTTAGCATAAAGCGCCCTCACTCAGCGTACAACTTATACTGGTGGATACATCAGTAACATTGTTAATTATATTCACTGATCATTGTTGATGGAACGGGATGATATTAGAAATAAACAGCTTTTAAAAATGTTTTTTTACATATAATTTCATTTGTACATATTCATTGCCGTTATTTTGTCGCGATTGATTATTCATGGTTTGGGTTTTTAATGTGTGGTTGACACATTAGACATTGTTAAGAATTGTAAATATTTTAGGACAAAACCGGCCATGCACTAATTTTTATTCTGGAATAAGTACAAATAACTACTAAAAAATAGATACAGTGAGTATATCTATTAGCTGAAGGCATCTAATATGTGTTGTAGTGCCGATGATATATTAATTAATTAATCATTCTACGGTGGCACCATATTATGTACAGCAAAAGCGGCTTGTAAGCAAGCAATCCCACCACACCAAATCGCTTATGGTGACATTGCAGAGTAATTTACCAATACTTTTATATAATATAATTCAATATTACTTTTTTTAAACTATCGATATGCGTATTTTTATAAATATGTTTGGAATACACAGTGACCCAATAACCTTTTTTTTAAATCACATTACAGGGTATATTTTTTATCGTTCTATCTAATATTATTTATGCGCACGTAATCTAGTTTGAGGAAATAAGAAAAACGTTTCGCATTAAAAGTTCAATTTCTTTGGCGCAGCTATCTACTCCACCGCGTTTAATTTCCTGTCATACATTCTCATCCAAAATAACACGAAGAGCAAAAGTTAAACACGAAATGCTATTACTTATGCATTTTCTTGCAACTAACACACGTTACATACCAATACATAAACACGCTTTCTATACATATAAAATAGTTGCGTATGTTTATAAAAGACGCATGAAAACTGTAAAATCAATATTTTAATCAATTCAAGCTATAATACATAATGTCGTAATAAATCCATGATTTAACCTTTTTATTATTTCGTCAATATTAAAACATTCAATTGAAATTGACTGTGATTTTTCGCAACATTTTGCGTTTAATATTTAACATGACATAATATTATGATAATATAATAATTATTTACGATTATTTAATGCAATATTATCTAAATTTATATTCTAATAAATAATAAAATAAATACAAAAATGTTTTATTATAAAATTATTTATACACACGATTATTAAGTACTGTGAATCTTGAACTAAACAATTTTTTTTATAATAAAACATTAATTTTCCTATTATATACTAAATATTTTAGAATAAGGCATTCTTCATTTAAATATAAGAATCGAAAAGCAACAGTAAGGCCCTCCTCCCACGGCGCTACTAAAATCTGACAGAACTGGTTTGTGAAGGAACTCATAAACTGGCCAATGTGATGCTTCGCACACGGCGCTACTGAAACCACTTAAAATAATAATCACATAACCTCAAACTGTCAAACTGGACCATCAGCTGTTTTGTACAAAAACCAACAACACGCACGCTGCCGCGTTTACTTGAATAAAATTAGGTTATTTCAATTTTGCTTGTCTTGTACTTTTGACGTCTTAGGTTGTAAATGGTTTTTATAGCATGACACTTGTTCGCAGTGCTACCAATTTTGGTAAGAAAATATGATTTTTCACCGAATCTAATGATGTTGGTACCACTGTTTTACGGTGACTGGAAACTTGAGAGACCGCGCGACTAGCATGTCGCATCTCTTCGCGACCGTTTTGAAGCCGAGAGATTCCAGTCTCGCCGTCAGCGAGCCGCCATTGAAATACATTAGCTAGATACTGGCTGGAATTTTAGTTTCAGTTCCGACGGACATAAGTTGCGCCGTGGGAGGATGGCATAAGATAAGTCAAAATACTAGTTTCGAGATGTTTTGTTTCACACAAATCAAATGGTGAACTATCTTAATACTATCGGCCGAGGGTACTTGGATGTATGGAATTTAAATTATGTTTCTAATAGAATGAAGTTTTGTACTACATAATTAATTTTAGTCATTTTCTCGAGTGTGCATTTGTCACAGGTAAGTGTACACGTTGCCTGAAGATGCAGAAAGACGAAACCCGGATCGCAAAAAATACAAAATGGAATAGTACAAAACTAAATCAATTATAAGTTAACTAAATGTTTATTTTGTTTTTTCTGAGGTTTACAATACATGATAATGGTAAGTTTTTTTTTTGTATAACCATTATTAACAGTGGGTTATCTAACTTATAAAATTTTAATACAACGTTGGCATTTGTTTGTTAAATGGGTATTAGATTTTTTTAAATCTCAGTGATTCATTAAGTATTTAGGTATAGCTATCAGCAATCGATTGGCATACTTATCTCAAGATATCTTTTTTCACATTATCTCACTATTGCAATGAAACAACGATATATAACCATGAAAAGCTTTATACGTATAATTTAAAAAAAAATGGTTTTTACATTCGTTAATTGTTTGCTTATTCTAAAGTATTCTCGAAGCGCTGCAATTTCTTGTGTTTTACTACAGCTTTTTCTTAAAATATTTCAACACTTTTCTTATATAGGAAAATCTCTAATATCAACGACAGTTATTTGTCAGTAAAAATACTCGTAAAATTAACAATAGGAGCTTTCTGTTTAATTAAAGCAGTATTTTTAATGATAAAGATCGATGAATTGAAATATTTCTGTTGAAAAGTTCTCTCCTTTCTATGTCGACTCTTTAATTAAACAGTGCGCGCTTAAAATAAAACGGACGCAAGAAAAACTATAAACCAGGAATCTTTTTTCACTTTTAATTAAAATTTGTTCATTAAATTTCCTTTCGTTTAATGAATTTTCAGGGGGCGCAAATACAAACTTAATTCTTAAAAGGGTTGCATAGGAAGATTTTATTCTCAATAAAGATTTTCCAGACAATTCAGATCACTTTAGTAAGTGAGTTACTGTCGTCTTCCTTGTTATGATAAATAAATACCTTGGTGCTTAAACGTTCACCGAAAATTAATTTGTTTATTGATTGCTGGCTTCTTCGTCCCGCATGTACTTAAATAGTACATTTTATCAACCATGAATATTTATGTACAATAATAAACACGTTTCACTTTCTTTTTATTTATCATTTCTGTTTTTTAAGTGGAGAACATACTGAACACGCAGTGCTTCAAAGAATCCCTGTCGCTCCCCAGTCTTATTACATTTTTTCAGACCATGTCAGCACACGAATACACTTGGTGGATGGTATATAATGGCGTCGTTGCTGGACGCCAAAATGCAGTTGGTTTGAAGAAAGCATCCGTACCACGTGGCCGAGCCTAGTTCAATGTCGCATCTTCACCCTTTTTCATCGTTTCTGAGAAAATATCGCTCAAAGAATAAAATTTGAATCTTCTTCCAGGGGGAGGGGTCTTCTGTTTCCTTATATGGCTTAAATTATAAAGCTTAAAGCTTACTGTTATGATTTATTTAATTCTATTTCGACCACTTCAACGTTTATAGTACCATCTTTGGAAAGTCGACGTACTATATCGGATCAATATTTTCTTTTTAAAATTATCAATGGTTTTGTTGACTCGCCAAACCTACTCGAAAGGGTGAGTTTCCAATGTCCATCAAGATTTACGCGAAACCAAACATTGTACCATGTCAGTCATAGCAATTCTAATTATGCACAAAACTCTTTTATTCGGCGCTCTTGTTTAAAATATAATACGTATTTCTCCACCGTTGATCCTTTTAATAATTAACCTGTTTCATTTAAACGCGCTATCTCCAAAATGTTGTGTAAATAGATATATATACTTATATATATATATATATTATTTTTGTTACTTTTTTGTATATAATTTAATTATTCATTATTCTTCCTCATTTTTCTTATGTAATTTCTTTATATTTATGTTATTCTTACTCTCTATCTTGTTAGGCTTAACTATATTATAATGTATACATGGAAACTTTGCTGGTTGCAATAACTTTTCATTATTATATTTTAAATTTTTGTTATCAATATGTAACTGTTTATTTCCTTAATAAACAAAAAAAAATCCCTGAACCTACTTTCAATTGACATTTTTGTTTCAACGAAATATAAAAATACTCCTCATTTCAGAGGATGTGTGTTAATTAGAGGTTCCAGAGGTTCTTTTTTTACTATATTTCATAGTTTAGGCGCCATCATTCTACCAGCATCCATAAGTAAGTATACACAAAAATAAAAAATCGGCATAAGGTGGTATATAGCTTCTGTAAGGTATGCGATACTCACTACCGTAAAGTAGTACTGTCAGAATGGAAATAGGTACTGTACAACCGGTAGTTGATTTTGACTACGTACAATAATAATTCATTACATTTCTAATCATTTCAAAAATCAATCCACAAATATATTCTAAATCGTGTTAATACATACAACAAAAAAATGTAAACCTTGTAAATACCAAAAATCATTGTCATGTTGTATAGAAGATAATTATTACATTAGATGGTTTTACTGTATGGGTTAATAATGTTTTCCGGATAGACAGCTGTGTAACTTTGAGGCACTAAACCTATTTAATGAAAGCGATTCTTTATTAAATTTTGTTATCTCCATATTATACTGTTTATTACTACTAATTGACTCAAAATTGAATATAACAAGTGCAGCATTTTTGTCATCACATCATGTTGTCTGCACAAATATGCTATATGAAAAGCTTTAGTGGTCAAGAACGTATAGTTTAATTAAACTATTTCCTACGTAAAGATTCGCGAACGATAAATCACCCAAAGCTCGTTTTGTTACGGAGTGGTCGAAAACTAAATTCGGCACGAAAGCTTTGCGATGTGTGCGTCTACGTATGTGCATTAAGAGAAATGTGTGTTTAGCAAACGGTTCGTGGCCGGCCTAATTACATTCCCACGTCCCGTGGTCGAACTGCAATGTTGATTCAGAAAGCTGAACATCAATCAGAAGTTCACAGCATCTTCGTGCCAGCTGCTCGCATGCTAGCAGGGTTCGGATTGCAGGAGAGCAAACCGGTCCGGAATACCGATTATAAAATCATCAATGCGATTGTTCCGGTCATAAAAATAAAATAAAGTCACAGTCAGTTTATTTATTTTTTAATTCCAAGAATTTGAACTCTACACAAAAAGGAATCTTACACGCATTCTGTATTATAAATTTGGAAGGTAGTTCGATTTTCAAACCAAACAATTGAATTTGTGGTTGTATTGGTATTTTGCTAGCGGCAGTGCTGAAAATAAAATTGTGGCTTGGGTTCTGGTTTGAAGTCTGTTACTTCATTTACATAACCTGAATAAGCATTCCACGGTGATTTGTATCTTTATTTATCTTGAAAATAGTGCTCAATATATTTTCTTTCGGCTGCCAACATAAAATTGACGTGTAAATATCTTTCCACGTGTATTTATGGTTAAATTTTTTATTAAAATTTTGCTTTGATACGACAATTTGTGAGATTCGTGACATTTCGAATATCTGTTATTTTGTTAACTGTCAATTCATGGTGGAACTGCATTGTATTGTTGTTTTGCCTCAGAGGCGGACGAAACTGGTCCAAATTTAATGATTTAAGTGGATTGAGTACTAAAAAAATGGATTTTATTAAATCAAATAACAATACATATCAAATTAATCTCCATTTTATACACTACACAATCTAATGAATTTAAGTATTCATGACAGTGAATTCTACGCTTACGTTTTGGTTCTTATATTAAGAGTACATGTTTTACATGCATACGTGAGCGTTGTTAGCACATATTAATTGAACACTTTACACTTAAGACACACTCGAAGGTCACTTTTGAAGATAGTATTACAGATGCCTAAATGAATTCCATTCCAGTTTGATTCTCCGATCAATATATTTATTTAATCTAAATACTTTGATACACATTTTAATTCTACTGATGCATATATATATATATATATATATCGTGAACTATTTTACTAAGTACATCATATTGTGTCGGTAAATGTGGTCGTGTTCCTTATACAATTGAAAAAAAAATAATTTAAAAAAAATCCAAATTATATAAGTATATAAAATATACCACTACCATTCATTTTATTAATTTTCAATTTTTTTTAACATATTGTGGACATTGCAAATTATATGTTTAAGAGGTTCACAACATGATATTTAGAAACAAAGATATATAAAACAGTATTACATAAAAAAAGAGATAGATCAGTAGATAGGTACAATGAAGTACACCGGATGAGTTAATCAGACCCTATTTTAAGAATTTATAAAACAACGTCCACCTTAATTGGCATTAGCTGCCACTGGTAAAATGCCAAACCAATTGGCATTACACGTGGCAGATTGGTTCTGCACCTTGGGAGAATAAACAACTGATGGTCTCTATGTAATGTCATTGTTAGAGATAATTATCGTATCAACGTTTGTCGTTTGCAATATTAAGAATTTAAGAAGAGAACGGTGGAGGTTACCACGACTCGAATTGAGTTATACCGTCATAAAAAATAATTAATAACTAAGGACGTATTACTTTTTAAATACTCTGGAGCATTGCAGTACGATCCATTCCGACCACTGGATGGTAGATTGTACCGAAAAAAGTAAAATAAAAACACAAGCTTTTCATTATGAAATATAAAGACACACGTATTTATGAAAGTATATAGTTTCTACTATCTGTTCAGTTAATTAAAATGATATAATCCATTACATTGTATAAACTTAATATATATCAATCTTCGTGCTGTTAATTGATTCATATTATTATGAGAAAACTAACGTGGAGTTTACTTATTAATAATGTAATGATTATTTCGCATGGGAAAATAATTTAGACAATCAAGATTCAAGTCAGAGGTACGTTTTTCAGGATCTACAATAATTAAAATATTCCTCGCTGCATCATGAAATATTATTGGGTAGGTAGGTATTACAATCATCTTTATTAATGATATCATTCAGATATATAATTTTTGATTAGATTATGTTTTTATTTTTTTTCAGTGTGTACTTACCAATTTGATCCAGTACAAGGGCCATAATTTGAGTTACCCCATCTCCACCCGTTATATATATTGCTATGGAATAATATTATGTCTAGTAATTAATCTTGATAATTTATCAATGTATTAAGGTGATCCTTATACCAATAGAGGCACCTAGCGGAAAAATACGAAGCTTGCAATTTGAGACATTTTTTGATCATTTACAATTTTATTTCAACTGTGTATCTGAAAACATTAAGAATATTTTTTTTAGTCAAAGGTAAACTTACAATTATCGTAAAAAAATGTAATAAAATATGAATTTCTTGCAGGGTCCCATTTTATTATTGCATTATATTTTATGGTCATATTTATTATTAAAATTTATTTTATTAAGTTTTTAATTTTTTAACGTTTAGATTTTTGACTAATTTATCGTTTTAATATTTTTTATATTTATTTTAAAAAACATCGATTTTTATAAAAATATAAATGTGTATAACTTGAAATCCTTTTCATTTATATCAAATCAAGCTTCAATATTGGGACCATACCTAAAATCAAATTTGTGGACCCTGGCAAAAATGTCCGCTCGGTCGGATCCCATCAGCAAGCAGTTCCAAAGACGTGTTCAGCGCATTAATGTTCGTGCCCGCAAGTGCATTCCGACCCAAGGGCTATCAAACGAATACCTAATGGGTTGGGCGAATGGCCAACAATTATTCCTCGTAAAACATCTGATAATACAACCTCCACTATAAGGAGGCCTATATGGCATATGCTCCCCATAGGATCGATCGTGGCAATCTTTTTTACCTTTTTACTGTTAGTTGCTCGTCCAGAGCGGTCATTATGACATCTCTAAGTATATATACATATGAACTCCATTAAATATGATGAATCAGTATAAGCAATAGGTACTTTAATATAATTTTAAAATAAAACTATTTTAATTTATTTTTCAACACGTGCTTCATCTATATAATACAATTTAATGGCGGAAGAAAGAAGGTCAGAAAATAGACTCATGAGAAAATAGACACAAGAGAGTAGCAGTGTTTCGAAATTAAGTGTATTGGAGGGGGTGGAGACTTTGGTTTATAAGGCTGTAGTTAAAATATTCATGTGTAGACAGTGACGTCCCGTGGAAATTGGCAGATTGAGCATCGTTTGATCGAGGAGAAGAATTTGGTATATTTAGAAATAGTTACGAGTACCTAAACTTAGTAATAACAAAAATATCTTTCCATTCAAAAAATCAACTTACTGGTTGGAAACAAAATGTATTAATTATTATCATAAAAGATTTAACAGGACTGTGATTTTTTTGTCGGGTTCCCGGTATCTTGTTTACTGTCTTTCAACGTCCTTGGAGACCAGAAACGACGCATGCAAATTTGTGAATAATTAGAATCTGACTTATTAACCACGGAAGTGCGTTGGCCGTCGAAACTAAAGATGCACCATCCTCTTACAGAGCGTCCCACCTATTATCCATTTTTGTCTATATCGAAGCATCGTACCGTCATTATATCGATTATCGTTAATAACGTTCCTAAACCTTTGCGATCTCAGGCTAAAAACATCATTACAAATATTGCCTAGTTTTGTGAAGAAGAAAAGCGACACGTATCGCCCTTCATTTCTCAAGACAGAGCAAATTAACGTATCGCACAAATGACATGTAAGAAGCCACAGTATTACCAGTGTCAAAAATTCCCCAATTTTGGAGAAAAATTATTTATAAATTTAATTTTGTATGTTTTAGTCATAGGTATATATTTTGTTAGTAATGTATCCATAAAACACATTTCTTAGATATTGGAGCCATAAAAGGATGATAAAAAATACTGTATAAAAATGGGGCAGCATTTTGGCGCTGCCTAGAGGTGGTATTTTGTCTAGAGACGTCAATGTGTGTAGACGAAACGCGTCTCAATACTCGTAACGATAAAATCATATATATTTTATTCTCGTTATTTAATCCCATTCAGCAGTTCCAGCAATGTGTAGATGAGTCTAAAACATCGTTCCAGAATAAAGTGTAAATATAATATTGATTGTTATACCGAATAAAAATATCAATATCGTTAAAACTTATAAAACCGTGCAAGATTGCAATACATCTGAAATATCAATCCGCATCTCTTGTATTCTTTTTTTTTTTAATTAATTGATTAATGGTGTATTTTTATCGATCATTTTTTTTAAGTGCGGAGTAGCTTCTGTATTAGAAATAATTGGGTATTGGCAACACGAAACTTCTGCACTCAATATAATAAACAATAAAGAAGAAAATAATGAAGAAATAACATAAAAAAGAAACATGTCTGCTTTTTTAATATCGGTATTTAAAATCGGTACTTCGGTATCGATAATCCCTAACTTAAGACCTTTGTAACCTACGACACGTGCACACATGTCACCTGGAAAGGATTAGTATGTGCATTGTGTCGAAAGTAGGTACTGTGATAATATTATAATAATTACATATAAATTATGATTCATAACAAAAAACAAACATTTTGCAAATTTAAACTGTAATCATAATAATCAAAAATCAATAACATCGATTGTGGAAACTTTGCGAAATTTAACTAACTTAATAAAGTTAATAAAGTTCAACAAATAAATATATTTTTAAAAAATCTTTACAATATAGTATCAATACAGTAGTTCAAGTACCACCTAATATTTATTCTAACAGTGGCGGAGACTCCTGACTTGGCGATTATTTAAAGCCTACTTATCATAATAAAAATATCCACATATAGATGCACTGCATCGTATATTTGGTTCATTCTTTCGATTTACACACTAAATAGTTTTGTTTGCGGAATGGTTATTAGCCACTCGCCCAATCCATTGCGTTTTTATACTGGATTAACAAATATTTCAAACAATACCAATGTTGTATTGTTGTATGACTAATATACATGATACATTTAAAATTTATGTATATGATTAATTACGTTTGATAGACGATACAATTTTCACATTAACATTCTGCATTTATGTCAATTATAAATCATAATATATTCTACTAAATGATCAACTAAATTTCGCTAGTATCTTGATTTTCTTTTCAAGTAATATAGGTACTTAGATAAATTGTTATTATGTAGGTACCTACGGGTGCGATAAATTCAAAACTTTACATTACAACTCATTACAGTCCGAAACCATAAATAATTTCACAAATTGGTTGCAATGACCACCGCTAGAGGCGTTAACCCTCCCAATACTATTACACTATTCAGAGTATTAGGGTTCTACGCTAACCGGTAATTGGCAGCGATGATCCTCCCACTCCGGCTCTACTCCTGGCCGGCCACCCTTGCGGCATCATCAGCACGAATAAATCTACCAAGTCCCGCCTGGGAATGCGCAAATTGGACAAACGACACCGCTCCAGCGGGCAACAAATCAAGTTAATCTATCGCAGACCGCTTAAAGCGCCACATTAGCGACTTGGGCCTGCGTTTTTGGAAGGTTAAGAAGGCATTGTTTGAATGTCTAAAATGTCTTACACACTCGCGGTGCGTCGTTTATTTTGACACGTCTTAAGAGTTATCGCACGCAGTTTAACAATTATCAGAATTGCAACGGACACGCAGGAATGGTGACAGATACACTTATACTTCAGCTTACGTTAAAGTTTGGCTGGAATTATTATAGCCGGAAAATTGACCACTTTGACCGGGGATTCCTAATCATGTACCCGCGGTCATAGGCGCGTCTTTCGAATTCACATTTTAGAGTTTTTTTTCCATTCAAGTCTATTTTTTACTTTAATGATAATGATTTTAGTCACGTATTCATTAATTAAAGTGAAATTATCAAAAAATCTGAAATCTTGTAAGCTTCGTATTTTTCCGCTAGGTTTATCTCCTTAAAGCAGCAGTGCCAAAGTGGGGTATGTAATATAATTTTTTTTTTCGTCCATGTCCGATCCTAATAGGATCATATGGGCCCACAGAGTAGAGGTTTGTATTAACAGATTTGGTTTTTTACGAGAAATGGATGGCAGCCACTTGCTCAACCTATTAGGTCCATAGCCTGACTCACACATAAATTGAAAAACAATATGTGTACTTGCCAGACCCAGGATTCGAACCTGAGACCCACGGCGTGATAGTCCAACGCTTAAGCCACGCGGCCACCGTGGGTGTCAATAAAATTATACTCTTGTTTAACTTATTCACACGAATCATTATTTTCAACAATGAACATAAATAATTGCGACCCACTGGTGCGAATCAAAATGACTGTTTAACGGCCCACATGCTCGTCGTAGGTCAAAATTGAGTTTTTATTGTATTTTCAAACCATGATCCTGGACACTCCTTAAACGTTGTAGATAATCTATTTATATAATTTTGAAGCCTTATTATCCTTTATAGTTATTTTAAACATTTGATGACTGCATAAAGTATTTTTGTTACATAAAATAGTATTCTTTTAAACCTCTCGCTCTAATGTTTTAGAATATAGTCATATTTCGGTACATGAATGTGCAGTGGTGTTAAATTTTTTTACATTTATTAAATTTTAAACGCATTTATAAAACTATTAGAATAATTTATGACGAGATAATTTTAGTAAAATATTCACGATAAAAAATTATATTGATAATCTCTGTGATCCCAAATTTGACAAGAATTAGGCATTTTATTATTCAAAAAATTGGCAAGATTAACACATTTGAAGATAATTCTAAAGATACTCATTATAAGCTATGTCTTTGACCATTCAAGTGTGATAAACATCTTATGAATAATGATTGCTTTATAATAATTATTGACCTAAGAATAAGGTATTGTTTTTTTGAAATACACCATTTCTTTTGTCATTCCCCAGTGGTTAAGCTACAACATACGGCCGTAGCCATAAATTGACAAGCCATAATTGAAGTAGGGAGTAAAATGATATTGACGCGCGTGTTTGAACATGTACCGTTTAAAAAAAAATAAAAAAAAATTCGGTTAGGTACATGTTCAAACACGCGCGTTAACATGTTCTTACTCCTTACTTCAATTTTAGTTTGTCAATTTATGGCTACAGCCGTATGTTGTAGCTTAACTACTGGGGAATACCAAAAGAAATGGCGTATTTCAAAAAAACACTACCTTATTCTTAGGTCAACAATTATTATAAAGCAATCATTATTCGTAGGATGTTTATCACACTTGAATGGTCAAAGACATAGCTTATAATGAGTATCTTTAGAACAGGGGGGGGCAAACTTTTTGGCTGGAGGGCCAAATTCAAGAATTCAAAATGAGCGGCGGGCCGCAAGTAAAATACCATTTTTAGATATACACTATTTAATATCACGAAAAATAAACATTACAAAAAAATTAATGAGAAGAATGAAACTTGTACATTTTTTAACATTTTTTTTAAATTCAGGTGTTAATTTTGTAGTTGATATTCTCAAAACTGCTTGTACATGGACATCGGAGACATTTGATCGTAAAGAATTTTTATTGATGTTCATGATCGAAAATGTTTGTTCACATAATTATATAGGTTGATCCAAAAATAACGAACATTTTTCTTGCATAATCTTTACGTTGGTCGAATTTGTCTGAATTAAGGGCATTGCAAAATTTGAAGCAATTCTCTTAAATCAGTGTCACACTACAGATCAATAATCTCAAGTTGTAGCTCTGTCGGTACACTTATCAATATTCATTGAAAATGGATCGCGTACTATTACTAAACAAATTTTAATCGATTTTAATCGATTTTAATTCAATATTTTTCAAAAAAATATAAAAAAGTTATTCGTTATCGGAAGTACAATTAATGGTATCGGGCCGCACAAAAATACCCGGCAGGCCACATGAGGCCCGCGGGCCGCAGTTTGCCCCCCCCCCTGCTTTAGAATTATCTTCAAATCTGTTAATCTTGCCGATTTTTTGAATAATATAATGCCTAATTCTTGTAAAATTTGGGATCATAGAGATTATCAATATAATTTTTTATCGTGAATATTTTACTAAAATTATCTCGTCATAAATTATTATAATGGTTTTATAAATGCGATTAAAAATTAATAAATGTAAAAAATTTTAACACCACTGCACATTCATGTACCGAAATATGACTATATTCTAAAACATTAGAGCGAGAGGTTTAAAAGAATACTATTTTATGTAACAAAAATACTTTATGCAGTCATCAAATGTTTAAAATAAATATAAAGGATAATAAGGCTTCAAAATTATATAAATAGATTATCTACAACGTTTAAGGAGTGTCCAGGATCATGGTTTGAAAATACAATGAAAACTCAATTTTGACCTACGACGAGCATGTCCCCCCATTTTAAATTAAACACAATTTTTTATCAAAAGACATGTAGTTATTCTCTATCTAAACTTTAATGTATGTCAGTGGCGAAGACTCCATACTAGGCGATTATTTAAAGCCTACCTTCTTAAGAAAAATATTTTTTAATTGCATATTGACATATTAATATACTTAATCACTTCATTATTTTATGTTATATAAAAATAATTTATTTTGCCAACGAGATCGCATATGTAGGAATGTATTACAGTATTACACAGTTTACAAAACAACTGCAAAGGTATTAAAAAAAACACAGCGCGCCGCGCCGTAAATTAAATAATAAATGCCGCGATTTCTCGACGTAAATAAATTTCCGATTATGTTTGGAATAATTCTGAATTTTTTTTGTATGGACTTTACGTCTCGTAACCTCAGCAAGTCTGCTGATTTGTACGAAATGAGGCAAGCTCCTTTCGCAGAGCCTAAAACATTCGCGCATAATATTGTTGTCACAACTGCGCACTTTGTCCAAAATCATTAATAATTAGATAATTAAAAAAATAATTTCAACGGCATTTAATCGAATATTAATAAATAAGTAAGTATAGATTGTTTTTAAAAATAAAAATAAATTTTATCTAATGATTTTTGATGGGTATACATGTTTTGAAAAATACGTAATTTAAACACATCGCTCATTTTTATGTCGTCAATGAGTTTTTGAAGTTTCATTGAATTAGTGTGTCGTTATCATTTATTAGTGTGTGCCTATTCATTAGTAGTAAATATCGTACTATTCTCGTAAGTATACCTGACAAGTGTGCTCTTTTTATCATATCTCCACAGCCTACCTCTTTCCAAAAGTCACCCTTCGCCACTGATGTATGTAGGTACATTTCGTTGAGGGGGAAATGCCCACCATTCCATTATTTGCTATGAATATGCTCGTTATGAAAATAGGGTTAGGAATGACGTATGATTATTAAGAGTGTGTTTAAAATGTACAATTGAATCCAACATCAAATAGCGAATGGAGATAACCGCTTCGACTCCGGACCATTACACCAGTAATTTTTTGACTGGACATTGTGGCTTCGCTGGCAGGCTCTATTAGATTGGTCTTCTTACCCATTCTACATATTATTATTGTCCATTCATCGGAGAAATACAGGATGCAAATCACATCCTCTGGGAATGTCTTAAAATGTGTATGGAAAAGGAAGAGCTGCTCAAGTCGATTAAGATTAAACCAGCCGTTGGACACATCGACCCATCCGACTTGGTCGCCACAATGGCCAATTTCGTTGCATTCAAAAAAAATTGCGCGTCATACTGTCAAAGTGAAGATCTCCTTACGTATATTACTCGGCAGTTTTGTAATAGCTTTTGTATTTAGCATTTTGTTTGCCTCTATGTGTTCTTATCTCCGATGGGTAGGTAATTTTAACTTAAAGTCGTGTAAATTCAGTCAAAGCACACTTGAGTGCATGATGATCTAAGTCTTGAGTAACTGGTCCTGAGACATTCCCAGTCATTGTATTATTTATTTTTATCCATTCCTGAATAAATTAGCAACTATGAAATAATCATATAAATCACAAAATAATGAAATTATATGGTTTTTCATAATATGTGAATAATTCTGATACGAGTACTATTCTACTATTCACACACGTATTCTACTCACGCGTTTATTTTGTGGCTTTCGCGCTTTATGAATGAAATACACCTAGGTAATCCATGAATATAACTAGGAATGGAATTAAATTGCTCAGACCTCTATTTGTTCAAATATTATTTATTAAGATTAAGGAGATTGAAACATCACAATATTATTTAACATGTTTTATTTATTTAACTAGTTTTTTATCAACGAATAATTCCCTAGATTTAAGAATGTAAAATTCTAATTATTGAACATACATAATTTTTAAAACACTTCTGAGAAAATATATTATAATTTATAACCAATAGAAAAAATCTTTTTGGAAAAGGTAAGATCGAGTAAGGATCGAACCTGCATCCCTCGGGTATCGCGCCTACGCACATATACCACTATGCTAAAGGAGTCATATTAATTAATTGCTACAAATTTTAACTAATGGCTCTTTATACTCACTGAAGCGCTTTCCAAATTGAGCTACTATTGGCGATCGGCTTTTGTATATTTAATCAAAGTAGGTATTACTTTAATTACTAACCGACGTCACGGATCACTCCAAGATTTTTTGTTGTAACTTACTTGAACTTGCTAATAACCAACTATTTTTTTTATTCAACGAATAATTCACAAGATTTAAGAATGTAACATTCAAATTATTGAACATACATAACACTTATGAGAAAATATATTGTAACCTATAGATTTTTTTTTTTTTTAAAGGTGAGTATTAAAAGCCATTAGTTAAAATTTGTCGAAATTTAGTATGACTCCTTTAGCATAGTGGTCTATGTGCGTGGACGCGATACCTGGGAGATGCAGGTTCGATTCCTGCGGAGTGTCTTACTTTTGTCAAAAAGATTTTTTTTATTGGTTATAAATTATAATACTTATAATATATTTTGTGTTTTCAAAATTATGTATGTTCATTTTTTATTTAATTAATAATATAATATAAATAAATTAGATTTTATAAAGTATTCAATGTCGCTGATAAACGTATAACCAAGGTACTTACATAAATTATTAATAAATATTTTATCTTCATTAAATTATGCGTCATTCTATTATATTATATGACTATTATAGGTTGCGTTTAATTAGAATAAATCCATTTCGAAGCGACACTTAAACGTCATATAAATTTAAGTATTCATTCAAAAACGTTACTAATTGCAATAAATGAATTGCGCAAACAGTGTCATAGTCGTAAAGTAGGTACCTGCATTGCGCAACACGTCTCACTTGTCAATTTTAAATGTTGCCATTTATTGCAGTCACACAAAAAGCCTTCGAACTAACAATAGGTACTTGATTTTAATTAAGTATTGAAAATGATATTGCTGATTGCTTCATCGCCGTATCTAATTTATGACATACATCGAGCAACTTTACAATGTGCAAAGACAATAATAATTGATTTTAATTAAAAATATTACCTCAAAACAGTGTGACAATATAATAGAATTACATTGTTAATTGAATTTTACGTATTTAAATATTACAATATAAAGAATATTATCTAAAAGTAATACCTATGTAGTATCCCTGCATATTTGTCGTAAAGCTCAGTAGTATTATAAAGGTAACATTTTTTTAAATTAATAATAACCATTTCCTTGCTTTTTCGTACAAGGTGGTTGTTAGTAATTTTCAACAATCACAAACACCCATATTTTGAGAAAAACATAAATAGTGTGTCCTCACAAGGATCGAACCCAGAACTCTAGGGTGGAAGACTAGCAGCGCTTTAAGACGATACATCAGTGTAACGGCAAATAATTTTCAACTAGGTATAGGCGCAACGAAATTTTGGACTCGCTGGCATTCGGAGAGAGAACGTCGAGCTGGGAACACGTCAATTTGTTTCGTGATGGTGACGGGGGTATTAATTCTTAAATCGTGTAATGACTAAAACATTACCCATTTACTTAAAAAAGGAAACATGTCAATGAATATATTATTATTGTTACTAATAGAACATACGTTAAAGTGCCCACCACCACCCGTCATATATGCACAACCGTGGATATGCACGGCCGCTTTCTATGACGCTTTAAACGTGTCTGAAAGAAGTGATTTTAAGTGCTCATTCCGTCACGAGACGGAGCCGCACGGGACTGATGCTGCAACCATGCACCGTAGTGCTTAAAGAAGAAAGTTAAGAAAGAAAATGTTTGTTTTTGGACTGGCTCTGCTGTCCGCTGACGTTAAGCGCTTTGTGTACCCGCATACTGAGTGTCACGAATTGAAATGGATGAGTCTACAGAAGAGTCGGGACTATCCCGCTCCCCATACGACGCTGCAAATTTCTCAAATGCCGCAAAGTTGGCCTCGGTTGCTACCAGATCTCCATGACCAATTGGGCCCGTGTGAGGACGGACCCTGGCAAACAGCTCCGCTCGTTCGAATTCCATAAGCGGGCTATCCCAGAGGATGTGTTCAACATCTTGGTAGTCATGCCCGCAGGTACAACCCGGTCGATCTACTATCAAGCCAAACTCGTGGAGTCTGGCGGCGAAGTTGCCATGGCCGGTGAGGAACTGGCTAATCCAGTGCGAAGGTTGGAGTCTTCTAGTTTGGTCCCTGCAGAATACGTCTGGAAAAAAACGGTAAGTGTGCCTCCCCTTGGGGGAGGCGGTCCACCTCGCCTGCCATGCCGCAAATGCGGTCTTGTACACAACGTCACTTACAGTCTTCCTATAAGGAACGTCCTCGGATCTCTGCGGTGGTGTCAGATGGACACCGGCCAGTATTGTGCTGATCCCCCTCAAGAGGAGGGTAGCACCCCCGCGAGTACGGCAAGCGCGTCAGTAGAAGTTGTGCGGTAGGCTTTGGTAAGCGAGATCAGCGCAAGTCGCTGCCCGCTTAGTAGTGCGCGTCTCACGAGATTTAAGGAGTTTACTCGGGAATGCCAAATGCTGGAGGCGTAACCGGCAATTCCCATGAAAATTGCGCCGTATGCAACCTTAAAGACTCTAGGCTTAAGTCCCCAATTGCTGCCCGCCATTTGGGCCATTCTCTGATAGGCCGAATTGGCCTTAGAGACGGCCGTCTTGGCGTGGTGAACGAAAGACAGCTTGTCATCAAGAATTACTCCCAGATTCGTAAACCTTTCGGAGAAACGCACTGAGGTCTGGCCAAAACGAACCGTGGGCGGCCGTCGAGTTATGTTGACCCGAGAACTACCCCTGAGGAGGACAGCTTCCGTCTTGCTCGGGGCAAAGGTCAGCTTGTTCCCCAATTAAGGATTCTGCCCAAGGCGTCCGTAGCTGCACGCTCAAGTGCCGGTCGGCTCGTCGCCCCAACAAGCAGGAGCAAGTCGTCGGCGTACGCAACGAGCGTGCAGCCCGGAGGCAGTGGCAGGGACGGAACGTCGTCAAACAGTATGTTCCACAGAAGGGGTCCTAGGACGGAGCCCTGGGGACACCCCATGGTGGTCCTCCTGTGAATCAAGCTGAGGCCGGAGTCGTAGGTTATCTCCCTATTGCTGAAGTAGCTTTGAACTAAGGCAAAAAGGTCCCCGGGGATCTGTTTCAGCCTAAGCTTTGCCAGAATCAAGGGCCACCACGCAGTATCAAACGTGCCCGCAATGTCGGGAAAATCCCGGCAACGGGTTCCTTGCCAGAGCTCTCCACAGAATTGATCACAAAGTGAATCGCATCCTCGGTGGACTTTCCGGGTCTAAACCCAAATTGTCTTTGCAAGATTGGACAGTTTTCTGAGAGGTGGGACTCAATCCTGCTGTTTATCAATCTTTCCAATATCTTCCCGAAGACGGAAAGGAGCGTAATCGGTCTATACGCTTTGGGGTCACAAGGAGGGCGACTGCCGGCTTTGGGGATCACTGTGAGATGACCCTTTTTCCAGCAGTCGGGGAATATGCCACTACTCATGCATTCTTTGTAGAGTTGCGTGATCTCGTGTGAGGCAAGAGACCACGCCCTTCTCGCTAGCGCGTTATCTATGCAGTCAAACCCCGGGGCTTTGCCAATCGGGAGGCTGGCAAACAGGATCCCTAGTTCGGACATGGTAGTGGCTGCGGATCGCGGAGTGTTTAAGGGAAGCAGAGCATAGACGCGAGCTGCTGAAATCGGTCGTTGTCAATGTCGAGCGACTCGTTGTCCTGCGGGATAAGAGCATCCAACAGGACTGTGGCGGACTCTTGAGAGCTATTGGTGAACGATCCGTCGGGGCGCCGTATCGCCGACATGACTTTTCCGGGCCATGAGCCCAGCTTCATCACGCGGAAGGGGGGCCCCACGGATCATTGCCACCCATTTCAGTGACGAACTCTCTCCAGTGCACCTTCTTAGCCTTACTGATTGACTTTTTGAACTTGAGTCTAGTGGTCCTGTAGGTGACCGCAAGCGGATGGTCCTGCTCATAGCGTCTCTCAGTCTTGTCAGTCTCGGCTTCCACGAGTGTGCGAGGTTCGGCGGTCTCGGGGTCGTCCTTCCGATAGTGCCCTCCGCTTTTTCAATCATGAAATTCGTGAGGTCCTCAGCCGCAGCGTGCATGTTCTTTGGCGGAGGGCGCGAGGCCATCCTGTCCAGACCCTCAGCAAACTCGCGGTCAAAACGTATCCAGTCGGTTCCTTTGGTCCTGAAACGCCTCGGCAGTGACTCGCTCACAAGTGGAGCGAGAGACGCGTGGCCCCTCTCGGTCCTGTAGGCGAACGTGATCAGACGGTGGTCACTTGCTGACGCTTCCAAATGGACAGTCCAGTTCACGATGCGTCCGGCAGAACCAGTGGATATCAAAGTGACATCAATGTGAGATTCCCCATTGTTGGTAGAGAATGTGGCTGGACCATTAGAGTTATTCAGCACCGTCAGGTCATGAGTTGCCACGAGTTCCTCGAGGGGCGCCGGATTGTCCCGGCCAGACCGCGGCCCTCGGGGGGCCCACAGCTATGATTGAACGTTGACGTCCGCTCCCACTGCTGCTCGACGCATTTCAGGATGTTTATGCTGAATTTAAAGTAGGAAGAGACCACCACAATGGAGTTCCCCGATCGGTCGGAGACCTCTGCTACGGCAACGAGTTCGTTCGACAAGTGGGCAAGGTGTAGCACCACTAGGGTAGGATTCGCAACGAAGATGCAGGCCATGGACCCCAGGCCGTGGTGCATTACCCGACCCCCACTGAAACCCAGGTTGGGGCCGTAGGAGTAAGGCTCCTGCACCAGGACCAAATCGATGTCCATTTCCCGAACCGTCTTGATCAGCTCCGCCGTTATAGCCTTCCCTTTGCCCGCATTTAACTGACCGAACCGAATCATTGAATCGAATAATCCGTTCGGTTCCGCTCCTGTGCCATTGCGTACTTGCGCGCTGGGCAATCAGGGTCGATTGCTGCATGTTGGTGCGGCTTCTTGTGCCTGGCGCAGGCCGGGCACTTTCCGGGGGCCTTAATATTAGGGCATTCAGCCCTATCGTGTCCTTCCTCGGTGCAATGGCCGCATATGGCGCTTCTCGCTGAACAATTCTTTGCCATGTGGCCGTATAAGTGACACCTTGTGTACTTGACGACGCCACAAAAGTCTTTGGTTGGGAAGGATTTCCATCCCATATATATGCGCCCGTCATTGATGAGCGCTTCCCTCACCTTTGCCGGGACCGATATCACCATGTGACATTTCCTGATTCTGGGGCCTGCCCTGTGGCTCAGATTAACATGGCGGTATGCCTCCGAGGGGAGACCCGTGACCTCTTGAGTGTTGGCCTTAATGGCTTCCTTAAGGTCGTCCTCCGTCGTCTTGACCGGCACGTTGAATACAATAATCCGCGGGAGCCTTTTTCCTGCGATTTCAGCCCTGAGACCGGCCTCCTTTAGACGGGGAGCGGCGGCCAGTCGTTTGGCCTTTTCTTCGGTTCTAGGGTGAATGATTACCCTACCTCCACGTACCATTCTCAAGCCCGTTATTTGGAATTTTAGTTCCGCGGGCACGTGGCCGGAGACTCCATTCCTTCTTGTGTAGGAAAAAAGAACACGCCGGGCCTTGCGGCGGTTGTTGGTGGCACAATTGGCCATTCCGGAGAAGTCTGTCTGACCGGCTTGGCGCCTTTTCGAGTGACGTCGCTCCAAGAATACTTGGTTACTTCACTGGCTGCGTCACCGGTGGCAGCGGCAACCGCGTTTCTGAAGGAGGCACGATATTTCGTTCGGCATTCGTAATTTGCACCCGCGATCCGCAATCCGCGCATCGCCTAGCCACGATCTTTTTTGACCATGCCTCAACTGAGGTATAGTCTTAAGGCGCATTTAGACCAAGCGAGCGAATGATTGTTCTGTCCCCACTCCAGGGATTTTTTCTCGCTTTTTGTTGAACGACCATAAGAATTTCGGAAGAGCGTGGGAAGAACAAACATTCGCTCGCTTGGTCTAAATGCGGCTTTACGTACTGCACCACGAGAGCCGCCTATATACAGGTAATTTTACATAATATCTCCGTTTTTTTAAAATAACATATTTCACGATGTATAAGAGATTATAAGTATACTTATATCAGGAAGTACCTATACTTCAAAACCTATAAATTGTGGACGAATTTATACTTATATCAGGGATCGACCATTAGTAATAGGCGGATGTGAAGTTGAAAGAAGAAGGCGCACACAGTTGTGCGAAAAATGCGTTGCCACGTCTTACCACTGCATGGAAGGATCGGGAAATTTCAATTGCAACGAAAATGATGTTTGTGCAAAAATTAGTGTTCTCCATATTTTTGTACGGTGTCGAGTTATATAGATACCTGAGGGCAAGGGAGAGAAAGGCAATGGATGCCTTCTAAATGTGGTGTTGGCAAATGCTTTGTATTTCTTAGATATATCATAGGTCAAATTAGCTAATCATCAAGAGACTACAGACAAATGAACGGGTGTTAACAATATGTCTGAGACGCATTCTGCAGTTTCAGGATTCAGGCGCGGACCGGATAACTAGGAGAGATCAGTGTTGCCAACTGTGGCTAACAAAAACATAGTAGACGGGGTATGAAAACTAGATATCTGGCATGAAAAAATGCTAGATTTTGTGAAAATAAATCTAATTATTCTACCAAGAACGAATTTAATAACCATGCCTTCACGTATCGAAATAAAATGCAAAATCGAAAAAATATCGATACGTGTAAAAACCACACATTTTAACGGAAATATATTTCAAAATTAATAACAAATATCTAACTATATTGAATATTGTGTCAAGGGCATTCAAGTTTCGTTTCATGTTTGAAAACGAGAGCTTTTTCTTGTAGGACAGACATTAAGAAATAAATAACATACCTTTTAAATGAATAATGATTGTTAAATTATTATTTTATATAAGCGGAAATTCGAAGTAATATACAAAAAAAATAAAGCATTAAATTGTTTCATCGTATTTTATTTCTCACTAAAACAAGTTACTTACGTCTTACCTGAGCTATGTATCTGATAGTCAGAAATTTGATGCGCATAAAAATAAATAAACTAAATATCTAGTCTTTTTTCATCACATTTAAAGTTGTTGGAGGCATAAAAAACGCTAGTAAAAACGCCACAAGCCTGATGCATATCAAAAAATGCTAGATCTGGCAAGAAAAACGCTAAATTGGCAACGCTGGGAGAGACTGGTGATTTTGGTAACTTCCGGAGAAAACAAAGCAGAGGAAGAAGGTCGGCGCACTGGAGCGATCATGTGAAGGGGTTTACTAGGGGCAGCCTTTAACATAAGACCGAGAGGGGTGGAAAGTCTTGGTCGCTCAGAAGATGCCGGAATTTCAAGGTGGTCACTATCCTCAGCTATAATGGAACAACAAAGATGAGAAATAAATAATCATAGAATTTCAATATATTATTATATTCATAGTTTTGAATAACGATATTATATTGAACGTCTGTTGAGTTTCAAACAAATGATTGTGCACATACAATTGCGTAACAGCAAAGGTTAGCAAACCATTGTATAATTTATATTCGGATAATATGATATTATGTATCTTGGTCTGGACTGGAAGTATATTGGGATATGTATTTGATACTACCCCTAAATTAAAATGTGCACAAGATTATTCTTGATGGCTCTTTGCCTGACAGCCCCAAGCAATAAATGTTTCAACCGAAAGCATTTGCTTACATTATTAAGCAATAAACGTTAGGAACGGCCGTAATTAGGCGCGCTTTTAGACGTAGCTAAATGTTTGAATTAACCCTGAGGTTACATGCAATTTTCTTGAGATTTAATAAAATAAATGTAGCTTTGTAATATATAAAGAGTATAACTAATGCTTAAAATACAGTATAACCTCGTTTTTACGTGCCCAGAATTCACGTTTTCCCGGCAATTGCGTGTATTTTTTTCAGTCCCGAAGTATTTCAGTACATTTAATACCCGCATTTACGTTTTTCTTTCCCGCGATTTACGTCAGAAATATTCAAAATATGCGAGTTACGCGCACTTGACAATGATTGGGTCGTGACATTCGAACGATTTTTCAATAAAAATTTTAATTGAATGTTGTTTTTTAATAAAACGTTATTTTTTTAGAAACATAAAATTTAAATGTTCTTTTTTTCAATACCCCCCTTTTACATTTTCCCTCCAATTAGATTTTTTTTCTTCAGTCCCTTAAAAAACGTAAAATAGGGGTTATACTGTATATGTAATAATCACTTTGTTTCATAGTCGGCGATGATTTCGTGTATTTTCACGTCTGTCGCTGCTAAATAGAGAGAGAGTGCTGAGCTCAAACCAGTCTCTGAGATTTATCAGATATTCTTCTTTTTTCAGGACTCAGTTAACGGAAATCTTAAATCAGTGGTTTCCTAACTTTATGTTACTACGCCTCCCTTTTAAAAAATCTAATCTTGGCGCCTCCCCACCCTTTATTTCATTAAATAATACAGATACCTTTTTTAGTAGTCAACAATGTACTAATACAAAAATGAAAAAAAACTATTATAAAAATCAACAAGCTTTTACTACTTATATTACTCGTACCTATATTCATTTTTAAATCAATTTGTTTAGTAGTCGATCCAAATTCATCATCGTTCATCGACAAATGGATTCTATCATGGGCCCCACATCCTGAAGCGGGCCCCAGGCCAGGATCTTTGGCGGGCCCACCTATCTATCGCTTAGGTTAAGGGCAGTGTGGTGCTCTAATGTAGTGTTTCTTAAATTATACACGGGAGTTATCATTTAATTATATCAATCATCATATAGGTAGGTATCACATGAAATTGCAACGCATAACCACATATTGAAAATATTTAATAGTACCAAAATAAAGCAGTGCCGCAGGCAACTTTTTTTACTATTGTTATATAATGTGAAAAGTGCATCAGCAAACTAACCAAGAACTCAGTAAATAAATTTTTGTTTGCTTCAATATATCTGGCACAGAAATCATTTAAAAGTGGAAATATGGCGAACTTATTTTTTTTGTAATTTTGATATCCAAAGCTCGATTTTTTTATGAATGCCTTCACTTTGTCTTTTTAAATCAGTGAATGCATTAGTGGTCCTTGCATTGATTTATTCACTCAATTTTTTTAAAAATGTCAACCAAATAGACAAGTTTAACAACACAATTATCGTTCCTAAACAAATTTGCCTCAAATTTCAACATTATGATTTGACCCATTTATTTCATTTTTTCACGAGATAGCCAGCGCGCTTCACAATAGTATAGAAGTGAGGTGTTATATAATTAGTCTCCATATTTTCAGACAGGTTTACAAACAACCCTTTTGTATGACTATTTAGCGGCCGTTTTATAAACTATGAATTTTCAAACTGCAAACCTGTGGCTACATTAATTTTGTTAAACTTTTCGCGCCTCCCTTTGTAACACTCCGCGCCTTCCAGTTTGGAAATCGCTGTCTAAACTGATAAAATACAAAAACTAATATTTCTAGGGGATGATGTGGCCAAAGTGTGCCAAATTTCTAGTTTTAATTTCTCTAATTATTTAACTGTTCTTTTTCATCCTCAACATCATCTCATCTTTTGTAACTTTGTCTTTCCAATTGATGCAGATCATGTGTCTGTATACCCACATTTGAAAAGGTTTTAAGTTTGAAAAGTTTTCTGAGCGCTGAGTAGTTCATAAAAGCATGGAATCTGACGGAAAATCCATGTAAAATTATCTAGTCTTTTGAATTGTAGATGAACCTTCAATAAAAGTGACATATAAGACCCTCTGTCAAACTTCTGTGACGCACAAATCATCGACAATAATATTTAGACAATAATCTCCCCATGTATAAGTACGACTCACACCACTCGACCGGGACACGGCACGAGAGCGAAGAAACTATCAGGTACTGACGTACAAAACTCGGGGGTGGCTAGTTTTATGATCGATTGCCGTGTTATATTCACTATTGAATATTACAAATAATAATAATTATTATTGGCAAATACATGAACTATGGTAATACCTCACCCCATTTATGATCTCGTTGATAATATTTATAATATCCTTGATTACCTAAAATTTGATTACCTTTCTATTAGTAAAATTTAAAGTATCGCAGATATCGTAGTCTTTATGATTAATTCCCACGATTCTTAGACGAATTGGTAAAGAATTAGTGCACTAAGCCATTAAGTGAAATAATTGAGCTCGAACCCCATTTGGTCCTACTGTTTTGATACTTTCTGATACTTACTTAATATGTATTTTTTCTGAGATTTTTTTTTAAATTACTTATACAATCTATATAACTGAAAAACTCGTTCATTCATGGGTTACTATCTGCATTAGCAGAAATTTGAATCAGTATTTCACCTACGAATAATTAATGTTGTGCGCCATTTCTACTGAAAAGTGCCTTACAAGCTGGATTTAAGTATTTTGTGCAATGAAACTGACGACTTTCCCTAATTTGATGGCGGAAAAGTAATCCTTTTAACAGAATATTATCTCGCTACTTATTTTACATCCAGCTATTTCAACTATTTCCTAACAACTGTCTTCAATTTAACTCTCGTAATTTTATATAAGTATTTTCCTACATATATCATTAAAATGATGAACGATGAATGTAGTAAAACAACAGTTTTACGAAGAATTTATTGATAATCCATAACGGGTGTAGATGTTATTTATTTGTCAACTACCCCCGTTATTATTTTATATTCAGACGGTTGCTTTTGTTTGTGACATGTGATAATATTGTATGGGCAGTGTTGAAGAAAACACGCGTTGGTATTTCAATTGTTTATATGGCACAAATACATTAGTGGTTACAGACGGCAGAGATCATAAAGTTATATTAACAATGTTTTAATAGTGACAGGTTTATCTGATTCTTTTAACTTGATAATTTGGAAAAGAACTGAGCGCCCTTGTAACCTCAACATAGATTCAAGGTCTCTAGACAACTGTCATTTCCGACTCGCTATTGTCTATGCTCTAAACGTAAGCATATACAATAACGTGTCAGTTGTAGAGTTGAGTAAAACCTCTACAAATCCACTGTACAATATCGGCATGCGAAAAAAGTATCCATTCAATATCAATGTGTCCTAACACGAAAATAATACGTCCTAAGCCTAAGTAATTTTAATCAGGCACATAAATAAGTATTAAAAATATTTAATTGACTAATGTTTTTTTAGATTTTTTTTATTCAAGATATTTAAAAAGAGAAACTAGTTTCTTTTTAATGAAATTACATATTTCACAAAAAAAATGTAGCGTAGGTAGGTAGGTACTTATAAAATTTCGAGTAGGTAACTATAAAATCAAAATTCAGGTTTAAATGAAAAAAATATTAATAAATTGTTAGTCACTTACTAACTTTGGCGACATATTCATACGTCAATAAATTACAAGATAAAAAGAACTTTTCATATACAACGTTTTTAAATTTTCTGTTGAATCATAATATAACTTGACTTTATTAGCGGATCCAAAAAATTTTTACTTGATAGAAATACTACTGAAATGTCATTTTGACATTCATATTGATTTCCATAGTAATACACGTATATATTAATAATTTAGTTGCTTGGACCCCAGACCCCTAGCAACCAATAATAGTGGATTGGATTACGGATTTCTTCCGAAATAACTTTTCATACAAAACAGAATTAACTAAAAATGAATTCTATTCTACTTAAAGATGGCTAAAAGTATTAAAAATGCATTGGCATCGTGTTCTGATATATTCTAAAAGTTTCAAATGTCTAGCTAGTCGAGAAGTTAGTTAAAAATCGATTGCAAGATTTGTACCGGATAAACAGCCATCGGACAAATAAGAATACGACCTAATAAAAACGTTGTAAAAATAGATTACTTCTGACTTAAGCCTTGAATTAAATAACAAAGTTGGTAGGTAGCAATTTCTTAACGAAATTTGAAATACCTCAAATAGCGCAGTAAGAAGCAATTATTCGAGAGAATGAGGCCTCAAAATGGACCGGAGTGCGTAATTCTGCAGAGGTTTTACCTAACTCTATACAACTGACATGTATAATCTAAAAATGCTCTAAAAATGAGCATAGACAAACCAGAACGGAAGCGTCAGAAATGTGATCACTTCAAAATATACGTGACTTGCGTACCAACCTCACTGTGTAATGTTCATATACTTACGAGACACACGTCAATTCATAAGTTTCAAAGTAAAAAGTTCGTATTATAATGTAATCATTAACAACCTTTATCTATTGCACTGTAATTATCAATGTGAAGCGTAAAGTAGCATTTGCGTTATACAAATATAAACTATCTAAATGTCCACGAGTATTTCCATTTACAAAGACACTTATAAGATTATTATAATATCTATACATTATTATGCAAACTGGTTCCAACCAATCCGGTTCATGAAATCCCCGACAGTGCGGCACCGTGAAAAAATTAAGTTGACTGTCTAAGCTAGGTATGCGATATAATAAAAAAAACCAACACACATACATAGAGTTGGGTATTTGCCGAGAAAATCTCAATCTCGAGATTCGGGATTTCCCGAATTGATGATATTTTGAATTCTCGAGAATTCTCGAGATATCGAGAATTTTTAAAAAAAAACCTGTAAAAATCCTAAAATCAGTGTAAAACAGACAGATTCTAAAAAAATAAGATTTTTTTTATTTAAGTAAGAAGACAAACAAAATAGAAGTAGGAAATCAAAAATAATTCAAAACATTACGTATCAAAATAGGATTTCAAAAAGCATAGACTATCAATCGCTGCGTCTGACAATGGCGTACGCTTTTGAGACACAAAATTCCCTGATGTTGCAAAAATTGCGCTCATTTTGAGTCGACGTTGGCTTAATTGTGTTAAATGCCTCGACCAGTCTTTTCCTGTCCAGTTTTTTCATATAGAAAATCGTTTTTTCAGTTAATATTTGATAATAAAGAAATCCCGAATGCCGAGAAAAGATTCTCGAGATTCGGGATTTAAAATCTCGAAAATTTCTTGAGAATTATTGTCGGGAAATTCCCGAAACCCAACTCTACACATACATATGTATAAAATAAGACAAATATGTTAATATTTTCGTAAAATTATCGAGCGCTCCGGTTCGTAAAATTCTCCATTTCGAGCGCTGGAGAAAATAACATATAGATCTGCAGCTTAATGAATAGAAGTCCCAAGTTGAATGGTATTCGGTTTCACATTTATATAATTTTTATAGTTGCTATGTTACGGTGAAGGATTTATCAAAAATAAAACTACCATTCGTATATTTAATTAAGGCAGACACTAAAATATATCGTAGCGTTTTAATTATGATTAGCTACTATCTATTAATTGAACAATTATTTCATTTTAGAAATATCTACACGACTTTCACGGCATAATAATAATTTTGTTAGATTAGTATTGCTTATTAGTTCTCGTAATACACTTAGGTATATTAATAAACTAGAATATTATATCCGTATAATATTATATCAACTCAAAAATTGTCCCAAAAAGAGGCTTTGTGTAAAAAACAAAACACTCGATTTAATTACGATAAGGATCGGGTCCTTCCTTGTCCTTAGGCCTTCGGTGAACCCGGAAACTGGTAATTTAATTAAGTACATGTACTAACTACATATCCTCATCATTGCCACTATAACATAGTGTGTCTATAAAACGTCTACCACAGAACAGATAATAAATAGAATACCAATAGGCTATATTCAATACGCCGCATGGTGATGCAGGCTTTTGAATGTGTGAATGTCCTACGCAAATTAAGCACGCATTATGCACGTGCAATAGTGTGTGTAATACACCAACATTAAAGGAGCGTAAATGCATAAACCGAGAGCAGTTTTAAGTATTCGACGTTAAACGTATTCTAGACACGTGTGTAAGTTTAACTCGGGTTCATCCTTACTCGAGTCGGTTACCTGCTATCGCCTTACCCGTTGTGTATTTCAGTTCCCATTATTTCTGAGTTCCCTGACGTCTACACACCCGTCGGTATTCTACATGATCACCCCAACGCCTTAGCTTTCTACATAGTCATCAAACCATTCAAAAATCCAAATGGCATACGTACACCCTACGCCTCGATAGTGCGCAGTATTCTTGAAAATGTGGCTATTATCTGGAGTCCTTATGAAGTTTCATATAAACTTATTTTAAAGCGCGTCCAGAAGAAATTTCTTCGATTATAAGATTTATGATTTTTTTTTTTCAATAATCCACTCTCTTGAATCTCGCATGTCACTTTCTGCTCTTGAGACATTTTTGCCTGCTACCACGAGGAATGGCTTCCAATCCTTAAGTCCTAACGAATATAAATTTATATACACCTGTCAATTACCTACGTGGTCGCAGCCATGACCTATTTTGGGACAGAACTGTTTCCTCGAGTCAAGCCTATTAGGCGGCATTAGCGACGAGTGCAAGACTACTCAATGCCCTCCCTAAAAACATAGACATTTTCAGTGATGTGCTGTGCGTTTGGTTTTTGAAACTTTATTTTACTGTATAATTTTTTTTCTCTCTCTCTTGTGAGGATAATATTTTTCATAATGTAAATCTCATGTTGTGAACGTCTGAATTTTGATTTGTTATGTCCACAAGGTTAAATAAATAAATAAATAGTCTAACAACCGCTGTCCATGTATCCCGACTCTCTTTTTCTCTTCTTATCTGTTAAATAGTAGCCTCTTTGACGGTTAAGTATCTTTTATTGTTGAGACGTGGCCATCGGAGTCGACCTACTTTCATGTGTGAGACGACAGAGGGGGGGATTGTCATCATACAGCGTGTATGGTGTATTAATTCCCCATAATCTATATATTAACGCCTTATCAACATTCATCTATCTCTCTCTTTACGATGTTAAGAGATAGGCTATAAATGAAAAGGAAATGTGCAAATTGTTGCTTTTATTTCATTGACAGCAAATATGACGAACAGCTCTTTAAATGTACGAGTATCTTTAAACATTTCTCCAGACTAATCTCCAGTCATATAGCCGAAAAGAAAAATAATAATTTGGAAAGCCACATTATCAGCGGGAATATCGTGAGTCGATGCGGAAGAGGAGGTTACTACCTCGCTAGTCCGACCAAGTAAAAGACGCTGCGGATTATGTGAAAGCTACGTAATGCGCTGTGTAATTCGCTGTGTAATTAAGGGATCAATGGAGCGATCTAACAAAATCATTTAAAGGACTCACGATTCTCAACAGTGAGAGGCACCTACCTATAATATTTTTTTCATATCCAGAGTTAAATTACAAATGATCCAGCACAAGTAATTGGCCGTTATCGTTCGGTATGGCCTGGTATTTACAACAGCCTTCTCGGAATTTAGATAACCAATTCATTAAAAAATCTAATCTGTACATACAGAAATAAAACTTAATATAAAAAAAATGGTTAAAGCTAATTTGGTTTATTTGACTACACACCGCCGGTGCTGGCTTGTTTCCAGAAGCTCCCTAAAATGCAGCCATCAGTAAGTAGGTAATTTAATGTTGAAGTATTCACAAATTTTTTATATAAATTTTTGTTAATTTATATTTTTTGTAAATAAATATAAAATACCTTTATGTATTACTTTTTTATTCTTCTTATTAGAATTACCAAAAGTATTTTAAATTTCATATTCGTTAACATTGATATGTATAACATTATTAATAATTATTACTTACGTAAAATTAGCTAACCGCGATCCACCGGTGAAGGTCCCCTGGCCTTGGGAGAACGCAATACTCTTCGCATGCGTCGGAAGGTGAGTTAATTAGACAAGTGCTAGGGGAGGTAAACATTTGGTTTGCGTTCGTCAACTTAATGTTATACGTGATGCCTATTACGTAAGCACAATATTTGCATACGCAAGTTATGGACTGCCGAAACTCGGGGAAAGTTTCAAATTCCGGGTACGGTATAATGTTTGTCTTAAGAATGTAAATATTTAAATATATTAGATATAATTTTCATTTTTATAGTTCTTATTAATACTCAGTATCGTACCATTCGGGGCTTAATTCGAAACTGCTTTCCTAACAAATACTTTAGTTTAAGATTTTAGTTTAAACAAAAATGTTTTTCCACACAATTATCAAGGTAACGCCAATTCAATTAGTTAAATAGCTTTCAATTCGTTTATTTATTTTATTAATACTATCGACCGAAAGTACTTACTATATGGAATTTGAATTTTGATTCTAATGCATTTGAGTTTTGTACTATTCCAATTGAGTCGTTTTTTGCGATCCGGGTTTCGCCTTTCGGCATCTTCATGCACTATGACGTGCACTCACCAAAAGGAAAATACATACTGACAACGAATAGAGTTAACTCTTACTTATATAACAAATTAATACAATAAAGTAGGTAAAAACTTTATCACCTACCTATTAAGTCAAAGATCACAATAAAAAAATAATAACAAACAAATTATGAATACCTAGTTTAAGTGTTTGTGAAAAACCCCTACCGTATCACTAATAATACATTCGATAAACGTATGGAGTTTATTTATTTATATACGTGAACAATACAAATTACAAGCTTAAGACTTTCACAATATGACATGAATCGTATAAATAAAAAGAATTTTACCAACAAAAAAAGTAAAATGTACCTAAGTATTATAAATTTTGTTTAAATCTGTGTGTAAAAAATACAAAATTATTATATAAATACAATATAGTATACATACGAAATATACATACATATACATACGAAATTAACCAAATTTTAAAAGAAAACAACGATATCATAAGCGAATTCGAACAGAATTGTTGCCCTCTCAATTTATTGGCGTTACATAATACAAGCAGCATAGTACGTTGTTGTAATTTTTATTAAAAAAAATTATTTTACATTATAATGAACATGAAAAATTATGAATTAAAAGCTTTCACGACACGATATAAAGTAGGTAAGTGTTAACAATTTTCAAAAAAAAAATACAGGGTAATATGAGTAAATAATAGAATAATAAAATAAGAAATGTGTACATGGCAGCACACAGAATGAACTAAGTTGATAGTCCCTATCTTAAAAACTTATAAAACAACTTCCACCTAAATTCACCCTTACGTAAGTGGAATATATCAATATCCGAAGCGGTTTGATTAAAAATAGTTATTGCCCTCCCAATTCGCATTACTAATGGCAGGTTAGTTCTGCACCTTGGGAAAACAAATAACGAGTACCCCCAATTCCTAAGATAATTATAAGAAACACAAGACAACACTACCAAGAATGGCATGTTGTTAACACTGCGTAAGTATATATAATAAATGATGTAGAGAATGACAATACAACATTGTATATTGCCATTAAATTGAAACTGTCAAAATGGTTTCATTTAAATAAACGAACCACGTATCAAAGTTATCAAAGCATATTAATATTATTATATATTACAGTGTTATCATGGACATGCTTTATATTTTATATTTTATATTTAATATTTTTTTTTATAATTTTGTACCTTCTACTTTACTTTTCATATTTTTTTTGTGATACTGCATATATTTTTTTTTCTGTAGTAAAAAAATTGTAATTGGTAATGTACACGGTATGTAAAAATTAAATAAATAAGAATTTGAATAAATTTAAATCAATAAAATTACAAGTTGGTAAGAATTCGTATCCAAATAATGATCTGTTCTAACTTTTAAGCTACAGTATGTGAGCATACTCAAGATTATAACAGTAGCCTGATATAAAGAAGTGTCGACAATTCTTCTGAAACCTCTCAACCATTTGACCGTACTTCAACCGATATATAGGTCATACAATCGACCCACTGTCAAGCCTAATTCGATATAATATCAGCCAGACTTAAAGAAAGACGAAAGTCGAGTCGAGTGTCGTAGAACCATGACAATGTAAGATCACAGAGATAAGATTACTCGATAAAACTGTGTAATTAATTATCTTGCTGCGTTCAAATAGTCCCTGATGAAGAACGGGTGTTGGCAGTCGTCGGCCAGGTGTTGCGCCCCGCTGTACCCACCGCGCGGGATGACTAGGCAATTAGGGGTACCTGCTGTTTAGTTTAATTCTCGCACTAACCGCCAAGTTAATTAGCACAAATCGTCCTGCCCCTATATTATAATACTACTGCGCGATGATTTATTCTAACAGTTCTTCCCTTGAATTAAATTGGATTCTTTTTCAGAAGACCGCCGCGGTTACTTACGGTACCTACACCGCGCGGTGAAACATAATAATATGCTCCACCTGGAGCGGATATTATGTACATAGTTTCTGTTTTTAATAGCATTATATGTATCAGTGTTTCGCAACCTTTTTCCACGTCATGGTACACTTTTTAAATTATAACATTTTCGCGGCACACTAAAAATATTGATTTATCTATCGCTATTTATAATCATATTTTACGATTTTCGTTTGAATATTAATAACCATTTCGAAGATTTTTTTACTATAATTAATGGGCAGCCAGTATTAACAAACTACCAATAATCAATACGATAAAACTTGTAAAAATATGTAGGTATTATTATGCAAAGCATATTTTTTTACTGATAAAGAATATCAAAGAAAATTGTACTTAGAGTAAATTTGTGAGAAAAATATAAGAAAATTATATTATATATAGAGGAAAGTTGTGTTCCTCTGGACAATCTCCAGTTTTAAGCCTTCCTGATTTTTTTTCTCAAAAACTATACATAAGTTAGAAAAAAATTAAAAACTATTCGAAGCTCAAATAAGTGATACATCACCTTTTATTTTTTGTTTCAGTGCATGTATTTCAATAAACGAGATATATACACTTTGATAAAACTTCCTAAATTGTCCAGAGGAACATGACCATGTATGTTCCTCTGGACATAGGGTCATGTTCTTCTGGACAGTATTGTTCCTCTGGACAGCATATTATCAATCATTTTAACTTACGAATAACCTGTATATGAAACGATATTTATTACTCAAAATGTTTTTATCTAAATTGAAAATAAAAATAATGCATTTTTGTTATAGATAAGTACAATTTAATGAGACAAACATAGTCAAATTTTATCTCTTTGTAAGTACATCTGCAATTAATAGATACTCAATATTAACAGATTTGTCCGATTCATTATTTCAAATATAACACTTTTCACACACAAAAACAACCTTGACGTCACTCCCTGGTATATTTTATCTATGATTCTTAGCAATACATGACTTGTGAACGTATTTCTGGCATGTATCAATCACAATATGTTATTACTTTAGCTTCAGTACCCAAGCTTTTACAAATGCTACAAGTAACCATTAACTCATTTCTTAAGATCTCTCGATGCATGCTTTGTGGCATTTGGGTGATACCGAGATCGACAGAATCAATAATTGTATCCCTTTTTTCAGTTATAGTTTTTTTTTTGGCTTTATATATCCTGTATCAATTTGTTTTCAGATCCCTTTTTTATGTTTCTTTTCAATGTCACTGATATTAATGCATTTTTCTCTGGTGTGTTGGTCAATATCCGCGATTTTCATGGTTTACTACCACAAACAATTTTTCTTGGGGGTACTTTTAGGAAAGGACTAACTTTTTCAGGTAATTTGCTTGTATGCACCATTTTCCTGCAACTCGAGGTAAGAAGAAAATGTCTCGTGCACCTGCTCAGTTGGCATTTGAACCACTTCGATTGACTCAGAATTCTTTATTTCCATGACTGAAATAGAGCCGTCCTCCTATTGGTCCATTATAATTGGTTCAAGATTTTGCGGACGATCGTTAACGTATGCTGATAAAAAATCATCTTCTGTAAAAAAGCATCGTTGAGAGAAGCATTACCTGTTATTTAAAATTGCTTACGACAGACTGTCAGTACCTAAGTTATAATCCACGAGGTGATTCCTTGTCTTTTCAAGTTTGCAGCGAGGCACTGAAATATTAACTGGTTGGACATTAGTTACTTTGTCCAGAAAAATATGATGCATTGTTCCTCTGGACGTGTCCAAAGGAACAATCAAATATTTGTCCAGAGGAACATGACATGGCAATTTTTAACGGTTTTTAATGTTATACTTTTTGGGGTTAAGTTATCAAAGAGGTAATTAGCTCTAAAGCATTCTAAAACAATACACTATTATATGATATTAAATAGTGCCATATACAAGGCGTCTTTACAATATAAAAGTCACTTGATAATAAACAAAAATATTTACTTTTTCATTGAAAAAAAGACAAACACTCTGATTGACTTTACCTTTGAGACACGAGACTAAACGTCAGGACAGTTTTGCCTGGTGTAAAAATATGCGTTCGAATGTATAGAAGAAAGAAAAATATAATTACCCGTTTACGATAAAACACCGTTGTCCAGAGGAACAATCGTCCAGAGGAACACAACTCGCCCCTAATTAGAGTTTACATTATTTATGATGGAAATTGAATAAAATCTACGGCACATTTCCCGTACACCGATTGGCAATCACTTATTTATATAATGTATTATTTCAATAATTGATATTAAATGAAGCACTCGCGCCAAAAAAGTAAATTTATGATAATGTTTTTAGGGTTTTATATTTTGAGAAGCGAATTTAACCTCTGAGGGTGTCAAAGAATGCGTAAGAGACCAGCAGAGCCAGGTCTTCCTGGAACCTGTCTCGAGTACCAACTATAGAAAGGTCTCAACTGACTGATAAAGATGGTAAACCGCACTCGAGAAAGTATCGGGAACTGGAACTATGTTAGGCTTTGCGGTAAAATTGACACATTATAATGGAAGGCATGTCTCGAATGTGATATTATTTTAACGAGGTCCTACAAGCTGAGGAATAGTGTGTTGCATTTGCCAACCTCTGGTGCAATACGCCGTAACCATTGAATACTGGGAAAGATGAATATGACAGGATTATAAATGAACAAATAGTTTAAATATATATATAAATAAAAACTAACAGTATGTATTTAAATTATAATTATAGTAAACGGGTAACCCAACGTAACGCCCGTCAGCTGTTTAAGAGCGTACATAAGTGAAACGGCAAATAATTTTCAACAGTATGTGTAACGAAATTTCGCAGTTGTCGCCAATCGGAGACTGACAGTTGAGGTGTGAGCACGTCAATTTGTTTTGTGATGGCGTTGGAGGAATATATTCTTAAGTCGTGTAAATATGACTAAAAAACGTTCCGCATGTACTTGGAAAATAAAACATGTCAATGAATATACTATTATTATTACGAATATAATAATAAACATAACATTAAAAGGACGCATGTTGAATTTTTATGACAAATTATATTTCGTTCGGCTCGCGTCATTTGCACAATCCGCGCATCGCCTAGTCACGATCTTTGTAGACCATGCCTCAGCTGAAGTATAGTCTTAAGAAAAGTTAGGTTTGGTTCTTCTTTATTCTTTTAAAAGTATGTATAATTCAATCGGTAGGTAAATATTAATTATTTAATTTTTATCCTAAAATATTTCAGCTAAAATACATAAAATATGTCAATCACAAGTTATTATTATCTGTAAGTGATACTTTGATTTCTCTCGAAACTAAGAATTCCCAAACCATGCAATTTGGGGTCCGTTGCGAATTATGTTTGCTCCATACTCAAAATATTTCCAGTGTTTTTTTAAATAATAAATCAAAAAAAGTCTCGTTCTATGAATAAAATAAGCTCCTACAAATGTTTATTTCTGAAATTAATGTATTCCGCGAATTGTTGGCAATTATTTAGGAAGCCGAATATACTTTCCATCTTCTACACACTAACACTCATTTCTTTCTCCATCCTCTCATCTCTTACCCCCGCCCTCGTTCGCAACCCCCCACCATTTCAACAAACGAAGCGTTGTATTCTCAGAATGAGTGAGGCAAAATGGCGCCAACTTTCAATTTGTTGATTAGTTAATTAATTAAGTCAATGTTATATTCCAAATATCTGCCCAGGTGGCATTAGAAGCCATTATAAATAATTATTTATGAGCCGGAAATGTGTAGGCAGGTACATAAACACACTAAGTTTAATTAATAATCTCTTATAAAAACGATTTTTATCTGTATCTATTATGGCGCAGTATTAATTGGATAATATATTAATAATATTATTATAATAAATGTGTGGATTTTTAATTAAATCTTAATCAATTCATGGCGTCAAAACTTTCACAAACTTAGATTGTATTTTCATAATCTAATCTAAATTTTATTAAAGAAGGTTGACGCTGTTCTCAACCTTCGTTCTAAATTATAATTATCGTACACGAGTATAACCATTTTATAGTATTATCATCAGCCGAGCTCTATCGACTGCTTTGAACTGCCTTTTCTAGCTCCTTGCACTATTCTCGGTTCGTCATTTTTCGTCAAACTGTCATCGATCCAGTAAGATTTATTTCGAATCTGTGGTTAGTTTTGTAATACCTCTTGGTAGAGTAAATACTTCATAACTTTGCACCCCAGCTCTCGATCTGTTTTTATAATCTTATAATACATATATCGAGATAGCGACGTGACTATCTGTGATAAGTGGTAAAAAAAAAACAGTTGTGTTCTGAGCTGGTGTAGCGAATGATATTATCTGCGATAAGGTATGACCAGTAGGTTACATGTAAGATGTACGTATGCAGTTCATCGTGGGAAACTTATTAGTGCGCTGCAGTACGTGAAATATGAGTTCGTATAACATTTTATCAAATGACGAGTTCTTCGTTGAACATTTCACCGTGGAATACATTTGTACGTATCTTACAAAATGCGGCGATAGCTTGCAAATGGTACTGTTCCAATTAGATTTACCCTAACCTAACCTAACCTAGTAAAGACATCTCCACATGTTGTAGCATACGTACAAATATACCTACTCCACGGTGAAATGTTCAACGAAGAACTCGTCATTTGATTAAATGTTACACGAAGTCATGTTTCACGTACTGCGGCGCACGAATAAGTGTCATGCGGTGAACTGTTTACGTACAAATTACCGGATACGTGACCAGTATGCCTCTTTAAATTTTCTCATCCGCTGAAGAAGAAAAAACACCGAAGCACACAATTTTATCGTTGTAGTTGTAGTCATGCAATGAGGCATTAAAATTGCCTGGAATTATGGAAGTATTCAAATATAATGTAGTGCCCTTGGGAATTAATTGCTGTGGCCCAGAACGCCAAAGCACACACTTTGAAAACCTCTGGCGTAACCGGTTTTACTCAGTTTAATGTAATATAATACTTAGATACGTTTGTGGACAAAAATTACAAAACGTAATTATTCTTCTGTAACAAAGAATATACATATTATTAATATGACTATGGCTGTAGTCAAGGCCCCCACAAGGGGGGGGTGACAGGGCTCTAGCCTAGGGGCCCGGGCTCAGCAAGGGCCTGGCATGACGAGTCGACCGAGACAAACACATACCACAAATTTGCTCTAATAGTAAAAAAGTCGCCTGCGGTTTTTTGCTATTTCAGTTCAATAATCATTAATAATTAAAATATTTGATTGTACGATGCAATTTTTAACCGTGTGCCGATACTCGACAACTCCATAATTCAAATGGATTTACATATTAAAAATACAAAAAATCGCTAAAAATACACTTTGATTTTACCGCGTACAGTACACCATGCAAAACGCTACTATAGCGCGTCACACTGCCTTTACCCTTAACGATAGGTAGGGGAGCTCGCCAAACATCCTACCCTGGGGGCCCGCTTCAGGATGTGGGGGGCATGGCTGTAGTAATAGGTAAGTATCGAAACTTTGCAATATTATAAGAAATGCAGTTTATATATATTTTTTTTTAAATCACTACCAATGATATAATCTAGTGCATTATCTGTCAACTTTTGAAGCAAACACAATAACTAAGTGCAAAAAAACTTGAATATAGAGCATTGGTCTAATCTTATCCCATTTCTCAGTTCATTTTATTATTTACTTCATTATGCATTAAAAATAGTTTATGTTACTGATCGCACTACAGGAGTTGGGCGTTGTAACAATGCTACCACATTCTGAACCGGGCCCCAGACCAGGATGTTTGGCGCTCCCCCTTCCTATTACCAAGGTTAAGGGAAATGAAATGTCCTACACTAGTCTTCCGTAAATGGTATTCCGCGGAACCCCTCGTTGGCACCCGGCATCATATTAAGAAATAGGTACTGATTGCAACCCCTTTTTGTGGTAGCCGAGTAACATGCAACCCTTTTTGAAAAGATCCATTTTTATTAATCAGAAAATATACTAAAAATAAATATAAAATAAAATTCTAGACGTATTTATCATTTAATTATATATCAATCATGATATCGTATGAAATTCCATCGCACATCTACGTATTTTGAAATGTTAACTGCGCCGCATGAGACTGTGGTATGTGTGTTATCTCACATGTTACTGTTCGACCCAGAACGCAGGACCCCCAGGCTAGAGCCCTATGACCTATGAGGGGCAATGGTTTTAACACATCTAGACAAAACAACTATGTACTATCAAATTATTATCTTAAAAATATTCTAGGTATATATATATAATATTGATCGATATAATATTAGGTATATTTAGTGGAGAACATTAAACGATAAAATAGTTTCTATTTCACTGAAAAGAATGGCTAAAAATTCAAATATATTCAAACATTTTAATCATCAATCAGCATTTAATTAATATTCCATATATGGAAAACGTAAAAGTTTCATGTGTTTGGTTAACAGCTTGTTTACATTTGTATATAAAAAAAGTATCAATTTCTTCTTCTTTCGCTATTGGGCGAGCTAAATGCAAAAATAGACCAACTCAGACAAGACGAATACTTAGCTACGAATTCAAACGGGTATGGAGAAAGAAACCAGAGAGGACAGAGATTAACACTTTTGAGGAAGCCTTCACCCGAAGAGGGGTTCTTACAAACCAAACAAACTAATTACATAGCATTATTTAATTTATAAACATTATCTAATAGTATTATATACAAACATAAAAAATCTTAATATATATGTATTATACAAGAATATATAAAAAAAATATATAAATTAGAAAATAAGTAGATAATACAATCATATATAGATATATACACATAGTAGATATATTCATAGGTTATAATATTATGTATTACGTTAGATATAGTCATTTAACTGTCATTTACTTTTGTTTGTAAGAAATAAAAAGGCTTTTTTATTTTATTTATATGGAAAACGTATCGAATGATTCAATACGGACAAAAAAGTATTGATTCCAAATTAGTATAAGACAAAGTATAAGCAGTCAAAACAGTTAGTAATTATTAACACTATGGTTTCCTGCTTTAAAGTGGTTTTAAGTAGGTATTATAGTGTATTCAAACTGTCAATAATGATTCATATTAATTGACAATAATAACACGTTTACATATTATATAGTAGGCTAGTATCTATACCTACTCATTGTTGTACCAGTAAAAAGAGTAACCATTTAATTAAAATGCTTAAATAATTAGTTACTGCATTCAATTAACTAGCAAAACCATTTCCGTCATAAACATTTGAGAGCATTTTTTAAATCTCGATTTATTTTAATCAGTACCGCGATATAGATAGGTAGATAGTAATTATTTTAGTTTCTCAGTATCGTAAATATAATTATGGAGCAGATAACTTAGACTTGATTAATTTTAATTACTTACGGAATGATGTTTGGCTTACTAATCGAATGACATATATTTTTTATACCAATAATTACGATCAAAGTCAGCCGTATCGATTTAATTAGGGTCTGACCATATTTTGTAGCTGTGGTGAGTATACACTTACAGCCATAAAATGTGTTATTTAAGTAGCTAATGTTTATTTTTATTTGAAAATTTAACTCTATTGATCGTAACTATCAACCTAATTTCTACTTCTTAAATAGCTTTTCCTTATACGTATATGTAATAAAATGATTCATCCGGTAGAGATAATATATAATAAATTATACCGTCATCATACACTTTACCTCATTACTAAGAACGGTGATCATTGAAATCTTTAGCTTATCTCGTTTCTTCAATCATCGTGTTAATTCAGCCACTTTCTTGATGATGTGGCTCTATCTGAAGGCGCATGCCCTTGGGTAGGGTTGGGTTTCTGGAATTCTCGAGAAATTTTCAAGATTTTTTCATCCCGAATCTCGAGAATTGAAATTTTTAACATTTAGGTAACAGGAAATCCCGGATCTCGAGAATCTTTTCTAGGGATTCGGGATTTCTTTATTTTCAAATATTATTCGAAAAAACGATTTTCTATGTGAAAAAAGTGGACAGAAAACACAAAACGTTCAACGACTGATCGGGGCATTTAGCACAATTAAGCCATTGTCGACTCAAAATGAGCACAATTTTTGCAACATCAGGGAATTTTGTGTCTCAAAAGCGTACGCGATTGTCAGACGCAGCGATTGACAGTCTGTGTTTTTTGAATTTCTATTTTATAAGTAATGTTCTGAATTATTTTTGGTTTCCTACTTCTATTTTGTTTGTTACATGAATTTAAAATAATCATATTTTTTTTGGAATTTGTATTTTTTTACACTGAGCTTCGAAAACAGATGTTTGCGACGAATACTGGGTGTGCGGTGGTATGACTTTAGGAGCAACGAGGAGATAAGAGAACGTACCAAGCAGCCTCTCATCACGCTGAAAGTGAAGAGGCGACGTTGGACCTGGCTCGGCCACGTGCTGCGGATGCCAGAAGAGAACTTTAACCTGGCTTGCCTGTTCTTCAAGCCGACCGGATTCCGGCGTCCTGGAAGGCCGCTAAATACAATCTACAGAGTGTATACGGCGGAGCTACGGGATGCTGGTTTGACCTGGAACGAAGCAAGAAGACTGGCGAGCGACAGGGATTCTTGGAGGCGCCGCGTGGTGTCCATATGCTCCAGTTAAGGGGCGGATATGGGCAAAGAAGAAGACTTCTATTTTGTTTGTTACATGAATTTAAAATAATCATATTTTTTTTGGAATTTGTATTTTTTTACACTGATTTTAGGATTTTTACAGTTTTTTTTTTAATTTACCGATATCTCGAGAACTCGTTTCTGGAAATCCCGAATCTCGAGATTGAGATTTTCTCGGAAAATACCCAAATCTACCCTTCGGTAACCTCTTCTACTCGTCAAAGGTGAGAGGGCCATAATTGGTGACTTTCACCGTGCCCTCCAAACTTTGATGCTAAAAAGTATTAGTAATAAAGTGGATAATATGTCAAATGATGCTGGCTGCAAAAGTGGGATGCTCACAGCAAGGGAAGGCACACATATTTATTCTTGCCTAATGTCCAATCGCGATCTGAGATAACCAGTTTGACTCCTGACCGTCACACCAAGTAATTCTTGACTTTGCCGTCAAGCTATTTGAGGTTGGGCTTGTCACCTTACCAATATGAACATATTATGTCGGAAAACTATAGGATGCAAACCACATCATTTGGAAATTTCCGAGAATGTACTCCAGTCAAAAGGAAAATAGATGCTCAAATCGGTCTAACCAAGTGTTGAGCCCACTAGGCGGTCCGACCTGGTCGCCACAAAGACCAAAGATTTTTTTACATAGGTAGTTTAGTATGCCAGTATTGTTTTAGCTTTGTTTTTACATACCTATTATATGTAAATAAATTAGAATCATTAATCTGTGTTACTTCTCCGTACCTACTCCTCTCTCTCGTGGGCACTTTTTATTTAATTAAGTCTCAGTAAATTCAGTCACCCATTTACACCCACGGTGGCCGCGCGGCATAATCCTAAGGACTATCACGCCGTGGGTCTCAGGTTCGAATCCTGGGTCTGGCAAGTACACATATTGTTTTTCAATTTGTGTGTGAGTCAGGGTATGGACCTAATAGGTTGAGCAAGTGGCTGACATCCATTTCTCGTGAAAAACAAAATCTGTTAATACAAACCTCTACTCTGTGGAGGCCCATATGATCTTATTAGGATCGGACATGGTCGAGAAAAAAAATTTAGTCAAAGCACTCTTAGGTAAGTGCGTGTTGACCTCAGTATTAGGCTATTAATTCAATTTAATAAAACGAAAATTTTATAGTTCTTTTCAGTTGAAAGTGTCCCTCGCGGACGAAATCGGTCCAGATTTAATTAATAAAAGTGAAATCGAAATATCAACGTTTTAATAAGACTTTTTCAATTGTTCATGCGATACTGCAGTTTTCCATATTATTATATCAATTCGAAGACGAACGGTACCTATTGGGAGACATCAAAATTCTTCGCCCCTTCGCGATAATGTCAATGAAATGGAATCTCATTCGTTTCGATACGACCAAACCAAAAAGACCTTCAGTGTAAAGTAGATTCAGAAAAAAATAAGATTAACGCAACGCAATGCGATGAATATCATAAAACTGTTGAAATACATAGCAATGAGCTTGCATGTCAAAACTAAGAACCCAGATAAGTAGAAAATTTCACAGGAAGGCAGTATATTTTCAGAGATTAATAATTTAATAATCATGACACTTAATAAAAGAGTTTATTTTAGAATCCATGTTCTGAAGTACTATGCAGTAAAGACACATTAAAAACTATTTAAACTAAAATAATGATAAAGAAAAAAAAAAAAAAAAAAAAATATCTAATTATTATCTACAACACAATATAATTTAATGACGATCAACAATAGTTTCAATATCACAGTGATAAGCTTTTCTTGAAGTAATTAATTTATGTCCAATAATTTTCCATACATAGCAGTAACAGTGCATTTCTGATGACATATCATTAATTAATAATGGCCTTGATTATACAATGCTAGCTAAAGTTAATAATTGGTAAATTTTAAAAATAATAAATTAAGTCGGTAAATTATATTGGGTCAAAGTGTAGGCTTTTCCATGCAGGCGGCTAGGATAATTCTCAACAAAGCCTGACGACAATTCTTACCAACCAATTAAACCACCAATATTCACGTAGTGGGATGGAGATAGGGTTGTCACAAGAAATTGCTAAACAATTATGCAGAATAATAAATTACGTTTGGTAGATATAATCAGTCAATAATAGTTTCAATGATAATATAATTGAAATACTTATGAATAATATATCTTTGGTTTCAATTGAAACTGACGATACCGACCATTCAATTCGACTGTAGAATTTTAAAACATAGCATTTTATTGTATTTTGAAGTACATAATCTCCTAATATATACCTATGCCTGTATTATTTTTTCAACATTCAAAAACCTTGCAACTATGTCTTGCCGCTGCTTTACAAATTCATTATACAGTATTCAAAAATAAATTCGAAACCATGTAAGGGCGCAACAGTTACTACCTGTAAATTTTTGATTGTGGCATTATGTACATTCAATTATAATAGTATTCTTATTGAATTATGGTCATACTGTGATTTGAAGGAGATTTTTCTTTCGTTCGGTACCTATACTACTGATAAACATAAATTGATAAAATACAATATGCACATTGTTTTCACAAGTTCAATAAATGCTTCAGTAAGTATTTTAATTGTCTAAAATTATAATTTTATTTATATTTAGTTAATTTAACTCAGGTACCTACATTTATATATTGATTTTAAATTTTTCTTGGATTTTATTTTCTCACGGTAAGTGGGTAGTATGTACTGTCACTTCCGAAAGGACGGGGGGCGTAGATTGCACTGTACCCTGTGCTTCTAGAATTAATTAATGTATAAAAAATGCAGAATTTTATTTCATATTAAGAGCTAAAATGCTTATATTCTAGTTTGTTGAAGTTGTAGAAAGGGTGACTATAAAATTGCTTGTTTGCTAGAAATTGCGACGCCTCGTAATCGACACCGTTCATGTCTCTATGAATTTGCCCTATGATGGTTCAGGACTCATGGCATTGAATCCTCTAGGGATACGATGTTTTAGACGGTAACAGTACCTACTACTTAAATAGTGCTTTGGAAATTTCTTCTTGAATAATATTACTAATGAAATCGATCTACTAAATTTATTAGATAAGTATATAATTTAAATTAAAAATGTGTATCAAATATGTATATGTACGAGTAGATCAGTACCTACTATGTTTTCAATTTTTGAACCCTTTAATAATTTTTGTATATTGGATAGTTAGCCAAGTTAGTACCAATTGGCACTGGATCTTGCGTTATTTTTGGCTCGACCGAATATCAAGGCGTTCCAGTGTGTCGAAGTGTTTCTGAAGGAATTGTCATATTACATTTCATTGTGACATGTCTGCATCTTTTCCAACGCAAATTCTTAATAAATACCGTTAATTAATTAACAAATAATAATTATTATTATTCGACACATCCTTGTTGATAATGAGTGTCAACCCTGCATAAACAATAACCGTTATAAAAAATAAACCAACAAGAAATCTTCCCGCTTGTTGTGGATGATGCAGTAATCTATACGTGGAGAGGGTCAGGACCAAGCTACTGTTTCCGCCAACAAAATATCTCACTCCACAATTAGTATCGAAGCAGAACGGATGTCTCCCGGATAATTTTAAATAACAGTTCTACGCCATTTTGACGAAACCCTTTCGGACAAGGGATAAGTTTAGCAAAATAGAGTTTCCAACCAAGCTGAGATTATGCAGAATTCAACCTCCATTAAAGTTAAGTAACTATTTAAAATCAATTTAGTCTCAGTTACACCGTGCCAACCAAACATATTTCGTCGTTGAATTAATTTTCATTTCTGTACCATTTCAAAGTATAAATGTTGTAATTGTGTTGCATAATTAAACAACCACCTTTTTAACAAATCTATGCGGTGTTTTATTTCATTGCTCATTTCTATTTGTAAAATTTAAACTTTCTAAAGGCGCCCAAATATAATATTTTTATATAACAATTGAGGTTACAATGGGCATTTATTAAAGTTAATTGCAGAATGAGGCATTCTTTGCGGAAAGTTCAAGTTCACCGAAAGCCGAGTCTATACGCTTTGAGATTAAGAAGTACTATTTATTTCATATTCTATCCATAAACTAGCTGGCATTTCGTTTTAACTATATTACAATAATTCATTGCAATTTAAACTCATTATTATATCGTATCAACAAAAAGTCGAATATAATGGAGTGTGGCTTTCAAGTTTAAATTGTATTTTTTTATAACATGCTATGTAATTATGTAAACGTAAAGTTAAATAAGTCTCAGATGAGACTTCGTAGCTTAATAAAAAAAACAGTGCAAACGTTAAAAACACTTTCTTATCTGATATATCGATAGGTAATTGAAAATTATATATAATGCATATTTATTATGTTAGTATAAAATTATAGTAATACAAATCGAATTCATAAAAACATGTTTTAACGTTGGGCTTAGAATTTTGACAATCGAATTATGTAGATTTAAAGAAAAAATATCAACTGGTTGGTTTTTTCAAGCACATAATAATTAGTTCACTATTAAAAAGTATCAGTCGACTTACAAACATACCTGGTCCTTTTGTTTTTTAACGTAGTTTTCAATTGTTTCAGTTACCACAAATGTGTAGTTTTCCTTCTTCTTCAACGAGCATTTCCATATTTTAATCAATCTGTTTAGGTCTTTGTTACCCTAAAATCTACTCCAATATCGTAAATATTTGTATTTAATTCAATTAATTCAAAACAAATACACGTACACGTTATAACAAGGGCAGTGATTTGTGCCAACCCTGTTGGTGGTGGAGGCAATCCAACACAGAAAGCGAGAGCGCGCAATTAGCGTCCACGAGAACTCATTAGAGCTACTGGCCAGCCAACTCCACGAATCGCGACACTCGTCTGCATGAACCAACCAAGTATTTTTGTTTGCATTATATCTCCACTAAATAAATGCTTAACGGCCCACGTGCTCGTCGTAGGTCAAAATTGAGTTTTTATTGTATTTTCAAACCATGATCCTGGACACTCCTTAAACGTTGTAGATAATCTATTTATATAATTTTGAAGCCTTATTATCCTTTATAGTTATTTTAAACATTTGATTACTGCATAAAGTATTTTTGTTACATAAAATAGTATTCTTTTAAACCTCTCGCTCTAATGTTTTACAATATAGTCATATTTCGGTACATAACTGTGCAGTGGTGTTAAGATTTTTTACATTTATTAATTTTTAAACGCATTTATAAAACCATTAGTATAATTTATTACGAGATAATTTTTGTAAAATATTCACGATAAAAAATTATATTGATAATCTCTGTGATCCCAAATTTGACAAGAATTAGGCATTTTATTATTCAAAAAATCGGCAAGATCAACACATTTGAAGATAATTCTAAAGATACTTATTATAAGCTATGTTTTCGACCATTCAAGTGTGATAAACATCTTATGAATAATGATTGCTTTATAATAATTATTGACCTAAGAATAAGGTTGTGTTTTTTTGAAATACGCCATTTCTTTTGTCATTCCCCAGTGGTTAAGCTACAACATACGGCCGTAGCCATAAATTGACAAACTATAATTGAAGTAGGGAGTAAAATGATATTGACGCGCGTGTTTGAACATGTACCGTTTAAAAAAAAAATTAAAAAAATCGGTTAGGTACATGTTCAAACACGCGCGTTAACATAATTTTACTTCCTACTTTAATTAGAGTTTGTCAATTTATAGCTACGGCCGTGTGTTGTAGCTTAACTACTGGGGAATGCCAAAAGAAATGGCGTATTTCAAAAAAACACTACCTTATTCTTAGGTCAATAATTATTATAAAGCAATCATTATTCGTAGGATGTTTATCACACTTGAATGGTCAAAGACATAGCTTATAATAAGTATCTTTAGAATCATCCTCAAATGTGTTAATCTTGCCGATTTTTTGAATAATAAAATGCTTAATTCTTGTCAAATTTGGGATCACAGAGATTATCAATATAATTTTTTATCGTGAATATTTAACAAAAATTATCTCGTAATAAATTATACTAATGGTTTCATAAATGCGTTTAAAAATTAATAAATGTAAAAAATCTTAACACCACTGCACAGTTATGTACCGAAATATGACTATATTCTAAAACATTAGAGCGAGAGGTTTAAAAGAATACTATTTTATGTAACAAAAATACTTTATGCAGTCATCAAATGTTTAAAATAACTATAAAGGATAATAAGGCTTCAAAATTATATAAATAGATTATCTACAACGTTTAAGGAGTGTCCAGGATCATGGTTTGAAAATACAATAAAAACTCAATTTTGACCTTCGACGAGCATGTCCCCCCTTAATGATTCTGAGAAAGCATTAACAAGCGACAGTGCCGGAGATTCGGACCATGACCGACAGTTGTTTATTTTCTGTAAGTGCCTATACAATGTAATAGATTCCAAAAAGTAATGTTTGCTGAAATATAATAATATATTGGTGTGCATTATTTCCTGTATAGTTCATTAAATTTATACTTGACATAACCAGAGGTCGGCAACTTTTTCAGACTGATGGGCCCACATTCAACTTTTTATTTTAAGAACTGTATAACATAGTGAGAATAACAAATTTATAATTTCAATATTTAGGCATTTATTTTATATAAATACTTATTTTAATTTAAAAAAAATATATTTTTTAAAAAGCCAAATTATCTAAATATGTATACCAAATTGAAAACCTTTGGTGCAATACGAATTAAAGCATTCAGATGTTCATCTTCTGGTAACTATTTTGTTTTGTAATCATCGAGTATCGTAGTGTGTTGTAAATCAAAAAAATTCACCTTTAGTTAGTTGGTTTGTTGCGTTATTGGTGTCTACATTAAAATAATTCAAACACATACGTATTTCGCTGTATTTAAAAATATTAATATTGTTGACAATACATTTTGTATATTTTTAATAAATTGTGTTTGCCATCTAACTTCAGATACAGATTTGCAACATTTCATATGGTATAGATTTTCTTCTAATCATCTTATTCATATAATTATGTACTTACACTTTACTAGGTAGGTGGTATTAAACAAAATCAACATATTATGAACCGATGAATTTTAGTATGGTAAACCATAATAAATTATAAAATAACCGCTATAGAAATATAGCGGTTATTTTTAGGTTATAATATAGGTGGTATTAAACAAAATCAACATATTATGAACCGATGAATTTTAGTATGGTAAACCATAATAAATTATAAAATAACCGCTATAGAAATTTGGTTGGATACAATAAATAAACTATTGTCCTCCAAATTGGCATCATCAAAAGCAGGTTTGTTCTGCACATACTTTGGTTTTATTAGTTAGTTTTCGGGTACCTACATGTCATAGATCAATAAAAGCAAGAATGGCAGAGTTCGTACTAGTCTCGCAAGTTTTCTGAAGCCATGGATCGCGGGTTCGTTCACGCAGTTGGAAAAAAAATTATGATATTTTTTAATATATTTTTGGTCTAATAACAGATCCCAATGGGTTTGGAAAATGGTTAATAGCCATTCCTCGTACAACAAAGTATGTTCACATACACCTCACTCTCTGCAACCCAACATCCTCTACTTAAAAGCAAAAATGATAATTTATGTACATATTTTTACAACCTTTTCCCAAACCTACGTAGGTAGGTACTTAGGTAATTTATATTATTTCAAAACAAATAACAGAATGAAAACACATAAATTTGAAAAATCTCAAAATTATTTCAAATACTGTCCGAATGAGTCAGCTCTCCGTTTTTCTAGAATCTTTTCTAATGAGATTTTTTCAAAACTATGTATTTTCATTCATCATTCATCTGACAATTTTAAATCTTAATTATTAGTACTTAAATAAAAATTACGATTATTTTATGTAAATGAACCTAAGTAATTCGACAATAATCACGCAAGTAGGTACCAGTGGCAAAGGGTAGGCTGTTAAGGTCCGACATAAATAGAGCACACTAAACTTTGTCAGTCATAATAATATTACGTACTTATTTGTTTTCATTGAAGACTACAAATTGCAAATAGTGTTGGTTAGTTTTTAAAGATCAATTTAAACCCTAAATAAATCAAGCCACGATAGATAATAATCAAAATAAATTCGTCTATCTATAAAATATCTAAACTTATGCCATTATCGTATTATTAATATAATATACCTACATAATATAGTTAACAGTGTTCTAAATCTTTCGTTTCATATTGGTATTCCTGAGCGATACCGGCAACTTGAGAGGTTAGTGAACGTTCCAGCCTCACAAGTCCATATTGAATTGCCAGCGACGACTTAATTAATCCGGGTGAGACGGGCGGATTCTGGTGCCATTAGGAATGGGAGAAGGCAATCTCATCGCTTGGACCAAGACAGCCAATAGACAATGCGCTCCTCTGTGTATCACTTTAATGAACTAACCATAAAATTATCTATGCTCCACGTAGCGGCGATATGGCTTAATTACTACCATAAATAGGGATATCCGATTGAATTCTGGGTAAGCTACAAATAAATACAATTAAATTTAGATACACAGATGTATGTTAATTATTTATTAAATTATCGTTTTGATATATTGTATTAAATCCTATAATATAAAACTTATCATGATGGTTTTGTGCTTAGATACATTTTTGTAAAAGGGATTAACAAATAAAAGAACTTTAAATTGTTAATACACTTAAAAGTATAAGACATCGCGTAGATATCTAAGCTTAGTCATCAATCAAGAGAGTGCTAATGTAATAAACCCATAACCTTCTTATGTTTTTTTTTTTTGTTAATATTAATGTCCTTAATGTCGGTAATCAAAAATAGGGAATATTTCACATCTCGGAGTCCCGGGATTGAAAATTCTATATAGAACTGCGATCTTTAATCACGATGACACAAACTATATATATCACAAATTGAATAATAGTAATTATTTTGATACTTGATAATACAATAATATAATACGTTATCAACTAAAACTTAATCTTAAACACATGTTCAATTTTAACGTAAACATCTTTTATGAGCACTAACCATGTTTCAAAACTATTGTAAAAGAAGTCGAAACACATCATTTCACTATAGCATAGTATTATGCTTAAAAGCTAGTTTGAAACACGAGGAGCTTAAAAGCTAAGCTCGTCTAATCAATCCATTACAAAAAGTGATAAAGCTGCAACTACCGTTTTCCAGTGCGTCGACATCCTGAACCTTTCGGCATATATTTTTTTCTGATAAATATTAATTTCTTATTATAGTTATTTTAAATTACTAGTAAATCATTGTTTTATTATAGTAAATTGGCATACTTAGTTAAAAAAAACTCTCCATTTACATTTACAAAGCCATTATCTTCCACTTCTTTTCTATAGTAACCGTCAGATTTGATTAATTTTTAGTTTCAACAAATATTTTATTATGCTGAATAGTAATGCGAAGTTAAACTTTGTTGTTTTAAAATTGTATGCCCATAAAAAAATATCAAAATGGTGTAATGGGCAATTATTGTTTTTTAATTACCGTCTGATTAGATTAATTTTCAGGACATGTATTTTATGGTGATGAATACTAATTTTAATTTTAATTTTAATTTGATATTTTATTATTAGAAGCCTATAAAATACCAATATGGCGGCCAAAAACTCAAAATGTTTATTTTTTGTGATCTAATTGAATATTTTTTACATAGTTTCTATATTAATTAAGTGTAATCAAATGTTCTCATAATTCGTCGGTCCCTATTAAAAAAGTCGAATCTGAAATTTTGTCATTTTCGGATTATTACGTAAAAGTTATTTAAACACTTTAAACATTTATACCACAATCACAGTTTTTTTGTTTGTTTGAAAAATTTTAAGATACTCAAGTTAAAAATGACGGATCTACCGAGAGAGTCCGAATAATAATGTCGGTTCTTACCAACCGACATTGTTGGCTGGGCGTGGGTGAGCAAGATGCGTCGGATCTGACAGTTGCTGCTATGTTCACCGGACAGACGGATGTTTGTATAAACGTTTAGAAAAGTTTCTATAACCCGTATTTTTATTCATTATGGCAAGCAATAGGTCACAAAGGATGAAACATCTTTGATTGCTCGTACTGAAAAATAGCATTTTGCAGATCCGACTTTTTTAATAGGGACCGACGAATTATTTTTATCCAGCACGTAAAGAGTAAATAAAAATATACCAATAGCAGTTTTAGTAAAATGCAAAGGTCATAATTCCAGACAAAGATCCAGTGGTAGTTTAAAATACATTGAGGCAAGAGTATCTAAGAGGCTTGGAGCCACTCCTTATGTGTAATAAACCACAATAGGGTGTTAAAAATACAGAAAAAGTATCAGATTTTTGTATTATTTTGAATAATTTTGGTACCTACGAAACGACCGCCATGGACCATAACCCAGAAGAACAATAAATCTAGTCATTATTTAAAATATGCTACTTTTAACATTCAGTATTATTATTGGTAGGTAGGTACCTACTGTTATTAATATACTATAATATTTCAGCAATCCTCTTCTGATCACTGATAAGTATTCAAAGCAAGCTTTTGAAGCAGACGAAGCTTTAATAGCCTGCAGCTTTCTTTGTAGTGTATGTATACCTACACAAGTGATATAATACACGTTTTAACATAGTCCACATATACAAGGTAGTAGTAAAACATTGTGATATTATATACTAACAATGGACCACACGCAAGCTCTCTTTACGATTGAGAATGAGCATTCAGCAGTTCTTAACTTCTCATTAAAATCTAGATGAAGAGTACATTTCGCCGAATTATTCCGGTATTACTTTATTCAACAACTCGGTCTAAACAGGGTACTTATATTAAAATGTTTAAATATTTATAATAAATATAGATAATATATTATCTACACAATTTGAATACGTGTATTAAATAAGGCTCTAAGTACCAAAAAGTAGTATTGCCTGTAGTTACAAAATACCGAGTCATTGCAGTAAAATTTCATGAAGCAGATCTTTTGAAAAATTTAGTTTTACAGTGTGAAGCAATCACGGCAGCTTCTATAATTTTAGGTATTAAGAATTCGCAAGTGTCAACACACCATCATCAGCTATTTCATATTGAATGCCGTTGACCACTGCAGTGCTACTTACACCATTATAAATAAAACACGCCAACGGACTTACAACGTCGACAGGTTTAATTATTGTGCTGTATTTTATGACTTGCTTGAGGCACTTAGACTATAGTTGAAGTTATTGGCGTTGGTATGTAGAACATTTTTCTACAAAAATGTCAGTTTTTATTTTTTTGGTACTTAGCGCCTTAATTAATACACGTATTCATTTGATGGTTTTCACCAATCGTAGGGGAGCAGTATAATTCGAAAACATTTTAAGTAAATATAAGTATGATATTGGATAATGCAATTAAATATTTAAAGCAGCAAAGGCGTGGGTAGAATTGGCTATGTTACCTGACAAATTGAGCAGAGCTGTCGACATAAATAAATATTCTAACAAGAAAAACACGTAACATATAAAGTGTATAGGTTGGACAAATAATTATGGTCTCCCTCATCCCAATATTTCCCTCATATCTATAATCCAAATTATTGTCACAAGTCCAGGCGCAACTCATCTAAGAGTCATCAGTCGACCGTTATTAGGTAATAAATAAACTTCAGTTAAATCAGAACAATCAGCGCATCTAGGCGTGTTACAGTTTGATCGTCGTTAACGAATAATTCAAATCGCATACAGAGTGATTCAAAAAGTTATGTGCAGACCACGAGCGTAACTGTTGTTGAAAACATAATTCTATTCGAGTTGCAACTCAGTAAATCAAACCACCTGTCAAGCCGTGTTACCGGCACAGGGTGTCTCCTCATTTATCATAATATAGCCAAGTGTACCGTTTGAGTACCTACTTGGACGTGAGGGCATACACCAGTGACCAGCTTCAGCTAGATAGCTGAACATCAATAAGGTTAGCACCTGGACTAACTCCCGTATAACCGCCCCCCCTAGTCTCCACACCCACCATCACAATCATACAAAAATGACAGTCCACTAAAAAGCGCCACCAAATACTTTTATATTTTGATATTCTGGGGATAAAGGTGAATGTGTCAGAATACTTTGGCAAAACGGTCTCTACCCAAAGAATAAACACAATGAGGATGTATTGTTTATGTCGGTAATCTAAACTATAATGATGGTATTTGGCTTTCTGTACCAGATTTCCGATTAAAATAGCATTTAAAATACTTTGAACAATTATGTGGTTGTTTTATTATGTTTAATAAGTACCACTTAAATGCTAACAATTGCTTCTCGCATGTATTGCATTATGCAGATCTTAGACCAGAGCTTCCCGAACGGTGTGCCGCATGAATTGGGAAGTGTAACGCAAAATAGTGTTAGTTGTGTCTAGTAAAATTCGCGACTCGTTGCAAGTATTGGAAAAAGAAATCAAAGCTAACTATTTTTTTCAGCTAATACTTGTATTTCAATGTTTAGTTGATGTTTAAACTACAGTGACACTCAAAATTTCGATTGTTTGAATGGCATATTTCGCATAAATAATGTCAATTTACTTAATTTGAAATAATTACAAGATAAAAAGAACTTTTTATATACAACGTTTTTAAATTTTCTGTTGAATCATATAAACTTGACTAGCTTAAACGATCAAAAAATGTACTTGTAGAAATAATACAGAAATGTCACTTTGACATGTCATATTGATTTCCATAGTAACGCACGTATATATTAATAATTTAGTTGCTAGGACCCCAGACCCCTAGCAACCAATAATGGTGTCGAAATAACTTTTCATGCAAAACAGAATTAACTGAAAATGAATTCAATTCTACTTAAAGATGGCTAAAAGTATTAAAAGAATGCATTGGCATCGTGTTCTAATATATTCTACAAGTTTCAAATGTCTAGCTAGTCGGGACGTTAGTTAAAAATCGATTGCAAGATTTGTACCGGACAAAGAACCACCGGACAAATTAATAAGAATACGAGCTAAGAAAACCGTTGTAAATTTGTCAAAACCTCGAAATCCCTCTTAAACGAAAGCGAATATCTCATTGACACACGTATAATGTATTAATATGAAAGTTTAACATATCGATTGTAGAAAGGAAAAACGACTTAACTAAAACACACAAACTAAATTTTACAAGAGGCAAAAAGACGTTTTTGTTACGGTTTTCGGTCAACGTTAAAATACAAAATAGATATAACCGTGAAGTGCATGATAATTAATAATTTGGTTTTTATACTCCCAATCTGACATTAATTATTGAGTAAATAATTGAAGAACGAATTTAGATAATAAACCGGCATTTGCAGCTTACATCTTTTGGATACGAAAAACCAGTTAGTTCTTTTCACCACTTGAACTAAACGCAATTATTTTATTCAGAAGTGAAGAGATCTAAGCCACAAAAAGTACATAAAAAATCAATTTATTACAAAAATGAATTAACAATATTAATAATTGATAGCTTATTATTGTATTGTATTGTAGAAAGTGTTGTTAAAAATATTATTTAAGGAAGTGATCGCGAAAAAACACAAAATTTACAAACACCCATACCTCAGAATTTTGAAAATATGGACTAGCTGTATTCACCTCCAAGGCGACGATTTAGTCGTGCACAATGTTATTATCCTTTAGAACCTATTTTGAAAAACGGGTTACGTCCTTTTTCCTTTATACAGTCGAATTATTTTAATACGTAGTTAATATACCTACCGGTTTAATAATAAAATGGTATATTTTTATTGATTATTATTAATATTCCAGCTTCCATACACGTACTGTGGCCAAGGTAATAAATGCATCGATATGGAATGTAAGTACCTATTTGCAATATTATTATGATTGAAAACTAATTAAATATTTAAAATTCATATCTCGCGCGGTTTTTTAGTATACAAGTTTAATAAAATATACGTAGATAAATCAGTACGCACAGTCCAAAAATCACCACGGTCGTGATCAAAAAAGGTAACCGTGAGACTTCTTTTATCGCCTCCTGCAGAAACAAGACGTACAATCTTACAAACGTGTGTCAGAGGATTAACTTAAGATTTAATAATTCATATCATTATTCTAGGTATTATGCGTTGTATTATATTAATTGTTGTTTAACTTAATAAAACACGCAAAATTTGAATTCAATACTGGTGAATACTAAAGATAGATTAGATAAACTTAACCAAAGTGGAATTTATCTATTAAGTTGTGACTCTTGTGATGCCAAATATGTTGGACAAATGGGACGATCTTTTAACACTGGGATCAAAGAACATTTAGCCTGTGCTAAAAATGGTAATGATTCTTCATATTTTGGAAATCATTTATGTTTAAGTAATCACTCGTTTAATATCATTAAAATTTTTAAAATCCTGCATTTGAATGAGAAATCTATAAAATTGGATAAACAAGAAATCCTTTAGATTAATAGGTATAAATTTTTGCCCAATTCTAATTTGTTAAATGATCAATTATATTTTGTATCTTCTTCGTTATTATACCCTATTAAATATTTGGGATTGTTATATCATAACTTTATGTATTGTGCATTATTTATTATTTTAATTTTGACTCATATTATATTAGTTGTAATTGTTTTTGTATTCGATCTTACTTCAATTGATAATACCTATTGTTTATTTTATTTTTTATATATTTTTTATTATAAATGTTGACTAATTATAAATAATTGTTGATATTTATGTTATTGTAAGTATTGATTTTTTCATATTTTGTGTATTGTTAATATTTTAAAATAATTTGTTTAGTTCCCCTGATTTAGTATGAAATATTAATGTCCAACCTCATTAATTTTAAATTAATTTGTTATTGGGAAGGTATTATTGGACGGATAATTTATGTACCTATTGTTATATTATTTATGTCGCTTTGGATTTTGTTTGATAAATATTGTTTTAAAAAAAATGTATTCTGTTGAAAATGTCCCTCTGAGGCGGACAAAACCGGTCCTAATTTATTGATTAAAAGTGGAATAAGTACTACAAAAAATTGCGTTTTATTAAATTAAACAGCAATACAATACAGTTCCACCGTGAATTGGCAGTTAACAAAATAAAAGAAATTGTTATATTAAGTTAACTTATTAAAAATCATTTGTGTTGCTGTTGGTTACATGTAAATTGTAGGTAAATCATTTCACCGTGGCACAGTTCGCCGTGAGTTATCTTATTAGAAAGAGATTACCTTATACTATACTTTCTCCAATTTTATTAGATTCAATATGAACATTAATTTAATTTTCATAGCTGATTTTGGTAAAATTCATGAATTCAAGAATGAAAACCTAACCTAACCTAACACATAATCCAGTACCTATATGGGCTATTTTCAAAATTTGTTTGCTGTTGGCTTCCTGTAAAGTGTAAAGCGACAAAAACCGTGTTTTATTTAGACATGAATTTTATGGCAGTACTATACGACCCAAAGAGGTTGGACGGTCTTTAATACAATATGCTACTTATATATAATTATATATACTTATACTTTAATATGCTACTAAGGCCAATTATCTTGCATTTTAAAAAATTGCGGCGTCTTACTGCGGGCGTGAAGATATATTCACATAATTTTTGCTGTCCGTATGATTAGCTTCATTATTTTTGTTATATATACACTAGAATCATTTTTAATTTTATAATTTCCCTGTGCTCTTCTCTCCCCGGCACTTTGCATTAGAAAGTAACTTTAAACTCAGTCAGAACTCACTTTGAGCGTAGCAACCTTAGTCCTGGGTATCTTCTCCTAGGGCATTCCCGGCCTAAAACTGAACTAGATGATTCACATCGCCAATGTGCCACGTGATACGCCGGGTGTGGTGCGTGGCGGGTTTTGGTTTGGAGGGATTAACTTCAATGGTCTTTAATATACGGCCATATATTTAAGATATAACATTTCACGGCGAGCTGCATACGCACAAGTTTCCGGACATGAAAAATCATTCGTTTTGCTGTCTTAATCGTTAACATAATAAACCATTGATAGAATAGTAGTATTTTATCCCTTAACCTTCAAATTGAAATTAATATCTCCGTATCTTTTTTTGTTGGTACCGGAAAAAATCATATGAAAGGTCACAACCTGTATGTATATATTCCAATTCGCTTAAATTAACGTATATTAACACAGCATGGACATTATAAATTATTAATATTGTTTCCTATATTTCATATAAGATTCCATATAATATAGCATCCTCAAAATTCATTGGACTGACAGGGTGACAAATGTTAAACTTCTCAATCGAATGGGAAATGACTGAGGAGTTTTGCATTGTATCAAAACTAGAAAAATGCAGAACCTCGCCCACACGATGAGAAGACACAGCATTCCCCAACTTTTCATTCAAGAAAGATCTAAATTTAGTTAATCAATAATATCGGTACTGTTCGGTTATCAGGAATACAGCGGAAAACACATTTTGAAAATAGCCGATAAACTGGATTATTTGTTAGGTTAACCTAACCAAACACAACCTAACCTAACCTAAACTAACCCAAACTAACAAATAATCCAGTATATATACAAACAATCCAGATAATATCTTGTATTTTTAGAGTCGTGCGACTGCTTCGCCAGATCATCTCACGAGCAGTGACGTCCCGTGGGGGTAGGCACATTGAGCGTCGCTTGGGGGCGGCAGTTCCTCAAAGGGTGGCAAATCGAGGAGAATCATTAGGTATATATAGAAAGCTACCTAAACTTAGTAATAACGGAAATATCTTCCCATTAAAAAAATCAGTTCACTGGTTGGAAACAATTAATTAATTAGATAAGTACTATACAATTTTCAACAGGACTGTATTTTTTTTGTCGGGTTCGCAATGTCTAGTTTACTTCCGTTGTCCTTGAACGTCACGTTCTTCACAGTCACTCGCGAGTTATGGAAGTTGTCAGGTGTATTTTTAAATGTACCTATCTGAAATCGTAGACTCGCAATATTGTCTATTGAAGCAGAGATGTCATTTAAATTAGATTTAGTAGTATAGGTACCTATATCTTGTTAGTTATGTATCTATAAAATACAATTCTTAGATATTGGAGTCATGAAAGAATGATAAAAAGTATTGTATAAAAAAATGTGGCGGCATTTTGTCTAGGGACGTCACTGCTCACGAGTCACGATAATACTATTGATTCTGAGTGATTCCCTTGATTCTTGTTAATATAATATTATGAAAAAACCTATTTCGTTACATAATTATTTTATTTTAAGCCCAGCGCTCGAAATGGACAAAATTACTGACTGGAGCGTTCTGTAATTTTCCGTAAATATTAACATATTTATGTATTTTATATAAAACAACAAAAGTGTTAGATTGCTTGTTATATAACTGTCAAACTCAGATGGTCAAATTACCACTATCTTTAATTTATGGTATCTAAGATTAGAGTATGTAAATGTTGTTAGCGCCATTCAAAATCAGTGTTTATGACACGTCATAAATATTATTTTTTACCACGATTCCATAATCCTTTAACAAATATAATATATAACATAAGTGAATTTAATTACTTGTTAATCATACACGAACCGGAACACAACATTTAATATTAGCCGCACTACAGTGCGCTCTGGTCATTTCATGCGCTAATCACACTCCCTTTTCCTTGTCATCTGTATGGAACCATCAACAGTATCCGGAAACAACTTAAGGATGTCTTTATGTGAAAGTCGAAAAACAACAGCTGTTATATAATTTATAATATAAACACACGTTTGTAATATATCTATTGAGTAAAAAGAACATAACAAGTTAATTTTTGTGAGAAATTTGCATAATTTAATGAAATTTCGGTGAGTAATTAATTTCAAAACACTCTCAGGTAACACGTAACGTAGAATCCCTTTTTTAATTAGCGAAAATAATAATTATAATTAATTAGTTACATAAATAAATACAAGACCCGTGAAAAGAAAAGCATTAATCACTTCTTCGAAATGAATTATTAATTAATATGCTAATCCCATGTTCATGTAAGTAATACTTTAATTACGCACCAACTAAGTTCCATTACAGTTAAGATAAATTATATCGACTTTGTCAGTATTTCGAATTAATCATTTTTAATTTATATGCAATGTATGTATAACCACGTATTATCATCATCATCATTTAGGATTAATCCACTGCTGTATGAAGGACTCCCTTAGCTCCCCACACTCTTCTCGGTCCCAAGTTATCTGCTGCCAAGTGCATCCACCGAACATTATGAGTTTGTCTATCCAGTGGGTTTTAGGGCATCTCTGTGGGCGTTTAGTGCCCCATGGGTACCACTGTATGTCCAGTGGTTGTCCACTCGCCGAGGGATATGTTCAGTCTATTACCATTTCATCTGCCTAGCGACATTTACCACATCATACTCTTGTGTGCTTCCTAATCCATTGGTTTATTTTGTGCAAAATAAACCTTTCCATGCCATATTTTTTGGTTATATTATATTGAACACGTATATCTCTATATATATAAAAATCTCGTGTCACGATGTTTGTGGTCGAACTCCTCCGAAATGGCTCAACCGATTTTTATGATTTTTTTTATGTATATTTGTTAGGTATGAGAATAGGTCAACAAGTATATTTCATACCGCTAGGTGATTAGGGTATCTCTATCCAGAAAATTTTTTCTTTTATTTTTTTGAAAATTTCTTTTTGTATTTTTTTTATTATTTTGCATAAAAAAATACCTCTAACCCCAAATTTTCACCCTCCTACCCTTACCGTCTTATTTTTTAATTGCGATTTTATTATTTTTGTATGAACAAATTTTACCGTAGTTCGTATTTCAAACAGAACGAAATTATTTATGTTGTTGAATGACAGATGGCGCTACGTCCGAGAAGAATTCAAGATAAGTGTCGCGTCATTTTGACATTTCATTCGGCATATCACAACGCAGTGCGTGCAAAATTTTGTACGATTTATTTTAATTTATCTATTTTTATGTGCGTGTATTACAGTGCACAATGCCATCAAGAAGCAAGGGGGGCCATTTGGGCTGTCGAACGAATAAAGCAACAAACATGCGAAATAGTAGAGCAGAAAGAACAGACGAACAAATCCAACAAGATAACAAAAACGTGCGTGTAAGCATGTCATAATTGCGTGCATCCCAATCACAAGAGGCACGAGCTGAACGAAATCAACAACGACAATTGGAACGGAGCCAAGCGCGCCGGTTGGTAGTTAACACACGCAGAGCAAATGACCGACAACGCCAACAAGTACATCGAACATTTACATCCGCTTCGTTCCTTCGTCTCGCATTCGAGTACGAGCCAGATATTGAATATTCCGCTCATCCGAAAGTACTGATTGGTGCTATGGACAAAGAATGTCCCCATTGTCATGCGCTCAAATTCAAACATGAGTCAGCCGGGATGTGTTGCGCATCAGGAAAAGTGCAACTACCAGAAATTGAGATACCACCAGAACCATTGAACGGCTTGCTCATCGGCACGGTTCCAGATTCAAACCTGTTCCTGAAGTCCATTCGCACATTCAATTCATGCTTCAAAAAGACTTCGTTCGGAGCAACAGAAATAGTTCACAATACTGCGGCAAATGGTCAACAATTCCATTCTACGTTCAAAATCAAAGGCCAAGTATACCACAAAGTAGGCTCATTGCTGCCAATGCCAAACGAATCACATAAATTTTTACAAATCTACTTCATGAGCGGTGAGGACATCAATCATGTGGATGCACGTTGCGGCTACAATAGCCTCAATTCGCCTTATGCCAGGCGCATCGTCGGCGAACTGGACGCCCTGTTGAATGAGCACAATGAATTATTGAAATTCTTCAAAGCACACATGCACGAATTGCAAAGTGGCAATCACGCTATTGTCATCAATCCTGATAAAACACCAGCTGGAGAGCACGTGCTTCGATTCAATGCGCCTGTTGTTGACGACATTGCTGGAATCATGGTTGGCGACCGCACATCGACGCGAGAAATCGTGATTCGAAGAAGAAACAATAATCTGGAGTTCATCGCTGACACACACCGTTCATACGACGCTCTCCAATATCCGCTAATTTTCTCGAAGGGACAAGACGGATATTGCATAAACATTAAACAACGAGATCCTGTCACAGGTAATTCATTCATTATGAACATCATTACTCATTTTGAATTGAGAAAATGAATGGTTAATGTTTTAATCGGCGGTCATCGTCTGCAGCGCTCTATTCCTCTTTCTGTCATATATCCTATCCCCACACACTTACGATACATTCGTTATTTTTTATTTAACAACCAAAATATTCACTAGAAATAATTTATATGGCAGAACAACGTTTGCCGGGTCAGCTAGTAATAATATAATATTATCAGACATGTCCAAAATAGGTTATGATGTACTATCCAGTATCAAAACTGCCAGTGATTAACCGCACTCTCTCAATATCATTCTTCACTTCAACTTAAACAAACTTATTATATTTGACTGAGCTTATGGTAAAATTAATTACAAATGACAGGGTCTTCCACAAAACCTGAAAAGTTAGTTATAAATCAATAGGTATGTATTTGAAAATAGAATATGCTTATTTCCGTTGTTGGTGTTTCAGACGAGAAATGGACACAAATAAGCTGAACCGTAACATACTGTGTTAAATTTCACTGCAATTCTCAAATTGGGATTTTTTTGTTTAGACATAAACTTCCAAAATGATTCTTCTCCTGTTAGGACCTTCAGAAGAAATGGAATTTTCAGAATTAATCTTTCATTTTCAAGAGACAGTTTTTTCAATGAGTAATTTTCATACATAGTTACTGCACTACTACATTCATTTTTTGAAACTCATCGTATCTATTTTCAAACTCATTAATAACAGACAAACCTCTTACATATATTTCTCTGTTTGACAGGCTTTTTGACTCAGTGGCGAAGGTTGGAGATAGGCTGTTATTATCCGACATAAATAGTGTACTTTGTTAATCATGCGTATTTTTTTCATTGAACCAAGACTACAAATTGCAGATAGTGTTGTTTAGTTTTTAAAATTCAATTAAACCCTGCATAAACCAAGCGTAATCAATACTTATTTATTTTGGCTATTTCGTCATATACCACGTGAGAGCAGGGAAAAATGCTTTAAGTGCAGAAGTAACCTACGAGCTTCAAGAGAATGATAGGCGAGCATGCCTTGGAGAAAGTTAGTCGGAAAATACTCGTTTGAGAAACTGTCAAAAGGAAAATAATTATATACATTAAAATAAAGATGTGGAATTTTTTTTTTGAACACGCTCTAAAACAAGCTTATAGGAAACCTCGTAAGGACTCCAGATAATGGACCCATACTCAAGAATACTCCGTATTAACGACACAAAATAGTGTAACGTAAAACAGTTGGATACACCCTACCAAGGTTCTCAGCCTATTAGGAATTTCTATGTATGGTACGACGTACGGAAGATGTTTTTCTGAACTTATCAATTCTTAACATTATCATCGAAGGGTACACTATTCGAAGAAACAATTCTTTCAGAAATATGTATAAATTAGGAATGTATCATAATCCGTGTATCGGAGTGTACAATACAACTGCCAGACGATCAATGGCTCGCATATTGCAACATGAAAACCATGCGAGTGAAATATATTTGTTAAGCAAGATCTCGACTTTGATCAGGATGACTACTCCAACGTACATAATAAATGCTCGTATAAAAACCATTACGGGCAACTGCACAATGTCCTCACTAGGGATTCCAATCCTGGGATCCCGGGATCCCGAGCTTTTTTTGATACCTATGAATCCCGAGATTGATAAACATAATCCCGAAACTTTCGGGATTGATTTTTTTATCAATTTTTGTGGAAAATAAAATAAAAACGAAAATATAACAGAAAAATGATTTTAATAACAAATAACTACATTAGAAATAAACTGAGTTTGAATGAAGTTTGATTTATACCCATGTGTAAATTGCCGATTAATTTAATTTTTTCACATAAATTAGTAAAAATGAGGAAGATTGAGAAAAAAACAATGCTTCGCACTATTAACAAAGTAATTCCACCATGATCTCATACGTTGTATGGCAGTTTCATATTTGGCTGACTAATTAGATTTATGAAGCGGAAAGGCCATAAATACACCATGATTTGCTTTACTATTTCAAATCTCGCTAACCCATTCATAAGTCTTTACTATCAGAAACAGCAATCTCATATTAAATTCACATTATTATTTATATTAAGTACAATATTATTTACTCCATTAAACTTCCAACTTCCAAGATTGAATGTATACAATATTAACAATAAATGTCTCAAATAGTATAAATTATACTAGATTTATTTTTGACCGATTTTATCAATATTATTTGTAAATATAAAATTTTTATATTAACAATGGAAAAAAATGCCAATCCCGGGATCAAAATTTTGGCTCGGGATTGGATTCCCTACTCATCACATCACAAACCACTCAAAACACCCTTCGATCTACTATCAACAAAGTTATTTTGAAATATATAAAACATAATATTTTAAATGAATAATAATAATTACTATTGGACTCTACTGGATGATGTACTTATTTTATTGTATTCAATATGTCATTTTATTTAACATACAAATGATAATATTATTGCAAACAATCCAGTAATACGACTTGGGCTAATTTAATTCACTTTGGATAAACAAAATCTTTATTATGCATAGAATCGTATAAATTTATAGAAATTAATAATATAGATACGCACATAACAAGAGTGGCTTCATAAATAAATTAATATTTAATTAAAAAATAGATGGATAAATTAATTAATAATGAAGATTTTTATTAAATGTCACGTCTACTCATTGCATAAATAATATTTTATTATTTTTCCTTATCAGGATTATTTCGATAATCGAAGTCTATTAAATTGCAATATATTAATATTTTTCTATAAATATGGCAAGTAGATAATTTATGATAATTAAAATATTATGAAGCAATAATATTATTATTAATGCCAATCATTAGACCTATATAATAATTAGGTATAATCCTAAATAAATCGCATCATACAACCAGAGATTTTATATGAAAAATGCAGGTTAAGGGGGAGAGGCATAGAAATTCATTATCAAATTAAAGCTTTAAACATATTTTAATCGATCGATACCTATCTAAATACAATGGGAAAAATAATATATATTTTTTTATTTCAAAGAGAAAGCGACAAATTTGAAAAAATGGCTAAAATAAGGGTTTTACTAAAATAAATATTTATTGTTCCAAGTAATTTCTTGAAACAAAATTATCGATTTAATGTTGTTTAATAAGTTTTCTTGGAACTAGTGAATCTCTCTTGTCAATTAATTATAGTTTTAATGTTTTTTTTTCAATCTAAAATCAATCGATTTTTACGAAAAATAAAAATGTTCAATTTTCAATAATTGCATCAAGCGAAAACGTGGACCTGTTCAATATATTTTTCTTACTTTTTAGATATATTTAACGTAATATTTTAATTTATATTTATTATGTTATTTACTAATTTCAAATTAAATACAGTCGTCAAGGACGTGCTGCCTCTAGCGGCAACAACGTGCGATACCGAAATAACTGTCATCTGTATTAGATTCTAGTTCGCATGAATAATAGGTACCTACCTCGTATGTAGATACGTGCGGTTAGTATGCATGCACATGGTAATATATTTTATTACGAATGGTCTGAAACAATTTGAGAAATTTATGTTAGCATTTATATTAAGCCGTCTTCTCATTTGTTTACTTGTATATTGATAAAATAAAGCAAACATTCATCAGTCAATTTCAATACACTGCTAGCAACGTTCCCTCTAATTTTTCTATTGTGTGCGTGCGGATCATCAATTCACGCATTTGAGCAGTGGCGTAAATAGGGTTGGTGTCACCCGTCAGCCGGTGTGGTAAATTTACACCCCCCCCCCCCACAAACAAACACATACAATTTTTCATTAAAACTTATATTGTTAAGGTAGGTATCTATTTATTAATTTCAGCGATTTTATATAATAATAACACTAACAACGATAATTTTTGAAGTACCTACTTAAATAAAAAAATAGGAAATAAAGAAAAAAGTAAAACGCCCGATACAAAAGCCAATTTGTTGCATTTAGAAAATTTGCGGCGTCATACTGCCAACGTGAAGATGTTTTTACTTCCTTAGATAATTCATAATTATCAGCTTTGTATGAGCTACCAATTTTTTTAATTTTGCTTATGTGTTCCTTTCTTTCATGGCCACTCTTGACTAGTCATATAAATTCGGTTAAAGCACACTTGAGTGCATGGCAACCTCAGTTTGGGTAACTGCTCCTGAGACATTCTCAGTTATAAAAAAGCAATTAGACGAAATAATGTTCGCGCTTACGTAGTAGGTAGGTACAAGTTAATTTTCCTGAATCATCTTATATGAAAAGACATACATATCCTGAAAAACTATCGCGTTTGATATATTATATGCATTGAATTCTATTACCATTACTTCAAGTGAATGTGAACGCGAATTTTCGCAAATGAATCTAATTATTACCCCAATAAGCAGTGGCGCACCCAGGATTTAATATTGGGGGGGGGCCAAAGGAGGAGAATGTAAATTAGTCCCATAGGCTCTTTTTCTTCTTCACAGCCTAATTTATCGTTTATCGGTCTTTTGTCTATTGCACTCGGTGTACCTAGACCATGGTCCCCACATCCTGAAACGGGCCCTCAGGCTAGGATATTTGGCGGGCCCCCTACCTACCGCTAAGATTAAAGGCAGTGTGAAACACTACATTAACGTTTTTCAAATTGTGTTTTAGTTCAAATTAAGGGTACATATACAGTGAATTATTGACGATTTTTAATACATCTACTTTAATAATGGAGCTGTCGAGTATCGACACGTAATAATCAAAAAATATATTGCACAATTATATAAGTAATTGAAAATGTTCATGGCCATGAAGTGTAATAGCGCCGCAGGCGACTTTTTCTACTATTAAAGCTACTTTATGATGTGTGTTTATCTCACTTATCTGGTCAACCCGATACGCCGGGCCCCCCACAACCCGGGCCCCCAGACTAGAGCCCTGTCAGCCCTCCCCAGCCATGACCAACACCACTCCTGAATTAAGTTGGACACCGAGAATTTTTTGACAGTTCATTAGGGATTGGGTTTCTAAAAATTTGTTTGTTTTTTTCGTTTTTTCAAAATTTTTGTGTTAGAAATTAAAATCTAAGAAATTTTTCTAAAAAGGGTGCTGGAGAATTATTACAAATCATTTTTTTGCCGTGTTTTTATTTGTCTAAGCCCAAAGGTATAGTTTATTGGCTTTCAATTTCAATGTTTAAAATCATTCTGATAATTTTCATGTTTGGGGGATGCCAGGGCCCCTCGATCCAGGGCATATCGACTTGGACACTAAAGACGTACCTAGTGCGTAACGATTAGGTGGCCAATCGACATAATTAGCATACTATTTAAAAGTGGTAATTAAAAATCAATTATCTAATCAGCAGTCAATGTGTTAAGTAATTAACATACCTACTTAATATATATTCATCGAAAATAAAATTGATACAATGTTTGTAAGTAGCTACATAAAAAAAACATTACTTATAAAATATCTGCAAACTAAATAATGTCAAAATTAATTATAAAATTAATTTGGGATATACCTATTCAGATTTAAATAATTAGATCAGTCCTTATTTGGTTTCACTTAACCAGTTTCCAATATTTGTATAAGTAATCAGAAGTATTTACCTACCAAAAATAATCTCGACTGGCATATTTATACCTAGTCACAAATCAAAACTGGCGCAACGTTGCTTTTTTGCGATGGTCCGAGACCACAGGAAAGAAAAAAAAATATTTCTGAGTTCCCTGTCCAGCCAATTCAGCCAGCATTGATGGCAGCTAGCATTGATATATTACTAGGTAGGTACCTGCACGACTGACAGATGCTTTCCAAATAAACCCTGCAGTGTGCCTGCCTACGTTTTGTGAATGCCAGAAAAAATAAATTATCAACACATTCGACGTACTTACTGTTTTGAGTCCGGTCTATTCTATTCAGATGTTAGGTATATTTTCTTATGATGAGAATAAATTATTATTGTCAATGTTTTGGGTATATTTAATTATTTTCAAATCACCAAACCGGCTGTCATCTTCGGATTGTTCTAATAATGTATTGATAATATTTATATTTTTACTTAGGTAACCTAATCATTATTTTCTAAAAATGTGTTGTAAAATAGTCTATGACGCCATTTTTATGGAGATCGTGTGTATGGTCTAATGATTCCATACCTAATTAATTATCTTCATTACTATGAGAATGTCAATAATTCACAGATTGTTATCACATATAAATATCATTACACAATATTATTATTTGTATATATTTTTTTAATATTACTATAAAATCCAAAATCTAATACAATCCAATCCATTCCAATTAAACTCACATAAGTAATTATTATAAGGTACTACCAGGTCGATGGTCCACGTATATTTTTATAATAATCTGACGAAATATAAAAAAGTCCGATTGAAATAAAATGCAAAAAATATATATACCATTGTTTAAATAATAACTGTAATTATATCACCTGTTTTTAGATTTTTTATTAATATATAATTACAGTGACATCTAGATAAGATGCCTCGAAGATTCATTCAAATTGGATTGTAATTGGAATTAGATTCTGATATAATTTTGACCTATATGCTTTGTAATTCGGGGAATAGATGGCTCTATAAAAACGAAACTTTTGATGACATCCCCCTTAAACTAGTAAACTGACCAACGTTGCCACTTAGTGTTTTTCTTGCCAGATGTACAATTTTTGAATGGGTATTTAGTTTGCAAAATTTTCATTCGGCCTATGGCGTTAAATCTAGCGTTTTTCGACACCGCAAACAGCTTAAAACTTCTAATAATAATGCTAGAATATAATACCAGATTTGCCTGAAAATTAACATGCTATTCACACTAGCAAAAAATGTCAGGTGGCAGCGTCACCTGTCAACATTATTATTGATGCGCCCTAAGCGCAGACATATAGAGAGTATGTGTGTGCATCTATGTACCTATGTCTTGCGCTGCATTGCAGACAGATAAATCAAGACAAATTTAATATATAAGTACATAATAATTAATACACTAATGTTACATACAAAATGGACAAATTTCTTACCTGCGTTATTTTTAAATATTATTATGACCTGTTTTGTTATTTGTAAAATAATAAATTCTTTTTCGATCTTTGTTCTTGTAAAAACGATGTTTATAATTTTGACACATTTTTTTGAAATGGTATTTTCTAGATAACTACTTTTTCAATTTAAAAAAATCTAGCATTTTATTCTGCCATCTAGCTTAATTTACTTAATATGCTATCTGGCATATTTTTGTGAATGACAGTTGGCAACACTGAACCTGACCTAGTAATTTTTGATTGTTATGTGTCGATACCTGAAAACTCCATAATTCAAGTGAATGTATTAAAAATGTACTAATGCTGAATATCCTTAATTCATTTTGAAAATATTACTTTAAAGCGTCATACTGCAATTAACTTAAGAGATAGGTAGAGGGCACAATATTTTGAGCTGGCTATCGTGAAATTTATAAGGAACCAAATGCTCAGCTGAGGACACATCCAAAAGATGAAAGTACTTAACATCTATAAAGCCAGGAGGTACGACGAGACGCTGAGAGACCATATCACCAGAGGCTGAACCAATAAGTCCAATTGGTACCTACTCCATGACAAGGTAAGATGACGGATAGTAATGCTGGAGGTGGCCGGGACACGCATCAGGCTAGGGATCCGATATAAATGTATTCACTCAAGAATATCAAAACAGTTAATAGCTATCATTGTTAAAATTGGTATTCGTGGAGTTAGCATTCTTTCATGTGGCATTAGTATCAGCTGTCACGCATTGAAATCTGCATCACAACTACAATTAAATTAATGATTCACTGCGCGGCCGCAGATTGCGGTTGCAAATAATGCACACTAGCTTGCGTGAACACACCGCGAGATGCGTATGAGATAAAAATAATTGCCGAGTCACGTAAAAGTAATATGTTATAATTGAAATTGAGTACATACATGTAGGTATATTACAGTGACGAAGGGTGTACGTAGGCCGTGGAGATCCGACATAAATACTGTACTTATACTCAGTCAGTCATACTTATGTGTATCCATTGACCTAAAAATAAAAAAATGCAGAGGGTGTTGGTTAGTTTTTAAAATTCAATTAAGCCCTGCAACCTTTAAGAGCGTACTTCAGTAAAACGGCAAATAATTTTCAACAGTAGGTGCGACGAAATTTCTCACTAGTCGCCAATCGGAGACCGACAGTGGAGGTGTCCGCACGTCGATTTGTTATGTCACGGCGTCGAATGAAAATATTCTTAAATCGTGTAAAGATGACTAAAAAACTTTACGTATGTACTTAAAAAAGAAAACATTTCAATGAATATATTGTTATTATTAGTAATATAACAATAAACATAACATTAAATGGAAGCATGCTGGATTTTTATGACAAATTATATTTCGTTCGGCACGCGTCATTTGCACAATCTGCGCATCGCGTAGCCACGATCTTTTTAGACCATACCTCAACAGCCTTAAGGTGCATCACGTAGCATATAGGTATGCTACAGATTGTATTTCAATTCTGTATTTTTAGTGACATCTATTTTTTTCAGAAGTGAATTATTAATTATTAATATTAGGGAATTATGAATAATGATATTTTTTCAATAATAACTTTTAAAAACTAACACAGATGGTACTGGATCCGAATTATGTTTCAATTTGACATGACGTGTGAAATTTGGATTTTAGACGTGTTTGTTAGAATAAATCATTGTTATTTTCGTTATTGTAATACTAATTTCAGCAAATATGTATATATATGTCCATTATCATAAAGGTACGGTACCTTCTTTCATTTAAGTATTATAAATTTATATTTTCACGAAATATGTTTTAAGACATGTAATGCAGAATAAGTTGTAATACTAAAAACTCATTAGATTCCCACACATTACAGTCAAAAGTTTTTATCTTAACAAAATACGGTAGCATACCTCCAGGTTAGAGCCGTGATGTTGGTACTGTTATTATAATAAACGCATTGCGTGTCCGGTTATAAATGATAATTATTACTGCACACTTTTATAATGCATTCGTTTCGATGAATAAACTGCACGCTTTTAATGGTCTTTGAATAAATTGCAACCGATAATAATACGATAATGCTATGGTTTATCCATACTAGGAGAACTGTTATCAAACTTGTAAAGAACGGCTAAAATCACTATCATATTTAGCAATACAACTAAGTCGTCTTCAGGAAACTACTTTTCGTATGAGGCAAGCTGTCTTCACTGCCATAAGTCTAGCACAGATCTATAGGTACGAGTATATTATATTATTATCTGCTCGCAAACAAATAAACACAATAATATATAAAAAAAACTAATGAAACTAAAACTAAACTAAGGCAATAATCTCGAGTGATAAATAACCTCACTTTTTTGACAGAAGAAGCAGATAATGAAACACGATTTACTGTCAGCATTTTTGTTTAATAGTATTAATAATGAAAATAACGAATGATGAACCTTATTTCAAAACTACTTATTTTTTAATTTATAGGTACCTAGGTACATATACTACATATTAAAACTTTTTATCCGGAGCGGAGCTGGAGCAAGTTATAGGTCCTGGAGTGGAGCTGGAGGGAGCGAAGCAACTAAAAAATGGTTTTTATACAGAATCCTATATTTTTTGTATTCCGCCGCGTAAAACATGTACCTACCTACCTACAACATATACTAAAAAGGTAACAAACAAGGAATACAATAGGCGCGGCTTTAAAACTGGTGCTATGGCTTCAACGAGTTTTCTTGCTCTCTGAGGCCATGGTCGACAGGCCGCACATACAAATTTCGCGAATTATCTCGTCCGACTTTAAACTCAAATTACTAGCCACTGTCGATAGATTTGCATTATCTAAAAAATTAAAGACACAGTGACAATATCTGTTTGAATAACTATAAAATACTAAACTAAAAAGTATTCACTTTACATTCAACGTGTGTCGTTAAAAATCTGCGGCCTGTCAGATACTGTCGTAGTAATATTGTGAGGTATAGAAATGGTTGAGACCCGCCGGGCGTCGTATTTTTTTCAAAGACTCTTTTTAGCAGGGTGAGAGGGCTCTGAGGTGTTTTCAAAGTATGTATATTTTCTCGTTTACCAAAATTAGTTTGTTTCGTGGTGTATTGTTTTGATTAAAGCGCGAAAATGATTACGATGTGAACCAGGGATGGTCACTGCGTCGATCGCGGACATAATAATAATATATTTTACTATTTTTTGTTGATTGGTTTTTGAAGATATCTCTGCTTCAGAATAATTATTAACAGTTTTACTACTGAAGGAACGAACCAGAGGAGAAGATATATTATATTTAATGCATTTAAGTCATATATTAAATCGTACTCGACTTTCTATTCATAAACTAGTATTGGTAACGAATGATGGAGCTCCTCCTATGGTTGGGTGTATTACTTTATATAAAAATGATGAAGCAATGCCCACTTTTATCAGTTATCATTGCATTATACACCAGCAGGCGTTATGTTCAAAAGTGTTAAACCTGAATCACGTGATGGATGTTGCTTTAAAATTGTGAATTCAATTCGTTGCAAAGCTTTACAAAGAAGACAATTTCGATCATTATTGGAAGAATGCGGAACGGATAATCGCGAACTTTTGTTGCATACTAGATGTAAGGTGGCTTCAGTTTTTGAAAAGATTCAGAGATAATATGTTACTTGAAATTAAACAGTATTTAACAAAGAAGGGTGCAGAGTATCATCAAATAAAAAACGTGGTTGCTTGATCTTGCCTTTCTCTGTGACATTACAGAAAAATTAAATCAATTGAATCTACAACTTCAAGGGGGAAAAAAGTCATTAATTATAAAAATTGGGTATTTATTGTTCTCGCATGAAATAATTACAAGCGATACCAGTCGATCGCCATAAATAATTTTATCAACTAGTCGATCCTAGAAAAAAAAGTGTGGCCATCCCTGGTAGACTGTCCAAACTATACATACTATAAATGAATCGTTTCTATGTGTATGTAGGCGTCACGTTTAAAACAAATTAAATGTGTTTGTAGTTATGTGCAATAATTGCAATATTTCTGCCAATAGTTTTCTTTTCGTAATAAAAATAATATATAACTCAATAATAATAAAATTAATCACTTAGGTACTGTATTATCGAATTAATTCAAACGACATCATACATAGTTATGATCAATTTACCTTTTAAATAATGAAATGATTTTATTTATTATTACATAGGTACCTTAGTATTTAATAATATCGTATTATAGAATAAAGTTTAAAACACAAAGAAGTTTATGCTAGCAACATTCTGTTATTAACAGCAATCAAAGACAATCACTCCACGTGCTTTCAAATCACGAGAGAACGCTTTTGGCGCCATTTTTAATGGAATGTGGTGGCATTACTGCAACACGTCAATTCAGTAGCATTTGTGTTTTTTTCAGTCTTTTTGCATATTTGCATATAAACGTTCCTCGCGATTATGTCGTGGTGAGAGAACAACTTAATGAACCAAACGAGCCATTTCACTATGTCCACTTATGTAATTATGTGGATGTTGCATGTATTTTAATATCCTTTAGCCTAGAGGTAACACTCAACCAGAGCAGGAATGAGGCAATATCTAACACAGCTACAGCAGAGAGTGCAACGCAACCAAGAGCGCAAGATATACAATATCACGATTTATTTATTCATACTACCGTCATGACGCCATGCTAAAAATATCATTAAGTACATATTGTATGGGATATCCGAACATACCATGAATGTTATCTGCAAGAATAAAAATAATATAATGAATCCGATGAACAGTACACCGAAGTATTAAAATACCTCGTATTGGATTGACCGACGATGTCAAAAAACCCGCCGGATTGGGATAAGAAAGGGACAAGAGTGACGAGACCATACACAATGAAGTTAAATGGCTTTATCTAGCAGTGGTTATTGGAAGAAAAAATATGCATAAGTAACTACTTATTATTTTTAAATGTATTCGAAACCAAACATCACATATTTTTGTTAATATATGGAAGCGTCAATATAAATAATTACAAGATAAAAAGAACTTTTTATATACAACGTTTTAAAATTTTCTGTTGAATCATATAAACTTGACTTGACTAGCTTAAACGATCCAAAAAAAATTGTACTTTATAGAAGTAAGTACTGAATAAATATAGAATTCTGAAATGTCATTTTGACATTTCATATTGATTTCCATAGTAACGCACGTATATATTAATAATTTAGTTGCTAGTACCCCAGACCCCTAGCAACCAATAATAGTGTTTTACTTTTTACGGATTTCTTCCGAAATAACTTTTCATACAAAACAGAATTAACATAAAATTAATTCAATTCTACTTAAATATGGGTAAAAAAGAATGCAATGGCATCGTGTTCTGATATATCCTAAAAGTCTCAAATGTCTAACTAGTCGGGAAGTTAGTTCAAAATCAATTGCAAGATTTGTACTGGATAAACAACCACCGGACAAACAAGAATACGACATAATAAAAACGTTGTAAAATAGCCAAAACTGAAAATGAAAATATAATTTTAACCCTAAAATATATTAAAATATCAATATGAATTATATATAATTATATACTTATATAAATCATTTTCATTTCTAAGCAGAGCACTTACGTTAGGTACCTACATTGACAGACCGAAAGTGATTCGCTTAATCCATTGGGCATTTAGTGTCTACTGAATTGACAATGCCCACGCCCGTAGCTGATGTACCCTTCTAACTGTATTACTATGGGAAACTGTGTACTTATTACTTACATAAGCTCAGTTAGTACTTAAGTCCATAATATTATGATTGTATGGAATATGGGTCCAAAGTCCCACGATTTTCGCAGATTTTAGTGAAGCATAATATGCCGTAATACCCAAAGTGCGACCCTGGTAACAGGTAACAAATATTTTTTTAAATAATGTAATAAAGTATCAAGGTGCGTGAGACTGAACGGAAACAACGTAATAACATACATCTTAAGCAGTATTAATTTTGTAAAATTAAAAGCGTAACACTGGTTAATTAGATATTAGCATTCAAACGTCGGTGTTTTGCGTAGTCGAGAAGCTGAACAAAATTACTTACTAGTAACGTCAAATAATATATATAATAAATTATTATATATATAATTATCGTTTTCTAAGCACGGTTTTCATCAAATAGTTTGTTAAGCTTAGATGCACAGAATAACTGTTGGATGTTGCTGCACGTCAGCAGCAAAGTTTTCACTACAGGGAAGTCTGCACATGTGGATAGTAGGTTCAAAATGTTACGATGAGACTTTTTATTGGTATTGATGATAATTTTCCCGATGCTTTTAACTGTGACCTACTGTAATCTAGCCTCTTCTCCTCTGAGTGAGGATCCGTCGTTACCTGGTCACCTGTGAGCTCCTCGACATTCTCAAGGAAATCTGCAAATTGCAGCTCTACTCTGTATCGATAAAATTTAGGCCATATCCATATAAACACAAATCTTTTGCCATGGTGTGGCTTGATCTAAGTCTCAATATCGGCTTGAGATCATTTCTGCCCAAAGGTGACTCGACAAACCAGAGCACCGGGCATAGGGAAATAGTGAGAACATATTTCATTTTTTCTAATTTCTTTAAAATTATGGTTTCTAATATATTAGGAAAATTACCATAATATTATTTACCTACATATTGTTATCATTATCATCCAGGTGGTTGCTTGCAGGAACTACTTGGGTAAATGGGTCTAGCTCCATCCACTCTTCTGATTCACTAATGATGAGTTCATCGTTTGATTAAGTTTCATGGTGGCCATATAGTTGTATAATGCCCTTTTGATACCACTGTATAACTGAATTTGTTCAACAGTTACTTACCTAATCTCCGTGCGATAATCAGAATAGAAAAGGAATACATTCTATAAATCTGTAATGCAATACATATTTAGTAATATATAAGTACAAATAATAAACAAGGAGAAAATTGCAGCAAATACACATCCTTCAATAATTGAAAAAAGATCAATTTTGGTAAGCACACCATAGACGTCAATAGGCAACACGACGTCTGTCTTGCGATAATATGCTATTTTTAAGAGTTTTGTGCTGCTTTTGTATGCTCCTATGAATCTTATTATTCAGTGGCGTGACCCTGCAGTACAAGGGGCCGGAGCCTATGGGGGGCTTTTTTTATAAACAAATGTATTTGCAATTATTTTACATATATTTAAAATATTAAATTAGGTATCGAAACATGCATTGAGGATGAATGACTCGAATAAACTATTTCGTTGTTTGGGGGAACAATCCTACATACACAATTGTTAAATACCTATGCCACAACTCGCAATCATGACCACCACAAGGTTGGAACTGAGGCTCTATCCTGGGGGCCAGGGCTTAGGGGGGGGCGTGGCGGGTCGACCAGATGAACACACAATAAACCAACTAATGAATTTATTTACAAATATTAAAATTGCTAAAAAATACACGGAATACCTTAATTTTACCTCGCGGAATCATGGGGAATACCATTTGAGAAACTATGCTGTAAGTGTAGAGTACTGTAGGTAGAGCATCATACGGGTGCCGGACGAAATACCGAAGGCCGAAATCCCAAAGGCCGAAATCCCGAATGCCGAAATCCCAAAAAATAAAAAAAATACAAACAATAATAATTGCGTAATCTTAACATCTAAAATCTTGACAAAATCCCGAAAGCCGAAATCCCGAAAGCCGAAATCCCAAAGGCCGAAATCCCGAATGCCGAAATCCCGAAAAATAAAAAAAATACAAACAATAATAATTGCGTAATCTTAACATCTAAAATCTTGACAAAATCCCGAAAGCCGAAATCCCGAAGGCCGAAATCCCAAAGGCCGAAATCCCGAATGCCGAAATCCCGAATGCCGAAATCCCGAAAAATAAAAAAAATACAAACAATAATAATTGCGTAATCTTAACATGTATCTTGAATTGCGCAAATTTTACTAGAGAGACAAAAAAACATTTTTCGTAGAACAAATGGTTTTTTGTCTCTCCTGTAAAAATTTGCGCAATCTTAACACTTATCTTGAATTTTACAAGAGAGGCAAAAACCCATTTTTCCACAAAAAAATGGTTTTTTGTCTCTCTTGTAAAATTTGCGCAATTCAAGATAAGTGTTAATATTGCGCAATTATTACTGTTTGTATTTATTTTTATTTTTCGGGATTACGGCCTTCGAGATTCCGGCCATTCGGGATTTCAGCATTCGGGATTTCGGCCTTCGGGATTCCGGCCTTCGGGATTTCGACCTAAACCCCATCACAGCCGTTAATTTTAGCAATAGGTAGCAGGACGCTTATGCAATACTACGTATTTTTGAGTTTTTAAGTTTTTCAGCGGTGGTTTTGAGGATGGGTTTATAACTCGAAACAGCTGTGAATTAGTTGATATCGTAGAATCCACATATACTCTGTTTCAAAATCATTATAATAGAGTTTTACCACGAGAACGCAATTTCAATTAACATGTTCTTCATTTAATTTACATTAGTTTTTAATATTATTTTTTTACGGAGAGGTCCAGAATTTGATGTTCCGCTACTGATATTATTTATATAATTACTATTACCATAAATAATAAATATTGCCGATATTTTATGTATTCAACATTACAGTCAAATTGCTGTTGTCATCATTACATTTCTACTTAACTGTCAATAGTAATTCCCATTGCAATAACAATTTTAATAAATAATTATTACTGAACGTTGAATTCTTCAACATTTAATATATGAGAAGACCGGTTTTCAATGCATTATGTGCAATAAGGTGTCCTCTTTACTCCTGTCGTATTGGTAGCGTTAATTGTAATACTTTATCGGTGTGTTTTCACACGGACCGGTAAAAGGTAAGGTGCTCATAGTAATTTATTTATGGTGCCGCTACTGACAGGTTAATGCATAATTTAAGTATATTCATTATTATTTTATAATGAAATAAATGAATACAAAACGAGAAATTATTACAAAGTATAACCTTTTATGTTATTAATTAAATTTAAATCAATGTTGAGCGAATGCGTAGTATCTATTTAAATTTATGTAATAAAAATTAAATTACTTAAGTGTTTAGATTTTGTTAAGGTAATGACACAGTTTTGAAGGTTATATCTATTGTGCTACAATTTTCTCACTTATTTATGAATAATTTAAAATGAAGCGTGACTGAAATCGGTCTTACGCAGTCGTGGAAGCTGACTTCCACAATACCATTAATATTTCATATGAATGTACTTCACGTGCGGTTAACACTTGTGCATTTTATACTTTTTACTATATTATTACTATCGACCGAAGGTACTTGATGGAATTTAAATTTAAATTCTAATGGATTTAAGTCAAATAAAATAGTACAAAACTTAAATCCATTAGAATTTTCATTTTACTATAGTTTAATGAATGAAATGATATCTCTATTACCAACTTGCCTAAAGTTCCTTTCGAAAATTTTAAAAATGAAACTCATGTTTTTTTCCAGTCAAAGCCGAAGGTTCACAACTCGCCAACACCGGAAAAGATGGATGTTAACGTTCCTTCTGAGGATATATCGAAAAATAGCGCTCTACCAGCAAATTCCTTTGGTTCTCTCTGTACACCTCGACGGTTTATGTTAAAGCGTAAAGTTTCTTTATTAAAATCAAAAGTAAATTTAATATTCTTCGTCAAAAAAATCGTCGACAGGCATTAAAAATCACTACTTTAGATAATATTGTTCGAGAATTAGAAAAAAGGGAAAACATTCTATGACAGGGATGGCGAACCTTTTTACGTAGGTACGCGTGCCAAAATTTCTCAAATATTATTTTTTGGCTGTCTGACGTGCCGAGCAGTTTTTCGAGTAGATCAAGCAGGGAAAAAAATAAAAAAAATACTTTTCAGAATTCTATTAAAAAAGTTCAAAATTATAAGCAATTGAGTTCTTGAGTATTATTACTATAATACCTACTTAGTACAAATTGGCGCCAAAATTTCTCGGATCAGATGAGGCATCATCTCTCTACAGAGATCTCAACTCACAAGCATTATAAAATGATTGTAAATCGATTAAAATCAGAGGTTTGCGACACGGCTTATCCCGCCGCCTGATGAGGTCGGTGGTATAATATTATTATGTGTGACGCATAAAATATAAGGACCCATCTATGCAATTTAAATTAATTATAATGCTTATTCTTCAATAGTATCAGCTGCCTGTTATTTTTTATACAATGTGATCTGCCATTTATGCATGAATTTCGTCGTTTCCGTTTGCACATCGATTGATAAATATTATTGGTAAAAATATTATTAAAAACCGAAGAAAATACGCATTTTTAATATCATATAATATATATTTAGGCATTTGTAAAACTTTTTGTAAAAAAAATATATTTTAAATTATACATCTATTTTTTTCTCTTCAACACAAAACATTCGCGTGTCATGCAAAATCATCTCGCGTGCCATAGGTTCGCCATTACTGTTCTATGGCATGTTGACTATGTTCCGCGGAGAGTGAATAGAATAGTGGTGTTCCGCAAATTTAAGAGTAGCCCAGTGTTTCAAAACAAGATATTATTGTTTTACTTCCGTTTACCATGACATATTTATGCGAAGCAGGATTTTCTTATTATGCTGCAACGAAGTCCAGGAACAAGCTCGACGGCACACCAGATATTAGAATTCAATTTTCTAATATTGTGCATGACATCAAGAAGATTTGCAATTCTAGGACCCTTTCGATGTCATTAAGGGCGGACGTGCTCAGCGTGGGTCAAAATGGAGCTTTTTTTCTATTTTCAAAGCATGATCCTGGTATGTCCAGGATCATGCTACCTAACCGAACCTAACCGATTTTTTTTTAAACGGTACATGTTCAAACACGCGCTTTAACATCATTTAACTTCCTACTTCAATTATAGTTTGTCAATTTATGGCTACGGCCGTATGTTGTAGCTTAACCACTGAGGAATGCCAAAATAAATGGCGTATTTCAAAAAAACACTACCTTATTCTTAGGTCAATAATTATTATAAAGCAATCATTATTCGTAGGATGTTTATCACAATTGAATGGGCAAAGATATAGCTTATAATGAGTATCTTTAGAATTATCTTTAAATGTGTTAATCTTGCCCATTTTTTGAATAATAAAATGCCCAATTCTTGTCAAATTTGGGATCACAGAGATTATCAATATATTTTTTTTTCGTAAATATTCACTATAATAATGTCGATATAAATTATACTGATGGTTTTATAAATGCGTTTAAAAATTAATAAATGTGAAAAATCTTAACACCACGGCACATTTATGTACTGATATATGACTATATTCTAAAACATTAGAACGAGAGGTTTAAAATAATACTATTTTATGTAATAAAAATACTTTATGCATAAAGGATAATAAGGCTTATAAAATTATATAAATATTATATCTACAACGTTTAAGGTATGTCCAGGATCATGCTTTGAAAATAGAACAAAAGCTCCATTTTGACCTACGCTGAGCATGTCTCCCCTTAATTCACTTATATTTTTATGTGTTTTTCAATTTTCAATATCCATTAAATTTTATTAAAAATGTTCTTCACATCAACTTCGTACTCAAGCATAGGCAGTTTTTCGCACTTTTCTTTAATTTGTCTTTCGATATTTTTTAAATTGTTATCTAAAAATGTCAATTTAATAAAATTTACTTAACCAAACCAGAACAAAAAATTGGTATCCACATAGGTTTTTTTAATACAACATGTCTGGGTGTGATTATATACGTCATATTATATGGTTACATGTAAATTGTACGTATTGCATTTCACCGTAGCACAGTTCGCCGTGAACTTTCTTATCGTAAAGAGATGACCGTATACTATACGATCTCCAATTTTATTAGATTCAATTTGAACATTAATTCAATTTTCATATCTGATTTTGGCAAAATTCATGAATTCAAGAATGAAAACCTAAACTTACACAACCTAATCTAACACATAATCCAGAATATCGATTATTTTCAAAATTTGTTTGCAGCTCGCTTCCTGCAAACCAACAAGAACCGTGTTTTATTTAGACATGCATTTTATCTCAGTACTATACGACCCAAAGAGGATGGATGGTCTTTAATATACGACCAATTTCCGATACAAAATTTTATGGTAATTGCATAAGAAAAAAATTCCGGATACGACATTATATTATATCATTCCCACAGTTATTTGGGATTCATGTCAATAATAATATTATGGTTATGTTCATTTTCGCATATTAATCAATAAAGCGTGAAAACCACTTGTAGTGATTTTTAATTTGTACATCATCTCATCGATTATTTAAGTATTTTTTTCTCTCTACAGTATTATAATATATTATTATCATTGATTAAAACATAATAGATTAAAATAAACGTTAAAATTACGTTCCGCATTTAGTAACACCATGTTATGACTATATATTATTAATACAATAATTTATTCAATTACGTCAGCAAAATCACTTTGGTAGTGTTTACATCGAAAGTGTTTTTAAGCAATTAAATGACTTCACATCTTTTCCATTGAAATAAATGCAAAATATAAAAGCTTTTTCAAGTATCCATTAGGCCCATTAATAACATTACGGAACACATTCTCAATTTTTGAATGTTGACCACTCGCCGAAAATGCCTATTTATAATTTAATCACCTACCTACTTAAGTACTTCCAGTTTATTACGTTAATTTATTAATGAATATCCTTCTACATTTTGATACTATATTTTTAGATGACTGGTAAATCTATCAAGAGATCTTAATATAAAATAAAACTCAAATTTAAAAAAAAAACACAGTGGTACCTACTCAAATAATGTAGCCGACTCGTCAAGAATAGAATATTATATCGTGGTTAGGGATTGCAATACAGAATGAATATATAAATACCGGTATTCGACAAAACATATTATTAAGTATAGAAATAATTACAAGATAAAAAGAACTTTTTATATACTTACAACGTTTTTAAATTTTATGCTGAATCATATAAACTTGACTAAAAAAATTTGTACTTATTATATTTCTTCCGAAATAACTTTTCATACAAAACAGAATTAACTGAAAATGAATTCAATTCTACTTAAAGATGGCTAAAAGTTTAAAAAATGCATTGGCATCGTGTTCTGATATAAAAAATCTGATATGAAAAGTTTCAAATGTCTAGCTAGTCGGGAAGTTAGTTAAAAAACGATTGTAAGATTTGTACTGGATAAACAACCACCGGACAAATAAGAATACGACCTAATAAAAACGTTGTAAAAAAGAAGTACTTATTGATAAATATAACTATCAAAATCTATTTAAAATACTATTTTACAGTAACCTAGTGTACTATATACACTATATTATTATGTTGACCATTATAAATATGTATAGATCATAATATTTTAGAACTGCTAATTTTTACAATTAATACTATCTAAATCTCTCTCAAATTTAACCTTTGTTAGATGTACTATCAACGTTAGATCAATAGTTATAGAATAATAATAATTTGAAATATTTGCCTCGAATGTTTTCTTGTTCGAAATATTATGTTAATTATTCATCTCGACAATTCTATAAGTATATTTGTGGGACATTATTTTAACATTATTTAACTTTAGTTTTAGTCAATATATTTGCGTTTTGGCAGCATAAAACTTATATAGTAAATTTAATATACAATGTAGTAGTAAGTAATGCAAAAATAACATTAAATTCATTTTCGAAAAACATAAACGTGTACGCTTAATTAATACCGAAAGTACCGGTATTTCTAGGGATTGCAATATCGAAGGAATATATCAATACCGGTATTTCTCATTGAATACCGGTATTTAGTCAATATATTTACATTTTGGCAGCATAAAACGTACACATTAAATTTAGTAAATACACTATAGTAGTAAGTAATGAAAAATATCATAATCTCATTTTCGAAATTCATAAACGTGTATGCTTTCTTAATACCAAAAATACCGGTATATTGCATTTTTGAAACCGGTATTTCGGTATCGATACAAAATTGAATACCGGATTTGAAATACCGGTATAGCAATCCCTAGGTATTTCGATATCGATTAATAAATACTGACATTGAAATCCCTAATTGTGGTTATTATGCCCAATTCAGACCAACGACATAATATTTTGTGTGTGAATAAAGTTTTCCATATATTTATAAGAACATCTATATATATATAAAAGAAAGTCGGGTTAGTTACACCATTTATAACTTGAGAACGGCTGGACCGATTTTTACGATCTTTGCATTGTTGGATTTGTCTCAGCCCCGAATATCAGAATAACTATTAAGACATTGGAAAAATTCACGGGAAAAAAATTTATGAAGAAAATTAATTTTCTCATACATTTTGACATTTTGAACAATGAACGCGCAATCGAAAATAAAAGAAAATCACAAAAAATTTAAATCCGTATACAACGCCATCTCTGATACATAACAGAAACAATAAACAAGAAACAAACAAACAAAAGAAAGAATTATAGTCGAAATTTACTGTCAATGGTGTAGTGTGCCCAACATTTCGTGCTTCATGTCAACAGCTCAATTTGCTTGAAAACGATACTCATTGGGATATGACAATCGCTGAAGCAATTGTTTTTACATCTCCAAATCAGATACGCACATTATTTGCTATCATTATTTCGACATGCTTCCCATCGAATCCACCTGAACTGTGGAACAAGTACAAGGATGACATGTCAGAAGACATTTTACATCGAATTCGTGTCAGTTTAGGGAATCCCGATCTCAAGGTGAATGAGGTGATACATAACCAGGCTTTGCTTTTAAAAATTAGATACATGTGTTACCTTATGTGCGGCAGTTTGTTAGTCAAGTTAGGAATGCCAAAGCCACATCGTGGAATGAACGACGCTTTCAATCGAGAATTGGAACGTGAACGTGAATATGATCGAGATGCATTGAACCAATCAGTTCGAACGAATGTACCACCGTTAAACCCCAAACAGAAAGTAGTGTACGATACATTAATGAAGGCAATTAATGATGGAAATGGTGGCTTATTTTTCCTCGACACGCCCGGTGGAACTGAGAAGACATTCCTCATGTCATTGATTTTGGCTACTGTTCGTGCGAGATCCGAAAATACTGTAGCAGTTGCTTCTTCTGGGATAGTGGCCACGTTAATAGAAGGATGCCGAATGCCTCATTCAAAGTTAAAATTGCTTTTAAATCTGCAAACGACTGAAAAACCGATATGCAACATTGCAAAACACTCAGTAATGGCTAAAGTTTTGTTAGCAAGTAAAATCATCACCTGGGATTCATGCACAATAGCGCACAAACGCGCATTGAAAGCACTCAATCGAACTATGGAAGATCTGCGTAATGACTCAAGAAGCTTTGGAAGCGTAATGATTCTACTATCTGGCGATTTCCGCCAAACACTACCAGTCATTCCAAGATCGGCCGCTGCCGATGAAATAAATGCTTGCCTCAAATCATCGACACTGTGGCGCTATGTGAAGAAACTTCAGCTGACGACAAACATGCGAGTTGCATTGCTAAACGATCCATCTGCCGAAAATTTCTCCAAGCAATTGCTGACTATCGGTAACGGTCGATGAATCGAACGGATTGATTTTGTTTCCGCTGAATTTTTGCAATTTCGTCTCAACTATGGACGAACTCATCAACAAAGTGTTACTGAACATCATTGCTAACCATAAAAATCACAATTGGTTGAGTGAACGAGCAGTCTTGCGGCAAAGAACAAAGATTTGGATCACTTAAACTTCACAATTCAAAATCAAATCGTTGGTCCACTGCATTCCTTCAAGTCTATTGACTGTGTAACAAACGAAGACGAAGCAACCAACTATCCAACTGAATTTTTAAACTCATTGGATAATATAACTGAAGGTTATACGTAGCATGGTCGTGATTGTGTCGGCAAACCATCTGCTTTATTCGTTTTCGTACCTGACAACAAAAGGAAAAATGTCGTATATCGCAAGATGCTTCAATGAAGGGAATCGACCCGAGTGCAACCCATCCAGCAAATATTTTAACACAAAGTAGTGCAACAATGCTACGCGAATCATTTCGATTCGCTTCAATAAAGCAAATGCCTTGCTGCCACGTGAATTACATTCTTTTTTTTTCTTTTGACCATGTCCGATCCTAATAGAATCATATGGGCCTCCACAGAGTGGAGGTTTGTATTAACAGATTTTATTTTTACGAGAAATAGATGTCAGCTACTTTCTCAACGTATTAGGACCATACGCTGACTCATGCACAAATTGAAAAACAATATGTGAACTTCCCAGACCCAGGATTCGAACCTGGGACCCTCGACACTATAGACCGGCGCTTAATCCACGCGGCCATCGTGGGTGTACAGTGTGTACAGTTCAATGCAATTAAAATACTTTTCATTTTAATTTGATTTTTGCACATTTATTGAACTTATTCATTTTGAGTATTCATTTTAACTTAAGGCCATGCATTAGTTGAGGCACGGTCTAAAAAGATCGTTGCTAGGCGATGTGCGGATTGCGGGTCGCGGGTGCAAAAGACGCCTGTCAAACGAAATATTATTTCTCATATAAATCCAACATACGTCCATTTTATGTTCTGTTTATTATTCTATTAGTAACAATAATAATATATTCATTGACATGTTTTCTTTTTAAAGTAAATGGGTAACGTTTTTAGTCATCTTTACACGATTTTAGAATTAATTGGCCCGTCGCCATCACGCAGCAAAGTGACGTATGTCTGACTCGCCGTTCTCTCAATGAATGCGAAGCGAGTACAAAATTTCGTCGCGCGTACAGTTGAAAATTATTTGGCGTTTCACTGATGCGTCACCTTAATAAAAAAACTGAATTTAATTCAGCTAATAAGTTGACACAAGATTATTGATTCTGAGGTGGTACGAAGTTTGCCGGGTCAGCTAGTTATAAATAAAAGTTAATGCTCGTAAGTTGTATACAACTTCTGAACCATTTTTATGCAATGTTAATAAAATTATTACGTATCTTGGTTTGCACAAGGTATTAGGTATCTGCAAGGTTGATACTTGAGTTGGAATTAGTGATTAAAGCCCTAGCCAGACAAGAGTGTGCAAAACAAAACACATACCAGTTTTCAACAGTATATCATATATCCAATCGTCAATCATCCAGAAACTGAAGATAAAGGAACGGCTCTCGACGATATGTCTGAGAAGAATTCTGCAGTCAGGCGCGGACCGGACAACCTGGAGAGACTGGTAGTTTTGGGTAGCCTCCAGGAAAGACGAAGCAGAGGAAGAGCGTCTGCGCGATGGAGCGACCAAGTTAAAGAGCTGACTGGGGTCACCATCCATTCTGCCCTGAGAGACGCGGAAGATCGAGAAGGATGGCGAAATTTAAATGTGGTCACGATCCTCAGCCATGAGTGCACGACCAAGAAGAAGATCATATAATATACTGTTATCATGTATTATATGATATTATGATGGTGCTCATTCAATATATGTGTATTTGAAGGTTGCCAACTACGATTGACAAAAACATGCCAGACGGGGTATAAAAACAAGCTATTTGGCATGAAGAAACGCTAGATTGTGTGAAAATAAAATTTCAAGTAAATTTACTTATTCTAGAAAGAACGAAGTCAATACCTTTGCTTTCGCATATCGAAAAAAGTGCAAAAATCGAAAAAAATGTCGATACGTGTAAAAATCACACATTTTAACAGAAATATATTTAAAAAAAAAATAACAAAACATTAAATAATGCATGGAATTTTTTCGTTGTGTTTTATTTCTCACTAAAACAGGCACCGACCTACCTGCATTAAGTACCTATTTGATAGTCAAAAATTTGATGTGCATGAAAATAAATAAATTAAATATCCAGCATTTTTGTATCAAACACATTTAAGGCTGTAGGAGGCATCAAAAAATGCTAGTAAAAACGCCACAAGCCAGATGCGTTTTTGCAAGCTTGATGCCTATCGAAAAATGCTAGATCTGTCAAGAAAAACGCTAAATTGGCAACGCTGGTTGCAACACACACTATTGCGCGTCTATAATCTGTGGTTCATTTTCGTAGGACACAAAGACATGTAGTGTATTGGGGTGTATAGGAATTATATTTAGTAATCTGTTATGTGGTAAATATTTACTAAAATGTATTTCGAAAATCAATCAATAGATTTTTGTACACGGTTTGATTAATTATTATTATAATGTGTTTTATACTGAGTAGATTGACGAAACTTATTCAAAATAATAATACGTTCTTGGTGTATATAGAATGGGGTAGAGTTGGCACATATTAATATAATAAGAAAACATTTTAAAGCATTAATGTAACCATGTCATTATAATCTTAAGATCTTAAAGCTTTTAATAAGTTATGTTATTAAGATCATCAATTAGATTTAACGCGTGACATTTTACATTAGCCGAGATTGTGAGAGAGGCAAAATGTGAGATATTTTGTATGTAGGCACTTAAGCTGTTCTTTTCTCCAACATCTGCGCGTATGAGAAAGTAATGGCATCGAAGTAACCGTGAAAGCTTCTTAATATTTAAACATTTTTCCATATTCTTCTGTGATTTTAATGTTGTAAGTTGAATGCTTGCCGGAGTACCTCTGTGGCGTAACGTGGAACACTCAACAACAAAAAAATATAATTTCCTTTTATCTTTTCAATGAATTCATTGGAATATATCTTAAAATTTATTTATTCCTAACGGTCAAGTATTGATAAGCACCGAAGCTAGTGGTGCCTATTAAATCTGGCGAAAATTACATATTTTCAACTTGTGTTTTTACAATTTTACCGAGCTCTTCCGTCTTCCACAATTCCATCGGACGTCAAGTTTTTAATAGAATTTAAGAGAGAGGCTGAACAATGGTTTCTCACTCAAAGAAGAAGAAGATAATGTTACAAAGGATCGCAGTCAAAGCATCGGCAAAATTATATATTTAAAAAGCTTCTATCTTATCCAGCAATTCATCGTCAAAAAATCTGTTAATGCACACTCCACCCTGTTACCAATGTATCAAATGTACCAAAATGTATCAAAATTACCAACAAATGTATCAAAGAGAAGTTAAATTATACAGCGCATGAACACTTGCATGGATTTACTTGCACCAATAGTGTGGATTTTAAACTATCGGTATAATAACTGTTTACACGTAAAAGTGTCGACTGTCTCGCCAATCTCTTTCTTCAAGAGTAAGCAAAACGCAATGTTATCATTTTATGGTACTATTTGACACGTCGTGAAAATCGGTTAATCTCAAGATGAGTCTATGAGTGGTGCAGGTTCACTACTATCGTTCTACTGCGCAGGTGCAGATATTGCACGTTCTAATTGTCGCGTGAAAATTCAGAAGCTTCTGAACTTTTTTGATTCATGCGTGCAATCTTGCAACTTGCACGATAATACGTGCTTACACGTGCATTTTTTTTGTTATGGCCGCGATACTCGTAATACGTACTGTCAGCAGTAAATCCATTCGAGTGTAAATGGGGTATAACATTAGTTTACTGGTATTATACCAACGAATTTTCAGTATATCTACATAAATATTATTTTATAAGAACAATAATATAACCTTTTTTTAAATAATATTACCTCCCAAAAAGTTAAATAAAAATGTTTAACAAAATATCTGGTACAAATAAAAAAGAAAGAAGGGAAATCAAGGGTATGGGTATATAAAAATAACAACAACAAAAAGCCTCTAGCCAATGAAGGTTTCAGAATAAAATGATAGGTAATAATATTTTAAATAAGTATTACACATTGTATTTTAATTTACTTAATATAATTTCTCACCACCATTACAGATAAAGAAATGTCAATATGTTTTTGACTCTTCGGTAATGTAATAATATTCTTATAATTAATAATATATTGGTAATTAAATTTTGGATCCGATTGCCTTCAATTGCTGAAAACCCGAATCACACCCGAACAATGTGTTATGTCTTCAATCGCTTACTGTATAAGCTAAGACAAAAAAACACGATACAATTTTATTTTAGAAATACTGGATTCACACAATCACTAAAAACTTTCAATACAACCGCCAAAAAAGCGACAATATATTCTAATGAAAAAATATTGTTTCTGTAGGCTTTTTGATAAGTGCTCCACGATACGGCACTGAACCCGAGAAGCATTAGCTTCTAAATAAAAAGGAGCTCTTTAGGGCTTTTGTTTCCATTCTCCGCGCATTGCCAGCCAGGGTAGATTGTGTACTGCAAGGGAGTCACAAACATTTATTATTTATATTTTATACAATATTTTAAACAAGTCCTGAATAGTTTTTTGGACAGCTTATGATTCCACTGCATATGAACAAAATTATTGATTTAACATGAACATAATATAAAAATTATGGTACAAGTCGGTTTATGAGAAGCCAGGCGGAATCCGCGATAATTTTCATAGTCGATTTTGGAAAATATCATTAATTCAATAATGAAAACCTAATCTAACCTAACCTAACCTAACAAATAATCCAGTAGGTATATGGGATATTTTCAAAATTTGTTTGCCGCTGGCTTCCTGTAAAGTAAACCGACAAGAACCAAAAATATAAATTCAACGTTAATAACATCCAAAGGGGGAAGAACTAACAATTACTACTAATTTAATAATATTTAAATGAAGAAAAACAGCGGAAAAAATACACAAAATCATTAAGAAATACCTAGTAAGTTGATTAAGTCGTATTTTTATAAAACCACGCCCACCTAAATATATTTTTATATCACTAATATCAATCTTGTATCTCCTACTTAGATGACACTTTATTTTTACATAAATCATCTATTCTATTACAACTACTGTACTACGTACATGAGAAAGATAAAACAATCGCAATCCTCACAATCAAAATATCTAGAAGAGAAAAAAATATTTGGGTAGGCTCACTATCTGCGGAAAAATTGAGAATCGACGCCAGGGAACACAAAATTAATGGGAACTGGCTTACCCTACTGGGTGTGGTATAACAGGCTAAATATCTCGAGTGTGGAAAAATATAAGATAAACTTAAACACGTGTTTAATAATAAGCTTTTTTGTTTTGTCACGTTAATATAACGTCCTTTCAATCTTTGGGAACAGTCGACGCGGTATTTTTTGTACTTGGGTTTATAGCGGTCAAGCCATAAACTACCCTGCTTCAAAACTTTGGTCTATTACGATGGCATTTACATTTCTATTATTATTAATCTTTTCTGTGATCGACGCGGAAGATGGATAGTCGCGTATACGATGGTTTAATTAATTAAAGAATATTGTGGGACTTTCAATACACTGAGCCATACCGACTGTGTTTAGGAAAAAGGGCGTAACCCTCGATTTGAAAACTGCTTTTATTAGATATTAACAATGTATACAACTAAATATACGTTCTGTAAAAAGGAAGTAAGCCGCAAATGCCGATTTATTATCTAAATTCAGCTTTTAAATGAGCTTTAATTAAGTTTTAATTTAAGGAAAAAAGCATTTACCCTCAATTTTAATGATTTTTCTGTAATAACTTCTTTAATTATTAGTAGGTCAAAAAGATATTACACCAAATCATCAATCATAATGCACCCAATGTCTATGCCTATTTTTTATTAATATTGAACCAAAATCATTCAAAAAAACGTTTTTTGCCTCTCCTGTAAAATTTGATCTGTGTGGGTTAGGCCCTTTTTCCTAAACACGGTCGATACGTTCTGTACAATGCAGGGATCGCTGGAGAGACATAGCTGTAACACAATATGATATGATTCACGATCCTCAATAGTGAAGGAGACGAAAACGAATAGATTAAATTACATCATTATTAAATCCCTACAGAAAAGGGCAAATTTTGTAATACAATATAATATGATAATGACGTATTTACGATTAGTCGAACACAGCTTTATAAGTAAATGTGTTTATATTATAATCTATGACTAATATTGATTCAATGAGCAATGATTACTTTAAGATTAACGGTAGGTAGTCGGGGTTTTTAGAATGCAAACTTTTTTTACTAAATTATAAAAGTGACTTTGAAAATATGACACTTACGTTATCTGGACAACATCTTAGGTTAAATTTGTCGCCCCTGACGTCACAGGCGAGAAGTGAGAGTGGGGGTGAAGGGCACCAGGAGTGGGGGTAATGGACCCGTCCGGCATCACTTCATTACGCCGCCGTCGGCCGGCGCTCTAAAACCATTCCAGTGTTCCTCAAATGAGCCTCGCATTCATCCCACAGCCTGCTCGCCCTGCCACCCACAACCTCCCCCCGCCCTTCTAACTACCCAAAAGGACCAGAATATCCTATCACTTCGTCCCATGGATGGGTCGATCTACTCTTGGGCACTTGGACGAAAATGGGACATCCGTTTTCATTTAGGCAGTAGGTTGATATCGACGCTATAAGGTAAACGTCGCCCAGCGTATGAGCGTCGGAAAACTAAGCACAAATCGTATTCTGGGATACTGAAAGTATGATTATATTTTTAAACTTGTTTCTTGCTTTTATTATTATTATATAATCAAGGTTCTATAATATTTCCGTTTGTCTTTATAAAATGGGCTAGAAAGGCTATGGTATTATAAAATACAATATAAATATTGCAATATGATTAACTAAAATAACAAAAAACGTTTTAAAATAATAAGTAGGTACTTACTTCTATTGAAACTTTTTAATCATCCCGGATATTGACATATTCCACTTGCGTGAGATTGAGAATAAGTGGGCAGTGTTTTATAGATTCTTAAAATGGGGTCTACCTAGCACATTTGCTGTACTTTCGTGTATCTAATTTATATTTTTTGTATTTACACTTTTCTACTGTTCAATAACAATACAATACAATTTATATACTTAATACTGTTTTAATGTTTTTTTGTTTCTAAATGTCATGTTTTGAACGTTTTATATTAATAATTAGTAATTTTTACTACTTACATGTAAAAAATAAATTACATTTGAATTTGAATTCGACATTATATTTTTATTCATAATAATTTAATTGATAATCCATAACATGTATCTATCAGTTTTAAGGGGGAGACTTCTACTTACCAGAGGCACCTAGAGGAAAATTATGAAGCTTGCAGTTTGAGGCATTTTTTTTGATAATTTACAATTTCAACTGTATTAATTAATAAATAAGTATGTATCCGAAAACATTAAAAAGGGAATTTTTTTAAGTCAAAGATAAACTTACAATTACATTACAATTTGTTACATATTTATGTCCACAGTTACGTTATTATTACAATATATTTAATGGTCATATGTATTATTAAAATTTAGTTTATTAAGTTTTCAATTTTTCCTCGTACAGATTTTTGAATAATTCATAGTTTTAATCTTTTTTATATTTATTTTAAAAACATCGATTTCCTTGTTAGCCACGGGCCTCAAGGGTTCCGTCGCCGTGGCTGGCATTCCTTTACCCTGTAGCGGTGCTACAAAAGTGATATATGCGCTGCTGGTCTAGCATGGCGGGAGGCACGAGAATTGGTTATGGGCCGAGGAAAGTGGCGCGAACTTGTGCTTCCCCTCTGCCCCAATTCTGGGACGTGACAGGGTGAAAGAAGAAGAATTATATCACAATAATTAATAATAACTACCTAATTGGGTTTTATATATAGTAGAGGTAGACTAATAATAACAAAATATCTGTCTGTGATTTAGAAATATATATTTGCCTTTTGATCCATGATGCCACAAGCACAAAATAGTTTTTTTCATTTGTTTGATTCGTTATAACTAAATATTAATGATATTCGCACAGCTTATAGAATATTTATATTGTTGGTACTAGGGAATCCAATCCCGAGCCAAAATTCTGATCCCGGGATTTCGGAATTACAATTTGACAGTCTCGGAATCCCGGGACTGGTCCCGAGATTGGCATTGTTTTCATAGTTAATATATTTTTTTTATATTTACAAACAACATTGATAAAATCGGTCAAAAATAAATCTAGTGTAATTTATACTATTTAAGACATTTTTATTGTTAATATTGTGTACGTTCAATCATGAAAATACATAAGTTCAATGGAGTAAATAATATTGTAATATAAATAATAATGTGAATTTAGTATGAGATTGCTGTTTCTGATAGTAAAGACTTACTTAGTAAATGAGTTAGCGAGATCTAAAATAGTAAAGCAAATCGTAGTGTATGGCCTTTCCGCTTCATAAATCTAATTAGTCAGCCAAATATGAAACTGCCGTAAAACGCATGAGATCATGGTGGAATTACTTTGTTAAAAGTGCGAAGCATTGTTTTTTTCCAATCTTTCTCATTTTTATTAATTTATGTGAAAAAATAAAATGAATCGCCAACTTACATATGGGTATAAATCAAATTTCATTCAAACTCAGTTTATTTCTAATTTAGTTATTTGTTATTAAAAGTATTTTTTCTGTTATATTTTCGTTTTTATTTTATTTTCCATAAAAATTGATGAAAAAATCAATCCTGAAATCTTCGGGATTATGTTTACTAATCCCGGGATTCATAGGTATCGAAAATAGCTCGGGATCCCGGGATTTGAATCCCTAGTTGGTACCAATTCAGAAGAGTTTCACATCGATATTTTATAACATTCGAAGTTATAACATTAAGTTTCTCGAAAATAATGCACTAAACTTGTGCATAAAATACTTTATAGTGTATATAATTAAATTAAGAATATTAATACTATCAACTTAGGGCACTTGCTTGAATTTAAATTTAAATCGATTTGAATTAAATTACTGCTGCGTAATGTACAATTTTATCTACCGTATATTGGCAATAGCTTTAATGCCTTTTTTGAGGAAATTATATGAGTAGTAATTAATCACAAAAATACACGTGAATTGTATTACTGTGGATTGTACTTACATACTGAAGGTATATTGTTGAATACAGTATCAAAAAATCCATTCCATTTTCTTTTTTCCTATTTCCGTTGATTTTCGTAGTTGTCTTGCGTGTTTCTATTAAAAGATAAGTGCAAGGGGATCACCATTCGCCAGCAGGTGAACGACAACGAAGGGCGGCTCCCGTGGGCGGCATCCGAAGACCTGATCCAAGCAGGACCAGGGCGGAAATTGGTTTTCCTAAGCGGCGCCAGTCTGGTGAGTGACTTGTCGGTGAAATATAATCCGTCGTCTAAACTTTGTTAGCTGCTGTTCGACGGGCAGAGGGAATCGAGAAATTGCTTAGGACGTAAGCCGGGTACGCCATAAGTGATCTATGAATTAGGTAGGTTCACATTTACATACGTAATGCTATCCTTGAAGGTTTATAGTTGGAATAGAAATTGAATTTAAATATTTTATGCAAATATATATCACATTATAAGTAATCTATATTTCTTCAGACTGCATAATATCAGTAAACAAGTTGCATAACATAATATATAATTAGATAATAATATAATAGTTTCATCTTAAAGCTATCATTGTTTAAATAAATATGTAGCAGTGGCGAAAGGTGGAGATGAGATCCGAGATAGGCTGTTAAGATCCAACATAAATAGTGCACACTAAACTTTATCAGTCATACGTATTTGTTTTCATTGAAATAAGACTACAATTTAGTGTGTTAGTAAGTTTTAAAATTTAATTAAGCCCTGCGAAACGAACCCATAATAAATAATAGTCAAAAAATACTCGTCTATCTATAAAATATCTAAAATTATGTATTTGAATCACACATAAATTTGGATATTTTATAGATAGAAGAATATTTTTTATCCATTATAGTTGTATTTAGTTAAGGCTTAATGAATTTATCGAAAGAGCCAACGATATTATGTAATATGTACCTATTCTTAATTCAACGAAAACAAATAAGTATGAATGAAAAAGTGTGCACAATTTTGTGGCATCACCCAAGCATACCAAAACTATTTCGGTTTGTAATTGACACTATTTCTTTTATTCAACGAGTAATTCATAAGATTTAAGAATTTACCATTCTAATTATTGAACATACATAATTTTGAAAAACACTTCTGAGAAAATATATTATAACCAATAGAAAAAATCTTTTTGAAAAAAGTAAGACACCCGACAGGATTGAACCTGCATCTCCTGGGTTTACGCCCCAATCCGCGCATTATCCACTATGCTACGAGGTATATATAGCATACTTAAACTATTATTGTCTGATTAGGCAGGGCTTAGTCGATTTTTAAAAACTAACCAGCACAATCAAATGTAAATTGTGTTCTTTTTTCAATGAAAACAAATAAATATGACTGACAAAGTTTAGTGTGCATTATTTATGTTGAATCTTAACAGCTTACCTCCACCCCTCGCCACTGACCCATGACATCAAAGCCGACGCGTAAGCCGTTCGGCCATCGTGGGGTACTACCTACAAAAAATCATGAACTTACTGGGATTGAAACACGTTTTTAAAAAAAAACAAATTCCGTCAACATATGACTTACATCTTTATATTCAATCAAGATAATATTAATTGCCAATTTTAAATATAGAGGTCGTTTCGATTACTCTTTGTTTTAATAATGTTTTCTCTATTTTTCACCTAACCAATCGCATACCATAGCGTTTCATATCTAGTCACATAAATAACAGAATCTATAATAATATAACCGTATTTGCAGAGCCAGCTCGGGAAACCGGGGCCCATAGTCTACCACGCATCATTGCCGGCTTATTGAAAGAGTGGCCAAGTGTGTGATACCTCATGCGAGATTGTTGCGCCCTAGGTTTATTTCACTCCCCCCTCTAATAAATAATACTCATGTCGAAATAAATCGGCATTTAAATTGAAAAATAATTTTAAAAATACAATTCTTTTGATAAAAATATTTTTTACGCCAAATCATATATAAATATTAAATCACTTAAGTAAGAGCCATTCTACACGAGCAGGTAAAACGCCGTACAAAACGTGGCTAATTTAAACGTAGAACAAAGACACTGTGACTCATCACGCAATTACATGACAAACGCTTTCTATCGCCTCCAGAGGCATTCTGACCGCTACCCGCTCTCCGAACGCCTTCTCCCATAACCGAAAAAACATTCGTGAAGACAGAATAATTATTATAAACCTTTTCTTTTTTCGATTTTGTTTCATGGCGTAGTCGGTAGTGGGTGGAGCCCAATGTTTTTTCCAACTAAATATGCTTTATTATGCAATTAAATATGCTGTGATGAGAGTGTATGACAACAAAACACCATACAAATAACATTCCCTTATTTTACTATAAATTTATTCCAATTTCAATTTTTTAAAAACTTCGTTATTACGTATCCTAGATGTTCCCTTGAACAATGTTTCTTAAGGGCCCACATGCTCAGCGTAAGTCAGAATGGAGCTTTTGTAGTATTTTCAGAGCATAACCCTGCACATTCCTTAAACGTTGTAGATAATCTATTTATATAATTTTGAAGCCTTATTATCCTTTATATTTATTTTAAACATTTGATGACTGCATAAAGTATTTTTATTACATAAAATAGTTATTCTTTTAAACCTCTCGCTCTAATGTTTTAGAATATAGTCATATTTCAGTACATCCATGTGTAGTGGTGTTAAGGTGTTAGATGTATTAATTTTTAAACGCATTTACAAAACCATTAGTAAAATTAATGTTAACATCGTATAGTGACATATTTACGATAAAAAAATATATTTTATAATTTTTTTGATCCCAAATTTGACATGAATTAGGCATTTTATTATTCAAAAAATGGGCACGGTTAACACATTTGAAGATAATTCATAAATAAAAAATAAAAAATCATAAAACACAACATAAAATTCCATTTTTGTTATCGAAATTGATATTAAATATAAGCTTTTAAAAATGGATACTATTTTTGAACTGCAGAAAATCTTCGCGGACCACCGTTTAAGAAACTATGCCCTAGAATGTAAGAAATCTCCTCCACCATTATCCATGTATTTCAATATGGAACAATCATCTATTTCCACAAACAATATTATTTACCATACTGCACTCAACGTATGAGCAATAACTAGCACCACGTCAAAAATATAGTTTCGTGTCACGGCCTGACTATAAGAAAGCCTTGATTTTATGGTTATTTCTATATTTTTTTTAAATAAATATTAAAAAAAAACCCATTTTTCAATAAAATAATGAATATACCCACCTGACTTAAAATATTTTTTTGTTATACCTTCAGTAGTATTACCATACTGAAGATCGATTCAATATAAATAAAAATGATTTCAAGTTATTCACATTTATATATTAGGGGGTCAGGGTGGAGTATATTATCATAAAATTTATTAATAGTTTAGTATATACACAGTGCTACTAAAATATTTATTTAATAATAAATATTACATACGTACTTAATAGTAGCTACAGAGGAAAATGGTATTGCGTTGTTTTTTTATATGCCGTTGTTTTGGTTCGATAAATCTCAGTGGAGAACAAAATAGTATTGATGTGTCAGTAGACACTTTCTGGATTTCATCCAATATCATGCACTCAAGTAAATATATTGAAAATTTTCAAGTAACACGCCGAAGGAGTATATAAATATTGAAACTCTTCTTTATTCCAATATCAAGACAGATTACGCTAGATTGGATAGTCGAGGATATACACTGTAGGGATATAAATACAAGCGTAGAATTTTATTCACGTATATAGGTTACTTATATATGTAGAATGAAAATCACAATAAGTTTTCTATACTATTTTTTTATTCAACGAATAATTCACAAGATTTGATAATGTACTATTATAAATGTTAATTTTAAAGAATTATTAAACATACATAATCCAAAAATACCTCAGATAGATGTACCTACTGAGTGTGAGGGTTCACGTAGGGTGTTGTTTTATACCTTTCACTTATTAAAAACACTGATTCAGGGATATTAAGTTACGTAAGTATATTTCGCTTGACAAGTAACAATTAATTATGACCAACATTTTTTGTAAACGCACGTTTTGGCGCGAAAAAAGGTAGCAAATCGTATTTAGAGGCGACGTTCAAGGCTCAAGGGTGGTAACCGACTGACCGTACCTGCCATCGACCCTTCGTCCGCCCAGAAACAGATAACGGTAACTTTCTATTTCTTTGTTTAGCTGTGCGTGCATTCTGGTCTAGCCTTGACTCATTTATAGTTACAATAATATCATTATATTCCCAACTCTATCGATTGGAGGATTTTTGATGGGGGATTTAGGCATTATGATAATATAATAAATATTATTTGGTATCACTACCTATACAACTACAGAAGTGCTTCAAAAAAGTTAATTTTATCGTAAATAGATTGGATGGACATGGCCTAAGAGCACGATGCAGAACCATACTTAGGCACGTAAGGCCCTAAGATACGCGCCTAACTTTAAGAGGCCAATTTCGACGACCTAGTTCAGTGTGAAAAATATATATTAAAATTATTCTTATTAGAACGCCTAAATGAAAGAGAGAAAGAACATGTGACTTTTTTTTGTTAGGATGGCTGCTTAACACCAACAACTCTGCATTACGCTCTTAGCTGGTAGATCACATTGGCGCGAATCCAATGGATGCGGTTTGAGTCTCACTGGGCGTCATATTTTTTCCAAAAAAATTTTTTTTTTTAATTATATATTTTATAGGTGTTTTCAAATTATATATGTTCAATAAAGAATGTTACATTATCAAATGTGGTGAAATAGTTGTTGAATAAAATAGTTTATTAAATTATTTGCAAGTAGAACACGTTACAATTAAAATTTTGAACCGGTTGTAATTAAGATAATTGATATCTACTTTGATTTAAAATACAAAAACCTACTGCCAAAACTAATACAGTCTGTGAAGCACTGGAAAAATTTAAAAACTATTAGTTAATTTCGACGACATTAGATAGGACGCACTCAATTGCTAAAGCACTTTGGCGCGAATCCAGTGGGCACGGGAATGTTTATTATATTTATATAAATGTTTGTAGTTATTTTATGTGAAAATATAAGTTAATGTTCTGATACAAATTTCCATGTTTTTGTATTACGTTGCGGATAGAAAACATTGTTCACGTACCTACAGGTGTTTTTAGTCTGGACGAGGCACTGGAACTTCTCGTATGGCCAATTTTCTCTCGCGCTGTATTTTTATTTTATGTCAATTAATCTGTCAATTAAACCATTCTTATGACGGAATCACACGGTGTCGTTATTATAAATTACAAAGCACGCCATTTTTATTTCCGTCTGACGTCTGCCTGCCATTCAACGCCCTCTCGCGGATTATAAATAATTTAAATTGACACCGGTGGACTCTGATCAAAGTGCCGGGTTTATTTCATATAAAATTATCATATTAATAGTAGGTACCTGCATTATCTAATTGAAGATAAAATCATTAGGTGACCAACGCAATGTGAAAAATAAAAGCTGCAGAATGCTTACATGAATTATTACCTAGTGAAATTCGTGGTCACCATTGATAGTATAAGGCCATTCAAAGTATGGATTTATGTTGATGGGTTGTAAGTAATTCGTTCAATAAATTGTAAATTAGTGCATACTTGAACTTGTGCATATAACTTTCGTTATTTCCCAAGTAAATAAAAAAAAGTGAATAGGAATGAAAAAAATAACTGTACCTACGTTGCAATAAGGGTAATCAGAGATGGAATGGAACCGGAAAACTGGAAACCGCTTAATTTATTTTTTAACAGAACCCTATAAATATGTGAAGAATTCAAAGGTTCTATTAATTCTTAATTTAAAATACTTACTGATATTCTATTATTTTTGCTCATGAATGAACGATGAGCTAAAATCACTTATTCAAAAAAAATATTAACATACTATAGTTGTTACGTCATAATGTTTAAACATTTTTTTTATAATATCTTGGAATACACACAAAGAATTATACTCCATATGACAATAATATAATAGAAAGAAAACATGGCATTAATTTAATCTGAGATATAGGTACCTTTTGAGTTTTTTTAGTTAACCATTAACCGTTAATCTAAAATAACTATATTTGATAGAACTGAAACGAATTCGATTTTTCTTCTCGAACCTTTAAAAAACTAACGATTCCAACCAGTGACGTGCAGTTCATACTGTGGAGTGTAGGTAGATGGATGCATACCCGAAATAATCTATTGAGTATAATATTATGTCTTTATTGTGCAATTGTATTATGAACTTTACTGAACTATATTTCTTCGAAATGTTGTGTATTATTATTAATACTACTTATGTAGAATAGCAGAGCTATCACTCCTCGATGCCACATATTGTCATTTTACTTCATCGACCAAGATAAAATTAGTTACGAAACTTTATGTACCTAGATAATATTATGAAACAAATAGTAAATATATTAATAATAAACAGCATCCCTACAAACAAAATATACCACACGCCACTGGTTCCAACAGCTGAGATAGTAATACCACAACCCTGTACCTATACATAAATTATATCAGGTGATATCGATAGCATTTTCGTATGTAAATGTGTAAAATATGATAATATATAAAACAAACACTTCTTATATGTAACTAATTGGTTTGCATTTAAAAAAAAACTTTCACACGTTCTGTCACTGGCTACGACTTATAAAAAGAACCCCTTACACGAATTGTCAGCGGTTAATAATAAATCCACTTTTATTATCTGGCCGGAGTGGTCGCGATCGTCGCCACCGGCGGTGGACAGGTTGTTATAATATAGATAGCGGATTCAACTTTTAATTGACGTAATTATCCGCGCTGGGCAGTAAGTGCACAGGCGTGTTCCGCAGATGGATCAGAGATGGCACTGCCATCGCTCATCTCATCTCCGCTTTGCCCCGGCTCCACCCCCTTAAACACCCTCATAAGCCTGGCCATGCAGGGCTGCCAATTAGGAAACAATTCGAGGGTCACTACAGACAATTGGCGACAATAATATTAGTTATTAGATTTTTTTCAAACCTTCATTAATGCTCGTTGAAACAAGAGCAAATAATGTTATATTATGTTCTTGTAAATTGGTTTTCATTTAAAATTTAGGTCCGTAGTTATATTAATAAAAATAATCGTGGTATTGTTAAGTAAATATTTTGAATTTATAATCAATTATGTGTATGTCTGAAACTAATAATTTAAGCCTGATGGGAAGCTACTTTTTTAAGTTTGTAACTGCTGATTTTTTTCTTTCAATTTGCCATTTCAGAACTGGAGTACGCTGTTAAAATCGGTTACATGTAAATTCCACTTAAAGCTCTCCGTAGCACAGTTTGCCGTGAGCTTTCTTACCGGAAAAAGATGACCGCATACTATACGGTCTCCAATTTTATTAGATTAATTAATATGAACATTAATTCAATTTTCATAGTTGATTTTGGCAAAACTCATGAATTCAAGAATGAAAACCTAATCTAACCTCACAAATAATCCAGTATATCGGCTATATTCAAAATTTGTTTGCTGCTGTTTTTCTGTAAAGTGTAGACCGACAAGAATCGTGTTTTATTTAGACATGAAGTTTATGTCAATAGGTACTATAAAACCAAGAGAGGTTGAACGGTCTTTAATTTACGGCCACCATTAGTGTCAAACAACACTATCTACAAAAGTGCAACTTTACAGGAGAGCCAAAAATTGTTATTTTAGATTCTTGTAACTCAAAAAGGGAAATGTTTCATTTATCTTACTAATGATGATGTTAAAATTTATAGGGATAGTTTTAAAAAAATATGAAAACAAGGGTAACTTATGTAGTCAGCGTTAAACTTTACTGACGATTTAATAAGAAATTAGAAAAGATTGACATAACGTTGTTTGACTATCATGTAGCCATAAATGTAAAATAACGTTATCTCAAAAAAAACACTTTTTTGTAGATAACGTTGTCTGACTTTAAGCACTCGAATATTTCCTATATAACATTGCACGGTGAAGTGTGATACGGCGAACTGCATACATTAAAGTTTCCGGACACGGTTAAAATCTGTCTATTGTATCTTTAGAAAACGCTTCATTAAATTTATATAACAGTGAAAAGCTACAGACTATTCCATCTCATAATAATATATCAGCTTAAAAGCTTTGAGTTAAAATAATTTATAATTAATTATTAGAATGTTAAGTAATTACTTAGTCCCCCCTCTTTCCTCTTTCACCTTATACTCTGCAATAATTTATTTGTCGCCCCCGAGCAAAAGCAATCAAGAAAATGGCTGCATATGTCACATATAAATGCAAATTTAGAAAGGGGGGCGAGAATAAACAATCAGAAAATTGATAATTAACCTAATAACAGGCATTGCGTAAAAATCTATGTGACACCTCACATATCAAGCGTGCCTTACCTGGAGTGCTTACAATCACCGCTCAAAGTATTTTGTGATAATTAATAAATTTTAAATAATTTATAATATTTTTATATCAACCAAAATTTTGATAATATATCGTACAACGTAATAGTTGAAAAAACTATTCAATCATAAATATGTAAATGACACTACAATCATTGTAAAATCCGTGCATGATATAAGTACCTAGATCTTTTTCTTATTTGGCCATATTCACTTCTCAGATAGACTAGACTCAACACGGCGCCTCCAAGGATCCATGCAGATCATCCCAGCATCGCCTAGCTTCCCCGTATACACTATGTGGTTGGGTAACTGGACAAAATAAAACATTAATAAACAGAACATGAATTAATAGAACAGTGACAAACCAGAACAACCAGTGGAAAAATAAAACAGTCATTTTTGTAGTATCTATTTATTTATCAATCATGAAAACTTAAGTTTACTTATAAAAAATATATGTACAAATATTTAATATACCTACTCGTATATAATCTATGCATGTTGACCGTACGGCGTAAACACCTCAATTCATCTGCTTGATTTTGATAATCATGCACAACTCCACAGCATTATTAAATTCATTATTTCGTTGTACCCTAGCATTTTGAACATATTAGTTTGATTACGACAAAATCAGGGCTTGAAATGGACCGGAACGCACCGGAGCGCCGTTCCGGTTCGTGACATCGATAAAATTATCGCTCCGTCTCGTGGAAAAAATATTTTGACCGTCTGAGCTAGATAGGCCATGTAATAGAAAATGTAACACATTTATTTTTATTAAGTACACATAAAATTTGATAACTATGTAATATCTATATATAAAATTGTCGAGCGCTCCGGTTCGTGAACTTTTCCATTTCGAGCGCTGGACCTAATTGAGGCTTTCCAGCTATTATAAATGCAGAAATTATATAATTTGATTCTTTACAATGTATTGAAAACCTGTGTTATTAAAAATCTATACAACATGATAGAGATACGATAATTTCAATATTGAATGTTATATTTTCCCTGAAATGTCATACTTATGTTTATCGCTGTTCTGGTTTGTCACCGTTCTGTTTCTTCATGTTCTATTATAGCATGTTCTGTTTATTCATGGTACTATGTGGATGATATTTGGCGGTATTTACGACGCCGGAGTTCGGTTGGCTAAAATAAACCACCGCATAAACAGTATTTGCCTCAGACATCTGTTTTTGAAGATGAGTATATGGTTATTCTGAGAATTTGTATGGTGCCATTACTAGCTACCTTCAGAATTCAAGTACGTAATAGGTTGTTTTAACCGAATATAGTCATTATTACAGCGCTTGAAATAGAGTGCAACCCACCGGAGCGCAACTCCCGTCCGTAAAATCCTAGAGACTACCGCTCCGTCTCGTGGATGGCGCTCCGATTCCGTTTGGGTTAAAATTCTGGGTCTGGCAAATTCATTTTTTTTTATATGTATATTTGGAACAGAGTAAGGACGTAATAAGTTGAACAAGTGGCTAGCATCCATTTCTCGTAAAAAAGTTAATACAATCTCCACTCTATGGAGGCCCATATTATAATCTTCTTAGGATCGGACATGGTAAATAAAAATTAAAAATATAGTAAAATAAAATGTGGTGATATTATATAGGTGTTGGGGTCACTCTAGTGTGGTGTTCGATGTGTAGGTAGAGGATGATGATAATGACGAAGTCTACGATGTAGCAGGGTGAGATTTATTAGCAGCGTATCGGTACAATAGTATATTATACATGATAGTTACTAGCTAAGTACTCTGATTCAAGTGACATTGAGATAAATTATTCTTCGTTATTTATACAATAAAAGTTAGTACATTAACATTAAATTCTGTAACATAATCATATTAAACTAAATATAGAATCAGCGTTTTAAATTGAGTAGCGAAAAGAAATATTATTTGTTATTACAGTTGTAAGAAAATACTATGAGAAATGTTTATTCAGCTCATACACTGTAAAGGTATAATGTGCTGTGATATGATGTAATAATACACCGTCTCTGATTTCGCCTAATCGACTTGCTGTCTAGCTGAATTGTTTACTGGAAATGGATCACTGGGAATACATTGCTGCAAAGTAATTTAATATTTTTATAAACAATAGGTATTCGATCCCTTATTATTCTGCAGCTACATAGGTATCTAATAGTAGGTACACATTATCTTTTGAATGTAGTCTCTTCATCAAGCCCAAAAAAGATGTATAACTCCAGTATAACGGTTTTGAAACGATGTTATTTTTGTTAAATCTTACTTAACTGAGTTATTGGCGTTGATAATTGCTTTGAACTATAAAACCATCTTCGAAATGGTTGACCATTATCGGTTATAGTCGATGAAAATTGATAATGAAACACAAAGAAACAATTTCAATATGTAATAATCAACCGTGAAAGTCTCCAGCGGGTCTATTCTATACACAAGGCGACTACCGACCGCTAAAGTGATAAAGTGGTAGTATTTATTACATATTTGTATTGAGGTATTATAATTATTGTTACAATAAGTTAGCCGTCTAAACAGTCAAAACTGTCTATCTCGCTCTAAACTTTATCACAGCCAAGAGAGGTAATGTTAAAATATAGCACGTATTGTAAGAATTACAACCAACTTATTGTAATTGTTACAATAAGTGCTAATACTTTGATACAAACCTACCCTAAGTTTGATAATATTTATCACTTTATCACTTTAGCGGTCGATAAGTATAGAATAGACCCACTTAATATATTATAATATGGTGATAAGTATTTGTAAGACAAAAAATCGTTACGAATAAAAGCGACATAATTTGGGAGGTGATTGTATGACGTGATGTTAGAGGAAATAATCAGTATAAAAGCCCCGCAACGTCAAAGATCGGTTATCTGTACCAGCTTTGGCACTCTCTTGGTGATTGTTTCATTAAAAGCAATCAGTGGTTAAAGTTAACACGTTTCTCGCTCGCACGCACGCGCACTTACCTACTACTTACACATATTGCACACTCTGTGGTTAGGGAAATTACAATGCAAACGTGTCTAATTTGCAAACCCAATACCTCAAAAAAAAAACGATATACATACTATTATGGAAATTATGAAGAGTATCTATATACAGGGACGTGCCAAGGGTAGTTACCCGATTCTATAACCTTCCATAATAACTATAACTTTAGTGCTATTTTATAATAATCAATAAAAGTGTGCCACATGCGATTTATTGCTACACGTACACCCGAAAAAACTTATGAGTTAACTTTCCCTTTAAAATATTATAATACGACAGTCCATTTTTTTTATATTAATAATGTATTTTGCTAAAACATATCACACATCTATTATGACTGACCCATTATATTGTGCGTATGAGAGATTGGTTGTTAGTATGTTTGTATAATACAACAATACAACTGTGATGCATAAGGCCCTCCTCCCACGGCGCAACTGAAATCTGGTGGAACTGGTTGGTGATGGTACTCATAAACTGACCAATGTGATGATTCGCACACGGCGCTACTGAAACCACTTGAAATAATAATCACATAACCTCAAACTGTCAAACTGGACCATCACCTGTTTTGTACAAAAACCAACAACACGCACGCTGCCGCGTTTACTTGAATAAAATTAGGTTATTTCAATTTTGCTTGTCTTGTACTTTTGACGTCTTGGGTTGTAAATGGTTTTTATAGCATGACACTTGTTCGCAGTGCTACCAATTTTGGTAAGAAAATATGATTTTTCACCGAATCTAATGATGTTGGTACCACTGTTTTACGGTGACTGGAAACTTGAGAGACCGCGCGACTAGCATGTCGCATCTCTTCGCGACCGTTTTGAAGCCGAGAGATTCCAGTCTCGCCGTCAGCGAGCCGCTATTGAAATACATTAGCTAGATACTGGCTGGAATTTTAGTTTCAGTTCCGACGGACATAACTTTCGCCGTGGGAGGATGGCCTTAGTAGTGGGTTAAAGATTTTCAACTTCTATATAGGAATATATATATTTCTTTCATTCTTCGGTTTGCCACCCTTTTGTAAGTGCCGTTATTCGACAGTACGCATCATACATACATATTATATTATATCTTTAAACATAATGCCTATTATTTTCCCTTTCCCCTTAATCTTGCCACCAGGGTGATGTGTGTTTGATTCTGTCTTGGCTATATAAGACACAAATATGGTAAATTACAAATTTTGCCTCGAAAACCTCATAATATGAGACTTCACAATGAGGAAGTTATAACAATATATTAACGGACTTTTTAAAAGGAGTATTTGTTAGTTATTCGCGCACCCCATTTGGTTTTTTTTGGATCAAAATAATACACCTTAAAAAAACAACATGTAATTTTTGCACACACGTAGGATTCGAAGCAGGCGAAATTGTTGTTTCACCAATACGCTCTACCACGAGGGTTCAGAGACTACAATACTTATGTATCATTGTTATAATTTTATAGTATAATTTATATTAATCTTTGTCATAAAAACAGAATCAATTATTGTGTGCGGGGTGAAAGTAAGCGTTTTTCCAGGAATATTTATTTAATGCTACTACTCATTACTCTGAGGCTATCACCAACATTTTAAATTTTAAATTTAACTTATCAGCCTCTTGTCACTGAAGCAGCATATCGTTTATGAATGCAGGTAAATCTAAACCTCTGGGGATATTGTTAAAACTTACTATTTTTTTCGCTAATAAATCGTTTACCTCTTAGACTATAGATACATCTAGACGCCACCCAATGCATTGCTAAATGAAGCTGCGTACCGTGCGTTTGGTTTGTGGGCGAGCGAATGCATTCGTATTCAAATGTTCGAAACCATAGATCATTTCGCTAGTGCTCGCCCAAAGTGCTCGCACTAGACGCTCAGAATTAAAATATATTCTTCTTTTTTTTTACTTTATATAGTATTTTTAAGCGGTCAAAATGCAACCATTAGGTAAAAATATCCATAATTTAAGTTATTTTAAAGAAACACGGTCACTTGATATTAAAATATATAATGATATACAAATAAATTATCACGAACATGTATCAACTTATCTATGAAACGTAATACCATCTTCTTGCTTAACAGTATGGCTACCACATTTTAAGACAACACATAGAACCATCTTTTCTACTTAATTAACTAAAAATATTTACCACTGACTTTATGTTTAATACAAAAATAGCAATTTTAGCAACACGGCTATCGATGCTTAGTTAAGCAATAAGGTAATATTTGGCGGCTACACCGTAGCAAACCATCTCCTACATCTGTAACCCTTTTATCTTACTCTAGCGAGTGTCGCAGAGATTATAAGGGTGCCGAATACTTTCTCACTCGCACTTATGCATCGTTTTTGTTCAGGCCTTGGTTTACCTCCTTCTAACAGGCAGTTTTATCAGTGGTTGATCCTGTTGATAATCCATCAAAAAATCCTTTAATAATAAATAATAATAATAATACTAAAATTATTCTAAATGCAATAAAACATAACGACTATAATACATTTTAAAAGCTATCGCATTTGGTAGTTAATATTAGCATTGTCACTTCCGGTGTCAAAATACTTATAAAATGAGGTAGTAATATTTTATGGTACAGTGCATAAAATTTGTTTAAAATCAATGTAATAAAATATACATTATTAACAGTTTAGTAAACTTTAGATTGAGCGGTGTGATTTTAAACATTTCAAATAGTAAAATGAACTGATTTTAAATAGAAAAAGAAGAAAATCGCGTGATTTCAAAGTTAATTTCTTATGAAATGTCACTTCGTAATTACTTTGTTAGAAATTATCGCGTGGTAATAATATATTATTTATAAAACTATTCGGTCCATATCTTAGACCGCCCATTCCGGAAGTTTTACCTTAAGCCGGAAACATATAGAAAACTCGAAGGGGTAAGCCTATAGGTACTCACATTCAGTTTTATTGCGAGTTCGTAATTCAACATGTCCATACAGTAAGTACCAGGCACAGTATTAATAATAATATGTAAATATTAAATTCCAAACTCTAAGCAAGATCGAACTAAAATTTAAACTAGAGTTACCATGGCTTTGCCGCTCTTTTTTATTTTATTACAACGTTTTTATTAGGTCGTATTCTTATTTGTCCGGTGGTTACTTGTCCGGTACAAAACTTACAATCGATTTTTAACTAACTTCCCGACTAGCTAGACATTTGAAACTCTTAGAATATATCAGAACACGATGCCAATGCATTTTTTAATATTTTAGCCATCTTTAAGTAGAATTAAATTCATTTTCAGTTAATTCTGTTTTGTATGAAAAGTTATTTCGGAAGAAATCTGTAATCCAATCCACTATTATTCATTGCTAGGGTCCTAACAACTAAATTATTAATATATACGTGCGTTACTATGGAAATCAATATGAGTGTCAAAATGACATTTCAGTATTATTTCTATCAAATACAATTTTTTTGATCGTTTAAGCTAGTCAAGTCAAGTTTATATGATTCAACAGAAAATTTAAAAACGTTGTATATAAAAAGTTATTTTTATCTTGTAATTATTTTAAAATTAATTTGATGTTGTTGATATAATTAATTGGATTTAAATCCAGATACGTAAATCTGTAATGGGTAGTCGGGTAAAGAGGGTTGTTACAAAACCCGCCAGTACCATTTTCGTGACTGATTAAAAATATTATTATTTAACTCTTCCAGATCCATAAGAAAACCTCTAGATGCCCACTTTGTGTATCATCATTCTATATTATAGAATGTAAACGTTTCGTTATTATGATATAATTTCTAAACGGAGAATAATACGAGAAATCATTGCCTCAACGCAGTTGGCTCTTACTCTTTAACAAATATTTTTTATTATTTTAAATATACTTTATATTAAAAAAACAAAACGTGGTTTTAAGCCAAATGCAGGCACTATTACTATGTTCTCTATGGTAGACAAATTATACAAAAAAATTTACTTTCCATAATCTGTAATTACAACATCTACTATTATAACACTCAGTGGTGGTGGCTTATCGTATAGGCAAGGCTCGAAATGGACTGGAGCGCACCGGATACGAACCAACTTATTGTAAGTGTTACAATAAGTGCTAATACTTTGATACAAACCTACCCTAAGTTTGATAATATCTATCACTTTAACACTTTAGCGGTCGATAAGTATAGAATAGACCCACAGATCGTAAATATAAAATGTACGTATCATGTTTTTTAACTAAATAAAACGTTTAATACTTGATCGGAGCTCAAAGCCGAAACATAAAATATATCTAAGAAATACAATATTAATGCAATTCAGAGTGTGGGGCAGAGTGCATTTTACTTAATGGACCTCGCTGAGGGGATGTTTCACCCTCCTCCCCGGTAAGATAGATTTAAGTGAACATTTCTCTATCCCCACCTCTGTTTTTCTCACTCTTTCTCTTTGCGATAGTATAAACAATATTTTCATTAAATATATTGTTGGACAAATCTAATCATCCAGTGGTACCCAAGAGGTACAAAACGTCAACAAAGTAGACCTAGAGGCTACTGGATCGATGAAATGATTAAGTTCTACGGAAGTACGTGGTAACGCAACGGACAGGACCGAGAAAAGTGGATTCAGCTTGGAGTGGATAGATTCCGTATCCGGAAATTTATACGTATGCAGTTCGCCGTATCACGTTTTACCGTGAAATGTTGTATTGGTCATATATTAAAGACCGTCCAACCTCTCTGGGTCGTATGATCCTCTCGAAGATGTCTCGTAATGGGGTTTATCGAAAAGTCGTTATATTATTATGGCCGTGGTGTAAGGCTCGGTTCAGACACGGCCTAAAACTATATAAATTATGAAATTGTATTTTTAGTTTTTATTAACGGGAAAATAAGCCAACTAGATGCTATAAAAATGTGTCTAAGAATATAATTCAAATGTTGTTTTGTAAAATATAATGTCACAAACAAGCTTAATTATGTAAGTACATTTTATCTACCACTGCAAGTTTTAGGAAAAAATATGCAAATCGAATACTGCATTTTTTAAAGCAGTAAAATTATTCGACTGACTTGTACATCTCTTCCCTTTCGGTACACATTTCAGGGCATTTCCAGAGAATATGTTTTGTATCTTTTGGTTACCTACTGTCCACAGACATCAGCGGTAACCAAACTCTGCATACCTACTGCAATATCCATACTATCTGTATAGGATGTCGGCCAAATGCGACGATGTTCAGTACGAAGCTACGAACCATTCATAATCGACTTATTATCTTACCGCGCCTCGTCATTTCTAAAGCGTACCTACCTACGGATATTATCCATGTCTAGCTACTTTTATTCTAGTTAATATGAACTTCTGTCCTACCGTTATAACTACTGATGGGATGCTAAAACCATTGTGGTTATCGTGTAGGTACACGTAGTCTTAAGCGATGATATCTATATCCAGTACCTAGTGTTTGCGCCAATATTGTTACAAAACTCCCACCAAATAATCCCGAACATATAGGTACCTACTTATTCAATCATTTATGTCAAAAGGCACTTCATCAATAATTATTCAGCTACAATTCGACGACCACCGCGCTAATAGTTTAATAGTTAACTCAATCATAAATTCATTAATAATTATCAAAAACAAGTACAGGGTGACTCATCGCTGATAACTATCTTAGAAATAGGGAGCATCAGTTGTTTATTCTCCCAAGGTGCAGAACCAACCTGCCACTGGTAATGCCAATCGGGAGGGCGATAACTATGTTCAACCAAATTACTTCGGGTGTTGATATATTTCACTTGCGTGAGGGTGAGTTTAGGTGGAGGCTATTTTATAAATTCTTAAAATAGGGTCTCCTTAGCAAACTCGGTGTACTTCTTTGAACTACTATAGATGTATAATTGTATTTTCACTGCGTTTGTATGTTTATTATTAGGTTCTCTTTTTATATTTTCATTTTTATCCCTTTTATTACTTTTCTTTTTCTTTCTTCTTTATAATAATGTTTCATGTCATGTTGTGAACGTCTTAAACTTATAGTTTGTAATGTCCACAATATGTAAAAAAAAATTGAATTGAATAAATTGAATCGCGAGGGTGATAAACAATAATTAAAACCAGTGTATAAGTGCGTGACCCTGGATCGAGAAAGTCAGCAGATTGACCATCAAAGAGGTTAGTACCTGGGCTACTTCTCTCCGTCTACTATTCTTCACAAAACTCCACCTTCCTCAAATACAATCCACTCAAGATTACCGCCAAGTACCTAGTGTTGTTTATAAATCGTACTAACGTCAAACCAGACAGAATCAAGGTTGTATGTATTTAATATACGAGCATTGATACCTCCTTTTAATAGAAATGTGATTTTCTGCAAATTATTCAATATCACAACATGCCAAGAATTCAAATAACCAGATGATAGTTTTAATAAATACTAAGTAATTTTATATTATAATCATGAATGGGAATAAATTTTCTTTATAATAAAGTTTCACGTTGCGTTGGGCCTCAAAAAATGTCTACGCGATTCTTTATTCTCAGAAGTCTCTTTATTCCTAAAACACGAATTGGCAATATGTTTTTATGAAGAGAATTTCTTGAACAAAGATGAAATATGAATTTTACATAAAGTTTTCGTTAGAAATCTCAACTATTCTGTCAGGGTTACAAAAATAATGTTGCAATATAATTTTTAATTTTAATATAAGTACCTACCTAATTCATATTCTTCTCAGTTACCTAATCGCGATACACAACTGGATAAAGGCCTTCTTTGCAGTACATCTTTCGTTGCCACATAGGTTCTTTCTCTAAGCATGATTATAATAATATTTATTGATCTAGAAAGCTCTTTGTCACCTTCTAGGTCTTTTAATATCTCTTGTATAATGAAATTTCTTCAGTGGTGATTTGTTTTTCGAACGAAGTAACCTCCCATCTTCACCTCAAAGTTTTTACACCATTTAACACTTATTTTTGCTCCCTTACCTATTGATCTCATTTTCCATACATGTGAATTATAGCCCGCTTACACGTGCATGAATTTATTGTTGACAGTACGTATTATCACAACCACAACAAAAAAAATATCGTGCAAGTTGCAAGAACGCACGCATGAATCAAAAAATTTCAGCGGCTTCTGATTTTTCACGCGACAGTTGGAATTCGTGCGATATCTGCACATGCGCGATAGTGGCGGAAAAAATACAAACTACACCGTGCAGAGCATTTTGACGTTTACCAATTTTCACAACCTATAAAATTAAATAGGCCAATAGAATGACAACAACGCGTCTCGATTACGCTGAAAGAATGAGATTGGTGAAACAGTCGGCACTGTTTCGTGTAAACAGTTATGTATTAACTACATAAATTCAAAATAGTTTTTTTTAATCTGTATGCAATTTACAAAGTCATAATTTATATAAATATAATAAAATATAATATAAAACATAAGTCATAAAGTCATAGTGGATGATATGGGTGCTGGGTGGGGGGTTATACAGGGATTCAAGGTACTAACCTTTAATGTTGATAAGGCGGGCACGCTGGGCTGGCTCCGTGTTCCCGCACTCCCCATTAGTACTATCACTCTCGTGGTACCACTAGGTCTTGGGATGAAGATGAGTTTATGATCGATGATTGACGCGATGTTAGCGGTAACGAAAGTCGCACGATCACTGTTTGTTGAATCACCTTGTGCTGCCGCGATTGACACTCAAGAACAGTGAAAGTAACGACGTCTTGATGTTCTTGAGTAGGTAAGCAAGAATTTTGTTTTGGATTAGGGCTTCCGTAATTGGTCCAAACAATAGTAATATGGTTAAACTGTAAAGACTTCCATTTAAAATCAGATTATGAAGGATACGCATCTATTTATGATTTTAGGACATTAATTTGACAAGTGGGAGCTTTCTGCGCTCCACTAGATGGTGAGTTAGCTATTTGGAGAAGATTTAATTTCGAAATAAAATAAATGAAAACGACAGTGAGCAGGTAACATTACAAACACGTCGGTGACAATCTGCCAAGTGGGTTTTACCGTAAAAGAGTCTGCATGATTTAAGTTTTTCGATAGACTTAAAGCAGTTCGCAATTCAAAGTAGCTTCCGAGAAAGCAGGTGTTTCCATTTTTAAGACCAATTTAAGTCCGTATAAAATAATAAGAGTACACACTATACACGGTACACAGAATCTCAGTATCTAGCTATATACGTTAGTATTATTTACACGAAATACAATTTCTTATTATGAAACGGTCTTCTTCTTCTTGGTCGTACACTCATGGCTGAGGATCGTGACCAATTTTTAATTTTATCATCCTTTGAGCGACCAAGACTTTCCATCTTTCTCGATCTTCCGCTTCTCTCAGGGCAGAATGAATGATGCCCCCAGTCGGCTCTTTCACTTGGTCACTCCAGCGCGCAGGCGCTCTTCGTCTGCTTTGCCTTCTCTGGAGGCCATCAAAAACCAACAGTCTCTCCAGGTTGTCTGGTCCGCGTCAGACAATATGTCCAAAAAACTGCAGAATGCGTCTTATTGCAAACATTAGTGTTCTCTATATTTTTATACGGAGTCGAGTCATGGACCCTGAAGGTAAGAGAGCGGGAGGCAATCGATGCCTTTGAGATGTGGTGTTGGCGCCGAATGTTTCGTATTTCTTGGACGGAATACAGGACGATCCAGATGAAACGGTAAAATATAAAAAATATTGATTCAAGCAGATCGGTGTCAGTGCTCAAGACACGCCTGGCGTGTAGCAATTAGCATGATAATTAAATGTAGTAATTAACTGGTTAGCAGTGAATGTATATGTATCTAATTGCCACACGCTAGGCGTGTTTTGAGCACTGACTGTGTTAATTAGGTTGGTCAAAAATTGTAAATAAATACGATTTTAATCTAAAGGAGTTACTCATGGATTTTAAATACAGTAATAATAGGTAACTGCCCATTAACGCCATGCACCAATATTTTAAGTAAGTTTCACTTGCAATGTATGCACCTCTGTTTTGCTAATAACTAATTCAATTAAAATATGGCAGTTTTCCGTTAGATACCGTCGCATATAACGTCGACAATTATGAAATTAATGGAATTTGTGCGCCTCGTCAGATGCATCCGCAAAAACCATAAGAGAATAATCGGCTTAGTTAAAACCACTGCCGTAGAAGCCTGCGGTCCCGCAACGCAGTGCTACGTTGCTACGGCGCTACGAATACATTCATGCTCTCTACATTTACACGTAGCGGCGTAGCAAACTGTAACCAAGCGTTGATTTACTGTCATAAAATATATTTTTTGTATTGTTACATTATATCAGTGGTTATTTTCTGCTTTCCTGTTGTTTTTATTAATTTATTTTGAAAACATTATCTTTATTAGCCAATGTGCTTCAAGATATTGGTCTCACGAAGAAATTGAAAGATTATTTTCAATATACTTATAGATATACATTTAGATTTGTATACATTTAGAGGTAGTGACGAATTTTCATATTTGGGATCGATTATTTGTGAAAATAACAAATTGAAAGTTTTTTGAGTATCGGGGAATTTTAATTACTACGAAAATTACGCTTGTCAAAATATTTGTGTTCTCCAAATTGCTGTATGGTGTTGAGTCATGGAACCTGAATACAAGAAAACATATGAAAATTGATGGCTTTGAAATGTGGTGGTGGCTTCCAATTGCTTAGACAGAGAGAATAAAAAAATGGCAGTCCACAACATTGTCGTCATATCGGGAAAATACAATAGTACATGTTTCAACTTCTTACGGAAAAAAAGCGTTATACCCCATTTACACGTGCATGGATGTACTGTGCACAGTAAGAAAATGTATGGGGAAACATGTATTATCCTGCAGTTGGAAAGATTGCGTGCATAAATCAAACAATATTGGAAGATTCCGAATTTCCAATGCGACAGTGAGATTATTTTCGATCTACGCCTGCGCAGTAGAGCGATCGTAGCAAACCTGCCGCTAAAAAAATGAACTACTCATTTTGAGCTACAATTTTCAATACGACCTATAGTAGTATAAAATGACAACATCGCGCGTCGCTTACTCTTGAAGAATTAGATTGGAGAGACAGTCAGCACTTTTACGTGTAAACAGTTATTGTCATGACAGTTCAAAATAAATACAATTGAAGACAGTAATTCCATGCATGTGTACAGGCGCTATTATATAAAGTTTTTCTAGTATAACAGTTCACAGTACATCCATAATTGTTTTATGGTAATTATAGAAAATAATGCTACGTGTATAAACATATCTTTATAAATAACATACTCTTACATTAATTGAAAACACTTCTGAGAAATAACCAATAGGAAAAATCTTTTTGAAAAGAATACGACATCCAGCAGGATTTGAACCTGCGTCTCTCAGGTATCGCGCTCACGTGCACTGAATGATACAAAAATAGTTAATTACTTTATAAATAAAATCAAAATAATTCTACAATTATTGATGTTATGCTTACTCAATGGTTTACGATACAATTTATTATTGATCTAAATAATACATTTAAGTCAAGTTAATAAAACTAAAGCTAGGTGTTTTAATAATTTTCGGTAAGTAAAATATGTAAAGAAACCAAAAAAGAATTGAATTTATAATTTATGTAGTTGTTAATTAATTATCAATAACGTATTTTTGGCGAAGAAGGTTTTCTCCAGCATTTTTTAATTTCCGTGTCAGATATCCGATTCATTTGGTCACCTTTGGAGAGAGGGGTGAGTAAAACACATCGATAAGTCGCTTCTCCGGTAAAAGTAAGTTGAATTCGAGAAGACTTTGCTTGAGATAGTGCTTTTAGGCCCCAACCCTCAGGGGTATGCCTCTAAAAAAACCTTTTAAAATGTACTCAGCTTTGGCCGGTGTCCTGTCTACGAGCTGGGACTTCAAAGGCTACGAGATTTATGTTAAATGTATTTTTTTCTATATGTATATTATTTATCAACAATTCAAGGGAAGTGCTTCCATAGATTTCTGGGATATAAAGAAGTCACTTTGGGAAAATCGTTCTTGTTTTAGTAAAACATACATAATGCCCCTTTCACTATAAGGAATAGTGTTTTTGTATTATTATTTCATACTGGAAACTACACTCCTCTTTCAGTATTGTTTATATTAAACATAGTAACAAAGCAGTATACAGATAAGCACTAAACTTCACTAGTTTGACAACTATAAAAAAACGAAGTCTAATATTCTAATCATCCATGTTTAGTACCTGACGATGTAGCCATCACCTTACTACTGCTTCACATTATAATTGCAATGAGTATTCCACAGCATAAGACCGTTTATCGGGGAAAATAATCTCAAATGCAATTGACCAATGTCGGGAATACAGGAACCGAAAAAGTCTTTCGACACCAACTAGGAAAATGCGAACGATGTATTGCAAATATAAAATGACGGGCTGTCGATAGCGGTCGCGTTTTCGTCATCATTTTGCGGCTGGAATCTCTCAACCTCAAAACGTATTGAATTGTTACAAATTTCTTTGATGATGGTATAAATATTTGAAACCAACGTCATAAGAGTGTATAAGTATTTTTTTATTGTTATATATTATAATTATATTACCAATTAATGTTGGCATAATAGTATTGCAAAAAATGCTATGACACACCTTACCACTTATTTGGAAGGATCGGGGAATTTCGATTGCCACAAAAATGATGCTTGTGCAAACATTAGTGTTCTCGATATTTCTATACGGAGTCGAGTCGTGGACCCTGAAGGCAAGAGAACGGAAGGCAATTGACGCCTTTGAGATCTGGTGTTGACGCCGATTGCTTCGCATTTCTTGGACGGAGCACAGGACGAACCAGTCAATCATCCAGAGACTGAAGATAAAGAAACGGCTCTCGACGATATGTCTGAGAAGAATTCTGGAGTTTTTTGGACATATTGTCAGGCGCGGACCGGACAACCTGGAGAGACTGGTAGTTTTGGGTAGCCTCCAGGGAAGGCGAAGCAGAGGAAGAGCGTCTGCGCGATGGAGCGACCAAGTGAAAGAGCTGACTGGGAGCACCATCCATTCTGCCCTGAGAGAAGCGGAAGATCGAGAAGGATGGAAAGTCTTGGTCGCTCAAAGGATGGCGAAATTTAAATGCGGTCACGATCCTCAGCCATGAATGCACGACCAAGAAGAATAGGATTAAGTATGTTGTTTACTGAAAGAAACTATGTGCTCCTGCAAACAAATTTACGCCCATTTGGACCATGTAGCGAAAAAAATAATCGTAGTGGGCATAGTGGGGTTTATGCTTAATTTCAAAATTAAGAACATCATTTTTTTAATTAAAAAACACAAGGCTAGCATATAGACGTAAAATAGTGTAAAGAAGTCTCATAAATGATTCAAAGGAATTCTTCAACATTAATTATTACATTGTTTGATTTATTAGTGATTTATCCTGATCGCATGTCTACAAGAGTATATTTTTGAAAATAATATAATATTATAGGTATGGTGGCGCTTTTGCAGTGGACTGTTATTTGAGGATGATGGTGGATTACGAATCTAGGGAAGGGGGTTTGCCCAGGATGCCTGACACTAACCTTTTATATGGCTGGCGCGCGCTGGCGCCGGTTCGGTGTTCACGCACTCACGCACTGGTAAACGGACGGTTCGGAATGTCACTTTCATGGTTTCACTTGGTTTTAGGATAAATAATGATGACAAGTTCAGGATGGGTGATAGACGTGACGTTCACTCAAACCGTATCAGATTTACCGCAACGAAGGTCGAACATATGCGTTTTGAGACGGCTAAGCTATAACAAGCCTGTACACAATCGCTTTCTTGATGCCAAACGAGCTGACTGAATTCTATTTGCAATCACGGTCGTCTATGACTCGTAATTTCTGGTTGCCTGGTCTTGTGACAATAATGAATAAGAATGTGAGGTAGATGGGGAAATAAGGAATGACGGCCTCTATATTTGGCCCAACCAGTATATCAAACAACAATATGCAATATCATATTTCAATATATATAGATTCTATCAGGCAGGTTTAGAAAATTCAGGGTTAAATTATAATATAAAAGAAGAAAGTCTCATTGACATGTTTAGAACATTACAACCTTTTAAATACTCATATATAAAATATAATTAGTGATTTATTAAGACAGCATGACGTCTAGAACAGTGGAAGTGATCATAACTTGTTTTTAACATAATATATATATATATATTATATTTAAATATACATAGCTCAGATGTATCGGGCAAGAATACTGAAGGCAGGGTAATGCAAAAACGAAGGATGTCCTCAGCCACTTAGTCTCGACATGAGATTCGGCAGAACCCCGCGGCCATTAGTGTAAAAGCAAATTCCCAGTCGCTATACGACTGTCACAGCTCATTCAGACAATATCAAGCGTCGGTACCGATACAAAATAATATTAAGTAATAAAAATCACTACTTTTGTTTAACTTAAATTTAGATTTCTTAGGTCTGGCACAGGCTGCCAATATTTTACGATCAATGTGCCAGCAAAATATAATTGCATAATTGAGTATTGTGAACTGTTGTTGTTATAACAGTATGCGAAGGGTGGAGGTAGGCTGTTGAGATCCGATATAAATAGTGCATACTAAACTTTGTCAAATATACGTATTTGTTTACACTGAACTAAGACTACAATTGTTCACAGATGGTGTTAGTTAGTTTTTAAAATTCAATTATTCCTTGCGAAACTAAGCCATAATAGATAAATAGTCAAAAAATACTCGTCTATTTATGAAATATATATAATTATGACATTAAATCATACATAATATACAGATAGATATTGATTTTTATATATAAAATAATTTCTTTTATTGTTTTAACGGTCAATACAATACACATGACGGAACTGTATTGCATTATTACCTTATTCCACTTTTTATTTAATAAATTTGGACTGGTTTCGTCCGCCTCAAATGGACATTTTCAACTATAGTTGAAAAAAATTGCGTTTTATTAATTTTAATCAATAATAGATAGAATATTATTTGTATTATATTACTAGCTGAAGTACCCGGCTTCGCACAGGGTCGCTTCGTGGTTATATTTATCTTAGATATTTAAAAAATAATAAGAGGTGAAGTAGGTAAGAGTAATTATTTTTTTAATATTAAAATACTGTGTAATACAATATGGTAATATGAAAATAATTCTAATAGGAGTAAAGGTCAAACAAAAGACCACTAAATTAAAATCGAATCCAAAATATGCAAACGTTATTAATGTTATTAATATGTAGTAAAAAAAATCAAAATTGGATGAAACAAACAAACAACAAACTTTGTATTTTATATAATACTAATTTAGAAACCTTCGCAGGTGTGCGCACAACCACTGACAAAAGTTTCAACGAAATCAGATGAATGGTATAAGAACGCATCGAATAGAAGAAGAAGATGATTTCCTTATTCAGAAATCTTTGTGGGCATGCGCACGACAACTCACCAAAGTTTCATCGCAATCGGATGAATGGTATAAGAACGCATACGAATAGAAGAAGATAGAATAGAAGAAAAAGAAAATGGTTGTATTAATTCAGAAACCTTTGAGGGCGTGAGCACAACACTTTATCAAAATTTCATTGTAATCGGATGAATGGTATAGGAACGTATACGGATAGAAGAAGATGGAATAGAAGAAAAAGAAGAAGAAAATGGTTGTATTAATTCAGAAACCTTTGAGGGCGTGAGCACAACACTTGATCAAAATTTCATTGTAATCGGATGAATGGTATAGGAACGCATACGAATAGAAGAAGAAAAAGATGGTTGTACTAATTCAGAAACCTTCGCGGGCGTGCGCACAACAACTGGTCAAAAGTTTCATTGCAATCGGATGAATGGTATAGGAACCATACGAATAAAAGAAAATAGAATGAAGAAGAAGAAGAAGATGATGATTTTTCTAATTCAGAAACCTTCACGGGTGTGCATACAACCAATTACCAAAATTTCATCGCAATCGGATGAATGGTATAGGAACGCATAGGGGACAGACAGAAAGACAGACATAAAGACAGACAGACAGACATTCATTTTTATATATAAGATATAGCCTATACTCTTCGCGCAAGTGCAAGCAATAAGTTGACAAAGTTTTATCGGAATCGGATGAACGGTATGGCAGCGCATAAAATACGAACAAACAAACAAACAAATATTGATTTTTATATTATAGATAGCTTGGTTTAAGAAGGGCTTAATGAATTTAAAAAAAACTGACTACCAACATGTGTAATACGTATTCTTAATTCAACGAAAACAAATAAGCATGAATGAAAAAGTGTGCACAATTTTGTCGATTTAGGCAAGGTTTAATTGATTTTTTTTTAAATTAACCAACTACATCTGAAAATTGTATTCCTAGTTCAATAAAAAAGAAATACGTATGACTGACAAAGTTTAATGTGCACTATTTATGTCAAATCTTAACAGCCTACCTCCACCCATCGCCACTGTGTTATAATATAGTGTTTTATATTAATTTGAGAGAACATATATTATCACCCTTAGCTATGGATCGTCAAGGATAGGATGTATCAATAATTGAAGTAGTCTAATTAGAAATTATGCACATTCTATAGAATCCCCATTACGACCAAGGTCCTGAAAAGTGTCTCTTGGAATGATAATACAGCACACTTTGAAAAGTGCTTCCTATTCATCACAATCAGTATGCGTTCACCATGGTGTGACAACATCACAGGTGGTAGAAGAAAAAAACCATTATGAGTTTGCGTGTCAACGAGTTATAATAATTTAGACAACTCGGCACACTGTATACCTACTAGTCACCCGTCTCTTAATTTCTCGCGATAAAACTTCAGAAATAATACTCATGTTAATAATTATTGTACAGTTACAAAGTATTGAAAGTTTACAGACTCCGGATCGAAACCGTTATCAACATCCCAATTTTTAAGCCGGCTCTCACATCTAAACTCGCCTCAGCAGCCACACAGCCATAAATCAAATCTTCCAAAAACGTCGATCCGATGCCGCATATGAATACCGCGCACATCTACCTAGCGACAGTCGCACGGAACCTTCGAAACGTATAGATATTTGGATGCGGCGATCGGCAAGCCGGTATAGGAATTAGCAATTCTTAGGTGTTTGCATACAATTTTCAAACTAAACAGTCACATTCGACCAATCTGCGTAGCTCCATTTGGCAACATGTGTTTTGTGAATAACGATGACGTCACATTGACGTATTCGACACGTTGCAGGCGAGACGAGTTTTGCTGTGAAAGCCGGCTAACATATTATGTATACGTAAAACTGACTATCATTATTGCTACCAAATATTTAGTATTAAACTCAACCTAAATTAGTAGAGTAAACATGCTGTCCTGCTGTCGTAATGTCTCTCGCAGAATAACCAATAAGAATTTAATATAATAACACAATATGGTATTTAATATCAACGTTGGTCTGTACGATGTAAGATTTTACAAGCGTTGGTTATATTTTAATATAAACGGTTTTTATTTTTTATTTGTAGTATTCATGGCCTGTCATCGTATATTATGTGTCATTATTAAAAAAAAACATTCATATTTAAATAGCGTGATTGACTGATTTATGAATGTTACATACCTACGTCAAAAGACAGGGACAGCATGGATAGAATAAGTAGGTAAATTTAAATAAACAATATCTTTTGTATTATATATTTTATCATATTTTTCATCTGTAAATAATTTATAATTTGATTTAAAAATAGAAAGCTTCTTCAGCTTTCTGTGGTTTTTGAGTATAAGGGGTAAAGTGTGCACAGAGCTTTGCTTTCAATAACTGAAAACAGCTTTTACCCGCGCCGCCATGGGAAAGCCTTCCAACTTCTAAACATGTTATAATGATAGAACCCTTCAACCATTTTCAATTGTTCAAGCACAAACAAATATTTATATCAACCATTTTTTATAATTATTATTTATTACACATTCAATGATAAGAACATAATCTATACTTTTCTAATAGGAAACAAACTGCATTGTATTATAAAAAAATCTAGTATCTGTTTTGGATGAAGGTACCTACTAATTATTATTTAGGATATGACAGAATAAACTAAAAAAAATACATAGATTATCGTAATAAATTCTTGGGTTTCCACCGCGTGTACTTCTTCCTTCTTTTCTCGACGTTTCAGGCTCGTTGCAGCGATCTATTACGATAAAATAATCAACCGTGAAAGTTTCAAACATTATAATACATAGATTATTGTGTTTTAATTACATCATTTGTTATTCAAAATTTTATATATAGACAAGATTCAAGGCTGTACATTTAATTAGTCATAAAATAATCCATCGAAACAAACGTACGACTGTAAAAATACACAATATTATACTATTACTACCACTACACCCTGTCACACCCCAATGCTAAGGCATATTATGTAAAGTACAAGGTAGCGCCACTCCTCTCGGTTCATCGCCACGTCTTGCACCTCAGGAGGGTCGTCTAACTAATGTGACTGGACCCTTGAGGTTGTGCCACAAGGATACGAAGTGTCGCACTCTCTGGCGGTACGCAGAACACAATATGCTTCAACCACGTGAATCGTCTCCTCGTGATTATTTCTATTACCGAGGGCTGCCGTATCCACTCACAAACTCCAGTATTTGTAACGCGGTCTTCCCAATGCATTCCTAAGATTTGACAGAGTTATCGACTCTCAAAGCTCAAGTCAAGACCTTTGAAGCTCGGTAAGATTCATTCTCACAGCCATGCAGCAAAACGTACACGTTGAACAAACGACTTTTAGTCCTCACAGAATACAACCTGAACCGTAATGCGACTCCAAGTTAGCTGGACTGCTTTACCCTGCCACACCCACAAGGTATTATACATTTCTGGTACTATACGTTTATCCTGGATACAGTGGCAAACACATTTTGAAAATAGCCAATATACTGGATTATTTGTTAGTTTGGGTTAGTTTAGGATAGGTAAGGTTAGGTTAGGTTACGTTAGGTTACGTTATCCTAACAAATAATCCAGTATATTCTCTATTTTCATAATGTGTTTGCCACTGTATCCAGGATAACCGTATAGTACCGAATTTCTTAATTATTCTTGATTTTCCCTCAGTAAATTAAAATTTCTCTTATTATGTTTGTGCTGAGAAAAACATTCGTTAGAAAAGACAAAAATATATAAATAATTGAATATTTTTACACTTTTGTTGCCATGGCCTCCACAAGGAGGAGGCTGACAGGGCTCTAGCCTGGGGGCCTGGCGTGGTGGGTGGACCTGATAAGTGAGATAAACACACATCAAAAATTTGCCCTAATGGTGGAAAAAGTCGCCTGCGACGCTATTTTGTTTGTAGAGTCTTAGCATGTTAATATGTTTAGTTGTGTGATGCAATTTTTGATTACTTTTTGTCGATATTCATCAACTCCATAATTCAAATGGATTTATTCAACAATACAAAAAAATCGCTAAAAATACACCAAATACCTTTAATTTTACCTGAAACAATATTTAGAGAACGATTCTGTAAAACGTCCTACTGCATTTAGCCCTAGCGATGGGTAGGGGGGCCCAAAATATGTGGGGGCCATGATTGTAGGTATTAAAAAAACATACAACTACCTACTGCTTTACTGCTACTAATATTGATGTATTTCGACGCAAACTTCTTGTATAATGTTTGATGTGGCTTTTAAAAACGTCTTATTTGATAAATTAACAAAAATTCTAAAAAGTATTTATTAGTAATAATTCAACAATAATGTTTTATATAAGAAGGTAGGTATTATTTAAATAAAATATTCCAGTGAATATAGTTAGTTTATTCCATCAGTTTATTTTAACGCAACGGGAATATTGTGAAAGCACTGGGACTTGACAAGTTAGCTTTTGTGAAAGCTTCCTCAAAACGGATCAAGTGAATTTGACAAGTTGCATTAATCACTCTACTCTTAGCTTTTACAGCCTTTTAATAGATCCACTGTTTTATGATTGGCATATTCAATTTTAGTAACACAACAAAGTAAGTAGGTTACAGACTTCAATGGTAACAAGTTGCTTGAAAATCATACCGTATAATAGTATTACTATAATGATTTTATTTACAATAACTGAGCTACGTTCATATTATAAACTTTCTGTAATATGGTACTATTCGATAAATCTAATTAAGTGCGGACGTGCTCAGCGTGGGTCAAAATAGAGCTTTTATTCAATTTTCAAAGCATGATCCTGGACATTCCTTAAACGTTGTAGATAATCTATTTATATAATTTTGAAGCCTTATTGACTGCATAAAGTATTTTTGTTACATAAAATAGTATTCTTTTAAACCTCTCGCTCTAATGTTTTAGAATATAGTCATATTTCAGTACATAAATTTGCAGTGGTGTTGCAGTGGTGCACGTGATAACGCACGTGTTTGAACATGTACCGTTTAAAAAAAAGTTTTTTTTTTCGGTTAGGATCGGATAGGATGGTTATTATCCAGGATCATGCGTTGAAAATTGAATAAAAGCTCCATTTTGACCTACGCTGAGCATAAAAATAAAAGTAATCAAATATATGGATTACTACAAAACCTGTGTTATTTCATTTTAAGCGTGTGTATTGTATACAACAGTGTATATAAATGTAAATATCTAATCCTTACATCAATTCAAATAATGATACATTCTTTTTAATGAGCATACCTAATTTCTCAATATCATATAATAATTCTAATTATTTCCGTTAACAATAGAATTTTCATAGTAGGTAAGTATATCTTTTTTTGTATTCATTCACAATCATACTATTTCAACTATGTATGTTATGTTAATCGGTTATAATTCATGATTTAAAAGCTAATAAACAAAATACTATATAAATCATATAATTTGAAAACATTTTATGCACATACCCACTAGAAAAGAAATCATTTTAGAAAAAAATGCGACACCCGACAATTTGATAAGCATTTAATGTAAGAACTACTAATTAAAATTGTCGTAATTAAGTTGGATACCCGTAGCTTAACTTGAAAATCACACGTGTACAAATCTAGCGGTTACAGGTCATATTTTTTCTAGTGGGTATATGTATGAAATGTTTTCAAATTATGTATGTTCGATATATGAGGGGTGTATTTTCAAAGTGAACTTATTCCACTACTTGACGAAAATTAGTTATGAATGCCAGAATTTATGAATGAAGTATTTTTGTATAGAAGAATCTAATAGCATTCAATTCAGTAGAAAAATACTTGTTAGTAACAAAAGTAACTTTTCCAATACAAAAATCATATATTGTAATATCTATAATAGATGTCTGATCTTTTGTTGTTTGGTGTGTAGATCCAACATCTACTAATTTATGCAGAAGGTTGCGTCGTGTGTGTGATATTATATGTTCGGGGCACAATAGAAATAAGTCACAGTGATGTATTTTCTTGGGTTTATATTGTGACACTACATTTTAAATTATAGACTTTTGATGCACGGCATTAAAAAATGATGACACATTGGTGTTGATGTTATGTGACGTAAGATTTACATTATGATTTTGATTGATTTGGATATTCACTGAGTTGCGAGTGAATATTTGACTGTACTGTCCTAGGCCAAAAATACAACGGGATTGTTGACTGTCATTGTCTGTGCCATACAAATGACCGCAAATAATAATACGACGGCTGTATAGTTGGGTAAACCTCTACATATCAACACCTTAAACAGTTTTTTAACTAGTACAAGTGGAATAAGTTCATTTTGAAAATACACGCCTCATATAGGATGTTACATTTTGAAAACTTGTCTCTTATTTGTTGAATATATTTTTTTTATAATAGTTTTTATTTTGCGTTAGCGATTCGCGAAATATTTATCTGAAATTTTCACCGGTTCGCAGGTGTAAAAAGGTTTGAAAACACTGCTCTATAATAAAGGACGTACGGTCACCGTATAAATAAGGCACTCCTTGACGAAAGCATCTACTGCCCTACATAATAATAATACTTAATATATTAATAGGCGTTATAAAGCTATGAATAATTTCATAACGCCTGACGGCTTAATAATTTTCGAATAAGGCCCTTACAACTTTCCCAAAACTGAACACATTCCCAAACCATAAAACAAAATTAATTACATCAAGTCGCGAGGAGAGAGAAACTTCCGCGCCATACAAAATAACACTAGTTAACAAGTCAAAGGTGTTCTACGTCACCTTCCTTGAGCATAAATTATAGAGGCGCTAATTACTTGAGGGTTGCCCTCACCGCCCCCCTGCTACGTAGCTCTCTCCTCCCCCATCTCCGGGTCCAAGTTTACCTAAAGCGAAAAGCTCTTAAGTTTCCGTTTTAATTACAAAATTAATTCAAATTGTAATTAAAGTTCACAATACGGCACCAAACAATTGAAGTTATTTATGTTGGTTTATGCTTTATGGCGGCAAGCAGAGCCGGAGCGGAGGATAGGGCGAATGGAACTGGGTGTACCTTTATTGCTCGGGCGTTGAGACTCTCAAAATATAAACGATTAGCATTACTACTTTAATAGCTATAATTTTTATACTTGTGTAAATACATTTCAACTGGAAGGTTGATCCAAAGTGTTCACCTTTAGCCTGAGTGAAAAAGAGCCGAGCCCTCTGACTACTAATAGTCCGCCAGTCGCTCTTGTGACGGTATCCATGGTACATATATCATTTTGTTGTTAAAAACAAAAACGTTTTCTACGTTCGATGTCAAGCTCCACTATTTATAACAGTCAGGACATGAAACGAAACTGTAAACTTCGACGGTAGTGCTAGTTATTGCTCATATTTCGAAAGCAATATAGTAAACAGTTGTAAAAATGACGATTAATGCATATCGAAATAAATGGTAATAATTTGAATGAAATAATATGCAATCGACAATCTTCATTTATTGCACTACCATCATAATTCTCAATTTATTGGCATGGCCTGAATATAGTCGGCTTTGGTTAGATATGCGTATTTTATTAGAAAACACCAAAATGACGAAAAGAAATTCATCATCGATACGAATCATCATGAACTCAGCATGACGTGATGAAAACAGAACCTAGTTATTTTTTATTTCTACGGCTTTTTTCCAAACTTTTATTGAATGAATTAAAAACTAAATAAAATAAGTTATCACAATAAATTATTAGAACTCTTATTTTGTAGCGATAATATTTAAATTAAGAATAAAAACATAATTATTCCAATAGTTGGATCTAGTTTTATTCACCATTCCTCTCATAGTGCAGTGTGTTAGGCGCTGGTCTTTCATCTGGGAACCCCAGGCTCGATACCCGGTGAGGTCACAATAATATTAATGTGATTTTTCTCAAAGTCTGGATGTTTGTGATTGTTTCAATTATATAACTAAAATACACTACTATCATTGGGGCTTTTGGCCTGTTGTATCGTTATAAAGAATATAATATTATGTATATACTTGTATTTCTATTAACTTTTGAAATTACACTACTCGCCATATCAAAAATATACATCGTTTATTCCATAATGAAAATACCATTTTAAGGCATTTTGTAATATAATAGTTTTAGCTTATTCAAAATTCATAAAGTGGTTTTAAAGATCTGAAGATTGTCCTCCAAATAGATGGTCCAAATCAAAACTTTCATTTAATGTACGAAAAAAGTTATACAATATTAAAATGACGCTTTGCCGAATTATAACACACTTGGTTGACCATCCTCGGTTATCAAAATCTAACCATGAAGTAGGAAGTAGACATTTATCATAATAAGTATACCACTTATACGTATACTAAAAATACTATTGATTTACCTAACTATTGAAACATCGTCTGTGAAGTATTTGGCTGCAATCTGTAGGTATATACTTTATAGACCTAAAATATAAAGTTGCAAATTAAAATGCAGAGATTTTACTGGATCGGCCACGTGCATAGAATGCCGGCTAGGTACGCGTCTTCTTAGGGCTGGATGGCTGAAAGTGTGATGGCTGGACTGTACCATAGTAGATTAATGAATACTCGTCAAAAACAACAGGAGAGCATTGGCGATGGATTTTCCAGGATGAAGGATCTTTTTAATGTAGGCCAAGACCCGCGACGAGTTGTAATAACATAATGATGATCCACCTTGTTTTTTCTTTTATTATTTTGTTGTGATATCAGAAAGTTCACAGTACCAATTAAAACTTAGGGAAGGGGTATAATATTAAAATTTAATCAGAGTTCCGGGATTTCTTATTTAGCATTACACCACTGCTTCTAAGCGTTTAGTTTGACAAAGTAATTCTGATATAGATATTAGATTATCTATTATCTTTATTTAAATGTTTCAAAAATTAATACAGTAAACTTAAGGTACCTACTTAACACTTAAGAAAACATTATAACTTTTATAGTTTTCTTATAATATCTAACAAATTAAAATGTATTATTTTTGATGCTATCCTGGTAGGTACCCTCGTAGGTACTAATAAAAATGACATTTTTGTTATCGTTTTTTATTACTGTTTATTATCAATATAACATAGGTAGACATTTATATAATTATAATATTATGATCGATTTAAATCCAAATTTTATTTATTTTTACAGTGAACATTACAAATTATTAATTTAAGACGTTCACAACATGACATCTGGAGGAAAAGAAATATTAATAAAGCAGTATTATATACAAAAAAGAAATAGATCAGCATTAAACAGTACAAAGGTGTAGGTAAGTGTTTACGTAGGTGGAATATGTCAATATTCGAAGTGATTTGGTTGAACAGAGTTATTGTACTCCTAATTGGCATTACCAATGGCAGGTTCGGATAACGAACAACGGATGCCCTCGATTCCTAAGATAATTATCAGAGACACACAAGCCAATACCACCAAGAATGACAGAGCTTCCATTTACGCCGCGTATAAGTCGGAAAAAATATGTAGCTAAATAAAGATCCCTTCGAAACTTTAAGCTACACTTACAGTACGTAAGCATACCTTCAGTCGGATAGAGCCACGGATAATATCCATACAGCCGAAAGTAAAGGAGTCTTAAAAAAATCTTTTGGACCCTCTCCACCATAAGGCCGTACTTCAACTGATTCGGAGCCCAAACAATAATCCCAATCTCAAGTATCTAAGGAGTTATAGAGAATTTTTAGTACCATAATATCCGTAAAGACATGGGACAGTTTAATGATAATAATTAATGTCAGTTTACTGTCAAACGTAATGCCAAGATCCTTTACAGATGATATTCGTGAGAGAACTCTGCCATGCATTGAATACTGGAAAAACAATACTCGTGAGGCTAGACAATATAGAGCCTGACTATGCCGAAAGACGAAACACGAGGCGCTAAAAGTTGCATAGGTATTATATTGAAATGTGCAAAACTATAATGAATAAATGAGAAATTATGTTCTCGGTAGAGTGCATCATAGACACAATGTTTATATTAGGAATAGACAAAAATATCACGAATCTACTTCCCTTAGTAATATTAACAATGACATTCCTTATTAATATTATTTTACTTTTGTGTGAAACGTTATAAGGTTATGAAGGAAACTCGTGAAAGATTACGAATATCAAAAATTCTATACAGCCTAACTTCAATAGTCTTAGCGGGATACACAAAGAAAAATGTATGAGTTTTTCACAATTTTCTCTTAGTTTGGGGAGTTTTCGACATAAGAAAGGAACACTTTGCCGAACCACCCCCTCCCCTCCGCCCACCGACCCAGCCACCCCCCTGGGCCATTGTACGACCCCATAATGAAACTCGTACATTTATGTAATTTCGGAATTAATTAATATGCTGTCGTGATGCTGACGATAATGGGCTTTCGCTGTAACTGTCAACTGGTTTGGAACTTTGCTCGGCGAACGATAGACTGAGACTGACTGCGCCATCTCATATTCCTCAGTCAAAGCTTCAAGAACTTCTTTCAGGGTTATCAAAATCCCTATAATATATCGAAGATTAAAATATATATGTGTGCATACTCATCATAGGTAAAATTTAGAATTTACACATTTTGATCGGAAGTCTAATGCTTTTGAATATATTAAGGCTATACTTCAGCTGGGGTATGGTCTACAACGATCGTGACTACGCGATGCGAAGATTCAGCAAACAACGCGTGCAGAACAAAACATAATTTGTCATAAAAATTCAACATGCGTCCATTTAATGTTATGTTTATTGTTCTATTAGTAATAATAATAATATATTCATTGACATGTTTTCTTTTTCAAGTAAATGGGTAATGTTTTTTAGTCATCTTTACACGATTTATTAATTAATTCCCCCGACGCCATCACAAAACAAATTTACGTGTTCACAGCTCGACTTTCGCTCTCCGATTGGCAGCGAGTCCGAAATTTCGTCGCACCTATACTTAGTTGAAAATTATTTGCCGTTTCATTGAAGTATGCTCTTAATACTATTGACCGAAGGTAATTGATGAAATTTGAATTTAAATTCTAATCATCTAATAGATTTAACTTTTGGACTATTCCATTTGAGTTGTTTTCTACGATCCGGGTTTCGCCTTTCGGCATCTCCAGACACTATGTACATTCACCAACAGGCAAATACACAATTACAACAAATATAATTAATTCTAACTTATATAATAAATTAATACCTATCATAAAGTAGGTGAAAACTTTATCAACTGCCTATTAAGTTAAGGATTACTATAAAAATATAACAAACAAATTATGAATACATGTTTGTAAAAAAAACCCATATCACTAATAAGACAATCAATAGGCGTATACATTGTCAAAACCCTAATAATAGATCATTAAATAATAATCAATAAATACTACATTCAAGAGGTTTTCTACAATGAGGAGAATGATTGACTGCAGATTATAATACTATACGTAGTGGACAACAGATGGGTAGGGAAAAGAGAATCTCCTGGCTACGTAACTCATGTAAGTGGCCTAATGTTGAAAGGCAATGGTGGTCAGATAATGTACTGCATTTCACCCATCAACCTTCGATGGAAGACGGCACCGAAAGGAAAAGAATAGTATCCAGTTATACTGTTGTAAAAATGTCATTTTAGCAATTATTATTATCAAATGCTTTCTGATTTTAATATATTTTCTTTTCACTTATTTCTGTTAAAAATACGAATCCATTTTGTTCTTTCTTAGACGACAATAATTATAAATGTTTGATTATTGATTGGGTATTAATTTAAATGTATTATGTAGAATTAATTGTGCATTAGTTATTATTTAAATCAGTATACTATATATTTATTTTAATCATTAATTAAATTCGTATCATTGTTTATCCCAGGACAAAAATAGTGATAATAAACTACGATTTAATTCAGATTTATTACACGAAAAATGTGTATTTGAAATCATTACAACATTCGCGTCTCTATATTGATAATTATAATAAAAATAATATTGTGTAGAGTAATATGTCGTGTTGTTTCGATGACCCTATGTTAAATTGCCAAAGGCAGTCGCCGCCGAATCAAGATCGACTGGGATTTAATTGAATTGGACAGACGAGAGAAGGAGAAATGATCAATTAAGCGATTATAATAATTATATGTTTATTCATTATTCTGATTTCCATCTTCTTTGAATCATCATAAGACAAACCGAGATTGCGAGATAATAATATTATAAACCATTTTAATTTTGTAATCCAACCAAACTTAGTAATTTCGTTACGACGAATCCGTAAACATAGTAGGTGCCTATAATACGTTGTTGATTATTATATTTTTTTTTATTTATGGAATATCATGATAGATATCACACATGTACTAGAAAAGAGACTTAACTCAAAATTTGTCGATTTTCAGTTATCATCACCACTGGAACCTCGCTAGCGCCATCTACATGTGCGTATATGCAAAAGTAATTTATTTTATTTTTGTGTCACTTTTCTTCTAGGCCATATTTGACGTTGTGTGAATTTGAACAGTGACATTTTTTTTAGTTGCGTCGCTTTTCTAGTACGCATATGTGGGAAATATCTTCAAAACGTGAACTGTTTATATTTTATTTTTGTCTAATTGTTTTGAAAATACTGAGAATCAAAGATCGAATAAAAATTTAAATGTCTCTCCTGAATAATTGCAAATTTTGAGTTAAGTCTCTTTTCTAATACATGTGCGATATATGTAATTCACTAACTTTGCATCGTAAGCATAACAAGTGAACAGCTCAGAATGGAACCTATTTAAGGAATCCTGTTCACAATAGATCCATAGCAATTAATACCCAGGATTAATACATACCCACGTAGAATCTCGAAACATTCAGGGGTAAACGTGTTACTTTGCTATTGCTTCGTAAATAATAAAAAAATCAAAACCATATTATTATTTGGCATTCTGGCATTATATATACGCTGTTTCCTAAAAAGCTTCATTACTTAATATTATGTAGGTACTTAAATATATATTTTTTTTTTTTTTTTTTTTCGACCATGTCCGATCCTGATAGGATCATATGGGCCTCCACAGAGTGGAGGTTTGTATTGACAGATTTTGTTTTTTACGAGAAATGGATGTCAGCCACTTGCTCAACCTATTAGGTCCATACCCTGACACACACAAATTGAAAAACAATTTTTGTACTTGCCAGACCCAGGATTCGAACCTGGGACCCACGGCTTTGTAGTCCAACGCTTATGCCGCGCGGCCACGTTTGCTTGTCGCGCGAGTGTTTTAACCAATTAAATACAAAATACAATCCTTGCAGATATTTCCTAATAACCAAATAGGTATATAATAGATTCATCTGATGTTTTCGAAATTCCATTAATAAATGAATGTCATCGTTTCTAATTTAATAAATGAAGCGCCTAGTTTCAAAAGCCCTAAAACGACTTTAGTTCTGAGAAAGATGAGAAAAACGGTTTTAGGTAGTTTTGAGAAAAATGAAAAAAAAATCATTTCTATTAAATTTGTGAACTTTATGTATTTATTTTGTAATTTGTTACATTCTAAAGAATATTTTGGCTTTCCATTTTAGGGGTATTTGAAAAGCACACCCAACCATTTTAGCGGGTTTTGAAATATACCCCAAGTTTTGATCATACGTATTGATGGTTTTTTGGCGTTTTTTCAAGCTCGATTTTTGGCCATCATATAGGTAACAAAAATATCCTACTAAATACATATCTAACTCAAAAATTTTCAAAAACCGTTTTAGGGGCTTTTGAAACTAGGCGCTTCAAATCAAGCTAATTTCATTACCAAATTTTACTCATGGAGCATCATGATTTCTTCAAAATTTTAGTTTCGCTAATGCTAATAATTCGTACGCCTACGATGACGAAACGGTCACCGTGTCGCTTGTGATGTCGTGGGTCACAATATGTTGTTTTTCAATGTATGTTTGGACCCTAATAATTTAAGCAAGTGGCCAACGATAATTTCGCATAGAAACAAAAATTTGTTAATACAACCTCCACCCTGTGGAGGCCCATATGATATTATTAGGATCAAACATGGTAAAAAATTGTAACTCTTCTTCTTTTAATTCAAAATATTAATTATTATAATATTAAGGCTATACCTCAGTTGAGGCATGGTCTAAAAAGATCGTGGCTAGGCGATGCGCGGATTGCGGGTGCAAATGACGCATGCCCAACGAAATATAATTTGTCATATAAATCCAACATGCGTCCATTTAATGTTCTGTTTATTGTTCTATTAGTAACAATAATAATATATTCATTGACATTTCTTTTTCAAGTAAATGAGTAACGTTTTTAGTCATCTTTACACGATTTAAGGATTAATACCCTCGTCGCCATCACGAAATAAATTGACGTGTTCCCAGCTCGACGTTCCCTCTCCGAATGCCAGCGAGTCGAAAATTTCGTCGCGCCTATAGTTGAAAATTATTTGCCGTTTCACTGATGTATCGTCTTAAGCTCTCATTTCTAGCTACGAAAATAACCGACATTTTAATTGGATTACATACAGAAAACAAGTTTAAACAAAGATGTTATGTTATATAGATTGAGAGATTTACAGAGATGGACATATGAAAATAAGACAGAAATGAACCTCTGCAACATCTAATTTTAATAAAAATTCTGATAATAATTGTGAGCATTTATAATTTTTGTATAAAAATAACGCTTATTTCAAGCTGGTTCTTGTTTAATCGATGATTGTAAAACCAGAGAAGACCCCATCTGGAAGATAATTCAAAATTATTGCAAATAAAACATTTTATGAACAATTCTGTATAGAGAAGGCAGAGTAAAGAGAGATAGAAATCCGCAGTACTAGAATCAAAAATCTCTTGTCACATAGCACCAATTTAAAGAAAAATAAATAACGCTAGATTATAATAAATATCGACTTTATGTTGATTGTAATTGAAATAGTCTCTTTTATATAATCTTAAAAATACGTTGATATTATATTACTTTTATTATACTTGCGGTGACCATACGTCCGTTTCAAGAGAACAGCATCTTCAGATTTATTTTATTTTTAAAATCGTAATTTATTTTTTCCAAATCCAAGATGCTTAATTTAGGGCACACATACATATTTGTATAAGAAATAGGTAATATCAATTTAGAATGGTAGGTTTTCGGTGGGACAAAATAGTTTGGTAAAAATACAAAAAAAACGAGTCACCTGCGGGTTCTGAAGGAAGTTCTCTTGACGAACACACCTAAAAGACAATTTTACCGGAAATGATGAACTCAATAAGTATATATGTCTCTATTTCCCACTTAGAAAATACCTGCAGCAAACGGGTGCTATTGTGGTCTGCAAAACCAACTAAAATGTTATTAAAAACACGATGTAAAAGACTTCATCCAACTAGTAGGTATTGACTTACAGGACTTATTGACTCTCTCCAAGGCCGATTAAGCCGTATTCGATGTATTCCATAGAGACACAGACTAAAGAGGCGCATACTAGAAGAAGGCGAATGTTGTATAGATACAACAAAACCTAAAGACAACCGCCTCCAAGATGAATATTGATCCACATTCATGTTAATACGCTCCGATGGGCAGATCATGTAGTACTTAATATGGATAGTGCTTAAAAGGTGGGACGATTACTGGTTGATTTGTGTCAATAAAAATTTAGAGAAACCTGAAGAATACTGTAACTGAGGATTATGGAAGATGACAAGTACTCGGAAGAGAGTAGAACCCACCCTAGGGAGGAATTTTTAACCCTTAAATGCATGATGGTAACACATTAATGTAAGTACATAATATTTTCGAATATATCACATTTAGTGTCTTCTTCTTGGTCGTACACTCATGGCTGAGGATCGTTACCACTTTTTAATTTTGCCATCCTTCTCGATCTTCCACTTCTCTCAGGGCAGTGTCCCCAGTCAGCTCTTTCACTTGGTCGCTCCAGCGCGCAGACGCTCTTCCTCTGCTTCGCCTTCCTTAGAGGCCAACCAAAACCACCAGTCTCTCCAGGTTGTCTCGTCCGCGCCGGACAATATGTCCTAAAAACTGCAGAATGCGTCTCAGACATATTGTCGAGAGTAATTTCTTTATCTGCATTCTCTGGATGATTGACTGGTTCGTCCTTTGTTTGGTCCGAGAAATACTAAGCATTCGGCGCCAACACCACATCTTAAAGACATCAATTGCCTTTCGCTCCCTTGCCATCAGTGTTCATGACTCGACTCCGTATAAAAATATAGAGAACACTAATGTTTGCACAAGTATCAGTTTTGTGGCAATCTAAATTACCCGATCCTTCCATATAGTAAGGACATGTCAACGCATTGTTTGCAATCTGTATGCGCCTTCTTATTTCCGCTTCACATCCGCCTTTTCCACTAATGGTCGATCCCAGATATACAAACTCGTCCACTGTTTCTAAGTTTTGGATTGTAGGGGAGCAAGGGGGAATTGGAGCCTACTAAGGAAATTGTTGAAAAAAAGTAACAAGATGTTCTAATCGTTTAATATTAAGACTTGAAATGAGTCCTTTGGTTACATAGTAATAATATTACTGCAATTCCCACTCAAATATTCTATAACTAAGGTACAAAAAAAACGTTTTCCCAAAAAACACATTTGGCTCCAATTACCCCACATGTAGGGTAATGAGAGCCAAAAATTTACCAAATATGTAATGGGAGCTTCATATTTTAATATGCTTACAAACACTTATACACATTATAACAGACATAGGTACAATAAAATATTAAATATTTACTAATGTAATTCAACAAAAATATGCTCTAGTACTAAAAATATCAAAAGAATCAACACGTCATGTTATGAAACTAAGCAAAAAACACAAATATAATCTTTCTGGTTTCGGAGGGCATTTTCCAACAAAGTCACCGTCCAACCAGCCTTGAAAGTCGTCAGCTTTCTATTTCTGGGCATCTGGAACAATTAAAATCTTTTCTACTAGTAAAATAGGTATGAAATTTATATACGGGTAATGGGAGCCACCTAGGCTCCAATTACCCGACTGTCAACCACTTTGAAGGTTGATAAATAACGCAACCAAACCATTTTAAACCTTGATTCTGAAACTACTAAACAAAAATACGTGTATCTGGCTATACAATGGACACAAAATATGATAAAATAAGTAAAATTTTAAGTACTTACGTTGATGTTTATGTATTGTAAATTGATATAAGCATCTAGCCCAAAACACACTTCCACTCGCCACGCGCGTGCACGTGCCACTAAGCAGCCGACAGCGATCGACGGGCTTAGCCGACGATTGACGAAGATGTTTTGGTTATTTCCGAGACATTTTAGTGTTAGATGGTACCTGTTTTGCAGTCGCTCCCATTACCCGCAAGCTCCCATTACCCCCTACTTGCTGTTGGTAGAAGGTTAGCCCGATCGACAACCATTAACTTGGTATTATTCCTATTAATAAAGAGGCCGTATTTCCTCTACCTGGTGTAGCAGCTCTGTGAGTTCTCTTTCATCAGCAGTGATTAGTGTGGTATCATCCGCGAATCTTAAGTTGTTTATTTTCTGGCCACCAATTGTTATTCCGCCTTGCCAATAATCTAGGGCTTTCCGCATTATATGCTCTCCATATAAATATTGAATAACTGCGGAGATAAAACACAGCCCTGACGAACTACCTTTCCGGTAAGAAAACTCTCAGAAAATGCGCTATTTTAGTGTACAATAGTATTATAAATAAAGTGTCACATGTTAATAAAAATTATAACTATTTTGTCAGAACACTTTGTCCATGACAGAGAACTGCATATTTTTAAATAAAATTTCTTCACAAAAAAAATATAAACAATAATACAGTTTGCTGCTGAAAGGCAACACCATGCAAGTAGGATTTAAGTCACTGATGATGATGATGATAATGTTATTATGCCTACCGGTATTTTTGACGGGGCGAATTGATATAACAACATTGTTTTTTTATATCGTGAGTTTCCCGTTGATTTGATTCCAGTGTTAATAATAATCATTATGAAAGAAGAAATATGTTTCTCTCTCTACTCTCCCACTCAGACCAATAGAAATGTCAATCAAATTAGAATTTATTGTAAAGCTTCCTCTGGAATTTCAATCCGCTAAGTGCTTCCTTGAACTCTCTAAATCTTTAAAAAGGTTTTATAATTTAATGTAATGGAAGGCTCTTTGTATTTGTTTTAAGAATGGTAAATGGTCTGAATCAATCCCGTTAAGTGCTTTTCAACTGAGCTTTATTGGCAGTATGGCCGTTAGGTGGTGCTAGCATACATAATATCTATTATACAACAGAGAGGTTTGCTTGTGTTTCTTCAGAAAACGTGGGATTAAGTCACTTCATTTACATATTAAAAAAGAAAACAAAATTGTTTTCGCCGAAACACCATTTTAATTAATGATAAAAGCTTATTTAAAACATTAACAGATTATAATAAAATAAATTTACGTTATTACACGACCTGCGCACTCGCATTATGGTAAATAATTATGTATTTATTCTGGATAGGGACAGATAGATACAGCGGCGATTTTACTTAACGTAGACGACGCAATTGATTCGTCGAAAGTTATAAAAGGAGACCTCAAAACAGTCTATAACATCAGTCTATAATAACAATACAAAATCTATATAACAAAACAGTCTATAATATTAATACAAAATAAAATTATTAAATTATACAAAATGTTATATTTTAAAGATGCGTATTTCTCACAAATTGATAAGGTAGTGGAATAAAACTATGTATGATATGTATGATATGTATCTCATATGTATGAGATTACCAAATTCTTTATAAGCTATTTAACCAATTTTCCAGTATATAGCGTATAGCACTGTTTGTGACGTAATCAATCTGACGTCACACGTCATTCAAAATGGCTGCTTCATCTGTCACTTTCATATGTCATTTTAATAATGCATTCATTACAACAAACGTTTTTTGGGGCCCTCGTTCATTTTGTAGACTCTATAAAATATTTGCCAACTTTAAAAACAGTTCCTAGTCGTGCTGTTTACAAAATACGTATAATTTTAATCCAAAGTCTATAATCTAGATAGTAGGTAACTGATACAATCACTTGTATTTCGCTTACAAAATGCAGTATTTCTCATGGAGAGATAAGATGGATTTACGTAAGATTACGATAAAATACCTCCGCTAAACGACCGCAAAGATAGGTACCTACTGCTGTATCTGGCATTAAAATATGCAATTGGAAGCATTCTGCATTCCTGACTAACCTAGTGAATTACTGTAGTAGTGTTAAAATGGAATATGTTAATAATGGAATGGTTAATATAAATATATGATGAATGATATTATTTTATATCACCAATAACGACTTGCTAATATTAATGCATTGTGTAAAGTTGGGAACTTAATTCAATTGTTTTTTTTTTTTTAATTATTCTAGGAATATATGATTAGTTTAGTGGAGTAGTAAGGCGCGGGGCAGCTGACCCAGGCGTAGAGACTAGAGATAATTTAATACATAATCAGAATCACTGACAAAAGAAACGTTTTTTTACGAATGGTGTTATTTGATATCACCAATCAGTAAATATATATATACGATTAATTGCGTCGCTACATTTCAAAATCAGCCAAGTCCACCTTTAGGTATTTTTGACTTTTTTGTGAATTGCTGAAGAACTACTATTTTCTAACATTTCTGCATTATCAAAATGTGGAATTTATTCATTTTAAATATTCTATACTCGAAATAATATAAACTTTCACTCTTGTGACTGTGTACGTCCATCTGTCACTGCGAGTAGTAGTGTTCGTACCTTTTCGGCCGATTTAATATTATTTATAGTAGTAATCGTGTATGTGTATACATATTTTGTATGCATAAAGACGTATTGTAACAAGATCATTTTAATCCTTAACCTACAATTCAAGATTAATCATCGTTTTTGTGAAATAAAGAAAAGTTCAAAAGTGCTTCAAAGTTATATTACAGCTATTAAAGTATCAATATCGCGATTTATGTGTCAGTGCTTAGTCAGGCCAAAAGTGTTTAATTGACGTCATTACGCTCATTAACATTTAATTAGTATTTACGAAATAACTGAAAGTGTTGATATTGTTTATCGTGTTTTTATTATCTGTCATAAAATTTAAACTATCTACCAATTTAAAACTTAAAATGAATACAAAAATGGAATTGGTTCAATTGCTCGCATTATTAAAGTCAGCTGTTGACCGAGTGGAAGCTCTTCAGAATGTAATCGCTACTGGATTGTGTGACAAATGCAGCTGTCACCTGGAGTCCATTTCCTTGGAGCAGCCATCGACTATTACCACTGCTGTACAGCCAATCTCTCCAGTCAGTCCAGTCCCTGCTGTCCGTTCTAGGACAACAGTCATTACAAGGTCGAAAAGAAAAAATTTAACCATGAGTAAGCCACCAGCTGTCGCTCCCAGCTGTGCGGAAACAGTTAATGTAGTGGCTTTACCGGCCACACCGGCCCCTTTCCAAGACAATTTGTCGCAGTCAGCCGGCACTGATGATAAAATATGGACCACGGTGGAAAGCAGCAAACGTCAAAACAACAAGTTTACCAAAGCAGCTGTTAACATTAGAGGTACCAAATCAGGCACTGCCTCCTGCTCTGGTATCGAGAAGACAAAATTAATTCACGTTTGGTCGCTTCATCCTGATACTACCGTGGAGGCATTGACTAGTTTTTTAAACGACAGTGTAGCTAGTGTGAAAATATCTGTTCATAAACTTCTAACAAAGAAGAATTATGCTTCATTTAAAGTTGTCGTTCCGGAGTCGGATGTAAACAAATTTATGATACCCGATATTTGGCCTGTTAACTCGGTCGTAAGCGAGTGGCAGTGGAAACGGCCTTCTCGTAGTCCGAAACTGTGACGTCCAAATAATATTAATTCATTTCAGAAGCTAGATATCTATTATCAAAACGTTCGGGGTCTTCGAACTAAGTCCGTTGATCTGCGAAATGCTGTTCTAGCATCTGACTTTACAGTCATATGTCTGAGCGAAACTTGGCTCAACGACTCAATGTGTGATTCCGAGCTGTTTGATGAAAGATATCTGGTATTTCGTTGTGACCGTAGATTTGGACAGAGAGGTGGTGGCGTTCTCATTGCTGTACGCTCCGACCGAGTGGACAGTATATCTGTTGTTGACTGTCACTTTGCTGCAGCTATTGACGTCGTTATTATTCGATTACGGTGCAATGGGTCATTTTTCACTGTTTGTTGCGTGTATTTTCCACCGCGATCGTCTCGCGATGCATATAATTCGTTCTTTTCATACTTTGAAAACTTGCCAGTTGAAAATTGCATAACCATCATTGGTGATTTCAATTTGTATTCATCCTCGACAAATATCGATCTGGAGTTTGCCCATTTTTTGTCCTGTATGAATCTCAAGCAGTTTTCAGAGATTAGAAATGTAAAATCGCGAATTTTGGACTTAGTTTTGGCGGATTCAGATTGTTGTGTACCGGTACATGCCTGTGCCGACCCACTTATACCTGAAGATGCATATCACCCCGCGCTTTCAATAGATTTGCCATTAAATTCTTTACGGTTCACAAATAGTCGTATTCAACATCATAATGTTGGAAATGGAGACAGTGAATGTATTGAATCGAAGTTTATTAATAATAATTTGTGGAACTTCTTTAAGGGCGACCTATTGCATATGTATTACGAATTTCAGAATGTTGATTGGGAAATTTTATATTCAATTAGTGACGTCAATGCTGCAGTGAAGGTATTTTACCAATGTATATATAATGTATTTGACAAATCATGCTTTATAAAAAAATCATCGGGCTCTTCGCGCAGCTACCCAAAATGGTTCAATTTTGATTTAATTAAAAACATTCGACTAAAGCACTTGCATCACAAAAAATGGAAGAAATCAAAGTGTCTCAGCGATTATATTTCATTTTCTAATCTGCGTAGGAGTGTGCATCGTTCCATTGGTGCTGCGTATAAGTCATATATTGATGGTATCGGGGGGAAGTTAGCGTCAGATCCTAAATCATTTTGGAATTACGTTAGAAGTACGCGCGACTCTTCTGCTCAATTATCATCTATGTCTCTGGAAGGGAATGTTTTGAGTGGCTCCCAGTCCATTGCTAACGGTTTCGCTCAATATTTTATGTCTGTATATTCTAAAGCTCCTTCGATATTGCCCACACCTCACCCGGATAGTATTTCATCTTCCTGGCCGGTACTAGATATTGGTCTTCTGGATGAGACTGACATGGTGTATGCTTTCTCTCGACTATATCCAAAATCCTCAGTAGGTCCTGATGGTATCCCCCTTGGATTTTAAAGGGCTGTCATAAGCTGTTAACTGACCCCCTACTATATTTATTTAATCTCAGCCTAAGTACTTCTGTCTTCCCAGATTGTTGCAGCCTAACCCGTATTCGTCCGGTGCACAAAAAAGGCTCGCGCTCTGAAATAATAAATTTTCGCCCGGTGGCTGTTCTATCTGCACCAGCTAAGTTATTTGAGTCTATTTTGCATAGGTATATTTATAAACATGTAGACGGTCAACTGACTGACGCTCAGCATGGATTTCGATCAGCTCGGTCAACAGTTACAAACCTTATGACGTATACTGAGTACATATCTCATTCGCTGAACGTAAATTGTCAAGTGGAGGCAATTTATACAGATATGTCAAAGGCTTTTGATCGGGTAGATCATGATATTCTCACTAACAAATTAAGTGCAGTAGGTGGATCTATAAATTTTATCAACTTTTTCAAATCTTACTTTTCGCATCGCTGTCAATATGTGGAGTATGCAAGGTGTAGATCCGACGTCTTTCAAACTTATTCAGGTGTTCCCCAAGGATCAAATCTTGGTCCAATTATGTTTCTTATATTCATCAATGACATTGTCAATGTTATAAATGGAATCCAGTTTTTACTCTTTGCAGACGATTTAAAATTATATGCGTCAATTCACAGTGAATTAGATTGTCACATATTACAAAATAATCTCAACTCAATTGAAATTTGGGCGAAAAAAAATAAACTCGAATTTAATACTGATAAATGTGTGTGTATTAGCTTTTCGAAATCAAGATCTCCAATTATTTTCAACTACAATATGTCAAATAGATTACTGAACCGTCAATCAGAAATTAAAGACCTTGGCATATTGTTTGACTCACGTTTATCATTTCGCTCGCACATCACTTCTACGGCATTGCGTGCGAGCAAGCTTCTAGGATTCGTCATGAGACAAGCCAAGTCATTCAAGAATCCAACTGTTTTACGTACACTCTATGTGTCGTTAGTACGGAGTATTCTTGAGTATGGCTCCATCATCTGGAGTCCTTATGAAGTTTCCTATAAGCTTGTTTAAGAGCGTGTTCAGAAAAAATTTCTTCGTCATCTCTATTTTAAAGTTTATAATTATTTTCCTTTTGACACCTTCTCAAACGAGTATTTTCCGACTAACTTTCTTCAAGGCATGCTCGCCTTTCATTCTCTTGAAGCTCGTAGGTCACTTCTGCTCTTAAAGCATTTTTCCCTGCTCTCACGTGGTATCATTTTCAATCCCGATATTCTAGAAAATTTAAATTTTTACACACCCGTCAATTACATGCGTGGTCGCAGCCATGACCTATTTTGGGTGAAAGCTGTTTCCTCATGTCAGGCTCACCAGGCACCAATAGCGAGGGCTGTGCGGTTGGTCAATGCACTCCCTAGAGATGTAGATATTTTTGGCGATCCATTATATATTCTGTTTTTAAATTCTATTTTATTGTTTAATTTGTATTTTTTGAATCATTGTTGTTTTCTTAAATTTTATTTCTTTTGTATAAAACTATTTTTGCTTTCTTTTTTTCCTCCACTTTGTTTTTTTTGATTTTCCTAACTGATTACTTGTAATTTTTATTCTAAATGTCATGTTGTGAACGTCCTGAATTAATAATTTGCTATGTACTCAACGTGTCTTTTTCAAATAAATAAATAAATAAATAAAACAAAAAGCTGTTTTTCTCCTATTCATCTATTATGGACACAATTATGAGTAAGTGAATGTGTGTATATTTGAAGGAAAGGAGCCACGAAATATTTCAAAACGTATTAGAAAGCAATCCAGATAACTTATTAAATAGGTAACTACCTACACCTACTTAATAGTACCTACTACTAATACTAATCTAGTACTAATCTAGGTAATAAGTAATACTGAACTTTTACTCATATACTGAATAAAAGTTATGTGAGATGCAAATTATTAATTATTTACTGTATTCCACCATCACCTATTGTCGTGAATGAAAATCAATGTCAATGCGAATGTAAAAAAACACGTAGTTGTGAAATACTATTTTTCATAACAATCATCAATGAATAAAATAAAGTAACCGATGATCCTTTCGAATGATAGATATATTTCTATGAATATCATTTTTTTCACACACCTAGAGGTCTAATCAGAAAAAGCCAATTTCGAATGTCAAGAAATTTATTTTCTTAAATTTCAAGAATTCTTATTTCTCAAGAAATCGTCGATAAGATTCTCAATAAATTATCACTAGGCTAAGCTGCCTAAGACAATTTGATTTCTCGGTTAAAAAAAGCCATCGACTTCTAATTCTGGGGGAAATTCGTTAAATTTCTTAGTTGAAATTCCGATTGACCGATAAGTAAAAAAAAATCTCTACTATCTGACAAGAACTTCTTTAATTAAAAAAAACGGTAAGAACCGATAATTTTGCAATTATGACGATTTCTCGTAGATCTCAAAATAACAAGCCCATTACCTAATACCTCACAAAGGGTAACCTTATAATAATTATGATTATGCTCAGAATCTTTAACTAAGTATATCGATTTATTATTGTCTTCCCATCACACTGTTTTCCTCTCACAGCCCCATGCCGCACGCTACTGTTACACTACACTTACGTTTCCAATTTTACAGTCTTATGATTTTCCATTAAAGAGCGGAGCAGGACCCCTAATAAAAGTGCTATTTGAACCCCTTTTACGAACGTAACATTTTCGTAACCGACTCTCGTAAGTAGATATTATACAAGTTTTTCACTTAAAGGCCTTTTTGTGGTTTTCGGATAAGAATATTATTACACGCCCATTTCCTGGTAGAAAACCATTCGGAAAATTACGTGATACTATTTTATTGAATAAATGTAGGTATTAACAGTTGATTAATACGAAATATCAGCCGCTGTGGATGATTCTCAATCAGAGTTTCACGAAAATTCGCAAAATCTTGCGAAAAGAAAACAATCGTCGACAGTATGAATTTTCCTTAACTCTTCTTTTTCGAGATATCGTGAATAGACCTATTTAAAATTCTCTCATAATAACTCTAAATTCTGTCAACGTAACTACTAAGTAATATATTTTGGCTATTGCTATAATAAACGGTTACGTATAAAAAACATTTCGCCGTGAGCTTTCTATCGGAAAAAGATGACGGTGTACTATACGGTCTGGAATTTTATTAGATTCAATATGAACATTAATTCAATTTTCATAGCCGATTTTGGCAGACTTCATGAATTCAAGAATAAAAACCTAACCTAACAAATAATCGATTATATCAGCTATTTTAAAAATTTGTTTGCCGCTGGCTTCAACCGACAAGAACCGTGTTTTATTTAGACATGAATTTTATCTCAGTACTACACCTACGACCCAAAGAGGTTGGACGGTCTTTAATATACGACCATATATTTCCGATACAACATATCACCGGGAAGTGTGATACGGCGAACTGCATACGTACAAATTTCCGAACACGGAATCTACTCACTCCATGCTGAATTCACTTTTCTCGGTCCTGTGCGTTGCGTTGCCATGTACTTCCGCAGAACTTAATCATTTCATCGATCCAGCGGCATCTAGATCTACCTTGCGTACGCTTTGTAGCTCTTACGATAATAAACGGCTACTACATACACCTATTAAAATATAATATAATGCCTAGTCCAGACCAAGAATATATTTTATATATGAAAAATGATTTCCATAACTTTGAACATATAAAAAACATAAAATTAAATGTTCGGAAACCAATATTTGGAAACCATTTCTATATATTTTTCAAATAGTTTTTATACAACGTACATTTTGTTGATCGAATCGATGTACCTACCTACCTATTTTAATCTGAACATAATGTAGCACATTTTTAAAAGTTTACCTTCATTAGATAGATCGCGACATAGTTTGTTACATTATTGACAGTGACATCCCGTGAGGGTAGGTCACGTGTTGCTTAGGGGCGGCAAATGAATACTATTATTACAGCATGTGAAAGCTGTGGCAGTTTTATCATGGTGCGAATATGTTCATGAGCGTTTGACAGCATGAACCTGACGATGCGGTCGCTTCGTTATTAAAAAAAACACAAGGGGGTCTCCAAACTTGTCAGACCTCCAAGTAGGTACCTAAAACTACCGCAGTTTAACAGTAGGTTTCGTAGGAATTCTCTGATCCTACGGAGAATTCAAAAATTTTGTTACATTTGTCTGTTTAAGACAATGACATTATTAATGGACGACGCACTCAATGCAGTAGCTAGCAAGTAAATTCACGCATTCACACGTATAGGTAGACGTCACGCAATTTCCATTATGCGATATCACGCATCGGGAATTTATAGCAATATGGCCTTTATTGTAATGGCGTTGGAGCAGTGTTTCTAATGTCAATGTTCATTTGAGCTAACCCGTTCGAACCGAACCATTCGGCAGACCCAACAAAAAGCATCGGGAATTTATAGCAATATCACTTTTATTGTAATGGCGTTAGAACAGATTATGCCATTCGGCAGACCCGACAATAAAGTGAGTGTCATTTTCTTTTCCGGATGATTCGTCCATATTAATGTCATTGGTTTAAGACAATAAAATATATAGGTAGGTATATATCTAACAATTTGAAAATTTTGTATAATTGACATTAATCGAATTATAAATGTATGTTTTTTTCGTTTCTTATTATTCTCTTTTCTGTTATATATCTTACTTAGTTAAATATTTTAAACAAATGTTACTCTTTCGTCTATAATTATTCTTTCTCATTTTTCTTATGTAAATTCTCTATATTTTATGTACTTCTTACTTTATTACTTTCTATCTTGTTAGGCTTAACTATATTATAATTTATATATGGAAACTTTGCTAGTTGCAATTAATCCATTGTTACCTATTATATTTGTAATCAATGTAACTGTTTGTTTTCCTTGATAATAATAAAAATATATATATTTTGTCATAATAGAAAATGGGTAAAGTGTGTTAAATAGTAAATAGTAAAAGAAGTTTAATAATTATAATGCACAATTATTAAACATTGAGTGCCAACTAATTCAATCAATAAAACATGAAATATTTAATCTCACAGCTTATAAGATTCGGCTTTCTGCCAACTTAACCCTGTGTAAAGAATGCCTTATAAATCATTTATCTACCTCAAATAAAATGTCATTTGTAAACTCGTTGAAATATTAAATTATAATTTGTGGGCGCCTTGAAAGATGTGTAATTACAAATTAAATATAACAGTATAAAAATAAGAACACAGCTAATCGTGAAAAGTGTTATTTAATTACACAAACCATTGAAATTTAAAAACATACTAAAACAAATACAGATTTTTTAATACAACTTTGAGAAGCGTTTACTTGGTATGGACATAGAGCATTTGTTGGAAGATGGTAATTATTACTTAACTTTATGTTTAAATTGTGATGGCTGGAACTTCATCTTGGCTGGAATTATGAACTGCGAATCCTTCTCCCTGTCCGAAAGGAAGTAACTACAAATGGCGTTGAAACTGTATCTAATTGTTTAAACAAGCACGTCCGATCGGTACTGAATCTAATCTCGGAGTGAAGATCTTGTGGGCGGAAATAAGTTATTTGTAAACAAGACGCTTTCAAAAAGGCGGGAAGAAACCCGATTGGCCTATTTTTAACCGTCATTGTCTTGGAAACAAGGGTTGACACACACTTTTTAACAAGGTTGTGCCAAATTTTGTTATTTAATTAACATTATTTATTTTAATATCTGCGTTTGAAATGTAGCCATGTTACGTGAAATGTAACATGACAATTTGCATAAATTTAAGACTCAAAATGAAAAGGGACGGCATTCTAAGTCTGCTGAAGGGCGTTATTTTGCCTAGGGACGGCACTGTTTATTGTCGTAGCAAATCTTTTACTTGGGAGGTATATTTTTGTAACATCAAGTAATGAAGTTATAAAACAATTGCTAGTAATGAACATCGCCACGTACCTACTACGTTCTATTCATTTGATATCTCTTTCTTCTCATCAATTCTCAATACAACCTTGCACTCTAATAAGAAAAAGAAGGAAAAAATATTTTAATTTAAATATGAGGGTAAGTAAGATTTATTTAACACAGAAAATAATAATTATTAGTAGGTAAATATACGTACCGATTGAAATGAAAACTTAATTAATAGAGTAATAAGGTGCCAAAATAATAATATATTGACTTATTAACATGCAAATATTACTTAGCTTGGGAATATTATAAACATGCTAAACAGTGTTTACTATAATAATTTATTCTATTTTTGAGTTTTGCGCCAATACATAATTATTATTGTCTGTGGTCTGGCGAAGTTCCCGCCAACTTGAAATCCTCCTGCCCGTCGCATCGGCATCCGGCTTTCAATGGCTCCCAAACTTTCAGAAGCGTCGAAATATAGAATTTTACAACATTATTGCTTACAATAACTTTAATACTCCATGATAGTATTATTATTATATTAGTATTATATTTCATTGCAGCGTTATTTCAAATCGTGACTCCGGTCAGTTTTTCCTCGACTGTATTATAATCCTTCACTCCTTGCGGTTTTCTGCTACTGTCATCCAACGGATCCAATTTGAACGTATCCTATTCGCTTTCTTGAAACAAATCAGCGTGATTAGTTAGTTTATAAATATTTTTTATTGACATTTCACTTTTAATTACCCTCGTTTGTCTCTGTGGATTACAATGGTATCATATTACTCATATCACACTCAGCTAGTTACAAGACTCGCGATAGATCGCGAGCCCTACTTGGACGGTCACTGAGATTGAGTGTTCCATCTCTCCTTACATCTCGCTCGATCTGACTACATAAAACATGCATTAAGTAATAACATAATGGAAGCTAAGTGCAGTGCGCATTTCCATAATTCTACCTAGCAACGCGGGGTAAAGTGAGAAGGGGTATTTCCGGAGAAATTCGGCAACACTCGCGCGGTGGATAAAACTATTGGGGTGACCTGAGAAAAAATGTCGCATACGAAAATATTTTTCGCCAGAATTCAATAATAATTATTGAATAATATATGCCTACATTAAATATGTTTGTACCTACCACTTATGGTTTTTATAGGCACTGCGAATGAGAACAGATACTTACAAAATAAATGCAAAAGAACTTTTAACATTTTTGCCCTGAATAGCACTCTATCGATAGCATCAGTATAATCCATAACTAGGTCGCCACTTTTTGACCGATACTACGATACTTGTCTTGTTTTTGCATCTTGCGATATTTTTTGAGTAGGTGGTGTTCAAAAAAGCTTTCCCAGATAAGAATCTCTCGATGGCGAGGCTATTCTTTTGTTTTTCGTTATTTTTTTTCGAAAAAGGGCTCTCATGGACAAGAATTAATAATTAATTTGTTACCGTTACTGGCTACCACGTACATCTACCGAACTTAATTATTACCGAGTTCATTCTTATTCTTTTATCTAGTATGAGTACTGAATTATTCACCAATCACTTTATAGAGAGCAGCCATAATATAGATCCAATGCATGGTCCGAAATATGTCTATCTATATAACAAGGGGTATCGACTAAATCTCATGGAGCAATTTAAGATAAAAATTGTATTCCAACAAACAAACAAACAAACAAACAAACAAACAAAAAAAAAAGTATATATAATGTTATTCTGTAAAAGACGTTCAATGTTTGGGTCGATATCTTCCTTATTTTTAGTTTTAACTCAAATTCTTTAGTTAGTAATGGTGGTCCCCAACTCAGCTTGGAATTAACGAAATACCCTCGAATCGAAAAAAAAATCATGCACTAACAATCACTGCCGATGCACGAGTGTTTGAAATTTTAAAATTTTGAACAATTCAATTTTAGTGTTTCAAGTATCATTTAGCTAGATTACCGAAATTGAAATTCAAATAACTCCCAATGTGCATGCACAAACATATACACTAACGATGCACAAACGAACGCACTCAAAAAAATTGATAATTTGAAGTTGGGTGATCTAACGTTTAGCATTAGCTGGATCACTCAATTTGAAATTGGAATTATTTTTCGGTTAATATAAGTGCACAAACAAAAAATAATCGTGCACAAAAAAAAACACCCAAAAATAGCGATGACAAAAAGTGATCCAGGTAAATGGACCTGATCCAATATTCGAAGAAGCTGGACATATTACCTTTGATGATCTTATAATGTTTATAAAAAATATTATGGTCTTGCAAACAATTAATCCAAATTGTTCCAAGCTACTTGACAACTTGGTAATAATTGCTTATTAATTATAATAATATTTTGCAGACTATATTTAAATTCTAATATAATTATTTTATAATTGATAATACATCATAACATAATAATATAATATTATTAAACATTTTCATTCGTAAAACACATTATTTTTTACTGTACCATCTGTTGAATTTAAACTAAGTTTATATTCTAAATTTATGGTTTAGATCTGAAAAAGTGTTGTTACTAAATAGTAAACTATTTTGAGAATTGGTTAACAGATGTCTATATCTATTCAAATCATTTCAACAATGTAAAAAATGTTGGATTACATACCATTTTTTAATAAAGTTATAAAAACAATATGTAATTTATCATAAAATCGCAATGAATGCACAAACTATAAATTGATATTAAATTATCTACTTACAGACTTTACACGTTACCGTCTTTCATCCAACAATCTCCACCTGTCATACAAATTGGACACTCATCAATCTGGTAGGCAGGCACTCAAAACTCGAGTGAACAGGTTACCTGACTATCAGTGTTGCCATATTTTAAAAGTGGAATTATAGTACAGAGCCTCCAAAATTATAGTATTTGGAGATAAAATATAGTACGCGTTGTCATCTGTTGAAAATGAAAATTTTCCCAATTTTTCATAGTCGGCTCGTTTTTATTAGGAAAAATATTTCGTCGCGGGCCGTAGGTTCGCGATTTTTCGTGGTCGGCTTGTTTTTTTTGGGAAAAATATTTCGCCGCGGGCCGCAGATTTCCAAATTTTCGAAGACCACTCGATTGCGAAATGGCAAATGCAGAATTATAGTACTTTTATATAAAATTATAGTACGATTTTCAAAATTATAGTATTTTGGGCGTACTATACCTATTTTATATCGTACATAGTACGCGGACCAAAATTATAGTACAAATACTATAATTATAGTACGGTTGGCAACACTGCTGCCTATCAGTGGCGCACCCAGGGGGGGGGCAAGGGGCCTTGCCGCCCCCCAAAAACATTGAAATTGAAACCCAATAGATTAGACAAATAAAAACACTGGCAAAAAATGATTTGAAATTCTCCAGCACCCTCTAGAAAAATTTCTTAGATTTTAATTTCTAACACAAAAATTTCGAAACACTAATGTCGGGTTTTTTTAGAAACTCAATCTCTAATGGAAATGTCAAAAAATTCTCGGTGTCCACCCGAATTCCGGAGTGGTGTACCTACACCGAGTGCAATAGACAAAAGTCCGATAAACGAGAAATTAGGCTGTGTTCTGTTGGGTAGGTTTGTGTACCTATAAGTTAAATGCAATAATACTTTTTTTTCCATTTTCAATTAATATTTTGGAACTTCACTAAAAAAACCCAAAATCGACGATAAAAATTCGGCGAAAAGTACGACTACACCCACCACTATGGGCTGACAGGGCTACAGCTTGGGGGCCCGGGCTTAAGAGGGCTTTTTGAGGGAAATTTGTTATATTATAAAAAAAAATCGCATGTGGAGCTATACTACTTCATCAAAATTAACATAAAAAATATGAAGTATGATGAAAATATGATATACGTAACTACATGATAATAATTCACGTGTATCATTTTATATTACAATTATTTTTAGTGTTTCTAGAAAAATAAAAATGGTTATTTATCCAATATCGAAGGGTCGAATGCTACTTGGCTACCACAAGAGGGGGTCGCGAATAGTGGTTCATAGTATGATAACGATCGATAATATGATATGTGGTCCGACAAATCAAGAATTCAAGGGAATTATTTAACAATATAGATAAATCCACGGAATACCATTTGGGAACACTACTGTAGAACATCACATTCCCCTTAACCTTGGTGATAGGTAAGGGGGGCCGCCAAACATTCATGATGTGGGGGCCATGCCCACCACAGTCGGTGGTGGTGTAAATTAAAAAAAAAAAACATTTTTATCGGTGGAATACAGCATAAATATTGTGGCTCTAGACCAGTGGTTCTTAACCGGCGCACCGCTGGCTTGTTGCAAGTGCACCGCGAAAATAATGATAAAAGCAGAAAAATCCGCGAAATAGCGAAATAGCGAAAACCGAAAAAGTCCTTCGTGAAATTATGAAAGCCGATGAAAGATCTAATGTGATTTCGATGTTGCCGAATCGATCGCACGCGTCTACCGTTGGCCTCACAGGTTTTCGTTTCATAAATGAAAACAAAATAGTGGATCAATATTTATGCTGTAAAGAACTCACCGAGCGTACGACATGACAAGATGTTTTTGATTCTATTTCTTCATATTTAGAACAATCTAAAAATATATCATGGAGGAATTTGTATGGATGGTGCTCCGTCAATGTTAGGCTCATTTAAAGGATTTGTTACCTCGCAAAGACAAGAAACCCTAACATTATATCTACGCACTGTTTTATTTACACGGGGAATCTATAGTTTCGAAAATATTACCGCAGTGCTAAAACCTGTACTAGACCAATGGGGGGGCAAGGGGCCCCGACACCCCCCAAACATGAAAATTATCAGAATGATTTTAACCATTGAAATTGAAAGCCAATAAACCTTTGGGCTTAGACAAATAAAAACACTGGCAAAAAAAAGATTTGTAATTCTCCAGCACCCTTTTTAGAACAATTTCTTAGATTTTAATTTCTAACACAAAAATTTCGAAACACTAATGTCAGGTTTTTTTTAGAAACCCAATCCCTAATGGAACTATCAAAAAATTCTCGGTGTCCACCCGAATTCCGGAGTGGTGTAGGTCATGGCTGGGGAGGGCTGACAGGGCTCTAGCCTGGGGGCCCGGGCTGTGGGGGGCCCGGCGTGTCGGGGATGACGATATAAGTGAGATAGACACACATCATAAATTAGCTTTAATATTAAAAAAAGTCGCCTGCATACTTCATGGCCATGAACATTTTCAATAACTTATATAATTGTGCAATATTTTTTTGATTATTATGTGTCGATACTCGACAGCTCCATTATTAAAGTGGATGTATTGAAAGTCGCCAATAATTCACTGTATAAGTACCCTTAATTTGAACTAAAACACAATTTGAAAAACGTTAATGTAGTGTTTCACACTGCCTTTAATCTTAGCAGTAGGTAGGGGGCCCGCAAAATATTCTAGCCTGAGGGCCCGTTTCAGGATGTGGGGACCATGGTGTAGGTACACCGAGTGCAATAGACAACGAGAAATTAGGCTGTGAAGAAGAAAAGAGCCTATGGGAATAATTTACATTCTCCTCCTTGGGCCCCCCCCCCCCAATATTAAATCCTGGGTGCGCCACTGCTGCCTATTATATGCCCTTTGTCACTCTTCGCTGGTTCATGGTGCACAACATCATCGGCACAGTCCTAATCTTGATTGATTAAATTACGTTGGAATCCTTATACGGATCATACGCCACGGTATTGTATGTTTTCTCCACCTGTGCCATTTTTTAGGTGGATTTGAACAAACTTCAAGTGGTTCAGTGGCGCACCCAGGATTTATTATTGGGGGGGGGGGGCAAGGAGGAGAATGTAAATTAGTCCCATAGGCTCTTTTTCTTCTTTATATAAATATTTTTACATATTTTCACAATACACGGTGATATATTTGTACAGTTTCTCCTAGTTTTTATTAAATTGGAGGCATAGTGGCGGTAACCGTTGAGCGTGTCATCAGCGACTGGCGGATTGGAAGTGAACAGCGACCATGCTGGACTTGTGTACCTAGTATGCTAAAAGATTACTTAAATAATATCGGCTGTGCTACCCGCTTGGTCTAGAGCAGTGTTTCCCAAAGTGTGGTACGCGTACCCCCTGGAGTACGGGAAGAGTTTGGTGGGGGTATGAGCTGCACTGGGTTATGGCTACGCCTGGTGCAACAAGCATTAATACAATATCCATGCTAGAAGGTTTATCGCATGCGGAAGAAGAGCAATTGTTGGAATTATTAGCTTCAGACGGATTCTTGCAAAAAAATATAAGGAGTGTATTTAAACATCATTTAGGTTGCAAATGCAACATGTGTATCCAGTTTTAACAGAGACATTTCTGAAATACATCTTGCCTTTTAATATGATGTGAGGTTAAGGGTACCTAAATAGGATCTACAAGGGGGTATCATATATAAATATATAAGGGGCAATTGGAAGTATAGAATACGGGAAAAGGGAATTCAGGTAGAGCGAGGAAAAGTTAGTTTCAGGAAGTGGGTCTCGATCTCCGTACCTACGCCGCTCACGTGCCATCCAACAATATAACTTACGGTTTAACTTATGGCCGAGAAGATTCTGAAATAATAAAATACTTAATGGACGCCACCCCCGGAGGGGAAAATGTCAGATGTAACAAAAATATAAGCTCAGTTAAATAAAAGGCGGCGGTAGTTATAATAAATAAATAAATATATTTTCTCAAAAGACAATGGTGAATACATCTGACATGGTAAAACTACGAACACCAGAATTAATTGAATTTAAATAGATTGGAACGGAGCTATGGTGATCTAACTATAGAAACATAATACTAGCCACGATGTCCGGATGCTAAATACCAAAAGACCACGTGAAACGATACAGATTTATACTTGCGGTTCAACTCGATGGATGACAGTTCTTTGACATTGTTCTTTCAGGTTCAAAAGGTGCACTGAATTTAAAGTAAGCCCACCGGTTACTAAGTTCACCGGGGGGCTTACGCTAACACTCGACTCGACGACGGCTGGGTAAAAAAAAGCGCTGTAATCACGCCGGATTATCTTTTTATATCTTCCTTAATCGGCGGAACCTGTCAGAAAAACAACTTCAGTGTTGACGTTTTGGCTGCCGTCTCGCTATGTTTTTTACAGGTCGCCGGGCGAAATGGTGTTGCCATCGCATCGACAGATATCATTATGTTTACTCGTTGGTTGTGTTATTTGAACATAACAATATCCCGGTCCTTGGAGAGAGAAGACCAACCCGACGAGCGGTCTTCGACTAGAGGCGTACTGGAGTGTCTTCAGTAGTAGACGTTCTTCCTAGGGCTCGTACATAGAGTGCGGGTCGGAAATCTCGGCATCTCCGTAGAATGGTATGGCTGGCCTCGAAGCGGATGTGTAGTAACAACGGCAAAAAATTTGGTTCCGTCAATGGATGATAAGTGAAAATTTTGAAGAAACGTGGAGAAACCAGAAACGAGCAGAGTCCTGAGGGGAAGTGAAGTTCTAGATGTCATCGCAGGGCTTCCCTACCTAACCACAGTTCACCACGTATCTATACTAAATGCAAATTTATCTGACTAATACAAAAACCATAACGTTCCAATCAAGCAAGTATAAAAGAGAGAAATTTTAGTAAGCTTTTAACATAATTATAACCTTAAATGGTCACACAGCACATTAATCAGGATGTGACCCGTAATTCACAATGGTGAATTGTATTTCCAAATTTTACTTCAAATATTATCAAAAATAAACAAAATTCAACAGATACAACCCCAGGTTAAAATTTGACAGCATCATTTAATAGTTATTTCAAGTGTATGGATTTATAAATCAAGATGCTTTAAAATCTCTTTAAAAAGTTTAAATAAAAATATTTCAATAAAACAGCACAAAAGTACTGACAGCTAAAGGCTGATAGAAAAATTTAAAATGAGTTGAGAGAAAAAGAACCCAGTATGGTGGTAATAGAATTTACTGCCGATGGGGTGATCGCGCAGTATTGTAAAAGTACAGCTGTAGTGTGACAAAGAAAATAACCACCAATAGGATTGATTACAAATTGTGAATTATAGGATACAAATATAACTTACAACTAAAGGTATACAAAGGCTACGTTTGAGTTGGCGTGCGTATGAGGCTGACGGTATAATGTATCGACGACAAACGTCAATCCGTACATTTAATAAATTTAGCGAAATTCAATTACGAGAAAAGAGTACAGACTACCAAATCTGACTAATATACCAGCGGAGTTAACAACCGATCGCGGCATCTTGGATGTCCTGAATGCAAAAAATATATAAAAGTAACGTGAACTGATGAGCTAATCCGTGTACTGAATTACGCGCAGATTACCTATTAATTACCAAAACAAGCGAACGAAGAGAAAAAAAAAACAAAACGAGTGAAGCTCCGCGATAACTAAATTTTAAATAAACTACGTTAAAGGTCTACGATTGCGGTACGAGACTGTCGTAGACTTCAACAAACACGGTTCAATCTTCGAGGTTACTCTATCTTAACTAACTTAACCTAAAATATAGTTACCACACCGTGAATGCTAAAATGAACTCGATCCCGCAACACAAGAGACTACCCTCAACCACGACCCGCGTCTCCATCCGGAAGGAAAATCCCCCCACAAAGCTTCCTCAAACTCTAGGCTGGGACCCATCAAAAGGCGCGGACGTGAAAGTGAATAAAGAAATAAAGCAAACGGAAAAGCTACGCGGAAAACAGACAACTGGAAAAGACACCAGTAACACGTCCGAAGTTAAATGTAATTACTAAACCACTATGGGTCGTAGCGCAACTCACATTCAAGTGAGGGCTAACAAAACAAAAAAACTAATGAGCATCAGGTTCCGTATAACTAACGGCCAAGAGAATTTACACTAAAGATTGGTTCCTTATCGATTCAATCCAGGCAACGCCAAAATAACCTTCAATCATCAGAGCGCACTGGTTTCCACACGTCAAGCACGGAAACCAGTCGCACGTGTGCAAAAGGGCAAGCCAAGCGCCCTCCCTTTAGGACACGATTCAACTGCTAGAAAAATAAAACCACCTGCCTTGGGAACCATCTTCCGCACCCAAGGTCTTTGAGAAAAAAAAAGACGCCATTGGATTTCGATCCATTCCAATGGACGTACAGAACGCAGGCTAGCAGTTAAATTAGAAACTTATCATCTTCGACTCTTCCATCCTTCAAATAAAATAAAAAAATCTCCCACCATCCTGGATTGAATTGAGCGCGACTAAGCTAGGATACATCTTAGTTAAATATAAAAATCATTACAATAAAATCAAAAAAGAACACACGCCAAAACAAGTACAATAGCAAACCTTTCAAACAAACAGAGCAGTAAAGGCCTGAGTAAAAATATCTGTAAAAAGTCAACATTTGGGCAGTAGTATCTAACAGTAGATTCCCGCCGAAGATCGACAACTCCTCCGCCCAAGAATGAAATGCCGCCTCCCGAAGTGAGAGCCCTAAAGCTTGTTTTAAGCGTCGATTGATTTTTCTTGATTAACTTGAAATCTTGATAATAAATTGCTTGATAAACGGTATAGGGTACTTCTCCGCTCCGGGAAACTGCAAGACAGGGTCTTCATCCGGGCTGGATTTGGTAGTTGAAGATCCACGAACAAGAACCACTGCAGACGAACATCTGAAACCCATAAAATAAGATCTATAGTATGATGTAAAATAGCGTACAATAGCCATAACATATATAAAAGGTAAAATTACTGCTGCTATGAGAACTTTAGACTTCTAAATATCACAAGACTTTGAATTGTTAAGTAATAATGCTGTAAAGAGGCAAGATTAATTAACCTGGGGTAGATATCACAATTTAATACATATAAAATTAAAACACTGATTCCTTTTTAAACAATAAGATAGTAATAACAATTAAAAATATTAAATTCATTTTGAAATGCTTGAAAATTGTAATTGTACAAAATAAATAGAAAATTACAATATTGATTCTGTGTCATTGTTGAATCACAGTAAATAGCAAGTAGCCATTATATTGTATAAGTTGGCTTGCAATTAATTTAAAAAAAATAGTTACAAAAATATAACAATATACAAAACACTAAACAATGTCCAACCGCAGACGGATTGTCGTAGAAGATCAAAAAAAAAATAGATCTATAGTTGAAATTGCAACCGCAATGAGTACCCCGCTGACTTTAAAAAGAAAGAAAAAAAAAACTCGAACCCACAAACAGGCAATAAAGCAAAAGGAAGTTAAGTTGAAAAATAAAATGGCAAAAATTTCATCTTAATAATTAGAATCAAAAGGATAGAATAACAAACTTTAGTTAGTGTCACTGTAAGTTTAACCAAAACTGAATTTAATAACGTTTTACTGGAATTTTGAAATATTTAATAGGTATAATTGTTTAATAGTTCAGAAAAATTAGAAAAAGATGACAATATACTATTGTTATTGATGTCAAGTTCCGAACAAAAGATTCTAATAATTTGATTTAATAATAAACTTTAGTTTTGCACAAAAAAATTAGTCGGAACGTACTAGGATAATAAACTGAAGGTGAAAGTGTACACAACTTATGAAAGATTACTAAAATTGAACTTAATTTTCTGAAGGAAAAGGAAAATTACTGTTTCAAAATATCTTTAACGTGAAATCGGCCAACAGATCTACCATTGAGATCACCTAGTAAATACACAGTAGGAGAAATTTTCTGCAAAACAATGTTTTTGAACGAACCTCGGAGCCAATTTGTGTGAAAAATATGAGGCCGCTTTAGATAAAACAAAATTTCTCCTCCAGACAGTATCACCAGGGTCAAACTGAACCCGTTTTCTGCGTAAATTGTAACGCTGAGCGCTGGAATGGAAATTTTCAAGAAGCTGGTCTTGTACCATCTCGAAAATTTCCGGGAGATTCAACAGCTGGTCAGGGAAAACAGAACGGTTTGCAGCGTCTGGGGGGACTAGATCTACATCAGCCGGACAATCGCGAGGGAAATGGTAACGCCCATCCAATATCATCTCTCTCCCGTGCATAAGAAAAAAAGGTGTAAATTTTGTTGCAAGATTAACGGTGGAGTTTAAAGCTACCTGTACATGGGGTAAATGCGCAGACCAAGATCGATGATCCTTTCCGACTAGAATCGCCAAGGATGGTACCAATCGTTTGGTTATACCTTTCCACGGTGTTACTCTGGGGTGTATAAAAAGCGTTCAAAAATAATTTTGGGATACTATAAGAGGAGAGAAAATTTTTAAATTCTTTGGAGATAAATTGACGACCGTTGTCAGCCAAAATACAGTGCGGTACGCCATGTTTCAAAAATATTTCTTTTTCTAAAAAATTTATAATGGGAAGAGTTGTGGCACGTTTCAAGGGATGTAGCCAAACATATTTACTAAAAATGTCAACAACAGAGAGAACGAACAAGAAGCCTGCATTTGATTTAGGAAGAGGTCCGATTAAGTCGATGGAAAGGGTTTGCATAGGCCGGTCGACTACTTTAGGAGTAATCATAAATCCGGGGAGGTTACTAGTAGAATGTTTATAGGCTTTACAAATTTTACAAGAATTTATATACTTAGCAACATCCTTGAAGAGGTTAGGCCAATAATAGAAATACGCTATGCGTTTGAAAGTTTTAAAAATACCTAAATGTACAGAGTTAACGGAGTCGTGGAATTCTTTAATACGAGCAAGCCTGTCTTGAGGCTTGACACACTCCTTCCAATGAGAATCATCAAAAGGAAGTTCTCCTGCTTTAAATCTGTAAAGTTTATCGTTAATAATTTTAAATCTTGGAAATTTTGTCGGATGATTTTGACAGCCTGCAAAAGTAGAATCAAACCAATCATCCTGAGAAACAGGGGTTACATTTACTGAAGCTAAATTTATTCGGGATAAAACGTCCGGGACAGTATGCAATCTGCCTGGGCGATGTACAATGTCAAAATTATGTTGCGCAAGCCTAGTGGACCATCGGGCCAACCTTCCAGACGGGTTATCTAACGTCTTAAGCCATTTTAAGCTAGAGTGATCGGTAACTACGGTGAAATGACTTCCTTCCAAATACTGCCTAAAGTAATAAATAGACTCGACTAAACTTAACAGTTCTCGTTATGTAGTGCTATAGTTTTTCTGACATTTAGTTAATGCACGAGAGAAATATGCGATCGGGTGGTCGCCATCAGGGAAAGTTTGCATTAAGACCGCACCTATGCCGAAGGCCGATGCGTCTGAATGCACAGAAAATTTTAATGAGAAGTCGGGGCAAGCTAAAACTGGAGCCGTGATAAGGGCATTTTTAAGTGTGACGAAAGCGCTTTCAGCCTCGGAGGACCATATGAAATTCGAGGGACTCTTAGTTTTACAAGTAAGATTTGTTAAAGGTGCTGCAAAGGTAGAGAAATTATTAATGAATCTACGATAATATGAGCAAAGGCCGATAAATGATTTTACATCTTTAATATTTTTTGGAGTAGGAAAATTTTTAACACAATCTAATTTTACGGGGTCACAATGTAAGCCTTTCTCATTGACAATATAACCTAAATACTTTAATTCTGATTTGCAAAATTCTGATTTCTTATAATTGATGGTTAATCCTGAGGTTTTAAATTTATCAAAGACTCTAGATAGTAAAACTAAGTGGCTATCGAAATCCTCCGAGACGATAATGACATCATCTAAGTAGCAAAAAACCCTGGCTTCGAATTCTGGCCCAAAAAGACTATCAGACAATCGTTGCAGCTCATTTGGCGCATTGCGCAAGCCGAAGGCCATGACCTTGAACTCAAACAATCCTCGGCGAGGAACAACAAAGGCTGTCTTCTCGCAATGTTTTTTACAGGTCGCCGGGCGAAATGGTGTTGCCATCGCATCGACAGATATCATTATGTTTACTCGTTGGTTGTGTTATTTGAACATAACACTTTTCCAACTTCATATCTATGTGAAGTTGCTTTTTCAGCATTTGTAGACATTACGTAAAAAAAAGGCACATCCTTTTGGGTGTGGAACCGCACCTCAGACTAAAATTAATAACCAATGAATGTTATTTTTTATAATATAACTTTTATTTAAGTATATTTTATTATGAATGAATTTTATTTTTCGTTTATTATTATTTTGTTTATGTACCTACTACAAAAGGAATATATAAATATATTTTGATTGTTATTAAAGTACTTATATGCATTTTTCTTTGAGGAGGAGTACTCAGTGTTACGAAAATTATAGAAGGGGTACACAGATGTCGAAAGTTTGGGGAACACTGGTCTAGAGAGCTACAATATTTATGCCGAATTCCACCGAAAAAAATGTTCTTTTGATTTATACCACCACCGTAGTGGGGTGTATTCGTTCTTTTCGCCGAATGTTTATCGTAGATTTTTGGTTTTTCAATATTAATATTTCCAACATATTAATCGAAAATGGACAAAAAAGTATTATTGCATTTAAATTATACACAACCTACTTAATACAACACAGCCTAATATCTCGTTTATCGGTCTTTTGTCTATTGCACTCGGTGTACCTACACCATGGCCCCCACATACTGAAACGGGCCCTCAGGCTAGGGCAGTGGTCGCCTTTGGCCTTTGGCACCTTGAGTGCGGCTCTGCCACAGATGCTCTCTGCCATATTTGACATGGCTACAAAGAAGAAGCAAAGAAAATGGAAGAGGATAACCGTAAATGTAATGTTGAATAGACCGAGACTTCGCGTTTATTCAAAACTTAAATGGCTTACCGACCTGTATTTATGTGTCGGGAAAAATTGGCGCATTGAAATTTAGAAAGATACAACTAAAAACTCGTAATTTTGAGCTAAATATTCTGTCGATGATGCAAAGAAGAAAGCAGCTGAGGAGAAGACTCAATAAAAATAAAGTTCTGTATTTAATTAGGTACTGAATAAAATATGTCAACAATGTTAATATTGCAAGTTTTGTGGTTAGTAAAAAGATTACCAAGAGAGGAAATCAAGGGTAAATTAAGAAATTGATTTATTGATGAGAACCTGGAATCGTGCTTAAAATTAAATCAACAACATACGAACCTGACTTACCCAAACTTTACAAGGAGATGCAAGGCCATTATTCACATTGAGTTTGTCAGTCATTGTCATGATTCAATTTTATGGATACCTGACTTACAATTTAATTTTTATTAATAAATAAGATCATTATTACGTATGATATTCAGTTTTATTCAGTGTACTTACGTATAACTTAATTAGGACTTAAAACTTTAACTAAAGTTTATTAAGTAAATTAGCAGTGTACCTACTTACTACCTACGTATATAATGTAAGTTTAAGGAATTTGGCTCTCAAAAGAAATCTCAATCGTTGTACTGTTGATATTTGGCTCTATTGACTAATGAGTTTGCCGACCACTGGGCTTGGATATTTCACGGTCCCCTATCCACCGCTTAGATTAAAGGCAGTGTGAAATACTACATTAAGGTTTTTCAAATTGTGTTTTAGTTCAAATTGAGGGTACTTATACAGTGAATTATTGGCGATTTTCAATACATCTACTTTAATAATAAAGCTGTCGAGTATCGACACATAATAATAAGAAAATATATTGGACAATTATATAAATTTAAATGTTCATAGTCATGAAGTATAATCGCACCGCAGGCGACTTTTTTTACTATTAAAGCTAATTTATGATGTGTGTTTATCTCACTTATCTGGTCAACCCGACACGCCAGGCCCCCCACAGCCCGGGTCCCCAGGTTAGAGCCCTGTCAACCCTCCCCAGCCATGACCTATACCACTCCAGAATTCGGGTGGACACCGAGAATTTCATTAGGGAACGGGTTTCTAAAAAAAAAACGAAATTTGTGAAATTTTTGTGTTAGAAATTAAAATCTAAGAAATTTTACTAAAAAGGGTGCTGGAGAATTACAAATCATTTTTGCCGTGTTGTTTGTCTAAGCCCAAGGTATACTTTATTGGCTTTCGATTTCAATGTGTAAAATCATTCTGATGATTTTCATATTTTGGGGGGGGCCAAGGCCCCCTGCCCCCCCCCCCCTGGGTGCGCTACTGAAGTGGTTTATCACATCGAATAATTATTATTGGCTTTGTTATCATGTACCCATTTTACGTGAAGTGGATAAAAGCTATAGTATTTCTAAAACGCTATAGTGTATATACATTTTTCATATTTAATTCATAAAAAATATAGAATATTTTGGCGTAAAATATAATATTATTTTAAATCTAGCGCGGAAATAAAATTATATAGTCTATGGCTGCCTTACTGACGCATTGGTGTTGCCAACCGTTCCATAGTTATAGACTGTAATTTTTGTCCGCGCAGTACGATAAAAGTTACATAGTACGCCCAAAATAAGTAATTTCAACATTTAAAAAATACGCCAAACCTACTAAAATTTCGATATTTACGTACCTACCTACTCTATATTTTTGTTGCAAAGTAACAAAATTGAGAAAAAAAAGGCTGCTACAAGGCCTGAACAAAAACGATGCATGAGTGCGAGTGAGAAAGTATTCGGCACCCTTACAATCTTTGCGACACGCGCTAGAGTAAGATAAAAGGTCTACTAGCTACAAGCCTGTTTCCAAAAATATCGCCATCAAATCGGGGCGAAACGCTTCACATAGCGTCGATAACTTGCTAGCTCGTGTTGCTATAATTGATATTTTTTGTGTTAAACATAGTCAGTGGTAAATATTTTTGGTTAATTAAGTAGAAAAGATGGTTCTGTGTGTTGTCTTAAAATGTGGTAGCCGTACTGATAAGCAAGAAGATGGTATTACGTTTCATAAGTAAGTTGATACATGTTCGTGATAATTTATTTGTATTTTATTATATATTTTAATATCAGTGACCAAGTGTTTCTTTAAAATAACTTAAATTATGGATATCTTTATCTAATGGTTGCATTTTGACCGCTTAAAAATACTATATAACGTAAAAAAAATAGAAAATTATATTTTAATTCTGAGCGTCTAGTGTGAGCACTTTGGGCGAGCACTAGCGAAATGGTCTATGGTCTCGAACATTTGTGGACGAATGCGTTCGCTCGCTAACAAACCAAACGCAAGGCACGCGGCTTCATTTAGCAATGCAACGGGTGGCGTCTAGATGTATCTATAGTCTAATGCCGGCGCTCCATTGGCACGCAAGTCAGACGATTTACAGTCTTCGGACTTTTTTTTCGCGTGGAGCACCCCAGGTCTGCGGACTTTTTAATCCGCAGACCAGGCTCGTTGGATTTCAAACATGTTTGATATTTTACCCTCCGAGTTGCCAGACTTCGTCCGTCGATCGCTATGCAAATTCGTTTTAACATTAATACGCAATTATTCGGACCGCAAAAAAAACTGTAATTGTTTTAAACATTTTCATTGATTAATTTGTTAATGTACACATTAGAAAATGAGAGATTTACCAATTATTTTTTATTTGTATTTATGAAATTCATAAAATAAAACGTAAAACGTGTGTTGTTTTCACTGCTGTATTATTTTATGCAAGTCTACATATAAATAACACAAAATTATAGGATTATCGGAAGACATTACGATAATCGCAACTTTTGACTTTTGACAGCTCGACTTTTTTATTCGTTCGTTGATCAGTAGCAGAGCATAGACAAATCAGACGATTTATTGTCCTCGGACTTTTGGCTCGCCAATGGAGCGCTGGCATAAGGGCTGCCAGAAAGACGTAAAAAAAAAGCCCCTAACATTGATTAATAAAACGGAATTTCTTGAATTCTCCGGTAACCATCTTTGGTCGGAAAAGGTACGTATATAATATAAAAGGACCGCTGAATTTCTCAAATTCACAGATATTTTTTGTGAGAAACCAAAATAACTACACATTTTCAACAGATGACAACGTGTGGGTACTATAATTTTTGCTTACATACTAAACTTGGAATCGGTGCAGTGTTGCCAACCGTACTATAATTATAGTATTTGTACTATAATTTTGGTCCGCGTACTATGTACGATATAAAATAGGTATAGTACGCCCAAAATACTATAATTTTGAAAATCGTACTATAATTTTATATAAAAGTACTATAATTTTGCATTTGCCATTTCGCAATCGAGTGGTCTTCGAAAATTTGGAAATCTGCGGCCCGCGGCGAAATATTTTTCCCAAAAAAAAACAAGCCGACCACGAAAAATTGGGAACCTGCGGCCCGCGACGAAATATTTTTCCTAAAAAAAACGAGCCGACTATGAAAAATTGGGAAAATTTTTATTTTCAACAGATGAATGACAACGCGTACTATATTTTATCTCCAAATACTATAATTTTGGAGGCTCTGTACTATAATTCCACTTTTAAAATATGGCAACACTGAATCGGTGACAAAAACATGGCAACATAATAATCATAATATATGTTTCGCGCAATACTTTTGACAGATCGCCGCGCGCGTTTTCTTAATAAATTTATATGCTTCTAATTCTTTAAATTATTACATGTGAAAATAAATGCTCAACCTATATCACCCTGACCATTGTAAGACATATTTCGTCACTACTACCGGGAATCATCGTCAATAGATTTGTAAATAATACACCATCAACATGCCGGCTCGCGGGAAAAGACCTCAAAAACAAGCTCCGAAATACAAAGACAGTGGTGAATCTGCGGACGATGGAGACTTTTCAGATTCAGGATCAGAAGCGTCAATTCCTGATGGGACTGACGAGGATGAAGAATCCGTTGCAAGCTCAGGAGACGATTTTGAAAGCGAGCCTGCAAAGAAACGCTCCGCTAAAAAACTTACTCAAAGAAGAAGCATTCCCTCTACTTCCAAATCGTCGACTGCCATCCCCAAAAGATCCTCGCAAATTAACTTTCAATCGCTCAAGGCAAGAATGGATACCATTCAGGAAGATTTCAACAATGCAGAATCAGAAATACCATTTTCTGTCAAGGATCTGACCGATCAAGAAAAGATGTTGCCATCGTTCCTAAACCTTTCCGAGAGTGGTTTGTACAATTATTTTTTTATTAAGGTATGACAACAAATTACACAATTTCTATGTTCAATAACACACCACTAGAGGTTGACCAGTTTTTTCATAGTTTGATTGAATACATCTTATTATACCTACAGTTCTGAAACTTAAAAACCTACTGGGGTTGGTAGATTATCTCTTCAGTGGTGGGTTTGAGCATTTAGAGGCCTGACGCACTAACTAAATATTAATGTCCGGTTTGAACTGTTTCGATGCCCCATTTTAAATATTCTAATGATTCGATTTCCTCACATGTGTTAAAGAAAATCACCGCTGGTTGTCTAGGGTTTTTGTTTAATTAAGTCTCTCAAATGACATTAGCTACAAAAACTGTATACCTATTTACCTACCATGTTTGAATGAAACTTAGTATGGCCACTAAACACCATTATAAATAAAATTTGTGCATAAGTAATATGTAAATATACAAAGTATACATTGTTCTTGTCTGTTTAACGGAAGCCAGCGACCAACAAATTTAAAAAATAATATATACTGGATTATTTGTTAGTTAGTATCACTTCCGGTCGAATGTAATAGGGAGAAATGTGTAGGTACGCCCTCACGATTGTTTAGGCACCCGTAGACATCGTCTGTGGCTTGGTAGTCTTCGGAGCGATAAAAAAACACGGATAATGGTTTGAAGAAAACGGTGAGGTTTATTGCTGAATACAATACTTATAACGGTACGTTTACATTTGACACTTATATTGTCATATTTATGTATGACACCATATTCACTAAGTATAAACAGTAATTATATTTGTACCAGCCACTTATTTTGCGTGTGTCGACACTCACCTGTCACTTATTCAATCTACTTATATACGTAAATGTAAACACCGCGTATTCCACAATTCCGAACTTGCAGCGATATATCACCGAAGTTGGACCACCGTCTACTTTTATGTCAAGACACATTATTCGTAGTTTGACAGGTAGTGAATTGCATAGGTATATTTCTAAAACAACGGACAATCAATTATCATAGGTACACCATGAATGTATCCCCAACGTTTACGTTAATAAATGTACTGTAGCGATCTGTCAAAAATCATAGACAGTGAGAAATAAATCGGATGTGCCGTGTTCTATGGATTTTGTTCGAAAATAAAATATCGCTTGTTCTTGGCACATACGATTAATTCTGATGCACTCTGTGAAGAAAAAATGCCCATCAAATGGTATTACCTAATTTAGGTGGACGTTGTTTTATAAGTTTTTAAGATAGGGTTTATCAAAGTTCACTCTGTGTGCTTCCATCTACTTTTATTTTGTTACTTATTTAATTTATTTTCTTATTTTATTACTTTTTCTCTGTATTTTTATTTATTTTTTTATTATTAACACTTATTTTATGTCATGTCGTGAACGCTTTGAATTTATAATTTGTCATGTTCATTATATGTAAAATAAATAAATTTGATTTGATTTGATTTGATTTGATTTGATTATTGAATATGCAATGACGATCAAGTGCTAGATATCCCAATGTTACTGTTAATCGTTCTTCTACACTTATGGCATTTCTGAATTGTGTGTCTTGTTTTTTGGCAAAAGGTCCAATCTTGCAAACTAATGTTCACAAATTGAGTTGGATCTTCGATTTTAAACTCTTGACATTAAACGGAAGGCACCTAGTTCTTCTCGTCGCTGAATCCATTCCCGCACCCGTCTAAACCATTTTTTCCTCCTTGTTGCCAAAAGACTTAAAATAATAACACTCGCTCCTTTCTTTTTTAACATTCCCATATTGACAACTGACATAACGTTTTTGAGAAGTATACGAAATAAGTGTCCGAATAAATTACAATACCATATGTAACCACCGCATATATTTATTCCAAATGTTGCTATTGAATAAAGTGTAGAGACTTTATTTCAACGAGAAGTATACGAGAATTTTATGTCAGATCCATGCAGGTGTAAACAGTAAGTGAAATTTTATGTCAGACACATAAAATAAGTATAACAGTATATGTGTCAGATGTAAACGTATCATTAGGGTTACATTTTTAATAAAATAATTATATATAAAAATGTGCAAAGGACGGACCGTGCTAACAGTTTGATTGAAAGGGTGGCTATAAAATCATATTAGTGCTAGAAATTGATCCTTTCATAATCGACCGTGTTCATACTACTATGAGTCCGCCCGAAAATGGTTCCGACCTCTACAGGTATCCAGAGGAGACCTCCCCCAAATGGTCAAATTTGTGGGAGAGATATTAGGTTAGTTATCATTCTTGAATTCATGAATTTTGCCGAAATCGGCTATGAAAATTGCCGCTGTTCCTGCCTGGCTTCCAGTAAACAGACTTGTACCATATAAATTTGTGGTTGCTACCATTAATCATAAATCATCTATCTATATTACTCTTACACCACGATGGCCAAACGGCTTACGCCTCAGCTTATAATGTCATATGTCCCGGATTCGAATCATATTGTTTTTCAATTTCTATTTGGAGTCAGAGTATGGAGCTAATAGGATGAGCAAGTGGCTAATGTCCAATTCTCGTAAAAAAAATCTGTTAATACAAACTTCCACTCTGCGGAGGCCTATATTATGATCCTATCAGGATTGGATATCCTCAAAAAAATATATATATATATATTAAACTGTAAATTACGTCAGCATTTAATAATGATATATTTTGTACACATTTTGATTTCTTTAATATTTCAGATTCCAGCGACAATGATGACGATAAAGAAAAAAGAAGACAATCACATCTCTCTGATGAGCCGATGGACTTCAACTCGTTTGTTAGCAAAAACGTTGGTTCTCAGATGGATGAAAAGGATGATGGCAATAAAATCAAACTATTCTCAGCACACGTGGGTCGGCTCAGTGACTCTGACTCGGATATGGATGATGTTTCGGAACCAATGGTAACAACAATGACTTACGAGTTACTAATATGCCAATCGAATTAAAAATATACGTATTATAAATAGTGACGAAAGAAATTGCTTTCCCTCATATTTTTGTTGATCGTTCAAACGAAGGAAATAGTCTTAGTTGGATATTGAATTACCTTTAAATCCAACCATGAAAGTTCACACACTTGGGCCCTGATTTTGGAACTCAACAACTCAAATGACTAATAACCAAATACCGTAAAAATGCTGTAGTTACTAATTAATGATATTTTTATTAATTAACCTTATTAGTTTGTGTTCTAATTCATTTAATTTTTGTACTAATCCATTTGAGTAATTTTTCACGACCCGGGTTTCACCTTTCGGTATATTCAGGCACTATGCATCAGTGGCGAAGGGTGACTTTTAGATAGGGGTAGGCTGTTGACTTGTATACTTACGGAAAATAAGAAGATAATACTATATTACTACTGATAAATAGGTATACACTAATTCGATGAAATTGCAATAGCTGACTGACGGCATAAAATTGAGTGATGAGTTTAAAAAATGATGTATTTTCGTAAACGTACACAACAAAAATCATTAGATAAAATTATTTTTTATTTAAAAAAATATATGTGATCAAATGCCATAGAAATTATTTTTTAAATTATATAATTATTGATTATTTCAAACAAAGCTGCAGTCATAGACAATTATATTATACGTAAAGATTTTAGGCTAACGCATAAGAGCCTATCGTTTTGCATACATTGCGATAGACATGCTGAGATTACGTGACATAAAGTCCATACAAAAAAAACATCAACATTCTCAGCGAATAATCCGATGAATACATTAAAAATAAATGGCGCGCTGTGGCATCTGTTTTTTTAAACCTTTAATGGATGGTGCTGTAATCTGTATCTATTTATAATACATTCCTATATAACATAATATGACAGATGTCATTGGCAAATTAATTTATTTTTTATTGAATATAAGTGACTATTTAAATACTTCGATATACAATTAAAAATTATTTTGGCTTTAAATAATCGCCTAGTATGGAGTCTTCACCGCTGTTGTGCATGCTCCTTTACTAATATTTAGCTAATGCACACTGACGAAGAGTATATTAGTTGGTTCTCGATTATGTACCAAATTACTATAAGTATTAAAATATCACAGAAACATTGAAAAAGTTAGTTGAAATCTAAAGTTTTGATAGTTTTTAAGTAGTTGGAATTTACATAGATACCTATTAATTACTAATAGATTTGACAAGCCTATTAAAATTCCATTATTCATAAGTAGTAGATCTAGGTGATAAGACATATCAGTAAAAGTAATTATATTATGCCAAATACGAACCAAATGAATACCTACATAATCTGATAATATGATCCATATTAAATATGTAAAGAAACACAGGTCAGTAAAAAACTTAAATCAATTAAAATATATTAAGTATATTCAAATTTTATCAAATGAGTATCCTCAGTCAATAGTATTAATTTATTAGTTAATTAGTAGTAAAATCTTGTATCTAATATGATACTTATATTTTGTTTTGTTTAGAAAAACTCTTCCAATGAAGACCTCAAGAAAGCAACGCCAAAAGAGATAAATTTTAATCACCTGCAAGACCATTCTAAAAGACTGGAAGAGGCGAAGAAAAGTTTAGAATTATACAATAAAAAATATTCATCTAAAAAGACAGATGCGGTCGATGTCACTTCTCTGCTTGCTATGGGGGAAACAAAGGAAGATAAACCAAGCCTCAAAACGAAAATCGCTTCCAGAAAACGTGGAAATCAGAGTGACTCAGACATGGAAGATTTTGAAGAAGTTAAAGGTAATAAAACTCTGGTTTGTCACACTTTGGCACTATTCTAATAAATTCGCGGAACACTTATTCACATTTCGCAGAACACAGTTTGGGAAACCTAGGTATACCTACATCTTCCTACTGAAACTTAAAAACATACTGGGTGTTGGTATGTTATCTTCAGTGGCGGGTTTGAGCACTTAGAGGCCCGACGGGCTGACAGATTTTTTAAATATTGATGTCCGGTTTGAACTGTTTCCAGGCCCCATTTTAAATATTCTAACGATTCGATTGCATCATCTCTGTAAAAGAAAATCGCCACTGGTTGCCTAGAGTTCTTGTTCAATTAAGTCATTACATTGTCTATATACATTGTAGAAAACTATGAAACATTTTCCTTCATTGCGTTACATCATTCAACTTTTGTTATGTTCACTCTTTCTTTTAACAATGATATCCAAATATAGTAGTGTAGTAGTAAAACAATCATAGAAACACGCTAAATGAATTGTGACCTTACCTTGTATCGAATCCGCAACCCCTGGATGAGAAGCCAGTGACACATTGGCTTGTAGTCCATTCTAGCAGTTGTGTCACTATTTATTACCATGGCATGCACATATTGTGCTAAATTCAGCTTGAATAGAAAATGTGACTGTTAGGATAGACCCATAGGTGGGTTAATCAGAAGTGATTAATTCTTATTCGTTTTTCTGCATATATTCCAATAATGTTATCATTATAAACTTCAATGCGTATTGAGAGCACAGATCGGCTCACTTTGCATTGATTGATAAATCATGGATTTGACTCTCACAATTTGGTCAAATTCACAAATTTTGTTTGTTTATTCAGGGGTTCAGAAAGTGTGTCCTGCGGGCAAATTATGTCCCCCGTGACCTTTTGATGTGTCCCACGAGATTTATGTTAAATCCGTATTATTTTTTAGTCTTCATACTGAATATTAAAAATTAAATTTATATTTAAATATCCTCTGGCAAGACTGAATGGTCAGACATTTAGTATATTAATAAGAGTAATAATAATGTATATTTAGTTAAAAATATAAGTTTATACAATGAAATATTTTTTTATATTTTTGCTTTATGTTTTTTTAACCTTTTTACTGCCGGTAGGTGTATGTATAGCGGTGCCTTGCACGCCGCGAATTTTATTGCAAAAATAAAAAATATAAATCAATTTACGTTTCAAGTGGTAAAAAAGAATTCGGTTTCAATTCTGAGTATATGGCGATATTCCTAATATATGTCGTTGTGTGTTCAACATAAAAAAATTAAAAAAAAAACGTTAAAATAATTGATTTACATTAGTAAAATTCCGTTTAAAGCGGAACGTCCAAAGACTTCATTTTTGTATGAAAAGTTCGCGTCTTAAAACGTCATTGGCAGCCGGCCGGTTAAAAACAGAAAATATTTACAAAGGAAAAGTTTTTTAAAAAGTTTGTGTACCCCTGGTTTAAATGATTCGTATTAAGTACGAAATTTTATTATTACAATACCTTGTAGAATAATAAATTATCTAGTAAAGGGGCGAGGGGTGACTATAAACAAGACAGAGTCTTATGCTTACATTTGATTATAATATATTATGTAATACTGTTGTTTGCAATAATAATTCTTTTGAGTGATCATAGGTTTACACAAAAATTTAAATAATTGTACTGCATTTTCAGCGGAAGCTAAATCTCAAGCAACTCTTCCTAAAGGCGGACTACAGCTGGTGTTAGATTTACCAACGGATCTGCCCAAATCTAAAAAACCATTAGATTTAGAGATGATATTAAAACGGCGCCTGAACAGAATTAAAAAAGAATATCAAGTGTACATTCACAAAGTTCACGTCCTCTGCTGGTTCGGACACGGAAATCACGTGAACAAAATACTCAATGATGAGAATGTTATGGCGGCTGCTCTATCTCTCATACCGTCTGGACATTGCTACCCAAGCGGTAGAATCGATATTAAATATATTGAACAAATCACAAAATGGTATTGCGAAGAAGTGACGGTCAAAGAAGACAAATCTGAACTGAAGTTTAAGCCGAATAAACAGCAACTTAATTTAGCTCTCTTGCAACAAATTGATAAGAAAATAGTTCCGAGTAAAAAAAATAAAGTTCTAATTTTTATAAGTATGCTGAGAGCGTTAGGAATTAAGACTCGTTTAATTTTTTCTTTTAAAGTTTTACCATTACGGCCGGCTGAATTATGTTCTTTGTCTACAAAAAAGGCTGAAACACCCAAAACAGGCACCAAAATTGAATCTAAACACTTCAAAGCGTCTACTTCTGATAATTCCAATAAACAATCAAAAAGTAACATTGTAGAAGGTAAAAAGATATCAACTAAAACTAAAAAATCGTTAGGTCCTGATGATAAAATTTCTCAATTGGATGGTGCAGATGATAGAAATATAGACCGTAAAAGAAAAACAGTAAAAAGTAGTCAAACCGGAAAAAAAAGTTTATCTCTCAATAAGAGTAATTCTGTTGAACAATTTCCAAAGCGTTCTATATCAACTGAGCCGTCATCAACTACTCCCGGTTCATCGACTGTTACTTTATCTTATTGGGATCAAATCACTAAAGGTTTATTAACTGATGAACACGAAGGTAGTAAAAGAACAAGTCACCGTGATTTAAAGACAGGAGGAAGTCCTAAAGTGACAGTCAAAAAAGAGTTGACAACACCAGAGTCAGTTAGGTCTAGTAGATTTTTTGACGAATCAACTGTTTCTCTGAGTGAAAATTCTAAAACACGGCTAATATCTAAGGCTTCTCAAAGAAGTTTTCATTCTGAATCGACACTATTATTAGATCATTCGACAACAATCAAAGAAGAGACGTTAAGTCCCAATCGATATTTATTAGATTCTCTAGTTGTGAGTGAATCTAGTATAAATTTAACACCGAAGAGAAATCGACCATCATCAACAGAGCAATCCCAAGAATTGAAGAATTCTGGCAAAACCCATAGATCAAAATCTACTGAAAAAAATGATGCCAATATACCCAATAAAAGATCTAGAGATAACGAAAAAATTACTAACATGAAAGAAAGTAAATCAAACCAGAAAACAATTACTGCCAAAAAGACTTCAATTAATGGTAATTTGTCAAAAGATAAAGCTGATGAACCTTCTGCTACTAAATCTACAGCTGGGCTCAAGAAGAATGAAGGAAATAGAAAATCAACTGCCCACGGGTCTAAAAAAAGTATAGACAAAACAGATGCGCCCAAAAGATTTACTAGGTCTAGTTCAGTATCTAGTGCTGGTACTGTCGTGTCATTAGGAAATACCAGAATATGTCTTACGCCTGATATAGACATGAAAGAAAGTAAATCAAACCAGAAAACAATTACTGCCAAAAAGACTTCAATTAATGGTAATTTGTCAAAAGATAAAGCTGATGAACCTTCTGCTACTAAATCTACAGCTGGGCTCAAGAAGAATGAAGCAAATAGAAAGTCAACTGTCCATGGGTCTAAAAAAAGTATAGACAATACAGATGCACCCAAAAGATTTACTAGGTCTAGTTCAGTATCTAGTGCTGGTACTGTTGTATCATTAGGAAATACCAGAATATGTCGTACGCCTGATATAAAGGAAGATGAAAGGCAATCCAGTAAAGTTGCCAAAAAATCAATGAGAAAATCGCTTGATGAGAAAAGTAAGTCCACCGTTTCAGAAAAGGAGAAGGTTGTTAAACCTAAAGCTAAACCAACCAAGGTTTCGACAACCGATGAATCTGAAAGTAAAAAAACAGCTCAAAGAAAAACTAAAAGTTTAGCTCCTTCAGAAACCAGTCAATACTTCAAATCTGATGATAGTCTGAAAACTAGTAACCAACGGCAGGCCAGAAGTGGAAGAATAAGTCACAAAGACTTGGCAAATAAATCAGTGCAAGACAAGCCTTCTTCGTCTGAAGGAGTCACAAGGAATATTGTGAAAGAAATAGTTGCACTGACCAAAGGTAAAGAAAGTGCTGCAAAGAAGACAAATTTGAAAGGTGCGTATGTATATGACAATCATAATAAATATTGTTTTATCACGTATGCTGTCCAAATGCTAATTCGTACGTATTTCCGATCTTTGAGCCTTCATTCATGTGTTACTGTTTCCCATAATGTAATTTCATTATTTAGACATGGTAGCAAATTACCTTGTTGGTACAGTAAAACCTCGTTAATACGAATTCCATGGGACCGAAAATCGAAAAAAAATTCGAATTACGAATTACGAAATGTATGGTGGGAAAATATTAAAATTTTGAAAAAAAAAAAATTTTGATTTTCATTAATTTCGTTTCCGCCTGCCGAAATGGGTCATAAAACATCAGGATTATTTTTATTAACTTTACAAAATAAGTAAATTTTGATGTTTTAAGAAAAGTTTGTCACAATTTTCAATGATTGGTTCATGAAATAGTGTACTTTATTACGATTTATTGAATATTCTTATATGCCAGGACTCTTGAAATCATTTGAATAACGAAATTTGAATTAAAGGTATAGTTTTATATGAAAATAATGTTCAAGGGACTTTTTTTTCAAGAAAATTTCGAATTACGGCGAATTTTGAATTATCAGTGTTCTTACTAACGAGGTTTTACTGTATTATGCTATGAAAATTCGCATGTTTATATTATTTTTACGACAGTGGCAAAGGGTGGAGGTAGGCTATTAAGATCCGACATAAATAGCGCATACTAAACTTTGTTGGTCAAACGTATTTGTTTTCATTGAACTACAATGCGTAGATAGTATTTGTTAGTTTATAAAATTCAATTAAACCCTGCCTAATCAAAGCCATTGTAGATAATACTCAAAAAAATGTTCGTTAATCTATAAAATATCTTAAGTTATGCCATTAAACCGTACATAATTTTAGATACTTATTTTATTGATAGAAGATTATTTTTTATCAATTATGGTTAGGTCTAGGCAGGGTTTAATGAATTTTAAAAAACTAACCCCACACCATCTGTAATATTATGTATTCTTAATTCAACGTAAACAAATAAGTATGACTAAAAAAGTGTGCACTATTTTATTGCAATTCCCATAGCATACCTCCACTATTGTGGTTTGGTTAGGCAGGGTTAAACTGAATTTAAAAATAAATAACCAGCACCATCTGCAAATTGTATTCTTAGTTCAATAAAAAAACAAATAAGTTTGACTGACAAAATTTTGTGTACACTATTTATGTCGAACCTTAACAGCCTACCTCAACCGCTTGACACTAAAATACGAGTAAGGATTGCAATACCGGTATTCAATTATTAATCGATACCAAAATACCGGTTTCAAAAATCAAAAATACCAGTATTTTCGGTATAAAGAAAGCATACACGTTTATGTTTTTCGAAAATGAATTTAATGTCATTTTTCCATTCAAACTACGAGTATATTGTATATTAAAATTTAGTGTACAAGTTCTATGCTGCCAAAACGCAAATATATTGACTGAAACCAAAAGTTAAATAATATTAAAACAAAATCCCTCAAATATATAGAATTGTCGCGATGAATTGACACATTTCGAAATAGAAAACATACGTGGCAAATATTTCCAATTATTTTATAACTATTGATCCAACGTTAATAGTATGTACATCCTAAAAACATTGAATTTGAGAGAGATTCTCCTATACCCAGACTTATAGTATTTGTAAAAATTACCAGTTCTAAAATAATGTTATGATCTATACATACATATTTATAAAGGTTAACATAATAAATGTTAGTAGGTACTTTGGGTTGCTATAAAATAGTGTTTTAAATAGATTTTAATAGTTATATTGTTCGATAGGTACTTCTTTTTTTCAATAATAAATACCGGGATTGATATATTCATTCGGTATTGCAATATTTAAATACGAGTAAGGCTAAGGTCAAATAATAGCTTTGCGTCTTCGCCACTGCTAGGTATTCATGTCCTTTATTGAAATGGTTCTGTAAAGAAATATCATAAATCTTATTTACAGCTAAAAATCCATCTGCCAATCGTGATAGGGATTATGAACCAGTAAATGATGTAGAAAGCACAAGAATTCGGAAAGATTCTAATGCGAGTGAGGCTGATTTCAAACCGTCTAAGAAGAGGCAGTCTTCACAAATGGCCGGAAAGAGAGACAGGCGAGTCTTGTCCACAGATGATGAACACTCTGTTGATGAAACAAAGAAACGAGGAGTGGACGTTTGGTGTGAGGTTTACATAGAAGAAGAGGAGCAGTGGATTGCTGTGGATGTCATCAAATCACAAGTCCATTGTGCTCGTGAAATTTATGTAAGAATGTCTGCTATTAATCAATATTAATATCTACACAAAATATCACCTTAGATAAGCGCTGACTTGCCAACAAACCTGAAAAATTGCTGGCTAGTGATTAGGCCGACTTATTTAAATAAGATTGGATTAGAGAATGAAGGGGCTATGTTAAAAATACTGAGTTTGGAGTATATTGAGTTTAAAGTTATTCTTCTTGGATTCTTTTCCGTATTATTTGTTTACTGTTGTTCATGACAGAACAAAGATTGAAGGTGATATGATAGAATATCACATAACATCTTCATTCATTTAAAAAACTGTATGTTACAATTATGTTACATGACACCTTCATTCATTAATTCCTTCATTCAGGCCGACAAATTTTTTCCTATCTAAAGAAATACCGAAATATAGTCCTGCATTATAATGTTACAGTCCCGGGCTAGCCATCCTGTAACGTACATAGTATCCTGGGATGCAGCAGGTCACGTGAAAGACGTGACTCGTCGCTACGTTCCACATTGGAATACCACCACACGCCGATTGCGCACCGATCCTGATTGGTACTACATCACACTGAAACCTTTCCTTGCTCCAAGCAACATGAGAGATGTTCAAGAGGATAAGCAACTTGATCAGATGTTGATGGATGCACCACTCCCTAATATTGTCGGAGAGTAAGTACAAATATTTATACCTCAATACTAGTTTAGCTCAAATCGAAACTTTGACTGTCTTCTAATGATCTCTGTCAATCTGTTTGCTGCTTAGTAACTCACATAATATTTTAATGTTTGAGATATCAAATGGATTGAGAGGAATATGATAGCGAACACGTGTAATCTTATACCGCATTAGCACGTGCATGGATTTACTACTGACAGCACGTATTATCGTGGCCATAACAAAAAATGCGCGTGTAGACACGTATTATCATACAAATTGCAAGATTCAATTACAAGTTCACAAGTTTCTGAATTTTTCACGCGACAATTGGACTGTGCAATATCTGAACAATAGTAGCGAACCTGCATGTAAAAAAACGAACTACACAGCGCAGACTCATTTTGAGGTGAACCAATTTTCACGACCTATCAAATAGTGCCAAATAATGGTAACATCGCGTCTCGCTTACTCTTGTACAATGAGATTGGTGAGACAGTCAGCATTTTACGTGTATATCGTGATAGATTAAAATACACATTATTGATGCAAGTAAATCCATGCACGACTACAGGCACTATTAGGCATATAAGACAGGTGATCAAAAATAATCATAAATCTGAGTAAAATCAAGAATATTAATGTGTTCATATTGACAGATACAAAAATCATCCATTATATGCGTTGAAGCGACATCTTCTCAAGTTTGAAGTAATCTACCCTCCGGATGCTGTGACTCTTGGATTTGTGAGAAATGAACCGGTTTATGCTCGTGAATGCGTCCACACCTGCCGATCGAGAGAAACTTGGGTCAAAGAAGCCAAAGTTGTCAAACCCGGAGAGCAACCGTACAAAATTGTCAAGGCAAGACCTAAATACGATCGGGTTGGTAAATTTTATTATTATGTAATCATTTACTTTCATAATCAATAATGTAGCCATAGCCCGATGAAAGTTTTTTCTTTCAGAGGGCTATTAGAATAATTATGTAATATGTACATGTGTAAAAATCCAAGATTGAAGATTATTCAATTTGTGTAATCCAAACCAAAGGTGCGGTGCAATGGTTTGAAGAAATGGCTGTAGAAAACATTCTTTTCACATCAGTGTGCAAAAGGAATAGTGCTGTCTAAAAAATTCTAAAATGAATGAAATATACCAAATCAACTACAACTCATTGATTTTCATGATTCATTGACATTTTGGGCACCCTCCAAAAACAAGCTAGAGTCCGATTTCTATAAGCTGGCGTACACGTCATCATGGTTCTTTTATGGACTAGTGGAAGTAAATTCTTAAATTCCCCCCGCTTCAGCACTTTAACACTGCATTACGTCCGCCCCCCGCCAACTCCATTGTCAATGCGATGCTAGCGACGCGATGACGTGTACGCCAGCTTATAGAATCGGAGTCTAGAACCAGTGTTTGGCGGCCAAATATATGGAGTAATTACAAATTCCTAGAATAAGTTTAATGGTCATGTGTTTAATATTAGCAGACTGATACCAATTAACTGCCTAAAGTACAGTGGCGATGGGTGAAGGTAGGCTGGATCCGACATAAATAGTGCATAGTAAACTTCGTCAGTCTTACGTATCAGGGGCGGGTCTAGCGGTAAGCGGACTAAACGGCCGCGTGGGGCCCTGAGACCTTGGAAGTATCACTCGATGGACTTGATATAATATGTAGCTGCATACCAAAGATTTTTTTAATGAATCTAAACTATTCATACTGATTAAATAATATTGTATAATCTCTTATTTGTATTACAGTCATCGGGAAAAATGATAACGGATATTCCTCTTGAAATATTTGGTCCATGGCAGTGTGACGAGTATGTGCCTCCGCAAGCTGAGAACGGAATCGTTCCGAGGAATCCGTATGGAAATGTGGAACTCTTCAAAGCTTGCATGTTGCCAAAGGGAACAGTCCATCTTCAATGTAATTATTTCCATACTTTGTAATATTCAATTCCATACAAAGTCTAGTTAATTGTGGCATATCTATTATGTATTACATTCAATGTTATTGAAATTTACGATGATGTTGTTATATTTATTGAATTTCAGTACCAGGACTTAATAAAGTGGCGCGGAAACTTGGCATTGACTGTGCATCAGCGATGACCGGGTTCGATTACCACTCGGGTTGGTCACATCCCGTCTATGATGGTTTCGTTGTATGTGAAGAATTTGAGGAACAAATCATCAAGGCCTGGGAAGAGGTTTATAAACAATTTTTATTATTTTACAATATAAATTAATATGAGAAGCTTGCACAATCTATCTCTTTCCGAGTTGAAGTGGAATACTGGTTTACTTTATGGTTTTTTCATTAGTATAGTAGACAAGTATAACAGGTGCGGTGGTTAGAAAAACTAAGAGTTTGTAGTACACTGGCAATACAGTAAAACCTCGATATAACGATATAACCTCCCGTTAATGTTATACATGTTTAAATCCAAGTGTCACAGCTTGTAAACAATGTTCTGAACATGATAATCATGTCATACCTCTCGCACTCGAATTAAAGTCATAATGCCGTCCTTCTTGTAGACTGAACATAGCACTGACATTTGCAATGTTGGTCGCTAATTCACACAGCTGCACAGCAGCATAATTTCTTTACTTAAAGTGAATGGATGCATTTGTTACTCCATTCAATACATTTACAACGGTTAGAAGTAGGTGAAGTTGATCCTGTGTATCACACCATGAGTGAAATAGCAGATGAAGTTATGATTTTGGAATATAAGGATGGAAGTGAAAATAGCGTGGAAGAAGAAATAACACGCCCAAAAACAAAGTTATCAGTGATAAGATCACATCTCAACAATCTGTTAACATTTATTACACGCATTATAGTGTCGAGGGTCCCAGGTTCGAATCCTGGGTCTGGCAAAAGTACACATATTGTTTTTCAATTTGTGTATGAGTCAGAGTATGAACCTAATAGGTTGAGCAAATGGCTGACATCCATTTCTCGTAAAAATAAAATCTGTTAATACAAACCTCCACTCCGTGGAGGCCCATATGATCCTATTAGGATCGGACATGGTCAAAAGAAAAAGACACGCATTTTCGTAATTTTAGAGAGATGAATATAAAAAAACAGGGAGATTAAACAAAACTTGATTCTTTTTCCAAAGCAGGATTACCGAAAGCAAGCGCATCGACTATAATGCTTAATTAGTTTGTTTTCGCTCGTGGTAGTATTATTATTCAGTTTATTACTAAATCTATATTATTGTTTTCACTGCATACCACTATCAGCGCATCTTTCCTATACACAAGACTGTTATAGGTCGCTATCTGCAGTATCGAGGGTAGTTTTTCATTTTTTGTATCTAACTATTAGCACTTATGTAACAATAATTACAATAAGTTAGCCGTCTAAATAGTCAAAACTGTCTATCTCGCTGTAAAATTTAACACAGCCAAGGTAGGTACTGTTAAAACATAGCTCTTTTTGTAACAATTACAACTAACTTAAATCTTTTCTCAGTTATTGACCATGCCCTATTACGCATATTCCATGTATCTCATTTTATCATACTTTTGCAGGAACAAGAGGAAGCAGGGAAACGCGCCATTGAGAAAGTCGAGAAAAGAGTCTACGGCAACTGGAAACGGTTGATTCGTGGACTATTCATCAAAGCAAGACTTCAAGCAAAATATGAATTTCAAACAGAAGCCGAGAAGCCACAAGTTAGCGGGTCGAACTCCAAGAAGAGATCGAAAGGTCCTCACAGTTCTACTAAGAAACGGAAGTCAACTTCTGAATAGGATTCTAATTAAGCTATATATATTTCAATAATTATGGGAATCAACCTGGCATCAGTCTGCTCATAGTATTTTCGTTAGGAACATTTTCATTAAAACAAACTTCAGTTCGATTAGTTCAAAGCAGCATCTTGTAAACTTTTAACACCTATCTTTATAATTCTTTAAAAAGAGTTTTTGTTGTAATGTGTACTGAATATTGATGTATCTACAACAAAACTTTGACGATTTTAATTTCAAGACAGTAAAATTCTGGGAGAAATATCGTATTACATAATACATGCAACTAAAAATTATTATTTCTCTATTTTGTTTGATAAGAGTACACATATTTTCTTTCCAGAAAGTTCATTACATCAGAAGTAGATGTATAAACAAAATAGCAAGTATGTACTCTATTGTTGGGAAGATATGCAATTTAATCATGATAATGAAGCAATTTTATATTGTTAACATTTTTTTAACAAAACCTTCCTAATTTTGGTACAGGTCTGATTCTCATGTTATGATTATTAACATTAATCGAGCCCTACTATATCAGTACAAATTTTAATTGATTGTGTAAATATTTTAATTTATGTTCTGTACAGTAGTTTTTTAATTATTATCTTGTGGATTTTATATTATAATGTTCAAGAGGCAGATAAAGTGTAATGTTACCGTTAGTTAAACTCATAAGTTAGGTGAACTATGAAGTTTAATTGAATTGGAAAAAATGAAATCAAGAAATTAATTTTGTTTTGTCTTCGTAAATCACATAAAAGATTTTGAGCATTACTGACAAACGGCAGATATTATTTTTATTAATTTGGTGATTCCAACCACATGTCAGGTTTTATAAACAAAAAACCTATCTGTCAATGTCAGAAACTTCAAAACCACCAAAATACGCTCATAATAGGTATTGCAGAATCAATAACATTACTCTTATGTAGCTATGTACAGTGGCAGCCTATGATAAATTGCAATTTTTGAGGGTGCGCTGAAAAACTTACCTTATAGATAAATGAGATTTATTTCGTGTTGTTTTTGATTGGATATAACTTTTTAAACTTAACTTATCTTAGTCTTATTGACTATTGGAGATGTCTTTATATAATATATTTTATATTTAATAATTAATTCATTTTTTCCTTGATTTATTTTGTTTTTAAAAAACGATTTCTATTTTTTTTAGTAAACAAACGCCTCTCAATTTTGACGGAAATCATCTTAATTGTCACTATTATTATAAAACTGCACTTTGTAAAATAACAATAACATTATTAACTTATTACTAGCAGCTCCACTTTAATTAACACATAATAATGAAATATTAATTTTCGAGAAATAATGCAGTACAGAATTATTTTTACTTCTATACTGTCTTCTTTTCGCCAGATTGAAGAGTATACTGATTTAAATTGGAATAAACATATCTCAAAATATTTCAACATACCTACACACCGACATTTTATTTTATTTCTTTCCAAAATTAACAAAATTACCAATCGTTTTTAGTTTTTAGAATTTAAGCTATAATTCATATTGCAATTGCTCTGTACTCTATATTGTTAAAAATTCATAAATCATAGTTTGGTCGGTGCACAATATTTAGCAGCTTAGTCATGATGTAAAAAATTTGCACGGTTTCCGATGCTTTATAATGGCTTCATGTTAATTTTACCTAAATTAAATATTTTGTAAACACGCAATCGTTTTCTGCACAGATGACAACTGCATAGTGGCTGTAGCTATTGGCGAGTTTATGGTTCGCACTGCAATATATGAGTTATATTATTGAAAACCTATGATATACATGTTGATAAGCGATGTTTCAAAAAAATATAAGCGGTGCAGTGCACATGCATGATGTTGACCAGCCGCCACTGGCTATGTATGTATTTGTAATCTGTTTTTCTTTTATTATATTGTGTAACTGTTCAGACAGTTTTTGTAAAAGATGCACATACGTACATTTTTACGTCCCCAGTTATCGATAATTCAGTAAGCCTAATTATCTAATTCACACTACCGGTGTACCTACCTACCTAGCAATAATGTATTTATAGTGATGAATGTTATATTATAATATTTAAATAATAAAATGAGAATATAGCTGTCATTTTAATACAGTGCATTTTTTGTGATAATACATGATAGGTAACCTTTTTGAAAGTGCCCCACGTATATTGCAAATTCTTGCGAAAAAAAATACCTGGCAAAGAGAATATTGTCCACTTCTGTAGCATAAATGTATCTCATCAAACTATTACGTAACAGCCATTCATTCAACTCGTTGGATCCATACCCTGGAGTCGCAACACCCATTATTGATTGATAGTGTACTACTTATGTGAATTACTTGTGAACTTCAAAATTCATATCTGCAACCCACTGATCAACAGAATATGCTTACTTATGTATCACTTATGGGTCATAGAGAGTACTGACACTTTTTCAACCACAAAAGATGCAACGTTCAAATGTTCACATTCTAATATATCTACCTCAACGATGAATATTTTTTTTTATATAACTTTACCGAGGCTTTGCGATTTGCTGTCATAATTGTTGCTTATGCCCTGCCTCCAATTCTTTATGGTTTTATAAAGATCTACCATTCTCCCCAGTGTTGGGACACATTTAAATTAATCGATGTTCTCAAAGACAACTATGTACAAGTTACAGCTCCACTGTGTGTTCCTCAAATTTGAGGTATTGTACCGCATTGTACAACAGATTCATCGTAGTGCTACAAATCACTTTCCTCCATGAGGACAAGAAATGTTTTACCCGTAATGCACCCGAATCATTGCCTCCATATCAGCTTGAGTTATGTCTACCCATACCAGTATTATTCTATATTTTATCATAAATTGTTTATGCTCTTGTGTCTTTATTTGAGCTATTTTTCTATTTGTTATTTATTTATTGGCCAACTTTAAATGTATGTGTATGTAGAAGCGCAGAAGGCAATCGCTTCATCAGAATGTTTCAAAATCATAAAAGAGTACATTTTTCATAATCGGAGGATTTTACGTGTATAAATCATCAATTCTATTTTTGTATTCATTACACTCAATGGCTGCCTATTCCATAGAATAAATTTCACACATTGCCCTTTAAACCTGTCATAAAATTCGAAACAATAATATTCAACAGATACTTATGCACATCAATCTTCTTTTGATGGTGCTACAGCTCAATTCGAGCTTGGCCTCTTCCACCAACTATACCGTCAGCCGGCCCCACCCTCTGCGGCAACACTCCAGTCTTCATCATTGTCGTGTCGCTCTTGTATAATATAAACGTAAGTCTTCGCCTCAATTACATTTTATGTCTCGTTCTGATTGATTAGGTCATTTTCGAGTCACAAGCAACAAAATTTCTCCTCGAATGCTCTGACGTGCTCCTGTTTTAAAAGCGTTCATGAATCACGTCCGCTAGATGAAAATGTAGCTCTTCAGTCATGATGCATGCGCATAGAAGATGATGTACGACTGATTAATGGGCAGCGTCTATCTCATACAGTTTTAACCAGTTGTACATAAACATCGTACGCCTAATCTTCACCTCTTCTCTGTTTGTCAAACACTCTTGATGAATATTTGTATTAATCGACACATCTACTATTTATTGTCTGTCATTGATTTGATTTTGGAACTGGATGAAATATTTACAAACACAAAAATTATTGATAAAAATAAGTATTACATAACTAATAATGCTGTAAAATATTATAATTTTTCTAATCTATTTTGTAATCCTATATTGTTATAATGTCATCTAATGAATATCTAGTATAAGAATGCTGTGATAAATTGGTGTGTGAATTTACTCTTTTTTATATCAGTAAAGTTGTTCTCTGTTGATTAAAATATTATTGGTTGACCCAACTAAAATAAGTTTTGTTTATTTACTTGTTAGTGTATAATAATGTATTGTTGGAGTTATTATATTTTTTCCTCTTGTCACTATTTCAATCATATCATCATTTCAACACAATCATTTCAACATAAAATAATAGTACCAATTTTTAAATATTATGTAATACTACATTTATAAGAAAAAGAAATTTTTCTTATTGTATTGCATACAGTATAACAGTGGTTTCCAAACTTTATGTTACGACGCCTCCCTTTAAAAAAAATCTAATCTTGGCGCCTCCCCCTTTATTTCATTATAATAATACAGACACATTTTTAAATAGTCAACAATATACTAATACAAAAATGGAAAAGGTAGGTATCACATCAAATTGCAATGCACAACCACATATTTAAAAAACCCTGAAACAAAGCAGCGCAGCAGGCGACTTTTTTACTATTAATAAAATAATGTGAAAAGTGCATTAGCAAACTAACGAAGAAGGTTTTTGTTTGCTTCAATATATTATTATCTAGCGCAGAAATTGAAGTAGGAACATGGCGAAGTCATTTTTTTGTAATTTTGATTTCCAAAGCTCCATTTTTTTATGAATGCCTTCACTTTGTCTTTTTAAATCAGTGAATGCATTAATGGTCCTTATTTTTTTTAAATTTCCACCAAATAGACAAGTTTACCAACAAAATTATCTTTCCTAAACAAATTTGACCCTTTTATTTCATTTTTCACGAGATAGCCAGCGCGCTTCACAATAGTATAGAAGTGAGGTATTATAAAATTAGTCTCTATATTTTCAAACGGGTTTGCAAACAATCTTTTATAGAACTGTTTTTTTTTGTTGTTTATAACTAGCGGCCGTTTTATAAACTATGCATTTGCAAACCTGTGACATTAATTGTGTTTAACTTTTTGCGCCTACATTTGCAACACTCCGCGCCTCTCTAGGGGGGCGCGTCTCCCAGTTTGGAAATCGCTGCTGTCTAATATGACTATTCAAATAATATAGTTCCTGTTTCAATAATAATGATAATATCATCTAATCTGTAATAATTTTGCTTATATTTTTGATTATCTTTTGTGTTTCTCATTATTTGTTATTAAATTAGAAATTAAAATAATACTCTCTCATTTTGTTACATTATTATTGTTGTAATTTTTATGAATGATATCTTAATTTATTATGATTGTGAAATGGATACCTAGGTATTCAATTTTTTGATTTATTTTAGAACTTATTTTACCACGTTTTTCTTAGCTGGTATTCTTGTTTGTCCGGTGGTTGTTTATCCAGTACAAATCTTGCAATCGATTTTTAACTAACTTCCCGACTAGCTAGACATTTGAAACTTTTAGAATATATCAGAACACGATGCCAATGCATTCTTTTAATATTTTTATAGTATTCTATCTATCTTTAAGTAGAATTGAATTCATTTTCAGTTAATTCTGTTTTGTATGAAAAGTTATTTTGGAAGAAATCCGTAATCCAATCCACTATTATTTATTGCTAAGGAGGTGGTCCTAGCAACTAAATTATTAATATATATGTGCGTTACTATGGAAAATTAAAATGACATTTCAGTATTCTATATTTGTTTGTTGCAAAATAGCAAAAAAATGATTTGTTGACAATTGCCTTATTTGTCCTAAATTATTAATACATAGGATTGTCAAGTTTATATGATTCAACCAATGACATTTAATATGGACGAATCATGTGGAAAAGAAAATGACCCTCACTTTATTGTCGGGTCTGCCGAATGGCATAATCTGTTCTAACGCCATTACAATAAAGGTGATATTGCTATAAATTCCTGATGCTTTTTGTTGGGTCTGCCGAATGGTTCGGTTCGAACGGGTTCGCTCAAATGAACATTGACATTAGAAACACTGCTCTAACGCCATTACAATAAATGTCATATTGCTATAAATTCCTGATGCGTGATATCGCATAATGGAAATTGCATGACGCCTACCTATACATGCGAATGCGCGAATTTATTTGCTAGCTACTGTATTGAGTGCGTCGTCGGATTCAACAGAAAATTTAAAAACGTGGTATATAAAAAGTTCTTTTTATCTTGTATTTATTTAAAAATATTGTCTTGAAAATATCAATAATAAATATCTTATGTTAAAAGTCTCATTAAATATTTTTTACATCCTGATCTTTATTATCTTTTTATTCTATAACCCCATGCCAGCTTCCTAATAATTGAACTATTTGGCTACTATGTGATTTACCAACACTCACCTTTAGCTGTTTGCTGTTTGCACTGCTTCTTTGGGCTTTTATTTCCTGTTATAGTAGATAAAGTAATAAGTCAAATTTGTTTTAATTTATTTTATTAAAGAAAAGTTACATATACATAATTTTACTTATTTAATATATTTTGCTAACTTTAAGCTGTCCTATAAGCGATCAAGGTGAAGTGAGTTTAGAATAACTAATAATTGTAAGGCTTGCAAGCATCCAGCAGATGTCGATTTGCTGCTTATATCTTAAAACATTGTTCTCGGAATTATTGTAAATACCTCCATTTATTTTAGCACAGCTTCGGTAATATGAAAAAATGTATATCACTGGCATAGAAAAATAAAAGATTTAATAGTATATGTCGTCAGGTATGGTGAACCTGGTCGATTCGAAGATTAGCTAATCATCAATGATTTATAGATAGATATATAATATTGTTAAAATATCATAATTGGAATAATAATTATTACACAGGCCTTCCACTTTTCACCAACGGATAAGGTTAATGCTACCTTTTAGTGTTGTCAAATTTCCAACGAAGCATTCATAATCAGTCAGTCAACCCGGATACGCATAAACACATAAATAAAGTATAAAAAATAGGTACCAAATTATCCAAAAATGTTTTGCACGAAAGCTGCAATAGCTGAAATTAAAATGCAGGTGAAATGTCAAAGCGCATTGTTGACGTGTGAAATATATATATTATAAATTATCTGTACATTAAGTCAAGTTTAAAATTAAATTATTTAACTAGATGACTGAAAATTATTATTGTTATAGTTCGCATCACATATTCAATACTTTAATAACACATAGAAAGTATTTTCGTATGTATATTATTATTGGGCACAGATTCACCTTATTCATTGTCAATGAAAAGATCTCGCGTCACAAACTGCACCTTTTTCATTTGTCATTTAATTAATAATTTGTTGCTTTGTATCATTTTAATAAATAATCATAAATTAACGTTACTGGATTTAATTTTGTCGGGGCAGTTCGCTGATCAAGTCTCTCATCTCGAATAGTCCATTCAGTCACCACGTTGCAAGGTAAGGAAATCTTAAAGCATATTTAAATTTATTCAAGCCATCGTGAGAGTGCCCGCTCCCATACCGAAGCCTACTCCCTTAGGTCCGTAGTTTTTGCCATAGCAGCCGCGGCAGAAGATTTCTCCGGTGGGTCCATCACACATATTTGTTGAATCCTGAAAATTTCAAAATAAATAATACAATTTAATGATAGGTCAACATATTATTATAATAAAGATTAATTATGAATCTTTAGAATGTTATTTTTTTGTAATTATTAAAAGAAACATTATCCATAATTTATTTCCCTCCCGTTAATTTTCTCAATAATGATTATTTTTTTGTATTCGTCCTTATATAATATTCTTTTAAAAAATACTAGGTATATATTATTTTTTCTAAATTGTTATAAGAAAAATAAATAATATGAATATTATAAATTAGATATTTTAATATTTGCACTGGTATCCCTAAATACCGTGGCTGTCAGGGATTCGTTAGTTATTTTGACGTTTCCGAATCTGTCAAAATGTCTCTTGCTAAAATATGTCTTCTTTCAATTTGTTTAACGCTTTATGTCGCTCAAATATGTTCAGAATTTTCCTCAGAAGACTGCTGGTCGTTAGGGTTCAACAAAGCTAATTTACTGTGCTCATCGTGCGACCAGCTTAAAGACTTCGGATTGGAATCATTGAGAGACCATTGCCGCGAATGCTGTCAACACGACGAGAGCTCGAATACGGAAACAAGGTACGCCAGCGCAGTCCTCGAAGTGTGTACGTGTAAATTTTCAAGCTATCCACAAATACAAGCCTTCGTCAAAAGTAACAGGCCTGCGAAGTTTTCTAACCTACAAATAAAGTATGTGAGGGGCTTGGATCCCATTATCAAACTCCAAGACAAAGATGGAAACGTTCGTGAGACAGTAGCGATTGAAAAGTGGAACACGGATACCGTGGAGGAGTTTTTGAACACTCATTTGATCAGAGAAAACGAAGAAGAAGATTATTTGAAAACAAATAAACTATAAACTATTACTTACATTCCAATAATATTAAGTATCTTCCGAAATTTCCGTGTGAATGTGTTTAATGTGCGAAAATACTTTTTTATGGTTTATATGAATAATACAAACTACTATTAAATCTATGAATTGTTTTATTTTACTTACTAACTATCTCCCTAACAACTGCTCTTGATTATGATTGGTTGACTCTATGTAACCTTTGTATATTCAGGAAATGGTGTCATCGAAAAACTAATTCCATGACGATTAATTCAGTATTGTAAATTACATCGTTTACGGCTTACACCAAGTTCCACAAAACAATAAACTCCATGTAAATCAAAATAAAGAGCTTGTTTATCTCTTCCTTTCAAAAATTTTCTTCTAAAACATCCATAGGTTTTAAAACAATGCCTATACATTTGTATTAGGTACCTCAAGAAAATTGTTGCTATTGAAAATGTTTTGTGACCAACTCAATATATATAACAACATGGGTTATGAACCCCTGCTTTATGCACTAAGTACCTACTTATCAAATATTATCTGTTTCTATATGGTGTAGTTTTACCAAATAATGCTATAGAAGTGCTAAATTATAGTTTTGATAATAATATGTTTCATCATTTTGATTAAATTAAGGTGTAGCAATATGTATATAGTTTGACCACTGACTGGCGGCACCTGTTGTCGTCGGACAAAAATATTTTTTGTTGATATGGTAAGAATCTAGACTTACAAAACACTCGTAACAATTTTATTTTACAACTTCTCCAGCTCAAGTATTATGCAAATATGAGATATTTGTTTTCTTGACTATTCTTGGTATATCGAAAGTATGAAATAAATGAAGATCATATTAGCTGACTTGTACTATATACTTGAGGAATCTGTGTAACGTGACTTGACATCACAGAATAGAACAGGTTAACAAAAAAAATTCCATTTCATTGGTTTTTTGGTGAATCTATGTTGAGTGAATGCGATGAGCTTACCAGTGATTTGTGGCATTCTGAGCAGGAGAAGCAGCGTTTGTGCCAGATCTTGTTCTTAGAGATCATCTGTTCCGCAGCGTAGACGGGGTAGCCGCAACGGAAGCATCCGGTGCCGGCAGCTGCTTTGGCTCCGCAGAATGGAGATACATCAGCACTATTTGGGACAAAAGGAAATAATTAAAGTCATTCTCTCATTCCAATACCATAGTTTCAAGTATTAATACTCGGAAAACGATTAGTTAAAAAAAAATATCATAAAACAAGTGAGTATTAAAATTTCTTGAACTTCTGTTATTTTTATAATTCTTCAACATAAAACATAAGTGATTATACATGATGCTGTCTATCGTGCGGTTACTTATTAAGAAATATTAATTGCCATTTTGGCTTCTAAGCAGAGCAAATGGGCTCCCACAGAATGGAGGTTATCTCAACCTTTTTTTTTTAATTTAGAATTGTTTTTAACCAATGACCCAATGTTGGTTTCATGTTCTGGATCAAACACTTATTGAAAAAATAACACCTGAATTTTGGTAGATGTGAGTCAGATACCGTTACCATTTTGAAAGAAAATTATCAAAACACAATTTCAAGCACTACCAAGACAAAAGTATTGATTTGTACTGGTATCTATTGTATTGGTCAAACAGTATTAATATTATTTTTGTATGAATAAAAAAAATACTTACACAGATTGGGAAGGCTCGGTGTCGGCGCAGACAAGGGTGGGAGCATGTCCAAATCCGAATCCTTTGGGTCCAAAGAGTTTACCGTAGCAGGCGCGGCAATGGACCTCCTTGTCGGGACCGTCGCAGGCGAGCATGGAGTCAAGGGGCCTGTGGCACTCCGCGCAGTTGAAGCACTTCTTGTGCCACATCTGGAATAAACCATTATGCAATGCTCAATTTATGATAATAGGTATATCCCATAATATTTACTAGTACCTACCTTATTGCAGAAGGAACAAAAAAAGTATTGCTTTATTAGCACAAAAGAGAAGATAGATTTTTTGCGAGTCATGTTATGACTAGAATGTACGTTGAAGGTATTACAGTAAAGTTGTCTTATTAAATAAAATGATAATGTTTTTAACGGTTGGAAAAAGTAAAATTTTAGATTCTGAATTTTTTTATTATCTGAATTCAGCTTACCGTTCCCTTGGCCAACTGCTGTTCAGCAGCGAATACCATGCCACCGCAACGGGGGCAGCCTTGTCCTTTCGGAGCCTTGATGGATGTTGTGTCGGGGTTGTAGAACGGTCTGCTCTGAGAGATCTCATCTTCACTGAAACCAATAAAATATTATTCATTAATATCCAATTTTGAACTCTCTTTTACATCTATCTATTCATATTAAGAACTGTTGAAAAATTAATAAAACAAACTTATTGTTAATTTTTAGACTTCGATTTTTCGAGTAAAGGGATAATAATAAAATAGGTTTCTTCTATAATTAAATAGTTTAGTATGCTCTTTGAATCACATTTTGGTGGGTAGTTATCATACTTCTGGAATTGTTTGAAATTCTAAATTAAATACAAAGTACAATTAAATGAACATTATAATGAAATGCAGAAACCCACTAATGATCAATGAACCGATTCGATTTGGACGTTAATTGACCATGAGTGATAAATAAGTGAAATGTTCTTAGTATTAAGTAATGAAAACTAAGAAAATATGATAAGAATAGGGAGTGGGTACTCACGTCAAGCCATCGGTCTGGAGGAATCCAGAGCCGCAAGCGAATCCATAACCGTGAGGACCCCACTTCTTGCCGTAGCATGTCTTGCAGTAGACGTCGCTGTCGGGGCCATCGCAGGCGATGATGGAGTCGAGGGTCTTGGTGCAGTCGTGGCACTTGAAGCACTTGCGATGCCACTCGCGGCTCTTGGCCAGCACCAGCTCGGCGGCGAATACTACGCCGCCGCACCTGGGGCAGCCCTTGCCGGGGGGTGCCATTATCGACCTGGTGTCGATCAGCGTTGTCTTAGGCGCCTGGTCACTGCACAAATAAACACCAATCAGTCATTTGTGTTATTTCTTAATTAACTATTGCTTTAGACATCTTAAAATAGAATCGACAGTCGATTATTTTGACAAGGTAGTAACCATTGTATACATCCGTACTTTAAAGAAACTTTCAATATTTCTAAAAATACTTAAATAACAATAATTGGTTATTTAAATAGGTTGCGATCAAGATGTCAATTTACTTTATGCCTACTGGATTTTTATAGAAGATAAACTCAATATAAAATATTTAATAATATCAGTAAATTCACATCAAGTTGACCAGACAATAAAATAACCAGTAGCATTTTCTTATTTTTCTTAAGTTTCTAGGAAATTATACAAGTGCTTAATAGCTTTAAGAAAATTTAGCTTGTCAATAAATCTTTGTCTATTCTATTAAAACATTACATATATGTAATTTTCATACATTATTAATTAGTGTTTAACATGCTGTTGGTTTTATGGGTACCTACATTCAACACTAAGTTAAATATTACTTACTGAATAAAATTTCATAAATTACTTAGATTCAAATGACTTGTTTATCTTAATGCACTCAATTTCGATGACAATATTTATTATCTAAAAATTTTACTGTTATTACTGCATGCATTACTCATACAAAATGTGTTAAATTTAATAGAATAATTCTTGGCCACGATCCTCATAGGGCACGCCCGAGAATCGAGACCCCCATGATTTGTGTTAAGAACATTATTACTTTCATTCTGCATCTAAATAAATTATATCAATCATAGTTAGAAACGCAAAGCATAGCATAAATTAATATTGATACTATCAGTTTACATTAGAAAATTGATAGCGTAAATCCCATAAAATTAATGACGATAATGTGACTGAAAAAAATAACAAACGAAACGAACAATCATTTCCAAAATTGACTTTCACAAAGGTTGCCACCGTTACAAACAAGAGGATCCAGCATTCTCAACAATGACATTATACAGGTCCAACAAAAATTAAATAGGTCGATTTTAACTAGTTCATCAAATTATTTAAGTATCTAAATTGTAGGAAAGGTTCTGAAGAAAATTACGATTATATTATCAATCCTTTGTCATTACTGTATGACAGTGTGCTAAAGCTAAATTGATAATAATTATTGTATGTCTTATTTGTGGAGATCACTTCAATTAGATTAATTTCTATCGTGGATTTGGATTTTCAGGCTAATTGGACATTAGGTAACTATAATATTCATATGATACCGGGAAAATCGACTACTGGACAATGTGACAACTTCAAACACATACAAGATGACAAACTCGATCCCATCGAGATGCATGCGTGTTTGATTTGAATATTTATACCTCTGCCATTCGATATCTTTTATATCGCACATGAGCCCGAGGGAAGATATCCCAGCATGGCCGATGCCCCGCGGTCCAAACCTCTGAGCGTAGCACCCTGCATAGCCAAGCAAATAAGCGTAAATATACAATGAAGCCAAGAAAAAAACCCGGCGACTTCTGCTAACTGCCAGATCATTTACATATCCCGACGCAGGTACCTCAACAACAATAAAACACCAACTGTTTTCATTAAATAAGTTTTAGAAAATGTTTTTAAAAAGTAAAGAAGTTATTAAAATCCGTCTTATCGAAAGAAAGTTGATATTTTGATCCAAATTCAGACATTTCTGAAAGACTGTCAGTGTCTATATTATTTTTTTAGCTGAATTACATAAGTATTTTTGACTGTGCATGTTATTCTTAGCAGTACTCAATATGAACATTACATGATCACGTATTGGTAAAGGCGTAATATTATGTATAAATGATGAGTTCTTGCGATGGATTTGTAAACGGTGACAGTCGCAGAAGGCGCGCGGCCAGAGGGACTCACCCATTGGCGTAGCAGTCGCTCTGCAGAGCGCCGGCGCCCTGGCCGTACCCATAACCCCTGGGCCCGAACTTCTTTCCGTAACACACTACGGGGAAAGAACGACAAAGGTCAAACATGAAAGCATTCCAAAAACAAAACATCAGGACGGTTGGAAAAGGTGGACGAATCGAGAACGAACAAATGATTGAAATGGCTTTACTGGGCTGCATCACATCTTGGTGATACCAGTGACACAGCAAGGAGCAAATCGTCATTTTCAATTTAATATCATTTGAGATGTATTTCCAATATTTATGTGATAACTTATTTTAACATAATCGATTTTTTTGTTCTGGTTTAGTTAATAATTTCCTTGTAGCTCGTTTGGTCCAAACAATTTCATAACATAAATTATTCTAAAAATGTCCAATACTATTCCAAGTTACTCCTTTACCATGTCTCCAGTTTGAATATTAATGTTGTATAGTTTTATTTTGCAATATAATTTAAGTATGTTGCAAAAATCTAATTATTAATTTTATATATTATTTAAAGTTTATTTTCATAATGTGTAAGAATGTAATAGGTACAAATAATTATGAACAATAATTATTGACAATCATCGACCTCAGAAGTGATGCAGCAAGGAATTGAAAAGGTCAATCGGGACAAAATTCGAATGAGTAAGGTGAATCCCTACCTTTGCAGTAGATGTTCTTGTCGGGTCCTTCGCAACAGTTCATCGAGTCCAGACTTTTGGTACATTCGCCGCACTTGAAACACTCCTTATGCCATCCCTTTAACAAGCAAATTCAGTTCCATCTGAATCCTCCGATACATGATAACCATCCTACTGTTCTAACATCATCGATTCATTTGCCTAATCAAATTTATCAATAACAAATAAACACGTTCGTGCACAGGGCAAATGGTGTAGAAAATTCCCCAATTTAAAGACACCACACTTAAATTAATAGAACAAATCGAATTAAGATTATCAAAGAATTGGTGGTAATACAAATTACATAATATGGAAGATGTTTTTTGATTTACTAGCAAGGCGTCTTTAAATCGGGACAATAATCCATGACACGAGGAGACATAAAGGACAATACAAATGTTTTGTTGTGAGCACAAATGTTGGGTCGCGTGCTTTTTAATCAGTAGACATTGGTATTTCTTGGTAACAAGAACACAAATAGAACTCATTACATATTCGGTATTATACCTCGGCAGTATATATTCAAATCTGGTCCATCGCAATGCATTGTAGAGTCTAGAGTTCTGTTGCAATTCAAGCACTTGAAGCAGCGCGTGTGATAACCCTGCGGTTTAAATATTATCATGAACCTACAATGACCCACAAACCTATAGAATATAGATAATTGTTATCTTTTCTTAATTAAACATAATATATATATATATATATATATTTATTATTATAAATCATCCAAAAAACACTAGGCTCGCGTGATCAGATTATTCTTTAACTTCAATTACTTATTGACGTTTAGCTATATTCAATTCTAATTATGACTGATTTATTTTATGATTATGACATTAATGAATAAGTTTAATAATCATTTTGCTTTTCTTCAGTTATACTTTCCAGTGATTTGTATTTGTTATAATCTTGCTAGCTTTTGTTAAGTTTTCATTGTATGTCTTATGAATTTCGTGACTTATCATTTAATAATCATATCATAATAATATGTATGTTAACATTGAACATGGAGTAGTGTCTAACTGTAAGACTTTAATTGTATGTTAGATAAGATATGATGTGTATGCTTACACGTCCTCTAGCCAGCATCTGTTCGGCGGCGTATACGCATCCACCGCAGCGAGGGCACCCTTGGCCAGGAGGAGCCTGGGCAATCGACCTTGACTCCAAGCACGCTCCATTCATGCGCCTGAAACAAACGATTCTGTACACCAGTCCATAATCCGCGACCGCCGAACATCGCAATCAACTAATAAGCACTGTGGTTACAGCTTCTAAGTTAATGTATAATATTATGCCACCTTCCATCAACCAGCCCCCAATAGCCTCAAGAGTTATTAAAACAAGCGAGTCGTCAACTCAATAGATATACGACCACAGTACGGTCTCGGCGAATCTGCCCACACATTTTTGCCCCAAGCTTTTTTTCGCTTGGGCAGTATCGCGATATCCATTAAAAACATGCAACATTTAAAGACAGTAACGTCTGCTCTTCACTATCTTATATTGTGAATTAAATTTTTAGTTTACGACAATAAAATTCCACTAAATAAGAAGTGGTGAAACTACTAATTATTACTGGATTTTGATTAGCCAAATTTTACAAGACAACATCGTACATAAAATAATATATAGACTGGTGTAAAGATTGGCGCAGAGAAATTGAGCAAAATTGTATGTAAAGGTTTTACTCATTTCCACCGGTCAATGGAACTAGGCTCGTCGAGACCTTACTGTGAAAAATCCAATATATATAATTTTCAGCTGCGAAGCGGCGGATGTAGTTTATTAAGGGGCGTTTTTTTTATTGTGTTACGGAGATATCAGAACTGAAATGAGAAAAATTAATGGCGATGAAAAAGAGATAGAGAGAAATGGGTAATGGGAGAAGGTGAGAGATAGTGTCCCCCGCCCACCGCCCGTCGCCCGTCGCCCTTCTAACCCTCGGGCACTTTCCTTATCCCATCACGCCGATATGAGATGTATTAGTGCGAACGGAACAACGCGAGTCCCTTGTGAAAAGCGGGTTAAGTGGTTGTCATTCATGCTGTGAGTGGCCGGTGATGTTAGAACAGTCAAAGAAGGAGGCGAGAGTCGCCGGAAGCCTGAAGCCATGCCAGCCGCTGTAAGAATTGTTCTCACCGTGTCCGCTGTGGTGGTGTCGCCTCTGTCGCAGCATTCGAGGAAGGGGAGGGGTCGGGGTAAAATAGCGGGCGGGACGAGCGTTTCCGTTTCTCTGGCCTCGCCCCGCCCTAAAGCGCGGTCCGCGGCCGCCGCCGCCCGGGGAACAACAAAGCGGAGAATCACAAAGTCGACACTGAAAAGCGTTAGCCCAAGACCCCCGCGGATTCTCCGCTCCGCTACTCGCCCGTCGACGCCCGCGCGTGGACGCGCGCCTTTACACACACCTCACGTCCGACTAATAATGCTCATTGTTTGGTATTTTTGGTTTTTATTTTAAATATTTTAAATTTCACATAATTATAGCAAATGGTCTATAGATTTTCTTTGGTAATAAAAATGATGGTAAAATATAAAAATCGTATAACAAAATATAAATATAGCAATTCTGGCTTGATCTATAATAAAATAGGTCGGTGTGTTTTTTTAATTACCAATGATATAACGTTTAAAAAATGTATAAATTAAGAATTGTGTAAAAAACTAATTAGTTAATCATAATAATAATAAAAAAAAAATTGGGTCGGTTGCGCGCGGGTTGCGATGCGCGTTCGGGCGGGATAGAGCTAGTCATCAAGTATTGGTTTTTGGTTTTGGTGGCTAGCGGAATGGCCTGAAACCGTCAGTGGGGTCGAAGGGTGGGCCGCACACTCCGAGTTGTTGGCCGCCGGCCGCAACTTATTGTGCCCTGTTGCGAGATAAAAGGAATCTAAAGGTCATGCTGCATCAATACTGCGACTCCTCGGCAGCCCGATTAAATATTTACACTTCCCGTTCGGCAGGGGGTGTTAATCAAACAAGGTTAATGCTAATAATTATATTATTTTATAAAAAAAGATAGTGTTCGCGTGTTGGTGTGTCTCTATATTAAAATCAAATAGCGCTTTTAATCGATATGATGAATCTTAAACCGATGCATAAATGGATCAAAGCGGCATATAATATTATGTCAAGATATTTGCGAAACACAAATAATATTAGCCTCCAATCTGATCGACCGAGATAAGGAAAGTACCAGAAGGTCTAGCGCGAAACGAAAATATATATTCGCTCATGTAATATATATATTTCGATACGGGGCGGTGGGATTCGATTGTTATTTACAAAAATATTTACAAAATAGTAAACCTCATAGACCTCTATAAAAGGAAGTTTTGTTATGAACGATTAAAGCATTTACCCAAAAAAAACATTTATGATAAAATATTTACAGAAAGCGTGGCGAGCTTTTACTTATTATAATCATTAATAATATTAATATAAATTAATTTTATTCCAATTTGTATCAATAGTTTTCATAAATTAAATACTGTCTTCAAATCAGCATTTTCTTAATAGATATAATACTACAATATTTTTCTTAATTTATCATGCTTTTTGAAATATTAATTTTGTTCTTTTGTGACAAGAAAAAGTTAATTTTTTACATATCTAAAAAACCCTTAACATTTTGAATAATATGATTTATAAATGTTATGAAATAAATACAATAGAAAAACCAGTAGATAAGCCGGTTTGGGCGTCTGGTATTAAAATGGGATAAATAGTTTTAATCTTTCAAAATTTCCACTAATATGTAATAAATATAAATAAGTTTAAAATGGGCAGGGATAATAATTAATAATATAGTATCCTAAGAGATTTTGATTCCATATTGGATGTTACATAATATTTATTGGGACATTATGATTCTCTCGCATCCCACCGACCCCTTACAGTAAGAATAGGTATAGTGACAAAGGGGGGCAGCACACAGTATTAAGGTACATAGTTATGACTTACGGTCCCTCAACTTCAGCTCCGATCTCAACTCCGATGAGGGCTCCACCACCGCCGGATCCGTATCCCTTAGGTCCGTACTTGCGTGCGTGGCAATTTTTGCAGAAGAGTTCTCCTTCATGTTCTGTGCAGTTGGTGGAGTCGAGGAATTTGCTGCAGAGACCTGAAAGTACAAAAAATAACACTTTTAGTGCCATTGCTCTCAAAATTAATTCATTAGCACTTTAATGCTCAAACTTACAACAGTTCCAATGAATGCCTCCATAATGCATCATTCAAATGATTGTAATAAGTCTTAATAAAGATTCGTATATTAATTATTGCTTAATTTTAATTTGTAGAGTAATAATTCTATATCTTAGTAAGCGAAGTCTACGGCGTAGAGCTGCTACGACATCCTGCTACGGTCGGAATAACTTTGAATTCTTCATACAAAATTATGATTTTATTTACAATCATATTCCATACAAGTTAATTGTTCTGGTACATATCTATATTAATTATATTTTTAGTGAAACTATTTACTATAGGTACCTAAGTACTATTGGAAAATATTGATATATTTTTCGTACAGCTGAATCCGTTTCTTCAAATTGTTTTTTTTTAATTAAATCCATACGCATGTTCAATTTTCTATGTATTGTGAAGATATTATATTCTGCAGTTTGTCAGTATATTTATTTTCAACCTCATAAGTCATTATTTTGTTAGCTTGTATAATATAAGTAGGCGATTTTTTTAATGCAAGAATAAATCGTCCTGTAAAATTACTATAGTGAAACTGATTTGTGACGTCACTGGGAATACCCGAAATCTCTTGTATGTGAAATTAATGGGTTGTACATTGGACCACGAGGGTCGCAAAATAGTTGAACATAATAATGGAATTGTCCTTACCGCATTTGAAGCACATTTTGTGCCATTTCAGTCCTCCGGCGACGCGCTCTTCAGCGGCGTACACGGACTTTCCGCACTTGGGGCACTTGGGGTTATCAGCGGGCTTGAAAGGCATATTTGATTATTGTTTTGGCCTAGAAATAACAAAACAAATCAATTAGTACAATAATTATTTACTACCAAAAACGATATGAGCTTTCATCTTTTTTATCGTAAGTAACTTTTGAAGTAAGTAAGTAGTAAGTAAGTAGTTTTTGAGTAACAGTTGAAGCTGTTTAATAATGTTTATTTATTTTATGGTTTTGGTTCAGTTGAAGCTTTCAATATTTAGTATTAATTCTGGTTTCGCTTTCTAATATTTTCTTATATATAAACATGTGATCAATTTTTTTTAAATATTCGAAAATCTATTTGAACGTAATTAACCGGGCTTATTTTTCTTCTTATTGTGTTCCTATAGTATTAAATGGAAACTGTGTATTCCGATGACATAATAACAATATATTATAGTTATCATTGTTTTGTAGTGTCATGCTGCATTATATTACTTATTGATCATATCTCATTATTAATATAGTCTAAGAGACATTAACAGAAATTATTATGAAACCATTTCTAAGTAGTCCGGAATTATATCTAAAATACTACGATTCTTTGTTTATATTTGATGGCATAAAATATTGTAATTGAATAAATTTAAGGTGTTGTTCGATGTTTGTTTGTTTTTCTTAGTGTCATATTTCATAAAATAAAACGAAATTCCGATAGAATGGTTATAGCGGATGATAAACATGTTATACAATGTTGTCCTAGCAGCGTGCCAAAAAGTTTTACTTGGGATTATAAAAAAAGCGAAAGTTCAGTCGAGTCCCGTGCCAAAAAATAATTCGTATCGATGTCAAAACGCGAAACGTCCGTAAGTCAAAACGATTACTACAAACCGGGCAGATATGCTGACGATTTGGAGCACGATCACAAGTTGCTTTGCGAGTGGACCTTTATCAGGAGTGCAAGCAATGTGAGGAGGTAACTGATTAGCTGAAGTTTGCCGATGGAGAATATTATTTAACGCGGTATTTATAAGTAGGCCAGACGGCTATTTCGAGGCACGCGCCAAATTTGGAGCTGTTGCTTAAGACACCTCCCTCCCCCAGGCCGGCTTGCAAGGCACCCCACCCCACTCCGCGATTTCCGAAATTGTTATGCGATCCTGATAGGTAGGTATCTCTTCAGAAAAATATTTTTAATAAATTATCGGCTAAAATAATTATTATTATATTTATTGATAATAATTATTAAAAACATTATTATTTTCTTTATGAAAAAAACTTTAAAAAATATTTTTTATTGAATAGATTAAATTGTAAAATGAATTTAATTTTCCGCTATTCAAGAAGGTTCAAATTTCAGCATCTTATATTTTTTTTTCATTTTTTTTGTATTCATTCGAATATCAAAAATAAAATTTTATATTATTAATATTTTCAGATTTTATAAAAAAATATAAATATTTAAAAAAAAATGATAGTTATAAGAGTAGAAAAGGCATTAATATAAAATGTTTGCATATTTAAAAAAAATCTTCGGAATTATTTCAATGATTCTGTTTTATAAATATTATTGTAGTTACAATCAATAAAAAAATGCATCCAATTTCAGAAACAAAACTCCATTTGGAATTGTAAAAAAATTGTTCTTGTCTTGAAATATTTTTTTTTCTATCGCTGCAGAATTAAAAGATAGGTGACATATTTTTTTCAATGCACCCATGTTAAAGTATCCCATAGTGTAAAAGCACACCGTACTATGACGCCAATTCCTCCCATTTTCATTTGCTTGTCACAACACTGATGAAGTGATGATAACCGCATGAATACACCAAGCACTTAAACATTTTATGCTGTCAAAACACATAAACGATTCGTTTATCAAAATTTTGATAACGTTCCAAAGATATCGATTTCAAATTTATATACCACAAACAAATCGGATGTGTTGCACTCAATTTTCAAATACAAGCGCGCACTTTCTTTCGAAAGATAATATGCAAAAAAAAAAAACACTTGTCAAATGAATTAATTGCAATTCAAAAAGTTCGGAATTTTAAGATGCCGAAAGCGCGAAATGGATGCACTAGTTTTATTTGGAAGTTTCGTTCACATTTGTGATAGCACTGTTCACTGTAGAGCCGTACCTGGTCGGTCGTAGTATGTAGCTGTGTACGGACGATTTCTCCTGATGAAGAAGTTACTGGAGTGAGTTGTTTGGTTGTCGACCGTCACTGACTACAGTTCGAATGGCGGTCGGGAAGGCGAGCGGCGGCTAGTCTATGGGTCGCGATGCACACGGCCCGGGAGGATCCCCGCCCACCGCCCGCCCGCTCCGTTTGCCGCCCTCCGCGGCTTGTCCGCCCGCGCTGCAGGTAAATGGTGCCGCCTGCAGCCGTGGGACGAGGAGAGTCCGGACTCCGGACAGGTGGAAGAACATTCGAAGAAGGGGCAGTCCATCCGATGACATTGCAAACACCGTCGCCAGACTTGATTAATCCTCCTGGACGGGACGGATGAAGATCTGCGGACGGACGACGGGCGTGTTGATTAGGTGGCAACACTCGGAAAACACGGAAACATAAACTTCCTCTAACACGACATGTTCATTTTGTCCAGCTTACAATTAAGTTTACTTACTGTTCATAACAACGAATAAAATACATCTCTAAAACAAAATAATATAATATATCGTTTGAAAACAGAACAACATAAAACATACGGATACAAAAATCTATTCATTCATTATGAAGATATTTATTACTGAATTCAAATATAAATGAATCTACAGAACAATATACTATTTTCAATTTTTAAATACTTAGAATTCAATGACTAGATAGTGAAACTCAATAATTGTAATTAATACTTAAATAATCACCAAATATAATAAAAAATATATAATTCTTTAGTCAATTTCCCAACTAGTATCTTAAAATATTACAAACATCTATGAATCTATTCTACACAATCTCTTGATAATATTTTTTAAAAGAAATGAAACTGAAATTGCATTACACATTACATTGGTATATTATAAATTAATCAATCTAGTTGTTAATGATATTGATTGACAATGATGAAAGGGTCTACACAATTATTATAATATATTCTCAAATATACAATGAATTTCACATAGAAGCGTTTTTGTCTTTTGGGTTAAAATGTAAACAATAGGACATTTTGTTATTGTTTACATACATTCACCTGGTACCTATGAGTTGCGGTTCTTGCGATTAATGGCTTATTCAACAAAAATATAACTAAGTTCTCTTTAGGTAAACAAATTCATAATAGTTTAATAATTAATTATGTTTAAAAACGTAGGAATATTATTATGGCTGAATAGGGAACCATATAATAATATAGGGTTAATGTATGGTGTACTAATATAGTGGCAAACACATGTTTTAATAAACTATAGTATTCTAATATTTTTAATAACTTTATAAAAAATCTCTGCAAATGAAACCAATACTTCGCAATATAAATGTAATAAATGTACATATTTACTGCAAAGTCATGTACCTATGTAATATAATATATTTGAGGGCATTTGTTTCAAAGCTTCCTTCCTTCCTTTCAAACCTTCAGTAAATTTGGTTTATTTATTGAACTGGCGTTTACGTAGTAGCACGCCATTATAATGGTTTTAAAACAAAGCTATTTTTATGAATTCTACTTTAATTTTATTTCAGTTTTGTTATTAAGTATTTTTCTACCATACTTTACTTTCTCCTTTACCGATTAAAAGTGGGTCAAAATAGGGCCTAGCGAACATCAGCCGATATTAATATTATATTTTTTTTGACCAAGTGCAAAATAATATGGTGTATGTAACAATTAGAGTGTGCTTTAAAGTATAGATCACTATATATTTTTTCTATTACCATTTTTAAATAATCATAATAATATTTTTTTTTAAAACGAAATATTCCATTTGCGATTTACTTACTTTGAGACTAGTAGATAGATAGCTTCGTTTAATAAATCAACAGTACCTAGTTAGAATCTTATTGAGTTCGAAGCCCAACGGTAATTTGAATCCGAATCTCAAATTAAATAAATTTTCATTCATTAGTAAAATTTTCATTTTCCTGAAAAATCATCAAAAATGTGTTTAATCTATATAGCAAGGAGCAATAATAATTAACTAAGGAAATGTTTTTGTATATTCAATAATATTAGACCATTTTTAACATATCATTTAAACGGAGGCAAATATTTAGAATTATTGCGGACAATTCAAAAACAAAAAAAATCAAAAGTTATTGAAGATCTTCAGATATTCTAAGTCATCAATAAAACCTTCCATTTTAAATTATAACAACATTACAATATCACAACGTGATAACTACGGTGACCACCCGATCGGAAAGGGAGAAGGGGGCGTAGGCAGTGACAAAGAAAACCACATGTCGTTCACAAATAGATTACGTGACACTCAAATGTTTCGTTCCACCTCAGGTGAATCATATGAAAAATATCATCCTGAAGTGTTGTCGAGCTTTTTTTCAAATGTCTATATTACAGCGGAGTACCTACCCGACTGAAGTAAACTCGACTGGAAGATGAATGAACTCCAATTTAGAGACTGCAGTAAATGTAGTGAAAATATATACAATTCGAAAACAACAATGATGCATAATATTTAAAACCGTGTCAAAAAGCTCTATTCCTTTTTCCGTTGGGTATTTTATTTAAAACATTTGCAACAATAGGTATTAGTACATATAGTCTAACAGTAACTATATTACACATTGCATATTATTATGTAATCGGTTTAGCTATTAAAAAGTAAATTAGTGAATTTATTATTATGTTTACAACTTGACGTGAAAAGATATAAAATTTTCTATATGAAAAACAAAGTAATCCATATGATATTTGATGTAAATACATGACAGCGAAGTTCTTTGGACATTTCCACGCGTCAGTACACGGGTTCTGATGATGATGGTATTAAAATTCATTAAGTAATTGAGTGAGTTTCAGTGTTAATGTAAAAATTTTACGTTTTAATAATAAATGTAAATGTATCCCAATTATCAGTATTGTTCATTTTCTCTTTATTTATATGTAAGATACCTACCGTACATAATATTATATGTTTTTAATTATTATGGTAGTAAATAAAAATTTACATTTCAATGTAATATTGCCTAAATAGTAATAGCATTTTCACACCTACTCGTAAATTTTTAGCTTTTTTATTCTGGTAATTATGAACGCCCTCACCCCTGATATGTCAAAGCTTTCATGGAAGCTTTCAAAAACTTCTTGTTATTGATGCCGCCTGATATAATTTCGTATATTAAAAAAAATAATGTACGAAGTAATTCATTTGATGTGACAATTTATTTTGCCCAAGTTCATCATTTATATATTTTTAATGTGGGAGGAGAATTCAATGTCTGGCAAATATATAAATTAAGTATTTATTATTATCGTTACTTACGAGAATTTCGTGTAGGTATACTGAAGGTTGTTTCAAATAGTTGTATTTTTAGAGTTGTAAGTTTATAATGGAAAGCTAAGAACTATTATTATGTTAGGTAATTTTAATTGGATTCAAAACACATCGATTGAAAGGTGTTGAAAGGTATAACCTAGATAATGTATAAAATTAAGAATATATTGTGGTCTGCTGGGAGGTAAATCTGAAGAATGTCAGATTGCGTAGGAAATTATATTATATGTTCTTGTCTTGGTTTAAATTATTTCGATTTGAGTGTGCAATTGACTTATGTTTTAAATTAAAACATTTTGCCATCTGTATTCGCCATGATTTATAATTTATGATGTTATTATTTTTTATATACGAGGGTGGGTCAATAATTCCTTAGAAAAAAAGCATTAAAACAGTTTTTATTTTTGTATTTTTTTTTTATTTCTCAACATAATCTCCTTGGAGCTCAATACACTTGGTTAGACGTTTCTCAATTTTTTTTAAACCGTCAGAAAAATAAGTTTTCGGAAGGTCCTCAAAATAAGCATTTGTCCGATCGATGACTTCTTCATTTGAAAAAAAACGTTGTCCACTTAGCCATTTTTTTAAGTTTGGGAAAAGGAAAAAGTCACTGGGGGCTAAATCTGGCGAATACGGTGGGTGGTCGACCAATTCGAACTTCAATTCTTCAATTTTAGCCATTGATCGTAAACATGTGTGAACACGGGCATTGTCCTGATGAAAGAGGATTTTTTTTCCTGTTTAAATGAGGCCGTTTTTCTTCAATTTTGTTTTTTAGCTGGTACAATAAAGATGCATAATAATCCCCTGTTATTGTTTTTCCTTTTTCCAAATAGTCAACGAAAATAATTCCACGTGCATCCCAAAATACAGTAGCCATAACCTTACCAGCTGATTTTACGGTTTTCGCCTTCTTTGGACATGGTTCGCCTTTCGCAATCCACTGCTTTGACTGTTCTTTCGTCTCGGGAGTATAGTGGTGTATCCATGTTTCATCTACAGTCACAAAGCAACGAAAAAATTCATCCGGATTGCGTTGCATGAGCGACAACAGGGCTTTAGAGGCCACCACCCTATTGCGTTTATTGTCGACTGTGAGCAAACGCGGCACCCATCTTGCAGAAATTTTTTTCATGCCCAATTTGTCATGTAAAATAGAAATGACTCTACCTTTTGAGATCCCTGTAACCTCAATTATCTCACTCAACTTTAATTTTCGGTCACTTAACACCATATCGTGGATTTTATTGATCATTTCTGGTGTAGTCACCTCTACAGGACGTCCTGAGCGTGGTTCATCCTTTGTTGATGTACGACCACGTTTAAATTCATTTAACCAGTTATAAATAGTTGCAAGTGGCGGAGCAGATATGCCGTGAACTAAATCCAACTCATTTTTTATTTCCTTTGCTGTTAACCCTTTTATATTAAAATGTTTAATAACAGCTCTAAACTCAATTTTCTCCATTTTCCATTTTTCCATTTTCCACAAGCAATTTTTTTTTTTAAATGTACGAGAAACACACAACAACCCGACCAATCTGATTGAAACTTCGCAGCATACTGAATCGGTAGTGCCGCTGCATGAAAACAAACCGCTTACAGTACTAGTCGCGCCACCTGTCGGCTTTTCTAAGGACTTATTGACCCACCCTCGTATTATTTTTGAGCTCTCACTCTGTCGAGGTATCTTGTAGTAAGTAGCCAAATCAGCCGACAAACACCAAAACCTTATATGTGGTGAGAGGTCATACCACACATACAGTATCCACCGCACGTAGTACTCGTATAAGTTATCGAAGTTTTGAATATACGTAATATACTGTTGCCTTTGAGCTTTTATGAGATACCATGACTCGATACTGGAAAGCAGCACCAGTGACGTCCCGTGGGGGTAGGCAGATTGAGCGTCGCTTGGAGCGGCAGTTACTCGAAGGGCGGCAAGTCGATGAGAATCGTTTGGTATATAATATAGAAATAGCAACCTAAACTTATTAATAACGAAAATATCTTTCCATTAAAAAAAAATCAGCTCACCGGTTGGAAACAAAGTGTATTAATTGACATAAAAGGTTTAACAGGAATGTAATTTTTTGTCGAGTTCGCGATGTCTAGTTTACTTCCGTTGCCCTTCGACGTCCTTGGTGACCGACATATATTCATATGAAACGACACATGCACGAATGATAAAAAATACTGTATACAAAAATGGGGCGGCATTTTGGCGCTGTCCAGAGGCGGCCTTTTTTTCTAGGGACGTCACTGAGCAGCACCGTCAAATAAGGCTTATTAATTCTAACATAATTATTAATCAACTAACGTGAATAAAAAAACATATTTTGTGACACTTTAATCTACACTATAGTATTTTTCAGATAAATAAATTAATTATATTACTAATAAGAAAGCGTATATTTAAATGGGTATAATTTAAATAATATATGCCTTGGAATAGATGTAAGTATTTCATCTCCTTGGGTAGTATAACTGTGGTTTAATAACGCTTTTCAGATCAGCTTTCGGGAAATTATCCATCATATCTATTCTACCAGGACAGAAAGAAGTAGAAAAAATAAACACGTAACATTTATTTATTTAAGAATACAAAACATTGTGGACATAACAAATCTAAATTCAAGACGTACACAATATGAGATTTACATTATAAGTCAAATATTATTACCCTCACAAGAGAGAAGAGAATATAGAAGAAAAAATATATAATAACAATAATAATAATAACAAAAAATAAAATAAAATCAAAACATACTTAAGTTAATACACAAAAATAAAAATTTTGAAAACAAAAAACATACAATTTTATACAAAAAATAAAGTTTCAAAAACAAAATGCATAAGTACATCCCTGAAAATGTCCATGTCTATAGGGAGCGCATTTACTAATCTTGCACCCCTCGCTAATGGTGCCTGATAGTCTGCGTACACATGTAGAATGCGTAAAAAATAGATATTAAAACAATACTGATTTTTAGGTATTAAATGAATTAATCAATGTATTCGCTATCATCATAATTAGTACAAATTTATTCAAGAGTTTGTTTGGGTTAACAAACATTTTCGTAAATGCTGCACCTTTATTACGATAATGTGTTTATTTTACTTGGAAGACTAAGTTGTTTACCAATTTCATTAGCTAGCTGGAAATCAGTGGTAAAGCTTATAAGACGTGACCGAATCTATAATCGTTTATGTTGGCCGATCAATTTGTAAAGTTTAGCTAAAAGCTTACCTACGCGATACAACTGAAGAATAATCGGTCACTTTATCGTTATTACGTTACGTATGTTTAAAAAAATCCCATCCTTTAAATCCACGACGGAGCAGACTTTTTACAGATGTCGGTGATTTCCATTCGCTCAACATAATATTGTATACATCAGCTGTTGAAACTAAATACACATATTATTATGTGATGCCTCATATGTCATTAACATAATAGCATGTAAATTTTGCTAACCGTGGAATTCGACTCCATGACTCATGGGTCAAGACGTGAGTGTTCTGGCCTTGTTGTGCATGAGAAAGAATCAAATATTACAAGTACATTATATTTGAATGAATTGCATTGATACAACATAATATTGCATATTATTATCGTTGTTTCCCTCATGTTTATAGGCATTTTACATAACATTTGATTAATTCAAAAAAATCTAAAATTAAATTTGGTGGCGCTTTTAGTAGTGGACTGTAATTATAAGGATGCTGTTGGGTTACAGATCTAGAGGGGCTTACACAGGATGCCAGACACTGACCTTTTTATGTTGCGAGGGCTGGCGCGCGGTGAAGCCGGTTCGGTGTTCGCGCACTCACGCACTGGTAAACGGACGGTTCGGAATGTCACTCTAATGGTTTCACTTGTTTTGGGATGAATGGTGATGGCAAGTTCAGAATAGATGATAGACGCGACGTTCGCTCAAACCGTATCAGATTTCGTGCAACGAAGGTCAAATAAATATGCGTTTTGAGTCACTCGGTAGTTAACGACGGCTAAGCTATAACAAGTCCGCACACGACCGTTTTCTTGATGTCACTCGAGCTAACTCCATTTTATTCAATCACGGTCGACTGATGACCCGTAATTTCTCGTCCTCTGGTCTTGTGACAATAATAAATAAGAGATTTGGAAGTAGGCGGGAAGAAAGAAATGGGGGCTAGCATATTTGGCCCAACCAAAATTCTTATACAAATAACTTTGCTCATTTTCCTAGAAATTTTGATTGAAACGTTAAAAAAACATTAAAATTTATTAGGTTATCGTTACAAATAAATGCGTATCCAATTATTTTTAATATTGACAGATTATACAAAAAATTGTCCCACTCTATTAACAAATGAGAGCTATAATATATAACCTGGAATAGCTTCCCAAACATACATATTTTTTAAGTCCTTGAAGAAGTTCTAAAACTTAAATCAAGTGGGATTCAATCCTACAATTATCGCATACTAGTCATGTTCTTTACCAATTAAGCTTAACAAGAGACTAATAAACAATCTCAATTGATTATTCAGTTAAAGACTATAAATGTTATGTGTTTTTAATGATTTCATTTAACTACATGTAGCAAGCATTCTTTCATTATACTGCTGATGCCCATCAGTTTAACGTTCTGATTAGCATTTTATTGTTTCTGGAGCTTTAAATATAGAATATCGTTCAAAACCTGCATAGCACCACGATATTGTGGCAGATAGAAACAGAAACGCTGGAACATATTTATCTTATTTATAAACACTGATGGTTTTATTTGACTTAACTTTGTAATATATTTAAAAAATATATATGAAGCTGAACATTTTTTGAAGAAAGATATTAAGAGAAATCTTCTGGCGAGGAAGGTATATCCATTAAGTATGCCAGTGGGGAAGGGCGGAGGTAGGCTGTTAAGATCCGACATAAATAGTGCACACTAAACATTATCAGTAATACTTATTCGTTTTCAGATGTAGATGAACTTGCAGATGGTGCTGGTTAGTTTTTAAAATTCATTTACACCCTCTCTATCCGGCCCATTATAGTTTAAGTATGCTATGGGCGATCTGACAAAAATATTGCACAATTTTTCAGTCATACCTATTTTTTTCGTGGAATTAAGAATACATGTTACAAGTGGTTTTATATAGTTTTTTTAAAATCATTAAGCCCTGCCTAAACCAAACCATAATAGATAAAAATTATTCTTCTATCTATTAAATATCGAAAATGGTGTATGATTTAATGGCATACTTTTAAATATTTTATAGATAGACGAATGTTTTTGCCTATCACCATCTGAAAATTGTAGGCTTAGTTCAATGATAACAAATATGTTTGACTAACAAAGTTTAGTGTGAACTGTTTATGTCGGATCTTAACAGCCTGCCTCCACCCTTCGCCACTGAAGTATACAGTAATCCCCCTACCGAACAATGAGAATGTGAATATTTGAATCCAGGACATAGTTCCAAGTGTTAACCCATAATAACATACTGTGGAAGTAAATCACCATTTAAATTTTAAGACAGAAGGAAAATAAATAGTGATGTATCGTTGAATTTTAAATGAATATTATAATTTAAAGTGATAAAACAGTATTTTTTATGAAAATATTAAAATTCTAAATATTAAATAAGCGAATACAATATTTCACTTTATTGTGCCACCCAAAAGTTTATGATCGTATTATTAACAATCGTATCGGAACCCTTTTGTATTTAATAATCTCGAAATAGCCGTTTGGGTTCATCGCGCCGTGATGTGGTTCTTTCCGCAGCTTTCAAAAGCTCACGAAAGCTCCGCTCGGCTTCCCGGCATTCCTTCTGCCCAGGAATACCAACCACATGTCCAGGGTTTTCCATAATAATCATTTTCACACTCATTCTATATTGGGAAAATTCCGCGATGCTGTTTTCAACTGACATCGGAAATTCTAAACTATTCTTTGAATGAACCTTCGTAATAGATGCCAGAATGTAAGATATTCAGTGTGTCATTTTTAATAATAATTTAGTCGGTGATCACCTTTACGTCATGTCAAACGTCTTTCCTTTACAGGCAACATACTCTATGAGTATGAAGAATGGATATAGACTGTTAACATCCGACATAGATAGTATACCTACATTAAACGTTGTCAGTCAAACGTATTTGTTTTCATGTTAGGTAATACTATCGACCGAAGGTACTTGATGGAATTTGAATTTAAATTCTAATGGATTTAAGTTTTGCACTGTTCCACTTGAGTATTGAACTAAGAAAAACTATAGTGTGCCAATAGTATTTTTTAGTTTTCAAAATTCAATTAAACCCTGTCTAATCCAAGCCATAGTAGATAGCAGTCAAAAAATATTCGTTTATCTATAAAATAACTAAAATTATGTCATTAAACCAATCATAATTCAAAACATTCTATAGATATTTTGGTGTAGGGGCATAATGAATTTAAAACAAAACTATATGTATTATAGTTTTAATGTGTAAACAAATAAATATGACCGAAAAGGTGTGCGCTTTTTTTTCGGATCGCCCATAGCATACCTAAACTATTATGGTTTGGTTTAGGCACGGTTTAATTGAATTTTAAAAACTAACCAGCACCATCTACAAACTGTATTCTTAGTTCAATAAAAACAAATAATCATGACTGACAAAGTTTAGTGTGGACTATTTATGTCGAATCTTAACAGCTTACTTCCACCCCTCGCCAATTGAACATAAGAATGCATCATATTATGGTACAGTCATTGAATATAACATCATTGGGTACAGTGAACCATATAAGGTTATTAAGTTATTAGAACCAATGTGTAGGTGATTCTAGACTTATGCAAACTCACCTGAAATTTGTTTCCTACTTACAATTAAATGAATGATAGTAAAGAAAGGCAATTATTGGCATTTGCGTTAGAAATCTGAGCTTTTTCCTACTGAATGGTTATTAGTTATTCGTCAGTTTCAGAGGTGTGGACTCGACCTTAGAGCTTGTTTGTATTGTTATAGTAGTATTGCTTATTATGGAATTATGTATTCTTAGTTATTTTGCGAACTACTTCTTAAATCTTATGATCTTATAAGAAATTGTGGTACTTTGAATAGAAAAATGATATGTAGGTATATAATATGTGTATTTAAATGATTGGTTACATAGGTTTATGGTGTATACCGCATTATAAGTAATATCTACATAATATTATTATTAAATATTATCATCATCGTGTTTAAAGAACCCACGTTGGCCTAGTACGTAGAGCAGTCGTCTTAGTATCTTTGCGCACAAAGTGTGACTCGTCAAAAAATGCAAATTATTTTTCAATATGAATTTGGTCCAGAAAAGAACCCAGTAGGTTAGACCAGTGCTCCGCAACCGGTGTGCCGCGGTGCAATAGCCAACTTTGCGTACATGGCTGGTAATATATTTGAGCACCTGCATGAACTTAATAATATAATGCAAGGTCAGAATGAAAATATATTGACGTACTCTGATAAATTAGAAGAATTCAAAAATAAACTCGAACTTTTGCAGAAGGAGTTAAGACAAGGATCTCTACAAATGTTCCAAAGGACCTACCAGACCACAATTGAAAATAAGCAATCAATTTTGGATCCGTCTCAAAGACATTTAACTTTGCTGCAAAAGAAATTTCATCAGTACTTTCACACAATCAATGCGACTGGATACGAAACCCTTTTGCAACCAATGCCGAAAATTCTATAGAAGCGCTTTTCCTATAAATTCGAGAGGAATTTGTTGAATTGATTAACGACGGGATGCTAAAACTAAACTTCGCCGATGTTCCATTGGCTATTTTCTGGATTTCGGGATTTTCAGGCCGACTTGGGCCCTTGAGAGGATCTTGACTTGGGGTCCCCCTTCAGGATGTGGGGTCCATGTTTTGGTGTATAAATTTTTTTACGTGTTGTGTGCCGCGGAATTCTGGGAAGACCTTTGGTGTGCCGTGGGTGGGAAAAGGTTACGGAGCACTGGGTTAGACGAATGGCTAACAACTATACACTCCGATAAGGATTTTAATATTACTTTTTATTTACTACCTTTATCAAACTGAATATTTTTCAATACAGTCAAGATTTTCCGTTGACCACCTTCACGATTTTACATCCTTCGTTTCAAGTTTTACTCGGAGAGTCGCAAGAGAACTTTATAAGGTTCGAACTGTATACTATAATAATGCGCAGATTCAGTTTATACTTGGTTATCATCTGTATTAACGATTTAGGCATGCTTAATATAATACTTTGTGCAAATGTATGTACTTAGCAACCCAATACACATGAGTGAAACGAATTGAACTTGGAGAAACCGTCATCCATCAGTAGATTAATTCATACTGATGATGATGACGATTATAATATCATTCTGATAGTTTATAATATATCCTATTAGATTATTTCATGAAGCTACATTTTGTGAGGTTAGCATATTTGATAGTACAACTAAAATTGATCTATTTTTCTAAAATTATTTAATTATGGTGAGGATCAGATATAGTTATATTTTTTGGCGTGGTGAAGGTGTGATTAAAAGAGACTGGCTGGAGGTTACTCATATGAATGTAGGAGCGAGGGTTTATTACTGCGTAACGGTATAGAGTTGGAACTAGAGTAAATGATACAGGAGTTATGTTAGCGATCCGAGGCTCAGTGGAAGTGATGCTTGGGTCCCAAGTACTGTAAGAGAATGCTTTCGAGTAAGGCGCGTCGAGAGAGTGCCCTGTTCCGAGGCTTGGTGGAAGTGAGTACTGTGTGGTGTGATACTGAGACTTAATATGATCTGAGGTGAGCTCTGTCTGCGACTACCTATCAATTATGACTCGCTATTTATATACTAATATGAATAGGTATTTGGTAAATTTCGAGTATAAATCTGCTGGCATCCGTCGCATCTTTGCAACTTCGTGGCGTTTCGAAGTCACGCCTGTAGAATATGCTAATTGAAGATTCGGTTATTGTGTGATAATTGAATGACTCGCTGACTATTGCATTGTTGTAATAACGCTGACATGGCCCGAGGTTGTTGCTCGCTACATTTTAATTATTAATACAATTTTTCTGTTGTTTTACATGTACATTTCCCATTTTCTCTTTAATATTATATATTTATTAAATATATTATGTGCTTTAGTCTGTTTTGTTTAAATTAGTATATATTATTATCTACATGCGCATTTTTACAGTGTATTTTAGTTCATTGACCAATAACCGTTATGCCAGATTAATATTTCTGAATAAATAATTTAATGAATACGACGTGTCGTAAAATTTTATTTATATTATGTGGTAAATGCAAACTGATTTTATTATATTTGAAAAACAGAATGGAGATAAAATTAAATTCTTCGACAACAGTGATTTAGACGTGTGTTGTTTTTCATTTTATGGTTCGGTAACCCTAATTCTGCAAAGTTATTTTCAGAATGTCTCCAAAAACCTAGTGAAAGTTCTTCTCTAAAAGACTCCAGGCGAGAGGGACTTCCCCTCCTCCCCGAACATCTAAGAATACAATAAAGTAGCCAAACGGCGAGTATCGGATTATTTCAGATTCCAGAAACGACAATCCCGTTTGGCCCGGTCTGAAATATAGCTGGAATGAGTGACTGGAATGAGGCTTTTAATCGGATTCTTAAACAATATCCTAATGTTAGACTCAAAGCCAACAAGTATAAATCAGGTCAAGAAACTAAAAGAAACGGTCGTGAAACATTATACGCCTTTGAATCCATATCAATTATCGAGTTCAATATTCAAATAAACATTCCTATTCTATATATATATATATTAAATTTTATTTAATTAAGCAAGACATTTTTTTTGAATTCTTAATAACCATGTCCTTGCTGGTTGTTAGTAATTTTGAACAATCACAAACACCCAGGCTTTGAGAAATATACATAAATATTGTGTCCTGACCGGGAATCGAACCCAGAACTCCTGGGTGGACGGCAAGCGCCTAACGCACTGCACCACGAGGGTCGCCAGACTTTGCAGTTATACATTTAAAACGCGCAATGCATGTCATGGAAAATTAAAAATAACGATAGTAAATACCAGTGGCGAAGTGTGGAGGTAGTCTGTTTAGATCCTTCATAAATGGTGGGCAGTAAACTTTGTCAGTCATAAGTATTTGTTTTCATTAAAATAAGACTACAATTTATAGATGGTGTTGGTTAGTTTATAAAATTCAATTAAACCCTGCGAAAACCAAGTCATAATTAATAGATAGTAGTCAAAAAAATCTGATCTAAAATTATGCAATTTAATCATACATAACTTTGAATATTTTATAGATAGAATAACATTATTATCCATATATTAGAAAAGCCTTAATGAATTTTAAAAAATTAACCAACAATATGTGTAATATGTATTCTTAATCCAACGAAAACAAATAAGTATGAATGAAAAAGTGTGCAAAATTTGGCGTATCGCCTAAACTATTAAGGTTTGGTTTAGGTGGGGCTTAATTGAATTTTAAAAACTAACCAATACCATCTGTTTGTAGATTTAGTTGAATAAAAATAAATACGTCTTCTTCTTTCTTCTTTTGCCATATCCGCCCCTTAACTGGAGCATATGGACACCACGCGGAGCTCGCCAGTCTTCTTGCTTCGTTCCAGGTGAAACCAGCATCCCGTAGCTCCGCCGTATACACTCTGTAGATTGTATTTAGCGGCCTTCCAGGACGCCGGAATCCGGTCGGCTTGAAGAACAGGCAAGCCAGGTTGAAGTTCTCATCTGGCATCCGCAGCACGTGGCCGAGCCAGGTCCAACGTCGCCTCTTCACTTTCAGCATGATGAGAGGCTGCTTGGTGCGTTCTCTTATCTCCTCGTTGCTCCTAAAGTCATACCACCGCACACCCAGTATTCATCGCAAACATCTGTTTTCGAAGCTCAGTATGCGGTTGCTCTGAGCCTTCGTAAGGTGCCATGATTCGCTACCGTAAAGCAGCACCGTCAGAATGCAAGCATCGAATAGGCGGCATTTGGTTTTGACCGAGTACAATCGTGAGTCCCAGACATTCCGCATCGAGTTGAATGTTGCTCCAGCCATTCCCATTCGGATAGCGAGCTCTTTCTGCAAAATGCCATCTCCCGTGATGTGTACCCCCAGGTACTTGAAGCTGTCGACGCTCTCGATGTTTTGTCCGTCGCTAATCAGAGGGAAATCTGGATCAGGACAAGCACAAATAAATACATATGACTAACAAACTTTAATGTGAACTTTTTACGGCGGATCTTGCTGGCGGGCCTGCCTCTACCCTTCGCAACTGGTAAATACCTAACAATATGAATTTTCTTTTAAATTTTTTCTATCAAAAAGTTATATGCGGTTTTGCATATGACTCTATTGATAGAGAAGCTCTCTGGAATATATTGAAAGAATTTGAAATACCGTCAAAACTTATAAATATAATAAAAGTATGCATGGACGGATCCAGAAGTAGAATTCATATGCAGGGTAGTGTATCAGAATCTTTTGAGGTGACAGCAGGACTAAAACAAGGCGACTCCCTATCACCAATGCTGTTCAACTTAGCTTTAGAGAAAGCCGTTAGAGAAGCTCTGAAAGCAGAAGGTGGAGTTACCCTGAATGGGTCCCATAAAATATTGGGCTACGGTTGATTTGGTGGTGCTCGGAGAATCTGAAGAAGAAGTCAGAGATATTTTTACTCCTCTGGAAGACACAGCGAAAAGGTTGAACCTACGAGTAAATGTGGGAAAGACCAAGTATTTGAAAATGACAAGAGGCACTGAACCCTCTGGAAACATTGGAATAAGAAACTCCTCGTTCGAGAGAACCTCTCTCTTCAATTACTTGGGCTCCAACATTACCTCTAAAAATGAAATGTCCCTAGAGCTCGCTGACCGACTGAGAAGTGGAAATGCAGCGTACTTCTCACTGAGTCGTCTGTTCAGGTCCAAAATGCTGTCCATCAAAACGAAATTCCGGGTGTATAACGTAGTCATCAAACCGATCGTCATGTATGGATGTGAAACGTGGGGTTTAACGGAAAAACAAAAAAAGGCGCTCCAAGTGTTTGAAAACAGAATCCTCCGGAGAATACTTGGACCCGTCAATGAGAACCACCGGTGGCGCATCCGCACAAACGCTGAGCTCTTCGAATAATACCAACCTAGAATTACTAATATTCTGAGGCCAAGAAGGCTCAGATGGGCGGGCCACGTTGTACGATCTGAAAGATCTAGAACTCTCTATAGTATTTACAAAGGCACACCAGCTGGCACTCGACCTCTTGGCCGCCCTCGACGGAGATGGGCGGACAACATTCAAAGGGATGCGGAAAGGCTGGGGATAATCAACTGGGAAGAGAGAGCGCTGGACAGAGATGCCTGGAGAAACGTTGTGCAGTCGGCCATGGACCTGAACGGCCCCTAGCGCCAGTTTAATAATAATAATCAAAAAGTTACAATACCCACTCATTAAAACTGCACACTCTACATCTACGATTTCGTTTGCCGTTACCATTAGGTTATTCTTATTCTCAGTACTAATATATGAATAATTATTATTATATTTTTAACTGCAGTAAGTATGACTGTCCAAATGTGTAAGATTATTGGGGTTACCCATCACTCCCCTTCAGCCAACAGACACTTTTCGCCACTAGTAAAGAATTTATTAAAATTTTCAATAATTTAAGTACGTGTCGTATGTAAAACAACAGAAAATGATTGCCTAAAGACCCATATAAAGGTGATATTTATATTATTATTATCATTATTTTCAAATGTGATCTTTCATCGTTTCAACCTGGAAAGTGCCGTGAACAAGTTAACTTGTCAAAGTTTGTATGCACTGTAAAGCCACAAACGAGATAACTTGTGACTTCATTGTCAACATCACGTACCTATATTTTCTGTCTATTCGTGTATTTAGGATAATATAAATTCTGACTCAATTGACAATATTTATTTTATTCCAAAAATAGCTGTCGTAAAATTTGGTTGTCAGTGAAAAGGTTAGACGTAAAGTGTTTAACCTGGAGGGCTCTCGTGATACAGTGCGTAAGGCGCTGGCCTTCCACCCGAGAGTTCTGGGTTCAATTCCTGGTGAGGACACAATATTTATGTGTTTTTCTCAAAGTCTGGGTATTTGTGATTGTTCAAAATTACTAACAGCCACTTATAGTGCAAAAACATCTTCTTGGCTACGTGTTAAAACTGTGAACTAACTTCACGCACTTTCATTATAAACTAACAAGCTCCTCCCATTCAGTTAGACAACAGCACCTAGAAGCGTAGCCAAAAGGATGTTTTCGCACAGTAGTACGAGGACAAAGGAGGAAAAAGCAAGGACGTGGTTATTAATAATTCTAAAAAATGTTTAATCTATGTGTGTTACCAGTGCTCGCATATTATGTGAAACATGGACCCTTAATGTAAGTGAAATCAAAACATTACGAGTAAAGTGATAAGGTACATTTTGGGCATAAGGCGAAAAGACCACAAAATAAACCAAAGGATAAGGAGACAAAAAAGAGTATGCGATATGATAATAGTTGATAAGTATATAAAATGGCAATGGACTGGACATATTGGTCAGTGAGTGGATAGCCGCTTGACAGCTTCCGTCACACAGTTCTACCTGAGAGGCACTAAATGGACTACAGGGACACCCTTAAACCCGCTAAATCTATGAGCTCATAAAGTTCGGATGATGTATGTGACGGCGATGAACTAGGGACCAAGAATATAAGGAGCTGGGGACGGCCTTTATCCACCAGTAGAATTACCCCGACTGATGATAATAGGTAATAACAACAAAAAAAACATATTCAGTAGTGACTAGTTTGTGGTAGTTACGGTTATTAATTGTGAATGTTAACAGTAAAGTTTACAACGTTATTAATACCTACCAGAATTATACATACATAATATTTATTATGTAGCAAATAGCAATCATACCCACAAGATATGTGTGATGTAAAATTGTTTGTTTATCAGCTACCGATAAAGTTTAGCAAGCATATAATATTATTATAATAATAAAACCAACCTCTGTCCACAGTAATTACGTGGACTTTGATTGATGATCGCATTCTCAATTGAATTGTTGTTCGGTCTGGACAGAAGTCACGCCGAAGAATGATAGGTCATCAGCTGTTTTGTCCTGGATGTTCCACCTGGCAAATCACCAGACTCCTGGGCTATTATTGCCGCAGGAATCAGGGGCATCAGCTCTACGCTGCACTTGTTGGACCATGGCCAAAGCAAGTCGGCTGCCGATAGTGAAATACCTGAGGTTTTTTATTCGTTTTGCTTTCTATTGAGCAACAAACATGTTTTGTTTTGACTACAATGCTATTGTGATAATCGAAAGCTTCTGTCGTCTTAAAATTGAACGTTTGTTTATCCGCTGTCGAAGAAAGTTCTTCCTGAAATAAAACATTTTTTTCAAATGATATTTAATATAATAAAAAGTAATATTTCTTTTTCAATCATAACGTTATTATCAAATTACTTTAGTGCCTTCATACAACATTTTCTTACTGAGGAAGAATGAAAAATATTCATGTTTCCTGAATTGATTTTTATTCCCTCCAATATAAACATTTTTATTTCATAATCAGAAATTTTGTTAAGTTAACGAATTTTCTATAAAATCATTTCATAATATGGTTTTTTATAACATCAATAATTTTACTAATCGAAGTGCGTGCAATATGATTAAATATGAAGATAAAGCTTATATTTATATACAGCTAGATATTTTTTCGAATCAAAATCATTGAACCAAAATTTCAATCAGTCAGATTTTATCAATTTTGTGGTAACTCAAATAAGTAAAGTAGTTTGACATTTGATGAACATCTGAAAATTAGTGGCGTGATTTTGAGGCCAAAATATAGGCAATATTTTAAAGACTGATATATAATGTATAAAAATATACTTTTAATACCTATAACTTTTTGTTACGTGATAATCTTATTTATTTTTCAAAAAATATAATTTTACCTTTAGTATGTAATAATATAAAAAATCTATTTCGGTTTCTGATTTACTTGTTAGAATTTATGAAGTCAGTTAAATATTAAACTATAACATTTATCTACATAAGTATTCTTATCATTAAAATCAAGATTACAAAGATTTCTTATTTTTTTTAATATAAGTATAATAATTTATTAAATGCATTTTCTAAAATTTATTTTAATTTTTGAATGTAGAACAATATTGAAAATAACATTATATTTTTTTAAATTTAAGGTTATGGTATACCTACCTAGATTTAAATTCAAATTTTACCTAAATATAACATATAACTATCATTATGCGTGTTAAATTTTTACATCATTTGTAGTTTTTATGGTGGCCTTAATATTATAATATTCTTCTGATATTTTAATTCAATTTTATTGTGAAAATTACCAGATGGAACACTATTTCAAGGAATTTAACTTTTAATGCTCAAATTAGGAAATGTCTCTGGTACATTCTCAGCATTACTTTGTTCATAATAGATAGTTTAATTTTTAAACACATCAAACTCTTGAAAAAATTAAACACTATTTCAACGCAATCAAAGTGAATAAATAAAATAATATTAAAAAAACGCCTTTCAGGCTTGCCACACTGATAAGTTTTGGATATTATTGTTTCATTTATCATTATTATCTTCATTTTATTTATTTAGTCAACGAACAGAATCAATCACAGAGAATAATATAATGAGGATATAGAATAAAAGAATATAGAATAATAGAAGAATAAATCAAATTAAATTAAATCAAATTTTAAATACAGACACAAAAAAATATATTGGAGAGTTGTTGAAAATGTTTAAAAAGAAAAACTGAAAAGTAGTAATCGTAAGAAAAATAGAAAAATTCAGAAAACATAAAAAAGTGTAGGTAGTGAAGACATTCAATATAAGAAAAGAAAAATACGATAAAAAAAGACAATCTAAAAGCAGTCATCCAGATACAATTAGTTGTAAATGTTGGAGCAACTTACAGAAACAAGAGAACAAAACATATCCGCTCGATCACTGTGAGTATTCATGGTTCTACACTCTACAGAGTCAAGCAATTCATATTTTTTTCAATTTTACTTACATCTATTTATCTATTTCGGTATATATTAGGGGTCGTCCAGATATGACATCACACGATTTTGGATATTTAACCCCCCTCCCTCTCCACCGTCACATAACCTTTTACTCCCTGTCTATATTATGTCCCATTTTTGACACCTCCCTCCTAAACGTTATAAAACAGAAAAAAAAATATTTATCCTTAAATTCCCAATCTCCAATATTGTGTTTTCAGATCGTTTTATGCTCTTTGTTTACTTCGTGACGTCACATTTTCTCGGACCACCCCCCGCCCCCCTAGAGCGTGACGTCATATGTGAATGGACTATTATATAAAAAAAATCTCTAACGTTCTAAATCTATGCATAATAAAATTATATGTAGATACAAAATAGTGAAACTGCCTGAAGAATCCTTTAAGTATAATTAAAATCATTTTAGTGACGGTAATACAATATTTAAATTGTGAATTATTTTAAAGGAAAAGTACAAAAAAAGAAACGTAATTTTGTGTTTTATGTGGGTATCTGTCTATCTATATTAAGTTCAGAAAATAAGAGTATATCAATTACCCGTATACCCAATACTTTTCTAAAGAGAAGCACCGCTTTATATCTATCATCGAAAACTATTAAGCTTTTTTCTGGATAGTAACATTGAAGATATCAGCGTAACCTTGCTCTCAAATATTCATCTTGCTAAAAATAAAATAAAAAAACATTATGAGATATTACGAAATAATACTTATTTTCAGCTTTCAATGGGTAATAATTATATTTTAATTACATTTTGTTTGGCCAGTATTTTACAGCTGTCATTGTGACGTTTTGAATATAAATCACTTTGTTTACGGGTCTCGGCTAATTTTCTTCGAGACATTGTCACATTTCGACTATCTTCTGGCTGCGAATCAACTAAACACACTCATACAAAAAGCAACCAACCCATATGATAAGCAAACTTAGATAAATTGGCAATTGTAAAGCACAAGCATAATTAATGGAAGATATCAATAATGCTTAGAGACGTAGTTTCCACGCAATACAAATACATCAAATGTCTAGATTTGTAGGATTTTACAGATTGATTTTTTTTTTAAATATGCAGTGTTAGACTGCCCTAGTACCCCTTTCAAAATATATTAACGACGTACCCCTCTTCCAAGCTACCAATATTTATTTATTTTCAATGTCATATGGGATTTTTTATTGCTCGTGTCAATGAAATCTATATTCAGTATTTATTTTATATTGTCTTTTTCTAATGTTCAAAAATATTGTTGGTATTTCCAACCTAAATTATTCGACGCAAATCCATAATTTAAAAATTTTTGACGATTTATTATCTCATATAAATATCACCTGTGGTGCATAATGTATTACATTCAAATTGCTGGTATTTTTTTTATTTTTATATGAATTTATAAAAATAATAAAAAATCTTTATTTAAAATACTTTTTGTAAAAAGTTTGAATTTAAAAAAGGATATCATGACCAATGTTCCCTGTAAGGTGTGCGCGTGTTTGCGCGCACACCTGCCAAAATGTGTCCGCACACATGTTTGCATCCCCCGCACAGTCCTCATACAAAAATATTGTAAAAGAAAGTTTCCTATACCAGATTTTAGTTTTTCTCGAATGCACGAAACCATGACATGCACATGACAGTAAAATAAATTTACAGAATATGGCTATGTTTACATCAGATAGAGCTGCAAAAATTATCGTTGTTAGTGTTATTATTATAATATGAAATCATTGAATTTAATAAATACTGATACCGCCTAAACCATGGCATCCTCAGAGGATCCAAGGCCATGAGGCTTGAATCATCATTGGGCGGATTCATGCAAACATGAGCAGATCGACTGCGAGACAATTTTCTAGCCCGTAAGCTTAGATGTATGAAAATTTATAGTCACACTTTAGAAACATTTTGTCCAGCGCTACTCCTACCCCCCCCCCCCCTCCTTTCGGAGGTGACAATACTTACCTTAAAAATATAAGTTTTAATGAAAAATAATATGTGTGTGTTTGTGGGGGGGGGGGGGGGTTGTAAATTTACCGCACCGGGTGACGACCCGTCACTGACGGGTGACACCAACCCTAGTCACGCCACTGCTCAGATGCGTTGATGATACGCACACACAATAAAAAAATTAGAGGGAACGTTGATCACGACTCCTTCCAGGTCTAAATCGTATCCGTATAACAAAATCGAGTAAAAGGTTTTTTTCTCCTGAAACATTTTTTTTTGCAATATGTTGGTTAGTTACATTTTGTGCAAGCAGGTCTAACTCGCATCTAATCTGCCTTGCTGAAAGAATATTCTTGATTGAATTCTAAAAAATGTCACACTAGAATATCTACTTACATAATTCAAAATATTTTGAAAGCATCTAGCTGTCAATATAATGACAAATTTATTTAATCTAATATTTAGCTTATTGGTTACTTAACTATTAACAATATTTAAAATAGAGTTATGGCAACTTATGAAATTTATAATAATAGTTTTAAAAACTAATATATTTTATGTTAGACACTCTGTTAGACAAAATTATAGAACTTTCCACAACGCAAAAGCGTGATACCTATACGAGTGAATTTGAAAACTACATTCTAATTTACTAAATCTTCGATTGTTCTATAAAATATAAATGTGAATAACTTGAAACCCTTTTTCACCGTATCAAAACTCGATTCGGTATAAGTAATAGTTAAAACTATGAATTACTCATAAATATTTATAATACCTTCAAAAGAACTAATCAAACAACATTTTAATGGGAAAAATGCATTTTCAATGAAAGTGCATTTTATATCGTTTATTTCTAAATTTAAAAGGTCGTTTAATGTTTTTTGACAAAATCGATTTGTTAAAGTTTAAAATCATTGGTTAAAAATAAAGTAAACTGTTGTTTTTACCACAAACGTTACTCTTAACCGGGTGCCGGACGAAATCCCGAAGGTCGTAATCCCGAATGCTGAAATCCCGATTGGCCGAAATCCCGAAAGCCTAAATCCCAAAAGCCGAAATCCGTAAAAATAAAAAAATACAAACAGTAATGATTGCGCAATCTTAACACTTATCTTGAATTGTGCAAATTTTAGAAGAGAGACAAAAAACCATTTTATTGTAGAACAAATGGGTTTTTTTAACATTTTCCGTTATGACAATTACACTACCTCAATGTTCAGGCCTCATGAAAAAAACAGAAAGAAGGTTAATAGGTCCCAAGATGATTAGCTCAAACTAAGTACCTACCATAGACAGATCGAAACGGCTGCCAGATATAGTAGACATGCCATCGAACGATCTGAAAATCATCCATAACTTTATTTACCTCGGCTTATGTATAATTGTAAACGAGAGTTATGAATCTGAGGTCACTTCATGAAAAGGGATGGCAAAAGCCGTAGGGGCAGGCATAAACAAATTGTGAATGCACTAGATAATATACAACAGTCTAATATGATTGAAGGTTTTCTCCGTGTGTCTTATGCATTTGTATGGAAACGTGGATATTGAACGCAGGGGACAGAAAACGACCAAATACTTTTGGGATGTGATGTTGGAGGGAGATTTTCATATACCTATATACATTTCTATCTTGAAACAACTGTACATCCCAGATAGGCTTTCCACCTTATGCGTTAGGTACATACTCGGTTTCTTTGTCCATAATTCCCACTAGAGCGCCGAAATCTGGAAAGGCAAGCAGTCTCCGGAACAGTCGAAAGACACCGAAGACATGGATGGATACAAACTTGCTAGAGTAACCACGTAATGGAGGCCGCAGAATTATTTAATATACGGAATTTATTAGTAAATATTGGGGGTTTGTGTAGGGTAACGGACATAAGGTCAGTGAATGTCGTGATTAAATATATATCTTGTCAAAGACAGTAAAAAAATATATCAGTACATAGTTGATATAATAAACGACCGGTTTCGTCATTACAGAAGGACATTGTCTACCGGACAAAAATTATTGTCACAACTATTAATACATTTTAAATGGGATAACATATTTCATGGTGTGTCAGTTTCTACAATATGTTTCTTCTTGGACGAAGACGACAGTGATCATTATTAAATAAAACATATGGATATGTATTGATTTATTATATTTAATATTATAGAGCCCGCGGTGGAGTAGTGTGGGTAGAACAACCTCATCTAATTCGGGATATCGCTGTTTTCAATTTACGTGGTCGATTCATAGCGTAGATATAACGGGTTTTGAAGCGAATTCCTTCACCAGGAGACCTCACTTTACCAGCATTAGCCCTGTGAGTATTTTACCTAGTACACCGATAACAATAATTGTGAGTATTGATAGTAGGTATTCAAGGGAAAATTTTATATAGGTATACCTACGTTGATTTGAAATTCGAACGTTTATTTGACTTGTCTGTGATGGTAAATATAAATCTGTAGGCGTATTCTAGAATAATGTTAGCTAATTGCTTTGATCATATTTTGTCGTACCTGTATAAATTGTTGGCGAGAGTCTTGGCTTCATATTTTACGATTGCAATCTTGATGAAGGGCATTAATCATATGTTAACATTTACGCTTGTATATAATATGTTTTGTTGTGCTTGATATTCAATGATGTATGAAAATCATATCTACTCTATAACATAAAAAAAATAAGCTAAAATATATTTCTGTCCTGCTCAAAAAGTATTTTCGCTTGATTTAGGCATTTTCAAAAAGACTTAAAATTTCGTATATGGGATAACAATATATTTTGCGTTATTATTGACTATCGGTTTTTATGTATTAAACCAAGGACTTTAAAATATTAGTAATTAAGATAATTAATATTCCTTGATTTAATACACAAAAACAGATTGTCAATAATAACGCAATTTGATAAGCATTTCGTATATCGCACCCTCGCAACTAAACTGCCACAATCCAAAATCGTCAAACAGAGAAAATCAGCTTTGAAGTTTTTACCTTTCGCATTTTTGTACTGCGTTTTTGACATATGTTTAGATATTGAATGAAGTTTTGACTTGAATTTGATGACTTAGAGATATGAAATTTTCGGTACATATACTATGAACGATAGACAATGAAACGTAGTAATTAACTCAAAACACGTAAATTTGTACTTGTGGCGGTTTAGTTGCGGGGGTGCGATATGACCTACTACTTTTAAGTGTCGCAATTAGTAGCATAATTGGATAATGTACTGTTGGCGCAATACCAGTGATACGGGTTCAAATCCCGTCGAGCATCTTTTTTTTCAAAAATGATTTTTTCTAGTGGGAATATATCTGGGGTGTTTTCAAGTTATCTAATATATCTATCTAATCAATATATGGAATGTTACATTCTAAAAATCTTGTGAATTATTCATTGAATAAAAGAAATGGTTTTTTAAATACCTATTGTTTATGTGATCCTCCACGCTTCCATTTCAAACAGTAAGACCAAATTGACATATCATTTTCGTATTAATTCCAAAGTTTAGGTCATGATTCTATGATATTATTCTAATTCGTGTAAAAGCCGTCACGGCTTTTTCGAGTTCAGGATATATTACTTCAGCTGAGGCACGGTCTAAAACGATCGTGACTACGCGACGCACAGATTGTGCAAACGAAAACATAATTTGTCATAAAAATTCAAAATGCGTCCATTTAATGTTATGTTTATTGTTATTTAAGTAATAATAATAATATATTTATTGACATGTTTTGTTTTTAGAGTAAATACGTAACATTTTTTAGTCATCTTTACACGGTTTAAGAATTAATTTCTCCGACGCCATCACAAAACAAATTTACGTGTGAACAGGTCGACTATCGCTCCCCGACTGGCAACGCATGCAAAATTACGTCCCACCTATAGCTAAAAATTATTTGCCGTTTCACTGAAGTATGCTCTTAACATTTCAATTCAATGACGTTCCCAGTTATCCAGAGTGCAACCGATTTTCACACGTTTTGTCAATACTTTGTTTCTACCTAAAATTCCAGTTGTACCTACTAGTATATCTAAAATGTATCATCTTGACCTTAATTTTTACTGTTTTGACTAATATTCTCATTAAAACCTTGACTTTTGTGACATCTGGTGACAGATGGTCAAATTTTTACAAAGTAAATACACTCCATATTAGGAAAACAATTATTTAATACGGCAATCACTGGCAGATGAACATTTATATTACAACAAACACAGATTAAGATCAAACGGTATAGTATTATCGTATTGACCGTGAGGGACGGACCATAAGAAGACTGAAGGCTTTCGAGATGTGTTTGTATGAGCGTGCCATGAAAACTTCCTAGCCTAATCACATTGACAATGAGGAAGTTTTTACTAAGAACACTTATAAAATAAATATTACCTAGCACATAAAAATGCATACTTCAGTTACTCCACCTCGTAATGCAGGGAACATTAAACAGCATCAGAGGTGTATGTAGAAAGAGATTATATTGGATGTACAATGTCCGTAAGTGACTCAATATCCAAGTTGTTAGTGTTCTGATATGACTGACCCAGAATAAGGAAGTATACTGCAATTTTGTCGCCAACTTTCGATAAAAGACGACAAACAAACGACAATAAAAGAAGAAAATGGTATTGGTTGGGCCAAATATGGTGGCCGTCATTCCTTATTTTCCCACCTACCTCGGATCCTTATGTATTATTGTCGCAAGACTAAGGCGACCTGCAGTTACGGGTCATGAGTAGACCGTGATTGCAAGATACACGTAGTTACATCAAGACAGAGGACGCGATTAGGCTTGTTAAAGCTAATTCGTCGCTAACTGGCACTTGTGAATTGTTCGTAGACCGCTATGCGTATAGGGTGAATCGTCCTTTCGATGTTACAAGCAGTTACATCGAGACAATGGGCGCGTGTAGGCTTGTTACAGCTAAGCCGTCGTTAACCACAGAGTTACTCAGACAAAACACATCTGTTCGGCATTTGTTACACTAAATCTGTTTGAGCTAACGTCGCGTCTATCATCCCTCCTGAACTTATCATTATCATTCATCATCAAAAACCAAGTGAACCCGTGATAGTGACATTCCGAACTGTCCGTTTACCAGTCCGTGAGTGCGTTAACACCGAACCGGCTCCAGCGCGTGCCAGCTCTCTCAACATAAAAGCTCAGTGTCTGACATCCTGTTAATCCCCCACCCCACCTAGACCCGTAAACCACGACCATATTCAAATTACAGTCCACTGCAAAAGCGCCACCAGTTATATCTAGTATCATACTGCTCAAATCGTTTACATACTTCTTCAAAAAGTTTTCGCAATATTTCTTGGTTTACCTCCATACCTTCATGTCATAGAAAAGGATTAGGAAGACATGATACTGAACCGGGCAATAAGTAAAAAAGTATTTATTATAATAAATATATTAGCAATCGGACTTTTAAATATTTATTCAATCAAAAATATATTTCTGAAACATTGCACGTGAATGTTTATTTACGACACAGTTTATCGCTTATTAATAGATATTCAAAATCAGTAATAGATCACCGGTATGTCAAAAAGCATTCATTCATCAGAGATCGAATGTATTAGGTCGTCGCACTGACTGTCGCAACTGCTCGGATATTTTTAGTTCATTTAGTCTTCAATCGAATCGTCTCGCAGAATCTAATCATAGACTCCAACATTATAGCATTGTTATTTATTTTATTTGTTATGATGACTTTGGCAAAGACTCCACCTGTCGTGTGTAATGACTAAATTTAAAATAGTGAGACAGCTTTGTAATCTGTTCGGACATTACTAAGATTTATTTCTAATTTAGACTTGGAAAAAATCCATGCATATTCACTATTGTAGGTCACCAGATTATTATCACTCATGCTGTGACGTGTAATTGCATATTAGTATCGTCAAAATTATTTTTTATGTAAGATGCATTATACACAGTTCTTGTACAGTTCTTATACACATTCTTACCTACGTTATAATCAATGCTCATTATATTTTTTGAATTGTTGCGCAGAAAAATTTAAACCATTTTTCTTCCCCTCCTTTATTCATGTAAGCGCTTTAGAGTCCTAAAACTGAAATAATTAGATTTTTATACAAGTATCTCAAAATTTGGGTGAATCATAACCATTTTTCAATGGATGTATCCAAGTAAATTCACAAATAATCTGATATCTTCTTCTTCTTCTTCTTCTTTCGTTCTCTCATGGATGAGGATCGTAACAACCTTTGAATTTTATCATCTTTTGGGCGACCAAGACTTTTCATCCCCTCGAATAAAGCATGATCTACCTACCTACACTGGACGATACAGGCGTAGATGATAATCAATTATTAATACATTCTGGAAAAAAAATATTTTTTCCTACATTTCCATTAGGTATACGAGTTATTACCCTCTGGAGATCAATGTGATCTGACATGGTCTCACATATTAGAGTTATTTAAACATCAGCAAGATAAGACTTAACACTGATCTCGAAAGATCCAAACTGCTGAAGAAGCCCATGAAAATGACGATTATTTTAAAACTACTTATTTTTTTATTTTTTTAACATTTGTATGCTTACATAATATAATACTTATTAAAACTTTTTACCCGGAGCGGAGCCGGAGCAAGTATTAGGTCCCGGAGCGGAGCTGGAGCGGAGCTGGAGCGGAGCAACTCAAAAAAGGGTCTGCTCCAACGCCCTGAATTTAGATGTGTCTGGTTTTATTTGTAAATAAAATCATATTACATAGTAAAACATATTCTGCACACTTTCTGTTGTAGCTTGTAATTTTAATAAAAAGAAAAATTTTGCATTCTGTATTGTCCATATTTAACATAAAATAAAATTAATATCCGCACGTTTAAGAAAATTGTAGCTTTTTGAGTTATAGCGAATAAAGAAAATCATTTGTTTCAGTTACATAATCATATGTCATGAATAACATTAAACATTCGCTCGGGATGATTTCTCTCTTTCAGTTGGTATGCACACCCGTTATGCAAAATGATGCACTGTCTGCAAATAGCGTCAAATCATACTCGAGGCAAACCCGAGGCACCCGTGAAAAACAACTGAATGACTCACAGACTCATCCCAAAGCCAGAACCGTCTCATGAGTCGTGATTTTATAGCACTAATGGATTACTTCTAAGCGAACTGTAAACGTGTTTAATTAACCAGCTTACAAAATGAATGAATGAACAATGTATACGATTTTACTCATGCAAAATGTCATGCACATGGTCAGAATTAATATAGTTTTAACTCCTTGTTAAAATTGTTTCAAAAACATTATTTTTGTGGTTATTTTACCTTACACGAATTACTAAAATATATGGTTACTGTATGTTGTTGCCGTTTGTTAATAATATACTTAATATATTATTGAAGAGGTGGGGAGGACTGGCGTAACTCTGTTTCACAATAAACCGTATTCTTCTATGTCTCTCGATATATTAATACTACGACGACGAATGGTACTGGATGGAATTTGAATTTAAATTCTAAGGGATTTAAGTTTTATACGATTCCATTTGAGTCGTTTTTTGCGACCCGGGTTTCGCCTTTTGGCATCTTTAGGCACTCACAAAAAACGACTCAATGAAATAGTACAAAACTTATACCCGTTAGAATTTAAATTACGATAATATGTCGATTTATTTCGAATACTATAGAAAAACTAATAACCGATTGTGCCTAAAATATAATCAATCAAAATATTACACATATTGAATATTAGTGAATTCATCGATGAATAAAAAGATAATTATAAATAAACAAGAACCTTTCATTATAAACAATCACATAATTATAAATTTACTATTTGTGGAGACTAATAAATAGAAACTTAATATTGTATATTATGTTAAGACATTACATTTTATCGATAGGTACGATTATGATCTCAGAACAAGTTTAATCAACATCTAGATACTTTTAAAACGTTAAACAACGACAAAGACATCGTAATAGAGCGTTTTATTTGCTAATTTTCAACTAAAAATGTTATAAAATTGTTGAAGTATTGATCAATTTAGATTTTAATAACATAAATGACACAAAAAGTCATTTACAACTTAAGGGGGATCATATATTATACGCCAACAGAGAACTTAGCGGAAAAATACGAAGATTGCAATTTGAGATTTTTTTTTTTGATAATTTACAATTTCAACTGTATTAATTAATAAATATGTATCTAAAAACATTTAAAAAAAATTTTTTTGAAGTCAAAGATAAACTCAAAATTGTAGAAAAATGTGAATTTGTAACATATTCGGTACATAGGTTACGTTATTATGACATTATTTTATGGTTATTTTTATTATTAAAATTTAGTTTATTAGGTTTTCAAATTTTCACTGTTTAGATTTTTGACTAACTCATAGTTTTAATATTTTTTTTATCTATTTTAAAAAAAACATCGATTTTTATAAAAAATATAAATGTAAACTTGAAATCCTTTTTATTTATTTGTTAAATTGTAAGCTTCGTATTTTTCCGATAAGTTCTCTGTTGGCATATATGATCCCCCTTAAACATAAATAATATTTGCATATATTATGTAGAGCCAGAATGAAGTTAATAGATGTACATAATGTAAAAATATATTATTGAGAATACTACATAACTGGTCTGAAAAGTAAAAGATACATGTCCCACCCAGTCCCATTTTTATTTGTAGATTTTTTTCTAATATTTAAATGAATTTCTAATGTATTCCAGTAGTTTCTATTATAATTGTACATTGGCAGTTAACAAAAATAACATATGTGTCGCATGATACTCTTGACCTAAATAAAGCACGTGAATTTTTCACGACTTTCCTTCTGTTTTTATCTAAATTATCGGATTGTTTATAGAAAACCCCAATAGTCCGCTGACATAAAAAAATAAGTGTTTGACCATTACTTGGAAAGTTGGCACTCATTTAATAATATGAGTATTGCTGTATTTTTAAATCAGCGTCGATCGTAGGATAGGTTATGAATGCCTTAATCTGTTGTTAAGCGGATCTTTCGCCAAGAGATGCTCAAATCAAACTGACTTAACGTTCGTTTTAAAATTAATTGAGATCACCCACTCCAAAAGATACGAAGACTTGCTGTTTCACAATTATTTTTATTTTTCCAGATTTAAAAATAATGCTCGAGACATTATTTAAGTTTCATCGTTGGTGTTTCGTTTCATATTTTCTTCGTGATTACTGTCCGACTAGGTGACTCCAAATCTTTTTTATTTGCAAAAATCCTTGTGGCATTACATAAAATCTCAAAGTATCCCTACCATCATATTATATTGCTTACAGCGTAATGTCTTTTTAGCAAAACCCAATATCCGATCAGACATCTTTTGCCTTTTTACTCTGAGCAACGTTCAGCATAATTATTGATCTATTTTCGACCACTTAGAGCGGCGTTTTCATTCATACACCTAACAGAAAACTTTACTACAATTCGAGTGCTTAAAGTCAGACAACGTTATCTACAAAAAAGTGTTTTTTTTTTTTTTTGAGATAACGCTATTTTACATTTACGGCTCAAATTGTCAATTGTCAAACAACGTTGTGTCAATCTTTTCTAATTTCTTATTAAATCGTCAGTAAAGTTTAACGCTAACTACATAAGTTACCCTTATTTTCATATTTTTTTAAAACTATCCCTATAAATTTTAACATCATCATAAGCAAGATAAATGTACAATACACAATAAATTATAAAATATTAACATTAGGTTTTAAATAAACATTTCCCTTGTTGAGTTACAAGAATCTAAAATAACGATTTTTGGCTCTCCTGTAAAGTTGCACTTTTGTAGATAGTGTTGTTTGACACTAAGCCCTCGAATTAGGGCAGTCATATCAAAAGAAAAAAATATCAATTGGGATCGTATCGGAAGAAAAAGGGCGGTATCAAAGTATGCTTGTCTTTGAGGAATTTGTTTCTAAAAAAATCGCAAGATATTGGCATTAAAAGATAGCCCATCTTCAACATATTATATTGAGAAAATATTTTTTCGAGGAAGGAATGAAAAAGTCACGCGTCACCCTAAAATACAAGACTATTTACATTAACTACCATTTTAGTCTAAAACTCTATGGAACTACCTACTGCATAATTTTATTAATTCTATGCATTGATAGATGTTCTATTGTTCTATAAGACTGACTGTCATGAATGCATACATGCAAAGATAATTTTGAAATAAATACTTATTCACGTGTAGTGCCGTACAAGTTATTTTCATTTTACCACGTTTTTCTTAGCTCGTATTCTTGTTTGTCCGCTGGTTGTTTATCCAGTACAAATCTTGCAATCGATTTTTAACTAACTTCCCAACTGGCTAGACATTTGAAACTTTTAAAATATATCAGAACACGATGCCAATGCACTACTTTAATACTTTTAGCCATCTTTAAGTAGAATTGAATTCATTTTCAGTTAATTCTGTTTTGTATGAAAAGTTATTTCGGAAGAAATCCGTAATTTAATCCACAATTATTGGTTGCTAACAATGACATATTAACATTGGTTGTTAAGCAACTAACGTTGCTAGCTCCTATCAACTAAATTATTAATATATATGTGCGTTACTATGGAAATCAAAATGACATTTCAGTATTCTATATTTTTTGTTTGTTGCAAAATAGCAAAAAAATGATTTATTGACAATTACCTTATTTGTCCTAAATTATTAATACATAGAATTGTCAAGTTTATATGATTCAACAGAAATTTAAAAACGTGGTGTATAAAAAGTTCTTTTTATCTTGTAATTATTGTTCCATAATTTGTCGCCTACTTAGAATGTGCCACCTCTACGGAGCATTACTACCATGGTTACTAACTAATATTTTTTATATACTATATTTTGGTAGTGGCCCTACGAGATATTTTAATACTATATTCTAAAACTAATGTGCACGTCAATAAAACACACTTAACAATAAATAGCATAGTTCGAATGCAAATCAATTTATTACTGTAACTGAAACATTGTCGTGCAATTTTTGTACGATTTCACAAAAACTTAAGAAATACTGCGTAGTAGGTGGCGATCATTACTGGCAATAATTTAATTCATATATTTCTTCTTAATATGTAATTCTTCAAAATCAACTGTGGCGCGATATCTAACCAAATTTTGATAATGTTTAGTATTTAGTTAAAATAATATATAACTTATCGCTGGGTTAGCAGAATCCCAGGTGTCTGTGGAAACCTGGTTGGAAATCACTGGTCTTGCTTTATAATTTATGGAAAAGTACATTTCACATTAGCATTGTAAACCGAAGTTTTTTATCAAACGAATTCTTGGACGTAGGCTATTAAAGAAACGACCCATCGCGATAACTTAAGTATATGAAACAATATTACAAGCGAGAGCGTACTGGACATGTCTTCAAGAATTACAATAAATTGGTATGTGCAATTTTAATATATCTCTTATAAAAATAAAAACTGTAATAGTAATTTTATAATATTTTTTTCTAAACTAAATTATAACTAAGTAGATATATAAATTATATTTAAACCAAATTGTATAGGTACCTACATATAAACATATATAAATAAAAAGAGAAATCACCAAAACTATACTAAGTAAAATAAAATTCAATATGTATTTTCTTTCTTCACTTAATTCAAAACAATCATCAAGATCATTACTAGTTTAAAACACTTCAATATAACATTGTTAACATATGTTGAGAATGATTGTCCCATTAAACCGAACAAAAACATTATTGGTCATTATTAAATAATGTGAAAAAGTATTAGATAATATATGTTATGTTTTATTTTAATTAAATGAATGTTTTTATACTACGAATTCATAGTCAACCTTGCGTTAAAACGATTGCTAGTTAAATTAATTAAAATATTTTTAGATTTAAAAAAATAGCATCTCTTTCAATCATTGTCATAATTATAGGAATATCTACATAAAACTTTGTACTTTTTTCATAAAAGATTATAACCACCTAAAAAAATCTGTAAGACTTACCCTTATTCCAACGTAGGTTGACTTAAATTTTAAGAATAAATACAATATGTATTTATAAGATACATCCAGCATTGGAAATATAGACGCGCTGAGGGGAGAGAAAACCATAATAACATACATATTAGTATACTTACAAATTAATGCAGTTTCAAGTTTGACTCTTATTACAATGCAGTTAAGATTAATTTTTCCGTTACGTTTATTGCGAAAGAATAAAAAATATGTATAGATTATGCAGACTAAAGACTTTGTAGTCATTTTATTTTTTACACTCTTTGCTCATTTAATAATACGTTATTGATTCTATATAATTATATATGAATAGAAATTTTAGAGTCTCCAGTTTCGTAATAAATTATTATCGGTCTTTCTTTTACTATAGTTATCTCATAAATCAATGATACCGTTACATAATTTTGCAATTAATGAATCCATTACTTACTGCGGTATTTTAAGTTATTGATACATTGTCGTATAATTATAAAGCGGAACTGGTTGGTACAAAAAATGTAAGACGAAAGGTTTTTCGTTATCCTATATTAAAATTAGCTATAATTAATATATATTATGCTTTCATTTTTATTCACAGTTATACGTGCATGGATATACTTACACAAATAGTGTGTATTTTAAACTATCGCCATAATAACTGTTTACACGTCAGAGTGCTGACTGTCTCGCCAATCTCATTCTTCAAGAGTAAGCGAGACGCGATGTTGTCATTTTATAGTACAATTTGACAGGTGGTGAAAATCGGTTAACCTCAAAAAGAGTCGCTGTGTAGTTCGTTTTTTTCCCGGCAGCTTCGCTACTATCGTTCTACTGTGCAGGCGCAGATATTGTACGATCCAACTGTCGCTTGAAAATTCAGAAGCTTCTGAACATTTTTCATTCATGCATGTAACCTTGCAGCTTGCGCGATAATGCGTGTTTACACGTGCATTTTTCGTTATAGCCGCGATAATACGTACTGTCAGCAGTAAATCCATGCACCTGCAAACGGAGTAAAGCTAAGTTTTATGTTATTATTCTACTATTGATACACATGTATGCATTATAGCAAAAATGAGAATGCCATTAATAGTTTTCCATTTAAAATATTGGTGGTAACGAAAATATAATAAAATAATCTGTTCTGGCTATGAATCACAAAAAATCAAACTAAATTTACCAATTTTAAAAGCATTTACATGCATACAGTTTATAAACGAGTGGGTATAATACCTGAAGTCATTCTAAAAATGTAGGTACCTACTTATTGTAAAATGTAAATAAATTGCACAATGTATTTAACTCGTATAATATCTGTACAATGTTTTAATTTAGTAAGGATATTTGAATGTCGAATTTGGCATCGGTTTTATTAATGTGACAAGATCAACTCAACTGAAAATAGTTTTTACAAGGTTTAAAAGATATACCTGCTCTAAATATGTTCCCTCTAATCACAGTGTTAAAAAATAACAATATCCGATTGAAAAATTAATACGTCACGTTTTATTAAGTTAATTAATTAAACTTTAATAAAACGAGGTAATAACAGACAAAGGATATTTTCTGAACAATAAATTAATTTTAAACAATAAAAATATTATGATTTCATTACTTTGGCAGCTACTGATTTTATTCATTATTTGGAACATATCCACTTTTCTATGACAACATATTACAAAAAAATATGTTTACATAACTGACTTTACTAAATTCTAGTAGTGCACGGGTTCTCAACATTTTTTGAGTTGCAACCATCCCTTTTTATAATAGCTTGGTTGTAAAGAAGATATTATTTAGATTATAGTGACAAAAACACATGGCAAAGAAGTCGCAATCATATTATTATTATTATTATTAATATCATTATACATTTTATTAGTCTTTTGTTTGCTTACTGTCAAACAATACACATTTTCTAGTAGTCTAATTGTGTATCCTTTTTTTATTCAGCAGATTCATTTATCTTTGTATCCGAGTATCCAGTGGCGTATTTAGTGATATAGAGACTGACGCGTTGACTGATTTTGAGAAAAATAACAATCTGAATTGAATTTTCCAAAGAAATCCATGCATTCAAACAATTTATGATTTTAATTTTGCATAAATTGTACAAACATCGTTTAAAATGGTACAAAGCAGTAAGCACAATACATAAATAGGTAGATACAACAGTAGGTATACCTACCAATTTAGTGTTTGGAAAATAGCTTTCATTGATTTATATTAAAACACGAATAGAATGGAAGTACCTAGGTGAATTAAAATAATTAAGGTAGGTACCTACATGTTATCAAAACTTTTAAAGATATCTCGATATAAACTTCCACAAATGTTATAGCATGAGACGTAAACGACGCCGGCGAAAAAATCTCACAACTACGGAATTTATCATCAAATTTAATAACTGATGTAATATGGAGAATACTTTTTTTTAATTTAATAACTTTATGACTGATTTTAACTTTTCGGAAGCACACTTTTCTGATGAATCGGTTGCGTTATTTGCGCCAAAGAAACGCTGCGAGAAATTGAATGTACACATACCTATAGGCATTTAAAATGAAGGAAAATTCTACACGAACAATGTTCATGGTTAAAAGTATTTAAACATCGATTAAAAATATATTTTATTATTCAATTTTGCAGTAGGTATAGTCAAGGCACAGTAGGTATATTTGGCGACCTTCTAAAAACATCTTGCGAGTCATGGGTTGAGATACCATTTTGTAGACGGTATCTGATTCATAGTTAACTTAAGGCTATACCTCAGTTGAGGCATGGTCTAAAAAGATCGTGGCTAGGCGATGCGTGGATTGCGGGCGCGGGTGCAAATGACGCATGGCGACCGAAATATAATTTCTCATATAAATCCAACATGGGTCCATTTAATGTTGTGTTTATTGTTTTATTAGCAACAATAATAATATATTCATTGACATGTTTTCTTTTTAAAGTAAATGGGTAACCTTTTTAGTCATCTTTACACGATTTAAGAATTAATACCCCCATCGCCATCACGAAACAAATCGACGTGCAGTCACCTCGACGGTCGGTCTCCGATTGGCGAGTACTACTGCGAAATTTCGTTCCACATACTGTTCAAAATTATTTGCCGTTTCACTGAAGTATCGCCTTAATATTGTATACGATGCAGGGTTTTCAATCACAAAATATGTGATTAATATAAATATAAATATAATCACATATTATGCGATAATATGAATTTTAATTTTGAAGGGCAGAATAATTGCTGTGATTGAAAATTTCTTTTATCTTTTTTTATAATAAAATATATAAATATATATGTATATATATATATATATATACATATATTATATGTAGATTTATTATTTATATAAATATAAACTATACTTTATATGTGCATATATCCAGCTGGCGTGGAATTGAACTGATTTCTTAATGATCTGACTTAAATACGTGAAAAATGGCTTTGCCTGAGTACCTGGAATCGACAATGTTTTTGGAAGAGGCTGAGAGGGTTGTATTACAAAAAATGATGGTCGACTATAATTATACATCATACTATGATTAGTATATAAAATAAATAAGTCACTGCGAAACTTTTTTACAACGTTTTTCTTAGCTCGTATTCTTATTTGTCCGGTGGTTGTTTGTCCGGTACAAATCTTGCAATCGATTTTAACTAACTTCTCGACTAGCTAACATTTGAAACTTTTAGAATATATCAGAACACGATGCCAATGCATTTTTTAATACTTTTAGCCATCATTAAGTAAAATTTAATTCATTTTCAGTTAATTCTGTTTTGTATGAAAAGTTATTTCGATAACATTATTAGTTGCTAGGGGTCCTAGCAACTAAATTATTAAATAATATATACGTGCTTTACTATGGAAATCAATATGAAATGACATTTCATTATTCAGTATTTCTATCAAGTACAATTTTTTTTTTTGATCGTTTAAGCTAGTCAAGTCAAGTTTATATGATTCAACAGAAAATTTAAAAACATTGTATATAAAAAGTTCTTTTTATCTTGTTACTTTATTTATTAAATAATTTTAAATATCACACCAATGCAAAATGTCTTTCTTATAATTTAAAAGTGAACTTATATTTTTTTTCGACCATGTCCGATCCTAATAGGATCATATTGGCCTCCACATAGTAGAGGTTTGTATTAACAGATTTTGTTTTTTTTTACGAGAAACGGATGTCAGCCACTTGCTCAACCTATTAGGTCCATATCCTGACTCACACGCAAATTGAAAAACAATATGTGTACTTGCCAGACCCAGGATTCGAACCTGGGACCCACGGCATTATAGTCCAACGCTTAAGCCGCGCGGCCACCGTATATATACATATTTTAGGGATATTCTAAAATCATTTAACAAAATCTACGCTGTTATTTTCCGAACTTGCCATTTCTAAAATATTGTGATGTGTAGTTCTGTTATTAGTGGTTACTTCATTAACTAATTTCTAATACGTGTTTATTAATTCTGCTTATTTGTTTGGCTAGCTCCCTTACACCGATGACTAACTACCTAACAATGTAATGTTCTTCGCGCGTGGGTCGTAAAACTATATTCTGCAAGTGGGAAACTGTTACAAAGCTCCTAGGTGGAAAATATCGCTAGAGAAGCTTACTAAATCATCGACCCGATTCACATGGTTGAAAAAGCTTCGGAAAAAACATTCTCGTTTTGTTTTATTTTGAAAATAAACAAGGCTATTTGATTCAAGTATTTCGATTTTGCTTTCGAAAAAGAAAATCACTAGGTAATTGATATTCTCAAAAGAATGTTTCGTGAATCTGTAAACAGATAATGTTGTTGTTTTTTATTATTATTTTGCTTTCTTTTAACATAGAACATTAATAATTAATTACAAAGAGGGAATTTTTAAATGTCAAATGATGCAACTGGAATATTTTTAATTTGAAATAGCTAATGCGGGGGTAGATATTTACAGTTTAAACTGTGCTGAAATATCTTGGAAAGTTTTTAAACTATTAAACAAGGTTACTGTGCCTTCTAAAAATATTTCTTATTCAAATATTACCTACAATCTTTACAGAATATGCAGCAGGTATGTTATGTATAGCTTTAGTGGAAAAGTTTTATATTAATGAATGAAAATATGCGAGCTAAAGTAAAAATATACATATTATATGTTTAGCTTTCATTTTATAATACATATATTTGTCGCAATGAACTTAATATTTACGATAAAATAAAGACAATAATTAAGCGCCCCGATAGACGAGTGGCAGAGTGCCCGCTTCTGAATTTCTGAGTTACTGGTTCATACCTCGCTTTTGGCAAATCCACATATTGTTTTTTCTACATATTTTCGGAAACAAAACGTTCATCTCATAGTTATAGCTAGTGGATAACAACCATTTCTCTTTAAAAAAATATATAAAACCTCTTTAGGAGACGTAGGTAATTATGTAATTTAATGTAGGTATAGAATGAGATAATTTATATGCCTTACAAACATATTCAAGAATACATATTTACTATTTCTGTAAAATGAGAGATTCTTTTAAACATATTAAAAATCCTCTAATATCCATTAGTCGAATAGAAAATATAAGCAATAAGGAAGTAAAAAGATGAAGAAAAATATCAAAATGAATAAATTGTGTTACTATTTTTGATAGCTATGTGGATGTCAAGCAGTTTTAAATAACAAATTATTTAAAGAGTAAAAATAACTAGGTTCATAACATTCGTTATTCATTATCATTTTTGTATATATTATATTATTTTTTTGCTTTGAAATAATACCTATATATCTGATATTTTAGTAAAAAAAAAATACAAAGGCATTTTACATACATAACATGGTATATTATCTCATCTTACTAATTTTATTGTCATGATACTCATGATAAATCTATTATAAACAGACTTTCTGTGAATGTCTGTAAAATACATTAAATGTATATATAACTGTTCAAGTAAAATTACTCTGAAGTCTGTCATTTATATAATATATATATAAGTATATAAATAATTACAAGATAAAAATAACTTTTTATATACTTACAACGTTTTTAAATTTTCTGTTGAATCATATAAACTTGACTTGACTAGCTGAAACGATCAAAAAAATTTGTACTTGATAGAAATAATACTGAAATGTCATTTTGACATGTCATATTGATTTCCATAGTAACGCACGTATATATTAATAATTTAGTTGCTAGGACCCCAAACCCCTTGCAACCAATAATGCTGTCGAAATAACTTTTCATACAAAACAGAATTAACCACATAAGCAAATAAGAATACGAGCAAAGAAAAACGTTGTAATAAAAATATTACGTAAATGCCATCCACCGGAAGACTTTTTAAAACTCAATCAGCGATAATATTATCAACGGTTCTTACGAACTAAATAGTAAGTTTTAGATACTATATTTCCACTACGGGGCCGAAGAAAATTCGAGCGTTGAAAGCAATAAGTATCTATTGCATCAAATATGAAATGTATTGAAATCTTCCAAAATACGTTTATTAAATAGTTTATTTTGAGGCAAATTAATATCAGGATGAGAAAAATCTTTCTTATGTCTTGTTGTTATCTAGTTCTCTACCGGCACATTGGTGACATCCATCTTATAAGCAAGCGAGCGGGGAAACCTGTCAAATAAACATGTTCCCGACTATTCTTCTGCCAGGTGTCATCAATAATATTTTAAATAATATGTTTTATCAATAATTTATTACTTGATTTTTATTATTAGTCTTAAATGTTCATTAATAATTATCTATTCATTTAGGTAATTCCATTTTATCGCGGCCAGTATTCGACTCCGTAGATCAGTACGTATACAAAGTACCACGTGATTAACCTCCATCGATTTCTGATATTTATGGCTTGACTACAGAATGTTACAATTTTTCTCAGGGCTCGAAATGAGCCGGAGCGTACCGGAGCGCCGTTCCGGTTCGTGAAATCGGTAAAATTATCACTCCGTCTCGTGGAAAAAATAATTTGACCGTCTGAGCTAGATAGGCTATATTACAATTATTTTTATAAAATATACATAAAATTTGATAACTATGTCAATATCTTCACAAAAAATATCGAGCGTTCCGGTTCATAAACTTTTCCATTTCGAGCGCTGATTTTTAATACTTCCTTTCATATCAATTATGTTCTTGGTATTGTCGGGACTCTAATCTCCCTGAAAACGACAGTTGATATATTGTACCCGGTCCACTCCTTTTGCTGGTACCTGTGTATGTCTACATCTTATTGATGACCATGAAGACGTTTTTTCTCAAATTCGTTAAATAAAATAAAGCCTACTTTATACTGCTTTTTATTGATGAAAGACGTGGTTGGTACTAGTATTAAAGATATATCACACAGTATTATTAAAATTAAAGAATACAAAAATCAAGTGTTTTTTATTTCTTAAAAAAAACATTAAAATTAAAATACACCATTTTTAATATCATTTTAGACTGAACAATACACAATATTTGACCACGTCCACATACTTTGTAATAGCCTCATAAACATATTATAAATATTCTAAAAATCTTTAAAGAAACTTGAACCGAATGGTACTTATTTGAAATAGAATGGAAATTATATTATTTACACATTAATTTATTAGATACGAGTACCTAAGTAGTTTATTATTTTGTTCGGGCTTTTTTCAAATTATTTTCTATGAAGTGACATAGTGAAAATAACAAATGAAAGCTACAGCAGTAGGTAATGCAGTTTACTGCATTTTTATTCGTTTTAAAAACAAATGAGTCATGCTTTCTTTCACTTGTTCCATTTGATTCCATCATTAAAACATGAATAATTAAAAATAGTTCTGTGTTTTTATTATTTGCGAATATTCTTATACACAATAAAAGTTTTAATTAGTGGTAACTAAAAAACACTACATCTATGTTTCAGGTGAGATACAAAGATACAGAATACAACATTATATTAAATTTGACTTTGAGTATTCCTGCTTGCTAAGAGCAAAACAAGTCAGCCGCAGTCTAAATTTAGATCGCCGAGAATATTCCACATATTCTTTTTAATAATAAACACACGTATCGTGAAGCTCATCCCGTGGATATACCTACCTAACCTAGGAGTTCCTGATACTTCACACGGAAGGACATAGTCGAATCGACTTCAGCCAGGTTATGATCATATTAGCTCTTCATAAGATCGTGTTAAACTCTTCATTTATTTCTTAACACTTCTGTCAAAGTACCTATTTGCAATAGGTACTTTATGTGCATCTTTGCCGAATGTATTTTTAAATTCTTTGATATACTATAACAAAGAAATTAATAATCTGTGCTTTTATATTCCTAATGTCATTTATTCAAAAAAGGATGATTCGTAGGTATCAATTTTTTCTGAAAATAAATCGTTAGAATATCAAAGTTAAAGTTTTTTTTTATTGTATACATAATTATTATTTAGGAAGAGCATTTTAATTTGAACTCTTCCTAAAAATTATCAATTTTAATCCATATCCTCAACCTCCTCACTGAAGATCATTGAAATTACAGACAAATTAATTTAATCTGGATTCTCTGGAGTGATCATCCGCAGTCAATGATAATATCTCCATTAAATACGGTAGATACTTAACGGCCCACATACTCGTCGTAGGTAAAAATTGAGTTTTTATTGTATTTTCAAACCATGATCCTGGACACTCCTTAAACGTTGTAGATAATCTATTTATATAATTTTGAAGCCTTATTATCCTTTATATTTATTTCAAACATTTGATGACTGCATAAAGTATTTTTGTTACATAAAATAGTATTCTTTTAAACCTCTCGCTCTAATGTTTTAGAATATAGTCATATTTCGGTACATGAATGTGCAGTGGTGTGAAGATTTTTTACGTTTATTAATTTTTAATCGCATTTATAAAACCATTAGTATAATTTATGACGAGATAATTTTAGTAAAATATTTACGATAAAAAATTATATTGATAATCTCTGTGATCCCAAATTTGACAAGAATTAGGCATTTTATTATTCAAAAAATCGGCAAGAATTACACAGTTGAAGATGATTCTAAAGATACTTATTATAAGCTATGTCTTTGATCATTCAAGTGTGATAAACATCTATTGACGCGCGTGTTTGAACATGTACCGTTTAAAAAAAAATAAAAAAAAATTCGGTTAGGTACATGTTCAAACACGCGCGTTAACATAATTTTACTCCCTACTTTAATTATAGTTTATCAATTTATGGCTACGGCCGTATGTTGTAGCTTAACCACTGGGGAATGCCAAAAGAAATGGCGTATTTCAAAAAAACACTACCTTATTCTTAGGTCAATAATTATTATAAAGCAATCATTATCCATTAGATGTTTATCACACTTGAATGGTCAAAGACATAGCTTATAATAAATATCTTTAGAATCATCTTCAACTGTGTTAATCTTGCCGATTTTTTGAATAATAAAATGCCTAATTCTTGTCAAATTTGGGATCACAGAGATTATCAATATAATTTTTTATCGTAAATATTTTACTAAAATTATCTCGTCATAAATTATACTAATGGTTTTATAAATGCGATTAAAAATTAATAAACGTAAAAAATCTTCACACCACTGCACATTCATGTACCGAAATATGACTATATTCTAAAACATTAGAGCGAGAGGTTTAAAAGAATACTATTTTATGTAACAAAAATACTTTATGCAGTCATTAAATGTTTGAAATAAATATAAAGGATAATAAGGCTTCAGAATTATATAAATAGATTATCTACAACGTTTAAGGAGTGTCCAGAATCATGGTTTGAAAATACAATAAAAACTCAATTTTGACCTACGACGAGCATGTCCCCCCTTAAATATACAAATACGCGTTGACAATTGACAGCTTATTAAAAAAAACTTTTACCTAGTATGGTATTTTTTAATTATTAATAACCATGTCCTTGCTTTTTCGTACAAGGTGGTTGTTAGTAATTTTGAACAATCACAAACACCCAGGCTTTGATAAAAACACATAAATATTGTGTCCTCACCGGGAAACAAACCCAGAAATCTCGGGTGGAAGGCCAGCACCTTACGCACCGCACCGAGAGCCGCCTGCCTAGTGTGGTATTATTGAAGGAAACTAATGATCACCGTGACATTATAAAACAATATTAACTATTGTATTATCCACTTTGTTTCAGCACACACAACGGGTGATACGGAACGCAAAATTGATCTAGTTCAACCAGTAGATTGATTTTAATTTGCTTACCATAACGTAAAGTAAACAGAGAAATGATAAAAAAAAACATCATGGAAATAAAATAAACTATCTGCGATCGGTACACAATTTTTAATAGGTATGTATACTAACTTAATTTGCTGTCATTATATTATATTGCATAATATTACGATAAACGTATTTAAAACACGATATTCTGAAGACAATTGAATATCTTAACTAACTTTGAAAGTCTTCTAATGATTTATTTTTACTTTTTATATGTAAAAAATTATTAAGTAAATATATAACACCACAACAAGCTATGAGGCCCAATGGCAGTAGTGTAATTGCAGTAGTTGAAGCGAAACGATCGCATCCACCAACTCAGGCTTTCAGAAAACCATATATGTAAATATATTGTGAATTGTGACCTCACCGGAAATCACACCCAGAGATCCCGCGTTAAAGCCCAGTGCCTTACACACTGAAACATTCAAGAGATACTCGAAACAAAAATTGTCTCGTAAAATAACCATGCTTTATTAAATAAACCGAAAAACAATACAATATACAGAATATGAACATGTTTCAGTCAATAAATTGTCGATTAATATTTATTTTGTGGGATTTTTGTAACTAATAATTTTGTCATCAGACTAAGGTATAATATAAGAAGTTTAAATAAATTATTGTTAAATATTTTCAACAAGGAAATTCACATCATTTCATTCAGACAGATTGCTTTGAAAATCTTGCAATTTAAATCGAGGTTGATGCAATAAATCCATCAGAAGGGTTTATAAATGACCTGTTTAAAACAAATTTAGTGACCGAAGATCAAAAACTAATGCATAATTCACATCAGATATAAATAATGCATCATCAACATAAATTAAATATTATTTATAAGTTATTAATTTTATGTTTACGAATTTAGCTTGCAATATCAACAATAACGGATGTGCATTTTCGAGCATTCATAATTAATGACAGTTTTAATTAATAATTTTAAGTTTCCAGAGTATTTTAAAACGTGATAATGTTTTATGATGAAATCAGTCCATAGATTAATTATTATAAAATGTTACAAATATATGAAAAATAAATCAGCAATATTGATTTGATATATTGTGGTATCAGTCTTTTACGATTTCAACTTGAGATTCAAAATATTGATAAACTGATGATGACACAAAATGCTGACAAGTAGAGATTACTAAATATTATTAGGTATATGGAAAAATAGGTAAGTATTATGAATAATATTATTAACTCTTCTCAAACAAAATATTAATAAATTTAACTTATAGTGGAATAAATATTTCCAGATAAATTTGATAGTTCCGAATCTGCTCTTATAGTTAAAAGTTAATTATTATTTTCTCTCTAAAACGGAGCTTATGGGTTTCTACAAAGAGTTAATATTTACGAAAATTCTTGATAGCTCTGGATAAAACACACATTGAATAATAACATTTTTTTTTTTAGACTTTGGATTCGAACCCGCACCAGCAGCTTCAAAAATGGCCATTTTACTAACTACTCCATCGTGCGGCTATTATTCTAGGATATGGTATTATTCATTGATACAATTCATCACAAAATAATCTGAATTGAAATTCAAGATTTAAATTATAAACATAAATGGATCTATCTAATAATTCAAAAAATCTTATCACTAACTATATAATTTAACTAAAAATCCATTATAAAGATAAGTCGGTCATGGCCCTAAACAATGTAAGTAGAGCTTTTTTAATGCACATCATAAAATAGTTTTACAATAATTGCTTGTTGAGACCCATTGAGTCACGTGTTGGATCAAAACAGACATAACTACCGATTTTTTTAGAATTAATCTGCAAAAGGCAATCAATTGTGAGATATTTTTTTTTGTCGCAAACCTTTCGAAAGCTTTAATATTAAACGCGGAGCTTTCAAAATGTTTACGCACACAACACTTTATCATATATACAATGGCTTCGCTAAAATTAGAGTAGCCATATCGGCTAAAAACAAACTCATGTTACTAACGACGAAACCATATAGTCCATATAGAGTGAATTTCATATAGTTGAAAACGATGATAAAAAAAATTGATAATCATTTAAAACTTACGATTTAAAGCTCCGATCCAGTATTTTGCCATGGCGTAGGAATTTTCTAGATTTAATTCAATACTTTGTTGGTAAGGACAATTGCTTTTTGAATAAGTGACATAATACAACGAACCCAGAGTTCTGTGCTTAACGCCAGTACCCCAGCCACTGATCCGTAATAAACTTTAGACAGTTACAAGAGAAATTTCTTCGGTAGCGTCACTCTTTTGGCTCCGATCCGTAATCACTTCTGCATTACTGGCTTTTGATTGGATGAAAAATAGTTTATGTTACAGAAATACGCGTTTTATTTCGGTTATCCAGACGAAAGCGAGAGGCGCAAATATACTAGTTCAATACAAATCTGAACATAGAAATAACGCCACAGCTCGAAGCAGAAAGTTATAAGAAAAAAGATACACATGTAGGTATATTACAATGACTATTTAATGAAAACATTTTTTTTTTTAAATCGTACATACCTAATATAATTTTGCATTGGACATTTTTGTCAGAAAGTTGTATATAAGACAGCATATCATGCAGACTCTTGCCATTAGCTGTGGACTCAAGACAGTATTCATGGTCTGCATTTTTTCAAGGTACCTAGTTATTGGATTCAAGCATCATGGAAAGGCGCTAGTTTTTAATAATATAATATATACATGGGATACAGCCATGATTTGGAAAGGCGGAAAAAGACTGGTGATTGACGATAATTTGCGGAGTGACCATATCATCCACCTATGAAATGGATATGGACAAAGAAATAGGATAAAATAATAATTTAATACAAACGGATGCTGCTTTGGTCGACAAAATCAACAAGACGTCGCTATAGGATTGGTTTGTCGAATATTCGTTTTTACCTTTTTAATGCAGAATGTTTTTTTTATCTAAATGGACCAGAACCATCGTTTTCCATACACACAACCATACTTTGTAATGGTAGTGAATACATCATTCGTATGCTGTAAAAATAACAATTTAAATATCTCCATGTATTTAAATATAGGATTATGAAATTTGTTTTTCGTCTCCTGAACATTTGGTATATTCGACAAGTCAATCCTACAGCGACGAAGAGTCTAGCATCATCTCCCGTCTACATTTTAGGCCAATATTGACGTATAGACGCTTGCTCGATGAATTCGAGGTATAAGAGGTATATCGAGGCTACGTAGGATATAGGTACGGCCCCATACTAGCAGGAGAATGGTGTATGTATACGACATAATTTGGACCTCTACAACCTCTCACAAGAAGATAGTATCTCTCCACATTGGCAAAACTTGATAGACTCCGAGGGGTTGGTCATATTGCATGAATGGGCAGTGCCCAACTGCCGAGGGACATAAAGGCTGCGGTTAGCGTACAGACGCTCATGCGACTCGCGTTGAAGTCTAGACTAATTATCCGCTCCAAATGTTTTGCCTGTCCAACGTAGGAGCGTCTTTTACCAGCGGCTTGAGCCAGTGGCACTTCACCTTTTCAATATAAATATTTATTTAATATATTTAATGAAATTGAGAACCTGAACAGACTTATTTGGATTATAACCAGAAGGTATTGTATGATCTTTTTGTAGAATACCCACTTTGTTTGTAAACTTATATCGCTTAACAAATGCACGTTACAAACATTTGGAAGTCTACGCACGTATTCACCTGCACACATTGTTATCAATTAAATGTAGTCTGGGCAGCCCGTATCATACAAATGTATGAGATTTAACCAAAACAACATTCGTCGAGACCACACGGCGTTACTTTTAGTGAAACAACATCTATAGACACGTCCACGCTCGCATGTTTCTTTGTGCGTTTGCATACGTTTTCTATTCGTGGCGAAATACAAAAAAGTGCACATTTGTTTAAAATATTATCTATGAATTATTGTTTTTATACAAATGTTTGCAAAGAATTGATATGCAACTTTAAAACTGTTTATATAATGTTTTTTTTTATTTATCTTGATTTGAGACTTGGCATAACTCGGCACTTGATGGCGGTTCCACAACGTTTTTAGTATTTGTGAATTTGTTATCAAGTAAGAATTATTGCACCATCCATTCTGCCCTGAGAGAAGCTGAAGATCGAGAAGGATGAAAAGTCTTGGTCGCTCAAAGGATGACGAAATTCAAATTTGGTCACGATCCTCAGCCATGAGTGCACGATCAAGAAGAAGAATTATTGAGATCATGTCGGCATATTGAAAGATCTCGACTACACACGCCTACGTAAACAAGTGTAATTTTATAAAGTGTTCATTTTATTATACACGCAAAGTTAAATATTAAAAATATTATGTAAATAAACATAAATAATTTACATAGCCCGACAGTCACTAGTTCAAAACTGATATACAAAATAAGGTTAAAGTATATAATTTCCCACACAGAAGCCGGATTTTTTTTATTGTGTATGTAAAAATCCCGTATTTCACAAAAACAGTGAATTTTCAGCATACCAAACCAAACCAAACCATAAAAATGCCGAACTACTAAAAAAACAATAAGAATTGAAAATTTTGAAATGTTTAGTAACGCACAAGCGCATTTTTTGAAACGTGAATTATAATATTGTATGAAATCTGGTATAAGTTAATTAAATATTATTTTATTCAGAATTAAATAATATAATAAAATAATAAAAGGTTTCATAGAACTGACCACATATGGTTTTGAAAAGAAATATGACGCGCCGTGCAATAAAATAAGAAATTTATCGACGTGCCGCGTATTATTATTAGTCTGTATTATTATTATTTTATCCGTAACACAATAATTTTGTCGCGAACAATATAAAAAAAATAATAATATTTCATTGTTTGTTGCGCATAATTAAAAAAATACACTGGATGAGGTAATATGATAATAATAATGTCTTCAATAACTTAATTATAGTAGGTAAGTATTTGTATTTACTTAAAAATAAACTTTTTCCGAGACCATTCAAAATCACAGTATTTTGGACGTACCTACTATACCTATAGACATTTTTTATATCGTACATAGTGCGCGGACCAAATACGCCAAATAGTTCGGTTGGCAAAGAAACTTGGTTACCTACGAGGAACGGTTATCAGCCATTCGCCGAATTTATTGGAACCTTGCTCTGTTAAATGTTTTACCTTGTTATCAGCTCGCATCCAATCATAAACATTTAAGTTATTAGCAGTTACTTATTTTTCGTTCTATTTCGCTCAGAATAGGTCAAATTTATTCAGAGATGCGAACGAACGACATATATTTTTAATTTACCACCAATTTCGTCCGATATTTGAAAACATGTCTCACAATAACTTTGTATTTTGTTGTTTTTCAAGAATATATTGCATTTTTATAATATTAAAAAGTTTTAACACTATTGTCTACACTTGCAAGTTGAAAGTTGTGGTCTGTGATACCAAACATTAGTTATAATATTTTTTCTTATGTTGGATGACGTTCCTATTATGTATGTATGTATGTACCTACCTATGTGAAAAAGTGACGTCGAGACAGCCGTGTTTTCAGTTAGTATACATAATGACTTCAAACTAGAACTACGTATTTTCAGTACCTACCCAGTTAATAATATTAAATAGTATGTCTTTATCAAATCATTCTCGGATGTTATGTCATCTCGAAAGGAGTTCGTTTTTCACGTATGATATCTTAATGAACAGAACAAACATTCACGATTTGAACTGTGAAAGAAAAAGTGTAACATAAATACGTACCTACTTATGTACTTCCATAGTTACCTTGTATTTGAAGATTATTTGAATATCGAGCGTATTTTTTGCACTTCGTTCTTCCGTATTTGTTGATATAACTATACGAATGAAACCATAGTATATGTGCATACCTACTGTTATAACATTCCTTTGTATTTTTAATAATAATTCATTATACATATTGGAAACTATATGCACCACATACAATAAAATATGTTTTATTCAATTAATAATACACCTACACAAAGCGGTTGGACCGGGGATGATGGCGATGGGGCGAGGGAAATGGCGCGACCTTGTGCTTTTCTTGCACTACGATGATTGAGCCTCATAGTGTTAAAGTAAGAAATATTTATCACAGTTCAAAAACATAAAAAATATATTTATTGGGAATTCTGTGCTCCGTGGCCATAACTCAAAAACTCCTGGATGATGTAATGATTGATGAAAATCTTATAGAACACAACTTATAGAACAGCAGCTTATTGGTACCAATTTACTAAAGTTTCGTCTTCTTTTTGTGCTCCGAACATGTGGTCCCCAACCAACCTTCTTCCAAAAAACAACATTATGTTTTTCATGCTTTGAAATCGTCTTCATAACATAAATAGATTTTTTGTACTAGTCAGTTTCCAGATATGAATTTCAAAAAACGATATTACGATTATTATTTCAATATAAATCAAATCAAGGTTGATGTGTATTTTAAATCTAAAACTAACTTAAATAAATTTCATCAGTCTACCTATATCAGTGGCGGGTTTAGAGACTTGAAAGGCTGATTCACTGACTGATGTTGAGGTCCCCCCACAATAAAGAATACTACCAACGTACCTAATAAAAATAACAATATTTCTATTTCCCTATCCAATTATTATTGAAGATAACAGTGATGACACATAATATTAGTGGTTTATTTTTTGTATGTACAAGTACATGTGAGTTGGAGGAACTCTGCATCTCTGCATTCAACATCTTCAGGCAATATGTAGGTAATCTTGACTCAATAGGTAGGTAATAAGCTTTTTACCTACTTTGTTGTATTAATTTTATTAAGTATATAAGATATAATTAACTGCATTTGTTGATAATGTTTATTTACCTTTGGTGAGTGTGCATAGTACCTGAAGATGCCGTAAGTCAAAAACCGGGTCGCACAAAACGACTCAAATGGAATACATAGTACAAAACTTAAATGGATTAGATTATTTATACCTGTACATATTTTAAAAAAAACTTAAAGTATAGGTACATGCTAGTGTAATTTATAATACTATGGGTTTAGTAGGTATTTTCCTTCAAATAAAAATGAATAGCAAACTAAGACGCGCGTAAAACACAAAATGTTTTGTGATCCGAATTAAATATAGCAGCGGCTTCCCAACGCTACCGAATGCAGACGTTTTTGGAAGTCGGGCAAACGAAGGGCGAGGGGAACAGTCAATTTTGTTTGACACACCGCTTATAAGCCGCTGGAAACGCTGCAAATTCGACGAGCGGCCAGACTGTCTACCGCTCACTCTCCGCGCTTTCATGGTGGTCCCCATACATTTTTCGGCTCCGCTCGACCTGGCCGCTTGTAGGCTAACCAAGGGCTACAGACATACGCTATGGTGGTTGAATGGTGTTAACAAGACTGATACCTATAGCGGTCGGTACAGATACCTGGAACTATGTAACGTCTTAATCGATGTTTCTTAGATTTCAAAAAAATATATAAGTATATAATAAATTCCAATTTCGGAAACATGAAAATATTTACGTAACTTTCTATCGTAATTTTTATTATAAAACTTGTTATATTCATTATCAGAATCCTATATAAACGCACCGATTTTTTTACATGTAAGTATTTTAGAAATACTGCACTTAATTTTAATTTTGGATTACACTTTTAAAGCTATATTTCGATAACAACTTTATCAGAGACTTCACATGAAAGATAGTGAGGGATGGAAGAAGAAGTTGAAGGAGTCTAGGATGTTATATTAGACTTGTTTTCTATTTCTTCGCCCATTTCATTCATCTGTATGATACTCAAATATCCGTCGTCCCGTAGCCCAGTTGTTCTGGCGTAGAGTCTGGTGAGATCTTTACATTTCAATAAATTATTTCTTTTATTCAACGATTAAGACACAAGATTTCAGAATGTAACATTCTATATTTTGAATATAATAATATAATAACATATTACGTAACCTACCTTAATTTAATAAACAAAAACCGATAGCCAACATTATAACGCAATTCTATGAAAATTTCATGTAATAACTACTAGTTAAAATTGTCGTGATTCCATAAGATTCCCGTAGCTTAATTGGAAAAGCATACTAGCGCGAATCCAGCAGATACACCTTCAAGTCCCGTCGGGTGTGACACACCACAAAATGATTTTTTCTAGTGTGTACATGCGTGAGATCTTTACATATTATTATTATCAACTGCGTCTATCAATATATTAATAATGCTAATATTGTTTTAATTAATTTTAAGTTGGTAATCACAATAACAAAATGTCTTTTTGTGATAGATAAATAAATAAATAAAATCAAACTAATTTTATTAAAAAAATGAATTAAGTTCTTAGGTACAAACATACAGTAAAAACCATATTAAAATTTACTTCCATTAAATCTAATGATACTAATATTAAGTGAAGCTCGTCATTATAATTGCAAAAAATATAATATGTACCTACACAAAAATTTATTACCGGGACGAACATAATATTTTTTTTCAGCCAGTATTTTTTAATGTCGCAATAATTCATCGTAAGGTATTTATAAACACTTTGATACGATTTGACACTCGAAAATGTGATTTTATTTTATTTTATTCTGAAAATAATATCAAGGCTTATAATGTAATTAATATAATTTTAGTGAACCAGCAACAATAAGTCTCACTCAATGCCAAAAAAAATCATCATTACCATGGATATCAATTCTTCCCAATCGTCGCAATGCAGAGGATCGCAATGGAATGAACGGGTAGGTACTATAATGTACACGATTATAATATAGGGTTTTCAAATTAGTGCTATAGATTTTTAAAACTTCATAGCAGCCACTATTTTCTGATGTCCACCAAAATTTACATTTTGTATTCAGTATTGTTTAGTAAATCATCATAGAAAGCTACACAGTTGTACAAAATATACAAATTCATTCGAGCTACGTTTCGGGCATTACGTGAAATTTGTGGTGAAAATAATCAACCTACAGAGCTTACTATTCGTAATTTAATTGGAAATTTCGAGTCAAATGATAATGTTAGTGATGTTAAGAATCCAACCAGTCAAAAACGTAAACGTACTGCTGAAAAAATCGATGTTGTGAATCAAAATGTGAATGAAATTCCAGAACAATCAACTGCAAGTCGTTCTCAAGAACTTTGACTTTCTAATGGCACTACTTGCAATATTCATCCAAAAAAATGCATTTAAAGGCGTGTAAAATACAGTCAATGCAATAACTGAATGGCCATTTGGTGCGATTGGGCTTTATCGCAACTTTATGTATATAAATATATATATCTTTTATTTGATAACCCTATACTTCAGTTGCCCTGGACCAGGATAAGGATCATCCTCTTACTCTTTCACGTTGCCAATCATGACCAATGTGCCTAAAAGTCTCACTTTCATCCAGGATAAATTTGTTGGTACGTCTTACAGTCCATGGTATTCCAAGCATACGTTTGTAGTGGGCAACAATCTCGGGCCTTGTCACCATCACGACAACGTAAGAATCAGTGAGTCATTTAACTATCGCACTATCATCGCATCTGACTACCTCGAGCTTTGTCATCGAAGCGCCTCGAAGTTGCAACGATGCGGCGTTTAGCAGATTTCCCAATTAGAACTACATCAACAATGACTCTCGCAATTTATCGAATATTCATGTAAGTATATAATGGGTTATCTCAATCCGTACAGTACCTCAGATCAGATTCAATCTCAGTATCACGCCGCACAGCGCTCACTTACCACCGAGCCTCGGACCGCTAACATAACTCCTGTAACTCTTTCACCAACTTCATACCGTTATGAAACGATAAACTTTCGCTCTTCCATTCATCAGAGCAACCTCCAACCAGACTTTTCATCTCTACACTCTACACTATACGTCACTCCTAAGTGGTTCTCATCCCTTTACAACGAGACAGCCTAACGTTTCTAAAAGCATCAATCTTTTTCAAACAATTTTACTTTTATAGTTTATTTTCCGCTGCATAAACATATATGGAAATTATTACTAATCATTAGATGAAATAGATTTTAGACAACATTAAAATGCGTATATCTTTATTTTCCTGTTACAACTTTTCACTATGTTATATCAATTAAAATAATATTAAAAAAAATAGTATATTTTAGGAAAATACCATGCCACATAATATTCGGTGACTATATTTGCATTCTAATAGTAGGTATCAAATTGCTGTAGAATAACTGTTTGAAAATAGTCACTTAATTATGTATTTCAATGTGCGTACGAGATTTCTCTAATCCGTTTGAAGTAAAGTGAGAAAATTTCCAGTGTTCGAGAAAATGTATTTCTGGCTATTGGATCATAAAATCTCCAACAAGAATAGTCAGTTTATGACACGAGATATAAAATTACGGCCCGCAGACATATTTAAGTCACCTTACAGAATAACAGCAATAAAATTGATATTATTTTGTATCACAGGGATTCCCAAACCTTTAAGCTACCTACACTACGTAAGATTTTTTTGCATTAAAATCTATACATTTAAATAGCTCACCTTATTATGCCTCACACAAAATTAACTACTTACTGACAATATTGGAGAAATTCATAAATAACCACTATGATATTACAGAACAATGCTTATTATGTATTCGTGTTCTATGACAAATAACGTGTGTTAACACAGATTGGAGTGCCCCTTTAAAATTATAAAAATTACAAGAATATAGACAAATTAGATGAGTTACTTGCACCAATAGATATTTATTTTTATCCATTAATAAATAATATAGCAACCATAAGGTAAACAAATGAATGGTAAAAAGCATTTAAATTAGTGTCTTTGTCTGCTGTCAATTTTCCATGAAGCTTGTTGTAGATGTAGGCAATACATTTTAAACGTACACAGCGTATGGAGATAACTTAAAAACGTGAGAGTCACTGTTCAACCAATTAATATCGTCTGTACTATGAGAAAACATCGATATTTCCAATCTGCTTCTTCACAGGAAAGAGTTTTATTGATTCTGTCATATTTTTCACGTGTCGAAAATAGTTGCAGGTTCGTCACGAAACTCTGGCTTGAAGGACCACAATTTCATGGCCATAATTTAAATGGACAGTTTTAAGAAATATTTAGTTTGACTGTAGTAAGCTTAACTAAGGGATTCCAGGCATTAACCTAATGATGTTAGGATTCCTGGACTCCTGGACTATTCCTGAACCACTCCTTGACCACTCCTGGACGTTTGTTATATTTATGGTGGATTGAGTTAGTAATACTCGAGCGGTGGGTCACCTTGTACTTGTTACTGATTTAGTTAAATACTTTAAATGTTACATTGTTAATTTTTAGTCTGGTGGCGGTCATTTTGTTACTAAATTAAAATGTTCCCAGGAGACATAAAGGTTTGGAAGGTGGAATGGGCGTTTTGGGCATATTGGACAATAATAGAATCGTCCATAAGTAACCATTTTTCACCATAATTTATCCTCATTGTCCATGACATCCTCAATATGCTGTTATTATCTAAGATGGTTTCCAACTGTGAAGAGTTAAGAAAGACCCCGAGTTAGTATGACTCTTTTGTGACAAAAGATTTTACAGACAAATTCTTTTTGTAAACATAAATTTACATAAATGTTCTATTTTATGTAGGTAATGTCGTGTATTTTCACCAAAAATAATTGATAAAACCGGAGCGTTGGAGCGGAGCTCGGAGCAGGAGCGCGGAGCAGGAGCACGGAACAGAGGACCATTGGGGTTTTACCTGGAGCAGGAGCGGAGCCGGAGCACCGAAAATTTGTAATGTCCCACTGCTCCAGATGTTTTTTTTATTATTATTAAATTTTAGTCCTGAAATCCAATGAAAATATTATATTTAACACTTTGCAACACTGGAATTATTTGAAAAACAGCAACACTGCCGAGTGCTAAATAGCCTCACTTTTTTGACAGAAGAGGCAGATGATGAAAGACGGTTTGGTGTTGGTAATTTAGTAATGTTATGTAATAGAATTAATAATGAAAATGACGATTATTTAAAAAAAAAAAAAAATAACATTTGTTTACATATACTTTTACCCAGAGCGGAGCAGATCCTGGAGCAGAGCTGGAGCAAGTATTAGGTCCCGGAGCGGAGAAACTCAAAAAAGGGTCTACTCCAACCCTCTTGATGAAACTGTTCATGAGAAAAGGCTTATTCGTTTAGCATATCTTCGCGCAGCCCGCTTAGCTTATATGCAAAGAAAAATATATATATTATATGTAAAGATCGAAAATTATGGATTTGGGGGTATCTTTGCAAGCTTTACCTAAATCAGATGTCGAATTCGTAGACGTATATGTCATTATTCTATCTTGCATTTTCTGATCATAGAAATTAACATTTAATTACCACATAAAATATGTGAATACCATGAAAGAGTAATAATACTAAGCGTGATAAAATTGAGAAGAAAACCATATTATTTGATACACCAGATTTCCGTGATTATAAAACTTTTTTGTGTAAACACACACTTTATATCTTTAACTTATATCGAATAAAACATTATAAGTATATTAAAATATATTTGGTATATATGTATTTTTTGTAGCAGCAAGAATTTACAAAACATTGTATATTTCTTGCGGCCATAATAATAATATTAACTAGGCTTCACTTGTGTTAGAATAAAACATATACTTTGTTATGTTATCCAAAATGTATCGATAAATATTATGTCTATTTTAATAGCCAAAAGGTATTCTAAGATGTTACATCAACTAAAATGATATAGTTAAGTTTTTGACCTTTCCTGTTTTATGAGATGGGGGAGGTATAAAATCGTGTCTGCAATGTATTCTCGTCGGACTGGCAGACCAGCTGTGAAAACAGTCGCGCCTCACATTTATTTATTCCAACCAGAAGGAATTTTGTCTCTTCTCGACTTCTTCCTGATCGACATGACCGTGATTGCCGAGATTAAAGCCATTTAATTACCACACAAGTTTCGCAACTGTCTTGATAATCAATTAACATTTACAAACGATTTTAATACACTATTTAAAACAGCAGACTTCATTAAATCATATATCACCACTGTAGTTACATATTGTATTATGTAAAACTACCGCTAGGTATCAATTTCAATAAATTTTAATTAAAATCAAGCAAATCTCTTCATTGTTTGACTGATATTGAAGTCGTTTAATTTCGATATACGTACTATTTTTACAATAATAATTGTCGTAAGAATGTATTATAATCGTGTCGTTATGCAAAAGGCTGCAGTCGTACCAATTGCAAAGATTATGAAGTCACAAAATGCAGTGCTTCCTTTGCCATATAGATATACCGTTGACCTTTCCTAGTATAATAATCATATGGGAGATGTTTTACTATTGTATTTCCAAGAGGTGTGGTAGTGGAACAAATTCGCACGTGTCCTATTAATTTCCGTCGCTAGATAGACATAGTTGAACTACACTATTCTATAAGTTCAAGATAATTCTGACCCCAGATGGTTTCTCCGGTATATTAATATTAAAATGTATAAACCTCTACTATTGGACTATGTCATGCATTTGTAAATCATGCGAGTTCTTTGTGAAAGTTTTCCGTTTTACGTTTTCTTTTTAGTCCACAATGTGAAAGGCTTTTTGTCGGTGCTTGCTTGTCTATGTGTGTCATACAGCTAGCTCACTTGTTTTTGATAAATACTTACTTCTGTCGACGGGCTTATTAAATAGTACATACACAACAACCTTGATAATATATAGTAATACTACAGCAATAAAATTTTAAAGTTTTTTTATTGATCATGAAAGCATACAACTACGAGGAGGGTGCTGTGTGAGTATTTTCTCAAATTACTTTGCTAACATATATATTTCATTTGAGTATCCGTATAAATACAACAACAATTCAGTGGACCGATTATAAACATACAACCCCACCGACGTTATAACATACCAACATACATATTATAGATACCTCAACACTGGTCTAAACAGTGTCTTCTGTAGGCAGATTTTTGTACTCCTGGATGATTTATGGGTCTTATAGATACCATAATAGCACCCATTTTCATGATTTATTTTATGCAAACTACCAATAATCACCTTTTAAATAACATGTCACTTATCTAAAGCATGACGACGCCCAATTATAATTAGGTATCCTTTTAATGTATAAATATATATACGATTTCAAAATTGTTTTAAAAAAAACAATAATTTCCAGAAAAAAATTGTCCCCAATAAAAATAAACATACTATGATACCGAAAACAAATGGACTACTTTCATATGAACTAAACGGTCCAAAAATAATAGTTTTCAGATGCCCACGTCTCGATATGCTAATGATATATTTTTATTTACCAAAGCTAATAAAACCAAACAATCTCTTTATTACTAATGACTGTTTTGTCGTGACAAAACAAACACTATTTTTTTTAGATAACATAATTTTATTTTTATTACTTGTAATTAACACGTTTGAAATATTGTCATTACCACTATTAATTGGAGTAGGTGTGAGGACCTTAACATGGTAGGTTATTTAACAAACATTTTGGAAGAATTTTTGTTTGGGACAAACACACTAAAAATACAAGATTTTATGTTTGACAGAAACTGGATTCAAACCCGCACCACGGGCTTAAAAACGGGCGCCTAACCAACATACAGGACATTGTTTAGTTTAATAGGGTCACATAAATAATTTAATTCAACGTATCATTTTCGGGTGAAAAAATATAGGTAATAATATGATGTTATAGGTAACTAAGTGAACATAATAATCTCGAATGTATCACGTACCTACTTAATATAATATTATTCATTCAATCAATATGAGAAGATTTAAATGTGACAAAAGCTTGCATCGCTAAAATTGTTCAGCATAGATAGATGTTTTTATAAAACGTTTTTTTCATTATGTAGTAATTATTGATCATAGGCAAAATTTTGTAAGATAACAAATCAAACGCACCGAACGACAAAACTTTGGCACAAATAACGCAGAATGCACATTTCTTATTCCAGCCCAGACGCATGAATGCATTGCTCGAAGTCTTTGAAAGTATGCCGCTTATTATAAATTTCCTTCTGATTTAGCTTAGCGTCTTTCTTCCGACGCTTGTTGGATAGAGGCGTCTGTACAGGAGGGTTTCGCCGACGTCACCGGCTAAATTTGGTCTCCCGCGAGGCACAGGTATTGGATTACTGCCGGCTCCGAAAGCGCGGTATTTCTGATACATTCTACATCATTAGAAGGCAAATCACGGTGCGAGAACTAATACACAATATTAATTATCTACAACAAAAACATATATCAATAGTGTGCCAGTTATAGTGCTAGTAGTGTCTGCCCTTTTTACGATTAGGAATACTAATAAATATAAAGATTTGATTTCAAATTACTTATAATTACAATTATTGTAATTGATTTGTAGAATGATTCCTACTACCTACTAGAATATAATTTAATCCCTTACTGTCAATCTTAATTATATCAAATATAGTTTGGTTAAATTTATATAAAATTTTAACAACGTTTGAAATAATCTGAATAAAACAATTTTTCCCAGAGACAAATTGAATGATATTTATATAATTATTATAAAAATAATTAATAATTGTACTCAAGAACAAAAATATTACATTATATACATTTAGTTGGAAGACAATGATTTATAGAATTATTTTTGGCTGCATTCAATATCACAATTTTAATCTATCCACACTTCTTCAGGTGCTTGTCGTTTACTCAAAAAATGTTATGGGGGGGGGCGGGATTTATTACAAAATAAATATTTGGATCCCCTTGTGTGTGCTTTTGGTGGTTGTTATTACTATTGAACATATTATTTGGAATTGTAAATTAAATATTTTTACCATATTTGTTCTCTCCATTATTCATAAATTGCTTATTAATAAGTATGTTGATGGAATAAAAACCTCATAACAGAAATAAATTACTATTTCACTACTATTTACACCCAATAAAATACATTCACATTTCAATGGGTAATTTTCAAAAGTTATGAATTATTTTAACTGGTAATGCTAGATCACTCTTGAGTGACTTGAATTTATCCGATTTTCAGAACTTGTCAAATTCAGCATCAAATCGTTTCAAAAACTTACTAAATATGCGACTAATTTTCGTAAACAAATACAAGCAGATTTATTTTCAAACAGCGTCAAAGCCATTTCAACCAATCACGAAATCGTGCAGTCATACGCCATCTTACAGAATGCCATATTCCTACCATTTGTATTACAAATAAATACAAACTTTTTATGAAGGAGGAATGTAAATATCTCATTTTCCCTGTCAAAAAAGTGGATTGTACCAAATTTGAAAACTACTTCTTGAAATTATAGTCAACCATTTTCACTAACCATCATATTATCGTCATTGTTCTGGCAGAAGACACTAATTCGAAAAAAATACATATTGAGTTAGTTATACCAAAATGTTTCTTATTTCAAACTTTACCGTCTGGAAACCTTCTTAATACTTTGGACGCGGAAGACGCGCACGGCGCGTAATGGCCAGGCGGCCGATCGATGTAATTAACGTGCATTTTAAAGGGGGCAATTAAAATCTCATTATCTCTTCAGCAGCGGAAGCGTTAATATATAAACAGTCTTTATTTTAAAGTCATCCTTTTTACGATTACTTAATAAACTCACATGATAGACCATTTCAAACATTTGAGTACCTTGGTATCAAAGTGGGACGAACGCCACCTCCCACTAAATTCATGTTTTAATTGATTATGGTAGTGCAAGTGATGCTCTTTTCAAAAAATCCACCAAAAGTATCAAAAACGGTAGTTTTCATAGAGATTTTTGAGTTTAAAGTTGGTATGTTATATGAAAAACGGACACTTTTCACACATGTTTGTGAGTCTCCTGTAAAATTTTGTAAATGGCTTATGTCCCACTTTGATACCAAGGTACTCATTTTAACAATAACAAATTACTCAAAACTAGTATTCTCCAGTTAGTATGTTTTGCCAGAACAGAGACGTTATGATGAATACATATTTTGTCATCGAATACGAATGTGTCATTAAATTAATTGCTTAATTGATTTTTTTAATAAAGAGATTTTGTCGTTTTTTTTAAATGGTTGTTTACCGATGTGTTATACTATTTTGAATCTTCTCACCTGATTACAAGAGTTTCTAAGAGAAAATGCTTCTGGACTTTATTTTTATTCAAAAATCTGGCGCCGGAACGGTATTACCTGATGGATTAAGACAGCTACGGATTTGAGTGTACTATACAACGCTTTTCAATAAGTCATCTTAATTTGTTGAAAGAAACCTAAGACAAAAAAAAATATTACAATATCACATGCATCTTGTGATAAAACATAGTGTAACTAGGCATGTAGATATTATATTTCATAATTAAAAAGAAAGGATATTTCAGGATACTTTCAAATAGAATAACATTCTACATATTTTTTACAATTTTAAAACAATATATTAAATAATTTACTGAATTAAATACAATATGTATATATTATAAAAGTACGACTGAATTATCTCGCATTTACATTGTAGGAATCCACCATAATTTAGAAGCAAATTATTTTAATCAATATTTTTCTCCCCAAGAGGGACTAAGACTTAATAACACCATGCAGTATTCATTCAATCCACCGATTGTGGTGAATTTTTTGTCACTCGTGGATAAATGATTTGAGCAACTGGTCTCAAAAATACCATGAATATATTATTACGGAGAAGGAATCATTTAGATTCAAAGTCTATTCAAAGTCCAAGGTTAAATGGAACCTTACATTCCTATGCGAAGATAATTTGGTGGAGCTGACAAGCGACCGTAGGTATGTTAAAAACAAACTGTCTCTATATGTAACTGATTAATTTATGTGTATCAGCAAAGGTGAGTTAAACCTCCGAAACTTTGTTCAATTTGCGACGATTTACCTCTAATAAAATAGATAGATGCTTATGCGACGTAAAAAAACAAAGATCGTTCAAATCTCAACACGAAACGGGAAATTGGGGTAATTAGCTGCATCTAGTTTAATTGCAAGTTTTGAAATACTGTATGGCTTGTCCCCCACAAGGGGGGCTGACAGGGCTCTAGCCTGGAGGACCAGGCTCAGGAAGGCCCCGGCGTAACGAGTCGACCAGATAAGTGAAATAAACTAAACAAATTTACTCTAATAGTAAAAAAAGTCGCCTGTGGTGCTATTTTACTATGATGATATTAGTAAATAAAAATATTTGGTTGTACGATGCAATTTTTAACTGTATTTTAATGGATGTACATATTAAAAATATAGAAAATCGCTAAAAATACACCTTAATTTTACCACGTACACCATTTGGAAAACGCTTCTGCAGCGCGTCACACTGCCTTTACCCTTAGCGATAGTAGAGGGGCTCGCCAAACATCTTAGCCTGGAAGCCCGCTTCAGGATGTGGGGGGCTTGCTGTGTGGTAACCAACATGCTCGTTCATCCCATTATTAGATATCTTCCGTGAAAAAATCTTTATACAGTAAGTGGCCTGTGAACAGTAGTGGGTTTAGAAACTTGGAGGCCCAAAGCACAGGCTTATTTTGAGCCCCCTACGATACAAAATGAAATAAAAAACATAGATTTCAACCACCAATGCACATAGTAAAAATATCACTATTTCTTTCCTACATATAATCACATCCTGTAACTATTACGAAGATGACAGTGATGGCACACAAGAATATTAGTGGTTTGTTTTTTTTTTGTTTAAAATACATACCTACATACATATCTGTCTGTAGGTATTTATGTTAGTTTTAGGGATTTTGTTATGTTTGTGTAATATGTATATATAATATACTCAATTTGCGAGAAATAAGCATATTATTATAAGATTTTTATATAATTTAATAATTATCACTGGTTTTAAATCTTATATACGAATCGATTGCGCCATCTGCGTTAAAGATAATCTTAGCGAAAATATATGTAAACATATGAACACGTGATCTTCCTGCAACTCATTAGTCTTAGATATAGGTTGGGAAATATGTGAGAATTTCATTGTAGTTATCGTCATCCGGAAATGTGGCAGCTAATTGGTCAAAGACAGTTCGTATATCTGGTATTGCCACAAAGGGGAGAGCAGGTAAGAACTTCAGTTTCAACTTCATGAAAACCTGTGTTATTAAAAATCTATAAAACATATTATAAATACGACAATTAAATATTAAATGTTATATTTTTTCACTGTTCTAAATTTTCATAGTTTTGTTTATCGCTGTTCTGTTTCTTCGTGTTCTGTTATATCTTATTCTGTATACTCACGTTATGTTTATTCATAGAATCGCTACGATAATATAGTATATTATATAATATAGAATAGTATTTAATATATTATAATAGTAGTAGTATTTATAGAGGTGTGTTCGACATTTTTATGAGCATTCGTCGTTAGGTATTTGCTTGTTTGTAAACGCTTCGATACAACGTAGCTAGATGTCACATGATAACTCACATCATCAAAATATATCACTGTCCCAAAAAATATGTTTAGTAGATTCGTATGTCATATATGTATTTAATTTTTAAATTTATTGCATATTATTCCATATTTAATTTGAATGAGTTTTAAATCCATGTTCTTTTACCCGGCACTTCATCATATTGTATAATAGCTGCAAGTAATAAAAATTGTTTACGTTTTTTTTGGCAACCGTTGGAAAGATCAAGAATGAATGCAAAAAATGTAATAAACATATCAACAACAATTACTAAAATAAACCCACAAATATGTTTCAAAAGAATCTGGGGAAAAAAAATATTATTATATTGGCATTGTAACTTTTTTTCGTCTACTATCATAATTTTTAATGTAAAGTATATTATAATCAGTGGCGGCTCGTCCATATGCACTGCGGAACTGCAGCACCCTCGAGCAAATTGAGAAAAATGTAATATTATAACATACATAAATTTATTTACATTATATGAAAATATCAATATTACCAATTTAAGCGTGTAATAAGCTCGCCTATTATCATACACCGCGGTAGGTACTTGATTTTGCACAGTACCGATTTCAATAGAATATTCTTGAGTGGGCGAAGGCGGGGCGCGGGGAGCGGTGCTCGCAGCTGGAAGCCTAATCGGTACTGCCGGTCAGACAGTCCAATTTCAGTATTTCTTCGTTTCTGCGTCGCACGTGAGCACGCGCGCCACAGCGAGGAGAGAAATATAGCTATAATGATTTATTAACATTGTTAAAATTTATTTCTGCAATCAATTTATGCAAAGTTCTTTATTTTAATTACTAATCCTACACCCCTAAATATCTTATCCACGAGCAGCCACTGATTATAATATCAAAACAGGCTCTGGTACGGCTGGGTGTGTATGTGTGTTTGGAGGGGCTACTATAATATTATCACCTATCTCACCACTAGGGATTGCAATACCAAATAAATATATCAATACAGATATTTCGGTATTTGTTATTGAATACCGGAATTTGTCAAAACATATTATAGAAAAAAAGAACTACATATCAATAATTATAGCTGATAAAACTATTTAAAATACTATTTTATAGGCAATTAAAGTAGGTACCCACCTACATTTATTATGTTGATATTAAATTTATAAATATTATGAATATATTATCATAATATTTTAGAACTACTAATTTTTACAAATACTATAAATCCGAGTACAGGAAAATCTCTCTCAAATTCAACGTTGAATCAATAATTATAGAATAATAATATTGGAAATATTTGCCACGAATGTTTTCTTTTTCAAAATATGTTAATTCATCGCGAAAATTCTATAAGTATATTTGAAGGATTTTCTTTTATAATTATTTATATTTTGTTATATTTAATATATTTGCGTTTTGGCAGCATTAATCTTATACACTAAATTTAATATAGAATAAAGTAGTAAGTAATGAAAATAACATCACATTCCTTTTCGAAATATATTAGATTTTTATAAATATTTTAGATTTTTGAAACCGATATTGTGGTATCGATAAATAATTGAATACCGGTTTCGAAATACCGGTATTGCCATCCCTACTCACCAGATTATGCACACGCGTATGAATTCACAATATTTTTCAAAATAACTGTTATAGTAAGTTAACATACTCACTGCGAATTTTAAAAAAAAATGTTAAAATCTATGCGATTGCAATAATGTGAATTACCCAATTTATTTCACCATCACCGATTACAGTGGCTCATTTATAACTGTCACAATTAATTGAATGAGTTAAAAATCCACAGAACAGATTAATAAATAGAATTCAGATAAGCTATAACCCTATACACTACATTTTGAAACAGGGTTTTGAATGTGTAAGTGTCCTACGAAATTGAAACAGTATAGACGTGCAATAGTGTGTATTGCAATCTTCAAATACATCAATATTGAATGAGCATCAGTACATAAGCCGAGAGCAATTTTTAGAACGAAGGATAAGCTTATAATGTCGTATTCTTGACACGTGTTTAAGTTTATCCCATATTCTTCCACACTCGAGATCGGTTGCCTGTTACTCCACACCCGTTAGGTATTTCAGTTTAAATTAATTTTGTGTTCCCTGATTAAGGCTGTTACATTCATATCCCAATTTCAATTGCGACATAAGCGCCACAGGCAGCGAGCTATTTTGCGCGTATAAAAATTTGCGTCAAAATAATAATAAAAAAATCAGTCGGAAACAAAAAATGACGCCTACCTGGATCAAACGGTTAAATTATTTTTTTTTCCACGAGACGGAGCGTTAATCTCTCTAAGCCGATCCATGTCGAGCCCTGTCAAACAATCAATAACTAACAATTTACCCTCAATTCAATATTATAATAAAAAGAGCATTCACACTGAGTATTATTGTCATATTATAATTTTATTATTACTGTCTGTCAAGAAACATCTTCAAGAATTGGCCAAGGTCTACACCGGATTGTTATAATTTAAAAAAATATATATGTATTGCCCACATTTTACTATTTCCATGAATTAAAAAAATACATAAATTAAATATAGGTATCTTGTTTCTAAATCCACTTTAGATAATATTGAATAACAAATTAGATTTTATTTATACATTTAGATACAGGTTATAAATTTTCAATAAATAACAATGCATCATTCAAGTCCCTTTATCTTTAAAATAAGAATTACTAACATATAAGTACCTACAAGGACGTCGAGACTAAAATTTTGAGTAAGCCATATATGATTAAAGTAATACTTTAGTTTTCATAAAAAATATTATGACTAATTGATGAGTTGATGAAATGCAGAGCTATTCTTAACTGTTAACACGGTAACACTTATCTGTTATTTTTATTTTTACAAATTAACAAGTAAGCAATTACATACACAAGGCGGTTATCTACCATAATTGGTAATTCGTCACATGGCGAAAATTTAAGTTGGTAGCCTGTCGTGTGTAATACGTCTCTTATTTGCAAAACTCGGTCAAATTCGGGTATGCTCGTGCATTTGTATCTATGGTTTTTCCACCCGAACCCCGGAATTTTGTATTGAAACATCAAACAAGAGTTGTACGTATCAACATAACCTACAATTTTATTTACCATGTCATTGCAGTATGTGTTAAAAAAAAATATGTTACTACTCGTCAATCGATATTTGCCATCTCGCATTTCAATTTTCAATATGTGATTAATGTAGGTACTCTATCTCACTCTAAAAGTTAACACAGCTAAGAGAGGCGGAGTTAAAAGATAGCACTTTTGATAGTTAACTTCTTGTGATAATTAACTGCCTGTACATAAAGTGATATATTAGAATAACCTTCCAGGTTCTTCATCCATTGTCCGATACATATTATTACGATTGTATCAGGATATATCCGTGGGGGAAGTCACTATGAATGGTTAATAGCTCACTGATTTATTTTTCAAGTCGTGTATCAAATTACACTCGCATTGTGACGTTTACATTAAATTAGGCAGCGACTCGTATATTGACGATAATTAAAACTAATGAAAAACATTTTTCACAAAATATACAAAAACACTATTGTAAATCACACACACGCTTTAGTGGTCGTAAAAAATATTCGGACGAGCTTTCCAGCTTTTTATTATTGATCGTAATCAACGTAATATCAATGTTTACGTGAATTATGTTATTCCTGTAGCAGCTTTTATGCAATGCTTTCTAGTTTTATTTTTGAAAGCTTCACATAAATAAATGAGCTTTATATAGTGTAACAGTGGCGGATTTAAGTGTGGGCGATGCAAAGTTTTTGTCAAATCAATGAAATGAAAACTCAAAATGTATCAAATAAATACACAAATAAACGGCGAAATATTTAGAGGATAAAATGAAATAAAACACATAAAAATAAGGTAATGGCCATGGTATTGACTTTATTGGAAAGATAATTTTATGACATTAGTATTGAAGAAAGCACAATCTGGAAGTCCAATTTTCGACCACTTTTTGGAGCAGCAAGGCCTGGTAATAACGCGGCGAATATTGGTTTCCATATCGTCTATCGTCTCTGGTTTAAATAATCCAAAGGTGTTAAATCATATGATATTGGACGCCAATTCAAAGGCCATAACGCGAAATTATGCGCTCATCGAATGTTTCCTTCAATAAATTGATTTTCGCGCGCGTTGTGTGCCATGTTGCCATTTTGTTGAATCTATAGCTCTTCCACATTAATGCCATTCACTTGGGGAACGAAAAAATAGTAATCTTGGATCTAAATTGCTCTCCATTGACTGTAACGTTCGGGCCGGCGTCGTTTTTGAAGAAATATTGACCAATCATTCCACCAGCCCATAGAGCACACCAAACCGTGACTTTTTTACCTATCGCTTAACGTTAAGGGCAGTGTGATTTTCTACAGTAGTGTAACCCCAAGTGGTTTTCATGAAAGCCCAGGGTTAAGAGTATTCGGTGACTTTTTTTTACTATTCAAGAAAGTTTGTAGTGTGTTTTTTTCATTAAATTGGTCAACCCACCACGCCGGGCCCCTTCTAAGCCCATGCCCCCAGAATACAGCCCTGTCATCCCCCCCCCTTGTGGGGGGCATGCAAAAATTATAACCACAAACTTTTAATAAAATTGTATATTATGCTTATTCAAAAAATTAACAAATGCTTCCGAAATCATTAATATCGTGTATATTAATTTAGTAGAATATAGAATTTGCAAAAAAATATATTATTTAATAATATATACCTGGCATTATTTGTAGTCGGTAGCTTCAGTGACGTCCCGTGGGGGTAGGCAGATTGAGCATCGCTTGGGGGCGGCAGTTACTCGAAGGGCGGCAAATCGGGGAAAATCTTTAGACATATATAGAAATAGGTACCTAAATTTAGTGACAACCGAAACATCTTTCCATTCAAAAATTCAGCTCACTGGTTGGAAACAAAATGTACTAATTAACATAAAAGGTTTAACAGGGCTGTAATTTTTCCCAGGGTTCGCGATGTCTAGTTTACTTCCGTTGTTCTTGGACGTCAGGTCCTTGATGATCAGCAATGATATGTTCAGATTTGTGAATTATAGGTATTAATTATAGATTGGTACATACTTAGATACATTAGATGTTGGAGTCAGGAAAGGATGATAAAAAATAATGTATAATAATGGGGCGGCATTTTGGCGCTGCCATGGGGCGGCATTTTGTCTAGGGACGTCACTGGGTAGCTTACAGTAAGAAGTATCTTAGTTCTGCCCCCGAATGTGGTGACCATGAAGTTAATGATAACGAGGAAAGCAAAACACAAAACAAAGCTTTTAAAATAGCGTCATTTCTATATGCCATGTCAAATAAAATTATCCAATAACAACACGTGTTGTGTTGAAAGCTATTGTGATGGATTACTTCATAATATGCCCATCACCCTGAATATTTATTATATCACTTAAAACTTTCAAACCGAACATATATTATATATCTCCACAAATCGCATTTAAATATTGTTTAAGTACGAATTAAAAACGTGACTTTTCTTCTTACCATGAAAATGGGTTCTGCTAGACATAATATCGTAATCGGAAGAATAAAAGTCGTAATATTTTTATCGCATTTATTCAAGGAAAGTAACATACAATACCGATAAAAGGAAAAATTATATATAATTAATTTATATAATGTTTGAGACTTTCACATGGTTGTTTTTTTATCGTAATAGCTTTTTGGGTTGCCAGTAAAGTTGTCACCGTGTGTTTCGTGAAGGGTCTCTCGTCTCATCTCTTGGCAATGGCCTCTACTCCGGAAGCAGCAAGGAGGAAGAACACGACCCAAAAATATATTACGATAATTAATTTATAATGTACATTTTCTTGTATTTGCCTATAATAATATGAGTATTTAACCTCACCATAACCGCGTCAAGCTTATAGTGACGTGGGTCCCAGGTTCCTAGGCCTGGCAAACATACATATTGTTTTTCAATGTGTGCATGGAACCAGAGTATGAACCTAACAGGTTGAATAAGTGGCTGACATCCATGTCTCGTAAAAACAAAAATCTATTATTACAACCTTCACTCTGTGCTGGCCAGTATGATCTTTTTAGGATCGAACATCGTTCAAAAAAGAGTATTTACTGTTATCGTTAAAACACATTTCTATATTATAATGTATAGAGAGATAATAATTTAAGTTTAGAATACTGGCATTGAATAATAAAGGTATTTACTCCAACACGGAGAATTTTGGGTTACATACAATGTTATATATATTAGGCTATTAATTACTCTGAATAAAACAACAATTGAAAAACTAACGTGTGATTCCTGTCAGACTTTGAATTCTAGCCCGCACCCACGGCTCCGAAGAATTCTTCTTTAAAACATATATGTACATTAACATTAACATTACATAATAAATTATACATTTTATTATTATTTACCTTCTAGATTTTACAACGATGATACCTGAAAATACATTTTTTAACGACGTACATAATCTTAATGGCAATGAAGAATTGATTAATCGCAGATCTCGAATATCAAAAATGCCGTGTGGGCCGATAAGGGTACAAATCACGGCATTGATTCAACACAAACAGCTGTTTTTCATATAAATAATTGTTATAAAGTTTCCGACAATCGGTTCTAGTAAATATCTTTTGGTGAATGGTCATTTTACGTCCAGCAAGTCGTACGTAAACAATTAAAGAATGTCGTGATGAAAAAAATAAACTGATTTAGCCTTGGAAAAACAAACCGAAGAAAATTGTTTACAGAGGTTTGGATTGCCAATTTTTTTATTGTGGTTTCATTTTAATGACATTAGCAAAGATTAAACCAACATATTATTGTATGATTAGTTATGTTATGTTATGACTTATGACAATTAAATTTCTATATTTTATGAAAGTAAGTAGATTAATTAAAAACTACATCAAGCAATATCAAATATCATATTATAATCATCAGGGTTGGTGTGTCTTTTGTTTCGTATATTCGATATTTTATCCCTTAATGTATTATTTATATTTTTAAAACAATATTTAGTACTGTTATCATCAACTACACTATAATCCTATTTGAGTCATGCCACATCTAGGATCCTCGTTGTCCAAGCTCCAAGGATGCTGCATCTTTTTCTACATTATCTATAGTCTACCCACTAAAGCGTTTGTCTCCTAGCACACCATTTTCATTCTCGTTTATTGGCGAAGATCCTCTTGGATGGTTGAGTGTATTTTATCACTGACACTCTATAATTTGCAGGAAACTTTACCTCTCGACGGTGTCTACCTCTAACATCCGATACTGCCTTATTGTTCCGTTCTAAAAACTTTTAAACATCAAAAGAATTCAATTTTAACTGCATAGCAACACTTTGTCTACACAGAATGGTTAAAAATTTTCTTTCATATTATGGCTGAACTGATGAATGTTTTTTTAACGTGTTAAATTGAGTTTGAATATAATAAAAAATACATTTGATGACATACTAGTTGTCCGGTAGGTACCTATAGGATCAAATTAATTTAGTGTGGTGTGGAAATAATAGCTACTGACAGGAATAAATAATGACAGAAAAAATACACTCATTTGTTTTAAAAATAATATGTCTTCGAGTATTCAATGGAAATAAAGGATTTTAAAATAGGAAAATCCAGCATGACAAAAAATACAAAGTATGTATGTATCTCTAAACACCCTTTATCATTTCTACATGCTTTTGATGAGCATGCCCATTACATATACAAGGTACTAGGGATTGCAATCCCGGCCAGAAATTTCAATACCGGTATTTCGAGAATGGTTTTCTCCATTCCCATCATGATCAATGATAATGAGATTAACTACATCAAATTTTCTAATTGTATTTCCATTACTTACTGGAAAAAGATACGTAGCACAAAGTACTGTACAAAAACATCTTCTTGGCTACGTTTCCAGGCGCTGTTGTTTACTAAATGGGAGGAGCTTATAATGGAATTGCGGTTAAAAATGGGCGGAGCATGGTTAGTTCACAGTTTTAACACGTAGCCAAGAAAATGTTTTCGTACAGTAGGTACCTAATAGTAAAATCAATCTTTTTTTTTATATTTAGATATTTTTTATAACGATATATTAGATAGGAAAAATTGTATAGTTATGTATAAACAAGTTGCTGAAACCAGAATGGTACGTAGTATGTTTACTTGATTTACAATAATTTCTTTTATCGGAAAATTTTACAATAGATACTAATCTTCAACATACGATGTCATTTATTACAATGTGTTAAAATGTATTATACATCAAAGAAATAATGTTCGTTAGATCCGTTTCGTTCTCGAAATATAATAAAGGCAACGATAATTATGTTAACATAATATTATTATATTACAAGAATAAGTAGGTATCTAATTTACAAAGTCTGGATCGGTTGAAATCTCACCGCGTTATGCATATAAAATGACCGCCGGAACGTATTTATTGATACCTGTTGTTTCCTAGCCGTCTCGCGTCGAGTGCCCGACCAGTTTAAGCCTGATTTACCGTCAAAAGACTCCTTTGTCCACAGTAGTCTACACTCTACATAGTGGTATAATTTTTGTTTCAGTAAGTTTATTTATTAAGTTAAATAACGCCTTTTGGATATTGTTACTGAGCTTTCCATACACAAAAACGTAGTTATACATTTAAAAAAACTATTACCTACGTTTTACGAAACTAAAGTAGGTAAAAACTTATCACACTATTAAGTCAAGAAGCAAAAAAATATAACAAACAAATTATGAATAGTAGAAGTCTTTGTAAAAAACCCCTTATCTTATCGAGTATATTATTATTGATATTATTATCGACTCAAATGGAATAGAACAAAACTTAAATCCATTACAATATACATGTTTAGTTCACAATCATACACTATTGCCGAAATTTCCGGGATTCCAGTATCCACAATGTCGAGAACAAAAATTCGAATAAAACCGGGATTGTAAACCCTGTTAGACAGCTAGCGAAAAATCAAGATGTAGACGCTCTTTTACTTAGAAGTTGACGGATTGTAGTGTCGATAAAAATGAATAGATTCGCCCAGTAAAACTATTCGAGCGAGTGGGCGATATCCCACTTGGGTATTTTTGATTTTTACCGACTCTGGCCGTGGAGAAGAGGGGGGGGGCATGTGGAGAAAAGCGAGAGGAGCCGGATCGCGTTCCCGCCTATTTTAATATATCTCAGGCGTGTGTGTCACTTTGCTTTGGACATGGTTATCATAGCCATCATAAATCTTTGTCTACTGCTCTCGGCGTTTAGCGAGAAATTAATATTTATTAGACGTGCACAGTTATTGTTAATCAATCATCCATAATTGGTGGTTTAACACCTCTAAAATCAATGCAGCTATATGAAAGTTTAAACAATGTCTTTTTCTTCGATATAATATGAAAAAAAATCCGCCTGCAATTGGTGAAAACTAACAGGGATGAAGTTTTGTTTTTCAGATGACAGAGATGTGTTCCTTATGGCATATAGAGTAAGAATGAAAAACACTTCATAGCATAATTAAATAAAATTTTAGATAGTTCTTTTCAATTTATAGTAAATTTCGTTGTCACACAATTATCATAATAATATGTACTTATATAGATAAATATTAAAATAACTAAAAAAATCAGATGTCAGGGGCTCCGCGAATATTCTCAAAAGATAGTTAAAATAATAACAAGATAAAACGAACTTTTTATGTACAATGTTTTTAAATTTTCTGTTAAATTATACTCAATATGCTCAAACTTGTACTTGATATGAAGTAAATAAAAAATAAACAAACAAACAAATATAGAATACTGAAATGTCATTTTGACATTTCATTTTGATTTCCATAGTAACGCAATAACAATTCTACTTAAAGATGGCTAAAAGTATTAAAAAATGCATTGGCATCGTGTTCTGATATATTCTAAAAGTTTCAAATGTCTAGCTAGTCGGGAAGTTAGTTAAAAATCGATTGCAAGATTTGTACTAGACAAACAACCAGCGGACAAACAAGAATACGAGCTAATAAAAACGTTGTGAAAAATATTCGATACTCAGTAGGCACCTAACGGAAAAATACAAAGTTTTCAATTTGAGAAATATTCATTATTCAAATATAGGCACCTAACGGAAAAATGCGAAGTTTTCAATTAATACATAATGCGTATCTTAAACGATTAAAAAGAGAAAAAATGTTCTAAAGTCAAAGATAAACTTACATTTTAAAAAAAGTTATGCAATTTGAATTTGTTAAAGGATGCCATCTTATTGCTACAAAATTATTAATTTATGGTCATAATTCACCGTGTCCGGAAACTTTTACGTAGGTATGCAGTTCGCCGTGAAATGTTGTATCGGAAATATATGGGCGTATATTAATGACACTGACATAAAATTCATGTCCAAATAAAACACGGTTCTTACCGGTGTACAATTATTACCGGTATTATATGAATTTTTAAAATAGCCGATATACTAGATTATTTGTTAGGTTAGGTTAGGTTTTCATTCTTGAATTCATGAATTTTGCCAAAATCATCTATGAAAATTGAATTAATGTTCATATGAATCTAATCTAATAAAATTGGAGCCCGTACAGTATAAGGTCATCTCTTTACGATAAGAAAGCTCACGGCGAACTGCGCCACGTTGAAATGTTTTACTTACAATTTACATGTATCTATTATGTAACCATAATTCACAGAATGTGTTTTTTATATTTAATTTCAAAAACATCGGTTTAAAAAAATGTATAGTTAGAAATCCTTTACTTCGCCATGTCTACCAACATAATATATTTTTCAAATTAATTTGTAGCAAAAATCAATAATTTATTATATTTTATTACATATGAACCTGTAATATATTTTTGTGGTTTTTATATAGAAAATTTTTATTATTAAAGTTTTTTTGTAAGTACGTTATGTGTATATTTTTGTACGAATGTTTTTGTGTCGAAATTATTTAGAAACGACCAATTTTATAACAACGAGATATCTTTTGTTCGTTGAAATTGTTGTTTTCATATTGTATTTTATTTCCTTATAATAGTGTCGATTTATATTAATTATTTGATGTAAAATATTCGAATAATTCAGTTAAATCACTAGCTGGCAAATAAGCTTGCCAAATGGGCCCCTCTCATGCACCACAATGATGGTCCCATGGATCATCAAAGTACCCATTCGTGTACATATTACATTACTATATTTACTTATTCATTTCACAACATGAAAAGCATATTTAAAATTAACAAACCAATCAAGTACCTACCTAACTGGTTTATTGAAACATTCTATAAATAACCCATTTGATTATAATGAAATTTAATAACTAATTCAAGACTTGTTTTGATATACCTACATAGTTTATAATTTGAATACAATATTGCTATGTTGTGGATGGGGCACCTAGTTACTAAGAGCCAACATACAACTTACCGTGGGCACCCTTCAATCTCCCCTTAAAGAAACAGTGAAGCGTAAGGGTTGGATAGTCTTAATCGCAAAGTCTGCGTATCGAAGTAAACACGATCCTCAGACATGGAAAATTAAGAGCAGAAAAAAAAACTAGAAGGTGAATACTCCACCTAACAGAGGCGCCTAGCGGAAAAATATGAAGCTTCCAATATTAGAGATATTTTAATCAAATCTTATTTGTCTTTATTAATTAAAATATTTTGTGTCAAATTGCAAGCTTTGTTTTATTCCGGTAGACGGAGTGTTCACATTAACACGTCAAAATTTCCTGCGATTTTTGATTCGATTGAGATTGTTGAAATGACCATAATAGTTTGTATAATAATATTATACAGTACTACAATTCCTATTAGTGCCATCTAACAATTTTTATGTTTAGTACTTTAGTAATATTATTGTAGTTTCCATCCAAATTTGTTTCATACGTCTTACAGAAATCTGTTTTGAAACACATTTACAACTTATGCTATTTAAACCTAGATGCTACTGTTGAAATAATTAATGATATTGATGCTATTCACTTAAAGATGGCAATGTCAATAAATTGCATTTTTTTTACATAAACGTTGAATACCCACCAAAAATCATGTTTGTACCTATAGAGATTATGAAATCGTTATATTTTTTCTTTATAAATTGGAGAATAATTCTATAACGGTCAGCTACAAGTATCAGAAGTTCCTGTTTTAACTTCAGGTCCTGAACTTACACTGAGTAGTAAATATACTGTCAATATTTAAAACCGTATTGTGTAGGTACAGAGAAAAAATTGATAACCTTCAAAAATATTAAATTTATTACATATTGTTTACAATTAATATCCATAATTATTCTGCTAGGGGGCTTGTTGTGCACTAATAGCTATTATTAGTCAGAGTCGAGTTGTTCTATGTTATTAACTTGTGTGAGTACGGTGTATTATTATTATATATAGGTAGTCTAAGACAGTACTTCTCAAACTGGGGGGCGCGGTCCCCTAAGGGGTCTGGAGCTCCTGCAAGGGAGCCGCGAAATATTTCAGTATGTATTTCAACAAATATCTCCCAAAACTTAAATGAAGACCAAAAGTGCAATTTTATTGGATAAGAACACCATTTGCTAAATCCTTAAAATAATATGATCATATTACGTGGACAGCTCAACAAGAATAATTGATTGCTATTAATGCTATTATTACATCAGATAATTAATTCCCTTGATGTCGAATGTTTTGCAGAATTTTGGATAGGAATTTTGGCAGCAAGAATATCCGTCAATTGCAAAAGACGCATTATCAATCATAATTCCTATTAAGATAATATACATATGCGAAACAGCATTTTCATCATTACTGGTAATAAAAAATAAACACAGGTCGTGTCTTTCAACAACGGATACTTTAGTAGAGCAAACCCTGCGAATTTGCATTTGAAAGATTGTACCGGACATTGATTTATTATGTAAAAATATACAATCACACCCCTCTTATTAAATTGGTTTTGTTGGCTGCAGCTGTAATAAATTTGAAGTTAATTTTTACTTGTTTTTTTTTAATTCTTGATTTATAAGCAAGTAAATGAAAAATGTTTTATTATTTTTAATAAAAATGTACCTATAATATCTAATAATTAATGGTAAATAAAGTACTATTGCTCACTAAAGACTAAAATATTTGAGGAGGGGGCTTGTATTTTTTTTCTGCTTTCCGGGGCCGTGGTATAAAAAGTTTGAGAATCACTGGTCTAAGAGACGCGATCTAAGTTGCCGATATTGGCCTCCTAAAGATAGACGCGTATCCTAAGGACTACACTCCAAAGTATGGTTCTGCATTAATTGAATTTTAAAAACAAACCAATGCCATCTCCAATTTGTATTATTTATGAAAACATATAAGTACCTACCTATGACTGGCAATATTGACTATGCAGTATTTATGTCGGATCACCACGGCTTAGCTCCACCCTTCGTCACTGCATTATGTAATATGGAATGCTACCGAGTAAATGCTTTCTCATAGGACTGTAGGTATACAATTTTATACTTACCTATGTTTTTTATTTTTCTTCTTCTCTCAATTACCTACGTGGTCGCAGCCATGACATCCTATTCTATGTCAGAACTATTTCCACGAGTCAAGCTTATCAGGCACTATTAGCATTTACATCTTTTTACAAGTACCTACCTACCTAGATATCCTACAAAGGTAGTAAGTATACCGATTCAAGAAATCCTACCCAGACGTCAGGAAAGGTGCTGGTTCAAACTAATACAATACGTAAATGATTCAAAGGCACTAGAGTGGCAAAGCATGACTGGCAGGCATCAGGGACAAGATACTCCCATCTGACAATAGATACAATGCAAGACCTCTCATGCCCTCAATACCCTCGCAAATTAATCGAATGCCTCAACTCAACTGCATTCTTCGTAAACATATCCGATGTGTGGATAGCAAGCATACGCGAGGATTAACGCTGTACACTTTGTTTGAGTGCGGAGAAATTCAAACCATTGAACATATAATTTAGAATATTAATACTTTCGACCGAAGGTACTTGATGGAATTTGAATTTAAATTCTAATGGATTCAAGCTCTGTACTATTCCATTTAAGTCGTAAATGGAATAGTACAGAGCTTGAATCCATTAGAATATAATTTAGACCTGCGCCGTTTGTAATCTATAATCCACAAAACGCTCAACCGCCATACAAATGAATGAAAATAATTACAAGATAAAAAGAACTTTTTTATATAAGTATGTACAACGTTTTTAAATTTTCTGTTCATTTATTATGCTCAATATGCTCAAACTTGTACTTGATATGAAGTAAATAAACAAACAAACAAACAGATATAGTACTGAATTGTCATTTTGATTTCCATAGTAACGCACGTATATATCTATTAATAATTTAGTTGCTAGGACCATCCACTTAACAACCAACAATAGCGGATTGGATTACGGATTTCTTCCGAAATAACTTTTCATACAAAACAGAATTAACTGAAAATGAATTCAATTCTACTTAAAGATGGCTAAAAGTATTAAAAGAATGCATTGACATCGTGTTCTGATATATTCTAAAAGTTTCAAATGTTTAATTAGTCGGGAAGTTAGTTAAAAATCGATTGCAAGGTACTGGATAAACTACCACCGGACAAATAAGAATACGAGCTAATAAAAACGTTGTAAAAATACAGTGGAACCTTGATTATCCGGATTTTTGATTATCCGAATTATTCAAAACAATCACAAGTTAGTTTTCTGTAATGTTTATTTTGAATATTATCGAAATTCCATCGAAAAGTAGACGTGTTGTAGGTACCTACTCTCATTAAAAAAGACAAAGTGCATATAAATCAATTCTTTGAAAAGAGGTCACGTTTTTTGTCTAATAAATATGGCATCGGCACCTCAACGATCTCATTTATTTAAAAAAATCAGAAATTACACAGTTTACGAATTGTATAGTGTCCGAGGATGGCAGCTTAGATCGGAAAGTTATGAAAAAATCGCGACATGTAGAAGTCGAAGAGATTCATTGAAAAGCAGTCATCTGTAGAACTAAAATCAATTATTGTCAATTATTATGTGAACAAGTTAGATGTTTTAACAAAAGATTGAATGGAGATTCAAACTTCATTTGGGTTGGATTGAAAATTTAAAGGTCGACATGGTATTAGAGAAGTGTAAATTCACGGTTATAAGCTTTCAGCTGACATACCTTCAGCAAACACTTCAATAGACACGTTCAAGGCGTTTTTGGAGAAAGAAGAATACGACTAAGGCTCGTTACACACGGGACACCTGTGCCCAGCCACTGGTGTGTCCAGATGCCGCATTTAGATAAATGAACGCGACACTCACGTGTCTCTGTCTGAACACGCCCATTCATGTATGTGTAAATGCTGCCTCTCGACACACCGGTGACTGGACACAGGTGTCCCGTGTGAAACGGCTCCAAGAGTTTATCTGTAATGCTGATGAAAAAGATTTAAATTGGAATAAACCACCCAACAAATCTTTAGCATCAAAACGTGAAAATACTGCACAAGGGTCAAAATTGCGTTAAATTGTGTTAAACTGAGATGCGAATGATTCTGAATTCTGTAGTGTTCTTTAGTTAGGTACTACCAAGGCCTGAATAAAAACGATACATAAGTGCGAGTAAGAAAGTATTCGGCACCCATATCTCCGCGACATGCGTTAGAATAAGATAAAAGGTTTACAGATGTTTAAAAAATGTTTTAAATTGAACCTTGTGTACTTATATAAAATTGTTAATACAAAATGTACTTTTTTCCCTAACGATTATATTTTTTTTCGATTATCACTATCCGGATTACTTTCATTCCTAATTAGTCCGGATAATCAAGGCTCTACTATGTATACGGAGCATTAATATACATGCGATCGAACTGGTCAGCTTAATTTCAATTTTTGAATCGAGAATTGCCTATTAGGTAGGAAAGTTATAATTTGCGAATGCTTAAATAAAGCAACAGATAGGTATCCAAAGTGTTTCGGTTATTATATTTTCTACCTGACATTTGTACTACTATTATATTTCTAAATATACAATTGAGTTTATGTCCATGACACCATATTATATATTCGGAAATAAGTACCTTCTATTTATATAAATTCGTTTATATATGTAAAAATAGTTCGCTCAAAATTACTTATTTTCGATTTACTATTTTTGATACATTTCTTGGCACCACGAACTCAATTTTGAAATTGGTTATTTCTCAAATAATTTGTAACAGGTGCGTACATAATTCAAAACAAATTGGACGATGATTTTATTGGCCAGTAACTTCCATCTCTACTTATTATATTATTATTATTATGGTAGGTAATTCATTAAAAAATGTAGAAAATTTTAATTGACTAAAACTTCTATAGTAGACCCCTTTTAAAATATTGCCTGTGACTTATTAAATTTCGTCTTTGCTTAATTAAATTTATGAAAAATAATAATTTGGTACCTACATATTATATTATAATAGTATTATAGAAATTAAGAACTTAATGTGATGCAGACCAAAAATCTTAATATATTATAATGAATTGTATGTTCTTAATGCAAGAATATTGTATATCCTTTGTCTTTTTGAATGTCGCATTTGATATCAAATTTCTTCACTATTTCTTCTAGCCTTCTAAGCTAAGAAAATATCTTTATATATAACTGAGATTTTTGAACAAATTATATCAATTCAAGATGCATTTTAAAGGTAAAACAATGAAACAGCCATTGTAAACACGTTATCGCATATATGATGATTTTTCTTTAATAATTATACATATGCATCTATTCTATAAACATGGCTGCTATCGGTAGTTATCGGCAGCTATCGTGGGTAGTTTATCATATTTATGTATTGAGGATTATAGTAATTGTTACAATAAGTTAGCCGTCTAAGCCAGGCATGTGCAACCTGCGACCCAAATGAAGACTTTTTGCGGCCCAATGGCTTTTTATGCATTTTAGTAGTCATACAATATAAAAGAAATCTCGTAAATTTAACGCATTTATAGTATTTTTTGTGAAATTAGAACTTTCTTGTTGTGTTCCGTGCTAATACATGTGTTTATGTTTATGCAGGCTCCACATACTCCGTACTCAATAGTGGCCGTAAAGATGTTTTTAAATATTCTAATGAATTCACAAAATTAATTTAAGAATTTGATACCAAATTCGCATTTATGCAAAAGTATGAGGAAATGCTCAAAATATTCTTAACTCCGTTTAACGTGGAGGTGGAATCAACACCTCCAAATTTACAAATGAAGCTAGTAGAATTTTACTGCAATCAAGCACATACCTTAAGTGCATGTTCGAAGGGAATAAGCTTGAGTTTTATCAGAAATATATCCTCGAAGATAAATTTCCAAAATTAAAACAACTGGCAATGTGCATTACAGCAGCATTTGGGACTACACATCGCTGCGAATCGTCCTTTTCGAAATTAAAATAAATGTAGGTAGTAAAAACGAAGTGTCGCTGCAGGTTGCCAGTAAATATGAAAAAGATATCAAACAATATACAAAAACAAGTGTCAAATTAATTATAAGGTAATAAAATATTTTGTTAATAATTTTAATAATTTTGGTAAAAAGTTCATTGTTATTTTTTTTATATGTGTGGCCCACCTAAACTCAGTTATATTTTTTTGCCCACCAAATAATTTCGGTTTGGCACCCCTGGTCTAAGCTGTCAATTTCGCTCTAAAAGTTATTATTTATTTATTTTTTCAGACGGTTATCGTATTGTAACAATTAACCGCTTCAATATATAAATATGATAAACTACCCTCGATAGCCGTCGATAGCAGCCTTGTGTATAAAATAGATGTGCTGGTCTGTCATCCTGTGACATTTATATTACATAATAAGTATTGTGAATTCGTCATAAATTCTATAACCCAGTGAAAATAGAAACTTATTCAACAATATGCTAAAGCCTATTTAATAACTTAATAAGGGCAATTCAAATAATATGCTAAAGCTTTTGATGTGTACCAACATGTCTATTCCAAGTTCGTTTAAATTTAAATGTTTGGATGCAGAAATTTCTTATTATAATTAAAACAACAGTAATAAGTTTTTTTTTATATTTTATTTGCTTATCGTACAAAATGTTAAATAATAAAATAAAATTAGGTTCATAAGATTAAATTAAAATTAATATGTACAAAACTTCAACCCCTGACAGTAAGATTAAACATATATGTATCAATCAAACAATAAGATAACTTTTTGATATAAATTCTGATATAAAAAATATATAATTTATAATAACTATGACCTATGCATAGGAACAAATTGAGGCCATTTTGGAAGATATGGATTTATCCTTGTTTGTTTGAATACTTTTTTTAAGGAGACGAATGTATTTAACTCCTTTTTATTGTGACGAATCACCGCTCACTTTCCGAGGAGGATCTTGCGGCCAGCGCCCATGTTCTGTCCAGCTTGTGTCGCGCCTTTGTTGAATCCAGCCTGGAGACCGATGTGGGTCTTTCCTGCTGCGAGGGTCTCGTCGGAGAACTCCCTCTTGCATTCGTCGGAGGGCTTAGGTCCCAACCAGGGTCCCTTCCATTCGTCGTGCCTGTATGTCTGTAACAATGACACAAACGATAGTCTGTTAGTTTTTTCTACTCAAAATATGATTACCATATATTTTTTTTAATATCGTCCAATACACGTCATATGCTGTAATTGCTAAAGATATGGAAAGGGTAATACTAATAAGGGACTGGTATAATATTATGAATGAATTAGGTACTAATAGTAAAGATATTTGTAAAACATTGATTATTAATTATTTCTGGCGTCAGTTTTAGAGTCCGCAAATTAAGGCGATACTTCAGTGAAACTGCAAATAATTTTCAACTATAGGCGCGATGAAATTTTGGACTCGCTGGCACTCGGAGACAGAATGTCGAGGCGTGAATACGTCAATTTGATGACTAAAAACGTTACCCATTTACTTTAAAAAGAAAACATGTCATATTATTATTGTTACTAATATAACAATAAACAGAACATTAAATTGACGCATGTTGGATTTATATGACAAATTATATTTCGTTCGGCATGCGTCATTTGCACCCGCAATCCGCGCATCGCCTAGCCACGATCTTTTTAGACCATACCTCAACTGAGGTATAGCCTAGTAAGTGTTTTCGTTGATTTGTACATAAATAATATTATGTATCAAATTTAGATTATTATTGCATCGATTCATTTCGACTAGGTAGTTTTAATATATTTTAATATATATCACGTTTGAAGAAAATATTCCCGAGGTGGATGAGTCAGATACCAGACACCAATCAGTTTCCTAAATATTATTAAACTTATCTTAAATATGAATCATCTGTGATTACATAAGATAAAAATAGTAATAAAAATAAACCGATCACGTCGGATTTCTTCGAGAAAGATTTAAAACTTATTTTATATCTGGAAGTCGTAAAGTAAATTTTGGCAAAAGTTCAATGATTTTAATGATCCAAATAACAAGTTTACATAAATCTACGCAACTGTTTACTTTAACGTATGTTTAACCGTTCTAACATTGTGTAAACAAAAGATGAGTATTTACAGATTTCCGATAAACAAAAAAAATTAAATGCTGTAATATTATATAAAAACGTTTCATAAGTTCTACATAAAAATTATACAAATTTACACATTTAGTCGGCGACATCTATTACTTAAATAATAAATAAAGTATAATTAATAATCTGAAATAATATTATAATATATTAAGGTGTGATGTTGGCAGGTTGCCAATGCTTAAATTATGTCAAGTTAACACCACTCACTAAAATTCCCAACATTTATATCTTGTTTCTACAATTCTACATCTGATGCATGTTTACATTCAAGTTGTCTCCATAAAATCTTGGAGAGAGACCTTCGTAACAGTGGTTGGGCGTTTGCCAACACTGAAGTGTGTAATGATATTGGATCACCTATTTTTGAGTCACTAATTTATTATTGAGACTTAAAGAAAATTTGGAGAGTTCTCATATTATTATAACAATAATTTATTTTTGGATTTTTACTATGATAGTTTTCGGAAAGAATTGTAGTGAAGTACTGTCGATATAGGGTTTTAAAAGGAAATTAATTATACAAAATGTCCTAAGTTAAGATTATAGTCTATGGCTCTAAAATGGTTATTTAACAATTTAAATATATGACAACATTCCATTCATGTTTCTTCCGAATTTGCACGAATCTTTTAAAGTATATAGAATATGAGCAGTAAATATAACCAAAGTTTATAATATGATTATGTAATTGTAATGTAACTGACCTGTCTGCCAAGGGCGAAGAGTGTGCTTGTAACTTGGGAGATGTCTTTATGTTCATAAAGATCAACGGTCTGGAAAACATCAATGTCAGCAACTCCATAGTTCTTCAGAGCGAGCTGGAAGCTGTAGAAAAAAAACAAGCATTGAGATTATAATTTTCCATAAAATGAATGATATAGTAAATAGTTGATAAAACTTTAATGTTTGTTTAATTAATTAATTACTTATAATTATATTGTTATTTTATTGGAAACACATTTTTTATTAAATCTTTAATACAAATAGTTTAAACCAATGAAATAATCTTTTTTAATAGTTATACCACTTCTTCAGGCCAGTTTCATAATCTGATGTATTTTATACCTAATATATTTTTTTTAGCTAAAATAACTTTCTAACAAAGAAAATGGTTGATATTAATAGAGAATTTCTTACTTGTTGATGTTTTCCATGAATTTGAACTGTCCACCGCTGGTGTTAATCTTGGCGACGGATCCCGGGCAGACCTTGTTCATCACCTGGCAGAGGACAGTTCCGTCCTTGAGGACATCTTCATACTTTTCACCGGGGGGGAACTTGGCTTCAAGAACGTACTCGATCCATTCTTGGGCTTCCTTCTCCTGGTTCAGATCACGCTTGTTAGCTAGCTAAAAAGAAAAAAAATACATTTTATTAAATTCTATTTTCTAGTCCTTTCGGTCATTGCTTAAATTTTAGGGAATAATTTGAAAGCTGTTTGATTTGTAACGATTTGTGTGCTTATATTGCTGCACATGTTACCAATTAAAGTAAAATAATATAACCTATTGGTAAATAATAATTAGCACTCGTTTTTTTTTTTTTTTGTAATCAACGAATTGTTTATTCCATGAAATTGTTCATAATGTAATAAATTACGACTATTTTACAATAAAAATCGTACATTAAGGTAAAGACCTTTTTTTCTAATATTTCAATTTTCAACTGATTTCTGGACAACTAAACTAACGTCACAATAAAGTATCGCTTTTTCCGTCTCTGTTTCGAAAAGTATTGAAAAGTAAGAATTTAAGTACATTAAAATCACTAATATATATATTAGGCAATTTTAAGTAATAAATAAAACGCCTTTCATAAAAACTAAAAATTCCAAAATTGACTATAAAATAGTTTCACCGTTTCAAAGCAGTTTTAAACAACAGATTGAGCCATAATTTAAAAAAAAATCCAATTGGGGATTATTTATAATTTTCCACTTTGTATCACGGTAATAAGCACATATTTAGGCTAAACCTATTTTTATTAAAACTGCAGTGAAACTTTGATCCAATTATTAACTTTTCACATCACATCACTTTAATATTATTCACAACAATAATAATTGAATAATTATTATTAATTTTGAGAGGGCTCACCTTAGCCCTGACTTGACGTTCCAGAGACATGATTGCGTTTTTTTGTTTTTGGTTTTCAGGTGAAAGGTCTGAAGGAGTAGTTGGACTTGAACTGAAGTTTAGGCGGCGAGTCGAGCATTTATAACCCCCCTTCCGCCCATCACCCGCCGCCCACTACCACCTCGCCACCGCTCCGTATCTCCTCCGCCTACCTTCAACAGGGGTGCAAAAATGTTTTCCAGCAGACAAAATAAAAAATAAAAAATGTAAGAAAAATATTTCGAAATTATGTTTTCGCCTTCTTTTGGTTTCTCTGACATTTTTAAAGGTTGAAAACCATTTGTTAAATGCATTGTAACTGTCAGCGTCATTCTAAAAAAACAGCCATAGTACATAAAGAAGAGTAAAAAAAAAAATTATTAAGCAAACCTTCTTACAGGGGCATTACTACTTTGGCACCTAAGTGGACCATAATATAGACTTCCACAGGGTTATGGTTAGATTCAGGGAACTCAGAAATAATGGGAACTGAAATACCTAACGAATAAGGAGAAGCAGGCAACCGATCTCGAGTAAGGAAGAATACGGGATAAATTTAAACGTCGAATACTGACGACTGCTCTCGATTTCTGCATTGACGCTCATTAAATATTGGTGTATTACACACACTATTGCACGTCTATAATGCGTGATTCATTTCCGTAGGACACTTACACATTCAAACCCTTGCGTCAAAATGTGCTGTATTGGTATTATTAGCCTATCGGAATTCTATTTATTATCTGTGGTTAGATTCTTTTTCTCGTGATATTCATGAGAAGTTCCCGTTACTCCTCCAGTTGTCCTTAATCTCATGGCACTATTATTGATTCGTTCACCCCAGCATGAGCGTTTTATTCCTCTTCCTCTTGTGTTCAGTCAATCATAACCAGTCTCTCCAGAAAAGCTTATATTAGCAGACATTCTTTTACGGATAATTGTTTCTAATTATTCGCCTAATCCTAACCGATTGAATTGAATCAACTACGGGAATCAAACCCACACAGATGGTTTCACAGACGGGTACGTTAATACTTCTCTTCCAAGAGAACAATTCGTCAGCTGAATGCAGAACTATTCTAACTCACATTTGAAATATTTTAAGCGTTTTTTGAAACAGTCTACATCAGTTATTTATTACTTATATAGACAAGTGTGTGCACCATAGAGGTGAGTTGGAAATACTGTCACAAGTTTGTGTACTTAAGTTTCGGATGAAAATACCCATACTAAGTATTTGTTGCCCAATAAACTTGTTTCAAGAAACTTGAAACGTATTAGATGTTCGAATTCGAACGCATTCGCTAATATATGCGCCGTGACTCGCTATTCAGCGCTATTGATATTAAATGCGCGCGAGCGAGATATCATGATACACGTATGTCTAGCCGTGATATTATACTCAACTGTCATTGTTCTCCCTTTCTCCTCTGTTGTAAAGTTGATACAGTGAAGGACAGAAATGGTCACGTGTTCGTTTTATAGGATACTTTTGAGTTCGCCTTAGGGTTTTAGGTTTGTTTAAGAGTTTTTGGTTTTTGGTTTTAGTTGAGTATGAAACTTTATCGAGTCCAGGAGTCCGACACATGGTATGAGATCTCGCCGACCGCTAGCTAGTTCGTAGTTTTGCCACGTATGAAATCATCGCTTCGGCGTTGCGACTTGCGTGTGTTTAGTATGCGACGGGTTTTAATTTTAGTTTTAGTTGAGTAAGACATTTACATCGAATTGACATCAGTCGCAAGCCGGAATAACGGAGTTCTGATAACGTTAACTGACTACGCGTTTATCTGGTTTCGTCACGTCAAGTTTCTCGATTTTTTAGTGTTATAATTGTAATTTGTAAACATAAACTGAATTCAAATTATATGCGTGATTGTATAAATGGATAACTACTGAAACATGAGTGACTAGCGCCACAGTTCTAGCTGTACCTGTCTCGAAAATGGGACATTTCAAAAAGCCGATGTATTTTTAACGATTCTATTAAAGCTGATATTTCAAATACTAGTAAGTATTTTGGAACAAGTTTAGATACCAAGTATTTTTTTATACTGGTAGTAAGTATACTTAGTCTTCAAAATCGACCAGTTTTCCCACCTCTATCACTGCACCAGCTTTTTATCAATAATCCCACTAAAATATGATACATACATTTGTCTACAAAAATAATACATAACTCCAATAAGTTGTTTCAAAGAACGCCCTCGTAAAAATATTCAAATGTCAGTTAGGTTCTGCATTCAGCTGACGAATTGAAAATTGTCAACGAAAATCTTTACTTATCTATATTAAATTAACAACTCAATCTGATCCAATACTCTGCATAATTAGTTTGCACAGTATGGGTATATCACAACGAACTTTTTATCAAGATTAATTATTGTTAGCACTTCAACCCATTTTTCTCATGCTAAAATCAAAACCTATATTGACTGATAAATGTGCCGGTGCAATATTTTGGTACTATACCTGCACCCCATGTCGGGTAAAATTTGTTGCTTGCGACACCAGCTTCTTTTTTGGAAACAAAAATGTCGCATTCGAGCTATGTATGGAGATGTATTATATATTATTACATGTGATTGTGAATACCTTAAAATCACATCAACATATTCGAGGTGTTGCAGTGAAGACGAGTTTAGATGTGTGGCCCGGTTTAGATATGCCACCCACGATGGCCGCGGGGCTTAAGCGTTGGCCTATTGCATCGTGGGTCCCAGGTTCGAATCCTGGGTCTGACAAGTACACATATTGTTTTCGATTTGTGTATGAGTCAGAGTATGGACCTAATAGGATGAGCAACTGGCTGACATCCATTTCTCGTAAAAACAAAAATCTGTCAATACAAACCTCCACTCTGTGGAGGCACATATGATCCTATTAGGATCGGGCATGGTCGAAAGAAGAAGGTGTCGATATGCTCCACCTAAGCAAAACTACTAATATCAATAATTACAAAAAACTATATATTCATTCTAGGACAAATTCAATCCGTATATAAAATATTTTCATCCTGGTTGATCAAAATTTGCAATGTAATTATAACCAATAGAATATTCATCTTAAACTTTAAAAAATAATTATTATCAATGTACCTATATGTAATGCCGATTTTACAAAGTTTATCTATGGTAATATATTTGCGATCAAATTCGTCAAGTTAAAAAAAAAAATTGTTCCAATAAACAATACCTATTCGGACGGTTGTGCCTGTTTCTGATCAGTAATCGCACCGTGAGTGTAAAACCAAGGCATCTGCAAATTTTTCAATTTCGAGTTTAAATGCAAAACAACTGCAAAAGTCGTCAACTTGATAATGTAAAAGTGAAGTAACTGAAAGAACATGCAATATAATGTAGATATAAACCAAATATTATGTTTTTTTTTTAGAAACTCTATTTCTATTAACAAAACAAAGACTTCAAACCCCTTATATATCCAAAATATGTCTTTTGCAGATGCCTTGGCTTTACACTCACGGTGCGAGTTGTTTTAACTGCACCCCTGTATCTCCTTCTCTTGAAAGTTCGTCGTTGTAATTCCCGTCATCACCCGCAATTCTAAATTTAGTGAAAATATTCTCGAACGCACAAAATAATAATAATATTATATCGACGAAACCATTTTTATGCTCACATCGCAATAATAATTGCCTTCCAGAAACTTTTCGAAAATAAATTCATTCGGTTCTGTGAGTCATTGTTTACAAATGAGAAAATTCCAGCGCACGCTGAGCACTCTCGCATTTTCTCTGCAGTATTCGAACGTATCTATATTTCATACAATATACAGAATGTAGACGTTTGAATAAGGAATACTAAATTCTAGAGGTTAAATTCATTTAATTATCAAAGTTTGTAAGTCTCAAAAACATGTTATTTCAAAAATTATTATTTTATGTCTCTTATAAAATCAATATTAGCCTAAACCTAATTAATTAGATTTGAGTACATATATTCTATTAATCCAGTTTTAAAAAAATAATCCACATTATCTAAGAGTTATCCACAAAAGGTTTATTTATATGAAACGGTCATACTTTGGCAAACAAGATTTTAAACATTTTCATAGTTTACTGTGTATTCCTAATAGAATCAAAGAAGAAAATCGTTGAAAGTATTATTTTTGTTGCTACCTTGTCGGTGTAGTTAATGCATAAAAGTTAAATTAACCGTGTTGTAATGCTTCAATTTATCTACTATAATGGAACAAGTGTTTTAAATCTTCCAGACATGGAAAAGTGTTTTGAAAAATAGCATGTACCTATTACATAAAAATACTTTATAAGTATAGTTACAAACTTTTGGTGCAGCATTTTTTGAATCAACCGATTTTTGATCTTACAAACCTTTTGATGTACAGATATTTACTAAACGTTTAACAATTGAACCAAGTATCGACCACACTTGACCACAAAGGTATTGAAAAATCATTTGTCACATTTTTTTATAAATAATATGACGTAGCTACCTGTGGTAAAATTATATCCATTTTGGTAGGTAGTTATCCATATCCTAAATACACATAATTGATCAGGAACTCAAAATACCTTAAATATCGACCCCACAGTTTTTTGCATCATCCAAAGGATATGTTGTATTTTTTTTAAATACGATATCTTTCCACAAAGAATTGACAGATAACACGAATGAAGTGATCAATTAATAATAATTTATCAGTATCTCTTTAATATACACCTGTATATCGATATTACAATAGTAAATTTTTAAACGTATTTTTACCAAAAAAAACCCATCTCTGAATTTTACAGTTTTTCTATACGCTATGGGTACAGTGTTGAAATCAGGACTATCCAAAGATCTCATAGTAATAAAATCGATGTGTTTGATGTTGGCGAAGAATACTCAGCATTCCTTGGACGATCATGTGTACAAATATCCCCATATTCTAAGACTTTGGTATAAGAAAATGTTTCTCATCAACTTTCACAAGACCTGTTTTTCAATAATTCTTCTATGACATTCATGATAGAGACCCGAGCAGCCTGTAGAAAAACATTGATCACGAGGGCGTGCGTTTTACAGATGGAATGAATTAAAGCAATCAGAACAGCAAAGCTTCTGTCAAGGAGGAGAATCGATTAATATCCTCAGTAATTAAAATAAAATATACTAAATAAATTCAAGCAGTGAAATTTAACTAATAATTATTTGTAAGTAGATTTTTTTAAACGTGGATTACTAAGCTCCATTTACTATTTATAATGTAATAAATTAGTATTGTTTATTTGCTATATTATGAACTTCTTTGTTATCGTGATCCTCACTGTTAAGAATCGTGACAACATCCAAAAGCTCACCACGATGTAGCTGGCTAGTAATAAATCCAGTAACTTAGGGTTGTGGTAAGTCTATTTCATCACTGTATAGTGTATATTACGTGAGAGGAATATTTCAATTAATAAGTATTATTAAAATATTACAGTAGAGAAACTTTAAGCTTGTAAATACTTAAAAGTAAATCTGTCAACGCCAGCGGCGGCCGTGTTTGTGTTTCGCAGCGTGCTACTTAACCTTCATTCAAAACATTGGAAATTGGAATAGAGAATCTTTCGTAACAATGCTTGTTTATACTGATTTTATATTTATTTTTTAAATTTGTTATATTACTGAAATATCGTGAATTTAATAAACGATATGATTTAATAAAATTGAGGGCAACTGGCGATAGATTTTAATTCCAAAATAGTTTTAGCTAGATATCAGTTTTTTACTCTATCATTACGTGATTGATACTAATATCACTGGCATGACAAATTCATCAGATTTTTCAAAATTATAAAGAATATACTCAGGTATATATTATTAAGCATAACATATAATGAAGAAAGTGTACAATTATTAATGTTTTGTAAAATCATGTTGCTTATTTATTTTCGTTAATATGACAATGAGTAAACAATAGTTTTTCAATTAGCTTGTTAATCTATTCACGAGGTTAATAAATCGTACTGGTACGTTTAATACAATTATAAACAAACATAATAATGTCTATAATAGTTATAGATATACATATATATGTATGAAAATTTTAACATATGGAGAAAGGGGATTTTTGTATTAAAACACAAAATATTTATTCGAAAACTCGATTTTATTGTTGATCCATCGCGATCGGTTCACACATACATTGATACGTCTTATGCAGGCAGAGATATTTTCCCATACAAGTAAAAGTCATAATAATTCAACTATATCTATATTAATTTAGGTATACATAATTCATTGTCTAAATAAAAATTTGAGCTCACATTAGATCTATCGTTGAAACGAGACTAGTTGTTTATGCATCTTTCGTAAGATAACATAACATACATAATTTAGGCAGGGAAAGACGTCAAGTATAGAAAATCTGGATTACATTAAAATTATAATGGCTAACAGATATTTCATGTTACATGACTTAGAAATGAAAATAATTTATATGTATTCCATAATAACATATAGAAAACTCTCTGCCCTTAAACAACAACGTTTCTATAAACTAGTTTTAATATATTATAATATATTATTTTTGTTTATACCTAGAAATGTAATCGTATTACTAGAAATTCATTTCATCAGGAGGGATAAAATATATACACACGTTTATTTATAACTATTATTAAGACTATTTACAATCGTATAAATTTTTCTATGCAAGTTTGGCTTCAATGAATTACAATCGATATTATACTCGACATATCGTTAATAAAAATGTGTGGTTATACAAAAAAAAATATTACATCTCATAAATGAAAATAATAATTTCAAGAATGACATTATTTATCAAAAAAAAAACTAATACAACTTAATAATCTCTTTAAATTCGATAAATACACTTGTAATGTAAAACATGACTGAATGATATTAGTTATTAAATTTAATTTCAAATACTATACCTGCCAAGTTATTTCTCATTTACGCCAACAAATATTTTTATGTTTGTAATTCTTGTGTATTTCAAATTTAAAAGCATTGATTTTATAAGGAAATACATAATAAAATATAACAATGTGTAAGAAATAATATTATGACAGTTGGATAGAAAATTCGTGTTCGCTGAAATAATCGATCTAAAATTATCTATTTTAAACTAACGAGTTTTCAATGAGCTCAAAACAAATTTTCATGTTTAGTTAACTTATATATTCCTGAAAATTTTCTTGTTAATATTACGTTAGATTTGAAATAATTGCATAGCTGCATTGTTGCCTCTCAATGAATAAATAAATCAGTGCAGTCTATAGGTATATTACATTATTCATAATTAAATATTGTGGGATAATTAAAAAAATATATTTTAATTTCATTTACAAATAAAATAGAAAAAACATACAATTAGAGTGACGCATACATATAACATTTTTTTAATTATAAAGAGATAAATCGGCACAATATAAAAAGCAAAAAAAATATTACTACTAATTTAAGTTCATTTCCTTGTTTATTTAAAAAAAAAACTATTGAATGGTTTTTAGGATAGATATATAACTCAATTTCACATTTTTGTGATCAATTTTCATTTTCCATAATACCGCAAAACGTATTCTTTTTTTAAATACACACGTTATGTATTGTAAGTATGTATAGGTAAACTAAACTTCTTTTGTTTCAAAACCGTCCTATAATGATCTGTTCTTGAATATCATCGATAAATTTAATATAACTGTATACGAAATTGGTACATAGCGAAGTTAGAATATTAATAATAGTTTTTAAATATGTACTCAAAAATATACATTGTAGATAATATCGCAATGCAATGTTATAATATTAATTAATTGTTGAACAAAAATCAAATGTTGATTTCAAATTATTCATAATATATTTATATTTGTAATATCTTTTATAAAAGAATCATGTGTATTTAGTTGGAAAATAATTAAATATGAAATCCATGAATAAAAAGGTATACATATTATTATAATTAGGTAAGTAGGTACATTACATTTTTTTAGGATTGAAATTATGTCATTTCCTATATTATATTTGAAATTCTAATACACCTCACAGCTTACTGGCAAAAAGTAAAAGTGGACGGGACATAATATATAATGATGTTAAGTACCACTATTATAATATGAAATTATGAAATATATTCCTTTCGCAAAATATAGTGTTTTAGTTCTGAAAAAATTAAAATATGTGACGGATTATTTTAAACAGTTAGACAATATAATCTATATAATATATTCACAATAATTATTGTAGTACATTTCTTTAATTTAAAACAATTATAAATAAGCCTCATTTTTAATTGTGTTTTAAAAATAAAGCTTAATGATATTTTTAACGAAATTATTAATAATTTAATAAAATTTATGGGCAAATTAATATAATATATAATTATATTTTTTTACCATCTTAAATATTATTAATTATTGAGAAAAAATAAAATAATTTGGCAACCCTCGGAATTATACACATTATTAGAAAAAAACTAGAAGAAATTTTTGATGGACAGGAATTCTTTCGGTCCAAGATTTTCAATGAAAAATAAATTAAATTAAAAACAATTTAGTAATAATTGTATGTGATCTTCATTCTCAGTCTAAATTCAATGTCATACACAGTTAAAATTTATCACTCAAATCAAGAGACGACACCGCCTTTTTAGTAATTTGTTTAGTAAGCTATAAAATCATAATATAAATAAGTAAATTTTGATCCGGTTTTCAGTTATGTTGCATTTTATTTTAACTGATCAAAACGTGAATTTTATGTGCAAAGTGTTTTCTATATACTATGTAGTAAGGTATGTAAAATCACGGTCATTTACATACATATTGGCAAAATTACAATTACCATAATATATAGTTATATTAAAGAAAACATCATTAATAAAACTCAATAAAAGTAAGTACATAATACAATATGGTTACCAGAAAAATGTGTGAATGGACAACATAACTCCGTGACAATAAAACAAACTCAATTAAGAGAGTACGTTTTCGATAAAGTAAAAAAAAAAACATTTTGAAGTAGATGAGATTTAAAACAAAAATGTCAGGATTAAGATGTTCAAAATCATAATATTATTACGACAATTCATTACAAACATTCAAATTCTGAAGACGTTCTGTCTCCCTTGCCAATTACTTAATATCACATTAAGATCAAACCAATCATGTAATTATTTACGACATCGAAATTAATTTGAATTACATCCGCAACACACAGACCTTACAATATTTTGGAGTCCATATTACTATAAACCGTAGTATTATTTATACATCCATACCAGCGGAGCGTTTCTCTGACGCAAATGACGCAGCCGATTCTTTAAGTTCTCACAAAAACTAAGTGTAAAACTTTATCCAAAGCATAAAAAAAACTTGCATTTATTATTTGAAAAATGAAAAATAGATTGTTAATTTATCGTAGTGAACTTCAGATTAAGTCAGTGTGTCGGGCCTCTACGTCACTTAACGCGCCACTGCTCCGTACCATATTTTCAGTCATTTTGCAGTCAGAAATCGGTGTCAAAGAATCGAGAGGTGAAAATTTTAAATTATGAAATTGTTTTAAAATATAATTTCATTGGGATTTTAAAGCTAAAGCATTTTTATTTTCAAACCCAGCTAACGTAGAAATCATTTTCAAATTAACCCCAAAGAAGTATCACTTAATTTATATTGCATCATCTACCGCAGGAGTGAGACAAAGAGAGTGTGTGAATCGCGTTAATAATTTTAGACACAGTTTTAACATCGCGTAGCAGGCTCTTTGCACCGTAAAATGAGTGCCCAAACAAAGACTAACGACGAATCGGAATTTGGGTATTTTTTTGTGGCGCCTCAGTGTCACGCCCAAATAAAATACGTTTGTTCTAGTTGAAGAACAGCAATGAGAGAGTGTAGTAGATCACTACCAATTTTGATATTGGATAGTGGATAGTAGACCACAGCCAACTTGAAGTTGGGCATGCCTTATACATATACAAGTATTATTTTCTTTGACCCAAAAATCTTAAATTTGTAAAATGTTGGTTTCATTCTTCTTTAAAAAATGAGTAGGTAAGTATTATCGTGTGTTAGTTATTTTTATAGTCAACTTTTATTCAGTAGTTTTAATCGATAACTTGTAATCAATGAACATATTATCACTAACAACGTTAATTTCATACAATTATAATATGTTGAACATTACTGAACAATGAATGTTGTGGCCTTCCTTCTTTTTCTCTGGTACACATTGGCTACATCAAGTAGACTTTTCCAATGCATTAGTACTAGCGATCACAATTCTCTCTGTAGGATACCAAGCCATCAAAATCATGTTTTCGCGCTCCGTTTACCTAGACACTTAACATGAGTTGTTTTATCTTTGCTTAATTATCGAAGCGTATCATTTAGCCTACTCATGGCAAGCGTTGATTACTGAAAATCTGATGAAATCAGGCTCACAAAATACTCACAAGATTCTATGCTCAAACACGCTTCTGGCGATTACTGATAATTAATTCAGACATCTTTGAACCGTGGCATAATACATACTGGTTTCAAGTATGCCTTCGTGTTTCTCAGTTTTGTAGTTATGGCATAGTGGACTACAAAATTCGGTCTGTGTATAGCAGTCGTCAAGCCTAGTATAAGTACACCTTCATACATAATCTACCGCAAACAAATTGTACAATTGTACCCCTTTACAATTAATATTCGTCTATAATTCGAGGCATCTCCACACCTGGAAATATTTCTTTTAAATTAAATAGAGTTTTGACAGTCCACATCTAATTTTTTCGCTTTAATCAAAACATCCTACGTGACCTGGTGAAAGAGTATAAAATATTTCCCCGCAAATATGTCTATACTTATTTGATCATACATTTTTACATGTTTTCCATTCGCGGTGGAATATAATAAAAAAATTCTACATATGGATAAAAGTATTGTTAATATTTCACATACCTTTTAAGTGGTTTATACCAGTAGCATAGGGTGGAGGTAGGCTGTTAAGATCCGTCATAAATAGTGCACATTCAATTTTGTTAGTCATACTTGTTTGTATTGAACTAAGACTACAATTAATTTACAGATGGTATTTGTTTGTTTTTAAAAATCATTTAAACCCTGCCTAAACCAAACCATAATGGTTTTGGTATACTTTGGGCGATACGACAAAGTTGTGCACACTTTTTCATTCATACTTATTTGTTTTCGTTGGATTAAGAGTACATATTACACATATTCTGGTTCATTTTTTTAAATTCAATAAGCCCTACCTAAACCGAACTATAATAGATGGAAATAATATTATGTCTACAAAATATCTAAAGTTATGTATGATTTAATTGCAGAATTTTATATATTTTATAGATATACGAGTATTTTACTAATATTTATTATGGCTTGGTTTCGCAGGGTATAATTGAATTTTAAAAACTATCCAACACCGTCTGTAAATTGTAGACTTATTTCAATAAAAACAAATATGTATGACTGACAAAGCTTATTGTGCACTATTTATGGCTGATCTTAACAGCCTACCTCCACCCTTCGCCACTAGTTTATATTATATATTATTATATACATTTATTTGCGAGCAGAAGTATGTAGGTATCACTAGGCTTTAGTCGTGACTGGCTAATGAATGACACAATTGACAGAAGTTAAAATTACATTTAATGAATAACGTGTTAAGGAGACGCTTTAAAAGAGATGATTGTGCTTCGGCAGGTTAGGCATTTGGTCAGAGAGGAGGTAGGGCGACCCTGCGAGGAGGCTTGAGAAGGCGGCGTGATGGGCGGATAGGCCTCCGCCTCCGCCCACTCCGCAGCCCCATTTATTGTTGTTCGTACTCAGGGGAGAATCGTCGCCAAGCTTCACTGTAAACAAACGGAAAAAATACACCTTTAGTTAGTATATAAACAAAGAAATAGTAGAGTTGTAGTACGTATATTATATTAATCCTCGTGTTTATATTTAAAATAATTATTATTATTTATTCGATGTTATTGTTTACGGAAACATTTCGTTTAAAAAAAAAACAGTTTTATTTGAACAAACGACTCTTATAATATATCTAAAAACTCTAAGGTGAATAGCAGTGATATTTTTATATCAATACGTTTTTATTAAAATCGATAATAGGTCTAATTAGGAACGTCAAAAAATATAGGTACTTTAAGGGGGGACGTGCGCCGCGTAGGTCAAAATGGAGATTTTATGCTATTTTCAAAGCAGTGGCGCACCCAGGATTTATTATTAGGAGGGGGGCAAGGAGGAGAATGTAAATTAGTCCCATAGGCTCTTTTTCTTCTTCATATAAATATTTTTACATATTTTCACAATACACAGCGATATATTTGTACAGTTTCTCCTAGTTTTTATTAAATTGGAGGCATAGTGGCGGTAACCGTTGAACGTGTCATCAGCGACTGGCGGATTAGAAGTGACAAGCGACCATGCTGGACATGTGTACCTAGTATGCTAAAAGATTACTTAAATAATATCGGCTGTGCTACCCGCTTGGTCTAGAGCAGTGTTTCCCAAAGTGTGGTACGCGTACCCCCTGGGGTATGGGAAGAGTTTGGTGGGGGTATGCGCTGCACCGGGTTATGGCTACGCCTGGTGCAACAAGCATTAATAGAATATCCATGCTAGAAGGTTTATCGCATGCGGAAGAAGAGCAATTGTTGGAATTATTAGCTTCAGACGGATTCTTGCACAATAAATATAAGGAGTGTACTTAAACATCATTTAGGTTGCAAATGCAACATGTGTATCCAGTTTTAACAGAGACATTCCTGAAATATATCTTGCCTTTTCCAACTTCATATCTATGTGAAGTTGCTTTTTCAGCATTTGTAGACATTACGTAAAAAAAAGGAACAGCCTTTTGGGTGTGGAACCGCACCTCAGATTAAAATTAATAACCAATGAATGTTATTTTTTATAATATAACTTTTATTTATATTTTATTATGAATGAATTTTATTTTTCGTTTATTATTATTTTGTTTATGTACTACAAAAGGAATATATAAATATATTTTGGTTGTTATTAAAGTACTTATATCCATTTTTCTTTGACGAGGAGTACTCAGTGTTACGAAAATTATAGAAGGGGTATACAGATGTCGAAAGTTTGGGGAACACTGGTCTAGAGAGCTACAATATTTATGCCGAATTCCACCGAAAAAAATGTTCTTTTGATTTACACCACCACCGTAGTGGGTGTAGTTGTTCTTTTCGCCGAATGTTTATCGTAGATTTTTGGTTTTTCAATATTGAGGTTCCAACATATTAATCGAAAATGGACAAAAAAGTATTATTGCATTTAAATTATACACAACCAACTCAATACAACACAGCCTAATATCTCGTTTATCGATCTTTTGTCTATTGCACTCGGTGTACCTACACCATGGCCTCCTCATCCTAAAACGGGCCCTCAGGCTAGGGCAGTGGTCGGCAAACTGCGGCTCTTTGGCCCCTTGAGTGCGGCTCTGCCACAGGTGCTCTCTGCCATATTTGACATGGCTACAAAGAAGAAGCAAAGAAAATGGAAGAGGATAACCGTAAATGTAATGTTGAGTAGACTGAGACTTCGCGTTTATTCAAAACTTAAATGGCTTCCCGACCTGTATTTATGTGTCGGGAAAAATTGACGCATTCAAATTTAGAGAGATACTACAACTAAAAACTCGTAATTTTGCGCTAAATATTCTGTCGATGATGCAAGGAAGAAAGCAGCTGAGGAGAAGAGTCAATAAAAATAAAGTTCTGTATTTAATTAGGTACTGAATAAAATCTGTCAACAATGTTAATATTGCAAGTTTTGTGGTTAGTAAAAAGATTTCCAAGAGAGGAAATCAAGAGTAAATTAAGAAATCGATTTATTGATGAGAACCTGTAATCGTGCTTAAAATTAAATCAACAACATACGAACCTGACTTACCCAAACTTTACAAGGAAATGCAAGGCCATTATTCACATTGAGTTTGTCAGTCATTGTCATGATTCAATTTTATGGATACCTGACTTACAATTTAATTTTTAATAATAAATAACATCATTATTAGGTATGATATTCAGTTTTATTCAGTGTACATACCTATAATTTAATTAGGACTTAAAACTTTAACTAAATTTTATTAAGTAAATTAGCAGTGTACCTACTTACTACCTACGTATATAATTTAAGTTTAAGAAATTTGGCTCTCAAAAGAAATCTCAATCGTTGTACTGTTGATATTTGGCTCTATTGACTAATGAGTTTGCCGACCACTGTAGCCCCCTATCCACCGCTTAGATTAAAGGCAGTGTGAAATACTACATTAACGTTTTTCAAATTGTGTTTTAGTTCAAATTGAGGGTACTTATACAGTGAATTATTGGCGATTTTCAATACATCTACTTTAATAATGGAGCTGTCGAGTATCGACACATAATAATCAGAAAATATATTGGACAATTATATAAATTAAAATGTTCATAGTCATGAAGTATAATAGCGCCGCAAGCGACTTTTTTTACTATTAAAGCTAATTTATGATGTGTGTTTATCTCACTTATCTGGTCAACCCGACACGCCAGGCCCCCCACAGCATGGGCCCCCAGGTTAGAGCCCTGTCAACCCTCCCCAGCCATGACCTATACCACTCCGGAATTCGGGTGGACACCGAGAATTTCATTAGGGAACGGGTTTCTAAAAAAACCTGACATTAGTGTTTCGAAATTTTTGTGTTAGAAATTAAAATCTAAGAAATTTAACTAAAAAGGGTGCTGGAGAATTACAAATCATTTTTTGCCGTGTTGTTTGTCTAAGCCCAATGTATAGTTTATTGGCTTTCGATTTCAATGTGTAAAATCATTCTGATGATTTTCATATTTTAAAGAAATCAGAAATGCAAAAATCATTGACGTACATGTATGTTTATGTATCTACATAATATAATTTCTTTGAACTTTTCTCAATCAGAATTATTGCAAAATATCATTAAGTTTATAATGTTTACATCAAAATTCCTTAACTAATCGTGCAAATCTATTAACAGCCTGCATGATCCACCAACCGCCATCTAAAATTAATCTCTCCAGAAAGCATTTTTCTAGAAAACGAGAAATATTGTTGATGTTACCGCCTACGCATTCCATTCGAAGTGTTCACGCCACTTTTCCCAAACCAAATCAGGATAGAGAGATTTTTCTTGGCTTGGATAATATTTTTTTCTTTCCTTTCGAAATAGATATTGCGTACCCTGCCAAATAAATTATATTTTTTTTGTTACATTTATTACAATGTCATTGGCTTTAATGTGTAGACCTTGAATTTTTTAGGGGGCACACCAGTGCCGAAAACTCGATACTAAACGATTATGTAATACTTACTTTGAATTGTAAAAAATATACCTAAATGCAATATAAAATAATTTCCTTATCTAAATTACTGACGCCCACTATGGCCTATAATGTCCCGAGCCTGGTAACAAAAAAAATCACATGATGTTTTTCAATGTGCGTTTTGAACCCAGAGTATGGATCTAATAAGTTGAGTAAATAGCTAATATCCATATCTCTTAGAAACACAAATCTCTTAATACAACCTGTGAAGGCCCATATAATCTTCTTAGGGTCAGACATGGTATAATAATTTTAATAAAATTAATTACAGTACGGGACAACTAGCGACGTCTATTATTATTTCCTACTTGCTTTTCCCTCCACCACCCGCCACGTCTCCACACCCGTTATGCAGGCGTATACCGTGGCGTAACGAACGATAGGCACAATAATGTATTACGGTCAATTCTCGATGAGAAAAGACCTTCTCGCTTGCCGTATAATACCGCAAACTTTTTAAAAGCTGAGAAATTTTCCCTCGTAGATACCAAGTCGCAATGGCCGACCGGTCCAACTGAGGGTCGGACCGACTTGAGAAGCTCTTCCCTTTCAACCGACATATAGGGACACTCCCAGACGATGTGATCGGCATCCTGCAATTCGCCACATAAGCAAGTCGGAGATTCTATTAGGCCAAGCTGACAGAGCTTGGAGGCAAAACCACCGTGTCCGGTTAAGAACTGAGAAGTCCAATGGTCTGGAGTCAATCTGGTTATCTCCATGCGCCACTTAATATTAGGAAAGAACAAATGCGTTTGTCTGCCCTTGGAAGAAGTGGTCCATCGCCCCTGCCACACACGCAGCGCCGTGTCATACGCCAGGTCGCGTACAATAACTTTTCGAGCGCACCGGCTCATCTAAAGGCGGCGATATAAAGATACCACCAACCTCCGCCCCCAGACCCCCAAGCAAGGCGGTTCTGGCACCACGGACCTGAATGTGCAGGTCTAACGGAAGCACTCCAGCAAGGACAGGCAACGCGTCGGTAGAAGTCGTCTTATAAGCCTTAGTGAGGGCAAGTAATGCTGAGCGTTGACCGCTGAGAAGAGTTTTCCGGATGGACAATAACTTACATCTATGATACCACGTGCTGGTGGCATATCCAGCGATACTCATAAAGATTGCATCATAAGCTATTTTAAGAGATCTGAACTTAAGACCCCAATTACTTCCAGTAAGCCTGGAGACCCGATGGTAAGCTGCTTTGGCTTTAGCCACCGAAGTTTTGGCGTGGTGCATAAATGATAATTTGTCATCCAATAAAATGCCTAGATATGTAACCTTATCTTTGACTTTAACTAAAGTACTACCCATACGGATGGTGGGCGACCTTGAAGTGAGGTTGGCTGCTCCCTTGAGGAGGATGGATTCTGTTTTATGCGGAGCAAAAGTGAGTTTGTTAGTAAAACCCCAGGTCATAATGGTTTCCAAAGCCTCGTTAGCAGCTAGCTCAAGACCATTGCGGCTGTTCGCACTCACAAGGAGAAGCGCGTCATCCGCATAGGCAATAATACTACAGTCGTTTGGAAGCATGATCGACAGGAGGTCATCAAAAAGGATATTCCATAGAAGGGGTCCAAGAACTGATCCCTGGGGACACCCCATTGTGGATTTCCTAGATATTATTGTATTGCCAGTATCATATAATATAGATCTGTCACTGAAATTATTTTGGATTAGTGCATATATGTCTCCCGCGGTACACGTTTTAATCAAAGTTTACACAATATTAATGGCCAGGAAGCACTGTCGAAGGCACCCGCTATGTCTAAAAGAATGCCTAGTACATATTTACTTGTTGCTGTTTCAGTATAGTTGATAACTTTTCGAATCGCATCCTCAGTGGATTTACCCGGCCTGAAACCATATTGGTTCGGGGAGAGTGGTGCAGTCTCTGCGAGGTGAGTCTCAAGTCGTGTGCACATAAGACGCTCCAGTACCTTGCTGAATGTAGGCAAGAGTGTCAGAGGGCGGTAGGCCTTAGGGTCAGAGGGAGGGCGGCTACCGGCTTTAGGCATTATCCTAAGTATTCCTTTTTTCCAGCAATCCGGAAAAATACCACTGGAAAAGCATTCGGAAAAAAGAGACGTTATTTCTGGCGCTGCAACAGCCCATCTTTGTTGCTGACCCTCAGTTAGGGGTACTCCACCTCTCTCACCTTTCAAATGAATATATTGCGTGTGCTGAAATCACCGCCCCTGGAGGGAGTGCAGTTATAGCAATCTCAATGTATTTCAACTATACGAGTCCGACGGAAGAAATAGCCATGCTGCTAGATGCAATACTCCGCGATATCAGCGACAGAGACGTCGTCATTGGTGCCGACGCTAACTCGCAATCTCCACTTTGGGCACCTGTTGACCATCCCACGGGTGGCGGCGAATATATCGAAAAACTGTAAAAAAAATAGCAGAGCGCGATCTATCGATTATTAACAACGCTAACAGCCCGCCTACTTTCGTAACGAGGCGAGGGAGTTCTCATATTGACATTACGCTGGTGTCTGGCCGAACCCTCAGTCGAATCAGTGACTGGCGGGTGGAAGAAGACTCCTCCATTAGCGATCACAAATTGTTAACATTTACGCTTGATATGTGCTCCACACCGGTTGGTGTATCTGTCGCATCCCCAGGACTTGAACGACGATTTTGATCGAAACATGGGGACTGGGAAAATTTCGAAAGTATCATCACTAGAAAACTAGATACAGCTTCCAGGAAACCTCTTCCCAATGCTCATATGGCCGCTTCACGACTGTCTGACATCATTATTAGTGCTGTTGCAATCCCAAACCTCTAGGCCTACCAGCCTGGTGGACGGAACACATCTCTGATCTCCGAGCACTCAACAAAAAAGCTAGGCGGCGACTCCAATCTGCGCACCGCTCCAGACTACCACCGCATACCATTGAACTGCTGGCTTCAGCACACAGATGTACCAGACGTAAATACAAGGAAGCCATTCTCCAAGCAAAAAAGGATCGCTGGCGCGACTTTGTCACTACTGAGGGTGGCTCGGACCCCTGGGGTCCACCGTATCGCGCGATTAAGATTGGACTTCGCCCAACCAAGATCGTTAGTGGCATTGAGCGACCTCTAGGTCGTGGATTCACCACTACGCAGCTTGAAACAGCCACGCTATTACTTGATGCCCTCATACCACAGGATGATCCTTCCACGGATGATACGATTCTTCAGCAAGCCCGTTTTGTAGCAGCGCTCCCATACCAAGTCACCTCTTCGCCATTGCCATCCGAGCATGAAATTGGTGGCATTTTTCAAAGCCTTCTCGCTGGGAAAGCACCTGGCCATGATTGTATTGACAATTTGATGGCCAAGCATGTTTATTATTTCCTACTATCAAAATATTAAAACTCTGTTGTGGCGTGACTTCGAAAAGAGACACATAGATGACGCGGCCCATTGACTGGACGCCGCAAGCGCTATGTAGACGGATTATAATTTTACTATATGTTCTCCGTAAATTTTATCTCTCAAACTCTTACAGCCAGTCAGCTTTGTCTGATTAGGTCTGACCCTGTTGATCATACAGGCCCTCTATTTCGAAACTAAGCATCTTACACTATCGAGATTCCTTTCTAGTGATAAGTGTGGTTTCTAGTTGTCAAATGTGATATCTACCTATTCTTTGGCAAGTTCATTTGGTTATTTGGTCGAGCGAGACATCTTATCTTGTTATCCTGTTTTGTGTATCGTTTGAAGTATTCTCTGTTTCTATTATTTATTAAATCTCAGTGAACTCTGAATAAATACTAAAACCTAAATACTAAATAAAAAAACATACTATAACTCAAAAAAATCTATAATATTTTTGTATGCTATATTGTTTTCCGACATATAGATAATATTTTTGATTGTGTATCGAGAACTATTAACAGTATATTAATTTATTCTTCTCAAATAAATAAAAATAAACCTAAATAATAATTAATAATACTAGCTATTTCTAAAGATAATCGACTATCGCATGTTTTAAGTTCGTAACATCTCATGGAACCGTCAAAAATATGACAAAACTATTCAGCACTCTGAACCAATTGCTAAAACGAAATTTATTATAAATGAATGCTGCACCTTACAATCTTTTGATTGATGCTCATGTACGCTAATTGCCTATTAAACGTTTAAAAAGTTTGGCACGCTAAATCGACAGTCGTTTTGAATCTACCTACTTTAATTGTATACAAACATTGTAATGAATTCACCAATATAATATAGTTTAATGTTTATACTTTTTGGTAAAACATTATCTAATGTTCTAAAGATCTACCATCGTAAGTTGGCAGCCGGTCGAATTTGAAACTAAAATTGTTTATCGAGGATAAATTTGTTATAAATGCCATTTAATTTTACAACATGTTTCTCGAATTATGGATTGCATAATATTTGTACAGAAATCTACTACCAATAATAAATTATAAATTACTATTTTTTTGTTAGTTATGGTAAAATTCTCAATGTCATACTAGCGCCCTCGCTGAAACGCCAATTTATGATGGTAGATCTATAGAAGAAGTAATATTGTAACTATAAGTGTACCACATTATAATAATAATGTTCTATAGAATGGACAGGGAACCAGTGTTGACAACCGTACTGTACAATACTAAAATTTTGAATCCGCGAAAAATGTAAAATACTATTATTTTATGCAAATATGCCAAAAATACAATAATTTTCAAGGATTTAAGACAAAAAATGTTCATATATTATAGTTTTTTTAGGTATACTATAAATTTTACCGTTTTATACTATAATCAACATAGAAAAAGAAAAACAGAACACTGCAGGGAACACAAAAAAAACAAGAAATTGATGGCCCTACAAAACGACTTCATCGAGCGTAACATGGGACCATACATTTGGACGTAAGCATGTCTCAGAAGTAGTTACCCAGGACTGAAGTCGACATGCACTCAAGTATGCTTTATCTGAATTTACATGACTTTAAGTTTAGACTGCCCATGAAAAAAAGAGCACGTAGAGGCAAAATTTAACAAGTGGGAAAAGCATCTAGCGAGACAATGTGGTACAACAGGTGCATTTCGAACACGCCAGTGATAGGGACCATAGAGTATAAACAATAGACACATACATATTGCTTATTTTCTTAAGTCTAAAAGTGTATACCTTGATGATCGCCATAACAGGCATGAGACCGTAGAGAAATAAAAAATGCACGCGACATGGTAAAGAGAGAAAAAGATTCTACCTACGCTTCCATAAGAAAATTTATTAATTCTGAAAAAAAATTGGAAGCGATCCTACATTAAAGTAAATTATAAAAAAAATCCTGCACTTTTCTTAAGAAATTTTTAATATAATATTATGAAAAAAATACAAAATACTTTTCCAAACTGATTCAAGTGGGCGAGTCTATCTTTTTCCACAGTTTTTCCCCGTCCCACGATTCTCCATCCCCAGTATTATTAGCATTGTTCAATTTATTATATTTAATATATTATTATGATTCATTTAGATATTTTCAATTATTGTGTATTACATTACATAGTTCCACAAAAAGTGAAAAGTTTAAAGAGAGATAAATATCGAATTATTTATTAATTAATTATTTAAAATATTTACTATTGTATTACGACGATGTTATTTAAAAAATCGTTTAATTAAATTATTGTATCAGTTATTACCTAAATGTTTACTAAGTCTCAATAAACTAAATCAATGATTGAGATAGTATGGAGTGCACAAAATGTCCGTCCCTTGCAATAGAGACCACAACCTAGATCCACCCACCTCACCCAAATCATTCAATCAGGCGAGGGGGTTTTGGAACTCGGAATGCCTGGCAATGGGGAGTATACCTGGAGAAGTGTGGTATTCTTCACTTGAAGCGAAGAGAAGCTATGAGTAGTAGGCACAGTCAGTGGCACGTGCTAGATTTTATATACCCTATCTCAGCCATTTTCTACGTACACGACTGCAGTCAGTAATGCTTGTTTATTTGAATCACTGATTTTTACCTTTGAATAAATTAAGCCCGCAAAGTAAAGCTCTATAATTAAAAAAAAAAAAAAAAAACGTTAAAAATACCACATAAACAGAGAGATAAATAAATGTATAATATATATTTATAAAGTAATAAATTTTATAATGTCACCCTATTCGTTGATTTCGTCATGTTTGGCGCGGTATCTTCATTAAGAAAATGTGACAAAGATATATATTAACGTGGGATATTTTAAATACATCATCGTTCTCTTATTATATATTATTATATTTAAAATAATATTATTAAGGCGTGGGCGAATTGTTTTCCCTCTTTTATATACATATCACACCAGCCAATGACGTCGCGTCTAATGGAATTTTCTGTGTCACCCTCCAATCAATCTTTTATATAATATTGTGAAAACACTTTTCGGCTTTCTCGACTGCTTCCGAAAATAATAATACCCACACCCGGAAAGAAAATTGCTTTCTATATCTTGTATTGAAAAAACAAGCCGAAAATATTACGTACACCTGTTCATATGACAGTTGATGTCTGGTAAAATGTCATATACGAGTATATATATACTTATTTTTTAATTCGGAATGTTGAAAAATATTCTTTTCAATATAACAACAAATTATAATGACAAAATTTTAGCTAATGTGTAAAATACAATGTTAATTGATCTGTTAAATTTGACAGTCATGATAATTGTCTGTCAATACCCTTTTACTTTTTTAATCTGTAAAACGGCGGGCCAATATTCAATATTTTTACATTTGGCATTGTTTTATATATTTACTCGATCAATCATTTCCTCACTAATTCTACTGGCATGTGGCGTTAAATTATAATATTGCTATATTTTTTCAATAAACAAACCAGGGCTCGAAATGGACCGGAACGCACCGGAGCGCCGTTCCGGTTCGTGAAATCACCAAAATTATCGCTCCGTCTCGTGGACATATTAATTTGACAGTGAGCTAGATTTGCCATTTAACGTAAAAATCTAAAAGTTTGTCCACACTGGTAACCTCATTAAATTATACGATAATTCTCAAAATTTGTTTGACCAAAAATTATTTTAATCGAAATTCAATGAGGTTGTCAGCAACTTGTTGCCAATGTGGACACGGCATAACACACTTATTTTTATAGAATACACAAGCAATTAGATAACTATGTTAACATTTTCATAAAATATTGTGCGCTCCGTTTCGTAAAATATTCCATTTCAAGCGCTGAAACAAACTAATGATCCACCCCTCCAAGTATTTCTTAAAAACTTAATAAAAAAAGTTTTAATTATTCGTACAAGAAAACCCGTAACGGTATCCATTAAAAAACAAAAACTGTGATATTTTTTCTAGTATTTTCCCTGCCAAAAAGCTTCTTTCCCTAAACCGTCTGGTATATTTTTATCAGTTGGCAACACCAATAAGATCCTCATTTTCTGTCAAATGTTTCAAATCGGTCTTCTAAATAAAACTTAGTTAATTTTAAGTTATCCGTCCAATCTCCCACAATGAATTTACTACAATGCTCATATATCACCACGGTAGCAGCTAGACTATTAAAATAACAATGGTTCCCTTATTATATGAATTCTGATGATGTTATGCAAACCACTTTTCACTCCTTGCTCCGCCTTTTACGTGTATTTAGTAAGAAAGTAATAATAATTATTTTCTTACACATTTTTTTCTCACAAACCAAGAAGCTTAATTCAAATAATAATACTACGCGAGAGAAACAACAGACTTGGAACGTATCCAGAGAATAAACACAAAATAAGTATTTATACTTTGAAAGTCAAGTACAAAGAAAATTCTAGTGGATATTTTTGTAACACTGAAATTTATCATTTTCCGGCTATATATAGGCACATGCTGTGTAATGTTTTATTATTTATAAAAATATATTATTTAATGAATTAACTTTCATTGACATTATCCGTATATTTTCATTGTCTTCTCTTGATGCCGTCTTATATCAAACGTTGGTAGTCGTTTCGATTCACAAATGCATTAGACCGGTGAATCCCAACCTTCTTTGATTAGAACCCTTAAAACATTTCCAAAAATATTTTGGAACTCCTACCAGACCAACACATATTGAGGTACAGAAAGATAATTGACAATATATATATCTAATGAAGTATTCGTTGGCATACAGGAGAACCAGATGCCAGAACCAGTGCATTGGTGGATTCTTCAATTATTTTATCTGAATAATAAAAATAAATCTGTCAAACTTTTTTTCGTAATAAATTTCTATAATGAATTGACGAATTCTCTTTGGGAAATCACACTTTGACGTCATTGCATCTTGCAGAAGATTCTTTTATGCTATCAACTGTCAATTAATCGTGGAAAAATACATTGTACTAATAATTAAATAAAACTCAATTTTATAGTACGAATTCCACGTTTATATTATAATATTAAACTGGACCGGTTTCGTCCTATGTCTACTTACACCTCTATTGTCTTCTACCTTTTCACGTATTATGGAGTCCGAGTAATTTATATTTATCATTGCGAAAATATGGAATAAGTTTACAGCTTTTCTACTTTTAGTTTTATAATGATCCCATTGACTAATTTCCTATGAAACAATAATAAACTATTCATTGAATTTTGATGTAAACCTTTAAAAACAAAAGGGTATACGCCTACGCGCTTCTGGCACAGCCCCAAGGAATCTGCCGTTAATGCTAATCTTCCTTCACTCTACGGTGATACTAGAGCCTGGATACCAACAAGAGCGACATATATGCTGCAGATCCAATACAGTAAAATGTGTAGGACGTAGTTTTGGTTACTTCGTTTCTAATGAGAATTTTCGTCTTCCAAACAAAGAAGTCTTCCACAAATTGATATTATATGAACCTGCACGTAGCACCTCCTACACAATGGTCTGTTGGCATTACAAATGCCGGCAAGAAATGGCTTCGAAAGACCCTTCTATATTCTGTAAAGATGTTCAGTTATCTCTTATCTTTTTTTTTTGTCCTAGAATTCCGACCCATAGGTCGATATGGGCCTGTCAAGGTTATTTATTCTATAAGTTCCTTGAGTTTTTCTTGAGAGGCGTCTTAATTAGAAGCGTCTCTCTAAACCGGAGTATAATTTATTTGTTTGCCAGAAATATTTTTTGACTGGTGTCGTTTTGGGGGATAACGCGTGACCTCAGATATTATATGAATTCGTCGGCATTCAAAAATCTATAGCTATGGGCCTCACATGTAGGCATGGATTATGTTTTTATTTCATTGATTTGAATCGTCATTTCTTTGCAGCCTTTTCGGTGTGATAAATGGTTATTTTAGGGCTGGTTCGGAGAGCATCTTTGAGAGGAGACCAGTGGAGGGAGCTTGCGGCAGACAGAAATAAGTAGACGTTTTCTGAAGGCAGCCAAGCCCCCTACTGCACTATAATTCCAATAATTATGAGGTTGATAAAAATTTCTGTATAATGCAGCAGTATAACATTCTTCAATCCATTGAATTTATATATACGATGATAATACAAATCAATGAAATGATAATGCATTGATTAATGTAGGCACATTTCAAAACTGTCCTATTTTCATAAACTTAAGTGCTATAATATCATGAATAAATTAGTCACTGAAGTAAACATTGACCCAAATAGTAACGGAGGGCTTCAAAACAGCTGAAATATATAACTGACCTCCGCATTCTCGACACATTGCGTTAGCTTCAAAACAAATTCGAACACAAGCACTAAATATAGATTTTATGCAATAAATACGACAATGTATAAATTTGTAGACAGTTTAAAGTAACATTCATTTAAACCAGGGGAGTAGCAGATGATAAAGGAAAGATCATTCGAATTGTAGACGGCCTTCGATAGGGGATATCATACAAAAAGAAATATAATTAAACATGCCATTAAAATTCGCGACCAAAACAACATATATAATATGAATTTAACTTTTACGCATTTAATAAGTAAACCTGTTTTTAACTGGAGGAAAACAAAGATTTTTTTTGATTATTTTATAGTTAGAGAAGATAATAGACTGTCATTTTTACAGGTACTACGATTTTAGCAATGTTTTTGTTACCTGTCATAAAAAATAAAGAATTAATTCAATTATTTAAGTAATTCATTAATTTTACAATACAGTGCAACGGTGCAACAGTGCAACGATGGCCAAGCGGCTTAAGAGTCGGTTTATAATTTGATGGATCGCAGTTCGAATCTGTGTTTGGAGGCAAATTGTTTTTCGATTTGTGTATGAGTCAGAGTATTGACATAATAAGTTGAGCAAGTGATTAACATTCATTTATCGTAAAAACAAAAATCTGTTAATACAAACCTCCACTTTGTGGAGTCTAATATGTTCCTATTAGGATCGGACATGCTCTTAAAAAATAATGCAATTAGTTCTCACGTCTTCTGAAAAAAATGTATCATTTTCTTTTATATATCTGAAAAATGGATCAATTTAATCAGTTAAAAGTATCTCTCTAAGATTTATTGGGCGAAACTTAGGTACCTACATATTATAATATGTTTTAGTATATTCTTCAGACAGCAAGAGCAAAAGATAAAATACCTAATATTTTAGACAGTAATATACCAACTAGTAAGTTAAAGAATTCGCAGCCTCGAAATTATTATTGCTATTGATAGTTTTAACCTATTTATCTCACTCGAAATTTCCATTCGCTTTTGACAGCTGTTTCAATTTAATGAGGTTTTTTTGTGAAAACTGATATTATTCAGCTGTGGTACCCGATATTATAGTTTGTCAAAGGTTTTACACCAAAATAAATCTTTGAAGAACTGTCGACAATATTTTCGAAGTCTGCTCCATTACATGAATTTGGTTAAAAAATGCGGAGTCGAGCTTAAACACGGACACGGAAGGCCATCAACTGCACTAATTCAAAAAATGTTAAAATTATATAAACTTGGCTTAGAAAAATCGCTTAGCTCTTATTAACGATTGCGAGATAGCTGAAGTCTAAAACACCATGAGATCGAATGGAAGTTGTTGGAGCTTTTTACTCGATGAACGACAAGCTTCTAACGCTGGAACAAAACATATCAGTAGGTATCCAAATTTCACAGCAGTATTTGATTACATTTGTCGCATTTCACAACCATTTCTTTAATACGGTTTGTTATTATGGATGAAATCTGCAGTATCCGCAACTATCAAAAAATAATCGAAACAGTAGCAGCGTAGTAGTTGACAGCCTCTGAAGAAATCTAAGTCAGTTTTATCAGCTGGCGAAGAAGGCACCAGTTTTCTGAGATTGTACGGACATCATAATGATTTACTACTCGTACATGGATAATCCGACTATAGTGGCGTAGAGTGAATTTTGGAAGAAAGTTGGCTATGGGGGTAAGTGTATAGGTGGGTGCTTGACAGTTATATTTACGGGATAGTAATAATAATTTGATATTACTACTGATGAATAAGTACAAGTCAATGTTAACTTAAAATAATATCTTAGAATGAAGAAAATAGATTGTATTGGGTAGGTTTTAAAATTCAATTAAATTCAGACTTAACAAAAATCTATATGAGGTTATCAATTTTATTTTTCAAAATATCTCAAATATAATATGGATCATAAGCGTAGAAAAACTTCTGAAAAATCGTTCTAATTTACTTGAAGGTTCATAATGAAAAGATTTTAAAGTCTAGTGCAATTAGCCGATTTATTACATTATTTTTCAGTAGGTGTCACGATATTCTATACAAAAAATATACATTTACGTACGAATTATTACAGCCTTTGAACGCACGTCTATTTAGATATATTATTGCGATAATCATTGCGTTATATTAAGTTTTATGCTTGTGCTAGTGTGTTACTGATTGATGTTACATATTATATACAAATTATTTTTGTTCCGGTATGCTTCATAATCGTCTAGTAAAGAGTCTTCGTTACTGCCCAACTGAAAAAAGACAAACAGGATACTGGCAGAAGACGTAATCTTTCATTAATAGTGATGCTTCATAAATAGGCAGTTGCAATTATTGCGCTGCGTGCTTCCAAATTATGATTCATCAATTAATTTTATTCAGCTGACATTGCGCAAAATTATCATGTCTCCCTTAACCTCAAATCCCTCACCGTAAAATTTACTCCACGATTTAACGATGCTATCATAGTGGCTGTAGATCTGTATTTTGAATACCTTGGTGGATTCTCCTATAAAACGGCTTAAAATCATCGTTTTGGAAACTGCCTTTTCAGCTTCAAGAAAATTATATTTAAAATACAAATATTTCCAGCCATAGGTGCACTAGTGTGTTTATTTTTGAAACAGTGAATTTGTCAGCCTGCCCTCGTATGTCAGTTATAACTAGCAATGATTTACGAGTCAAATGCTTTTTTGGATATTTTTTGTAGTATTTTTTATGAACTTTCCGTCTTCAGATTCATGTAAATACATATTATAAACACACATACATCGAATTCACAAATCTTAAAAAACACAAGTATGTTTAGGATACAAATACAAAGCCAGCATAACTGTAGAATTAGACGTATTTTGACTAAAAGTTGACCGCTAATAATTAATTTTTGAAGAATATGGTCAAAAAATTTATATGACAGAATTATTGCAATGGTTCCAAGAACATTAGAATAACAGTTTTAATTTTGATATATTATTATATTATCATCTAATAATACAATACTTATGTAAGTCCCTTAATCAGCGCTCGAAATGGAAAAATTTACGAACCGGAGCGCTCGTCAAATTTTCTGAAAATATTTACATAGTCATCAAATCGTACCTATGTGTATTTTATAAAAATAATTAATTAATAAATAATTAATTATTAACTTAATTAATTGCAATTCTTTGTTTGGCACTGAAATAAAGGCTCTTCTAAATAGATGAAGCTTTCATATATAAAATAAAAGCTGAAAAAAACTGCTAATGCTAATTATTAAATTATCAGCGAATTACTTTGCATTGAAGATTCATTTATAACGTTCGTGGTCTGAGATGTATTTGACAGGGTTGGATTAAGATAACAAATGCTTTATATTAAATGTTTGTATAATGGAATATTTCTTTCTATAATAAACTACCATTATTTCATTATGTCATAAAAACAAAACGTCTACACTCGACTGCCATTTTCTTTCCTGTTTCCCGTGAAGATAATATTAATATTTTTCTACAGTCACCAATTAAACCATACTAGAAACCAATGGCAGGCAGTGACTTGCTTGGAGGGATTCTCTTAGTCTTTAAAATATATATTTACCTACAATTTGCTATACATATATTATTATCTACTTAGGATTTTGTAACAAATTGGTTGATGGTGAGCAGCTGATAAAGTAGTTTTGTGTGATTTGGTCACTCTGCAATATTCTAAATATTATTTAATAAATATATCTACGTTATATTCATAATATATAATGTCATTAATAATTATTAATTAGGAAAGTCACAAATAATGTAAAAATTATAGAACCATTCGAAGTAGTGTAGTTTAGTAAAAAATATTCCTGGGGGTGCTCTGCATTTACAGCATCTATGGACCGTTCGCCACTACTATAAACGTTTTACAATTATTGTATGGTAGTCTATGTCTTTGGATCAGTGTACTAGTAGATTATGTTACATTTTAAATATGTATTGAGCATCTCGGTCATCATATTACCTGGTCCATTATTGAGGGGCTTAATATCACCACTTGAGGAATGATGTGAAGACAAACTGGCGGTGGACCCTGGCGTCGGACACGCCGCTGCAGGTGGCGACGCCGGACGAGCTTCTCCCGCTGATCTCCCGCTTCCGAGCCCTGATCCCTGGTCACCGCTTTTCGAAGAGTCGTTTCCACCTCCGCCTGATCCTGTCACCTTCTGTTGCGCTAGACGCTCTTGTTTGCGGAATTTTGCTCGTCTATTTTGGAACCAAACCTGAAAAAATAAAGAGAAATATAAGTGGGATTATAATATTAACCGTGAAAAAACAGATGTTGTTTTTTTCAGAGCAAGGATGTATGGTGAAAAATGTATGGTGGAAGAATGGCTAACAAACATTTATTGTAAAGAAGTTTGATAATATATCCTCCACATAGTAGTAAAAATGTTACACTTTTTGTAAAATACGTACATCAATTAAAAGAAAATATAGAAGCATTGCATAATAAATGTAATTCGGAAGCGATTTTGGTTGTCGTATTGGATATCTCATCATATGGACTTCCAACAACATTTTAGAGCTCTTTTTAAATTCAGCATGCCTAAAAATATACAATTAAACACCTAAATTACATTAAAATACGTTTATATATTCTGCGGCCAATTTGGAAAACATGGCAGCCATTTTGATGGGAGATAAATTTCAGGCGGCTCCTTATTCTAAACGTTCAAAATGAATGAGTATCGTGAACACTTTTTAATTTCGCCATTCTTTGAGCGACCAAGACTTTCCATCCTTCTCGATCTTCCGCTTCTCTCTGGGCAGAATGAATGGTGCCCCCGGTCAGCTCTTTCACTTGGTCGCTCCAGCGCGCAGACACTCTTCCTCTGATTCGCCTTCCCTGGAGGTCACCCAAAACCACGAGTCTCTCCAGGTTGTCCGGACCCATGCCAAATTTGGGTCTCTCCTCAAAAAGTACAGTTTTCCTTTAAAAACATTACTTCTACATACTACTATTTGGATCTGGCACCTCCTAGCAGTCCGGTTAAATTAGCGTTGTCAAATAGTTCCCCACATACATAAATTGTCATATTTAACTTAAACTAAATGGTGTTGGAATATATGAAAATAAACGTTATATTACAAAGGAAAAGCTTTCATTAATCTTACTACCTATATCGTATTTGTATTGCCTCTGTTATTTTAATGGTTTGTTACTATATTTACTAACCCACAAATTAAAATATACCTAATCATATGACAAATTACTGTTATATTTTTGCTTAACTACTGTCATATCAATATATTGTTCAGTAGAGTACTTCTCAATATTTTCTGAACCAGTTTCAGACAGGCAAGGTCACACTGAAGGTTGGTAAAAGATCTGGCATCAGTAAAATTCAAATTTTTCTCTGTCAACATTTTAAATTATCTTAATAATATTTACGACTGGTATATTGTATTAGCCATTTGCTGTTTCTATATATTATGAATGTGTAAATGGATTTATAACATTTTTTAAAAGTGATATCGTGTTATTAACATATCTTAGTTTTAAATACTTGTAAGTGTCGATGTATTTTCTATCAAGGTATAAAAAGCATGTGCAATTTATGCACGTTTATTTGAAATAATGACATGAATTGAAAACCATTCATTATATTATATTTTGCTTAGGTATATACAGTGTCGGATTTAAGAATATGAAGCCCCGACGCACTGCCTGATTATGAGGCCCACAATCGATAAAAAAATTAATTAAAACACAAATAACATCCAATTGCGTCTTAAGTAAAAATACTATGCTCAATATGTAATTTTTTTAAGAGCAAAAACATTATAAAAGTGACTAATATGATTTCTTCTCTTCTCTTGATACCTGGCGGACTGGAGTGGTAAAAGCAAGAGGAATAAAGAGAATTAAAAAATAAAGAGATGACCCGTGGATAGCCAAACGAATAAATAATTCCATCATCAACGAACTTTATATTCAAGACAAACTCTCTTCGTATTTTCTGTGGTGGACATAAAGTGGACCAATGGTATGAGCTCCCACTAGCAATTTCGTACAAATACCAGAGTGATGATCTGGTTTGGCATCAAAATACTATTCGAATTTTGAAAAGGAAACATTACCCATTACAATTTTTATTTCATTAATCAGCTCACGTAAAAGCCGTTTTCAAATTTACCCCATTTTATAACTTAAGTCGTATTGCATTACTCACAGCCTTTTTATGAAGTACCTACCTAATAGAAAGACAAAATATGAAATATTTCACTTTAAATTGGGGCATAGTTTTCTTTTACAGTCACATAGTAGGCTCTACAAGAGCTACAGGCTGTACAATAAGATAATAGTTTGACTATGAGTGCAATAAGTTCCCAAAATTGATAACTTTTACCTGCCTACTTATAGTAATATAGTTGAACATGCTTAGTATACAAGATTTCCCTCTGATTAGCGACGGACAAAACATCGAGAGCGTCGACCGCTTCAAGTACCTGGGGGTACACATCACGGGAGATGGCATTTTGCAGAAAGAGCTCGCTATCCGAATGGGAATAGCTGGAGCAACATTCAACTCGATGCGGAATGTCTGGGACTCACGACTGTACTCGGTCAAAACCAAATGCCGCCTATTCGACGCTTGCATTCTGATGGTGCTGCTTTACGGTAGCGAATCGTGGCACCTTACGATGGCTCAGAGCAACCGTATACTGAGCTTCGAAAACAGATGTTTGCGACGAATACTGGGTGAGCGGTGGTATGACTTTAGGAGCAACGAGGAGATAAGAGAACGCACCAAGCAGCCTCTCATCACGCTGAAAGTGATGAGGCGACGTTGGACCTGGCTCGGCCACGTGCTGCGGATGCCAGAAGAGAACTTCAACCTGGCTTGCCTGTTCTTCAAGCCGACCGGATTCCGGCATCCTGGAAGGCCGCTAAATACAATCTACAGAATGTATACGGCGGAGCTACGGGATGCGGGACGCTGGCAAGAAGACTGGCGATTGACAGGGATTCTTGGAGGCGCCGCGTGGTGTCCATATGCTCCAGTTAAGGGGCGGATATGGCAAAAAAGAAAGAAGAAGAAAGTATACAATTAATATACACTGTTTTTAAACAAAATATAGCATAAAATCATCTCTTAGTGAATAAGTATCATACAACAGGGCACCAGGTAAACTAGCGTGGTTAATAGTTGCAGGAAATTACCGTTAATAATTATGCATATTACACACTTAATTTAGAAATCCGATATGCATATTTTCCAAATCCCTATTTTCTAATAATTTTACAAAATGTATTTCGCCACTACATATTATTTGAATCCAGCCCCATTTGTAAACGCTAAATATTCTTTAAATATTTATTTTGGCTAAAGCCACATTTCTATAGGGCCACCGACGTGTATCGAAAGACGGGGACATCTAAAAAATGTCTCGCGAGTGTGTTTTGTGCAGTCGATCGAAAATAACTTTAATGACTAATAAAAGTAAAATATAAATTTCACAATGTTGTACAGAGAATATCCGTATGAAAATACAAGAAAATATAATGTTTGAGGCTTTCACGGTTGTTTTTTATCGTAGTATATTCTTGGGTTTTCACCGTGTCTCCTTCTTCCTTCTTTACTCGACGTTTCGGGCTCGTTGCAGAGGCCATTATCAAGAGATATGTTTTATGATGAAATGTGGTGTAGGTATGTGAATGTAAACGTTGCTCTAAGAATGTCAAAAGGAATCCGATTATCTAAGAGCAAACGTTGCTCAGAGTAATCTGTCAATCATTACGACCGGAGATACTGGCTCGAATATTAGATTTTGCTGATAGTGCCGGAAGCCATGACGTTTTTAATCGTAATCCATCATCCCTATTAATGTTTTCAGGGTTTCTATGGATTCCAATGGCCTCCTGCTGAGAGAAAGGATTCAATTCACTAGAACGGAATTAAACAACTTATCAGTGGAGTTATACAAACTTCACATGGACTTATCGCATCTACTGAAGATTGACGACTGGAATTTGATTGACCGGATATCCCACAACCAAGCAACCAGACGATATATTTTGGACACTGAAAAGCACAAGAAGAAATTGAGCAGTCTATCCGTTAAGAAAGGTGTTCCGCCTTCACTCAATTTGAATGTTGTTAAGAACTTGTCTTCAGCTGTCTTGGACGACGCAACAATAGCTGTACTCGGAAAAGGAATGAATTTTGCAATAACACCAAAACACATTCCTGTTGACGACATCATATGCGAAGTTGAATCTGCTATACACAAACTACCCGCTGCTGTTGCAGAATAAATACGACAAGACGCCAGCCGTATCCTCAGGAAATCAAAACCGCCACAAAGTAACATAACGCCTGCGGAAAGTCGAGCATTACGCGATTTGCGAAAAAACGACAAACTGGTGGTTTTACCCGCTGATAAAGGAAACGCGACAGTCGTTATGGATGCGACGGACTATGTTGCCAAAATGGAAGAGTTACTGAAAGCCCCTGTGTATAAACATGTAAAGCGGAACCCCACCGACAAGATTGACAGAAAAACGAGGGAATTAGTTCGATCTTCCGATATTCCTAGTGAGGAATACTGGAAAGTATTTACTAAAGCGCCGAAGACTCCTGGGATATATGGGTTACCCAAGATTCACAAGCCTGACTGCCCACTTCGACCGATAGTTAGCGCAATCGACTCTCCCACGTATAGACTTTCTAAATATCTGGCGTCCCTTTTGCAACCACATACCAACGCCACCGCATCATGGGTTAAGGATTCAACACATTTTGTCAAATTATTAGCTGATATGACTATAAAGCCTACTGACCTTTTAGTAAGCTTTGATGTAGAGTCACTATTCACAAATGTCCCCCTAGATGATACCCTAAAATTAATAGGTGAAGTTTTCTCCGCAGAAATGACTGGACTTTTCAAGCACTGTTTGACGTCAAGCTACTTTAGCTTTCAGGGCAAAGTGTTTGAACAAACCGAAGGAGTCGCTATGGGGTCCCCTCTATCTCCCGTGGTTGCGAATTTTTTCATGGAAAATTTTGAACAGACAGCTCTTGACACGTGTAGATTAAAACCTTCGTGCTGGTTACGGTATGTCGATGATACCTTCTTAATATGGCCTCATGGTATAGAAGCTCTAAATGAGTTTTTGGCCCATTTAAACAATCTACATTCGATGATTAAATTCACGATGGAGATTGAACAAAACGGAGCTCTACCATTTCTTGACGTGGAAGTTATCAGAAAATTGGATAGTTCTCTAGGACACAGAGTCTATCGGAAACCAACTCATACCAATCGTTATTTACATGCTTCTTCTCACCACCACCCTGCTCAAAAAATGGGTCTGATTTCGACTTTGATGACAAGAGCTCGGCGTATCTGCGAATCTTCGTATTTAAAATCCGAGATATCTCAAGTATCAAAGGCTCTTCAAGCAAACGGATATTCTCACAATATGATCCAAAAAGCCACCAGAAGCAAAATCAACCTTAACCCGATCAGTCAGGAGGAAAAGATACAGTTCAAAGGCCGGGCCTATCTACCTTACATCAAAAACACCACAGATACTATTTCCAGGATACTTCGGAAACATAATATTGAAACAATATTCTCAACATCGACAAAGGTCCGAAATATGCTAAGACCAGTAAAGGACTCACAGCCTTTGTACTCGGCAGGTGTATACCAGATAAGCTGTCGTGGATGCCCAAAAAAGTATATAGGCCAGACTTCTAGAACGGTACAGAAGCGTGTGAGTGAACACGAGAGAGCATACCGTCTTAAACATTACACGATGTCGGCAATTGCCGAGCACTCGATGGATACAGGGCACAAATTTGACTTCGAGACCAAGATATTGGGTCGGAATAAAGGATATTTCGCACGATTGGTAAAGGAGGCCATTGAAATCCACAGAAACCCTGAAAACATAAAACATATCTCTTGATAATGGCCTCTGCAACGAGCCCGAAACGTCGAGTAAAGAAGGAAGAAGGAGACACGGTGAAAACCCAAGAATATACTACGATAATACAAGAAAAGTTTTTCTCGATAATTCTTAGTAGATGTACATAAAAAAAAATATTTTCTCTACCACATTGTTTTGTTTTAGTATTAATATAAGTCTTACCTTTTACAATTTTACAACATAAATTATTATATGTATCCAACCGTTTGACTTCACTAGGGTTCATTAAAAAAGATGAACTTTTTCTAGTTCTTCTGCCTGATAAAAAAATCCTCAGTGCGAACATCTTTTTCAAAAATTAAAAGCTCCCCTCATTATCCGAGTCGCGATTTTTTGCGCGAGTTGGACACGCATGATACAGAACAGGGTTAGAGAACCTTTTTACTTAGGCGTGCCAAAATTTCCCAAATATTATTTTTCAACTGTCTGACATGCCGAGCAGTTTTTAATGGGGAAAAAGTAGTTTTTGAGAATTCTATTACAAAAATGATGATCAATTTTTTCAATTACGCCATAGAATTTGGTCCACCAATTTTGAAACTGTCTGCCAGAATTACTACTACTAGCTCCACCAAGTTTTTGTTTCTTATTTGGTGCAACCATTATTTGTGGGTAGAAATGAAATTGTTTGTTAATGTATTAATTGGTTTTGGTTCTTTACGCACAAATTTATACCAGAATTGGTCCGATCAGATGAGGCATTCTATCGCTACAGTGGTCTCAAGCATTGTAAATCGATCACAAGGTTCGCGACGCGGCATCCCCCGCCGCCTAATGATGTCAGTGCGATAATATTATATGTAACGCATAAAACCTAATGACCAACCAATGCAATAATTATATATTTACATTAAACGTAATGCTTATTCTTGAAGAGTATTCGCCTACTATTATTTATACAATGCAATCTGTCATTTATTATTATTATTATTATTATTATTATAGGTATTTCTTTCTCTTCAAACGCATGCCATGGAAAATCATCTCGCGTGCCATAGGTTCGCCACCACTGATGTAGAATATAGATTCTTTATGAAGACCGAACGCATTTATATGAAGGCTTTTAACACAAAGATTTTTTTTGAATTTTTTCAATATTCGAGTTACTGATGAAGACTATTTCGAGTTATAATGTCATGTTCAAATGCATGTATCGCCTACTATGTAAAAACAAGTTTAATGATATTATAAATATATATATACAAATATATGAATTCAGTTATCAATGTCAATGTTTAATGATCAGGATTACCTGGACATTTTTTGCTTGCCAAACGATATATCCAGCTAATTTAAAATACTTGAATTGTTTTATTATATCTGTATTATACTCTATTGCATTTCCTTGCATTAAAGTGTATTGTAATTACATTGTATATTGATCATACACATTTCCGCATTGGAAACTCGCCATATATGTTATGAATTTGCTAAAGTTATATTGAGAGATTATTCAATCACATAGGTAGTAGGAAAAACTTGTATATGTTTAAGACATTGTTTTCAATCAACGTGTATTAATTGAGATTTCCGAATCTAATTTTAGATAAGCACTCTTAAGCCTCCACTCATCAGACATATTAACTTAGCAGATTTTTTATGTGGCTATATTTTAGAATTTGGTTTGATTGTAGTTTTCTAGCTCTTTTAAAAGTAATAGAGTTTGATTCTTTTCAGACACGCAAACTTTGAACATTAAATGTTAATTTAAATACATTAGAAAATAAATATTTAATATAATATGTGCCTATTTATTATTTTGTACCACTAAATATAAAAAGAAAACATTTCCATCAATTCAAAAATATAAGCACTGCGGCTGAATGAGCCAAGTATAGATTGCAAGAGGGTCTACCAGCAAAGCGTACTTTGTATGCATCCCCATCAGAAGGTCTGGACTCTGGATATTTGGTGAAAGAATTGGAAAACGGTGGTGCCTAAACGTACAAGTCGGATAAAATGTCTAGCTAAATGTTATACGCGCAAAGATTATTTCACTTTCTGCATTTAAAATAGTAACAGAATTTAGGCGTCGTTTAGAGGGAAAGAACTATTTAAACTAGAACTATATCTTAGGCAAGTGATTGCTATTGAAAATCTACTATCTCAAGTAGACTAGATACTGTAGGAAGGGTTGGGGAGGTATTTTACTTGTTGGGAAATATCTAGTGTATCATTAATGACACTCGAAAAACATCATAGGTTACTCGTTTTTTTGCTGTTTAATAAAATTACTATGGATATTACAATAGTTTACTGGTTTTAACATTTTGATATCTATAATTGTATACATACATATTTTTATGATTATTAAAGATTCTTAGTTTATTATTACGTTAAATCACTTTAATATAAGATTGTGTGCAGTAGGTATACAGTGTTACGACAAGCGGTAAGTCTTTTCTCATCGAGGATTGACTATAACATAGTATTATAATAGTAATCACGCACGCTCTGGAGCACGCCAACCAACGTCTTGGGAAGTTACTCCTGGGACACTCAACACAACAGTGGACGTTCGTTACGCCACAGTATATACCTGAATAACGGGTGTGGAGACGTGGCGGGTGGTAGAGATAAAAGCAAGTATAGTGTTAATAGTTTTGAGTTAATCAAGTTTGAAGACTTAATTGGTATAGTATAGGTAAATAAGTACTATACAGTGGCACCATAAGGCGATTCGCGTGTGTATTGTTTGATGGAATGCTTGTTTCTATGCTAGCAAATAATATTACTACAATTGTAAGACGATTTTACCGTGTCCATGGGGCCACTGTATGTTGATTTACTTGTATATACGAAATAATAATGTTCCGGTTGGCAAAGATTTGGGTGAGTACGAAAATTGATAAAAATGTATTTTTTTCCTTACTATTGTAAGTACTAGTGTAATTTAACCTAACCTTGTAAAGGTGTTAGAAACGAGATTACGGAACCGTAAATGTTTTTCACGTATGGAAACCTGATTAAAAAAAATAATATCGTTATAATAATATATATCATTTCCGTCCGCTAATGTGTCGAAATCAAAATGTGCATTCGCGTTATCCAAAAAACGCAGCATCAAGTGCATTTGATGCAATTAGCTTCAGCGGCGTGTAACGAACTCTGATTGGGATCGGGTCGCAGGGTGTTTGAACGAATCCGCATACATGGCCCGGTGGCTCGCATCACCTGTGACCCGGAGATATTGACTACCCGTTCAAACCCGCGCCCCCACCCGTTTATTTGCTCGCGATGCGGAATTTTCATTGCAAACTGTTTTCTATTTGGTCAAATGAGCGCAAATCGCAACTGATCGTAATGAAATTATCAACAGTGGCGTTTGTCTACAGGATTTTTTTTAAATATACATTACGCTATTAGTTGTATACTTTAGAATTGGGTTAGATTCATTGTCACTTTGAACATTTATTTTGAAGATACGTTAATCGAACACACATACCTATCGATTATGTTCAAATTTAATTACCGCCATAAACTTTTCTTCCGAGATAAAGAAACTGTGCATATAAATTATCACAAATAACATATTTTTTTAACAAACACAATAATTTTAAAGAAAAATCCAAATTGTTAAATAGAACAGCCTATAACGAGGTACTACTTGTATTAGCGATGCACTATACATGGTAGAAAAGTCTCATTTATTAAATAACAAATAAGATATGTCAAAAAATGGATGTAACTAACTTTGGAACTACTGAGGGTATTAATTCTACGACATAAGTATATTATTCCTATCGAAGAAATTGGTTCATAATATGTTTAATACAATGATTAATAAAAATAAGTTAATAATTATTGAATAATTAAATATCAGTAAAAAACAGCATTAAATCATTTAATCAGATAAAATAATGATAGAAATAATAATTTAATTTAATAAATCGCAATTTTTTTAGTACTTTTCCCACTTTTAATAAATAAATCTGGACCGGTTTCCTCGGCCTCAGAGGGACATTTTCAACTCATTTCCCTCTGAGCCAGACGAAACCAGTCCAGATTTATTTATTAAAAGTGGATAACGTACTAAAAAAATTGCGTTTTATTAAATTTAATAATAATACAATGCATTTCACCATTAATTGACAGTTAACACAATAAATGGAAAAAATATAGATCTAGACAAAAAGTTTTGTCGTTTTAAATTCTGATTTATTTTTCAAATAATTACCCCATAAATCCACACGTAAATAATAATTATTGACCCAAAGGATAATTTCTAACGCAGATAGGTTTACCTAGAGATTAATTAAAAAAAATCAAATTCAGCGACATCCACAGGCAAAGTGCCGCTCTTGGGCAGACATAATTTCACCGTCTATCATTTTTACTCTTTTATTATTGTAAATTATACAGACAAATGCCAAAAAAATCTTGAAAAAAATTAAGTACCTACATAGGTATACATAATCTACTAAGTATGTATTAGAGCATTTCCACGAAACCTAATATCAAACGGCGGTAGTTTTGGGTACGTGGAAGTCTGAGGCACTGACAATAATTGAGACCCCCGTGAGATGTTTTAAAACTAAAATATCGGTATTTTTAACGAAGAAACCACATCGTCCGCTTCATGAAAAAACACCACTGCTTACAAGTTTTAATTATCGTTTGCGTTCTTTTTTTCCTTTATTATTGCTGCCACTAAGCAACGTACGATATACCTGCCCCCATAGGATGTCAAGAACATCAAGACCATACCCACTCAATCTAAATGGTCTTCTGATGTCGATGTCGATATTGAAAAAAAAATGGTAATCACTATGACATTCGTTTCTTTCTTTCTTTTGACCATATCTGATTTTATTAGGATCATAATATGGGCCTCCACTGAATGGAGGTTTGTATAAACAGATTTTTTTTTTTTATGAGAAATTCCACTTGTTTAACCTATGACGTGTTACAAAATATTAATTGATTGAGTATTTTTATCACTTTAATTTGCTACGAAAAACTTGAATAATTCGAGTTTACAGCCGATGAATCCATTAATGAATATAATACATAATATATCAAATGAAAAAAAAAACGTGGAAAACATATCTTTGTTTATCGTATGCAGTCAATTTTCTGAGAATCCATAACTTATATCGAAAACAATAAATAAAAAACCGGTTATAACAGCATTGGTAAAATGTATAATACTTGAACAAGTACATTCATATCAATAATAATAATAATAATAATAACAGAGTACCCACACAAAAATACGCATACACATTCTTAATAATATTTGCTTTCACTGTCTCAAAACACTTTCAAAAAGATAATATATTTACCTACATACATATTACAAATTATTATTACTGGATCAATTTTAATGTTGTTTCTCTGTATTTGTCAAAAGTATTTGTAAATTAAATACACCTATCACTACATGTATAGTAAGTCTTGTATACTTGCCAAAAAATTTGCCGTAATCAAACGATGCTGATATAAGATTCGATTTTAAACTATAAATTCTTTGTATTAACTACCCAGATATTTTAAGTGTGTTCCTATATTTAATTTGTTTTAACATAATATATTAAATTAATGCGAATCAATTACTTTGTATGTATCTATCATCCAGATAAAAATATGAACCCGAACAGTGAAATATGTGATTCCGAATCCTAGAAGCTCTATTTAATTCTTGAATTTATCTAAGTATGTTTCTGAGGTTTTTTTTTAAATTATCAATTTTCAATAAAGAAAAATCTTATGTATATTCAGTATTGAATAAAACTAATGTATTATAATAATACCCATTTACTATTTTAAGAACACTGTATATAAATGAATACATTATATTATATTGTCATAAAACGATTCTAGTTTAACAAACACTCTTTAGTAAAATTCAGTATTTTTAAACTGTTAAAAAGGGTGTCCATATCGCAAAAAAACTTTTTACACACATTCCGAATATGGGGAAAATTTTCGCAAACATTTGTGTATTTAGGTGATTTTCGGGTACGTGTTTTTCGCTGTTTGACCCTCTGAACCCGTGGGGCAATCAGCCCATGGGTGACCGTCGGACGAAAAATAAATAAAATGCTCTCTCATTTCTGATTGGCCGGCCGTTTCGGGGGGATGAGGGGGCGACTAAAAGGGGGTTTGGGGATGAAGATCAGAAGCCGCGGCTCGGTCCGCCTAATGAAGGCTTTAGCTTTGTTTATTCGGTTTATTTAGTTAAAATTATACCAAAACGCTCCGGCGCACATCTCTCTCGGCTACTTTGTGGCAGGACGATGCTTGTGAAAGCATCTCTCTAGACTCCACGATTCGTACCTTTGGGGCGATCACTCGTGAGTTGTGTGTGTATAAGGAATGTTGATTTTATAAATTATGAATGCTACAAATAGTATACAAACATAAGCAACGTATACATAATATAGAAACATACTATATATTATATATATTGAATAAGAAAAAAATAATCTTAGATTCATTTAGAATGAGAATTTAGAATCTTGCTCCAAATAAGTATTATACAGAAACAATTAAAACCCCGTCTGCTGTACAGAAAAATAACATAATTCATATGGTTTGGATTGCTGGATAGTAACAAAAATGAGTGAAAATCCCAACTCAAATCGACTTGTGACGAATAAGGTGTAATCATGAATATTATAATTATATTTCCATTCATCCTTTCTTTCCACCAACCTCAAATCCCCAATTATTGTCACAAGACCACCGGTCACGGGTCATGATCAACCGTGATGAAAGTTAAATTTAGTTACTCCAAGACAGCCAAGCGCGTAGGCTTGCGAAAGCTATCGACTAGATACAAACGAGGACGCGTTAACTACAACTACAGAGTGATTCATACAAAACGTATCTGTTCGACCATCGTTGCACTAAATCTGTTACGGTTTGAGTGAACGTCGCGTCTATAAATCATCCATCCTGAAATTATCGTCATCATTCATTAACCTCATATATCATCCATCAAAAGTGTACCGTCTGTTTACCAGTGCGTGCGAACCGGCCCCAGAGCGCGCCAGCCCTCTCAACATATAGGTCATTGTCTGACATCCTGTCTAAGCCCCCCTCAACCAGAATCACCTTCAAGTTACAGTCCACTGCTAAAAACGCCACATTGTATGTACTGTACTAAAATGAGAGTAATATACGTAATATCTATATTGGATGACTTCAATGGACAGGACACTTGACAACTGCATAGACATCCGAGTCTTCAACGGGCAGGTTTTAGGTTACTGATCTTTAAACTAGGGTACGAAGTTCGATCAATGGTCATAAAACAAACATCAAGTTTTATATTGACAGGAAGAAAATAGGAAATTAATTGAAGAATAACTCATATTGTCTTCTAATATCGATATAGACAGATATAATAAAAAGCATGAATTGGCATCAGATACAATATTGGATAACGAACTTCAACAAAATATTTTTTTGCTTATTATAATATTATGAAATTAATGTTTATTATTCCTCTTTACAATAAGTACATACTTTTCACTATAATTTTCTTCCAAATTAAATTGCACCTATATAATATATTATATTCATGGTACGCGCTATTTCTATTTTCTGCTTTAGGAGTACGAGATCAAAAAGGTTCGGTGACCACTGCATTAGGTGCATTAATATGCAGTCTTGGCGCTTTGTAGTGGACGATCGTCAACCTTGGAATTTGGTACCTGAGGAAGCCTCGGTTAATAATCTAAAATTCTAAATAATATTAATTTCTTGAATGAATTAATATATTGTTGCAAGTTATTTCATTTAGCCGATTTTTTAATTACATTGGATTACTTGAGTATTAACAGACAAAATATTTGTCTTGAATTATATAATATTAAAATGGACCACAGGTCAATTCTCCTGGCGTTGATACTTGAACCATACAATATAATGAAATACATGAGATTGATAACTCTAAGATGTAGTGTTGGAGGCGTTAAAGATTCCGTAGACGTCAACGTGGACGAAAAACAAGTACTGAGTTTTCCCAGTGAGTTCGGAAGTTTTTTGATCACATATGACGTAGCTATAAAATAAAATAATTCTTTGTAAATAGAGGAGACTTTTACACAATATTCCCATTGATGATTTTAAATTGGTAATTTCTCAAAGATGTCTAACATCTTTCTAATATTTCGCATTTATTTCTTCTCGACTATTAGATTCTATTAGATTTATTTTCAGAATCCCGACTAAAAGACGTTGCATTAGTATTACAAGTCTAATCATTTTTAATTTAGATAAACAATCACGTAAAATTACAAATCAATAACAGTACACACCCGGTCTTAACGGAACCCTATATTTGATGTGAAGAATATTTCTTTTATGACACGGAATTTCTCAGGAGCAGTTACTTAAGACTGGGGTCACCATGCACTCAAATGTGCTTTAACTGAATTAACATGACTTAAAGTTAAGAGAACCCATAAGAAAGAGGAGCACGAGGCAAAATTAAAAATTGTAGTAAGTAACAAAAGCTGTGCAATATGACGCCGTACATTTTCTAAATGCAACAAAATTTGTCTTTATGGCGACCAGGTCGGACTGTCCGATGGGCCCAACAGTTAGTTGAACTGACTTGAGCAGCTCTTCCCTTTCTGTACACATTCCCAGAGGATGTGGTTTGCATCCTGTGTTTCTCCGCCACATGAAATTGGCTACCCAAATTAAAAACAGTACCTAAGTAAACCCTGAAAGCGATACTTCAACAGTCCGTATTAAGCACATAGGCCGTAACTGACGTATTCAATTATTTTCATGTTTTTAGATATTTGGATTTTGCAGAGTTTTTGTATAAGATCGGTAAATAAATCCATGCCATAACTGCTATAGTTACGGAGAAATCAAGGGTTTTAATAGCCGTATCTACAGAGTTTGAGAAAAAAACTCGACAAATACTAAGCGATTCGGTTGTAACTATCATTTACTAAAGGATATTAGCCATATCCGACATAAATACGGCTAATATCCCTTAGTTTTTCGGACTTGCGTCCGAACTGGCCTAGTATCGCAGTAGCTACGGACATAATGCTTTAGTAATAATACTGTCGATCGTTATTCCGTGACTAGTAGCAGCCGTATTCGACATTCGACAGTTCCAGTGTAAACTCTCACACTTGCCTAAAATGCAGATACGGCCTCTGTGCTTAGTACGGCAGAGTAGTAGTCCCCCATTTTTTTTACACTTTTTGACAACGCAAGAATATAATTACTTTTTTCTTGACACCATTTCAACTACAAAATATATTCTACAAACCTTCGTAAAATACCCTTATTTTAGTAGTTCAATGTCGTTGTCATTCTTTTTTTTAGTTTCTAAATTGTCGTTCAAATATTTTCTAAGATTAATAATATTCTTTTTCAAATGAAACGTTTCACGACGCCTTCTAGAAGTTGACAACCGGCATTTTTCAATAATTAATCAACGTCTATTTTTAATTCAAAGTCAGTCATGGCTTCGCTTGGTGGAATAGAGTGGGCGCAAGAGGCCGCCCATCACCGCCCGCCCACTCCACGGGCTAAAGTTGGGAGCGTCTCACGCTAAGCTTTATTCAAGTCTTGCAAGATTCGAATGCAGCGCGCGATAATAAACGCTCCGTCTATTTCTAGATGTTACAAATTTACAGCATTTTAATGGTCGTGAAAATTTAAATTTTATTATGAACATGCGAATAATATGTGGATTTTGGCTGATAAATATATATATACCGCTTGGAATTTTCACGGTTATGGACTCGCCACCATGATTGCGTGGAAGACGCATACGGTAAAAGAAATTATTTAAATATAAATAATAGTTACATTTCTTGCACAAATGCCCATTTAAATCAGTATCCCAATCTTAAGACACAATTTTATTGTAAAAATTACCATTGAAGTACAATATTTTTTTGTTTTTGTGGTTGCTATTGATAAACTAAGTATTTATCCAATACCTACTATTTACTACTGGCAGGTGATGGATAAAGTTGTATGGTGTGTGGTATATTAAGGAATAATGGCTATGCGACATCATAAAAATATACACGTAATATTGAAAATAGATAACCTTTAGAAATAGTAGGTGTAGTTAAGAAAAATTTACTACACACTTCTATAATACATACATATACAGCATCTATGGACCGCAGACCATTGCAAATTACAGTTTTTTTTTCAATATAATTGCATTAATATATTCTCTAATTTATCGAATACGTTATCAATTTAAGGCTGTACAATGGTTGCAAATGGAGAATATAATACTGAAGACGTTTGGATGGTTTTAATAATTATTTTTGTTTTATAAATGTTTTATTGTCACTTTAGTGCTCAGGACTATTCTTGGTTATAACAATTTATTTTTCAAGTGCAAGTGTAAAGCTTATTTAGTGGAGCTTATTTAAAATTTACTACAATACCGGTTCTATTGATTTATATATTAACTTCTTATAATTTCAGTATATTGTTTGATTTGGTATATTAACAACCTTTTAACATTTGATGACTGAACAAAAATATTTAGCTTGTATTTGAAAACCTCACTTTTTTTTAATTTCACTGGTTTTATTTTCCATTTGATATATGAACTATCTAGATCTACATCTCTTTGCATGTAACTGACCAATGCTTGACGTCTAAAAGAGGCTGATGCTTTGTTTAATCATTGCCTTCAATGCTTTCGGCGCAAAGAATATTATTTTTTTTCCATAATTTATTGACAATCATAATAAAAAAGTTCAGCCAATTAAAACAGCCACTTAGCTTTGATACAAAAACGATCGTATTACGTTATCTATTATAGTAATATTAATCCAATATTTCATGTCTACTACCAAAAATGGAAACTGTAATCATTATTAATGTATAGGTAGTTAATGTTTTAAATGAGGTAACCGTTTGGGTCAATCTATTAAATTTTACAGTTTTGCAAAGCTCCACCATACCGCAGAACCGTAAATAATACTATAAAACATGCATATTATTGCATAAATTTTATGCATTCGGTTAACGTACTGCACATAAAACTGAATTTCAGTTTGTTTTATTGCGCGCTGGTAATTTCGATTATCGGAAAAACTGGGAGCACAGATACAATGGTAATAATTATTATTTCCGAATGTGCACTGCAGCAGCGACATTCTGATTGCAATTTTGTGCAGTTAATTTGCAAGAGTGCATTTCGATGTTGTGAAAATATATCGGCTAACGATTTCGGCTGCATTGTCTGATTTAATGCACTCTCTATCACGAAACAATCACCATTTATTTTTAATAAATGGTTCACTGAGTGTAATTTTCGCAAAATTCATTTATTTAGTCAAATTATTACATGGACAATTTCTCCGTAAAATATACATTACCTGCTGTACGTATTTCAAGTTCATATAATATTATAACAATATAGATTCTATACAAATATACATATTTCTTTACAAAATCCGATAGTAAAAACAAAACCTGTCATTAAAGCAACTGGGTACCTATATCAAATTAGATTTAACAGATGTTATCAAAAAAAAGGGAATGAAAACGATGGGCTTAAAATTCCTTTACGGTTTTGAAGATATTAGACAGAATAAATATGGACTTTGACTTTGCCCCTCTTTATAATCTATGGTGATACCATTCATAAAATCCAAGAGTGAAAAATATACCTTTATCTGTATAATGTATAGATAAATCAATATTATGTTACCGTGCACTCAGCTTACAACACTTTCTCAGATCTTAGCATGATAGATTTTTTAAACACAGACCATGAGGCTCAATGACAGTAGTGTAGTGAAACAGTAGTGTATTTATTAATATAAAAGATACAATCATACCCAGGCTTTGATAAAATCACATAAATATATTGTGACTTCACCGAGATCGAACTCGGGAACCCCGGATGAAAGGCCAGTAACTTAAGGACTGGACCACAAGATATGTAGGTATATAATGATGACTGTGTAGAGCAAACGATTCATTATTTACTCGTATGATAGCAGGATGAAGACGACAACAAGATATATTTATCGAACCGAGGAATAATATTCTTTTTTTTATTATTTTAATTAAAAACAGGATGAAATTTCCGACATCTTTAAATAATCCCATATTCAATAAACGCTGGTTTTGTAAGTATTTACAAATATTTTAATTATCATTGTTCGTCAACGTATCAACGTATTTGCCTAAAAATAAACCAAATACGGAATGCTAAAAAAATCATATTTAGAATCAATAACCACCTCTAAATGGAATCGATAAATACTATTTCTTTATCATTTCGAATTTGGAATCTCCCATTATAATGCATAAAAATAATATTATTATTATGTTGCATATAACGTCATAGGTACTAATGAAATCCGGATTGATATATGATATTATATAATAATCATCCTTTCACGTAACATCATAACATAGCTAGGCTGTTAGAAAAGCATATCTTTATATAAGGCTTCAATTAAGTAATAAAACCAAATGCATTTAGATTTTGTTAATCATTGTAATTGCATTTAGAGTGTCATGCGGTACACACGTGGCTTTAATACAAAGCAGAGCAACATCTATTTGAATGATATCAACCACCCTAATGAAGTTATGTCCACACACCACTACATCTGCATTCTGCATTGCAATGCTCTAAATGGGATTGACTCGCTATTTAATGTTCATGTGACAATACAAAAATAATTATCGGGATTGACTAACCGTGGTACGAGTGACACTCAAAATTTTAGAGATAAATTTATTATAATAACAGCATGTTCGTATTATTAAAACTGACTGCGTAAAGATTGTACATAATATTATGTTAAATTAAAGGAAAATAGGAAGCTAATATTTTAAAGAATCAAAAAAGTCATAATCAATATACATAAATACTTATTATTTTTAATACTACAGCAGGAAATGATTAGTGTAGTGACACTAGTGTATAAAAACAGTAGTGCTGTAGTATAGTAAGTGAAACGATCATATTATAAACACCCAGGCTTTGAGAAAATCATATAATTTCTTTTATTTTGTTAACTGTCAATTCATGGTGGAACTGCATTGTATTGTTGTTGTTTATTTAATAAAACGCAATTTTTTTGTAGTACTTATTCCACTTTTAATCAATAGATTAGGAACGGTCCTAATCTATTGATTAAAAGTGGAATAAGTACTACAAAAAATTGCGTTTTATTAAATAAAAACAACACTAAAATCATATAAATATATTCTGACCTCACCGGAAATCGATCGCGGAGTCCTCGGGTGAGAGTTGGGTGAGGGCTGTTTTGTACTATGTAGGTATTATTTCATGTGTGGGAAGTACATGCAGGTAGCTTAACGACGTATTTGAAGTAAATAATGTCGACGCACCATTTTTTCCACGTGACATAGGTAATAGCTGTTAATTTTCAATATTAACCACATTCTCTTGAATTGTATAGCGGCCACCTTAAAATATATCTATATTACCTCTAGCATGGCTATTAAAACACCATATGGTATGGAAATATATATTTTCGGAGTCAAGGAAAATAAATAGACATTTTACTAGTGTACCTGTGTTCCATTCGGAAAGTAGATACCGATTTTTTATTTAAAAAATTATACATTAATTGAATATAGTGCATATTACATACTCAGTAAAAAGATATTTTTGTTACATTTTATGTGACCGCTCTCATTATAAATAATTACAAGATTAAAAGAACTTTTTATATACCACGTTTATAAATTTTCTGTTGAATCATATAAACTTGACAATTCTATGTATTAATAATTTTAGGACAAATAAGGCAATTGTCAACAAATCATTGTTTTCTATTTTGCAACAAACAAACAAATATAGAATACTTAAATGTCATTTTGATTTCCATAGTAACGCACGTATATATTAATAATTTAGTTGCTAGGACCACCCCCTTAGCAACAAAAGAAATAGCTTTTCACACAAAACAGAATTAACTGAAAATGAATTCAATTCTACTTAAAGATGGCTAAAAGTATTAAAAGAATGCATTGGCATCGTGTTCTGATATATTCTAAAAGTTTCAAATTTCTAGCTAGTCGGGAAGTTAGTTAAAAGTCGATTGCAAGATTTGTACTCGACAAATAGACACCGGACAAACATGAATACAAGCTTGTAAAAATGCGATTATTTATGCCGAATTCAAATAAATGTAGACTAGTAAGAAATTTAAAAACATTAAATTGGTTTCCAAAGTTAATTATTAATTTATTGTAAGAAATCTCAGTAAATCTTAGTATTAAAATAACTGTAAATGAATTAGTAATACCAAATTTGGCAATGAATGTTCTTTTTTAACAAACACATTTATACAATATAATAATATGTATGCAGTACCTTAATGCCCCTGATAATTAATTTGTATACTTCTTATAAAATCATGTAATAATAATATTTGGTCTGAAAAAATAAATGAAATATAAATGAATGATATTGAAAAATAAAAGTGTATGTGAAATGGTAATGGGTAGGAAATTTCACTCAGCGAGTGGAAAACTAAAGCCAGTAAACGACCATAGGGCATTTTATATCCTATTGTTTCTGAAAACTTATCAATTTCGGGTAGAGGAGAATTAAGTTCTAAATAAGTAGAAGGAACTTGGGGAAGCTTTCATTCAACAGCGAATCGATCCCGATTTACAATGTTTATGATAATATAATATTTACTATTTTACTTATTAACACGTCTAAATTATTTCTAGTATAAATTCAAAGTATATGCCATTAATGAGGCTTGTAAATTTGGTTAGAATTCATTTAGATTTCTGAATAGAAATTTAATATTTGGACTATATGAATCCAAGTTTATAATGTATTTCAGATGAATTATTCACAAGTCTTGGCAAGACGGTGAATATTTGACTAGATTAATACTCTCCTCTGCATACCTCTAACTCTACGCTACTTAATAGTCGTTTGTGAGACCGAACAATTTATTATATTGTCACGCAATGTGCAGAGTTATTATAGATATTCTTATTTAATGTCACTCGTGATCTTTGTAATAGATTGTAATAGAACATAAATTCTTAAAATAGTATATGAATGGCTCCGTGAGTAAACTATATTTAAATATAAAGTATGCATTATTAATTTTCCTGCATGAGCGGCACAATGGCACGTATACTAATGATATCGCTAACATTGTCATGATAAAATCGGCGCTGAAAACAATATTCACCGACTGAAAGCCTTGGCTAAAAAATGGGCCTGGAGGTAAACAAGTCTGAAATAGATTATATGATTGTCTGCTGTCTGTGCTGGACTGGACAACCTGGAGAGACTGGTAGTTTTGGGTGGCCTCCAGGGAAAGCGAAGCAAAGGAAAACGTCTGCGCGCTGGGGCGACCAAGTGAAAGAGCTGACTGGGGGCACCATCCATTCTGCCCTGAGAGAAGCGGAAGACCGAGCAGGATGGAAAGTCTTGGTCGCTCAAAGGATGGCGAAATTCAAATGTGGTCACGATCCTCAGCTATGAGTGTACGACCAAGAAGAAGCTGTCTATCATAAAGAACATCAAAGGATGTGCTCCTGTCCTGGCCGAGATCCTTCCACTTGCTTTGTATAATATAACATGTACGGAGTGCATCAACGATACTCCTGAAAAACTGTTCATAAGTAAGCGGACAATACGTCAAATGATGCTAGATGCGGCGAAGATGACCTGGCAAAGAAAGTGGTATGCGTCCACCAAAGGCAGGAACTCTTATTTGTCATTCCCTAATGTACGATGGCGATTGGAGAAGAACACACTGACTCCTGACTACTATATCAGTAAAAAAAAAATAAGTTGGTGGCTTCGCTGGAAGGCTCTATGAGCTTTGATTTATTACCCGACTAACAATTTAATGTGGCGGAGAAGTACAGGATGAAAATCATATCTTCTGGAAATGCCCTGAACTATGTACCGAAAGGGAAGAGCTTTTGGGCCCTTTATGACAACCACAAAGACTAATAGAAACATATTTTATATTTCATGTTTGTTAGACTTAGAGTCAAATAAACACACTTACGTAAGGTACGTGGCAACCTCAATCTTGGGTAACTGTTCTTGAGACATTCCGAGGCATAAACAACTGGTGAACTGGCTTCCAATATGTAAACTTAGGCCCACATGATATTCCTGATTAGAGGCAATGGCATTGATTAGAGGTGGTATGGTGTGGTCTGGATTGGATTGGAGGGATCTATGTTTGTGTTGTCTTTGTCACTCTACGAGAAACGTCTAAATTGGATGTTGGTATGTACAAGTTTGATAAATCTGACAGTTTATACAGTGTCTAAATTGGGCCTCTCGTGGACTGACATTATGATATAGAAGAAATTAATAAGTGAAACATTTCAACGAAGAAATGCCACTGCAATATATTAAAACATTTTAATTTGCCATCTACTATCTCGCCGAATGAATTCTTCACGAGAAACTTGAAAGCTCGTATTCACATACGACTCGGAAACCTGCGCAATAACTTTGTGAAATGAATGAGTCCTGAACGCATTTTGGCATCCCCACACTTAATTTACTTGGTATATACCATATAGCTATACGACAAATTAAAAACAAGCTTTTGCATTGTTTATTCAAGTAGGTATATTAACTAATTGAACATTAAATTGTCATTATTAATGAAAAGTGAAAAGAAACATTTCTATATATTATTTTCTATTTCGAAAGTTCTTATGATAGAGACACATTTTAATTTTACGTAAATTAAAATGCTTAATATTATTATTTCAAACTTTAAATACACTACAATAACCAGAATTTAATTATACGGATGCTGGGGTGAACCTCTTGGATGACATTTTTCATTCTCCGGAATATTTTAGGTCATTTATAGCTTGCCGAGAAGATGACGATCAGGAAAACTTGTGATATTAGATCAGGAAGATGATCGAAGATGGCGAAGAAGAGATTCCTGCCACAATTTTTACATTGATGAAGGCTCTGAGTGCCACTGATTGCCCAAATCCGTGGATAATAATTATACTTAACTAATATTTTAAAAAATATTAATGAAATCTGAAGGATATTAATTATTTCGTACGTCATATTACGTTATACGTCAAATGACTTAATAACTTTACCCCAGAACCATAGAATTATTAAAGCTATTTCCGTCACATCATCATAATGTTTTATCAAACATTAGCCTTTAACCCTTTCAAATCAAACACTCGTTTAAAATGATATCCAGCCATAAAAAAGTAACTTCGATAACAGGTTACGTAACGCTGGCGTAACGAACATAACATTTGCTAAACGAATTACAATTCACTTAACCCCTTTTTACATCGGCCCTTTTTTGTATCTCCCGAAATGTTAGACCCTAATTTAGCGAAGGGTTGCGATGTGGGATAGAGTATTTCGGCCGATCCAAACAAACCACCCACCCAACTGTCGTTTTAATGATGCTTGGGCCATTATAAATAATGCAAATCCTTTCTATTGTAATCTAGTTTAGTTAACAGCAGGTTAACATTATAATCGCGGCTTAACTTCAATGAAAGTTTTGTTACACACACTAAAATCGATACTGTGTGACACAATTCTCCGTTCATTTAACTATATTATAATACATACTAATATTATAAATTATTCTTTATCATATAATCGTTTCCCAAAATATGCATACATTTAAAAATCACTGAGGCAATAATAAACAAAAAATATTTTCCAGATTTCGGCAAAAAAAATTGCCAGTATTCCCAATCTCTTTTCTAGTCATTTGCGTCACTCCCGTCTCTGTAAGAAGCCATTTTATCTTTATTTATTTTGTGGCAATACGGCCACGGTAGACTATGGCCCCCTTAAACAGTCTTTCTGTATGTCATCAAGCCACCGATGTCGTGGTCATCCTGCCAATATTGATTGTTTCTTTCTCTGTCGTTTATTAAAAATTGTAATTAGATATGATAGATTAAAATACTTATTTTTTATATCATCATCACCATTATAAAGAAGGTATGTATACTATATAAATTTGAGGTTAGTCAAAACAACTATATTTAACCCAAGTCTTATTTGCAGCAGCGACTCGTGTCTGCAAATAAAACATGGTTATAAAGAAGACGATATATTGATAAAATATTGCAAATTGCTATACATTCTGTCAATTTTTCTCCATTCGAATAACCAATTGTATAAATTAGTAAAAATAACTACTTTTTACACTATAAATGTAATAGGTATAAATCATATTTAAATGAACTATTAAAAAATTTCTGCTTATATTATTATTTTATTATTAGCAATTCTATTCGACGAGTAGAAATCTCTATATCATTTAATTCTAAAACGATAAACGTGTAGGGCATTTACTCTAAATACTCTAGCTAGATATACCATTGTTTATTTGTGATGTTTTGTCATGATTTTGTGATGTATCGAATTACTTAACACTGTTCTCTCAGGGTAAGTAAATCAACATATTATAACAAGTCTTAATTTTAGCATTAGCAACTTGTTATAATTAAGACATATATTGGCACCTAAAATTACTAATGTAATAGAGTTAGTTGTAGTGAGTGTATGTATTTATTTACTAACAGAGATTGTGAGATCTGCTAGTCGGATGGCTTCCACAGCATGTGCGAAAGCTGGCAGCGATTGCCGCGAAAGCTTCGCGCGGATGTTACAAAAGCTCGCCATCCCTTCCGCCCCATTAAGCCCGGCTCCCTTATTTACAGCGCTACTTATTTTATTAGAAAACCCGAGGCGGAGGTGCGGCGGCGCAAAATACGAATAAATAGCCGGCTGTGCTATTTGCTAAGGCAGCAAATAACGTAACCTCCCGCGACCCCCCGACAAAGCAGCCCGAGTAAACAGCGCCGAGTTGTTCAGAGTTTTGTCGCCACCTGTTAGCAAAGCGCTACACTTTGCACTTCGCACTAAGCAGAAAGCTCACAATACAAAAACAAGCTGGGATAAGCTCTGAGACGCGCATAAGGTTTGGTGTTAGTTGAAAGTAAACTTAGTAAACGGGTGATAACAGTATTACCTACATTGATCACCGCATTTTCAAATTAACTTTCTTTACTTTTTACGCCATATTAAGTTATTTAATCTGGAAATACTTAAATTATATTTTATTCTACGTTCATTATGATCAAGTGTTATTATTAAGTATCTATTCTTGAACAATAAATACTCTCTCCAATAAATCTAAAACATCACATAATATTAACGCCAATGATTCTAATTTCCTAACCTAAAAACAAGTATGGAAAATTCTCTTAAATTTATATTTTTCCAAAAATGTAAACATCGTATTTTCAATAATGCCGTTTCCATTGACAAGAAGAAACCACAGTCTATATACAATCAGGTGTTGGTTCTTTTTTAAATATAAATCACATTTTTGTCATAGCTTTTTTTAGTAAAGTTATTAATTGATAATATATTATTACAGAAATGGTTGGATATCGTATTAATTCGGTAATCTTCACCAGACACACATAATATGAATATTACATATATTTCCGTAACAATAATTATTTTACATAGGTACAGTTATGTACAAATTTTTGAAAATGTTAACAATATAACGTATTACTTACAGAGCTCGAAATGGAGCTGAGTGAACCGGAGCGCCGATTCGATTCATGAAATCTCCAAAATTATCGCTCAGTCTCGTGGACAAATTAATTTGACCATCAGAGCTAAATATACCATACAACAAAAAATCTAACAAACTATTTTATATAATAATATAATATACATACAATTTGATAACTTCATTTTTTCTAATATGTACCTACATACCCGTAGTTGTTTCAAAATATGTATGGTCAATAAAAAATTTACATCCTTAAATCATATGTACTATTCATTAGATAAATAAAATAATTAGTTATTACCATAATAATATTGTATTATTGTTATTTTAACTAAAATGTTAATGTAATTTTCAAATAAAATAATATAATCTGCCACTTGTCGTCGGTTTTCAATAAAACGTATTCATAAAAATTGGCTATACTTATAACTATACATTTTATATACCTATTGTTACAAGCTACGGTGAGGGGTGAAAAATACAAGAGGGATGTCAATTCATCACCTCAGCCCGATGTTCTTTAATAGAAAAAACATGGGGTTGGCAATTGTTCCGTGGGCGCTAATCCAGTCCCGAGATGTTTGATTTAACGCCTGTTGTTGGAAAAATATTCATAGGGGTAGTTTCATCCCCATTTATATATTTATGATAAAACATTTACCGTTATCTGCGTTAAATGTACTGTATTATGAAATAATTAATAATATCGTATCGTATGTTGTAAATAGTTGATTTCAGAAACAGAATACTCGAAATAGTCTTTTGCCTTCGATCTTTATTTATTGATCATTTTCCACTCCGTCCACCCATCGGAGTCGAATACTTCTAGTGCGCCGTACTAACAGTACTCAACTTTTGGCACTGATGCACTGCTATTTTCACAGTGGTGCGTTTAGGATGGTGGAGGCCCGACGCACAGGCTGATTTTGAGCACCCCACGATAAAAAATAAAATAATATCCATTAATTCTAAATATAAAATTTAATATAATTTGCATTGCTTTTTCGTAAATAGGCTACTTTTCTACAACTTAAAAATATTAAAATACTAACACAAACATTGCCAAACTACACAAATACAATATAGGCACCTAATCTTTTTATTATAAAAATTAAAAACTATTCTCTTCCTTTCTTCAAATTTAATTCAGATATTTCAAATAAATAAATAACTTTTCACTGTTTACATAGGTATTCGATGTCTAATAATTGTTACACAAAACCTACTACCTATCTAGTTGCTATATATTAATTTGACTATATAAAGTAGATACATTTATGATTTTGATATATATTGATAACTTATTCTATGTTAGAGGCCCACTTTTAAATCTTATAACGAAGTTATTGCGTCATTTGCGTTATATTAAACCCGCCCACACGCCATTGAAAATCCATTTTTAAATACGTTCTTAAATCCATATAAGTAGTTGATCGTGATAAGACGCCTTGATCGGTGTCATAAAAAATCATATTCAAAATAAACTAATCGTTTTATATTTATTGGATTAAATCAATACCGGCAATACTCCAATTAATCATGCGAAGACCTATATACAAATTTTGAAAAAAGCAAATCCGCATTGGAGTTACAAGGTTTTTTGTCTTTCCTGAACATTATCGATTATCATTAATGGTTCATTCGCGCTATTGGACTTACACCAATGACATTATGCTATTATTTATCTGGTTGCTGTGGATCAATAGTATAACGACCAAGCCCAAAGCCTTTGGTCGCAGATTCAAATCTCGCTGTTATCTCAAATCCACATAGTCTGTTTAATGGGTGGTTGACTTATTGAAATATGTAATAGCTAATTCTGATATTTTAACATTTTCTTATGATAAATGGTTGTTAACATTCACCTAACAAATTCGGCTCTTGCACTGATTGAAAAATAACAACGGCTTCAGAGATGAGTGCTCTACCAATTAAGCCACTGTGGGTGCATTACGTTGCATTTAAAAATAACAATAAATTATGTGTTGTCCACTTCTTTTATCACAAAAAACGTTATTAACTTTTTGAATTCTAAATTACAGACTTTTTCTGTTTATTCATTTGAATCATACAGTCAAAAATCCTGTAATTAAAACATAATCACATCTTTCGTTTACGAACAAATGTAATGTCCGTGGTGGTAAATTTGTTATGGATTCAAAAGATATTACTTACGATAGAAAATAATATTTCCGTAGAGACCGTAATGTTTAAATGTCATAACAATATTTGAACTGAAGGGTGCAAGCAGGTCTATCAGAGTGCATCTGACAATCTATTCTTCACCCTAAATCTTCGGAAAAATAAAATATTTCCCTTAGGGATGAAACTTCTCCGTGACCGAAAACAACTTTGAAAATGTGATGATTTATTACCTTTTTCTCATAATAATAAATAAGTATGTACTCAAAAGTTGTCATTCTTTAAAACGTAATCTTGAATTATAATTAAAAATAATAAAATACTATTTTTAGTCAATATTTACCTACTGAATATACACGAAATTTAAAAATATTAGATGCATTATTATAGAAATCTAATAAAAATATATTTAATAGAAATTTTCCCAGTTGGATTATAAAATATTTTCATCCATGGTTTACAAAGTAGTAATAATTTTGAATATATCATGTGAATAGCTTTGGAGTTTGAAGAAAATGCAATTAGTAAACGAATAGAATGTTGTGAAAAATTCCAACATGTAAACTATATTAGATATTACATACAACCTTTGAATACTTCAACTGAATAAAACCTTTATGTTGTACTTTTTTAACATGGTATGGATTTATGGATATTATTTATATACAATAAAAAATAAATGACGTAGCGAAAACAGCGAGAAACATACTTATAATAGGTAATGTGATAAAAAAATATATTATTATATTAGTTAGTGATTTGTATCCCAATGTCCCCAGTATACAGGTACTTATTATGTATCTTTTAGTTGTTTTTTTAGTAATAAATTTTATATTATTGTATTAATAATATGGTATACCAGTTATTTCATCCAAGCCATCTACCTCTCAAACTCCTGACTTAATGAAAAACATCTATATAAACCAATGACCAATGACCAATACCATCTATGTAAACTCACTCAACGTGGAATATATCAACATTGAAAGCAATTTCGTGTAACGCAGTTATTTTCTTTTAAATTAGCATCATGGGCAGGTAAGTTTTGCACCTTGCGAAAATAAATAACCGATGGTCCCAATTTCTTATATAAGTACTTACATAAAACGTTGACAATATTATGACACTCAAGAACAACCTAAGTTGATAATAATTTCAATAAGCTTATACTAGGAATTTATAAAACATTCTTTTATTATACGCATTCTCAAGTAAGTAGAATATATTATTATCAACTTCCGACGTATGTTTTTTATGGTTACATGTAAATTGTACGTGAAACATTTCACCGTGGCACAGTTCGCCGAGAGCTTTCTTATCAGAAAGAGATGACCGTATACTATACGGACTCCAATATTATTAGTTTCAATATGAACATTAATTCAATTTTCATAGCTGATTTTGGCAAAATTCATGAATTATTGAATGAAAACCTAACCTAACCCAACAAATAATTCAGTATACCGACACAACATTTTCATGGTGAAGTTTGATATGGCGAACTGCATACGTACAAGTTTCCGGACACGCCAATAGGTTGAGCAAGTGGCTAACATTCATTTCTCGTAAAAACAAAATTATGTTAATACAAACCCCCATTCTGTGAAGGCCCATTATTATGATCTTATTAGGATCGGACATGGTTAAAAAAAAATACAAATTTACAATTATTACAAAATTACAAATATTCTGTTACTATTTTATGGAATGGATAAATTTAATTCCAGCGCCGTCATTGAATAAAGCATTGAATCATTTATTTATAACCGGGATCATTTACAACGCATGCTTTTGAATAACATTTATTAGTTTCCGCCAAACACCAAAGTCGAACAAAACCGGAGAGAAACTTCTTGCCTACGTCATTTAGGAATAAGGTCGTGTTTACTTTGCTCTTGCTCGGTGCAGGGGTTGATTAGCAGTGGAGGGGATGCGGCATAGTGGCGGAGGGAGCGAATTAAACAAAGAATAAGTTAAACAATGTTGCGACAACTCAATCGGTTGTTTACGGTAGAGCAAGTCAGGGTGGGGAAGATTTTTTTATTGAGTCTAATGAATAATATATGGCTAAGTATTTAAGTACGGGGTATGCAGTTATCATTGTGATACTAATAATTGATCTCTCAGATATAAAATATCAATACTGACGACACGCAACCAAAATACATCAAAGCAGTTAACGCAAATTTGCAATATGCATCCTTATTGCAATGTATGTAGAATTCATTTGTCAACCACATATGTACTATGTAATAATTATTCAATTTTTTTATATGGTTATATTTGGATGCACACATATGGAAGCATTAGTGGCATAGGATCGTGTCCGGAAATTTGTACGTATGCAGCTCGCTATATCACACTTCACCGTGAAATGTTGTATCGGAAATATATGGCCGTATATTAAAGGCCGTTCAACCTCTTTGACTGGTATGGTACTGACATAAAATTCATGTTTAAATAAAATACAGTTCTTGTCGGTTTACAGGAAGCCAGCAGCAAACATTTTTTTTAAATAGCCGATATACTGGATTATTTATTAGGTTAGGTTTTTATACTTGAAGTCATGAATTTTGCCTAAATCAGCTATGAAAATTGAATTAATGTTATGAAAACGAATATAATATTATTATGATAGAGGATTATTTATATACTTACGCACAATTAAATACACTGTTTTCACCAATGATGTGTATAACATCATTGGTTTTCACAAAGTGCCGACAACATTTTAAAATATCAAATTTACGTCGGAAACGGATGGTTTCACAAATTAACAACAACTGTCAAATGGTAGATTTTCACTATAAAAATAAATATCTCATTTGTCAATAGATTATTGTAACACTCAAAAATGAATAGGTGTATCGATGGAAAATATATTATGCTTTTCTTTGAGGTTTAATTAAATAAAATACTATTTTAACATGGCAGTGATGCTAGTATAACAGAATATATAGTAGTATTACAATATATATGTGTGTGAGTGTTTTAGTGGCATTTTTCTATGTGATTAATGCTCTGTGGGCTTTTTTCGTATGCCCTATTTTCATTTGTACCTTAATCCGATGACCTTAACTAGTGGTTAATTAGGTTGATGATGGTGCTTACGGAACCGACTCAAATCAGTCATTGAAATGTTATCATATTTGTTAAAAAGTAGCTATAAAATACACAATTCCATAAAACATAGAAAATGGATAAATTTTCCAAAAAAAATTATAGAAAAAAAACTGTAAGAATCACCATTACTGTAATGTAGGTAGAGCTTAGTAAGTGCATTCAATATGTATTTATAAGGTGGCGTTGAGATACAGATGCAAAACAATCATAATGACTTATACAAATTAATGCATTTTAGAAATTTACTGTTATGGTAATAAAACTAATGACACGGTGATAAGGGCTGACACCCACGGTGGCCGCGCGGCTTAAGCGTTGGACTATCACGCCGTGGGTCTCAGGTTCGAATCCTAGGTCTGGCAAGTACACATATTGTTTTTCAAATTGTGTGTGAGTCAGGGTATGGACCTAATAGGTTGAGCAAGTGGCTGACATCCATTTCTCGTAAAAAATAAAATCTGTTAATATAAACCTCTACTCTGTGGAGGCCCATATGATCCTATTAAGATCGGACATGGTCGGAAAATGAAGGTTAGGCCTATTTTTCCATCGTTTGTGTTTATTACGAAAGAATAAAAAAATATCGAATAATAATTATTCCAATAGACTAAATTTTAATGCAGTCTGAAATTTATTTAAAGTTTTATTTTTTTACACACTTCATCCATTTAATACCTAATACGTCAATGGTCTCCATATAAATTAATACAATCTGTGGAAAATGCAATAAAAATTATGGCACTGTTTAAACATAAACTTTTCGATTCTTATCGACCGTTTAGTTTTCCGATGAGGACAATATATTTATGTGATTCTCTCAAAGACTGGCTGTTTGTGATTGTTTCACTTGTACTACTAAATACACTACTGTCCAGGGCTTGAAATGGACCGGAACGCACCGGAGCGCCGTTCCGGTTCATAAAATCCACAAAATTATCGCTCCGTCTCGTGGAAATATTAATTTGACCGTCTGAGCTACACATATTTAATATAATAAAAAAAAATAACACACTTATTTTTATAAATCACATTTACAATTAATGTAGTTATAGTATTATATAGTTGATATTTTCGTAAAATTATCGAGCGCTCCGGTTCGTAAATTTTTCCATTTCGAGCGCTGCTACTGTTAATCTACATTACTGTAGATTAGGCCTCTAAGCTTATTGTAGTGTTAAAATACATACAACTACCAAAATAATAAAGCGATATTCCCATGGAATATTAAAATAGACATAAAAAATAAACAGCTATAAAAACAGTTATATGTGTATTAATCAAATGTGTATATATATTAAAATAAACAGCTATAAAAACAGTTATATGTGTATTAATCAAATGTGTATATATATTAAAAAAATAAACTTAGTAGTTGGACGTATCTAATACCAAATTAAAATATGATTGGAATAAATATAAGTAGAGTTTTATAATTTATAACACTAAGAAATATTTTTCTTTTCGTAGAAATCTAGTCTTATCTCTAGCAAGGTTTACCTATTAAGTCAAGTTTCCAGACTGGGCTAAGAAAAATGTATCCATTAACTGGGTATATTTAACATTTGAATTTGTTAAACAAATTTGCGCCTTCCCTGCAAAAACCAGTGGCGGTCATGCGAAGGGCGATCCGTTTGATTAACTCCACCGGCCCCCACCCTCCGAGGCAATCGCGCTCTCCCCCGGCTAATACTAATTCGATTGACTGGTCGCTTTTTTGTTGTCACACGAAGGCGATGCGATGCTCTGGGGGTCTTACGTTCACTCATTCGCAGTGTGGGCGATATTTAATAATAATAAAATGCTCTGGCAAAACTTTCAAAAATTACTTGTCCTACTAGGTAGGTATTGTGACCAATATATTATTAATACATCATAAAGGTGTATAAACCGATTTAGTATTATTATTGGGATTTTATTTGGTAAAACAAGCAAGTTGATTTTTATGAATTCATATACCTATCCAGCTGTAACCTGCGATATAATAAGTTTATAAAATCCACATAAATTTCAATACTGACAGCTTCAAAAAACGACCACGTGAAAGTGGAGTTAACAACGGTATTTAGTAGCTAATATTATAAAATAAACAATTTATTTATAATGTAAATTTTGGGCTAGAATACTCCGAATTCAATTCTGAATTTTAATGTAATATTATATGTATTTCTCTTTAATTATAAATTCCGTGTTAGAATAAAAAATGATCTCTTGTAACTCGATATAATGATATTACAGAAAAAATCAACAAGAGAAAGTCTGCGAATAAATGCTACTTTGGTCTGTTAAGACATTTTAAGTCCCGCTTACTATCTCGCCGAACTAAAAGCACTCTTTACAAGACACTTGTAAAGCCAGTGCTCACCTATGCATCGGAAACCTGGACATTAACTCTGCGAAATGAACGAGCCCTGAACATCTTTGAAAGAAAAATTCTCCGCCGTATATATGGACCGATCAGGGATGGCACCAATTGGAGGAGAAGATATGCTGAGCTCTACGGGCTGTACGAAGATTGCAGCGCAGTTCAATCAATTAAGATTAGGAGACTGCGATGGCTAGGTAATGTGCACCGTATGAATGACAATGAACCGGCAAAGAAAGTGATGTCCTGCAATCCAATAGGACGTAGAAGAAGAGGGAGGCCTAAGATTCGCTGATTAGATGGAGCTGCCAGTGACTGCCGTATTCTAGGGGTACCAAATTGGAAAGCGACCACACTGGATAGGGACAGGTGGAGGGAGCTGTTGGAGGAGGCCAGGACCCACACCGGGTTGTCGCGCTCCTGATGATGATGATGAGAATAAAAACTTCCTCAACTCATTGAATCCTTAGTGTGGATTTACAAAAAAAAATGCTTATTTGAATCAGCACACCCCTACTGCTTTCGAGACGATCGTTGAGTCACTACGCTACTGCTAAACATGTCAATAATGTTTTTTTTTAATTTTAAATATGTATATATAATTTTGATTACTGTATGAAGATCTGGGGGGGGGGCACGACCTTATGAAAATGCACGACAAGGATCGTCAGATTCGTTGATCACCTAATAATATGTCACCATTAAAATGTTATATAAATTAAATACATTAGGAGTTACTACGAGTGTTACTCATATTGTAATCGTGATAGGCAATTTAAAATTAGTTTTTAAATTAAATAACCCCACGACCATCTCTTGGAACCGCTACTGCCGAATACATAATATCGCACGTCCGATAAAATAAAGTCATAACTCAAAAAACTAATCTGAGAATGGTCAAAATCACGTTCTTGTATGTTTCCCGCATTACTCTTTAGAGCAATGCCCATATTATATATATTATATATTTGGATTCTTCGTTAAAAATGCTATGTTACATTGTAAAAAAAACTTTACAGAACACAGTTTTACAGAAAGAAAATCGTGAAAAACTTGAGTTGTGACACTTTTTTATATAATTTTTGGGAATATTTCAACACCTTCATCAATTATCCACTTTATGACTATATTAAATAATATAGTACCTATCTCAAATTTTGAGATACGAAATACAATACGTGCACACACCGACGCGTCGTAAAGTCAAAAATGACACTGTTCGAAAATGAACACGCTCAAATTAGTCTCAATGTAATACCGTCACGATTCCATCTAGTGGTTTTAATATGAAAGCTAAAATTATGACTATTTTTTAGCAGATGGAGATTTTTTTGTGAATATTTCTGTATACTTTACTCAAAATCGTGTATTCTTGACTTATGACTCTATTTTATCGGATGTGCGATATTATGTTGATTGATAAAAGCAACATGCAAAATTTTACCTTACACTCTTATACTATGGAACCCATAAAAACATATAATAACAGTCAAGAAGTATATGTTAATAAACAGTGGGCACATGATTTTATATGATCTACTAAAAAATGGCCCAAATTACTTTGTCTTTAAGATGTTTACCAAAGCGAATTATTGAGTATAACAAAATTTCTCTGATTAATAATCCTTATACTTATTATTTTAATAAATAAACGTTATCGCATTTTATCAACTTCCGTAAAATTAATGAGGTTAGACAAACTGAGGAATACGATTTTCTAAACAAAGATGTCGCCAACGAAGTTGGAAGCTGAAACACAAACACAAGTTAATTGTAAACCAACAGGCGGGGAGCGCTTTTTCACTTTCCTAGCAATATTACATTATATTTTCTTTAAATTTTGGAAATTTTAATGTTAATATTTTCTTTCGGCGGCAAAATGTATCAGCAATTGGCTAGAAGAAGTTTTTTATTACAAAAAAAATAAATGTAATATATATTTCCATCGTCGTTTACATTATAATTTAATAAACGAACAAATAATATTCTTTGAAATTTGTATCCTTTACTATAGAGTTACTGTTATTCTATTAGATATATCTAATAACCAAATTATGAAACATTCAATTAAATGCAATGTATTATGAAATTACAATAAAAAATATTTTAATCAACAACATAAATTCATATCAAAATAGCTAAGTACCTATACATTCGTTCAATCATTTCACATCACAATTATATGTACTTATATATTTTTAGAGATTTTTGAATAATTTATAACTCTAATGTTTTTTAATATTATTTACGTTTTATTTTTATGTATTAATGAACAACGAGATTTCACTAGATATCTCTGCCACCTGTCATACCTAATGTATTGTATTTATATCTTAAATTATCAATTACAATATATAATTTAAGAGAAAGTAAAACATACACATAAACGCAAGTTCTAAATTTGAACAATAAACTGACACGCAAATAAAGGAATCGTTTATTTTAATCGGGTGATAAGATAGGATACTCTCATAATAGTTTGACAGATACCTAAAGTCATGGCCCCCACAAGGGAGGGACTGACAGGGCTCTAGCCTGCGGGTCTCGACCAAACACACATCACAAATTTTCTCTAATGGGAATTAACATGTTATGTAATTTTATAATGCAATTTTTGATTATTACCTGTCGATATTCAACAACTCCATAATTCAAGTGAATTTATTTAACAATACAAAAAATCTCTAAAAACCCCTTAATTTTACCTGAAACAACATTTAGAAAACGATTCTGAAGAGCGTCCCACTGCCTTTTCACCCTAGCTATGGGTTGAGGGGCCCGCCAAAGATCCTGGACTGGGGACCCGCTTCAAGATGTGGGGGTCATGCCTACAGTGCAGTACTAACATATCGCTACACCCTATATTTTGACAGGTGGCACTACCACCTGATATTTTTTTCTAGTAATTAATATTATAATAGTGACAAAACACGTGGATACTTCCCAAAGTAAAACGATTAAGTATATAATATATGAAATTAACTAGAAATGATTGATGACAATCTTTAAATAAATTGTATAATAATGCGGATTCTATATTATAATATATATAATGTTATCAGAAAACATCATATATTATAAGTATGCATATCCTTGTGTATAAAAAGTCATTAACACTTCTTTCATTATAACAGAATGTTATACCATTAAATTCTCGCGTGTCATCACCTCTATAATAAAATCTCCACTTGTCATGCGGCGACAAAAAAACTCGAGTCTCACCTACCGGCGACATGTTGCCAACAATAATAACTCTCGAATGATAACATTAAAAGTGAGCATCGAAGCGAGAGGAAACTAAAAAAAATATGCGGAAAATAAATATTAATGCGATGACAGAAGCGGAATCAAAACAATCATACAAAATGATGATGTCCCGTTGTGAAGTGAGAAGGTTTCGCGACAGATGGCAGCTCATACCACTGAACTTTTGCTTGTTGCGGGAACTATTCACTTGTTTATGGATATATCTTGCTATTAAAACATGCAGTGCATCTCAATCAGTGCAGTGCAGCAAAAATATTATGTATTAATTAACGTTATTAAAAATTTAAGCAATATGTCCAAATAATTTGGACTATACCTAGATAGAAGTCTTACACATTATTTATGTAATGACATTTTAAAATATTTACCAAACACATGAAATATGGTTATACCCCGTTTACACGTGCATGTATTTACTGCAAATAGTACGTATTATCGCAGTCATAACAAGAAAATTCACGTGTAAACACGTATGATCGTGCAAGTTGCAAAATTACATGCATGGATCAAAAAAGATCAGAAGCCTCTAAATGTTCACCCAATAATTGGTACCTACTTGCATAGCTGTGCGCATGAGCAGTAGAACTATAAGTGGCAAACCTGTCGGAAGAAATACGAACTACACCGCACAGAACATTTTGACGTTTACCGATTATTTGCTAACCTGTCCGAACTTGTCTTAATCTGTTAAATAGCACCATACAATGACAACATTGCGTCTTGCTTACGCTTTAAGAATAAGATTAGAGACAGTCAGCACTTTTACGTGTACACAATTATTATCGTGATATTAAAATACACACTATTGATGCAAGTAAATCCATGCACATGTATAAGCACTATTAAGTTGTAAATATAAGCATTACTCATTTGGCATTTAACATACGCAATGACTGCCATATTTAATTTTCATTGTGATTACTTAGTTGATTGAAGCCATAAAAAAATGTATACAAATTTAACACGATTTTCAACTAAATGATGTATAGTTTTATTAGCTGCTTATCTACTCATCTTGACTGATTATCATATCTCGTTGTACACGCTCTGCAAATTGATACATAAATTTAATAGCAGTGGTGTGAAGTTATCTGAAAATAAACCGCTATTGTGAAGTCACTTGTAGCTAACTTAATCAGTGGACCAGTAGTTCTTTTTCGCTTAAATTTTATCCATTTAGGTCCCATCTTTATAGAATAAGATTTTTTCAACATCTTTGAGTACGGCAAATCACCTCCATTTAATTAACTATAATAGGCAATTCATTAAATGGTCATATTAAGTTTCGTGGCGTAAGAATATTGTAATTTTTGTAACGAACTGATGTTCGAAATCAATGTCATGATACTGACTGAGTTTAATAGAATTCAGGGAATTGTTGTCAACGATGGATTGTAGAGCTTTTATTTGGGTACACCGGTCGTAAAAGGCGAGAAAACTTTAAAATACTAACATTTATATGCATTTACATGTCAGATAAAAGAGGCATTAAAGTGTACAGGTAAAATGAAACGAACAGGTGAAATGGATTATTTAAAAACATCTAGTATCCACCTAAAGGTAGAGGACAAAATATTATGAAAAGGTATTCATAATCTTTAGCCACAAAGAATAGAACTAATGGAAGTCTAACTCGCTTGTTTAACCCATATTCTCTATAATTCTAGATATGGTATAAAATTTACATTTTTATAAAATGTAATCACGCTTGATATTAATTTTAGTTGCTTTCTTTGTATTCTTTAGAATCGTACAGTTTATACGAGTAGTATTGACCGTGTTAAAAAAATTAAATCCAAACAATATAATAAAAATATATATATTATTATTTAAATTATCGTAAAAAAGTCACATCAACATGATTACTCAAGGATTTGAAGAGAACAAAAACCATAACAATTGAAAAAAATAAAAAATGATTTTGTTGATTACCGATCACCAATTCAACAATACTCATAAAAACTAAGAAGCATTTTGATATTCACTGTGCTCATTCAATACCATTTACATAATATAAACATCGAATAAAATACAAGTGCACACAAACCAAACGTCATAAATCATAATATCAATAATGTTTCAGCTTCAATAGTTTTCATATAAAAAAGTTTTCTTACTTACTTGTTTTCATTCATATTTACATAGGAAACTGGTAACCATTACCTACCTATATAATACTAATATTTACCGATATGTTATGTTATATTGATCTACAATCATATTTATGTAATTATCATTAGGTACCCATGATTATTTTTACCGTGTAGTATTTATTATCTTGGTAAGATTTTATTTTACAGTGATTTTTTTAGTTACAAAGAATTTTAAAAAAAAATGTCCTTCATGCAACAGCGAATTCCTCTTTCACATCATTAGAGATTTTTACAATTTCGTAGTGGAGTAGTAGCAGAAGTTCCGCTAACAAACCTCGTGAACATTTTACCGGGCACACTTAAATGCATGTTTTATCGAGAATGGGGAATATGATATAATATTTTTTTAAAGTCCATAATATTATGCTCCACTTTACAGTGAAAAATATTTTCTTCTTTGACCATTTCCGCTTCTTAAATGATTGCATATGGACACCACACGGCGCCTCCAAGTGCTTCGTGATATGCCAGATTAATACCGGTATGATGCGGACCAGGTTTGGTTGTTGGGATCATTTATGTAGATCCACTTAGCGGCATTGTATACTATAATAATATAATTAAGTTTTTGGGTAGGAAATCCTATCTTCATTATTTATATCTATCTTCATTATATTCCAATGATAGATAATATACAGTGATTAACGATCGTACAAAAATATATTGATTTAAATAAACAACAATTATGTGATTGAATTTTATATGATATTTTTTGAGAAAATAACAAACCATTAAAATATTAATTTGCTTAATGTATTCAACAACTTAAGACCGGTCCACGACTTTCCGACCGCTCAATGGAAATTTAATTTGATATCCCAAAAGTTCTGACATAAAATGTTTCAGACGGAAGAGAGTAGAGTCGGTGAATATTTTGTATGAACGAACGACCAAATTGTGGCTGATGGTGCAAAATTCAATTAGGCTTAATGCATCTGATATACAGTTTTCTACTATTATCATTAGCATTATTACTATGGTTAGGTTAATTGCATTATGATAAGTATACAAGTGAATTAAAATCTACAAAGTTTTTGGCGCATTATCATGACCTGGCTTATAATATTATACCAACATTACCAACAGATATGCGTATAAAGTATTTTTCATTGCCCATTCATCTACATATACCAAAAAGTTTGGACTTGTAGTATTCTATATTATTAAAAGCTCCCTTGTGTTATAGCAATTTATAGCGATTCCAAAACATGTTAAGTAAGATTAAATAAAATTGGTAGTTATAGTAAATATAACTGAAAATCGTGTACTGCTATTTGACGTTGTATATGACGGCACCCCGACAAAACCACCCAGACATTGCGCCAAACCAAATCCGCCCGTAGCAGTGTTCGTCAATACCACCCGGACAAACGCACCTAGACAAAACTGCCAGCAAAAATACAAAAATATATAAAACAAAGTGCTTGTTTGGTTTTTCGAATTGCGTATCGATATAAATTTACATGATTACGATAATCAGTGTAATTTGAGATTTAATCCGTTGCAGCTGTTAGTATAGTAATAATTTAAAATCTTCAGCTTTTAACACTTAGTACTAAACGAAAGACTGCAAGAGTCAATGTCTTTGTATGGTAGCATTTCTAATTTAGAAGGTTAGCACACAATATAGAAATTTAGTTTTAAATAATTTATATACTTTTTTATATCTGTATTTTTATATAATATCTTTATTTATATGTTGTTTTTATTTGTGTATCTAAAATACGTATAATGTTATGTGAAAATAAAAATTGTTTCATTGCTAAATTGTTTCGGCGGCAATGTCTGGGCAGGAATGTCCGGGAGGTTTTGTCGGGACTCCTATGTGGAATCACTAAATTTCGGACATTCAAACAATCAATAGACACACAAACTCTATAAAGTTCTATAAAACAGTTTATAAACTGTGAAATGACTTCCCGCCTAAGGTTACAATGTGGAAGGATAAACTTGGCAATATTCTAAGTGATATAGAATCAATACTAGAAATAATGTGGGAAGAGCATTTTAACGAATTACTCAGTAGTAACCTAAGTGTTGAAAATATTGAAAACAATAGTGAAAGAGAAACCATGGCCGATCCCACATGCACTGAGGAACTACCCACCACATTTTAAGTGTATTCTGCTATTCAATTGTTAAAAAACAACAATTCACCAGGAGCTGACAGTCTACAGGCAGAACTGTTCAACTATGAAGGAGAAGACTGCATGCATATAATAATATCAAAAATATGGACAGAAGATAATATGCAAAATGAATGGAACCTCGGAATTATATACCCTCAAAACATCAGCTGTATTCGACCGTTCCGAATATGAATACATTGACAGAAATAGTTGTAAACATAAATAATCATTATGATGAAGTTCTACAACCCTATCCTATTCATTTTATGAGGGCAGTATACTGGGCATATTATACTATCAAAGCTCACGGCTAAGCTTTTAGCAACGATTCTACTTTATTTCATTGCTATTCAACGCAAGTATACATGTACTGAACGGATCCTAACAGCTTTTGACCAACTCTTCAAAAGCTTTTGCACAGAGATAACCCCCCGAGGGTACAATGGGGTGAAGTGATTGACTACCAATCGATTTCCAGCCAAGGAAATAAATCATGCCGGTCGTGTGCCTGTTTTTGATTGATTTTGGTCGATTGTTCGCAACAGATATACGTTGTAACGTTACCCTCTCTAAAATGGTTTGCTAATTAAAACGATTAAAACTAGATTCGATATCTGATTCATGATGGATTTGATGTTCAAATCGTTGTCTCTATTATTGAATCTAACATGAAGTATTAATCGAATTTACAATTAAAAGCTTACTAGTATTTATATTTATAACATATGGGCATAAATCATGTTGAATATAGGTATATTAAATTTAAGCTAACAACTATAACTTGGGACGTGACCTTGGTGTTAGTGTCATGATGTGAGAATAATTGCGACCTATTAGTTCTCAAAACCGCCGGACCATAAGTTTAATTGTTGTTAGTCTAAAATGTTCACTCTGGACGTAATAGTTCCTTTCAAAATACTAACATTCAATTTATGGCATCTTTATATTTGTTGGCGGCCCTCGTAGTCCAGTGCGTAAGGTATTGGTCTTTTATGCGGTTATTGAGTTTGATTCCCGATGAGGTCACAATATTTTATGTGATTTTCTCAAAGCCTGGGTGGTTGTGATTGCTTCGCCTCTCTAAGCCTCGGCTTTATGGCCTGTTGTAGTATTATGCAGTGTCCATACTGGCAATAACTTGCTGGCAACCTCATTAAATATCACGATAATTGGGTATCAAAATTTGTTTGACCAAAAATTATTTTAATCTAAATTTAATGAGATTGCCAGTGTGGATACGGCATTGAAAGTGTATATACGTATATTCAAAATTAAGTTTTAATTTACTTATTTTTTTTGCATAAGTACAGTGAACATTACAAATTATAAATTTGAGACGTTCACAACATGACATTTTAAAACAAAGCAATAGTACTTATATGTATTTTATAATATAATACAGGACAGAGCGATATTCTCGGAGAATTCCGTCCGATCCGCTTCGATCCATTTCGAGCCCTGTAATCGTACCTATTGATTCAATGAGCATTTTACTCTTATCAAAAAGAATCTAACATTCTTAAATTTAGCGTATATTCAGTATTGAATAAAAGTAGATGGAATCCAAAAAGGTGTCGTCAATATATTTTCCGAAATAATTTAATTTTAATATTCTATAATCTGCTATGTTATTGTGTTACCAATCGAGAATATTTTTATATGACGTGCGTAATATTACTGTTTCCTTTATACTAGTGAATTGGTATACTAACAAACGTTTTATTTGTATCCCTACGTTCGTATTATTTTTACTGGTAGCTTTTATGTGGATTTAACTACAGGTAATTAATAGAAAATAAAAAAATGTTTAACTAAGAGTAACATTGTTCATTGAATCATTAGGTATGATTTCAGGGCTCATATGTAATTTAATTATTTAATATTTGACAGCTGAAAATCAGTTTGAATCTTAGCTTCCACATAATTTTAGACTTTATCAATACAGGGAATAAAATGTACATTACCATTAAAATGCTGATAATCATCGCGCATTTCATATGATAAAATCGCAATAATTTATTTATTTTGACAATGATCACTAGTAGTGTAACGGAGGGTGTCGGATTCCAGGGTCTTCCCAACGAGGGGGTGAGTGTTCTCACGAAGGCCCAGTTCCCGGGGGTGCTAGTCATGTCGCGCATCTCCCAACCTCCCTACTATGTATTTACACCCCTTAGATATTAATGTGTGAATTAACTGAAAGTCAAGTGCATAGGGTTGTTTTGGTTTGTAATCACCGAATATCGAATGCTTATAATATGCATAGTGCGTTAAAACCACATTCTGGTGCTTTAGTGTTAGTTAGTATCTTAGCAAGCAACCGAGAAGACCTGTATTAATTTATTTTTAACTGTCTTTGCTCCTAAACATATACAGAGTGATTGTTTTATTAACAGACTTTTTATGAGGAATGGGTGTAGTCTATTTACCCGATTCATTAAGTTTCTTATATTGGATCAAACATACATTTAAAATAAATTATTACAACATGCATTTTTTTTCAGCTTTAGAATCAAAACAGCCATTCTACCAAATACGCCGCAGTGTCTCTAATGATTGCTTAGTTAATTGTTACTGCTCATTGTATAGTAGGTAAGTACCTATATTATAGCGAATCACAGAACAAATCAAAACACATTACATACTTAACTAATTGAAAGCAGTAGGCGTCTTTCGACGTCAGATGTTACCAGTTGCAATAAAAATATTCAAATTATTTTAATAACAATATTAAATGAGACCTATTAATGCTTCTTATTTGAAGTTGCAATTAGACATTTAACATTGTCATATTTAATTCTACAAAACATAAAGTCTGTCTATATTGGTGATAGGGGCGGGGCATTGATATTTAATATTCAATAAATCGAACACTACTTTTATTCAACTACCTGTGTCCTGTGAAATATTCAGGTTATGTTTTTTTATAAAATTATGTACGACAATTTTCTAGACAAGAACGCGTCTGAGGCAATGGCATTAATTGATACAAGAATCCAAGTCTAGTACCGAGAGACATTTCTACAGGGGTTGGCTTAAATGTACAAAGAGCAGTTAACAACATACTGCCACTTTGCTCACTTTAGCGCCTCCCTCTGCTTTCACTGTTTTTACCACCAGAGATACTTAAGTGAATGGAATAATAGAATAATTGTTAGATGAAATAAGCATCACTACCTTAAATCGAGCCATTCCCAATGAATATCTTTTATTGTGTTTTTAATTGCTTACTAATCAGTGATTATTGTGCGTGTCGATATCTTGATAACATATGAAAACACAAATTTTCCAGAAGAAAAATTACCATGATACTTTATTATGGTAATGATAGTACAACGTCGTCAAATATAATATGGAACTTGAGTTTTAAATAAGAAAAGCGTAGAAACATTATGATGACAAAACAAAATGCTATATTATTATATAAATATATATAAAATAAAGATATTGAATAAAACCTTATTCTATACAGATGGAGCGTAGACAAAAAATGTTTATACAAACTGTGAAGAAAATAGAAAATAGCACTTAGGTATTACAAACTGGAAATTCCTTGATAAATCTTGATAGGAAATCATTAACGGCTCCATCTGAAATAAAGAAAGTTTGTTCAACATCTTTGATATTAAATCACAATATAAATCTTACCGAGAGGTAGTGTTTTTGTAATTAGGTATTTAACATTATTATAATCGTCTGAGATTTTCCCGGGGATTAACCAAAGATCCCCCCCACCTTATTAAAAATTTAATTGTACCTATATAAAAATAAAAATATTATTTCATTTAAATCTATCTATTTATTTTTAAAAAAACTCATACTACGAGTATTACCAATTTGTAAACCTTTTTGTTGAGAAAAAAATACTAATCAATACACGGTAAATATAATATGAATATGGAAATATATATTGTCACCTCCGAAAGGAGGGGGGGCAGGTAAGAGCGCTGGAACCCCCGTGATGATGTAATATCACGGTGATATCGTCTGCTGGCTTCTTTCGGGGACATGCTTATGTTGATTGACAACGCGGAAATATTGGCGAAAACGGCGTTTTATTGTTCGGAATACAGTTAGGTACAAAGTACTACAGCGTAGGAAATATTCAAAAATATTTTTTTTAAAAAATAAATAAATTTAAAATGGCGGTGACGCCGGGAGCGCGGCGCCACAGCCGACGTCCGCAGAGACCAAAAACCGAATGAATCAACCTTTTTGGAGTAGGTTAACTCAAGCAAGAATTAAAAATATTACCTACAAATTCTGTCACTGAAAAATGACAAAAGGACAGCCTTTACACCCTATGTACCTGGCTGGTAGGTACATTGGGTGTCATATTTCTGAGAATTTTTGCTAACCACAGAAATATTCAACCAGACCTTTTCCAGTTACATGCTTTGAAAGGGACTGCATTTGCTGGGATTAACATTACTGCACTAAATTACAGCTTGCTTGTATGTTTAAAATTGAATAAGTATAAAATTTATAATGACGCTAGGTTTTACTTTGCTTGCTTCTAGAATTAATGTAGGTATAAAGAAAATGCAGGATTTTACATACATTAAGGGCTAGAATGATTTCATTAAATTTTGTAGAACTTGCAAAAGGGTGACTATAAATGTTCATACATCTAAACTTACGGGCTAGAAATTTGCCTCGCAGTCGATCTGTTCATGTTTGCATGAATCAGCCCAATGATGATTCAGGCCTCATGGCCTTGGATCCTCTGAGGATACCATGGTTTAGGCGGTATCAATATATATATAATATATGTAAAAAATACAAATTATTTAGGTAAATGTTATATTACAACATCTTCTTTCTCACGACCCAGATGATTTATATGCCGAACAGTATCCTCAACGGGTTGGCTCCACCCCTCTCGGCATTTTACGACACGCAAGGCCTATGCCCACTGGAAGACCCGTGGCATTCATAAATTGGTGCAACTCTCTGATCATTCAATGTTTGTTTTAATATATTCAGATGCAGATTGATAATAGTTTGTGTCTTACTTTTTTCAAAAAGTCTATTGGTTATAATATGTTTTCTCAGAAGTGTTTTCAAAATTATGTATGTCAATAAGAAAATATTATAGATATTTTTTTTTCAAAATGGACCCTCTCTCCCCAAACAATTTTTATGTATGCGCGTATGTACGTAGTGATAATTATCTAGGCTCTATAATGGTTATTAAATGAAAAAAATATTTTCATAATATACAATAATATTATTTTATTTGAATTCACTGGAACATAGTTGTCTTCCGAACCAGATTCACCCTAACTGGATTGAAACAAACACCTTCACACTTTTTATTCTTTCCTTATATCACCGGCAAAGCAACCTGCCTCTGCCTTAAGAACCCCTTTACTGCTTTAATGTCGCTCCATCCGCCATTCCAAGCAATCAGGCTAATTGAAACCCATTAAGAACAATATTCGTTATAAACTCGTTTAATACATTTACTTCATGCTCGATTTATTAAAACAAGGCTATGTTTTACATCTGTTATTATAGTAAATTGTCGTTTATGTGTTAATCTATAATCAAAATATTATATATAGGTACCTGTATTACTTTCTGTGATATTACTCTTTTTTATATAACATTCAATTCAGTATTATTTATGATGGGTCCCTTAATCCAGTGCGTACGGCAGCGATTTCCAAACTGGAGGCGCGGACTGTTGCAAAGGGAGGCGCGAAAAGTTTAACATAATAATGTAGCCACAGGTTTGCAGTTTGCAAGTACATAGTTTATAAAACGGCAGCTAGTTATAAACTACATAAAAACAGTCCTATAAAAGTTAGGTTGTTCGGAAACCTGTATGAAGATATGGAGACTAATTTTATTATACCTCATTTCTATACTATTGTGCATGACCCCCACAAGTAGGGGACTGACATGGCTCCAGCCTAGGGGTCCGGCATTGCGGATCGACCAGTTAAGTGAGATAAACACACACCACAAATTCGTTCTATTAGCAAAAAAGTCGCATGCGGCGCTGTTTTGATTACAGAATATTAACATTTTATAATAATATATGTGTCTGTGTGATTGATGATAATTCAAATGTAGAATTTTATTTTATAATTATGTGTAGTGTATTTCCTGACTAATAAAAATGGCTATATGGAAACAAAAACCTTTGTTCAATTTTGGTTGTAATACACTAATATAATACTTTGTCAAGAAAGGCAATGCAAGTAGGTACTGCTACCATTCGTAACATCATATTTATGCGAAATGGAATTTTCTGCATTATATGCAATGAAATCCATAATATATCGAGCCCGTTTAGTAGAAAAAAGCACTTTGTGTAAAAATGTATTTAATGAAATAAAGGAGGGGAGACGCCAAGATTAGATTGTTTTAAAAGGGAGGCGTAGTAACGTAAAGTTTGGAAACCACTGGCGTACGGCATTGTCGTCTCATCTGCGTGTTCCTGAATCGATTCCTCGTGTATTTTATTTTCTCAACACCAGTGTATTTGTAATTATTTAAATTTTATTACTATACTACTATCACTGGGCCGCATGGCATGTTGTACTGTTAAAAATAATATATAATTATGAATAACAGTCGCGTACGGTGACTTTTGATGCAAGTGAAGCGGTGAAGGTGGAAACACAAACAACATTATATCTAGTTTTTTAAATTCAGTTTCCACTAAGATTTTTAATTAATTTTTAACAATTAAATTTTTATAAGATTTTATATTATATAAATGATGATGAATATACTGCCCTGCTAAGTAAAAAGACAGTTGTTTTTGGTTTTAGTGGAATAAGAACCAAAGTTATAAACTACATTTTCTCTTATATTATATGAAATGTTGTTTAAAACGTTGGGTTACGCTTAATTCTCATAAAGTCAAAATAGTTTTCATAAGAATGTTGAAATAATATCAAATAAATATCTCGAAAATTTCTTCCATATTCATTATATTGAATCACGCTTAATGGTGCCATATTTTAACCGTTCTATATATTTAAATCGACCGGTAGTATCTTTATATGTAAATTTTCCGGAAATTAAACATTTATTAATGATTTACTTGGGTAAAAGCCTTTTCATTTTAGAATTATATGGCAACCGCCGAATCTACCTGGACGGACCGCCACTGATGTACCTATTTTAACAAATTATTAATTCGAAATGTTTACAATATGATATAATAATAAACACGTAGGATATAATATAACATACCTATACATAAACCATTAGCTAATGACACTTTAAAATCTTTTAGAAAGTTTTGTCATGCACATAACAAAAACAGTATAGTTGATTTTGGATCTCACGCTATTGTCCAAACGCTTGACTGGCAAACAGACATGGTTTAATTGGCATCCAAATTGATAGTGTTAAGTCAATCTAGTGACTGTAATAATGATTTGCTAATACAGCGGAACGTGGCCCTTAACAGCGCTACTGCACAGAACAGAACTATTTCATCTACTACATTGACCACGAAAATGTACTTAGGGGGCTCGACAAAAACGACAATACATTATGGGTATTGTAACTGTTTTTGAAGTTATACTTCTTTTGGCGCGCTTGGAAAATCAGATCAGAGTGTATTTTAGGCGTGTGACATGTAACACATAATTTATTTTTTCACACGAAAAAAAACGCACTCGATTGGATTCGAACCACCGATTGTTCGGTTATCAACCGAACGCACTACCTTTACGCCACAGTATGATACTGCAATCGTGACTATTATAGTTTAGAATTTTTCCATTGCCTAGGCAGCGAATTTATTATTGTCGGCCATTTGCAATTCTTTAAGTAAACAAACGATTAAAGTCAGACTTGGTACTTTAAAAATAAAAACAACTAGAAACCATTATATAATTAGTAATATAAGTTAAAGTGTATAGAAATAAACCAACGGCGTTCCAATAAGCGGTCCTTTTTCTTGAGTGTGTAATTTAACAAGATAATTAAGAGTTAGTCAAAGAATCTAGTTTATCACAAGTTTTGTTTTGTTACGCCATAGAAGTATAACTTCTAACGCGCGTACATAAGTACACACACCGATTTTTTTCTAATAAGATGAAAATAATGGAAAGCACAATGTTTTTTAAACATATATATATAATATAACATAAACACATATATTTCATAGGAAATTAACACATTTGATAGGAATAATTTGGTTCTGCTCTAGACTGAACTATTGGTCGATAATAAATATGTAAGTATGTATCTACTACCGATCTACGCTAGATTTAAGAATATCACATTCTGAATTGAAAATACATAATTAAAAACGGCTTCTAAAACATACTTATTGGAAAAATTCCAATCCACATCTATTGCGATTTGTGCGAGTGCTTTTACCAGCTAAAGTGAGTCAGTACTATACTGGAGTGGGTAGATTAATTGCTAAAGTACTCGAGCGTATTGCAATTAATGTGAGTTGGAATTATAAACGGTTCAATATTTTTTAAATGATTGTTATTTAGGGATTGCAATAATATGTACCTATTGAAAATAATTAACCGGTATGTCGGTATTTATTATTGAATGTCGGTATTAATGCCGGTGTTTCGTTAAAACATATAGATACAAATAGATGTATATATCAATAAATATAAATTTCTTTAAAATATATATATTTTATGGCAAAACTATCAATTGGCTTTTAAAAATATGTATAAATAACATGATAAAACAGTTTTTACAAATACAGAATTAAACATTTCTGAAACGACGTAGAAGTCCATTTATGTTTTTGTTGAGTGTTCAAATATTATAATACATCTGAAATGGCAATCTGCCTCTGTTGTTTCCTTATTGATAAATATAAATAAATAAATTTTGATTGATCGACTACTTGAATAAAACGTGCAGAGCAATTGCACTTATATAATATTTGTGTCTTGGCAGAACAGTGCTTCCACACTAAATTTAATAGGCAATAAAGTAGAAGAAATAACAATAAATTCATTTTAGAAAAATTAAACGTTTCTACTTTATTAATACTGAAAATACTTGTATTTTGATCCTTCGGTATATTCATGAGACTGTCTCAAAGCATGTTATGAAGTATCATAAAACTGTTCTTTTATTTCAATAACAAATGTATCAAATAACATTTGTCCCTTTTACCAATATTCGTTCTATTTTGTAAGCAGACTTAATAGTGCCATGAAAAACTGCTTATCTATGGAGTAATAAAGTGCACTCCCACCAAACAATAACGCCACCGTTACGGCTGTCAGAGTTACACGTGTAATCTCTCACACTGAACCGTGCGGCACGTGGGAGGCGACAAACGCCACGCATTACATGCCCGATTAGCGAAACCGCGTCCAAATTGTCCACTCCTTATTCCTGGAGGGGTGAAAAGAATACGTTATATTGCTTCCTGCTTTATATAATATGGAGCATTTAAGTCACATGTGATAATTGAATGAAACGACGGAGTTGCATTTTAATATTAATAAACGATGCCAATTTATCATTTCAAATTTCAAAATTATTAAACTGTTTTCTATTGTTCTTGAAAGTTTCATTTAATTATTACCATAAATAACCCAATAAACTTAGATTACATTATTTATATAAAAAACCAGTTTCACTCAAATTTGTCCGGGCACAGGGGTAGATTTTTAAAAACCTACCGGGGCTCAAAGTGTTCAGAAGTTATGTTTTTAAATATATTTTGAACTCTAATGAGTTGAGTAAATGACTAACATCCATTATATTGGTTTTATCTAAAGTGAACAATTAATTCTGCTTTATTAACAGATTAAAACTCCATGACAGTGCTTAGCGAGACCGTAATTTTATCACATTACTTTTTCTAATGAGTAGGTATCCGAATTATGTATGCTCAATAAAGAATGCTATATTTTAAAAGCTTCTGCAAATAGTTTGGTTAAGCAAATATTTTTTTGTTTAAGTACATTTATATGAAAATAAATCATTGAACAGCGAGCTTTTTTCCGCACAGAGATTAAATTTATTAAACGCACAATAATTTACTTTTAAATAAATATTAGTAATTGATTGGGAAATTCACATGTGAGTCCAACCGACATGATACAGATCAGGCCCAAATCCTCTTTATCTATAATTGTAGCGATATAAATTTGACTAAAAATATTACCATGCAAAAATCTATGAATAAGTTCTTAGCTTTTGTTTGGGACGGACGTCAAAATATGTACAATTATATTACCCACAAAGGTCATGCGACAATATAAATATTTGAGAAAAGAATTCGCGTTTTATTTGTCAAATGTATTTTTGTATAATATCAATCCTGTCATCTTTTACGACAAAGCTTTGTAACGTTACACTGAACACGTCCATAAAAACACTGGCGGGAGAGGGCACTTGACGGGGAAGCGTTTTGGCGCGAACGTCCCGAGGGGCGTGCGCGCGCCACGCGACAACTTGACAGCAGAATTGGCGGGAAGCGGATCCTGATATTATCCGATTAGTCTATGGTCCTGGGGCGGCTGGTGTCTCTGGTATGAGAAGTATTATGTGATTGATATGCGATATAAGTGGCAGGTCAAATTGAAATGTTGGATTATATAAAGAAATATAATTACCGAGGAAAGAAAAAGGGCAATCTCACTCGACATAACAAACAATATAGCAAATAGACATTGTTCAGTAGAAATATGATATTTTTTATTAATATTAATTATCATAATTTTATACACAAAATGTTTAATTTAAACATTCTTATGTTACATTAATAACAAAATTTATTTTATATTGTATTTATACAGTATACACAATCTACTAATCGAGTCATTCGTAAATACCTATAGGTACCTTCAATATATTAATAATTTATATGTCATGTCCAACAAGAAGATTTAGGCACAAGCCAAAGGCACTGTCGTCGACTAAATGGGAGGAGTTTGTTTGTTTATAATGGAAGTGCAGTTAAAAATGGGAGGAGCTGGTTAGTTCACAGTTTTAACACGTAACCGAGAAGTTCTTGCTGGACAGTATTAAAATTTAGGTCAGGGGTTCAAACCACGCTTCTGAGTTAAGATTTATTCGCAAAAAGGAAATGCACTTGAATATGTAGCTAGTTGTGTCAACTTACCAAGAAATTGAAAGATGTGTGTTCGAATCCCACTCAGTTTCCGGTGCGTATAAAAATATTTGTTTTCTCTCATAATAATACAACATTTTTAAACGTTATATTCAGTGTTCGGGAAGAAATTAATGTTTCATTCAAAATATCTGTCAAATAATTTAAATTCGGAACCTCTTTCTTTACAGACACAGTGGCCAAACCGAAGCTAACGTGAGTTTTGGCGGGAATACTCGTTGTAGCCCAACAGGAATACCCTTGTGTTTGTTGATCCGTCCGTGCAGTTTTGCAGTCTGCTCGATCCTAATCAGGTTAACCAACAAACGCTGACCGCTCCAGGGATTATTGCTAGCATACCGATAGTATGTTGATCTTTACAATTTGGGCCTCGAAACAATGATTATTATTGTAATATCGAATTCGATTTCAATTGATTCACCATTGAGGAGAGAAAACTTTTATGTAAAATGAAAAAAAAAATATTTTAAAAATTGTTGTCAAGACAATAATTATTTGGTATCAGCATTTGGGTGTTAAGAATCAAGTATTCTTATATTTAGTAGTTTTAGCAACTGAAGAGGTTTCAAAAGTAGAAACCAATTCCTCAAAGCTCTATGAAAAGCTTTCACGTTACAAGTTTCGGAATATTAAATGCCTTCAACACGTATTTGGTAAAGTGACAGTATTTGCATATAACTTATTGGGAATGGTAAAGTCTATATTATATTTCATATACATACACTTCCTTACCTTGCTTAAACTAATAATATATGAAAATATAAGTATATATGATATAATATGTGGATAGAAAAAGTGTTATATAAAGTGAAAAAGACACACCTGATAAAATTTCCGAGATTCGTGTAGGATGGTTTTTTATAAAAAAAATCGTGAGGATTAGGGAGCAATTAGATTTTTTTTACTATTAATATGTTTTTGATAGAAATTCTAAATTTTAAATGTTTACTCCTACTTCATTCGTGCGATGGAAATTTGTTCAGTTGCTCAACTAAATAAATCCATCATCATTCAAAAATATCAGGTTAATTTTCCAAATGTAGGATTTAAACCCATGTCATTAGAAGCTGAAACTATACTAATAGAGCATCAAGAATGAGTTAAAACTAATATCATTAATAATTTTATAATTATTTTTAATTGGTTTGTTTAAGAATTAAGAGAAAAAAATATAATAATGAGTTTAGAATTTCTTTTATATGGGCTTGTGATTATTATAAATAAATTCCTTCTAGACAATTTAGTTTATCAGAAATTTCTTGTGTTTATACGTTTTAAAGTAAACATAAAAGTTTAATTTAGAGCAACAACAACAAAAACATTTTTATTTCGTAAGATACCATTTTGCAATTTCCAACGAACGCTAGTACCTAACTATTATGTTGGCGTCTACGCGAAAACTCTATGAGGTCTACAGTGTTCTACGCCACATCTACGGTGCAATGACTCCATTCCAATGAATTTGCATACGGTACACCGCCAAAACTTTTCTCACGCGATTTACTTTATCACTGGCTTAAAGTTTCATTAAATTTTACACTCAACAAATGGTATGTTATTTTTCAACTTGAATATAACATAAATTATAGTTACTTTTTAATTAAATGTAATGTAAAATCATCTGTAGACTTTAAAAAATATATTTACTGTGTATAAATCTTTTGTGTTTTTTGTTAAATTTATTATAATCCATATCATTTTGTTTTTCTTACAAGGTTGATGTTGAACTAATTTTAGGATTAAGTGGATAATGCTGAAATCTGAGGAACAATTGTATCAATAATGCCATCTTTTTTATATGCTGATTATATAATAGTACAAATGTGTAAGGAATGCAGTATTTTTAAAAATATATTTCATCTTGAATTTTTCAAAATTATAGTATTATGGCATTTATCGTGGAATAAAAATTATAGTATTGTACTATATAATTCTGTACCCTAGAACCGAACTGTATTAACTCCAAAATTTTCAAAAGTCACTTTATTGCACTAAACTTCATGATTTTGCCTCTTCTTTCGCATGGTAAACAGTATTAACTCCCATATCAATTATTTCCTGAGATATTGCGTTTTAAAGAATATTAAGTGCATCTTGATTTTGGAATCAAAGAATACTTAAGTCTTTTAATACTCTTTAGTTGTGGGTGTTTTGTTATTTATTGATATTAAGTCCATTCAGTCAAAACAACCAATACAATTAAACAGTATTAAGTGTTATCTTGCGGAGTTAGTACGAACAATGTTTGACACTTGACAGACGACCGCACATTTTTGTTGTATTAACTCCTTTGTGCGAATGTTTGAAACAGTTTTGCATTGAAACATTTATTCCAAATAAGAAAAGTTAATTACAATAATGTCGGAGAGAAGTAAACGTATTCTGGACTTAGTGAAAATACAAACCAATAATATTATTGATGACTGTGATGAATTACTACCGCAGTGTCAAACAACGATTCAGAAACGAAAGGTAAGAATTTATAATCAGTTTTATGAAATCAAACAATGTTATTAAATTGTACATTAAACCTGGCTGATATTTAAGATAATAGTGTAGCTCGATTATTCGAGTTTGGAAATAGTATTGTTTAATTTTGTTTTAGCCGAATGTCTTAGTATTAAATCCATTAATTTGGTTTGACAAAAGATCCGTGAAACAAAAATACAGTATTCATATTTTCATTTTTTAAGATTGATAATGGGTTATTTTCATTTTAGATGCAGGGAGTTCATCAATTGAAAGGCAAATAAATTCACCCCTAGATGACTTGATTTATGTCGACAAAACTGTGGCTGGTTATCAAGAAATAAGCCATAGTGATATTGTGTGTGATGATAATCTGTATGCATTTGGTCAGAGTGGTAACATCGTTTACTATGAAGTATTGGAAACATCGGTTGCACCAATACAACCCACTCTCGCTTCAGAGACTTCAGATCTTCTCCAATGCGATAACATTAATATTGTACATGAAACATCTTCACATATCGATGAAGGTTGTATAGCTGACGATCCTGATTACCATCAAAGCGAGAATGGTTCTGAATCAGATGTATCAGTTTCGGAAATTTCAGATACAGATAATCAAAATTTGACTAATATCGTGGACGAATCACAACTGAATGTGAGAAAGGGAAAAAAAAGAAAGAGAAATCCATTAAATTGGAAAAATAACATTAGAAAACAAAAAGTAGCAGCAGGAGAGGAACGTCCGATTAAAACACAAACTATCCCAGCACAAAGAGTTCTTGCACCCTGCAAGACAAAATGTCGCCTTAAATGTTCCATACATTTTTCAGCTCATCATAGAAATGAAATTCACAAGGCATTTTGGAAAAGTGAAAAAACATTGACCACAAACGGCAATTTGTTGCGTTAAATGTAAAGTCCGTACCGATAAAAAGGAAGAGAATAACAAATGATAAAAGGATCGATAAAAGAAATCATACACGTCAATACTACTTTGAATTAGATGGTCAGTCTATTAAAGTGTGCAAAGTATTTTTTATTTACCTTTTTATATTTCACAAACATTTATTACTACTGCACTATCTAAAAAGTCTGTTGGAGGAAATGTTGAACACGATAAAAGAGGAAAGCAACCGCCATCAACAAAAATACCAGAATTTATTAAACAAAATATTCGAGATCACATTAATAAATTTCCAGTTTTGCAATCCCACTGTTCGAGATTATTATTAAAACATACATTATTTTTGTAATATTATTAATTAATATACATTTTTAAATCAATATTGAGTGTACTTTATTCAACATAATATATCCCTTCACTGAATGTTAATGGCACATAATACTATTTGAAGCAGTACTAAAAGTAACATAATATTTTTTTCTTAAAGCTAAATAGTATTAAGTGTTTATTTTCTATATAACTAAGTTAAAACACTGAAATATGCACATATACTGTGATAAGTATATAAAATAATCAAATGTCTTCTCAAAAAAAATTAAGAACTATAAAACTTTTGCCAAAACTTTAATACAGAAGAAAAAATATATTTCAATAAACTTAAAATGGCTCTACTGAGAAATTTTGGATATGGCACTTAATATAGTTCAGTTCTAGGGTACAGAATTATAATACGATTGGCAATACTGATTTGTATGCAATATTAAATTAAGAAGTTGTTGTTGTAGGTCAAATACATAGTCTTCAATTTTTGAAATGTTATACATTAAAGCAGCGACTACATTATGATCACGTCACGTGCTGTCACGTGTCATGATGACAAAATTTAGTAAGTATATGGTTTCGTCATTCCGAAAAATATTTTGAATGATCACTAACTCTATAAATTGAATTATGGAAAGTGACAATTATAGTTTATTAGTATTTTGTATTATTATTCATTATTCAAGATAATTTCAATCAATTTTAATAGTTTCACCCATAGATTATATTTTGAACAGAAACCAAACATAAAATAGATAATAGACGTAAACACTAGACATAGATAATAATTTATTAGAAACTCCATAGAGAGAAAAAAAACAAAGAGCACGCGTTTTGATTTCATTGTGATATACAATTGGCGATGTAGTGCTATACAGGTGAGGTGACCTCATTGTTGTTTTGGCCATTTTGGCAAATTTTGCTGAGAATATTCGTTTAAGTTTAAAGGTTCAAAATTTACTACGGGATAAATAATAAGAAAAACGATATTACAGTTTTTCCCGTAGCGGCAGCTTACTGTGACAGCACGTGATTTCTTTATTTTTGATGACCAGTATTAGATATGTGGTGAAGTGTGTGTTATATTTGTTCATGACGTTATTGAAAATCAAATTTAGTAGTTGTGCTATCTGCAGGTCCACGAACCCATCGCTCCTTTTCAATATTGGGTATTCGTTAAAGGTGTGCCACACTGCTAGAGAAGTGTTGCCGTTAGAGGGCTCGCACATCAGAACTCGCCGCATGCGTCTTACGATGAATTCGTTGATGTGACGTCATCGTAAACCAAGAAACAAACGTTATCAAATGGAGCTTTGCAGATTGGACGATGCAACTGCGACGCTCCTGCATGCGACGAGTTGCGTTTGCTAGAGCCTGCATGTCGATATCGAAAAATGTCGACTCCGCGCATGCGCACAGCCGCACAATCGGCCATTTTTGTCTTTGTCTCTGTCTACACTGTCATTGCTCGCTCATCGCTGGTCACCGCGTTTGACGTTTGTTCATACAATCAACACAATAAAAATGGCAGACGAAAGACTTCTCCTTAAGTGTCTCTTGTACCAATACATAATAATCGCTGTTTCCGCGTCTGATGACATATTTGCGCAATGGCGTCGTCTAGCTAGAGTATATTTTGACGTTTCGGGAGATTACGTGCGAATGCGGCGAATGTCGATGTCGCTAGAGATGTGCGGGGTTGTATCATGCAACACTGACCGGCGGGTCTAGAAAGTTTTGATTTATGGCCGTCAGGCACACAAGGCGAGTTGTGATGTGCGAGCCAGCTTACATGGATAACAGTCATTGTCCTTCAGTTTGAACCTTTTTAGATATGATCCCAGTTATCCGTAGCTTGTTAGTATTTTACTTCTTCGTGATATGATGTTCCTAATCATTTTCTTTTGTTTTTCCAATATCTGATCCTAATAAGATCATATGGGCCTCCACAGAGTGAAGGTTTGTATACACAGATTTTGTTTTTACGAGAAATGGATGTCAGCCACTTGCTCAACCTATTAGGTCCATACTCTGACTAATACACAAATATAAAAAAACAATATGTGTACTTGCCAGACCCAGGATTCGAACCTGGGACTCACGACGCGATAGTCCAACGCTTAAGCCACGCGGCCATCGTGAGTTCTCTTCGATCACATATCAATTTTATTGTTTATTCAAATTTACTTTTTTAAAACATTTATCATTCTTCAAAACCTTAAAAAAGTACATGAGATAGTGTATCTAAGTTTGACCATAAATTACTCGGGCGGATATAAAAAATAATTATAACACAGAACAATAATGACTAAATCGGCCATGACCCACATGAAATCTCTATGGAGAGATAGGGATATCAAGTAACGAATATATATAATTGCTGCAGGCGATTTAGAATATATTTTAACACATTTTGTGTTTCAAAATTCATGACACTCAATATGTAAACGTTTGACATTAAATTATCTTCTATCCTTCTACAGGCGTACTGACTGGTCAGATTAAAATAACATTTGAGATGTTGGTATAATTTAATAGTTGTATGAATGGTTTGAATAAGTTTGAGGTAGGAACCTTTTTAAATTTTCTGACAAATCCATCGTCGATATTGGTAGCATACGACACTGACAGTAAGTTCTAAAAATAATCACTTATTGAGGAGTATTGGCCACCGGTGTAATACGTATTCTAATGGATTTAAGTTTTGTACCTACTATTACATTTGAATAGTTTTGACATTTGGGTCGCAAAAACGACTACAAAACTTAAATACATTAGATTAGAATTTTAATTCAAATTCCATCAAGTACTTCGGTCGATAGTATTGATATAATAATATGTATACTTATCCATCAATACAGCAGTTCCTTTTAATTATGCTAACCTCATTATTTATTCACTTTGTGAAGAAGCAGACTTCCAGCTTTGAGAGCCATGCATCCATGTAAAAAATGAAAAATGCCGCTAATTAACAAACACTCTCGGCAACGCCATCAATCTTGTCCGGGACGGCTTGGCGTGCGTTCGCCGATATTTTTTACGGCGGATCGCGGACGTTTCCTCCGCCCGCCTACCACGAGGCCGCCCCGCCCCCGCCCTCTCCGAAGGCTTCGGCCCGCCGCAGCTTGATGGATTAAATTGCCCCATCCCTGTGACAACGAAAATGGAGGGAAAAACAAACTCCCATATTAAACACCACCTGGTAATTTTTCAAGTATTTTTTATTTTATTTTTTAGTCTCCGACAGGCGGCGTTACCTGTGCCCTCCCGCGGTACCTATAAATACGAGCTAATATTATACCCCTGCAGTTGTATGTACAGTGCTTATCATGCAGAGAAAAAAATGTGAATTAATTTTCACCGAGTAAAAAATAAATACTACTTTTCCATTGTCTCACTTTTCACTCACAGTTTCGTTGAATATATAAACTAAAATCTAACAAATTTTCTATCTCCCAGATTTAGAGTATCTATTTCAGATACTCTAAATACGATATTAACTACATACACTCTACAGTAGGGATTCCAATCCCGGGATTCCGAGCTATTTTCGATACCTATGAATCCCGGGATTAATAAACATAATCCCAAAACTTTCGGGATTGATTTTTTATCAATTTTATGGAAAATAAAATAAAAACAAAAATATAACGGAAAAAAATACTTTTAATAAAAAATAACTACATTAGAAACAAACTGAGATTGAATGAAGTTTGATTTATACCCATGTGTAAGTTGCCGATTCATTTTATTTTTTCACATATTAAAAATAGGAAAAATTGGAAGAAAACAATGCTTCGCACTATTAACAAAGTAATTCCACCATGTTCTCATACATATTACGGAAGTTTCTTATTTGGCTGAATAATTATATTTATGAAGCGGAAAGGCTATAAGTACACCATGATTTGCTTTACTATTTTAAATCTCGCTAACCCATTCATTAAGTCTTTTCTATCAGAAACAGTAATCTCATATTAAATTCACATTATTATTTATATTACAATATTATTAAGTCTATTAAACTTATGTATTTCCAAGATTGAACGTAAACAATATTAACAATAAATGTCTTAAATTGTATAAATTATACTAGATTTATTTTTGTCCGATTTTATCAATGTTATTTGTAAATATAAAAAATTTATATTAACAATGGAAAAAAATGCCAATCCCGGGATTCTCAAATTGTAATCCCGAAATCCCGGGATCAGATTTTTGGCTCGGGATTGGATTCCCTACTCTGCAGTGCAGTGAATTGATATATTATTGCATCCATGAGTATATAGTTAAAATCAAAAAGACTTTGCTTACATATTAAGATAATTATGTAGTTACATAAAAATAATGATATTGTTCTGAGAAGTTTTTAGTTACATTATAAGTTAGGTTATATTAATAAAGTTTAATGAGGTACTTTGATTATTATTTAAATCAAAAACAACTTAATCGCTTAGTCTAATTTTGACATTTTTTCAGAGAATGACTTTTGTACATTTCAAAAATGGAGGGAAACCATTTTGCTTTTAACATACTCAAATAATGAAATTAGGTACTGGAACTGAAACCATAAGTAATATTTTTATAAACGAATTTAATTGGCCCTACATTGTTGATACGAGTATGAAATAAAGTAATAAACATTCAGTTTCTAATACGAGTAATATTTAACATTAATTGAACTTATTCAGTGTATTTTAAATTTTAAACTAAACCCAGTATAATGGAACAGACTTACCGCGCGTTACTTTGTGTGTCTATATACTGCATGTAAATTATTAAAATACGTTGATCATTGTCAATGTTTACCTTTATCTAACAGGCAGTCTTCGCTACCGATATTATGTAAAAGTCAAGTATATCTATACTATAGTTTTTCTATATTTGAAGGAAAAGTTATTGATCTGGTATATAGAAAACTTATTGAAAAATTCTATCTTGACCTTTCTCATATAGTATGACGTAATGACGATGTATCAAAATTTACCAGTCATCTAATAAAAAATGTCGATAGAATATTATAACATTATAATTCAGCGGCCGAGGGTGGAGGTAGGCTGTTAAGATTCGACATAAATAATGCACACCAAACTTTGTCAGTCATACTTATTTGTTTTCATTGAATTAAGAATACAATTTGCAGGTGGTGCTGGTTAGTTTTTAAAATTTAATTAAGCCTACCTAAACCTAACCATAATAGTTTAGATATACTATGGACAACTCAACAAAAATAGTACACACTTTTTCAGGCATACTTATTTGTTTTCGTTGAATTGAGAATACATAATATTACAGATGGTGTTAGTTAGTTTTTTTTAAATTTATTAAACCCTGCTTAACCAAACCATAATCGAAAAAAATATTCTTCTATATGAGTGCTTCAAAAGCATAGTGAACCAAGTCCATTCTGGTTATTTTGGGTAAGCTAAGTTCAAACATAATATTTGAGTATTTCTAATTCCGTAAGAGTATGATTGCAATTCTGAAGTGTTATTTTGAGTACATTTAAGTTATCTTGTAAGGAAAATCAAACCCTTACAGAATAAGAAATACTCAAATATTATGTTTGAACCTAGCTTACTCAAAAATAACCAGAATGAACTTGGTTTCACTATGCTTGTGAACCATTAATATATAAAATATCTAAAATTATGTATGATTTAAAAGCATAATTTTAGATCTTTATTAGATATTTTTAACTATTATCTACTATGGTTTGTATTAGGTAGGGTTTAATTAAATTTCTTAGTTCAATGAGTTTAACTGACAATGTTAAGTGTGCACTATTTATGTCGGATTTTAACAGACTACCTCCACCCTTCGCCACTGCAGTATAATATATATTATATACCAATCATAATATAATATATTCAATTGTTGTTGCAGGGTGCCAATGATTTTTTCTTTGATTCTTTTCTCTTCTTCTTGGTCGTGCACTCATGGCTGAGGATCGTGACCACATTTAAATTTCACCATCCTTTGAGCGACCAAGACTTTCCATCCTTCTCAATCTTCTGCTTCTCTCAGGGCAGAATGGATGGTGCCCCCAGTCAGCTCTTTCACTTGGTCGCTCCATCGCGCAGACGCTCTTCCTCTGCTTCACCTTCCCTGGAGGCTACCCAAAACTACCAGTTTCTCCAGGTTGTCCGGTCCGTGCCTGACAATATGTCAAAAAAACTGCAGAATTCTTCTCAGACATATCGTCGAAAGCCGTTCCTTTATCTTCAGTCTCTGGATGATTGACTGGTTTGTCTTGTGCTCTGTCCAAGAAATGCAAAGAATTCGGCGCCAACACCATATCTCAAAGGCATCAATTGCCTTCCGTTCTCTTGCCTTCAGGGTCCAATGATTCTTTTAAAGGTTGTGTATTTTCACACACACACACACACACACAGGTAACTATTTTAGTAGCTATGTATTTTGATATATTTAGTGTGAAAATTCGTTGCTATTTTTATTTTTATAAAACTTTCAAGTATTACAATTCAAGCCTTTAAATTATGCAAAAGCATGGTAACCATAGGGGAAAAAATATTTGATTTAGTAAATGCTTCCAAAAATTAATACGTATTGCAACATTATATCACATTTCTAAAAAACATTTTTTATGATATCGGTTATTTCTTCTGTATGTTTTATTTTTACAAATATCAAAATATTTTTTTTATTCTGATTGTAAACTTTTATTATGATAAATACGTGTGACCTGTTTCTTTTTTATTTCCACCGAACTGACAACTTTTCGTATATCCGAGCAACCTTGATAAAAATATCGAAACGCCAAAATAGGCGAATAACTCCTAAATCAGGAGACGGGCATTGTCTATAGGCGGCGTTGTGTATACGCGGTGGGAAGGGTAGGCGGCAGCCAGCAGCATATGCGCCGCGTCCGAAGCCCGCCCACTATTCTCGACCGTAAATATTAAACTTACAAAAAGCTGTATTCCGAAAAATAAATCTGCCTCGACCGATCCGTGTCTGAAGCACATACGGTGATTTTTTCGCTTTAACTTTATTATACCTATACGTTCCCAAACATTATAGTCATGAAAAATATCAAATAAATATGCACCCTTTCATTTTTATTTTACTTAAACTTATTAGTTGTTCCATATTTAAAAAATCTATTTACTGTTACTTTTTGGTCGAAATGCATAACTGTTTAAATAAATATAGTATTATATTTGTTATACTTTATATTATATACTTAATACTTTGGACGCGGAAGACGCACACGGTGCGTAATGACCAGGCGGCCGATCGATGTAATTAACGTGCATTTTAAAGGGGGCAATTAAAATCTCATTATCTATTCAGCAGCGAAAGCGTTAACAATTAATTATTTTTTCCATATTTATTCCAGCTTCTTCGATTTTATCGGATTAGGAAAATTACTATAGGTATATCATAATATTTAAAAAAATATATATTAATAATAATTATTGTCTTATTCTTTATTTTCAATAATCTTGATCTACCTATCTTACCTTGATTTAAATCACAAAAGTGATGTATACATAAATTGAAAACACTTCTGAGAAATATATAACCAATAGAAAAAGTATTTTTGAAAAAAAAACGGCACCCAGCAGGTTCGAACCTGCCCCCCTACCCCTGAATTCAAGTCCGCGTTCCTGACCACTAAGCTATATGTGTCCTATCTAATTGCAACGAAGTTAACTAATGGTTTTTGCAATACGATCTTAAGCTCTTTCTAAATAGCGTTTATTATATTCCAGTTTTTATACAAGTATTTTTAAATAGTGGTAGTTTTGTTAGAATATTTTTAACGACGGGGATGCCGAGTATTCGTTGATTGATTTACGCAATTGACCGACTGACTGGAAATCATACCAATTCAACTTGTCAAGTTATGTGTAAACACTAAGTATACTCTAAAATTGTTATAGTTGCCTCGGCCTCAATGGTGTAATTGGTAGCGTAATCGGCTGATAACCGAAAGGTTTGTGGTTCGAGGACAACCGTGGACGTTTTTTGTTTTTTGGTTTTCTAATCGGCTGTAACAGTTTTTCCCTACACATCAGCCAGTTCATTCTACCAGTGAATTTCTTGTATCATGAAACAAATTAGAATATTATTGGAGAAAAAATTAAACAAGTATTTTATATTTTTAATTTCGCTATTTTTATAGATTTGTGAATTATTAATTCACATTGACAACAATAGCGACTACACTTTATTACCAAAATCACTTTAGTCAATATTGCAATTATGAAGGTAACGAGAAATTTTCAAATTTCACTATTCCAAGAAATAAGGCAACATATTTTCTCAGAATTAAACTGACTAATCGCGTCTATCGCATTTTACGAACAGTTTACTGTGTACCTATTTACGTTAAAAATAACGACAATTATATTTTTTCATTTAGTTAATAATAAACTTCGTTAATAAATGATTGTTTTTAACATAATATTGTTATGAAGAACTTTTATATAGTATAATACAAACTCATCCATACTAAAATCGTTTTATAATAAATATTTCTTTTCCAATATCGCAATACAAAAAGTTAACATGAAACAATCTTTCTCTAGACCAAAATCTGTGTGTACCTTTAATTAACTATCATTTATGAATAAATGTGAATAAAAAATAATATATTGTAATCTCTTTCTAGATATAATAATTGATATTCATCCCCTCACGCGAGCAGGGTGGCAAGGCGCACTAAAAATTATTTTAAGCGCCCTAAAAATTAACACTCCAACATAAAATTTTAATCAACCGCAGGGCTCGAGAACGCTGTGATAATTACAAGAGAATTTCAGACCTTGCTAAATATTACGTTAAAATTTCCAGCGCGCCCACAAAAATTAATGCTTTCATTTTTTTTAATTCTTTTGAATTTTTAAAATATTATCTTAGGATTATGTTATAGACAAATATAAATATTTTATTTTAAATGTTTTTAACTACGTGCCCATTTTGAAGCCATCGAATTGTACTTTATTTTTTTCAAATAATATGTCCACATTAAATTGCATTAAAACTCAAACACGTTTGTACCTACCTACGGTATATCATAATATCTTTTTAATGTGTTTACACTGCAATATTATTGAAAAGGTGATATCATGCATCTTAAAATATATGTACAATACCATTCATAAACATTTAAATATATGAGAACTGATAAAATAAAAATGTCAGGATGTAAATATCTAATACATACTTAATTGACAATTATTATACTAGCTCCTCTATACTACTCCCAGAGAAAATGTATTATGGGACTTGCTATTTGATAACGTAACATAAAGACAGTTCCCGATTATTTTTAAGGAATCACCGTCAACCATATGCACATTTAATATTAAAGACTTATCAGTCCGTAATGCTAATAGCAGAAAAACTACATTCAATTGTTTAGAAAATCTATCATCTAATTGTCAGTATATATAAATAATATATTTAAAAATTAGAATATCCAGCATGACAAATAATTATACATACATTTTATAGATATCGAAAGATACCTCATATAAATGTAATATATTCCCAGCTGCCTATAACAACTCCCTACCGGAGCAAAAATGTCGTGTGATGTGAAATTTGTTATTTGCTAATGAAAATTGAATTGGTATATTGTCAATTAAAAATGTATCTATAAATGAGTTAATAACGTTTATCTTGCCCATTTTACAAGCATTTTTGTTAGATGACAATTCTTAGGTATATGGTATAGACTGGTCAAAACTGTATTAAAATGTAAAATAATTAGACAAAGAAAAAACATTTTTTAAATTCTCATGGCACCCAAGATTTATACATAATTACAAGATAAAAAGAACTTTTTATACACAACGTTTTTAAATTTTCTGTTAAATTATCATGCTCAATATACTCAAACTTCTACTTGATATGAAGTAAATAAAAAACAAACAATCAAATATAGAATACTGAAAAGTTCATTTTGACATTTCATTTTGATTTCCATAGTAACGCACGTATATATTGATAATTTAGTTACTAGGACTACCCCCTTAGCAACTAATAATAGTCTTTTACTTTTTACGGATTTTTCTGTAATAACTTTCCATACAAAACAGAATTAACTGAAAATTAATTCAATTCTGCTTAAAGATGGTTAAAAGTATTAAAAAAATGCATTGGCATCGTGTTCTGATATATTCTAAAAGTTTCAAATGTCTAGCTAGTCGGGAAGTTTGTCAAAAATTGACTGCAAGATTTGTACTGGACACACAACCACCGAACAAACAAGAATACGAGCTAATAAAAATGTTGTAATAAAAAATCGCACTTTTTGACATTAGAGAATTAATAATTGTCATATAAACGTAGTTCGTATGCAAGTGACAGACGATGGGTTATTGGTTTGTTTTTTTTCTTCAATGAAATGAGTACCTAGATAGTATACCAGTGACAGTATTTTCGAAATTAATTTGTTTCTTTTTTGATTTTTTTTATAAAATGAGTAAGTACCTGTCAAAATAATGCGTTTTTAAATGTGAATGGTTTGATACTCGTATATATAAACATAACTATATTGGAAAATACGACTTGCAAAATATATTGTACGATTATTCTAAATTATCCGAAAGCATTATTAGATAAATAAAATTTAAAAAATACGGAAATAGTACATATTGAGTTGAACTAGTCTGAATTAGTCTGTCAATGTCTTGGCATAATACGTCTTTCTGTCTTCCACTTGTCTAATTTCTGACAAATTTAATATCTTTTAATGCAATGAGTATATAAACAATGTCAAATAATTGGCAACTACTCAGATGTAATGAATGTTTCACATATTAAAATACATGACAGGCTGATGTATTTGTAAAGCTATGTAAATCATATAGGGTTATAGCCACCTTACTAAATCACAAATTCGTTTGTTTGTATTCAGTAGATAATAAAAAGTTGCCGTATTTTTCTGCACATGGGGTGGCTTAAGGGGTGTTGTTTAAAATCCTCTCGCGCTCCGCTAATTGTGATATGTGAGGGCACTGGACCCCGATACAGCGCGAATTTTAATTATCAGAGGTCGAGTAATGGTGAGTTACTGCTCACCCCCACCCCCTTCCCCATTCAAACTCTTAATATCCACATATCCACCTCACATTCGATATCAGTACGGTCGAAACTGCGATGCCAAATAAAAAAAATGTAATTTACTATTACATAATAAACTGCCTTGTTTGAATTCCATGTTTACTTGATGATTTTAAGATAGTTTTATTTACTATCATATGCAGGTTGTAGAGGTTTACTCAACTCTACAACCGACGTATTATTGTCTGTGGTCATTTGTATGGCACAAACAATAATACTAAGCGGAAATGAGAGCTAACAAATCAGTTGCATTTTCGGCATTTAACTGTACAGTCAGATATTCACTCGCGACTCCATGAATATCCAAACTCAATCAAAATTCATAATGTAAAATCCTACGTAATCAACTCTCAATATCAATGTATCTCTATTCGTCATTCCGTATACAATCCAAAATGTTTTACCACAATATAAAACAAATAATATTAACGCTGTGTCTTATTTCTATTGTGCCCCGAACATTTATAATATCACATACACGATGCAACCTTCTGCATACAATTAATAGATGTTATATCTCACTACCAACAACACAAGATCCGACATCTATAAGGTATATTGACAGAGAAGTACATTTTTAAAATGACCTTCCAATGTGTCTTAAAGCTTGTTTACACGAGCTTCTAAATAATCATTAGTACTCGCGAGTCATACTAAGTTTACACAAATTGATTAGTAAAAATGTATTAGTAGCACCATGGCATTTATACAGAATAAAAAATACGTATACTTCTATTCGTATTATTATTTGATGGATTTTATGTTATACAAATTAAATATTAACAGATTGTATAGAAAAACCATTTAATCGTGAATATAATATGCAGATACAATTTAGTACCTTGGTATCAAAGTGGGACATAAGCCATTTACAAAATTTTACAGGAGACTGACAAACATGTGTGAAATGTGACCGTTTTTCATATAACATACCAACTTTAAACTCAAAAATCTCTATGAAAACTACCGTTTTTGATACTTTTAGTGGATTTTTTGAAAAGAGCATCACTTGCACTACCATAATCAATTAAAACATGAATTAAGTGGGAGGTGGCGTATGTCCCACTTTGATACCAAGGTACTCAATTTCTTCCATTACGCAGGAAGTAGATTTGATTAGTGCTTATAGTTGCTATTATCAACTGTAGGTACGTCGAACCTATAGTATTGCTTTTTCTCACTCGGTGCCACATGTTGTTTCGTGCCGAAATTATCATACCTCACAACAATGTAGTAATTTTATATTTTTGTATACAATAACGTAACTTGAAGCTATGATCCATTGGTCATTAGTTCAGCGGCGGCTTTCCTTGAAGCACAGAAGCGGCTCGCTTAGTCGGTAAGTACCAACATTTTATACATATGAGGATTTTTCAAAATAAGATATTAAATAATGTAAAAAGTGTTACAGTACAACGATAACACTCGTTAACACTCAGTAGCAGTTAATCGCAAACGCTAAAATTTCAGCTAAAAGGAACCACCAAACATCTCATAAAATACGGGTACAAATAATGTGTACGGGACACTTTTACGAAAGAAAGTTGACTGAAACTATCGGACCGATTCGCAAATGGCAGAAAAGTATTTTCGCCGAATAGACACATTTTTTATGAATTTTAAAATTTAGGAGCATTTATCTGAATTACCTATGATAATAAATTTAATCAATAATAATTATGTTTAACAATTTTTATTATTTTATAAATTACCTGACATGATAAAATACAAAAATATACTAATTAGGCACGTACTCTGTTTTGCAAATTAATTGAGTGTAATTGACAGAAATATATTTTATACCTTTAAAAAGCAACTGCCAGTATTTGTAGATAAACCAAAATTCAACGCTAGATTATAACTAAAAAACACTGTATACGACCATGATCCCTTTAACAATTAACAATGGAGATTAAAAGAATCCAAGTGTACATATTGTTACCATATTAAGTGAATTGACTTCAAAGATAAATACACAATTAATTAATTACACTCTCACAGTGTAAATACGGTCTCCAAATAATCTATTATTCCTATTTTAACTCATCCAGTGCTAACACCGCAACTGGCCTAGGTTAAAAACAGGAATTTTGTTTTAATATTGATATTTCTTTGTAATTATTAGTTTTTGAATAGGTACATGTCACCTAAAACATTTAAATAACATATTATGTACAATTGTTACACATTTGAATCTCTTTTCACGCATAGATAGCTATATTATGGAAATATGAAAACTACTACTTACCCATTTTTTATTTTTATATAATGTTTACTTATTTAATCCTCAACATAATAAATACTTTATTGGCTACATACGACGACCACTCTTATATCGTTTAGCGTATTACTTCCCCGCATGAAAGAATCTAGTATTATGCATAATAATAATCTGTGACTCAAAAAATCATTTGACATTAACGTAATTCCCGCGCATTTTAAATTTCGAAAGAGCCATTTTATTTCTACGTTGTCTATTCCACTTTCCGTGGAATTCATCTGTTAAAAAACAAAAACAGCCGGTGTTGCCGCACGTCAAGTGTTTTGCAAATTATGCCAGTTTAATGTTGTTTTTCTGACACCTTCAGGGGCATAACCGAGAGCAAGGGAACCAGCTTGCTAATTTCATAATAGATATTTATTTTTATATCACTCGCAGAAACTCGCTTGAGAGGAAAAGGTGAGCCAAGAAGGAACGGTCCGTTGAACATGAATGTTTAATAATCCAGACTCTAGCCTGCAGGCAACCCTTGTCTCGCCTGCCCAAATTGCCATTAAATGCCTTTCGTTTTTCCAATGATCCGAGGCTAACTTTTAAGGACTACAATTTTATTTAAATATAAATTTATCACTGAAATAATTATGCTTCTTGAAAGTGTATTCGTTCGCCCGCACAGAGTAACTAGTTATATCTAATTAGTAATTCAAAACAAACATTTTGAGAAATTCCTACATCGTTTATGAATCAATGGTTGCAAATATATTTTTAGCGGAATTTTAATAACACACATCATAGCACCTAGGAAACGATATGTACTTATGGTTTGATATTCCATTAGTAAGTAATAATTTTCAAAATTAATAAAGGTATATGGTGTGTTCCAAAATATGTATGTATGTATGTTTTACCATATTTGTAATCATCATCGACACTACGACCCAATGTGGGTCTTTGCCACCTCAAAGAAGTCTGTCCACTGCCTTATAGTTTCTACAAACTTCCTCAACTGTATTAACCTACAAACCTACAAGTAAATAATAGGAACTGAAATACCTAACGGGTGTGGAGAAACAAGGCAGCTTAAACACGTTAGGACAACTGCTCTCGTTTTATGCACTGACGCTAATTCAACATTGGTGTATAATACACACTATTGTACGTCTATAATATGTGGTTCATATTCGTAGAACACTCAAACATTCAAAACTCTGCATCAAAATATAATGTATTGGTTTATTTTATTGTGTTGCAATACAGAAACTGCATTATTATTATTGATTAATTTAATAACAGTTTAAGTAGTTATTTCATTAAACTATTTATTAAAAGTGGAATAATTACTAAAATAATGCGTTTTCTTAAATTAATCAATAATAGTGTATTGTATAATATATATTATATTAATCTTTTCTGTGCCTACAAACCTACTATGGACACAGTCCAACCAACGCAATCCTTTTGATCGTTTCTTAAATTGATGGCTACTTATAAGATATTGTACATTTTATTAACATCATGAATAATTATATATATATGTAAAATTATAATAATATACTTAATAAAATTTCAATAAGTCGACTACAAATATTTATACCTGGGATTCTCGAGTTAAATCTACACACATATTAAAATAATTACTCATTATTTTTGCAATACAAATTCCGATTAACATTGTAAATTTATCCAAAATAATAATTTCCGCCAAAATCCTACGCATAGATAACAGCGCCACACATAATTCAGCAAACAAAATTACGCGAAATGACGCGCCGAACTCGAAAAGTAATTTTGGGAGCAATAAAAGCAGTACATTTTAATCTCCACCGGGCGCCGCTGGAAAACTCTCTCCCCGTGTAGTAATGCCAGCCAAGGTTGCACACTGAAGACGGAGGAAGGGTGTGCAGTGGCGTGGGGCTGGGGGCGGAATAAAACGGGATCACGTGAGAAAACCGTGTTCAAATGAAGACAAATCATTTTTCTGCCGTGTGTGATGATTAAATTTCGTAATCTTACAGCCCTCTCGCGGAAGCTTTATTCACGTTAATTAATTAAATGTTCATTTTAAAACAAATCTCTATACAGGTCTTTGCTGATTATAATAAAGTCCTACACCACTGTGAAAATAACTCTTATATGTATTTAAAACGTTCCAAATTTAAAGTCTTATAGTAATTTATGCATATTTATTCATTCTTCGACGGATCTACATTAATTTGTATACAGAAAACTTCTAGTCAAGTTCTAATAAAAAGTCAAGAATTAATGGAGTGCAAATGACAAATAAATTAAATATTAAAAATCAAGAGCAGTTTCACGTCACTATACACCCATTTTCGCATGAAAAAGGTTTCAACATAAATACATGACTAGTTTGTATGACTTTTTATTACTAACATTGGATCACACTAAATCAGTTGATCGCGAGATGAATTTTAAATTTTTGCACCGTTTAGGGATCGAGTCGCGAAAATGTAAAAAAAAACGCTTAAATTCAGTCGTAAAATAATGTAATTTCATTGAGAATTTGAAGGGGTAGCATTAATTATTCATGTTTTAATTCCTTAACCAAATTATGTAAAGTCGTTTTCAAATTAATCATAAGGACCGTGACCATGTTTGATTCGTTTTATATAACTCACGGCCTGCCACAGGAGTAAAATAAAGAGAATATGTAAATCTCCGCGCTTTAAACGGAGGCGTAGTATCTCTTTGCCGTCACATATTAGGCTCTTTATTTGACAATAGTGCAAAATAGTCCAAAAGAAGACCAAAACTTATCATTTTCACAACTAATAGGAAATTAAATATTTTTTAAGACAATGGATTAATGTGGTAAAGCTCTGCCAGTTTATATACTGAATATTAGATCACTGGCAGATAAATGATTATGAATTACATTACGAATTTGTCTTGATTTATCATCTGTCTGTTCGTGCATGTGAGAAAACATATTATGTAAATGTGTAGTTAAGAGAAAGACAGGACAAATACATAAAAAAACATTAAAAGTGGTTAGGTGACAGAAAACATAATTACACGTAAATACAAATTCTGAATTTAAAAAATAAACTGCCACCCAAATGAACGAATCGTTTATTTTTAACAGGTCGTGAAATAAATCAAATGATACGATACTCTCATTTGACAGATGCTTACAGTGCGATACTAGCATATCGAGTGTATCTAAAGTATTAAATGACATTAATATTAACACATTGACTGCTGACTAGATAATTACTTTTTAATTACCACATTTAAATAGCATGCTAATAATATCGATTGACCACCCAATCGTTACGCGCTAGGTGCGTCTTTAGCGTCCAATGTATTAATATGTAACAGATTATAAAGAAGTGTGATGTCGGATAGTAAATTCAATTAATTTCTGTAAATGTCATTTTCTATAAGATTCAAATTGAAGACATTTCGGGAGTGGATAAATGGAAGAGAAATTAGTAAAAAAAAAAACAATTAATTAATCGAAAAATAGAAACGTTGTCGATGAGGAAAAACCATCAACTAAGCATCATCGCTTGACAAATGAACGATTTCAAGGCACATCCAAGAATGTTTATATAATATGTGTATTTTTATATCGATTTCACACTAAAAATGATTAATTTAATAAACTAATTTTGTCAATGTATGCATGGCTTACCTGTACGCGCGCTTCTGTGAGGTCGATCTTCATAGCAATTTCTTCGCGAGTGTAAATATCCGGATAATGTGTCTCCTGAAAAGCTCTTTCTAGCTCCTTCAGCTGTGCGGAAGTGAACGTCGTCCGAATCCTTCGCTGCTTGCGTTTCTCTGCCAAAGCTTCGTGGCCTCCGTACATCTTGTAAGGAAGGCCAGCTGTAATTAAATAAGTAAAATGAATTATGTAGATGTTATTTTGTTTAAAAAAGGTTATAGTATGTTTAATTTTGTATTTAAACAAATACGTTAAAGAAACTTTTTTTACTACGTGAAACGTAAACATAATAATTATATAAATAATTACAAGATAAAAAGAACTTTTTAAATACCACGTTTTTAAATTTTTTGTTGAATCAAATAAACTTGACAATTCTATTTATTAATAAATACTTTTTTTGTTCACGATAGAAATAGGTACTGAATAAATATTATAGAATACTGAAATGTCATTTTGACATTTCATATTGATTTCCATAGTAACGCACGTATATATTAATAATTTAGTTGTTAGTACCATCCTTTTAGCAACCAATAATAGTATTTTATTTTTAACGGATTTCTTCCGAAATAACTTTTTATACTAAACAGAATTAACTGAAAATAAATTCAATTCTACTTAAAGATGGCTAAAAGTATTAAAAGAATGTATTGGCATCGTGTTTTGATGTATTCTAAAAGTTTCAAATGTCTAGCTAGTCGGGAAGTTAGTTAAAAATTGATTGCAAGATTTGTACTGGATGAACAACCACCAGACAAACAAGAATACTACCTAATAAAAACGTGGTAACACCTTTTTTTATTCGAAGAATAATTCACAAAATTTAAGAATATAAAACTCTAATTATTGAACATTAAGTGTGACTCCTTTAGCATAGTGGTCTATGTGCGTGGGCGCGATACCCGAAAGATGCAGGTTCGGCTCCAGCGGGGTCTTACTTTTTTCAAAAAGATTTTTCCTATTGGTTATACTATTATATTTTCACAGAAGTGTTTTCAAAATTATGTATATTCAATAGTTAGAATGTTACATTCTTAAACCTTGTAAATTATTCTTTAAATAAAAAAATAGATAATTAAGAACTATTGGCAAGTTCAAGTAAGTTACATCAAAAAAATCTTGGAGTGATCCGTAACGTCGGTTAGTAATTAATGTAATGCCTACTTTGATTTAAAGTACAAAAGCCGATCGCCAATAGTAGCTCAGTTTGGAAAACGCTTTGAAGAGTATTAAAAGCCATTAGTTAAAATTTGTCAAAATTACGTATGACTCCTTTAGCATAGTGGTCTATATGCGTGGGCTCAATTCCCGAGAGATGCAGGTTCGATTCCTGCGGGGTTTTTCTATTGGTTTTAATATATTTTCTCATAAGTGTTTTCAAAATTATGTATGTTCAATAATTATAATATAAAAGTAAAGCTGAAAAAAGGACTCATGGCTTAACGTTTAAATTATCTGTAGATCAATTCGCATTCATAATAATATTACCTATCGTATCGTCTATCATATTTGTCAAACACAATTAGCATTTCAACAAAACTTTAAACTCACTCAATTAAATTTGATTAATTACTTGTACAACTATTGTCAAGATAACTGTAACATGCATATGTTTGAAATGGGTGTATTTGTCTTATTAATTAATACAGACAACGACACGACTTTTACCGGAATCAAAACATTAATTATAATACATTAAGCTAGAGGTTGTGATCGAGAAAACTCGTCTCGAGAATTCTGGAGAAATAATTAGAAGAGACCAATCTCGAATCTAACCAGCAAAACCACCGTAGTTGATACAGTAATAACTTTATCCGTCATCAAAATAAGAGTCGATAGTGTGGTAGAATGGTTGATAATGTTACCGTTTGTTATTTGTGTTTCATTGCAATCTAATCCATCATTTGTTTAAGTTTTCACAATGGTGCATACTTACAAAAAAGACCCAAAGAAGGTTTCTACGTGTATCTTGACGTCAATTGAAAATGCGATAAATCAAATCAACACATGACATTGATCACATAGACTCACCGCACATGACAACCACTAGAGGTTATGGCAATTTGCAGGTCAGGTAATATTGCAGGGATGGTTTTGAGGTGGGGTGGTATTGTCGTAACGTCTAGTGATTGTCGTATGCAGCGACAGCTTTTTAAATATATTTTATAATATACTCAAAATAAAATAACATGTACATTCAGTGAAAACGTGTCTTAATATTTTTGAAGTAAAACTGTATGATTTGATGAAACAGAAAAATAATAAAAAATAATTTTCGTTTTTTGTGACTTGTGTTTTTGTAACATCACCCTCCCCTACCTAGTATAAATTCCATACACACATTTTAATATATTTTTTGAAATTTCCCTATTAAAACAATTGTTAATTTATTTTATAAAAAATCTTAAGTGGTCAGCATTAGGGAATCCAATCCCGAGCCAAAATTCTGATCCCGGGATTTCGGGATTACAATTTGACAATCCCGGGATCCCGGGACTGGCCCCGGGATTGGCATTTTTTCCATTGTTAATATAAAAAATTTATATTTACAAATAACGTTGATAAAATCGGTCAAAAATAAATCTAGTATAATTTATACTATTTAAGACATTTATTGTTAATATTGTATACGTTCAATCTTGGAAACACAAGCTTAACGGAGTAAATAATATTGTAATTTTTGTAATAATAATGAATTTAATAGGAGATTGCTGTTTCTGATAGAAAAGACCTAATGAATGGATTAGCGAGATTTAAAATAGTAAAGCAAATAATCATGGCGTACTTATGGCCTTTCCGCTTCATAAATCTAATTATTCAGACAAATATTAAAACTGCCGTAAAACGTATGATATCATGGTGGAAATACTTTGTTAAAAGTGCGAAGCATTGTTTTTCCAATTCTTCTATTTTTAATAATTTATGTGAAAAAATAAAATGAATCGGCAACCTACACATGGGTATAAATCAAACTTCATTCAAACTCAGTTTATTTCTAATGTAATTATTTTTTATATTTTCGCTCTTATTTTATTTTCCATAAAAATTGATAAAAAAATCAATCCCGAAATCCCGAAATCCCGGGATTATGTTTATCAATCCCGGGATTCATAGGTTTTGAAAATAGCTCGGGATCCCGGGATTGGAATCCCTAGTCAGCATACAAGGTAGTGATTTTGGCATTCAAATGCCCTATGCTGAATCTGTAATTGTTATTTTTTTTGATCCCTTAGAAAATTAATAATGTCATGTTGTGGACGTCTTGAATTAATAATTTGTTATATACTCAATATGTCTGTTTTTTAAATATTTAAATAGTTATATATCAAAGATGATTATAGATTGAAGTTTTGTATAATTTATTGATAAATATAATATTATATCATGGGCAAGACATGGGTTTCTAATTATATAAAAGATTTATTATGTTTACTAGGTACCTTTTAAAAGCTACTTCTAAACTCCTACAATAACCACACCACACAATAACATGCCATGTTTACACCTTTATTCTGCCTGTTTACATATATATGTATTACATACTACATATGTGTGCCGAAAACATCATTCTGATTATATGGTGTTTACAAGTTATAAGCAGAGACATCTCTCGTCGGGAATCGAGTAGTGCTACGGTATGTGATTTAAGTGCGCATTACATAGAGTGCAGGAATATCATTAGAGTAAGTAGAAGGGATGAGGAAAATTGCTCGGAAAGAGAGACAGGGTTGGTGGAATTTCCTGTTGAGAAAGTTTAAGAAAGTTTAAAAATCTCGGTACAAATTCTAACTCTTGTTCATTGAAGGTCTACCTAAAGCTTCACAATGACTTCGCGCAATACTTGTTAAGATAACACTTGAGTGAAACACAAAAAAATGCACGATATTATTCATAATAAACATCTTATAATAAATGAAACAAAGTATTTATTTTACGAATATTTTGGAACAACTTATAATTAAAATTGTATTAACAATTCTCCATTCCACTAAATAATAAGTCGTTAAAATGACAGTCTATCCACAATGGTTGGTTTTATAGTTGAGATCGATTACATTTTGAATCTGGTCTATTTCAACTATTGACTTATAAAAACCTATAAAAAATCTTAACGTCACTTATAATGTAGTAATTAATTGCCCAATGCCGCATTGAGAGATAAAAGCGCCTCGTGTTTGTACTGCAAGCATAAATAAGTTTTTTTTATACAACAAACCATCAAAATTTATATAATATTATGTTCAACCACGTAGACTTTGAAATAATACTGCATAAGTAAATAATGAAAGGTAATCTAGATTTTGATTGTGTTTACAAACAATAATTGCAAACTATAAAAGTATTAAATTTAATAAACTAATATCGTTCTGGAATTATTGTCATAAAAATCGTTTGAGTCCTTTTTTATGTCCAAGCGTTTTAGCTGAGTGTTTTTTTTATTTAATAATATACCGGTGTCTTTAATCGCCTAATAAGTAATGAAATATGTTCTATAATAAATTTGAGGATAATAAAAGTAGATGATTTGGATAGATTAGTGCATATATGTTATATTTTCAATTGAATATAATTTAAATAAAATCAAACTTGAACGATTCGAATCAATTGAAAATTAAAATCGAAATGGACACATTACAAAATAATATGCATGATACAATATCACTTAGATATTGTTTTTTGTTTTGATATACAATATTTTTACAGTCTAAAGATATTTTTCAAATGCAAGGTTCATCATTAATATTCAAACTTACAATAGTAAGTGACCAACATATTTAAAAAATCTATACTCGTATCACCCTCTCTGTCAAAAACTGTTATACATTTATAATTGAAGCTAATGTATAAAACATAAAATATCCATATTCACTTATTTAGACATTTAATGTAGTAAGTACCTACTTCAATATTATTAACGTTTTCATTAACTGACCTAATTTTAAGTTTTTTGATAATGGGGCAGTGTTTTGCGATTTCGCACGTGGGTGGCAGAAGTCCTTGGAGTGGGCCTGTGTAAACAAACATTTTTTTAGGCTTCTAATTATTCGGTAAGTATAAATATTCAAAAATAGGAAGTATCTTAATAAAAGTATTTTATTAATCTTAGGGAATAATTTAAAATCAGCAGGAAGTAAAAAATGCTCAATGGTAAGTATTCAAATAATATATGGGAAAGTATTTAAACAAGCACAGGGAATTATTAAAATGTTTAATGTCAAGTATAAATATTTGTGTGTCAGAATAGATTAAAATTTGGGCAGAAATAATTTAATTGGCCGCTTTTTTAAATTTTCTAAGATAGTATTCTTCTCTGTCATTCCAACCAGGGTTATAACATAGACTAATATTCGAGTTAGTTGTATCATAGACTAATACCATAATCGTCTATGGTTATGCTGTACCTTGACAGATGACAGTTGACTTCCTCAGCACTAGAAATCTAGAAAAGTATCTTTTCTTTCTATTATAATGAATGTATCTAAAAAAATGGCTCCACAATTCAATGTGGATCTTCTGAGCAGGTTTCTTAAGAAATTCGTTCTAGCCATCAGCTGTAACTGTTGGTTCTATGCTCTGGGTACAACAGAATTAGTTTGTAATCAATTAGAAAGAATTAGAAACTGTTTTCAGTAGGTATCTACACTGGGCTAATGACCATTGAAAATACATGCTCCATTATAGAATTATGTTGTATGACTAGTGTGTATTATAATATATTTTTAACATTTAAAAAAATAAGAAGACAGATAGGTAGGTACACCAGATGTGTCTATTATAGGTTTATTTTTGACATAAAAAATAAAGAATAAGGCAGACTTCAGTTGTTTACAAAAAAAAATACATGGCAACTTGAAGGGTCGCTTGGCTTGTCATGTCAACGGTGAACGGTGTGACCAGGTTATTGTAAATTTTATAAAAATATATCAATATTTTCCCCACAGCAAAAAATGCCTAGCCATTGTCGATCAATAACATTCCTTTTATTTTGTAAATAAAATTATTTAGTATAATTTATCGATATCCGTAATTTTGATATTATATGGGATAAGTAATAGATATGTTTCAATTGTCTCGACATTAAAAGGTTCGTTATCTAAAAGATTTATACTAATATAAATTGTTTTATAATCGACATGAAAACCAGAAAGTAGGTAGCTATTTTATTTGAATTAATACTAATATCACATAAACTCATTCGATTATCGATTTATTAGTTCGATCAATCATATTAGGTATTTTAATCTCATTCAAAATGTATGAAAAATTTGGTTGAATGAATAATATTTCACAATATAACATTTTTAATCAAATTTAACCTTAAAATGAGGTATTATTTTTCATTATTATTTTCTTTAAAAATATGTAAGTAAGTATATTAGATATAGGTTGAAATAGTCCATTAACTATCACTTAACTTTAAGCTAATTAGTTATTTTGCACGTAATTTCAATTGAAGACACATTATTCATAATCGTTTCAATAGAATTAATTTATGAAACAGGTTATTTCAATTAGATAATAATAGTTTAATAGGTATATTTTTAATTTCCATAATATTTATAAACCGTCAAATATCACTAAATTATTATAATTTGGGTTTAAAGTTATCGGAATTGAGGTTATCTTCTGTCATCTGTGTGATGTGCTCATATAATTATCGCTCTTTTGGTGCACCTTCCATTACTTTTTAGTTGGTCTTCTTTTAATAATCACAATAATGGTCATTTGTACCGAATATTCATGAATTTGGCGTGCGAGCATAGACAAATATCCCTTACGTGCGAGATGGTAACCCTAAATTGCTATGCGTCCCATATACAATTGTTTACTTGTCAAATTATCATAATAATAATGGATATATGTTTTATCTACTGACACGCGTAATTTAAATAATGATTATTTAGTTTTACAACCGATTTTTTAATATTATTACTTCCTCAAACATTATTTTACCCTCCACACTAAAACTGGCGTCCTTATTCTGACACTTCGAAATAAATACTTACCAATGATTAAAAATTCTGACACTTGGGATTTAAAAACTTTTCAAAACTGTCTATTAATACTTCCTTCAAAAATACACGCCATTTTTTTATATAATAACTTAACACAATGTCTGTGTACTAACTCATCGAATATAGGCATGCTAACATGCTCTCTCTCTCTATATATATTTATAAAAGATTTATCTATTCTCAATATTTGACCCCTTTGACGGTTTACATCAGCATCCACCAGATGCAGTAACTGACCTTCTCAAAACTATAACGAACACAGCAATAAATCATATAAAATTAAATTTAATTAATTCCGCCCGCGAAAGAAAGAGCTCCCTGTCCGCCTTAGCGAGTCTTCTCCATCGTCCGCCCACTTGAGCGCCCGCCTACCCGCCAAGCGAAACTTCCAGCCGCCCGTAAATTATTCACTCGCGGAACATCAATTTACAGAATTAAACGTCCCCGAAATCCAAAGTAGGAAGGGAATTAACAATGGCAATTAATTAGCCAAGATGGAGCGTAACTTATGGCGGACGTATTCGGGATATCTCAGGGCGGGTAAACTCGGGTAGGCGGGGGGCGGCCAAGGGGTGGGCGGTGGCCGAGTAGGATTTCTAGACAATAAACGTGATTACACGCCTATACGGTATGTACTATACCGTCTGGTGGTGATGACAGTTTTAGGTTAACTCGAATCGATCGCATGGTATTTCTACAATACTATACATACATCTACGTCAATCTATCTATTATCTACTAGCGTGAAATGCGGACAGATATACAGGATAAAGAAGACTGATTCGATTTGATTTTTTTTTTCAATCAATGACATGGACAACGGTCGGATCTAAGCCCGCAAACTTACTTCTACTCGCACCTCACTTAACATTATTAAGTACATTATTATCGAGAGGTTTAATCTTAACTTCATAACCTTTTGAGATATCGAGATTAAATATTACTCAACCTGTAAAAACAATGTAGTGTATACGTTGTGCTAGTTTCATCAATATTGGTCTAATAGTTTTTGGTTTTAAACGGAACAAATACGACAGATAAATATTAAAAAAAACTCCATTCGACAATTATTGGATGTAGGCATTCTATCTGCGTCTCCTCTTCGTCTTCCATCGCTGCTATTTTATCTCTTTTATCTACCTGGTGCGCTATTTAAGAGAAGTTTAAGTTTATCTTATAACTTCAGAACCATTTGAGATATAGAAATGAAAATCTACTAAATTATTATCAACATTGTAGTCTAAAAGCTTTGCAAGTTACGTTTATTATATATTTTCTCATTGGTCTAGTAATTTTTGAGTTAAAACAAAAGGTAAGTACTAGAAGGAACGGACAGATAGACAGAATTGTATTAAGTTCATAGTGATTGTCCAAACTGTGCACGCGGGTATATTTAAAAAAAAATCATTTGATTTTAAAAAAAGAACACTTTAGAAAATAAATAATGCTTTCTGTTCTTTTAAATTATTATGATAACATAACCTCAATCTACCCTTATTTGGGAATAATCTTATCTGTTATTTTGTTGTCTTAAAGAAAATGTATATTATAATAAACATTTTTTTATTCAACGAATAATTCACATGATTTAAGAATGTAACATTCATTATTTAACGTACATAATTTTAAAACACCTATAAGAAATATATAACCACTAGAAATAATCGTTATAAAAAATACGACACCCAGAGGGATTCGAACACGCGCCCATGTGCCTGACCATGAAGCTATGTGTGTCCATCTAATCGTGACTAATTATCTACCGTTTCTCACAATCCTCACTGAAGCGATTTCTTGCGCTATTGTTTTGGCAAACGACTTTTTTTTAAATCAAAGTATTAATAATTTACATTAATTAAAATTTTTCGTGAGCTTAAATATTACGATTATATATGATAAAATTATAGCTTTTCCGTCGAAATTTGAAACGCTGTTCGTCGGTTCAATGATTATTATAAAATAATTATTTTAAATATGGACACATGGGAAAAATGAACAAGACACGCCGCCGCTGTGCTCAAAATATTTTGTCCTAATAAAATAGCTATTTAAATAAAATTGTTACTAATTATTAATTTTGATACATAACTTAAATGATTTAATACAATAATATTCTATCACTGTTTTTATTTGATAGTTTTATTCATATTTTTGATTTTTAAAGAGGTATATACATATCACTGATGATTTAACTCTTACTTTTATTAATTATAAATAAATCAAGATTTAATTAACCACGCAATGTAATTATTAGTCATAAATAATGCCAATTGATTTACTTTTTCAAATTCAAAATAGGCATAGTTCAATCCACTAACGCCATCAATATATCATTTCAATTGATTAACTATTTTGACTGTAATATAGCGTTTAAATTTTATTAACCACCACAAAATTCACAGACATCAGCAATTACATGCAAATAGAGAAATTATCGATAGAAAGAATCAAATGTAGCTTGCTGGACTAACTGATTAATATGTAATTAGATTTATTTATTAAAAACAGCCTACTATAATGTCATATCGAATTTATTTTATATTATCTTGTGAGTTTTTTTTTAAATAATGTCATAAATATCGTGGGTAAGAGGAAGGACACATTCTTCTGGTATTGCAGCCATGACGAGATCACTTTGTAATGATATTAGTGTCATTTGAAAATGACAACACCGACACCTAAATGAGTCGCCCACACTGCCAGAAGAATCTGACACCATTCTACTTAGGTCGTATTATTTAGCGTGTACCTATTCCCCAATACCAGCATCATAATTTTATTACTATTTCAATAATTAATTTAAATTCGTAAGTACTTACGGTAATTTGACTATCTAAGTGTGCAAAAATGATTGTTATTTTCAGATCACAAGGCAGTTTTCGTCACTGGAATACAGTATAATGTGTATATATATACATACATGCAAAGATATCAATTACGATAAACAGTAAAGAATATTATATTCGGTGATTATTATTAATTAGTTGGTATATAAAGTAATTTATTTGATTTGTATATTATGCACAAGAGAGAAAAATAATGTTGATTATCTCTATTCAAATCTCCAATCTCATAATCTATGATCATGGTAAAAAAGAATGTGTGTATCGCTTATATTTTATAAGATATTTTTACATTAATATTTTTTAATATTGTAGTCATCAGTGCTATGTTGGTTTTATATCAAAATGCACATCAAAATATATTACTGTCTTTGTCACACTACTAGGAAATAACACCAAAAGTCCTCATTGTTACTTAGAAATTTTATACATTCGATAGTTTCGTCTACCTCGGGTATCTCGTGAACCAACATAATGATATCACGAAAAAATAACAAGAAAATCATATCAGCGAATAAATGTAAATTTAGTGTACTAGGACATTTCAAGTGATGTTTATAGCTCAGCCAAACAACAAAGATTTTTTGTGTATGGAAATGTTTCTGAAAGAGTGTAAACTGCACATGGTTGAAGCTAACATGTAATATTATGTACCTACCCATTATGAATACTATGTATTTTGTATTGTTTTTATAACAATTAATATTATATAAATGGCATAAGAGCTAAATAAGCCTCAAGTGAGACTTCGTAGCTTAATGAAAAAAATATACTGTGTACTATTGCACAGAACTAAAAAATTGCTTTTTTACGACACATGTGGGAAACATGGGGATTAACTCTGCGAACGATTTTAAATAAAAATTCTCCGCTCTATTTATGGGCCAATCAGAGACGGCAACATTTTTGAGGAATAGATACAATGTAACTCTATAGTCTGTAGGTATGAAGATTACAGACCAGTTGAATCAATTAATACTGCACTGACTGTGTAATGTGCACTGTATAAATGTGTATAAATAAGACTGTGGATCGTAGTTTCAATCTGGTGCCTGGAAAAAAAAATTTACCATTTGTATGAGTGTTTGACCCAGTGCAAGAACTTAATGGGTTGGCCAAAAATGGTTAGCAACTATCCCCGTAAAAAAAGTTAATTTTATATAACTTCCACTTTGCGGAGTCACGTTAGCTCCGTTGGAGAGAACATGGTATTTTTTATTTTTTATTTTAGTTGGGTGCGCCACTGGCTAACCTAAAAAAACAAAGAACTCACTCATAATTAACATAAAACTGCTTTCCGAGTTAGAAGATTCATGTGAGCCGGCACTTTTTTATAATCAATTTAATGGAAAAGCCCGCGTTAGAAACAATAAAACTGGATATCGGAGCCAGTCCGCCATTTTGCGTGGCCATATTTTTTGCCGAAGAATGTCCTCCCTGTGACACACCAGCGAAGGAGGGATGAGGGAAGAGGAGGAGGGATAGGCAGCTTCTTATATCGATCTTCCCTCCTCCCTGGCGTCCCCCCATTTCTCTCTCTCTCTTGCACCCCCGCTGTGTGACATACAGTTGCAGGGATTGTAAGCACTTTGATGATAATAAGAATAAACGTTTGTCACTGGATCGTCTTGGTTTTATGTACACGTTGTGTATCACGGTGACTTAAGGTTTTCCCTGGATGAAACGTATGGAATTCATTTTTTATTTTCAGTAAATCCTCCTGTAAGATAATCGTAGAAAATCATCATCATCGTCACCATTTGTTTCACAATAGGTGTGATTTCTTGACCACCTTCAGACGAAGTTGTCAACTATTAATTTCATACTATCGACGAAAACATACAAAAACGCCATGTGAGTTTTACAGACGCAGGATTCGAACTCGCAATCCATAGCTTCAAAAATCATTTCCAGGATGTAAATAATCATTGCCGCTTACGATAGACAGACGCAATAATATATTATCGACTTTTAAAGTCATAGGGGTGTATCGGGTTCGAATCCTGTGTCTGTCATAATCACACATTGTTTTTTCAATTACCTAATAGGGTGAGCAGACGGCTATTTCTAGATACCTAACTTTAATAATAATATTAACCCGTAATTTCACATTCAAGTTCTATTCCATGTAAATATTTTCATATAAGAGTTCTGTTTTTGAACGTCACAACAAATTACATTATTAAATTCAATGTATTATCTATTGTTGAATTAAAAAATATTTTCAAATGCAGAGTAAGTTAAAAATTTAATTTTGAAAGATCCATGAACGATCTAAAATCAAGATCAGTACCTATCTCCCAATTGTTTATGACTTAATTTAAAATTTAAAACTATATTCGCCAATATTCTACGGAATTTTAAAGTTTTAAAGTAAAGCAGTTTCATTCTGTTGGGCAATTACAGGTGAAATATTGGTATTCGATATTGTCGATAATGTATACTTGGACAATCATACTAATGGGGTTTAATATGATATTCATATTGATAAATACACACAAATAATGACAACGATATACATAATATAATACTGGTGGTATACAATTAAAGAATAAGTTCAAATTGTGTATTGCTTTAACCCAGTTTTACCCACGGTGGCCGCGCGGTTTAAGCGTTGGACTATAACGCCGTGGGTCCCAGGTTCGAATCCTGGGTCTGACAAGTACACATATTGTTTTTCAATTTCTGTGTGAGCCAGAGTATGGACTTCACAGGTTGAGCAAGTGGCTGACATCCATTTAGGTCGAAAAAAAAATACTAATTTATTTGCAAAATTAATAATATTTGATGATACCTACCTACATTTACCTATATTTTGTGCTAATGCATATTATTATCAATTCCAAATTACTTTATTTCTAAACCTATAATAAAATGAATGATCATTAATCTAACGCTGTGGATTCGAGAATTACTTTGATAATTTTTACTCAACTATTTTCGTTAAAAATAATATATTCTCTATTATCTTTCGGCAATTTCATATATGAAACTGATTTATTAAAGAAATGAACGTACAATATCTTTGATTAGTGGCCACTACAATATTATATTATTGGTATAATGATATATCTACATGACGATATGATTTCAAAGATACATATTATTATAAATAAAAGTAATATGCACTAATGTAGTGTTTTTTATTACAATAATTAATGCAATACCTTTCCACTAAGGAACCTTGACATCAATTCTAACCAAAAACATATTATTACAAATTGAAAAGTGTTATCAGAATAATTTAAATGAGAAAAATATATTTTAAAAGTTGTCATTCGTAGATGAGAGCTGTTTGTTTTTACACTTGCATAAGCATCGACTAAATATGATATTGTAAAGTCATGGTATTTATATTCAATTTGCAAGTAGTATATATGTATATATATATCTTTTTTTCAACAGCATCCTTATAAACAAAGGTCACCGCACATCTCTAGTAAATGCATATACAGCCAGAGTGAAATTAATATTAGGTTATCTTGAAATAAGTTTAATTCTAACGTGATTAAAACATTCAATATCCCTGCATTAGTCACTTAGTTTTCCGAGACCAAGTCTCGAGATCGTCCCTCCCATATAGCCAACCTTAGAGGGTTTACTCAATTGGAGCTTTTACTTGAGTGTTGGTAATGTTATACACTTACATATATATAATATAATATACTCTGCACTTTCCTATTTTCATCGGATGGGTTCGATCTCATTTTGTATGTTTTCTGTTTATTTTTATTCCACCCCGATATTGAAAAGCATCAATGATTATCTAGGCTTATTTACTGTTTTACCAAAATATCCATATGTGTAAGCAATAGTATATAATATGTCCCCACAAAGTATTATTTATATGTAGATAAATAAGCGACAAATTATGTCATATCAATAATGATATATGGACTTTAGATATTAGTTAAAACCCATGAACACAAGGTTTGGCAAAACTAACATTATAGTAATAACTAGCAAGACTTCGAACTCTGCCTTCAGCAACCCGCCTTCCAGCACTTCACTATAATCTCAAAACGACAACAAACGCAATGTTGAAGTTTCATTATCTCGAAAATAAATTGACGACCCATATTTTGTTTACATCTCCAATAATATTTCTCTGATTAGCGTTGTCACGTATAATCCACAGAGTTTAACTATCTCATCGATCCAGCACCTTTAGCTATTACATTCTACTGTCTTCTAGGTAGAATGGTGTCAGATTATTGTGGCAGTGTAGGTGACTCATGTACGTGTTAGTATCGTTACTTTTAAATGACACCATTCTAAAGTGGTTTCGTCGTTGCCACAATACCAGAAGAACTTGTCATTCTCTACCAGTGAATGGCTAGACCTATTCGCGATTTCCTATTCTTTTCTATTCTATCTATTATTTTACCTTAAGCTGATCATTTCCATATAAGGTCGCATATACACTATTATTTACACTTTACTGACAATGAATTCGATACCGAAAAAGGTTTATCATTTATCGGTCTCGTTATGTAATTTGGCCAAGAAGAATAATCATCACAAATTAGGATTTTGGGCCAGTTGTATATTTATGTTACTGTAATAGGTGTCCTAAACTGTATTCGGTATTCTTGTAAAGTTTATTAAATATCATCAGAGGTTTACAGTTGTTTCCATAATTATAAAGTCAGTACAATTTAAATTCATATTAATATTATCACTAAATATAGGGTTTTTCCTTTCAGTACAGTCCAACCAGTCAGTCGCGATAGACCAGTCAATTACGAAGCCGTCTCCACGTCACTGGGACGCTTACTATGATGCTACAAGATCGAGTTACACGGTGCAGGGTTAGAGTATACATTTTATAACTTTGCACATTTTTTGTACTTTTTACTACACTGATACGCCTCTTTGCCTGATTACCTTGCATAAAATTAGATCAAATGATATCCACTTGTATTAATACGCAGTACGTAATAAATAAATAAGTATAAAATATATTATGAAAAAAATATTTTTAGAATATATTATTAGGTACATCGTTTTCACCCTAGATCCGGGTGCAAAGTTATGAAACATATATATTATCCTGGCAAAACGCGATGTATATTGTATAGGATAAAAGGATTAAGGACAACAATCGACGACGAATTTTATTACAGTCTACCACTTAATAATTACCTTTTTCATAATTATTTAAATAGCTTTATATATGATAAAATATTACCCAAATGACTAACATTAAATTTTCCCATTTGATTATTTTTCCATTAATATCTCGTTTACCTTAGTTATTAAACTACATTAGTACCACTAATCAGATAATATTAGCACCAAATTAACAGTTAACGATGTGAAAATGATTATGATGTATTAGACAGAAAGGAAAATGACATAGGTACCGAGTGCTGATTCGTGAATGCACGACACCAAATAGAGCGAGGAAAATGGCGAGCCATGAATTGTAAATGGGAAATGGCGAACGGTGAACGAACAGAACTGATCACGGTTGTTGTGTGAATATTAATGGCGCCCAAACCAAACACCACCACACCTTCTGGCTTACCTCGCCGCCGCACTGACTTAATGTGTTAAGTTAACCCCCATAACTATCATATTAATTAATATGATTAACTCTCATAGCTGGTGCCACTTGCTACAATCTACTTAACTCACACAGACTACAACGTAAATGAACTGTGGGTATTGTCACGCATTATGTTAACAATGGCTTTTTATGCAATTACATAATTTTATCGACTCTATTAGCAACTAATAAATTCTTAATAATGAATAAAATACCAATGTCTAGCCTGTTATAATTTACAGGCATCTTCCTTTATTTACACGCTAAGATTACGCGGATAAAAATACACATTTGTGATTTCCAAATGTTTTTTATGGATGTTTCTTTATCATTCAAATTTTTTAAAAAAAAAAATTACAAATAGTGAACATTACAAATTATTAATTTAAGATATTCACAACATGACATTTAGAAACAAAGAAATATTATTAAAACATTATTATATAATAAAGAAATTGATCAGAATTAAGTTTACCTATATGTACAAGGAAGTACACCGAAAGAGCTAAGCAGACCTTATTTTAAGAATTTATAAAAGAACATCCACCTATACTCATCTTCACGTAGGTGGAATGTATCAACATCCGAAGCGATTTGGTTGAACAGAATCATTGCCCTCCCAATTGGCATCACCAACCGCAGGTTAGTTTTGCTCCTTGAGAGAACAAGCAACTGATGCTCCCGATTTCTAAAATAGTTATCTGGGACACACAAGGACACCAATAATGGCAGAATTCTCATTTACACCACGTATAAGTCGAAAAAAATTCGTGGCCAAATATTGATATCTTCTAGGTCTAGACTGAAAACAACACTAATTAATATTCGTTTATTTTGTATTTTATATTCTTATTCTTCAATACTATGTTCTTCAGATAACAGTCCGCTCGAAGATATCATTTGGCTCTAACAAAACTGTTCTACACTTAAACTGGTTCTGCCTATAATATTCTAGAAGCTCTAAAATCGGCTTATTCTTCCAACTTTTTGGAGTGTACCTACACTGCGTGTTGTATGACAATATGCACAAGATATCCACTTTATAGTAAACGTATTAATATTCGACGAGTTTCCGATAGTATTAAATTATCGTCTGGAGTAGTAACAGAAGAAATCAACAAGAGAATCATGTCTGCAAATAAATGGCACTTTGGCCTGTTAAGACCGTTTAAGTACCACATACTATCTCGCCGAACTAAAAGCACTCTTTACAAGATTTGTAAGGCCTGTGCTCACCTACGCATCGGAAACCTGGACATCAACTGTGCGAAATGAACAAACCCTGAACATCTTTGAAAGAAAAATTCTCCGCCGTATATATGGACCGATCAAGGACGGCACCAATTTAAGGAGAAGATATAATGCTGAGCTCTGCGAGCTGTAAGAAGATTACACCGCAGTTCAATCAATTAGGATTGGTAGACTGCGATGGCTAGGTCATGTGCACCGTACGAATAACAATGAACTGGCAAAGAGAGTGATGTCCAGAAATCCAATAGGGCGTAGAAGAAGAGGCAGGCCAAAGAATCACTGGTTGGATGGAGCTGCCAGTGACTGCCGTATTCTGGTGGTACCGAATTGGAAAGCGGCCACACTGGATAGGGACAGGTGGAAGGACCTGTTGGAGGAGGCCAGGACCCACACCGGGCTGTCGCGCCCCTGATGATGATGGAGTAGTAACTGAGTAGTACTAATAAAACTCTTGTCTAAAATATTTTATATGAACCAGAGTAATGATTTGTTTATATCTTTATCACCTACCGTCAGAATGTTGCATACATCATTGTATATCCACATATTAATAAATAACATTCTTGGATTTAATAATGCTTACTCTATACTTTTACTCTACATTATTAACATTGAATTCGACAAGAGTTTAATTTTCAATATGTTCAATTTATTATTATTAAGTTGAATAACTTTAAAGATTGAATCCAAATATATGTGATGTTGGCATATAAATAAAATTCCGTAAGGACGACAAAATATTAGAAAAGGGTAACAATATGCCATAGAGAAAAAATTGAATAAGCTATACTAATAATATAGTGATATAAAAAAAAGAAAAATCTAAACGATCCCAATTTCCCGAAAAATATTGTATTTTAATCATCGTGAAGTTGCCAGAGGGCAAAATGATTGACCGTCTTGCAGAATATGGAGGGCGCCATTTCACTTCCTTCAGATCATTTATAACGAACATAATAACATTGTGAGATATCGCAAAGTCAATCGTGCGGTGGCATAATATTTTTCGTATGAAAAAAGATTTATTCATAAATGAAAACAGCTGCTCGTTTATAAGTTATTTATATTGTAATATATTTGGATTGATCAGTGGATAAATAAGTAGCTTTTTCCTTAATAGTTATTTGCTTCACAATATTAATCAGCCGAGGTGGATTCATTGCTGAATGAAGGTCTCTCCTCCTTTTTTTTATTAATTAACTTGTATTCTTATTTTATAAACATATATATATATATATATTATATTATCATAAATTACGACAAAATAATGTTATTTTATGTCTTTCCGAATGAAATGAGAAAGTGATTATGTCATATCATGTTATAATTATTAAACTGAACGATTATTTTACCATGTCTTTATTAGCTCGTATTCTTGTTTGTCCGGTACTGATTTTTTCTTGTGTGTCCAGTATGAATTTTTTCTTGTTTGTCTAAGATTTGTATTGAACGATTGAAGATTTTTAACTAACTTCCCGACTAGCTAGACATTTAAAACTTTTAGAATACATCAGAACACGATGACAATACATTCTTTTAATACTTATAGCCATTCTTAAGCAGAATTGAATTCATTTTCAGTTAATTCTGTTTTGTATGGAAAGTTAATATTGTTGGTTGTTAAGGGTGTCCTAGCAACTAAATTATTAATCTATACGTGCGTTACTATGGAAATCAATATGAAATGTCAAACTAACATTTCTATATTCTATATTTATTCAGTATTCCTATCAAGTACAATAAAAAAAATATTAACACATAGAATTTTCAAGTTTATATGATTCAACAGAAAATTTAAAAACGTGGTATATAAAAAGTTCTTTTTATCTTGAAATTATTTTAATATTTACATTAACTTGTAAAAAATAATTTAATTACAAAAAACTGTTAAACCTAATATACTCGTAAATGATATCAATATGTCAATTAATGCTTCCGTCAGTATGTATTGATATACTTAACAATACTAGGTTTTGGTCTCGTTTCTTTCAAATGACACTAACACCGGTCCAAAATGATTTCGGCGTAGCGACAATGCACTATCACACTTTCACACAAATGCCCAAATTGGTGTTATTTAAACAATGAATTGATAACACATGTATGTATTGGTTGAATAATATTTAATCAACGTGGGAAAGATTCATGTTGGCCATAACGCGCACGGATCATAAAATAAATAAAAGCATAAATTAGCAAAAAATAGTGTCAATACCTCGAAGTGGGGATGGACAGGGCACATCGGTCGATAAACAGACAATTGTTGAACAAATATCAGTCTGCAGTCTGCAATTTAGAAGAAATCTTTATTTAGCTACGTATTTTTTTCGACTTATACGAGGTATAAATGAGAACTCTGCCATTCTGGGCAGTGTTGACCTGTGTGTCCCTGATAACTAACTTAGAAATAGAGACCATCAGTTGTTTATTCTCCCAAGGTGCAGAACCAACCTGCCACTGGTAATGCCAATTGGGAGGGCGATAACTATGTTCAACGAAATTGCTTCGGGTGTTGATATATTCCACCTACGTGAGAATGAGTTTAGGTGGACGTTTTTTATAAATTCTTAAAAGAGGATCTGCTTAACTCATCCGGTGTACTTCCTTGTACCTATCTAATTTATCTATCTCTTTTTTTTATGTAATACTGTTTTATATATCTTTGTTTCTAAATGTCATGTTGTACGTCTTAAACTTATAATTTGTAATGTCCACAATATGTTAAAAAAAAAAAAAAATTAAAATCATTCAGTAGAACCTATAGAAGTCCCAGAGGATGACCAAGTGCCCACTGGATCGTTGAAATAATGAAGTATAGCGGATGTACACTGAAATGGTAGAATATGGACGTTGAAGAGTAGGTACATCGTACATAGGTACGAGTATATATAATAGTTATTTAACTCACTCGATAGACTGTTCACTTAGTGTATTTGTCACTATTCGTTTTACATGTTTTAAAGTAGGTAGGTTCTGTACTATTTACTGTATGTTGTGCTTTCTTTCGTTTGTTTAAAAACATCTCAAATTCATATGGTGAAGTATTAAAGCTATAATTTGTAATGTACACCAGTGACGTCCCATGGGAGTAGGCAGGCTATGCGTTGCTTAAGGGCGGCAAATTAAGCATTTTAACTTTTGAAACCAGTTTCGTTTTCCATCATTAGAAAATACTGACATCTTAGTTTAAAGAAATCACAAGGGAGCCTTCAAACTTGTCATTGCGTCAGACCTCCACGTACCTAAAACCATCGCTGTTTGAGAGTATGTATCGTAAAAATGATCTAATCCTCAGTAGATAATAATAATTATGTATGTTATTTTGTTATATTTGTCAGTTTAATATAGTAGAATACTTTAATATAGGTAGGTATACAGCTAACAATTTTGCATACAATTTGGGAATAAATAATTACAAGATAAAAAGAACTTTTTATATACAACGTTTTAAATTTTCTGTCGAATTATTATCCTCAATATGCTCAAACTTGTACTTGATATGAAGTAAATAAAAAACAAACAAATATAGAATACTGAAATATCATTTTGATTTTCATAGTAACGCACTATATATTAATAATTTAGTTGCTAAGACCACCCACTTAGCAACCAATAATAGTGGATTGGATTACGGATTTCTTCCGAAATAACTTTTCATACAAAACAGAATTAACTGAAAATGAATTCAATTCTACTTAAATATGGCTAAGAGTATTAAAAGAATGCATTGGCATAGTGTTCTGATACATTTTAAAAGTTTCAAATGTCTAGCTAGTCGGGAAGTTAGTTAAAAATCGATTGCAAGATTTGTACCGGATAAACAAACACCGGACAAATAAGAATACGAGCTAATAAAAACGTTGTAAAATGATAGATGACGGCATTTTAGGTCTGCCTAAAAAACGTCATTGATGTACACAATCCATTAAAATAAATACATAATTACATACCTAATTATACAAATAAATTTAAGAGAAACAGTAAACAGAGGCCTTCATCCAGCAATGAATTAAGTGGCTGAGACAATAATCTGATTAAGGTACTTAATTCAGTGGTTAAAAAAGCTATAAAGCACTATGTATGTATGTGCTTTATATTATGTTAACAATTGTGAGTTAATTATAACTTAAGTGAACGTTAAATACAATATTATAATATTTCTATGTTTATATGTACCTATTTAACAATTCAATAGGTACATAACAAATCAATGATGCTATGGTGTCAAATCTGAGTGTCATATAAATGTCTCGCGCCCTTTTCGTGGGATATCCGGTTATTAATGGCGGATATTATAGGGATGGTCACGAAAAATACGGAGGCAGCCTTCCGGGTAGTGGCTACAGATTTACATAGCGGATGGCCAGTCATTTTTCATTTTGCAGTTGGCAGAATTTTATCACTTCAGTGTAGGCAATACACAAATGTATTGCTGAAATATTCAGTATGTTGACAGGTGTGAAAATATATACATACTTATTCTGCTTAAAAGTTTAATTTTATAGGTTTACGATAATTGTGAGATTTTTTACCATGTTCGATCCTAAGAATATCATAATATGGACGTCCATAGAGTACATGTTGTACTATCAGATATTTGTTTATTCTATTAGTTTCATACTCTGGATCCAAACACACATTGATAAGCAACATTTGAATTTTTCCAGACTAGTAATTCGAGCCCGGGAACACTTTAGTTGCAAAACTTACCTAACCACCATATTTACTGTCTTTGAATTTTCCAACCTATTCTCTATTTCAAGATATCACTTTCATAGCCGCTCTAAATTCAGAGATAACGCATGTTAAAATTTACCTTTAATTGCAAAACCTACATATTATGTCTATAATTTATAAATTTTGCATAAAACCCATACAACCAATGACATCAGAATCAAAAATGGCCGTTTTCTTTTTTCATACAATTAGGGCCATATCTTAAAATGTTATTGTATGCAGGATACTACAATTACTTTCAAATCAACCTAAATCCATCTGATTCACTTTCAAAACCTACTCAAATCCAAAAAAAATTATCTCAATGACATTAATATGGACGAATCATCTGGAAAATAAAATGACACTCACTTTATTGTCGGGTCTGCCGAATGGAATAATCTGTTCTAACGCCATTACAATAAAGGTGATATTGCTATAAATTCCTGATGCTTTTTGTTGGGTCTGCCGAATGGTTCGGTTCGAACGGGTTCGCTCAAATGAACATTGACATTAGAAACACTGCTCTAACGCCATTACAATAAAGGCCATATTGCTATCAATTCCCGATGCGTGATATCGCATAATGGAAATTGCGTGACGTCTACCTATACATGCGAATTTACTTGCTAGCTACTGTATTGAGTGCGTCGTCCATTAATAATGTTATTGATATAAGTGTATTTTAAATACTAAATAAAAATTTAAAGGTTGTTTCCTCATTAAAAATCCAACAAGAATGGTGATATTATTTATTTCTTCGTTTATTAATTTTAATTTGTCTTATTTTTTATTTTGACGCAGCAGTTTTTTCCTATTTATCAACAATTTGGTTTTTTGAGTGAGGTACGCTTTGATATTGAGGTGCACAAAAATATTATATTATTATATTATATTTAGAGGTAAGAAACATAAACTCATCATTAGGATGATGTATCACCGATCCTGAAAAAAATATTTAATACGGTCAAAAACGCTGGTGGGTTGTACATAATCAGAACGAATCACAGGCTAGCCAACCTGATTAGGAAAGAAAATTATAATATTGCTATTATAAATTATAGAAATTTAGATGGCCATGTTGCGTGGAAGGGATTCAAACATGAATAACCTCCAAAACTAATGAGCAATAGGGCGGCCCAAAAAAATCTAGAATGACTGCCTTCAGGAAGTTTTTGGCAGGACAGGAGCCGGTGGAAGACAATAATTATTGTAGATAAGGTTGAGGGTCCACGCAAAAAAGGTGTTAATATCCACTATATATGTACATAAAACCATTTTTAACATTAACCGTCTAAAGTAGGCGTCTCTTGTGGTGTAGTGCCTAAGGCTGGCTTTCCATTTGGGAGCTCTGGGTTCGATTTCCAGTGAAGACACAATATATTTTTGTGTTTTTCTCAAAGCCTGAGTGTTTTTGATTATTTAAAATTACTTACAACTACTTTGTACGAAAAAACAAGGACATGGTTATTAATAGGCTTAGGATTCTTAGGTATTTAAATTATTTTTTTTTGAGTGGCCCACAACACTAATATCTATCTGTTTCAGAGTATTTTGAAACATTTAAGCCCTATTTGTTAGCACCTATTTTTAAATATTTTTCAATAATTACATATTTTAGTTTTAAGCACATATTTTCACATAAACACAAAATTAATTAACACAATAACCCTTATAAACACAAAGTCACTAAGTAGTGGAGAAAATTCATATTTTAAACAATACTGCTGCTAAAATTAGAAAATGTTCCTGGACCAATCATTGGAATAAAAATAAGTACAAAATTAAATAGTGTTAAACTGGACTTCCAACGTTGCAGAATATTAAAGCTGTTATGGAAAAGCCTCAGATGTTTAAATTTTTTCTACTTCATAAATAGTTTCATTTACATACGCAATAATAACATCTGTAGCACCGAAAGTGGAAAGAAGTTTTTCCACGTATAAAAATTTACTAGGATCAAATCGTCAAAGATTCACTTTCGAAAATTTGAAGCATTATTTTATTATTTATTGTAATAAAGCTTTTTCTATTTGTGAATAAATAATAAATTAAACTGTTGAATTAATATTATATTATTTACTGTAATAGGACTTACTTAAACTTTAGCACCTATTTTTGTTTTTTAGCACATATTATGATATTTTAATAACATATTTTCCAATGATATCTACATATTTTTGGTACCTATTATTCATTTTTAGCACCTACAAATTCTAAGCCTAGTTATTAATAATAATTTTAAAAAATCCACGTAAAGTAACTCTAAAATATATTCATTCACTACCGGTGTAACAATATTATTATAGTAGGTATATAATATATCGTTCTCATATTTTTGAATTTCAAATATAAACATATACCTAACCCACGAAGCGCATTCCGATAGATGTACTGCGACATTGTAAAAACAATAAAATCGCGTCGTAAAAAATCCAGTTTTACATCTCCCATACACATTTCCTGGGCGCGAATGGCGGAGGGCGGGTTTACATATTCCGCCCGCCGAACAATGTCGTCGTCCGCCTACCCCTGAACATTCACGAATACATTTCGCCAAAGTAACTCTTATTATTTTTATTGTCCCGGGTAGTTTTCGCTATGCAACTGACTAGTGACTGAACGAAGTGATGTGAACAGAATATACAGAGATGTCGCTATAAAATACAACGGTGTAGGTACGGTCACGGTTACTATAATGTAGCATCGTCATCTCGGCAACTTTCAATACATACTGGATGAAGGCCTCTTCTTGCTCCTTAGTCTGCCATGTACTTACGGCAAACTTGATTATCTCACCGAGCCATTGGGTATTTAGTCGCCCTTTAGGTCCTTAATATGTCATGTGTACTACTGGATCAGTGGCGCACCCAGGATTTAATATTGGGGGGGGGCCCAAGGAGGAGAATGTAAATTAGTCCTATAGGCTCTTTTTCTTCTTCTCAGCCTAATTTCTCGTTTATCGGTCTTTTGTCTATTGCACTCGGTGTACCTACACCATGGTCCCCACATCCTGAAACGGGCCCTCAGGCTAGGATATTTGGCGGGCCCCCTACCTACCGCTAAGATTAAAGGCAGTGTGAAACACTACATTAACGTTTTTCAAATTGTGTTTTAGTTCAAATTAAGGGTACTTATGCAGTGAATTATCGGCGATTTTTAATACATCTACTTTAATAATGGAGCTGTCGAGTATCGACACGTAATATTACAAGAAAATATTGCACAATCATATAAGTAATTGAAAATGTTCATGGCCATTCGACACGCCGGGCCCCCCACAGTCCGGGCCCCCAGGCTAGAGCCCTGTCAGCCCTCCCCAGCCATGACCTACACCACTCCGGAATTCGGGTGGACACCGAGACTTTTTTGACAGTTCCATTAGGGATTGGGTTTCTAAAAAAACCTGACATTAGTATTTCGAAATTTTTGTGTTAGAAATTAAAATCTAAGAATTTTTTTTTAAAAAAGGTACTGGAGAATTATTACAAATCATTTTTTTGGCGTGTTTTAATTATATTTGTATAAGCCCAAAGGTATAGTTTATTGGCTTTCAATTTCAATGTTTAAAATCATTCTGATAATTTTCATTTTTGGGGGGTGCCAGGGCCCCGTGCCACCCCCCCCCCCCCCTGGGTGCGCCACTGTACTGGATAATCACATTTCTGATGATCTGTCCGTCAAGCAGTTAGGTAAAGGGTAGGTAGGTAGTAGATCTTACTACTTAGGTCACAAGCAAGGTGTACTTTCATGTACATACATTACAATTATTGTATTTACGCTGAATACTATTTTTTTCCAACAGTACTTCTATTTCATTGTTTTTTCGTGTCATGGTGTGAACGTCTTGCATTTTGAATTTATAAAATTGACTATTCTTATATAAATAAATATATTTGAATTAGTATGTACAATAACAATATGAAATGGTATGGAACATGCCTGTTGAGATGCAGTTTTCATGCGTTTATATCGATTTTCAATTGTGCTTATATTAAATTAATAATATGCTAAATATAACTCCCACGATGGCTGCGCGGCTTAAGCGTCGGTCTATGGCGTCGTGGGTCTCAGGTTCGAATCCTGGGTCTGGTAAGTTTTGTTTTTTTTTTTTTCAATTTGTGTACGAGTCAAAGTATGGACCTAACAGGTTGAGCAAGTGGCTGACATCCATTTCTCGTAAAAACAAAATCTGTTAATACAAACCTCCACTATGTGGAGGCCCATATGATCTTATTAGAATCGGACAGGGTCGGAAAAAAGTCATCAAATCTAATAATTTCCAATACCAATAATCTAATGAATATGCCAAATACCTAATGCCATAATTTAAGACTTGTAAAAAGTGAACGATACGCATTTACTTAAGTGTTCTTCTGTATGATTTTATTTTCAGCTTGATAATATGCCGTGACGCAAGAAAGGTTGGGAAACACTGCTTTACATAAACATTGATGCCATCGTCAAAAAATCATTCCCTCACAATATTCAAAGGGTGGATATTTCGCGTTTACCGCTCAAGTTATATGTATTTTTCAGTCCATTGCTCGGTGTATGGGAAACGTTCCAGCCGCACATTTGCCTAACTTTGTTACACTGCTTGTATTTTGCAGATAAAACAGTTTATTCGAACCGATATTTTACCATATTTGTTTGAAGCGTAACATTAACAGTAAAAGAGCTCTTATTTAAGATATTTTAATATACATTACATAGAAAAGCCTCAGAGACATAGGTATGTATTATTTTTTTTTTTAAATACTAAAAAACACTTCAACTGAATGAGATTCAAACACACGTTAAGCTATCGACACAACCCTTTCCTGGAAGTATTATATTCTAATAACTACACTAGCTGTTTTATAAATACGTCAATACATAGCTCTTGTACCATTCTTGTAATTCAAATCAAAGTAATAACATTACAGCATCAGAAGTGTAAACGTTTTAATGTTTAACGTTTCGCTAATATTTAGAAAAAAAGTTGACTGAATAATATATTATACAATAACTAAATATTTCTTCAGTTGATAGCATTGAAAGCATTCACCTATATACATTGATATACATAGTATATCAATGCCTGTATATCAACATATTATATTCTAAACCCGTTCGTTCCATTTTTTTTTAAATAATATAGGTATTCTATTTTATATTTTATAGATTCTATGGATTTTCCAAGTCATATATTTTCATTGAAGTACTTAAAAATTTTGACTAACAAATTCATTATTATAGTACATAAGTACCTACTTCATTTACATTAAATGACTCGTTTCTTCAATTTACAGAGACAGTCAATTATTGATACCAACATATACCTAATATGTTATAAATAAAGTAACTATTTAACCTAAGAATAATGTTCAAAAAAATATTATTGCGTAAGATCAGTGGCGTTCCATTGGGGTAGGAAGATTGTGCATTGCATATGGGCGGCACATTATTTAAGGCGGCGAAGGAAGGACCGAATACAAATACATATAATAACTTTTGAGTTTGAATACCTTTGGATTCAAGTAAGACTTGCTTTAACGCAACGGTGTCTGCATTCTCGTGTGTCTTAACCCTAAGATAGCCAAAAATTAATAAAAACATGAAAGTATGTGGCATTGTAAGTGTGTTTAAGGGCGACACTTTGACTTGGGACGTCACTGCGTAACATAAATAGAAACCGAAAACCATATAAAAGAATTTTGAAGTGTCCATTAGGTAAGTTGCATATTGATGATAGCTTCTTATCACGGTGAAATAATAGAATTCAGAGGTTACCTATTTATAAAAAAAAACTGTTTGTTTGGGTATACTTACGAATATTAAGGTAAAAATACATGTTTTACATTATGTTCATTTCATCAAGGGAAAAACGTTTTTCCAGCCAGCGAGCGAAACGCAGACGAGCGCCGTATTCGGTGGGCGGGTGTGAGGCCGGGTGGCGGGGGCGGGGGGCCGCCCTGTGTAAGATTCGAGCGGCCGTCAGACCCAATTAGAGCCGCAATCGCTCAAGGGGGCGCGGGAGACATCTTGCCTTTTGTTCCAGCCGAACCGCCTACCCCTCTCGGCCCCGCCGCCGCCCTCATGTAAATGCGCCCCCCTACCCCACCTATCACCCCGCGTGGGCCTTTCAATTACTTTGATGCAGTTTTATCGTCGGAGCTTTTTATTTTTTTCCGGTGGCTGGGAGAAAGGTCCATGAATGGAAAGCGCTTTTTGTTTTCGTAGCCAATTTTCATATAAAATATTGTACTACAAGAAAGCCAAATTACATATTTTGCTTAAATTTCAATATTTAATGACACTTAAATAAATATGGGAACAAACATAACTGGCAAATATCATATCATGACCTCAAAATGGAAATGGGAAGGCCACATTAATCGAACAACAGATCTTCCAATGAGATCATCAACAACAATACAATTGACCCTGTCTGATCCTAATAAGATCATATGAGTGGTCTCCACAGAGTTTGTTTGTTTGTTTGTATTAGCAGATTTTCTTTTAACGAGAAATGGATGTTATACAGTTGCTCAATCTATTAAGTCCATACTCTGACTCATGCACAAATTGAAAAACAATATGTGTAGGTACTTGCCAGACCTAGGAACCTGGGACTCACGACGTTATAGGCCGATGCTTAAGCCGCGCGGCCTTCGTGGGCGTCATCAGTGGACAAATGCCTGTTTAATCGATTAGAATAAATTAGATTATAAAATGCGCGATAATATGACAATACAAGCCAAGGACCAAGAAGAGTTACGACTGCAAGGAGAGGCCTCAAATCAGCAGTTGATCGAGAGTGACTGAGATAATTAAATGTAATAAATTACATTTAATCTTACCTACATAATATATTAACCAACTTAGCTGTCAACTATGGATTGGATTAATTAAATAAAACCTATCATGGTTTTTTTCAGTCATAAGTAATATGCGAAAATGTTTTATAAATATATCTAACTATTGTTAAGATAACAGTTTTTCCCATATTATTTTTGAAAAGCCGTACAAAATATATTTTCAAATACATTTTTAAAATATATTTTAAACTGTGCGTCAATGGGTAGAAGTGGCTGTGTGAATCTTATATTACAATAAAATATTGGATTACCTACCTAGTTAATTAAATGCACAATTACTTATACAATATAATTGATAAATAATAAGGTTCATGTCTATTGTCATTATCGAATCATAGTTTAATGATTAAATTTTATGATATTTGGTCGGTAATTTTTCCACATTTAAATATTTTATTATAAGTAGATATTAAAACACTAATGTTTTTTTTTTTAATAAAATTGTTAAATATTAACATTTTGTAGTTTTTTAACGTACACCATATATTATAAATATCAAAATATAAATAACCGTAGCACAATCGTAGCGTAACCGTAGCATAAGCGTAGATCAATTCTACGGAAAGCTTTGTAGTAAATTATTGCTGTACCGTGCATCAACATCAAGATATTTCTCAATTATATACTATTTGAATTTCGCTACGTTCGCTACCTACGTTTTCAACGATTCAGATGTATTGAGGTGACATTCCAATGTTAAACATTTAAATACCAATGTTCTGGTAGAACTTAATTCCAAGAGTGTGTTAAGGTATATACCTAGTAGTCTCATTCTAATGAAGTTATAATAAAATCAAGTATATTTATTTTCATTTTGAAACATTTTTTATCTCAGCACATACATATTTATATGCATTTCAAATGATGCATGCACGGAAATTTTTAAATTTCAATTGTATTTTTAATATTGTTATCATTCTATAATGTATCTTTAAATCTACGTTTTCTAGAAAAATGTCGAATACCTACCTACCATCCAAAACATTTGTACGTACCTACTTATCTAAAAAATACAATTTCAGACATACTTAGTAAATTTTGAAATATCACTCTTTTATTTGTTCACTGTTATTAGATTAAGCAATGGATTGTCAAAAGTTAGAAAAGACTAAATTTTATTCACTATAAATTGTCAAATCAGTTTTCAAATAAATTTTGTTGGCGATTCATTCTAGGTGTGGTATTCTTTCAATTATTATGGGTAACATGTCAATTATTTTGAGCGAATATTTTGTATATTTAACGACGTATATCTATTGGTTTTTGCATGGCTAAAGCATGATTAGTTATTAGGAAAAAAAGAAATCCTAAAACCGAATAATAAACAACTTTCATCATAACCTTTTGTTATATTTTTTAAATCATAATTAATTCAATTTTCTTCGTAATATTTTTGTCTATAAGTACCAAATAATAAGACATGTATTTAATTTACAACATAATGCTTGAAACTGTCTGCCTAATATTATGACAAATCGTGTATCATAATAATAAAACACTTTTTTCTTTAAATTATAATTTAATTTATATAACTCAGATATATTTTTTATAATCCTATTATACTTGGAATAATTTTAAATTAATTACCAACTTAAAAACCTTTTTACTTCATAAGTTTTTTGAATATGTAATCTATTCTAAAATAAATAACACTCATCTCCTGATAAATATACATGAAAAACATAAATAATGTTGACATGATATTATGATAATATCCAATCATCTTTTACTAACGTATATAAAATTTATAAATGGCATACCTAACACTCTTTTCCACATGAAAATTTTTCATAACTATTATACTTTTATTTAAAATTATTTGAATACCACAAATCTTATTTATGATAATATTATTTAGGTTTCAGAAATGTATTCACATTTGATATCAGAACAAAAATATTCTTAAGTGAATATTGTAATGCGATAAAAAGGTACAATTTACATCTAATTATTTCAATAACTTTACTATCATATGCGGTTATCAGGTTATCCAACTAATTAAAAAAAGGTCTTATTATACATAGCAGATTAAACAAAGTGTTGATTTATTTATTTGGTAGTTATCTTATTTATGTGTTTATTTATTTACTTTAACAGCACTTAGGAACTTAGATAAAAAAAACCATACGATTTTTTTGTTCGCTATTTATTCAACGGCGGCAATTTTGAATTGATTTGACTCAATTGATTTCTCGGAAGATTAGTTCAAACCAGTCAGACATTTATTAAATTATACCAAAATCTTAATAAGTTGTGTATTTCCCACAAAATTAGTATAAAATAATAGCCAAAACATAACGGAATCCTTGCAACTACCATGAAAGAAGCCTATAACATTATCACCCAAACAGATAGGTACCTACATGTATACAAAAAATAAACAACTAAGGTCAATGTGTATCATCACGGTTATCTTATATAATAATTATTTTTAATGACAGAATGTGATTCTAGGAAATAGACACATTATTAAGATACTAAAAAATCACTAAATCAGTAAGTATACGCAATCGGTTGGATTGTAAGTTGAGCCAAAAAGTAGATAATTTTAATTTTCTTCATATGTACGTACGACGTTTACATAGTAAAGGATTAAGGTCATTATACATATAAGATTGTAATACATACTATATGTATAACAGTGCTCGAAATGGACAATTCTACGAACCGGAGCGCTGCATAACCTTCAAAAAAATATCAAAGAGTGTTCGATTTTTTGTTGCAATCTTAAACCGATGAAAGAAATAAAAACAATCTTTGAACTTTTGACATTCACAGCATTATAATCAAGTTATGAGTATGAATACTTAAATTTTTTCCACGTGGTAACTTTGATAATTGTATCTATTTACATCATTTATTTTCCGCCCCGGCACTATTGAACAGTGCCATTATCTGCATACTTTTTTATCATACGTATGGCATCACAAGTCCTGAAATGTTGTTATACCATATTAATTTAAATATCTAACTTAACCGTTTTATGGGCAAAGAAATTACAAGAGCATAGATAAATTCTTTTTTATCGACCATGTCCGATCCTAATAAGATCATATGGGCCTCCACAGAGTAGAGGTTTGTATTAACAGATTTTTTTTGTTTTTACGAGAAATGGATCTCAACCACTTGCCCTACCTATTAGGTACATACTCTGATACACAATATGTGTACTTGCCAGACCCAGGATTCGAACCTGGGACCAACGACACTATAGGCCGACACTTAAGCCGCGCGACCATCGTGGGTGTTGTATATTTAAGATTTTGTAAATATGATATAAAAGATATTAAGTAAATTCTCTCCTAAAAATACACTTACTAAAAGTATCATATATTTAAAATTAATAATCATTATACATAAATACATTTGTAACCAGTGTAACATGCAAGAAAGCTTCTCTTTGTCAATATTGTCAATTGTTATTGTAATTGAACATGTGCTAAGCGAAATAATTTGTTCCCGAATTTCAAGGTATTATAAATTTTAATACGTTGGAACGTCATTCATACAGTATATTTTTATATTGGATTAATCTTGAACAACAAACAAATTAATTCACAACTTAACATTACCTGTTGTATTAACTGTTGTACTGTATTTTGTAAATAATACACATATTTTAAAATCTTGGCTTTATTGAATTTACACAATGCAATGAAACCGAGATTTTGAGCCGAGTTATAGACTAATTGTTTTCAATAAAAAATGAACAATACTGTCCAGATTGACCACGTGGAGGTATAAGCATATTCCTTACCAGGAAAGGAATACTGTAGGATAAGGGCGTTAGTGGAGAGAGGAGGGATCCAAGCAATACATTATTAATTATTACAATTACATATTATTATGTGTGTGCATTCATAATTATTATACATATTTATATATAGATAGATAGTATGTATACATTTATATATTTACTACAAGGTTTACGTATTGACACGTTGATAAACAATCATTAAGAAAAATAAGAAATGCATATCCGCATTGGTTTGTTTAATTTTTACAATAATTTCCACAGGAGGTCGTACGTTTTGTCATCTTTCAATTCTCTTTTTCGACTTGCCGTGTCATCCGCTGAATGCCGACCTTTAGTTAACCATGACCGAACATATTTTTTAGGATTAAATTGCCTCAATGGCGGACCTACACTATTTATAAATAACAACGTAGCACACGTTTTAATATTAAGACATGATCTTGGTGGTGTCATTATCTCATTTAAAGCGCTAAAATTTCTTTCGCATTCAGCTGTTGATATTGGGATCGTCGCTATAGCTTTAAGGAGAGGTTTCAAATCTTCTGGAGTTTTATTAGAATCATCACACATTTAAAAAAAAAAACCTAAAACCGCGTTTAATATCTAATTCATTTAAATGAAATTGATGGCATAATCTGATAATGTTATCCTCTCCATATCGTATGTCCACGCCGTCATCATCTGATTTGCGATAATTATTACGATCCAGTACTTGTATACTCTCTAATAAATTGTTATATAGATTAATGTTTTCTTGGTGAATGTTTGCGTTTCGACTGACATGCGATGAACTTGTAATCATTCGATTTCTTAAGTTATTGGCTAGACTTCTATATAATTGAGAAACATTAATGGCTTTAACCTTACCTTCCTGAATAATTAGTCCTTTGTATATCTTTTCATCTATGGCTCTAAGAGCGTCTAATAATTTTAGACCGGGATCATTTGCCATCGAATCAAGGACACGAATGGTGGTTTTAATCGCTTTATCAGCATCAACTAGTGTAATATTACGCCTTTGAAGATAATTCGATAAGAAACCTAATTCATCTAGTGCATCTGACATTGTATTTAAATTTCGAACAAATTCCACACCTGTTAACATTTTTCCAAGGCCACTATATTTGCATCGTTCTGATTCATCCCTAGTATTATCTTCGGATGCTTTATTAAAATGATCGTATAGTGCCGAATAATTATTAATAACGGCATTTACTGTAAGCATACTTGAAACCACCCACCGCACTGATAAAACTCTTCCAATTTTTAATAACTGGGTTTCTAGTGAATTGGCCGCTTGTCTCTTGGGAATATTTTTCAATAGTTTCGGTTGGAACTTTTCGATCATCTAATTTTTTTTTATGTGCAGATATATTAGTTTCTTGTGTAATGTTATTGCCTGCTGGGATTTTTAATCAAATTTTTAAGAGAACCCATTTTCTTTAAAATGTAACTTACATATATATAAAACAGTTAACATTTTAAATTGAAACACAAAACTTACCAGAATGTAGCGACGTCAGCATAAAAATAATTATTATAAACTTATAAACAATCAAATAAAATGACCTACTTTTAGTTAAATTGAAGTAGGTATGCAAGTACCTATACAAAATACATACAAAAAAGGTATAACATGACATATGGTATATAATTTAATAGATAATCACACGACACAACACTTAAATATAGGTATTACCTATAACCGCAATGAATAATTTAAATTATAAAATAAAATTAATGTTTTTGTCTGGAAATTTATTAATTGGTGAATTATTAAAAGTGGTATGAACTCGCCAAAGGGAAAAACAAAACTTTATTAACAATTACATATTTAATTTGAAATATTTCAACCCCTTAAAAACATGTAGGTTATTTAGGGAAAACTTTTTACTATTTACTACAAAGGCTTTTGTCAGGGCACACATTTTGTCGGTAATAAAATAATTTAGCGAACTCATCTGCGAAGGTCTAACTACCTAGTTAGGTTTTTTCATGTATGCAATATTTATTTAGTTTACACTTTACAGCTTTAGTGTCTTTAGACAATGCATTTCGCCCGGTCGCCCGGAAGAATACGTAGAAGGTGAACACAAAATTTATGACATGCATTTGTTTTTTTAACACGCACGCTCTTAATATTTCGGTGCGTACCAAATTCTTTTTAAAAATGCAATGTTTTTTCTGTGACTATAAATGGAAACAATTGAGAGAAATTTTACAATTCTCTCCAGTACATATGCTCGTGTTTTAAAACAATCTTTTTTGAAGCCCAGTTTTATATTGTCTTGAAAAAATAATATTTTGTTGTTTACCCACCGTTTAAAACAATTTCGGACATTCTTGAGTACGTAATATGTACGGGTCATAGAAAATTCAGTGGTTGTAAACCAGTAAAATTATTTTTTAATAAAAATTAATTTTCGTCAATTTTAAATCTGACCCGGAACGTAATAATATTAAGTATGACGCTTGAGGATTTTACTAGACGACTCGCTGTCCGTCGGATATTTTACGAACCGGTACGCCATTTTCGAATTTTTAACGAACAGGAACGCCATCCTCGGAAATCCCACGAACAGGAACGGCGCTCCGGGGCGTTCCGCTCCATTCCGAGCGCTGATGTATAATCAGACAATATTTGAAATAACGGAATTGTATTGTATTTTTAAAATGGTTGAGTGGATACTTACGTTGTAAGTTAATTGGCGGGAATATGGGCGGCCGATGAGCATCAGGAAGAGGTCTTGCACAGTGGGCCGGAGCATGGGCTGGCGCTGGCTGACCATATCCCCTGGAGTAGGACCTGTAGGCCTGCGACACCTGGGCGCAGGAGGCCAGCTCCCCGGCGTACCCGCAGCCCGCGAGGTCGCCACCCTCGAAGCCAGCGGGGCTGAGCACGCCATAGGAGTACTCCATGCCGCCCCACCCGGCGTCTCCACCTCCCCCGCCCCCGGGCCCCCAGGGGAAAATGGTTGCGGTGCCTCCTGCCGCCTGCAGATTTCTGCCTGCCCCGACGGCCGTCCTTCGCACCGACGCTATTTTCACGCTAAAGGTGCGCTCCTTGGCTTTTCACAATAGTACGGAAGTACTAATTATCTCCTATTAAACTGTATTTAATACTTTATTATATTAATATGTTTAATTACAATTACTTAGGAAAACTGAGTCACTTTCGAACACCTTGTTTTTTTCTTCGAAAAATAATTTAGGTATAAATGTTTTAGTCGCGAAACTTTCTTTAATATTTTATTTTAATATTAATATTTATTAATGGTAAATTTACTTGACAAATTAAATGTTTTTCACTGTAATATTCTTAAGTCACAAAACTATGTTTATTATATTATTATATGAAATACATCTTTATCAATGTATGTATAATGAGCGGTTTGATAGTATAGTAAATTAAAAATACTTCTTTTGCATCTATATCCTCTGAATCAAATTAGTTATATCAGTTAACTAATATTTTCTTTCCAATGTTTACACAACTTGATTAATAAAAAATCAATAATAATTTGAATAATAATTTATCTACGATTTTAAGCTGGTATACTTGTTATTTTATAAGTATCTATCTATCAATCGCAACTAAAAAGCTTGCAGTTTTCAAATGCCTTTATTTTCTTTTGGACGGGTAATTTTAACAGCTTTTATTATATTATGATGCTTTTGAAAAACGTTGGTCTATTATAACTCACATATTTTTTTAATGATAATTTGTTAGTTTTTATTTACGTTGAAGGGTTGTCTATGACGCTTATTAGTCCACAATATTATCGAGGAATTGTTCTCATTATTTCATTGTCAAAATAAAACGTCGAAAAATAGATAGTAAATAAATCGAAGTCTTTTTATCGGGCAACATTATAATAATTGCGATACAATCAGCCCGACCGGAAATGAGTAGGTCGCGGGACAGGTAGCGTCGGGCGCAAGAGCGAGGCGAAAGGGGGACCAAATCGAATCATAAAATTAATCGAACGTCGGCAGGACGCGAAGACGCCGCGTTAATTCAATAACCCCGCGATATATCGAATTAGCCGCGAGACTTTGCGACGGTATAGAGTAAGACCGGGCACGGCGCCGCTCCGCAATCAAATGATAAGCCTAATTCAATAAGGGCTAGGGTAGGGTAAAGGCGGGGCTCTCGCATCCCCGACACCCCCCGTTCGGCCAATGGGGACGCGGCACCCCGGGCGAAATGCATGCTGATTGGTGTATCGCATCGCGAACTACCCCCGCCAGAGTTTTCCGAGTGCAAGGGAGGTTTTGGGGTGATTTTGTGTAGCGACGTTTGAAAGGTGACGGCTGATGCACGCTACGGGCCTACGACTTCTACGTCGCCTCTACGAATTTTTGTTTTGGGGTTTTCCAGTCATTGGGATCGTGAAATGTTTTGGTTTTGACGATTCCTATCAATTTTTTTCCAACTACTCTTAATTACTTTATTAATATTTCTAAGTTTTAATTTAATAAATAATATTCCATTTATCATGTATCTGATTTTATTTGGTGGTTTATGAAAAACTAAAGTCGGCAGTGGATATTAATAATAGATAAACAATATATTAACATTTAGTTATTTAATTTTAGTATACCTATATGTGTTATTATTATTAAACAATAATTAACAATTATGGCTTTACTGATAAGTACCCACTAATATTTTAATCTTGCTTATATAAGGTGGGCATATTTTCAATCAACATTAAATATCATTTTCTGACAGTCAGTAGGCCCATTTAGTATATTTATGTAATATGTAACTAAATCATTAATTTTCGTTTCGTTGACATGACGCACTTTAATGCTTATTATGGATACAGACGAAACTATTGAAAATAACAATATATTCTTTAATACGTGTTGAAGTTTACCATATATTTTGCCACACTTAACAATTATACTATCACTACAACCACACCCATAAGTTAACTCATTTTTATTATTTCTATGTTCCCTGGTGGATACCTTTATACAGGATTATCTATCGAAGTGGCAATACTTAACATTAAATCAAAACAAAACGAATTTTTGGCGATGGAAAATTGATTTCGATGGAAATTAATTTTATACTCAAATTTTATTTTAATATGCAAAAATGTATTTAATGACTGAGTATATGACATTTTCAGCCGTTACGTATTAGCTTTTGTGAATTTTTAATATTGCGTGCTCTTCTCTCCCATGGGTACTCTTAACTTATAGTCATGAAAATTCAGTCGATGCACATTTGAGTACATGGCGACCTCAGTCTTGGGTAACTGCTCTTGAGACATTCCCAGTTATAAACAAATATACTTCACATCCAAACGTAGGATCCTGTGATACGCCCGATTAAGACCGCATGTGGTACGGGGCGGGTGCGGTTTGGTAGGGCTATTAACTTAAATGTCAGTTGTAAGTATATTATACAGTATCTAAATTAGTAGTTATATATTGATTATTTAATCTAATACCTACGTATATAATAGTTCTAAATCAAGTATTTTCAATTGATACCATTAAAGCAGTGACGTCACTAGATAAAATGCCGCCAATAGGCAGCGCCAAAATGCCACCATATTTTTTTATACATTATTTTTATCATCAAAACATGAGTCCAATATCTAAGAGATGTGTTGTATGGATACATTACAAACAAAATATCAGACTAATTATTCGCAAATTTGCACTTGTCGTTTCTGGTCACCAAGGACGTCGAAGGGCAACGGAAGTAAACTAGATTTCGCGAACCCGAAAAAACCAGTGAGCTGAATTCTTTAATGGAAAGATATTTTCGTTATTACTAAGTTTACGGAGCTATTTCTATATATTCCGAATGATTTTCCTCGATTCGCCGCCCTTCGAATAACTGCCGCCCCCAAGCGACGCTCAATCTGCCTACCCCCACTGGATTGCGGGCATTAAAGTTACTAAAACCTCCTGCAATACATTAAATTAATATGTTGACTGTTTAAAAATAATGATTTTATTACACTACTAAGATATGTACATCTAATCATTCAATGAAATTTAATATTTTAATAATGCGTTTCCCACGACTTAACATCTCGGGCGATTAAAGGCATAAAAATTGCAATGGGTATGTATGTTGCAAACAACAGTTCGTTATTCATAATATCGTTATAATATTATGGAAGTAGGGAGGAAGCTAGTTCCCACAACCCATAGGGGAGACATTTATTCAGTTGTATCCCAAAGGATTTCACTATCAACCGTGCACTCAAATTGAAATTCATAAGCTTTTTTAATCAGTAGTCTGAATATTTAAAGAATTAAATTGATATTAAAAAATCATTGTTACATACTTAATATAAACAATAATAGGTATATAATTCCGTTTACATAATATATAAAATTCTTAAATCAAAGTGGTTCGACAAAATATAAGTTTTCGCGGTATTATTTCTATTTGGTACTTTCTACATCAAAGTTTCTCTTAAAGCTACCCATGAGAATGCAGCGAGCTCAAAGCATTGAAGTAGAAACGAGATGTAAGTATGTGCATATAAAAAAGATGTCATTTCAGTATCGCTTGACTAATCCGCACATGGTGGAATATATTTATTTTTCAATCACTTTACGCGTTTGCCAATAATTATAAGACGAAAGCTTTTAAATTAAATAATTCAAATATACAGTAGGTAGGTAATAAAAAATATTAGCTCGATCACTAGTCGAAAAAAACAATCAGGACTGGTTTTATTCAATTAAACTGATTAGTGGGAGAAGGACCAAGTGGATTGTAATGGTAATGATGTAAAAGAGTTATGTTTGTTATGTAGGTACATACTCACTAAACTGTAAACTGCTAGACTTACGTTATCTTAAAATATAGCTGTATTGAATTCAACCACAATTATGTAGTATTATAAATTTTTATAGTGAAAAGTTGCATGTTCGTATGTTGGTAAAGAAATAAAAGTAATGTGAGACATAAAAGGTGAAATATAGAAAAAATGGCAATGCTAAATACTGTAGAATGTAGATGAAAAAAACATTTAAATTAGGAAGTTAACGCGAAAAAAGCGAAAATCTAATTAAAACAAATGAAAAAGTAGAGACATGGTATTTACTAATCAAACTCATGATCAATGTTCGCAAAGACAGAAAAATTATAAAAATTATATATAGTATATGGATACTCATCTTTATGTCCTTTGATATACTGATTCTATAAAAATTCTAAATGAAGCTACTTGTCATACTGAATTTAAAATTGGATGCCGTCCGAGCGGCAACCGTCAAGGTAAACTGTTTATCAAAAAAATCCGTTCATCTTTGCAGTCATGGTTAAAGTGACCGAATTAAATTAATATAAAGCCCTTCTCACCAGCCGCAGCCTTGCACTTGGTGAAAAAAATTAAATCAGTATTGTGTCTTTTTCATTTGTTAATTGCTAATCCCTATACCTATTTTTTGTTTAGGTATATTTGCAACGTGACAAAATCTCTTCTGAACGTAAATTATGTAATGATAAATGATATGAAATGAAAATTGTCGCATATGAAATTGCCTTTTTAAAAATGTTCATTAGGTAAAAAGTCAATCTCGCAAAAATTTTCTTGCTCTAAAATAGTTTAGCTATATTTTAAATTGCTTCCAGGCATTACTTTCAAGCTGATATCATAAATAATAATTAACATCGCAGGAGGAAACTAACATTATATTCTAATTTAATTTCAATTGTCGACTGTAGGTAAAAAGTTATATTTTTGACAGAATATGAAATATTTTTAGAGCCTCTAGACTCTAGACCCGTATCATATATGCCGAGGGTTCCATTTACAATCACTTTACACAATTATTAATATTTAAAACTAATCTTATTTGTATTATTAAATTATTGAAAGTTCAATATTTCACAGTATCCCATGTCATCGTTTGACGTGGATACAATATTTCGCCAAGGTTTTACAGACTTGGTGATTCTTTTTGTTTGCTCCAGTTGCAAGGAGTTAGTCGAGGACAAAGTTTTGAGCTGTCAGAAGTGACTGACGCAGCACCTGCGACATAATGTATTGCCAACAACCCGGATCACCCATCCACACTTCAACAATAAACCCATAACTTTACTTACCTCATTCCACCATTTTGGTTACTATAAAGTCATAGATTTTATAAATTTTCTCAGTAGGTTAATTGTGTTATTAGAATTTTTGTTCAATTTCAGCTAATTTATTTCAACAAATCATGGGCTTTAATTATTAAAACAATACATTCATAATATGGCATTAATATATTATATTTTTAAATAACATGTCAATTAATAATATAGCATAATATAGGAAAAACTTTTATAAAAATGAGGAGTCTACAAGTCTCTAGTTTAAGAAAGTGTTTTTAACAACGTTGGTCTAAACCAGCGATACTCAACCTGCGGCCCTTTAAGCTTTTACGTGCGGCCTGAAACACATTTATTATCAGGAATTTCGTATATCTTGAGATTCGTTTCGACTTTGACACACAGATAGTGACACCCGAAGAGAATTGTCATTATGGTCCATATCAGATCTGGTAAAAGAGTGTTGCTATTGCACATGATTAATTTAAAAACACGCATAATTTTTAAAATCTCAAAAATGTTTTGTAAAAAAGGGGGGATTTCATGATTTTTTTCGTCACACCAGTAGTGATGCGGCCCGCGTTACTTTACAAATATATGTATTTGGCCCGAAGAAAAAAAAGGTTGAGTATCATTGGTCTAAACTTACCCTCTTAAAACTGAAATATTATATCATCATAATACAAAACACTTTGGTTGTATATATAGGTATAGGAAGTGTGAAGTGCCTTCCCAATTGCGATCTCCAATATCAGTTTTACATTAGGAGACCAAGAAACTAATACGCCCGATTCCTTAGATATTCTTCAGACACACCTATCAATACTGACAGAATAACAAAGCTTCCATGTATACCACACAAGAGTTAGGTAGTCAAACAAAGATCTCTGATAACTTTTAAACTGTAGTATTTCTTTACAATATAACTAATAAAAATACACGCAACTCTAAGTACTCATGTCATGTTTATTTTAAATATTTTTAATAGCAAAATGACCATTGAATAATGTGTTTCGAAAACGTTACAATTGTGTTTTAGATAAAATAGTGAAAACAATGTCTTACTAAAATAAACAGTTTTTGTGTAAAATATATTATTTTATAGTAAGTTTTAACAGTTGTCTTCAAAAAACTACAAAAAAGTTTCATTACATTTGTGTATTTATGTAATATGAAGATTTTTGCAACTTACGTCACTCTTTTTTAAAATGTGACTTGTAACATTTTTGAAATACAGCATTCATTTAGAGTAGAGATCATCTTATTTTTTTAAAGATGAATGGTTGTTAACCTTCGTTTTACCTATTTATCTAAAAAATAGCAACAAATTAAATTGCCAGATCTGTATTTAAATCTTGCAAACCTTGGCTAGATATACGCTTTTTTACTTATAAGTACATATTAAATTACATTTTTTTTAATATGCATTATTTATGATTTTAAAGCATTTTGAAATACAATGCAAGCCTTATATTCTAAGATTAAAATATTGTATGCGTGTGCTATATTGATTAAGTGTTGTGTTCGGTATAATATCTGATCGTAATTATGCTAATAAAACTCAAAGTTCAGTCAAAAAAGTACCGGACATCGTCGTTAATTTTTTACAACCACGTATCTCAAAAAACACAACTTCTCAGGAGAGGCAAAAAACAACTTTATTCTCTCAGTTTCTAATTCAGAAATAAATTTTCTTCTATTAAATATCCATTTACTATAGTTATTTTCATGAAAAAAATGTTGTGTTTTTTCAATCTATCGTACTACACTTTCGACCGATCAGTCATATTGTCGAAGGAACGAGAATGCGTTTCAACTTTACTGTGAATCATTCCACAATATTACTGCAGTAAACACGTATCTTGACTTGCGAGAAACAACTTCAGTATAATCATTTGGTCGGAGTTCAGTATTATGTGAACTTACAAATATGTATCTCAAGATACGAGTTTATAGTATTTATATAAGTCTTTTATTGTGATTCAATTTTTTTGTAATTGCTTAAATGTATTATGTTATAAAGTATATTTTGAAATACTTGTTAGTGGTATATGTGCGTATTCAAATTTTGAATGCATTATTGCATGCACTGCAATGCACTCAATGCACTCAAAATTGACAAAAATTGAGATACGTGTTTGTAGACAATTACTGAAGACATCACTAGTAAGCGTAAACTTTTTATTGTCCCCTAAGGATTAATTAGATGCCTACTCGATTTTCATCTTGAACCCCAACTGGCAAGTAGCAACCCGAATTGAAGAGATACTGAAAAAGCAGGCTGCACAACACTGCGAATCCAATCGTCGAGATGGCTCCGGCGGACGTCGCTCGACGTCTCGCAGATGTCTGCCGGAAAACTAAAGTGCCAATAAAACCGAACGCTGAAAAACACACCCTTCGCGACTGTAAACCCATAGACACTTAGCTGACTTAACGTCTGGCAAGACCGGGGCAATGTTTTGTTGCAAGATAATCGTTAAACAGTCAACAACTTTGGTCTGGTAACATTATGTATTTACGTAATTAAAACTTTAAATTAATTAATTTTAGAATTGCAACTAGTTAAAATAAATATGAACACATCTCACTTTCTCACCTATATTAAAATCAGTGACGTCTCGTGGGTATGCATAGTGTTACGACTGGTGTGTAGCAAATCCAATAATCAACAATAATTACTTAAGTACAGATAAGTATTTATTTTTTAAATATTTCGATTATAGCGTATTACAATATTTATAAGCATAATTTTATAAATGCAGTCGGCATCTGGCTTATAAAAGACAGGAGCTGTAAGTAATAGATATATGTAGTCACACTATAATCAAAATTAAATCAATAAATGCCCCCCACCGTTATAAAATAATAATTTTTTAGATATTATATTACGGATATTTTTTTCAAAGTTGATCTCCCCCCCCCCCCCCCCCTCCTCCATATTCTATTTTTTTGTGTGCACGCTTATAAACTACAATTCCTTCAACAATAGTGGACATATTAATACGTACATTCACTAGGTAAATTCAATACTGACAATAACCGAAGGCATGAGTCACTAACAAATTTGATGGCTTTCTTGCAAAAACCTTTGATTGGTAGATTTTTTAGATTCAATTTTTAAAAAATATATGTACAAACATCGGTAGCAGTAGCATGCGGCCTATAGATGAGACGCATCACTAAATGTCTCTGACTAGCTGTTTTGATAAATTAATCCAAGTATTTTGAAAAGCATCCCTCCGAAGTCAACGCACGTCAATGATAAGTAGTGAATCCAATCCCGAGCCAAAATTCTGATCCCGAGATTTCTGAATTACAATTTGACAATCCCGGGATCGGCATTTTTTTTCATTGTTAATATAAAAAAATTATATTTACAAATAACATTTATAAAATCGGTCAAAAATAAATCTAGAATAAATAAATCTATACTATTTAAGACATTTATTGTTAATATTGTATACGTTCAATCTTGGAAATACATACGTTTAATGGAGTAAATAATATTGTAATATAAATAATAATGTAAATTTAATATGATATTGCTGTTTCTGATATTAAAGACTTAATGAATGGGTTAGCGAGATTTAAATTAGTAAAGCAAATCATGGTGTACTTATGGCCTTTCCGCTTCATAAATCTAATTAGTGAGCCAAATATGAAACTGCCGTAAAACGTATGAGATCATGGTGGAATTACTTTGTTAATAGTGCGAAGCATTGTTTTTTCCAATCTTTCTCATTCTTATTAATTTATGTGAAAAAATAAAATGAATCGGCAACTTACACATGGGTATAAATCAAACTTCATTCAAACTCAGTTTATTTCTAATGTAGTTATTTGTTATTAAAAGTATTTTTTCTGTTATATTTTCGTTTTTATTTTATTTTCCATAAAAATTGATAAAAAAAATCAATTCCGAATGTTTCGGGATTATGTTTATCAATCCCGGGATTCATAGGTATCGAAAATAGTTCGGGATCCCGGGATTGGAATCCTTACTGATAAGTAAATAAACTAAACCTATAAGTTTTCGCTATTTTTTAACGAAGCGAGCGCCTCATATTCTACGTAAAATCACCACCGAAAATTGATTATTAAAATTTAGCTCAAAGCATTGAATGAACCCGTGCAACATATCCTAACAAATGCACTGTTTGAAAAATGAATATAATATGGAACAAGTGTCGAGTATTCTAGCTTCTTCTCCACTGTGGATATTGAGCTATATATAGATCTAGCTATATTATGTTTATGTTAGTCATGTTCTACAGTTGCAAATACATGTCCAATCACGAAATGTGATTACCAAGTATTCACCTAATCAAATTATTGCACCAAATTTTCCGATCATGACGTCGCACACGTGCTCTGAGCACAAGGTCACGTGTCCCACGCAGCGTCACATCACCCCCTGCGGCCCCTGAATCCCACCCCAAATTTATTTTGTGACGACTCATAAAACAGTAAACGCACTTACAAAAACACACTTGCAAAAATGATATAATGCGATCAGTTTCACTGGAGGCTAAACCCAAGGGAATAATGAATCACAAAAATTATCAGTGTCTCGTATTATTTTAATGTGAGAATTTTTAACACAAAAATATTATACTAGGAAATTATTTTTACTGTCCATACACAGCGATAATTTTATTTGATACAGATTATGCAATCGATTCTTCGGAAAATTTAAAAGGGGGTCTTGAAACAGTTAAAACCAGTCATCAAAGTCCTAGAACGAACATCAAAAGAGCCTATAACGTAACCACTAAAACAGCAAACTTTTACAAATAAAATAAAGTACCTTATGACTTTGTGTCATAACTACCGTCATCTTCAATCATATATATTTTTATTTACATTATATGAATCTGGGAAAGAGATGCGTTGATATTATTTTTAAGTACCCACGTTGTTAGTTGGAACTTATGGTTTTCATTTTATTTTTATTGTGGGGGTATTAGCCAGTGCCTCGAGTCTCCCACGCCAATATCCATACATAGTTTTTACAACATATCTCCCAAGTATGTTGAATAATATTATAATGGGAAAGTAAAGTATATAATGTTACATTTTTTTTTCTGCTGATAGGTTTATGGCTTGAAACAACTATCATGTTCTGGCTTCGATTTCATAGCGGTGAAAGTATGCCGTGTAAGTAAATTTAATGAAAGCGGGGGTCAGGGCTATAGGTGTACATATGAAAGAGTGTGGTTGATCATCAATAAGATCATGATATAATAAATTATTGTAAGAAATTTGTTTCACACCATTTAATCTTATTCCGAGATGCATAGAATAGCAAGTTATGTTAAAATACAGTCAAAGTTATGTGTATATTATAGCAAAATAGAATGACAGCTAAAATAAACTCTTAATTAGTGACGTCACATCATTTTCAACCATCATATAAATAAATCAATCGTTACTTTATCAGAGATTAACTGAATCAATTGACGTATTGCGTATGCAGTATACTCACCTTACATATACCTAGTACGGTATATTGGATTCGTATATTTTTATTGACATGGCAAGTTATTCGGATATCATGCTAAGATATCATTATGTTTACAAAAGTAAATGTCAATGTTTTTAATTACAAATAATAAGAACGCATTTAATACTGCTAGTTTTTGTATTTAATTGATACTAAAAACATTTCAAACTATCGCAAAGTTAGATTTTCGGTTTTGCGTGGATACTTGTTACTTCTCTACTTTATAAATCACCATTACTGTGGAACCGGTAGGCGGTTAGAAAATTTTACTACTGACAGAGATACAAGAGTGGGCGGTAGGTATAAAAAGGTTGACTACCCCTGGTGTAGATTATGATTTTATGTATTATTTAAATTTTTGATTTTATAATATATTTAAATTCTAAAACAAAGGATAAATTTTCCATTACTCCAATAACCACAACACAATATGACCATATATGACTTAACGCACGTTCTAATTCTCATTTTCCGAATAGATTTGATCAAAGAGTATGTTAGACATTAAGAACACGAATGTGAAGGGAAGACGGTGTGCTATTAACATCCCCTCAAGATTTATGGCCAGAATCTTAATTATTGTTTTAGGGTAAACTTTGAGACATTTAGTTAATTGTTATGTGGAATTATTCTGGGGCTTAAGCTAAAATTAATTTCACCAAATTGATGGTGATTTCGCAAAATAATGTTAAACCGTGACTGTTTTACAGTAAATGAACATATGAAAAACTATAATATATATCTATGAATATAAAATATAAGCAAAAGGTTTTTTGATATAATATGCTGAGTGTGCTATATTTCATACAGTTTTTCCAAAGAGTTTGAGTCTCATAAATTACTATGAACTTTTTGTGTGATTTTTAATTTTAACAATTTATATATTATGATATGCACTTTTTTTCATCTATATATTCTAATTAATGATCGTTGGGTGTAGTTATAGTTATAGATGTTTCTTTATGTGACTACTTTGGTTCCAGTACTTGTCGAACTAAGTATTCGTCTTGTCTGGGTTGGCCTATTTTATTCATTTATTATCAAACGGGTATGGAGAAAGCAACCAGAGAGGCCAGAGATTAACACTTTGGAGGAGGCCTTCACCCGAAGAGGGGTTCTTACAAACCAAACAAACTAATTACATACCATTGTTCAATTTATAAACATTATCTAATAGTATTATGTACAAAAATAAAAAATAATAATAATTAATATTATATAAACTAGAAAATAAGTAGATAATACAACCATAGATAGATATATATACATAATAGATATATTCATAGGTTATATATATATTCATTAGATATAGTCATTTACTTTTGTTTGTAAGAAATAAAACGGCTTCCACATACATTTGCGAATCATTGTTTTCAAACATAATTTTAATAGAATCAAAATATAGATCTCATCTCTTCCGATGAGCATATTCATAATTGTTTACTAAAAAGAATATCACCATCCTCTCATAATTATGAGGCACTGGTCATTGAAATGCAATGCCAGAGATTACACTGATTTTGAAATTGGTATTATAATAATTATTGTTATATAATATAACGCTTACTTTGTATGTATGAGGCTACCATTACGCGTACTCATTTTTCAGAATATAAACAATGATTTTTATATTATTTTTTATGTAAGTATCATTAAATTACCTATGTCCTACTATAAATTTTCTTTTTAAAAATAAAATTGGTGATACCCGCCACCCTACCGATATCTTAAAATGTGCTCTAGGGTACAAAAAGTTGGGTACTCCTAATATAGACGTCTCACGAACGCACTATTCAGAGATGTCATATTTTAAGCTATGATTTTTCGGTTTTTTACGCATATGTGCCCGTTTTATATGACCATATTATATTTGGTAATTTTTCTTACATACCAACGTAATACGTTGTATTATTTAAGTTTATTATTTATTATAAGTATAATATACTTAATAAGCTTCGTTTTACTAAAATGTATGAATTAAATGAAAAAATGCTCTTTTTTATTATACCTATTGTTTAGGCCAATTATGTTCGACCTCATCCTTATATATCTCTCCTACTTCAAATCCCCAGTTATCGACGTCCAGGTGCAACTCAGTCATCTGTTGACCTTGATTGTAAAACAGCAGTTACCTCAAGACAGCGGGCGCGCCTAGGCTTGTTACAACTAAGCCGTCGCGAGTAATTCAAAACGCATACAGACTGATTCAAAAGTTATTCTAGTTATTCTATAAGTTAGTCTATATTATATATAGACCACGATCGGGTCAACTTGATATAGTGTGACCGTCATCCAAGCGATAATTCTGAACACCTGGCAAGCCGTGATACCGGCTCTTGCCATTCATGAACCGTACACTTATAACCTAAACCATTTCTGACCGTTAAAAGCCACGCACAGGGTGACCCAACAAACAGTATCGCGCAAGTGACCACGGAACCGGCCTCAACAGCACAAAAGGTCAGTGCCTAGCAACCTACATATAACCCTCCCCCCAGCATCTACAATAAAAATCAATTACAGTCCACTATAAAAAGCGCAACTTCCTACTAAAATTCTTCATATTGTTCTATTGTTCCTGAATTGTATTTATTTTATAAGTCGTATGTATACTAAATTTCTGTTTATGTCAATAAATAATTATATTATCAATGGTCAAATCTCAAGAATTAATACAGCTATATTGTTTATGGCATGCCAGCGTAACATCTACAGCACAAGTTATTATTTAGATTAAATCCAATTCACTTAAGAATGTCCCTTCAGGTCCCAGGTGCGGCTCGTGGCGCGTTTCATTTCCTTATAGGAAAGTTTCATCCTCAAATGGAATTATTTCATCGACTTTTCTTTTGTACTAAAAGTGTCACTCCACTTTTACCAAATTACACCTACGCACAATATGTACAATTTTGTGGATTCATAATCGTTATACTAAGTGATTTTTAATATTTAATAGTTTTTATTATATAAATCAATTAATTACTTATAAAATATATAACTTGAAACTTGAAAGTCTCTCAGAAAGCTATAAAAAAGCTCTAAAAATATCATAAATGAGGACCTTGACGTGATCACTACTCTACAAATTCTAGTAGAACCTATTCCTTTTAGATATGTCTAAATAACTACGTTTTTTATTTTACAAATTGCTTCCATCTTTGTAATTTCAGTCAATGTTATCAACTTTGATTCATATTATGTAAAAAGATGTCCAATACATTTTTTTTTAAATACCTACGCTAATTCATACAATTTTAAACAGCATTATCATATAAACATTATAAATTAATGGTAGATGTCCGAGAAGTTCTGCCAAAACCAAAACCAGAAAACTAGAATACAATATGAAAGGACAAAAGTACAGCATTCACCCACTTGTTATCCAAGGAAAAATCAATGGACAACGTAGCAAATGACGACGCCGCAATTCGTAGTTTAAGAACCTCCGTGATTAATGCAAGTGCAGCTCCACCGAACTATTCCAGGTGGCAAATGATAGAGCAAAAGTCGTCCTGATGATGGGTGACCTCCGTTAACCTTTTTATGTCTCACAATATTATTACTATGGCAGTATCTGACAGGCCGCAGATTAACGCAGATATAACGACACACGTTGAATATAGACCGAAGCTCTTACTACAATCGCTGTAATACCGATAATTTGTGGCTTAGTATTTCATAATTATTCAAACAGATGTCACTATGTGTTTAATTTTTAGATTATGCAAATCAATCGATAGTGACTAGTAATTAGAGTTTGAATTCGGACGAGATAACTCGCGAAACTTGTATGTGCGGCATGTTGATCACGACTTCATAGAGCACTGAAGGCATAGAACTGGTTAAAGGATGTCATTAAGAAGAATTTAACTCCTTCTTATCTTACATATCATATATAATAATATGATGCAAACGTGTATTTGTATATCATAACTCAATGGCAATAAAACATTTGTGCACTATCTCATCATCTTTTCACTTAGATTATGAAAGCTTTCATTTTTAAACCCCTTACCAAACGGTGCATCTTAAATACCATGCCATATTCATTTTATTCGCATAAAATCCCACATTAGAATTGAATCAATAAAGCATACCTTCCCAGTCCAGCAGCAAGATGGAATCCTAACCCAAAGTAAATTCACAGTTTTGTTTTAGCAAACTGTGATGATAAATCAATGGTTAACAAACTTTATATTTAATTTTATTCACGTTTATAATAATAATAATATGTTAGAGTGTTAGACGTACTATACCGAGCTTGATCGTTATAAAATTTATTTGAATAAGAACCACTTCGAGTAATTATTCTTCAGTCACTTGATACATGATAGGATAAATGAAAATAATAACAATACACACATAACTCCCGATTTAGACAGCGATAAATGTGTAGAGTATAAATTCCTGCAGTTTATTGTAAATTGTAACGCTAGCACATGCGATTGCCGAGGGATAATGATCCGCTTGATAAATCGAGAGTCTCGGGTTCAAATCCCCTGGGCATGGCCTCCACATCCTTAAGCGGATCTTTGGCGGGGCCCCCTACCTATCGCTAAGGTTAAAAGCAGTTTAATGATCTACAGTTATGTATGCCAAATGGTGTACGAGGAAAAATTAAGGGTATATTTATAGATTCTTTGTATTTTTTAATAATTAATAAAAAAAAAAATATTGAGTTGTCGAACATCGACAAAAAATTGCGTCGCACAATCATATATTTTTTTAATGTTAGTGTGTTTGACGTGAAACAGCGCCGCAGACGACATTCTTTACTATCAGTGCAATTTTATGATCTGTATTTGTTTATCTCACTTGACTGGTCGATCCGCCACGCCAGGCTCCCAGGCTAGAGCCTCGTCACCACCTTTTGGGGGCCGTGCCCCTGGGTCTGGCAAAACATGTATTGTTTTTTCAGTGCGTGTTTGAAATCCAGACCATGGACCTAATAGGTTGAGTAAGTGGCTAACATCTATTGCATATATGTAGGTACAGACTACCTATATATTTGTATAGTTACCAAGTATGTATACCGTATTATGTATGTAATGCTGTATTACAAAAAGTTCGTGTTAATCTCTATATTATAGTAGGTACACACTAACATCTCTATGTTAAGAATATATTTTCTAAGAAATATGTGAAAATCTAATCTTTTATTTCCCCGAAAACACTTTGCAAGATTGAGAACATGACAATGGATTCCTGGCAAAGTGTCTCTTTGACCAAGAAAAGCGAACGTAGGCGGGTGGACGAGGGGGTAAAGCTATAGACGGGGTGGGGGCGGGTGGCTTGTCAGGACAAAATGAAGAGCTGGAACGCCGCTCATTAGTTGTTCAAACAGCCGCGAGCCGGATGGGCGGCGCTGGTGGGCGGAAAGAGGTGCAGGTCACTGTTTGCCGACCGGCGAGGAAAAGCCGGGACTCCCCCAACGCTCACTCGCCCGCTTCTACAAGATCTCCACTCGCCTAACTAAGCCAGCATTTAAACGCGGTAGTTAATTATTGATACATAATAATACAATCAATTTATATAATATAAATATATATCCAATACCAACACACTATCATCATTGGAGCATATGGCATAATATAAGATACAATGTCACGTCCTGCACTTACTGTCATTGATATCTACAACACAAAGATCGATATTGTAGCATGACTTTAGGACTAGGGAATGTTGTAGAGATTACATTTTGTTATATTTCGACAAAAATAACAAGTCATTGATATTTTTAATTAATACGTATACTTATTGTCCGACAACAAGAAATTGGCGATAAGAGGAAGTCGCTGTAGTCGCATGTATAAGACTTCTAGTGACGTACCTGTCATGGCGGCAACGCGTACTAGGGGCGTATTTAAATAATGTATCGGCTCTTTTTTTAGATATGAGTCCTTTTTTTCTTCGCAATAAACCAAAAGTTTACTAATAAGTAATAATAATTCTAACATCGCTCATAAGGCGGCTCTCGTGGTGCAGTGCGTAATGCGCTTGCCTTCCACCCGAGAGTTCCTGGGTTCGATTCCCGGTCAAGACACAATATTTATGTGTTTTTCTCAAAGCCTGGATGTTTGTGAATTTGTGATTGTTCAAAATTACTAACAACCACCTTGTACGAAAAAGTAAGGACATGGTTATTAATAATTCTAAAAAAAAAACATCACTCATGATCGTTTTAGACATAGTTGTATTATAAAAATCTTCAAATTAAGTAAATTGGAAGAAATTTGGGGGCGGTTCCTCTTTTGAAAACGAAAGTGCAGTTTACTGCACCATGGGGGATTGTTAATTCACAGTTTTACCACGTGGAAAAGAAGTTCTTGCTCGACAGTATGTATTGTAGGTAAATACCAGTGGCAAAGGGTGGGGGTAGGCTATTAAGATTAGACATAAATAGTGCACACTAAACTTTGGTAGTCATGTTTTCATTGAACTACAAATACAATTTGCAGATAGTGCTGGTTAGTTTTTTAAATTCAATTAAACCTGCCAATTAAACGAATGCGCTTGGCCTATTAAAGCAAACATTAGACACCTCAGATGGTTGTACCAATTCATGAGGGTCATCCACTGAGACAGACCCTCGTGTCGTAAAATGCCGAGATGAGAGGGCCATTCCATAACTAGATCATCTAGGTCACGATCTTCAGCTCTGTCAAAAAAGAAGAAGAATTAATGTTCCATTTACCTAAGCACTTTTTGTGTAGCACACCTGGGGGGGGATCCGAAACCGAAATCCCCTCCATCTTGTGTGCGCACCTGATTCAGTAAGTTGATGTATAAAATGTAGCTCGGCCTAGTCGCAAAGGTTCGCAAGGGAAAGCTACTTGCAAGTGTAATCGTTTAAAATTAGAGATGCGCTTCAATGCTGGTTAGAAACCAAATTCATTTATTTCCTGTAATTCGGATAATCGGTACTACCAATAGATCCCAGGTATTGTTTGTCAATTTGAACAGGTGAAGGTTTCAGAATATTATTTACATTTTTATATTTTTAAATTACAAATGCGATCTTTGGATTTCTGAACGATTCTTAAAATTTAACTTAACATTAACTGACCATACGACATGTATATCGTTACTGTTCTGGCAGAAGACACTAATTCGAAAAAATTACATTGAATTAGTACCAAAATGTTCCTTATTTCGAACATTACCGTCTGGAAACCTTCTTAATAAATAAACAGTCTTTATTTTAAAGTCACCCTTTTTACGATTACTTAATAAACTCACATGATAGACCATTATGTCGAACATTTTAACAACTTCAAAGTAAAATTACTCAAAACTAGTATTCTCCAGTTAGTACGATAATATATTATGTATAGGTTTTTAAATGTAGGTATTTATAGTAATACTTAAGTATTAATGGCAGGCTTTCATTTAAAAATCTTAATTATACACTCGTTATTAAAAACGCAACCTCAGGTGGGCACTTGAGTTTTTTTTTTTTGAGAAAACCTCCCTACACCAAAATTATGCAACGTATTTCTTTTCCTCGATTTAATTACATAAATTAATATTAGTTGTTATAATAGTTATAGTATGTAGTGTTCTTATATTCAAATCAGGCAAAGAACAATTTATTCACGACTATAATAATACTTATTTATAGCTGTCCAATATATTATTAAATTATCTCTTTGTTCTCCCAAAAATTAACTCATATTTTATTTAGATTCCTAATCAAAAAGTAAATACATTATACCCATTCACCAATAGTTAATTAATTCTATTAATTGTCAATTATTATTGAAATATTCATGTTTCACTGCTTTCTCTTTGTCGTATTCCTCATTGTTGATGATCGTGACTCGGTTCAAACCTCTCACCCAGTGGCGGGTTTTCTTGCAGGAGCTCGCTTCGTTCTGTTACTGTATCTAAAATGTTAACAAACTTGTAAGGTATCGCACAGGAAAACAGGAAAAAAATCGCAAGAAAGCCTTCAAAAATCCATTTTAAAAAATATTATATTCTTTGGTGGGTAGGTAGGTACATAATAATATGCAATCTGTTTTCGGAAAATTAATTTAGATGAAACTAACCGTAAATTTTATTTTAAAACATTGTTTTGAAGTATATATTTATATTAAAAGTTGCATATTTCATTTTCTGTCACTAGAGGCCCAGAGGCCCCTAGTATATTACACCCCCCCCCCCTCCCACACTTTAACTGAAAACAATTTCATAGAGATATGTGTGATAACATCATTAATTATAGTACACACTTAAGTACAATTTATGAAAAATCTTATGCAACTTATGCATTCTCTTCGCGTTGTTCGTTCGCAGAAATTCAGATAAGCAGGTCATGGATTGCATAGGGATAGCACATTATAAAGGATGGCGAATAAAGGAATGAATACAAATATTACAACAGCTTTTGAAAGCAGTGGCGGTTTTCCATGTAGTAAATAGTGCCGTCACTTCAATGTAAAGTACCTATCGACATCGAAAATCCTGACAATATAACTATTACTGTATTGTAATACATATTGTAATGGCACACAGACCAAATGTTCATAAGTCTCCAAATGTGTCAGCGCCACAGACCTCCACGTACTTACTAAAAACAATTGTTTGAAAGTAGGTTTCGTGGAAATGCTTTAATTCCCAGCCTAAGGTGTTAAGTATATGGATATATAAAGATTTTCAAAGTCTAAAATAAATAAATAATAAAATAAATAAATAACTATATCAACACCTAGATGAGTCGCCTGCCTGATACAAGAATCTGACACCATTCTACCCAATGAATTAAGAGACAATTTAAAACTGAAAATGAAACGGGGTTACATTCTAAGCCTGCTGAAGGGCGACACTTTGATCAAGGACGTCACTGCAGAAATGTGCGTTCGGAAAAGCGATAATTATTCTTGATCAATTAACCCAAAAACACGCCAATCAGCGTTATGCTGGGCATGTAAAACTATTGTAAAATGCTTTATTTATGGCCATGATTCAAGTGACGTGTATAATCCAAGGAAAAAAATTGGGGTCGGCAGAATCTTGAGTTAGTTGTTCGCATTCGGCAACATTCACAACAAAGACAAATGCGAAAACTTTTTCACGCAAATGTGATGTCGTTAGTAATGTCAGGTTAGCGTCAGCAGCTGCCCTCTGGAGAAGTCTCTTTGAACTAGCCTCGCCTTCAAAACGATGAAACTTCTCCTTTTTTCGTACTTCCGGTGACAGTGATTTAAAGCTTTGTTTCCGTATATCTTTAGAGAAGAAAACTTTATTGTAATTTCAGCTTCGTGAGTAGAAACGGAAAGTTATACTTACTTTTTTTTATATTTGCTAGGCTGTAGAGTGATGGATAAAGTATTCAAAAAAAGCTTTTTTTACTTAGGTATGTATAGTAGTACCACATACCGGGCACCACCAATGAACTGTCAAATAATCTGACCTTCAGCGTGTCGATTTTTGGTGTGTGAAGGCCCCAGGCGATAATAGGTTTGAAGCCCACTTTTGAGTATTTTTCATATGCGATAAACGTCATTAAGTCGGCGGTTAACTTTAAAAATTGGACATGTCCCATATATGCCGAAAATGAGTTATTATCAGAATATTATTCTATAACCTCACACACACTTCGTTGACTTTCAAAAATAGCCACAAAACACCAATTTCATATTGAAAAGAGATTTTAAAAAGTAGGTTGACATTCAAATAAGGACACGTCCAACGTTGTCCACATTCGAAATGAGACATGTCACTTTCAGCTAATGGCGGGACTGTATTGAGTCACGTGACCAAGTATGTTGTCATACAATCTGACAGTTTGGTTTTTGTCGCGTGCGCGTTTTCGCTCTGTGTTTTTATTTGAAAAGTTCAATTTATCTCTGATGAGTAGGTAAATAGTGGACATGTCCAGTTTTGAAAAATAACCACTGAAGTATTTAAAATAATATGGCAACAATAATTATATATCGAAGATTCATTTCAGCATATTAATAAGAATAATAAGTACCTACCTATTTATTTTTCTCACTCAAACTAAGTCGCCGATTTTGGTGTCGTAAGTTAGACGACATAAATGAAAATCACTACTGTCCAACAAGAAGATTTAGGCACAAGCCAAAGACGCTGCCATCGACTAAATGGGAGGAGCTTGTTAGTTCACAGTTTTAAAACGTAGCCAAGAAGTTCTTGCTGGACAGTAATGAGGAACATTTTTTAATGGTATACTTCAGTTGAGGCATAGTCTAAAAAGATCGTGACTAGGCGATGCGCGGATTGTGCAAATGACGCCAGCCGAACGAAATATAATTTGACATAAAAATTCAACATGCGTCCATGTAATGTTATGTTATTGTTATATTAGTAATAATAATAGTATATTCATTGTCATGTTTTCTTTTTCAAGTAAATGGGTAACGTTTTTTAGTCATCTTTATATGATTTAAGAATATATTCCTCCGACGCCATCACAAAACAAATTGACGTGCTTACACCTCGACTGTTGGTCTCCGATTGGCGACGATTGAAAAATTTCGTCCCACCTACTGTTGAAAATTATTTGCCGTTTCACTTATGTATGCTCTTAAAAAGGATTTCAAGTTATACACATTTATATTTTTTATAAAAATCGATGTTTTTTAAAATAGATATAAAAAATATTAAAACTATGAATTAGTCAAAAATCTCTTAGGTGATGCTTAGAAAACTTAATAAACTAAATTTTAATAATAAATATGACCATAAAATATATGTAATAATAAGGTGCGGTCCGATTCAACAAATTCACATTTTATTACATTTTTTTACAATTGTAAGTTTATCTTTGACTTAAAATAAAAAATACTTTTTCTTTTTAATGTTTTCAGATACATATGCATTAATTAATGCAGTTGAAATTGTAAATTATCAAAAAAAAAATCTCAAATTGCAAGCTTCGTATTTTTCCGCTAGGTGCCTCTTTAAAAACGGCTCAGTAAAGGCTTCAAGGTTTTAGAAGACATCCTGGCCATTTGGACGACTTCATTAATTACTACTTATTGGGTAAATTAATAATACCTACATAATATACACAATAAATTTTACTTGTCAGTAGTAAAAAAACTATGATGGGTTTAATGTAATGGATTAATTAATTATCAATGAATTTAGGTACCAACATTGCACGGGAACTTTACACTCCTTTTCTGTTGTTTAACATGGGGCACGTTCCTATAGATGCCAACATAAAGTTTATAAGAATAGAAATGTTTTTGTTTAACCTTAAACAGGCTTTTCACTCAATTATTATAATAATTAGGTACCTCTTTGATTTTTTAAATGCAGTTATATTATATCATTTTACTTTTATTGAGTTAATAAAAAGAAAGTTTGCTAGGCTATATAATACATTGGTGAATAAGAATAAAGAAACTAATGATTAATTTCAATAATTTTCGAAATAGCTTCGGCATCATGAGATTGATATTGAAAATTAAATTCCGGTAGTTATATATTTTTTGAATGTCATAGATTATTTTTCTAGGAAATCTTATTTAGGTATGGTCCCAATATTAAAGTTCGATTTGATATAAATAAAAAGGATTTCAAGTTATACACATTTATATTTTTATAATAATCGTTAAAAAGAAAAGTTTTTAAAATAAATATAAAAAATATTAAAACCATGAATTAGTCAAGAAAACTCTTAAGGGGGAGACGCATGCCAGCAGAGAACCTAGCGAAAATATACGAAGCTTGCAATTTGAGATTTTTTTTTGATAATTTACAATTTCAACTGTATTATTTAATAAATATGTATTCGAAAACATTAAAAAGATTTTTTATTTTTTTTTAAACTTAAAGATAAACTTACAATTGTAAAAAAATGTAATAAAATGTGAATTCGTTGCTGGGTCAAATCTTATTATTGCATTATATTTTATGGTCATAATTATCATTAAAATTTAGTTTATTAAGTTTTAGATTTTATGTGGTGTAGATTTTTGACTAATTCATCGTTTTAATATTTTTTATATATATTTTAAAAAACATCGATTTTTATAAAAATATAAATGTGTATAACTTGAAATCATTTTTATTTATATCAACTCGAGCTTCAATATTGTGACCATGCCTAAAATAAAATTTGATATAAATAAAAAGGATTTCAAGTTATACACATTTATATTTTTTTTAAAATCGATGTTTTTTAAAATATATATAAAAAATATTAAAACGATGAATTAGTCAAAAATCTACACCACATAAAATCTAAAACTTAATAAACTAAATTTTAATAATAAATATGGCCATAAAATATAATGTAATAATAAGATTTGACCCTGCAACGAATTCACATTTTATTACATTTTTTTACAATTGTCAGTTTATCTTTAAATTTAAAAAAAAATAAAAAATCTTTTTAGTGTTTTCAGATACATATTTATTAATTACTACAGTTGAAATTGTAAATTATCAAAAAAGATCTCAAATTGCAAGCTTCGTATTTTTCCGTTAGGTGCCTCTTTTCGCTTCTGATAGTATAAGCATCCCCCTTAAATAAAACATAGAAAACCTAATAAACTAAATTTTAATAATAAATATGACCATAAAATGATATGTCATAATAAGATGGGATCCTTTATCAAATTCACATTTTATATTTTTTTACAGTTAGGTATTGTCTTTATCTTTATCTTTGACTTAAAATAAAAAAAATTACAAGATAAAACGAACATTTATATACCACGTTTCTCTTCTGCAAACAAATTCTCTGTTGAATCATATAAACTTGACAATCCTATGTATTAATAATTTAGGACAAATAAGGCAATTGTCAACAAATCATTTTTTTGCTATTTTGCGACAAACAAACAAAATATAGAATACCCTGAAATGTCATTTTGATTTCCATAGTAACGCACGTATATATTAATAATTTAGTTGCTAGGACCACCTCTTTAGCAACCAATAATAGTGGATTGGATTACGGATTTATTCCGAAATAACTTTTCATTCAAAACAGAATTAAATGAAAATGAATTCAATTCTACTGAAAGATGGCTAAAAGTATTAAAAGAATGCATTGGCATCGTGTTCTGATATATTCTAAAAGTTTCAAATGTCTAGCTAGTCGGGAAGTTAGTTAAATCGATTGCAAGATTTGTACTGGATAAACAACCACCGGACAAACAAGAATACGATCTAAGAAAAACGTGGTAATTAATGTTTTCAGATACGCATTTATTAATTAATACAGTTTAAATTGTATATTATCAAAAAAATGTCTCAAATTGCAAGCTTCGTATTTTTCCAGTAGGTGCCTCTGGTAGATGAAGCCTCAAGATGAAGATTTTTCACTCTTATAACATTATGTCGCTTAAAATGGATAACGCTTGATGGATTTACCCACTATAATATACATAAAAAGCACACATAATGTTTCCGTCACCTTATCTTTTTGAGACCATTTGTATCGTATGTAAAGTTTAACGTGTAACCTGACTTGCTAAGATATAAACGTGAGAAGGGCTCACAATCCGATTACCGTAATGTTTGTTTTCAGTCACAGGGAGTCAGTCGCAAGCAAGATTACTGGCAGGGTGCGAGTCTGAGCTGTCGACAAGGCCTGGCCAGGGTGTAGGCAGGGGGAGGCAGGGCGCAGACAGATGGAGGCCATCTCGCGGGCGACTTTGATAAATCGCGGGTCCAACTATTCTTATGACTCGCCGAATAATCTCATGTACTCGCCTTATTAGCGTTCAAAAGAAGGTGGATTAACCCCGCGCAAGATGTAATCAGTCTTTTAGACATAGGCACTAACACGTACCATCCCAAAAATATATTCAATTATTGCCGACTGAAGAGGAAAGCCGATACGTGTCGCTACATTTCAAAATCAGCCAAGTCCACCTTTAGGTATTTTTGACTTTTTTGTGAATTGCTGAAGAACTACAGCTTTCTAACATTTCTGCATTATCAAAATGTGGAATTTATTAATTTTAAATATTCTATACTCGAAATAATATAAACTTTCACCCTTGTGACTGTGTATTTGAGAAAACAAAAAGCTGTTTTTCTCCTATTCATCTATTATGGACTTGGCTGATTTTGAAATCTAGAGACACATACATTCACGACTGGTCCTACCTTTCAGCCCCTCCCGTTGTCTATGGATGACCTGTCATTGTCTATAGAGTGCTCATACTGACGCGTCTGTCTTGTTCACTTGTCGTAGTATTCTTAGTTTCAGATTTCTTTCAGATTATTTTAACGTATCTTGGAGACCTTGGAGTTCATCTGATTTAGTGGTTATATGTTATCAATAATTGGAAGTGACGATCAAAGTAAATAAATTTCGTCTGTGTATAATAATATCATAATACACTAGGACGTTTATCAATGTGACAGTCGATTCTAAACGACAATAACTAATAACTTGTTTATACTCTTCAGTCATTATAGAATACCAAACTCTGCTTGCAAGTACATTATGAAAAAATAGTATGGCAGTGGACCACTCGCTGCTTGTGCAAAAAGTTATGCTCAGGCTTTATTAGGGCTTGCGCAGACAGAGCGCGGTCAGGCGGTCTGCGTTCCGCGTTCGGAGTTCGGCGTTCTTTGTACTGTATGGACTTCATACTGTATGGGTACACAGCCGGCGGTCAGACCGCGCCGGTCAATTGGAACGCTAGAGTTCTGGAGTTCTATGCCCGGAATTACAAAGAACGCCGTACCTCCCGTCCAGTCCCGTCATAGGAATTTGAGCAGTCACACAACATAGAGCAAAACCACACGGGAGAGTGAGTACGCAACAGCGGTGCTTTCTCACTTCCACTCGCAGTCGGAATATAGCGGTCTCGTATTATGCAGCGCTTGTGTCAGTACAACGTTTGTAAACAAATGGAACGCTTATTGTTGACCGCCACCTGTCTGCTGTCCCTGAACGTTAGCGGTCAACGGTCGGTTGAACGCAGTACTCCGACCGCTCTCTGTCTGCGCAAGCCCTTAATCTAAAGATGGCGGTGTAGTACTCACGTTCGTAATTTTCGTATAATTAATCGTAACCACATATTAGATTGACCAAGTGGCTAACATGAATTTCTCGTAAAATCAATATTCTGTAAATACAAACCTCCACTCTGTCTAGGCCCATATTATGATCTTATTGGGATCGGCCATGGTCAAAAAATCGTAACCCCATCCTGAATTCACGGGTCGCTAATCTGGATAACAATCGATTCTCATTAAATTATCGTTTATACTAGATTACCTCATAAGCAGTCATAATTAGGTCAAAATTCAAAATAACCCCTTACCTGGAAATAATTCCTCTTAAGAGGGAAGCTTCTACATACCAGAGACACCTAGCTGAAAAATTCGAAGGTTGCATTTTGAGACATTTTTTTGATAATTTACAATTTCATATGTATCTGAAAACATTAAAAAGATTTTTTTTAATAAGTCAAAGAAAAACTTACAATTGTTAAAAAAATGTGAATTTGTTACCTACATATTTATGTCACGAATAACGTTATTATGACATTATATTTATGGTCATATTTATTATTAAAATTTAGTTTATCAAGTTTTCAATTTTTCCTCGTACAGATTTTTGACTAATTCATAATTGTAATATTGTTTATATTTATTTAAAAAAACATCGATAAAAATATAAATGTGTATAACTTGAAATCTTTTTTATTTATAGCAATAACGAGCTTAAATATTGGGACCATACCTAAATGATATTCTTTTGAATTCACTGTGCAGCACATGCACAATATGTATACACTTTTAAAGTGGCTGAATTGATGAATCAGGCGCTATTTTCCAATATGGCGGCAGCAGCACTTCGAAAAAAAATACATACATGTGTTTTACTTGAAATGTTTTGTAACCATACCGCACTATATTCGACATAGGATCCGACATAAAAAGGATTTCAAGCTGCACACATTTTTTTTTAGAAATATATAAAAGTACTTATACTTAAAATAAATATAAGAGACAACTCGATTTTAATGGTAAACATAACCATGAAATAATATGTAATATAAATATTATAACTACATAAGTTTATTAAGTTTTCTCTAGTGTGAAGATTTTGGCTAATTATTCATAGTTTTAAGTAGTACTTAATGTTTTTTATGTTATTCATTTTAAAAACATCTATTTTTATAAAAAAAATATAAATATATTATTATTACGTACAAATTGAAATTCTTTTTATTTATACTAAATCCAATTTCGCTATGTTCACAATATTTGCAGGATAAATCATCTCCTATATATTATTATCCTACAGCTGTGCCCGTTTTTGCGAGCGATTGTGTGACTTATTCGTCATGTCCAATAGGTTTAAATGAAAAATTCAGTAGAGAAACGTTCTTTATTCAAGTATAAAAGTATGGAATTTGATAAATTTCGTTGCGTTTTAGGGTTTTTTAGGGTTATTTTGACTGTTTTACAATAGATTTTCGATCGGCACGTGACTTTTTTTACAACACATATTAATTAGGGAATTTATTTTTTCGATGTGCTTGCAACACTGAAAATATTATATTTCAAAATGGCGGCTACTCCGTCAATCGTAATGACAATATGATAAATAATGCCTTTGTATTAGAAACAAAAGATGTTTATTTAGGTTTTGGTGACTTTTAGAAACGGATACTACTCTCAATCAAGTGATTTGGCGAATTGTTTATGTTTTAGTGAATTTTTAATCCGGATATTATTCTCAATCAAGCGATTTGGTGCGATCTTAATTAACCCGTTCAGACCTGAATTAATTCTGAGAGGTAGAAAAATTATCTCTATGTTGATTCCGTGTGATAGTGACCCAAATAAGACAAAAATATTTTTATTTTATTTTTTTCATTGAATTTTCCTAGTTTTCCAGCATGGGCATAATTATGCACATTTGGTCTCAAGCGCTGCAAAATTGGTACTCGAAAGTATTGCAACAGCATTTAAAATTTTGCCTGTTTTGTTAATTTTAAGGTTATTTATAATTAAATTAAACATATTCAAGAAATAAAAAGCACATTTAATACTTCACATATTATATTTTATTGAAATTTAAGATCTAGAGACATAAATGTTGACAATTATTTATGTTTTTCTCTGATATGTTACAAAACAATTTCTCTCCTTCTTTATGCATAAATGTAAATGAACATTACTCTTATCATAGTAAAAATGTGTTTTTTTTTTTATTACATAGGTATATTATTTTTACATCTTTTCGCTTCTCTACTCTGGTCCAGATGTAGCATATGATCAATGCGGTCATACTGGACTTCAGGAATCGGTTTTACCTCTTCGTTTGGTTTCCTAGCCTTTTTTCGAGGCTCACTATAAGTAATATCACTAGGGCGACCATTTTTTTTTATTTATAGTTTTATTGGCCTTTACAATTGACCCTGACAGCCTCGTGCGGAAGCGGTACAAATCCATCTCGTCCTCGCCATCGCTTTCTAATGGCATTATATATCGGCCAAACCTTGAAAACTCTTTGTCGGTTTGTACACGACTTCTCGAAAGTACCACATGTGTTGGGATATCTGTCAGTTCATCATCAGACAAATCAAGCAGCCTCTCATCATACCGAGAGTGAAGAGGCGACGTTGGACCTGGCTCGGCCACGTGCTGCGGGTGCCAGAAGAGAGCCTCAACCTGGCTTGCCTGTTCTTCAAGCCGACCGGATCCCGGCATCCTGGAAGGCCGCTAAATACTATCTATAGCAGGGCTCGAAATGGACCGGAACGCACCGGAGCGCCGTTCCTGTTCGTGAAATCGGTAAAATTATTGCTCCGTCTCGTGGAATAAATAATTTGACCGTCTGAGCTGGATAGACTATATAATAGAAAATCTAACACACTTATTTTTATGAAAAAAAAAAAAACACATAAACTTTGATAACTTTACTATGCAAAAATCTTCAGAAAACTGTCGAGCGCTCCGGTTCGTAAATTTTTCCATTTCGAGCGCTGATCTATAGAGTGTGTACGGCGGAGCTACGGGATGCTGGTTTGACCTGGAATGAAGCAAGAAGACTGGCGATCGACAGTGATTCTTGGAGGCGCCGCGTGATGTCCATTTGCTCCAACTAAGGGGCGGATATGGCCGAAGAAGAATAAGAAGAACTTTTGTCCAACTTTTTCTTTTTCCATATCTTCATTGGTAGGATCATTCATTTTTGCTGAAATAAGGTGTTTTATACCGATATAGAAATATATAACACTTCTGCATTCGGCATATTATACAGTGACGTTGAGACCAATTGTGCATAATTATGCACATGCAAATTCAAATGTCTGTGAAATATTATTTTACTTATATTTTGTTTATTTTATGTCTTCAACATGTCGTTTATATATATTACTCCATGTGTTAATTGATATCTAATGCTTAACAATGCTTTAACTTGAGTTTATCATAATAAAATGTACTAACCTGGAACGCTGTTCAATATCAGTGCAGAATAGGTTTCATATTCGATCATTGTCAATTTATCATTCATAGATGGAGTTACTTGTTCCATTTATAACAAAGATTATTAGTTGATCAAAAATCACATAGATGGTAAAGTTTTAATAAACGAAAAATTAATATTTTACGAAGGTTTAAAATAAGTGTGCATAATTCTGCACACGGGGTCTGAATGCGTTAACATAATATTACCCTTTCAGTAGAGGTTAAATAAAACTACCTAATACATGTGTACCTATATTATATTAAAACACTATACTTATCCTAATAATACATTCAATCGTTTGAAGTTGTTATTATAATATTAGATTCATATTACCGGCGAAGTATACCATGTCACATCAATCTGACAGCTGCTGTGTGTTTATGATGTGTCACCGTCACCATTCTAATTTAAGTTGTGAAGCAAATACCTATCGTGTATCTACTGTTGATGAAGTTATACGCCAGGTAAGTGCATATGCTCCTGGTTTAAAACATCATTCTGGTTTTCTGGTCATTATGACATTATTTTAATGCAACACTTGACGTATATTATTTACGGTCACATTCATAACCAGTGGCGCACCCAGGATTTAATATTGGGGGGGGGCCCAAGGAGGAGAATGTAAAACAGCCTAATTTCTCTTGTCTATTGCACTCGGTGTACCTACACCATGGTCCCCACATCCTGAAACGGGCCCTCATGCTAGGCTTGGCGGCCCCCCTACCTACCGCTAAGATTAAAGGCAGTGTGAAACACTACATTAACGTTTTTCAAATTGTGTTTTAGTTCAAATTAAGGGTACTTATACATAAGAATTATTGGCGATTTTCAATACATCCACTTTAATAATGGAGCTGTTGAGTATCGACACATAATAATCAAAAAATATATTGCACAATTATATAAGTAATTGAAAATGTTCATGGCCAAGAAGTAAATTAGCGCCGCAGGCGACTTTTTTTACTATTAAAGCTAATTTATTATGTGTGTTTATCTGGTCAACCCGACACGCCGGGCCCCCCACAGCCTGGGCCCCCAGGCTAGAGCCTTGTCAGCCATCCTCAGCCATGACCTACACCACTCCAGAATTCGGGTGGACACCGAGAATTTTTTGACAGTTCCATTAGGGATTGGGTTACTAAAAAAACCTGACAATAGTGTTTCGAAATTTTTGTGTTTTTTTTGCCAGTGTTTTTATTTGTCTAAGCCCAAATGCTTATTGGCTTTCAATTTCAATGTTTGGGGGGTGTCAGGGCCCTTTGCCCCCCCCCCCCCTCCCCTCCTGGGTGCGCCACTGTAACCACCTCACTTCAGTGTGAAAAAGCAAACAATCGTACTTAGCTTCCATAGAAATGCAAAGTTTTTTTTTAAAATGCCTGTTTTTAAAGGTCTGGATTAGATGAAATATTGGTCTAGTACAGATTTTTGCACTGCTGTAATGTTTTCGAAACTATAGATTCCCTGTGTAAATAAAACAGTGCGTAGATATAATGTTAGGATTTCTTGTCTTTGCGAGGGTAACAAATCCTTTAAATGAGCCTAACATTGACGGAGCACCATCCATACAAATTCCTCCATGATATTTTAGATTTTAGACGCGTGCGATCGATTCGGCAACATCGAAATCACATTAGATCTTTCATCGGCTTTCATAATTTCACGAAGGACTTTTTCGGTTTTCGCTATTTCGCGGATTTTTCTGCTTTTATCATTATTTTCGCGGTGCACATGCAACAAGCCAGCGGTGCACCGGTTAAGAGCCACAATATGTATGCTGAATTCCACCGAAAAAATGTTTTTTTTTTTAATTTACACCACCACCGACTGTGGTGGGCATGGCCCCCACATCATGAATGTTTGGCGGGCCCCCTTACCTATCACCAGGGTTTAGGGGAATGTGATGTTCTACAGTAGTGTTCCCAAATGGTATTCCGTGGATTTATCTATATTGTTAAATAGTTCCCTTGAATTCTTGATTTGTCGGACCTCATATCATATTATCGATCGTTATCATACTATAGACCACTGGTCACGACCCCCTCTTGTGGTAGCCAAGTTGCATTCGACCCATCGATATTGGATAAATAAACATTTTTATTTTTCTAGAAACACTAAAAATAATTGTAATATAAAATGATACACGTGAATTATTATCATGTAGTTACGTATATCATATTATTTTCATCATACTTCATATTTTTTATGTTAATTTTGATGAAGTAGTATCTATAGCGCCACATGTGATTTTTTTTTATGATATAACAAATTTCTGGTGTGTGTTTATCTCACAATTAGACGAGCCGCCACGCAGGGCCCTCTTAAGCCCGGGCCCCCAGGCTATAGCCCTGTCAGCCCATGGTGGTGGGTGTAGTCGTACTTTTCGCCGAATTTTTATCGTCGATTTTGGGTTTTTTAATAGTGAAGTTCCAAAATATTAATTGAAAATGGAAAAAAAGTATTATTGCATTTAACTTATAGGTGCACAAACCTACCCAACAGAACACAGCCTAATTTCTCGTTTATCGGACTTTTGTCTATTGCACTCGGTGTACACCACTCCGGAATTCGGATGGACACCGAGAATTTTTTGACATTTCCATTAGAGATTGAGTTTCTAAAACAACCCGACATTAGTGTTTCGAAATTTTTGTGTTAGAAATTAAAATCTAAGAAATTTTTCTAGAGGGTGCTGGAGAATTTCAAATATTTTATTTGCCGTGTTTTTATTTGTCTAATCTATTGGCTTTCAATTTCAATGTTTTTGGGGGGGGCCAAGGCCCCTTGCCCCCCCCCTGGGTGCGCTACTGTTCATAACTGATATTATATTTTTAGACCGTGAAAAACAATATATGTATTTGTCAGGTCCACGACATTATAAGCCGACATGTTAGCCACTCAGTCATTGTGGGTTTCAAAAACCTGAATCAATCCAAACCTTCATCAAACTGTTCAAGCAAAGTAATTCCATTCCTTTCGTTCACAAATTATGTTATCAAATTTGTGATAATATTTACCTAGGTACCTATTCAATTCATTATTATTATCACCATCATCCTCGATCAATCTACTGTTAGATGAAGTTCTCTCCAACCTAATTCTATTTATCTGGTAATATAGTAATTACGGTGAGTACGTAGATATGTATATATTAATGTATAACGATGGTATTTGAATTTAAATTGTAATGGATTTAATATATAACATATTTTGTGATAGGTACGTTGTCTTGACTTTCAAATTATTAAGTTATTTAAAATAATAATATTATGCACTATTCTGCTCACGTTTTTCAATTATGGTTGATAGTACCGATCAGTGTTACATTTTTCAAACTGTTTGAAATTGGACCCACTGAAGTAAATTTATTTATTATAAGTATTGAGGTCAATTATTCTCTTTCCCCAATTATGAAATGTGGTGATAAAACTAACTATTTTCACTCTCCAGGTTAGGTTTGGTTTGGTCTAAAAAGAAAGTTGTAAAATCTCATGTCCACCTCTGCGGCACATTTACTACAGATTTTTTTATGTTTACGATAAATGGATGTTAGCCACTCGGTTAACCTATTATGTCCATACTGGTACAGTTCGGTTATGAGGAATACAGCGAAAAACACATTTTGAAAATAGCTGAGATACTGGATTATTTGTTAGGTTAACCTAACCAAACCTAACATATCGGCTATTTTCAAAATGTGTTTTCCGCTGAATACCTCATAACAGAACTGTACCGCAGAATCTTATTAATTGCATTTTTCGACATTTATCCGACTGTCATTTATTTTATCAGCTTCACAATAATTCACAATAACAAACATAGACTAAAATATTTTTATTCGAACTTTTATATTTAAAGACAACGTAAACATAATTATTTTTAGGGAGATAAATTATTAAAAATGACATTTACTATAGGTAATTATTACACAACGTATATAATATTATTTCATTTTATATTGTAAATATTTTATTACATAATATAAGTAAAATGCATGCGTGCGTATAAGCAAATAAAATAGTGAATAATTATGATAATTTCATACCCTAATCACACTATGAGTCGTCTACGTCGTATTATCCATTATTTCCATTCGCGTGGTTATATAGAAGAATTAATATGTATCACTATGCTTATTCGCATTCCACTACTGGATGAAGGTTTTATCAATAATCCTATTGGTCATATGAACTGCTATATCTATTAAAATTGGTGATATTAAAATTTACCTACCTATTTATATCGTCATTATTATCATGAACCAGGATCAATCCACTGCTCGATGAAGGCCTCTCAAAACTAATTCCATTCCTGTTTCATATATACATTGCTGCATTTATCAAATATTTCAATATAATATATTCATTTCATCGTTATCATCATTAGACCAGGTCAATCCACTGCTGGATGAAGGCTTCTCTAAGCCGATTCTACTCTTTTTGGTCCTATGAATAATCGCTATATAATATACATAATCTACCTATTTATAATGCCATTATCATAATCAGTTTATATCAATACACTGCTGGACGAATTCTTTTCCAACCTAATAATTACTTCCTCTCAGATCTATATGTTTCTTCTTTTATCAACATTTGTTTCGATATGAACGTCCCGCAGCGTGAAACATATTATCGCTAAAATTTTAATTCAAATTTTAATTTTTTAAAATATTATTCTATGGCTGCAAGCATTTTTTTAGACAATGAAACAAAACAACTTAATAGTTTAAATTTATTTTTTATATGGCTAACCTTCTTCTATTACATTATATTCAATCGCAATCAAATTGTCAGGTATTATGCTAGGTCTAGCAGCCTGGGATGGTATCAGATGACATCCTGAAGGCCAAAATCCATAATAGACTATACATATGACGCTAAATTTATATCGACAGTAACGACTTGCAAATTGTAAAAGTAACAAATCAGCGACATGCCAAACGGCGCCGTCTCTGCATACTTCACAATTTTATTAAAATCCAATATCATTTCATTAGGACGCCAAGCTGTCTGCAAGACCTAGCGAGACAGACTGGCGAGAGCCAGCTGGCTCAGCTAGTCAATTATAATATTTGTGTTTATTTCATAGCTACTATAAAACCAAATAAAATAGGTATAAGTAAAATGCATTTTCGCTGTATCTTGCCAGACAGTCTTAGTGGAATTGCAATCGCATTGAACCCCCCCCCCCACACTAAAATATATTAAAATTAATAATATAATATATTATGTAATTCAGTACCTACCTAAATCTAGTTTCCATTGTCACGAATATATTTTCAGCGTCTCGAACTTGATTTTTTATTTTGTAATGACATCTCTTGTTTCGTAGATAATAATATTATAGACTCAACCCCGGAATTGGAAGGAATCTGTATTCCAATGTTATACTATTATTGCTATTTTTTCTATACTCAAAATATAGAAGATAATTTTATTTTAGTAATTTTAAACATTTAAAATAAATAAAATACCTAATATTATTATGATATAATTTATAACTACACAACATTGTGTTTTTTTATTTTTTATTGATTCAATGAAATAGAGACATCTGACATATAATAGCCAATTTAGTATTAAGCATTCGTATTTTCACACAATATAATATACTTTTTGCAATAGATGTAGGTAACGTTAAAAATACGAAAAACATAAACAAGCGAATAAAAATACAATTTTCATATGCGTACTAATTTAATACTAAAATAATAATAATTATTAAAGTTGATAGGCACCTAAAATCTGAGTAAACATAACTTATTTTATGAATATCTATGCATTTGGTAATCAATATAATTCGAAATTATATCGAAATCGAAAATACGAAAATACGAAGCTTGCAATTTGAGATTTTTTTTAAATTTACAATATAAAAAATATTAAAACGATGAATTAGTCAAAAATCTACATGGTAAAAAATTGAAAACTAAATTTTAATAATGAATATGACGATAAATATAATGTCATAATAACGTTATTCGTGACATAAATATGTAACAAATTCACATTTTTGAAACGAGAAATTAGTCTAAAATCTACACGGTAAACTAAATTTTAATAATAAATATGACCATAAATATAATGTAATACAGTGGCGCACTCAGGATTTAATATTGGGGGGGGCCAAGGAGGAGAATGTAAATTAGTCCCATAGGCTCTTTTTCTTCTTCATATAATTATTTTTACATATTTTCACAATACACGGCGGTATATATGTACAGTTTCTCCTAGTTTTTTATTAAATTGGAGGCATAGTGGCGGTAACCGTTGAGCGTGTCATCAGCGACTGGCGAATTGGAAGTGACTAACAACGACCATGCTGGACATGTGCGCCTATTATGCCAAAACATTACTCAAATAATGTCGGCTGTGCTACCCGCTTGGTCTTCTTCTTCTTTCGACCATGTCCGATCCTAATAGGATCATATGGGCCTCCACAGAGTGGAGGTTTGTATTAACAGATTTTATTTTTACGAGAAATCGATGTCAGCCACTTGCTCAACCTATTAGGTCCATACTCTGACTCATACACAAATTGAAAATAATTTGTGTACTTGCCAGACCCAGGATTCTAACACAGGACCAATTATGCCGAATTCCACTGAAAAAAAAATGTTTTTTTGATTTACACCACCACCGACTGTAGTGTGTGTAGTCGTTTTTTTCGCCGAATGTTTATCGTCGATTTTTGGTTTTTTAATATTGAGGTTCCAAAATATTAATTGAAAATGAACAAAAAAAGTATTATTGCATTTAACTTATACACAAACCTACTCAACACAACACTGCCTAATTTCTCGCTTATCGGTATTTTGTCTATTGCACTCGGTGTACGTACACCATGGCCCCCTCATCCTGAAACGGGCCCTCAGGCTAGCATATTTGGTGGGCCCCCTACCCATCGCTAAAATTAAAGGCAGTGTGAAACACTACATTAACGTTTTTAAAATTGTGTTTTAGTTCAAATTAAGGGTACCTTACAGTGAATTATTGGCAATTTTTAATACATCTACTTTAATAATAGAGCTGTCGAGTGTTGACATATAATAATCAGAAAATATATTGCACAATTATAAAATTAAAAATGTCGCGCCGCAGGCAACTTTTTTTTACAATTAAAGCTAATTTATGATGTGTGTTTATCTCACTTATCTGGTCAACCCGACACGCTGGGCCCCCCTCAGGCCAGAGCCCTGTCGGGTGGACACCGAGAATTTTTTGACAGTTCCATTAGAGATTGGGTTTCCAAAAAAAAACGATATTAGTGTTTCGAATTTTCGTGTTAGAAATTAAAATCTAAGAAATTTTTCTAAAAAGGGTGCTGGAGAATTAAATCTTTTTTTGGCGTGTTTTTATTTGTCTAAGCCCAAGGTATAGTTTATTGGCTTTCAATGTCAATGTTTAAAATCATTCTGATAATTTTCATTTTTGGGGGGTGCCAGGGCTCCTTGCCCCCACCCCCCCTGGCTGCGCCACTGATGTAATAATAACGTTATTCGTGACATAAATATGTAACAAATTCACATTTTTTTTACAATTATTGTAAGTTTATCTTCTAGTTAAAAAAAATCGTTTTAATGTTTTCAGATACATCTTTATTAATTAATACAGTTGAAATTGTAAATTATCAAAAAAAATGTCTCAAATTGCAAGCTTCGTATTTTTCCGCTATGTTCCTTAAATGCCTTACGCTTAAATGATCCCATTTTATTATTACATATTATTTCATGGACATTTGTATTATTAAAACTTAGTTTATTAAGTTTTTCTGACGTACAGACAAGATTTTTAATAAATTCATAGTTTTAAGGTTTTTTATATTTAATTTGAAAAAAACAACGACTTTTATCTACAAAAAAATGTGTGTCGTTTGAAATCCTTTATAATCAGGTTTCAATGTTGTACTCACAGCAAAATTTCCATTTTAGTACCTACCTAGTATGTAGAGCAGGGGCGGGCAAACTGTGGCCCGCCGGGTATTTTTGTGCGGCCCGATATCATTAATTGTACTTCCGATAACGAATAACTTTTTTATATTTTTTTGAAAAATATTGACAATCGATTAAAATTTGTTTGTACGCGATCCATTTTCAATGGATATTGGATTGGATTCAATGGACAACTTGAGATTATTGATCTGCAGTGTGACACTGATTTAAGAGAATTGCTTCAAATTTTGCAATGCCCTTAATTCAGGCAAATTCGACCAACGTAAAGATTATGCAAGAAAAATGTTCGTTATTTTTGGATCAACCTATATAATTATGTGAACAAACATTTTCGATCATGAACATCAATAAAAATTCTTTACGATCAAATGTCTCCGATGTCCATATATAAGCAGTTTTGAGAATATCAACTACAAAATTAACACCTGAATATAAAAAAATGTTAAAAAACGTACAAGTTTCATTCTTCTCATTAATTTTTTTGTAATGTTTATTTTTCGTGATATTAAATAGTGTATATCTAAAAATGGTATTTTACTTGCGGCCCGCCGCTCATTTTGAATTCTTGAATTTGGCCCTCCAGCCAAAAAGTTTGCCCCCCCCCCCTGATGTAGAGATATGTTGATATGTACCTAGATCAAAGACCTAGATATTTATAATGACGTGTTCTTAAAAAAGCATGAATCTATTTCAGTAGGTAGGTACCTAACCTTGACCGTGCGTGATGTCAGATCTGATAATAAAGGGGTGTGAGGATAAATTCATGTGAATTATTGCATTCCCAAACTCAGCAATAAAATAAAATTGCCCTACATCATTATCGCGCTTGACATCGACATCATCCCACAGAAAATCGAACAAGCGACACTCGTAAATAATTACAGACTTGAAACAAAACAAATTATTAAGTGGTCAGTCCAGGTGGCTGCGGTGAACATGATCATGAGAATGGCAGCTGCGCAGGACCACAGGTAATGTACTAAACAAGGCACCTAACTGCGCAACCCCAAAACTCAACTTACCTCTAGTCACTGGTGACACTATTATAATATTATAGTTTAAAATAATATTAGTATATGAGTGACACCTCTGCTGAGTAATGTTAATATACTGACACCATAGAATATAGATAGACTAATATACTTTTAGTGACACTTTCTATGACGCAAAACATAGAATATAGTTGGCGAGTTAACCGGAATCAAGTTGACTTATATTATAGGTACCAACCTATTATTTTATCATGTTGATAAAATAATAGGTTGGTACCTATCTGTTATTTTAAAATTATTTACTAAACCGCTTTAATAATAATAGTTTTCGCATTCTCCATGGTTTCATAAAAATACATATCTTCATCATGGCCCCCACAAGCGGGGGGGCTGATAGGGCTTTAGGGGCCCGGCGTGGCGGATCGAACAGATAATTGAGATAAACACAGATCGTTAATTTGTTCAAATAGTAAAAAAGTCGCCTGCGTGCTATTTTACTTTTGAGTTATTACCATTTTAAAATATATGGTTGTGCGATGCAATCTTTGGTTATGTATTAATAATCGACAACTCCATAATGCAATGTGTTAAGAATCGCTAAAATACACTGAATTTTATTTGACCTCGAACTCCATTTGGAAAACGCCACTGTAGAACGTAAGATTTTTCCTTTAACCTTAGCGATAGGTGGGCCCGCTTCAGGATGGGGGGCCATGGTCTTCATAATCAAGAATTCGGAAGGACCGCCAAGACTTCTTGTTCCACACGAGCCACATTTTAGGTTTGTGTATTTGTCATTTGAACGAAAACATTTTGATGAAACAAAGTTAACCGAAACCATCAACCTGATTCACAACTGGCATAAAAGAATTCAATCCGAATTTAACTTTAATCGATCACCTACCTCTTTGCCGGAGCGATAATTTCTACATTTTTTTTTTAAATAAGTGGGTACCTACTTACTATATTTATTTGAGGTGCGAAATTTATTTCAAATCCATTATGTTTCATTTTAATCAATTTATAAATTTGGATATATTTTCGAAATAAACATTTAGGAATCGTTATGTTCAGCGCTCGAAATGGAAAAGATTACGAACCGGAGCGCTCGAAAATTAACATGTTATCAAATTTTATGTGTATTTTATAAACATAAGTGTGCTAGATTTTTGTTATATGGCATATCTAGCTCAAGCGGTCAAATTATTTTGTCCACGAGACGGAGCGATAACTTCACAGATTTCACGAACCGGAACGGCGCTCCGGTGCGTTCCGGTCCATTTCAAGCCCTGGTTATGTTATGACTATACCTTATAAAGAAAATTAAGTAAGTACCTATATTAAAATCCTTTCGACGCACGCCAATTATTGTAATTTTTTTAATAATTATTAACTTCGGCCAAATTTAATTTGAATTAATTTCCAGGATTTTTCAACATGGGTACCTACATTCGATTCGTTTTCACACGTTTTTCATGCTCAACTCGGTGAACGGATTGAAATGGATGGAACAGGATCGTAGGATTACTAACATGAAGTACACTACCTAAGTAGTGTGTTATTTACGACTTACGTCACACTATATATTTTCATTTCAAATTAAAATGAAATTCTCTATTTTAATCTAAATCGAACATCAAAATAAACCCTGGGCATACGTATGTATATTTTAATTCGTACCAAATTACCACTTCGGCAAAGTGTCAATCGATGAAAAATCCTTCCGGTTTCAAATGCTTTTCTACCATTTTGTGAATCATGCCCTGTGGGGGTAGGCAGGATATGCGTTGTTTAAGGGCAGCACATTATAAATGGCGAATGGAGGAATGCATACAAATATAATAACTTTTTAGAAGAATAGGAGTTTTCAATGAAGCAGACAATGTGGTCGAATCATTAAAACGTAAATACCGACATCTTAGTTTATAAAAGCATAGGAAATCCTGACAACAGGACTATTGTTGTATTATAATACACATTTTCAAAGTGGTCCTTTCAAACCTGTCAGTACTGCAGACCTCCACATCCCTCAAACCACCGCTTTCTGAGAGTAGGATTCATGTAAATGCTCTAATTCTCAGCAGATAGTGTGTTTGTCAATTTAAAGTTTTTTTTGTATATTTGTCAAGTATTTCAGATAGCCGAAAATAAATAAGAAGATAGGTAAGATGTACCAAACGAATTTTCAGATAATTTATAACTAAAAATGAAAGGGGGTAGTATCCTAAGGCTGCTTAATAAGGGCGGCACTGTACCTCGGGAGGTAACTGAACATGCCTGGTGGTTTGGATTGGGCCAATTATCATTTGGACAAATTACTCAACACGTCACATTTTATTAAGGTACATCACCCACATCATCAGCCTGAGTTGACCCACTGCTGGATAAAGGCACGTTGAACATAAAATGCGGATGTTGCATATTATATTCAGTTTAAGAGAAATTTGCAGAGGTTGTGATCGAGAAATAGCGCCTCGAGAAATTAATTTTAAGATATTCGAGAATTGTTATTTCTTGATAAATCATCAATATGAGTCTCGAGGAGTTATCACTAAGCCACTGTCTGGATAAAAAAGCCGTCGATTTCTGATTCTGAACGGAGTTTTCTAAATTCTCCAGTAAAAAAGAAGTCGGAAAAGCTGAAATATTATCTCGACTTTCATTGTGAACGGAATTTTTTAAATTTCTCTAGAATCTTGAGAATTCTCGAGAAAACAAAAACCAATCTCATATTGATGCAGCGCTCGAAATGGAGAATTTTACGAACCGGAGCGCTCGATAATTTTACGAAAATATTAACAGTGTTATTTATCTAATTCTATACATCGTCACCGTTTTAGCAAAAGCATCTATGTGCACTTTCTCAAATTGTGCAGGAGAAGGATAAAACTGAATAAAAAAATAATGTTACATTTAAACATTAAAATTATGAAGAATGCTTTATTATAATCAGAAAATGGTCTAAGATTATTATTTTGTTTACAAAAATCTTTTATTTTTAATACAAAAATAATAAAAATACAGTTTGTGATGTCACATAAGTTGTTTTGACCGTTTTGTAAATACACATAGTTTAATTTATTCATCAAAATGTGAATAATAATAAATTCATGAAAAACTGTTACATAAATAATAGTTGAAATATACGTAGTGCGTTAGAGATAAATTGCAATATCATTTTATTAATTATTAATGCAATAGTGAGATGATATTATATTTATAAGTTCGTTTACTTTCTATTAGCAGGTTTAAATGTTAGGTTATCGTAGAAATAGTGGTGATCTTTCTCTATTACACTTTTTAATTCCTGAAGATGTATGTATTTCGACTGCGATATTGGCAATGATTCATTATATATATATATTACAAAGGCAGTCAAACGGTTGCACTGATAAAGTTGAGTTTGTAAAAGATTGTTCCATCTGGTAGATACTGTAACATTTTAATATCATATACAACAGGATCTCCGATTCGTTTTCCTGGTCTGATTGAACTTAATCCAGATTTAATCTTATCCATAATTCTTAAAAATTAAAAATCAATGACATTAATTTTATAAGGTTGTTTTGGTCTTGCTAGCCGCATACGTGCTATATAATCAGATGGTGAATATATTGGAGGCTTAAAATACTTTTCTTAGGTGGCATGTGCACTATCAGCCTCTATCATGGTGTGGCCTTTTTCCAGAAAAAGCTGTTGAATCTCGATGTTTTTTCTCTCTAAATAACATAGAGCAGTAGCGAATAATTTATTTCGGTTTTGATATCCACACCCATCCGATATTAGAATTATTTCATTGTATTGTCCTGCTTTCGATGAGATGAGACAAATTCATTAGAAGATACATTATGAAGAATGTATATGGTGAAATTGTGTAGTTGCAGCTTTTGTTTATAATACATTTGTGCCTGTGTTTTGGACATAGCAGCACACTTTGGAGATCCATTGTGATTACTAACCGTCCAGTAATACTTCTGGTACTCTCATTCATTTCATTTTTGGTCTTCTAGCATCTTTTTTTTTTTTTAATAATGTGGCTATTGTATTCCATTTCTGAAACATTCTTCATTTTATAACTACAGAAGATGGCAGTGATGGCACACTGATCTTTACGTGGTTGGTGGATACTGATTTTTTGGTGGTAAATATACTGGAGTATATTCTGCTGCTTTATGACCATTTTCCAGAGACCATTTTTTATATGCATCATGCATTTGTATTTTGGATCGGAAACACGATTCCACATACACCCTGGAGGTATTTTCTCTGCAATAATGGCTGGGAACTTTGGAATTAGATCCAACCATAATGTAACATTTTTCCACAAATCTCTCCGTTTTGATTTTTGGTTGCACTACCAATTATTTATCTTCAGTCAGATTCTTATTACCTGTCATTGTTGCTTTCAATTGGCCACTGTCATCGAGACGTTTGTAGTTGTTTATCCAACTTTTAAATTAATTCTCGCCTATACCCTATTGACCATGTAGGCATCTTCCAGAAATTATTGAATATTTCCTGTCTATCTTTTTGAGAAAGCATCTTTCAAACCGTCGTGCAAGACCATAATGCATAGCATATAACATAGAAACAGACTGTGTGTAGCCAAACTGTAAAAAAACATTACACTCTCGATATCAAAATACCATCTATATGTTATTATAATATACACATAGTTGTTTTTGTGAACCATGGTTTTTGAACCTTACACATAGCTGTTTTTTATTTTTTGAAATAACTTCGGAGCGAGTTTATCCAACACATAGATCATTTTACTGGCCTATAGAGAAAAAATAAGGAATGACTTGGTATTTAAAAGTCATTTTTGATAAAAGTGACACATAGATGATTTTGCTAAAACGGTGACGACATATACCGGTAGTCCCAGAAGTACCCGATCTGACGTATAGATAGCAGCTGTGTTTGAAAATAGTGACCATGATAGAAAGTACCATCCTTATAAAGCCTAAGTTTGAAGTTTAACGACGCTACATTGTTCAGTAATTATTTGTCAGCCATCAACAGTGAACGCTCTCGGTGAATTTGTAAACATGGAAAAAATTGTCATATTTATGTGATACTCGTACAATACTTTCATTTGAAAGGCTTCAGTCCAACCAATATCAAAGCGGCGCTAGATTCTACTCTGGGGGTGCTGCTCCTTTGTTTACAATAGTAACATAATATTCGTATGTTACACCCAATATTATTGGGTGGCTGAGTTTAAACGAGGCTGTATGAGCTGCCAAGACGAACATCGAAGTGGTTGACCAAATGAGGTGACCATGCCAGAAATGGTGACGAAAGTCCACAAAATGGTATTGCATGAACGTCGACTGAAATTGCGCGAGCTAGAAGACATGGTAGGCATTTCAAAAAGTGCTGTACATCACATATTGACTGAAAATTTGGACATAAGAAATCTGTGCGCAAGGTGAGTGCCGCGTTTACTCACAATGGAACAAAAACAGCATCGTGAGGAGTGTTTGGCGAAGTTTCACAGCAATAAAGCAGAGTTATTGCGTCTATTCATAACCATGGATCAAACATGGGTCCATCACTTCTCACCTGAGACGAAAGAACAGTCAAAACAATCGACTGAAAGGGGAGAATCGGATCCAAAGAAGGCGAAGACAGTTCCACCTGCAGGCAAGGTCATGGCGTCAGTTTTTTGGGATGCGCGTGGGGTAATTTCCATTGATTATCTTCAGAAAGGAAAATCAATCAACAGCGTGTATTATGCAAAATTATTGCAGTGTTTGAGTGATGAAATCAAGAAAAAACAACCGCATTTGGCGAAAAAGATAGTTTCGTTTCATCAGGACAATTCATCAGTTCACACATCCGTTATCGCGATGGCCAAAATCAATGAGTTAAAGTTCGAATTGCTCCCTCACGCACCTATTCGCCAGATTTAGCCCCCTCGGATTATTTTCTGTTTCCAAACTTAAAAAAATGGCTCGGTGGTAAAAGATTTGCCAACAATGAAGAGGTGGAGTCAGCGGTTGATGGCTATTTTGAGGAGCTCGACGATTCTCACTATAAACAGGGTATAAAAGCTATTGAACATCGCTGGAAAAAGTATATCGACCTAAAAGGAGACTACGTAGAGAAATAAAAAAAAAATCCCAAATTTTTTGTGTTTTCTTTGTTAGGTCGGGTACTTCTGGGACCACCCTCGTATGTATTTAAAAAAATGATTGTCATAGATTCTTTTTATTATATGACATATCTCGCTCAGACGGTCAAATTAATATTTATATGAGACGGAGCGATAATTTTGGGGATTTTATGAACCGGAATGGCGCTCTGGTGCGTTCCGGTCCATTTCGAGCCCTGTATTCTTGAGAAAACAAATATTTTTGATTTCTAGAATTCTCGAAAATAAAAAGGATGTTGAGAAATTACTCTAAAAACTCAACGCAAAGAAGTGAAAAATGGAAGAAATTCAGTATTACTATAAAATTAATAAATCTAATATATAAAAATCAATATTTGTTTGTTTGTTTGGTTGTTCGTATTTTATGCGCTGCCATACCGTTCATCCGATTGCGATAAAACTTTGTCAACTTATTGCTTGCACTTGCGCGAAGAGCATAGGCTATACTTATATATAAAAATGAATGTCTGTCTGTCCCGTATGCGTTCCTATACCATTCATCCGATTGCGATGAAAATTTGGTAAGTGGTTGTATGTACACCCGTGAAGGTTTCTGAATTAGAAAAATCATCATCTTCTTCTTCTTCTTCATTCCATTTTCTTTTATTCGTATGGTTTCTATACCATTCATCTGATTGCAACGAAACTGTCGTCAGTTAGTGTACGCACACCCGCAAAGGTTTCTAAATTAGAAAAACCATCTTCTTCTTCTTCTTCTTCTTCTTCATTATATCTTCTTTTATTCGTATGGTTCCTATACCATTTATCCGATTGCGATGAAACCTTCGTCAGTTGTTGTGGTAACACCCGCAAAGGTTTCTGAATTAGTACAACCATCTTCTTCTTCTTCTTCATTCTATTTTCTTTTATTCGTATGGTTCCTATACCATTCATCCGATTGCGACGAAACTGTCGTCAGTTATTGTACGCACACTCGCAAAGGTTTCTAAATTAGAAAAACCATCTTCTTCTTCTGTTTCCTCATTATATCTTCTTTTATTCGTATGGTTCCTATACCATTCATCCGATTGCAATGAAACTTTCGTTAGTAATTGTGCCAACACCCGCGAAGGTTCCTGAATTGGTACAACCATTTTCTTCTTCATCTTATTCTATTCGTATGCGGTCCTATACCATTCATCCGATTGCAATGAAATTTTGATCAAGTTTTGTGCTCACGCCCGCAGAGGTATCTGAATTGATACCTATTGATAACTATTTTCTTCTTCTTTTTCTTCTATTCTATTTTCTTCTATTCGTATGCGTTCTTATACTATTCATCCGATTGCGATGACATTTTGACCAGTTGTTGTGCGCACGCCCGCGAAGGTTTCTAAATTAGTACAACCATTTTCTTCTTCTTCTATTCGTATGCATTCATATACCATTCATACGATTGCAATAAAACTTTTGTCAGTAATTGTGCCAACACCCGCGAAGGTTTCTGAATTGATACAACCATTTTCTTCTTCTTCTATTCGTATGCATTCATATACCATTCATACGATTGCAATAAAACTTTCGTCAGTAATTGTGCCAACACCCGCGAAGGTTTCTGAATTGATACAACCATTTTCTTCTTCTTTTTCTTCTATTTTATCTTCTTCTATTTGTATGCGTTCTTATACCATTCATCCGATTGCAATGAAATTTTGAACAGTTGTTGTGTGCACGCCCGCGAAGGTTTCTGAATTAGTACAACCATCTTTTTCTTCTTCTATTCGTATGCGTTCCTATACCATTCATCCGATTGCGATGAAGCTTTTGTCAGTTGTTGTGGGCACACCTGCGAAGGTTTCTAAATTAGTATTATATAAAATACAAAGTTTGTTGTTTGTTTGTTCCATCCAATTTTGATTTTTTTTACTACATATTAATAACATTAATAACGTTTGCATATTTTGTATTCGATTTTAATTTAGTGTCTTTTATTTGACCTTTACTCCTATTAGAATTTATTATTTTCATATTGCCATATTGTATTTATTTATTACACAGATATTTTAATATTAAAAAAAATAATTACCCCATATTATTTTTTAAATATCTAAGATAAATATAACCACGAAGCGACCCTGTGCGAAGCCGGGTACTTCAGCTAGTACTAACATAAAAACAACGATTGGTTGGAATTCCCATTTTATATTCGATTGGCAATCAACCAGAACGGTATACTGCGGGCACAAATTTATTTATCAGTAAAATTCAGCGTCCTTTTTTAAAATTCCCATCAAATAATGTCACATAACTAGAGCATAATTAAATATCAATCAGCATCACCTGTAGCCAGGAAACCGCAATTTACACACAAGCACACCCCTATTTATTATAATACAATATAGGTACACAACATTGACAGATAATTTTACAACATTTCTGTGACGATTACAGTGAAAAATATGGATTAATTAAGAATAGATAAATTATAATGTTTAAAAAATATATTAACTAAACCACTAATTATTAATTAAAATAGGTAAGTAGATTATTATAGAATTGTATAGTACCTACATATTAGCATATTATTGAAATACGTCTAGCTTTTAGGAGGTACAGTGGTACAGATCTCTGTACCTGCACAATAAGTAGTACAATAAAGTTATCTAAAGGTTGCCTTTTACCTACCACCTTGCATCAATGAATTTCTTTATGAAATTCTATAATACATAGCAGAGGTGGTCAACTTTTCTATTCTGTCGCGATCAGATTTTTACATAAACAAATAGTCGTGAAATACCTACCTTTCTAATGCATACCATTTTGAAAAAACTTCCTATGCTAAAAATATGTATCCAATGTAAGTAAGTATGTGCATATTTAAAAACCATAAATACCTTAGACTATAGATACATCTAGACGCCACCCATTGCATTGCTAAATGAAGATGCGTGCTGTGCGTTTGGTTTGTGGACGTGCGAACGCATTCGTATACAAATGTTCGAGACCATAGACCATTTCGCTAGTGATCGTGCAAAGTGCTCGCACTACGCTCGCACGACGCTGAGAATTAAAATTTATTTTTCTATTTTTTTTACGTTATATAGTATTTTTAAGCGGTCAAAATGCAACCATTAGGTAAAAATATCCATAATTTAAGTTATTTTAAAGAAACACGGTCACTTGATAATATAATAATAAATATAAATATATATTAAGATACAAATAAATTATCATGAACATGTATCAACTTACCTAAGAAACGTAATACCATCTTCTTGCTTATCAGTACGGCTACCACATTTTAATACAACACACAGAACCATATTTTCTACTTAATTAACTAAAAATATTTTAACACAAAAAATAGCAATTTTAGCAACACGGTTATCGACGCTTAGTTAAGCAATAAGGTAAGATTTGGCGGCTACACCGTAGCAAACCATCTCCCGCATCTGTAAACCTTTTATTTTACTCTAGCGCGTGTCGCAAAGATTATAAGGGTGCCGAATACTTTCTCACTCGCACTTATGCATCGTTTTTGTTCAGGCCTTCATAAATACGTATTTTTATATATAAGCCAATTTCACTTAGGTATAACAATACAACTGTTTGTCTAAAAATCAAACATGCATTCTTCACATTTCCAGTGATATCGACGTGCCGACTCAAAATGTCTTCATCTACCTTCGTCCTCAATTTTATTTAGTTTTACTTATTTTTTCTCGACTTTTTCATTGCTCGAGATTCGAGATTTCTTGATACCAAGAATATTTGTTTTCTCGAGAATTCGAGATGGTTTTTTGATTTCTTGAGAATTCTCGAGATTGCCGATAAATCGACAGTATTATGAAATTTCCTCCTTTTGCTGTTTTCTTTAATTTTTAAATTTTTTCAGTAATTTTTTTCGCTCCCTTTAACCGTTGCTTCTGAAGAATAAGAGACCAGGGTGCACTGTCAAACGTACCAGCAATGTCCAGGAATACTTCCAAGACGTACTTATGGTCGGAATTTTCATCGATCATAAGCACTTTTCTTATGGCGTCTTCCAAATCCAAATTAATTGTCTGAAAGTGATGCTGTTTCTGCCAGGTGGGTCTCAATCCTAGCGCACAAAAGCTTCTCCAATACCTTGCCCGGCAACAGCATATCCAATGGAGCACGACTGCCGTCTTTCAGGGTTATCTTAAGTAAGTCCTGCTTCTCCAATCAGGGAGCGTACCGCTCTTGATGCAGTCACAAAAAAGATTCATAATCTCTGTCCCAGCGAGGGTCCATGTGCGTTACCCAGTGTTCCGTGGAACACTGGATAACGCTGCTGTAAAGCATTACGCTACCCTTAAGGGGACGCTCTACAGAATTGCCCTTGAGAATAGAAAATATAATTTTTTTACATGTGGTCCGGAATTGTTGCTCTACTGGTAATATTCAAAGATCGCCGACAATGCTTTGGTCTAAGGCATGGGTGGCCAACCCGCGGCCCGCGGGCCAGATGCGGCCTGCTGGGTGTCAACTTGTGGCCCGTGGAGCAGTGAGAAAATAAAAATAATATTAAATGCTGCCGCTAGATGTGCTAATTTCGCAAATTGAGATTCGATATTGGCTGAAGATTTTAAAAAGCACGGGGTGGTTTTTGCAGCATTATCGCATTAACGCCATTATCCGTAGACGTGGATTTATTACCGGGAAATGTACAAATGGAACATCGTGAAATATGTTGCGATGAACAGTTAAAGGAGAAATTCCATCAGGTTGGTTTGGAAGAGTTTTACAAAACATATTTGGGCAAGGAGAAATATCCTGCATTTTACAAACATGCTCTAATAATGACTTCGCTATTTTTGATGAAGCATATCAAATCCCGAGTGAGAACACGAATCACTGATGTGCATTTGGAAAACTGTTTGCGTGTAGGAACAACCTTACCCGATATCGATATTGATGCACTTAGTTCTGCCACACAAAATCAAACTTACCACTAAAATTTATTATTTTTATATTACCTATTTTGTTTAATTTTTATTATTTAAAAAAAAGTATAATCTAATAAATATGTTTGTTTCTCATTTTTGTTTTATTTTATTAATATATAATATATATGTCTTTTTTGTTTTGTATAATAAAAAAAATCGATTGTGCGGCCCGGTAGGAAATCTCATTTTTATCAGAAAAGGTTGGCCACCCATGGTCTAAAGTAATTAATGATCTCTTAATTAAATTTAAATCATAAACACTGTCGAAGTGAAGAAAGTATGGGGTGACCAAAAAATGATATCTTCTAATATACGTAAATGTTACTAAATTCAATTTGTTAATCAGCTGTTTGGTAGGAAGTATTGCAACCAGTATGATGGATAGCCACGATATAAACTTAATAATATATTAATAACGTTTTAACCTGAAATTGTCCGAGAACTAAACATACGAAGTATGTTGAAATACTTATCTACCTACATTTTTATTTCATGTCCTATCAAAAAAACATTATTAATGCATAATATTTATTTTGAATGTGTAAGACCTATTACATAATTATTTATTATTAATTATTAAAAATAGGTACATATTGTTTAATTCTAATGCATATTTAACAAAAACGTGGAATATAGTGTCTGTTTATTATAAAAAGAAAGTGACTTTTAATTACTTACCCGATTGGTTTAAATTTAGTCTGACACTTTTACAAACAAGTAACGCAACTTTTATCCTAGTGAAACAATAGGTAGGTACAATAATTATTGTATTTTCTTGGTAAGTAAGGCCAATGCAATAAATAATTTATATAAAAAATGATTATTGACGTGGAGGCACCCACAGATTATTTTTTTATTCAAAGCTAGCGGGTCGCTGAGAACATAACAAAGGTACTGACAATTCAATCACGCCAGAGCTGTCGAGACGCATTACTTATTCTTATGATAAGTTGTTCTTAATTGTGTGCAATTTGGCGGAAAAATATAATATATACAGTTGCATACCATTCGGTTATCCAATGAGCTGGGTTTTGTTTAATCTTATTAATTGTAATTGCACAGGTTTAATTAAAAACTATAACGAAATTAACATTTTAATGATTTACAGATTTTCCTATGTTATATCAACTTAATAGCAATTTTAATGATACAAGATACATATTACGATATACTCAAAATACACATCATCAGAATTATGTGAAATATTTTGATAAGCAAAAAAATAAGAACAATACAAAAATAACATAACATAATCAGCTAGTCTTTTCGTAATTATTTTAGATGAATGTTGTATGCCGTTTGACGCTTGGAAATATGTAATTATTCCATCTGTACAGTAAGCTATTTTTAACTTTAAATTTGTAACTCTTTAAAACGTACCATTAGATTGATATTATTTTGACAGCCCTGTATTCCTTCGGCCGGCGACAGGTTACGTCGCGTACATTTTATGTTTGAAGGTAATAATAATGATTATTCATTCGACCGAGAATTGTAATTAATAATTATTGCGTTTCTTAAAAAAAATCCCCGATGGTTAGAGGTTTTTGAGGTTAGACTAAATTAAAATGACGCCCTTTCAACGCTGAGGTTACTTTCCGACTAAACTATGACCTTGTAGCTGTTCAGCTCACTCGTAAGCTTAGTGATAGCTCCTGGTAAGATAAGATCCTGGCCTGGGGGAGGGGGATGTGGGATGTGGGGCCATTTCGAAAAATTATTTTCTCGAGATTTTAGATTGACATTATCTGATTATTTCTCAATAACATATTATCAATTATCAAACGCTGACCTACCCACGTATTTACGGTTATTAATATCTCAAATATATTATAGCCAAAGAGGCAAAAGCACCGTCTAACCCTAACCTCTTTGATTATAATGCATAAGTCCCTACCACAGAACAGAACCACATTACCACAGACAGTGGCGCACCCAGGGGGGGCCAAGGGGCCTTGCCCCCCCCCCCCCAAAACATTGAAATTGAATGCCAATAGATTAGACAAATAAAAACACGGCAAAAAACTGATTTGAAATTCTCCAGCACCCTCTAGAAAAATTTCTTAGATTTTAATTTCTAACACAAATGTCGGGTTGTTTTAGGAACTCAATCTCTAATGGAAATGTCAAAAAATTCTCGGTGTCCACCCGAATTCTGGAGTAGTGTACACCGAGTGCAATAGACAAAAGTCAGATAAACGAGAAATTAGGCTGTGTTCTGTTGGGTAGGTTTGTGTACCTATATAAGTTAAATGCAATAATACTTTTTTTTCCATTTTCAATTATTATTTTGGAACTTCACTATTAAAAAACCAAAAATCGACGATAAAAATTCGGCGAAAAGTACGTCTACACCCACCACCATGGGCTGACAGGGCTACAGCCTGGGGGCCCGGGCTTAAGAGGGCCCGGCGTGGCGGCTCGTCTAATTGTGAGATAAACACACACCAGAAATTTGTTATATTATAAAAAAAATCGCATGTGGCGCTTCATCAAAATTAACATAAAAAATATGAAGTATGATGAAAATATGATATACGTAACTACATGATAATAATTCACGTGTATCATTTTATATTACAATTATTTTTAGTGTTTCTAGAAAAATAAAAATGGTTATTTATCCAATATCGAAGGGTCGAATGCAACTTGGCTACCACAAGAGGGGGTCGCGACCAGTGGTTCATAGTATGATAACGATCGATAATATGATATGAGGTCCGACAAATCAAGAATTCAAGGGAATTATTTAACAATATAGATAAATCCACGGAATACCATTTGGGAACACTACTGTAGAACATCACATTACCCTTAACCCTGGTGATAGGTAAGGAGGCCCGCCAAACATTCATGATGTGGGAGGCATGCCCACCACAGTCGGTGGTGGTGTAAATTAAGAAAAAAAACCTTTTTTTTCGGTGGAATTCAGCATAAATATTGTGGCTCTAGACCAGTGGTTCTTAACCGGTGCACCGCTGGCTTGTTGCAAGTGCACCGCGAAAATAATGATAAAAGCAGAAAAATCCGCGAAATAGCGAAAACCGAAAAAGTCCTTCATGGAATTATGAAAGCCGATGAAAGATCTAATGTGATTTCGATGTTGCCGAATCGATCGCACGCGCCTACCGTTGGCCTCACAGGTTTTCGTTTCATAAATGAAAACAAAATAGTGGATCAATATCTATGCTGCAAAGAACTCACCGAGCGTACGACATGACAAGATATTTTTGATTCTATTTCTTCATATTTAGAAAAATCTAAAATATCATGGAGGAATTTGTATGGATGTGGCTCCGTCAATGTTAGGCTCATTTAAAGGATTTGTTACCCTCGCAAAGACAAGAAAGCCTAACATTATATCTACGCACTGTTTTATTTACACAGGGAATCTATAGTTTCGAAAACATGACCGCAGTACTAAAACCTGTACTCAATGCAATATGGTAAATTTCATCAAATCCAGACCTTTAAAAACAGGCATTTTTAAAAAAAATTGCATTTATTTTCTATGGAAGCTAAGTACGAATGTTTGATTTTTCACACTGAATTGAGGTGGTTACAGTGGCGCACCCAGGGTGGGGGGGGGGCAAGGGGCCCTGACACCTCCCAAACATGAAAATTATCAGAATGATTTTAACCATTAAAATTGAAAGCCAATAAACCTTTGGGCTTAGACAAATAAAAACACTGGCAAAAAAATGATTTGTAATTCTCCAGCACCCTTTTTAGAACAATTTCTTAGATTTTAATTTCTAACACAAAAATTTCGAAACACTAATGTCAGGTTTTTTTAGTAACCCAATCCCTAATGGAACTGTCAAAAAATTCTCGGTGTCCACCCGAATTCCTGAGTGGTGTAGGTCATGGCTGGGGAGGGTTGACAGGGCTCTAGCCTGGGGGCCCGGGCTGTAGGGGGCCCGGCGAGTCGGGTTGACCAGATAAGTGAGATAAACACACATCATAAATTAGCTTTAATAGTAATTATACTTCATGGCCTTGAACATTTTCAATTACTTATATAATTGTGCAATATATTTTTTTGATTATTATGTGTCGATACTCGACAGCTCCATTATTAAAGTGGATGTATTGAAAATCGCAAATAATTCACTGTATAAGTACCCTTAATTTGAACTAAACACACAATTTGAAAAACGTTAATGTAGTGTTTCACACTGCCTTTAATCTTAGCGGTAGGTAGGGGGCCCGCGAAATATCCTACCCTGAGGGTCCGTTTCAGGATGTGGGGACCATGGTGTAGGTACACCGAGTGCAATAGACAACGAGAAATTAGGCTGTGAAGAAGAAAAAGAGCCTATGGGACTAATTTACATTCTCCTCCTTGGGCCCCCTCCAATATTAAATCCTGGGTGCGCCACTGACCACAGAAAGGTTTTAGAAAACATTCTGGCCATTTCGACGACTTCATTAATCACTAATTATTGCGTAAATAATACTTTCATACACACAAGAAAATTTCATTGCCAGTGATAAAAACTATACCTAATGGATCACAGAACAGATTAATAAATAGATTTCAAATAAGCTATAGGTACCCCAATACACTACATTTTTAATCAGGGTTTTGAATGTGTGAGTGGCCTACGAAAATGAAGCACACACTTATAGACGTGTAATAGTGCAGTGCTCCGCAACCGGTGTGCCGTGAGACGGTGCTAGGTGTGCCGCGGCGCATTTCATAAAAAAAACACACATAATTTTGTAAGTATATTATTATACAATACTTACTTAGTAGTCAAATTTGAGTATATTTGAGCACCTGCATGAACTTAATAAAACAATCCAAGGTCAGGATGAAAATATATTGACGTGCTCTGATAAATTAGAAGGATTCAAAAATGAACTCGAACTTTGGCAGAAGGGGTTAAGGCAAGAATCTTTACAAATGTACTAAATGACCAAACAGACCACCATTGAAAACAACAATTAATTTTGGATCCGTCTCAAAAACAGTTAACTTTGCTGCAAAAGAAGTTTCATCATTACTTTCATACAATCAATACGACCGGATACGAAACTCTTTTGCAACCTACTATGCCGAAAATTTTATAGTACCTAGCACTTTCCCTATGAATTCGACAGGAATTTGTTGAATTGAGAAACGACGGGATGCTAAACCTAAACTTCGCCGATGTTCCATAGGCGGCCATAGACGGACAGTTTTCGTAGCAGTTTGAACATGGCACAGACAATAACTGTACGTTAGTGGACACACCACAGATCAGTTTAACTACCCCATTTAAATCTGTCGAACTGTCAACAGACGTGCCCATATATTTAGAGTATCACACTGTCTTTTAACCTTAGTGGGGCCCGCCAAAGATACTGGCTTGGGGATGTGGTGTCCATGTTTTGGTATATATATTGTTTTACGTGTGGTGACTGGTGTGCCGCTGGTGTGCGCTGGGATTCTGGGAAGACCTTTGGTGTGCCGTGGGTGAGAAAATGTTGCGGAGCACTGCAATAGTGTGTGTTGCAATCTTCAAATACACCAATATTGAATGAGCGTTAGTGCATAAACTGGCAGCAGTTGTCAGAACGAAAGATAAGCTTAGAATGACGATGAAATGAAGTATTTTTTGACACAGGTTTATCCCATATTCTCCCACTTGCGATCGGTTTTCTACTAAGTACTCCACAGTCCACACCCGTTAGGTATTTCAGTTTCCATTAATTCTGTGTTCCCTGGTATTCTATATATTCTATTTATTCGTCTACTAATATTGCAACAAAAAAACGTATACTTAATGTATTTTACATAAGTGTGCAAAACTATTACGAAAACATGAAAATGCTGCGAATGAATGTCCATGAAAGTGCAGCGGTATTTTTTACTATACCACTAGTGGCGTAGGTAGCAGAAAATAATGCAATGGAATGGCAGATGTTTTGTGGATACAAAATACCTACGCGCATAAATGGAGCCACCTACCTACCTTCAGCACAATCAAAATACACCGTGGACTGTGGCACAAAGGTGACGCGCTGCTCAAAAAACTTTTTTTTAAGTACAATCGAATGAAAATAATCAACGATTCAGACGTGTTTTTTAATTCAAGACATGACACAAAAACACGACCTTGTTATAATATTATAGGTCGGAAACCCATCCACGGACGTACGAAAACAATTTATAGCGAATAATAATAAAATAGAGTGTCTGTCTGTTTGTTAGATTATAAATTTAAAACTACTGGATGAAACTTGCACAACTCATTTTTGGTGCAAGTTAAATTGACTATTGGTAGACTCTCAATAGAAACTTATCGAAAAGAACGCACTTGCAACAATATAAGGTGAGGCTCAGATTACGAAATTATAACAATCATAGAAGTTATTATTATTAAAAAGAAATTTAAAATCCATCGCCATGAATCAACGTTCTGAAGCAGGGTAGTTTATGGCCTGACCGTTGGCGCCGACTGTTCTGAAATATCGAAAGCACGTTACATCAACGTGACAAACTAAAATGCATATTATTATGATACAGACGTAACTATTGAAAATAACCAGTGACGTCCCGTGGGGGTAGGCAGATTGAGCGTGGCTTGGGGGCAGCAGTTACTCGAAGGGCGGCAAATCGACAAGAATCATTAGGTATATGTAGAAATAGGTACATACTCTTAGTAATAATAGAAATATTTTTCCGTTAAAAAATTCACCCCACTGGTTGGAAACAAAATGTATTAATTAACATAACAAGTTTAAGGGACTGTAATATTTTTCGGGGTTCGCGATGTCTAATTTACTTCCGTTGTCCTTGGACGTCATGACCTTGATGACCAACAATGACACGTGCAGATTTTCAAATTATATTTGAATGGTAGGTACATACTTACCTAATTAAGTTATCCAAATATTTTTTGCCAGTCACTCACGAGTTTTGAAAGTTGTCAGGTGTATTTTTAAATTTACTTATCTGAAACCGTCGACTCGCAATATTGTCTATTGAAGTAGATATGGCATTTAAATTAGATTTATTTGTATACCTATATCTTTTTAGTAATGTATCCATAAAACACATTTCTTAGATATTGGAGTCATGAAAGGATGATAAAAAATAGTGTATAAAAAATGGAGTAGCATTTTGGCGCTGCCTAGGGGCGGCATTTTGTCTAGGGACATTACTGAAAATAACTTATTCTTTAAAACGTGATTAAGTTTATCCCATATTTTTCCACACTAGCCTATTATACCTGACCCAGTATGGTAAGCCAGTCCCCATTAATTTTGTGTTTCCTGGAAGCAATATAACATTTCTTTATTTTGTCTATGTGTTTCCCTTTACTTTCCGAAATTGCGGGCCTTCGCTAGTAACTAGGTATATACATATTTAGGTAAATTATTAGGTATGTATTGATTGTTCTGATTATGTTGTGTGATTCTGAAATATTATAATCCAATAATTGGCCGCCGTCGTGGTATTTTATCGGCACCCAATTACAAAATATTAAGTTAAGCTTCGAAATAATATTCAGCAACATAAACATTTATGTATAATTAACTATTTCTTTTATTCAACGAATAATTCTCAAGATTTAAGAATGTACCATTCTAATTATTGAACAAACATAATTTTGAAAAACACTTCTGAGAAAATATATTATAACCAATAGAAAAAAAAAATTTGAAAAAAGTAAGACACCCTGGCAGGGAATCGAACCCTGCATCTCCTCGGTTTACGCCCCGTCCGTGCATTATCCTCTATGCTACAAGGTGTCATACTAATTGCGACAAATTTTAACTATTGTCCTTTTTAATACCTACTCATCAGCGCCCTTCTAAATCAAGCTACTTTGGCAATCGGTTTTTGTTTATTAAATCAAAGTAGATACCTACTACTTCAATTATTAACCGACGTCTCGGATTTCTCCAATATTTTTATGATGTAACTTACTAACTTACTTGAACTTGCTAATAATTTATAATTAACTATTTCTTTTATTCAACGAATAATTCACAATATTTTCACAATATCACAAACTAATATTATATTAGGTAATATTGGGTTGGAGTAGGTTAGATTAGGTTAGGTTAGGTTAGGTTTGGTTTGGTCTAAAAAGAAAGTTATAAAATCTCATGATGGCAACTGCGGTACATTTACCAATAAAATTATCATTTTGGTGAACACAATACCTTTCACGTTGAACCACGGTGAACAGGTAGTTGCAAAGCTCCAGGTGTTATGCAAGCGAATGGAAGGGGCAATAATAATGTCATGTCTGTAGTTCGAAATTATTATTATCGAGGTGGCCACCCTGTTCCTGTTATTCGAACGAAACTCTTCGAACAAACGAAACGTCATTCGCTCGCGGCCTGTTCACGGCGTGGTTGCCTTGCGCGTGCTGCCAACTGCTCACGAAGTAAACAATAACATTGCAAAAACTTTATTGTCAAAATAATATTTACACCACGTTGTGATTGATTACTTTTTTAATTACAAGGATTCGCACTTATTTTAAAGCCTACCTACTTACGCTTCAAACATTCTTTTAGTTGTAGCAATTTCTGTATGTTTTGCAAAAGTCATAACAGTGAAGTTTTAAGATTATGTATTCTTTTAACTAGGTTTGAGTAAAGTGAACCATTTTGAAAAATAGTGATCGAACCAGTAAAAATACTATACTACAAGGTTCATACTAAACATTAACAGTGACTGGCAGTGTTTCACACTGGGATTTCTTTGAAGTGATAAGTTTACTTTTACGCATGACATTAGTAAAGTGATTATAACTTCTTTGACATTACCAATTTTAAAAGGAGCTTTTGGCTTCCTTTTTGAACTGTCAATCTGTGTTTCAAAATGGATCTCTCATGCAGTGAGGATATGGAAACTTCATCAGTGCCCATGAATATTCCACCTTCCTCTGACGTCCTCTACGCACCAATGGACCCAGCGTTTAGCACAGACCCTCGGATTATACCAAACCTTCTTTACCTGGAAAAGTTGTCGATGCCAAACTGCGACTATTTCAAACACGTTCAAGATGACATACAGCCTTTCATGAGGAAGGTTGTTACCACGTGGATGCTTGAGGTATATTTTCCAGGTCTACTGTATTCTGTATTGATATGTATTCTTGTTTGTTTCATTAAACATTTTCACAAATTCTCATGCTTAAAGAGAAACTTTAATGTTATTATCAAACTAAAGCTTTCTTCTACTTTCGATATTTTGATAACAGATAAATTCATTATTCGTAGGTAGTAGGTAACATACTGTCAGCTGTACATACTGTCAGCTGTGTATACTATAATACGATGGCGAATGAATAACATGAAGATAGGTAGGTACATAAATAAACGTATTTTGATGTTTATTTTATGAAAATATTCGATTAATTCCGCGTAAAAGTTGACGTAGGTATCAAAAAACTGCATTAAGCCGCGTTGACACGGTCCAAGTACACTTGGACCGAGTGCCATCCAAGTGCACTCGTATGAGACATCTTCATACTAATTATTCCTATCCAAGCTACTTGGACCGCGTCCTACTCATCCAAGGTAACTTGGATAGGAATAATTAGTATGAAGCTGTCACTTGGATGGCACTCGATCCAAGTGTACTTGGACCGTATCAACGCGCTTTTAGGTACCTAAAAACCTAAATAACAAATCATCCGTTTATAAAAACTTTTCATGTCGATATTCAGAAAGACAGGGCTGACACAACACCATATTTACATAATTTAGACCGAGGGGATTCCCCATTTCATTTTTTTAAATCAATACTTTTTCTTGGTAGGTACGCAATACTTTCGTTTCATTTATGACACTGTTGTAATACATAATTATGTACTCGATGTTAATAGCGCCTGTACACGTGCATGGATTGACTGGCGGCAATAGTGCTCATTTTAAACTATCATGACAATAACTGTTTATACGTAAAAGTGCTGACTGTCTCTCCAATTCATTTAAGACTGAGCGAGACGCGATGTTGTCATTTTATGTTGCTATTTCGTACTTTTTGACAGCTCGTGAAAATCGGTCAGCCTGAAAATTCATTTTTTTGCCGGCAGGTTCGCCACTATCGTTCTACTGCGCAGGCGCAGATCGAATGAATCTTAACTGTCACATGAAAATTCAGAGCTTCCAAACTTGTTTATTTCATGCATGCAATCTTGCCAACTGCAGGATAATACATGTTTACCCATACATTTTCTTACTGTCAACAGTAAATCCATGCACGTGTAAACGGGGTATAACTGTTATATTTATGTTAGTACTTACTTATTATGTCTCGTTAATTCAATATGTAAATGCAATTTGTACAACGTTAACAAAATAACATGTCAATAACATCAATGCTAGTTTTTCAATATAGGTACACCCTTATTTAATTAATGTATGTAAAGTTCATTTTTCTATTACGATATGTATACACTAAGTATAAAATATTATGTAGAATTTAATTTATTATTTTGTTATTCTCTAAAGCCTCCAACGTAGATTTGCTATATTAAGTAATCTAGGCAAAGTTGATTTGCAACCACATGTGTTTTTAAAGAAATATAATTTGACGAGCAAACCCGGATGTATATGCACTGGGTTATTATTATAAGGAACCTTTTATTTTGCACACAACATGCTGTGTGAAATAGTAAATGCGTTATTATTTCAATGTTACTTTTATATTTTAATCTACGGTATATTATAATATTTATTATTGATGGTAAATAATATTATGTTTACTTGTCTTTACATGGTATTTTATAATAATATACATACAAATCGTAATTAGGCATATCAATAAATTTGCGAAATAAAATGTTTTGTGTGAATTTAGACCATTCATTATCTATGATTGAATAAGATGTTGTTTTTCTCAGTGTATCTCTTCAGATAATCTAATCTAGTATGTTAAGATTTATTTGAGTTTATGAAACAAGTGATCGCACAGAAGGCAACCCTGACCGCGAGGGATTCCCTTCTTCCCAACGCAAGTAAAACAATATCGTTGCGTCACCTTGTAATACCTCGTATCCTACAAATGACCCCTGTATTTTAAAATAAACACCTTTTAAATATTCCTTACAAATATTAAGTTTATTGCTTAGGTAGGTACTGTGTTAGTATGTTTATAATGTAGTGATAAAACAACATTTTACATAAACTGCGATTGTGAGTAGGAAATTAATAATATTGATATTATCTTTAGGGATGATAATATGTACCGTGTGAGATACGAGATATTGCATGTCCGATTATTCCGCTGTCATGTATACACCATGCGTTGACCACGTGATCATATAAAATTTGCCATTGTTTCGTCGCATTTTTCTTATACTAATTGTTCTATGTATAAGTTGGTATGGTGACCATAATTTTATTGGAAAAAAATAAAGGTCAAACCTGAAAAGGGTTCATAAGATAATAAATCGAGCGTACTTAAGTATATTGTAGTCATTGGAATCCGTTGTATGATCATGTACAATACAAGAATATTTGACTACTATACAATACAATACACTAATATGTTTTACTAATTCTACTCATGATTGATTTCATCCGGTTCAAAGGGGCATTGTCAACATTATCACCAGTTGACAATGGTCACCGTTTTTATGCATTAACTGATTGATTACTAATAGTGATTAGATTACCTACATCTATTTATAGTCTGAAACATAATATTATGCCTGGTGAAATGACTGACGTAGTGTTCAGTTATATTTCTTTGACCGTATCCTATCATGTTAGGATAAAAATTTATGATAAAACACAATTGATCGTTTTTTGTCTTTTATTGTGTTAACTGTCAATGAATTCCTGGTGGAATAATGCTTTGTACTAATTAAACTAAAACACAACATTATTTAATAAGTAGGTAGGTACTAATTTCAGAGGGACATTGTCATACTACATATGTCATTATTTTTTCAACTGATCTAACAATACATAATATACTGGTTTTCAAACTTTTACGTTTCACGACGCCCTTAGTGTGTAGGTAGAGATTCAAGAGAAAGATTATTAAGAGCTAATTTTACATTTTACTGCTTCTTCTCCGAACTGGTAATCGAAAGTGTTCTTAGCAGAATCTAATGTACGAAGTTTTTTTCTCCATATCAATCTCTGTGCAGTATTGGGTATTTTCTAAATTCCGACGAAATGACGAAAAAATGGATCTTTTTTAAATAACTTTTGAATGAAGTTAAATCATAATGACATAGCACAAAAAATAAAGAACTGTCACTTAAAACAATGCATGAACCCACATTAGTAAGGGAGACTCATTTAAATTTTATTATCGCATGAAGAAAATAGCGCCCAACCAAATGAATCTATGTGGGCGTGCATCACCGGATTGAATTAAGAATGTCTGGAATTATTAGGGTACCCTTTGAAAACAAATATAAAATTCGTCCATACTTTTTACTACAGTTTGTAGTAGTTATGATGGTTATGAGTATTGCGTAAATAATATATTATATATATTCTACCTGCATAGGCAGTATTTCTACCAAGAAATCAAGCTTTCTACCTGTTTCTGTGTAATCTGCCCCATAATACCTACTTTGTGCACTTTACATTCTTACCTGTATAATAATGTGTAGGTACTTAAACACTAGGAGCATGGCCCCCACATCCGGAAGCGGGCCCTCAAGCTAGGATCTTTGGCGGGCCCCCTACCTATCGCTAAGGTTAAAGGCAGTGTGACAATACATTAATATTTTTGAAATTGTGTTTTAGCTCAAATTAAGGGCACCTATTTAGTGTATTATTAACGATTTTTGACACGAAATAATCAAAAATTACATCGTTTTACGACTTTTTTACTATTAAAGCAAGATTGTGATGTGTGTTTATCTTACTTATCTGATCAACCCGCCACGTCGGGCCCCCAGGCTAGAGCCCTGTTAGCCCCCCCTTGTGGGGGCCATGACTAGGAGGATAATAAATTTCTGTCTAGAATATAAGCTATGAACTGAATGGAAAGAATTAAGCCAAAAATGACAACTATCACATCATAATACCTAAAATAATAATGACTATAAACAGCTAATCAAATATTATTGTACTATCGTACACATCACGACATAATATACCTACCGTAAGTCATAGAATATACATACATATTATGTAGTACATTATGTACCTACTTCAAAAGATCGCTGAAAATTAACCTTCCACCTTCCTGTTTTTGTGCTAGATAATTGATTCACATGGTGGAGTAGTGGCATAACACTAATCTCGCGCCTGGAAAAGTGTCTAATAAAATCTATTTTATCCACAGCAAGGGCAAGCAATCAACTATTATTCGTAAATAAATCTTTTTTATTTATTACCCTACTCTGAAACCTCATAATATGCTTCGCTTACCCTCAATTATTATTGCAGTGGTACCAAACTGGCTTACGGTGGTGATGGTACCGCAAAATATTTTCATCGAACAAAAATCCTTCAGGTCGGGTTTAAGTTGGGGGAAAACGCTGATATGTCAAGGGTACCGCGAACCGAAAAAGTTTGATAAGCCTTGCTCTATCGCACATAACCTATTCCAACGTCACTTGGATATAGGATATAGGTAATCATAGAAGATTCAAAATCAGATTTAAATTATTTTCTCTTGGAGACTTACCGTCGTCTCAACAATAAATTCTTTTTATTACTTATCATTTTTCTTGTAGATTTCTTGATTTACTTACAGGTAGGTCACTTACCTTCCTCACTATTTGTATCCATAATTTTATTATTTTCGTCAAGCATCTGTAAAAATACTCGTCATGGCTGCTATTGATATTCGTCGATGTTATGTACAGTAGCAATTCATTCAACAGATAATAAATTATGGTTCGTCTTCAAAAAGGGATGCGATCCCATGGCTGCCAAAAAATGCATACATATTCTTTTTTTTATGTAGATTCGATCCAGTGCAATGACCCAATGAGTCTATTGGCACACAGCAGTTCCTTCTAAAGAGTATGTTGATTTAACATCCACTCTAAAGTTGTTAATATGCTCCGCTTATGAAAGATAATGGTAATCTACTTCATTTCTAACATCAAGCAATAACATCAGGCAATGCATATTATTCATTTGGCCTGACGGATATCTAGATTCTACATACTCAACTCATAGACATACAATTGTTCGTAAACTTTTGCGGTTCGCCGCTACACAAATGCATCTGTAAAATCATTTAATTGAAACAGCGCATTTCTATTGTTGTCAAATTGTGTAGTTTTAACAGTACATGTCATAAACATGTGAGCGCTTTAATTAAAACAACACTCCATAGTAGGTACTACGTTACTTCCGATGAAAGATTAAAATTTACCCACAAACATGTCCAACCTAGTGTATTTTTTATTATATGTGCACAAGTTTTTCATCCATGGCGGAGTACAAAAATAAACAGTTTATAAAGATTTTTAGAAGAAATGTTTTTAATCGGTTTTTACACATTGTCTATTTTTTATAATTGGATTTGTTTAGGGCGTACTAGGCTTATAAAATTGATTCTGTCAATGACAATGGTAATGATATTAATTTCCGTTTTATCAGATTTTCTCTAGGCATAATGTATTCACTTTCAAAACAAATTACGCGTTTCGATATGTATAGGAACTTTGAACCCTTTTTACGGCCATACTAAACACTTCCTTCGGTACGCTTTCCCTTCCTGTGACGTCATTGAAAACCCCACGTGTTGACTGTAAAATATATTCATTGTGAAGGTCGTCGCACATTGATCACTTTTTATGCCATGGAGCAAACAAAAAGTGTGCTGCCAGCCTTGTAATAATTGTTAACGAAACCTTTCTAATCAACTCGGCGTATGTTTTCTACGAAAGGAAATATTGATGCTTGTTATAAAAATGAAAAGAAAGTAACTGTGAAAGGATTCGTCGTTTATTTAGCATTCAATATTTTGCTGTCAATAAATGTATTGTTTTTAAATTTAATAACATATGGTTTTAAATATACAGTGCTTAGAAGGAATTATTATTAGGCTTAAATGAAGTGAATGATTTGCATATTAATGGAGATATTGGACAATAAATACGTGTGTTGCTAATTTTTCATTGTTATAATTATTAAATAAATGTATTTTGTCAATCTATTCACTTGCTTATAATTATTATTAAAAGGATTTTATTGTGACACCCTTGCATTGTAGTTGCAAACTTTTTCTTTCTCTCTTGTAAAAATTCAAAACACTAGTTTACTCACATGCATCCAATATAAAATAGCAAGGCAATTATTACAATATTCAATATTGATACCAAGAACCAAGATAAAACTGCGCCATAATTTTTATAAATCATTGAACCGATTAGGTGAACATACCTTGGGTTTGTTTTTTTTTTAATAGTGTCTTTACTAAATAAGCTGTCTCTAATAAAATATCTTAATACCTACCAGTCAATGTGAATATTATACATAATCATATTTTATATATTCGTAGTAGGCATGTCATAATACAATAATATGTTATGTTATGAATTTTATGATAGAACATATTATTTATATGGTATATATTATGCCCTGTTTAAGCGAAGGTAGTAATTTATTTTTAACTTTATTTATTGTATTTTAGATCAGGGTGTCATTCACGTGTTAATTTTTTTTTTGGTAATGTGTAGGTATTATATAATATTGATTGATGCACCATGTTAATGTTGTGAATACGTCCTATCCAGGTATGCGAGGAACAATCGTGTGAGGAGCAGGTATTTCCACTGGCTGTAAACTACCTGGACAGGTTTCTTTGCTCTCTCGCAATTCCCCGGCATCAGCTCCAACTCCTCGCCTCTGCAGCCCTTCTGCTGGCTTCCAAGGTCCGCCAGGGAGTTCCACTCCCAGTTGTTCTACTCTGCGCTTATACAGATAATAGCATAACTGTCGATGAATTAAGGGTAAGTCGATTTGGAATCCAGATAAACCTTCATTATTTTGTTATAATATTATCTAATATATTAATACTATCGACCAAAGGTACTTGATGGTATTTGAATTCAAATTCTAACGGATTTAAGTTTTGATTCCATAAAATGGAATAGTACCTACACAACTTAAATCCATTAGAGTTATCTAAAATGTTTGGCAGTTTATTGTTTGTCTATGATGAATGGAGGTAGGTAACATAATAATATGTTGGTTTACATTTACATACTATAATGTTATGTACCTACATAATTATTTAAAATGTCTCGTATATTCACATCACCTCCGCAAAATGATTGATTTCGTGCGATTCAACATGCAATACAAATTGACTTTGTCTATTCAGTCTAATCGTGCTAAACCCATTTGCATAGTCAATACTAATTGGTAATTACTACATCGGTACTAATTATTACCATCGCAGTTGTGATGCTTATGCAATTATTATGAACATAATGCCTTGTTTACGTCTGTCTGACCGTCTACCAAAACATTTCATAATGTAAAGAAATGCTTTCACCAAAATTTTGGAACAATATTTGCCTGTTCACTGTGTCAGTCAATGTTTATAAATAATATTACCTCACACTATCGATGAATCGATCTATAATGCGCGTGTTATAATAATAATATTTATTTCTCCAATGTCATTATTTATGGAGTATAAAAAGATAGATGGTCGGAGTATAACATTTCCTCCACTTATCAATACGTGCATCAAATTATCATAGTAATATCATAATGTGATTTAAAAACGATCACTGAGAAACCTGAATACTTGCATGAAATAAAATAGAAACTATGTGCCAAATCTTTCAACAAAAACGTTGTAAACCTGTAAAATTTAAAAAAAAATGTTATAAGATTAAAAAAAAAAAGATTATTGTTCAATTATAGAAAATAACTATTCATGGCGATTTTAGAAAAATACTACGTAATAATTATGCACTTTTACCTAAAATATGGACTAAGTGCCACTCGAATTCCTCAATGCAAGAAATATAAGCCATTTTTATACAACTGAGATTTGGTACTTAGTGCCAATTTTAACAAAACGTACGATACATAGGTATTTACAACGCCATTTTTTAAATTAAATAGAAACTTAAAATATTTCTTTTTAGAGTGTTGATTAATTTTTAATGCATTACCGATGGGACCACAGCACAGATTGATAGTTACTATACAGTACATTTTGAATGTGTGAGTGTCCTACGAAAATGTAACACACATTATGTATATACGTGCATTATGGGTGTCGCAACCTTCAATTACACCAATATTGAATGAGCGTCAGTGCATAAACCGAGAGCAGTTGTCAGAACGAAGGACAAGCTTAGAACGATCTCATATTCTTCCACACTTGAGATCGGTTGCCGGCTACTCCACACCCGATAGGTATTTCAGTTCCCATTAATTCTGTGTTCCCTGGATGGGACATAGATGTATATAAAACCTTTTTTTGGAATATTTGGCACATAGCTGTTTTTAGTATTTTACGTAATAATGTAAATTGTAAATGTAAACCATGTCTTATATTAGATATTATGATCATCCAATTTACTTTCATGCATTAGATTCGAATCGTAGTTAATTTGTGTGTCCGTATTATTACCCTTTATCTTTGGATCGTTTCCTTCCGCCATAGCTCCTTACGTGACCGCAAAAGAATTGTCCCTTATTTCCTGTTCTACTCGACTGACTGCGCAAGTACCTTCGCAGCGACCAGACTATAGCAATAATAATTATTTGACTTCTATACGTACTCACTTACTTCATTCCATATCACAGGTAGGTACGTCTTTGTCACCCAAAATAAATTGTTTCATTAATACACACCTTCTCAATATTTTATTGCTAGGTATTTAGAAATATGACCATTTATAAATATTTTTTTTTAAATCAGCACAGATTACTATACCCCAGTAGCGAAGGGTGGATGTAGGCTGAATCTGCCATAAATAGTGCACATTAAACTTTGTAAGTAATACGTATTTGTTTTTATTGAACTAAGCTACAATTTACAGATGGTGACGGTTAGTTTTTTTAAAAATTAATTAAACTTTGTCTAAACCAAGCCATAATAGTTTTGGTATACTTTGGGCGATACGACAAAATTGTGCACACGTTTTCACTCATACTTATTTGTTTTCATTGGATTTAGGAATACATATTAATATTAAGTACACATATTGTAAGTTCATTTTTTAAAATTCATTAAGCCCTGCGTAAACCAAACTATAATAGATAAAAATATTATTCTATCTATAAAATATCCAAAGTTATGTATGATTTAATTGCATAATTTTATAGATGGACGAGTATTTTTTTAACAGATACGTATGACTGACAAAGTTTAATGTGCACTATTTATGGCTGATTTTAACAGCCTGCCTCCACCCTCCGCCAATGATGTACCCAATAATACGTATATGGCCTAAATTCAGTAAGTATAAGCTTAATTGATGTCAGAAAACATATCTTTTATCATTCGAAATGTTTTGTTTTGAACGCATCAGCGATAATAATATGCAAATGTATTGATGCACGTGCACACTGCAGATTCGAGCACGTGTCAAAACAAAACACCCGCTTCGAAGACAGGAATACCCGCACGAGCGATTCGCTCTGTCGGATCCTTGCAAGAAAGTCTAAATAAATAAATAAAATAATACCTGTGTCAAAATGATGCAACGCGTGACCCTTCCGGCAGGATTCAGGGTGTTTGAGCAGGCCAATTCAAAACCCCACACCGACTAAACGCGGTTTTCCTTTCAAGGAAATATTCTTCGAGTTCAAAGCTTATTATTATCTCGTAATCATCATGGTAGGTACCTCTATTTAAGTAACCCTCCCTCACATAATAAGTCACCTTTTGTCACTCTCTCCTGATATTTCCGACCCTCTTTTAATCAACGACATGGATCCAGGTAAAGTTAATTGCGCGTAAATTGTTTTTATCTAAGCACCTTGCATAGTGCCTATTTCCTTCAAACAAACTCTTGTTAGTTAGTATGTATGCAACAGGTTCTTAATTATGTCCCATACCACACAACAGATTAATAAATATAATTCCGATAGGCTATCTATAGGTACCCCAATACACTACATTTTGACATAATGTTTTGAATGTGTGAGTGTCCTGTGAAAATGAACCACACATTATAGACATACAATAGTGTGTTGCCACTTTTAAATACACCAATATTGAATGATCGTCAGTGCATAAACCGAGAGCAGTTGTCAGAACGAAGGACAAGCTTAGAATGACGTATTCTTGACACCTGTGTAAGTGTATCCCATATTCTTCCACACTCGAGATCGGTTGCCGGTAACTCCACACCCACTTGGTATTTCAGTGCCCATTGTTTCTGAGTTCCCTGTCCCATACTTTCGTTAGCTCTCTTATCCATTTGATCGATATCGGTTAGTTAAATATATAATAATTACAAGATAAAAAGAACTTTTTATATACCACGTTTTAAAATTGTCTGTTGAATCATATAAACTTGACAATTCTATGTAGTAATAAATACTTTTTTTTGTACTTGATAGAAATACTGAATAAATATAGAATACTGAAATGTCATTTTGACATTTCATATTGATTTCCATATATATTAATAATTTAGTTGCTAGGATCCCCTTAGCAACCAATAATAGTGTTACATACAAACAGAATTAACTGAAAATGAATTCAATTCTGCTTAAAGATGGCCAATAGTATTAACAGAATGCATTGTCGTCGTGTTCTGATATATTCTAAAAGTTTCAAATGTGTAGCTAGTCGGGAAGTTAGTTAAAAATCTTCAATCGTCCAATACAAATCTTGGACAAACAAGAAAAAATTTGTACTGGACACACAAGAAAAAATTAGTACTGAACAAACAAGAATACGAGCTAATAAAAACGTGTTAAAAAGTACATAATAGGTACATTGAAATCTCGGAAGAATATCATTACTCCATTAGACTCTTAACTTGCATGGCATCACGGGATATTATATAAAATAAGAATTTTGACAAAAGTTCGCTTTCTTTTGTACGATTACGAGATCGAAACTATTCCAATGCCGTATTTAAAAATTGTAATATTTTTGATCTCGGGATCATACAAAAGTAAGTGAATTTTTATCAATTTATGTACTTATATTGTTTCCTTTATTTTAGTTTACACTGCGGTCATTCCTCCACATATCAAATTATTATGAACATTGTCGATTCCCTTATCTGATAATAAAAGGGATCGGCAGGTGTCGTCCAAGCCGGCCGCTCAATGAATATGTGAGACCTATATTAAAATACATAAATTCTCATGCGCCTAATTATTTAAAGTCATATCCTGTTTCTGGTTCGAATTGTTATTATTACTTGTGTTAGTTTTGATCAGAGTTTCGCACCTTGCGTTGGTCGCTTAATTACATCGGCCATTTTTAATATCGTCATATAATATTAATTGTGCCAATGAAAAATGACTTTCCTAATAATGTCGCAATGTGTATTTCAGTCCACTTTCCCACGGAATGTGTCATTCGATTGATATCTTCTCGACCCTCATTTTTATTGACAGGTTGCATTGTATGGCCTAAAAATAATATGATTTTCCTGGTGTTGTATTTTTACCACGTTTTTCTTAGCTCGTATTCTTGTTTGTCCGGTGGTTGTTAATCCAGTACAAATCTTGCAAACGATTTTTAACTAACTTTCCGACTAGCTAGACATTTGAAACTTTTAGAATATATCAGAACACGATGCCAATGCATTATTTTAATACTTTTAGCCATCTTTAGGCAGAATTGAATTCATTTTCAGTTAATTCTGTTTTGTTGAAAAGTTATTTCGGAAGAAATCCGTAATCCAATTCACTATTATTGGATGCTAAGGGGGTGGTCCTAGCAACTAAATTATTAATATATACGTGCGTTACTATGGAAATCAAAATGACATTTCAGTATTCTATATTTATTTTGTTTGTTGCAAAATAGCAAATAAATGATTTGTTGACAATTGCCTTATTTGTCCTAAATTATTAATAAATAGAATTGTCAAGTTTATATGATTCAACAGAAAATTTAAAAACGTGGTATATAAAAAGTTCTTTTTATCTTGTAATTATTTTTATTACAATATGACTTCATTTCTTATCCAAAAACGATGGTACTTAACTTCTTTTGTACGATATTACCATTTGAGGACATTTAAGTTAATGGCCTCACCAAACCACACCGCCCCGCATCACACGCAGTCTTAATCGGGCGTATCAAGGGACCCTACGTTTAGATGTGAAGCATCGTTTTTTTATGACTCAAGAATGGCTCAGGAGCAGTTGCCCAAGACAGGTCGCCATGCACTCAAGTGTGCTTTGACTGAATTTACATGATCTTACATTAAAACTACCCGTGGGAGATATGAGCACGTAGAGGCAATATTAAAAATTGTAGTAAGTAACAAAAGCTAATTACAAAACTGCCGAACTTTCTAAGTGTATAGGTCTTCACATTGGAAGCATGCCGCCGCGAATTTTCAAAATGCAATAAAATTGGCCTTTGTGGTGATCAGGTCAGACGGTCCGATGGGCCCAACAGCTGATTGAACCGACTTGAGCAGCTCTTCCCTTTCCGTACACATGTTAAGAGATTCCCAGAGGATGTGGTTTGCATCCTGTATTTCTCCGCCACATGGACATGTTGAACGGGTAACAAGACCAAGCTCAAAGAGCCTGCCAGCGAACCCACCATGTCCAGTCAAGAATTGAGTGGTGTAATGATCTGGAGTCAAAGCGGTTATCTCCATTCGCCCAATTACCATTTGAGGGCACGTGCTGTCAGCAACCACGTGTGGTTAAGACATATCGCAGTGACTGGCAGGTGACCATAGCTAGAATCAAACAATGGTGTGTCTGGCGGTGGGAATGTACGCGGGAACGGGTACAACTTTACTGTTACAACTGCGGATCGAGTCGCATGCCTATGTCGTATGCAACGAACCGTATGGGGGCATCGAATTCAAACAGTATGAAAATATAATCTACAGCGTGTGATTACTGATTACCACCGATGGCTGTGGATGCGTGCGGTGTAAGACTTTTGGTTTACAAAATGACAATACAAAGTGAGCTCTACAGTCGACTGATGTCAGATCAATAATTTAGTCAAGAATAACAAAATTCTTACGACACGTAAATAATACTCTATTACAGAGGGGGGCAAACTTTTTGGATGGAGGGCCAAATTCAAAAATTCAAAATGAGCGGCGGGCCGCAAGTCAAATACCATTTTTAGATATACACTATTCATTATCACGAAAACTAAACATTACAAAAAAATTAATGAGAAGAAAGAAACTGTTGTACATTTTTTTTTAAATCCAGGTGTTCATTTTGTAGTTGATATTCTCAAAACTACTTCTAAATGGGCATCGGAAATATTTGATCGTAAAGAATTTTTATTGAGGTTCATGATCGAAAATGTTTGTTCACATATATAGATTGATCCAAAAATAATGAACATTTTTCTTTCATAATCTTTAAGTTGGTCGAATTTGTCTGAATTAAGGACATTGTAAAATTTGGAGATTTCTTCACGACGATGCAATTCTCTTAAATCAGTGTCACACTGCAGATCAATAATCTCAAGTTGTAGCTCTGTCGGTACACTATCAATATCTATTGAAAATGGATCGCGTACTATTGCTAAACTCGTCTCAATTTTTCGGAAGTCACCAAATCTTTGTGAAAAATCGTCATTCAGAGCTTTAATAATTTTACCGTATTCTTCAAATTTATATTCTGGTATATTCAGCAACTTCAACGTTGGAAAGTGGTCCACGTTGTTATTTGATATTTGTCGAAGGAATAACTTGAGTTTTAATTGTAATCCATTCAAACTTTTTACCATACCATGGGCATATATTTTTTTTTCTTGCAACGCGGAGTTAAAAGTATTTAAATGTATCACGATGTTCAACGTAGAAAATAGAGGTTACATAGTGTGAGACGAGACACAAGGAAGACGTACCTACTGAGATAATACATTTACGAAACAACAAATTCTTCAAATTTTAATCTACTGTCAATATTTTTTAAAAAAATATATAAAAAAGTTATTCGTAATCAGAAGTACAATTAATGATGTCGGGCCGCAAAAAAATACCCGGCGAGCCACATGCGGCCCGCGGGCCGCAGTTTGCCCCCCCTGCTCTATTATATCAAAACCATTGTGTAAAAGCCATTTCCGTGACATATCTTTAAATTGTAAATAGTATCTAACGAACTTATTGTAAGTATATCGTCAGTCTTGACTAAGATTAAATTTTAGTCTTTAGCTTCTTCAGCATTAGGTATTCCGAATTATCAATATTTTTCTTGTGTGAAATATCTTTCTATAAAGTTTAAGTTTGTCCAAAAATACAAACTATCACATTTTTTTAAACATGCAGCTAGAGTTTTATCATTATTTGATGACGATTTTTTAGAAACTGTAAAATATTTAATTGTAAATTCTACCGTGTATTGATTATTAAATATGTTTACTGTCCGAATCAAAATAATAGTGGTAGGTACATATTATGTATTGTATATTATTTTATTGTTGACAATGTCGACATGAATATAAATTTGCCAATATACATTATAATGGGAAAAAGATATTCAAATATAAATTAAGCAAATGAAATGCTCGCGCTCTGCAAAAATCCCAGCGAACTTCTTGTGACTGCATTGTGAGGGGTAATTTATTCCCACGAACCGAAAGTAGGAAGAGGAATTTCAATGAAGATTTTTTGCGTTATAATAATTTAAACTGGAGCTCTTTATCCGGGTGACCCAAATCAGGATACGGAGATATCTATGCAGTCTAAAACCTATTGTTAATAGTTAATGCGTACTACATACATACAGTAATGGGGTGAACATGCTTTATACGTTACATCCGGAACTCCGTTGAAACTATCTTATATTTTCATAATTATTGCACATTAAAATTAACTTATTTACCACTTTATAAAATATGTGTGTTTATTTCAATTAATGTTATATAGGTAATGTACTTTTTCGACGTATCAGTAATATATTACTACTGTACACTTTAATTTTAGGATTTAGATTTAGGGATTGTACCTACTCCCGGAATTACGGGACTAGCCTGGTAGATTAATAAATATTTTTTTATACCTGGTATCGTACGTTATATGATTTTTTTTAAAACTTAAAACACAATCACTGCTAACTTTGTAATTACCTTTTAATTACCACATTTAAATAACATGCTAATTATATCTAATGGCCAATTACTCCAGTCGCGTTGTTAGCACCAAATGAGTTAAATGCAAATAATATTAATAGAATTTAAATTATCACTAATTTCGGGATCCCGGGATTGTAAATTCTATTGGATCTTCTAATTATACAATATTGTACTTCATGTACATTCATCAAAACAATAATACATAATATGTTTATTTTTTAAACAAAATTGTATTATTTACTAACATAGGTACATAATAATAATAATATATGCTTACCAGGAAACTCAGAAATTGTTCTGTGATGCTTACCTAACTGACATAATAGCTGTCAATTCTTTGTCACGTGCCTACCTATTTACTTTATTCCTTGTTGAACTAATTGTTTAAATTTAATGATGCATGTGCTTATGACGTTAGCACGACTTCATTTGTTTTTAAACTGTCTACGTCTTGGCAAACTCCTTATTTTTTATGACAAAATGACCCTAAAATAGATTAACTAAAATCATTTTAACAATAATAACACCGTTCCTCTTTCTTTATAATTACTTCAATTTAGTATTAGTTTAAAACTGTTCCTTAACGCTTCTATTGGAAGTCACCCCAGAAAAATTATATTCACGTGACAGTCGATAGTCAGCATTTCGAATGCGATGTATATTTTCTTCCCCACGATATCTTTTGGTCGCCCCATACAGCTAGATACCTTCCTAATTGTGCAAATTTGAGGGCAATTGCAGCTAGACAGACAGGAGGCCTATTCAGGGGGCATTCCCACGGCCCCCTGTCTTCGAGGGCGCCCCCTGCTTCACACAGAGGCCTGCTTGTTGTATCTCGATCATCTACAAGCCATATGCTGGTAGGGTCAAAGATACCTGTACGCTGAAAATTGTATAAATTTTAGTCGCGTAATTAAGTGTGGGACTTTTTTTCTACCCTGGAAGTAATTCGCCTGTTTTATTCACGATGTGTGTTATGTATGTGGGAATAAAATTTAGCATTCCTCCCTCAGAGCTTCTTGTCGTGTTAAGTTAAAGCTTTGGGAACAATTAAGTAGTAAGTAAGTTTGAACCATCCCGCGTAAGGTGCCCGACATGAATAAGTATTAGGTAAATTTTGGTTTGAAGTCAACACGATGATAATAATATTGTGGGTTTACTTAAACTCGAATAGCTTAGAAATCCTAGAAATGTTTACTGTTAACACATTAATTTACACAAATTTAACTCATTGCTCCTTACGATTTTCTCAATAAAAATATTTGCCCCCAACTCAATTGTAACTTAAAAATTTTATCTGCTATGTATTTTTCACATCATATATTTACTTTTTTTCAACGTCCACATAATATAATTGATACAATTATAATATTAAATATATAAACCCGAATGTAAATTATTGGTTTATCTTGATAAAACGTGTATGAACAAAGCACGTGTTATATTATTTATATAATATGGTGAATACCAAGTCATAGATAATCTTATGAACTGTTGTTTATTTTGAAGACAGCTGTTTTAGTTCTTGAGATATAAGTGAAAGTGTCGGTTTATTGTTGAGGTACAAAACAATAATTAAGACACATGAATATTCAGATACTTCAACAATAATTGTCTTCAAATGCCTATAAATCGAATATTCTTTAAAAAATAATGTAGCTATGTAATTGAAAATGTTCTTCTGACGTATATACAGTTATCCTGTTTTTTTTTTTACTATAAACTAACTATAACTATTAAACTTGTATTGTGTTTAGTTTAATTGATTGATATTTTAAATATACCAAGACCTTTCATAGTTTTTAACGGAATTCTTCTTTTAAAGTTACTCCCGTTGAGTGACAACGTGTTTCCACTATTTTCTTACGTAACGCTTTTACTGGTCGTATCTTGTCATCTACGGCGCGTAGGCCATATGCCGTCGAACGGTAAGAAAGAAAATGCCCCCTTTTTCCCAGGGCATGCGAGCGTGACCTCCGGCGACAGAAGGCGACCCAAACGGCAAAACTACTTCTTTACATCATCACTACTTTATATTTTATATGCAGAACCTGCCCTTATAATTCGATGGGAACATATAGGTTTATTAAAATGCCACGCTCTACCTGTGTCTAATGAACGAGTTGGGGCTGTTTCTTATTGAAATATGTAATTGCAGCTTGCGTTTTAGCCAAGGAGGAGGGTGGTATTGTTTTCTTTGCTCCTTACGCCATCATTATGCAACATTTGCCTCCCAAAGAATTCTTTAAGCCCGTATACTATTTAAAATTATTGATATATCAACGATAACATCTATTTTTATTTTATAGACTAACTCTTATTATTATGTGAATATCTATAATCTAGGGATTCCCAATTTTTCATCCCCCCAACCAATAGCCAAGAGATTGTGAAGATCCAACGTATAGGTATACTGCACATTAAACTTTGTCAGTTTGTTATACTTATATGTTTTCACTGAACTAAGAATACAACTTGTAGATGGTATTGCTTAGTTTTTAAAATCCCCAGTACTAGAAAATTTCCTGATTAATGTTCGCACCCTCGTATAATATTTCTAAAAAAGCTTTTAACTGAGTGAATAAAATGAAAATAGAAATTTAATGACTTTTTTATCTTTGCCTTTCATTTAAAATATCAGCCTAGTAAGCCAGGATTTGAGCAAACTTTTTTTGATTAAAATACTCAATAATCCAGATCGCATCCATGTTCATCCTGAAAAAAAAATGATTTCTTTGCGCGATTCAAATAAACGGGATAAAACTTGTCCTTGTGACAACCAACGAACTCATATATGTAACGAAATATGGACCCTCACAAAAACTTCGAAAACATTAAGGTAGCGGGATGGAATTAATGTAAATGCAAGGGATGAGAAAACATGTAAGAATATGATAGGCGGTAAAGTTCGCCAAACAAATGAAATTCTAATTTCTCGGACATATCTCTCGAAGAGGAGATGATTGCTGGACAAATCCCAACCCGACCCGAACCATCCCCCTTCTCATTGCGTACGCGCCTGCTTGGTGATGTTTTCATAAAGTCATGACGCCTGACGACGATGATTGTGTACTGAACATCGACATTTACATCTCAAAATCTTTGATCAACAAAAAAAGTGGTTGGTTAGAACTCTTTCGGTGCCGTCTTCTATGAAATATTGTCGACCAAATTACAACAGTAGGTACATTTCCATTTTCCTATACTGGGCCTGTCGTATCATATCACCAACGCCTTGGACATTAAGCCATTATGTATGTAATATGTAACCCGCCATTAGCGTGGAACCATTAACACCTCTCCTGTATAAATTGCATTACTAATTATTATGGACCATTTAATATTTTTACATCTTGAAACCGTTCCTGAACAAATGTCTACGCGGCAATGCACGTAATTACTACCTTTCATTTAATAATAAACATATCAATGTAATTTTCAATTGTTCGTGAGGACATTTTCTTTGGAACTCGGGCGAAACAAAGTCAAGGGGGCGAGCCGAATTGGAGCCGTAGTTTTTGTTTTGCGGCCCCCGGGTCACGGGGGGCACTCAGACGCTATTCGCATTATTATGCCCCCTATTGCACCATTATTACGTCATTTCATTAAGTGTACTAACCTTTAATAAAATATTCACGTATAAAATATAGCGCAATAAATTACGCTTGTCTTATTATCGATTTCATTTAATAAAACGCAAATTTTTATCGTACTTCCACTTTTATTTAAAATATGGACCGGTTTCATCAGCCTCAGAGGGACATTTTCAACTTGTCTTATTCTTTTAATATTTTATTATATATTTTTGGTGTATGGTGAATATTTTTAATTGCAGACATTTTGACAGAATAGAACCACTTTTAATATCAGCCTCATTTTCACCGACAATTTCATTGAAGATAATAAATATTTTATAGCTAGCCATACTACCGCGTGAGTTCCGCATACAGTGACCAAACTCAGTAAAAAAAACTATATTACATAATTGTTTAATATGCTATGATTATTAATTGTCACAAGTTGTGCAATTAAATTCTTTTTTTGAGTATCGCTTGATGTATCGCTCAAAAGACAAACGACATCTATAAATAGTATGAGTTTATTCGTAAGCAGGTAATGTTAATAAGAAATTGATGAAAATCACTGGCGCCGCGCAGCGCTAAATAAGCTAAGAGGCCATCCATGGACTGAAACCGTATGCGGTTTAGATCCGTGTACCCTAAACTTATGATTTTTGTTCATGAAAATATATTTTCACTAAATGTGTAAGTGTATGGTATAAACGGATACGATCAGATGCTTATAATATAGTTTGTGTAAACATATTTCCAAGAACAGGAAAGATAAACTTAGTATGGCACACGGTTCTAAACCGTATACGGTTTCAGTCCATGGATGGTCTATAAGTATCAAACATTTTCCAAACGGACCGTAAACAATTTGTAGTTTATCCCTTGAACACGAATATTTATTTATAGTCACCGACAACATCATAATGTTGTAGATATAAGTACCAACTTCTATATTATGAAGTCTCGGTGCTGCATGCATGTGTCACGTGATTTTTGCGTGTTTATACTATTACGTCACGTGCTCTTAGCGTGTTGACTTATCTGGCAGTATTGGGAGGAATTGAAAGTTTTTTCTGATTCTCTTTCTCACAATAGGTACTTCTACATTCGAAATGATTATCTTTGTTTATTTACGTAAAGGTTTAATTATTTTAATGTTAATTAAACTTCGCGCGATATCGAACACACACTAAATTATGGGCGTGGGTGAGGGTTTTAGTTCCAGAAACGACCGTGGTGACGTAGAAGACTTGATATAGTAGCCATACTGAATGTGTGTTCATTTATAATAATATGTATTTATTTTTGAACGAAAATTCACGTTTTTAATTTGTCTTAAAGTGTAATCAATTGTATCTATTATTTCTAACTATATGTATCGTCTCTATATGTGTCGTAGGATTGCGACTTTCCGAATCTTTACTATTCTTCTCCCCTCAACAAGTCTTCTTTGCCACTGAATGTTTATTACGGTGGTGAGCAGGGAAATCATCTCCGAGTTTTCCATTCAAATAAAACATTTTTTATCTAGTCGTCAATTGATGCCAGAGATTCGGTCTAGTGTTAAAAAAGTATTTCCATAGTAAGTATTTTTTTAAATCTCCCCCAATTTTTCTTTTCATCAGGGAGACGTCAAATCTTCTTCTTGCCGTGGTCGTATTTAAGTGCAAAAAAGCCTGATTATGCATTTAGAAACTCACGTATTGCTCACTTCATGAAAAAAAACATATAAACAAACACCTAGCGATATTCGTATCTTTTTTTTAACCCATCCGCGTCGTTTGTTATATCAATGGTATCGCGTGTATTGTGGGGTCGCGATGCATAGGCGGGTCTCCGGAAGTCTTGGCAATAGTAATAAAAAAAACCTTTACCACGGAGGAAGTGACGTCATAATGAGAGGTCTGTGGTTGTTGTGAGCCTATTTCTTCGCCTCGATTCTTGACCCTATCGTTGGTTGGCCTTTGGTAGGACTTCTAGCTGCCCCCTTCGGGGACCTGCGTGTTAGTGGGGTCAGGAGGAAATCCCACGTCAAGAAAGACAGTAATTTGTATAGAAAATTAGTATACTTAATTTTATTGTATTACCTACCGCTTCGAACTTTTACACTTGGGTTTCATTTTAAGTCAAGTGAATATTTGACATTGTTTACTAAACATTTAGGCAATGTCTTGGACATCTTTAATAATACATTTTTCTTAGTCATTATTAACTAGCAGTATAGAGCAGTGTTTCCCAAATTACATCATGTCAGTACCTACACCTTTTGAGACATAGATTTTAACCACTTTGACGGCGAATTATGTAAGTATATATGTTTTAATCGTCAACAAACGTTATGCGTTATTAGAACACATTAATGAATTTGAAATACTGATTCACCACATTACGATTAAGTCAATATTATAAATATTGCAACGATACCCCGATACCAAACGGTTTAAGGGGTAGGTACGATTCGTGAACTACAAGACTTCAAAGTCCATCGTTTCTTTGCTGTCGTGTAGGCAAGAATTGTTAACATTGCTCTATATATATATATATATATATTGCAATACCATACATTATGGCTCCGAAGCCGTGATGATAACCTCATTACTCATTCGTTAACTTTATAAACTTGCCAATGTATCATATTACTATGTCGAACTGAAAGTTCCTTCTCTATTTCACTACATATAATAATAATTATGCCCCGTCTCCGTTCTTTACAGCGCTATGAAACCGCAGCCATGACACTTGTTGTAGAATATTCGCCTACCTATATAATATTAATGTCATTTTCTAATCTTATGTTGTGTTTTTTGTTTTCATTAGCAATGGGAAATCCTTCTTCTTCAACGATTGCAGTGGATGACGTTTGCAGTGACAGTATTCGACTTTGTGGAGCATGTCATCACACGGACACAATGGGCCACCTGCCCCGCTGTGGTCAGACGACATGCCCACACTCTTGGAGCTCTCTGTTATATAGGTAGGGATATCATCATATTATTTTACTCTTACACTATTCCATTACTGTAACCATTACTTCTCACTCATGCCCCGTTGTACAGTAGTTAGTAGAGCGCCCGTCTCTGAAGTCCATTGAGTAATACTTCGAATTCTGCGTCCGGCTAAATTTATACGTTTTTCCAATGCATGCTTGACCCAAAGCAAGTTGTTTGAATGGCCGTTTGCACACTATACTTTTAAGATTAGCTTACTAATATATACCGTAAATAGGTACAAAATTTCAATATAAGGGTGGTCGCATTAGCAAAATATGTCAGATACACGAACGCGTATGTTGTAATGTGCACTGTTATTGCAATGTAGGTAGATTTTTCAAAAAATATTTTCTAACTATATATCCACCAGTATAAGTTGTCCGCTGAATGAGGGCGCCACATGCTAATATTTGACATAATAACATACAATACTTTTTATACTGTGATAGCTTAGTCATAAATTTGAACACTGGAAAATTTATATTGGTATAAGTTCCTATAATAAATACTATACAATTCATCTGCTTAGGAAATAATGAAATTTGTATAAGTAGACGCGGGTGTACGAAGCTCATTCTATTCTTTAGAGATGTAGTTTCCATACAAGTAAAGTAAGTGTTAGTTTGCCTTGCTTTTGCAGTCTTATCAAAACTCTTCAAGTTTTCACCATTCCAAGAAATAGTTAACATACTGCCTAAATTACACAATCAATCTATGACGTACCTATACGATGAGCAACTTCATAAAATGTCGGTTTTCAGTTATCCACCCGGATAGTGAGAGGCCATATTACATAATTTGTCACGTTGTCTCAATTCAATACCTACCGTAATTGCGGAATATATCGACAACAGCCTAATTTTAATTATGGTTTTTAATAAACTAATTTGATAAAAATTTTCATTGGGAGTCGAAAGAATTCACATATGTGTCGCTACATTTCAAAATCAGCCAAGTCCGCCTTTAGGTATTTTTGACTTTTTTTGTAAATTGCTGAAAAACTACTGCTTTCTAACATTTCTGCATTATCAAAATGTGGAATTTATTAATTTTAAACATTCTATACTCGAAATAATACTTTCAAAAGCTGTTTTTCTCCTATTCATCTATTATGGCCTTGGCTGATTTTGAAATCTAGCGATACATATATCCGTGCTTCTCACTTCCATAGGTAAAATGTATGCTTCATAACTTTGCACTCCGGCTTTAGGATGAAAATGATGTAATGTAGGTATTCTATAAATATTTTTTTTTACATATATTTGTTAAGTACCTATCTACTACATATTATTATATTAATACAAGTAAAAATCATTTGATCTAATTGTATGCGAGGTAATCAGGCAAAGAGGCGTATCAGTATAGTAAAGAATGCAGAAAAGTGCAACGTTATAAAACGTATACTCTACACTAACCTTTTGAAACTCAGTCAGAGCACACTTGAGTGCGTGGTGACCTCAGTCTTGGGGTAACTGCTTCTGAAACATTCTCGGTCACGTAAACGGTGTGGTGCGCGGTGGCTTTGGTCTGGTGGGGGCATTGAATTCAATGACAGATGAGTCTGACGTGTATATGTACTAGAAAACTGTCGTCCAATTCATATACTGAAAGGAATGTGAGAGTATATCTAAAAACACATCGCTATGCTCTGCATATTTTTTTAGGTAACCGAAGGCAATGCAACACCAAAATATTATTTCTATTCACAAGATAGTGTTCCCTAATTCTGCCAATATTTAAACAATCGTACGTCTCTGTTTTATTAATCTATACAGCTGCTGTCAGTCGCGGCTCGTGCCGTTTGACGTTTTTATCAGTTTTATTGGTAAAGTGACAAAATATCCCCAAATTTCTACACAGGTCGACGACTTCGATTTTTCATCTGTCGGTATTCTAACCTCAAACGTGTCGATGGTTCACGCAACCAATCTATTCACCCTCATTAGGGAGAGGACGTTCCATTTTTAAATTGCCCTGCCACATTTCAATAGTTTGATCAGCCATAAACAAGGGAACGACTAACGCGTCGCCCAAATGATAGTAATTACCTACCTAAAAATAAATACTAATACAACACACTAGTGTTGCAATAAAATCCGTCACTATTCCCAATTATTTTATTTATAAAAAATATCGACAATACGAATGGAATATTAACGAAATGCTTATGAATTTCGTATAAGCCATGAAGCGGATATGTGGACATCTTGGGGGAAAATAATACTCTTTACTATAAGTTTGTATTATGCATCTAACAATAAATTATACACATACGTAATATACAGTAATTATGCACATACGTAGTACGTAATAAAACTGCATAATGTATCGATACTTTTTGATGCAATATGCAACTAAAATACTACGTATGTACTAAATATTTAAGGTGACATTCGATGAAGATTTTGATCAAAATACACTTCTTTGAAACATTAAAAAGTCTGGAATAAATTGGATATTTTTTAATGTATCTTATTATAATAATACCCTCAAATGTATACATACAGTTTTGCATTCTTGATATTGATTAACAACAAAATAATACACATTACCGTTTCACAATACACTAAGTTATTATTGCGATGCTTTCTAAGACAAAGTCTATTTTGTCGTATTATGATAAACATCATTTGGCATAATTATTGCAAATTGATTATCAATTGTGTAATTCTTTAGTTTTATCTATGCTAAATAGACTCGTTATTCTTCAAATATTTTCACTGAAAGATGCATTTGCAGCCTCAAAATATTTTCGTACATACCTACCTACAACTTAAAATAAATATCTCACTTTCCGTGTTTATTAATTTACACACAATTGAACCTTCTACAGTAGTGCATTAATTATTTTGGCTATAATTTACTTTCGGATAATACCTATTTATCGTTGCTTTCTATGTACCCAATCAAATTTTGTGGCTGAACTTTTGAAGTCATCAATAAATTAATTATTATCTACAACTCATGTTTCATTATAGCAACACAGGCGGTCCTCGACTTTCGCACGTAATTGGTTCCTGAAAATGTGTTCGAATGTTGAATGTTCGAAAGTAGAGGAAAGTTAAAAAAAAACATCAAAAATTGTACATTTATCAATGGGTACCAATAATAAAGTTGATGAGGCGTATGTTAGCAATCAGGTGTTTTCTTTATAAACTTGCCAAGAGATAATTGAATACCACCCTTGTATGTATTTGAGAAGGTGACGGGGAGCGAAGGAGAGAAGAGCGATTACATGGAAGCGCACAGGTTTTGCATTATCAACAAAAATCAAAATTTTGAGAAAAGTACGCAATAGCGAATTATGCCAAAGTAGAACATTCGAAAGTCGAGGGCCGCCTATAGTTACAAAATTATTTGCTTCTTATAATATATTATATACTTATCGTACAGAAAGAAATAAAGTTGCACACTATCATTATATCAAAATACTAGATATTATTATATTTATAATGCAAATTTTAATTTTTGATGTCTATCAGAATCTGCTCCCAATAATTCCATGACACACCGCCTCAACTAGGTACCCTACTATTATAATTATTATTACTGTGCATGTCAATAAAAAACAACCCGATACTTAAAAGCACTCCAGGTGCGCCGCGTGTTGTGTAAAGTCGCATTATTTTTATTTATAAGCTGGTGCCTAGCATGGCTTTGTTTATCTAGGAATTGGACGGACATTTACCTTCTGTCAAACTGGATAAAGCACCACTCGGTATATCTGATCTGGTTTTTGGCAAAAGCTTAAGTGCATCTGTCCACGCGAGTTCGTGACCTCCCGTTTGCAAGATGGTCGGATCTAGTATTTTTTCATCGAGGCTTCGCAAAGCTCTGCGTACATACATAATAACGCTCAAGCTTTTTTAATAAAATCTTCTTCACACCATTTTCTCTCCAGTGTTAAAATATATGGTTTATTTTTCCTCATTATTTTTTAAAAATTGTATACTTATATGTCTCATGTTTATTTTTTTTATTTGATAGCTATTTCAATAGATAGCTGTTGTAATCCATCTAATCTCGATAATGTTGTTACATGTGAAAGTTGTGGAATTTAATATTATTTTTTTCGACCATGTCCGATCCTAATAAGATCATAGGGCCTCCACAGAGTGGAGGTTTGTATGTATTAACAGATTTTGTTTTTATGAGAAATGAATGTCAGCCACTTGCTCAACCTACTAGGTCCATACTCTGGGCTCATACACAAATTGAAAAACAATGTGTACTTGCCGGACCTACGGCATTGTAGGCCAACGCTTAAGCCGCGCACTGATATTATTTATACTTAGTAGTATATTGTCAAATTAAATTCTACCAAGTAAATGCTATCTCAAAATAATAACTGTATTCTTCTTCGTCGTATCGAGTATTCAATGGCTACAGTATGTCGCTCCAGCAATTAGAAAAAACAGCACCATTTTCCTCAGCTTGTAGGATCTCGTTGAAATGCAATTCCAGTAAGCATGTTTGTAAAAATGGGTCCTTTGCGTATCATATTGTCACGACTAAAGAATATATCGATGACCCAGTATTGAACGGTAACTAGTCAAAAATTCGACATTTCGCGATATTGGTATCAAAATACTCGTAAAAATGAGCTCTTGACGGTTTTATACAGAAACAATTCGAAAAAAATAATTTAGATAGGTACGTTGAGAGCCAAAAAACCCATATGAAATTTTACAAACTTTCAAACAAACCTAGTTTTGTACAGATCCATTTCGAATTGCTTCCATTTAAAACTGGCGATTGACCATAGGTTTCAATTTTGAATAGATAAATTCTGACATGTATCCTTTTAAAACTTGTCAAATCTTGTGTATTGTAAAATATTCAAAATATTAAAACATGATTATCTCAAAACTACGTGTTTTGAGTTGTTACCGTTTAATACTGGGTCATAGATATGTACCGAAACGTTTTTTAACTCAAAACTAATCGTTTTTTACACAATCTGACAAATTTTAAATATAAATTTGATAATAATTTAGATTCCTACTCTTTCCTAACTACGCATTAGTCGCTACCTAGTTTGAGAATCTCCGAAAGCTCCGCAATGTGCATGATTATAACAGCAGAGAGGTGTTTTATAAAGGGCTTTAAGCTCACCCTCAGGAGCACCTGCCCTCGCCTCCCTCCTCCCCTTTGTCCATTCACCCATTCAGCAACCCGAAACAATATCAAAAGTCATTATTATTACTCCACCCAATATGTATAAAGTACAATAAAAACTGCGTGGCGATACATTGGCTCGCGCCATTCAAGCCACGGTCCACTGTGACGGGTTGGATTTCCACAGCTGTTTCAGGTTTTTTTTTAAATATTTTATTTATTGTTCCATTAAATGGCTTTGTCGCGATTTCGATTCCTCCGAATTTTATTGCACCCTTGTTTTAAATGCCTATAAATGCACCCGTTTATAATTTTTATTATCATAGAGACTTCAATGAAAATGGCTTTACATCAGTAGGTAATGGGGTGACTATTTCAATCCAATTGATTTTTTCTGTACTTAACATGTCATTTAACCAAACTGGACAGTAATTATTTATAATAAAAATAAGTTGACTATTATCGATCATGTTAATTCTCCATTGTCATTTACCAAGTAGGTACATACTCACTTGACAAGCTTTAAGCTATGGAACTATTAAAAAGCACACAAGCTTTAGCCACATGAAAATTGATTGCAGCGCATAGTTCAATCTATTCTATTCTGTTTTTTTTTCTTATCGCTTAGTTCCGTGCAAGAACTTTTAAGTGCATGTCTATTTATTTCTTTTTTTGCCAAAAATAACATATACCTAATTACTACCTTCGCCTGAATATCATCTTATCCCAGTATATCCTTATAATATCCTAATCACAATCCGTGCTAAGAACACGCCAGGCGTGTGGCCATTAAATAGTTATACATTCACTGCTGACCAGTTAATTACAACATTTAATTATTATGCTAATTGCTTCACGCCAGGCGTTTCTTTTTTAGCATTGACCGAGTTAATTAACTGATCAGCAGTGAATGAGTTAGAAATTCTTCCAGCAAAATGTAGATGGTTTACCTACCTAATACCCAGTGTTTATTATCCACCCTTTTCAAAAGCGTAGGTATTACCGTAATTACAGCGCTCGAAATAGAAAATTTTACGAACCGGAGCGCTCGACAGTTTTCTGAAGAACAATATATAGTTATCATAGTTAGAAGACTTAGTTATCAAATTTTATGTGTATTTCATAAAAATAGGTGTGTTAGATTTTTTATTATATGGCCTATCTAGCTCAGACGGTCAAATTATTTTTTCCACGAGACGGAGCGATAATTTTACCGATTTCACGAACAGGAACGGCGCTCCGGTGCGCTACGGTCCATTTCGAGCCCTGTAGTAATTATTATGAATCACAAAAACGTATATGTCAAATCAACATCTGCTTCAGTCGCGTGCGTGTGTTTCCAACACATCTTAAATTAAAAGCCTTTTCTTGTAGCAACGATGTTCTCCGTCAATATCAATTATTACGGTAATAACGGTCCACCATTAAGAAGGAGGCAGAATGTAATTGTTGACATTTAGTCTAGTTCACAGTTAACCCCGTAGGCCTCACAAATAAATCGCTGCATTGTCGTAGCAGCGCCAGGACTTTTACTTCAGGCCGGGTGCTGCGAGTCTTCCAGTCTGCGAGGCCCTTTGTCGCCAAGATCTCCCGCAGCTGCCGACGGGACTCCCCGTTTCTTACGCATTTTATATTATTATTATAAATCTAAGCCATAAATAAAATGCGATCGCAACAATGGCGCGGGCCACGAATCGAAAATGAGTTTACCCAAAGATTAACCGGCGAATCCGGTTGGGAAAATCAAAGTGCATTTGGACGGGGAGCGACAGGGTGAATAATTAAACCCATACTTGATCGCTGACGTCGCATGATTTGCTAAATATTTACGAATTCATATTTAAATATTTGTCACCAATCTAGATTTTGATATAATATCAGCCAATTACTTATATTAATAATAATATGAAGGTGAACACGAAAAACCGGCAGGCACGCAACATTATAACATATACTTCTCTGAATTATTTCTACATTTTATCAATAGGCAGTATTTTATGAATCATTTTTTGCCATATTCGATTGACAAACGGCAAATTTATTTATCTTACTATTACTTAAAGGAATCCAAACAAATTGTTCAAAAATGTGTTCACATACGAACAGAAAAAGCGAAACAGTAAACATGCAAATAACATCAGGCACAATGACAGTAGTGTAGTGAAACAGTAATTATAATAGAAGACGTGACACAATCGAACACTCAGACTATGATAAAATCACATAAACATATTGTGACCTCACGTAAATCGAACCCGGAACCCCCGTATGGCCAGTACCCCAATGCGCACTAGACTTTGAGGGATTATGCACAATAGTATGTTACATAAAATTCAATAAGTAAATATAAAGATAAGATACAACTAACAAGATTAAATTCATTATAACTTTTTTAAATACATTTTTCTCTACATTAATGTTACTTAAGATGTTATAGTTTACAATTTAGCTAACACACAGTGTTTAGAATATATATAATTATTACGTATAATGAATTGGTCTATTTTATAAATTTAAAAGTTATGGGGTAGATAGTATAAATAAAATCTTGAAAAATATTTTACCTGCCCATTTCTTGCGCTTATTTGTATCTCGACAGCATATTTCGCACTCCAATACGATTAGGAAATAATATTTTCCAAGCTACCAACTATAATACATTACACCTAAAAAAATTCACCCAATACCTACACGGCTTCTCGCAAATAAAAATAATATATCGCCGTAATTGTAGCTTGTATTGTGTCACGGGGCAAAAAATCTACCCTCTTTGATATAAAACCAGCCAGTCTTAGGGGCTGTTAACAAAGGCTGTGGCACAATAGCCTCGCCATCTCGGGAGAAATTGAAAGTCTGCCATTGCAATTGCAACCCTCTTACGGCTTTCGTCTGACATCCCTTAATTTTATAAAAACAGGTAACCGGCTATTTTTGTCATGGCAGAAGAAGCATTTTTACTTACACTATCTGGTATTCAGTGCACGTTACACCAGGTAACAAAATAATAAGTATATCGAAATATCACATAATTTTCATATTATGAAAAATATTGTGTTATCTACTTATGCAAGAATATGCAGTTGATGGCCGCAATAATATATAATTACAACAATTATTATAATATTATTTATTTTTATTATCGGTTTTATAATTTATGAAGAATAAGCAAGGTTTAAAAATTCAACATTCTTTATTGACCACACATAATTTCGTCACTGTTCTGGCAGAAGACACTAATTCGAAAAAATGACATAGGTACTTATTGAGTTAGTTATACCAAAATGTTCCTTGTTTCAAACTTTACCGTCTGGAAACCTTCTTAATAAATAAACAGTCTTTATTTTAAAGTCATCCTTTTTACGATTACTTAATAAACTCGCATGATAGACCATTTCAAAAATTTTCACAACTTCAAAGTCAAATTACTCAAAACTAGTATTCTCCAGTCAGTGTTTTCTGCCAGAACATAGACGATTTGGTCCTACATTAATAACATATAATTTAGTCGCCTAGAGTCATAACTCACATTTTGCAATTTTTACATTATTGAGTTAAATATATCAAGTAATTCTAGAGACAAGAAAAAGAGTTAGGTATCAAAAGTCATTTTAAACCATGTGAAAATTGACAAAGTTGACTGTTGGTGTCATGAATAATGAGTTCTCGTCACCAAGGCTTTTCTAACCAATCAGGGAGTTCTATTTCTCAAAGTACGCTGTCAATTTGTGTGTGTCAGGTATGGACCTAATAGGTTGAGCAAGTGGCTGACATCCATTTTTCATAAAAATAAAAAAAAATCTGTCAATACAAACCTCCACTCTGTGGAGGCCCATATGATCCTATCAGGATCGGACATGGTCGAAAAAAAAAATACAAAAAACAATGGTCTGGTGATTTTTTGCGATTATCTCAAAACTTGATTTTTGGAATATGTGAGTTAGACTCTAGGCAACTCAATTATTAAAAAAAAAAACACATAAAGTTGGTGCCGAATGGATCTTGAACCCTCATCCATCGCAATCTGCAATCTTGGCGGTGGAGTAATCATCGATTAAGCCATCAGTAGATACAACTATGCATTTGAGTCGTTGTTTCAATGTTGTGTAATATATTATAGATTAATGGTTAATTATTGTTATGTGACTTATCAATAAGATATTTATTTGAAACAGAATACACGAGAGCAATAATGAAAATGGTATCTTATTCACAAATAAAAATGCCGATACATTCAACGCATAAATAACATCACCGGAAAAAGAAACTGAAGAGAATGACTTTCTCTATATGGCAACGGATCGTCAATCCGTTGAAGACACATCCTGACATGTAATACGTACTTTCAAATCTTCCAGGTGCACTGTTATAGTAATTCTCTTTCAATCAAATAGTCTTCCTTTTGAATTCAGGATGTATCGTACATTGAAAAGTTTATACTTATAGGTAGAGCTTATTCGGAACTTTTTTGTAATACTATTTTCATTATTCGTATCCGTTGCTATTCAAACAATGTCGGAGACATCAACGATGGGACAATAAGTTTCGCAACTTGCATCTATGAAAGCAAAAATATTAAGTACCTCCTAGTACATAATCAATGTTTTTTTTTCCATAACATATTCAAATTAATAACATTGTGGAAAGTAAAAATTGAAATCGATTCTATGTTTTAGAAAATATTCGTACCCTTTACATTCATAATAACGTATTGCTTTAGTTCCATTTTGACGTTAGTATGTAGGTGTGTTCGTCATATATGTAATTTGTGAAGAGTAAGTGCAAAATTGGTGATTTCAAAAAAGACACAGTTTAACTGGGGTTTTTGATCTCATTCGTTTGCTCAATCCACACCATTTAAATAATATGTATGTTTGATGGTTATAGAATCAACAATTATTACAATTTCTTCTCAGTCAACAGGGAGATAATATCAAAGGTCTAAACTCTTATATTGAACAATATTAGTTTCGCATTTATCCTAAATTGACCAAAGACCACGTGGTCTTTTTTGTAATTTCTTCCATTCATGAAATATATAATAGATAACATTATATTTGATTTAAGTTTGATAATTTTCAATTTGAATCATTTAACGCGCCCCGCGTTTCGCCTTTCGCCATCCTTAGGCACTGTGCATATTCGCCAATGGCGAATGTAGGTACCTACAACTGACATGACATTGTTAATCACCGTTGAACACAAAAATGATTAAAATGGAAAAGTACAAAATTTAAATTCAAATTCCATAACCCTCAGTCAATACTATTAATATTGTATCGAGGACATTGTTTTCACATTTTTGGTAGGTAGTTAAACACAACCAAAACTACATTTCGTGATTTTTTTCGGGATGCTAGCTAACTTCCGTACAATAAGCTATTGAATATTAATTAAACGTCCTACTGGCTATTAGTTACTAATCTATAATGGTTGAATGACAGTTTTCAAGCATTTAGGTTTGTTACTTAGTGTAATGTAGATACCGTTAATTTTAGTTATATTTTACGTATATGTGTCTCAATAGGTCTTACGAAATTATTTTTCTTACTTGTGGCGAACACTAAAGGTATCGATATATTTAAATGTTAAAACATTCAACATCATGACACGGACGCACGTTCGTATATTTTTTTAAACTCAACAAAATTGGTAAATACATACGTATTTATAGTTTGTAATAATTGAAGTTCTAGTAACACTATTTGCGTGTTTTCATTAAAATAACAATTTTCCTAAGCCATCGGTTAAATGAGGGCATTTCCGAGGGTTGTAGGTGAATGATACGAGGTGCTCAGCACATGTCGACATGTGGCCAGCAGTCAATTGCCGACTTTCCTGTCTTATCGACCGGGGATCTAGGTTTCATTTGAATAACTGTTGATATCACAACAGACCAGAAAAAAATCGGAAGTAACACGAAGGTGTTTTGTTATTATGTGATTTTATGTTGCTACCTACTAGAATTTATTTATTTAAAAAAAACACCACAATACGTTTAAATATTATTCAAGCATGCAACAGTTGTCAACTAACTAGAACAGATAGTTTTTTTTTAACTCTAAACCCTAAACTTCAATAATATATTGTCAGTAAAGTAAAATCTTTAAATAATATATTTTTTCGTCTTGATTGGAGATTCATTTTGAAGGCAGCTGTCGATTTCGATTACGCTATTATTGTGTAAAACTTTCGATAGGGCCCTTCGCGAACTTTATTGGAATAAGTGTCAAATCGAACCGTTGTTATTCTCCCCATGAGAGTCAACTAAATTCTCCCCGCTAATAAAGTATTAAGTACGTCAAGATGGCAATGAAGTTTCTAAGATCACAATGGATCCGGACCAGGCAGCTGTCGATTGAATTTTCTATTGTGAAACACCCACCATTATTACGCAAAATATTATTTTGGACATTTTAAGACGTAAGAAAAATAGAATACGAAGGTATCGCAAATATTATATGAAATTTTGACAATGGGATATAGATGGGAATTGGACCGAAAATAATTTATTTGATTTGTAATGTATAACAGAATATAATAGACATGGCAATCCCCTTTTATTTGAAATATTCTGATTAGTCTCCATTCAAAGCATTAATAATTTTCATTTATATTTATAAAGTTTTTATATCACTTTGTTTTCTCCTCATATGATCTTTTTTTATTTAAAAAGACACGCGTTTCGTCAACGGTAAATAATGGTACTACCCTCGTAGTCCAGTGCGTCAGGCGCTGATCTTTCATCCGGGGGCTACGGGTTCGATATTCGGTGACGTCGCAATATATTTTTTGTGATTTTCTCAAAGCTTGAGAGTTTGTGATTGTTTCTCTTCCATTATGTACTAATTAAACTACTGTTTCAATTACACTAATGTCATAATCGCGAGTGGCATGTTGTAGTGTCAAAATATACCAATATGTTTTTTTTACAAATATGTCGCCCACGTTGGCAGCGCGGCTTACGCGTTGGACTATAACGCCGTGGGTCCCAGGTTCGAATCGTGGGTCTGGCAAGTACCTACACATATTGTTTTTCAATTTGTGTGTGAGTCAGGGTATGGACCTAATAGGTTGAACAAGTGACTGACATCCATTTCTCGTAAAAAAACAAAAATCTGTTAATACAATCCTCTACTCTGTGGAGGCCCATATGATCCTATGAGGATCGGACATGGTCGAATATATATATAAATAATACCTATAGTACTTATACATGAGTCAATAAGCATAATAGTATCTGAGTTCACTGAAACAATTTATTTTCATGTTCCGACCAACCTACATATTTGTGCCGTTTTTTAAACATGGCAAAAAATCGGATGTCGCATGATGCTGCATATCGTACGGTTGACTTGCCTACTTACCTACGTTTAAGTGTTTAATGGGTTAACACTATGATTGTATTGTGATCATATCAAGCAATTAACTAGTTTTTCTTTCAAGTCTGTATTCTTACATTGAAGCCCTACGACACAAACAGCTGATTGACAACGAAATAATCAAAATAATTGTATTGAATCTCTTGATATAAAAACACTTATCCTGTTATTCCACACCCAGTCTGCTAGTCGAGTGCCATCCCAAACGTCTTTAGCACCACTTTCAGAATCGGCGCATTATTATTACCCACCCCTTTTGGTGAAGCGAAGTAGACGTTTTAAATTTAAACATTTCAAACCCTTATGAACAAGAAATAAAATTTTAAGCGTACTTGATTCATTCAACCAGGGATGCCGCTGATTTGTGAAACACTAAATTCGACGCGTAGACATCTTCTAACCATTGAGTAATTAATATCAAACGAGTATACTCAATATTAGTACCTATTTAGAATACTAATACAATTTATTGAGATATCTTTCAACGATAATCTTAACAATGATAATATAGTTTTGCACTGTAGTTATGTTTTGTCATTCCAATAATTAATTTCCGACTTATATTTTTTTCCTAACAGTATTTATAACGTAAGTTAGTAAAGTTGCTACTTCATAACTTTGCACTCTAGGATGACAATGATGCAATATATTCTGAAAATATATTTTTACATACATTTTCTATTTATTTATTCTAATTTTATGCGTGGTAATCAGGCAAAGAGACTCATCAGTGTCAGTAGTAAAAAGTGCAAAGTTATGAAAAGTATAGGTAAATCATTCTACAGTGGCACCATAAGCGACTCGCGGGTGTATTAGAATTGTTTTCTGAAATGCTTGTTTCTATGCTAGTAAACAATAACACTACAACCGCATGGTGCTTTTACCGTGTCCATGGTGCCACTGTATACTGATTTACCTGTACTCTAAGTTTGGTTTTTATTTTTCGGCGTATCTGTAACACGAAGCCTTATTGCAATGAAGTTAGAATTTCTTTTTAAACCACATTCTTCAGTGTCCATCTGTTTCGTGCGTCTTTTTATTCTTCTCCAAGTGTTTCATCCATAAAAAAGTAAAATACCTCTTCAGTCAAACGTATTATTTTAGCGACCTTATTCTCTAAAAAAAAATACGGCGATCTCAGGCGTATTAGGGATAGCCCTATTTTGCTATTATGAATTATCTGCATAAAAATGTAAGTATACAAACCAAACGGTAGTAAGTAGTTAGTTGTCTGGGGTTTTTCTGTATGACGTATAATATTCAAAATCTATTACAGTCCAACAAACAAGTTTTCTATTATCAACGACGACAGTATTGTATCGGTCAAACATCCTTCAAAAGGGGGAAAGAAGAACCTCGTGACGTCCTATTGCCGAACCTAATTTTATGTCTTGTTAAGCATGCGACTGCTTAAAATATTATAATATGTACTTAACTTAATGTATTACTGTAAATTATTTCTTAAAAATACACCAAGAGCGCAAGTTTATTCGGTATGTAGGTAGTTAAAACTGAATAAACAATAACTCTTGGTTGCGCTATTTATGAGATTTTAAAATCGGGCTCGCCTAGAGAAAATTTAAATTTATAATTATTAGAGCGGTTGGAATTGCATGAGGCAACGTGCAATATTCTACCCCTAGTTGTTCACTATCCGACTTTTGAATTATGTGTGTTTCTTTCATCTTCTTTCGAAAGTGTAAATAACTAGTGTGATTTATTACAATATTGTATTGTGTTACTAACGTAGTCGAAAATTTTATTCCACACAGTGTAGGTACTACCACAATAATTATTTATTATTATGGGTTTTTACTTAAGAAGCTAACGACCTTTCTAAGCAAGAAACAGTTGAAAGAATTTAAATGAATACAATAATAGTACCTACTTAGGTATGTGTACTTCTGAACGTGTATGCACTTTCACCAAAATTCAACTTAAATTATTTCCTAATTAATATAACGTCGAATAAAAATTGAGAGTAGCGCAACGAGGCATGGAAGGTTACATGTAAATTGTACGTAAAACATTTCACCGCGGCACAGTTCGCCGTGAGCTTTCTTATCAGAAAGAGATGACTGAATGAATTAATATGAACATTAATTCAATTTTCCTAGCTGATTTTGGCAAAATTCATGAATTCAAGAATGAAAACCTAACCTAACCTAACAAATAGGTAATCCAGTGTATCGGTTATTTTCAAAATTTGTTTGCTGCTGGTTCCTTGTAAAGTGGAAACTGACAAGAACCGTGTTTTATTTAGACATCAACTTTATGCCAGTACTCTACGACCCAAAGAGGTTGTACGGTCTTTAATATACGGCCATATATTTCCGATATAACATTTCACGGTGAAGTGTGATCGGCGAACCGCATACGTACAAGTTTCCGGACACGGGTATGGAAAAGCGTATGTTGAGAATAACGCGTTAAGGCCACAAAATAAACCAATGGGTAAGGGGCAGAAAAAATTACACGATGTGATAGAGGTGACCGAGCTGATGTAATGACAAAGGGCCGGGAATGTCCGCTGGAAAAATGTTGTCACACAGTGGTATATAAGAACCCATGGATCACTAAACGACCGTCAATCCCGATAGATAGACGAACTCAAATATATACGTCGCAACAAATAACAAAGTACAAATAAAGATCATGGGGAGAGATTTATCCAGCGGTAGATCGAATAGTGATAATGCAAATAGCTAAGACGTTGAATTTTCACAATAAGCCAATTCAGTTGGTTTCGCTGCTAAGTTCCGTATTAACCGTTTTCATACCACCGTCAAATTGATATCTACAAAATAATTTAAACCTAATCCAGACCAAGAATGTCATCTGTACGTGACAACGTTTTCCAGAATACAAAAAATGGACATTTGTATTAGAACATTTTAAATGTTTTTACGTTTATTTTGATATGAATTAAGGATTAAAATTACGACACGGAATTTATCGACATTGTTTCAAATTGCATTTCCATTCGTAATTAAGCAAAAATATTCACAACTACGCCCTAACTGTTCTATGTCTAACTGAAAATCAACCTGTTGTCCGTTAGGCGGTGAGCGGGGCTGGAAAACTAAGGGGCGAGGGGGTAACTCGGTTCTTAACGCCTGACCCTGGTTACCCTTGTTTTTTTATATTAAAAAACTTACATTACGTATTTACGTGAACAGGCCGCAGTGGTCGTCAAATATATTACATACTTACGTGCACTCAAAAATAAATTCTTGCTCACCAAAGATGCCAACCGGTAACTTATTCGAAAACACTTATGAAATCATAATCAATGCGATTTACTAAAGATAAATAATGTGGAAAGAATAGAATTTTCATTATACCGAAAAAACTTTAATTTGTATGAATTAAAGATCAAATCAACCCGTCGGCCGTCACTTATATATCTCTGTATTTAAATTTAAATTATTTGGCTAAATACTGATCGATGGAACTATTCGTACTGAATGATGTTTTGCCTTATGTGGGTCGCACTGATGGTTTCAGCAAATTTGCATCCGTACCAAGTGTTTTCAAGCAATTTACACGTAACTGCTAAAATCTTATATTAAATTAAATTATATATATCTCGTTATATTAAAAACCTTATATTTTCATATTTAGGTATTTTCTAAGGCTGCTAAGTAATTCCTACAATCTACATGTTTTGTGGATGTCATTATTCTTACACGAACAAAATATTCTGAGGTTTTGGTTCATTAACACAGACATAGATAAAATTCTTCTATTTTACCACGTTTTTCTTAGCTCGTATTCTTGTTTGTCCGGTGGTTGTTTATCCAGTTCAAATCATGCAATCGATTTTTAACTAACTTCCCGACTAGCTAGACATTTGAAACTTTTAGAATATATCAGAACACGATGCCAATGCAGTCTTTTAATATTTTTCGCCATCTTTAAGTAGAATTGAATTCATTTTCAGTTAATTCTATTTTGTATGAAATGATAGATTTAGATTTAGTATGACTAGATTTGTATGAAAAGTTATTTCGGAAGAAATCCGTAATCCAATCCACTATTATTGGTTGCTAAGGGGGTGGTCCTAGCAACTAAATTATTAATGTATACGTGCGTTACTATGGAAATCAAAATGACATTTCAGTATTCTATTTTTGTTTGTTGCAAAATAGCAAAAAAAATATTTGTTAACAATTGCCTTATCTGTCCTAAATTATTAATAAACATAATAATTGTCAAGTTTATATGATTCAACAGAAAATTTAAAAACGTGGTATATAAAAAGTTCTTTTTATCTTGTAATTATTTAACTCACATTACATGACCCAAAGTAATGTTGTCATTTGTCATTAGTAATAAATAGTAAATAAATAATTCAATTTTTATTGCTCATGGTTGGTGATCGATACGAAATAATTTACTTCTTCAACTTTCTAGAATTTGTATCTCAACGACCCTCATATTTATGCGACAAGACCAACTGTCCAGCAATTTTATTATTACACATGGTCAAAAGACACGCGGCTCCTGAGTGCACTGACCGTGTCGCTAAATTTCTTTGTTGAATGGATAGATGATATCATTATCTATTTCGTTTCTTTAGTGCCATAAATTATTATCACAATGAATACTGGAAACCAAAAGTTTTTTTTCGCGTATTCGGGACAGCTGAATTTTCAATCCCGGAATTACAGGATTAGTATTATTTTTTAAATCCCGGAATTGGGCAAAAAAGCACAAGAAATTTCGCAACTTATTTATTAGCACGTTTTTGATTGATAATTTAATAAAATCTAAGCTTTGTAACGATGCACATTTTTCAATTTCGTTATCCCGTAAAAGTTTGGAGATTAATAATATTTTTCAAATATTTCAATCTTTCATTTAGACCGTATTTTCTGGTGGTGTCGATTAGATTTCAATAAGTATAATAATGTTATAATTTTATAATTAATACAAACTGCAAATATCAATTATTATTGATTATTTTTCTATTTTACACATATTATATTGTTTCGTATTATTTTAAATAATATAATTGACATATTGAGTTCAGATTATTTAACATGTGTTTTTCAAATAACCTAGCTAAATATACAATATATATCTTTAAGATAAACATAATGATTATTTTCAAATATTTAATCAGCTGTCATAAAGAGTAGGTAAGCGAACTACATTATTTTTTCTAGCTAAATTTATCAATATATTGTGTAAATAATTAATTATAAGTGAATACGTTATTCAATTATTAATATTAGGATCAATGGTATCTTAAATATATATATATATATTTAAATACTGTAACGCATTACTAACAATGGCTTGACAAGATTGGATGGAAGACTTAAGAATTTTTTTTTTTTTAAATAGATCGTATCGCATAATAAGAATTTACTTATGAAATAACATATAAGTAATTGCTTGAGTTTATGTATTTTTTTCAGTTATTCAGTAAAAAAAAATGTGTTTCGATGTCAGTCAATACATGAAAAAATCCAAAGTGTTAGGTACATCAACAAACAGTTGATATTTATGTAAAATGCCAGTGTAAAATACAGATGTGCAACGTAAGGACAAAAATAAAATAAACACTAAATTTGATTATAAAAAAAAATCAACAATCAACCGCACAATAGGCAGCATCACACATCACATTTATCATAATGTAACAACATAAATAAAAAAGAGAATAGTGGAGGAGTCAATGAAGGACAAAAGTAGAATAAACGCTAAATAAAAAAAATCAACAATCAACCGCACGATAGATAGCATCACACATCATATTTATCATAAAATAACAATATAAATTAAAAAAAAAAGGAGAGAATTATTGAGGAGTCTTATTTTTTGTAATCATTCTTGATTGTTATATTTACGAAACACGTGTCCTAAAAATAAATAATATACCTAGTATTTAAACATTATATTTAATTACGTACCTACCTACCTAACTTACTGTTCAATAAATTGAAATTGTTGAAAATGATTGTTTTAACTAAATATGAAATTATTACGGTGATTCAAACTCGAAAGCCTTCGAGGAAAATTGTCTTGAGCGTCTATACTTCTTTTCGTTGGCGCATGGCGAGGCGCAAAGAGGGCGGCAGGTGCGCCGCGATAGCAGCTGCCCCTTGTCGTCCTGGCGCTCCTTACCCCGCGACCCCTCCGCGGCGCGGACCTCATTGTCTTGGCGAAACCGGGCCCCAGAAGTCGGAGGGGGCGACGCCCTCGCTTTTCTTTGCACCCTGCGGCTCAAGTACTCCGGTATACGCCGGAATTAATTGATATCGATAAGTATTAGATCGAATACATATTTTATTGTTATCGCGATAGGGGACCTTCATATTGTATAAATAAACATTTATAAAATTCGTTGCATGAAAGAACGTGTTTTTAAAACTATGAATTTGTATTGTGGCTTTTTGGGTATGGTCAATTCACGTGGAATTGTAAATATTATATAAATTAATAACCCCCAGGTTTTCGCGTTTTAAAATGTAACAATGAGATTTAAAAAATATCTTTCAATAATAATACACATCTCGATTTCGAAACCCTTTAAGTGGTCAATAATTTTATATCACATTTATTTATTTTATTTTCAGATGTATCCGTTTACTTTATAAAATATGTTCTTAAATGCTTTGTGGCGATCTATTTATTGAATCACATTGTTTTTAGAATTCGTTTGTATTTTTTATACTTTAAAAATCGTTGTATTCCTGCCCGTTTCTTCATTGCTGACGTCCGTGATACTTCTCGCAGCGGATGAACTCGTAGACGAGTATCTTACCGGTGATCATAGCTTCAGGCCAGATGTTCATTGCTAGAATCAAAACTCGGGCATCGGGAATATACCCGGCAAAGTGCAAGGATCCGCGATAGAAGGCGTGGTAAATGCGGTGCTCGTTCGCACCGGCTAACTCAGTAGTGGCTACCAGTTAGTTAGTCTCCGTGCCTTTCTCTCCCATGGCACTTTTTTTTTATTAAATTACGTCTTTCAGTAAACTCAGTCAAAGCTCACTTGAGAGCGTCGCGACCTCAGTCTTGGGTATCTGCTGCTGATCTGGAATAACCCGCTCCCAGGTGTAAACGACTACTGATGTTGTAGTGGTTACCACCGGATACTTATTACCCAATCGTATCTGAGCACAGAGTAATGTGTTGCATGTGACCATTTTCAGTATGTCATAATTTATTATAATATGATATAATTCAGAAATTTAGCTGGTTCTCTCTTCCTCTCTTCCGTTCTCTTCCTGGCTCCTTCCTTCTAGTATCGGTGTCCCCAGGCTGTCTCTCATGGCTAATAAATTTAATATTGTCGGCAGTGACTATTTTATAAATAGACTACATATTCATATCTAATATTTCACGCTACAATTTTTACAATATGAGCGACATAAATCTGCGATACACAATATAACTCGGATTCACAGAGAGACCGGATCCACGTTTTTATTCTTCCGTCCGCGCTGCATCCAAAAATCGACAGGTGCTCGCATCTCGCGGCCGCGTCCCCGTCTCGCCGCGACCCCCTCATTCTCAGATAAGTTCTGTTTATCTCGGATTTGAACTAAAGACTCCGAAAAGTTGTCCTCTCTATTGAAAAAAACGTCGCTTTTGTTAACCGGCTGACACCTGGCAAAAAGCAAACTTTACCTCGGCAATAGTCGAATTTAGGTAGATTTTCTAATATTCTCGTGTTTGTATTATCGAGAACATGTGAGACCTTTGATATTATTTCATACTTCTGTAAGTAACTATATATTTATAGATATTTTGTTAGAATGTGATACCGAACATTTTTTTTAAAGTCAGTTACTTTTTACTGACGCGACCATTATGACGTGCGAATTTATTGATATTACATTGGAATGTTATAATATTATGCTATACACACAATAGTAAAGTATTTGTTAAGATTTGATAATTTTATAACACTCACTATACCAGCGTTTCCCAAAATGTGTGCCGCGAAATATTACAATATTTTCACTGAACCGTTTAAAAGTTTATAAAATGCCTTTTGTTTTGTCGTCACAGGCTCAGTGCTGCCTAAGTACATACTTATTTAAGCTGGTCCTACACACTGTTCAGGACTTAGGCCGACTGCACAACCGTCGTCCGCGAATCTTTATCCCGAGCTCGCTTTTTCCAGTCGGTCACACGCAGCCTCTGCGTCTTTTCCATTTTTATTAATCATGCAACACTAAAAGTAATCATAAAATAAAATTCTACACGTGAATTATCAGTTATCATAGCACATAAAATTGCCTCCCATACCTACATATTTTTAAATCATAATAATCATCTTTAAGTAAAATAGCGCGCGGGGTACTTTTTTTTTTACTATACTTACTTTACTAGTCGACCCGCCATCCCCTTGTGGCGACCATGATTTACCTACTATCCAACCGCGTAGCAGAGGTTTAGCGCATTATCCTTATCGGTGCGTCACAGGCCCGAATCCTGCTGGCTGGATAAAATGAATGTATGTGGTTTTACAAGTTAAGGCAAACCTTAAATACTCGTAATTAGTATCGACTGGAATAAAACTTACTTACATGGTTAAATAGTCACCTGTCAACTACGAAACAATCAAAATTACCAATTATTTATTCCACTTGTTGGTATCACAACACGCGGCGATGTTTTGATCGGTTTGCCGGTAGCGGGGTCGGGGGCGGAGGGATTGTTTGGCGCAAGGTGCTTCGCCCTCGCGGGCCACCTGTCTCCCAGCATCTGTGCCCTGCGCACCTCAATTATTTTTATTAAACCCGATCGGCTACTCACCTCCATCTCACAACCAACACATGTTGTTTCGTGGATCTATGTACCTACCTGTATTTCCGACACACCTTTGCATTTATCTACCATTAATATGGTAGATAAATTTGCATTTATCTACCATTATATTGCATACTTTTGCAGGATCTCTGTAAAATATACTTATGTAGGTATGTATTCTAAATTCAAAATTGCTTAAGGACCCACATGCCCAATGTAGGTCAAAATGGAGATTTTATGGTATTTTCAAAGCATTAGCCTGAACATTCCTTAAACGTTGTAGATAATCTCTTCCTCATTTTTCTCATGTAATTTTCTTTTGTAATTTCTTTATATTTATGTTATTCTTACTCTATGGAAACTTTGCTGGTTGCAATAACTTTTCATTATTATATTTTAAATTTTTGTAATCAATATGTAACTGTTTGTTCAATTAATAAATAAAATAACGATAAAAAAAATATAATTTTGAAGCCTGATTATCCTTTATATTTATTTTAAACATTTGTTGACTGCATAAAGTATTTTTATTACATAAAATAGTATTCTTTTAAACCTCTCGATCTAATGTTTTGGAATATAGTCATATTTCAGTACATCCATGTGCAGTGGTGTTAAGATTTTTTAGATTTATTAATTTTTAAACGCATTTATAAAACCGTTGGTAAAATTGTTGTTAACTAGATAGAGAGGTTTAAAAGAATACTATTTTATGTAATGAAAATACTTCATGCAGTCATCAAATGTTTAAAATAAATATAAAGGATAAGGCTTCAAAATTATATAAATAGATTATCTACAACGTTTAAGAAATGTCCAGGCTTACGCTCTGAAAATACCATTAAATCTACATTTGCCGTTAATATTTCGATTTTTATACCATCAAATTTGGTTAGGTAATATTTTTGTTGATGTTGAAAGCTAGATTCGTGAGTACCTACCTACATTCAATTAGAGTTTTGACGATTCTTTAGCTGTCCTCACGGGTGCCGAACTGCAGACCCACCCCAAGTGGCTCTGCCCCCCCCTCCCTATACATAATGCACCCTCACTTTGAATATTTAAAAAAAACATGTGATTGTTACAATTAAAAATTATTTTTTTTCATAAATCTTGTTTCGAATAAACAAATTTAGTCATCGCCAAGGCCCAAGATGTTAGGTGATGGTAGTATGTATGCCGTGTATGGTGTATTCTATGACAAAGTGACAACTCCGCAATCTTTTTATAATTCTGGGTATGCTCCGCATCCACTGTATATATGGATCGCTCGCCACTTTAGCTATCTACTACGGATCAGCTAACCGAAAACCTATGAAAATGAATATAAAAATGCTTAAAACAATGTTTCTTATACGACAAACCATCATTATGGAATATTTATATTAACAATCACAAAAAATTACAAGCAGCATGTGCTATGCACATTCTAACCAAACATCAATACATGCCACCATTGTGTTTGTAGCCACCATTTGTATCCACCAATATAGTTATATATATTGAATTTTTTCTACGATTGCCAACTCAACCATATTAAAATCGTTTTACTGTTGTAATACAAAAAGTTCCCTGCTACTGAATTTGGACTGAAACCACTCTTTGGCTAAAACAGTGTTTTATCTTCAGTGGATATTTTGACCGTCCTGGAAAGCAAATTTGGAATTCATAGATGCTGTACTGCCTCATACCAAATGATTTCTTCCCTTTTCATAAGACTGATTTCATTGACATCAGTCAAAGAATTATTATTTTATTCTCTTCTTCTTATTGTTTATCTTTACACTTTATTATTTCTCCCAATCAGACACTCACTAATCGCCATTTTGTTAATTGAATTGTATTTCTCTTCTTTCCAGAAACCGACTTCCTACATGTGAGTCCATCTCTTACCGCGGCAGGATGCATCGTGGCTGCGGCTCGTGGTCTAGGAGCGAGGGTCACCATCGCAAACGGAGAAAGAGAAGACGCTCTAGCGTCAGTGTGCGACCTCACCGGAGCCTCCGAATCTGACACTAACCACATCGCTTATCTTGTTGAACAGTTAGTCACCAATGGAACGACACCGATCAAATCTCTCTGCCCGAAAAGTCATGCCGATCCACCAGGAACACCCACCGATGTACAAGATGTATTATTCTAGATGTAGGATAATGTCACCTATGTTATGCTGCCAATGTAATGTTAACTTTTCGTCTCAATTTTTTTTAAGACTGGTCGAGATGTCTATCATCTTAAAAAGGATAACTACTCTTACCTAATCATGTGTTTGTTGTTAGTCGAGCACACATGCCGGTATTTCTAATATTTTTATACTGGGAGTAAAGTCATTTCCAAAGTCTGAACTGTCAAATTTAAAATAACCATTATTGATTTATATCTATTTTCCACTGTCATAATGAATAATTATTATAACATGCATGCTTCATTTACCAGTTGGCAGGGCCGCTGTATGAATTTTTTGCATTTTCTGTATCACAGATTTATTTGTGTTTAACACATTAAATAAAAATAATGCTGTGTACCTATACAAAATAGTATATTGTGTAAATTTTGTCCGCCATGACAATATTTTACCTCATTTTTTTCATAGTCAATTCTACTAATTACAGCATTTTACATTGATACCAATTTAATCAAAATCACTCCATTCTGCCTTCAAGCTCTTTTCTCATGTAGAAAATAATATGATCCTTTTTATGGACAAAAATGATCCCACAGTGATATAAAACAAAGTTATCATATTCTACAATTCTACTTGTATAGATATAAGTACTTATGTTGAAGGGTTAATCTGACTGCTCCTAGTAATAATTTCTTTAATACTCTACATACTATCAGCAACTCACCTGAATACCGACATCATTCATTCTGGCATGCATGCACGTATAGGCACAACGTTTACATCATGTTCTATGACACAATTCACTTTTGCCTAATCAATTCTTAGTTTTGCATGACTTAAATTGACAGCAAAAAAAGTGAATTGTGTCTATGGATTATTTTGACTTCGTAAGTCATAATATTGATATTAAATAAAATTTATGTCAATTTTTATTCACCGACTTGGCAAAACACTTAACTTATTTATTACAAATTTGGTACGTAAAACCATATTCACCCCAGCTCTTGTCTGAGCGCTTTTACAGTTATATCGAGATTATATACCGCTGTTGTCAGTTTTAATGTTATTGATATAATTTTTATCTTCTTGTTGGACCCGCCATTGTTTTTTTTTGTGTGTAGGCTAAGTTTCATCTTTCGCAGACGTGGAACTGTGTATTATATTAGAGTACCTTTAAAATAGTGTTTATTCGAAAATAAACCGTGCGATTTTTATTAAGTGGTTGCCATTGTCTCGACATTCGACATGAAACTAGTTTCAATTTTTAGAAAATATTATATGTTAAGTAGGCATAAATTTGTATTTTATTACATTAGTTTATTTGAGTTAAATTATTTTATTATTGGAAACCCCTTAATGCCCCCAATGCATAGATTCAAATGTAAATTAAATTAACATATGTAATATTCCAAATGCTGCTATGAGGGGAGCCGTTATTGGGTAAATAATATAATTGTAATTATGCTAATTCCTAGATCTCACATTGTACAAGATTTAAAATTATTATTTATTATATTAAATTTCAGAGTCCTAAAAATCTTGATATAGATACCTATTAGTTAATTATAGTAAATTGATTTTTTCCCAAAGACTTGGAAGCAAAATCGCAGGTATATTAGGATTTTAAGAAGACAAAAAAGACATTGAAGGGCATTATGAAAAAACATTACTTTGCTCATAATTTTATATAATTTTCCCCACAATATTTAGTATTATTAAATAAATACTTACATACTACATATTCTTATATTCTCTGTACTAAACAGATATCTTCTCATAACATAATGATAGTTCATCTTTCTGTTCTTCGAAAATACTCAATAAATAACAATAATAATGTATTTAATACTTCATAAGTTCACATTTGTAATTTGTAATACCTTATATTTTTAATGGTAGCTTGTTTTATTCTGTATTTATATTCTGGAAATATACATACCTCGAGAAGAGTTGACTTGCTAAACTAAACAGTTTTATAAGTCTTCGGAACTGTATATTATCTAATATTTATCTGAAACTTCAATCTCATTCTTTATTATATAATTATCTGCCAATCTTGCCAATAATTAATACGTATATGTTAATTATACTATACTTGAATTGTGACTATCTTGTGATATTTTATACACAAGATATTCATCCGTTACAATAAAAAAATACATTTAGTTGAAATTGCTCAGTGTAATTCTTGTTATAATATAATTTTATATTTGAGTCGAAATTACATTCATCAAAACAAGAATCAGTTACAGTAAAATCGTCAACTTAAACTTGTAAGAGAAAGTGAAATGACATCAAATAAATTTTTTAAATCACCATAGAAAAGGATAGGATTGATTGATTTATTCAGTTACACACTATTTGAAACCAGACTGAAGTGTGCCGTAATAATTTATATTTATATTCTTTTTTAAGTTACCCTCCTTCATACTAATTGGACAACCTATGTATATCCATTTTCTTAGAAGATTAACAGATATTTGCACAAAATATTTAGTTTTGTATAGTATTCATATTTAAACATGGTTCATTTAAAACCATCTTTAGAACAGGTTGTGCTTAGATAATTTTATACTTGTAAGTACTATATAACGATATTAACTCATTTAGTGCTGACAACGCGACTGGCGTGTTCCCATTAGATACTATTAGCATGATAATTAAATGTGGTAATTAATTACTAATTAACTGGTCAGCAGTGATTTTGTAAACAGTACTTATTAGTATCGCTCTGACATTTCTGATCTCTTTAATTTTAATAATTGAAAGTAGGTACATATAATAGCGAATAAATATAAGGAATTGACAATATGATTATATTAAGCTAATCTTAATTATTATAAAATGTACAGATTCCTTTTTAATCCATTAATAGCTAGTTATTTTCAAGCATTTATATTACCATAATATAGATTTAACAAGGTCAACATTTCCTTTTCTACTTTGAAGAAGTATTTTATTCAATTTAATGTAAGTGCAAATACTTTTTTATTTGTACATAGATTCAAAAAACATTTCATTTACAATAAATCTATTCAAATTATTATACTACTATGAAACCTCGAACTATCAATAATTATTGCCATACAATCATTTTCTGTTTTAATAAAAACATTCTGTAAACACTGATAAAATAAATCTAATTTTAACGGTTTAGTGCACTTTTTTTAAAACTATAAATGTTTAAATGAGTACCTAAATAACAATTTATTAAATGAGATAATTTTCACAATTTATTCTTACCTAAATAGACATTTTAGAATTTAGATAATAGTTTGAAGTTCCATTGTGTAAACTCAAGTTTTACTGTAATTTATACATAAATGATAATTTTTTTTACATACTACATACTTAAGTCTCCTTTACTTGGATTACAAAAGTAGAGTTGTGTAATAATTGTTACTTTGCCATTTCCAAAGCTGTATATTCTGCAATAATCCGTTATGATATCGCTAGATATGTTAAGCCAAATAGTTTAATTGTAGACACATCTAAAATAATGGTCTCAGTGTCAGTGTCACACTTTTGCGACAGTTTCTCTAGTCTAACTGTATTATTATATTTATTATAATTATGATTGTCGAGTTGTATTTTTAAGTTTTATTTTTAAAACGAAATTACCACAAATCGCGCACATGCCGTTCACAACTTATTTTTAAAACTTGATAATTACCAAACTAACTGGCTGACATAGTTCCAAATAAATGTATGTTGTAAAATGTGTTTTTTTACATTTTCGACATATAAATAATTAAATGACGATATTCTCACCTACTTTTAAATGTGTATTTAGCAAAATAAGGGTTGTTTGTTATTCATAAAAGAGTAATAAGTATAATACGCATATTATGCCATTACATGTGCCTTTAAGATCCGTGTCTTATTACTTTGATAGTATTTCTGTAGATTATTGTGGATTATTTCTACTTTCTGTTTTCTTATGTTACGATTCCCTACGAAAGTTAACTGTGTCAAACATTTGTGTTGTTTGTGAATACAGTGCACAAAATAAAAATTAAAAAAATATTTTTATAATACCATCTGTGTTTTTATCACTCCACTTTCCTGATTTCCTTTGGCCCTCCTGTACACAAATGACTTTTAGACATGTACTAAAATGTTAGTTGTTAAAATATAGTTTACAGTTGAAAACTTAATGTTGGAAGCGTTATACATAATAATAATTTATAAAATATGATAAGTATTATGTTGGGTACACACACCTGTGATTCACCATTTTAGTATATAAGTGTATATATTTGCCACAATCAAAGAGATTGGACTCCTCCCACAGAGGGAGCACACAAATGTCAGTGCGTACTCGTTTTGTGACCCAAAGTTATATCTCTCTGAAATTAGGTAAACTTTGCTGCAAATAGGCCGTACTCGGACATAAAAACACCCCACTGAGTATTTTTTTTTTATCAATACTTCAGCTTACAACGAATTCAGCGCTCGAAATGGACTGGAACGCACCGGAGCGCCGTTCCGATTCATAGAATCTCCAAAATTATCGCTCCGTCTCGTGGAAATATTAATTTGACCGCTTGAGCTAGATATGTCATATAATAAAAAATCTAATATACTTATTTTTATAAAATACATATACAATTAGATAACAACGTTAATATTTTCATAAAATTATCGAGCGCTCCGGTTCGTAAAATTTTCCATTTCGAGCGCTGAACGAATTTATGATAAACGTATTTTCATTATAAAAAGTTTCCGCAATAAAAACTTTATAAGGATTCAGGGTAAGAAAGAATAAAGCAAATGGAAGTAAGTATTTTATTTTTGATAACACAATATTTTGAAAAATTAAACACAAATCAGTTAATAGCAAATGGGTAATCTTGGAATAAAAAATATGGTCTTGTTTTTACATATTGTTCTATATAAAATAACATAGTATTATTGTTTAGATAAAACTGTTAAATAAAAAACATAAATAATTACACAGTTAATTACAAACCCAAAAAAAAGTTTATTGTATTACCTACCTATTTACACATGTGTATTTTATGAAATAAAAATATAACGGGTTCGTTTTTGACATATTGTTTATAAAATTACTTGTTTATATAAACCTATTAGACACAAAATATAGGTAGGTATGTTGAAAATTTGATTATATAGTTAATTACAATATTTTGTCTATTTAACATAATATTATCAGAGAAGCCCTGCATATATAATATGAACATATTCATACAAAAAAATCGAATATTGATGGTATCGAGGACTCTTTCAGCCGGATAATGTGTCGACCTGTGATAAAATCATTTTCCAAGAAATGCTTCTCACACAGTAAAGAATATTGAGATGGCACCCAGCTCTCCTGCCCGACTGCATCAATCCACAATTTCCGAAGAACTTCATTTTTCGGAAGTATCAAATAATTTAATTTATATAACATTACAAAATTGCTACATATACTCCATTACATACTTCATATAAATACAATTTTTTGTTTGGTATTCTTAAAAATATATTTAACTCTGAAATGAAATATAAAATCTAAGCACTAACAGTTTTTACTTTGAAAAACACATTGAATATTTTGGGTTCAAAATAATATTATGAATACGGCCCTAGATTTTTCATAATAAACAACCATTTGACGTTTGATGTAAAAGTTGTGAATTGTTATTGTAAAAGATCTTTCAGGAAAAACTATCAATGCATAAATAATTAATATTATGCATATTTTTCCGAAATGCTGTTACTCATTTGTATTCTTCCATTAATAAACACTTTTTAGCCGAATAATAACGTAGAATAATACAATCCTCATTTGTCACTAAACGTGAAAAAAAATGTAATATTATTATTATAAATACCTGTGAAAAGGTATGCCGGCACTTCTCCTGGCTTTGCATCCTATTGTACTGCAAGAGACCATGCTTTTTTACTTAAAACGTAGACGAAAATATCTCACTTCTTTCAAGATCGAGAGAATAACAATATTATATCCGCCATGTTGATTTACGAGACGAACTTGAAGCTAGCAGCTCCAGTAATACCAACTGTCTTTCTCCGATTCGTAGTTTTTCGTACGTAAATGATGGCATGTTCCCTCTCCAGTCTTCAATCTCTTTGGCCACAATACAATAATTTATTATTAATAAACCTTTTTTAATACAGGTAACATTCTTTATTGAACATACATAAATTGGAAACACCTAAAGGGGTTCGTAAACAAGCAACTTTTTATGGCAATTGTGCTGCCGTTAATAGTTCCGCAAAACACGAAAATAGTAGTCTACGTTGCCGAAACATTCCATCTATAGCCCATGCTTTCTGGTAGCATGGTTGTTCGATATATATCGAATGCAATCGAAAATACCGCAATAATTCCTAGATAAATCTATTTCCTTCTTGCTCTGCTCCATATGCGCGTCTCTGTTTGACCTGCCATCGACCTAACTCACCCCTAGTAACTCCAAAAACATCGTAGTGACAGCCGATTCGACAATACATTATTATAATTTTTCGTCATGTCGCTATTAATATTATTAAAGTGTTATTATTAATCGTCAATCACTACTGAACAAATGGCAGGGTATTGGAGCATATTAATGAGGTTTATTTAGGTCGTGAGTTATGGAACTTGGAAACCAAACTATATAATGATTCAAATATGAAAAGGCCAAGCTGCACAAACGTCTGGATCTGGAACAATGTGAGCAATTGAAGAGTTGAACACCCTGAATATATACATTTAACTCCTGTATAACTCTCCAGTTGCCAAAAATCGAAGAGTGAATGGTAGTATTGTAGTAATCAGTTTTGCTTTCTTATCTACTTTCTATTTCTTTGCACTAATTATATTTCACAAATCGCGAGTGGAGAACTACAAGGTTCTAAGTGTTTGTCCTTGGAGAAACAAAAGTAACAATGAGGCAGCTTAGAATACTACTTCATTGTTGGGTTTATTTTTTCAAGGACGAACAGTTAGAACCTTGTAGTATTCGGCTCGCGAAATACCTACTTAAGTACTGGTTTATATTACTTATTGTTTCATGTTTGTTTAAGTGGGACCGAACACTGTGTATTCGTTTTCAGACATCAAGGAAGTCTATTGTACTGAACTAGGCTAGCTAGATCTATAGAAATGAATAAACTCAATTTAATTATTTGATAACTGAAGGTCGATTAGCGCCTTGTATAGCAGACCAAGCAACCCCTTTTCTGAGATTTGTATGATAATGTTTCCTGTGCGCTGTGATAGTAGGTACCCGAGTTGTACTGGACACGATACCTATACGAACAAGTGAGGGAGAAATTATTCGAGTGCCTACGCACTACGCTATATATTAGATAGGTATTTATTTTAGATTTCCAAGGTTAATATATTTTAATCTAAGTACCTACTTTTTGGCTAATTTTATTTAAGCATGTAAGTACCTAATTAGATATCGAGGGCATACTGACAGAAAGCATTATCTCATTAAACAAGTTCTGAGATAATCGCAAAAAGGACTTAAATTTTTTTTTTTCAAAGCTTTGTCCCACGTAGATTTTTTTATGATTTAAAAACATTTTTTCTACATACCTTTATGGCAAACACAATATACGACATGTTACAAGTCCTGTATTTTGTATACGCAGAACGCATTAGGATAAATGTCATTATCATGCTTTCTATCAGAATAAAAAAATAACAATATGATTTTATAATGTTTCTATTTTCTCACCATTATATCCTATGCCTTTGTGCGTTTTATCAGGATGTAGAGCGTAAAATTATATACATTTTGGCATTTAAAACAGAAAAACAGCAAAAACTGAAATAATGCATTCTGTCAGTATACCTACCCTCGATATTATTGTAAATTTTAAAGACCTGAATTTATATACCTAATTATTGTGGTCTAATTTATTTAAACAGTTCTTTTTGAGAGGTTTGAACTCTTGCCATTATGTTCATGCTTGATTTTGTAAATGTGGAAATTATGGAAGTTTTATTTAGGAAATCCGTTTCTCTCTGTGATTTTATTACATATTATCTATTATCTATCTAATCATAGATAATAGATCTTGCTATTATCTATGACCTTGCGGTTGGCATATGTTGGCAACACCATACTGACTTTTGTTGTTAAAAATGGCTGCCGGCTGGAGCCCGGAAATATGGAGTACATGGGATAAATCTGGGAAAGTTGAATTGTTAGTATAAAAAATAAAATAATTTGACGTCTGAGACTAAAGAAATTCTTCCAATCTAAAATTATGCAATTTCTGCATATTCAGTCATATATCTATTGCTTTCATCACGTGTGTCATACACTTCCATTGGTTAATATTGATCATTTTATTTAATTTCAACTGTTTCTTTCAGTTTAAAATTATTTGAGGCAGCAACAAAAGATGCCGGAAAAACGCCGTTACTTAGTAAAACAGGAAAACTGACCGGTATATCCAGAGCGCTCTATGAGTTGTTCAGCCAAGGAGTACGCGGCAATCTCAAGAAAGATGCCGTTGTTTTGGTGCTTAGCGAATTGAGTGTAAGTTTGTGTGTATTGTTCACTACTAAATTGTGTAGGCTCCATTTCGGGTGCATCTGATAAATTACGCATAGTCCAGCTGGCACACATAAAAACAGTATGTAAACAAGAAACGTCAACAGTAGCATGGTACATAATTCAAAACAAGCCCTAACCGGAGATGTCATATCCTATGTAGGTACCTACTACCAATATTTGCGAAATATTACTCATCACGGGTCATTTCTAAGTTTTAAAGTAAACGGTAGCCTCTCAATTATATGGTAAATTCAGAAATTGTTGGATGGGTACATGCATACTGTTAAAATTTAATATAGGGTCTGCATGCTTATTGAACTATAGTAATATGACTATTCTTTATAATATTGTACTAAATTTCGCTTTAACAGTAAATGCAAGCTATAGAACTGCATATCACAGATATTTTGAATGCCCATTCTGTAGGTATGCAAGTAAAAAAGATGGCGATTTTAACAAATCTAACATCAGAAATGAAATTTCAAAAGGTCCCTCTTTGTCTATATACATTGCTGGCACCAATTTCAGTCTGTCATTTTCTTGTTTTTATTCGCAACTTTAATAGATTAGTGTCACTAAACAAAAATCAAGCTGTTCATAAAAAGCAAATTATATGGAAATAATACAAATAGCATCTGTACACGTCCATGGATTTACTTGCACGAATAGTGTGTATTCTAAACTATCGCGATATAACTGTTTACACATAATATGTTGACTATCTCTAATCTCATTCTACACGCGTAAGTGAAAGGCTATGTTGTCATTGTATAGAGCTATTTCTGACAAGTTCATAGATATTCTGTGCGGCATAGTTTGTATTTCTTCCGGCAGGTTCGCCACTAACGTTCTACTGCACATATGTACCCAATATACAAGTAGTTACCAATTATTTTGTGAAAATTCAGAAGCTTCCGAACTTTTTTAACCATGCATGCAATCTAGCAACTTGCATGACAATACGTGTTTACACATGCATTTTCTTATTATGGCTGCGATAATACGTACTGTCAGTAAAAAATTCATACATGTGTAAACGGGGTATAAAATTACTTATAATTATTGTGTTTTTTCGTATAATGGCTTAATGCAGACGAGCGTTTGTTTTGGCGTCAACACAATGTGATTCATACAAAAGTTTCTCTTTTGCTATAGCGATAAACGTGTCATAATTTAACAATGCATAATATTATGTCTGGCACAACGTTCCCTCTAATTTTTCTATTGTGTGTGCGGATCATCGACACATCTGAGCAGTCGGTCCGTCAACCGGTGCGGTAACCCTCCCCCCCCACGAATACATACATACAATTTTAATTAAAACTTATATTCTAAGGTATTTATTAATTTCAGTGATTTTATATAATGATAACACTAACAACGAAAAATTGTCTTGTAATTTATCCTGTATCAATATTTGATATACAAAATTAGCATTTTTGGCACAGATAGGTGTTGCTCATATATCCGTACTTTCATCAACAATTAATGTATGAAACCGAGACTTCCGTAATTTGTCAAAAAAATCTTTTTTAATTACTGCAATGCATTCGACAAATTCAAATGCATAATTTTTACTTCACCAGCTTTCAGAGAGGCATTCCAATTTCAATTTATCGCAGGATTTCTTCTTAATGATCGCATTTGAAATATCCCATTCTATCCTTTTTGACATTTTTATGAGTCGAAGAATTGTGCATGTGAAAGTTTCGTGCATTCGTGCAAAACTAAAATCTGGCAAAGGAAACTTTCTTTTACAATATTTTTGTGTGAGGACTGTGCGTGTGATGAAAACATGTGTGCGGACACATTTTGGTAGGTGTTCGCGCGCACACACCTTACAGGGAACATTGGTCTGGCAGTGATCCATGTTGTAGCTGCGACCGTGAACGTGGCTGCAAATTTTCGAACGCCGGCCAATGCATCAATCCAACGCCACATTGATGCAGCTGCAAACCGGGTTACTACCAAATGTATGCTTGGCTTGTGTCTGTGAACAGAAATATCCCTTCATGCTTGATGTTGAAATTAATGGTTTCGGACAGTTACTTTTTAACTTGAGTAAACTATACCGTTTACTGTAAAATTACCAGCCTTTTGAGTGCTCACTCCGTAATTATGCCGTTTTCCAATAAAGTTTATTTTAAAAGTTCTAATGGAATACCTTATCCAAAGGCTCTCTATAGTCAGGTCATGGTGTGAAATTGTGAGTTCCGGTTGTAGTGCTATAAACATCCCACATGAGCATGAAGTTAGCTAGTGTTGGCAGAAAATATGACGTAGTTAGAGCGACACCAAGTAAGGAGTTAACAATCCAATAGGATTCACTTAAGAGCAATTAGAAATAATAGCGGTAACAATAATTTAATTTACCCTCTATGTAATTCGTGCACAGTAGAAGAAATCGCAATCTGCGCCATTTCAAGGTTAAGTTGTTCCACTATAATTATTGTTTATATTTCAAGTGCAATCCAGTACCTTATAAATGTTTGCAGTGAATAAAAAAATATAACATCATTTATATTAATTGATGTGTTATCATTTTCAAATCAGCTCTACACTCCGATGAGGATCTTCAACGCCTCAGAAGAAGTTTCTTAATTTAATTAATCTACTTTAAAGTTACTACATCTTTTTCAAGAGAAATGGATTTTAGCCACTTGTTCAATCTATTGGGTCCAACAACATGTGCATCTATCAGACCCCGCATTTGAAAGCGAGACCCACGATTCCATTATTGAACACTACGTCTCGCCCATCGCTGGCGCATTCATTATGAGAATATGAAAATCATTTTCCTCGTGCAAACAGTTAACAGCATTGTATTTGAAGTGTAAACAATAGCTATCACTATTATTGTAATTCACCATTTCATGTTGCATAATGTAGTGGCGTATTAATGGACACACTTGAAACAGGCTCTTCATCCCGACCTGCCGTCCATAATCCTCGATGTCGCTTGCATCATCGACTCGGAGACGTGCTCCGATGGTGAGACGGAAAGCAGAAGTAATTTCTGCTACATCTTAAAAGAGGCCGACAAGTTTGTCTCCGAGAAATTGCTGAAAGAGAGATTAGAGATAGATACTCTGCAGGATGTTGGAACTCTGAAAAACAAAAACTTCTACACCAAGTTTATCAAGATAAAAACAAAACTATAGTGAGTATTATAAAACTATATTGGTTATCTTTATTTTTGTGGATCCATAACAAAGTACACTAATTATTTTACAGCAGAGGTAAGTTCCGGGAAAGTTGGCTGTAAAGTGAAATGTCATTCAACAAATCATTTATTTTCATACCATTTCCAAAGATTCGGTTTTTATTTCAACACCATATTTGCATCGCAAAAATAAATTCGTTCGTCATGTTCAAACAGGATCTTCTTTCCTTGTTTGGACTGAGTAAGTGGTTTAGACAGATCCTTTAGTGCAAGAACGTAGTGGTCGCGCGGGGGCAGCGCGGCGGCGTCTTGCGAAACTCAAACGTATAACCGTTTGTAAAATGTTCATAGACAGTGTGTTTTTTGGGGCATAATACACACGGTTATACGTTTGAGTTTCGCAAGACGCCGCCGCGCCCGCCAAATGACTACGGACGAGCACTTAAAGTCAACTGTCAGTTGAGTAGCTCTAATCACAATATGGCATTACGCGAGTGCAGAACATCAACGTCTTAATTATTTATTTTTGGCAAAATAAAAGTAACAATGAGACAGTTTAGAATACTACTGCATTGTTACGTGTGTTTTGTCAAAAATAAACGCTTAGAACCTTGTACTATTAAGCGCGACCCAAATTAAGGTGCATGTCACGGTGCTTGTCGCCTACTGTCACGGGCTGCCGCTATGGGGAAAAAAATGTGTAATGTCATTGTTCTTGGTGTTTAAAATGTTATCAGACTGATGCTACCATCCCGTAGCACATTTTGAACCTTTAAACGAACATTGTCAATTGGCAAAATCTGCCGTAATTACTAAAACAACAATGAGGGCACTTCACGTTGAACTGCACTGCATCGGCACCTGCATGACGTTTTGAACGTTTTTATCATATTCCACATGGCTGCACTTTTCGAATGTCATGTCAAAATCACGTTTTTTTGTTTTTAGCGGTTGGCACTGTATTTTCTATGAGAATGTTGTCTATCATCTATGGTCTGCAAGTTGGGTTCTATTAAAAATATTATTTATGGATGTCATGTCAAACATAATTTTAACGTACGCACACATAGAAACTGCATGAACTAATTGAAATTAGCATGAATAATTAATAATAATTCAAATTAGTAATACATTATAGTAGGCACTCTTCATCAGTGCCATTCTTCAGTGATTTTACGAGATGGTGCAAGTTCAAAATATTCTGCAAAATGATGAAACCATAGACTACATTTTCGCCACGACAGCGTGACAGTAGGCAACATGCACCTCAATGTGGGTTGCGCTTTAGGCTCGCGTTTAGTCGAAGTATTTCCAATTGTTTATTTTATTTGTTCACTTTTTTATGAGTTAAAGTGGCCATATACTGAGATATAAGTGTATGTATGCCACAACAGATTTATAAATAAAAATGTAAAAGCCATCACCATGAATTAAGGTTTTGAAGCAGGGTACTTTATGATCGTCAGGTCGTAAAACCCAGATATAACAAAGTGTGCTGATTGCCCTGAATATTGAATGCACGATGCATTTACATGACAAACTTTAATGCATATTATTACCATACAGACGTAACTATTGAAAATAACATATTCTTTAACTTTAGCACATGCCAAGTTTATCCCATATTTTTCCGCACTCGACATCCGTAACCTGTGACTTTGACGGAATGTAGTAATTTATAATTAATTAGTCTAATGTTTTGTCTAATTTGCACTTAATTTATTTAATATTCATTAGAGCTTGGTACAACTGCCAATTAAAAGGATTATTATTTTTTTCTAGCTATAAACAGCGGAAGTTCAATTTATTCAGAGAGGAGAGTGAAGGCTATGCCAAGCTTATTGTGGAATTAAATCAAGAAATTACAGGGAAAATAGATTCTAAAAGTATTTTAGAAATCATAAAATCTTTAATAGGTGAGTAACATTTGATTTGGGTTTTAAATCATTTTTGATTGACTTTTTCCGCATTATGCATGTTTTTCCATAGAGGCAATGCTGGAGCAGTCACAGCATAGTTTCAATATGGTTGAAATACATCATAACATTTCACACATCTTTCATTTGATAAAAACTATTACAAACTGTGTTATGTACATTACAGTAGCAAAGAGTGTAGGGAAGTAGATGATGGGCAATCGAGAAAAAAGGACTGGGACAGTCATACTTACGGGGATTCAAGTTGAATAAGGTTTGTTGTTTTGGTCCCGCGGGGTGGGCTGGTCACAATCTAATTATATTATGGTTCACTGGAGAATCATACACAATTCTTTATTATTAGGATGACATCACCGTATGCTTCCATCTTTTAATTCGTCGGAATAGGCTGCAATATTTCATTGATTCAATGTAGATAAACAGATGTCACTGTGCACAATCTTAAATTGCCAATATTACATATTATGTAACGTGAATAGTTTGCTATTTAGTTTTCGCCACTGATATTTTTTAAGTTAAGCGTTAAATAATTGTCTAGTATAGAGTCTTTTCCATTAGCATAATATATTAGTGGTAAATAAGATATTCATTCTGTGTAAGTGATACATATTGTAATAATCCATTCATGATTGATGTTATTGTTAAAATATAGGATGCTTCAATTTGGATCCGAACCGTGTCCTAGACATCATCCTGGAGTCTTTCGAGTCTCGGCCGGAGGGAGAAGATTTCTTCGTGCCTCTGATCCGCTCGTATATGGCCGATCCGCGCATCATATGTGAGGTTTTGGGATTCAAGTTCAGCTCGCACTCAGAAGACAGCACTCCTCGCGGGCTGTACATCATCACGGCTCTGCTCCTGCAGCATGGCATCATTGCTCTTGATGATATTTATCCCTGGGTATGTAAATAGTTTTTTTTACAATTTATTGCTACGTAAAGCATTTTTGGAACAGCAGTGTGCGATACAATTGAATTTCAAGGAATTCGGTTTCATGTCTATTCGTTCATTGGTGATAAAATAATTTTAATACACATTTTATTGATTGAAAATATCGAAATACCATATTATGTTGGATGATTTAAATAGAATATTACATAATAAACTACCTTCCAAATTGCTTTTCTTCATTAAAATCTTTTTTTTTTGAATTGTACAAATTTCACATCTTGGGTTTTTTCAATTGTTATATTATTGATACAGGTTATGTTATATGCTACATCCCTCAATAGGGATTGAATGAATTGTTACTAAGGTAGATAAATCACCATTTCTCACTGTTTTTTTCCCCATATATGAACAGACTTTTTTGTGTTTGCGTCAAAAAGAGGTATATTCTGTTGTGCAAAGTGTCAGCCCCTGAAAAGAATTGTAATTATTTAAAATACCCTTAGAATGTAACCTAGTTCAAGATAGGAATGTACTTCAAAAAAATATACAAGGACAGCATTTCCTGTTCTAGTTAGTACCAAAGTACATAATATTATGTAGTTATTTTTATCTTAGTTTTACTTGTATAGTTGAAGCCGGATGACTCCATCATGTGGAAAGAGTGCGAGCGAGAAATGCGAGAGGCTCATGAATACGTTCGCCGGCTTTCCATCATCTGCACCAACAAACAGCCATCAGATGCCGAACAGGAAAGCAAGGAAAGTCCTCAGGTAAATGTTCACCCGTCCTCTTAATATGTAGGTACCTTATATTATTATAAGTAAAGAATTTCATTCTCTTCATCATTTTAGATGTCGAAACTATCATCTTTGTCTTTTTAAATCCATCCATAAATGATTTTAAAATTTAAAAAAATAGCAATTTAAGGAAAATAATATATTTCATTATTTTCGAGGAAACTTTAATTTTAATGACTGCTTCATAATATATTACAAATTGTTGCAATATTTGTTTATTGTGCCTGCAGTGGAATAGTGCACAGAAGTCTGTAAATCCATGAGTCACAGGTTTGAACCCTGCGACTTGGATCAAATTCACAACCTGCTGTTTTCAATATGTGTGTTTGGGTCCAGAGCATGAACCCATTGGGTTGAAAAAATGGTCTACAACCATGATATAAATTCTATTTCTTAAATCTCCACACTCTGGGGATGCCTATACTTTGAGCGCATATGAGGCGCCCAGTATCGAAGTGGGCCAAAGGCACTTTTCAGCGTTGTTTACATTTTAATGCCAAAAAATTCTTTATATCAATGTCTACCACTCTTATAATTTTCGTGCATGAAAGACGGGCAGAACCTATGCTAAATTGACTTTTAACATGTGCATGAATATCAAAAACGGCCAAAGGATTGACGAGCCAATCACAGGCCTAAAAATATAAAAAATCTAATGGCCGCTATAATACATCTTTCGTCTGCAAGACCTGTCATGTACAGTACACTCTCAGTAATCCGCCACCCCATAAACCAGACAAGTGTCCAATTAGTGAAAACGGTGGATTATAGTGCATACATACAAAATAATATGGTAAAATGGGATACATATTTTGTAAAAATAGTTTTTTATTGAGAAATTTGTACTATGTAGCAACTAGGTATGTAATGATGGTTTTCTTTATAATCAAAATCAAGTAAGTATTTATTAAATAAGCTAAGTTTATTCCTGCATGTATTAAACCCTTGGGCGGCCAACCAATATTGTACATTTTAGCAATCACAGTAAATGAAGCACCGCTATCTATCTTTCGTAAAATTTCCAATTTTTGTTTTAAAGTTAATGTGTCATGTTTACGCTTTCGAGAAGACTCCATTTTGTTAACTTATTCAAACAAAGAACTTGGCAGAAGAAACAAATAGAAACACATGCGACAGTTGCTAGAATACACAGCGGACTAACCTATGGGACTAACTGAAAGAAAACGATAATATTATTGACTCAGGCTAAATTTAATGGTCAACGGACGAATGGCGGACAACTCATAAGAGTTGTAAGTCATAATATTGGCACGTGGCGGACTATTGAATTTTACATACGCATACCGGCAGATTATAGAGCTTGGTTTTGTGCTTTCAACTAGTAAAAATAACAGCGGATTGTAGTAGTTGTCGGATAAGCGAGCGGAGGATTACTGAGAGTGTACTGTATTACAAAAGATCATCATTTATTATCAAAAACGGCCAAACTGAATAGTCGGTATTAAAAGTGGCCGAGAGCATATTTTAGATGTCAAATTGAGCTTTGTTAATAAAGTTACACTTAAATTTACTATTTAACAGTATTCAGGAAAGGTTATTATAGTATTAAGAGAAATATAATACTTAAATATGCATTGTCAAAAGTATAACTACAGTTTTTCGCCCTTCCTGTAACAAACATCAAGGTACCTTTGGCCCACTTTGATACTGGGTACCTCATTTGGTAATTTAGCTTAATTTACATTAATGTACCAATGTACATACATATTTCTCCTCCAATTTCTTTTTCTTTCGACCATGTCCAATTCTAATAGGATCATATGGGCCTCCACAGAGTGGAGGTTTGTATTGACAGATTTTGCCACTTGCTCAACCTAATAGGTCCATACTCTGACTCATACACAAATTGAAAAACAATATGTGTACTTGTCAGACCCAGGATTCGAACCTGAGACCCATAACGTAATAGGCCAATGCTTTAGCCGCGCGGCCATCGTGGGGTTTCTCCTCCAATACATAAGTAATAATATCAGTTCACCATTCTGCATAATAATTATGTAAAAATGTATTGATTAATTATGTATATTTTAATATAATATGTAAATCTGATTTTAAATTTGAATAGGAGCGCGTCGTAGACATGGACAACCAGAAATTGAACCTGGGCTCAGCGCTACTCGAAGTTGGATGCTGGAGTGTGTTTAATTCTTTGGCGGCTCGCTTGCCCGAGTACTATGCATCTTCACATCCACCCGCCGCCAAAGCTCTCTGCGGTATACTACATGCCACAATTGATTTGCTTTACAGAGAGTAAGTATTAATCATCAATAATAATGCTCGATTCTTTTATACATATTTTGTAATGGCAACATCTTGTATAACAAATTGAAAGCTGTGGAAACAATCACGTTGACTCACAAAGTTAGAAAAATGTAATCTCTGTCAGAAATGTATTGACCAAGGTTATAGTCAGTCAAATAATGATGAATGAAGGTAGTTTTAATTCCCCAGTAAATTATTTTCGATTTACTTTGGTAACATTTTATAACAATTGCTATGTTAATATGTATTGGTTTCTTTCAACAGATATTGCCCGATTGCACCAAAAATTAGATCAAAAGTAGTGAAACCTTTGAAGAGCAAACTGGCTGTACCTCAAGCAAAAGTATTGGAAGACCTCAAAGATGTTGTTGTTCCCGGTCTAGCATCCTTGGGACCCGCACTGCATATAGATCCTGTCCTCATGTACAAGGTATAGCAAAATGTTATAACTGAAAATATTGAAGAAAATCTTCTTTAGACGGAGCCTAAATATATAAAAGTGAAGCTGAAAAATAACTCATGTTCTAATGTTTATATGAACTGTGATTCATTTCATATTCCCGGGTCAAGAACTGCTAACGTTTCGACACAATTTTAGATTTACTGAATCATTCAATTCCATAAATTCTATATTGTTATGCCTAGTTTGTGATATAATATTATTCGGCTATTCTGAAACATAAATTATTATCAAATGGCTTTTTAAATATGGAATTGAATCATGATTATTCTTGTACTATTCGAGTTCGTGGATTCAACAATTTATAATATATTCATATATTTGTGATATTTATATGAATTACACAAATATGTCAAAACGTCATTCGTATCAAAAAGCGAAAGCACAGATGTTGCTTGTAAATAAGTCACCATATTTCAATAATTCCAATCTACCATCTTATAAAATGTTACTTATGCTCTGGCTATCAAATCTACCACACTAAAACATTCCAGAAATCAATTGTTTTATCAATATATAATACCAACTCCTCTTATTATAGTCAGCCTTTTTTTCATAATCAATTTTCTGTTTCAATTTGAGTTCAGTGATTCATACTTCTACTATGTAGTCAAATATCTCTATTGTGTTCCAGGTTGTTCGTTTATGTCGTTCAGCGAAGGGTGTGGCGGGTGATCCTCTCCACCACGAGATCTTGTCAATCCTTGATTCTGCCGTACTGCCCGCCCTTTCTTACATGGACTGCAATTGTTGCATGGCTGAAGAAGTCTACAGTCTATTGAAGCTGTACCCTTACCAGTGCAGGTTAATTAATGCAGCATAACCTTAGTTACCTAATTGGCGTTAGAGAGGGTCCAGATATAAATTAAAGATAAAAACTTGTTTAAAATATCTTGAAAATTTCATTATTCATCGTTACCTTTTTCTGATATGAAACTGATGACATATAGTGAAATCTGCATAATCGACGTTCCATTATATTGGGGTTTCGCAATCAATGGTACAAGTGTTCAACTGTAATTTTGAAAAATCGTTTCATCATTGTAATTAACACAGACAAGGCATAACAGAGCGGGAGATCTGTTTGTCTAACTGTTAATTTCTATTACATTTCTCTGTGTTGTTATTTTCCTGAAATTCATTCCAAATAGCACATCGCATATTATAGACTATTTCGCAGTCTGTTTTTATGTGACCCCTTACCGTGAGGTTTGATAGTTTTGATACAAAACAAGTCAGTCGGAAGAAGAGAAAGAGGCACAATATTGTTGATTGTAAGTAGTCAACAATACCAACCTTAATAACAAGCGCATTTGCCCTGCACATGAAGGTAAAATTGCTCCACTATAGGAAATGAACGTTTTTCTCACATATGGTGTTTGCTTTGCGATTTGACCGAGCATGAATTTTAGACAATTTTTATACATATGTATGAATAAAATTGTTATTGTATTTAGTTTTTGGCTGTCACAGTGTATTCTTTCTTCTCATTCTTTCCACCACGTTTGAGGCTCGTTGCAGAGGCTATTCTCAAGAAATAATGTACTATTAGGTGTATGAATGCGAATGCTGCTCCATGAGATCCCAGATCAGACATTGGATTTTACCAAAAGAAGCAGAAGCGATAACGTTTTCAGACATAGCTCGTCATCCCTATAAATATTGCTGATGTATTTCAATAGCTTCCTTTACCAAGTGCGAACACTACCGTTTGTTCTAGCAAATAACAACTGAAATTCTTGAGCCGTGTTCATATAATATATTATAAACATGAAACTGTGTGCCTGCAGGTACTGTCTGTATGCCCGCTGGAAGAATGAAGCACCGTTGAGGCATGCGGCCTTGCTGCGGCGTCGAGCGGATGCGCAGCGTCAGGTGAAGGCCATCATGAAGAGGGTGAGCAAGGAGAACGTCAAACCGCAGGGCCGTCTCATCGGGAAGCTCAGCCACGCTGCCCCCGCTTTCTTTTTTGACTACGTTCTACTTCAAATACAGATATATGACAATCTCATCGGTAAGATGCTTTTTCAAACGGTTTCACCATTACAAGAGAGAGCTTTATGAAAGTTTAGTATTAAAATACTCATTAGCATTTCTGGAATGTTTTCAATACGAATGACATACACAATATTTGAATGCTCATTTTAATATATATCTTAGTAATATCTGCAACATTTACTGCTGAATCTGCGAACCTCCCTAAAGCCTCAATGACATTGAGCTACTTTACAAGCTGCTTGTTGGCAAATTTACAATCTGCTTGTAAACTCGCCCAGTGTCATCGAACAAGCTAACAAGCGGATTATAAACAATCTACAATCTAGAGTTGAAAGTCGGTCAACTTTACACGCTGGTGTGTGGGCCTACTGCGTCTGCGCAGTAGAGCGATGGTAGCGATCTCCCGGTAAAAAAATGAACTACTCAACACGTCCTGTCAAAATAGTACGAGGGTGGGTCAATAATTCCTTAGAAAAAAGCATTAAAACAGTTTTGATTTTTGTATTTTTTTTTTATTTCTCAACATAATCTCCTTGGAGCTCAATACACTTGGTTAGACGTTTCTCATTTTTTTTTAAACCGTCAGAAAAATAAGTTTTCGGAAGGTCCTCAAAATAAGCATTTGTCCGATCGATGACTTCTTCATTTGAAAAAAAACGTTGTCCACTTAGCCATTTTTTTAAGTTTGGGAAAAGGAAAAAGTCACTGGGGGCTAAATCTGGCGAATACGGTGGGTGGTCGACCAATTCGAACTTCAATTCTTCAATTTTAGCCATTGATCGTAAACATGTGTGAACACGGGCATTGTCCTGATGAAAGAGGATTTTTTTCCTGTTTAAATGAGGCCGTTTTTCTTCAATTTTGTTTTTTAGCTGGTCCAATAAAGATGCATAATAATCCCCTGTTATTGTTTTTCCTTTTTCCAAATAGTCAACGAAAATAATTTCACGTGCATCCCAAAATACAGTAGCCATAACCTTACCAGCTGATTTTACGGTTTTCGCCTTCTTTGGACATGGTTTGCCTTCGCAATCCACTGCTTTGACTGTTCTTTCGTCTCGGGAGTATAGTGGTGTATCCATGTTTCATCTACAGTCACAAAGCGACGAAAAAATTCATCCGGATTGCGTTGCATGAGCGACAACAGGGCTTTAGAGACCACCACCCTATTGCGTTTATTGTCGACTGTGAGCAAACGCGGCACCCATCTTGCAGAAATATTTTTCATGCCCAATTTGTCATGTAAAATAGAAATGACGCTACCTTTTGAGATCCCTGTAACCTCAATTATCTCACTCAACTTTAATCTTCGGTCACTTAACACCATATCGTGGATTTTATTGATCATTTCTGGTGTAGTCACCTCTACAGGACGTCCTGGGCGTGGTTCATCCTTTGTTGATGTACGACCACGTTTAAATTCATTTAACCAGTTATAAATAGTTGCAAGTGAAGGAGCAGATATGCCGTGAACTAAATCCAACTCATTTTTTATTTCCTTTGCTGTTAACCCTTTTATATTAAAATGTTTAATAACAGCTCTAAACTCAATTTTCTCCATTTTCCATTTTTCCATTTTCCACAAGCAAATTTTTTTTTAAATGTACGAGAAACACAACAACCCGACCAATCTGATTGAAACTTCGCAGCATACTGAATCGGTAGTGCCGCTGCATGAAAACAAACCGCTTACAGTACTAGTCGCGCCACCTGTCGGCTTTTCTAAGGACTTATTGACCCACCCTCGTACCAAAAATGATGGTTTCAACTCACTAGCTAGTTGGCTTCTGAGCGAGTGGAAAGTTTTTTGTGTTATCATCACAATCGCATTAACTGACTCGCCCGCTTTTAAATTCGCCAACAAGTAAGCTCAATGTCATTGACGCTTAATATGTGAGTGATTACAATTTAATTCTTCTATCTGAAAAGCCATTTTACAATTCATCTTTTACCCAATTGTTTCAGGATAATTTGTTTCTCAGTTTTGTTCATTACTGCGTATCATCATATTATTCCGTTTAAAGTTAAAACTACACCAATTCAACGATTTCATGAATTGGGAATAACAATACATAATAATTTATTGAATTGTCGTGTTTTTAAGAATCTACAATTGAGTTAAAATGCTTGCAGCTTTTAGAGATAGATACCGGCAAAAATAATGACGCTTGCTGACAAATGAATCCATAATTCAAAATGAGTTGTAGCCAATCTAGACAGTTGACTTTGAGTCCTTTTTTCAGCATTACTTTCATATATTATTTAGACTCTTCTTCAACGTCTTTGCTTTCTATAATATGTATAATAATTATGAAAAACGTATTTACATCATTATGGATAATTACATTGCACAATCTAGTGAAAGACAAGGCTAACTGATATTAAATGAAAAAAATTTAATGTCTTATAAATAATACGGGACATTATCATTTAATGTATGGTTTATAGGTCCCGTGGTGGAATCACTCAAGTATCTGACGTCCCTGTCATACGACATGCTAGGCTACTGTCTAGTGGAGACGCTGGGCGGGGGACGGCGTGCCCGTGTACAACCGGACGGCGCTAGTGCCGCACCCTGGCTGCAGGGCATTGCTGCCTTCTGTGGAGCCGCCTGCAAGAAGTATGCCATCGATCTAACCGCCCTCCTGCAGTTCGTCGCAAACCAGCTGAAAGCGCAGAAGAGGTACACCTCATTTGGCTTCCTTCATCCTGTCTTTTGATATCTTGTCACAGTCAAAATATTGAACATAAAATTCTTGAAAAATATTTTCTCCATAGTCATAAGACTAATACATTCACAACATGACATGAAAAAATACAACGAAAAATATGTCAAATTATATATCATATACGATGTATGCATGGATGTATATAGTGCCATAAATAGACCATACACCTTAAAATTGATAAAACAACATACTCCAAAATACACGCTCACACAAGTGGAATATCTCAATATCCGAAGCAATTTGGTTGAAACACGGCTATTGCCTTCCAAATATAGCAACAATGGCAGAGGTACATAACCCCGAAAGAAATAGGCTGCTAGTCGAGTTTAATATTTGTGGTTGCAAATGCTTTCTGTTTTGATATTTCATTGAAGAGAATCCTTGCTGGCAAATGTAAGTGCTTCCACGTAGGCTAATAAATTTCTCTTCATTGTATCATTGTCAGACGTCGGTTCCCAGAGTGATCTAATAATGTGAGTCTCATTTTCAGCCTGGATCTTCTGATTCTCAAAGAGATCGTTCAGAAGATGGCGGGCATTGAAGCCGCCGAAGAGATGACTCCCGAACAGTTAGACGCTATGGCTGGCGGAGAATTGCTCCGTGGAGAGGTAAAACTACCTCATATTTGGTTTCTAAAATAGATATTATTACATCACCTTGGTGGTAAATTTACATATTCCACATCTGTAAATTTCAGATTGTGAAATTTATCACATATTTTTACAGAATAAGTTCCATAAATAATGATATTTTTAATCGTTCAAAAATCTTATATAAAGTCAGTTCACTGCCGATACAGTATGTACAACTTTTATTCACAATCACTGCCCACAGCCACACACCGCAGACTGCATTTTTTCCATTCTATTAGATTGCGATGTCTGCACATACTACTGTACAATGGGGGCATATGACTCGTGGAGTTCGAAATTCCCTCAATTAGCTGGGGTGACTGACCACTCTCACACTTTCCACTATTTTACCGCTAGTTGCTTTGATTCTAGCAATGAAACTTTAACTTACAATCACAGGTGGGGTATTCACCTACCGTTCGCTACGATCTGTCATATCAGTTCACTTTTAATTTCTAGCTAAAAATAGCTTGATCAGGTTAAAAATATTAAAATGAATGTTTTGCACATATTACAGGCGGGTTACTTCAGTCAAGTGCGCAACACGAAAAAATCGTCTCAACGCCTGAAAGAAGCCCTGGTGAGCGGAGGCGACGGCTTGGACGTTGCTCTGTGTTTGCTGGCCGCCCAACAACGTCACTGCTGCGTGTATCGAACGGGCGGAGCAGAAGGTACACAGAGACCGCATCTTAAGCTGGTGGGCCGCCTGGTGGACCAGTGTCAGGATGCTCTCGTTCAGTTCGGAGCTTTCCTCGCTGCCACGCACACTCATGATGAATACGCCCAAAGACTCCCGCCTCTTGAGGTGTGTTATCTTATCCTTGATTGAATTTCTCATCTCTGACCGATTGCATATAAGCATAATAGACCATTCACTTTTTTTATTACAGACATATTATAAACACATTTCTGGATAATTTTCAGAGCATGCTTTGTGAGTATCACATCGGAGCAGATGTAGCATTTTTCTTGGCGAGACCAGCTCTCTCGTGGAAAGTGGATTCCCGTTATGAGAAACTGAGGCGAGAGGGGTCAGACGGAAAGCGTGCAACCACCAACACCAAACTTCTGCGGTACGCGGAGGCTGCCGCTTCAGCCATGGCACCTGTCATTACCTCGGTTGCCACCACATTGCCTCCCAAGGTAAATTATTATCTGTTTGCTATAAAAATTCTTATTTTTAACGCATTTTGTTCTGTGTGCCCTACCAAGTGTATGACACACCCCTGTCTTGGGTAACTGCTCCTGAGATATTCCTAATCCCAACCCTCGTAGTTCAATGCGTAAAGCACTGAGGCCTATCTGAGGGTTATCTGGGTTAGATTTCCGGTAAGATCACTATATATATATTTATGTGATTTTCTTAAAGCCTGGGTGTTTGTTTCATTCCTATTACTACACAACGGTTTCGCTACACTACTGTCATTGGGTCTTATGGCCCGTTGAAGTGCTAAATATTTTATATAAAAAATACTGATGCTTCACATCGAAATGAAGGGTCAGTGGTCCTCCTGATCAAGACCAAGTGGGGCCATTAATTTCAATGATCTATCTGCCCAAATTATTGAACCTTTTATACATTTTTAATTACCCTAGGTACTGTGCAAAAACCATGCATGCATTTATATCATTATTCCAATTACACTATTGAACGTTGACATATATATGAATTTATTTTTATTTAAATTCTTTCTTACTAATCTAATTCAACATTTTCAACATTTGTGGTGTTATTCAGGTTTGGGAGGACATATCACCTGGCTTTTATGTGACATTCTGGTCGTTAACAATGTACGACCTGCACGTCCCGGTGGAGAGCTATGAGAGAGAGATGGAACGTCTGCGTGGTCTGGCCAATGCAGCCGCAACTGAAGGCGGAACCGCCGCCATCGCCAAAGGAAGGAAAGAACAAGAGAGATATCAAACGCTCATGGATAAACTGCAGGTAAGGATTTGTTATCTCACTAGAATAAAAGACGTTTAGCTGATGACTTCTCTACAAATATAGCCTAAAGAAATGTAAATTAAGTTGAAAGAAGAATTCATGGTCTACTTAGTTACATTTTGCATTGGGAATTCATTTATAGCAAACTTCACTATTTCTGTCTGTATCAGTCAAAAACTTCAAAAGTTTCAATGCAATATTAGATTCACTAAAACAGTCAATACCATAACTTATTATTATTATTCAAGAAGTTGCCGAATCCTTATAGTTAGTTTTAGCTTTAAATGGCTTAATCGAACGATACACGCTGATATGTGTGCATCATGTGCAGGAGGAGTGCCGCAAACAGCAGGAGCATGTGGAACGTGTGATGCACCGCCTGCGGCAGGAGAAGGACGGGTGGTTCCTGTCGCGCTCCGTCAAGTCAGCCAAGAATGAGACTATCACGCAGTTCATGCAGCTGTGCCTGTTCCCGCGCTGCATCTTCACGGCCATGGACGCGCTCTATTGCGCCCACTTCCTGCACACCATCCACTCCCTCAAGACCGCCAACTTCTCCACCCTACTGTGCTACGACAGGGTCAGTTCACCATTCTACATTTTTTTTGTAATTGGCTCTACAAACCGGTGTGGTTCAAATGGATGTTAACCACACATTGAAAAAATATGTGAATTTTGCCAGACCTTAACTCTGCATACATCTCACATTCAGTACATGAAATAGTGGCAGACTTAAAAAATGCATGTGGCATTTGTCAAGTCAATTGTATTGCACACAGAATTCAATCAAATAATGGCATTGTATTTCAATTATTGATACTTAAGATAAAATTAACATGAACTTCAATTGAAATTCAAACAAAATACTACACTTACATTTTTTCAATTCGGGCCTATTTATTGGTGTTGCCACTCACTCATCCGCCAGGCCGCCTTACGTTTAAATTAGAAACATATTACCATTATGTCACATGAGCTCATATGCTACGACCATCAGAAAATTCAATAATAAAAACTGACAACCTACAACACACGGGAATTTATAAACGTTTATATTGTTACCATGTCAACAATATTAGAAACGTTTTAGAATCTCTGTCATAAAGGAGTTTGGTAAGCTCATTCATTCTCTGTTAGTCCTAACTCTTTTTGTTAATGTGATTTTTTCTATCCCTATGAGAATTCAAATACCCCTCACATGGATATTAAGATCACCAATAAAATAATATTGGATGATGAAAGGTTATATATGTTTTGTGTGTACAGCTGTTCTGCGACATCACTTACACGGTGACGTGTCTGACTGAGGGCGAGGCAGCGCGCTATGGCCGCTTCCTGCGAGCCGTGCTCTCCACCGCCATGCACTGGCACTCCGGCAAAGCTACTTTCCAGAATGACTGCGCTGATTACCCTGGATTTGTCACCAAGTTCAGAGTTTCCAATCAATTTTCAGAGGCTAACGATCACGTGGGATATGAAAATTACAGGTACCACTCGGAAATTTATATTTCTTTCTATTTTAATCAAATCATGAATTCCTTAAATTCTTCTGTCTAAAATAGGCAACTAATAATCAAAATGATTTCTACAGTAATGAAAAAGAAAAATCAAATAAATTACTATCACATCTAATTATGGACCAATTAGTAACAAGAATAAAAATCAACTACAGTATAACCCCTATTTTACGTTTTTTAAGGGACTGAAGAAAAAAAACCTAATTGGAGGGAAAATGTAAAAGGGGGGTATTGAAAAAAAGAACATTTAAATTTTGTTTCTAAAAAAATAACCTTTTATTAAAAAACAACATTCAATTTTTTTTATTTTTTATTAAAAAAATCATGTATATTAGTTTGTTGCATTTTTGTTTTTTTGTTATGTAAAGACCAATCACCGTGCGCCGTTCTAAAGACACGGAGTTTTCCCTCCAAACACCTTACGCCGTTCGAATGCCACGACCCAATCATTGTCAAGCGCGCATAGCTCGCATATTTTGAATATTTCCGACGTAAATCGCGGGAAAGAAAAACGTAAATGCGGGTATTAAATGTACTGAAATACATCGGGACTGAAAAAATTACACGCAATTGCCGGGAAAACGTGATTTCCGGGCACTTAAAAACGAGGTTATACTGTATTTCAATATTGAAAATATTGTTACCTATAAAGTTCTGTCTTATAAAAAACCAGCCACTAATGGTACGTTTACATCTGACACTTATACCGTTATACTTATTTTATGTGTCTGACATAAAATTTCACTTCCTGTTTACACCTGCATGGATCTGACATAAAATTCTCGTATACTTCTCGTTGAAATAAAGTCTCTACACTTTATTCAATACAACATTTGGAATAAATATATGCGGTGTTTACAAATGGCATTGTAACTTATTCGGACACTTATTTCGTATACTTCTCAAAAACGTTATATCAGTTGTCAGTTGTCAATATGGGAATGTCAAAAAAAAAGAAAATAGCAGCGAGTCTTTTGCCAACAAAAATGAGGAAAAAACGGCTAAATGGATGCGGGAATGAATTCGGCTACGAGAAGAACTAGGTGCTTTCCGTTTAATGTTTAAAATCAAAGATCCACCTCAATTTGTGAACTTCAGTTTGCATGATTGGACCTTTTGCCAAAAAATAAGACACATAATTTAGAATTGCCATAAGTGTAGAAGAACGATTAACTGTAACATTGCGATATCTAGCAACTGGTAAGAAGTGAATCGTCATTGCATATTCAATATATTATCGTAATACGACTGCAGTTGTGGGCCAAAATGAATTAATACCATTTGAAGTGCATTTTTTTCTTCACAGACTGCATCAGAATTAATCGTATGTGCCGAGAACAAGCGATATTTTATTTTCGCACAAAATCCATAGAACATGGCACATCCGGTTTATTTCTCACTATCTATGATTTTTGACAGATCGCTACAGTACATTTATTTACGTAAGCGTTGGGCATACATTCACGATGTATGATAATAATTATTTGTCAGTCGTTTTAGAAATACATATACCTATGCACTTCACTACCTGTCAAACTATGAATAATGTGTCAGGTACTTGACATAAAAGTAGACGGTGGCTCAACTTCGGTGATATGTCGCTGCAAGTTCGAACTTGTCGTAAACGCGGTGTTTACATTCGCGTATATAAGTAGATTGAATAAGTGACAGGTGAGTGTGTCGCACACGCGAAATAAGTGGCTGGTACAAATATAATTACTGTTTACACTTAGTGAATATGGTGTCATACGATATAAGTGTCAAATGTAAACGTACCATAAGATTTGAGATATCTATAATAATAAACTTTTCTTTTTAATTTTCTTCTGAAGATGTGATTCTAATGTTTTTCATATTGTATGAAAATTAAATTGATTTGCGTTATATATTCAAATATCTAACGAAAATGTCTCGTTGTTACAGGCACGTTTGTCACAAATGGCACTACAAGATAACAAAAGCGATGGTGGTATGCCTTGACTCCCGTGACTACGTTCAAATAAGAAACTCCCTCATCGTCCTCATCCGAATTCTGCCGCACTTCCCCGTGCTCGCCAAACTCAGTCAGATCATTGAGAGGAAAATAGACAAGGTAACAACTAGATCACCTGCTTTCAGATTGACTTGACGTCTTATTATATACTTCTGTGAATGTTTCTGTCCTGAATGGACCTTAAAAAGATTTAATAACTAGATTGTAATGTTATTGTGTTTGTTATCCGCATATCCCAATGTCTCAATGTGTCAATTGAGACATCTTTTACGTGGCCAGACTTGATTTCATTGAAAGTTCCATATGCCATGAAGTATTAAATTATAGCCGGGCATACTTATTGATATTCCCATGACTTTGCTACATTTTGACGCCTTCCTTATATCCTTTGATCCATTATAGTATCATTATAAAACACGATTACAAATCAGCCAATATATTGAAGGACAAACTACCCCCTACAGTCAGTGAAGGTTTATAAAATTTATCTTCCGAATAGTGTGTTGAAATAATATATTATGCTTTATTCAAATAGGTACGAGACGAGGAAAGAAACCAGCGTCAGGACTTATTCATATTAGCAACCAGCTATAGTGGGCAACTGCGAGCCAGAGCTGCCAGTATGCTCAACGAGGCTGACTTTCACCAAGTGACTGGCGTTAACGACGGCTCCGGCGCTAACACCTCTGCTACATCACAGCCTTCGGAATCTGCTAACGGAGACCAGCGACCGGGTATTCAATTGTTTATTGCATATAATTATGAAATCTCTTACACGGAAGACATTTTTGCTGCCTCATCTTCGTGCAGTTGATTTAGTATTCATTATTTTCAGAGAAGGAACTGAAGAGGGAGGCCAGCGGCAAAGAGCGCAAATCTAATAATTCCAAAACCGGAGAGGCTGGCGGAGATAGGGAGTCAAAGAGAGATTCTAATCAACAGTAATAACTTCTTCAAATTATACCTATTCATACTTCAATATGTAATAATCAGTTACTCCGTCATTTAGTATTTTTAAATGAGCTTTGAAACCAGTCATACAACAGCCAATAATTGAAATAATGCGGGCATTCTGCAATATGTCGTATTTGCAAATTAACTAATATTACAGGAGAGCCAAAAAACTAAATTAATCATTTATTTTCTATGAAGCTAAAAGGTGGTTTATCAATGGCATTGAGGTTATGTAATTTTTATAAATTTAAATCTTATTTTTCCCTCAATCATTAATCTTAACTGTGATGCAGATAATCAGATTTTTGAACACCTATGACCAATTATAATACACACTATCCGTGGTCCTCGACTTTTGTACATGATTGGTTTCTGAAAATGTGTTTGAAACTAGAGCAATGTAAAAAAATGTATATTTTAAAATATTTTGGACAATGAGGAAATAAATTCATTTGCAGCATCTTTATCTGCGCTGTATCTGACATCTTTTTAATTTATCGTCTATTCATGATAGCAAAGATCTCTTCATTTCAAATTGAAGATATTATATTTCCACAATTTTGAAGAAAATGTATAAATACATTTGTGTTTTAAGGTCTAGGAGTGGAACAGACCGTCGCTCAGGTGGGGGAGAATGGGGAAGCAAAAATTTATCCCGTGAAGAAGATTCATCCCGCAGAAACAAAGACAGAACTTCAAATGAACGCGTATATCGGGTTTGTATCATACTTATTGCATATTCACCTCTATTGAATGTCACAATAAAAGTGACTTATACTTGAAAAAGTTATTTACCAAGATTTGACACTGTTTCTTTACCGTGAATGTGATGTTTTAGCATATTATGCAGGATGACCAGAGGTACTTGGAAGCTGTGAGCCCACCCGCCACTGCCGCCGTCGAAGAGATGTCTTCGCTGTCCAGCAACAACAGTAATGGATCTCTCCGAGGACTGCACGCGCAAGATTCTTCCGACCGCGGTAACTGCCACTATGATTTTTTTTATCTCGGGCGTAATTTAGAATTAATCTCTTTCATATCCAATTCTCAAGTCTATATCTTGTGTAACTTTATGACTACCTGCAGAAAGACGGCCGCAGCAGCATCATGGGAAAGGTCAAATAGTTACTCAATAATACTCAGTAGCTTAACTGTATTCCGGGCATAACTGTAATAAAATATTTTAATGGGTTTTAATTGATTTTATTCTTTGTATTTAAATCGTTACGTATAAGATTAATATGGTCGACCGTTTCGTTTACCTTGAGTCACTGAGAAAATGAACAGCAGAATCATGTCACGCTTCTGTCTATTAAGACACTTTTAGTCCCACTACTATCTCACTGAATTAAAAACCCGCCTTACAAGGCAAAAGCTTGCCCCAGAAGCCTGGATATTAACTCTGTGGAATGGATGAGTTCTGCAAATTTTTGATAAAAAAATTTTGAGCTACAGTCTACAATGATTGCAGCAGTTCAATCAACGAAAATTGAGAGATTGCTCTGGCTAAGCCATGTTCACTGTATGAACGACAGTGAACTGGTAAAGGATTAATGTCACGCAATCTAACACGCCGTAGAAAAATAGACAACCCAATAATTTTGTTGGCCGGATGGAGCTACTGACGACTGCTGTATACTTATGGTATCAAACTGGAATGGGCTGTTCATAGAGACAGCCGGAGAGAGTTGTTGAAGGAAGCCAACTTGCCATGTGTTGTCACGCTGCTGATAATGATTAGTGTCCAATCTATCTACAACTCCGTATGTTGCAACAACCACTCCATACTTCTATGAGGGTTAGTTAATGATTGTTTTTTCATTTTGTGATTGATTTGTTTTGATGTTGCTTACAGAGATGAAGAGACGGAAGTTGGAAGAGAGTTTGTCAGTGAAGGTTAGTATGAGAGGAATTCGCTCGCTGACGACAGGCGAGGCTTTTGGAATGGAGATTGGGCTGACCTGAACCCTCAGCACTTCGCATCTTTCTTCTGAATAGATTCACAGTGTCGGCACGCTGAGCGCCGGAGTCTGCGTTCACGGACAATCGTTAAACGAATGTAATAATACAATAAACATTGCGTTAAATAACGAAAGTATTTGCTAATGAAAGTGATCAAGATATATTGTTTTCGACGTGGAAGATTCGACGCTGATGTTGAGGGATCCCAGAAGAAGAGCGGAAATTTTACTGCTGCGAAGAAGACATCATGAGTGCTGCTGCCAAAGAGAGTGGAAAATATATTTGAAAAAAATATGAAAGGATAAAAGGAAACAAGCATATTTCGGACATATCTATCTTACATATTTACCATTTCCAATAAAGATGATTAAAAGTTAATCAAATATCAAAAAGATGAAAGATAAAGAGATGAAATGAATTTTATGAAAGCTTTTTACTGTGGGGTTAACATTCCTGGACCGCTGAACAAAATTGAAAATCACTATAAAAATAAAAAAGGTATCAATGATTATGACAATGCAGCAAGTCAAGAAACAAATATAAAACTAATCGATTCTTCGGATTTACTCACACCGGCTATTTCTGAAAGATATTGGAAGCATTATGGAGTTCGACCGCATAGTTTGTTAACTGGATAAAGCAATATTATGTCCATTACCTAATTAGATATTTATTTATTCTATCAAGATGTCAATAAAATGATGGAAAATTGTCCCATGGATTGCAAGTTAAATAACTCCCGATTTATAACATGTTTCGAAAAGCAGAGGTAACAATTGGATAATAGCGTTACGGACCAACAATCAACAGAATGAGCGAGGAGTTCGGAGGCAGCTAAGGGAGAACTTTGATAAATCTTTTGAGTGGATTGATAATGGCGACATAACTAGGATGGTGAACGATGTTCTTCAAAACTATATTACTGCACAGAAACAAAAAGATGTTAGCCTACAGAAGAATTATTGATATTGAATGAAATATATCTCGCAAAGAAAAGATTCCAACACCACTTCAACATCACTTCGGATCAGTAATAATTGTTTATTAAAAAAGAAAAAATAATCAGCTGAAGGATGAAGCGAGTTATGAGACAGTCAAATAAAATTACATTCAAATACGAGAGGATAAACCCAGCATTGGATACTGACTACTGGCTGATAAAATAAGAAGAATTGAAAGTATAATATAATGTCGGTTAATGATGACATTCTTCTAAAAAATAACTGTTTTTTGACATCAGATTTTTGGAAAACAGTGAAAGAGAGAAAAGGCTATGTTTGGATATGTCTATATAAACATTACTTGAAGAATATAGATATATATATATAAAACAATGGAATGAAATAGATGACACCATCCCCACTATGAGAGACGACAACTGGAAGTATCTCATTTAACCACCACCAGCAAATCACTTACGAAGTGTCTGTAATTGTTTGAAAACACAAATAATTAATTCAACAGAACACCACATCTTGCGAAAAAGCAATCCGACTCTTAGATGTGAATATTAGAATATTATCTAACGGAAGCCCAAGTTATCATCGAAAACTTAATATACTCCTTACCAAATACAAATCACGACAGATAATGGCATTCTTCAAGGCGTCAATCAGCATTCGCAGGAAATATTTTTTAGAATAATTGTCATTACGTAATTACCTCGTTAAATTTAAACCAACTATAATTTTAATAACGGCAGTATAATTAATCGAATGCTATCAAATTTCTCATGCTCATATAAATTGTTTCTTTAAAAATAATCATTTAAAAAAAATACAAATATACAAATTCCCTAAAAAAAATTTTTTTAACTATCAAATGTTGTGTAATAATTTTCATTCTAAAAATAATGCCTAATAAATCCAAAGAGAATTAAATTTTAAAACAGTATGTATTAAAACCATGAAGAACAACATAGGGTTTTTGATGAAGAAAAAAGTGCTAAATATTGACTTTAGTATACCTATATTGTATTTGAATGCAGTTTTATGCAAGTGCACATATTAAAATTTACAAATGTGGTAAAATCAGTGAGTGTAAAGTGACTTAAAAAGGATCATTCAGCCCAATCTTCTTCCATACTGCCGATTCAATTTATTTTATCATTTTCACCACGTGAGTATCCATTTCCAATCTTATTTCAATAGTACGTCCCTATTTTCATTCGTAGGATAATACAATCCCAATCTTTGGTATATGGTAATAATTTTCATTAACAACTTGCCCCAATTTTAATGGTACATAATAATATGTAACTTTCAAAACTTACTGAGCAATAGTTGCCAATTACGATTACGTAATTTTTGTCAATGACATTATAAAATTTACATTGACAACATTTGACAAGCGTATTGTGTTGATTTACGTTTCACAAGAAAAATAGGAGTCATAACCTAATTACATTAGACTCACAATTATCCTGTGCGATAAGGAAAAATTTACAGATTAAAAAACCCCAATAAAGATTGGAAAATTTTATCATATCACACAATCTCATCTGCATTTATCGATTTTTTTTAAAAAAGTTTTACTATCCCAATTGGTGTGACCCAGGATAATTGAGAGTCTACTGTATTTGACTAAAATATACTAATGTATTGCATAATATGTTTTTGAGTCTGACAAATTGAATCATTAGTATGTATTAATAATATTATGTGCGATGGTAAGTAGGTGGCCTTTAATTATTCACTAACTATTTTTTAAATTTGCTTAAATCATGACGAGATGTTAACTTGATTCATTTTCAAATTAAGAATAATTCAATTTTACCACAAATTAGTTGCTTCTATAATAGACGTTATTCAAGTTTATTCATATGTTGAATGATCACCATCTCTATAAATTCAATGATGGGAGAGTGCCAACTCTGATGTATTAGTATTTTGAATTATTATTCATTATTCATGCTAATTTCAATTAACCTTAACAGTTTATACGTGTGCATATGTTAAAATTGCTTGCAATATTGCATCCATAAATAATATTTTGAACGGAACCCAACCAGCATACCATAGATAATAGACATAAACACCAGACAAAGATAATAATTTAATAGAAAGCCACTAAAAACAAAGAACGTGCGAATTTGACATGAATCGAAAATGTGTAGGCATGTAGGAAATAATAAATACGTTCATTGAGTCATGCGGTTGCCGATGTATTATTGTTCTGGCGATTTCGGTAGGTTTTGCTAACTGACAATGTTCGTTTAAAGGTTCTAAATGTGCTACGGGATGGGAGCATCAGTCTGATAACATTTTAAACACCAAGAACAATGACATTACACACTTTTTTCCCCGTAGCGGCAGCCCGTGACAGTAGGCGACAAGCACCATGACATGCACCTTAATTTGGGTCGCGCTTAATAGTACAAGGTTCTAAGGGTTTATTTTTGACAAAACAAACGTAACAATGCAGTACTATTCTAAACTGTCTCATTGTTACTTTTATTTTGCCAAAAATAAACAATTAAAACGTTGATGTTCTGCACTCGCGTAATGACATATTGTGATAAGAGCTACTCAACTGACAGTTGACTTTAAAGGATCTGTCAAAACCACTTACTCAGTCCAAACAAGGAAAGAAGATCCTGCTTGACAATGACGAACGAATTTATTTTTGCGATGCAAATATGGTGTTGAAATAAAAACCGAAGCTTTGGAAATGGTATGAAAATAAATGATTTGTTGTATGACATTTCACTTTACAGCCAACTTTCCCGGAACCTACCTCTGCTGTAAAATAATTAGTGTACTTTGTTATGGATCCACAAAAATACAGATAACCAATGTAGTTTTATAATACGTCATTACACACTTTTTTCTCGTAGCAGCAGCTTTCTGTGACATCACATATCGTGATGATAATGTATTTGAAGCTCATGCTTATGAGTAGAGCCTCATGTGTAGAGTTAGGATTACCGAAATATATTTTTCTTTGATTAACTATGAATCATAGGAATCAAAACTCACGTCACCTGCAATTACACCACTTCCAAAATAAATATGTGAAACATTATTGTCCATATAATGTTTTTATTATATCTGTACCTATACAGGTAACCATCGTTCATTGTGACCCCGGCAAGTGCGAATTTCTTATATCACATTTGAATTTCAATTATATTGTTTTGCCCCACACTTATTTTGACACGTACCATATGCCAAGAAGAGTCATAATTTAGTGGAATCTCTCACGTACAACCAAATTATTTAATAATTATCAATAAATTTTATGTAGGAAGTACAGACAAGTCAAACAGGGTAAAGTATGCACATTGTTTATTTTGTTATTAATTTTGTTTAGTTTATTAAAAAAGTCTCTATATTCTAAATTGTTGTTTTTAACCGTGTACAAAAAGTATCACCCTGCGATCAACAGGAGTTACCTGTATGTATAATATGTAGGAAAATATATCCTCTATAAATAATTTTACTCTATCCATTTATGATGTCATCAATGAATTAATGTATTTGATTAGTGGATAGTACATTTATTATATAATATATCTAGTGATTTGAAAATTGTTGAATCATGTGACATTGGTTATTATTATAGTCAAGACTCAAGACTAACATGTAATAACTGCTTTGAGATGTTTATGATAATTATTTCAGTTACTTTTGCACAATATGTAAATCTACAAAGAACTGTGTAGTGGGAAGTAACTCATTTCATTACGTTAACCACATTAATTGAGGTAAATAATTTAAACCCTTGCTAACCTATACCATTATTTGCTATTTTTAATTATAAAACACACTCCCAGTTTATGTTTTACAAATTAACATTTACACATGAGAGTTTTTTATCACCATGGAAAAGTCTATAAAACAAGATATATTATGTTTTGCTTGTAGTGTAAACTAAAATGTGTAGGTGTTGAGATTCAATTGCCATTCACTCCACCCACTAGGATTAAACACACATCGACAAAACAACATGTGAATGTCTGACGTGGGTTTGAACCTGCTACCCACAAGTTCATAGATCAATAATTGATTAATTCATGACATTCATATATTGTATTATACAATTCAGTTCTATATTTTATGTGTTCCACACATATATACAAATATAGTAAATATCTACCACTGAAAAACTATTTTTTTTTTAACTTAAAAGATTGATATCAACTAAACACTAAATCAAGAGATAAAATTTAGCTTACTATTGATTGGCCATTTTTACTGAGTTGCATGTTGCACTATAATATTGTTATTTTGCATTTAATATTCATACATTATTTATGACACTATATAATAGATAATTCGGAAGACATTGTTATACTGTTGACATACACAATGGAGACCCTCACAAAATACACAGCGTAATACATTTGCGGACATGCTTGATTGTGTCTGTTGCAGGGGAAAGAACGTGATTCACCGCCGACCGAAAAGCGCAATCGCAGCACGGGGAAAAGCGGCACGGTCATCGCAGGCAACACCTCTTCGCAATCCCGGAGCAAACTTCCCAGAGCCCCTGAAGATAGAGAGGCTCGGAAAGAGAGAAAACTCGGTCGAAAACGGGTATTTATTTCTCATATTATGACATTTCATTATTTTTGATGTTTGAACCATGTTGTCATCCCGTAACTTTGTAACTCAACATTTCATCAACAAATTTTAGTGTAACCAGAAAAAAATAATAAGAGATTGCCAATAGCCAATCTCATTTCTCTGAGGTACACAAAACATAATAGTAATATTAAACCTGACACTCCCAACGATAACACGTAACAACGTAAACATTGACATTCTACTTGATACCAGTACAATGCCAAGAAAGTTGCATTATTCACTCTTATGCACACAGATACAATATAATCCATAGAGTAAACCCCAAGTGGACACATTGACGCCAGTAGATGTGTTCATAGCAAAAGTTGGGAAATGCCAAACTGCCAGCAAGTCCCATCTGCTGGCCTCCGCGGCGACCTCCGGGCAATGCAGCGTAAGCTGTAGCTAACAGCAGGGGGCGAAGGGCGAGTGACTGGCGCCATAAAACTGGCCTTCTGGCTAAGGAAAGGAAATCCCCGACAGAAAAACCTGGTCGAGCCGACCTTCAGGGCCATCGTGGCTCAGGCCTCGGGAGCGCTGGGCTAATCACCTTGCCTCCTTAAACGAAACAGATTAACAAAACACCTACACAGCAGCCTCGGACGACAACCGGCTCTGTAAAACGACGACCTTGCATGGAAATGGACAATGAAACAGGTAGAGTAATCCTCTCTAACAACTCGAGAATGGGCATTGGGACATATAATATTCGCACCCTGTGTACCCCCGGAAAGGACCTGCACGCCACACGCATCATGCACACCTACGGTGTGGACATCCTAGGGCTGAGCGAAGTGCGCTGGAAAGGAACCGGGAGAAAGTTGATTGAGGGTTACTCTATTGTCTACTCAGGTCACAAGCAATATGCTCGTGAAATGGGAACCAATCTCGGAGAGACTGATACGTGCCTCCTTCAAGACGCCTGGTAGCTCCTTGACCGTCTTTCAGTGCTACGCTCCCACTGAGGATGCCAACGCGCAGATAAAGGATGCTTTTTACGATTCTCTCCACGCGGCAGTCTCCGCCATCCCCCGAAGAGACCACGTGATTGTAATGGGGGATTATAATGCGAGAGTACGAGCAGACCCGGTGCTTGGCCCCACGGTGATGGGACGACACGACCTCGGTGGCCAACGATAATGGTGAGCGGCTCGTAGAATTCGCCACTTTGAACGAGTTCGCAATCGGAGGCACTGTTTTTCCCCACAAAAACATTCACAAATATACGTGGACGTCTCCTGATGGACGCATGAGGACGCAGATTGACCACTTCTTGTACAGCTTGAAGCACCGAAAGGAACTTCTCGACGTGCGTACTTACAGAGGCGCCGATATCCATAGCGATCATGAGTTACTTATTGGAAACATCCGAGTAAAACTCAGTCGCCAGGCGAGGCCTCCAAAGCACGAACGAATTGACGTTGAGAAGCTCCGACGCCGAAGAATTCGGATCGACTTCGAAACTGCTGTACGAGATAGTGTAGATCGTATCTACGAGCGGCACAAATCTGAATCCGACTTCATTGAGGCGGACTGGAGCCTCATAAAGAGTGCGATTGTGTCGTCGGCTCGTACAGTACTTGGTACCAGAAGGAGTGAGCAGCCAAAGTGGATGTCTGACGAAACGTGGGTTGAAATTGGTGAACGAGCCAGGCTGAAAGCCCTGAGAGACGAGGAGACAGACCCCGACCGAACCGAGGACCGCCGGACTGACTACCAGACCCAAGACAGGGTAGTCAAACGATCCATGCGGTTGGACAAGCGCAATTTTATGAACCGACTCCCGGAGCCATTCGTGGTCCCAGTGGAGCAATAGAGTCTGACGCAGAATGCGTCAAGAAGATTTGGAAGAATCATTTCTGCGGAGTGCTGAACCGCCCACCCCCTTTGAATCCCTTTGACATATCTGCGGAAGCTTTACTTTTGGACATTCCCCGAGCGACCGACATTTCCGATTGCCCGCCCACACACACCGAGATAAAATCGGCTGTGAAAAGGCACCGGGGGGAGACGGGATTCATCCTGAATTCCTCAAGTACAGCTTGAGCGCAATCCTGCACCGTATGTTTCATCTGAAGACAAAGGTGTGGGAAGAAGAGCGCTGCCCAAGGGACTGGGTGAACGGTGAAATCATCACACTTCTTAAAAAAGGTGACCCTCTAAGCTGCGACAATTACCGAGGCATTACGCTACTCAGTGTTCCGGGAAAGATTTTGGCAAACATCATTTTGATGAGAATAAGGGACCCAATAATCCACGTCCTCAGGAAAAACCGAGCCGGGTTTCTACCTGGTCGAGCGTGTGCAGACCAAATCCACAACCTTCAATGTCTTCTCCACCAGAGCCACGAGCTGAACAGTCCGATGGCTTGCTGCTTTGTGGATTATGAGAAGGCTTTCGACAGTCCGCACCACCCCTCCTTCTGGATGATACTGGGAGCATACGGGATCCCTCCCAAGATCATTGCCATAATCAAAAGCCTGCACGAGAATAGCAAATGCTGTGTCAGAATTGGAGACACTGTCACGGAATGGTTCGGGGTCACGACCGGAGTCTGACAGGGTTGTGTCCTTGCACCTTTTCTCTTTATCATTCTCTTTGACTTCATACTACGGAAGTCAATACCACCCGACCGAGGCATACCTGTTACCCCCACGGTGAAGCTATGCGACCTGGAATACGCCGATGATGCTGTCCTATTCGATAACTCAATCGAGGGCATTCAAGAGACAATCGACAGGTTGCATAACAACTCCTCTCGGTTTGTTGTGCGTTGGTTTGAAAATCAACGTGAAGAAAACCAACGTCTTGTGCAATAGCACCTGTCCTGATCCAGATTTCCCTCTGATTAGCGATGGACAAAACATCGAGAGCGTCGACAGCTTCAAGTACCTGGGGGTACACATCACGGGAGATGGCATTTTACAGAAAGAGCTCGCTATCCGAATGGGAATGGCTGGAGCAACATTCAACTAGATGCGAAATGTCTGGGACTCACGATTGTACTCGGTCAAAACCAAATGCCGTCTATTCGACGCTTGCATTCTGACGGTGCTGCTTTACGGTAGCGAATCATGGCACCTTACGAAGGCTCAGAGCAACCGTATACTGAGCTTCGAAAACAGATGTTTGCGACGAATACTGGGTGTGCGGTGGTATGACTTTAGGAGCAACGAGGAGATAAGAGAACGCACCAAGCAGCCTCTCATCACGCTGAAAGTGAAGAGGCGACGTTGGACCTGGCTCGGCCACGTGCTGCGAATGCCAGAAGAGAACTTTAACCTGGCTTGCCTGTTCTTCAAGCCGACCGGATTCCGGCGACCTGGAAGGCCGCTAAATACAATCTACAGTGTATACGGCGGAGCTATGGGATGCTGGTTTGACCTGGAACGAAGCAAGAATACTGGCGAGTGACAGGGATTCTTGGAGGCGCCGCGTGGTGTCCATATGCTCCAGTTAAGGGGCGGATATGGCCAAAGAAGAAGAAGAAAAATTTCAAAATATTCACATCAGATTATCGTAATTGTACATCAGATAAAAAAACAATAATATTTTATTGGTGTTTAAAATAGGTACAATCCATTTTAGAGTATTTCAGTCCAAAGTTATTATTCGTTTAACACCACAATAACTATTAACTCAATGAACTCAACAGTATGGACAATTTTTATAGTAGTATTTATTATATATAAATATACTTTAATGTATGTGGGTAAGTGCTGTGCAATATATGTTTTCAGCCGTTCAACAAAATAATTTATTTTCCAAGTTTTGGGAAATGGGGAATAAAATCCAACGGGATGCAAAGTAAATAGAAGACATTTTGTCTTGTTTGCCTTTTGTGAAGCCAACAAAGTGCTGATTGGTTAAAAAATATATTGGAATTTATCCCGATAAGTGTGTTGGAAATGGACATCCTGATGAAGACATCACTTCAAGTGACTCACTTAAAAACATAGGGTAAAGGAAGTTACCATCAAAATCAGAGTTGTACGATTATTTTACGTTATACGGAAAAACAGCATTAAATTTGTTACCGTATATTTTATTATAAACATGGTGGTTTATCCAATAAAGTTTTTTTGTTTAATAACCCATGTTCTCAAGTCAAACTACTTTTATTCATCAGAATTAAATATTTTCGATAACGGATATCTCCACAACAACCAACTGAAAAGTTTAACTGGCAATATCTTTGAACGCCGTTTTCAGGATAATGCTCGTTTTCCAGATATGGGCTCAATCGCAGAGGCAATGATAACGATGAAGTACTCTAAAATGTCCTTGTAAAAATGAACAAATAATTTCAACTTTTAACCTTTTCCACTCGAATTTTTTTTTATAGGTACATACCACCCACTTGAGACTTTTTTCCGCACAAAGCATAATTTCAATATAAAACATTTAATTGGTGAAAAAAATGTAAAAAAAAATTTTTTTTTTTTATTCTGTAAAATAAATTTATAATGAATATACTGTACTTATTTTTAGTTTATTTATAATTCTTCATTGTGTGGTATTTCACAAAGCAATCTCCAATATGTAATCCTGGCTTATCACAGAATCGTAATGAAATAGCGGTATGTAGAGAACTGGCTATAAAATGTAAATCGTCCATTATGACTGTAAATATGATACAAATGAATTGCCTTCAAATACACTTGTAATATAAGCGGCTGTCTCGTAAATTTCCTAAATTAGTTTCGGGCTCATAACAACTCATTCCCAGTGCGGTACACATTATCAAAAGATTTCTCAAAAAATAATAAATCGATACGTAATAATTTTCATTTGACTCATTAGAGTATTTCACATTATATAGGTTCCGAATCGGCATAATATACTAGTAAGTATTGTCATCAAAAACAGTATTCAAAAATAAAACTGTAAACTATACGAGACGCCCCTGCGCAAGCGAGAACCAATAAAAAATATAAACACACTTCAAAATCATGCGTGACAAACACTTCACTCTAGTCTGGGAACGTTCAATAAATAAAATTTATGTGACAAAAAAACATTGCTTGCAAGCGACGACCTACGAATAAAAAAAGAGAAGATTCCGATAAAAATACTATGTTGAAATTAGGCACGCAGTATTCTTTTGCCGACTTCTTTCTCAGATAAATGTAATAACCTATTATTATTCATTCTAACTTGATTGAAATCGCATTATAAAAATTTATGAAAATATTACAAAAAATGACTTTAGAGGCGGTGCCGCCGCTACGGCGGCACTCGAGTAATACGGCAAACTTCTAATGCCGCCGATATGGCGGCACTCGAGTGTTAAGGGTTAAATGGCAGAAAATGTTACGAATAGTGAATAGGTTAGGGTGACAATTTGTATTTAATAATTTTAATTATTGTCCCAATTTGAACTCTACATTGACTGGGAATAAAAAGAATTAGAAACCTCACTATAGATTTTCCAATTTGAAATGCATATTGGCCATTTTGTGAAGAAATTTAATATTGAAAATATATTTTAAATCATTGCAGGACCGAGCAGAAGAGGCATTGGTTCTTGAACAAAAAAAGCGTCGAGAGGAATTAAAAGGTAACAAAAAACCTACAACAATTTAAATAATTTATGCTCTTGGCATCATAAGAAATGCATATTATTTGTAGTACTAGGTGTTGATAAAATATTTTTTTCTTTCAAAATAGCGTGACCACTTTTTTATATTTCAGGACATCCAAACGGTGATCAAGATGATCACCACAATATGGAAAAACACCATCATAAAAGGGTCAGTATCATAATAATTATTTTGTATGTTCCTGTAAATGACCTTACAGTTCGCGAGTGGAGAACTACAAGGTTCTAAGTGTTTGTCCTTGGAGAAACAAAAGTAACAATGAGGCAGCTTAGAATACTACTTAGAACCTTGTAGTATTATGCTCGCGAGTTGTCTGCCCGGGTTTTTGAATTTTACTTCAAAAGGTTTTATACTATTCACAAATTTATTTACAATGGAATTACGAGATATATATATAATATATGTTGTAGGTAGGTTTATATTTAATTAGTGAATATTTCTGTTCTAGGAGAAATCCCCTTACCGAGACAGATCACATGAACGACAAGAGCCAAGAGACAAACAATATCCTTTTTAAATCATTCTCTAAAGAGAAAATCAATTTTTTAGTACATATATAACTACAGGTAACCCCGTTCATCGCGGAGGATACGTTCTGGACATGGTCGCGGTAAGCGAAATTTCGCGATCAACAGGGGGGATTCCCTTGTTTGGCCTCTTCGTTTACATATTGTGCAAAATTTGCAATTACTTTCAAGTAATGCATTACAGCCACGTTTTACAGCATTCACTCGATCGTGATCTTCGTCGTTCTCTTCTAACAACTCCATGCATTGATTGTGAGGAGGAAGGGCCTTTTCAGCGGTTTTAACACTTAACTTTTGCACGGGAACAGGTTCGGGGACGTCATTTTCTAGGGACGTGTGGCAGTCCATTTCCTGCAGCTCTTCATTAGTTAAGGGTTTGCCGTGTGATTTTAACAAAGTCTGAATATCATCGACATCAACACCTTCGATGTCTCCGGATAAAAATATTCTCTTGATGATATTTTGAATGTCATTTTCACAATTGCAGTGAACTTCAACAATTTCACTGAACAACCTTTTCCAAACACCCTTCAAACATGACTGGGTGACTTCATTCTACGCTTCGTCAATATTTCTGATAGCTTTCGTAATATTAAATTGTTTCCACCAAACCCGCATGGCATCTCTATCACCTCCATCAGTTTCTTCAATGAGTTGAGAGAAGAAGAAGAGGAAATAAACGTACGTGTTGGCATTTGTTTGCAATAGAGTCCCGTCTCATCCACATTAAAAATTAAATTTGGTGGATGATTTCCACTTTCCACAATTTCCAATTTTAAAAAAAGATCACGATATAACGAATCGGCACTTGCCGGGGTCGCGATGAACGGGGGGTTACCTGTACATTAATAATATACCTACCTATTAAATTTTGAGATGTGGTTTATTAAAATAATGTTGGCACATATTCCTATATTCCAGTTTTTAAATCTTAACCGCCGTATGCATATAACATCAAATTAGCTTCAATCTAAATACTGCCAATTTGCATGCATGAACGTAAATATTAGTGACGTCACAGCCTTGTTAGTTCATGACGTCAAACGCGTGACACGTTAGTATTAAGGCCATTTTTTTTAAATATTTATTCCCGTATAATTAAAAAAATTGAAATTGTCATTAAGTGTGGAATTAGTATTATCATTTATACCAATACCCTATGACACTATTATTACCAGTGTGATTGTGACTTTCGCCTTGTTTATTACAGTTTTATTTCGATCTTATATCAAAATAGGGGAGCATTGTACTTATCTAGATCTGTGGTAGCCAAACCATGGCGCATTGGATGATTACAACTGGTGCATTGATATTACTAGCCAGCCCGATCATCTAAATTTAAAAAGTACAAGGCAAGAATAAATTATTTCCTAACTTAGTAAATAGCATCAGTTCATTTAAAATGAAATTAAAACTGTTCATCTCTCATTTAGAAAATTAGGATTTGAGTCAATCACTTAGGATCATGTGAACAAGCGTTTTTATCCATAAAATTGATTAAAAGCAAAACAAGGTCGGGAATAACAGATTCAAATTTGAAGAATTCTCTGCTGCTCTCAGTAACAAATTTAACACCAAACTTTGAAAGACTAGCGAAATACAAAAGCTCTCGGTGCTCCATCCCGCTCATAGCTCTCTCTTTCATCACTTCCAACAACTGTGGTCCAGAGTTATCTTCACCAAACGAGACTCTCCGGCAACTGTAGCTGCGGGGTCCACGACAGCGATCACCCTCTCATCCAAGAGATCATTTCTGACTATTGTAGGTTGGTTGGTGCTCCATTAAACGTGTGTTTTTTGAACTGTCATAAATTAATTAATTAATTGCGTGATTGAGTTATTCCTTTTCCTCCCCTAAGCAGAGCAGATCCTACCTTTATCCCTATTTTCCAACACCAAATGTGAACGTAAGAAGGTAGAAAAGGTGCTTGAGTTGTATGGCGCATCTGAACTAGTCTGAAAAAATTGGCGCATGGTATGCAAGAGGTTGGCCACCCCTGATCTAGATTCTAGACCATGGATCAAAATTGTACGTATTTTGTAAACAGCACGAGTAGGTACTGTTTTTAAAGTTCGCAAATGTTTTACAGAGTCTTACATAATGAACGAGGGCCTCAAGAAAACATTTTTTGTAATAAATCCATAATTACAGATTATATAGTGACAGGACTGATAGGTAGCCATTTTGAATATTCAGTGATGACATCACATTGCTTTCGTCAGACAGTAGATCAAGGTAAATAGCAGAACATCGGGTATTTAGCTTGTATTTTGGAATTTCATGCATATGGCAATGAGTCACTAACAATAAAAATTTATGTGTTCTCTGAATACGATTACATAGTGTGCCAGCTTCGCTAAGGGCTATTTCTAGGTGTTAGTGTATTTTTACTGTTCTATATCACTTTACTAAAAACAATATAATGAATATTTTGTTACATAGTTCTCTTGTCCAAAATGTCGAGAGTTTTTTTTTATTTCTAATCTAATTAATTTTTCTTTCATTAATCTGCGATTTAGCAAAGGAATCTTCAGTAAAAATTTCTGCGCTCTAGAGCTTTCCATTTCGGAGCCTTGTGTTTTATAGTATTTTTATAATTATTAATATTATGATCCTTAACCGATTTGAATACTAGACGGTCCAATGACAGCAAACTCCGCAGGTGATTATGTGCAGACTTCACCACTGACCAAAAAGGAATCGTTCCGGCTCAACATATTTTTTGTCTCCTATATTTTATTATTTTTTGTTTTTTTAGTAAGAAATAATTTTATAATTTTCACACGAATTTCTTGGAATATTTTTACCGCCTCTTATTTTTTATTATGATTTTTGAAATTACCTAATGTGAATTATAATAGATAAGACACCTGTCGGTGTACAAAAGAAACTGTATTTTAATTTGACTTCTAAATATATTATTATCCCTTCATTTCATGGAGGATGCCATATGTTGTGTTTGTACTTATTCTTGTCATTTCATATCCCTATCTGACAAAACACACATCACCTTCCAAGAAAAACGATTATGTTGAAGTATAAAAAACATCTGATTTGATGTGATAACAGAAACCACCCAATGGAAGTAGATAGGTGTTAACTATTCGATTCTACTTCTTCAACGGCAATACAGCCTAAATCGAGTCATTCCTCCACAATGCTCATTTATCATATATATTATTTAAATAACTGACTTATAAATCAAGAATATATATGCAATTTCCGTAGAATGAATATTATGTGTGCGGTTATATATTTTTTTTTGTATTTCATTATTATTACGAGTCTTCGTATTTTTAGTTGTTCACAAATTCCTATATGTAGTGTGTTTTGCACAGATAAATACAACTACATAATGCAAAAAAACACATTACTTTGGGGACCTTGTAAGAAATAACAAGTACCAAGTAATGGAACTGATAATTAAAGGGATTTAAGGCCATTGGACCTGTTTTTTCCTGTCTTCTCGGAATCGCGGAAATGATAAGCATGTTTAAAACGAATTGATACACAATAAACTCTTTATTTATTTAAAATATAATAAATAGTATTCAACTAAAACGTTCTGTGTCATTAAAATTTTTCGAATCGCTTTACTTTTTAAAATAAATGACAAATAGTAAGTCCTGTTTTCGAAATTGGTCAAAACGACTGTCACGCCACAATGAATGTTGAACTTAATAATAGTTTTGCAGGTATATATTGTATGAGAGAAATGGGTAAAACAATACATTTCATTGATTAACCCACGTACTTTTTTTAATTTCAGAAAAATAAAGATTTTAAAGCCATTTTAGTTTGAGTATACATCAGCCAATTTTGAATGATTTTTTCTCACAAAATAATATATACTGCACAATAAAAATATTTTTTTATTATAATATAACATTTCCGTTATACTATAAATAATAATTTATAATAAAAAAATAAATAAAACCCCATAAATTCGGTACAATTAGTGACGCTATATTACCAAAACACGTCGTACATTTTCATGTATTTATCCTGTTTTCAGACAATTTAGAAATATAATTATTTTGCAAAATTAACAAAAAGAGATCATTTGATCGATTAATCCATACAGTTTTTCCAATTTTTTATTTCTAACGTTAGTAAGATCTGGAATTTCAACGGGTAAGGACGTCTTTTTTTTCCCCAAAATTTAGTCCGAAGCAATATTACAATGACGTTCCGAAATGTTCCGATAATGTTCCGAAATCCTCCGCGGCGACCAAAACGTACTGCCGTCAAATACACGTTATTATAATAATGGTTTCTTAAATCTTGATTGTTGCGTACTAAATTTAAAAAAAATTGTGCCTCGACAAATATTCATTGAATTGCTTTCTTTTATGAGTCATGTTTTTATAATTCAATAAAAACGCAATAATAACAGACATCTTTTATGCCATCTTGTGAATGTTTTAAACTTATAATTTGTAATGTTAGCTCATGAAAAAATGAATAACTTTTGTATTCATACACACCGATATATATAAATAATATACCAATTTGAAACACCTCAGAAACATACATAAGTATTAGATTTTTTTTTGAAAAATATTTGGACTGAATTTGAACCTACAATATGATAGGTTCAAGAAAAGGTGTCACTTCACAAATTCAGCATATCAATAATATGAGGTTCTTATTTGGAGGTCTATTTTTATTATTATAATTTATTCTACCTACCACAAAAATGTTTATAAAATATGTTAGAAAAAAAAATATTATTAATTCAACACTTTTAAAACCTCTGATTTCGTATCTACTCCTGGAGACGCGCTGAGCGAAGCGATGATTTTTGTTGTTTTTTTACTATGGCTAATTGTTGAGGCGCTTACATCAAATTTGATTCTTACGAATGAACCCATAGGCCTTAAGTGCCAATAGGACTAAACAACATTCAGTTCAGTTACAAGAGCGCAAAGGATGATGTCCGATTCGGTTGTCTCAAGGAACACCGCCGCTCAGTGATATTTCAACGAGATTTTTATAGGCAACACTAATTTAAAATTTTAAGGGAGATAAATATATTGTTTAAAGCAATGATACTCAACCTTTTGTTTCTTCGGGCCAAATACATATATTTGTAAAGTAAGGCGGGCCGCATCACTACTCTGCCCTTCCTAGGAAGAAGGCAGTAACTCGTGAATTTGAGTTATGAATGCCATCCGTTAGGTAATTTTGAAAGCTATATATTCTGTTCACTTTAAAATCAGTATTATCACTAAAATACCGTTAAAATTCTTAGTGAAAAAATGGACATCTGCTGAAATAATACAAATTTCTTAGCAAAAAGCCAGTAATTGCACCTATTTATTGCAGTTACTGCTTGTTTATTATTACTTTATTTGTATTTTAACATCATACTAATTAAAACTATCACTGCTTTTTATTAATTCACTGTATATAAGTTAAAAAAAAACACATTATGTCAGAGTGTGAGATTCAGTTACTGCCTTTTTCCTAAGAAGGGCAGTTAACTGGTGTGATGAAAAAAATCATGAAACCCCCCCTTTTTTACAAAACATTTTTGAGATTTTAAAAATTACGCGTGTTTTTTAAATTAATTGTGTGCAATAACAACACTCTTATACCAGATCTGATGTGGACCATAATGACAAGTCAAAATGAATCTCTATCGCTGGTCTAAAGAGATGATTGACCACACCACCGTAACACGAGGTGTACACATTACATTAGTGCTACTTCTAGTCTACCTTCAAATACTGTTAGCTACATCTAATTCGCATAGTAATTATTTTCAATAAAGATGTGTCTATGAACGTAGAGTGTAGTTAATAATAATGTTCTCCCTATTCCTAGTCTGAATAGAGGTTGAGTAAATGGCGAACAACCAATCTCGTAAGTGTTAAATAAAATATGTTCCACATTGTGACGATTCATATGTTGCAACTTGCAACTTAAACTGAAATGGTGACTTTCCAAAGGGAATCGAACCGAAAAAAATATATCCATGCGAGTAGGATTGTATGAAGAATGCTTGGTATCATCATTGCAGGATTATTTTTTTCAATGTGAAAATATTTTAAAGCTTCAAATTAGAGGCGTTTTTAATATACCTATATAGTAGAGGGGGGACCTGGTATTGTTAAAAGACAAATTTTATAACTGATTTTGACAGTTTTTCCCGCTGATTATGAATCTGCCGGGTGCCACTCTGACACCCTTGGTAAAATGACGACCAAAAACCGTTGGGTGATATTTCAATATCCGTTATCCTCACAGAAATTTTATTCGGAGATGAAATAAAGCTCGTGAAATTCTACACAAAAAAGGTATCTTAAATGTTTTTGGTAAATTTAACAGTTTTACCACAATTTGAAAACTTAGTGTTAGCATTTAGCTGTTTTCTTGATTTGTATTACTAAAATAAAGCAAACAATCATGTTTGATTCTTTGTATCATCATCATTACCTAGTCTGTTTCAATACATTGCTAGATGATGATCTCCTTAAGTTCAATCCACTCTTCTCGGTTCCATGTTCTTACTGCCGTGTTCGTAAAAATTTTCATTTCGAGTGCTGAGTAAACAAATGTATCTTGAGTTGTGTGAAAAAACTTCAGTATTCTGTAAATTGTATTGTTCATGTAACATTATCTCAAGATACAAGTTTTATAATATTTATAAAAAAGTCTTTTATTGTGATATTGGCTTTTTGTAATTGTCATAATGTTATTAAGTATATTTTGAGATACATATGTGTTAAGTCATTAGACGCTAAAGACGCTCCTAGCGCATAATGATCAGGTGGCCATTCAATATAATTAGCATGCTATTTAAATGTGGTAATTAAAAACTAATTATCTAGTCAGCAGTCAATGTGTTAATATTCTTTAGTTGAAAAAGACCCAACGATATGTGAAAACTGATCAGCTGGGGAGGGAGGAGGCTATCCTTATAAACGGTTGCAGCCTGTGAAATATCTAATATTGAATTTTAAAAATTACTTTGGCCACACTCCTGCAATTGACCATGCAGGCACACATACAAGGGGTGGTTTTCGGCTCCAGACCCCCCCCGTAGAAATGGAAAAAAATGTCAACGGGATATTAGTCTGCTTCTTTGCTACTACCTCACGATTAAGGATCGTGACCCGAATGACTTGGCTGTCAAACTGCCTTTTCAACGGGTTAGCCCCACTCAGCATTTTACGACTCGCTCGCAAGGTTTATGACCACTTGTTACTCATAACTATTAACTCATAACTCATACTTACAGTGTAACTATCTGAAGAACCAATGTTCGCTTTAATATTCCGATGTGGGATGCCTATAAGACAAAACAGCACAGATGACACAAATGGACACTTAACGACGCTAATAATAATTATGACTTTAGGCCATTCGTGGATGTGGGCCACTTCTGGATGCAAGAGCTCGCGCCAACACGTAGGTGAACACCCATAGTTTTGCCTGCAGGACAGGTGATTATTGGTAGAAGTGTGGAGTGTCAGGTATGATGAATCTACCTAGAAAATACGGTATTCTGCAGTTTTACAAAGAGAATGTATAAGTATGAGGTGGGATTAATATGGAAGTCGGTGGCACCTGCTACATTTTGTTATCTGTGTGGTCTTAAAAATCAGTAAAAAATTATAAAGATAATTTTACAAAATGGACAAAATAAATTTTTCTGCGCCTGCGACCAAGTGATAAATTTGTTCAGGTTTATCCAACCTTCTAATTGCATGCACAGAAAGCAACAATTATTAATAAAGTAAACAGGACAAAACAGTTTCACTATTCAGAGTCGTATATAATCCATAACCCTTATAATAAATTTGAAGGTAAGTACGGTGACGTCCCTAGATAAAATGCCGCCCCTAGCTAGCGCCAAAATGCCGCCTCATTTTTTATACAGTATTTTTATCATCCTTTCATGAGTCCAATATCTAATAAATGTATTGTATGGATACATTACTAACAAAATATCAGACTAATTATTCGCAAATCTGCACGTGTCACTTCTGGTCACCAAGGACGTCGAAGGGCAATGGAAGTAAACTAAATATCGCAAACCCGATAAAACCAGTGAGCTGATTTTTTTAATGGAAAGATATTTTCGTTATAAATAAGTTTATGTAGCTATTTCTGTATATTCCAAATGATTCTCCTCGATTTGCCGCCCTTCGAGTAACTGACGCTCAATCTGCCTACCCCCACGGGACGTCACTGGGTAAGTAGGTACTTCTACCTACATCAAGGTGAATAAGTCAAAGTTCATAATTTATTATACTAGGGATGTGTTGTATTGATTCCTCTGGTAGGTATCATAAGAAGTGTCAATTTTAATGATCCTTTGGAATTTAATGATGGTGAAAACATTAATACTTTTTGACAACACTAAATGTTGCTTCCTGAAATTGCCACCTCTATGATGTTGCACAGACCCGCCCCGCCGCAAGGAAACCAAGAAGCAGCCCCCCCTCACTGCAATCTTAAAATAAGACAAGTCATGGTGTTTTTAATGTGAGATGGAAAATAAAAATGAATAAACATTTTTTAGTCAGTTACTAAACCATTACCTAGTAAAATAGGTAATACCTATTCGATATTGATAAAGAAATATGTTTTGAAACAATTTTTTTGTTTCGAAACTATTATAATTGGATTCTATTATTAGTATTAATAAGTCAAGTATTAATAATTCAAGAAAGTATCAATACTTTTTTAATGCCCTTAAAATCCACCATTATAAGGCAGCTCAAATTAAGAAATATCTTTTCGTTTGTTTTAAGTTCAGACACTAATAATATTGTTTCCAATAATTTCTCAACATTGATAAAGAACGATATGACGCATGGCCCCCATAAAGCGGGGGCTGACAGGGATCTAGCCTGGGGGCCCGGCGTGGCGAATCGACCAGATAAGTGATTTAAACACACATCAAAAATTCTCTCGAATAGTAAAAAAAGTCTATTTATCTTCAATATTGGTATTATTTAAAATTATGTGGTTGTACGATACAATGTTTGATTGTGTATCGATACTCACCATTTGGAAAACGCTACTGTAGAGCGTCACACTGCCTTTATCTTTAGCGATAGGTAGGGGCCCCTTCAAAGATCCTAGCCTGGGGGCCCGCTTCAGGATGTGGGGGCCATGATATGACGTGTACATAGGTAGTTACAATAAAAACGAAACAATAATGCGGTCGGTCGATAGTGTGCGTGTGTATGGGGAGCCGTGATAAATGCCTGGCAGCCGATGACTGCGTATTCGTACATAAATACAATCGACGTACCTTCTGCATCATTGTTTCGTTTTTACTGTATCTTTACATCAGTTCATATTTCCGATTACTTACCTACTATAATAAATATTATAAGTGAGAAAATACCTAGGTACCTACTGAGAATGAATAAAATCAACGTAGGTGGGTACTTTACCTACCTACCTACTAAAAACTTTCGCTTTTCTCATGAGAAGGTATGTGAAAGTAACTACCTACCTATGTAGTTCAAATTACGAAGGAATTGTTCAAATACTCAGTATAGATACAGGTAAGTAAAGTTGAGGTAGGTACCTAAGTACACTATTTTGTAATTTTATTGTCCCATTGAAAAACGATAATCGAATTTTCCAGTCAAAACATATTGTGGTTTTTACAAATATTATCTATGCTATTGGCAGCTGAATGTTGAAATTGACATAACCTTGATTTATTATAAAGGAAAGTCAAATACGTTTATTTTAAATAATTATCCGATCCCTATTGTTAGACGACATATCATAATATTCCAGAAACTTTATTTTGAATGGAATATGACAATAAATTATTGATATCCTAATAATATTAATTGTAAACAGCTGATGAAAAATCAATTATTGTACAGATAACAGCTGACAACACCAAACACAAATTTTAAATTAATTTTACTAACAATACTACCTATACCAAAGAGATTGAAAGACTCCCACATCCACCATAAATCATTATGATTCGAAACTTATAACAATATTTTCATTATTTCATTGTCATGTTCATAGAGTTGTCTGTCGCATAATTATTATTATTTGCTATAAAATAATAATCTTTTTTATAGCTTGGTAATACCAATATAAATTCTCAACCATACGAGTGTCGATTTTATTTTCTCTTGTTTCACATTTCTTTAGGTCAGTAAATTGCTTTATATTAATGTTTCTAATACCTACCCGGAATAAGATAATATATTCTTAAAAGTGATATCTTGTTGATTGTGGACCAAATCACGAAAATAATATTCATTCGATTGTGTATTGTATTTAAAGTCGTACATTGTGACAGTTGTTCGGCAGTCATGTTGTCATAGACAAACATATTTCCGTATCCGCAAAACTTCCGCCATCTTTATTTTTCCATGTGTTGTTACTCGTTCAATAGTCTTTATTTTTAGTTGCCTACTATCGTAGTTAAACATAATGATTTTAACAAAATAAGTTTAATCCATATACTGTTATCAAATGTCGAATGTCTCTTACATCAGTTAGGCGTCGTTTATTCAGATTTAAAAAAAAATGATTGAAAAACCAAATTCCAAAATGGCGTCGGCTTCGAATAGCATAGTTACGTAGCGTGGTCTGTTGGAGAATCTTGGATAAGCTCCCATCAAGAAAGAAATCTAAAAATGTAATAAAGTTTAGTATTGTGATGTTTTATAAATGTGTTTATGTTGGTACAGACATCTGAATATCCATAAATAACCTTCGAAACCAGTTATTTTTTGACGTTTATAAAATTTTGAGGTTATACATGCTTGTAATCTATTTTAACTAACCTAGTGTCAGCTTGCTATATATTGACATGTATGTCATGGCGCTGTTTGCGATTTAAGTGTTACGCCACGCGCTTTTTGCATGCATTGCAATAGCAACGGTTTTAGTTCCACAAACGGCCGCGATGACGTGTACGTCTTGATATAGAAGCCGGACTATATTACATACCTATCATATTAAATTTCTAGTTTATTTTGGTGCTGCGCCCAAACTCAAGTTATACAAAAAATGAAAAAATCGTAAACTTATAAGTACCTATCTACCTAAGTAGAAATTACTATTTGCCTACTAATGGCTGTCTTTTTCCAAAATTTATTTATATCTACCTAATAGTGTGCCTTCATTTCAAAATAGGGTGACCATGAGTTCCACACTGAACGGGACACTACATTTTTGAACCCAATTGAATACCAAAGAAGTTGAAAAATCCTTTTTTTATTGAGATGGAACCTAAATATTTAAAATTTAAGCAAAAAAAGATTTAGTTAGCTACAAGTGACTTGGCATAGTAGGTTCATTTACAGAGAACTTCACACTACTACTTCTGTCCAACAAGAACTTCTTGGCTACGTGTTAAAACTGTGAACTACCAAGCTCCTCCCATTTTTAACCGCACTTCCATTATAAACTAACAAGCTCCTCCCATTTTAATTGGACAGTATATTAAAGAAAATGATATTAACACACCCAGACACGATTGGTTTATTTATTAAAAGAAATAAGTTTTCATTTAAAAAAAAATCGCAAGCCGTAGAATATGCTCGCAAAAAACTTTGCGATCCTTTTGTAATGAATTGGTACTATAACTTGTCTTATTAAACAGTACAATCATAAACCTGAATTTAAAATATTGTCAACAAAGCATATAATATAATGACAAAACAAGTTTTTCCCATGATCCTTCAAAAAGTAAACTCGTTAGTCGCATCGGATTTATGTTAACTACCGAATAAAAAATACATCGTTTTTGTTTCGGCACATCACTAGGTCTTCATACATTAGTATGAAACACTTACCCCAAAAAAAATGTTTTAGTCCATTTTTGCTGAAATTCTATACTATAGTTTTAACTCAAGACTCAATATCCATTAAATGAAATACCTATTACCTTTATATGCATGTAATACGTTATGGTTTTGAAGTGCTTTTGGAAATTACACTTACCCCAATATTGGGGTAAGTGTAACAGACTGACTAGTAATCAAAAAATGTCATGTTATAGTAAGATATACAGTGGGTTCCTCCCGTACATATTGTAATGCTTTTGTAGATCTACGGTAAAGTTTTCAACTGTTTAAAACACACCTATTCATCATGAACCAGGTTGAAATTCATGTCATTAGATTGCCTTTATAGTGCCTATTTTTTAAAAAGAAGTTCTATTCATAGTTATTTTTTTATTAAATGTAAGGTCTATAATAATTGCTGACTGAAATTGTATGTAATTATACTTTTTTCTTCAATATTCTATTCGATATTCTTGAGCCGTAATACACTTGGCCATTATTATTTAATTGAAAAATTCATGTTAAATTTGTGTAAAACTGTTTATAATACTGTGATGATGAATATAAATTGTTGATGAATGGAAATGTTAAAAAAACTCCTAAATCTTGAAATGGCTTCACTATATAGAATTGAATCATTAGTATTCACGAATTCTGTGCAGAGACAAACATGACAAGTTATTAAATTTGTAGAATGATTAGATGAATAATTATGAATACGTCAAACATTAAATCGAAGATGGCATATTATGTATTTGCATACGTATAAATTTACAGACACGTAAAAACATTCCACAAAAAGTTTTCAAACATTTTTAAAAACAGATCTTTAAATTCAGTCTGTAAAATAACCTACAGTCGAACTCGGTTATTACGATCTCGGACATAGCGAGATCTCGGATGTAATGAGGAAACGTTCGTTGACATTTGGCTTATGATTTTCTCCATACATTTCTTCACTGTTATAACGAACAACTTATCAGATATACCGAGCAAAAATAACATTTCAACCCTAAGCAATAAAATCCGATCGGACAGGATGCCGCCGGGGACAGATTATGTTTATGATACTAGTTAAGTATCTAATTGTCGTTTACGCCGACAATAATGAAAAAGTATCCACGCACATGGTTGAAAAATCCAACGTTTGTGAAGTCCGTAGGTACCTACCAGCGATCATTACAGTAAACAACTTCTTTTGTAGTTTATGAAGGCCATGCTTGTTTCGGGGATTTTTACGATGGTTTTCAGATTTTTTATTTTCGACTTTTTTTGTAATGTGACCGCTAATTTAAAAATGCCTATTCTCTGATATAACGAGCAAATTCAGTCGGTCCCATCTTCCTCGTAATAACCAAGTTTGCCTGTATTTTAACAAATGTCATTGGATATGTGTAGCTGGGGTCACTGTTATTACAGACACCATCTTTTTTTTTCTTCAATTATGTATGTCACATTATGTTCTTAAATAATGAAATATCCGAAGACCACCGAAAAAGGTGCTCTACTGACGTCCTGAATATTTAATTTGAATGCCTACCGATTCAATGACACTAAAAACGATAAAGTATCTTCATTATTAATTGGTTCTTTGATGTTTATATTTACAGATTCTTCGGAAGCTCATTCTATGTAAGACCCGATTAACTAATAGGTGCAAAATGGATAATATCTTTTTTTCCACTGGTAAACTGGATGGTTTCCAAAGTTTCATCAATAACAAAGACTTTGAAAGTCTTTTTCAAATTACTGCATCACCGTCAGTAAGTAAAGAAAACAGTTTGCAAATTACGCCCGACAGCATATTCAACCCATCGACTTCGTACAAGAGTAATTCACAAAAATATGAGACGCGCGGAGGCAAAGTGTCCACCGTCAGCGGAATAAGGCAACAGTATGAATGTGAGCAGGCCGAAACGTTACCCAAATGTCTCGCTGAAATAGAAAAGTGCATTGAGACCTATCTCATCTCAAATGAGTCAAATAATATTCTAAAATCTAAAATTGAAACATACCTATTGAAAGGCAAACCACTGAACAGAGCGAGTTTTAAAAATATTTCAAAGATGAATTTGTATAAATTTTTGTATAAAGAGCAGTATCTCGAAGTTGATGGGAAAAAAATACTTCTCTCTGGAAGTCTCGGAGGAAACATCAATCTCGCTAAACACGTTGACATCGTTTCAAATAAGAAAAATCTCTTTGATAGACCGATACTTACCGCTCCCATCGCTGGGAAACGAAAAAGCAGTCTACTGTCATGCGGTAGCACCAAGTTTAAGCCCGGCCCGCTCTCCAAAAAGCCACGCCTGAATTGCATGGATCCCCGTGCGAAAATTGAACTGATGGAAGCTCCCGCCGTCTGCTTGGAAGTGTATCCCAAGGTAGGCTCCAGACTCGACTCCACTGCCTGTTTTTATCTCGGCAACCTTCTCAAATCGGACGCGTCGATAAGCGCAGACTGGGCAGAGTTCGCGTCCTCTCTTGTCGCTCAAGACAAATCGTCGGATCCATGTCCCCCTTCCGCTCACAGGTTCGTTTTGCCATACGCGAATAATCAAAATAGAATACTGATGCAGAAAGACCTCGATTGGATCGAACGCTATCATATCCGAACCGAAGCAGACTGTCACCGCACCCCGGTCGATCTGTCAGAGTTGGATTGTGAAATGATAAATTTATCAAATTACAATCCTTTGGATGATGTCGGTATCACCGTGAAGTCCGTCATCGAAGATATGGCTCGTGCTGTTTGCATCGGACTGAGTCAGGACGGTCTGTGGAAGTACGACCCCGACTATGTTCCTGTTGAGAAGACTTCTTTCGAGATAGTGAAAAAAGACAAGTTGCCCATTAAGAGAAAGTACACCAACGAGCTGAAGCGACTAGATGTTACCATCATCGACTACAACGAGGCTGGCGAGGTAGGGGAGGGATGTTCTAATGAACACTGCAGACTGGGGTGTGTATGCGCCAGCCTACGGGCCACCCATTCCCTTAACGATCACTGCGGCCTGGCCGCCTGCATGCTCCGGTGTGTCTGCAGCTTCGGCCGGGACTTCTCCAGTAAGGCCTACGGACCTGAGCGCAGTTCCAATATATCCAACTTCACAGTGGCTAACCTGCAAAATCACATGAATAGGTTTCTGGCCAAGGAGGAAAAGAAATTCCGCCGGACGGTCATCCGCTCTGGTGATGGGACGGTCGCCATTGGCGCATCTCGGAGGGGATCCCGCGTCCCTCAAAAGTACCGAGATTTCATTCTCCCCGACGCTGATATACGGGAGGTAGCAGATCGAAGGCAAGCCGGAGTGACCCTCATGCGTCTCCCAGATTGGCTGAAATTAGAACCATTGTGTATTGTGCACAACCTATACCGATGCTTTTGCAGGAACGTTTTTACAAATGGCCTCCCGTACGCGTTCAGCCACAGTGTCACTAAAATGAATAGGGGCACCGTACACGAGCCGACGCTTGCTCGCATCGAGGCCGCTCCTTCATCCAAACCATGTAAAATTGTGTCCCCTGACCGTCATGGAGTCGGGGATAAGGCTTTGTTCAGCCCAAAAACAGTTCCAATTGCATCTAATAAGATTGATCTCACCAAAACGTTTCCCGCAAAAAATCCTTCTCCGGGATCTCCTCTTTCGGATAGCAGTGACGGGGAATATACTGTAAATGTTCCATGCTCACGGACCTCCTACAACCAGAGGTACATATTGAGGAGTAGGAAAAAAATGTGCAAACTCCAGGAAAAGAACGCCCGACGCCGACGGGAAGAGGAGAGCGACCCTGCGCGGAACAACCTGCTGGACTTGCTCATTGACCGTGCCTACAGCACCGTCACCATCACAGGGGTGGATCCCGATCCTCTTGATCTGTGGAAGTCTTCACCGAATGGGGACATGCCAGCCTCCTTACGACAAACTGACCGCCCCCTGGAAACCAGCGGCGATGAAAAGAAAAATAACGTTATCTGTCCCGCTGTCACCTCGATTCCACTGAGTGAACAGTCTTGCTTGACCACGTCCACTTCGATTGACAGGAATTGCCTCGAGTTTCTGTTGAAGAATCCCACCCTGCTGAAATCTAAAGTTCGGAATGAGAACCTCCCAGCTCCCGCGGTCGGCGACCTGACCATATTTTCATGGGAGACATTGATTTCTCAATTTTCAACCGGTACTGTGCAAGTTTGGGGGAGTGCCAGCCTGCCGTACAAACTATATGTGACAGATGCCAACGCCCCTTGTCCGCACAGATGCATTGCTGTCAATAAAAACAATGCAGAAATATTTAAAGACTATCCACCCATTTTCAAAGATATTTTAAGTTTCGACGGATCCATAAACACTCTGATCGTCTTGTCAGGAACGTCGTTTGCCTGGGAAGCGGTGGCGAAGATCCAGTCCAACCCCAGAATTCCCTCTTTGGAAAATAATTTGATCCTGTCAGAGAACCTTGGAGAACAGATGAATGCGGATGGAAATCGTGAAAGTAACTTACCCGAAATCTCTTCGATACAGGGCAATTACACCGGAGCCGATTCCGAGAAGGTGATACCTGTCGGTGCCAAAGTCCATCCGCTCTGCATCCACAAATTTAAGTGGTTCAATCTGTACCGCGTGAACGATTTTGAGATTCTCACCGTGAGATCCAGGAGGATATCCTTAAATAGGGAGAAAATAAAGAAGGCCATCGAAATCAGTCGCAGATCGGGGAAGATAGTGTCCATCGTGGGGCAGGTGCAGCTGCAGAAGCGTCACGTCTTGCCGCATTTTGGTGTGTATATAGTACCTAAGAATAAAAACTTCATTTCAGAAGAGTTCCAGAATAGTATTATAATAGGACCATATAGACTAGACGAGAAACCCGGAATACACACATTTGCGAAAGACAATCCTGTTCCCGTTGTGCATGGTGGCGCCTGGCTGAAGGATGCCATCAAGTACTCGAGTGACACTACTTTCGGCGGACGGGTCAGTGCCGAAAGCTTTCACGAAACTGGCGGAGTCATTAACACCGCCAATCTTAACGGGAACATCCTCTACGTCAGCCTGTCCAAGATGAACGAGACTCCGTCTTTGAGCTCCAATATGGTCTCCAATCCTCCAGTCACTAAGGTTAGAGTGACAGACACAGAGCAGAAAGCGATGAGATACAGGTTGGTAAAGTGTCTCAAAAACGGCCAGACGTTGCGTATCCTAGCGCAGAACAAAGGTAACCCTCCGATCTCACTGTTGAAACCCGCCCAAAACGATGGAGAGCTCGATGCACCATCTGAATCAGAGACAAGGGAGCAGCTCGACGACGATCCAAAGGATAAAAGCACCAATATCAATGACCTTGTTGAAAAGACTGCGGAAAGTGAAAGAAATCCTTCTCCGAAATTGGGGAATGCGACAGAATCAGAAGGCGAATACACCCAGATCGAAATGCTTGATGAAGAGTTAGAGAAAGAGGAAGATGTGAGTGAGCGAGCCGAAGGAGAGTCAGATGTGGACGACGTCATATTCCTGCCGCCTGTTAACGAGGTGCTGGAAATATCTGATTCGGAAGGGGATGAAGCCTGTCCATACAAAACTGTGTGGTTTATCTGCGACAACATTCCACAGTTGGGCTACATCCGGGCGCACCTCCAGCCCGACTGCTTCGTATCGATCCCATTCAAAAATCTGGGCCCTGTGTCTTGCTCTTCTCCCATAGCGGCCACCATAAGGATCGACAAGTGAGCCCATTTTAATATTCACATTCTTCTCACACCTATTCTTTTCGACCACCTCTTCGTTACATGTTTATAACCCTTTTTGGTCTCATAAGAATCAGATTCAACATTCATTTTATTCCCATTGTTTCTGTGTCGAGTTAAACTCAACATTGCATCGTTTTTTTTTTTTATGTCATTAACTCATGCCGGATGTGGTGTTTTGGCGATATGATTCTTCCGAACAATGAGTGATTGTTAGTAAAATGAAATAACAGTCAGAATATCTTAAATTACAATGGAAATATATTTTTCAGAGAAAATCGTGAATGATTATGACCATCAATGATTGGTGGCCATTAGATGTAATAATTAACGTGTTATTTAAATGTGGTAATTAAAATGTAATTAAAAGGTTAGCAGTGATTGTGTTAAATCAATCACACTAAAAATGCCTTCAAATATTTAATTACTAAAATCTTAATGCCACTCTTGTTATAATCAATCTCCTAATATTATAGATGTACTCATATAAAATTATAGTGTTTTTGGCATACTGTACTATACAATACAATATACAGTGATGGCGAACCTATGGCACGTGAGATGATTTTGCATGGCATGTTTTATTTTGAAAAGAGAAAATAACACCAAAAAAAATAGATAAAAGTGTTACAATATATTATATAATATTAAACAATAATGACAATATAGCCATGCATATTTTCTTTGATTTTTAATATTATTTTTACCAATCGATACGCAAACGGAAACAAAAAATGACAGATCTAATTGTATTAAAAATAGCAGGCAAATAAATACTCTTCAAGAATTAGCATTATGTTTAATCTAAATATATAATTGCATAGATTGGTACTTAGGCTTTATGCGTTACAAACAATAATATCACACTAACCACATCAGGCGGCGGGGATGCCGCTCCGCAAACCTCCGATTTAGATGTATTTACAATGCTTGAGACCACTGTAACGAGAGATTGCCTCATCTGATCGGAGCTATGGGCTTAAAGAAATACGGTACCAAACAATTTCATTGCTACCCACAAAAATGGCTGTAGTCATTCAATTATAACAGCTGCTTGTTATTTTGTGTCAAACATAATCGCTGAAAATGGAAACCGTTCAGTGATGGGGAATATATGAAAGAAGTGTGGTTAAAATGCTCCCATGATCTCTTTGAAAATTTTGAAAACAAGAAACAAATAATCCAAAGAATAAAAGATATGCCTTCGAATAGAAACACAGTGAAACATAGAATCTCAAGAATTCAATTGTATTTTTTAAACTTGAAACATAGTTATAGAATTCTTTAAAACTTTTTTTTTCATTTTTTACCGCACGAAAAACTGCTCGCACGTCAGGCAGTTGAAAAATAATATTTGGGAAATTTTGGCTCGCGCACATAAAAAGGTTCGCCAACCCTGCAATATAATATAATATTTGCATAACACTTTGCATTTTAGGTAATTCATAATGTGTTTTATTTCTAGTTTATTAAAAAAATACGTGGGCTTCACACGGACATATCTGAACAGCTCATGGCGATTAGTAACGGAGACAAAAGACATCAAACACTTGCAGCCGTTTGATGAAGAAAAATTCAACAAGACTTATGTAAGAGGAACTGTTTTGTTTTACCTAAATTAACGCATATAGATTATAGATTATGAAATCGCAAACCATTTATGAACGGTGTGTGTATGAACAAAACAGTTGTTTACTCATTACATTTAACATTACTCTAAACTGTATATAAATTAATAGACAACTTTGCTAAAGAAATACGTTGCAGAAAACTGAGGCAAAAGAAGGACTACCTTCAAACTGGAACTTGTTTTAATAATTTTTATAAGTAAACCACAGAAGGCTCCTTCTGTAAGAAGATTCAATTTCTTTCCTTATAAACAGGAAACACAAAAATAATGGGAAGTAGATTAACAAGGGTGAAAATACAATAGCAAGTAGAACAAGGGTGAAAATACAATAGCAAGTAGCTATGTAAAAAAAATCTTGGAGCAAAAAATATATTGATGGTGCTATAAAAAAAATCTATAGAAAAAATGAAAAAATTTACTCTTAACGGCCGACATGACCAACGTAGGTCAAAATGGAGATTTTATGGTATTTTCAAAGCATTTTTTGAAGCCTTATTGTCCTTTATATTTATTTTAAACATTTGATGACTGTATAAAGTATTTTTATTACATAAAATAGTATTCTTTTAAACCACTCGATCTAATGTTTTAGAATATAGTCATATTTCAGTTTATCCATGTGCAGTGATGTTGAGATTTTTTAGGTTTATTAATTTTTAAACGCATTTACAAAACCATTATTAAATTAATGTTGACATTATATAGTGAAATATTAATGTAGAATGTAGAGGAAGATTCGAGAAATGCTGCAATTGCCAATTTTATCGTAATTAAGTAGGATGCAGGTGGCTAAATGTGCATTGGCCAGAATCCAATGGATGCGGGTCTGAGTCCTGCCCGGCACAATACTTTATGTTTATTTCTGAGTTGTTTCCGAGTTAGGTATATATATTCATGAGGGGTTTTTTTTTTCAGATCATTTCCGAAGATGGTTTTCAAAAGAGATCGAAAAAAAAAACTTTCACCCTTTAAACGATGATGATTACTACATACCATGGTTTTCTAAAATCATTTGTCGTTGTCGACTACTGCTAAATGGAGACCTCCCATTGTTATACGCATACTTCTAGGTATGTTTTCGTTAGCTGCCATGGACTTTCGCCAGCATAAATGGAATGTTACTGCTTGATAGGCGGCCCCACCATTTTGTGCCTCTCATTGATACAGTTGATTTTCATCTTCTGTAGTTTTTTGTGATCTGCGTGTATTATTTCGAGTATGCACTTTTGGTGCTGTGTTATGCTACTTTTTAGTTTTACATATTAATTATTGTAATAATATTGTGTGCGCTCAAAAAAAAAGAAGTTATGTGGAGTGATTTTACTTATGCAATGATCGCAAATTGAATACCTGTGTACATTCGAATGGCAGTCGTTTACTCATATGATGAACTGCTTGAACAAATGCACCTAGCTTCAAGTACAAGCGGAATCACCATTATACACGTTTGCTACAGTTTTGTCGTTTAAGCATAAAATAACTAAAAGCCGGTTAAAAAGATTCATTTGATATCGACATTGTTATATATTTAATATTTTTGATTATCTTGTGCAAATTGTATATTGTGCTTATTGCATTTAAGTATTTTGTTAAATATTCCTCGACCGGTGACAATTGCCCAAATGTAAAAATTTACATTGTTCTTTCTTTCTCGTTTAGTAGATGGGAATGATCTCATCTTCTTTAGTATTTTATGTTATGTAATCATAACCATATTATTATATTACTTAAGAATAATACATTCGTAATATTAGAAATGTAGTAATCGGTTCAATATAATCTCCGTTATGAGTTTTTACCTAATGTATGTCACATTTTAATGTTAGAAAAATTGTACAGAATTTGTTCAATTCATTATTTTAGTAAATAAGTATATTATATTATATTCAATATAGAAGACTTTAGAAATTAGAAGAATTAGGAGCCATAAAGATTGAATTATAATATTCCATCATTACATATCTTGACAAAAAATATTTTTTAATTCTCCTAAATGTTATTAATGTAATTTTTATTGGTATAATAAGAATCCATCCATATTCAGAAGAGTATGGTATTTTATTTTCATGTGATTGTGATTATTAGCTACGAAAAATGTATTTTATTATAGTGTTTTTATAATAAGCTTTATAATAAACATATTATGCTTTTGTACTTACAGCTTATTATGAATTGTTTTATTGAATGATGGAATTCAAAAAAAAAATATCTAGCCACGTTGACCATGATCGTGTTTCTCTATATAAGTTGCACCAATGTTAATTTTTTAATGAAATCTCTATTCGCCTGATCTTAATGGTACTATGATTAATTTTATTAAAACAGGTTGGCAATTGTAATTCATTCAACACCTCCTACGTATATGGTTGGAACTTAAATGTTGCGATTGACACCACAATGTTATTTTAAATACTTCAAATGTAATTTTTTGGTTATACCTATAAAATATTGTTTGAATATTTGTTTCTTTCAGGTATCATCGTTTTATTATCTATTTTTTTTATGAAATTTCAATTATTTATTTGAAGTTATTGAAAATTTATGAAATTTCAGTTATTAACAATTTTTTCTTTACTTTTTGAAAGGTAAATTAAAACATAATATGCATCTCTTGCGATTCCATACAGTTATACCTTTTCAATGTCTCAATATAAGTCGTAAGTGATAGAACATACTATATACACGGGACAATTATTGGGGTATTTATAATAATCTGAAGATAAATCAGTATTTGGGATTTTTTGTTTAGGCATTCTTGATGTTAATTTACTATTATAATAATTATTATTAACTACCTATATTAACAGTTTAAATTCTAAGGTGATTATCTTTTGGTCACATTTTTCCTCGTTTATATAGGACACATTCCAGGAATTTACCATATTGACAGCTTAATCTGCAAACTGGCTACCTCCATTTGGGCAAATTATTCAAAGGAGAAAAAAATTAATAATTCAACTATCGAGCGAAAATTAACAATTCCAAAAAAAACCTTTTTTTTTGACAAATAAGCTGCACTATGAATTAATACAGTAATGCCGGTCCATTTAAAAAAAGGGTTTTTTGGCTGCAGCTATTTTCCTTGATACCTCATAGGAGGCTCTCAGACCAGCCTTAATGCTCTGCGACCAGATTCTTGTGTCATCAACCATCTTTGGTTATTGAGCTCGGATGCTAGTTTCGAAGTGTCTCTTTGACTTGCTGGGTTTAAGAGAAGTGGATGCCAGCACATCAGAACACAAAACATACTGGTTTCTCTTCCCCGTTCGACTTTATTACAGTAAAACCATATTTTAAATATGAAACGTCATATCTCATTATCTTTTTTGGGGGCATTATAAATCTGAAAAAAAAATGATAACGCTCCCGGTAAAACTAAACGTTATATCTTATACCCAGAATGAATGTCGAATAAAGATCTTTATTCATTTGACTAAATAATACAAAGGTATAAAAAATATATTTGGGATAAATATGACTCACCTGTTACGTCTTCGGGGCTATAATTATTAAAATATAAATAGTATAAATATGAGTTATTCGCAGTCCTACTGAAAATGCTTCGCGGACCCCAGTTTGAGAGCCGCCTGGTTTAATGTCTTCGAAATACAATATAATTTTTCACTGTTAATTTTATACACATCTTTGTATCCTTAAAAATCCAGTTCCGTAGGAGGTGTCGATTTTATCGTCTTTATTTTCATTTATTAGTAATATGCATGTAACTATTATTTTAAAATGATTGAAAGAAATGTTCTACTTTTGTACAAAATATAAACATGATCATGCATGTAAATAAATAATATGTTTGCAGAATCTCTGAAGAAAACCTCCACTACTACATAGAGCCTATGAAAGTTAAACAGAAAAAAGGATCCATGACCTAATGCAAGTCATTCTGCATTGTGTATTCATCTGTAACAGAGTTCACACTATTTCTGTCCGCAACTGTCAAAAACAGCAAACTTTTCAACACAATTCTAGATTTACTCAAATAGTCAATTCTATAAATTATTTAAGATGTAACTATCTAAGCTAAGATCAATCCTGGAACTTTGTACGAATTCGTTATGAATGGATGCTATTGTTGTATTAATGAATTACCACATAAGTTGACCATTTCGAATATGAACTTTGACTTGTACCAGAACTAAAGAATTCACATTATAATACAAATGTAACCAGAATTGCAATAGGGCTAAAGGGTCCAGAGCCTCAAAACTGGTAGCGGTCTATAGCCTGACAATGTCAAATATTCATAAATATACAGCGAAATTCACAGAACTATCATGATTTAGAATATTAACATAGATACTTGTAAATTTGCAGATGTCATACGTCCAAAACGTCAACTGCTGTCATGTTTCAATGCACCAACTTAGAAAATATTATTGTTTTCTATGGTTTTAGGTATCTAATTTAACCACACTTCAAATATTCCAGAGAAGCTATCATGTTCTGTAATACGAAGAATTCATTAGGTTCCCTCTAGTAATAGTCCAAGCTCTTTGAATGTACATATGTCACCAAACAAAACCTAGATAGTATTCTATGTATTATGGACTGATATCATTAATAATTATTATTATCGGTAACTCGTACTGTTATTTTAAATATTATTTAAATTTTTAATCAATAATGTTATGTAGTATTTATTTATTTCAATGTTTGTTCCTAAAAAGCCAAGCCAAATTCAATGTTAATATTTTTTTGATTTTGCAAAAACTCTATTCAATACTTTTAAGTACCTACTTATATATTAATTTTAAAAATATATTTTGGTATACTTTTCATTTCAATGTACAGTAAAACCTTGATTTAACGGACAAAATTTCTTGTCCATATTCCACGTGTAAACAATGTTCAATTCATGGTCATCACGTGATCATACAGCATTTCACATGGTGATTGGATCTGTTGTCGCTTGGCGTCAGTGTTGCCACCTTTTTCTATGATGATTGTAGTACCAAGATGTAAAAATTATAGTATATTTGAAAAACCATAGTACATGGAACAGTTTTAATTCTTCAAAATTATTGTATTTTTACCATATTTGACATTAAATTATAGTATAATTTACTATTTTACCTTTATCGCAGAATCAAAATTATAGTATAGTTTAATTATAGTCACACCGCGTAGTGTGACTGCAGCAGTTCTTTGTAGTATAAAATTTTAATTGAGTTTGGTTTTTAAGAACATTGTTTACAATATATTATAGTCAAATAATATTTTTAATTATATGTACATATAATTAAAAACAGGTAATTCTTCAATTTTTTTCTCGCCTGAGTTAGTCCGTTACATTGAAGTTTTAAATTATATAAATTTCTATGGCGGATGTAGGGAACGTATTTCATTAGTGTTTTAATTTAAAGATTAATGTCAAATATACCTATTTAGAAATATTACGATGTGGTAAGAAGTATCCTCGTATCTCAGTTGTGTATTTTATCATTCACCTTATTATGCAGGTACTAGGTTAAAATATTATAAAAATATGCAGCCGTAGGTGGTTTGATATACTTACCACATAGAACAGAACAGGGAACACGAAATTAATGGGAACTTGCATACCCTACTGGGTGTGGTATACTAGACTACAGTTCTCGAGGAAAATATCTTAAACATGTATAAAAGAATATTATGTTGTTTTCACTAGTTACGTCTGTATACACTATGCATTAAAGTTTGTCACGTTGCACATTCAATATTTCGGTGTGCTTTGTTTACCTTTGATTTTATGGCCTGACCGTCTTAAGTACCCTGCTTCAAAACCACAATCCATGGCGTTGGATTTTACATTCCTTTCTTATTAATCTGTTTTGTGTGTGTGCATGTTATTTCAAACTGCCTATGGCTAGTAAATAATTTATATTAAATATAAAAATGTGATTACTTTATTAAGCAATAGAAAGATATAAAATATATTTTATTTTAACATCCAGTACTTTATTTGCCAAAGTCTTTTATAAAATATTTATCCAAGTAATTATAATTCATTAGATTGTGTATATAACAAAACTTATTCTCGGTTACAATGTTTGTATTATGTATGTACAAAGAATTTTTTAAATTAAATGATAAACATACTCTCGAGTGATGTAAATTAATGTTGAAAATTTTTGTTTTCTTGTAATATTGTCTAGAAGGAACACAATCCCATTCGCCGAATATTAAAAATATAAAAATGTACTCGTTCATTTAAACTTGCTTAAATGGTCATGAGTGCAGTCCCGTTGTGCGTTATCCCTCAATGATTATATCCATGTATCAGCAAAGTGAATACCTACAATATTAAATTATGTAAGTAGTCATCCATACAATTCATTTATTTTGTATTTTTTATCCGTTTACGGTGACTTTGGAATTGGACTGACTAATCGCATTTTTACGTCCAGTTTACTGAGTATGAATATATTTATATGCTTTTTGCACATTAAAGGTAATAACGACATACATCTATATAGATAACAGACGCATTCGTCGCCAACATTGCGAGAACACGTAACTCGATATTTTGGCAAAAGTAACTTTTCTTATTTTTTACAATCTCTTGTATCATTGGCACATTTTTGTATTAACACATATGTTTATTTTCAACGCGGAAAGCATTTATTCATATTTTCAATACCAAGTGATGTTTTTATTTTATTGCAACACCACGTAAGTTGGCAGATTGCTATGGCGGTGAAAATTTTGTCTACATGTAATTCAAAATTTTGCAAAACTCTTCAAAGAGAAACTGTCAAGCTTTTTCTGAAGATCGCAGAAAGAAAATATTTTCAAAATTTCAGAGAATGACTTGGGATGAAAAGAGGGTGTATATTATCAATGTGGTAACGAGTAAGCCGAAAAACAGAGACTACTAAATGAAAATTGCAGGCGCGGAAATACAAATGAATATTACTTGTACAAAAAGAACGTTCAACTTCAAGATTGCAAAAATATGTTTTTGGGGACATTAGGACTACGGGAATGGGTGGTTCACAACTGGATCAAGAAAAGCGAGTACAGAATACAAAAAGAAGTAATGAACAGTGTATCTGATCCTAATAAAAGTAATAGATATTCAAATGGTAATGAAAGACGAATGCATTTATCTCAATGGCTGGATCGATTGCCAAAACTGCCTTCTCATTATTGTCAGTAAGAAAGCAGCAAAATGTATTTAGAAGGCGACTTCAAATCTTTATCTGAAGTATATAATCTTATAGAACAAAGTGCTTTGAAGAAAATACTCAACCTGTAAGTGTTACACTATTTAACAAAATATTTCGTTACAAAAACATATCCATATTTATTCCACGAAAGCATCAGTGCGACTTATGTTTTTCACATAAAGTTAGACAGGCTGATGAAAATCAAAAGACAAAAAAAGTGCATTAGATGGTAATAGCATTGTTCTGACTATGGACATGCATGCTGTGCATTTATGCCCAAAATTACAAGCAAGTGCATTATACTATACAATGAAATTAAAATGTCACAATTTTACCATCTTTAATTTGGCAACAGCTCAGTGCTCTAACTATAGTTGGCATGAAGGTGAAGATCATGTAACAGCTCCATGTTTTGTCTCCATTATAATTTTATACTTGAAATCACACTGTTTTGAGCAGAAGTTACCGATAATAATATATTCTGATGTCTGCGGTTATCAGAATCGCAATTCTGTTCTGTCGAACGCTCTGCTAAATTTTGCTGTGCACAACCGTATAAAAATTGAACAAAAATTTTTGATCAAAGGTCACACGCATATGGAATGTGAGTGTTCACAGCACAGTTGAAAGAAAAATAGAAAACAAAGAAGTTTACTTGCCTTCAGGACTTCTTCCTCTCAATAGGTAATAATATTTATGAGAACCTAGAGAAGTGCCGGAGCACTCCGTCTTGGAAAAAAACACCCTCCGGCTCCACTACACTACTGATTATTGGTTATAGTCTTCCAATGGTGTTACACTCGAATTAGTTATTAACTAAAAATGTGGATTTCAAAAAGATTATACATCATCCAACCTCTTTGGTGGATTTTAATATTGAAGAAACGAAATAAAATATAGAAAATACTATAATTTCAATCGACGATACTTCCAATAATGTGCATTTCTGATATTGATGTATTATATCAAGGGTAGTCAGCCTGGTCCCTACCGCCCACTAGTGGGGGTGTTCCAGCTTTCATGGTGGGCGATAGGGGTTGTAAAAACATTTTCATTATGTTTTCATAAAGTTTCCCGTGACAATTTAAATTTCAGAAAATATACTATTTGTAGTTCGCAGAAGTTTAGTTCACACAACATCATCAGACTTCATGCTTCTATGTACATATACAAAGTATTTAATAAAAAGATAGATTTAATCACAGTAAGTTATTTTATAAAGATTAAATCTTTATAAAATAGCGAAAGTCTGACATAAAGTATTAGCCAAGTAATTATTATTATATGCTTTAACTTGCTGTAACTCTGCTTTATAAATATTATAAAGTAAAGTTACTTCCCTACTTTATAAATCACCATTACTGTGGAACCGGTGGGCTGTTAGAAAATTATACTACAATATTATGAAAACAAAATGTTGATTTCTAAGATGATAAAAGAATAATCGTCATCAAATCGTAGCTTTTATCAAGTAGCCCTTCGGTCTAGTTTAATTTATGAGCTGTAAACACTTATGGACTTATCTATGACGACTTTCATTACCATCAGTGTTGCCAACCGTACTATAATTATAGTATTTGTACTAAAATTTTCGTCTGAGTACTATGACGATATAAAATACTATAATTTTGAATATCGGCAAAAAGTACTAAATTTCGAAATTTCCGTACTATAATTTCGCAATATAAGAACATTTGAAGAACCTGGAAAAAAAATTCTCGATAAACCTAAAAAAAGCTATTGACTAGTTAAAAATGAAATTTCTTAAGGGGCCGCTGAAGAGCTCGCCGTTCAAATATAATTCAGTATAAAAAGGACCTCGGCGTCGTAACTACGTTAATTTAAATCGATCTTTTCGCAAAAATCACTAATCATCGGAGATTTTATTTCAAGAAATATTATTATTATTACTGATAATTTCTGCCGCGGAGCATTATTATTTTTTTAATGAACACCTGCTAGATGTAAAGCCGATCAGAAAACAGGGCTGTCAAAATAATATTAAGCATTCATATTTTTTAAATGTTAATTTCATCATAGTTTTTAATCAAACCTGTGCAAGTACGTACTGATAACTTGGGTGGATTTTGTAGCAAACATACTATTGATATATATACGGGTATATTATTATTATAACCCAATTCAAATTGAACATTGGTTGATACTCAAATACTATTATAGTATGTTTATGATTTCGAGAAAATAATACGATGGTATAATTAATCCATATCAATTATTTGAAAACATTACATTCGCACTTTGCACAAAATTACAAACACATTCGAAGTTTGCCGCACACGTACAGACCACGTGATATTTGTTTACGCAAAATCGTCGCTTTTCAAAATGGCGAATTTGATTACCAGATTTTACTGCGATGAATCAGTATGTTCCTTTTTGTCTTTTTTTATTCGTAGGTTTGTTCACTATGTACACCGAGAAATTTCCATTTATAAACTCGGAAACGATTTTTACAGAAGAGTTTTGGAATATAATGCAACCAAAACTGGAAAAAATTCTATCATCGGTGTTGACTTCCTGAATTAGCTAACCCCAGGTCCATGCCACTACGTGAACCACAGTGGATATTAAGCCATTTCCACACTGGCAACAAGTTGCTGGCAACCTCATTAAATTTTACGATACTTACCATAATTGCTTAAGAAATTTTACGATAATTATCGTAAAATCTAACGAGGTTGCCAGCAAATTAACTTGTTGCCAGTGTGGACCCGGCATTAGATGCACAAAACTTAAATAATATATATTATAAATAAAAATTAAAAATTATAAATTATTATGATTTATGTCTTCGACAGCCCTGATGAAATAAATGTGAAATATAAGTCGGATCAGTCATAGAGCAAATTTATTGACACAAACAACTTTCACACGACCTTTTTATATTAACTAGTAGACCAGTTATTATGGACCACATGTTAAAAAATCATATTTTCAATTCTCAAGGCCAATTCTGTAGAACGTCCTCTTAAATTCGTTATTAAACGTTTTTGGTCGGAAGAGGTACCTACTGACACGACCACAATATGCGCGCCTTCAGCTAGCATTTTTGTGACGATTTTGTGACGTCACAACTGTTTTGGTCCGATCGTGAATGTAGATTCCACGTCGAAGAACGCGGCCTACCTTGAGACAAAGCTAAAAGAAACATGTGGCAAGTCCCATAGTTCAGTCTGAGTGACTTACAGCCACTCAGAGTGAACTATGGATGATTTTTTCAGGCAGACCAAATGGTCTTATAAGAAAAATGTAAGTAATTAAAAAGTCTAGAATTTAAGGTTAAAAGTAAACAATATTATGTGAACAACTTATGCGATATCATTAGCTAAATGCTGTAAATTAAAGCTAATTTATAACTATAATCATCTTTGCATTATATAAAATCATTTTGCGCACGTAATATTTTGAATCCGCGCGAGAAAATAAAATTAATAACGTGATCAATCTATTTTAGGCAATGATATGTCATTGATTTTAGGCAATGTAAAATTTTCAGTAGAATGATGACATTTTTATAGCGTACGATTGGCTGAATGTGAAGACATTTCCGATCAATGGGCGACTGGTATAAAATTAAACGTAAATATCATCATATAACTGGACTATGATTCGCCAGAAATGTCATTTTTCCGATAGCATCCAGGCTATTGAGTTAAATTGTTTAAGTAATAAAAGAATGGGAAAGAATAAGCCGCAGGCGAATGTCCGATTCCTCTGCGGACAAAAAGTTGAAATGAATCATCGAGTTTCAAAAACCACTCTGGAAGGTTTTTCAGAAAAAAACTGTTGTGCATACACATGAAGCATTAAATGTATTCTTTTTTTTGTAACTGTCTTCAGATTAATTTGTATGCAGATAACTTTTAACATAAAATATATTCGTTTAAATATTGTGCAGAATGGTTTTTTTAAACTTATTGTCGAATAGATTGCATCTCACCTTTAAGAACAGAGTGGTTTTTGTTACTCACTTTACTAAAATAACACAGTGCTAAAATTCCAGTGGCGCGTCATGTGTTTCAATTTTTTAAAACATATTGTATAGAATTATTTATTTAAAAAGAATTAAATCGATGATTTTATGGCAAAAAACGTTTGGGAGTTTTCACATATGCTAGACTAAAACAGGCGGGAGTAAAAAAGTTTCTTTTTGTAGATCAGAAAATAACACGAAAAATTAAAGTATCTAAACTTAATGAAAAAAGTCAGGGACGCCTATGGATTATTCACCAAAAATGCCGCGAAAACACGGATTGAAGTGTCAAATTGTGTTCACCTTTCTTTGCATTGCATTCTGCGTTTCCATGCATCTGGGTTCCTTGAACGCTTCCTTGGGATTCCAGGAAGAGAATTCGTACTTCGTAATAAATTCGTATCTTCCATTATATACGATTGAAAACGACAAAATATCAACAGCAAACTTGAGCGATTTACCTCACCGAGTGTAGATTTAGTACTGCGGCAATATTGCATTTTTGTATGAATCGCGACTCCTGATTGGCCGATATCACTTTAAATGCTTTTTGAAACTCAGTTCGCATACGGAGTGGTTTTTGTAAGTGACCCAAATATTTAAAATGATTTCCTGACGAGATTTAATGCAATTTGAAACTCTCACCCGGATAACTAGATAGATTTTAAGGTAATGAATAAAATGGCATCCAAAGGTAATTTTCGTAAAAAATCGTCCAGAATGGTTTTTGAAATTCGATGATTCAAATATTCACTCGGGAAGAAAAGACGAGATTTAACCGCGTAAATAGCGGTGCATTCAATGCATTTATTTGTTTTCCGTGAGAAAATCCTTGCCACGAATTGAGTTCGAGAGGCATTTAAAGTGTAAGGAACTTGTAATTATTTCGATTACTCCGCGTTCGACGTAAACAATTGCATCACTTTACGATGACATTATTCATCATCAGCCGCGCATGGCAACCAATTTCCATTACCATTACGAAGACTTAAGTACTCAAATCAATAATCCTCAATCTAGAGGACGGTGACTCTCACCTCATGAATTTGTGTGACGTGTGTGATAAGATAAATAAATACAAAAATAAACATAAATAGATTTATAAAGTAAAATTAAGTAACTTAAATAAGTTTACATAAATAAATATTGTTAATAATTCGTTAGTAAACAAAATATAGTGTTAAGATATTTGATAAAAATTAATTATAATAAATTTATTTTATGAAAGAATAATTCAATAAATAATAAAAAATCATAACTACAAAGACTTGTAGGGGTTGTCGATGTGAGGGCCAACGGTGTTGTGATGAGGAGAGATGAGAAGTCGTTGTCGTGGTTATAAAGGGTGTGAGTTTATTTAAATTGCGTAAGTACATGTGTACAATTGTTACAATAATGTGAATCACAGCACAGAGAGATGTGCTTCGGTCGAAAACTTACAATCGAATAATTCTCTTTTTATCAATCATGACGTACTGATTATTATTTTATCAACTTTTAATTTATTATGTAATATTAGGCTATTAACTAATTAAGTGAGAACAGATATACAAAGATTATTGTCGCGGTCATTGATTTACAAAGTTAACTATAATTTGATACCTACATGGAAATGCCTATTAATTCGATTTGTAATATGTAATATCGCCATATAACTCCCATAGCAGTAATTACGTTCTATTGTAATATGATTACAGATTTATGATGGCTTAAATTAATTACAATTGTTTAGAGCTTAATGAAAAAAAAATAATAATAAAAATAAAATGACTAAAAATATTATTTAATTAAAACACTTGTATTATTAATATTTCGTAGCACTTTTGAATATGCAATTTTGGTGTGGTTTTCATCAGTCTAGACGGTCAGGAAAGTGTTGTACATGTCTGCCTGTACGTGTGACGTAATCGTGCTGGCTGATGTTTTCTGGTGCTGGATCGTTCAGTGCCAGTTTCTCTTTGATGAGTTGTCATCCTCCTCTGCCATTATGTATGCAGGTTTGAGGCGGTCTACAGTGACTGTGGTGTCCTTGCCTCGAACTTGAATGACGTAGGTCCGGGTATTCCGGTGGATAACTTTGTGTGGGCCAGTGTATGGCGACTACAAAGGTCCTTTGACCGTGTCATCTCGGAGTAGCACATGCGAGGTCTTATCCAAATCCTTGAACATGAATGAGTGCTTCCCGCCGTGGTGCGTTGTTTTGGCGGGTTGCAACTCATAAAAATGTTGTCGGAGATATTTGACGAAATTGGCTGGTTCACAATCGTTGGGTTGCTTTGACCATAAGAATTCGCTCGGTAACCGTAGAGCTCGGCTGAGGTAGTTTTGAGATCTTCTCGCCAAGCTGCCCTGATTCCCATCAAAACTATGGGTAGTGTCTCTATCCAACGCGTGTTTTGATGGCATTTTATAGCTGCTTTCGTTTGATGATGTAATCTCTCAACCATGCCATTTGCTGCGGGATGGTAGGCGGTGGTGTGAATGTGAGTTGTACCTGCCAGACGATTTAGTTGTCTGAACAGCTGTGACTCAAACTGTCTTCCTTGGTCCGTGGTGATTCGGACTGGAGTTCCAAACTGCGTGATCCATCCGGAGTAAAATGCTCGTGCCACAGTCTCTGCTTCTTGGTCTTTCAACGGGAAGGCTTCTGGCCATCTAGTAAAGCGGTCTACACATGTTAAACAATATCGATATCCCTCCAACGGTGGTAGGATAACAATGTCGATGTGGACGTGCTCAAATCGAGTTGACGGTGGCACAAACGCGCCTAATGGTGCTGACACATGGCGTGTAACTTTATTTTTCTGACATTGAATGCAACTGCGAGCCCATCGCTTGCAGTCCTTTTCGATAGAAGGCCACACGAAACGCTGTGTTGCGAGTTTTGTGGTCGCGGTAATGCCAGGATGTGAAAGTCGGGGTATTGCGTTGAATGCAGCTTCACGGAACGGCTTGGTGATGAAGGGTCTTGCGTATGCAGTAGACACGTCACAAAAGATAGCTACGTTAACTTCCGGAATCTGCACCTGTTTCAGTTGTAAGGAGCGTAGGAATATCTTCAGCTCTTCATCTTTTTGTTGATCAGCTGCCAGGCTTGCGATTTTCGGCAATCGTTTCCACTCTAGAAAGAGCGTCAGCAACAACGTTGTCCTTGTCAGAGATGTGACGGATGTTGGTGGAAAATTGTCCGATGAAGTCTAAATGCCGAAACTGTCGTGGAGAACACTTCTCGGCTTTCTGCCTGAAAGCAAAAGTGATGGGCTTGTGGTCCGTGTATATGACGAATGATCGAGCTTCTACCATGTGTCGGAAATACTTGACTGCCATGTAGATCGCTAGAAGTTCACGGTCGTAAGCTCCATACTTCTGCTCGGCTGGGCTGAGTTTCTTGGAGAAAAACGCAAGTGGTTCCCATTGATCGTCGACCAATTGGTGGAGTGCTGCGCCAACAGCGGTGTCTGAGGCGTCACTGATGATAGCTAGCGGTGCATCATTTTTCGGCTGAGCTAGCAGTGTTGCGTCAGCCAAACTTTTCTTGTATGCTTCAAATTCTTGTAGTCTCGGGAGTCCATGGAATATGCTGCTTGCCTTTCATGTTGCCCTGGAGAAGTGTGTGCAGAGGTGCTTGAGTACCTGCAGCATTGGGTATGAACCCTCTATAGAAGTTCAAAATACCCAAAAACCGGCATAGGCCCTTGATATTCTCTGGGCGGCTGTACTCCCGAATGGCTTCTACCTTGTCGGGTAGTAGACAGATGCCATCCGAAGATACGAGGTATCCAATGAACGTGACCGTTGAGTTGCCGACGTCGCATTTCTTCGAGTTTACCACGACTCCGTACTCCTGCAAGCGTGTAAAGAGCGTTTGTAGGTGTTGGAAGTGTTCCTCTTCTGAGCTTGAAGCGATCAAGATGTCATCGATGTAGGCATAGCAGAAGTCCATGCCTTCGTAGTACTTCGTCGATGAATCTTTGGAAGGTTTGCGGAGGGCAAACGACATATATGGAAACTCGAAGAGGCCAAAAGGTGTCGTAATGGCAGTCTTCGGTATGTCTTCTTCGGCGACTGGGATTTGATTGTATGCTCGGACCAGGTCGATGGTGGAGAATACCTTCCTCCCGCGGAGAGCTTGGGAAACATCTTGGATGTGATGTACGGGATACCGATCTGGTATGGATCTGGCGTTCAGACCTCGGTAGTCACCACACGGACGCCATTGTTCGTTCGATTTGGCGACCAGGTGTAACGGCGATGCCCAACTCTACCTGATGGTCGAGCGATTCCAAGTCTCATCATATCTTGAAACTCCCTCTTCGCAATCTGTAGTTTGTCCGGAGTGAGTCGCCTTGGGCGCGCAGCCACTGGTGGTCCCGGTGCTGTATTGATATGATATTTTGTTGTGTGATGCGGCGTTTTGACTGTGCCATCGGGACGTGTGATATCTGGACCTGCCTGAAACGGTTTGGATCAACAGGACCTCTCTCGTACTGCGGTTTCCGGAAGTGGTGAGATGAGTGATTTGGTCTAACAGACGTTTATTCTTGGCGTCGACTAACAATCCAAAATGGATTAAAAAATCAATTCCAATTATGCGCTTATTAACATCGGCAATGACGAACCTCCAAGTGAAGTCTCGTCATAGGCCCAAGTTTATTGACAACGGAAGGTTCCCGTATGTAGCGATTACCGTACCGTTCACCGCTGACAGCTCGTATGTGGTTTTTGTTAGACGTCCCGGAACCTTAGAACGTGGGTACACACAGAGATCGGCGCCTGTGTCGATTAGAAATTGTATTTTCGTGTTGCGGTCGGTGACAAATAGGCGGCTTGGCATTGGGCTGTATTCGCTAGCCGCTATCAGTGAATGCCCGGAGCGTTTCCCTCTTGATGGCTGCAGGGTTGTCTGCACTTCTGTGCGGCTGCTCCGAACATATGGTGGTACCAGCATTTGCCTTGGGTATCTTCTCTGTTGCGACTGGATAAACGTCCACTTGTACGGCTTCGTGAGCGGCTGTTGAACCGCCGGTCGTGGTTTTTTGCCCGTGGGCGTGAGTTCCGGCTGTGGATGCCGGCGATTTCATCTCGGATCCTTGTCATTTGCTCCTGCAATGACAATGTAAGTTTCCACATCCTGGTCTCAATCAGCGCTTCCATTGTTGCCTTCGAGATTGACGGTCTGGCTGTGGCTTCCACCATGGCATCAGCAAGGTCCGCAACTTTGTCCAGATCTGTGTCCTTTTGGGTGGCGAGCACTACCTGCATGGTGTGTGGCAACCTACCCATCCACAAGGTTCTCAGGACTTCGTCGGAGATGGCGGTACCGGCAAGCGTCCTTAAATGCTGTAGAAACTGTGATGGTTTCCGATACCCCATCTCTTCGTGTTCTAGAATACGTCTTGTTTTTTGCTCCTGAGTAGAGCTGGGGCGGCGAATCAATTCCTTTTTCAAGAGCTGGTATGCTCCCTCGTCTGGTGGGCGTAATATGATGCCTCGCACTTCGGACGCATACCGTGGGTCCAATGCTCCCAGGATGTACCCGAACCTAGTCTCCTCTGTTACGACTCCTGATGCTGTAAAACTCCTTTCTACCATGCAGAACCACATCTCTGGATCCTCTGGGCAGAAGGGTGGGATTTGTACAGCGACCCTATTGACATCTCCGACGGCCTTTAAAAGTTCGCTGTTACTGGTTGCGGCGGGGCTGTGGGTGTCGTCGTATCCTCTCGGCATTGTCTTGAATATGTTGAATTTGCGGTTGCATGGAACGTCGGGTTCACCACTGTAGGAGTCATCTCTTCTCGTCACAACTCCCGGGATTTTCCCGGGAATTTGTGACTTTTAAGTGCATCGCCTGACATTACACTGTGACAATTTATAAACAGCTTTACTCGCCATAAAAACGACGCACAAAAGCTGCCAGTGAACAATTCGTGCTGCTGATACTGTTTGAGCAATCGATTGTACTTTATACGACATCATATTAAATTATGTGTTTTCCCGCGGTTTTTCGCCATTTCCATTTTCGTTCAAGAATCTTACTCACAAAAGCAACTTTGTACCCATCACGATTTGCTGCAAATTCGCCACTGATCAACGTAATTTGTGCGTATGAAGTTAGTGTCACCAATCACGCAAAGAACTATTAAGCTGATTGAAAGTGCGGCCAACTACATGAAGACAAGCGAGCGATTAACAAGATAATCGTTCTTAAATCACCTGCAAACGAACCTCATAATCGTAAACAAATAGTCTCAATTACATTGAGCTTCTTTACGAGCTGTTTATTGGCGAATTTACAATCTGCCTGTAATGTCGCCCAGTGTAATCATCGAATAAGCTAATAAGTAGGTTGTAAACACTCTACAGAGAAAAATTGAAAGCCGGTCAACTTTACACGCTACACGCCTGCGTGTGGGCCTACTGCGTCTGCGCAGTAGAGCGCAGTACCAACCTCCCGGTAAAAAAACGAATACGTTCCATCAAAATAGTCGCTGGCTTGTGGCTTCTCAGCGAATGGAAAGTTTTGTGTGTAATCATCAAAGCGCAGTAGCTGAATCGCCCGCTTTGAAATTCGCCAATAAACAGCTCGTAAAGAAGCTCAATGTAATTGAGGCTTATCAAGCGCCCTCCACAATTCCAAAATCCACGCCTACTTCTTCACTTTTTTGCTTCAGTCGCATTTTGGCGGCCGTCCAAAGCAAGCGGTCATTTTGCTCTGCCCACACCCATTAATTTTTTCCAAATTCACTTTGGACTTGTAAAATTTCTTATTTACTTACATCTAGCCCATTTTGGACTTAGAATATTTCCAACTTTTGTCACATTCTTCCCTGAGGTCTGCCATACCCTCAATTGAGCCCCTGACCATTTTTGTCAGGGACCATTTTTGGACCGCGGGCCCAACATTGACCTTCCCTGCCAGGAAGTCAAGGGCCCCCATCCGGACCCTGCCTGTGTGCCTACCAACTCACCAACTCCCACTTCAACTTCAATAAAGTGTTAAACACTGACACTGCTAACTCGTCAATTTACCGACCGTGTCACCACTTACTAGACTTATCACTGCCCACTACCAATACTAGCCGGAGTCTTGCGCCATGTAACGCACCCCACCGCTTCCTCGAGAAGGCTCTGACCCTCCCATCACCCGATCCCTACTGGCGTCCACATCTGGCCATGCTCCGATCTCGACATCTCGCCCGGCAAAGAACAAGACACGTTCCCCTAAATCACCCGGACGAAAATCGCTGCCAACATCTTCCCCGGACACAATAAATGAACCAGAGCCAAAGAAGAACAAACCTAGAAGCCACCAACCCGACCCGCGAGACCTAGACGAAGCTTTCTTCTCCTCCTCTTCAATCTCAGATGATGATTACGAGGAGGCCGGCAACTATGGAGACATACACACCGACCAATACGACTCCATTTACCAGGAAGTATCCTCTAATATAAATGAGCTGATTGTGGCCTTCAGAGGAAAACAGGCTGGAGCTAAGGAGCGAATCAGCAACGTACTTCTTAACCTCTCGGAAGCACAAGGCCAACTCAACCTCGCTATGTCCAAACTCGAGAAGAAAGCTATTGTTCTGGAAGCCAAAAACAGACATTTGGAGGGGTTTCTAAAGGACAGAACAATCAGGGTCAACATACAAAAGATGGCCATCTCTGACCTTCATACCCAAAAAAAGACGCTTAAAACTATCCAACATAATGCACCGAACTACGCTGCGACATCTACTCCAGCGACCACATCATGGGCCACAGCCTTCGGCCGAAAAAGTCGCCCCCTCATCGCCTCCTCTGTCCCTCAAGTTCCCGCTCCTGGCAACACCAACAGCCAATTTCCTTCACTTTTTCCTCTCGCCCCCAGACCGGGCGTTCTTTTCTTCCCGACCGGCTCTGGGGAGAAGAAATCGGAAACCACTAAGGAGATCCTCAAGAAGGTTTTCGACCCCAGGTCTTTTGGGGTCCAAATTACCGGGATACGAAATGTAAGTAACGGTGGCGTTATTGTCCACCCCCGTTCTGAAGTCGAGGCCAAGGCTCTTGTAAAAGCCATGGAGACCTCGGAGGTTGCCTTACGAGCCGAGCTCGCCGGGAAGAAGCAACCTCGAGTCATAATATTTAACCTCCCATCTACTCTCACTGATATTCACCTCCGGGAAGCTATCTACACCTCCACCAAGGAGCAGACCGGCCTGCCAGAATCCGCATATAAGGACATCAGGCTGAGCCACAAAGCTGGGCCTAGAACAGGCAGATGCCACTTTGTGGTTTTCGCCCTGGCGGCCATCTGGTCTGCTCTCCTGGCAGAAGACAGGCTGTACATGGGGTGGGAATCCTTCCCTCTGAGGGACTACGTTGGGGTAGTCAAATGTAATATATGCCACCTCTACGGACACGTGGCCAAAGGGTGTGCGAACAAGACCCTGACATGCAGCCACTGCGCCATCTCCGGCCACGACCGAAAGGACTGCCCCAATAAAGGAAACCCACCAAAATGCGTGGCTTGCCACAAGCATAAGCAACCGTCAGACCATCCCACCGGCAGTCTCGAGTGCTCAGAAAGGCTACACGCTGAGCTGAGCGAGAGGGTGACGGTGGACTACACTGCCACGCGATGATAACCTTCGCTCAGTTGAACGTCAGCCTGAGCGACGCCGGCTCGGCGAAGTTGATTGAGACTATGCAGTCCGCGGGCATGTCTCTGGCGCTGGTCCAGGAACCGTACCACTGGGGCTCTGAAAAGGGCCCCAAAGTCACTTAAAAGGGATTCGGGTGCGCGGGCCTTGTCGTCAGTGCCAGATGTGCAGAGCCAAAGGCCTGTATATTCGCTCTTGACCCCCCGCCTTGGCGTGCTGTCGCTCTTGCACTTGTCAACTGAGCTAGTCTCGTGCGCGGATATAAGCTTTCCCGGAGGAGGCAGCCTGGTGGTTATCTCCGCATACTTCAGCTTTAAGAGCACAAAGGAACACGTGGCATCAGTGCTCGACAGCATTTTACGCGCAGTTGGTGACAGGGATGTCATCATCTGTGCGGATGCCAACTCGCAATCCCCCCTCTGGGCGCCCGTGGATATCCCCCTGTGCGACGCGGACGTCATCGAGGAGCTAGTGCACCAGCACAACCTGGTCCTCCTCAACGACCCCAACAGCATGCCGACTTTTGTGTCGCACGCAAACAGCGGAAGCACCCACATCGATGTCACCCTGGCCACTGAGTTCGTCGCGAGACGAATCAGCGGCTGGAGAGTCCATGTGAGCGCTTCCATGAGTGATCACCGGTTGATCACTTTTGAGCTGGCCGCTGACTACTCGCACGATGGCGTCTCTGACGTATTCCCACCCCCGCCTACGCGATTTAGAACGCGCGACGGGAATTGGGAAAAGTTTGAAGAGGTGCTTTCCAAAAAGCTTGACAGGACATCTAGAACCCGTTCTCCGGACCTACACTCGGCCGCCTCACGATTGACTGCAGACATCACTGGATCAGCCGAAGCTTCACTCGGACGCTGAAACCCAAGCCACCAAGCCAGTCGCCGTGGTGGACGCAGCATGTTTTGCGCCTGCGTGACTTTTTCAGAAAAGCACGCAAGGCCCATCAACGTGCACGCCTGCGCAAGCAACCACCTGCCTCCATCGATCCCCTTGCAACCATGGCCAAATCCACCCTAATGGAATACAAGAAAGCAATCCCTCAAGCCAAGAAAGACTACTGGCGTAACTTCGTCACCGTTGAGGGAGGTTCGGACCCTTGGGGTCCTCCATACCGCGCATTGAGGCTGGGACTCAGACCGATGAGCCTCTTGTGCGGTATCGAGAAACCGGGTGGCAGATTCATCAGTACTGAGTCTGAAACGGCTGCGGTCCTACTCGAGGCTCTCATCCCCCTGGATGATGTATCCAGGGATGATGATGCCATGAGGATGGCCCGCTTCGAGGCTTCTCTTCCCATCGACACGGATCACTCATCGTTGCCTTCCGAACAGGAGATCAACCACATCGTACGCACGTTGATTGCTGGCAAAACCCTAGACCCGGACTGCATTGAAAATTTACTTGTCAAACGCACATGGGCCATTGCCGCGCCAGAGATTACAGCCCTCTTCAGTGACTGCATCAGGAGCGGCATGTTCTCCGACTGCTGGAAGAGGGGCTTACTTAAGGTAATCCCCAAAGCTGGCAGCCGGGAACCGTCTAGCCCCAAAGCCTACCGCCCTCTAACACTTCTGCCCGCTCTGGGCAAAGTGCTGGAGAAGCTACTGTGCCGCAGGATTGAAGCCCACCTGGAGACACACTGACCGCTTTCCGATAAGCAATTTGGATTCAGAAGAGGCAAATCAACAGTCGACGCCATAAGGAATGTGATTGCCATTGCTGAAAATTCCCGCCGTAAATACGTCCTAGGAGTTTTCCTGGACATTGCAGGTGCGTTTGATAGTGCATCCTGGCTTCTTATACTCCAAAAGCTCCGGCTGAAGAGACTACCAGGAAATTTGTTCGCGTCAATTCAAAGTTATTTCACCAATAGATCGATCGAGTTTCGAGTTGGATTAACCACAATAGAGAGGAACACCAGCATGGGATGTCCCCAGGGCTCAGTCCTAGGGCCCCTTCTCTGGAACGTACTCTTCGACGATCTCCTTAGAATTCCGCTTCCAACCGACTGTACTGTCATCACCTACGCAGACGATGCGCTGCTGCTGGTCCAGGCTGACAGCAGGGCGAAGATTGAGAGCACCATTGGCGAAGCCTTAGCATCAATTGAGTCTTGGGGTAGATTAACTAGACTATCATTCGCATCTTCCAAGACAGAAGCCATTGTCCTCAAAGGACCGAGACGACTTAGCTGTTCGAGACTACCCACAGTCCGATTCGGTGACACGAGAGTAAAAGTGTCAAAGATCGTCACCTATCTAGGCGTCAAAATGGACACAATGTTAAATTTCCTACACCATGCCGAAACCCAAGTCCACAAGGCTGGGGTGGCCTTCCAGAGGATCGGCCGCATGGCTGGTGAAGGATGGGACTTAAAAGTAAGGGCGCTCAAGTTCGCCTACGGCGCCATTTTTATGGGAATCGCGGCTTATGCCGCCAGTCCATGCGGAGAGGAAATACAGGATGCCAACCACATCCTATGGGAGTGTCTGAGTATGTGCTCCGAACGGGAGGAAATGCTCAGGATTTTGCTGCCTGTATGATTAGCTTCGTTCTTTTATTTAATAAACAAGTAGCTTCATTTCTTTTTAGTAATTTCCATGTGCTTTTTCTCTCCCTGGCACTTTGCATTATAGTAAACTCAGTCAGAGCTCACTTTGAGCGTAGCAATCTAAGTCTTGGGCATCTTCTCCCAGGACACTCCCAGGCCAATTCTTAGATGCTTCACATCACCAATTGACGGGTCCCGTGATACTCTCGATTAAGACCGAGGGTGGTACGGGGCGTGTTTGGTGGAGGGACTTTAACTTCAATGGCCGTCACATCGACGACCACTACAGACTTTTAATTTGAATAGATCCGCGATCTATATTACGAGAGCCACAATACGGTTCGTAAGCTCGGTGACATTGAATTCAGATCACCAGCTGCTCTTTGACGTTTCACGTAGTAACTGTGAAATGATTTCAAATTAAATAAATAATATCATTAGATTCTGACGTCATCCTATTATCGGGTGGCGTTTTTAAATCATCATATTGCAATATTAATATGGTGTGTTCTCAAGTGTCGTTTAGAGCTCTACTTGACTACCCTCTCCGACCTCGTGCTGAGCTAGCCTAAAGCAGGGGTTCTCAACCTGATAGGGGCAGGGCCGATTGAGAATATAACGCCCTTGAGACTTTACCAGGAACGGGGTAACGTCACTAGGTACCTAAATAAAAAGGGGTCTCGTAATTTCTCATATTCTCCGTTTTTTAGTGAGAGGAAAAAAACCTATACATTTTCAACATAACGTGAACGCGTACTATAATTTTTACACAAATACTATAATGTCGTACCATAGATAATAAAACTACACATGGTAAAAACAAAAATAGCGTTCCTTTGACAGCTGTCAGTTCTCGAATGAATTGAAATAATATATTTCTGACCGTTTCGGTAAATCATTTGAATAAAGTTACGTATTATTAAATATATACCATTATGTCTATTCAGAATGAACCTAACGATTGTGAGAAAAATTCCCAAAAATCAGCCCAACAGAGAAAAATATATCGCAAACAAAAGAGACTTCAGCACATGCTAACGGCTGACATTGGCATCAAATTAACGGATAATCCGGAAAAGGTTGAAAGACAATAAATTAGGATATACTTAAACTGTATCATATTATCTCCTGACATAGAAGTTTAATTTTACCCTTTTCTTGATGTTATAAGTTTGTAGGTATGAAGTTAGTTAGTATTGTGGCGAGATTTAACAGTCTTCGTTGTTACAGATTTAACAATTGGTTTCTGGCCTTAATCTTGTCCAGCGAGTCCTATCCTCTGCTCTCTTTCTCAGGTCATTTATGTTGTGAAGGAGTCTTTTGACGGCACATTTGATCCCAAAAGAATCATTTTTTAAACATGGCTGGCCCAGTTTAGCCGCAAGAGAAGCTGGAGCTTGAAGCCGGATATTTAAATTTCGAATCCTGGTACATTTTTTGTTAAATCTGCCGCAGCTGCCGTCATGCCTACCCCAACCTAATATTACCCAAAATAATCTTAGTTTGTGATAATGATGCATCAAAATGTATGAGAATTTCAAATTTTAAATTAACAATTATTGGGTCGAAAAGCCTATGCACCGACAGAAAAGGGTATTTATTATAATTGTCTACATGGAATAAACTGTTTTCGTAAAAAAAAAACATAACAGCTCATGACGGCATCTGTTGCACAATTACCAATTTTTTGATACAACTCGTCATTGTAACTGATTCTTCAAACCTACTCTCACTTTGGGTTTATATATTCGCTCCAAAGTCTTCCTTACAAAGGTGTTGATTAATTCAGCTGCTTTCACAGTTATTGTTGACGATTTGCTGCAGTACTCCAGTATTTTTAACTCATTCTTATAGAAATCTATAGAGTGACTTCTCTATTGTGCCCGAATCATATTGTATGCATTGTTGAAGTAAGGGTGGACATAGAGATTTAGACAAAAGAGCGGAAGTGGATTTTTAGTTCCCTAGATTGCTCTTCTATATTTGTATTATTGGACATTTGTGTTTTGAATTGTATTTGAGAGATCTCTAAACTATGTTAAACGGTGCAACTTTCTCAAGAAGTCCTTCCTTAATTCGTAATTCGACAATAAATAGTATTATAGATGATCATACTTTAACATTCAATAATAAATGATATTCTTTCTATCGCATCGATTTAAATTCAAAATTATTACGATGTTTTTCTACCGATAATTTACATTACAATATCATATTTTAGAATATTGCTATCTGCAATGCTGGCCTGTCTACTGGGCTCAGGGAACATGATCTACTCTCGGCCTGCATGAAGTACGGAGACGTTGAACAAGTCATCATGCTGCTTGGAAAGTCTTACTGCTTCATCGTCTTCTGTGACATTAAATCCGCAGTTGATGCCTATACAAACATGCACGGCATTGTAAATTTAGCACAAGATGAGAGACCATTGTACCTTAGCTACATACCATCGGGTTAGTTTAATCAATTTATCTTTCATTCGTATCTTGGTAAAAATCATAGTACAGTGGCTCCTCAAACAATTCATAGAACAAATCAGATATGCCATCCCATTCGTTAGCCAGAATAATGAAAGATTAAATTGTAATATCGTCACCCAATTGGTTTTTCCAAAGCGACAATATGTGAAATGTTCAGGAGACGAAAAACAAAGTTCATTGCTTTATATTTCAATGCTTGAAGATCTTTCATAATTATTTATTTGATATAGTGAGAGATACATTGTATTAGAATATATTAAAAGATAATCCAGCGATATTACTCATTTAATTAAGAATTTGTATTTATTTAACAGCAGATACTGCACTTTAGCAGCGATTGCTTCGAATTCTCACAAAATTAATATAAAAATTATAACGTATTCAAATGTGTAATGAAGACGTAGTCAGTAAAGGTAGATAACGCTAATATTACAAAAAGGATACGCGTTCCTTTGACCAATCACGTAGTAGAAGGGGTGGTACTCGCATAATAACACTTGGCGCCGTTTGGTCCATACCGTGGTTTAAAATATCTCTGTTTCTAATGAAAAATATAATATTTTTTTCAACGATTTCGATGTGTTTATATAAAAAAAAATGAACTGGATTAAAAAGTCAATTTCGCCAAAAATGCAAAAATGGAGATTCACAAAACCAATACTAGGGCGACGATATTATAATCCTTTAACCCATTCGCCGCGGACCTTTTAATTAATATTATTTAATTAACATGCTAATTATATCTAATGGCCACCTGATGGGCAACGCACCAATTGCGTTGGACGCAGTGAATGGGTTAAACTTTGTTAATTTATTCTAAAAAAAGTGTCTTAAAAATCCTAAAATTGATTAAAGAATATTGCTTAAGTATAATAATTATTCCTCATATTTACATTTATAAAATCAATACTGCTAAAACTAATATTAATTTCTAAAAAAAATTGACTAATCAAAAAGCCAAAAGCCTTTTTGATAAGTCAATTAGATGTGACTTTTTGTCGTATGTTGGCCACAAAGTCCAATTACAGTGATATAGTAGTGGTGAAATAATCAGACACACCCAGGCTTCACATAGTTGTGACCTCACCTAGAATCGAACCCGAAACACCCAGTAGGAGAAGCCAGTGCCTTACGCATTGGACTGCACTGTCAATATGGTTGAAAAGTTACGTGAGTTACAAATTTAAAATAATAATTAGCAGTGAATTGTACTATTTATGAGGTTTTATACAATTAAATGATTAATAAGTATCGGTTCGTTCATGTTTGATATATTTTTTTCGCTGAGACTGAACATAACACCGGATTATATTATGACATGAATAAATTTGCAATTTTTTACATATATGATTTGTTAAGTCGCGACCCGAGAACTACAGGGTTCTAAGTGGACAACTGCAGGAAAAAAGTTATGGGCTGTTGAAGTTTTGAACGCTTGTATTTTGTTAATTGTGAATGTTTTCAATTATTTTTTTGATTGAATATATCAATGATGGTACTGTTATGTTGTAACTATCAATAAAACTACGTTAAAACTAGTTTTTAATGGTTAATTTTATATATCACAAATTCAGTTAGAACTTTGTCCACCTGAAACTCAAACAAATCGCCTTTACTACAAGGTTCTAACTGAAATTTGTATGGAAATTCTGGTGTTTCAGGACACGTGGTTTCACTTTTCATATTAAAATAAATAAAATTCATGAATGTTACCTAATATAATATTTTTTCCCGGAGAAAATGTATGGAAATTGTTGGGAAAATGGGAAATTCAGAAAAGCTTAAATATTTTTTTGTAATTTTTGTTTAATACCATTTCAAAATGAAAATTATGTTGAAAATATAATTTAAATATATAAAACTATTGTTGATGCAACAAGCCCAATGTTTATTGTTCAATTTCAACTGGCTTGTTGTCTTCATCTACATCAGATACATTTATTGTAATTATTTTGTATACAAGATTGTTGTTACTAATGGCTGAGGGACTGTTGTGTAAAAATTCTTCTATTAAATTTTATTCGCCTCAGTTTTAGAATAAACTTTAAGCCAGCAAGAGGCATATCTTTCAGATCCATAATGATATTGTATAATATACTCAATCTCTATAGTGTGGGAATTCTCAGGAATAGGGATTTTAGAATACAACATAACCATTTCTTCACCTCATCAACTGAGATTGGACACATTTCAAACATTTACATCACTTCCAGGAAGACTTTTAAACCTAAAACATTAAATCATGAATGAAATTGCCTTAAAATACTCTCTTTAAACATTATTATTAACAAAAGGTTAAAGAATAAAATGTACAATGTTCGTTCGACATTCACATTATGAAAATAATCAATTATGTATGTAATATAATTAACGGTTTGTGAATATGTAACTGTAACGTCGTTTGTAACGAAATTTAAAAAAATAACGATAATATAATTAAATTTTACTTATGTTTCATTCATTTATTATTGAGTTCACTATTTTCTGTTGATATCAAATCTCACGAAACATTTTTTTGAGGTTATGTATCTCGAAGTTATAGTAGTTTATGTAAATACTCGTGGTTTATAGTTAAATATACTGCATGAAGTCTTAATAATAAATTTAAAATAGAAAACAATAAGATTTTACTCTTCATATTGCAATTAAAATCATTTTAAGAACTTTAAATGTATTCACAACCACGAAATGTCAAAGCACATAGAACTTTGTAGAACGACGAATCTTTTTGGATTATGATAGAACTCTGTAGTACCACAGATATTTTGTAAATTGCACATAGAACTCGGTAGTATTGGGGTTTAATGAAAAAATATAAGAAATATCGACCTCATATTGATATAGTATGTAGATAATGTGACTTGGAAGATTGCCTCATTATTACTTTAGTTTGGCCAAAAATCGACACTTAGAACCTTGTAGTTCTCGGGTCGCGAAGTTATAAGTTTGTTTTAAGACGTGATTAAACGTTTTAAACGTTTTCAGTTCCTCCCGTAAATAACATATCTAACGAAGGTGCCCCTGATGGATTAATTCTGCAAGAAAATTTCGTTGATGAAGTCGAAGAACAAAACCTTCTCGCATATTTCAATTTTGAAAATACAAACCCCAATGCAAATATGAAACATCGACAAGTGAAGCATTTTGGATACGAGTTTATATACGGTAAAAATAATATCGACCTAAACAATCCGCTTCCGTGCGGAGTGCCAGATTGTTGTGATTTCTTATGGGAGAGATTGAAAAAGGTTTGGCCGGAATTTAAAAATCCACCTAACCAGCTCACTATCAATCAATATGATCCAGGCCAAGGTTTGTACGACCCTCTTATATTATTGTTTTATTTTTCAAGAATAATATAAATGTTTTCATCATTATTTATTTTTTCAACTGATTCAGTTGGTTTTTATGGTATTTACAACTTCAAACATACTGTATAGCATCAATTATAAGACACTATCACCGGCCTTCTGCGCGCTCTTAATCGGAGATAGCAGGCCGTGATAATGTCAAGGGCAAAGCGGGGGTGGGAGACAGAAACGCACGGTGTATGGTGTTGAGGCTGGTATATTTTAAGTCGTTGATACAGGGTATTGTTGTTGGCGGTCGGTTGGTAATTGGCGCTTTGGCGGGCTGCAAACGTGGTGTCGCGGCTGGGCTGCTGATGCTTGGCATCCGAGGCGAGAGTCAGTGCTTGCGGCGTGGCGATTCAGTCTTTTTGGCGGGAAATGCTGGCTGGGCTGTCCGGAATGCTTTTAGCTTAGGATGCTTGTTGCTCCGCGTCCGAGGCGATGCTTAATGCTGTTCGGCGTCCAATGCGATAGAGGATCGGGGCTTGCGGCTTGGCTGGAGAATCTGGAGATGCTTGATGCTTCTCGTTCGGCGTCCGATGTAAGAGGATCGGGGCTTGCGGTTTGGCTGGAGAATCTGGAGATGCTTGAAGCTTCTCGTTCGGCATTCGATGTAAGAGAGAGCTTTTCGCGCCCATCCAGATCCAACTGACAGATTCGCGGCGTCCTGTTTGTCGTGTCGGTCGCGAACCTCCCTGTTTTACCGATGGCGCTGTTTCGAGTGGCCGTTTTTGGTAGACCGCGTCTGTGTTTTGGCGGGAGCGTAGACGAATTCGAATTTCTAGGAGACGGGCTCCGCTCAGCCGAGGGTTGCGATAACCGCGAAGAGTGGACGTAGGCTGTGGTATTTTGGGAAATATGATGGTTCGGTCCGCCCTTTGAGGTGGTCTCCTGTGGGAGACTTTCATCCGGTATCAACACATTATGTCAGGTGTGTCTGAATTCGAGGTGTGTCATAATTGATGGCGTCCTATAAACGTTACCAAAAATGATATTTTATGGGAAATTGCAGAGAACGGCCCAGAGCCGAAATCTGATTAAGAAAAATTGGAAACTGAAACAAGAAGTTTCAGACTCTAAGACGATTGTGTAAAAATTCAACCTCGAGATTTTGACTGATTTGTATCAGGTATCGTCCAGTGATCACGTTATGATTTATGTTTTTTTCAAATGCTGAAAGATTTCGCGGCTCCCTGGGAGGAGCTCCACGGCCCCCAGTTTGAGAAGTACTGTTCTGAATGACATAAACATATCAATTATTTTTCTTTACTAGGTATTCCTTCTCATGTGGACACTCACAGTGCATTTTTGAGTCCAATATTATCACTTTCACTCGGTTCATCTGTAGTGATGGAATTTAAACTTGGAGATAAAAAATACAATAAGATCCTGACATCTCGATCATTACTCATGATGGGTGGGGCTACAAGGTAGACTCAATTTTTTTATGAAGATTATTTACTTATTATTTATAGTCTTTATTGTCATATTAAAATTATTATCTTATTCATTACAATAGTTGAGGTAATGGGAATTGTAGGTTTGAGGTGTTACAAACTGGACCTTACTTGATTATTAATATTATTTTTCTAATATTCGTTGCATGGCAGAATTCTTTCGCAAGTGTGCGTTACGAGTGCGCGAGCATAATAATTAGAACTTACCATATAAAAATAAATTAACGGTTATAAAGAATTTCGCTTTATTGGAATGTATCTCAACCTTAAAGCAAGATGTGAGTGTATATCAGCCATACCATTTTCACATCCTGCTCCTATACTCGCTTAAATTATTAGAATTGTGGATCATCTACTAATATGAGAACATTCTGATATGAGAGTTAACAGCTGGGGACATTTTTTGGCCCACTATAGACATTATTACATATTAATTATGTCGTGCGGTGAGTAACCAGTGATTTTACGATTCAGGTATGAGTGGACGCACGGTATTGCTCCGCGCGCATACGACTTGATTGACGGACGGGCTGTCTTAAGAGGTCAGCGAACCTCCCTCACCTTTCGATGGGTCCGTCCTGACGCTGTCTGCAAGTGCAACTTCCCTCAGCAGTGCGACACATCTATGACTAAAGTTGCAGGAAAGACTTCCAGCATGGAACTGCTGGCCCCAATAATAGAACAACAGCATGTCCATCAGGTACTTTAATTACTTTGATGCAATCATTACAAACAATGCAAACTCTTAATGTTTGCATATTTTAAAATATGCTAAGCACTCAGAGCTGAACCGAACACCGGAAAAACTGTTATTTTTTTCAAAACGAAAACCGAAACCGAACTCATATATATTTGTTTACTTAAACCGGAACGAAAACTGAAATGAAAAAAAATAATGGCTTCAAACCCTGGTCACACGTACACAATACGTAAACTTCAAATATTTCAATGCACCAAGTTACACTATATAAATGTTTTTATGCTTACCAATACTAAATACTAAAAACGTTCCGAAAGTGTTCTGATACAAAAGATTCATACGACTTGTGTTATTTTCCAAAGTCTTTGAGTAAAACTTTATTATATTGAAATGTACCTAGGCATGGTCATACTTGTGTAAATATGTAGGTTTATGCGTTATGTGTTGTATGGAATGAGAATTATTATGTAATATTCTAAGTAACGTGGTATCATGACTACACAGAACCCTAAGAATGCATAAGACGTCTATGCTTACAAAACTCTATTATTTTAAATGGGTTATATACTTAAAATATTTTAGTATTTATGTGTTCATATGAATTTCTGTTATCTTTTTAGGTGTATGAAAAGATTGCATCACATTTTAGTGAAACTCGGTCTAAAATATGGCCGAGTGTTAGTAATTTTGTGAAGAGCCTTTCTGCTGGTTCATTCCTCGTCGACATCGGATGTGGGAATGGTAAAAATTTACGACTGCGAACTGATATCATGCAGGTAAAGACATAATCTCAATTGCACACGTCTAATGTTGTTTATATTGTTTCTACAGTTTTAGTTTTTTAGTTGTTCACTGTTGGCAACATTGTATTATTATTCAGTCCTTTTTTCTTTTTAACGCTACAACAGGTCATAAGGCCCAATGACAAACTGAAGTGTAGTTAGTAATTAATGAAAGTGAAACAATCACAAATACCCAGTCAAAAAAATCACATAAATATAATATTGTGACCGCATCGGGGAGGCCTTTTAAAGAATATATTGTAATAGGTACCAAAAATAAATTAATGGCCGACATGCTGTGTAAAAATCAAATGTTGAGAATTTGGGGTATCTTTGAGAGCCAAGCTTGAACAATCTGTCGATTTTGTAGGACAAGTGTATGTGGCATTATTGATGTCCTATAGTTTTTCATCCTAAAAATCAAACATCGTCATTTAAAATTGAGAATATTTTGGTACAGCAGTCGTTCTTTACAGCCTTTAAGTACTTTTTGTCAATGCGTGCAGTATACCTTTATTTTTTTTTCAATAAATAACATCTTTATGCTATCAAATATACCTCAAATTATTAATTTTAACCTTTACACAGGATATCACCCCTTAAGAAATAATGTTTCAAGTGTGTCAATTATGTAATACTTTTTGAATACGTAAAGGTGTATCTTGATCAATTATTTATCTATATAGGTATTCAATTTTAGATAGGCATTGAGTATACGGCTGCGTTGGCAGAACTAGCAAAGTATGGAGGAGATGCGTGGATTGCGGGCAAGGAGTCTGTCGAAGTGACTCAGGCTGACTGTTTGAAGCTTCCGCTGCTATCTGATTGCGCCGATGCCATCATTAGCATTGCGGTCTACCACCATCTTGTGACTGAGGTATTGACTACATGTGTTACTTTTTTTATGATTGATTTTATATTATGGAAGAAAAACAAAATATGTATTTTAATAATTCAACCTCTATTTCAAAATTTTTTTTTCATTATTAGTGAGCCCAGCCATGTGGTTCAAACGAAATTAGGTTGACAGCAGTAGGTTGCTCCCTGACAGGTAGATACAGTATCGGTATGACATTGAATGGGTAAGCGGTCAGCATGCTGAGGCCTGTGTTACAGCTGTACATTTGAATTACAAATGACACGTGACTCCAGTTTTTTTTTTCGTATGCCATTCAGATGTCTCAGTCGGTAGCGTACATTTACCTGGCATGGAACAAAACCAACATATGAATGGCACAAAGAAAGAAAAAAGATGTTGCCAATTTGATTGATGATAATATTATAATCACTTATAAAACTGTATTATTCTATGTATTAAATTTTTGGCGTAATTGAAATTAGATTAAATATTGTTGCCATGCATCTGAAGAAATTGTCACTGCACATTATAATTGTTTCATATTTCCTTAGGAGAGAAGACGTCAGGCGATTCGTGAAGCTATCCGAGTGCTGAAGCCAGACGGGCAGGCTTTGATATCGGTTTGGGCTCGCGACCAAGCCAGAGGGGACAGTAAAACTAGTTACCTTAAACAAAGTAGAAAAAACCGAAAACCAGACGGACAAAACTTAGATAGTAGTCTGGCAACCAATGAAACCTCTGCCGTGGAAGAAATCAAAGATGACAACGGTGTTTCGTTGAATATTAACTTGCCAGTCCACGTGAACAGGACTAAGTTTTTGCATCAGGATTTACTTGTCCCGTGGAAGTTAAAAAACCTCAATATTAATAGTGATAATAATATGGCATCGGATAATGATGAGAAGGAGCACACATTTATGAGATTTTATCATGTCTTTGAAGAAGGAGAGTTAGTAAGTCTGTGTAAAACAGTGCCTGGAGCAATAGTTTTAAACAGTTTTTACGAACAAGGAAACTGGTGTGTAATTTTAAAGAAATCTTTACCGTGATATTTTGTAAAAAATAAAATATATATTTGAAATCAGAAAGTGGCCTTTATATTTACATATTTTATTAAATATTATATTAATTTTTAGTTTATCCGCTTCTTCTACTTCGTTGGATATCATCCATGTAGCTATTGGTATTTTAGAAATAGCTGTTTGGAACAAGAATGGTGTGTTGCCATCAAACCAGTCTTATAGATTTTTCTCCATCATGATACGGACATAATATTCAGACATAAATTGTTTTGAAGAATGTGAGTAATGAATCCAGATTATAATCTTCCAACAGCTCTCTCAGCTGAGGAACTTTGCTTTTCACATTGACACCTTTCAATCTGTTCCGGTCAATAAACAAATCTGCTATTACATCTGAAAACAATCCATAAGTATCTTTGTTCAATTTACATAATTATAAAATATATTACAAAGCAACTATGCTTTATAAAAAAACTATACCATATCTGGGTTTACATACCCATTCTAAAGTAAAAAGAAGTGACACTAATTTTATTGTTTTAAACTAAGAATCCATTACTTATGTGCACGTGCATGGATTTACTGCTGACAGTATGTATTATCGTGGAAATAACAAGAAAATGTACGTGTAAACACGTATTGTCATACAAGTTGCAAGATTGCATGCATGAATCAAAAAAGTTCGGAAGCTTCTGAATTTTTATGCGACAGTTTGGATTTTTTCAATCTGCGCCTACGCAGTAGAACGATAGTGGCAAACCTGCCGGCAAAAAAACGAACTACGCCACGGAGAGACTCATTTTGAGGTTAACCGATTTTACAACCTGTCAAATAGTACCATAAAATGACAATAAATACCCTTGAAGAATGAGATTGGAGAGACAGTCAGTACTTTTACATGTCAACAGTTATTGTCACGATAGTTTAAAATACACACTATTGCTGCCAGTAAATCCATGCACGTGTACAGGCACTATTACCTTGTAACTGCGACAGGCTCGGTTGTTTATTTTCTTTTGATGAAGCCGGTGGCCTGCGTAGAGCATCTGCATATTCCTTGCAAAGCTTGTCATCTAGCATCATGTCTGTGCTGTTGATTTCAAGTTCTCTAAAAAATAGTTTATGTAGCATTAATAACTTTGAATATAGTTTACCCAAATCTTGCTATACAATTTTAAAAATATATCACCTCAAAGCGTCTAGAAGCTTAGTTTCTTTGATTTGATGGGCGGATTCTTCAATTTTGGGATGCAATTTCTTTATTGTACTAATTATTGTTTCATCATTAACGTCTGAAATGATAATAGCTTTTTATAAAATCATGTGTATGCATATTAGAAAATAATCAATTATTACAATATGTTGAAGACTTACTACATGAAATGTCCAATCGAACTTTCTTTTTTGTAGCCTCAAGTGACAAAAAATCCTTAACAATCGATATTGTTGTCACATTATCGGATTTGAAATCTGCTTCTCCTTTCCTGATTAATCATTAAACAAGATTAAAGTCACCAATATATAATTAGCTCAGTAGTGTCCAACATTTTGTAAATATCACTAATTTGTGTGAAATGTTTGACCTTTTTCCTTGAAGTATTGAATATTAGAATTGTTGGAATACCCATTTTTTTAAAAGGTTTGGTTTTGGTTCCGTTCCAGTGGAAAAATCAAATTGAATTTGGTTCCATCAAAATATTCAAAACTAAACTTAAAAATCAACATGCTTACCCACTTACACCTATATTTTATTTTGATTTATAAATAATTATCACAAAAAGTAGGTGTATATACTATTATGTCAAGATATCTTTACTAGGTGGAGCATATGGTTACCACAATTTATAGGTTTTCAACTACATTAGTAAAAAAAACTTTTTGAAACGTGTCAGAATGTATAATACATTAATTAATATAGTTTTTTAGAATAAATGGTTTAACTAAGTTCCAGCATGAGTGACAGATGACCAGAAATAATAGGACATTTTTAAGGGATTCCGGTTTAGGGTTCTCAAGATTTGAAGTCACTGTTTCGATTCCAGTTCTATTTCCAACTCTGGTGAATATAGATGAATAATGTATCATATCTATTATATACAGAGTAAATGTTTTCTGCCTTACTGATATGAGCAATACAAGATAGTATCGGTGATAACTGATCGGAGAACCAGGGGATCATTAGAAGTGGGTGCTCGTGATGGAATATCTGGCAAGAGGCGAGCCAGCCAAGCGTGTAGTTCTGCTCGGCTAAATGCTCCCTTTACTGACAGTGTGTTGTATTCTCTGAAAATTATTTCATTTTAAATTGACATTCTCATTATTGTACTACATAATATTATTCCAACATAACATGTGGAGTGATTTATTAGTGAGGTGACGATATTATATAATATATTTTGTAACGATTTTTTTTATTTAACGAATAATTCACAAAATTTGAGAATTGAACAATCAAAACTCTGATTTACAAAATTCATATGTATTCGTAGGAAATACATAATATTATCTTAAACTTTACGTGTGTAATGTGTGTATACTTAAAAATTCATGTATTTTTATTTTTCAGTTTTCCATACATTCTATTAATCCGGCACCGTCGGATTTTATATAGTGCCGGATTAGTGAGACTCTACTGCAGGGGCGGGCAAACTTTTTGGATGGAGGGCCAAATTCAAGAATTCAAAATGAGCGGCGGGCCGCAAGTAAAATACCATTTTTAGATATACACTATTTATTATCACGAAAAATAAACATTACAAAAAAATTAATGAGAAGAATGAAAGTGTTGTAAATTTTTTCAAATTCAGGTGTTAATTTTGTGGTCGATATTTTAAAAACTGCTTGTAAATGGGTATCGGAGATATTTGATCGTAAAGAATTTTTATTGAGGATCATGATCGAAAATGTTTGTTCACATATATAGGTTGATCCAAAAACAACGAACATTTTTCTTGCATAATCTTTAAGTTGTTCGAATTTGTCTGAATTAAGGGCATTGTAAAATTTGGATATATCTTCACGACGATGCAATTCTCTTAAATCAGTGTCACACTGCAGACCAATAATCTCAAGTTGTAGCTCTGTCAGTACACTATCAATATCTATTGAAAATGGATCGCGTACTGTTGCTAAACTTGTCTCAGTTTTTCGGAAGTCACCAAATCTTTGTAAAAAATCGTCATTCAGAGCTTTAATAATTTTACCATATTCATCAAATTTATATTCTGGTATATTCAGCAACTTCAAAGTTGGAAAGTGGTCCACGTTCTTATTCGATATTTGTCGAAGGAACAACTTGAGTTTTAATTGAAATCCATTCAAACTCTTCACCATATCGTGGGCATATATTTTTTTTCCTTGCAACGCAGAGTTAAAAGTATTTAAATGTGTCACGATGTTCAACATAGAAAATAGTGGTTACATAGTGTGAGACGAGACGCAAGGAAGACGTACTGAGATAATACATTAACGAAACAACAAATTCTTCAAATTTTTCAATATTTTTTAAAAAATATATAAAAAAAGTTATTCGTAATCAGAAGTACAATTAATGATGGCGGGCCGCAAAAAAACCCGGCGGGCCACATGCGGCCCGCGGGCCGCAGTTTGCCCTCCCCTGCTCTACTGTATTATTTATTTCGGTAAGTACTCAAAGAAACAGTTCAGTTACTGACCTATCGCTGTCTATATCTTGTATTGAAACATGCCAAGAGAGGGGAGGGATGTGATAAATAAGAAGTTGGCTACATTTGGGCTGCAGGAGCGGTGTTACATATATGCGCAAGTCTCCTGCTGCCGATAGACCTTCTTTAGTAGCTCCAACTCTCATTTCCAATCTCTGAGTATTAGCTTGGCATCTGTATGTAGCCAAAAGACTGTTGCTATTCTGAAAAGATTTAATAATAGTCTAATTAATATAACTGTCTAAAAAGTTTTGTACTTATTCCATTCGAATTCCTTTTAAAGACACGGATTTCGCCTTCTGGCATCTTCAGGCACGATGCATGTTCAACTATGGTAAACACACAACTGTTACAGATTATAGTACTTTCTACTCATACCAGTGGCGAAGGGTGGTGGTAGGCAGTTAGGATCCGACATAAACTTTGTCAGTCATACTTATTTGTTTTCGTTGAACTGAGAATACAAATTGCAGATGGTGCTGGTTATTTTTTTAAATTAAATTAAACCCTGCCTAAAGCAAACCATTATAGTGGAGATCTGATAAAAATAGTATACACTTTGTCAGTCACAATTAATTATTTTCATTGAATTAAGAGTACAAATTGCAGATGATGGTTAGTTTTTTTTAAATTCACGTTATCCATGCCTAAACCAAATCGTTATAGATAAACAACATTTTTCTATCTATGAAATATCTAAAATGAAGTATGATTTAATGCCACAATTTAGATATTTTCTATGCAGATGAATATTTTTTGTTTATTATCTATTAATCTATGGCTTGGTTTACATAGAAAGTCTTAATAGGTTGAGAAACATGGTAAGGTGTATCCAGCATAATATGGCGGACTAGCAAAATAGGGATTGATTATGCTTGGTTAATGCAGGGTTTAATTAAATTTTAAAAACTAGCCAATACTATCTGAAATTTGTAGTCTTAGTTCAATGAAAACAAATATGTATGACAGACAAATCTTAATGTGAACTATTTATGTTGGATCATAACACCCTACATCAAACCTTCGCCACTGGCTTATACATAATTTGTTAAATTGATTGTAAAATGGTATTATATGTAAGTATCGAATTGCTCAAGGATTGGAGAAACTTTGATGTTGAATTTTTTTATATTAAAATACTTTTTATAAGCTAAATAAACATTTTGTAGTTAATAAAAAAGCCATTAAAATTCTAATGGATTCAAGCTCTGTACTATTCCATTTAAGTCGTTTTTTGCGACCCGGGTTTCGCCTTTCGGCATCTTCAGGCGTCGTGTACACTCACCAAAGGCAAACACACACTGACAACGAACACCCTTAACTCTACCTTATATAGTAAAACAATACAATAAAGTAGGTAAAAACTCCATTACCTACCTATTTAGTCAGAAATTACAACAAAAAGTACAATAAACAAATTATGAATAGCTGAAGTGTCAGTAAAAAACCCAATTAGTAAAAACCCTATCTTATTAATAACAATACACTGGACAGCATATTATTATAATAAATCGTCAAACCGAATAATAGGTCAAAATTCTTTATAACAATAAAAAATACTACACTCAAGAGGTGTAAATCGTCAATTCTAAGAAAAATAATTAATCGAGTTAACTAATGAGATGTCTATAATAATACTACTTACAAGGTACCTACTTTTATTTTTATAACATTATTTTTTAACAAAAACAAAATTATACATATAAACACGCTTAATATAATATAATATATAACTCACCTAATATAATATATATATATATATATATTATACAATTATGCATACCTAAATCCTCATCCCTAAACTCTCATACAAATATATATAATCTCATACAAACATATATAAATTGTGTGTCAATACAATTGACCATAATATAGTCTCATATGTAAAACATCATATAGGATATAACAAAGGGCTACTAGGAAAGCTGAGTTGATCGTTCAATATAGGTAAGCTCTGCAACTGTGCTCTATTTATTTCTAATATTTCTTGGTAGAATAATTTATAATCACCCGTATGACTGTGAAGTAGTTTTGCACCCTTTTCAATGTCAAACGTGTGTTTTTCATTTAATAAGTGGTTAGCAAACGTTGAAGTATCCTTCTCCAATCTTTGGGCTGCTAAATGTTCTGAAATTCTAATATTTAGGCTCCTCGTAGTTTTCCCAATGTAAAATTTAGGACAGTTGTTACAGTCTAATTTGTAAATACCGGATTTATTTTTAATCTCTATGGAGTCTTTATTATTTATTAAAGACTCCCAAAACATCCTTCTTTAATAAATAATAAAGACTCCATAGAGATTAAAAATAAATCCGGTATTTACAAATTAGACTGTAACAACTGTCCTAAATTTTACATTGGGAAAACTACGAGGAGCCTAAATATTAGAATTTCAGAACATTTAGCAGCCCAAAGATTGGAGAAGGATACTTCAACGTTTGCTAACCACTTATTAAATGAAAAACACACGTTTGACATTGAAAAGGGTGCAAAACTACTTCACAGTCATACGGGTGATTATAAATTATTCTACCAAGAAATATTAGAAATAAATAGAGCACAGTTGCAGAGCTTACCTATATTGAACGATCAACTCAGCTTTCCTAGTAGCCCTTTGTTATATCCTATATGATGTTTTACATATGAGACTATATTATGGTCAATTGTATTGACACACAATTTATATATGTTTGTATGAGATTATATATATTTGTATGAGAGTTTAGGGATGAGGATTTAGGTATGCATAATTGTATAATATATATATATATATATATTATATTAGGTGAGTTATATATTATATTATATTAAGCGTGTTTATATGTATAATTTTGTTTTTGTTAAAAAATAATGTTATAAAAATAAAAGTAGGTACCTTGTAAGTAGTATTATTATAGACATCTCATTAGTTAACTCGATTAATTATTTTTCTTAGAATTGACGATTTACACCTCTTGAGTGTAGTATTTTTTATTGTTATAAAGAATTTTGACCTATTATTAGGTTTGACGATTTATTATAATAATATGCTGTCCAGTGTATTGTTATTAATAAGATAGGGTTTTTACTAATTGGGTTTTTTACTGACACTTCAGCTATTCATAATTTGTTTATTGTACTTTTTGTTGTAATTTCTGACTAAATGGGTAGGTAATGGAGTTTTTACCTACTTTATTGTATTGTTTTACTATATGTAGAGTTAAGGGTGTTCGTTGTCAGTGTGTGTTTGCCTTTGGTGAGTGTACACGACGCCTGAAGATGCCGAAAGGCGAAACCCGGGTCGCAAAAAACGACTTAAATGGAATAGTACAGAGCTTGAATCCATTAGAATTTAAATTCAAATTCCATCAAGTACCTTCGGTCGAAAGTATTAAAAAGTCATTAAATACCGACACTCTAAAACCCTTATTTTATTGTTGATATTTTCAATTGTAAACGTTTTTACATCTGTTTATCTGAAAAAATTAGAGAGTTTTTTAATTTTTTATGGTCGGCTATCTTCTATTTACCGCTTTTCGTAGGCCTCTTCACCTTTATGACCTTCACCTGGAAGAACTTAGGGTGTCTCTATCATCCCTTGGATAAAATATAATATTCAATGCTTTATTATGTAGTTATTTATACCTGAGGATCACATGCTCGTGTAAGGAGTGCAGTATTAGGGGCTGCATCAAGTAATTGCAGTGGCGCTGAACTCTGAAGAAGGAGTGTGTCTAATGGAGCACCCAATGACACGCAAACACGTCTTGCACCATCACCCTCTACAGGACCCCACTGAAATAAAAAAGTTTGCATTACCGTTTTCTTTTTTCTTCAATGTAATAATGGTTTAATTTGATCAAGTCATTTAATATTGTAAAATGATTTGCTTACTTCTTCGCTGATCTGAAGTGCTGGTATTGCTGACAATCCTTGAGATAACGGTTGAGTGGCAGTTCTATAGCGTGTTCTTTCCTTTTCAACTCTCACTTCTAGCTCATCTACTTCGCTTCTAGTATTACGAAGAAAAAATAATATTACTTATATTTACAAATTTTATTCCAGCTAAGGTTAAAATTACATTGTAGTAGCTTACAATAATTATTGTATTATCTATTGCAATGTAATGTACTGCCCACTGTGGAGTAGTGCCAGAGCATCAGTTTTTAAATCTGAAGGTTATACTTTCAAATCTTGAATCTGACAAATAGGTACATATTGAAAATACAAGAATAATTATTTGAATGGATAATAAGCATTATTTTTTCATTGGCTCTACAAACCAATGTGTTAATTTGGTAATTTTATAAGTATTGTGATATTAGGAAAAATAATATGCATAATTAGACAATGGCTAACGAAATTATTGTAAAAAGTGCTACTAAATGTCATTTTTTATGTTTTTGTAATAATTTGGTAAGTATCATAAACAAATTAAAATAGGATAGATTTTACCTGTTTTTGTCTAACAGGATACTGGGATCGAAAATTTTAATTGGAATTGCAATCCCTAGTGTGTGACCTGTATAATGTACAAACTTGAGGGTTTGAAGTCTCGCAGCAGCTGTAGCCGGAGAAATGGAAGGAGACAATCCAAAGAGACGACCCGTGCGTGTCGCTGAAACAATTCCTCCACTCCAGCCCCATATTGACGTTACACTTTCACCGCATCTCTACAATAACAAATTAATACAGTTACCGTACCGTATATTCATTTTTATTTTTTGTTAACCGTGTTTGATCCAGAGATGATCATAATGGGCCTTCATGGAGTGAAGGTTGTATTAACAGAGTTTTGATTTACGAGAAATGGGTGGTGGGGGGGGGGGGGGGGTGTTATGCCCACAATAGCCGAAGACTTTATAATACATTCGTTATACCAATTAATATTCAATAATGTTGGAATAATACACACGTGTGAAAATAGAATTTGCGCCGTGTTCTGGGGTTCTTCGGGCTGTAGTCGGTACACCTGGACGAGTCCATCCGAGCGAGCCAAAAGAAATAGAGGAGCGCTTCCTGCCGATGAACCGCTCTCCCACCAGCCCATTGCTGTCACCCCCGCGGCACATTCTATGCCGGTAAAATCTTGGATCAGTATACTGCCGTGCTCTCTGAAAGGTAATGTCAACTAATTCAATACACAATTAACATACATGTACAGTGAAACCCCGATTCTACGATTTTCAAGGGACCCTAGAAAAAAAACGATAAATGCGAGATATACAAAAAAATTAATTAAACTAATTTTCTCCTGTATTTTTTCGATGTCGTCTCAGTTTCTCAGCTAGAGTTCTAGTTTTCTTCATGGGGGGCATTTTTTGTTGCGACTTTTCGTGATAAATTTTGCGAAAAATTTGTGATACGAGATGCGAGGCAAGCCTGAGCGTCGACCAAACCTGTGCAAACAAAGCGACGCGACTGAAAGGTCTGTAATAGTCCGTAATCATAAACAATTCTACGAAAGCGAAATGAAAAATATTCAACAAGAACGGTCAATCGGGATAATATTTGTGACGGGACCATAATATTTAGACGATAGATCGAGGAAAACGATAAATCGGGGAACGGTTAATGCGGGATGATTTAACATTGTTCTTATGGGTGTTTGGCGGGACTTTCAAAAATGAATGATCCGTGCGGGAAAACGATTTATGCGAGAATCGGGGTTCCACTGTATGAGGATTTTTTTTTCCAAATACATACCGATATGCTCACATTTGTAATGATCATCATTTTTGTGTTTCAAGCTTAAACGATTAACGTTCGATTGTTTTCCATTGTATGAATTGTATTTTAAACTTAGAACATAATGCCCATTTTTATCCAATATTTCAATAGAATTACATAGATATATCGGCATTTTCTTAGTTTTTTTAGGCATCTTTTAGTTGTATCAATTTCAAGTCATTAACTTTTTGAACAATTTTTTACTTACATTTTGTGGGTTTTGGAAATTTGAGATTATTGCTAATTGTGTGAAATTACATAGATATTAAAGAATAGTTTCATATCCTTTTTTAGATGATAGATAGATAATATACTTAGTGGATATTATTGGTGTTTGGAAATACAGAGCTTGTTCTGAAGTAATTATTTATTGTTAGAAAATATGAAAATTGTACTTGTCCAGTGAAATCGAATGCAAAGATCCACTGTCTGCGCCGCAAAGTAAATATGGCGGAGGACGAGGTTGCAGAGGTCCGCAAAGGACTCGTGGTCCGGCGGGAAGTCGCCCGGTGGCCAGTGCGCGACCCCTCTCGATAGCTCGCACCGCACCTCCACCACACGACACCACCCCTACCAAACGACTGCTCTGCAAAAAAAATATTACACTTTTATTCCATTTCCTTCCTGATGTAGTGCCTGTTCCGTGCCAGAGTAAGAGCTGATACTCCGCATTCCAAAAATGTCCAAAGTATACATCATTTCATTAGTGATAGTATGAAGGGGGTACATTTCAAAAAATTATGCACAATAATTTATTATTAATTTTATAAGGCGGCGGGGATCAAAAATCTAGCATTTGCCATTGACTTCCGCATTTACCCTGCAGACAGCAGACTTTCCGGGTACATCCTTTATACCCAGATATTCCGCACTTTGCAGTAGCCTGCGGCTATAACACAGGTGCTCACCTACGAGTTGTTGCAACCGGTCGCATCCACAAGTGGTTATTGCATGCGTGTGACCTGACAGTTATAATTATTAGGAATATTATTAGCGTCTGTTCTATGTCATCTTTAAGTAGAATTGAATTCATTTTCAGTTAATTTTGTTTTGTATGAAAAGTTATTTCGACACCATTATTGGTTGCTAGGGGTTTCGGGTCCTAGCAACTAAATTATTAATATATACGAGTGTTACTATGGAAATCAATATGACATGTCAAAATGACATTTCAGTATTATTTTCTATCAAGTACAAATTTTTTTGATCATTTAAGCTAGTCAAGACAAGTTTATATGATTCATCAGAAAATTTAAAAACGTTGTATATAAAAAGTTCTTTTTATCTTGTAATTATTACATTCTCCTCCTTGGGTTACCCCCAATATTAATTCCTGAGTGCGCCACTGGTGTCTTCCACTGATACGGGCATTGTGTGGCGTAGAATTCAGCAGTAAGTGAAATCTATCTACCCACATAATATTATTTATTAGAAACATTTTTGAAAACCTTATGTACAATCTTACATTAGGTAATTGAATTGCTGCCAAATCAATTATTGTATCTCCGCACAAGTAACTGCCGACTTCCTTACAGTCTCTATAGTGAGTCACGCAGTGAGTACCAGCTACTAAAAGATCAGCTTCGTGCACCCACCTAAAAATTGCAAATTAAAATGTATTTATGGGATAACACGTCATTTTAATGATAGGTAGTAAAACAGAATATCAATTAATAATTTAATTGCATAAATAATATTATATTCATTATGGAAAATGATCTCACATAGCGATTATTTGTTCTGCTAAATTGGTTTCCAGAGAAAGAAATAATTTTCCCTTTTTTGTATATCCACGAACTTCTGTGCCAGACGATACAAATATTTTGTCAGTCAATCCGCCTGCAAGAATTTTTACCAATTAATAATTAATAACAGGTTGATAATAGAAATAGCTTTTTAATATGCTATTATTTATATATTTATTTATAAAAACACCAACCTTGGGCTGAGCCTCCAAGATGAACCGATGTAATCGGTTCACCGGGTAATGTTTTAAAATTGAGTTGAATTTCGTCATTTTTAAATGAACACACTTGCAGGACTCCGTCTTGATCTCCAGTTACAACCTGATTATGAATATTTTTTAAGAAGGATAAAGAAATTAATTTGTAATCATGTGTACAATTATTATATCATGGTATAATAATTAGAAAAATTATGAGAGTACCAACTTTGAGACCTGATTTTGTTCCAGTGGACGGTAAAAGTTTTAGGGTATTGGGTAATGTTAACCCGATTACCGTATAGTCAGTGTAAGATAAATCTAAATCCATAATGATACTATTTTAAGAAATATGAACATAGTTTACTGAGGAAGTCAGAATCTTTCATTTAATTTCTTACTAATCAATAAGAGTCATAGCAACCATAGGACACAACACAATACCTACTTATACAAGAGTATTTTACTATTATATCATTGCCAGATTTTATAGAATACAATAATATTTGGATTATCCTTATGTACCTAATACTTGAATGAAATTGATATTCAATAAAAAAATAATTTATAGGCAAGGTGACCTCTTTGTTTATAGGCCTTTTCTTTTTTCGAATAGGTAAATAGTTTTATCTATGAATTTGTCCGCGACCACCATAGGTAGGTACTTTCCAGAACAGAAAGAGATGTAGATAGTTTGAAACTCTGTTCATTAAAAATATACCGAGGTAGTATCAGAATATGTTTGTACAATACATTTATTTTCTATTTATTATCAGCTATTGTTTATTCGCAAAGAGATTGAAGACTGGGAGGAGTCCAACTCTTTGGTTATTCATATTTATGTCATTAAAATACCACCATTGTATTTATTTTTAATAAAAATACCCGAAAATTAATATTTTCACGCCAAATAATTTTAGTTGTATTTTACGAACTGTTATTTAGACAATATAATTATTTTTGTAATAAAAAATATTTTAATGTAGTGTGTCGCCAGTGTAAAAAAATACATCAGAAAAATGGCAACGATAGCAATTGTTGTCAAATTTTAACGCTAGCTGTCGCCACATTTTCTGTTTCTTTCCAATCCGTTCACTGTCAAAGGTACGCGTGGTGTATGTTTTATCTGTTTTAATCCTGTTAATTTAATGGATAATTATGCTTTTTCATCCATCCAGCTCCTAGATATATTCCCCAAGAATGTGCGAACGCTGTGATTTTTTGTCCGACATAGTTGTTTCGCGATGAACGGGGTTTCGACCCGTGTTGATGGATCTGTCACTGGTCGCGAGTACTTACACGATAATATTTCTGAATTAATTTTATATTTTAGCTGACATGGCCAAAACAAAAGGCGAGAAGAAGGGCAAATCTGCCATCAATGAAGTCGTCACAAGGGAATATACCGTGAACCTTCATAAAAGGCTACATGGAGTCGGCCTCAAGAAAAGGGCGCCCAGAGCCATCAAGGAAATCAGGAAGTTCGCCGAAAAGCAGATGGGTACCCCCGATGTTCGAGTTGACACAAGACTAAACAAATTCTTATGGTCTAAGGGAATCAGGTACGAATTCTTTGTTGCTGTCAAATTGGTCCAACTTTAACATAACCTTACATTGGCTAATAGCCCTTTGCCCCTTGTTTTTTTTCGGACCACTGAAAATAATTACTGACGTCACGCAATAGGTGAATTTAATACATTGACCATCAACGGAAAGTCAATATTTCATTATGTCAAACAATAACAATTCAAATCGAAAGATGTATAATTGAAAGATTATATACTTAACCATAGACATTTTTATTATCAGATTCTTGGTTCAGTGAAAACTTCTTGTGTCCGTGAAAAGTGAATTGAGTGATTAATTATGCAAAGTTTCATAGTTGAGATGCATGGAACAAGTATCAGTGATCAACCATACATTTATTCTTCTAATACTCAATATTATTTGTAGTGAGAATACGGTGAGAAAAATATTTGAAACATTTCACCGATGTTCATAAGCGACAAGTGTGAACATCGAAAAGAGTTTTAATTGTGTTTGTTTGGTCAGAAATGCAGTAGGATGTAATACCTCGTTTTAACGTATATGGATTTACTGTGAAGCGGTACGCACTGTCGCTACCGTAATAATAAAATGCAAGTGGAATAACGGGTACTATACGTTTATTCTGGATACAGCGGCAAACACATTTTGAAAATAGCCGATATACTGGATTTTTTGTTAGTTTGGGTTAGTTTAGGTTATCCTAACAAATAATCCAGTATATCGGCTATTTTCAAAATTTGTTTGCCGCAGTATCCAGGATAACTGTATAGTACCGAAAAACGTATTATAGTGAAAGTTGCAAGACTGCATGCATGTATCAAAAAGGGGTAATTATGCTGCAGATGTCTGGATGAGCTTTCATAATTTTTTTTTTTGTGAAAACAGTATTCCATGTAGACAATTATACTAAATACTTTTTTCTGTTGACGCAGATGCTTTTCGATCCAATAATTGTTTATTTAAAATTTGAAATTTTCATACATATTGATGCATCATTATCATACACTAAGATTATATTAGGTTGGTGTAGGTTAGGTTAGGTTGGGTTTGGTCTAAAAAGAAAGTTATAAAAAACTCATGCGGGCATCTACGGCATGGCACATTTACCCAAAAATGTTTAGTGGCTTCTGAATTTACGTGATAAGTCATGCATGCACAAACCAATTAAACTGCGCACTGTAGAAAACATGCACATAACACCGACCAATGTGTCTTGCTGGTACTTGAAAATGAGATTGGTGCAACAATTGGCATTTTTGTGTGTTTATCGTCATGGTTTAATGTACAAGCTATCGATTGCTGGTAATAAATTCGTGCACGTGTACAGGCGCTATGATTATGATATGGCTAAATTATACTTTTGTAGCCACATATGACCAATTTAAAATTAAATCAAATCATAGTGGAATAAGTGTCGGAAAATTTGGTAAAGGTACAGACCAAAATCTTCAAAGAGATGTAGTGTTTACTTAGTGATAATTCATAATAAATTTAACAGTTGGTTTCCACCACAATATAGGTACATATTTTTTTAATCGAACACTAGTTTCGTTTAAATATCAAATATTATTTTCAGAGTTTACTACATAAATGAAATAATTTATATATGAGTAAAACCTCGTTTTCGCAAAAATTACGAATTACGGCGAATTTTGAATTATCCGTGTTCTTATTAACGAGGTTCTACTGTATATTGTGTTCAATATAGTAAATGAATATGGAAGCGAGAATACTTAGAACAGAAACATTACTCAAATCTCTTTGGATGGGCCGCCTGTGCACTCGTCTTCAGGTGTATAAACAGTTACTAGTGTAGACGTTTATTAATATGATTGATTAAACTGAAATATTTTCTCTATTTGTTATAGAAATGTCCCCTTCAGAGTCCGCGTCCGTTTATCTCGCCGCCGAAATGATGACGAAGACTCCGCAAACAAACTGTTCACCCTTGTAACGTACGTCGCTGTACCCACTCTGAAGGGTCTGCAAACTGAGAATGTTGACGCCAGCCAAGAATGAAAATTATCTATAGTTTCTAATTAAATTTGGAAAAACAAACTCACTTGTTTTTATTTATTTATCCCTCATTTCAAATTTATTTCTTGAGACAATGTCACTATCAGGGAACTCTGAAATAATGGGTACTGCAATACCTAACGGGTGTGGAAAAGCAGGCAACCGATCTCGAGTGTGGAAAATACGGGGTAAACTTAAACATGTGTCAAAAATATGCGTCGAATACTGACAACTGTTTATGCAATGACACTCATTTAATATTGGTGTATTGAAGGTTACAACATACTATTGCATGTCCGTAATGTTCATTTTCGTAGGACACGCATTTAAAACCCTGCGTCAAAATGTACTGTATTGGAATATAGCCTAACAGAATTCTATTTATTAATCTGTTCTGTGGTCACTATAAAATGTAATATTTGGAATGAGCAGCTGCGTTTATAAAAAGAAAAGGGAAATTACCATTTTCACTGATTAGTGGAACATGTGGGCAGCTAAAGGGCTGTTGTGAGAAATGGTGGTGGACAAATTCGCCCACACACATTTAACTTGTCCAACATATAGTTTTTGCTAGGTTGGAATTCAATCATTATTGTGTTTTATTTTATGTGTACATCAAGTTAGCTCATCAAAATAGTTTAAATAAAAATGTTGATACAGCTTTGTGATAGTCGTATATATAATTATATTTAAAGTATATCCACAACAGATTAATATGATAGAAATGTAAAGCCAGGCTCTATAGACACAGATTTTGAAGCCGAATTTTATTTATGACTGATGACAGCCAAGCTCTAAAATGCTTGACGTATACAGCCTCAGAATAATGTCCTCAAATATCACCAATATTGAATGCATGCTTTGATTACATGACTCAAGCTCTGTACTATTCCATTTAAGTCGTTTCTCGCGACCCGGGTTTCGCCTTTCGGCATCTTCAGGCGTTGTGTACACTCACCAAAGGCAAACACACACTGACAACGAACAATCTTAACTCTACCTTATATAGTAAATCAATACAATAGAGTAGGTAAAAACTCCATTACCTACCTATCTAGTCAGAGGTTACAAAAAAGAAAAAATACAACAAACAATTTATGAATAGTTGAAGTATCAGTAAAAAACCTAATTAGTAAAAACCCTATCTTATTAATAACAATACACTGGATAGCATATTATTATAATAAATCGTCAAACCTAATAATAGGTCATTATTCTTTATAAACAATAAAAATATTACACTCAAGAGGTGTAAATCGTCAATTCTAAGAAAAATAATTAATGGAGTTAACTAATGAGATATTAGTCTTTAATAATACTCTTACATGGTACCTACTTTTATAGGATTATTTTTTAAAAAATATACATATAAACTCCCTTAATTATAATATATATAACTCACCTAATAATATATATGTATATAATACATACCTAAATCCTCATCCATACAAACATATATAAATTTTGTGTCAATGAGATTGACCATAATATAGTCTCATATGTAAAACATCATATGAAGCGTCTAGTTTCAAAAGCCCCTAAAACGACTTTTGACAGTTCTGAGAAAAAGTCATATCTATTGAATGCGTGAACTTTATGTATTTATTATTTGATTTATACACTATAAAGAGTATAATATTTAGTATCCCTTACTCACTCTTTGCATATTTTACTGAGAGAATTTATTAAAAATCAAATGATTTTCATTTTAGGGGACTTTGAAACTCAACTACCGTTTTAGGGGCCTTTGAAATTAACATGTATGATTTTAGGGGGTAATGCATGGGGGGCGCATGAGGAAATTGCAAAAGGCGTTGATACACCCGTTACAGGCGGGCTTCTCCCGGTGTAAAATAATCATTTAGTAGTCATAAGTCGAAACGTAACCCTGACCTCTAGAAACGGCATATCATGATTTTTTTTGTCACACCAGTAGTGATGCGGCCCACGTTACATTACAAATATATCGACTGTGGAAAGGAAAAGGGGCGTAAGCCTCAGTTTTTGCAAAGTGGGTTTTATTTGTTATTAGCAAAGTATTCAACTCAATACATGGTATGCCCAAAGGATTTAAGCTGCAAATGACGAATTATTATGAAAATTTAGCTTTTAGTTTTTAGAAATGAAGGGCGTGTGAATTTTACGTCCAGGAAAAGGGGCTCAAACCACGTTAATGACATTATAAGTCGTTTAAGCAATCTTTTGTGGTAAGGAAAAGGGCGGTAAGCAACTTAATCCGTAAATGTATGAGGATAATGGCAGTTTTACTAAACGCTGACCGCCGGCTGGCTCAGGTATGAACCATAATGAAGATTAAGCCACCTAATAGTTTCGCTCGCTCGTTTGACAGTCCAACACGTTTTTCGACACTCTCTCCATTAAAATTCATTTAAAGTATACTAATCCAGTGAAAATGGCAATAGAAAGAAGTTAAAATATTCTTAAAATGTGTGGTGTTAACATGGATGGAATAAACAACACAAAGAAAAATGGTAAGACCTTAAAATTACGCCTTGAAATTTTTATGCCGCACAAGTGAAGCGTCATCATTAATTCTCTGTAAATTGTTATAAAACATTATGTTACAACTTATATTGTGTCTTAATCATTGGTTAATGATCTCTTGTTCATATTAGATGATAAAATTAATAAAATATTTGCTATATTTACTTCAAACACCGCCGTGCGGTTTATAGGTTATGTGACATGTCAAACACAATTTTAAACTGAACTTGGTCCTATGTACGCTTATATTTACGATTAAAATCATTTTAATGGACAAAAATTATAATTATGCACCGTATTATTTATAGTAATAACATAAATCTCGAGTAAAATGCGTTTTGTTTTAATTTGTTGTCAATAGCCACTGATCAAAGTGACAAGTGATTGTCAAGAACCAAATACATCCGCAAATATTGGTTATTTGTTATAATTATTGTAAATAACTAAGATTAGCTTGAATCAATATACTATGTCTATCTATATATAATAAAATATTTGCTATATTTACTATTATCATTATTACTATTATGTAATGATTATGTGTCATTTATGGTTTAATAAAATACTTTTTTTCTGAAAATAATAAATTATGATTGTTCTAATTTTAAACATAATATAATTAAACCATAGGAAATGAAAAAATATTAAATAAACACCTAGTGAAACACTATAAAGAAATACATTCCCATGAATTTAATTAAAAATAAGTGTGAAAAAAGGCTATTTGCTGCGTAAGTCCACTGTATTTTATGAATACGACATTTGAAATTGGTAAGGAAAAAGGATGTTACCATCATTTTTATCGGTTTTTCTCTAATAACTTACGTAATTAATGTCAGATTGGGAAAATAATACACCAAATTATTAATCATTATGCACTTTAAGTCTGTGTATATTTTTTATTTTGATTTTGACAGAAAATCATTGAAAAAACGTTTTTTGCTCCTCCTGTAAAATTTGCTTTGTGTGGATTACGCCCTTTTTCCTTTTTACAGTCGATATGTATTTTGCCCGAAGAAAAATAGGTTGAGTACCATTGATCTACATGAAGATGGAAAGTCTAGTGCAAACCTTGGCAGAGTTAATTATTAGAGCCCTACCAGCATAAGAAGACCCGTGAGATGAAGCGGGGTGAGAGGAAAGACTTGCGAAAGGTGGGGGTAGTGATAGGTCCACTCATGTCCAGCGACACATTCCATTCAGTAAACACTTACCGCGAACAACTCCAATATTTTAACAATATCTCTTACAAAATGACTTCAAAGTCTGGAAAACCAATACCCGGACCTGCCAGGGAGATTGTTTTATAACGTTGCAAAATTTTGCGATGAAGAAGTAGAGATTAAGCAAGTCATTATCCCTTTGCAAAATTCAATTCTTAGACTGTCTTAGAGTGTCCATGATGACATGTGTACGGTCTTGCTATATATTTGAATGTTGCCATACGCTGATAAAATATACTCAATAATTTAAAATTTAGTTTGATATTTTTTAAAGAAAAAAATGAAGCTTTATTTTTATTTCTTGTAATAGTTTCAAAAAGACATTGATTTCTAAGTAGTGTTTGAAAATGTGTGCTTTAATATGACTATTGTATTTTGTATTAGTACCCACTCAGACCAACTATTCTATTTTTCTTGCGCAAATTATAATATCTACACTTATAACTACAAAAAGTACCTGCCTATATACACTTAATATCCATTCCTTTTATGTACGCTATTATGTTTTCATTGTTTTAGGAGTGTCAAATAAATAAGTAATTTTTATAAATATTATATACCTACCTACTTATTTCAATGCATATTATCATATACCTACCAAATTCATGTTTCGTATCAATAACAAAGACCGGCATACCAATTAAGTAAACAATAGGCCTTGCTGCCTTTTAAATCGCCTAAAATACTTCCAAACTGCCCAAAGTCCCAAACACATGGATGCCACATGGGGTTGTAAAATATAAATATTGTCTGGGGCGAAGCTCATACCTACTTAAATTCTTGGAAACAATTAGGTAAGTATATTTTTTTATGTAAGTGCTGTCTTAAATCTTTCGGACACATACATTTTTAAGGTGATGTAATGTTCTGAGTTTTTGAATGAGTTCATTCATCAATAATTAATAGTGCATTATACGTTCTATACCTACATATGATTTCGTTAAAATTCCATGTATTATAATTTAATTATTACACAAATGGACTTCTATAAAACTATTATTATTAGAAGCAAAGATTAATTATTTAACGAGGCAAAATATGTATTGAACCTGGCAATATTTTTCTTTCTTTTCCCCCCGCTTCATCTCGCGGGTCTTCTTATGCCGGTAGGGTTCTAGTGTATATCGAGGGTATACTGACAGAACGCATTATTTCAGTTTTTTCTGTTTTAAATGCCAAAATGTATACAATTTTACGCTCTACGTCCTGGGTAAAACGCACAAAGGTATAGGATATAATGGTGAGAAAATAGAAACATTATTAAATCATATTGTTATTTTTTTATTCTGATAGAAAACATGATAATGACCTAATGCGTTCTGCGTATACAAAATACAGGACTTGTAACATGTCGTATGTTGTGTTTGCTATAAAGGTTAGTCTTTATAATGTAGAAAAAATGTTTTTAAATCATAAAAAAATCTATGTGGGAGAACGCAAAAAAAAAAAAATTAAAGTCCTTTTTGCGATTATCTCAGAACTTGTTTTAATGAGATAATGCTTTCTGTCAGTATACCCTCGATATACAATAATTAAAGCTTTTTATTCTCATTCATGCAAAAAATGATATAATATTAACCTATTGGACCCAATCGGCACTGCTGTTGCAGGACCATATCCTGAAGCGGACCCCCAGTCCAAGATGTTTGGCGGGCCCCCTACCTATTGCTAAGGTTAAGAGCCGTGTAATGTGCTACAATAGTGATCCCCAAATGGTATTCTGCGGAAATGCAGGCTTCTGGCATTTTTAAATAAATCAACTTAAATTGTCAGCACCTATCATATTATGAAGCGATGATCGCGACCACCTTTTGTGATAGCCAAGTAACATGCGACCTTTCGCCGTATTGGATAAATAGTCGTTTTATTAGCCAGGAAGTACACTAAAAATAATTATAAAATAAAATTCTATTCGTGAAATAGCGCCACAGGCGACTTTTTTACTATTAGCGCGAATTTGTAATGTGTGTTTATCTTGCTTAATCGACCCGCCACGCCGGGCCCCCAGGCTCTAGCCCTGTCAGCCCTGCCCCCCCTTTGTGGGGGCCATGTGCAGGACAGTGAAAATCAACCAACTTTAATCATATTTTGATTTTTTTTAAAAGTTGAAACTACTAAATAGGTGTCGCTATCATTTTGTGATGTTAGTTATATACAGTCCGATATATTTTTTAAGAATTATTTGATTTATAAAATCGATTTTTATTGAAATTTGTCAAAATAATGATCGGTTTGGTAGGTATGAGGTCTTTCAGAGAGTAAAAACATAATAGCCCCTCCATCGTCTAAATATCTTGAAGAGTATTATATTTAGCTCCAGTTTTAATATATTATCTTTCTTTCATTATTATTTACTAGAAGGTTAAAAACGCCAAAAAACTATTTGACATGTTTTTTGATTCCACTGATGCACAAAATTAATTTAAATTAAAAAAAATAATAGAAGAATTCAATACCTATAAATATTTATTTGAATAAATGAGTTGTATCAATTTTAGTAATCAGTGTGTCTTTTTAAGTGATTGAAAATTCACCCTGTCTGGGTATGCATTAGTAATGAGACATTTAGTGGGAAAATGAAACAAATATTCAATAAAAACAAGTTTTATAATAATATAGTAAACACTCGACCATAATTATAAAAAAAGGCAAGAAAATAATTAAGTATTCTTTACTTAAATAATGGTACGTAATATTCTATACATAATGTTGCATGCCTGTGAGTTTTAAATGATAAATAATTAATATTTATAACAATTAATAAAATTCTGATACATTTTCGATACTTCGAATTGCATTTAAAAGTATTTTAATTTAGAAAATTGAAGCGATAACATTGTGACTATTTTAAAATGGTTTCCACTATCTGCACTTGATTAGTAGATACAAGAGCTATAAAATATTGGCCATCTCGTGATATTATGTTCATCAGATTGGATATGTGGGGAATGGAAGCGTAATGCATAAACTCCAATTGGAATCCTGCGATGCCAGCATCAACATAGACGGCGAGACGTGATTGTGAATCCAAAATGTATAATATTAGTTGCTTTCCTGGTAGAACAATCAGCTGCAATTTTTCTGCACCGTCTAAACCGAATAGTTGTTGGTGCATGTCGAATCTTTGTACATCGCTGTTGAATCTAAAATTCAAATTTTATTTATTTTTACATAAAATGAACATTACAAATTATTAATTTAAGACGAGAAAGAAGTATTTAAGAAATATTAAAACAGTATTACATAAAAAAGAGATAGACCAGTATTAAGTTATTAAGCAGTTGCAAAGTGTAAATACAAAAAATATTAATTAGATAAGTACACCGGATGAGTTAAGCAGTCCCTATTTTAAGAGTTTATAAAACAATGTCCACCTATCTCATCCTCACGTAGGTGGAGTATATCAATATCCGAAGCGATTTTATTAAACATGGTTAGTGCCCTCCCAATCGGCATCACTAATTCTGCATCTTGGGAGAACAAACAACGGATGCCCTCGATTCCTGACTTTTTGAAAGTGTGTTTTGATGAAGGTTGGAATTATACCTTATTAATGACTATTATGATCAACATCACATTTAAAAATCTTCAAAGCAAAACTGCTACTAAAATATTTAAATTTCAAGATGTGTATCAGAAATATAAGTACCTAGTAGAACAAATCTTGGACCGAGTGAGATTTGAATCACATCCTACGATTTACTAATTAAGCTACTGACTTCCAATACTATCTATGCCGATATTACCCAACAACTACACATCTAGGGTGTTTTAAAATCCTGTCAATAATGGCAACCAATTTTCAACAGAGAATTTTACATTCTTTAATTTAATTAAATATTGAAGTTAAACAGTCAAAAAAATTCGTCTGTACTGCGGCTGTGTGGGGCAGTGACTGTCTACCGCTAAAATCACAGGTTTGAGTCGTACGTCTGGCAAATTCATGTCTTCTATTTGTGTTTGATTCAGTATTGCAATCGTAATTATTATAGTATTTTACATTTTTCGGGTAATTAATTATGGTATTGTACTATAATATTCATAGTACGGTTGGCAACATCGGTTGGATCCAAAGCAAAGACCCAATGGGTTGGGCAAATGGCTATATCCATCCATTTATCATATAAGCAGCATATTACAACTTCCATGATGGATGCGGATGGGAACGAAGATGGTAATATACCTTTTTTACCTATGCATATTGAGAATACTGAATTCGAGAGAAATTATTGTATTCATGTGAGGATCACTCAGGATGGAGTAAATGGATTTCTCACAATTTGCGCTCAATTTCCATCAAAAGGAAAATAGATTAATTACTTGTAAATGGTGACGATATTCTGGTGTATTGCTGCCACAAAGTGGTGATAGTCCAATGTGGCTGCGGCAAAAGACGAGGCTCCAGGTAGAGACTGAAGGGTGGCCAGAGTGCCGCGCCCTGTTCCCACCCACCGGAGAACTTGTATGCTTTCTGAACTTGCGACCAGGACATGGACAATACCTGATATGTTCAGTACACCAATCTATAAAATATAAAGTAATTATCAGATTAAATTTATGAATTATTCTAGTGCTATCAAGTAAAGGTGAGTAATGGCGTGTGTATTTTAACAGTTATTTTAGCTTGAAAATTATTAAAGATCGTGATTAATAATGACGGACTTGCACGCAAGGTCCTACACGAGGACCTTGGTGGACAGTGTTGCATACCTCATTTCTTTGTGTGAAAAATCTTTTCATAATATACCTACATGGTATAGATTGCAACATATTTAAACGAAATGGAGTGTTGAAAACATAAGATGATTTTTTAAGTAAGCAGAGTGAAGGATTGACTGACAATAGTTATTAAAAATATAAACATCAATGTGCAATGCATCAACACAATCAACATGTTCAATATCAAAATGCAGAGAGGTAGATGTTTCTCAATGTTTTTTCTGTTTTTAAAACTGTGTTATTAAATGTTTTATTAAATTTGTAGATACCTCTGTACTGTTGTAAATAGGTATAGATTGATGCCATCGCAAATCATGAACACTGCTGTGCTTTTCATGACAATACAACTGGCATGGACCAAAGACAGATGAGACGAACATGCAATTCTGGTCTGTGGATTCTAGAGACACTGCAGTTGTAGTGACATTGCTATCAAATTGGTTATGAGATTGTTCATCAAACTGACGCAGTCCTTCATCAAATGGTATTAAAAGTATTCTGCGATAACCGTTGGGATCAGATATCTCGATGAAGAGAACTGTCCATCTTCCCAATGCGAACGAGAATAGTTTTGTAACAATTTCATAGTAAGCAAGTGGCTTTATACCTGAAATTCAAATACAAAATATCAATAAAAAGTTGTGTGAATATTCACATATTTCTCTACCATAGACCAGTGGTATATTATCTGGGATTACCCGAGTAAATGTATATTTTGGCAAATCAGACATAATATCACACACTGATGGCTATAGGGTCATAACCAATGTTCCCTGTAAGGTGAATGAAAGGATTGTCAGTATTGCAGTCCTCGAAACGGCCACGCTTCATGTTAAACTTGCTGCAGTCTAGTTATGCCACTTCTCAGATACGTTGATGATCCACACACACAAGAGAAAAATTAGAGGGAACGTTGGTCATAACTACAGATTACTAGCATGCAATTATCTTTTTTATTACAATTAACAATAATTGTCTTTTGATAACTATATAACCAGATCTCTAAATCACTTCCATCTTTTGATAAAATACTTAAATCAAAATTTTAGCCGAGGCCCGACAGTTGTCAATGTGCAATTATTTATTATGATGAGGAAATTTCAGATCCCACCTCGAAAGTTATGATAAATAATATATAATTAGTTGATACGCGTAATAATTATACAAATGAAAAATTTCCCGATAATGTTTGAGACTTTTTAACATAATAAATTCTTGGGTTTCGACCGCGTGTATTATGTACTTCCTTCTTTCCTCGAAACCTCTGATCGTAAAGATTGACACATTACTCTGAGCAACGTTTGCTCTTAGCTAATCGGATTCCTTTTGGCATTCTTAGGGCGATGTTTGCATTCATACACCTATGCTACACTTCATCATAACACATCTCTTGATAATGGCCTCTGCAATGAGCACGAAACGTCGAGGAAAGAAGGAAGAAGTACACGCGGTGGAATCCCAAGAATTTATTACGTTGAAAAATTACCCTGTTTAAATGAGTACACATTAAAATGAATGTCTTACCAAAATTCTGTTCAAAAACATGATGATATTTGTTCCATGAGTAGAATCTGATTTCTGATAATCCAGCTGGATTTTTAAAAGCAATTGCCATTTGTGTTTCTACAATATTTTCTGATGTTTGAGGTATAGAGGTGATGCACAGAATTTCTCCAGGTATTACATTAGATATCTTCAAATCAACTAATTTTCTTGCATGTCCTATTGAAATTAGAAATGTTTTAAACAAAAATAGATTGCAATAATAGTGCTGTTTCTAAATATAATCACAAGATAAATTCAATACATAATAAAATAGTGTATTAAAAAAAACTAATATGTATGCATAAAATTATTTAGCTTATTTGCATTTAAAATATTGTTATGTTCAAATTTTAGTAGATTTGCTGACGGATTATTAATATCTTTATTTTTAAATTTTTCTGACCATGTTTAATCCTAATAAGATCATAATATGGGCCTCCACAGGGTGGAGGTTTGTATTAACTGATTTTGTTTTTACAGGAAATAGACGTCTGTAACTTGCTCAACCTATTAGGTCCATACTCTGACTCATGCACAAATTGAAAAACAATATGTGTACTTGCCAGACCCAGGATTCGAACCTGGGACCCACAACGCTAAAGGCTGACGCGGACATCGTGGGACTGTTTAAATACCTTAAGCTTATTTTCACTATTTAAAATTTATAACTTGTGTAACTATACCAATTGCACACCAAAACTAAAATATTTATAGCCAAATCCGAAAACATATATGACAAAATAACTGTAAACAATACCATTATTTAGAACTTCTCGCGAGTGGAGAACTACAAGGTTCTAAGTGTTTGTCCTTGACGAAACAAAAGTAACAATGTGGCGGCTTAGAATACTACTTCATTGTTGAGTTTGTTTTTTCAAGGACGAACACTTAGAACCTTGTAGTATTAGGCTCGCGTTCTATAAAAAATAAAATGGCTAATAAAAAATATCAATAATTCACGAAAGATACATGTTTTCGTAATGTGAACAGTGAACAAATGAGAGCAATCTCCTCAATAGCATACATACTTTCAAAATTTGATGAGATCTGATAGGAATAGTTGATCAACTCGGTGTATTCTTTGTCGTAGTTTTTAAATTGCTGTGGATTTTTTAGAGACTTTGTCATGCTGCTGAAGTTCAATCCATTCACACTACCGTCCACAAAGAGATTATCAGAATACATCTGAGATTCCAATACTTTTGGACTTTGTATAATTACTTCGTTGTTTCTATTAATCTGAAAATATATCACATTGAATGTTATGGAATAATTAAATATAGCCGTCCAATGCTTTCAATAGTATACAATTCTATAAAAATAACTTACCAGTGATTTAAAAGTATCATATGCATTATAACTGTTCACATTTTTACTGATTTTTGCATTGCTGAAATAAGTAACATCCTTGGAACTGATTGTTTTTCTCCCAGTTACAATTTGGGGAATATTTCTGGTAAAAATATTTTCTTCAATAATTTTTTTCCCATTCACGTACCCTGAAACACTTTGGCATATTTTTTTATATATAGAAAAGTATATTTCAGTCGTATTACCAATATTATAATGATTAAAATGACTAACGGTAGTAGTATTATATAAATAATACATTATAATATTATATACTAGCTGCCATCCGGTACTGCTCTCTATCGAAGCAAATGTAGTATGTATGGGACTTGGTATTTGGTAGTGCATTTAATATAAAAGTAAAATATGTAATCACTATTATTAACTTTACTGACTGTAAATAAGTTACTAAATTTTATCTAGCCCACTCCACATGTAAATGATCAGAGCAAAGCTATATTTGTTCGTTTTGAAAATCTTCGGTCATCATTTATTAAGTAAAAATAATATAATTCAAAATTGTAATAAAGCATGATAAAAAATGTTGCATAAACATATACCTCTCTCAAAATACCCCTTATGATTTAAATATTATATTATCCACTAACTTATATTATGATCTGTAAGTTACATATGTATTATTATTATTATGAATAATAATTTCAATTTATTTCTTTATGTACTTTCTACATAATATCATAGACATTACAAATTATTAATTCAAGACCTGACGACATCTAGATAAAAAAACATATTATAACTGAAAATAGCGGAAACAAAATATAAAAATGTAGCGAACAGTGATGAGTCTACAAGATGAATCAAACGGACCCATTTTAAGAAATCATGAAACAGTGTTCATCTGAACTCACTCATGTTAGTGGAATATGTCAATATGTGAAGCAAGCAATTTTTTTGAACATAGGCATTGCCATTCCAATCAACATCACCAATGAATGGCAGGTTAGTGGGGAAATCAAAACTAATGTTCACGATTTCTTAGATAGATTAACACTAGTGAGAATGGTAGACTAATTACTAATAATTACACTATTCATAAGTCATAAAACTATATTGTATTACCTAATGTCGCTAGAACTGCAATGTTCAATGGTTTTTGTACCCCGTACAATGGAAGTGTGTAATGTAGTTTTATCAATTACATTTTTGAAATATTGTTCAATATTAACATTTTGTAGACTTCCTTTTGGCATTGAAAGGCTGTTAATTCTTGCTGCCTTTAATGTCATATGTTGTGTATTATGATTTTCACCGTTCAAATGAAACACGTCTGTTTCGAAATTCAAGTTGTTTACGGTTCCCTCCAATCGAAAGCTTTCTGAAATGTTAGTGTTAGACATATAGATTATGCTTACTAAATTATGTTTTAAACAACAACAAAAAAATGCTTCCGCGAAATCTTACCTCTAACAAAAATGGTATCAAAATCAATTTGTTTATAGATGGTTTGGTAGCCGTCAATTTGTAAGGTATTGTTGCAAAAGTGGTCAAATGCCAAGCCGTGCACGTGTTCACCCACTGTTGTTTCCTGATATACTTTTATTTTATCACAATTAATATGCGATATTTCTAATAAATTCACTATGTCCTGATTATCAGTAAGGCTTACAAAATTTTCAGAGAGACTGTTTAAATTCACGCCTCCAACAGATCCCTAAAAACATTAGAATACACATATTATATAAATTTCTTCAGCATTATTTTCTATACTGGCATAATTGTCATGAAATAGAAGTAAGATATTATTTTACTAATGTTTATAATTTATAATAAAACCTGAAGGTTTGGACCATGGAAATTGGAATTGGTATATACAGAAAATTTAACATTCTGCGTGTTGGCAACTTATGGTAAATATAATCAGAAGTGCTGGACATTTTGCTACGATTACTTACATACATGTATGTAATCCTAAATTACATATTATATAATGATTGTTCATTATATAATTTTTGAGACATTCGTGGTTGTTTGTTATTGTAATAGATTTTTGGGTTATCATCACGGGTTCCTTCTTCTTTTCTCGATCTTTCGGGCTTGTTGAAGTGTACTATTAGGTGTAGGAATGTGAATGCGTATTGAAAAGGGGTATGTTTAGCTGAGACCAAATGTTGCTCAGAGTCAAAAGGGTGTGATAGTGTTCTATGTCAGTTGCAACGACCAGATAGGAAATTGGATCTTGCAGAGAGTCTCCGACAGCCATGACGTTACTAAATGTAGTCCATTGTCCCTATTATTATGTTCAAAGTTCCTGTGAATTTCGATAGCCTCCTTTCTATATAAAAATCTAACACATTTATATTTTTATAATTTATAACTATGTTAATATTTTCAGAAAATTATTGAGCGCTCCGGTTTGTAAAATTTCCCATCGAGCGCTGTATGGTTTGCATTATGGAAGACAAATATATTCCTCATTTTAGCCATGGCAAACAAATCTCAAAGTTGGAGTGTAATGTTTGATACAAATCGATTTGCAATGCAAAATGATTATCAGCCTTTAGTTTGTAACCGTGTTTTCAGCTTCTTTTTTATGTTTAGGTTCCATCTTAACAGAAGAAGGTTTTCTTCAGTATTATTAATTGAATAAAAACTAATTAATCACCTGTACAGTTGCTATGTCTTCTAATGTTATTTTGGTTATGAAATTGTCTCCATACAGTACTGAAGGTTCATCCGATAGCCAAAGGTTTTTTATGAATTCATCAATAACAACATGGTTCAGCTTCGCTATATCAGGCTCCTTATAAAATTTCAGAGATCCTGAAAAACAATAATTTAATACTTATAAAGGTAAATCTCTGATTATGTCCAGATTTAGCATATTATAATATAGATCTTGACAGTGTACAGGCAGCTATAATAGCCTTTTTTCTGATGATTAGTCATCAGACATTCAATCAATCCTTATTTGGTGAAGAACATCACCATGATCCAAGCTCTTGATTCGAATACGCATTGATTTAAAAACAACACAATTTGCATATCTCAAGACAAAAACATTCTTTTAATAAATCTTCAGTAAATTGTATACATATTATATCTTGTAGATGCTGAAATGCAAAACCCAAGTTGTGAATAATCATCCATTATTATTATGGAAGTGTTCATTATTTTAAAGAGTTGTTATTTAACAATTCTTATATGTATAACCAAATGGTTATACATAGACTGGAACACAAAGAGATTAAGGGCGGACGTGCTCAGCGTGGGTCAAAATTGAGCTTTTTTTCTATTTTCAAAGCATGATCCTGGACATACCTTAAACGTTGTAGGTAATCTATTTATATAATTTTGAAGCCTTATTATCCTTTATATTTATTTTAAACATTTGATGACTGAATTAAGTATTTTTATTACATAAAATAGTATTATTTTAAACCTCTCGCTCTAATGTTTTAGAATATGTATAGTCATATTTCAGTACATAAATGTGCAGTGGTGTTAAAGATTTTTTACATTTATTAATTTTTTAACGCATTTATAAAACCATCAGTATTATTTATATCGACATTATTATAGTGAATTATTTACGATAAAAAATGATATTGATAATCTCTGTGATCCCAAATTTGACAAGAATTGGGCATTTTATTATTCAAAAAATGGGCAAGATTAACACATTTGAAGATAATTCTAAAGATACTCATTATAAGCTATGTCGACTATTCAAGTGTGATAAACATCCTACGAATAATGATTTCTTTATAATAATTATTGACCTAAGAATAAGGTAGAGTTTTTTTGAAATACGCCATTTCTTTTGGCATCCCCCAGTAAGTGATAATAAATATGACTATACATATTCTAAAACATTAGAGCGAGGGGAATGGGACGACTGGCCTCCGAACAATTGGACGCCGCACTGTCGTAGACACGTGTAGACGAGGTATTTTAATCAGTTTCTATCTACTACTTAGTAGTTTGAATTCATTTTACTCTTAACATAATGTATTCTTTATTGCGGATTGAGAATTACCATGCCTAAGGCTTTATATAAAATAAAAAACTCTTTTTTCGTTGGAACTTAAACATATGCACGATTAAATCATTGTTTACGTCTGCATATTTACATTCTCACCAACTATTAAATCGTAATAATCATTGAAATATAAATAATAATATTGAATATTTTTTTTTAAAGTACCTAACGTCTATTTATTTTTGAATTCCATGGCGTCCAGTTGTCCGGTGCCAAATCGTCCTAGACCCAGAGCGAGAGGTTTAAAAGAATACTATTTTATGTAATAAAAATACTTAATGCAGTCATGAAATGTTTAAAATACATATAAAGGATAATAAGGCTTCAAAATTATATAAATAGATTATCTACAACGTTTAAGGTATGTCCAGGATCATGCTTTGAAAATAGAACAAAAGCTGCATTTTAACCTACGCTGAGCATGTCCCCCCTTAAAGCAACGTCCAATCTCTTTGCTAGAATATTATTTTACAGGCAGCAAAAACAGTGTTTTAAAATCGGTTAGGCAAAAAATTGTAAATACAAATTAAGAGCACTTTATATCAAAATAAGAATATATATTTTTTTAAACCATGTATGCTACTAAGAAGACCATAAAATGGGCTTCCTCAGAGTGGAGGGTATATTAATAGGTTATTGGTTTTACGAGAAATGGATGTCAGCCACTTGCTTAACCTACTAGGTCCAGAGAATGGTTCAAACACATATTGAAAGATAATGTGTGAATTTGCCAGACCCGGGACCTACAACATTATAGGCCTGACGCGTAACCGCTCACCCATTGTGGGGCATCCTTTTTCAACACGTTTAACATTTATTTTGATTAAAAATTTTATACCATATCAAACATATTATTGTTTTTAATTTTTATATAGAGACAATCAACACAATTATTATGTTCCTTGTATAATATCTAATACAGATATTTTTTCCATTGGCTTTACATTCTGTTGTCGATCTTGGCCAGCTCACAAAGAGGGTTTTTAATAGATTATAACACTAAAATAATATTTATAATTTGCTTACCACCAATATACAGACCAAAAACAGGCATTTCTTCAGTTGATAAAATTATTTGGCAAAAATAAGGCAGGTTGACACCAGAAATATAATCAGCATACAAAGATTCAGAAATGTATAAATTCTTTTTCATTATCTTGTGACCAAGGACAGTCTGTTGATCACCGTTATATTTCCTGTTGACGATCAAATCTTGTGGCACTATTAAATTATTTAAAAATCCACCAAAATTTAAGGAATTGTAGATGCATACACCATTTTTATATTCTATATTTGTGAAAAATGCATACTGATCCAGCCAAACAATGTTTGAATACACATATGCCAGATCGTGATCATTTATTTTTCCTGTTTCTAAATATATTCCTTCATCACAAGCGATTTCAGTAAAATGCTGATTGCCGTGAAACATTTGTGAGTCATCGGTTAATAACCAGCTGTAACCGAAATCATTTTTAGAAATTCCTGCAATCGATACATCAAACGTTATATCCCGTATAGTGACATTTTTTTTAATGTACAGGGGCTCGTCAAATAATATTTCTTTATTCCAATTCTCTGATGATAGAAGTTTTTGTATATCGACACCAGAAATGCCGTACAAATCTAAAGTCTTAACAGTTAGCGGTTCTTGAAATACTATGTTGCCGTTTATTTCAGATGATTTGCTGAATGTCATAACTGTATCTCCAAAGAGGTCATTTAAATTGAATCCAGCTATCGATCCCGTGACTTCAATTTGTTCCGCGGAAAGTACTTCATGTATTGTGGCATCACCGATTATATTTACCTCGCCAGTGATCGCTAGATCGCGTGAGACTGTTAATAATGAATCAAATGGCTGCGTTCCGAATGATATATTTTGGCAGTTTAATCTGAAAAGAATTAACAAACTGCAAGTAAATCCATGCACGTGTACAGGCGCTATATAATTATAGCATATGTACTAAAATATAGTGTCATGTATATGTAAAAAATATAAATTTGAAAATCAAAAAAGTAGATACCAATTATAAAAAAACGGGGTACTAGCATGTCGTAAGTTTGGGAAACACTTTTTACAATATGAAGGGCACACGGCAAAAACAGGCTCATCGACAAAATGATAATAATTGTCTAGGAGAGCAAAAAGAAGAATGAAATCGTTATCAGTTGGAGAATGGGTTTGATATTAAGTCTTTCAGTGCTAAAGACGCGTAGTGCTTAAGTAACGATTAGCTGGCCATTAGATATAATTAGCATGATATTTAAATGTTGTAATTAATTAGTAATTATCTGGTCAGCAGTCAATGTGTTAAAGTAAACGAATTTATATGTTGATTTCTCATTTATTTTGAAATATAATAAAAGTGAAAAAAATAATAAAAACATATACTACGTTTTTGTACAGTTTCATACACAATGAGCTGATTCGCGACTTTCTTCTTCTTTCATTTATAAAGCAATGAAATCGATTTTGGTAGTTTTAATGATACCATTCTTGAGCACTTCCTCTTCCAATTGAACAAATTGGCATTTAAATCTCAAAAATGAAATAAATGCGATGAGTCTGTATTTGCCGTGTACCCTTTATAATATATTATCAACTTCACAAACATCATTAAATTTGATCTATAAAAATGGATGATACTGTCCAATTAGACTGAATTAGAACTGAATTCTGATTGAATTAGAATTGAACTGATTCTGAACAATTAGAATGTTTGTAAATAACTCCACATGTGTAGAGAATTAAACCAGCCAAGACTCCTGAAAGTCAGGTGTCTTATAGTAAGATTGGTGTTGTGAGCATGCATGGATTTAATTCTTGACTTATTTTCAAAACACAAATAACAATCAAGATTACCCTTTTGTAGTCAAATTAGCAAAAAACATTTTCCCTGTAATTTGCTGATCTCCGGAAATTTTCAGCGTATCCCCGTCTAAAAGTGTCGGATTGATTTCATTAAGGGTCTGTGTTATGGAGCAACTTCCTTGTATACTTAGACCGCCAAGAAAAGTTTTCCTTCCTGATACGGTTGACATACTATTTCCCTGACTGGATATCCACGACAAAGGATTGATGCCATTTATTGTGTCGCAATCAATATTTCTAACCTGTAAAAAGGAAAAATATAAAATTTAGAAGTATGTAGAATTTTTTTTTAGTTTTTAGTTAGTTTTGTTTAGTTGAGTTATACTTCTTTTGGCGCGGCTGGGAAATCAGATCAGAGTGTATTTTTGGCGTGTGACATTGATTCCAGATGATGGTCTCCCACAGGAGACCACCTCAAAGGGCGGACTGAACCATCAACTTTCCCAAAACATCACAGCCTACGTCCACTCTTCGCGGTTCTCGCAACCCCCGGCCGAGCGGAGTCTACCTCTACTGAAAATCTGAACTTCAAATTCGTCCGTGCTCCCGCCAAACCACAGAGACGCGGTATCACCGGCCTTCTTTACGCTTAAGCGGAGATGGCAGACCGTGATAATGTACGGTGTATGCTGTTGAGGCTGGTTTATTTTATCTTTGTTGCAGGGTATTGTCGTTAGGCGGTGGGTTGGTAATAGCGATTTGGCGGGCTGCAGACGTGGTGTCGCGGGCTGGGCTGCTGATTCTTGTTGCTTGAGATGCTGCTAGCTAGTCGGCATCCGAGGCGAGAGAGTCAGGGCTTGCGGCTTGCCGATGCGGTCTTTTTGGCGGGAGATGCTGGCTGGGCTGGAGATGCTTTTGCGTCCGAGGTGAGATGCTGACTGTTCGGCGTCCGATGCGAGAGAGTCAGGGCTTGCGGCTTGGCATGCTGCCGATGCGGTCTTTTTGGCTGGACATCTTGTGGCTTATCTATGCTTGGAATGCTAGCTGTTGCCTGTTTGGCGTCTGATGCGAGAGAGAGATTTTCGCGCGCGTCCAACTGTCAGATTGCTGGCATCATCGCGCTCTCTGTTTTACCGACGGATTGACTAGTGGCGGCGCGAGCGGCCATTTCGACAGACCGTGTCTGTGTTTTGGCGGGAGCGTGGACGAATTCGAAAGTCGGATTTGAGGAGCGGCGGGTTCCGCTCGGCCGAGGGTTGCGAGAACCGCGAAGAGTGGACGTAGGCTGTGGTGTTATGGGAAAGTTGATGGTTCGGTCTGTCCTTTGAGGTGGTCTCCTGTGGGAGACTTCCATCTGGTATCAGCGGTCTGTCGAAAACGGCCACATGAGATAGCGCTGCCACTAGTCAATCCGTCGGTAAAACAGAGAGGTTCGCGACCGACAGACAAACATGACGCCGCGGATCCGACACTTGGATGCGCGCGAAAAGCCCTCTTCCTCTCTTGCCTCGGACACCAAGCCACAAACATCTCCAGCTAGAACACCGCGTCTACAACCGCCAAAAAACTCTCTTGCCCCGGTCGCCAAGCCACAAGCATCTCCAGCTAGAACACCGCGTCTACAACCGCCAAAAAACTCTCTCGCCTCGAACGCCAAGCCACAAGCAGCTCCAGCCAGAAAAAGACCGTGTCGACAGCATGCCAAGCCGCAAGCTCGGACTTCTCGCCTCGAACGCCAAGCCGCAGCATCTCCAGCCAGAACACCGCGTCTACAACCCACCGCTTAACGACAATACCCTGCTTAACGACATATAATAAACTCCTGCCACCTTCGACAATGTGCGTTTCTCTCAATTCCACTCCGCTTCTGGCCTGCTAGTGATACGGTCTTCACCATTCCCCTCAACGGAGAAAGGCCGGTATCAACATGTAACACATAATTTATTTTTTCACATGAAAAAAAAACGCAATTAGATTCGAACCACCAATTGTTCGGTTATCAGTCGAACGCACTACCTTTACGCCATGGTATGGTAGTGCAATCATGACGATTATACATTATAATATTATAGATTAGAATTGTTCCGTTGCCTAGGCAGCGAATTTATTATTGTCGTCCATTTGCAATTCCTTACGTAAACAAACGATTAAACGTCAGAGTGACAGTTGGTACAGTTAAAAATAAAAACAACGACAAACCATTATATAATTTAGTAATATAAGTTAGTAGTAGTATAAGTTAGAAGTAGTATAAGTTAGAAGTAGTATAAGTGTATAGAAATAAACTAACAGCGTTCCAATAAGCGGTCCTTTTTCTTGAGTGTGTAATTTAACAAGATAATTAAGAGCTAGTCAAAGAATCTAGTTTATCACAAATTTTGTTTTTGTTTTGTTACGCCAAAGAAGTATAACTTCTAACGCGCTTACATAAGTACACACACCGATTTTTTTTATTATCAAAACATAAAGGTATATTATCATGTATATGAACCTCCACACTGGAAATTTATACCATAACATATTTTCAGGAGAATTGGTTGTTAGCTAACAGGGGTCCCCCATATATGACATCACACCCTAAAAAGTGTGATAATTTCTGACGAAGGAGTTAAGGTTGTAGAAAATGTACCATCACAAATTTTGAGAATAAAATATTTCATGAGAACACTGGAAATGATAATTTTCAATGAATTTGTTTTTTTAATATTTGGGGGAGAGGGGTAAAATGAGACGCTAAAAGATCATTTACAAAAAAAGGATTATGATCAACAATGGGCCAAGAGCGACTGAATGAGCTGAACTGGATTGGCGTTGATTGACGTTAAACAAAAATTTCCAAATACTTCAGATTACTTTGAAATATCTAAATTTGGTGTTGCTTGAGCATGAAAAACTTTTGTTAAATTATTTATGTATTTAATTTAATCATTACTAATCTCCCATATAGTTTTGTTTTTGAAGGATGCCCTCAAAAATACCGGTTGTCCCTGGATGTCCATGGTAAAATGATAAAATATGAAATTTAATGTCATGCATACATTCAATACTCACTTCAAGCGGTTGAGAAAAGAACAGCGGCATAGGAATGCGGTCTTCTGTCAACTTTAGTCCTCTTTGCTGAAGATGTTTCACCGATCGACTATTATCTTCGCTTATTAAATTTTCACACGATAATATCCTTTCAATGGAAACATTCCCCTGTATTATGTAATTACCTGAAATATGTTTTTTTTAGATGTTATTATTAATATTCTGCTATTTTAAAAATACCTCACCACAAAACAGATTTTTTTCTACATCCTGTGTTGTCATCATGCAAACAGACGACCTAATCAATACCTATTTACCTCCACCAATATTTTATTTTGTATTGTATTATGTTAACTAAATGATTGATTGACTTGTTTTTGTAAAAGTCCATTTTTAAACTAGGTACATATTTTTTTGCTCTGCGCGAACACAACAAAATTTAAACTATTGCATGCATTCATAGAACTTATAATGTATCAAAAGAAAAGTCATCCACGACATTAAATTAAATGCCTAATAAGAATTTTAACAGCAAATAATATATTTAAAAACGTATGAGATAACTGTTAAACTGTTTATAAAAGTGTCAATTAAGTCGTATAATGCTGTCATTCTAAATGATATAGTAAACTACTGACCCGAAAGAATAAGAGGTTCCTCAATCATCGTCACAGGGTTTTTTCTTTCCAAGCTACGACTGTTGACTCGACCTTGCAAAGTTATAGGTCCCATCAGTTCCACATTCTGAAACATCTTTTCTCCGGTGACTCTTTGCATCTTCGAAGACTCCAACATTAATAGCGACAGTTCACCATCGGTTATCGGGACACTGTTCAGCCGCTCCTTGATATTTATGTTTGCAGTATTGACAGTATCGAACTGTAAATCTTGATCGATATCGAAGTTTCCGTCTTTTATTGAAATAAAACTTTCCATTAGCGCTTGATCGGGCGAGGGAGAAAGAAACATGTCCATTGTTTCTATGATAGAAATTTCAGAGAAACCATCAATATCTTGATCTCCTGATAATCTTAGAGCGTTTGAATTGATAGAATCGATACTTATTTTGTTTATCTGTCCTTCGATGAAAGCTTCTTCGACAGTTAACTTAGCCAAGAAGTATGAAGATGATGTTGTTTTGTTTTCATTTACGACAATATCTCGTATCGCTTTAGAACTCAAATCGTTTATTTGATTCGCTTCCAAGAGTACAGTTTGTATATGTGGGATTGAAAAAGTTCCAACGAGGTTTTGATCAGCATCGCTCAGCAAAATAAATTCTTCAGATATTCTGATCTGAGATGGAAAATAAAACATTTTAGTGTATCATAATACCGATTATAAATAGAAATTATAAAAGAAAGATAATTTGTTATTTTCTTTACATTAAAAACGGGTCGAAGTGCAACAACGTGTGGGTACTGCCATTATACAGAATGCAATTATTCTTTTAGATAGAAATGGGGTTATATGTTAAAAATATACACAAATGTGAAGTTTTTCATTCTCCTGCATTTTCAAATCTACCAACTCCATGACCTTTAGTCAGTTTATGATATGATTTGTGCAAAATTGGTCATTTCGAGATAGGTAGGTAAGTATACAGAATTACCTACTAAGTTTTGTAGACTCAGTCGATCACTATAATGATGATCAACGCAAACTATTAAAATAGTAATAGTTTATTATGGACATTGTATAAGAAGAGGTGGAAATAATATTGTTATGAATCTCACATCATCGAGTAATCCAGCGACGGAAACTCCACTAGATAGAAAGACGTCTCCATCCACGATAACCCCGGCCACTTTAGCCAGCTCTTGGATGAACAAATCGACATTCTCAATTGATCTCCCATTTATTTTTTCAACATCAAACTCCTCTTCCACTGTTAAACTGTCAAAGCTTACTTCATCGTATAAATCATAAATATACTCCGAGTAGAATACTTCCTTTTGGTATTTAATCACGTCGTTATGGTTCAGTTTTAATATTTCCACATCGTTCAAAGTACACGGTTCAGATGCACAATCAAATTCCAAGTTCTTTATATGAAGTGATTCCAAATAAACATTACTATCGTCACACATGGCGTTGGGGAAAATTTCTTCTAACGATTTCAAGGATGAAAGTTGAAGATCGAACATTTTATAAAGTTTGTTTATATTGCGTATTACAGTAGTATCCAGAGTAATATCATTGGCGTGTAGCTGTAAAAAATAAAGATATAAATATGTCCATCACAATAACATGTTTTACAAACAGTTGGAATACTTCAAAGTTAAGTGCACAATTTATTAAATATAGGTACTTATATTATGTATGGTAGATTACCAAAAAGCAACCTTCTATATTATGTATATTACAAGTCCTGGCATAGATGACAAAGTAATTTTGTTAAGTTTCAAGTACATTTATGAAACCGTTAGAACTACTTTAGTGTGGACAATTCTAGGGTTTTCAAAATTCTGATACAAGGCTTCAATCACTAGAGTTCTGGCATTCGGTTCACAGCTTTGATTATTGCATGCCAATATAATATAAAACTATTTCATTATTTATAGTATGTGTTAAATAAATAACCCGATGCCGTAAAACATGCAGCGAAAAACTAAGAACAGAGAAGAGTGGATGGAGCTAGGGCCAGCAGTGAATCGACCCCGGCTGATGGTTATGATGATGAAACAAATAATAAATCTGTATTTCTTACTGCATTCGTTTTTATTTTTCCAATCAAGGCCAGATTCAAGTTAACATTTTTGTTGACTTGCAACTGGTTACTCTCCAAAACATGGTAGTTTTTGATCACTTTCAGAAGTTCTTGGATTTTGTTATGCTGATTGTGTTTTGACTGCTCAGTGCAGAAAGATAGAGCCTGAACTTTCGAGCACCATGATAATAATTGGTCGCTGATTTCTCGGGCAGGATTTATTCTATCAAATAATGCGTAGTATAAGTTAGGAAGAGAGCCATCATTATAATACGGGTCTGAAATTGCTGCAAAAGATTAAATCAAAACAAGTGATCAATAACTTCAATTATCTATTTAAAAATGTACCTTTTACTACCAAATTTTGTGGCATAAACAATGCAATAGGTAATGAAAGAAGTTTGTTATAAATGTTTTCACATTGCAAACAATCATCCAATTAAAAATGGTCATGGTAACTGCATGACTCCGTATTGCAAGGGTTGTCATGCTACATATTATTATACTCCATCTACATAATACAATGATAATCTATCAAACAATCTAATATCATTTAGAGAATTTATTACATGTTTGTAAGAAAACTTAAAAATATACAAACCAATCATTGGTTTTCCATAAAAAATATAGGATTTTATGATTCTTCTGCCTGGATTTTGAAACCATGTGTCATGCTCATAAGGTACTTCCACAAAATACCATCCGTTGTGTTGAAAAACAGTAAGACCACTAGTTTCTGATGCAGCAACAATAAAAAATTCTCCGGGAAGCCCCTGTAGAACAAATTAGGTGTGCGTGTAAAATTGGTGGGGTGGTTATTAAATTTAAAAATAATATAATTAAAATCAACGTGAATGAGTTTCTATGTTATTTTTTCTATCTAAAGATGAATTATGTTTTATTTAATAAAAAAACATTTTATTCTAAACTAGCGGTCCCCAACCGGTGAGAGGATTTTTGTGGTCCGCAGAGTAATTTGAATATATTTGCAATTTTCGTATTTTATTAAAAAGTTTCAGTATATAGAGCAACTTGCTGCGAAAAAATTATCTCCAGAACTGCATCGAGTACTCTCTGACGTAATTAAAATTGTAATCGAAATTCACATTTTTTATACAAATTTGCATGAAATATTAGAACAATTTAATTCAGGTACAAGAAAAATTTTTGTAATGTAATTTGTTATTTCATTGCATTATTTTGACTGTAAATGTATTTTCATTCCATATAAATGGCCAAATTGCATCGAAAAGTTTGCAACATTTAAGTTTATGGGCCTAAATAATCATGGTGACTGTTTAACTGCCGAAAGCGCATTTACACGCCCTAATCATATGTTAATTACACCAATTAACTAATTGCGGCAAAGGATTAAATAAACTAATAGATTACCACAACCGAACTCCATTCTGTGATTCCGATAGCGTATAAACTCTGAAATGGTACAAATACATCTTTCTCAAATTTGTAAATAACAGCGTGGGATCCAATATCATTATGGCTGTTAAGAGTATATTCGTTGGCAATAAGTAGATAGCTTTCTTCGTATGAGCCATCCATAAACGAGAAGAGGTTAATGTCTACCGCTGCGTTAGAGGCCAGTTTTTGGTAGGGTAAAAATTTTTCTTCATGTGCATCATATTTGAATATTTCCGAAAATATTTTCTTTTCACCTACAAAATAATAATTTAATTAATTTCTATTCATTTTAAGAACTTATTTTTTTTATTTTAGTAATATTATAAGGAGTCTGAGATTTTTTTGTAAGGTTTTGTAACTGTCTTTTGCAAGTCTCATTATCATACTAAAAACATAAAAGCAACTGTAATAAAGACGTGATAGAAATTAATATCAGAGATACCAACCTAACACAATAATATCCAGGTACGTAAAATAGCTGTGCTCACATAAATTGCGTTGGATATTGATATATTCAACATTCAACAGGGTGAATTTTGGCGAATTTAGATGGACATTGTCATTGTTAAAATAGGCTTTGTTCTTATGGTATTTTCTCAGTGTATGTATTTGTTTGAAAAAATTATCTAAATATCATGCTGTGAACGTATTGAACTGATAATAAATAATTAATGATGTCTATATTATGTAATAATCATTTGTGTTAAAATAAATTGAATTGAATAAAATAGTAGATACTGTAATTGTTATAAAACGATATTATGACAAAAAAAAATCAAATAATTGGCATAAAAAACTTAATATTGCCTAGGGATATTTTAATTTTATCAAAGCCTTACTAATTTTCAGAAACCTTATTGTTGATAGTGCTGACTGTGAATTCATGGTGGAAAGATATTGTATTATTATATACCTAATATCTATCTAATAAAATATAGATCAGGACTGGTTTCATGCTCTTTAATAAAACATTCTCATTGTGTATATTCTCAGTATTATAATATAATTATTGTGTTTTATTTTAAATGATTACTATTATGTATGTAAGTAGGTACCTATCTTATTTTTAACACAGCAAAGTATATAGGCACCTACTCTATTATATTTTTTTATAAATGAAATAATATGATTCATTAAAACTAATAAAGACAATATTTAAAACCAAAGAGGATGTGTAGAAAGAGTAATAATATAAATTTTATATTTTGTTACAATAGGTAGAGATTCCAAAATTTCACAACTTCCAAGGACCGTTTTTCTAGAATCGTAAATTTGCAATGTTTTTAAAAAATATATATCAAACCATAGTTATTTTGATGATTAGCAACAGCTAGGTAATGGCATGCGCCGATCTGAAGTGCAGTAATTTTTTTTGCATTGGACGTTGCAAAGTTTTGTAAAAAATTGAAGTGTTTCCCCTTCCACACGTATATAGAACTATCAGTTTCAAATAACACACTGTCTTTTATCTCTGTATGGTCCCGAGCGAATGCTAAATACGTGTAATCAGCTGTCCTGAAATAAGATTTGAATATAATATGTACCTATAATTAAGATTACATTCAATTTATTCTTGTCAACTATTTTCTTCTCCATATTATTATAAAAACGTTGCATAGGAAATGATAAGTCCAGAAGCGGTAAATTCTGTGCAGCCAACGGGTGTATCGTCATCAATTAGTGTTTAAGATGACGCTCGACCCGCGTCATAATTAATAATATTATTTCATTTTCATTCAATATATACTTCCAAAAAACATATTATTAAGTAGGTATAAAAAAGAATATTACGGATTTATATCTATGGGTTCTATGGGCTTAAACGTCAGCCTATAGCGCCGTGGGTTCCAGGTTTGAATCCTGGGTCCGGCAAGTACACATATTGTTTTTCAATGTGTGTACGAGTCAGAGTATGGACCTAATAGGTTGAGCATGTGGCTGACATCCATTTATCGTAACAGTCGAAAGATGTTTGTTTACTGAAATAAAAACCTGGTAATAATGTATAATATGTATGATAGTTACCATAATAACACATCTGAATATGGGCAAGTCTTCAGCGATTGCATCTTTTTCAGTCTACTGTTATCATCCAGATAAAATACTGTCACCCCATCACTCGAAGGAGACGACATACAATTGTGAGAGACCACTAATAAGGTTCCATCAGATTCAGGAACGGTATAAACATTTGACGATTTCATTACACTTTCTGTCCATAATAGAATCCAAGTTTCTTGCTAAAATAGAAGTTACACTGTGTTGGTTTGAAAATATTTTTAATTAAGTTGATGTTGGGTTTTGAAAATTTTATCAACGCTTGAATTGCTCAATTACTGCATAATGTGTAATGACATACTTAAGTGTAATGTGAATTCGGTTTGTTTTAGTGAATACATAACTTTTCTAGTGCGTTGGAGACATAGTAGGTACATAATAAAATAAAGAATCTTATTCTTATATGAATTTATTAAACAAATATTTTTTGTGGTCAATTTAAATGGAAATAATGAGGCAATAATTATGAATAAAAATTTGGCTTATTTTTTTATAAGTACCAAAAATAAATGCTAGTATACTAGGTCTATAAAATAAGAGTGTCTATAAAAAATTAATGAAGATAAGATTATGTATGAATGACTATTTTAGTCTAAATTACATTTTGGTTATATTTGTATAACTTCAAAAAGTCACCCATAGTTTTGTAATCATCTTGCAGTGTTATTGCATGCCAAATCATCGTTTTATCCACATTCATGTGAGAAAATAATGTTATGGTTTTAGCATGTGGTACAAGTATTTGTCCTGCTTCAGTAAATGTTTTGAATCGACTCATTTCTGGAAAAAAACATTTTGAGGTTTTATAATATCAACTTTTAAAAATGCGATTCTGGTTAGTTGATCATGAGCTCAAATCCCGCTGGCTGGGTATCAGTTACCTGTTACAATATGGTGTTTTTTCAACCAATTTGACACATGTTTGAATTTAGCCATTTACCCCATAGAGTTGACTCGATGACCAATAACCGATCCCTGTAAAATCTGTTTAGATACGACCACACTGTGATGATGCACAATAAAAATATATCTTGGACTAGAAATAATGGTTTTGGTACCCAGGGGCCCGATGTTAGAACTTGCGAGTGCCAGCTGCCCGGTCGACATGAAGTCATATGACATCATTGTGACGTACTACCGGAGTGATAATAGCGCTCGAGAATATAACGCTACTCCGACAGCGGCGCTATTCATTGTCACCATACACATATAGGTGTTTCATCGTAATAATATCTACGGTGGGCACTGCGGGCGGGCGGCATTCTTCGAGCGTGTATTGGCTGACGTCACAATTACGTCATGTCGTCTGGTGCCACACGAGTCGATAGTTAGGAAATCCCGGTGCAGGTACCTACATACTTTTTTCTTTTCTGTGGTAGAATCATTACACATTATGATTTAATTATATACCTGTTTAATAATAATAATAATAACAATCATGAAGATTTTTGGTCGATAAATGGAAAGTTCTGAAGCATTCCACGAAAAAGGTTGGTTATCGCTGATATATCTGATTTTTGTTTAAATTTTCAATGCTGGCAATATTTTTAATGACCTTGAACTCAGCATTCAAGTATCCATAATATTATTTTTGACTTTCGTTTTTCAAAAACCTTATTTATGGCAAATATTTATGCAGCTGTCAACAGGAAATGTCAAACTGACATCTTCAAAGAAACCAACAGTAGTTGACATATTCTTTGGTTGTTTATCTAATTCAAATAGCATAATTACACTTTATCTTTGTAGAATTCTTCGTTATTTTATTAGGTACGTGTAAAATTAAACGTCAGCGTCAGAAGTATGTGAACAGGCAACATTCATATTGTTTATTAAAGTTGTATATACACGTGCTTGCATTGCAATCGTAAAGTAGTAAAACTGCACCTCGCGAAAGTAAGGTCAGCGTAAACGTCTACTTGAAAATTATGAAAACAGTTCAATTCTTTCAAATTTGTGTATATCGCTCATCATATCTGAAGCAGTATGTCGTCAAAATTCGACGAGATGTCAGATGACATTCTAGATTTCCGCGACTTGGAGGATCAGCTGTCACAAATATGTGATCGAAGCGACATAGAGGAGTGTCTGAAGCAACAGCTGTTGGAAATCGAAATGATCCAATCGATGTTTTCCAATCCCGGCGAGTTCGTAATGGACGATCCGAGTCAGATGATCGATGTCAACGAATATGTCGCGGGAAAAACGTCCAAGATACCCCCGAGGTTCGATTTTTCAATTAATTTAACATTTGACAAAATGAAAGTGGAAGCCTGCGTGAATTTGCCGCAAGATTATCCAGTGACTGAACCGGATGTTTTTGTTCGAAGTAATGTATTAAACCGTCATCAACAGCATCTGCTAAACGAAGACGTCACTAATTACATTACATTGTTAGGTCGAGGAGAGACGTGTCTGTGTTCTGTTATATCTTGGCTACAAGAGAATTCGGAGAATTATTCCGCCAAGGAAGGACCGCTCGTAGAAGAGATAAAGATAGAGCGAGAAAAATCATTCTCCAGGTTCTGGATTTACTCTCATCATATTTATAGCAAGAACAAGCGAAAGGAGATACTGTCCTTGGCGGCAGATTTTAATCTCACCGGTTTCATGCTGCCCGGGAAACCTGGCATCATTTGCGTCGAGGCGGAATCTCAAGACTGCGAAGAATGGTGGTCAAGAATACGCGCCATGAACTGGAAGAAGATTGTAGTACGTAAAAAAGAATTGTATCCTTTTCAGTCGAAGCCTGTTCTAAATAAATTTCTAGTTTTTGAAGAGATCTCTTTCAAGAATGTCAATAATCGTGGGATCGAGCACCACATGGACATGGGAGAGCTCTACAAGTATTTAGACAAACATAATTGTGCTTATATATTTATGGACTATTTTGGAGTTAGCGGAAAACCAAATTGATAATCCGACTAAGAATAGTCATGAAAATAAGATGCATAATATTATTTCAAAAATAAAACTAAGCAATCTCATTTGTAATTGAGGAGCTGGACAGAAGAGGGGCAACAGTGCTTTTACAATTTTTGATTTTTTATTTACCATGTCACCAAAAACCGTTTTCATCGGATATTTACATGTTGCATTAGTGGTCAAAATGTGAACATACTGAAACAAACACTTTGTATTACTTAATTAAAAAAAAAAAAGAAAAACTCTTGTTAAGTTCTTAACACTACTCTTCTAGCCAGACCCCTTAATTCTAATTTACTTTAAAGAATGACCAAGTATATATTAAGACATTTTAATAAATAGAAAATTTACATTTTCATAATGAATTTAATAATATACCTAGTACTTAATCTCATCTCCATTGAAACTTTCATTCTTATTTTTAAGAATGAGCTATTTTTTAATTTATATTAATATTTCTACAAACCTGAATGCAGGCATTACGTACCTTTACCATTTTCTTGCAATAAATGTGCATCAATATCAGTAGCGAGGAATGAAGCATCTCGTTTTTTTCTCGACAAGTTTCCATGAATCTGCTTTTTGAAAGATTCTATCTCGTCCAATATCTGACTTTGTTGAGTGATACTATCTGAGAAATGGTTTTATTGCATGTTACTAAAAATATTTTGCGAACATTCTTGTTAAAATTATACATCTGAATGTGTATGAGTGAACCAAATAGTTTTCAGAAAAAACAATGTCAGTAAAAATCATCTAAACTCGACTCCGTGCACCATACAATATCGAGAGACCTGGAAAATTTCTACAAATCCTATTTCATACTGCAATATATTATGTACATAGTTTTATGACATTTATTAGGAGTACAATTTATTGGTTGTATGAATGTTTCATGTGACTTTTTTTATGAAAAACAATATAAATACTTATAATAATTATATTAATGTACTTAGTTACATTATTATAATATTTTACTAGTCAAAGAGACTATGACTATCAAATTATGTTAATTTATTCTACTCTCATTTCTTATCTGTACTTTTAAATCTTCTTAAGAATCTAAAACAATACCAAATTGAACCCATGCAATAATAGAAGAGCTTCCCAATTAATTTATAACTAAATTTTAAGTTTTTTTTTCAATATTGTATAAGTGCATTAATTATTATTCTACTTATTTTGTAGGTGCTCAATCTTGTCAATACTCACATTGCGTGCCATACTTATTGTGTAGGTTTATGTAAAAGTTTTTCGTGGAGTATTCTATACTCGGTTGTAAGTTTGCTGTCTTCAGCATCCCGATAAAATATATCAATGCGAGGGATATCCATGAGGTATTCATCTATGTTTTACGTTAATATATTAGAATATTAACTCGTTTATAATTTTATAATTGAAAACTTTCACTCACTACACAAATACACGGACATTAAAATTATTGTTGTAATTCATTATTTTGAGAGACACATAATTAACTTTTCTCATTAATGCTAAGTGATGATCAACCTGTTATTAATAATTAAAGCATTTTGTCAAATTTATTTCCTTCAATGTTCACTTAGAATATAAAGTAGGTACATAACTATTATTATAATCATCATTCATTTTACTTAGATTATTCTCACAGTAACCTATTTCATTTACTAGACTGCTCTTTTTATTATAATTTATGTGTTATCGAAATATCTACATATTATATTGTATTTTGTTTAAATGTATTTTTACCGCCAACAATAAAAATCTCTTACTATTTGCTCAAATATTTGTACTTACGTTAGTATAAAATTTCTTATTATCTAATTTCATTTGCATTAAGATATGCATCAGCGGTGTATGGTCCATAGAATTTTGTGGATGTGGTGCTTTACTCAGTTATACCAGTTATTTAATAAATTCATTATAATATATTGAAAAAATCAAAAAATAAGCCATGGGAATGGAAAAAATATTTACCATAAATATTATCTGTATTTCGTTGCGATCCACCTCATTTCCAAGTTATTCATTTTGATTTTTAAAAAATTTAAATAGTTTTTTCTAATAATTATCTATGATTAAACAATAAACGAAACTATTTTATAATACATACATAGAAAATTCAAGTTTATTATGATATAATAATAATTTTAATGGCTAAAAACTGTAAAAATTGACGATAAAAATATGTAGGCATATATTTTTATCATCAATCGTAAAAGACAAAAATATTTACATCATCTATAACAAATGTTTAGACTTGACATATTTTATAATAGGTATTCCAAATGAAGTACCTATAAATCTTCATATTATACAATATTATTATTAATTACTATTTTGAATTTATGTCAAATATCTAATTCACAGATTGTGAATCACTGTTCTTGTATTACATGGTTGTCATCAGAAAAAAAACTATAAATACGACTTTTGACATATTTGAGTAAATACATTTTCTAAATGATACACAAGTATTTTTATTTTAAACAAATCGGCTTGGCATAGTTTTATGAAAGAAATGTGTGGTATCTATTTTTTAATCGTACATAGAGATAATTAGAGGAGTAACCTATGAACATGGCAAACAGGGTTCTCGAGTATAAGAGTAGAGGCTATAATTAACATACATTTTACAAAGAACGGTTGTTAGTTATTTGTCCAACCCATTGGATCCTTGCATTAGATTAAACACAAAATGGAAAATAACATGTATTTTTTACCAGCCAAATGATCGAAACTGTGACCCACGGCTTCCGAGGTGGGTACTCTACCAACTAGAGTCTGTATGGATGTAAGCTACTTGCTCAACCTATTAGGTCCATACTGTGACTCAAACACAAATTGAAAAACAATGTATATTTGCCAGACCCAGGATTCGAACCTAGGACCCACGACGTTATAAGGTCCATAGATTCCCAAACTTATTTGGCCCACTGCAGCCTTTTCTGAAAAAAAAAATCCATGAGAATCTATCTTCTTTAAGCAAAAGAAACAGAAAGATGTTGTGGTAAATTAATTGTGTTCCTTTGTGAACATATCTATATTTTTACCTATAGAACTTGCATAAGTACTTACTAAAGGAAGATGGTGTTATAAATCAGATAATGCCTAAATTGAAAAATTATTTATTAAACATGGAAAATTAAGAAAACGAAACCTAATTAGAATACAAATAATCCTAATGAGAAGGATATACCCGGTGTGCTGCTATTAATCATTAATATTCGACTTTTATTTACTATTTTAAAAGATTTCACGTTGAACCCATATTCCACCAAATATAATAAAGGAAATGCAATTAAAAACTTGTACTGCCTATAATCCAGGACTAAGTGCTTGTTAAGACCTGTCAGCAGACCTGAACATCGGTATAACATAGTAAATAAAACATATTATCAATATTATAATTTTGTGTTCATTTGGAAAATATTCAAATAACTACAAATTAACTGTAATTTACACAATTTACTACTAATGGTTTTTCGAAATTTACTTCTACTTTATTTTTATTTCCACCGTCCCCCAATTACATACGAGGCTGCTGCCGCCCGGGGGCGATATTACCCACTTTGAGAATCACTGAACCTGACCAACATGGGTGCTTGATATGCACTATATAAGTTATACTATGAAGAATTATGAAATTTATAATAAATTCCAATAAGTATCATATTAGTAACATTATGGCAATACATATTGTAAAAAATATAACCTTCATATTATTCAAAAGTTGACCTGATTTAGAATTTCATCAGCACATTGTATAGGTAAGTATCAATAATAATTTTCCATTTGATTTTACATTATGATATAAAAACTGACTCAAGCCAGTTATTAAAACGGCTGTGACAATAATTGTGATAAGCAGTACCTACTTTTATTACAAATACAATATTAAAAGCAAATAGAGGCTGGATGAATAATCAATAATGCATTTACTTAATTGTAAACTGAAACTCTTATTAATGTCTAGAAAAATTAAATATTTATATTTTCCCTCATAATTTTTTTAGTTTAATCGGTTTTTATTTAGCAATTTTACTAAGCGACTGTGTATAAAAAATAATGTAGAACATTGGTATATAATTCATAACTTTTGAAATGCATAGTAATTATTGTCGAGACATCTAAATCCCATCATGCTTCCTACACTGAAGGCGACCATAACTTGCTAAGTTTATCTATTTAATTGCATTCATAAAACACAATATCGTCGTCTTATCATGTAAATCTCCAAACTCCATAAATACTAAATGTTCAGGAGGAAGAAAAAACTATATACATTCAAAATTAGAATGAATTTCAAAAATTCAAAATTCTTTGATGAAGTGTAGCCCATTCATTTGTAAACTGTAGTTTATAATTGATGACACCATTCGGATTGTACTGAATTGCTCGTATGTCTGTTACCACAGCGTCTCCCACCTTTTTACCGGGCCGAATAGTTTTATAGAACTGGACTGTGTTATTTTTTTTTAAATCTGCGTGATTTATGTCAGTGCTTCGCAACCTGTGAGCCACGGCACACTGATGTGCCGCGAGACGATGCTAGGTATGCCGCGGTGCACTTCCAAAAAAAAGCATTAATAATTTTGTATATTATACAATACTTACTAGCCAATTTTGCGTACATGGCTGGAAATATATTTGAGCACCTGCATGAACTATAAAACAATGCAAGGTCAGAATGAAAATATATTGACGTGTTCTGATAAATTAGTAGGAGTTAAGACAAGGATCTCTACAAATGTACCAAAGGACATACCAGACCACCATTGAAAACAAGCAATTAATTTTGGATCCGTCTCAAAAACATTTAACTTTGCTTCAAAAGGAATTTCATCATTACTTTCATACAATCAATACGACTGGATTCGAAACTCTTTTGCAACCAGTGCTGAAAATTCTTTATAAGCGCTTTCCCTATAAATTCGAGAGGAATTTGTTGAATTGAAAAACAATGGGACTCTAAAAACTGAACTTTGCCGATGTTCCATTGGCTATTTCCTGGATTTCGGTTAATAAAGAATATCCTCGTATTTCCGACAAGGCTATTGCAGTTAAGCTCCCATTTTCTACGACATATCTAGGTGAGCAAAGTTTTTCAGGTCAAGTTATAATTATTAAAAATAATAAATAGTCTTGCTTGAAGGATTTCGACCAAAAACTTCGGGTTGCTCTTTCAAATATCAAGTCAAAATATATATAACTTTTACGTTCATTGAAACAAGCTCAGGTATCACATTAATAAGTTATTACGAGTATATTGATAATACAAATACATGGAAATATGTACATTCGTTTCTTCGTCGTGTGTCATGTATATTTATTAAATAAAAAAAAACATAAAGTAATGTAATTTTGGCGCCTGGCCCCCACAAGGTGGGGGACTGACAGGGCTCTAGCCTGGGGGCTCAGGCATGGCAGGTTAACCAGATAAGGGAGATAAACACAAATTTGCTCGAAAAGCAAAAAAAGTCGCCTACGGCGCTATTTTACTTTGCTGGCATTAATATTTTAAAACATATGATTGTGGGATACAATTATTATTATTGTGTCAATACTCTACAAATAATTATTCTTAACCTGACAACTAAGCATAATTCAAGTGGATGTAATTAATAAATACAAAAAAAAATCGCTAAACATACAATCAATACCATTGATTTTACTTTGAACACTAGCAGCTTGTAAAGTAGCTCAATGTCATCGACGCTTTAAGCAGATGATCAACAGCCAATCGACTAAAGAGGCAAGAGAGAGAAGACAACCGAAAACGATTGACATATTAAATTTATGAAAGCATAATAGATCAAATCCTAAATCTTCACCATATTGTTTTTCATTTCACTGAATCAGTGGTGTAGTTAGCTCATCACAAGTAGGGCATCCAAACTGGGTTAAACTGAAATCGGCTAACCGCGCATTTCTAAATAATAAAAGTCCTTTTTGTAATGTAGATGTGTAATATCAGAAAATCCCAACTATACCTAATAGCCACCACGCTAATCTACTATATTCTATATTTTGTCTTTGGAAAGATATGTATAATTATTTTTAACTGAATTGAAACATACAAATCATTGATTTACCATATACGGTAGAGGCCTTTAGCCAAATACACTTAGATTTGATGCATACATAATATTGAACGCTACCATCAAACGTCGGTTGTACGCAGACTGTCTACTCGTAGACTTACATAGGTATTTTTTTTCAAGTTTCTTTAAATACTTCTATTTTTGCAATAACATATAATTTTATGCACATTTAACTAAATACCTAGGTAATAAAAATAGTTATGTGCTCTATTAAAAGCTCTTGACTTTTCATTTTTTTAGAAACAATGGGGAACCTTGTTTGATTTTTGTATAGGGACCTTTGCACCATTGCACTGAATAATTCCGAAGACCTTTTGTTCAGATTACTTACGTACTTAGCATCCACGGTGCTCGAGTTGATAGAGCAGCAGTCTGGTCCAATCCTGCAGCTGGATACATGTTGTTTTTCCACATGTGTTTGATCCAATGGTTAGGTGAATTTTTTCAAAAAAATATATATAAGAAATGGGGAGTAAGATCATGTTAACGCACGTGTTTGAACATGTACCAAACCGAAAACCGATATTTTTTCGGTTCGGTTCCGCTTTTCATTCTGACAAAAATAACAGTTTTTTCGGTTCAGTTCCGATTCGAAGCCCTGGCCAACAGTGTATAAATAGGTTCTGTTACATCAGTTCCCCTTCTGCTCTGAACTGTTGAACTTCACTTAAAATGGTGTATTTGTAGAAAGCAATACTGGAAAGTGGGAGAAATGAGTAAAGTATGATAATTATTATAGGATTTTATTACGTGTTTGTTAATTATCTTATTGTACTAAATTGCTGAAACTCGACAGTGCTAAAAGTGCTGAAATGGTCCAGTGATAGTCCTCGGCCTTCGCAGGGCGAATGAATTTTGATCTGTCTCATATGTGTGTCACGGCCATTTTGATGATTACTCACAACAGCTATTTGGACCATAAATGTTCTGATTGCTCGATCTCTGATATCCTTTATTGGTATCGGGACCCAACCTGGAATAAAAATATTTTATACGATACATACCTACAACCACAGATACCAAATTTCCAACAAGACATTTTGAAAAAAGAACAAAAAAAAAACATCCCCTTTTCGTATGCTTTCTACATCATATACAATAGATTCGTTTAAGGTATTGTACATAATATAACAATTATTGTGATCGCCAGCCTGACATATCCGTTCATTTTTTTTACAGACTGGGTTAAATTTAACTATTACTCTTACTTCTTAATTTCATTTATTTATGTTTGAAAGTTTTACAGTCACAATCGTATATTTAGTATATTTTAGAATTATTGAAGGATATTATATTATTCAAAACATAAGAAAAAATCATCATATTGAACAAGCACAAAATGAAGTGTACTGTCCACACCTGACGTGCAAAAGAATGTTCAGCAATTTTATTGAACTATTATAATGCAAGTCTGGGAGTAAGACAATTCTTGAATTTGTATCACTAGAGCATCTTGCGTTGCCAATGGCATCTTGCTAATTTTTGTTCTTCAAATCCCTGCCCAGATGCACACTTATAAGCTTTTCCAATTTAATTTTTTCTGTGCAAATCGGTAATTACAGACTATTAATTGTGACTCGGGATCATAGTTTCTAAATCGGGAGAACGCTGTTGAAATCCGGACGTCCGGCATCCCTGCTTACAACACTTATTAACATAATGAACATAAAAAGGCTATAATTTTCAGAGGCTAAGTAGACAATGCTACGAGGGTAGCCGTTTATATTTTGGGAATAACAAACAAAAACGATTTTTTTATAAATGAAAACAGTTTTATTGTTTTTAAAAATATGTTACACGATAATTTATACACTTTTCCATACGTTTGAACCAATCTGGAAAGCATTTTTGCCACTTTGCAGAAGGTAACTCAAAAACATGGTTTTTGAATGCATCAACCGCCTCTTCTAGTGTAAAAAATCATTGACCACGCAATGTATCTTTGACTGTCGGGAATAAAAAGAAATCATTCGGTGCCAAATCGGGGCTGTACGGCGGATGACCCACCAATTTAATGTTTTAAGTGCTCAAATAGGCGCTTGTTTGAGCCGATGTGTGAGAGCTCGCATTGTCTTGATGAAGGATGATTTGACGCCGATAGTTGCTTTTCCTTATTTCACCAAAAAAATCTGGCAAACAAATGATTTTGTACCATTCAGAATTGACTGTTCTACAATTCTCTAAAGGCATAGTTGCGATATGGGCCATTTTTCCGAAAAAACAGGCGACCATTTGCTTCGAAGTGCTTCGAGCGCTACAAACTTTTGTTGGTTTAAGCTCATTTTGGAAGACCCATACGGTCGACTGCTGCTTATTATATAGATCCAAGATTTGTCACATGTAACAATCTTATAAACGCTTTTTGAAGCACCTCAATCGTATTTTTTGCACGCGCCTTTTTTGTGCGATTGTCAAATTATGCGGGATCCAACGCGAACATAGGTTTTTCACGTCTAAATGTTCATGCAAGATCGTATACGCGCTGGTGTTACCAATGCCCAGGGATGCCTCAATCTCACGGTATATCACATGATGATCTTGCATTATCAGTTCACGCACAGTATCGATGTTTTCTGGAGAAATAACCGATTTTGGACGACCTTCAGGCGGCTCGTCTGTGAGCAAACGATGGCCATGATAAAATTCGTTAAACCAGCGATATACCGTAGTTTTTGATGGTGCTTCATAGCCATATAAAACACTAAGTTCAGCGATGCACTGTTCCCGCGATAATCTATGTCGAAAGTTATGAAAAATAATCACACGAAAATTTTCACGAGTTAATTCCATTTTTTGGCTGCGATAAATTTTTCAAATGAATTTAAAAAAACAAAAATCGTCCGTTTATTAAAACGTTCAGAGTACTTTTGCCGTTAAAAATGACAAACTTCAAAATACAGAAGTCAAATTGCACCTAGCAACACCAGTGTTGCCAATTCCCGAAATATAAACGGCTACCTATGTAAAAGGCCCTACAGACTCTTTTGTTTGGTAGACAGTCAGTCTGTCCATGTTAAAGCTGAAGCAAACCCGAAGTACCTAACATTTTAGACAATCTGACGATAATGTCTGATGACGCATCCACATGATCTGGGATCATATTGAATCTGACCAAATTGGTTCGACCACCTAACAAAGAGTGTCTGTAGAGGGTTTAAGTATGATTTGTTGCAACGTACCATGCAGGGAAATATTGAAAGCATAGGAGTATATACCTAATATAAAGGTTCTCGTAACTGCAGAATCTGAAAAATGGGTTCAACTTTCGGGATGTTGGGAGGCTTACTACAATTTGGTAAGTTACCTTTGACAGAAGAAGAACAGAAGACAGGATCCTATGAACATAATTACAGTATAAACATAAGTGCTTGAGTATACCTGTGGGTTCACTCAATTCAATGATTTCAACCTCTTGAAGGTCATTGAAATGCGTTCCGGCGCGAATGGATATCCTGCTCGGAGTATAGCTTTCATCCAATTTGTAGTCGGTGTAAATATAAATATGGCTGATGGTTGTTTTTCTCTGAAATTGAATGTTCACTAGGTGAGGCAGCTGCCCATCCGACTGCCAATACGTGTCCATGCAATCATCGCGCAGTTGATCAATGCCAAAGCCTGAAATATTAAACAATTACACACATATTGATATCACAAACACTAAAGTGAGACTTCAATCTTCTGTTCGACACATCATCACGGTCGAACTAAAAATCCTACCCCTTCTCTTTCACTTATATCTCTATTGTCCCACCTTTTGATAATTACAAATCTATACCACCGTTCGTCTTTTCGGCCAGAAAAATATAAGAGAGGTAAAATATAAAAATTACCGCAATGTGTGCTTGGATGAGGAGCATGGATCTTATTGACTGAGCCATTGATTTACCATATACGATAGACTTTTAACTGATTTCGCATATGTCGGTTGTACAAGTCTATAATTTCGGACATTTAATAAAACAATCGGGAACATTCATTGGTTACCGTAAATTTCCCACATTTATATTATATTTTGTGAAATTAGAACTTTCGGTACCAGTCGGTTATCCCGGATACAGCGGCAAATACATTTTTAAAATAGCCGATTGAGATCCCCGGGGTTCCAGCGGCTAGCTCAGGTGTCCATCGAACCCCGGATTCACAAAAAAAGAAATTCAAACGGTTGGAGTGTAAATAAAACACGGTCTTTCGTGCTCGTAACGTGGTCTTCTTATATTTTACATTTTCTTTAAACGTTTACATATTTTGTTTTTTACAATAAGTTTCGCAGGTCCTATCCTATCGGAAAGGGGACGCTTACTAATTACTTTTTTCTTTTTCAAACTTCGCGTACCCACGCCATTCCAGCAAAAAGGACTCTCGTGATTGGCCAAATTTTATCGCGTGATCTTTGATTCGGCGAATCACGAGGACCACCCTGGCGCAGGCGCGTCGAAATTTGGACGTTGCCGACAAGCGCGGCAAAATTTATTATATTTAAATACTTATATTTAGTCTTAAAATTATCGCTTTCATCCATCATCATTTATACTTTTTAAATTAAAAAAATTACTTACGTGGTTGAGCAAGGAATCAGATTAGATGTTTTATGAAGCCGTTTCTAGAGGTCAGGGTTACGTTTCGACTTGAGCTACTAAATGATTATTTTACACCGGGAGAAGCCCGCCTGTAACAGGGGTGTATCACGATATACTGGATTATTTGTTAGTTTGGGTTAGTTTAGATTAAGTTAGGTTAGGTTAGGTCAGTGGTCGGCAAACTCAGTCAACAGAGCCAAATATCAACAGTACAACGATTTAGATTTTTTTTGAGAGCCAAATTTCTTAAACTTACTATATAGGTAGGTACACTGTTAACATGATATCATTCTCAATACATTGATAAAAATTAAATTGTAGGTAAGGTATCAATAAAATTAAATCATGACAATGACTAACAAACACTCAATGTGAACAATGGCCTTGCATCTCCTTGAAAAGTCTGGATAAGTCAGGTTTGTATGTTGTTATCTTTAATTTTAGGCACGATTCCAGGTTCTCATCAATAAAACGACTTCTCAATTTACTCTTGATAAGGTTCATGCATGAAAAAGACTGTTCGCATGAATATGTAGAACCGGAAAGGGAAAGAACAGTAAACGCTAGTTTTTTCAACTGATCATATGAGTCAGGAATACTACTCCAGGTATTAAAAATCATCATGTCTTCCTTCTCCAGGTCTTTAAAGCAGACTACTAAACTTGTGCTGTGAAATAAGTTCACATTTGTTTTTCTCCAACATGTCCATATCAGCATAGATATGTTCAAATTTAGAGCTCCATAATTCTTTATCCATAAGCTTTATCTATAATAGAGTTGATAATCTTATTCACCAATTTCATAACTTTGCAAATATATGCGAACAAAGCTAGGAAAAGTTAGGAAGTATGTCATGATTATTTTTTCTTTCAAAATAGCAACAACCCCTTTTCTTACGCCGGTCATACTTAACGTATTGAAATTGACACAATTTTATCGAGTGGAATATGATGTTTTTCCATACACTCAATTACAGCATTTACAATATCCTCTCCACGTGTTTGATATTTGAGTGGCAATAATCCTACAAGTTCTTCTTTAGGACTTGTAGATGAAATAAATCGTACAAAACGTGAAACTTGTGGTGTATCATTTGTCACAAGACTCGTTAACTGCTATTGATAAAGCTGAAACCAATTTCAAATCTTTGACTTGCTGGTTGGTTATATTCGAAGACATTTTGACTGTTATATCTTTCACTGTTTTAGCCCGTAGGTACGTGGTCATTTGTGGCAGAGCCACACCCAAGGGGCCAAAGAGCCACATGTGGCTCGCGAGGCGTGATTTGCCGACCACTGGGTTAGGTTATCCTAACAAATAATCCAGTATATCGGCTATTTTAAAAATGTGTTTGCCACTGTATCCGGGATAACCGACTAGTACCAAACTTTCTTGTTGTGCTGCGTGCTAGTTCCTGTTTTTATGTTTATGCTGGCTGCACACACTCCATACTAAATAGTGACAGTAAAGATTTTTTTAAACATTCTAATGAAGTCACAAAATTAATTATAGAATTCGATATCAGATTCGCATTTACGCAAAAGTATGAGGAAATGTTCAAAATATTCTTAAATACATTTAACGTGGAGGTGGAATTTACAAATGGAGCTAATAGAACTTCTATCAAGCATAGAGTTAAAGTGCATGCTCGAAGTGAATAAGCTTGAGTTTTATTAGAAATATATCCTCAAAGATAAATTTTCAAAATTTAAACGACTGGCAATGTGGGTTACATCAGCGTTTGGGACTAGAATCGCTCTTTTCGAAATGAAATGAAGTGTCGCAGCAGGTTGCTCGTTGAAAACACGACCAATCAACTGCTATGCGTGCGTCGACTAAATTACCAGTCTATATGAAAAAGATATCAAACAATATACAAAAACAAGTGGCACGTTAATTATATGGTAATAAAATATTTTGAATGAGTTCTTTTTTTTTTTTATGTGCGGCCCACCTAAGCTCAGTAATCTTTTTTTGGCCCAACAAACAATTTGGGTTAGGCACCCCTGCTAAACCATTCTCACTCCGTGTCATACAGGTTTAGAAGTTCGCCGTTTTCTGTGAAGACATACAGTTTGCCTTATTTGTTGATTCTAAAATTAAAAACCCTCTTCTCAAGGTAATTTGAATAAGATTGATAGTTTCAGCTAAGTAAACAAAGGTCAGCCCTACATCACAATTATTATCTTAGCATATTATATTGGCAACCATAGCGATGCGGGAAAGGCAGGGAAATTTGAACGAGAAGAGTTTCTTCAGAATATAGGTACTTACTTATTCTTCGTAATATTTAGTATTATAACAGACGTTAAGCAATTAAAGCCAACCTGGTTTACATGACGATAAACTCCAAATAGCATGGGTTCCGACTTCTCTGACAGCTCCAGACCTTTCACCAATAACAGGATCCTTTTCTCCACTCATATTAATTATTATGTGATTATAGGTTAACTAATTTCAATTTAAAAAATGGCTAAAAATATTTAGAAAGCTTTATGAGATGTGTAAATATTGTTTTAAAACGTAAATATAGTAAATTTGTCGTGAATGACGATAATGTGCAACATTGTAGTATTCTGTCGAACAATAGAAAAAGTTTGTAAATATGTCACCATAGATAATATACGTAAACATGTCACTTTGAAAATTTGTGCATTGCCAAACGGCAAAAATAAGCTTCAATCGTTTTGCAAAGCCTCTATAATACACAGCGATATATTTGACGTCACCTTATAGGTTGATTAGAAAAACCCTAATTAATGTAAAAGAGATGCCACTATAAAGGGTGATTTATTATATAAGACATATCCATTGTTGTTGCTCAAGTATTCCTAGGCGTTAGTGATATTTAATTTTTGCAGCTTCCACACTATATAAGTATGTGGTATTTAAAAATTGGCGCTGTAGATCATATACCGTAAATTAAAAGTATTTTACTTATTCTTACCATCTGTCGTAATTAATTTATTGATTTAGACAGTGTCAACAACTTTTGAATAATATAATATAATGACGCAGTATGTGCTTTTTCTTGACAACTTAAGTTGACACTAAATCGCGCAGACGCAAATAACGATCGAAACATTCGATAGAAAGAAAAGTCAGGCAAGACTGAAAATTTTATAATCGAAGGGCCCATACGTCGTGAACAATATGAGCAAAATTAGTCAAATTCGACAAAATTATGATGTCGCATGTGAAGATGCTATAAACAAACAAATCAATATGGAACTATATGCAAGTTACGTATATTTATCAATGGTGAGACTTTTTTTATTAAAATCTATTTAAATAAAACAATTCAAGTCGTTTTCACAACTGAAAAGTTAGGTAATCGAAGCTTGGGTCTTACAAAATTAATGTATATCTATGTGATAATGTGTGAAGTAAATTTACCGTTAGTAGAGTTAAAATGGATTCTTGTAGTAGGTAGCTCTACCTCCTGTGAATTCTTTCCATCATTCTTTACTAAATATTATACCTAATCAGTTAAAATAACAGTGAAGTTAGTATTTAGGTAGAGACATGAATTTTACAACTAAACGTTTTAATTTAACATGATTCTGTTCGGTGCAACTTCAATATTGTGGCCGACACGTCATCACATCCATCCATATAACTAAAAATTCACATACATCTCTCTGCCCCGCTTTTGGTTTCCATCTCTCCAGCCTACAATGCGATTACTATAATTATTGTGGCCAATGACATTTAATGTCATTGATTGTGGCATACACATCATAACAACTATCTAGGGTGCTAAAAATCACCCTGCTCATTCAGGTACCTACGTCTATTTGCCCCCACTACCCAAATTCTCCATCCATTTCATGTAAATTCCAGGGCTCGAAATGGACCGGAGCGCCGTTCCGGTTCGTGAAATCTGTAAAATTATCGCTCCGTCTCGTGGAACACATAATTTGACCATCTGAGCTTGATAGGCCATATAAAGAAAACTAACACACCTCTTTTTTATAAAATACGCATAAAATCTGATAACTATGTTTAATATCTTCAGAAAGTTCCGAGCGCTCCGGTTCGTAAACTTTTCCATTTCGAGCGCTGGTAAATTCCTATCCCGCCCTCTCACTTCCATCGTTTTACACCACCTACCAGAATATAAATGTCTCACTGTGGTCTTAAGGGCGGACATGCTCAGCGTAGGTCAAAATAGAGCTTTTATTGCATTTTCAAACCATGATCCTGGACATTCATTAAACGTTGTAGATAATCTATTTATATAATTTTGAAGTCTTGTTATCCTTTATATTTATTTTAAGCATTTGATGACTGCAAAAAGTATTTTTAGTACATAAAATAGTGTTTTTTTAAACCTCTCGCTCTAATGTTTTAGAATATAGTCATATTTCAGTACATGAATGTGCAGAGGTGTTAAGATTTTTTAAATTTATTAATTTTTAAACGCATTTATAAAACCGTTAGTATAATTTATGACGAGATTATTTTTGTGGGGGGGGGTGGGGGGGATTTAATTCCTCCATCATGGAGTAGCTCTTTCTCGTCCTTGCTGACCTTCGACCTGACAAAATTCTATAATATTTTTCACAATGTTATTCTTATTGTGGCTGTATTAGAGTCTGTATCGAATGTCTACCTTGTTGGCTATCACTGGTTATGGAGTTTAATTATTGTCTATTACCTATCTAATAGAGAAAATTACCAGAAGCAATAATATTAAAGGCACTTCTGTCTGGGTATATTATGTTTTAATATTCAAAACATTGGCATGTTTTTCTTTTGACAGGCATATTATATGGATAGAGATGATATCGGTCTACCCGGACTGCATAACTACTTCAAAAAGGCTTCCCACGAGGAAAGGGAACACGCGATGAAATTCTTAACATATCAAAACAAGAGAGGTGGCAGCGTTGTGTTGACAGATATATCAGCGCCCGGAAGAAAGGAATGGGGTAGTGCACAGGACGCCATGACAGCTGCGTTGAACTTGGAAAAGGAAGTCAATGAGGTAATATAAATACCTAAGCGAGAAAAAATATTTAACCTGTGCCTCCCGCTACCTTTTCATATTAGATATTCTGTTTTCATAATATCATGGTAGTGGTGAAATCTCGCTACTATTATTTTTATGTACCTAATGATACACCCCTGTTACAGGCGGGCTTCTCCCGGTGTAAAATAATCATTTAGTAGTCATAAGTCGAAACGTAACCCTGACCTCTAGAAACGGCTTCATAAAACATCTAATCTGATTCCTTGCTTAACTACGTAATTGTTTCTTATTCATAAGTAAAGGCCTTCGTCCGGTGTGTGAAAATCACATATTGGGCGGAGGTGTAATTAAGATAAATTTAATTTAATTTAAAAAAGTATAAATGATGATGGATGAAAGAGATAATTTTAAGATTAAATATAAGTACTTATTCATATATAATAAATTTTGCCGCGCTTGCCGGCAACGTTCAAATTTCCACGCGCCTGCGCCGGGGTGGTCCTCGTGATTCGTCAAATCAAAAGCATCACGCGATAAAATTTGGCCAATCACGAGAGTCCTTTTTGCTGGACGGCGTGGGTACGCGAAATTGAAAAAAGGGAAAGAAAGTTAGTAAGCGTCCCTTTTCCAACATGTACGGACCTGCGAAACTTATTGTTAAAACAAAATATATAAACGTGTAAAGAAAATGTAAAATATAAGATAATACCAAGTTACGCACGAGACTGTACTAAAAAAACGAGTTGTATTAAAAAGATACCTATATAGGTATAATCTACCTACTAATACAGACCAAGATACATTGATAGATACAACGCTTTCCAACGCGGACGGAAAACATTGTTCATATACAGTGATGTTCTTGGTCTGGATTATACTTAATTTGTCAAATAAAAACATGTCTTCTCAAATAACCAATTCGGTAATTAGCTATTTTAGGTGAGAGTAATAATTCAGAAAAATACTATTCATTCAATTTTGTATCATCAGTGAGGTTTTGAAATATCATCACTTTCATAATAATATTATATTATTATTATTATTATCTTCTTACATCCCAATTGTCCAAGTAAACACTATTCTTTTCAGTTACCCGTTGCTTAACTCCCTCCAACAGACACTGTGATGTAGCTATCATGTAGTGAAAATATATAAAAGTTTTTACGTCATTTTGAACCCTGATTCAAGAAATGGGAAATAGAGGGAGAAAAAATATTACATGCAAATACACAATATAACTATTTACCGGTGTTGTATTGAAGTAATGTGTAAAATAACAGATAGGTATCAGATTATTATTTTGTAATCAATTTTTATTTACAATATGTGGTAGATATTAAAATTTTATTGAAACCCTGTATATTTAATACAGGCAGTACTAAACTGTTTTTTTTATTCAATAAATATTTAATTTACAAGATTTGACAATGTAATATTTTTTGTTGAACATCTAATATATAAAAATCAATATTTGTTTGTTTGTTTGTTTGTATTTTATGCGCTGCAATACCGTTCATCCGATTGCGATAAACTTTGTCAACTTATTGCTTGCACTTGCGCGAAGGTTATAGGCTATATATATAAAAATGAATGTCTGTCTGTCTGTCCCGTATGCGTTCCTATACCATTCATCCGATTGCGATGAAACTTTGGTGAGTTGCTGTGTGCATACTCGCAAAGGTTTCAGAATTAGAAAAACCATCTTCCTCTTCTTCATTCTATCTTATTTTATTCGTATGGTTACTTTACCATCCATCCGATTGTGATGAAACTTTCGTCAGTTGTTGTGCGCACACCCTGAAAGGATTCTGAAATAGAAAAATCATCTTCTTCTTCTTCTTCATTATATTTTCTTTTATTCGTATGGTTCCTATAAATACAATTCATCTGATTGCGATGAAACATTCGTCAGTTGTTGTGGTGACACCCGCAAAGGTTTCTGAATTAGTACAACCATCTTCAGCTTCTTCATTCTATCTTCTTTTATTCGTATGGTTCCTATACCATTCATCCGATTGAAATGAAACTTTGGTGAGTTGTTGTGTGCACACTCGCAAAGGTTTCTGAATTAGAAAAACCATCCTTTCGTTCTATCTTCTTTTATTCGTATGGTTTCTATACCTTTCATCCGATTGCAATGAAACTTTCGTCAGTTGTTATGCCCACACCTACGTAGGTTTCTGAATTGGTACAACCATTTTCTTCTTCTCTTTCTTCTATTCTATCTTCTATTCGTATGCGTTCTTATGCCATTCATCCGATTGCGATGCAATTTTGATCAGTTGTTGTGCTCACGCCCTCAAGGGTTTCTGAATTGGTACAACCATTTTCTTCTTCTCTTTCTTCTATTCTATATTCTTCTATTCGTATGCGTTCTTATACCATTCATCCGATTGCGATGAAACGTTCGTCAGTTGTTGTGGTAACACCCGCAAAGGTTTCTGAATTAGTACAACCATCTTGTTCTTCTTCATTCTATCTTCTTTTATTCGTATGGTTCCTATACCATTCATCCGATTGAAATGAAACTTTGGTGAGTTGTTGTGTGCAAGCTCACAAAGGTTTCTGAATTAGAAAAACCATCCTCTTCTTCTTAGTTCTATCTTCTTTTATTTGTATGGTTCCTATACCATTAATCCGATTGCGATGAAACTTTTGTCAGTTGTTGTGCGCACACCTGCGAAGGTTTCTAAATTAGTATTATATAAAATACAAAGTTTATCGTTTGTTTGTTCCATCCAATTTTGAATTTTTTTACTACATATTAATAACATTTGCATATTTTGGATTCGATTTTAATTTAGTGTTCTTTTGTTTGACCTCCTATTAGAATTAGTTTTATGTTGACATATTGTATTACACAGATATTTTAATATAAAAAAGATAATTACTTATTTTTTTTTTTTAATATTTAAGATAAATGTATCCACGAAGCGACCCTCTGAGAAGCCGGGTACTTCACCTTGTATTATAATATAATATTTAGGAATCATTTTTTTTTGTTTGTTTGTTTCTGAGGTGTTTTCAATTTATGCATGCTTAATACAGTACCTACTATTTTTCTAATTCATTTCCATTACAGTAGAAACTAGAGTACCCATAAAAGTATTATTCAAATCTTACCAAACCATTGCATAAAAAAGTCATTCTAAATTAAATTTATTGTTTTTAATTGTGTACTACTACTTAGTTTGATTCAACTTTATATTAAATGAAAAGTAGATTACCATTTTTCACTACGAAGTAGAGAATATGAGCCCTCACAGAGATTATTATAATATCAACAGATGTTTTCTTAAATGTTTCCTATACCTATACATATTACCTATGTTTCAGAGCTTATTGGAGATTCATCGGGTTGCAACAGACAAGAACGATGCTCACCTTTGCGATTTCTTGGAGTCAGAATTCCTGCAGGAGCAAGTCGATTCAATGAAAGAAATAGCGGACCATGTAACAAATTTAAAAAGAGTTGGAGAGGGTCTCGGCGTGTATATGTTCGATAAAAATATTGATAAATCTGACGATGAATAAAGATATGCGTAATATTATTACATTCTTTTATACATCATTACATTGTGGTTGTTAAAATAGCAAGTTAATTATTATCTTTAATAAATAGAACACCTCATGAAAATACAGTAAACAACAAACGCTTATGCCTAGCATGTCTGCATTTTGTTTTAAAAACATTTTGTGACTACATAATTTATAAACACTATTCAGTCAATTATTACAGTATTATTGTTACAGTATTGCTCCCTATAGGAATGTAATATGAAGTAAAATAAATAAGAATGAAATATTCACCACAACAAACTCTGTCCTCATTTATTGTGTAAAATATTACAATGTGTTTTTAAATGGATACCTCTTCATAAGATGTTTGTCAAAAATATAAAGCATAGCATGATTTTGATCAAATGATTTGAGAGTTTTAATTAAACCAATCAGACTGTTTGTGGATGCTACTTGATCTCTTAAAAGGCGTGTTGTGATAAAATCAATACAATGGTAGTCTTCATAATGTTGTGCTACTTTAATTATATTCTGTAGGCCCTGAAATTGAAAATACTAATTAGATAACATTATAATAAAAATTATATGCAAAGATAAATTTTATTTCACCGACGATGGCCGAGCAGTATGTGTCCACTTCTAAAGTTGTGGGTCAGGTTTGAATCTCGGAACTGGAAAATTCATTCACTTGTTTTACAATGTGTGTTTGGACCCAAGCATGGACTTAATAGGTTGCGCAAGTGGCTAATATCCATTTCAAGTAAAATAGAAATCTGAAAGATCTAAAGCTCAGATCTCTATAAGCTAATAAAAAAAATGTATATAAATGTAATTATATAATATAAGTAAGTATATTTATGGATGGTGGTGGCAAAATAATATTTTATTTCATACACAATAGGTACCTACATTATGTAGGTAGGTACATGGCAATGACTATGAAATAATTTTTCTTCATCGGAATATGAACTGCATAATTTGAAGTATGTACCTACATAATAATATAATATTGTAATATGGACCATAATAATATGTAGGTACATACATTTTATGAGAATTACTTGTTAGCTTTTCGACCTATTTTGTTTTTACGAGAAATGAATGTTAGCCACTTGCTCAACCTATTAGTTCCATACTCTAATTTCAAACACAATATTTACACGATTCGAACCTGGGCACTATACCCACGACACTATAAACCGACGCTTAAGCCGCTCGGCCATAGTGGTAGTGCCAAGCGGGCAGCTTAAATTCAGAGGTTAGAAAAGGAGAAAAACATCTTAAACAATTGCTTCCTGGATTCAAATACATTTTTAAGCACACCATAATAATATTATGATTTATTATATGATATATTAGCCACAACAGACAAAAGACCTTTAACCTATACACACTTCCCTCTGAGTTACGCAAAACAAAAACTAAACGAAGATACCATAGAGCTATGGAACCACAGATACACAACATCCGCCACAGGATCAATAACGCAGAAATTTATTCCAAACATAAACTGTGCCATCACTCTTGCCAGGAACTTAAAAATATCACACGAACTCACACAGATACTAACAGGCCACGGATCGGTGCGAGCTTATCTAAAAAGATTTAAATTGAGGGATGACGACTGTTGTCCATGTGACGGCAACACATCTCAAACTGTGTGGCATGTCATCAACGACTGCCCTATACTAGAAAGGGAGCGATGGACTCTCAGGACTCGATGTAGACAACATAATCACGAAATTGACCTCCAAAAGCCTCACGAAGCACTAAGCAATAGAACAACACAAGAACACTACACAAAATATTTAATCCTGGCCATAAAGAAAATTAAAGATATAAATGGAGGCACCTAATTAGCCCCACATCAATGCAACTAACCCACCCAACCACCTTGTACGAAAAAGCAAGGGTATGGTTATTATAAAAAAAAAAAAAAAAAATAATATTATGATTATATGATTATGCCTAGCCTGAATGTGAGATCCACTCTGTGGATGCCCACATGATCCTACTAGGATTGGACATGATCGAAAGAAGGATGTGAGATTGGACTTTCTGCAAGTCATAGTTATATTGTATTTGCATACAGAATTATGTGGTGAGTGACTGATAGATTAATAAAGTTAATCTACATATCGTTAAATAATTATAATAAAATCAATAAACTCACTTCCGTGTGATCGTTTTCTAATTGAAGAGTCTGCTGAAAATGTTCCGGCATGCAAGCCGATTCTTGAATAGATGGCGGGTTGATCATATCCAATGAAACATTTCCACCTCTAAGTAATTGATACTGAGCGAGTAAAATGGCATGATGCTGTTCATCTTTATATAGTGACATAAAATAATTAAAGCAACCTTGACAAGACACATTTATTTTTCCAAAATAACAAGCTACCGCTAAATAGTGTTGACTCGCATGCTGCTCACAATTAATTTGTTTATTTATTAATTCTTGTAGTGCGTTATGATAATTCGGTTTCAGTTGTAAACTGTTTAGCATTATCGAGCTACACAAGTAACGGCATCCGGATGTTGATATCGCAGTTTGCCTTGATGTACAATACTGAATCCATTTTTGTAAAGTTAGGGGGGTAATGATTCTCATAATTGCAAAAACGTGGTTTAGTAATATTTACCTTTGAAAAAGAAGTTTTAATCAAGAAACTTCAGGTAAACTTCTTATCAGTCAAACAAAACATAAACATATTCTTTTTATACCTGATGTCAAATAATAAGACAAAATAAAAGATATTCAATGGAAGAAATTTTGAATACAGAAATCGATAAGTAGGTAGGTAGGTACCTAAATATTATTATGCATTATAAACATTCACCAAAGTTCTTTTATCTACGAAAAAATAGGTTTTATAATATGTTTTATATTCACTGAAACCTCTGAAAATAGATAATTAGCATTTTATTAGTAAAATTTTGATCTTTTTTCACAAACTTTGCTGATATTGTCTATGAAAGAATATTTTGCTTTCTTAATTCTTGTCAATGGTCATTATTCTTCTGTCATTTTTGCCATTGATTATCGTGCTACATATTTATGTATGTGCGTATTACAAGTGGAATCTTGTTTATACTTTGTTTACTAGTGATTTCGTTTAAAGTTTCAAACATAACCAAAACTTTCAGTGTTTGAATGGATTAACATTTACGACCGCGACCGGGGTCTTCACTTCAATCCTATCGAATAAATTATTGCTTCGTTTCAAAACTACTGTCACAATGGATGTTGACGGAGGAGCCCTGAATACGCAGCCCACTGATATAGAACAAAGCCTGATGCAAGAATTTAGTCGAATGGGAACGAGGGATAGAGATGAATTAGTTAGTCAAATGCGAAAGCTGTTGGGTCCCAACCTTAACTATACGACAGCCTCATTCTTTCTGGATATGAATGATTGGTACGTAAGAACTTTTTGTGATGACTTGTCATCCCCTCGATGCTTCATTTTAAATCCTATGACGATTATTTCCACAATATTATGCGATAACATTATGTATTATGACGTCAGTTATATCAACTCAACATTTTTTGTTTATTAATACCTATACAGTTTTCGTAATTTTATTCAATGATAGAAATAATTTCAAACAGCCAATAATAGCACATACGATACTCTATTAACAGGAGCCAATACTTTCTTTCATATTATATAAAAAATGTCATTGTGAAATATTTCTCTTCCATTGTGATTCACACTTTTTACTGACAAAGCATTCAATACGAAAAAGGTACATACTTACCTATTATTAGTCTGTCTCTTTATAGAATTTGTTGACCAAGACGAATAATCATTATAAATTGCGATTTGGACCAGTTATATATTTATGTTATTGTAATAAGTAGGGAGATACATATTTTATATTGTATTAGAGTTTTCTTGGAAAGTTCATTAACTTCTTCTCTTCTTCAAAGGTTTACAGTCACTACTGTTGTTTCCAGAATTTTAAAGTAAGTACTATTTAAGTACCTGTCCTAATATAACTAATGAGAAACATGAACTCGGTCTATAATCATTATTTGTTCGGTGACCCAGTTTGGAAACTACTATTGGATTTTCAATTGTCTTACTAATAGACAAAAAAAAACTTGGTTTGGCTTGGTTAGGCAGGGTGTAATTGAATTTTAAAAATTAACCAACACCATTTGCAATTTGTGCTCTTACTTCAATGAAAACAAATACTACTTAATATGACTAACAAAGGTTAGTGTGCACTATTTATGTTGGATCTCAACAGCCTACTTCCACCCTTCGCCACTGGCCATATTAATGTTTTGCAATCTGTTGACAACTTTAATAACTAACAAATTGGGGCATCTGTAGATGAGTAAAGACATGTCTATGGTGATTTCATTTATTATAAATAAATATTTTAATGAAAGGGATACTTTTTTCTTATCTGTAATTCTTTTGAACTGCAGCTGGTAGACTGACTAGGTACATGTCATAAAGTCCATCTTCTGTTTGTTCATAACATGTACTTACTCTTATTTCTGCAGCATTAAAATGTGGAAAATGTCTGCAGCAACGAATTATCATTACTAGAGGCAATTGAGAAATGATTTTGAAAAACTTTTAGTAATGTTCATTCTTTTCATTTATTGGAAGTGGCCGCTATTCTAGGACCTCTGAACTCTTACATTCAATTAGTAAGAAGCGGTAATAATAATGAGTTATTGTTGAAAATTAAGACTCTTTGTCTCGCTTTTAGGACCGTTAAATAAGTAAGTGAAGTACCTATCGATACTTTTCTTTCAATATGATAAACCTAATCGCTGTAGATCAGGTGGTTCCTACTTTATTATTATTTTACTGTACGTTGATTTGTGTGTATTTTGCATTGCAGGAATTTACAAGAAGCGGCGTGCTGCTACTTAGACATGCACCCTTTCACGCATTCTCTGATTGAGAACAATTTACCTCCCGATCCTTTATTTGCCCCGCCCACCATAGTCCTTCCCCCGTCCCCCCCTCTTCAAAATCCGCCGGACGCCTCTCCCTACAGCATGATTCTTGCCGATGTGCAAATGATAGTTGTGCACGGTCGCCAACGGCCCGGGGTTGAGTAAGTTGAATTTCATTATTTCCTGCTTCACTGTGTGAGATTTTGAATAAATAATAATTGAAACTCTCCACTCTTAATTCAGTCAGTGATAAATAAATCTTAAGGCTATCGCAGTGTGACACGGTATAATGTTTAGTTTTGGTTAAACATTTTCAAACATTCTACATACTTTGAGTCTCAATCATGAATCTCATGGAACCTAAAAATTTGAGGAAAACGATTAATGAGTCTGTTTTCATTGAATAAACGTCATAATGGGTTAATGTAACATCTTTTTTCTTTTGGGCTAGGTTATTTACACCTCTCTTGTGTCGATTCACTGACCAAATTGCTAACTTCTGATGTCTTTATTTTAAAATGCCACGAATTTGCTATTGCAAAGTTGAACTGTGAATTTAGATGAGCGGGGATCGACGGCTAATTTAAATATTTCACTTTATTGTAATTAGTAAGTGGTCTGAGAAATTTTGCCTATGACGGTTGTGTGAGTTTGTCTCGAGGTTCCACGAGGATTTTCAAAAAAATCACGAAACTGTATGTTTAATCACGTGTTTTGTAAGCATCAGTGAGTGAAAAGTTTTAGAATCTGGATGCCTTCTTGTCACCAAAAATCATTTTGATCTGATGACTACATGTGCCGGCATTTCCGTTTAAACAGACACGTTTACTATCGATTTGCACTATATTTGCCTATTTTCTCCTTGCTCAGTTTGAAGTTGATTGATACTGACCGATACTTAGTGTTATTTTCCTCTTTTCAGATTAGAGTGGAATTGGATGGTGCAAAACAACGGACATGTGGAGTGGCCCGGAGGGTGTCACGTGGTATCCGTCGGTGCCCCTGTTATTTCTGCCTCTTCATGCGCGTTAGCGATACCCCCTGGACATGTCGCATTCTTCAGCATTAGTTTTATAACGCCTAATACTCCTGGAGAGCATAGAATACTGCACCGTCTGTGTACACCCGACGGGTTGCCTTTTGGAGGTAACTAGTAAAACAAGTAGAAAGAATATGTGACACAAAAGTCGACTTTTTTCATGAAAGGCATGTGATTGGATATTACACAGTAATATATTTTGTAAATTTAAAATAAATATTTGTATTTTGCTGTATTGAATTTTTGATTATATTTGAGGCATTCAGTTCTGAAACCCGCCTTATTACATATCTTTGCCTTTTTTGAGGAAACCATAAAAAATGATTTCGAATATTTTTTTCAGTTAAAATTTTATCTTTAAATAGAATAGTATAAAATAATATGTATAGAACTAATCAAATTAAAAACAAGATTCACCTAAATTCCTAATACTTTAGGTAAGAACTGGATTGAAAAAAATCAAAAGGCAGATTTCTGAATTTTATCGGAAATATAATAATAATATGTAGATAGTTATGGAATTAAAACAACGTCATAATAATTATTACTGCCAAAAGTTGGTAAGTCTTGAAATCATGCTATGGAGTAATTGCAATTTGAAGTTCGACGTGTCCTCTAAAATCAGGCATAATGCTAATCTCTTTGTGCTTAAATGTACATGTTTTACATATCGAGTGACCTTGAATTTTTTTCTAGTATGGTAGATACATAATCCGTTGTTAACTCTGAATACCTAAATTATTGACTTATCAACTTTTGGCGGCAGCCCCACCACATATTGTTTTATGATGCTAAGTTTGATAAAGTGACAAGTACTGATAATTGATGAATAAGAAAACAGTATTTTCGTAAATCTTGTGTATCTCGATTTAAAAAACAATGGGAAGTTCATTTTTATAAAATTTGATTCTTTTATCAGTATGCTGCAAGAATATCAGTGGGTGGGTGTGGGTATCATATATCATATCATACATTGGCCAAAGACCAAAGAATCATCTTATTATTCGACAATATATTTGGATAGTTTTCACATTGGACCATCACAGGATATTATATTGCAATGATCCATTTGAATATTCAAACAAGAATTTTTAATTGTTGCCATCGATATTATTAGGTATATGTGATGTATTTAAACGTTCGTATTATTTTTTATATCTAAGAATGATTTTGACATTTCGTATATAAGGACCGGGCATGGGGAACCTTCCGTTGGTATGAGATGGTGTGCAGGTTAATTTGGTTTTATATCGGTTTTGTGCAGCTAATTCCATGGTACAGGGGGTCCTCACTATCCGAGTCCCCGCAGTTACGAATTTGTAGGAAAATGCAAAAAAATTATAGCAACGCAACCGCAATAGCGCGGTCGTCAACTGTCATTTCCAAATTTTCAATCCCACACTCCTTTGCCATATCTGTCTGGCTAACGAGTCATTTTCTTTTCTGAACATGTCCCAATTAAACCCATTTACTAAGTAATTTTGGTCCCCATTTTAAGCAGATTCGCTTTAACAGGTATTTTTTCGATACCATTTAAAAAACCCTTGGAAAGCGAGGACCCACTGTAGTGGAAACTATTAGTTGACTCATTCATGTTTACATGCATCTCTATAAGCGGCAGTGACAAATTGCCACCGTTTAATAATAGGTATAGCTTAATATTTACTGAATATATTTACTATTTCAGATGAACTCTGGGTGAACATTGAAATAGAAAGTGACCAACAATCGTTACAGCAGGTGAGTTAACAATTTATTAACTCGTTTTTCATAATTAAATAAATTAATCATCCATGTAGCCATTGCATTGAGATAATAATAAATATTTTACTTTGTTTTGTTTTCGATAAATTGTCTGATTGAATTAGGTCACCAGTTTAGAACCGTGTGCCATACCAAACTTATGATTTCTGTTACACAAAGTATATTATAAGCATCTAATCGTATCCAATTATACCATACACTCACACTTACAAACTTAATGAACAGAAATTGTAAGTTTTGTATGGCACACGGTTCGAAACCGCATAACGGTTTCAGTCTATGGATGGCCTCATAAGAGAAAACATAAATTTGGGGTGATTTAGGGATAATGAAAAAGTCATAAAAATTGGTATTCTTCCACCCTTTCAAAAATATTGCTTTGATCTTGAACAAACAATGTTTTTCTTTGCTGGGAAATGTGAATGGGCATAAACCTTGGTCTTGGGAAACAACAGACATGCGTCTGGAATTCATTTTCAATGTGATTTTTGAATATGTCAGATGTAAATTACGAGAAATAAAAACTTAAAACCAGGAATTAAATGTTCTAAAATGAAACAGTACTGCAAAATAACACGTAGATTATGGAGAAATGTGAATTCCGGGTACATAAAATCGGGGTTGGAAATTTTGAAGAACATAATTTGATTGTCATAATTTTTTGTTTTTTTAGGCTGTGAATGACTCCAATACAGATGAGAATATGTGTTGACCTCCACTTCAAGCCAACATGAATGCCGCAGACAAATTTATTTTATAATATAATTATTATTTCTGAATATATTTTTTTCATTTGAAAATTATTTTGATTTTTTTAATGCACATTCATGTATGATTTAGAAGATACTCTAAGAAAAATTGTACTCTTATAATTTGAATGATTATACTTGTGAGATAATGTCTTATGTAATTCGTCCTATCTGATTTGCAACGATTTTGAATAATTACAATTAATAATTATGAAGTGTTGTAAATACGATTACTTAATGTAAAATTTGTGAAGCAGTGTTGGCTTTTATGTCGAAGTATCTAAATTACATGTTATGTGGTCAACAATGCTAAAATTAGGGGATATATTACTATACTTAAATTTTAAAACTATTTTCAAAAAGACATCCTTTAGCATGATATTTTTTCTTTGTTTTGTTGAAAATATAAATATACATTGTTTGACTAATAGCTGTCATTTATTTTAAGAATGTTGTCTATATAAACAAATACTATAGAGCATCATACAGTTAGGAAAAATAATAAACATCAATGACGATACGAATAATTTAATTGGTTAATTTAAATTTTGCCCGTGTCGCCATTGATCACCAGCTTGATTGAATACAGCAACAAATACAATAAAGTAGATTATTGTTACTTGAATGTATTGTTACTTAAATTATTCTATATTATTTTCTTAGAATATTTTTCCATCATATGCTTAATAAAGTCGGCTTACTTCAGATATGTTGGTAAAGCTTCAAAATGTATGAACAAAATTCACATTCAGCATGTCTAAAACCGCGACAATTTCATTGAAAACTCATTATGGATTGCCAGAACAATTATTAGTATGAACATTACCTACTGTCTTTGTATTATATCTGTCTATTTACCACTAAGGTGCTCTGATTTAATAATTGTACCTAGAATATGATAATTTTCTACCGTCAGGCAAATAAATGTTTTGAGATTATTGCAGCTAACTTCATGCATAACATATTTTATGAGACCGTCTCGCCTAAATTTTGATTAGTAGAAATATGAAGAATCTCTAATGTAAGTGTTATAGTATTTGATTGTAATGATAACATAATACACTTAAATGTTATAGACTTTAATGTCATAATATGGTTGAAAAAATATAATTTATTAAAAAAATAAGAAAAACCCCATCTATGGCAATTATTTTTGTAACTGTGATATTTCCCGTGGGCAATATTGACATTATTTTAAAAATATATTTGAGTCGTATAGTATCAACAGTAGATCTGTGCGTTATTCATCATTTCAAGAAAATGACGAAAAACGTTTTGTTGGGTTTTTTAGTGTTATAATAGCATGAAATATGTTTCTACATTTAGAAATTCAATTCAAATTCAACAGTTCTACTTTTATTTCCAAAGCATTGAACAGTTCTAATTCTGATACCAAGCCCTATTTTCCATCACAATTTTATACCACACAGATATGATTTTGATTTGAATATTATATTGCTAGTCATACATTATGGTCAGAAGAATAATTTCAATATATTTACGACAGTTCTACTTTTGATACTATACGACTCATTTGATGTCCACCAGATGAATTATTTTTAATATGTCAAATATTCTGAATTTCTAGAGAAAATATTGATGCACCGAGAGGTAGTTTAATGTTTTATAATTTTTTTTTCTATGGTGAGTGACCATGTTATTTAGTTTCAAATTCATTCGGGTTCATTGGCGTATTAAGTGATACAACATAATAATATGTGCCGGTGTGCAAGGGTACAAGTCTTCTAAAACACTTATCTCAACTTCCCCATTGATGCTTATTTTTAGAATTGAAAGAATAATTTACTCCGTGAAGTCTCATTGATACAATGAAGCGCGACCCAAATTGAGGTGCATGTCGCCTACTGTCACGGCGACAAATTTAGTCTATGGTTTCGTCATTTCACAGAATGTTTTGAACCATCACCATCTCTGTAAATTCACTGAAAAATGATACTGATGAAGAGTGCCTACTATAATGTATTAGTAATTTGTGAAAAAAACATAGCTGGAATTTTTGTAAAGAATAAAACTTGAAAGAACGTCTACTATTCACTTACAACACAGTATTGATGCATTGACATAGTTTTGGGGATCGAGAGGGAGAAGGTGATGAGGTGTAGATGGATGTTGATTATCTTGATGCAGAGTACAGAGAGTTACAATGGTAGGAGTAAAGATTAACGGTGCAGAGTAATTGCGGTGAGCTCGTGTTCAAACTGAGCCGCGATCCGATAGGATGACTACCAATCTATTGTTTACGATAATACTGAGAGTGACAGTGGTTGAGTGACGAGTCAGTGTTTTCCTATCAATTGTCTTTCGTTATTATATAAAATGAAATCAATACATTACAAGAGTCATTGGTGCAATTCAATAAATCGTAATACACTGTTGATCTAGGTTATGATTGAGGAAACTGCTGACAATCACTTCCGCCACTCCGATTTGTTTTGAAAAGAAAACATCTTCGAAGTGTCACACTTGTAATGCTAAGTGGTATGATTACTACATAGTATTAGGTATTTTGTTATCAAGATTGTTTTATTGGCTCACTATTTGGACAATGTGTCCAAAGTGAAGGCAATAAAATAATACTGTTACTGGCGGTGGCTTCTAATACATATAGGCTGGTTGTGTCACATAAAGATGCCATAAAGAAATTGAAAGATGTGTCTCTTCTCTGCCAGGTAGGGGGGTTCCATGAGTTTTAAAAAAATGTTTCAAGGATTCCACCAAACAATTCCGACCATGTCCGATCCTAATAGGATCATATTGGCCTCCACAAAGTAGAGGTTTGTATTAACAGATTTTTGTTTTTTACGAGAAATGGATGTCAGCCACTTGCTCAACCTATTAGGTCCATACCCTGACTCACACACAAATTGAAAAACAATATGTGTACTTGCCAGACCCAGGATTCGAACCTGGGACCCACGGCATGATAGTCCAACGGTTAAGCCGCGCGGCCACCGTGGGTGTTTGGTCCACCAAACAAAAAAGGTTGGAATTCACTGATCTTTAGCAACAATACCCTATTATTATAAATATGGTTTTGCATTAAACTAACTATATTCACCCCGGAAGCCAGGCAAAATGCATGAGTAAAACAATAATATCCTTGTTTGTATAATAATAATTACTACTCTGTCTGCTTGTAAATGTGCACACATTGCATTGAAATGAATTTTTATCAATAATTAGTGTTTTAGCTGATTTCCGTACATTATTGATAGTAATACACTTGCTATGGACAAGTAGTATTGTATCCGCTTATGATATTGTCAATCTTGAGTTTGAATCCCCGATAGAACGTTCAGATGCATGCACTGATATACCCGCATAGACTAATAATACAGTGGCACATATCCATTTCTCGTAAAAAAAATTTAAGCTCTTCACACACCAATAAACTGTAGATAGCTTTTTCTTTTGCTTTACTTGGCTGTACAATCGCTTCACGAAGGTTTTGAAAACAGATTTTACAAGAAATGTTAGCCACTTGCTCGACCTATTAGGTCCAAATATACATTAAAAAAACTATGTGACTTTGCCTGAGACCCACGATTTCCTAAGCCGTTACCACTCAATGTTAGCTATTGGAACGCACGCATTATAAATATTTTTTAAGGTATAAAAAGGTTTACCATCGCTGGCCTGGTATGTAGAGTGCTTGTATTTATATAAATACATCGCAGGGTCGAACCGCAGCAGTCAGCAAGGATCCAATGAGTTACTGCAGGGGCGGGCAAACTTTTTGGATGGGGGGCCAAATTCGAGAATTCAAAATGTGCGGCGGGCCGCAAAATACCATTTTTAGATATACACTATTTATTATCACTAAAAATAAACATTACAAAAAAAATAATAAGAAGAATGAAACTGTTGTACATTTTTGAACATTTTTTTAAATTCAGGTGCTAATTTTGTAGTTCATATTCTCTTTTCTGCTTGTAAATGGGCATCGGAGATATTTTATCGTAAAGAATTTTTATTGAGGTTCATGATCGAAAATGTTTGTTCACATAAATATAGGTTGATCCAAAAATAACGAACATTTTTCTTGCATAAACTTTAAGTTGGTCGAATTTGTCTGAATTAAGGGCATTGTAAAATTTGGAGATTTCTTCGCGACGATGCAATTCTCTTAAATCAGTGTCACACTGCAGATCAATAATCTCAAGTTGTACTCTGTAGGCACACTATCAATATCTATTGAAATCGATGTTCAACGTAGAAAATAGTGGTTACATAGTGTGAGACGAGACGCAAGGAAGACGTACTGAGATAATACATTTACGAAACAACAAATTCTTCAAATTTTAATCTATTGTCAATATTTTTTAAAAATTTATAAAAAAGTTATTCACAATCAGAAGTACAATTAATGATGGTGGGCCGCAAAAAAATACCCGGCGGGCCAGTTTGCCCTCCCCTGAGTTACTGCAACCTCCACTATGTGTTGGTCCATATTCTAAAATATAAGTCCTGTATGCAGTACTTAAGTAAATTGCTTTACTTACTATGAATATTATTACTTATTATGAATCAGGACTTCTCATAGTCGGTGAACTCGTTCGTCATCAATCATACCAGAGCCAGTATTTTTAAATATAAAAATTGCTATGGACATACTCATCACTGGGTGTTGTTCGGCTCGGGGTAACCCAAGAATTCCCTGTAGCTTCAAGTGAATAGAGATGTCAAATGAAATAAGGGAGGTTTTTTTTAAAAATTATTTTATTTATTAATAATTCACACTTAAAATATCAATGACTCTACAGCTTTTGTATTGGTAGTGTTCAACTGCTATCTTTAGAGTAAACGATAGGTCATATAATTAAGTTTTTGTTAGTTACCATTATACAGCCGTAATAATATTATAAGCATGGAAAATTTATCAAAGGATCAATATTTAGTGTTTTCTTAAATTAAGGTACAAATTATATAATTAGATAATAATTACAAGTACAGTAGGCGCTCGGTAATCTGGCACCCATATTTTATCACCTATGCCGGATTATTGGATTTCTATAGGAAATAATAAATAATCTGTCAAGGTCGGGCACCGAACTGCCGAGCGAACGGCTCTCTGTAATCCGGCAGTTTAATGTGAAACCTGCCGGATTATGGAGCAGGAGAGCTGAGTTGCAAAATGCCTGACTGTTGGACATGCCGGATTACCGAGCACCTACTGTATTCTAATAATTCACCGATTGCCATTTATAAAAAAACATGAGAAATGATATATTTAAGGTGCTTTTATATGATCAGTTTTGCTGTCCGACCAGTCTTCATTTCAGTCAACTTTCACTGACTGACGTGTAAATACAAAACTGAAGCGGCCGAATGAAACAGAAACGGCGACGAGACAGGATGGGTTTTCCATCAGTTATCGTATACATTTTTAGAGTTGCCAGTTAAATTGACGTGTAAATTACTATGTTTCGATTGAAATAAATTATTTTCTTCAAATACAGTACTGCAATATACCAAACAATGTGTTTAGAAGGTTATTATAAGAACAATATTCATTTTTAGTGGATAAAAAATATGTAAATATACATCGCCGTTTCCCAACTGAACTGTCCCCAAAAATGATCATTTAAGTACACCGACAGTGTAATAATAAATTGGGAAGAATATTTTCAAGAATGAACATTATTGTCATTAAACCAAATATTAGATATAAAATTTACAACAACGCTTAAAATTATGATCAAGGACAGTGTCTAGAATCAGAAAAAAAATGATGGGTAAATATATATTTTTATAGAAAATGATTTTCACAGTATGTGTTTTTACAACTTTACTAAATATACCGATTAAGACATTATTTGTAAATTATAAAAAAAATGAGATTGGGTCGTCGAATTTAATTTTAAAATTTCTACTTATTTATCATAATTTGTGTTCTCCTAATGATTTAATTAATTAAATACCTGCAGCAATATAAACTTAACTCCAAACTTAATAATTACCCAGTATTAATAAAATAATTAAGAGCTGAAATTATTTGAATTTATTTTTCTATTGTTAATTATCGAATAATAATTGGACTTCAAAGTGAATTACTGAGAATAGAATTGATATATATTAAAAACCTAATTTCGCCGGATTTGTTTTCCGAACATTGAGAAATCTTCCAGACACGACTACAGCAACTTCCTGTTATCGCCAAAATCTTGTTGTCGGATAGTACTATTAAACGTGCCCGAGATCCCTAACTCGTTTTTATGGTCCGAGGAATTTTGTTAAGGGGTCCAAATCTTTTTACATTACAAATGAAAAAATAGGCCATACGTTTGACAGTGGATGACCATTTGTTCTATATTTTAATAATGGTATAAAATATTATTTTATATCATCTCCTTTAAAACCTATATAAAAAAACAAAATGTTCTAAGTATGTAACTAGTCAAAAATATCTAGAGATTAATAGCATAATAATAATATAATTAAAAATGTGTAAGAGTTAATGTATAATATATGAACACCAAAAATTGCTGGAATACTGATGACTGTAATGTAAAATACTGATTATCTTAATAATTACATATCATAATTATCATAGTCACAATAAGTACATAACTTATTGACATTGGCAAAAACAATGACCGACCCACCATCTTTATTACAATTACTTATAGGTCAATGTTCCATTATATAATTTTAAGCAGTAACAAAAATTAAAATTATAGAGAATATTCTATAATGCTCCCTCTTCACAATGACCTAAGCGAGGCGATATTGTAACCTTTGATGCGTGTTGAAATACGGGTATTGATGAAGTACGGCGAACTTTTGCCAGCCACGGGCCACACAGTGCGAATGTCAGTCTCTTCACAATGGTGACTGCATACATTCGCCATGCTTGGGCCATTGTGAAGGGAAGCATTAGAAAAGGTCTCATTTAGTGAATAAGGAAACAATACTAAATGCTACACTGCCATTTCCATATTGATTTTCGGATGTGGTTTGTAATCAGATACAATAAAATGTTCATAAGTAAAAGCAGTGATGTCCGTCAGTGGTGCGTCGGGGCTAAATGTGAGATGCGGAAAAGGTCTTGGCTTCCTCAGCAGCTGTTCTTTCAAGGCGTCGATGTGATTTAAATAAACATGCGCATCTCCGAGTGTGTGGATAAATTCTCCCGGCTGTATGGAAATAATAAACAGCAATTAATTTATCAGATTGAACAATGAAAATCTACACATATTTAATTTTTGTGCAGAATGTTTCTAGACATTGAGTTATATTTTCAAGAGAAATAAATTTTGGAATATGTGTCTGAGAGCGGTAAACAACATGAATAGGATTGAATATAATGTCACAATGATATAATTATAATATGTATTAGAAATGATTGATTCTGATTAACACCAATATAATACTCTTCTATTAGATAACTTGATACTTTTCTGACAAACTTCCATCGACAAAAATGTATATGAGTACCCATGTACATATTATAATAGTAATAAAGGCTTTTAATTATTCGGTAAGTATAAATATGCAAAAAACAGGAAGTATCTTATGTAATAAAAGTATTTTATTAAACGTTGGTAGTAATTTAATACCATTAGCAAGTAAACAATGCTCATTGGATTCAAATACTATGAGAAAGTATTTAAATAAGCGCAGAGAATTATTAAAGTGCTTAATGGCAAGTACATATAAACATTTGTGTCAGAATAGATTAAAATTTGGGCAGATATAATTTAGTTGGCCGCTTTTTATAATTTAGTAGGATCGTATTCTCTGGTACTCCTTCTTCTTCTTCTTCCACGGCGCTACATCCCGGGGTGGGATTTGACCTCCACCACAACCGCTCTCCACTCACTCCGGTCTCTCGCCACACTTCTCCAGTTACTGGGTCTTCCTATATGAAGCCAGTCCACTTCTACGGCGTCAGCCCATCTCCTTCTTGGACGGCCTCTGGGTCTCTTCCGTTGGGGTAGCCACTTTGTCATGATACTTGGCGCTCTAACTTCAGGCATTCTCTCCACATGTCCCGCCCATCGTAGTCTTTGAAACTTACAGTATCTTATGATTGTTTGCTGTTCAATCAGCTCTTCCAACTGTGGTTCATTTTTATTCTGTAGTTCCCATTTTCCAACGTGGGTCCAAAGATTTTGCGGAGTATTTTGCGCTCGAAGACAGCTAATTTGTTTTCCTCGTTTTGAGTTAAGCACCAAGTCTCACAGCCATAAGTGACCACTGGCCTTATAATTGTTTTATAAATTAGAAGTTTACTTCTTCGGCCTAGAATTTTCGACCCCACCAGTCGCTTGCAGGCATGCCAGCATTTATTCCCGGAGATAAAGCGGATTTTTATCTCCTCTGCTGTCTTATTTTGGGTATTTAGGCTGGATCCGAGATACGTGAACTTGTCCACCCCTTCATATGCATGCTGTCCTATGTCTATATTCTGCAGCGGTACCTGATCGCGTGTGCTGACCATATACTTAGTTTTTGACTGGTTTATATGCAGCCCAGCGTTTCCTGTTTTTATTTTCATAGTGCCACCATGGTCGATCATCCTCTGTTTGGATCTGCTTGTAATTACTATGTCGTCAGCATAAGCGCACATCTGCGTTGTATTGTTATCTACCCATCCTCTTATGTTGGTTTCACGAGCTATGGATTCCACCACAAGGTTAAATACCATAGTGGATAGCGCATCCCCTTGTCTCACACCTGATTCGATTTTGAAGCTTTCAGTTTGCTCATTTTGCACACTGACAACTGCTTGAGTATCCGTCAGTGTGGTCTTTTGATACACCCCTGTTACAGGCGGGCTTCTCCCGGTGTAAAATAATCATTTAGTAGCTTAAGTCGAAACGTAACCCTGACCTCTAGAAACGGCTTCATAAAACATCTAATCTGATTCCTTGCTCAACCACGTAAGTATTTCTTTTTAATTTAAAAAGTAAAAATGATGATGGATGAAAGAGATAATTTTAAGACTAAATATAAGGATTTAAATATAATAAATTTTGCCGCGCATTGTGCGTGAAATCCTCGCGCGCCGGCGCCAGGGTCAGGCTCGTGATTCGCCGAATCAAAGATCACGCGATAAAATTTGGCCAATCACGAGAGTCCTTTTTTTTTTGCTGGATGGCGTCGGTACGAGGAATTTAAAAAGAAAGAAAAAAGGATGTTAGTAAGCGTCCCCTTTCCGATAGGTACGGACCTGACGACTACAACTGTAAAAATCCCAAATATAATTTGTAAAACTAAAAATTAAGAAAATATAAGAAGACCACGTTACGAGCACGAAAGACCGAGTTTTATTTATACTCCGACCGTTGAAATTATTTTTTTTGTGAATCCGGGGTTCGATGGACACCTGAGCTAGCCGCTGGAACCCCGGGGATCTCAATGGCGCCCTTGGCAACGTGAAGCTCGAAGAATCGCATGGATTCTTCCGAACCCGCGAAATAAAATTTACGCCCGCGAACGCTAAATAAAAGTTTACGATCCAGGAGCCGGAACAACCAAGAAATGGTTAACTAAAAAGCGGACTCCGACGTAACCCTTATCGAAGAAGAAGTGCTGTCTCCAACATCAAACCGGGAGGGCCCTCTGGTGTTCGAAGACAGTCCACATACGGAGCTGACCGCGCCTAGCGTCGTGCTGGAGACCGTAGCACCAGCGCGTCTCCAGTACGACGAATGGCTGCACAAATCCCACCTATGGAGACCAGACACATCATCGACGGTATCCAGCGAGGAGGGCTCGTAGAGGCCACGGCCCACTCACGACGAAAAACGGCGAGCAAAATGCCGATTTTCCTAGGGTATCACTAACATGTGTACCCTAGTCGACCACGGGATGTTCGGTGAGGAGAGAAAAAGGAAACGCGAGGCTAGGGAGCCTCACGAGAGGGCTGAGAAGGCGCGCAAGCTGAGATGAATCGAAGAAGCTGTACGGGCGCAGGCTCGACCACGAGGAGATGAAGCAGGACCAGTCGCCAACCCTCTAGTCAAGGGTGAACGCCGAGTTGCTGTTGGAAGTTTCAGTGTAAACAGTGTAGTTAAAAGTGAAGATAATAATCGTAAATATCCGGAAATTCTTCTAATTACGGATAAAAAGTTAATTAAGGACCCACTTTCTGAGCCCTATAATCTTAAGTTCGTTAGTAAGAAAAATGTACATTCTAGTTTTAAAAATAACGCTCCGCAAAGTGACGCCAATTCTTTCCGTTCAAATAAAGTAAATATGAATGAATTCGAAAACATTAACATTGAAAATCGCAAACAATTTTATAAACGGGAAAGACGATATTCTACAGTAGCGCGAAACCTGTTTCAAAGTTACGCCGTGTTAATAATTTGAATCCAAAGAGAAACGAGGAAAATAGTACACTACCGTCCCTATTATTTCTTTACAAATTACCAATCGTAAATTTAACACAGCGAAAACGGAACGGGAATAATAAGGCGTCACTCGACAAAGTGTTAGTTGTTATGTTAAATTTTAATAATAAGTTAAAATTAGGTATAAAAGGATGAAAGTAGAGATTGTATGCTTGTGATAAAAAAAAAAAAAAAAAAAACGAGTCAATAAGCCGTAAATTTCTCAACGGGGTTTCAATAAAAAAAAAAATAATAATAATAAAACGTGAGAGGCACCGTAAATCGGCGCGGCGCGCCTTTGGAATAGGATGTCGGGCGCGTAAAACGAAACAACAATTTTTTTTTAAATAAAATGGGTTTCACTAAAAATAAAGTTAACTACACAGTTTTAAGTGTACTGATTCAGAAATAAATATAATGAGAGGGTGGAATATTTCAATTTTTAATATCAATGTGATTTATACAATCAATACAATGTTGCAAAATAATTATGGGTATTAGGGTAAAATATTAAATGTGATAGTAAGTACCATAAGTACAATGGGAAGATTTTATATAAAATTAGTAGCTATTTAATGTATGGGGTAGGAGCAATTAATAAAGTAAACTCGAATAAATTTAAAGTACAGGAAGTCTAATGAACGAATAAATTACTAAAGAAAGAGAAAGAATAAATACAGATGAAGACAATTTGGAAGCACAAAGGGAGCCACCTCTCGAAGTAAGCGCATCCAAAGGCAGCGTAGCCGAAAATTCATGATACCAAAGCTTGATGGTGTGGAGAGTGCGCACTCTCCTTTCTCGCGCAGGTTCATGGAGAGACTAGGGACGTGACGCCTGAAAGATATCGTGAAACAACAAGAGGTACTTCCGAAGTGTAACCATCTATAAAAAAAAAAAGAAAGGGAAAAGGATACTTATTGTAAACATCCATCCTATTACCTGTGGGAGAGCCGTGCCGCCGTCAACGAGCCTGGCCGTTGTACCGCTATACGATGCCTTGCCCGCAGTAATAGGAACAGATGGAGACACAGTACCTGTCCATCTATGAGGTGATACTCCAGAGACCAGCAGATCAGTGGAAAACTTTCCACAGGAAGATATCCGCTGCTCGGAACGAGCCTGGCTCAATAGTAACGCCACTACCACGCCCTGGTTGCAAAGGCAGACGACGCCAAACGAGGTACGCTCCTATTGCACCAGAAGAAGAAAAACATAACACGAAATAATAATTCCGAACGAGGGCCAAACGTCTACAAATGTAGCCCCTAGGAATACAAAAGAAAGATTGGAAAGCGCGAGAGTCAAAGACTGCAGCTTCGCGACCCCTCCGCTGACTAATAAAAACGAATAAAATAACAAGAAAACCTAATTAAAACAAAGTAACACAAAATAAATGTACTACACTGAAATTAAATCAAACTCTGACCTATTCAAAAGTATCGCGAAAGCATTGCTTTGAGCTGAAAATAATAATCCAAAATAAATATAGAAAATAATAAAAATAGAGCTAAAGTATAGAGTTTTATGTTAGAATAGTTAGATTGTAGTTGAATTCTTTTATAAACTGTTTATCATGCCATGTACTTAACGGATGAACAAGGAATTGGATGGGTGGCCGATGAGATCAGGGCGTACCTTTCGACTTTAATCCAGATGGGGCGAATGATACACCCCTGTTACAGGCGGGCTTCTCCCGGTGTAAAATAATCATTTAGTAGCTTAAGTCGAAACGTAACCCTGACCTCTAGAAACGGCTTCATAAAACATCTAATCTGATTCCTTGCTCAACCACGTAAGTATTTCTTTTTAATTTAAAAAGTAAAAATGATGATGGATGAAAGAGATAATTTTAAGACTAAATATAAGGATTTAAATATAATAAATTTTTGTGCGTGAAATCCTCGCGCGCCGGCGCCAGGGTCAGGCTCGTGATTCGCCGAATCAAAGATCACGCGATAAAATTTGGCCAATCACGAGAATCCTTTTTTTTTTGCTGGATGGCGTCGGTACGAGGAATTTAAAAAGAAAGAAAAAAGGATGTTAGTAAGCGTCCCCTTTCCGATAGGTACGGACCTGACGACTACAACTGTAAAAATCCCAAATATAATTTGTAAAACTAAAAATTAAGAAAATATAAGAAGACCACGTTACGAGCACGAAAGACCGAGTTTTATTTATACTCCGACCGTTGAAATTATTTTTTTTGTGAATCCGGGGTTCGATGGACACCTGAGCTAGCCGCTGGAACCCCGGGGATCTCACTTTATTAGCCTTACTAGTTTTAAGGGAATTCCCAGTATTTTTAGGCTTTGCAGCATTTTAGCCCTATTCACGCTGTCGAAAGCTTGTTTAAAATCAATAAACAGGTGGTGGAGTGTCAGGTTGTATTCGTGCGCTTTCTCCATAGTTTGCCTCATGAGATGGATGTGATCTATGGTGGATCAATTTGGTCGGAAGCCGCATTGGTATTCTCCCAGGATTTCCTCACCATAGATCATTAACCTGCTATACAGTACAGATGACAAAACTTTATAAGCTGCGCTTAGAACTGTGATCCCTCTGTAGTTATCGCACATTGTTTTGTCTCCCTTTTTCAGAATAGGCACGATTATACCCATCTTCCATTCCTCAGGTAAAATTTCTTTTTCCCAAATATTGAGAATTATCTTGTGGATATTTGCTTCCAGTGTTGGGCCACCACTCTTTATCAGCTCGGCTGTTATTCTGTCGGTTCCAGGTGCTTTATTGTTTTTCAGCGTTCTTAATGCTCTTCTTACTTCAAGCAGAGTAGGTTCATCAATAAATTCCTCAGCAGTGTGGTACAATACTTCTAACGTTTCCTCATGATCATTACTATTTAAAAGTGTTGTGAAATAGCCTTTCCATCTTTCCATAATGTCCTCCTTTTCGATCAGCATTTGTCCTTCACTATCCTTACAGGAGTTTAATCTGGGTTGATAGGATTTCGTTAGATTTCGAAGAGTCTTGTAAAATTTTCTGGGATCATTGTTTCTTCTTTGATATTCCATATCTTGGAGTATTCTCTTGAGCATCAATCGCTTTTTCTCTCGACAGAGCTTTGTTGCAGTTTTTCTCTTTTCTTTATAAGTTTCGTAATTTTGGCGCGTTTCCCTTTGTAGGCATTTCTTCCTTGCTTCAATTTTTTCAAACAGTGCTTGCTTGCAATCATCATCAAACCATCCTGCATCTATTTTTGCTTTATTTTCCCCCAGAATTTCTGTGGCACTCGTGATAATACAGTTTTTTGTATTTTCCCAGTCCACATTCACATCATCGGTTATTAAAGTCATTTTTAAGTTTGTTTCTATATATTCCTGGTATTTATCCAAAATTTCTTCATCCCTCAATTTTTCAGCTTTCCATTTAGTTCTTTTCTGGCCTTCTTTTTTCAGTATTAAGGAGATTTTTCGTTTTAATTTTGCTCTCACCAGGAAGTGATCAGAATTGCAATTGGCTCCTCTGCAGACGCGCACATCCTCCACTGTTGTTGCTCTTCTTTTCGATATAAGAATGTGATATTGTATATGTGATATGTGAAATTGAAATTGAAATTGAAATAGACGTTCACCATTATCGCTTGTCGTTTCATGCAAACTGTGCTGCCCAGCTACTTCTTTAACTCCAACCAAGGTTAAATCATAGATTAATATACAAGTTAGTTGTACCATAGAGTAATTTACTAAGTTGTACCATATTCTTATATGGTTATGTTCTCGTATATGGTTAGGTGACTTCCTCAGCACTAGAAATCTAGAATGGTATTTTTTTTCTTTCTATTATAATGAATGTATGTATCTCAAAAATGGCTACGCAATGTGGATCTTCTGAGCAGGTTTCTTAAGAAATTTATTTTAGACATCAGCTGTGACTGTTAGTTCTATGCTCTGGGTCCAACAGAATTATCTTTGTAATCAATTAACTCATTCAACGCGGATGACATGGCTGCCGTGTCCCCGTTAAGCGGCCGATCGATTCAATTAGCATGTTATTTAAATGCGGTAATAAAAATTAATCAAAAGGTACGCAGCGATTGCGTTAATATTTATTATTAGTTGTTTGTAGGATCTACAGCTACACTCTGGGCCGGTGAAAACCATTGAAAATACATGCTCCATTATGGAGTTCTGTTGTATAATGTGTTTTATAATATATTTTTCAACATTGTAATAAATAACATGACATACTTCAGTTTGTATAGCGTTTATCAAAGGTATATTTTCGATATTAGAATAAATAAAAAGGCAGATTTCAGTTGTTCACAAAAAAATAATACATTTATGTTTCCTAAGATAATCAAAATATTTGACCAAATTCAATGGGGATATGAGAGAACAATCTCATTCTAAGTAATGCACAAGCCTACACATTTACATAGTTATAAAAAGTGTACTGATTCTAATGAGAATAATTAATATTCAAAAATACAATACTAGAATCAAAAACACAAACTCAATGCAGTAAATTAAAATACAACACATTGTTCAAACTGACCTTTTAGCATTCGATGATTATAAAAAATACATGCTCCTCAAATCAAAAATACAGCTAACATAAGTCTTTCAATTACAAACGACCAACTTATTAACAAAAAGAGACCACGATGATGATGAATGATAACTGTTAGCATTCGATAATGATTATAAAAAATACAAAACATACAGATATACAGCCAAAGTACAACATAAAGCCTTTTAATTACAAACAACTTATTACTAACACAACTTCTGAATGTTATTAATCTACCAAATGTGTTGCCAACTTTGGCCTCCCCGTTTGCCTTTTCTTTCCTATATGGATTTGTTTTGCGGCCGGAGGAGGTTTAGCGTATTTCAAGTGTACATCCAAACCAATTAAATGTTTACATAATATACCACTTAAAATAACTCGGAAAACTGCATCTCCCATTCACCCAATTTTCCCAATGGGCACTTTCACTATCTACACTTTAAATGTCATATCTGCGTACTCTTCGATTGTACGCCATAACATTTGGGTAACACCAGAAATCTTTTCCGATGTCACCAGTGTGGAACGAGTCGACGGACAGAAATATTGGATTTATTATCCTGGGAAGATTTAATGGTCACTCTTACATGAGATTTCGTCCACTGAAACCCCTCTGTCCAGTGTTGCAAGTCGATTGAAGTGCAGTGGATGATCTTCGTTCCTAGGAAATAGTCCCTCGACTATTTCCTAGCACGTAAATAGATATTAGTATAATTTATCGATTTCTTTAATTTTGAAATCAATAGGTACTACCTACATATTATACATATGTCTCAATTATTGTCTCAAATTTATTAGTTTCGTTATGTATCTAAAAGATTTATAATAATATTGTTTTCTCATCGACATGCAAACCGGAAAGCAGCTATTTTATTTGAATTAATATTTATAATATTAATAAAAAGATTTTTTCTATTGGTTATAATATATTTTCTCAGAAGTGTTTTTCAAAATTAGGTATGTTTAATATTCTTTCATTATTACTTTCTTTAAAAAATATCTATATTTTATATTCACAAACTTTGCACTTATCATAAATGATAACTTTATTTTATAGTGTTAGAATAATCAACTTGAAAGAATTGCTATAATTCTCTCTGGCACCCTATATACCGTCGGTCCCTATTAAAAAAGTCGGATCTGATATCAAAAGAAATCCAAACTCAGAAAAGCCAACAATATTCTATTCCTGATTGCACACAACTTCATCCATTGAGTCAAAAAACTCAATTAAACATTCAAACCATCTTAACGTCATGGAATATGTCGTCAGATTTAAAAAAAGGGGATTTTTCCATTTTGTGTACAAAGATAATATTTTACTTATACATATTATGTGATTTCCATGCCGAGTCTATGTAACAGTTGGTGACGTTTATAAATAGACAATGCGACAAATACGTAGAGAATCAAGCTGGTTTTGTTGCAGTTGCAAACAGATGTTGTGTCCACACTGTTAAACGTGTCCTGTCAGAGTTAGTGAGTTTCAGCCGCTTCGAGCAAGACACAAGTGTTTGTTTGTTCAGATGATATTATATTTTGTCACAGATGACATTTTGATTTCGATCACTTTTGACGTACCTACAAAGTGTTAAGAGAATTGATAGCATGTTTAACATACCTCTAATCCTGTCACACGAGCGATCATGTGCGTGAGAATTGAGTAAGAAGCAATGTTGAAGGGTACTCCGAGACCCAAGTCTGCACTGCGCTGATATAATTGGCAGGAGAGTTTATTATTGGCCACGTAGAACTGTGCCAAGCAGTGACAGGGAGGTAGTGCCATCTCCGGCATCGATTTAGAGTCCCACGCGCACAATATCATTCGACGATCCTCAGGGTTGCTTCTGCACATCAATAAATAATTTATCACATAAATAATTATCAGAAATTTGCCTATTAGAAAAATACTAAAAAAAGAGCAGAATTTGAACACATGTTTTTCATTTGGCGGATGATTGCGTTAACTAATAATGCCATTGACTCAAAAACCACCCTTTAGTACTCTAAAGCAGAGCTTTCCAACTAGTCTGTGACTATATTATAAATTATGCAAGTTCATATAAAAAGTAATGCATAATCCTTTTCACAAAGTTCTTCAATTACTAATTACAGTAAAATCTTGGATAGCGAGCATAATTGATTTCGAATATGTGTTTGTAATCCAAAGCACTCGTATATACAACAAGACCTCGCTCGTTTATCAAGTTAAAATTCACTATGGACTTCTTTCATTAGTCGTACCAGGGACGAAATGAAGAAAAATGTTTTTGATGAAGAATCTCTTCCAGAGATTCAAATAACTTGGAGTCGCTGTTGGAGTAAGACAAAAACAGTGATTCACAAACAAGAATCTTTCAGGGTGAAGATGCATAATAAGTTACATGACAAGACAAAATAAATATAACTATCAAAATGACCAAAAGATACATACGATCAATTTTATTTATCTTAGCTTTTCCTTACTTCAGAGTGTTGATGATATTTATAAGTTGATCGACGCCTTGTCCGGTATAGTCAGTGTGCATGTTAACATATTTTGCTCCAAAGTGACGCCATTGAAATCCGTAAACTGGCCCCAAATCACCTACACAAACAATATACAAACACAAAAAGTTTTAGTAGTTATCGATCGGGCCACATTTCTACCCACAGCAAGTACACTCTGAGATCCAGAAACAGTGGATGAGTTTCTATATCTGGGATCGACTGTTAGTGTAAAAAGCGGATGTGAAGCAGAAATAAGTCACACACAGATTGCGAAAAATGCGATGATACGTCTTACCACTATATCGAGGAATTTCAATTGCAACGAAAATGATGCTTGTGCAAATATTAGAGTAATAGACCACCCTGAGGGCAAGAGAGCGGAAGGCAATTGACGCATTGTTGACGTTGAATACTTCATATTTCTTGGACAGAGTACAGGACGAACCAGTCAATCGTCTAAAGACTCCAGATAACAGAACGGCTCTCGACGACATGTCTGTGGTTTTAGGCAGCCTCCAGGGTAGGCGAAGCTGAGGAAGAGCATTGGAACAACCGAGTGAAGGAGCTTACTCCGGCCAACTTTCGTTCTGGCCTGAGAGAAGCAGAGGACTGTGAGGGGTGGAGAATCATATGGCCCGAACACACTACCACGTGTGAGATAGAGAGAGTAATGTGTTCAGGCCATTAGTCCCTCAGAAGTTAGGGTAGGAAAGTATCGAAGTATTAGCACTTATTGTAACAATTACACAAAGTTAGCCATCTAAACCAGGAGTCAGCAGTTTGTCAAGTGAGGGAAACAGGATAATAAAGGTACCAGATAACCGCATATAATATGTCATATACATAATATGTATATGGATTTTTAGGGGGGGAAAAGTTCAAGATTTTCTATTAAAAATATTAATTAAAACGGCGTCCATGCATCGATTTTGATATCTTGGCGAATAGCTACTTATTTTTGATTAAATACATGATTGTAAATTATCATCCGTTATTCTGCTTTATCTCTATTCTCTATTATCTCTCATACAAGAATACGCACCCACAGAAATAGCGAAAGAAGAAAAAATTGATACTTTTTATACAAATGTAAACAAAGCTATTAACCAAGTACATAAAACTTTTATAATGGGCGACCTAAATGCAAAAATAGGCCAACGCAGACAAGACGAATACTTAGCTACGAAATCAAATGGGTATGGAGAAAGAAACCAGAGAGGCCAGAGATTAACACTTTGGAGGAGGCCTTCACCCGAAGAGGGGTTCTTACAAACCAAACAAACTAATTACATATTATTGTTTAATTTATAAACATTATCTAATAGTAGGTATTATATACAAAAATAAAATATCTTAACAGTTTCGCTGCCTAGTATATACTATAGAATTTACGCCATGTGCCAATCCACGAAAACATAAAAATTAGGTCAAGGTAGATGAAAACAAGTGATGACTATATTTATAATATTTTTTTGGTAGATAAACATGTCAATACGGCAGTAAAATATATATTTTTTTAGTAGATAAACATGTCAATACGGCAGTAAAATATAATGTCACTGGTCGGAGCCGGCGGCACTGCTCTTGAACTTGAACCGTATTTGTTATAAATAAGTTATGTTATTACAAGTCGTAAATTATAAAAATTTTCACAGTGCTTAACATTGAAAACATTCAAGTGGGTTTTGTGAATGAAGGCCCTTGTAAAATGCTCGAAAATATTATTATGTTAAGCAATTTATTTTATGGATTTTTTTATGGCCTGAGATAAAGAAATTTATCGTTCCCTAATTGATTTTATGAGATTTGGTGTTCACCATGTTATGAAAAGTATCAAATTTCAAAGCAATCCACTTAAGTAACACTAATATGAATACCAATTAATATTTTCTTTGAACAGTGGCGTGCTTGACTAAAAAACTTTTTATCTTTATAAAATCATACTGAAAAATATTCTAAATAACCTAATGCTGCCACTGCCGAACATGTGATAAGTGATAATGATAAGTGGTATGTAGGTAGGACCTTATAAAACACAGTGCTGAAAAATGAAAAATTAAAAACCAACTAGCGAAAAATATCTGTAACGTATTCATCTACGATGCCAGCTAAGAAATAAATCACTCAATGGTAGTGCCAGTGAAATAATGACAATTTCGTGATTACTATACAGGCGGCTCCGATCGGATACGGCAGCACCGACTATGAGTGGTGACGCGGCTCCGATGCTGTTAATATATATATATGTATTATACAAAAATATAAAAAATAATAATAATTAATATTATATAAACTAGAAAATAAGTAGATAATACAACCATATATAGATATATATACATAATAGATATATTCATAGGTTATAAATATAATATATATGATATTCATTAGATATAGTCATTTAACTATCATTTACTTTTGTTTGTAAGAAATAAAAAGCCTTTTTATTTATTTTTATATCTTTTCTGCTTCTAAGATTATTTTTTATTTGGTTCATGGATGAGAATGTTTGTTCGCATATATATGTAGAGCCAAAGATTGTGATAATACCAAAAGCTAGTTTTTTTAACGCGTCATGTTTCAGGCAAACTATTCCATGTATCAATTAATATTATTGTATCTATTTTAGGCAGTTGTTTTATAGCTGTCCACTTGTGCTGAAAAAACAAATTGGATTTCTCTCTTTTGAGTTCTTCCAAGCGGCTGGTCACATCTGTGAATTTGTTGCTCCACAGTTTCTTGCTTTTTAAATCTATTAACTGCATCTGTGTCGAACGGTGCTAAGTTAAGTTCATTGACATTTATTTTGAGAGGACGTTCGATAAAAGCTAGTGCAGTCTTATTTGCTCTGAACTGGTGTGAGCATGCAGGTAAAGAATATGAGTAAAGAGTGATTTGAGAGTATGCAATACTGGTCTAAGTTTGGTTGGCGCGTCTATCTCATAAACTCATAAGTTATAAGGCTGCTTGAGATGAGGTGAAATTGGAGTGTATGTCTGAAGAGCCGCAAACGTCTATGCATCTCGCTCTGAAATTTAGCATAGCCAAGAAAGGTGTTGTTAAAACATAGCACTTATTGTAACAAATACAACTAACGTATTGCAATTGTTACAATAAATGCTAATACTTCAATACTTTCCTACCCTAGATAGCTGTTGTAGCGGCCGAAAGCAGTCTTGTGTATAGAATAGATGCGCTGGAGCATGAATATAATTTTTGAAATTGACGTCTGAAAAATAAAACTTGTACTTAGATATGCTCATGTAGTTCACACAAGAAAATGAGCCGACCGGTGCAGAGATAAATTTAAAAGGTATCCATATCTTTTATACAGGATTACAAGAATGGTACAGAATACACACTGTATACTGCACCATTCATTTACTAATATTTTGACTTGATGACATCAATTAAATATAAAATTATATTGTTCACCTTCTTCCCGATCAGTAAAACCCATGTTGTCAAGGAATTGCCGTGAGCTGTTCCCGTCCCATATATGGATTCCCTTATCTTTAAGAACGTTTGCATTAGTGCTGCCGCTAATAATCCACAGCAGCTCTTCAATGACCGCTCTAAGAAACACTCGCTTCGTAGTGAGTAGAGGAAGAATGCCATCAATTAGAGACCAGCGACTCTGGTGTCCAAATATTGAGCGAGTGCCGATCTTTGTACGGTCTCCTCGCTCAGGTCCTGTAATAAAGAGTTTAAGCATCAAATTAGTTTAGTAACTACTTAAATAAAACGAAAAAAATATTCCCATCAGATTGTATACATTATTTGATGTTTGAATAAATTTGTAGAGACCTTCCCACAGCATTGAAAAACTTAACAAAAACTCACCTTCATCGATAATTCTCCTGATGAGATCCAAATATTGATATTCTTCATGAGTCTTGTCAGATGAGTTCTCTTCAACTCCATCACGTTTCCCATTCAGCCCATTGCCTTGCATGCAAGCACCATCATTACGTACAATGGTTTCCGTTTCCATCATAGTTTCCATGATAAAAGCTATTTGTGCGGCGGGAAAACTATAAAATCTACCTGAATGAACAGACGTCAATTCGTTGCGGATTAATATGCGTTTTCCCGCTAAAACTTCTGGGGATAATTATCTTCCAATAGGTAAGATATTTAAAATACCAGCTATTGCGCATGCCCTCCTATGTTAAATGTTAAACTCGGTTAACATTCATGTCTTACCTACTGTAGCACTCAAACAATTTAATAAAAATATGTTACTGACGTATGCCTTTGGATTTTCTTTAATTATGTCCTTTATAAATATATGAGATGATTAACAAGTTTTAATTTTACTAATGAATCACGCAATGATGTGGCCATAGATAAAATGATGTGACGCAACACATGACATTAGTACCAAGCCTGTCAAAGATTGTCATGCATGACGCCAAAGTAAGTAAGTACTTCGTGTTTCTACGAATCTGCGCGATATACTACCTACAATAGATTTTTTACCCTACTACGATATATGGCTACTGAAAATATCGTTATTTATACAAGTGGCAACTGCAAAAACAACATTTTTGTGTTTAGCAAGGTAAACGGACCAATGCCTATGTAAAGTTTTACATAGGTACTAAGATTTTTTTTTTACATGTAATAGATATGATTGAGACCATTGAATTTTCATTTTCAGAAGTTTAGAAATTTATTTACTTTGAGAGAAAAAAAAAATAGTTACTCGGTCAATTATTTTACTTTAATGCGTCAATTACATTGAGCTACACACTTTACGAGCTGTTTGTTGGCGAATTTAAAAGTGAGCGATTCAGCTACTGCTGAATTTCCATTCGCTGAAACTGAAATGAAACTTTCCATTCGCTGAAAAGCCAACAAGCTAGCGACTATTTTGACATAACGTAGCTCGTTTTTTTACCGGGACGTCGCTACTACGCTCTACTGCGCAGACGCAGTATGCCTACACGCCGGCGTGTAGCGTGTAAAGGTGACCGGCTTTCATCTTTTCTCGGTAGATTGTTTACAATCTGCTTGAAGCTTGTTCGATGATGACACTGGGCGACTCTACATGCAGATTGTAAATTCGCCAACAAGCAGCTCGTAAAGTAGCTCAATGTCATTGACACTTTAACTTTACTTTTTGATGTTCGGTTGGGTTCGGCTGTTTTCGGCCAGTACGGGAGCAACTATGCAGAGAATAGCCCGCGATAACCCGTATTACACGTAGTAAATCGTCAAAGTTACTTTCAATACCTATAAATAATTATTAAATTATTGCACACCACAGTCAAGTTCTTTGTGATAACATTAGTATTGTTCCAACCACGAGACGATGGCGGACGCGATGTCATTTCTTATGCGAGCAAACGCATCAACGAGACTGAGGCCCGTTATCATATAAACGAGCTAGAGACCATGGCCGCCGACATGGGGTATCACCAATTAATACCGCGGTTACCTGGAAGACAGGAAGCTTAAACTGATAACTGAAACCAGGCATTGCCGTGGTTGAATACCGCCAAGAATTAGAAAGGAAAGCTCGCTAGATGGGCGATTCTGCTCTTAGAATTCAATTTCGAGACCGAACACTGCCCCGGCAGTAAGAACTATCTAGCGGACCACCTCTCAAGATTTCCGCAGGAACTAGCGGGCGCAACGGAAGAGGAATGCGCACGAATAGAAGCGTCGACGAGACGACCTGAAGCTACGGTGATGTTACTAGAAATAGTAAACATCCGGAAGGAAGTGATCAAGAAATAGAAAACCGACCCGCGCACGATGGCATTGGTCGCACGTCTTGGTTCTCCCGATAATGCGGGGAGAAGACCCGCCGGACTAGCCGTACGCGACAGGATGCTGGTACAGATTAGTGATAGGTGGGATCCGAGGCTAATCGTACTAGATGGCACAAGGGTAGAAGTGATGAAGGTGTACCATGACCAGAGCGGGCATCCAGGTGCCGTGGAGACCGACCGCTCTATAAGGGAATGGTACCATTGGAGCAAAAGACGGCGTGACGTCGAAAGGTACGTCCGTAGTTGCGAAATATGCGCCACTCGGAAGAGATGCGCAGTGCAGCCTCTGGCCCCTCAAACGTCACACGTCGAAGCAGTGAGGCTGTGGGAGATCCTATCGTTGGATTTGATGGGGCCTTACCCGACGACACGACGTCTCAACAAGTATTTACTTGTGGTGACTGACATGTTCTCCCGGTGGGTGGAAGCTTTTGCGTTGAGGTCTGCAACAGTGTCGACGATCTTACAGTTCGTCGAGGAGCAGGTTCTGAAACGTTACGGTTACCCGCGAGTGATGCTGACGGACAACGGAACTCAGTTTGATCACCCGAAATGGTGAATGGCGTTGGAAAAGTGGGGAATTAAACACTGGACAACGGCGATTTATATGCCACGCTGCAACCCCACCGAACGCCGGAACCAGGAGATCAAGAAGGGTCTCCGTGTCGGTCTGGCAAGCAGTGACCATGGCAAGTGGGACCTGCACCTCCCGGATGTCCTGTATGATTTCCGATGCTGGAGGAACGCCGCGACCGGGTTTTCACCTGCCGAGGTACTATGGGGGTACCCTATCTGCTGACCTGGTTGGACAGGAAGGAGATGAACGCGGCTGTATCAACAAACCAAGGAGCGTACTTCCGGAACCGGAGTACCGAGTCTACCACCGGCCCGCTGACGTTCGAGATGGGTGACAAGGTGTACACCAAGGAACACCCAAAGAAGAGGCCCGGCGCGTGCGTTGGTCTCGACGCGAAGTGGAGCGGGCCCCATACTATAATCATGAAGGTGGGGCACACCCAATACTTCGTGAATCGGCGTGGGTGGCCTTACAAGTTCCACGTCGACCAACTCCGACGATGCCTCCCCCCTACAACTACAGGACCAGAGGTGACGAGCGAGAGAACTGACGGCCCGGCGTCACCACCAGTACCGCCCGCCGTCACTCCCGCGAGCTTAGGTGACGTCCCCGGACCAAGTGGGCCGCTAGCGACCCCGACCGCGGGAGACGAAGGGCGAGAATCCTACGGAAGTGGAGACGAGATGGAAGGACTCCTGGAGTCTGACGACGAAGACGACGGAATTGGTCCCGCAGCATCAGGGGGGCATTGTCAGGAAGATTGGACCGACGATACCGACACACGTACGTCACCAAGATTCGCGTGTTCAGATGCGCCCGAGGCTGATGTCGGCACCACCGTGCCCGACGGGGACAGGAGCCGGGAGGACCGGAAGAACGCGTTGGATGACATCCTTGACGACGCGCCTTTCAAGTTAAGGCCTCCCAAGCGGAAGTTCCGACTCGCAGGACGCACGGGGAAACGGCACTCGAAGGGGATAGCCCGCTCGACCTCCGAAGACGAACAATAGTGGGTTATTATTTATTAATCTTAAATCCGGAAGTAAGAAGCATAATATTACGTATCACCAATTGTCACATCGACGGACAACGCCCCGTCGAAAATTATTATATGAAATTATCAGAACTGAATATAAACAATAGACTTATGAAGGCGTCCCGACGCTGGCCGGCGCCGCGACGCCTATAGAATAAAAAATCAAACATACTCAGAATTGGTCTTTCGAGAATCAATTCTTCATTCTTTATAACCACAAAATATGTATATATGCAACGTGTCATGTCTTTCATACACGTTACATCAATTAACGGGTTAACGAGATAGTAATTTATTATGTAGGAAGGATATAGATTGGTATTCTGCCAATTTAGGATGAAAATTAACGATGAAGGGTGGAGGCAGACAACGTAGCAAGGTGTGTAGTTGTTCATTTTAGGTTTCTTTTTATGCGTTTTATCACTACCCTCCATTTTGGCATGTGAAATTCTTAACTGTCACTTTATTTTTTAGTTATGGTTTTTTTTCGTATGGGTTTGGGATTTGGAGGTGGATAATTGACACACCGGAATTGTGATGGAAAACGGCGAGTTTATTTACGTTTATATTATACTATATGGTTAAATTTTGAATAATTTAATTCTACGGAGGGCGAAATGTACGCGTTCGCGATTTTGCTGCTCGTAGCGTTCTCAGCGCCATCTTGTGATTTTTTTCCAACGAAACCGTCGTCGAAAAGAAAGCGACGTTGCAAATCTCCAACGGTTAACAAAATTTACGGCATTGCCGGCTGGGCTCTTTTATTATTATTTATTTTCGTAATCAGCGCTTTATTATTTGTTGGCTTTGATACCGATTCGGGCATCTCCAGATACACAAAGACATCCCCAAATGGGGACCATACGGGGGTGTCACAAGCGCACCTCTCCGGAAAGGCCCGAATGGGGATCGGGCGAACTAAGGGCTGATTACGATAGCGTGTGTAACTGGACAGTGCGGCGGCTTGATAAGGAGTGGTTGCGTCTCTATACGTTGAAGGATCGAAGCCCTCCCGGTACGTCGGCGGCTGGAGAGACTCGGATGCAGCACTGTAGCATAGTGGTTCGCGGTTCCCAGGCCTACCATAAAGCTGCTGAGAGAGGAGGGCGTCGCGCCAGCCTTCCCAACAGCGACCGTCCGAAAATCAGTCGATCCCTCACGAAAATGCATACCGGCGCATTACTCGACCCCTTTTTGCTCGCTTGCCCTGCCGTGGCTATCGAATTACACGCACTGCACTGATATTATACTAATATAATATGCAAAACTTAATTTAATACTTAAAATGGCTTTAAAGTTTATAAAAATAATTTTAAAAATATATCAGGGCCCGAAATGGATCGGAACGCCATTCTGCCTCATACAACCGCTCCGGGTTGTAAAATTTTTCACTTCGAGCACTGAAATAACTTATTATACATCGCTTCCAAACACAAAACATTTAAAACTAACTAATCTATGATGCTAATGGCTGCGGATGCTGCTTGGCTGCTTTCCGCTGGTGGAGGCTGCTTTGCTCAGCTGAAGAAGGCCGCTTTGTAGCTCTCTTCATCCTGGTGCATCTGGGCCAGGGCTGATTGCAAGGCTCACAGACACGCTGCTGTTGACGAAGAGGGCTCAAGCGGCTGATGATGCAGGGCATTTGACGCCGTTTTCCCTCGTTGGAGCCAGGGTCTTGCCCGATACACTCGTCCGTGGGCCAAGTTCGCTGGCGGATGCAGTTGGTCGGGAGTACATCGGGAGCCATGACTACGCAATCCGGGTGTTTATGCTCTTTTCTTCACTGGCTTGGCTTTGGCAGCATCCTCTTTCTACTGCTTTTTTATTACTTATACTTTTGTTGAGCGCCACCAGAGGCAAGCCTCTGGATGTTTCTTCCTCGCCGTTTCCTATTCCGGTGTTTGGATCTCAGGGTGTGTGTCCGGGTGAAAGAAATTCCACCTGCTTCTTGATTCCAGACGATCAAAATCAAGAAGCGTAGTCCTACGTTGACTGGGGCCACTTATCACTACCCTCCATTTTGGCATGTGAAATTCTCAACTGTCACTTTATTTTTTAGTTATGGTTTTTTTTCGTCTGGGTTTGGGATTTGGAGGTGGATAATTGACACACCGGAATTGTGATGGAAAACGGCGAGTTTATTTACGTTTATATTATACTATATGGTTAAATTTTGAATAATTTAATTCTACGGAGGGCGAAATGTACGCGTTCGCGATTTTGCTGCTCGTAGCGTTCTCAGCGCCATCTTGTGATTTTTTCCAACGAAACCGTCGTCGAAAAGAAGGCAACGTTGCAAATCTCCAACGGTTAACAAAATTTACGGCATTGCCGGCTGGGCTCTTTTATTATTATTTATTTTCGTAATCAGCGCTTTATTATTTGTTGGCTTTGATACCGATTCGGGCGTCTCCAGATACACAAAGACATCCCCAAATGGGGACCATACGGGGGTGTTACAGTTTCTTTCTTTTATTACTTTTCTTATGTGCAGGCGTACGCTAAATATTAGATATAATTACTTCTTATGCAACGTCATGTCGCAAACATACTGGGGGACGCTCCCCGGCATGTTGTCAACGATTCGCACAGAACAGGTTGCTTGGCTCACAACGGGAAAACTGTTCACCAAACAACCTTGACGAACGATTGATGGAGAGGTAACGCGTGCGACCTCACCCAGTAACGCATTCTTCGTGAGGAGGTGGGGAGTCAGACCACATCTGTCACCAACGACCTGGGAATGATATTTATCTAATCAATATTTGCATTATATAATCTTTTGCCAATACGATATTTTAACTATAGTCCCGAAACTGGGCGAAGTCCAAATGAAAAAAAAAAAATTTTGTTATCCATGTGCATGTGAAGTGTGTCTTTATTTTAGTAAATAATTTTAAGTTTTGCATGTACTGTCAATTGTTGTCGATGCGGAAGCGAGGGTGGCTGCTGGCGCATTGAGATCAGACGCTTGCGGGTTTCGGCTTTTGGGGAGGGGCATTTGTCGCGCACCTAATTCGTAGACCCTTGCGGGGTACTCCCATAAAGAGTAGTGCCGACCCAGCCACTCGGTCTGATCCTAATAGTCAATGTGCCACCGATTATATGACTACGACCCTCGACAAAGCAGAGCAATATATAAATGTATGTAGAAGTCCCGCAGTTTGCTTTGACAGGTCCCAACGCCTCTCAAGGTGAGCTGTGGATGATGTAAGTCGGTCATAAGGACCAAGAAGAGTAATGGTAAAAATGTATATAATGACGACGTAATAATAATCAAACTTACGTAGATTCTAGTATGACAAATAGACATATAACGCAGTAATTAAATTAGAATAAATAAGATGTTAGTAATAGGTATTCCTATAATAGTGATAGGTATTTTGATGTTAAATAAATAGGCGATAGGTATATTAATAATAAGAATAGAATAATCATGTACTGGACTTCGATAATATAATAATAGTGTAATAATAATGAATGTAATATGAATAATGTACCATGTAATTGCAATGATTAGGTATTAACAGTGTGTAGAATGTAGACAGGCATTAATCTATAGAATCATAATGATAATTTTACTATAACATTAGCATAATTCAAACCATAGGATAAATCTAGATGTCGATTAATTATAACATTGTACCGATAAATCAGCCGAAAATCTATCTGAGTCCAAGCCCCATACAAAACATCAACATAGAATCTAAACTCTTTACAAGGAAACCAGTTTTTCCCGATTTTCATTTCATCAGTTTCCATATTAAATTTTCATACACGTGGGAGACTAGTGGGAGGTGGCATCCGCGTCTATCGACCCGCGGATTTTCTCGTGATCCGAAGCGCGGCTGTTCTGTGAACGGCGTTTCCAGATCGGTATTTCGGCAGTTGTCTCCCTCGCACTCATGGGCCAATTCCCTATCTACGATTATTAAAGCCGCGAATTTTCATACAATCAAATCAACAATAAAGACGGCGGTACCGCCATCTTCATAAAAACGCATATAGATCACTGTGCGGTGCCCGTGCCCCCTTCACAGTCAATCTTAGAATCATGTTCCGTAGTAGTCTCAACACGCACCTCTGGTCCCGTTAAATTCACCGCAGTATATGTACCTCCGTACTCATCTGCAAACCACAACCTAATATCTTACACAGATTTCAACAACCTCCTGGACGCTAAAACCCCCTCAACCTTAACCTTAATGCCAAACACCCTGAATGGCACAGCCGCTTAACGAACACCAGAGGGAGACTACTACACAAATTCATCTGCGATAAAAATGCCAGCATAGCTGCACCCTCAGAACCAACTTACTACCCCACCAATAATAGCCACAAACCGTCACTCTTAGATTTTGCTATTCTTATACAAACAGAGTTCATACACGAAACAAGGGTAGTAAGTGAACTTAACTCAGATCACAAGCCGGTATTAATCCATCTAGGTGACCCATCAGATGCGGTCTTAGCTCTAAATACATATACCCCTTCCCAAATCTCATGGGAGGACTTTCAAAAAGCTTTAGAGAAAAAGCTCACCCAACCAACCCTTCTTAAAACTGAAGAATGCATAGATTCAGCAGTCGCGACATTCACGGGCGAAATCCTTGAAGCCGTAAACTCAGCCACCACAGTTAACCAATCAAATTCAACACACCGCCCAGACATCCCACATCACATTAAAGATAAAATTAGAGAGAAAAACATAGCCAGAAAAGAGTGGCAGGATCTCAAGCTCCGCACCTCCAAAACCAAATAAAATAGGTTACACGACGAAGTCAGAAACGAACTCGCTGAATTTCATAGCAATAAATGGCACGACAAAATCAGTAGATTAATCAAGGGCAGTCTTTCATACTGGTCTCTAACAAAAACTTTAAGACAAGATAAACCAAAAATAACCCACCTTCAAGGGCCGAATGGCCCCGTGTATTCATCCTTAGACAAAGCCGAAGCATTTGCCTTGAGCATAGCTAAACAATTTATTCTCTCCGAATACATACGATAGGTCCAACAAGGAACTAGCAGAACACGTACGGCTTGTCACTAGGAAAGCCAGGGCTATTTACAAAGAGAGGTCAGACCCTCCAGAAAATCCTCTAAAGCCGACTACGATTGATGAAATCGAACGCTTTATCAAGCGGCTTAACAACCGCAAAGCCCCTGGTAATGACGGACTATCAAACCAAGCCGTCAAGAACCTCCCATACAGAGGATTCGAAATCCTAACGCAGATAATCAACGCATGCTTAGAACTCCAATACTTTCCAGCAGCCTGGATAGCAGCGGACATTGTACTGATCCCAAAACCCGGCAAAGATCTAACCAAACCAGAAAATCACAGACCTATCAGCCTACTGCCTGTACTAAGTAAAATCTTTGAAAGAGTTATAAAATCCAGACTTCAAATCATGATCGATGAATTAAGCCTCATCCCGGACATCCAACACGGATTCAGAGCAAAGCATTCAAACCATCAATTACTTAGGGTCATAGAATAAATAACCAAATCCTACAACAAAAAAGTCTTCACAACAGGACTCTTTTTAGACATCGCAAAAGCCTTTGACAAGGTCTGGATCAAAGGTCTCATTGTTAAATTATCAGAATCAGGACTCAATAAAGCAATGATCAACATGATAAGCTCATATCTTCGGAAAAGAACTTTCAATGTTAAATTAAACGGTATCAGATCCACAACAAAAACACCCACAGCCGGAGTCCCACAAGGATCCGTGCTAGGTCCCACCCTGTACAACCTGTACACGCGGGACATAACGATTCCCATAGACAGCACCGGTAGCTCTACCATCTTAGCACAATACGCGGATGATACAGCTATCATAGCAAGATCGCACAACCTCAATCACGCCACCAAATTAGTCCAGACCTCGGCAAACCAAATTTCCAATTGGTGCGACAAATGGCGTGGAAGACCTGGCAGCGACGGTGGGATGAATCAACCAAGGGCCGGCACACATATATGTTTTTTCCAAATATTAAATGGCGATTGGAGATAACCAAATATCTGACTCCTGACCATCACACCAGTCAATTTGTGACTGGACACGGTGGGTTCGCTGGCAAGCTCTTTGAGCTTGGACTTGTAAGCCGTCCGACATGTCCATGCGGAGGGGAGATTCAGGATGCCAACCACATCCTCTGGGAATGTCTTAGAATGTGCTCCGAACGGGAGGAGATGCTCAGGTCGGTCCAACCAGCTGTTGGGCCCATCGGGCCGTCCGACTTGGTTGCTACTAAGGCCAATTATCTTGCATTTAAAAAATTTGCGGCGTCTTACTGCGGGCGTGAAGATCTCTTCACATAATTTTTGCTGTCCGTATGATTAGCTTCATTATTTTGTTTTATATACACTAGAATCATTTTTATTTTGATAATTTCCCTGTGCTCTTCTCTCCCCGGCACTTTGCATTAGAAAGTAACTTTAAACTCAGTCAGAGCTCACTCTGAGCGTAGCAACCTTAGTCCTGGGTATCTCCTCCTAGGGCATTCCCGGTCTAAAACTTAACTAGATGCTTCACATCGCCAATGTAGGGTCACGTGATACGCCCGATTAAGACCGGGTGTGGTGCGTGGCGGGTTTTGGTTTGGAGGGATTAACTTCAATGGTGCGACAAATGGCGTATTCAAATCAACCCATCAAAAAGCTCAGCCGTCATATTCTCCAAACGCGTAAACAGAAGACACTCACTTAACGTTAAATTTTTTTTAATGAATTCACACCCCATCCCTTGGGACAAATCGGTTAAATATTTAGGCCTCACCATCGACAAAAGACTCACTTTTAACCCACACATTAATATCAAAAAACGCCAAGTCAAGGTAATAAACTCACGACTTCAACCCATGATGGGTAACAAAAGTAGACTGTCTACGCGAGCAAAACTTCTGCTATACACCGCAATCACTAGACCAAATAATGACATACGCATGCCCCATCTGGGCATATTCAAACCCAAAACACCTGACAACTCTACAGATAATACAAAATAAAACACTGCGTAGAATCACAAACGCACCCTAGTTCGTGCGCGGTTCTACGCTGCACAGAGATCTCAACTTACAATCCATCCACGACCATGTCATGAAATTGTCAGAAAATTTTTACAAATCCATGACAGGCCACCCTAACCCGACCATCCTAAACCTATCAACCTACGAAAAAAGCGACACAGATTACGTCTATAGGCAGTGGCGCACCCAGAGGGGGGGCCAAGGGGCCCTGGCACCCCCCAAAATTATCAGAATGATTTTAGACACCCAATCCCTAATGGAACTGTCAAAAAATTCTCGGTGTCCACCCGAATTCCGGAGTGGTGTAGGTAAAGGCTGACAGGGCTCTAGCCTGGGGGCCCGGGCTGTGGGGGGCCCGGCGTGTCGGGTTGACCAGATAAGTGAGATAAACACACATCATGCATTAGCTTTAATAATAAAAAAGTCGCCTGCGGCGCTATTATACTTCATAACCATGAACTTGTTCAATTATGACGTAATTGTGCAATATATTTTTTGATATATATGTGTCGATACTCGATAGCTCCATTATTAAAGTAAATGTATTAAAAATCGCCAATATTTCACTGTATGAGTACCCTTAATTTGAACTAAAACACAATTTGAAAAACGTTAATGTAGTGTTTCACACTGCCTTTAATGTTCGCGGTAGGTAGGGGGCCCGCCAAATATCCTATCCTGAGGGCCCGTTTCAGGATGTGGGGACCATGGTATAGGTACACCGAGTGCAATAGACAAAAGGGCGATAAACGAGAAATTAGGGTGTGAAGAAGAAAAGATCCTATGGGACTAATTTACATTATCCTCCTTGGGCCCCCCCAATATTAAATCCTGGGTGCGCCACTGTCTATAGGAGACCGAGGGCGATCCTTGACGACAAGCCACCATAGTTCCCCTCACATCCCTACCACAGACTCCCTCAACCCGAGCGACTTAAACCTCTGTTTAAAAACCAACCTTTAAAAAGACAAATACTGATGTTCGACCCCTCCCCGAGGATAAAAAAAAAGATGAAGGCCAACTTGCCACCCGTCGCTATTGCGCGGACGGAAGGAACTTTCCTCCCCTGACTTTTTAGGGGGATGTAATGTATAAAAGATAAAATACTGCTTTGTAAAATACTTTGGGCATAATAAATATACATGTACATAGCTTAAGTGGTATAGTAATTTAATAAATTTAATTCTCATTGCTACCGTGTACGGTGCGCACGGGCGGACCACTTGTAACTCATGCCGCTCGGCCATGACGAGACTTACGTCACGTGGGGTGAACTTATATGTTAGAGTTTTTGAAGACAAAAATTTTGATACCTTATACACCCCCGTACGTGGAATTTTCGCTTGGTTAATTGAAATACTAGAAAACAATACTTTTTAGATTTTGCAATTGTAGTATGGACAGGTACCTACTGCATAACGGGCTCACAGCGAGTTGCTATGACAGCCTATAAATAGTACCCACCGCTCGTAGCAACCGTGTACAAACACTTTGAAAGGGTTTCGGGTAAGTGATTTTGCGTAACGGACAATAAAGCGCGAATTTTATAATGAAACCGTTATTTAAATTTTTACTGCTCGAAACGTCGATCTCAGGGGATGAAATCGCCAGAATCAGATAAAAACCCCTGGATCTTAGATTCGATATTCAGTTTAATTTCGGTTCTAGCGCTGAATCCTTGCCGAATTGTGCACCGAATTCTTCATATAAATCTCATATCTTTGCAAGTTTCAACGGGCTGTGTGATCACCCACCACCCACTTCCTTCTTTGGAATCAATACCTAAAGTTAGACTTGTAGTTTTCGGACGAAAAATAGTTATAAATACCTAAACCGGACTCGCGATTCGTGAAAAATTTTGAGATAAAATACCTAATCGGTACTTAAACATTTTTGAATGCGAAGTTTAGTTTTCGTACAGCGGCTCTTCAACGGAGGCCCCGAAGTTTTTCAAACTTTTATTTTCTTTCGATCATCGCTTCTAAAGCTCATTCGTGGCGACCCCGTGTATACGTTTGAAATAATTGTGAATTTCGATATTAATTATTTTCGATCGTGAACTTTTGTACTTTGACATTTGATGTGAAATTGTGTAATAATATTCTAATTAATTTTGCTAACTATATATAAACTTTTCTTGATTATAATTAAATCTAAATTTGTGAACTTATGTGACTGTGAACAATATATGGACCCGTTTGACTTTTCGGCGAGTTTTATTTTGAAGACCTATGTGGTCACCACCTTCCACGAGACCTTGGCCTGCGACTCCTTAATGATGGACCATCACTTCCAACCCTCAGAGCTAGTCGAGGAATTCGGAGGCACCTCATCTTAAGTCGTTGTAGTGTATGACTGATTATATTATATTATGTAGAGTCGTTGGTATATTTAGGCATCCACGAAATTCTCAGCTTGCGCTTTAATTTTGTCTGAATTTAAAAAAAAAAATTGTACCTATCACTCACACTGTCATCTCCGCTTATAATATTTTCGTATTCGTAAGTGGGTGCTGCGACGTAATAATATGAACGAGGTGATTTCAGTATGGTTTTGAATTTAATGCATTAACACCTTCCTACATACCAAAAATACACATTTTTATTATTTTTGTTGTGGCGCGAGTTTGTCGTGATCTCAGGTATTTACAGATTATATACGTACGTCTCACCGATGTCACGTGTGTTCACATGACGTGATAGCAGTCTGTTTCTTCAATCAATGATTGTTTATTATTTTGAATAATCATTTTCTACAAACAGTTTACCAGTGACGTCCCGTGGGGGTGGGCAGATTGCGCGTCGATTGGGGGCGGCAGTTACTCGAAGGGCGGCAAGTCGAGGACAATCGTTAGGTATATATACTTATAGAAATAGATACATAAACTTAGCAATAACGGAAATATCCTTTAATTAAAAAATCCGCTCACTTGTTGGAAACAAAATGTATTAATTATTAACATACATGATTTAACAGGACTGTATTTTTTTGTTGGGTTCGCGATGTCTAGTTTACTTCCATTGTCCTTGGAGGTCACGTCCTTGATGACCAGCAATGACACGTGGAGATTTTTGAATTATAAGTAGGTACACACTCTTGCCTAATTTTATCCAAATATTTTTGCCAGCCACTCGCGAATTTTGGAAGTTGTCAGGTGTATTTTTAAATGTATCTGAAACCGTAGACTCACAATATTTCTATTGGAGCAGAGATGGCATTTAAATTTGATTTAGTAGGTACTTAGTTATTTTGTCGCTAATGTATCTATACAACACATTTATACATAATGATAGGATAATGAAAAATACTGTAAGTAAGTATAAAAAAAATGAGTCGGCATTTTGGCTGCTGCCTAGGGGTGGCATTTTGTCTAGGGACGTCACTGCAGTTTATCATAACATTGCATTCGAAATATAAGCAATAGCTAAGTACCTACAATATAGGTAGTAGGTAGGTACCTACCTACCGACGTTCAAAATACGTTCATGCTCTGTTTGCCAATGTTATGTCATAGACTAGGGAGAATTTTGAGAATATTGTCCATAGATAATAATGTGAATGAACTGTTCCAACGTCTATGGCCGTGAAAAAACTCATGTCTGATTTGAGATAGAAACTATTTGTTGTGATTACAGGCAAATTTGTTCTTTAGTTAAAATAATTTAGTAGTTATTTCTATTATTACACAAACAATAACGCTAGATATTAAGCAAGTTTCGTTCCATGAACTCGAACGAAGATTTTGACGAAGCTTCGAGGTGAGTGTTATTGTCAATCCAGAAAAATACATACGTCCTTTGTCTTTCCTTTATTCGCTGCAAGTGATTTGCAAGTTTACAAGTAAAATGCGCTGCCGTTCTACGATCGTGTACGTCTACGTATATTGAAGTTACCCGACACAATAAAAACGATTTGAGGTTAAGTTGTTTTTGTCAAAACAGTCGTATCATCTTCGTTCGTGCGTCGTTTTTGGTAGTCTCCTGTCAGGTTTCAAAGTATGCTGCTCGTGTTCCGCGTTCGCAGTTCCTTCGATTCTAAATAATTTATTCATGTTTCACGTTGCTTATCATGGGCAAATTTCTCCGCAAATATTAAAGTAAATTAAGAATGTCTGAACCAGTAGACATGTCAGATGTTTCATAATTATTTATCTATTTGTACTGGGAATCAATTGTTTGTTATTGTTCCTGATAGATTAATTTGAACTAAAACAATGCATCGAGGTAAGTACCAACCTAATTTTTTAGTTGAGCTAATAATTAATAATTGACCTTTGTTTAATAATATAATACTTATGTCAATAGTATAATATTCACACCGAAGCAACTTATTATTATTGTCAATGATAGAAACAATGGTAAATGTGCCGCAGAGGTGGCCATGAGATTTTACAACATTCTTTTTAGACCAAACCTAACCTAATCTAACCTACCCCAACCTAATATTACCTCATATAATCTTAGTTTGTGATAATGGTGCATCAAAATGTATGAAAATTTTCAATTAACGATTATTGGATCGAAAAGCCGATGCGCCAACAGAAAAAGGTATTATAATTGTCTACATAGAATAAACTGTTTTCGTAAAAAAAAAATTATAAAAGCTCATGACCACCTACCTCTGCGACACAATTATTAGAACAAAGAATATTCGCAAACATTAAAAATAAACAGGTCAAACTATAATTTAACTGGGCTGGGAGACAAATCTCGGTAAAGAAATAATACTTCCCACCCTTATTGTGGTAAGGTAAACGTACCAGTAGTTGACCATTTAAGAAAAAAATTCAGCAAAAATAACGATTAACGTTTAGCATTACACCGAATGTTGGCAAAGCAAGTCTACTCATAATGGATCAAATGTCTTAATTAATATGACAAGACAAAAATTAAGAAAGGGTCTGTTACAAAAAAATTGTGTTCAATTTTTCAAGACCATGTTTTTGTTCCAGTAGTTGACCATCCAAAAAATTGAAAGTTCCAGTAGTTGACCACTATATGTTTCAGTAGTTGACCATGTCTAATCAGGGGTTCCAGTAGTTGACCACTATATTTTTCAGTAGTTGACCATGTCTAATCCGAAGGCTTTATGGCAAATCTGTCATCAGAGTTGCCTCAGGGCTTCCTGTCAGACCACTCCAGCCCATAGCTACTTGAATCAACTCGGTAGCAATGGGCGGTTTAGTAACAAGTTACATAGGAGAGGATTTTGTTTGACAGCCAATCATCAGCTTTGTTCGGGTAACAAAAGGTGCAAAATTAGTTACTTCAAACTAAAAATACAAAAATATATTTATTTTAGCAACTAAGTACATACATACTACATAGTAACGCATAGGCTCAGTACTTACCAAAATAAAACTTAACATAAAAATCCTTAGATATTCCAAATAAAGTCCAATTCCGGAACTAAATAAACATTACGAGTTTTGCTTACTTGTGTCGGGTCATTTATGTGGGATACTACAGCCTTCCATTCATGGCTAAGTACATTGGATTGCTCTGGCCATTTCCATAGTCTCCCGAACTTTGCGTCGATGAAATAGTAGATTTTACTTTAGAAATATGGACGATTTTCCCCGGGAAGTATTATAATATAATGTTCATTAATGACTTTCATAACGGGCAGCCATCGAGTTTTAGGCTTAAAGCTTTCATCACTAGACTTATGCCATTCACTCTCCGCTGAGTCTGAAATTTCAACACTTGGGTTAGAAGACTCAGAAGAAAAACGCATTTTCTTCTTGACTGCTTTCAATTCCCCCATTTTTTTCTTCCTTTGCTTGCTCATTTAGTTCTTTCTTTCTTTGCCTCTCTGCAGCTCGTTCTTTTTTCAACCGTTCCATTTCTTTTTTCTTCCTCTTTTTATTTAGGAAATACTCCTGGCAAGTGGGGTGGGGGTTTTTTCCCTTTTTTGCTTTCTTCTTGAATTTTTCTTCCCCTTCACCGGGGAAGAAAAAATGTCTCTTGAATGGACTACGAATATTTGATGGACCAGCCACGGGTTCACTGGCGATTGGAGACGAAGTATCATTACAAATCCTTATACCAGCCTTAGGTGCACTGGCGATTGGAGACGAATCACCATCACAAGTCGTTAGACCAGCCACAGGTGCCCTAGCGATTGGAGATGAAACATCATAATAATTCATAGTATTCCAGGCGGCCAAAGACATCATATCATCGGATTCCTCTTCTTGCAATGCTGAGTCATCGCTGAGTCTGACCGGGTCAGGTGGAGTGATATTTTCCAACTCATTTTTTACTTTTCGCCACAGTGCGAACAGTGACTTATCATCTTTATCAGGTTCATTGTTTTTGCGGAATGATTTAAGATTTTCCTCATCAATGTTTTTACTCAGGAACTCCTCTAAATACCGCTTGGGTTCCTCTGATGTAACCATTGAAAGCACACTTTACGATTCTCCTGATACTGTTACAGCTTAAGGGCTCCATGGATAAAGTCCACATTTTCGGAAATGTCTTGAGGAATTCTTTTGTACTTGTAGAGGACTGTCGTTGGTGTGACAGCCCCACCGACACTCCCTGTTACTATGACGGTTATGCATTCTTTATCGTCGGCATTTACCTGCTGGTACACTGTCTCGATTCCTTTTTTGGCTAAGACCCTGCTCCCCTATGGGCGGCAGGTTATATGAAAGTATGGTGAAGCAGGCAGGTTATATAAAAAAGTATGGTGAGGTAGGCTGATAAACAATTTGCGGCAAAACTAACGTTAACATTATTAATTATATGGGTACGTTATAATGACCAAAGTAAATCCTCCGTGATGCCTTGCATTTTTTTTCTCGCGTCGCTATTTCTCGTAAGTTGTCGGCTATTGTTGGCCTGCTTCATTCAGTTGCTATATATTCAGGGCTATAATTCAAGAAATTTTTGTTTTCCGAAGAAAAAATACACAAACCAAAAAAAAAAGTTGACGCCTAGGTCATCTACTGGACAGAACCACCCTAGACACTTCTAATTAATAAATAATCATCATTCCATACTTATGAATGTAAAAATTGTTCAAAACTAAGTGACATAATTTTATTTAATTTATCTAGTAGTTGACCACCCTGGTCAACTACTGAAAAAGTATTAAAAAAAGTTTGAGTAGTTGACCCCCCCCACAAACTTGCTTCCTTGTAAATATAACTTAAAAATTACAAATGATATCGATACTTCAATGTTATGACTGCCCGTAATGCATTAACTTGATATTATGAAGTCAAAAACATTAAATTGCCATATGCTTACATCCACTGATATCCTTAACAGTTTACTTAAGAAATTAAAAATAAAATGCTTACGGCGTGATGTGTTGTTTTCAAATAGCTGCTATGACGCTCCTATGACATATGGTGATGTGTTAGTTCCTCAATCCAACCACAGATGGCTTCACTTGTCTCAACTTTACAATTTAGAGCAATCCCGTGTCTACGTTTCTTATTTTGGGCATTTTATTGAAAAAAGGTCAACTACTGGTACATGGTCAACTACTGGTACATTTACCTTAGTTGTATTTTGATAGGTACGTATAAATAATATAAAACCTAACACCATCTACTGTAACCTAAAAATAACTAGCTTGTGTTAGGTTTTGGTTTGTTTTTAGATCACAAGGGACTAAAATAACAAAAAATATTTGGAATACTTTGTGTTTACCAAAATCTTCAGCATTGATACCCTTAATTTTCTTGTTTGCTAGGATTTATAAGTGGCTGAACAAAATATCGCAGACATCCACATCTAAGGTTCGAATACCTACACACTAATTTTTGAAAAAAACTACATATGTATATTCTCAGCTGGAGTTTGAACTTGCACCCACCCCGTTTCAGTGTGCATCTATATCATTAATTTATGCTAATCTATCTAAATGCCTGTTTAAGAACAGGAATATTCACATACATTCCTAGGTATAAAAAATTGATTGAAGAAATCCAATCCCAAAGGTCCTGCTAATTAAATTGACATATTTTTTGTTATACATTTTTTGCATATGAAATTCATATATTTTTATTAATAAAATACATAATTACACATTTCTAATTATCTCTTTCACCATACTTAATGTTTTTAAGAAATTTGCTAAATATATCATAATTATGTACTTAGTATTCTTCGTAAGTATGTAAGTTTCACTGGAAAAAAATGTGTCTGCCATTCCATTTTTGGCTGTAAATATACTCCTAATGAAAATAATGTTGGGAACCCCTGCCCTATGGTAAAGAATTTATACCTAGCACTGAAGCGTATTAAAGTATTTCGAAGATACGTAGGTAGAGGATGGACAGATTCTTCTGGCATTGCGACCACGACAAAATGACTTTGCAACGATGTTAGTGTCATTTGAAAGTAACAATACCAACACTTAAGGCTGTACCTCAGCTGAGGCATGGTCTAAAAAGATCGTGACTAGGCGATGCGCGGATTGTGCAAGTGATGCGAGTCGAATGAAATATAATTTGTCATAAAAATTCAACATGCGTCCTTTTAATGTTATGTTTATTATTATATTCATAGTAATAATAGTATATTCTAATGGGTTCAAAGCTCTGTACTATTCCATTTAAGTCGTTTCTCTCGACCCGGGTTTCGCCTTTCGGCATCTTCAGGTGTCGTGTACACTCACCAAAGGCAAACACACACTGACAGCGAAAAATCTTAACTCTACCTTATATAGTAAATCAATACAATAGAGTAGGTAAAAACTCCATTACCTACCTATCTAGTCGAGGTGTAAATCGTCAATTCTAAGACAATAATTAATGGAGTTAACTAATGTGATATTAGTCTTTAATAATACTCTTACATGGTACCTACTTTTATAACATTATTTTTTAAAAAATATACATATTAACTCCCTTAATATAATATATATAACTCACCTAATATAATATATATATATGTATATAATACACACCTAGTGTATAGGCATAATACCAGCATGGAACTTGTTTATCGGATCAGTCTTATGGGGGGGGGGGGGGGGTATAATTTACAATTGCAAAATGTGGTCCACATGTGGTTATAGCGTTCTATTATGTTACGGGTTGAATTTATTTTTGCAAAATGTTTTAGGGGCAGCAAAGAAGCATCGTCGATTGACAGCCCTTCTGTGGAGACTGAAGAACCAATTGATTTAGAATCTGGTAAGTTAACAAGCCTTTGAATTAAATCTCTTTGTTATCAAATTATTTACCATTTTGATACAGCTATTGATAACTTCAATTAATTTATTAATCTAGATTTTCTGGATGAAGTTCAATTTTACAACAGTGTAATGTAATATCATACACAGAATGTAAAATAATAATGGTCACATTCGACATCATACTAAGGCAGGCATCACACATTCAGTTTGGATTGTAGATTATGGATTAAACTGCCATATCCAAATTATAAATCAAATAATGCAGAACTTAATTATCAGAGGAATATTGAAAAATATTAAAACACGCGATGTTGTATCTTATAAAATTTCCATGATTTTATTCTTTAAATTCAGAGTGTGATGATTAAATTACAGTAGAATCTCAATTATCCGATTATACTTTATAATAAATCAAGAATATTGAAGAAAGTAATTTGTAGAGATGGAATTTGGCGCCGCTGTTGACCAAGTGATTCTGGACAATCGGCGTCAATTTGACGCCGCTTGTCGTTGGTAAAAATATTTTATTTTTTACATTTACATATTTCTTGAAACCCTACAAGTTTACCTACATATTCAAAAAGATGAATTTCAATTGAATTGTTTCAATACTTACACAAGTTTTGAATAAATATTAAAATTAATCATTTATATGTAATATAAAAGTTGTAGCTGTTTTAGTAAACTCTTAAAATAAACTACAAAATTGAATCTGGCTGTTGGCCCAAAATTTTTCCCATTTTAATCTGTCTTCAATGGGTTAAACATATTGCAATGAGGCAATAATTGGATTTCTGGGAATAGTGTCCCAAGTATTGGTGGTGATCTGCGGAACTACGGATTCCTCTGCAAGTTATTATAACTCAGTTATATATATATGCCCTCGAAACCCGGCCTAAATTTTAACCACTGAACAGTGCCATAAAATCTCAGTCAAGATAATATTATGATGGTTCTAGAATTATTTATCATACACACTCAAATGAGGACGTATCATTTTTTGTATGCAAAAATGGCACTCACGTCAAACTGGAACTTTCTTCAGCGATTCTTATAGGGATATGAATAAAGGTTCCACCCGGAAGAAGGTTCAACATCTTCGTAATAAACAGATTTTTGATAGAATCAATTGAAATAATTTCATTGGTCGATGGTGATTTTCTCCTAGTGTCTTCTAACGAAGTTGAATTAAGCGGTATGAAACGAGCGGCTGCCAAGAAACTCATTGAGAGATATTTCTATCAATTGACAGACGGCTGCGGCAACCCTAATTGCGGAAATCAACACTGCGCTTCCAGCGGAGAAGTAATGCTCTTTTATTATTTACACACACGGCAATTAATAAATGAATATATTTCTTATTTAATTTCGAAAATCAAAATGTGTATAACTTAAAATCCTAACAATAACACCAAGCTAAGGTAAAGAAGTTATCTAACTAATTGGAGTGCATCTATCCGTCTTGCATTTGCAATAAAATGAAGCGAGAAGCGCTTGCTTAGAAATCAGAACAATTAATAACATGAATCAGTCTATTTTTCATTGTGAATTTTGATTTTATAAGGAAAACAGAGTACACCCGGTGCTCTTTTTTCACGGTTTCGAAATAACACGGTTTAAAAAAAGTACCAATTATTTTTTATTATTTTTATTTACACTGATTTTTTTGCTTTAACATGGTTTAAAAAAACTAAAAAGAATAAAAATACGTATGTACATATTTATCAAAAAATTGCATTGCAATGGACCGCATGCCACTGGTGCATACGTAACATGTTGTCACCGGATGCTGCCCAGAGATGCATACGTACATACATGGCGCCACTAGTCAGTCACTTCGGGTTTGATAAGAGAGCCACCGCGTGCTTCGGCGTCAGCGTCATTTAATATTTCCAGCGATGAGAGTGATTTTTCACCAGCAAAAAACAGCAGTAAACGGGCACGTTAATTGTCAAGTAGCTACACTGAATGAATGTATTTCTCTATGCTAAATTTAATTTAAATCGAAAACTATGTATTTTTATGTATGTATGAGCTCAAGAATTTCGTATTTTGAGTTGATTTGAAGTAATGGAACCTATCTACCATTTTTGTATGGGCACCTTATCTTTTTTTACATGGTTTTTGTTTTGCGCGGTATTCTTTGGTACGTATCCCCCGTGCAAAAAGAGGATCGGGTGTGTTTTAAAATTAACAATTTTCATAAATGGAATTTTGCTATTTTAATGATAAAAATAGTGCCCTTCAACAAATTTAAAAATGTTTATTTTATTACCTACTTGTACTAATTATGTACAACATTAAAATATATAAGTATGTTTTATCTTCCTTTTTTTCTCATCACATACTTGTATGAAAAAAGACTATACTGATTGTTTTCATACAAACTCTGAAGAGAGACGATGAAACTCATTGTGGCTCGACGTGTCCGCTCACGAACTGTGTTTGTGATATGGTCATACAAATGTACCCCTGAGATTCAGCGCAGAGATCAATTCTCAAAGCTCAAAAGCTCCAGACCTCTATTTTTATACCAGGGACAATATAATTATTATATGCTACTTTTCAGAACAGAAGTATAAACCCAAATGAGGCTGCTGCCCAGGCCATTCAATTATATTCACAGGAAGCTCGTCTGTGTGAGACGTCTCCTCACAAATTAGCCAGAACTAGTACCGGATCTCAGACCAACATTTTCACATGTCCAGAGTAAGTAGAAAAAATCGGTGTGTGTACTTATGTACGCGCGTTAGGAGTTATACTTCTTAGGCGTAACAAAACAAAAACAAAACTTGTGATAAACTAGATTCTTCGACTAGCTCTTCATTATCTTGTTAAATTATGCACTCCAGAAAAAGGACCGCTTATTGGAACGTCGTTGGTTTATTTCTATACACTAACTTATATTACTAAATTATATAATAATTTATCGTTGTTTTTATTTTTAAAGTAACAACTGCCCCTATGACGTTTAATAGTTTGTTTACATAAGGAATTGCAAATGGCCGACAATAATAAATTCGCTGCCTAGGCAACGGAACAATTCTAAACTATAATATTATACTGTATAATCGTCACGATTGCAGTATCATACTGTGGTGTAAAGGTAGTGCGTTCGGCTGATAACCGAACAATCGGTGGTACGAATCCAATCGAGTGCTTTTTTTTCGTGTGAAAAAATAAATTATGTGTTACATGTCACTCGCCAAAAATACACTCTGATCTGATTTTCCAAACGCGCCTAAAGAAGTATAACTTCAAAAAATCATCACAACATGATCGTACACACAAATTTTCTAGTCATTATTATTTGTTGATATTTTATAGGTTCATTACACTTTTTATCACCGTAGAAAGATATTGTTAGACTGCGATAATTATAACTTGAAGTGTCATGGCCGCCGTTGTGGCGGTGCGATATATTATGAAAGGATTGCTGGTATTAGGAGACTTTTTTCCCTACTTTGGTTCAGAATGTGAATACCGAATACAATAACAGACGACAATATTTTTACAATCTGTCGGGATATTTTTAGTTATATGCTAACACTGAAATGTCAAAGAATATCTACCTGTCATTATATCGACTCTATCATCAACTTTATTTTTAAGCCCAGTGAGCTCATTTTGTTTTTTTTTCTTATACGACTTATAATCCTTCTGCTACCACTTTTCAACACTTTTTGCATTATTAACACGTTTAAACACTTTCCACGAACTTGCAGCACTCATAAATAATGAACGTAAAATGATTGGACGGCGTCGGGAACAAAGAAGATAGGGCTAGGGAGGATTGTAGTTCTCAAAACGGCCACGCTTCATGTTATACTTGCCGCAGTCTAGTTTAAGCTGTTATATATTTTGTTGATTTTGCTACACCTGTTGATTTTGAACATTTCCATTGGTATGATAAGAAAACACTGAAAATATAAATATATCTAGAATGTGAATATTATGATTGGAACTGTGTCATTTTGGCGTCAGACTCGTCTGGTTTACCCAGCCCCGTGGTCTATTTTTTAAGATACAATCGTTCTCTTGTTTCAGTGATAGCGTGTGCAGCTCAAGTGCGGCCGGTGCGATCTTGTCCCCGAGTGAAAAGTTGGCCGGCACTTCCTCCGTTTCCAAGATGAACGCCTCGCCCTCCGCCGCCCTCTATGATCTGGGTGACCACTCTGGAACTAGTTATAATAGTAATTTTTCCCATCATTTTATTGTTTTTCATGACTAACAGTAAATCGTGACATAGTATATAGTTGAAAAAATCTGTTTCATTTGATTTATTGGTTTTCAAATTTATGCCAAAAATGAAATTACAATAGGAAATCGAAAATCTGTACTGTCATCCGGTTTCTACAAGACTAATCGAATTAATAATATATTTCAAGTCGTAATCAAATATGTCTCATGACCTACGACAGTGGTATTCAAAGTGATCGCCATGGCGTCCCAGAGGGATTCCCAGGGGTGCCGCAGTCCCCTTCTTTTCCCTCGTTCCCTTTTTCAAGATAATTTTAATTAAATGCATTGTTTTCCACAATCTCAATGATAGATTCTTATACGTATGCGGCTGTTTTCTTCAGATGATAATAGGATGTAAACTAATTCATTTATCCCTACGCTGACACTTTCCTTTTTATTTTAACGCAGTGGTTATTTTTCTGTGTATTCTACATTTTTAGGGTGCCGTTAAAGAATCTTTATACACCAAGAGCATTATGGAATGAAAGAGTTTGAATACCACTCTCCTAGGATGACATTTGACTCGTAAAATTCCAAAAATCTTTTTACGTATTTTGTATTTAATTTATTTGCTACATAACCAAACACCTACTGCATCTATCTGTTGTTGTATTGTAACAGAGCATCCAAATTATATATCGTGTATATATAATGTTTCTTTACTGTGTATTATTCTTATAAGCGAGCCATTGTTTTCTTTCATATATACACCGGTATCGTTTACTGTTTTGGTATAAATGATCATCTGCTTAATTTTTGAAGATTTAGTTGATTATGAACGTTGACTGTTTGCAGACGGTGTGAAACCGAAACCCCCCACCCTCCTGACGGAAAAGAGCGTGGAAGAATTGTGTAGTAGCTGGGAGAGCACACCCCACCTGCTGGTGCGGGCCATCGGAGAGGTGTTCAGTCAACCCTCCTGCCTAGCCAAGTGCTTTCCTTCCGTGCGCTCACAACACCAGACAAATTCACCACCAGGTACTTATATATTTCATCGTCGTTCAGCCTGTGTAATCCATCAAAAGTAATGATAAAAAAGTATTTTTAGTTTAGATTTGGTACACCAAAAATGATAACTTAAGATGTCATAACAATTACTTAAATTTTTATATTCTTTAGTATATCACAGATCACTTTGTGTCTAGTTGATAGCCATAGCCATAAGAATATAATATAGATTGTACACAAATGTACACTAATATATTAGTAGCATAATAATTATTATTTTAATTGTTTTTTTTTCTAGAAAATAAAACAGACAAAGAGGCATGGAGATCGAAAGAAAAAGATCCAGACAAAGACGAGGACATGGTCGCCGCCCCACCCTTAGATTTAGAATCCTGTAGGAGAGCATTCGAGCACTTAAAAAAAGTAACAGCCGGTTCTTGACTTTATTATAATATCACCCACAGTAAAACCCTGTTAATTCGAAATCGACATGACCAAAATCGAAAAAAAATACGAAATACGTAATATGCCAAAAAATAGTAAAATTTGGAAAATCTGTAAAAGTTTTTTTTTATTGCAATTTTGTAACATTATTTCCGAATTTGTTTCAAGATCAATATCAGTCATGATTATAATGGTCCATTCATCGAATTAGTGAAAATCACTATAAATAGATTTTATAAATTTTAGCAAATATTTAGAATTTCGGATTAACCGTGTTTGTATTAACGGGAGTTTATTCTACTCATACATTCGATCTGACTTCAATGGGATGAAAGTTTTAAACAATAATATTATCATTATCACTTGTAAAGACACGGATTTTTAATGATAAAAGATAACTAAAAGAAGACAGTTAAAACCTTTACTGCTGACACTTTACCGCCATTAAATGACACTTCCATTTTTAGAAGATGTTCTTATTAATGCGACTGACTTAGCGCTATGCACACATAACCACTTGTGAGTGCGAGAGATCGCGGCCCCTGGTAAATAAGCATACCCACAAGTAGTCGCAGTTTCAAGGTAGGTATTCTCTGCTAGAAACAGAGCGAGGAATATCCAGGAGTGAGGTATGCATGTGGGACATGTCCTGGAGAAAATCGATTACCGGTAGATGCAATGAGGCGCACTTGGTTAGTGTGCTGGGTAAGAAATCACCAATGAGCTGTGGGGGACCATTGGCCTAAATGGAGTCACACATTCGACATAGCGTCGAGTCTTTTCTACAACCACGTACAGTACACTCTCAGTAATCTGCCGCTCGACTATCCGACAACTACTATTATCCGCCGTTATTTTTACTAGTTGAGAACACAAAATCAAGCTCTATACTTCCCCGGTATTTGATTGTCAAATTCAGTAGTCCACCGCGTACAAGTATACAACGCAGATGAGACAGGTTTATTTGGGAAACTTCTCCTTTGTAAAACGTAGATTTATCGCGAAGAAAGTAAAGTAGAGGTGAATTTAATATTTAAGACGGTCAGTAACACCAACATATTTGTTATCCGATAGAATTTGCTTTATATGGCTACCCACTGGCCGATGTAAATAGTCAGTATTATAGGTTATTTTAATTAAATTTTATTGTATATAATCTTTTAGTTTAAACAATTATTTTTGAGCACAAAAAGCTACACAAAACCGTCATAAATTTGTACTGAGTCTACCAGGGAGGAAAGTGCCCAAGGACCGCATCACAATTATGCCGTACTCCAATGCAATCGGGATACACAAAATGAAGCTTTTGGTCATAGGGAAAGCCATTTAAGAATATCTGCCTCACTGGTTGTGTCAAGTGGTTACCGTTTAATATTTAGTTAATAAACTTAGTTTATAAATATGTATAATTGCTACTGTTCGGTTATACGGAATACAGCGGAAAACGCATTTTGAAAATAGCCGATAAACTGGATTATTTGTTAGTTTAGGTTAGGTTAGGTTAGGTTAGGTTTGGTTAGGTTAACCTAACAAATAATCCAGTTTATCGGCTATTTTCAAAATGCGTTTTCCGCTGTATTCCGTATAACCGAACAGTACCGTATAATTAAGTAAATACTTGATTTTGATTATAAATAAAAACGTAATTTGCTAGTACAAATTTCTCAAAAATCTATTTTTACGAAATACCTGTTTTAATTTTTACCATATTTTGTATGTATGCACTATAATCTGCCGCTTTCACTAATTGGACACTTGGCGGAATACTGAGAGAGTATTGTATCTCAAAAAAACACAACTTTTCTGGAGGCAAAAAACAACTTTATTCTCTCAGTTCTTTATTCTTCAGAAATAAATTTTCTTCTATGAAATATCCATTTAGTATAGTTACACATATCGCACCTTGAGTGTAAAACTAAGGCATCTGCAAAAGAGATATTTTGAATATATTAGGGTTTGAAGTCTTCATTTTATTAGGAGAAATAGAGTTTCTAAAAAAAAACCATAATATTTGGTTTATATCTACATTATATTGCATGTTCTTTCAGTTACTTCACTTTTACATTATCAAGTTCACGACTTTTGCAGTTGTTTTGCATTTAATCTCGAAATTGAAAAATTTGCAGATGCAGATACAGATACAGATGTTTTACACTCACGGTGCGAATTTACATGAAAAAAATGTTATGTTTCTTCAATCTATAGCACTACATTTTCGACCGATTTGTCATATTGTAGAAGATACGAGAATGCGTTGCAACTTTACTGTGAATCATTGCATTATATTACTAGTAGTAAACATGTATCTTGACTTGCGAGAAAGAGCTTCAGTATAATCATTGGTTGGAGTTGAGTATTCTGCGTACTTACAAACATTACGAGTTTATACTATTTATAAAAAGTCTTTTATTGTGGTACGATTTTTTGTAATTATTTAAATCTATTATGTTATAAAGTATATTTTGAGATACTTGTTAGTGGAATATGTGCGTATTCAAATTCTGAATTCATTACATCAAATAGGTAACTCAAAACTGACATAAATTAGGATACTTGTGAATAGAAAATTAACGACGATAGGTAACACTGTATGTGATTGTCACTGGTCATAGCCACAAGTAGTTGTATATGCGGTAGGCCTTAGTAGTCACTGTCAAGTGGCGTGTATGCAGGCAGCGGTGATTTGCAACTACCTGTTACTGTGATTCTCCTGAGAATGTCGTAAATGTGATGTGTAGATATTTTACACAAGTGATTGAATATTAAGCACAAGACAAGTGGCACTGGTAAAACGCTAATGCGCAAGCTGCTTAAACTATGTAGAATGGTAAGGGGGGGAAAGAATGCAATTTAATTTCTACCTATTTTTATTCATATTTTTGTTAATTACAGCGGTCTTGTTGTTGCAGGTTCCTCTTCATGTGTACAGTTCCGCTTTGATAACAGCGTTGACGACATTATCGGAGACCATTTCTACTAACCTTAAAATATTTTCTAGTCGCAATGATTTTGATGATGTCATAAATTGTTTTTTAATCGCCTTTGAAATTCCCAACCTGGGCACTGGGGATTATTTAGAAACGGCTCTGCCTTCTTTGTGTGATGCTGCCAAGAATCTTTCACCCAGAGGTTTGTCTAACATTTCATTTGTGGATGTCAATATATTTCATTCTATTTTTTTTAAACGATCTAAAACAAATTATTAGTATCAACATTATGTAATAACTTAAAAACCAACTGATCCAAAGTATAACTCCCAAGTAATTACAAAATTCATGTTAAAACATTGATACACTTTTAAATCCAATAATATCACTCAAAATAAAAATCATTGTGGGCCAAACTTATGGGTAAAAGATTGGACTACGTAAATTGACTATATTTTTTTTTTTTTAATTTCACAGGTCAAGCAAAATTGGCAAGAAAATGGGCCACACTCTGCAAAGATAATTTAAGATATATATTAGAATCCCTGCAACAATTAATCACAATTAGAGTCATGTCGACAATATACACGAGAGAATATTATATCCAAGATGATGCAGGAGTAACTTCAGCCACAAGTGTCATGAAGGTAGGAATAACTTTTAAAATGACATATACAACAATGTCAGGTTTAGTGAATCCTCTGTAATAGGCATAGCCAACAGGTTGATCGCCAAGAAGTTCTTGGTTGAAAATTAATACTGTCTACTGAGGGTATCCAATTTGATGGAAATTGAATATAAATTCTAATTATTTTAATGTATTATTTCATAAGTATTTTTTTGCGACCCGGGTTTCGCCTATAGGCGTCTTCGGGCACTATGCGCACTCTTCAATAGCAAATGCACACTGACCCAGAATACTGCTAATTTTCATTTATATAACAATTCTTTTTAACAGTTTTATATGGTTTTCCAGATTTTATATTACGCAAACCTCTTGGCTGGAGTGATGGAGTCCAACACATTGAGGGAAGAGGAGATCGTATTGCCCCGACAGCTAGATCCTCTGGGAGACGCGTTGGATCACTTGACATCGTTTGCCGCAAAGCAGTCGAAGCAGGCCCACACAGATGACCCCCTCGCTCTGAAACTTAAAATTAATGTTCTCGACTCGAGACGTCCCTTTATACCGTTTGAAGAGTTTTACAATGAGACTTTGAGTGATAACATCGAGATGGACAAGGACTTTGCTTATTACAAGACCAACGCTCCTATGCTTAGAAAGAGTATGTTGGAATCATTTGTATTTATATCTTGCTTTTAAGCTGTCTAAACATATTCCTGATTTATTTAGTACTAATTTATTACGTGCGCTATCCACAATGATGTAGAAGCCTGTTTGAACCTGTCAAACTGATTTATTAAATTAATGTGCACTCGAGTCAGTGATTTTAAAGTTTTTTTAAGTTTCGGGGAATCCTTAATGTATAAAGATCCTTTAACGATGTCCTAAAAATGTATGTTCTGAGCAGCCAATTGAAATTTTTTCTTTCATAATCAGATACGATACCATTATTTAGCTTTTCTTACATTGTCTAAAAAACTCCTGCACTGTGGAGATTCATAGGTTTCATCTTGGACCGTAAATGGTACTGATTGTCTAGTCTAGAAAATCACATGGTGTACTTGATTAAAGCTGTATTTTGAGTTTGATGGTATTTTAACTTGAGCTAATTTTTTTCAGGTAACAAATTTTCGTTTATGAGACACTCATTTATATTGACTCCGGCGACAAAGTCTTTGGGACTGTACTATGACAACCGCATCAGAATGTATTCGGAGAGGCGAGCGTCTTTGCTTCAAGCAGTCGTAGGCGTGGCGACGTCGATGCCATATTTGCGCTTGAAAGTGCGGAGACAGCATCTGATTGACGATGCTCTTATAGAGGTAGCAGCTTTTCTTTTATATTTCATTTTTTTTAAGAACTTTACCGAATCTGCAGTAGTTTTATAATTCTGGATACTTGATAAGCAGTGTCATGTAGCATAGAGTTTATAAAATACTTGCTTCTATAGCTAAACAACTTGAGCACGGACCTGCGCACAAGCACACCTCCTTTTGTGCGCATAGAGTAGGGATGGATAATTAGTACTTCCCTGACTTCAGGCATGTTAACATCGGTACGTGTTCATAAAAAGTCGGTTTTACAAGATTTAATCTTATATTTATAGTTTTACAATGAATACCCCATCTCGATCTATTACAAAAAACCTTAACAAGGACAAGCATGAGAAATTGTTTTCAATGTGACCAAATATTTGAAAAAAACAGTGAAATTTGAAGTATAATCAGTTAATGTGGGTTTAACCTTTTCCACTCGAAATTTTTTTTATAGGTACATACCACCCACTCAAGACTTTTTTCCGTAAAAAGCATAATTTCAATATAAAACATTTAATTGGTGAAAAAAATGTAAATTTTTTATTTTTTTTTTATTTCTATAAAATAGATTTATAATGAATATACTGTACTTATTTTTAGTTTATTTATAATTCTTCATTGTGTGGTATTTCACAAAGCAATCTCCAATATGTAATCCTGGCTTATCACAGAATCGTAATGAAATAGCGGTATGTAGAGAAGTGGCTATAAAGTGTAAATCGTCCATACATATAGTTATGACTGTAAATATGATCCAAATGATTTGCCTTCAAATACACTTGTAATATAAGCAGCCGTCTCGTAAATTTTCTAAATTAGTTTCGGGCTCATAACAACTCATTCCCAGTGCGGTACACATTATTAAAAGATTTCTCAAAAAATAATAAATCGATACGTAATAATTTTCATTTGACTCATTAGAGTATTTCACATTATATTTGTAAGGTTCTGAATCGGCATAATATAATAGTAAGTATTGTCATCAAAATCAGTCTATTCAAATATAAAACTGTAAACTATACGAGACGCCCTGCGCAAGCGAGAACCAATAAAAAAAATAAACACACTTCAAAATCATGCGTGACAAACAACTTCAGTTCACTCTAGTCTGGAAACGTCACATAAAATTTATGTGACAAAAAAACATTGCTTGCAAGCAAGCGACCTGCGAATAAAAATAGAGAAGATTCCGATAAAAATACTATGTAGAAATTACGCACGCAGTATTCTTTTGCCGACTTTTTTCTCAGATAAATGTAATAACCTATTATTATTCATTCTAACTTGATTGAAATCGCATTATAAAAATTGCTAAAAATATTACAAAAAACGACTTTATTGGCGTGCTGCCGCTACGGCGGCACTCGGGTAATACGAGAAACTTCTAATGCCGCCGATATGGCGGCACTCGAGTATTAAGGGTTAATCATTTATTTCCTTCCAAACTCAATAATTACCCAGTATTAATTAACCTAACTAGCATAATAATAATAATTAAGTGGTGACATATGAGTTTATTTTTTATTTTTAATTATCGAATAATCACAGAAATCTTTTAGACGCGATTGCGACTACAGCGACTTCCTGTTATCGCCGAGATCTTGTTGTGGACAGTAGTTTAATAATTATTCATATTGAAAGTAACGTTGACGATTTGCTATATGTAATACAAGCCGTTCCCTTTTTAGATGCTCTCGTATTTGCCGAAAACAGCCGAACCCAACTGAACATCAAAAAGTTAACGTTTATGTTCATGTCAAACTATAGTAGTTAGGACACCTTGAGAAAAATGATGATACTATTTTGGAACGGTGGCTGTTTTCACAAAAATACTTCTATTAGTATTTTTTATTGCTTAAATAAAATATTTTCTTCAATAATTAAATAATTAATGTACCTAGCATATTTATATTTTGATAATTTTTTTTTTTCGACCATATCCGATCCTAATAGGATCATATGGGCATCCACAGAGTGGAGGTTTGTATTAACAGATTTTTATTTTTACGAGAAATGGATGTCAGCCACTTGCTCAACCTGTTAGGTCCATACTTGACTCATACACACATTGAAAAAATTGGATTGTGGCTCTTAATACTAACTGGGTTTCCAATATTAAAAACTATTTAGTTTCTCAAAAGTTGTGACGGTATTTTTAATTTTTCCAGCTGGAGATGGTAGCGATGGAGCGAGTGCTGGATTTAAAAAAGCAGCTTGTGGTTGAATTTGAAGGGGAACAAGGCGTAGACGAGGGGGGAGTTAGTAAAGAATTCTTTCAGTTGATTGTGGAGGAGATCTTCAATCCTGATTACGGAATGTTCACACACCAACCTGACACGCTCACTATGTGGTAAAAAAATATTTCTCAAATATAACTTACACTATCATAATAGGTAAATCAAAAACATTACCCTGATTGTATTCTAGTGAATATGTTTGTTGTCTCATTCACTCGTGGTGTTCTGTACTTCCATTTGAAACTTTGATAAGTAGGCATTGAGTCATCAGCATTAGCCGCTTTGCGTCAGTGTTATTACTTACAGTCAATTGAAACTGCTGAAGATTTATATTATAATTAGAAGACATTATAATTTTTCATTAATTATTTGCATAGATTGGTGATTTCCAATCCTCTCTACCTTGTATCATGTTCTGTTTGATACTTATTTTAGTTGATAGAGGTACAAAAAAATGTTGTATTTTCACTTGACGTTTGGCTTTCTGATTACAAACAAACGTGAGTATCATCATCAGCCGGGGTCGATCCACTGCTAGATAAAGGCCTCCCCACAGCTCTTTCCACTTTTCTTGGTCCTTAGTTCTTCACTGTTACGTACATTCAACAGACTTTATGAGTTTGTCTATTCAGCGGGTCTTAGGGCGTCCTTCTGGTTGTTTATTGTATTATTGTGAATATATTATTTTATAATGATTTTGTATAAATATAATTGTTACCTATTTACAAAAATATTCATTCGAATATTATATAACCAAGAAAAAAATTGAAAATGTTTCATTATTTTATTAATAAGTTACGTGAGCCTTAATTTTATTGTTTACTTTTTTTTATTAAATTTTTCAAAGCTGGCTAGTTGTTGCTACTTTTTTTCGCTAGATTTTGCGAAATTCTTGCTGAATCCTCTTGGAACTTCTATGTACATACATTTTCTGCTTTATTTCAGAATAGATGGAAGAAAATTTGTATAGATTCTTAATAGTTATACTGATTTCAGGTTTAATCCAACATCATTTGAAACGGAAGCTCAATTCACTTTAATTGGCATCGTGCTAGGATTGGCTATTTATAATAATGTTATATTAGCTGTCAATTTTCCAATGGTTGTTTATAGAAAACTCATGGGGAAGAAAGGATCATTCGAAGATTTAGCAGACTGGAATCCAGTAAGTTGTCTTCCGCATTCTAAAGTATTTCTTCTTCATGTATGTATTGCATGGGTTTTGTTGAATTTGAATATTTTTTAATTGTTTGTTTCAGACCCTTTACAATGGATTAAAAAATATGTTAGAGTATACTGGCGATGACATGAGCGATGTATATATGCAAACATTTAGAATATGTTATCAGGACGTATTTGGAACCAATATATTCCACGAACTGAAAGAGAATGGCGATCAAGTATTCGTTACTCAAGATAATAAACAGGTATTTAAATGTTCTCTTCCATAACTATTCTTATTTTTACTTTGAAATATTTGAGAATGATAATATTAAACAATGGATGATATAATTCCAGGAATTCATTGATTTATATGCGGACTTTTTACTTAACAAATCGGTTGAATGTCAATTCAAAGCATTCAGGAGAGGATTTCTGATGGTCACCGATGAAAGTCCACTTTCTCTTTTATTCAGACCTGAAGAAATCGAGCAGTTGGTCTGCGGAAGCAAGGTAACGACACATTCATTTTATTGCTAATTCAACATAATTGGTGTGAACCCTCAAAACAGACACTTTACGTATTATAGTCCCCCAGCCTAGCTAGTCACTTTGTGAACATGAATATCATTGTCGCTTTCCTTCCACGGATTGTTTATATTTTATGGACAACAAAACTGGGTTCTACGTTATTTAAAAACGCCTATAAATAGTAAGTTATTATTTATGATAATTTATGCTCTCATCGAGAATCAGAGATAGATCATTTGTTTCGGTGAGTGACATGCTTTAAAAATTTTACTATAACTAAAGGAGCTAGTACAAAAACTATTATTGGAAATTGAATTGGAATTTGAATATATTCGTGCATGGTCTCTTTTACAAGTAACCCATGTACGAGGGGTTACATGTAAATTTTGCGTAAAATATTTCACTGTGGCACAGGTCGCCGTGACCTTTCTATCGGAAAGAGATGACCGTATACTATACGGTCTCCAATTTTATTAGATTCAATATGAACGTTATATATGAAGGAAAATCGAGAAGGATGGGAAGTCTTAGGCGTCGTGCACATGGAATCGGGCTTGCGGGGCGCTCGCGCATATTCAATGTGAATCATCGAAAATACAACGTAATCAAATATGGCAGCGCACACTGGTTTTGACGGAGCACTGTGTCCGCTCGCCCCATGATTCACACATTGTTTTGCTTCTCAGCGGGACGAATTAACGAAAATACTATGTTGTTAAATATGACAAATCCCATTGAACACGGCAAGCAAAACGGTCACGCGCCGTTTTATTTTATCCGCTTCTGGACGCGTTGTCGATAAGACGGGCGAGTAGGCGTTATTTAATATCAGTGAACTCGTTGTTTAGTTGCTGAGTGTCCGATATTTCGCTGGTAGAATTACGTCATTGTGAATATGAATTACAAGCTGCCAAGAAACATAATAATATTTTTATTGCTTTGTTATGAGAGACGCTGATAATAATAATTATTTTGTGCTTCTCGTGCCCCTTATTACATAGGTGAAGGGTAATGCGCGGGTGGAAGGGGGCCTACTTCTAGTGAGCGCACCGAGCGCCGCTTCCGGTGAGCTTCGTCACTTAGTCGCTCAAAGTATGGCAAAATTAAAAAGTGGTCACAATTCTCAGCCATGAGTGTACGACCAAGAAAAAGATGAACGTTAATTCAATTTTCATAGCCGATTTTGGCAAAATTCATGAATTTAAGAATGTAAACCTAACCTAACCTAACAAATAATCCAGTATATCGGCTATTTTCAAAATTTGTTTGCTGCTGGCTTCCTGTAAACCGACAAGAACCATGTTTTATTTAGACATGAATTTTATGTCAGTACTATACGACCCAAAGTGGTTGGACGGTCTTTAATATACGGCCGTATATTTCCGATACAACATTTTACGGTGAAGTGTGATACGACGAACTGCATACGTACCCATATGGTCCTTAAGCGGTGAATATTGCCTCAAGATGGTTGTTTAATTAATTGTATTTTATTGTTTTTGTAGAACTTCGATTTCAATGAGCTGGAATTGGCGACTGAGTATGAAGGAGGCTACACGGCCGAGTCTCAAACAATCAAAAATTTCTGGGAAATTGTTCACAGTCTCCCTTTGGAGGACAAAAGGAAACTATTGCAGTTTACCACGGGCTCGGATCGTGTGCCAGTGGGAGGCCTGATCCGTTTGAAGCTTATCATTGCTAAACACGGCCCAGATTCTGATAGACTGCCAACGGCCCACACTTGCTTTAATGTCCTCCTTTTACCTGACTATGAGACTAAAGACAAACTCAACGATAGATTGCTGAAAGCCATTAACTACGCCAAAGGTTTCGGCATGATTTAACTATTTCCTCTCAAATAAAGACATACGGTATAGGTATTCATTATGTCGTATGACAAGTGACTCGTGATTGGAAATGGATAAAAAAAGTTACAAGATTAGATTCGTATGTTTGTGTTTGAAAGAAATTCTTTATGAAGATAGTGTGATCCTGTAATGTGAGGTGTGTTGAATATTGTTTAGACAATTCTTTAGCCGGGTGTAACAAATTGGCTTATCCATTATTCATGATAATTTTATGAATCCCTGATCTTTAACGGATATAGATATTGGTGTGACACTTTTCAGAATGTATTTTAAAGATCAGATGTATATTTATTTACGTTACACAGTAAAATCTCGACAATTCGAACACGGATAATTCGAATTCTTAGAACTGTAAAATGATATTCATACAGAGTTCTGTTTATTCATAATTCGAAATTGTAATTTCTTAATTTTGAATCAACGAGGTTGTACTGTAATGATTTATTTGAGCAAAGCGATGATTGATCTCTGCATGCCATTTATATTTTATGAATGATGAAAATATTCTCCGATAGTTAGAATGATGCCAGTCCGGACTGTGCGCATTGCGAAACATGTAATGGAAAGTTTGTTTAGTGAGTAGTTATTTCGGTGCTTTGCTAGTCAGTTAAAAAAACCGATTTAACAAAATTATCCAGCGTTATAAAGTCATACTTACACGACTTGTCTGAATCACAGCAAAGGTAACATATTTAAATATTAGTAAAAATTGTATGCGTTTCAGTTTTAGCAAAAAAAAAGTATTTTTATAAAACGCATAATATGTAATAATGAGATTAATTTTTTTAACATTTTATATTGACAGGTTTAGCTCGATATGCAATAAATTTGGAGAACGGTCAATTTTTTATAATATTTCATACAACAGTAGCATGCTGGAAACTGTAGAATAATACATAATATTATATTCACTTAAATTTAACAAGTTTCACTTAGAATCAATCCCATCTGACCTATTTTTCTTAGTTATTCATTAATTTTAGTTTTGCCTTATCTTAAGGCGCAGTTTCATTGAGCGTGCCGAACGAAACCAGAAATTAAATGTCGCTAACGACTTAAACTCACGGTTTTAGCTCGGTTCGCCCAGTCAAAATGCGACGTTATATGCATGGAAAATAAAGGGCCTGAAGTTTACGGTATATTTAGTTTTATAGTAAAAAAATATTCAATGTTTTGTTGAAGTTAAAAGCACAGGCTTAAGAATGATATTTATACTTCTTCAGTTCAGCAGATGTTTGAAGTTATCCTGTGTTTCTTTAACCGTAAATAATAATAATAATTATATTTGCATAATCTATGTAAATTTACTACAAAGCGATTAGATTTTGTATGTTTATCAACTTATGTATATAAATTGAAATCACATGAATAATCTACATATTTGCAGTCTAATTGTAATCTGAACATAAATGCATCAAATTTCAACTTTTGATAAAAAAAAAATCTGATGTTAATTTATCTATACTATATTTTTATAAGATTTCATTAGTCAAAAAAGTATTTTATTGTATTATTAAAAACACTTTGTGCCCAAACAATTGCAATGTAATTATCTTAACATTTTTATTTGTGAATTTTTAAAATTTAATTTTACTCTTTCTATTTTGGACAGTGACTAGCATTCAGATTTTAATATTGACCATCAATTGAGCCCTTGCCCGGAATAACGTTGTATCCAACAATATTCTTGTTTTGAGAAAAATGGAAAAAATTAAACCAGTTATGTTTTGTTACATTTTATATTTTAAACACAATAAACATACAATTATTAAGAGTTTTAAATGTAAAGTTGTGAAAAAAGGCAATTAAATTTGGATTTATTAAAAAAAAATATAGTAAATTAGTGGAAAAATGTTGTATATGAAAATTTCACATACAACATTATTCCGCAAAATGTATTTTATTCATTCTGCTTCACTCAATAGTGTCTTAAAAAAGGCAGCATGCTCATCTAACATGAATTCACACATGTCATTGAGGTTTTTGAGCTTAGAATTATCTTCGTCTGCTTTCTGAACATAGCGTCCGACATTCGACTCTCAATACATGAGACGAGATGATGACTTTGTCCATTGTGATTCAGTAACCTGAATGCTAATTGAATATTTGTCTTTATATTAAAATCGAGAACACATCCGGGATTAAATTTTTTTTGGCACAAACGAGACCTTGCAAAATAGAACTAGGAACGATTAAAAAAATTGAAACGGTATTAGATTAAGTTATAATATATAGAGCACTACAATGCCAGCATTATTATCAAACAACATTTCCAATAACAATATGGATAAATCAATTGAATACAATCGATTAACGTTCGACATATTAATAATATGTCGTACGTAATCATTTTATTCATGAGATCAACAGAACTGTCAAATGGTATACAACATTATTCCACAAAACTGTTTCGACGGGTAAATTGCAGGCTTAATAATATTTTTTCTGGATAAATACTCTTTTCCTACATTCTTCAGCTTCCTAGCTTTGATATTTGTCCAGTTTAAAACATTAGATGTCCGTTTTCTTCCTTTATTCAAGTGAATTATACCACGCTCCGTGATATTGACGGACGGCGACGCCATTTTGACAATAACATATACAACGTTCTTCCACAAACCAATAACTTTAAAATGCTGCCACAAGCGTAAATATTTTTTCTTTGCCATACTACCTACCTTAAACGATGCATAAAAACATACCCAACATTATTCCATCAATAACTCAACATTGACAATTTTGTTGGATACAACATTATTCCGGGCAACGGCTCAATTTATAAACAGCTATCATTAATCCTCTTATATTTCATTTTTACACTGCTATCAAGTTATAATTCATTACAAAAATATTTTCTTTTACATCAGCTAATTTTTATGGCGTATAAAGTTATATATTAATATGGCAAATGTATAATATTGTGACATATTTATATTCAACTACACTATTATACATAACATATTATTATATTTTTTTTTTTGAAATACTCCATCCGATATTTATTTACATAATGATTTAATAATATAGGGAATGCAGGCGGGGCTAGTCCGGTTGTAAAATTATTTTGTCGCATGTATGGAAACCGTACTCTAGTAAAATCTCATTTTCATCACTTCTCACATATTTCTCATTTTCAAAATAAATAATCTTTCTGTGTAATTTAAACTTGTTGATTCTTTCTATTTAAAGATGGAGAACTCTCTAAAAAGATGTTTGTATATAAAATAAACTATTAAACAATATAATATTCTAAATCAGATTTTATACATTGAAGTAAAATATTTATCTACTATGTATAAGTATTCTCAACAGAATGACGCACACGTTGATAAGCTTAGCTTGCCCGGCGATGCCGAAATTTCCATCTAAAATTAATGTTAGAATGTATTCAGATTATTTTCTTTTGTAAATAAATATGCCTCTGTGCTATTTTTAATAAAACCGATTCGGTTCAGACACCGGTGAGTGCGTTTATTTTTTATTAATTATTTTGTGTTGACAATTATTTTTCCTCGTGAAGTGAATTGCATTCATTAGGAACGTTGTTTTAATTCCTTTGTTTTTTTATATTATGTTGATTTTGTTTTATTTTTCTTCGGTTATATTGATTATTCTGCAATTTTTATTTACGTGTATAATGTATAATGTTTACCGGGTTGTACACGATTTTGGTTCTATTATTTGCCAACATTCGCGAGGCATAGCATTGTTTATGAGTGACAACTTTGGATGTTTTCCTTCGTTATCATAATATTGGCCCATTTTGTAAAACTCGTACGTAATCTAATTTTGGTCAAAAATTAAATTGTTATTGAATTCGCTAGGTATTATCTAAAATTATTACGCCCATAATGCATCTAATCATTTGAAAAACCTCTCCATCAAAAAAATCGCGTTCATACAACAGAATAATTTTAAAACCTTGTAAATACCAAGAATCACTGTTGTTTGGTATAGTTTGTTTTTTGTTTGGTGTTTTGAATACCGATCGAAACGAAAATTGAAATGGGTCAGATGGCTCCTCCTCTTAGGTTTTCTGAAAAAAATAATTGTTTCGGATTTGCAAGGTTTACAAGATAGAATAAAGATAATATCTTTTCACAATTCGGTTCACTATTAGGTGTTGAGTTTATTTCTTTCATCATTATAAACATTGCTCAATATTTACATTTCATTATGCCCTATGCAATAAAATCTTCATCGAAGTATCTAGCTAGCCACTAAAAATAAGTATTGTACTATTATTGTCACTAAACATACATATCCCAGTATATTTTTTACATACTTAGTACTAAATGAATGTTGAAATTAAGCTACAAATTTATGATTACTTAGACACCCATTCAACTAATTATGATAATTTATGTAAGCTTTCATTTTTTAGATAATCTATTATAGAAATACTTAACTCTTAACATTTCAACCTCTTACATATTTTTAAATCTACTACATACACATACGAGCATTCATTATTCATTTGTAATTTGATTACGGTCAACAAAAGTAGACATACATATTACTATGTTTTGATTTAAAACTTCAATGAGATTAAATTCATAACTTCCAACAGAACTATTCTAATTCAATTTGTCACTGTTGTTAAACTTGAGTTTGGATAGTTCTGTGATATCGAGTATAAAGTGACTAAAGGTGTATTTATGTGCGATGACACCATAATATAATTCATGATGTTAAATAATTATTTCATTATTTCTTTTACATTTTACAACTCTGTCATTACTGTTTTATTAAAATGGTAATTTACGCATACCATGCACAATTTTAACTCATAAATTTTCAACAAATTTTTCCGATTGTTTTATTTGTCTGTCATATGAACCCTTGTTTTTACGCTATTATTTTACTCTTAACTTTAAACATTACCACATGGGTAATGTTTATTTAAATTGTTAAAAGACAGAATTTTTCTCATTGTAGAAATCACAGTGATTGTTGTATATTTTGAAAAATATTTAAACTATTTTCTATTATAAAGGAAGCATGAAACATCAGAAACTATTTTTAGAAAGTGGATTATATTTTCCACTTTATTAAATGTATCTTAACATTAAATAATATGTAACCTGCATACACCGGTAACGTGCGATATATTATTTTTTAAGGTCTTTTACTAGATACTGAAAAATAAAATTTTATATATTTTATTGATCCGTACTTTCGAGAATGCCTAAAATACTATTATATGTGATTTAATTTTACTGTCAGTGAAGGTTTATGTTTATGCAATCGGAGGATTGCTTTTTATTTTTAAAATGTACAAAATGTGATGCTTCAATGTAATGTAAAGAAAATTTGTTAATAAAAAGTATTTATGAAAATCATTGTTTTCTTCCCTCCGTCTGTACTGGTGATGTCCAATCCGATTATGTACATAGCTTGCGCAGTGTTACCGACTGTCAACTGTATTGAAAAATGTTATATTTAACACCATACGCCAGATGCATATTTTGCAAGCTAGATGTCTATTAAAGAATGCTAGATCTGACAAGAGATAGGTGTATAACTAATTAAAAATCATTTGCCTTCTGTAAATAAATTACAATTTTCGCTTTCAGGTGGAGTAATATTATGTATCTCAACATAATGGAAGTTTTCTCAAAATAGTTTTTATGACAAATGTTTTTTGGCTATTTGCTTAATTCACTGGGCCTTTGGTCTGATTTAAGCACCCACTGAAATGTGTAACCAGACGCGGGATTCATACACGCTATCCGCGACTATACGATACGACTTTACCACAGATGCATAAAATTGAATTGAAATATGTTTCGTCAGAAGTTGCGCCCATGAAAAATACATCAAATAGATAATTTCAAAACTCATCTCGAAAATATCATAAGATATAAACTATCATAAGATCTAATCTTGGCAGACAAACGCGAATACAGACTATTACTTGGAGGCGGCTAAGATTTACAGTGGGCTGTAGTGGTGATCAGAGCATTTATCATAGGGATAGAGGTAGGAGGGGTAAGTGCCACGGGCTTCACAATTTTGAAGTCACTAATAAGTTAATTTTGAGCCTTATCGTGCCACCCCTAGTGAGGGTCGGTCACCATAAGGGCTATCTTTGCCTTAGCATCTACTACCCAGAACAGTTATGTGGAGCTATTGTTATTCCTTCTACCTAGCTATGTAGTTGACAAATTGCAGAACTCTTTGGGGGCATGTTTTAGGGCATGGTCGGCATGGGCATATTTGGCGGGGCCCCTACCTATCGCTTAGGTTAAGAGCAGTGTAATGTCATACAGTAATGTTAATGGTATTCCGCAGAACCCCAGGGTTCCGCAAGGTAAAATTAAGGGTGTTCCGTGTATTTTTAGTAATTTTTTGTATTTTAAAATATATCCACTTGAATTATTCCGTTGTCGGCGCTCACCATCATAATTATTATGAAGCACTGATAGTGACTCCTTATTGCGGTAGCCAAGTAACATGCGATCCTTCGCCATTTTTATTAGTCAGAAAACACACTTCAAATAATTTTAAAATAAAATTCTACATGTGAATTATCATTCAATTATATCAATCGTGATATATGAAATTCTATCGCACGGCCACATATTCTGTTAAAACTTGTAAAACCTGGCACCCCCCAAAATATGAAAATCATCAGAATGATTTTACCCATTGAAATTTATAGCCAATAAACTATACCTTGGGCTTAGACAAATAACATGGCAAAAAATTGATTTGTAATTCTCCAGCACCCTTTTTAGGAAAATGTCTTAGATTTTAATTTCGAAACACTAATGTCGGGTTTTTTTAGAAACCCGTTCCCTAATGAACTGTCAAAAAATTCTCGGTGTCCACCCGAATTCCAGAGTGGTGTAGGTCATGGCTGGGGAGGCTGTGGGGGGCCTGGCGTGTCGCATTGAACAGATAAGTGAGATAAACACACATCATAAATTAGCTTTAATAGTAAAAAAAGTCGCCTGCGTATTATACTTCGTGACCATGAACATTTTAAATTATATAATTGTCCATTATATTTTCTGATTATTATGTGTCGATACTCAACAGCTCCAGTAGATGCTTAAAGTAGATGTATTGAAAATCGCCAATAATTCATTGTAATTCAAGTACCCTCAATTTGAACTAAAACATAATTTGAAAAACGTTAATGTAGTGTTTCACACTGCCTTTAATCTAAGCGGTGGATAGGGGGCCCGTCAAATACCCTAGCCTGAGGGCCCGTTTCAGGATGTGGGGGCCATGGTGTAGGTACACCGAGTGCAATAGACAAAATACCGATAAACGAGATATTAGGCTGTGTATAAGTTAAATGCAATAATACTTTTTTTTGTCCATTTTCAATTAATATTTTGGAACCTCAATATTACAAAACCAAAAATCTACGATAAAAATTCGGCGAAAAGAACGACTACCCCCCACTACAGTTGGTGGTGGTGTAAATCAAAAGAACATTTTTTTTCGGTGGAATTCGGCATAAATATTGTAGCTCTCTAGACCAGTGTTCCCCAAACTTTCGACATCTGTGTACCCCTCGTCAAAGAAAAATGTATATTGTATTATAAGTACTTTAACAACAATTAAAATATATTTATATTTTCCTTTTGTTGTACATAAACAAAATAATAATAAACGAAAAATAATTTCATTCATAATAAAATATAAATAAAAGTTATATTATAAAAAATAACAATCTTTATAATCAATGAGAAGAATGAAATGTTTATGTTGAAACGACAGATCATCGTAATTTGGTTCCCTGGTTATTAATTTTAATCGGAGATGCGGTTCCACAGAAGTTGGAAAAGGCAAGATGTATTTCAGGAATTTCTCTGTTAAAATTGGATACACATGTTGCATTTGCAACCTAAATGATGTTTAAGTACACTCCTTATATTTATTTTGCAAAAATCCGTCTGAAGCTAATAATTCCAACAATTGCTCTTCTTCCGCATGCGATAAACCTTCTAGCATTGATGTTGTATTAATGCTTGTTGCACCAGGCGCAGCCATAGCTCGGTGCAGCGCGTACCCCCACCAAACTCTTCCCGTACCCCAGGGGGTACGCTTACCACACTTTGGGAAACACTGCTCTGACCAAGCGGGTAGCACAGCCGATATTATTTCAGTAATGTTTTAGCATACTAGGTGCACATGTCCAGCATGGTCGCTGTTAGTCACTTCCAATCCGCCAGTTGCTGATGACACGCTCAACGGCTACCGCCACTATGTCTCCAATTTAATAAAAACTAGGAGAAACTGTACATATATCGCCATGTATTGTGAAAATATGTAAAAATAATTATATGAAGAAGAAAAGAGCCTATGGGACTAATTTACATTCTCCTCCTTGGGCCCCCCCAATATTAAATCCTGGGTGCGCCACTGGTAATGTTGGTGCGTAAGTATTTGCTACACATAATCGTTAGAAATAATGGTCAATATGGGTTTATGATAGCCGAAATAAGTTATTTAATTTTTAGAATGAATTTTGTCGATGCACGACCACCACGAGTAGTTGAGATAGCTGGATTCGTTATCAGCATAAGTCCGAACGTTTCCTCCATGAAAGTGATGAAATGTTGGTTTTCTTTTTTCACCTTTTTACTGGACTGATATGCACGTCTCTTCAACTGATTTCTGACCTCGCATTAAATTAGATCAAATGATATTCACTTGTATTTACAGACAACTCAATATGTCATTTTTTCGAATTAGTGTCTTCTGTCAGAACAATGACGATAGACGATATAGTATAATATAATATAATATGATGTGGTGTGACGTGATATCTTAAACCATTCAAATGTGATAAACACCATAAACTATGCTACGCCTATGCTACGCTAAGATGCCAGTACCATGTACATAAGTCAAAAGACCTAAATATTATTTACGTGGATAATGGGTAGGTACGTAATGGAATGAAACAGTTCTGATGTTAGTTTTATGGGGAATGGCAGGACACTTGCACAACTATTGTTCAAGAAAGTTGGACCCTTTTTAAAGTTCGATAAAAGTAAAAGAATTAGTAAAAAATAATTAATTGTCTGGTATTATGGTCACCCGACTCTATTCAAAAGTCAAGGGTGGTAAATCAGTACGAAAAATTATTAAAAGTTAACACTGTATTTTTAGTCGTCGGGGAATTGTTCGAAATTCACAAATTGTAATTCCGTAGTGGCACAAATTAAAGAAAAGTTCAAGTTTGTTCGAAAAATAATTCCACAGATGGAGGAGCACTGTTGTACTGCGGACGATGTCGGAAGTCGTAATATTTTTGTCTATAAGTACAAATTAATATGATAGGGAAATGCCAATAGAAATGGCGTATCTCAACACGAGTCTCAAAGCTTCAAGTCTCCGTGACATCTCTTGGTTTAGCGTCCATACTTCCATAGCATAGAAAAGAATTGAGAGAACATAACAACGTACCATACGCAGTCTCAGACCTAGGTTAAGGTCTCGATTGCTAAGGAGGCGTCTCATTTTGAGAAAGGCGCTCCTTGCGATCTCAATTCTAGTTTTTATTTCTCGAGACTGGTCCCATTTCTCATTGACCCATGTATCTAAATATTTATAATGGACCACACGTTCGATTGGTTCGCTGTTAATGACAAAAATTGTGTTGGTGTCTGGTGTCGCTATTTTCGATACCTAGTAATATTTTTGTTTTCTTGAGGTTCATTTTTAAACCATAAGAATTACTGACCTTATTAACCTTTTCTACCAGTTGATGTAAACTCTTTAAACTATCAGCAATCAGCACAGTATCATCGGCATATCGTATATTGTTAATATGTTTGCCATAAAAATCAAATCAAATCAAATCAAATTTATTTATTTTACATATAATGAACATAACAAATTATAAATTCAAAGCGTTCACGACATGACATAAAATAAGTGTTAATAAATTTAAAAATAAAAATACAGAGAATAAGTAATAAAATAAGAAATAAAATAAGTAACAAAATAAAACTAGATGGCAGCACACAGAGTGAACTTTGATAGACCCTATCTTAAAAACTTATAAAACAACGTCCACCTAAATTCACCCTCACGTAAGTGAAATATATCAATATCCGAAGCGATTTCATTAAACATGGTTACTGCCCTCCCAATTGGCATTACTAATGGCAGGTTAGTTCTGCGCCGTGGGAGAACAAACAACGGATGCCCTCGATTCCTAAGGTAATTATCAGAGACACACAAGCCAACACCACCAAGAATGGCAGAGTTCACATTTACGCCGCGTATAAGTCTGAAAAAATATGTAGCTAAATAAAGATCCCTTCTAAATTTTAAGCTACAGTATGTAAGCATCCCTAAGAGAAAATCAGTCGGATAGAGCCACAGATAATATCCATACAGCCGAAAGTAAAGGAGTCTTAAAAATTTCTTTTGGACTCTCTCCACCATAAGGCCGTACTTCAACTGATGCGGGGGCCAAACGATAGACCCACTCTCAAGTCTGCTTCTAACTAAGGATTTATAGAGAATTTTTAGTACCGTAACATCCGAAAAGACCCGGGAAGTACGCAAGACAAAGCCCAACATCTTTAGCGCCTTTTTACAAATGGTATCTATATGACCACTAAACGTCAGCTTACCGTCAAACGTAATTCCAAGATCTCTTACAGATGATATTCGCGAGAGAACTCTGCCATGCATCGAGTACTGGAAAAATAATACTCGTGAGGCTTTAGTAAACGATAAAACATTGCATTTATTAATATTGAAGTCCAGTTTGTTACGCCTGCCCCAATCCAATATATTATCTATATCAAGTTGAAGTTGACGACAATCGTCCAAGGTGACAACTTCCATGAAGAGTTTCAAGTCGTCAGCAAACAACAAAAACATACCATTTTTAATTACCAATGCTAGGTCATTTATAAAAATCGTGAACAGCAATGGCCCTAAGTTTGAGCCCTGGGGGACACCAGAAAATGTGTAAAAGGTCTGTGACTGATAAAGGCCGGACGAAATGTATTGTTGACGGTTCCTAAAATAACTCCCGAATAGCTTCAAAAATCGATCCGACAATCTAATAAGTTGGAGTTTATCCATTGGAATATCGTGGTCGACTCTGTCAAATGCCTTCGAGAAATCATTGTCAGAACAGTCAACCTGGCTGCCTCTATCTAGTACTGACGACACATAATCAGTGAATACCATCAGGTTGGTTTCCGTTGATCGGCCTGCTCTAAATCCATGCTGTTCATTTATTATAAATGACTCAATTTTTGGAGAAATCATGCTGTGCATGATCATCTCCAGAACTTTTGCTGGTGCAGAGAGAACAGCTACCGGCTTGTAGTTTTCTACTGACGACTCTGTACCACTCTTATAAATTGGAGTCACCTTCGACATCTTCCATATTTCCGGAAAGATACCTGTCTCCATTGTAAGATTATATATATATGCAAGTGGGCCTTTGACAAAATCAACACACCCCTTTAAAAAAAATGTAGGGACGTTATCCGGTCCCAAAGAGCGCGTATTCTTAAGTTTTTTAATACATCTAAACACGTCACCTTCATCAATTGGGAAGATGTCAACGGATTGGGCACCGCACGATCGTTTTCTTGACGTTGAGGCGACATCCAGATTCGGAGTACTACTTGCGTAGACGGACCTGAAATGACCAGCAAATGCTTCTGCCATTCTATGTCCCGTCACCTCTTCACCCTTCCAAGTCATCGAATTGGCAAATCCACCATCCTTTCTTAATGATTTTATATAATCCCAAAACGATATAGGATTTTCGCGAATGCAATCCTTTACCGATTCCATATATGTTCGATAGGCCAGCCGAACAGCTTGTCTCACTCTCATACGATAAAGGCCAAACATTTCATAGTCATACTGACCATGCTTAGCCTTCCAGGCTGTATGCTAGTAGTGTTTGACTCTAATGTCTCTAATAATCTCCCGAGAAAACCACTCCGGATATCGTCTTCCACCTCGACATAGTGACTTCCTTGAAAAACATTTATTAAATACATTATATACAACATTATAAAAGTATTGTACCGCCTCATTCACATCAAAAATCTCACGCAACTCACTCCAATCTACTTCACTCATTAAAGAGTAAAGCAGCTTGAAATTTCCACCATCAAACTTCCATCCCCCACACCAATTAGCTTCGTGTGAGGGAATTTCTGTTCTGCAGCGGGCGAATCGCATGAAACACGTGTAAAAAAACCAATGTAGGGTGGCACACATCCTCTCGTATCAAAGGTAATGTACATCGCGAAATTGATAAAATAGCGTTACTGAAAATCCTATCCAGAAGTCCACATTTAGAGTTAAGAATATCATTGTACTGGGAAAATCCAAAAATAGCACACAGAAATTCCAGTTCACTTTTGACCCTTTCACCGCTGCGCGCTGAGTTTACGTTAAAATCTCCCATCACAATAACCCTCGTATCCCCAAATACGACGATACTAGATAACATTTTTTCAACAAAAAGTTTATACGCCTCCACTTCACTTGCTGGAGGAAAATACACGACACAAACGTAGACAGTTTCTCCGTTACAGGTTAGTTTAACCCAAAGGTCCTCGTTAGAAGTCTCCAAAATACGAAAACGTTCGGCCTGCAACCCTTCCATATTTCTAACTCCCAGGAGGCAGCCTCCTCCCTGCCAGGCCTGTTCCGGAGTCTCGATCCCTTCTAAAGACAGCATAATCACCACCAAAATATTCACGACTGAAAACACTGTCATTAAACCACGTTTCAGTTAACGACATGACGTCATAGTCGTCAGCTAATACGCCGTTCAAAAATTCCACAGATTTTGTCTTCAAGCCGCGAACATTCTTTTTTTTTTTTTTTTTTTCTTTATTTGGAAGCAATTGAGCTCTTCTCTGAGTGGAAGGCTATTCTGCTTTACAATGGTTTACAAAAGTATACATACATTTTTTTTTAACGACAGGCATAAATAGTTACATTATTAATGATACAGAATTACATTTTTGTTACACTATACACTAAACATTTACGTTACATTTTTGGAGAAATTCATGTACAATTTTCATAACTGAAATATTTGGTTTTGCCAGGAACGAATTAATCGTAAAAGGAGGGTATAACCTGCATTTCACCAACTTATTCAATAACACTTCTCTCTCCTGGTCATAGGCATCACATTGCCAGACAATGTGGTTAAGATCTTGAGTGGGATGTCCACACTGACACTGAGGGCTATCTACCACTTTAATTTTGTACAATGATTCGTTGAGACTGTGATGCCCTGTCCTACTTCTAGCTATTGTCACTATTACATCTCGCTTTATTTTACAATGTTTACTAAACGAAGTTTTAGGAGATCAACTATAAAAGTTTTGATAGTAGTGTGTTCCCTTTTCTTTCCCAAGATTTTCTAAATATTTACCGTTATTTTCGCTCATTGTTTGTTTAAACTGGGCTTTAAAATCTGTGTATGGAATTCTTATATTTTCTGATGGGTATTTTACAGATTTTTTTGCCAATTGATCAGCAATATCATTGCCATTAATTCCTTTATGTGCTGGAATCCAGTATATCTGTATATTTGTACCGTGTTCGTTACTATTGCTAAATTTGGAAATGTTGGTTCTAATATTAAGAATGTAGTCATTAGTTTTGATGCTGAAATTTGGATTTTCGAGCGAGTGAAAATGTTGATATTTTTATTTTTGTAATTAAGTGCAATTTTAGTGGCTTCGCATAAGGCTAAGCACTCTGCTGTATAGATGGAAGTGAATCTGTGGACACTTTTGGCAACCGACGTGTTGGATTGGGGGAAGAACACTGCTACACCTACTGAAGGTGGATCGGGAATTTTGATTCCATCCGTAAAAATTTGGACTACATTTTGATTGCTAAATTTGGACTTGAATAATAAGTCGGGAGAGTCGGAGTGCGATAGCTCCATTCCTATTTTTGTATTAGTTAAAACGTTATATATAATATCCTCATAGTGACATGACCCGGCTCACGGCTAGCTCAATAATGCTACCGGGCCGTCACTGAGGAGACTAGTGATGAACTAGGAGAGGTGGATCTCCTTTGTAGTATCACAACTTTTGAATTCCCGAATAAAACTCTCAGCTGGTGTGGTGCCGAATTTATCCAGGTACCAGAGTTCACGGTCACACAATAAGGTTAACTGTCATTGTTCCCGTAATTAAATCTCATTAAAGTATCAGTAAACTATTTATTTGTTCACTATAGGATCTCTGTGAAATCTTTCACAAATTCCCAAAAAGTCACACCTAATTCAGAGAATGTATACGCAGATATTCTTTGGATATTTTTAATTCATGAAATATTTTCCCATAAGAAAGAAAATATAAATTATTCTTTGGTCACACAGTATTAGGTTTATAAAAGAATAGAATTATTTTATTGTTGTTTATAAAGTTTATTTATGTTCACAGTGTATTTACAAATATTTATTTGTGTTTACAGACTTGTTTACAAAAGGTTTGCTTAATGTTTACAAATTTATTTACTAAAATTTGTTTTTATGTTTATGAATTTGTTTACTAAAATTTATTTCATAATTATGTTTACTTAATAAAGTTTCAAAAATTTATTTTATAATCCCGAAAAGATTTGTAAAATTTATTATTACAGACTGAGTTTATTAATTTGTTTTTATAAAACAAATCCGATCGCGTAATTTATCTCGATTACGTCACCTCGTATGATGAGTAATGAAAAATAAAATTAATCCGCGAGCGCGTCACTATCGACAGATACGTAGTATTCGTGCTACGTTTTAGCGGCCGACGTCACTACCGACAGATACGAGTTATTCGCGCTACGTTTTGCCCGTCGAAGGGGACTTACTGGTACGTATGAATCGCGAATGTACTGAGAACCGTGTCCCACAAGCTCGCAGAGAGGTCTGCTGCTTACTGAAGATCGCCGGTGAGAAGTGTAGAAACTAATAATTTTACGGGAAAAGTGGTCGCCTTTTATACCCTTCGGATAGAGGTTTAACAGGAAACAGTCCGTAAGGGATAGCAGATGTATATCTTTCTCTCACGGGATAAATTTACGTATATCTCCCGTTCTTGGCAACTTTCTAATAGAGATATCTTCTAATTAAATCGGGTTAAATTTACTCTACTTTATTTCCGCAAAATTAAGACTTAATAGGGGTGTTTTAAGCACCCTCTAGAACATGTCCTTTAAATACGCAGTTACGGTGACGTCAGCAAAATAGTTGATTTTATATGATTTTTCGTGTTCAAACGAAGGGGAAAGTTTTTAGCTTTCCAACGAGGTATCGAAATAAGTATTCGGGTACTAAATAAGGGAATGGCAGTCTTTAAATTTAAAATGTCAAAATGAAAGGTTGACACCCACGTACTAGTCCTTTCCACCACTCTTGGCCTTTTTAGGCCAATAGAATTTTACTAAGTTTTAATAAAACTATTTGGAGCCGCAGAAAACGTTTCATTCGATATTTACCTTTCGGACGAACATTATTACGTGAAAATACTATAATATTATACTTAACATTTCAACTTAAATATATAAATGCTTAATCCTAACAAGATGTTATTTACAAGCGACTACAAATTTATTTAGTCTTTAATAGTGGCTTTTCCATAGTAATCTAAACGTAACCTTGAATCTATTTTTATCTGGCAACTCAACACAGCCGGGCCGTAAATTCTAGTCGAACAGAATTCAGTTAAGGTTCAAGGTCACGCGTCAATTTGTGTTTTTAGTTGTAGTATTTGATTCTTTTATTTATCCAAGATGCGATTAAGATTTATTATTGTTTATGGGTAGAAACCCATCTATACCAGAATCTTAAGTTTTTCCAATTGTTACTTTTACAATATTCATTATAGTTAGCGAGTTATAGCATTAACAAAATCTATAATTATAATTACGCGTCTATAGATATAGATACGCGTTTACAGTATTTTTATAACGGTAGTTAGCTTCTATCTTGTATTGATAAAATTAGTATTAAAATTCTTTATTTACAATTATACAGTATATAAATTTATAAATATTCAATTTTCTTTTCCAATTTTCATACACTTCCATTATAGCTATAAAAGTTATTGAAGCATGTACTTGCTTAATTTTACGTAAACAATCTCTCCCATAACTTATTTTCTAAGTTTAATGGAGATTTCCCGGAAATTATTTCCGAAATAGATCGATTTGAAATTTCATGACGTGTCATTTCGAGGCCTGTGGTCACAGCGTTCCAATTACACTCGAGCAGTCTCGATTCTCCGAGGCGAAATTTTTTTACGTAAAATTTTATTACATTTACAAAGAAAAGGTAAACAACATACATTTTACTTCCTAATACTAAACGATTACGCTACTGGTTACCTGTTCATGGTCTTTTTCGACCATTTCTTCTCTGCTTCTTCCATAGTTTAGGACCATGGGACTTATATATTCTGTTTGTACCTTGTCGTGAGGTTGTCGCACGGCTATTGAGAAGTAGAATTGACTACAAGGCTAGATTTGTATAGTTATGTCGTTAAACCACACTCTGCCATAAACACTAACTGAAGGTCGGCGTTTTTGTTCGTGTCAATAGGTATAATTAAAAAAGTTGTAGAAGTCTCTTTTTAAAATCAGATGATCAATACAATTTACAGCTTGGATACTTTCTTTTAAAATTTGAAATCTCTTCGGAGTACGATCTCGCGTTATAGTTGTTTGTAGAAATCTGTTGACATTGTATCTCGTATTAGAAGTACGGTTTGACATACATTTTACCAAGAAGTTTTACATAGAAATTTAGATCTTTCTTCTAGTAATGTTATCTTGGCTTCGGCAAGTAGTATGTTAGTAGGTGTACTTTTTCTTAGGCCAAGAGCCAATCTGATAGCTTGGTTCTGTAGTCGTTCTAACTGTAGCTTTGCTCCTTTATTTTTTGGGAAGTAAATATAGCTTCCATAGTCCATTATGGATCTGATGTAGCTTTTATAGAAAGTAATTAGAGTGGAAGGGTGTGATCCCCACCAAGTACCTCTGAGGAACTTTATAATGTTGGTGGCTCTATTGACTTTCTGGGCAATGTAATTGACATGTTTATCAAAAGAAAGCTTGAAGTCGAAATAAATACCTAGAAATTTGGCTGAGTCAGTTGATTTAATCATCATATCATTCAATTTAATTTGAAATTCTCCCGGCAGTATTTTGTTTTTGTTGAAATGTACAAACACCGTTTTCTCCGGAGATAGATCCAAACCCAGTTTAAATAGATTATTTCTAATTGTTTCTAGTGCACATTCCATTATATTTTTATCCTGATTGGGGTCTTTAGTTTTAAGGAACAAAGATATATCGTCTGCAAATTGGGAGACTGTTATAGCTTTCGGTATATTGCGAACAATGTGGCTAACGTACGAGGGTGGGTCAATAATTCCTTAGAAAAAAGCATTAAAACAGTTTTTATTTTTGTATTTTTTTTTTATTTCTCAACATAATCTCCTTGGAGCTCAATACACTTGGTTAGACGTTTCTCAATTTTTTTTAAACCGTCAGAAAAATAAGTTTTCGGAAGGTCCTCAAAATAAGCATTTGTCCGATCGATGACTTCTTCATTTGAAAAAAAACGTTGTCCACTTAGCCATTTTTTTAAGTTTGGGAAAAGGAAAAAGTCACTGGGGGCTAAATCTGGCGAATACGGTGGGTGGTCGACCAATTCGAACTTCAATTCTTCAATTTTAGCCATTGATCGTAAACATGTGTGAACACGGGCATTGTCCTGATGAAAGAGGATTTTTTTCCTGTTTAAATGAGGCCGTTTTTCTTCAATTTTGTTTTTTAGCTGGTCCAATAAAGATGCATAATAATCCCCTGTTATTGTTTTTCCTTTTTCCAAATAGTCAACGAAAATAATTCCACGTGCATCCCAAAATACAGTAGCCATAACCTTACCAGCTGATTTTACGGTTTTCGCCTTCTTTGGACATGGTTCGCCTTTCGCAATCCACTGCTTTGACTGTTCTTTCGTCTCGGGAGTATAGTGGTGTATCCATCCGGATTGCGTTGCATGAGCGACAACAGGGCTTTAGAGGCCACCACCCTATTGCGTTTATTGTCGACTGTGAGCAAACGCGGCACCCATCTTGCAGAAATTTTTTTCATGCCCAATTTGTCATGTAAAATAGAAATGACGCTACCTTTTGAGATCCCTGTAACCTCAATTATCTCACTCAACTTTAATCTTCGGTCACTTAACACCATATCGTGGATTTTATTGATCATTTCTGGTGTAGTCACCTCTACAGGACGTCCTGAGCGTGGTTCATCCTTTGTTGATGTACGACCACGTTTAAATTCATTTAACCAGTTATAAATAGTTGCAAGTGAAGTAGCAGATATGCCGTGAACTAAATCCAACTCATTTTTTATTTCCTTTGCTGTTAACCCTTTTATATTAAAATGTTTAATAACAGCTCTAAACTCAATTTTCTCCATTTTCCATTTTTCCATTTTCCACAAGCAAATTTTTTTTTTAAATGTACGAGAAACACACAACAACCCGACCAATCTGATTGAAACTTCGCAGCATACTGAATCGGTAGTGCCGCTGCATGAAAACAAACCGCTTACAGTACTAGTCGCGCCACCTGTCGGCTTTTCTAAGGAATATTGACCCACCCTCGTATATAATGTAAAACAGCGGACTTAAAACTCCTCCTTGAGGAACGCCTTTGTACAGTGTCCTCGGGAGATCTATGTTTGAATTAGTATAGATTAATCTCTCGTAGACAAGAAAAAAACAGAATTTAACGAGTTTAAAGGGGCACCCTATTTGTGCCAATATTTCAACGAGAATATCTGATTGAACGTTATTGAAGGCTCCAATCACGTCCAAAAAAATACCTAGCGTATGTTTTTTTTCATTAAAAGATTCTTCAATATACATTGCAACATTTGTTAGGTTATCCGCACAGGAAAAACCTTTCCTGAATCCGGTTTGTGTATCTGGGATAATTTTTTCTCTTTCCAGCCACCAGCGAAATCTATTTGCGACCATGATTTCTAAGATTTTGCAGACACATGAGGTCAGTGCAATAGGTCTTAAGCTATCCGAATTAGGTTTATTAATAAAATGTATAAATATGCTTTTCCATTCGTCAGGGAATTCCATGCTATGAAACATGAGGTTAAAAATGTCAAGGAATAATATATGTTTTATTGGAGTGGGAAGCATATTAATGACTTCATACGTTATCCCGTCCGTTCCAGGTGCGGAATTATGTTGACGAGAATTTAATGCTATGCTGAATTCTATGAAACTAAAGTGAGTGTCAAATAGCGTGTTATTTTTGGTAACAGGGAAAATGTTAGGGTTACTTGGAACCCACGGTGGGCATAGTTTTTCAAGAGCAGCTTCAATTTTCTCTTTATTTTGCATATTTTGTTCAATACTATCGGGTCTAATTTTTATCCATTTGTTTTTAAAAAATTTTGCTTTTTCCCATGTATACTTAAGGTCTGTGCTAAAATTGATGGTCTCTGCAAATTTTCGAAAGCAGTCACTCTTTTTCTTTTTAAAAGTTTTTTTAGCTATGGCAGCATTCTTTTTGTATTCAATTAAGTCTTTAAAATCTAAGGTAAATTCCCATTTTTTTAAGGCAGCTTTTCTTTTTCTCTTTACCTTATCACACTCTGAATCCCACCATTCTACTGGATTGCTATGGCGAAATTGGGGATTATTCCCTTTTTTTGGAGTGCAGTCTATGACTGCTTGTGTGATTTTTTTAGTGAGGAATTTATACTGCGAGACTGAACTTAAACTGAGAAAAGAATCTGTTTTGAATTCATTAATATTTTCCGCCATTGTATTTTTAAATTTAACCCAATTGGTTTTTTTGGTCTGCAACTTGAAAGTCTTTTTGAAATAAATTGCTTTTTGTACAGATAAATTAATACGCACTGGATAGTGATCCGATCCCCGGGGGTCTTCATCTATATTTAATACAATCTGTTGTAGAAGATTAGGAGAAGAAAAAACTAAATCAATATTTGATTTTGTACCTCGTCGCAGATCAATACGGGTTTTAGTATTATTGTTTATTAAAATTAAGTCGTAATCAGCTAAAGTATAGATGATTCTAGAACCATTTATATCATTTCTATTGCAATTCCACGCGACATTGTGGGCATTGAAGTCTCCCACCAATATGGTTTTATCATCTAATAGAGTATTACTAAAAACTTGATCCCATTCCTGAAGCGACAGATTTGTATTATTTCCGCTATTGCTCGGGGGCCTATAAACTGCAATGATATTAATTTTATCTTTAAGGTTAGTCAGTGTAATGCCCAAAACTTCAGTGGATATGTTCGGAATGATGAGGTTGTTAATAGCTTTGTAAGCTATAGTATTTCTAATAATGAAAATTATACCTCCTCCTCTGGCGTACGTCCTGTCTCGCCGAAGCAGCATAAAACCTGGGAAGCTAATAACTATGTGAGAAATAGTGTCGTTTAACCATGTTTCCACGCCTATAAAAATATCAATTTCATCTAGCATCACTCTAAGCTCCTCTAGTCTATTAAGAATGCTTCTTGTATTCCAGAAAACAATACGTATATCAGATTGAATAAATTGGTTAACTTTGTTGCTGGAATTATGCATTATGTTATTGTTCCTCTTGTCCTTCTAACGAACTAATATCTTCACTGGAAACTTTTAATTGTGGATTACTGAGTCTTTTCTTGATCCTTGTTATGCGACTTTTAATGCTGCGTTCTTTTAAATGACTATAGATTTCTGTTAGCATGTTATTAAGAGCTTCTATATCAGTAGTAAATTCATTTGCAATCATTTCGGTATTGGGATTTCCATGTGTTTTCACAAGGAAACTGAGTAATGTTTCATAATCGATTGGAAATCTATGACGATTACTTTCAACATGTTTCTTGGCAGGTAACAAAAGTTCATTTGTATCCTCAGTGGATACTTTTTTCGATTTTTTTGGTTTTTTTGGTGTCTGTTGGAGTGCAGGAATGCGTGAGATTGCATTATTTTTCACTGTATCTTCAAATTCAAATTCTACGCTGCTGATATCAGTTGGACTGGTCAACGGCCTTTTTGAACCGATTGGCGTATCCTTGTTGATAATAGAGTTGTCCGACTCTATATCTGCGGCTAGTTCATCCTCCTGGAGTGTATTTTCTCTCTCTTACGAAAGAGAGGTTAACACCTTTGGTACATTGAGAGAATCAGGCAATTGTACAGTGTGAGGTTCATTATTTCCAGTTGTTTTACAATATTTGGCCAGATGGCCCTCTTCTTTGCATATAAAGCATGTCAATTTTTCGGTGGAGAAGTAAATCCAGTACAGGGTATTATCAAAATTTATTTGCATTGACTCTGGCAGTTTAATTGTGTCTTCTGGGTTTACATAAACCTGTCTCCGGAAACTTAAAATATGTGCATAACCCGGTTCGTTAATACCAGCTCTGATGCTTGTAATACGTGAAGTAGTTTTTATGTTTAATTCGTTGAGTTTTGATTCCAGAACGCTGTGTAGGATTATAGGACACACGTTTGATATTATTATCCTCTTTGATTTGGTGATCAGCGGCCTAATTTCTAGTATGTGGTTTCCAATTTTAACTGTTTCTTGATTTACTGTTAATTTATCTGCTTGTTCTTCACTACTCAAGTATATACATATTCTTCCCTGGGAAATCCTAGATACATATCTTATATGACATGGACCTACCTTATTCCCGATTGACAGTGTATATTCTCGTATAGAGATGCCATCGATAGCATCTAGAACAATGGCTTGCTCCTTCTTCGGAAATTGCATTTTTTGAGCAACTGATGCATAAGACATTGTTTGTTGGGTTTCTTTTTGGTGATCCATTGCTGGCGACGTTGTATTTTTTGATTTTTAATAAGCGCCCCTGTAGTCAGAGACACTTAAATGTAAACAACTTTGTAACAATAATTTATTGTTACGCCGCACGCACAACTGGTTATTATTAATTTGTAAACACTCGCTATCTCGTTATTGGTGACGTCCGTCTGTCGTCGATCACACGGAACAACTGGCCGCGAACATTCTGATAGTAAAAAAAGCAGTTTATCTGAACGGTGACTATTCAGAAGTCAGCTAACCGGCAACCGTGGAGTTTCCACTCTCGACACCCATTCTTTTATGAATGAGTGGCGTGGCCAGTTATCCGCTCTCAAAACAGTGTCCGTGACATCAGAAGGGATACCTACCTTGAAGGATGCGTAGTCCCCCCTTGATTTAATTTTCACGACTGTGAAATCAGCGGTACACAACTTATTTAAATAGGTTAAAACATCAGCCGTTGTTGTATCTCTGTGAAGCGGGCAGATGTGATACTGCTTCACAATAGTTTTCGCTCGTCCAGCGAGGTTTCCCCGAACCGCGACACGCCGCTTCCGTGCAACGGTGGCCCATCCATCAACAATCCCAGGCGTAGGTAAACCTTCAGCTGGTGGTTTCGGTTGTGAGGCCTCGGGTGACGATGAGGAATCCTCTTCTGGGGCGACTGCTGGGATAAACCCGAGTGCAGGATAATTTTCCTTTCCAGGACGCGATCGTTCTAACGCGGCATTTTTTGAATTTGCATCGATTTGTTGTTTTGTCGATGCTCGGCGCTTAGTTTGCGCGCGCTTTTCAATCGTCGATTTTGAACTTGCCGTGGTAATTGGTTTTACCGTATTGTCACTAATTACGACGGACTTAATTACTGGCGAAGTACACACTGTATTCGAGTCACTGGGAGTTGTATTATTTAATTTAAATTAATTTATTTTGAGGAATTCCTCAATTCTCTCCACTTTTTTTCATAAGTTTTTCAATAAGGGCACTTTGTTTGACTATAATATTGGTTAATTCAGTAATTTCAGTCATTTTGTTTCAAAGAAATAATAAAACAAAACAAAAACTTAGTGAGACAACACTATGTATGTGTTAACTGCGCAGCGTTTCGGCAATATTAACTATAATACCCACCGATTCACCTTGTAAGGCTTCCTTGAAAATAGCTTCCGAGTACATGTTAAATAGCAGAGGTGATAATATACACCCCTGTCTTACACCGCGACGAATTTTTACCTCTCCACTGATTTCGTTTTCGATCTTAATATTTTCTGTTTGATTCCAATATAAGTTAGCTATCAGTTGAATGTCTCTTGCATCGATGCCTTTCTCCTGTAAGAGTTCGAGAAGTTTAGGATGCCTAACAGTATCGAATGCTTTCTCGTAATCGACGAAACACATATTATAAACATCAACATTAACATCTAGACATCTTCGCACTAGAAAATTCAAGCTAAAAAGTGCTTCGCGAGTGCTCCCACTTCTGAAGTCATATTGTGTGTCATCCTTGTATTCTTCGCATTTTCGAAAAATCCTATTATGGATGATTTTTAATAAAACTTTTAACATGTGGCTCATCAAACTTATCGTTCTAAACTCGCTGCACTCCTTTGCATTCGCCTTTTTTGGCAGAGTGATGAATGTCAATTTCAACCAATCATCGGGAATTATGCCCGTTTCGTGAATTTTATTAAACAAATCAACGAGAATTTCTAATAATTGATCTTCTTCTAATAATTTTATCATTTCGTTGTAAATATTATCAGGGCCGACAGCTTTACCATTTTTAGAATTTCGTATTGCTTTTATTATTTCTGCCATATTTATACATGGGGCTTGTTCACGTTCATTAAAAGTATAGCCAATAGGACCCCTATCATCATCAAACAGATTTTCAATATAATTATGTCTTCCAACGAATCAGCTTATTTTCTATATCTAATATAATATGCCCATTTTCGTCTTTCAAGATAGTTGATGAGGTTCCTCTCGTAATTCCCAATGTTTCCTTTATCTTCTTGTGCATATTAAAGGAATCGTATTTTCGTTGGAGATTTTCAATTTCTTTGCATTGGTCGGACATCCATTCTTCTTTGGCTGTACGAATTTTTCTATTTATGGAATAATGAATTCTCCTATATTGAGTTTCATTTTTATTTTTTCATTTTGATGTGACGTGATGTGGCGTAGCGTGATGTCTTTGACCATTCAAATGAGATAAACATCTTACGAATAATGATTGTTTTATAATAATTATTGACCAAAGAATATAGTAGTATTTTTTTGAAATACGCCATTTCTATATCCTAGTGGTTAAGCTACAACATACGGCCGTAGCCATAAGTTGACAAACGATTAATGAAGTAGGGAGTAAGATCTTGTTAACGCGCGTGTTTGAACATGTGCCTAGAGTTGGGGTTTTCCCGAGAAAATCTCAATCTCGAGATTCGGGATTTGCAGAAAAGAATTCTTGAGAATTCTCGAGATATCGAGGAAATTAAAAAAAACCTGTAAAATCCTAAAATAAGTGTAAAAACAGACAAAATATTCCAAAAAAAGGTTTTTTTTATTTAAGTAAGAAGAAAAACAAAATAGAAGTAGGAAAACAAAAATAATTCAAAACATTACTTTATTAATAAGATTTCAAAAAACACAGACTGTCAATGGCTGCGTCTGACAATCGCGTACAGACAAGAGTCGAGACACAAAATTCCCTGATGTTGAAAAATTGCGCTCATTTTGAGTCGACGTTGGCTTAATTGTGTTAAATGCCCCAATCAGTGTTTGAACGTTTTGTATTTTCTGTCCACTTTTTGGATATAGATAAATCGTTTTTTCAATTAATATTTGATAATAAGGAAATCCCGAATCCCGAGAAAAGATTCTCGATATCCGGGATTTCCCGAAATGTTAAAAATTTCAATTCTCGAGATTCGGGATGGAGAATCTCGAAAATTTCTTGAGAATTACCGAAACCCAACTCTCCATGTACCTAACCGAAAAAAATCTCTTTTTAAAACGGTACATGTAAATTAAATACGTGACATTATTATTTGGTACTTATAAAAATATTACGAAAATATTGAGTTAATTATACGCCTATGCTACGCCGAGGGCTGAAACTTGATATTTTTTGATGATTTCGATTCGAGGGATAGATAATTTTTATAATAGGTATTTCTTTTACGGTTGGGTCCGACCAAACACATTTATTTTGATACTAATTTACAATAAAGCACATTTCTATGATAAATTATTCACGGGCATGGAATTGATTTTAAACTTTTTGGTGGGGTTACCTTACCGCTTTTGCCGGGAGACTACGCATCCTCCTAAAATGGCGCATATTTAAATAAAAAATCAAACTAACTGCTTTGGTCAATAAATCACGATTATAATAATATATCGGTTCACATGTGTAATTAATATATTATTACGATGGTAACAGTACACATTTTTGATATATGTAATAGTCATAAATTAGTCAATCACACTGTACTTTAATAATTGGGTTTTTATTGTCATTGTCAGCACACGACTTAAGAATATTACATATAGAAAATATAAGCCTTGACAAATATTAATATTAGATAGTACCACGTAGTACCTGCAGCGCTAAATACTATTAACCACCGCGCGAGAGAAATATCAATGCAGGACAGTATGTTTCCAGCTGTATGCCACCCTGATTCGGATCGACTACAAGAATAAAATTATTTAAGCACGTGAACTTATAAACGTTGGAGTTTATATACAATTAAAATAACGCAGACAAATCTTTAAGCTTTTAAAATGTGCGCGAGAAATAAAAGCTCTCGAAAAATCTGAAGCTCATTTTGTCATCGGCGACAAGTGGCTGCTCTACCACTCCTACCGAATAATAAACTTTGTCATTGAAATTAAGATGCTGCTAAATTCTGTTTTCCTCCGTCTCTTCAAACAATCTTTGGTCGCGAGTTTATTCAAATGAGGCGCTCGGATAGTTCTTTCAAACTGCTTCGGCTTTAGTGCTTATTATGAAAAGCTAATCTAATAATATGAATAAGAAGTACTTTTAAAATTATATTCAGACAGGTTACGGAATTTAAGAACTATTAACGATCGAAAGAATACGACGAAAGAAATCATGCACGTCCTAATAAGAAAATTCATAAAAGTATACGAAAGCGAATGAAGAGAAAAACAAGTGTCTTTCTGTGTGCTCTCATTTGTAATAAAATTCTATAAAATTTATGATTTTAAACTCTGTTGTCAGTAGAGTAAGTAAGTTTGAATGAACCAAGGATATTTTTGTGTTTTCAAATCATGGCAATCCTTAAAAAGACTGTTCCTTGGTGATTGAATTATTTGACTATGATTTAGCCTTATAGAAATTCCAGGGGCCAGTTTCTTAGCTATGCATAGGAAGAACCATTTTACAGCGTTTTTATTAGCTCGTATTCTTATTTGTCTGGTGGTTCTTTGTCCGGTGGTTCTTTGTCCAGTACAAATCTTGCAATCGATTTTTGACTAGCTTCCCGACTAGCTAGACATTTGAAACTTTTAGAATATATCAGAACACGATGCCAATGCTTTTTTTAATACTTTTAGCCATCTTTAAGTAGAATTGAATTCATTTTCAGTTAATTCTGTTTTGTTTGAAAAGTTATTTCGACACCATTATTGGTTGCTAGGGGTCTGGGGTCCTAGAAACTAAATTATTAATATATACGTGCGTTACTATGGAAATCAATATGACATTTCAGTATTATTTCTATCAAGTACAAATTTTTTTGATCGTTTAAGCTTGTCAAGTCAAGTTTATATAGTTCAACAGAAAATTTAAAAACGTTGTATATAAAAAGTTCTTTTTATCTTGTAATTATTCCTATTTATTTTTGGATTTGGACTATGCAAAAAAAACTAGATCAGATCTAGAAAGATTCTTTCTAAAAGTGTTTATATATGGTAATGGTACGGTAATTACATAAAAAATCACTATATCGTGAAATCGTCTATTTAAAGTTCTAAAATTATAAAATAAGCGTAAAATAGTATATTTATTACAAATAGTAAAAACTGTACATAAAACAGGGTGTCTACTAAAATAGTTATATAGTTAGGTACCCAACTAATTGATTAAATAAGTAAAATTGACGAAACCTTTTCAGTAATGTCGTTAAAACTATAGACCGTCGCAGAAACGACGAAAAGTTTTTTCTTTAACACTGTTTTAAAGGGAGATAAAGCACAAGTACCTTTTAACCTGCCTTTGTTTTATGAAGTTCTCATCTGCTGGTAAGTACGGCGGGCTTTTGTGCGGCGATCTACATTATTCCTCTTAATTACGGGAAGAAACTGCGACCGGGAAGCTTTTAATTGTTATAAAACGCAGAGCTTTCTTACGGACTATTTTTAGCTTTATAGTTATGTACTTAAAATTTATAAAGAAGGTGATGGAATATATTATATTATTATATTAATAAACATTGTATACGTTTTTACATACACAAATAATTTAATTCTCGTTTGAGTTATGGTATGGCGATAATCAATAACAATATTGTCTGATTTTTCATTATCATACTTTTGTCCTAGGTAAAGGGTGACGTTTTTTTTTCCAAGTTAAGGCAATTTACGAGAAAAAAATATTGATTTATTTTCATTATTAATACAATATAATATATAGGTATTAAACAAAAATACTTTCAGAATTTTGATGTCAGAATCCCTCCCAGTAGCAACATGATTTATAACTTAGACCCCGATGTAGAACCATACTAAGAAGCTCAAGTCTCTAGATTGGCATCTATCAGCTAAAGCATCAATTACATTGAGCTTCTTTACGAGCTGTTTGTTGGCGAATTTAAAAGCGGGCGATTCAGATACTGCGATTTGATGATTACACACAAAACTTTCCATTCACTGAGAAACGTAGTTCGTTTTTTTCTGGGAGGTTGCTACTGCGCTCTACTGCGCAGACGCTGTAGGCCCACACGCCGGCGTGTAGCGTGTAAAGTTGACCGGCTTTCAACTTTTCTCGGTAGAGTGTTTACAACCTGCTTGTTAACTTGTTCGATGATTACACTGGGCGACTTTACAGGCAGATTATAAATTCGCCAACAAACAGCTCGTAAAGAAGCTCAATGTAATTGACGCTTAAGAGGCCAATATCGGCAAGTTGGATTACGTCGCCTATAGCAATGCTCCGCAACATTTTCTCACCCACGGCACACTAAAGGTCTTCCCAGAATTCCGCGGCACACCACACATAAAACAATTTGTACACAAAACATGGACCCCAGGCCAGAATCTTCGGCGCCCCCTACCTATCGCTAAGGTTGAAGACAGTGTGATACTTTAAAATAGCCCTTTTCGAATGATGTTCGAGGTAAAATAAAATTAATCGTAATGATTCTATGTTTAGCGATTTTTTGTATTTATTAATACATCCACTTGAATTATGGTTAGTTCGGGTTAACAATAATTATTTGTCGAGTATTGACACAATAATAGTAAATTGTATCCCACAATCTTATGTGTTAAAATAATAATTACAGCGAAATAAAACAGCACCGCAGGCGACTTTTTTTGCTATTAGAAAAAAATTGTAATTTGTGTTAATCTCACTTATCTGCTTGACCTGCCACGATGCTCCCCCTGAGCTTGGGCCCCCAGGCTAGAGCCACCCACCTTGTGGGGGACATGCACCAAAATTACATTACATACTTATTTGATAAATAATTAAATATACATAACACACGACGAAGAACCAAATGTACATATTCCCATGCATTTGTATTATCAATAAAATTACTAATTAATATAATACCTGTGGGTCTATTCTATACCTATCGACCGCTAAAGTGATAAAGTGATAAATATTATCAAACTTAGGGTAGGTTTGTATCAAAATATTAGCACTTGTTGTAACAATTACACGAAGTTGGTTTTTATTGTTGCAATAAGTGCTATATTTTAACAGCACCTATCTTACTGCTACAAACCTACCCTAAGTTTGATACTATTTATCACTTTAGCGTTCGATAAGTATAGAATAGACCCACTGAGCTTGTTTCAATTAACGTTAAAGTTTTTAGCCTTGCTTACTTAGTTTAGTAGCCTGGTCAGAAATACGAGAATATTCTTTATTAACCGAAATCCAAAAAAATAGCATTAGCGCTTCTATAGAATTTTTGGCATTGGTTTCAAAAGGGTTGTAGTCGTATTGATTGTATGAAAGTAATGATGAAATTTCTTTTGAACCAAAGTTAAATGTTTTTGAGTCGGATCCAAAATTAATTGCTTGTTTTCATTGGTGGTAGGTCCTTTGGTACATTTGTAGAGATCATTGTCTTAAATCGTTCTAATTTATCAGATCACGTCAATATATTTTCATTCTGACCTTGCATTATTTTATTAAGTTCATACAGGTGCTCAAATGTATTTATTACCAATCATGTATGCAAATTTGGCTATTAAGTAAGTATTGTATAATATACAAAATTATTTGTGTTTTTTTTTGAAGTAATGCTCCGCGGCACATCGGTTGCGGAGCACTGGCCTAGAGTACCCGTACACATTAATACGTTATATAGCACGTAGTAAATCTACGGAAAAATGAAGTGGCCTATATACTAATACTGTCAAAATATGCTTTTACTAAGTTGAGCTAAATTGGCAACTCTGGATGGTAATTATTGACAAGTGCGACTTAGTTAATCCAGATGGTTCTGCATTGCGTTCTTAGTTTCACGGCTGGAATCTAGTTTAGAGGGCACCGAGAATCCTAAGGCCCGTTTCAGACGGGACACTGGTGTCGCGCTCGTATATAATAAGGAGGCCTTTGTATTCGAATAAAGGGGTCTTTGTATTATGTTTATGAACGCTTCAGAGCTAATGAGTCAACGCGTGTCCGTTATTCTTTTCCGTCGACCACTACATTCTCAAGTTGCCGATACACTTGTTTTTATTACCGCAGCCATTTTTATGTTCTAATTTATAACGCGAAATTATGCGTTGACTCATTAGCTCTGGGGCGTTCATAAACATAATACAAAGGCACCTTTATTCGAATACAAAGGCCTCCTGTATTATATCGAGCGCGACACCGGTGTCCCGTCTGAAACGGGCCTAAGGCGTTGCATAAACGTTAATTACACACCCTGAGTAGCACTGTTAGGTATGTGTGTATGGCTTATCGGTCGATATTTAACCGCAAAATAAGAGGATCGTCAAGAATCCATGACCGAGGCTCTATATAGGACTATGATTGATAAGTTTTTGCGTTTAACAGACGAGAATAATACTACGATATAGTTCCAGCAGGATGGAGTCACCACGTATTTGGCCAGAACTTCTTTGTGATTTTTTTGGTGAACGACTCATTGAACCATCAATTGGATACTATTTGTAAGTTCTTTAAAAATACAGTGACTTATATTATTACCACAGAACAGATAATAAATAGAATACCGATAGGCTATATTCAATACGCCGCATGTTGATGCCGGGTTTTGAATGTGTGAGTGTCCTACGAAAACGAAGCACGCATTATGCACGTGCAATAGTGTGTGTAATACACCAACATTAAATGAGCGTACATGCATAAACCGAGAGCAGTTTTCAGTATTCGACGTAAAACGTATTCTTGACACGTGGGTAAGTTTAATCCGGATTCTTCCTTACTCGAGTCGGTTACCTGCTATCGCCTTACCCGCTATGTATTTCAGTTCCCATTATTTCTGAGTTCCCTGATTATTACAGTTTATCAGTTCGTTTTAATGATGCTTGAACAATATACACTATCACCAAACACAAAAAAGGGGATAGGTACATGTAGTATTGTCAAATATGTCAAATTTTAAATAGGTGTACTACAATTTTTTTATGATTTTTTATTCGAATTAAAATTATAATTTCACCACAAAATTTTAAGTGTCTCCACAATATGTTATCCTTTAAGAATTTTTATTTTTTTAATAAACAAAATGACTTATTTAAAGCTTCTCCTATGGACAAGTCGTAGTAAGGAGCCCGTTTATAAAGTCATGGATCTCGGGTTCGAATCCTAGGTCTGGAAAAATTACATGTTGTAGTTGAATATAGAGCATATCCTATCTAATATGCTGAGCAAAAGGCTAACTTCCCGTACAAAATGTAATCATAAAACCTCTTCGTGAGGCGGAGAAGATCGATATAGAATTATAGAGTAAACGTTTTTTTTAAACACATACGGAGGATAGGGGTTGATTATACATGGAAAATATTCACGCATATAACCAAAGTTGTAAGCATATTTAATTTGAAATAGCTTACAGATTAGGTGATGCTAATGTTAATTAGAAAATGACAGAGACAAGTGCAATTATATTTATATTGATATATATATATTCATGTAAAAAGTAATGTCACATATTTATAACACAACATGAACTTCATGTCTTCGCATATGAACGTTGTTGATATTTTCAGAGCAACTATACAATTTATCATTAGAGGTAACAACTTTTTTGCAAGCCTAAAAATACTACTAAACATAAAGAAATAGCAATCTTTTATTTTGTAGTATTGATATGACATTACCTTTATTTACAGAATATTATTTTAGATATATAAATTAGAATAGCCATCTGTGCCCAAGCATTGCTGCAAGAAATAGCATCTTAACGAGGCCTAAACGTCTCGTCTTTTGTTCTACATTTCCGCCAAACATTGGGGGTAGATTAGTATGGCCGCGTTATAAACACTCAAGTTCATGCACTAACATGCTAGTACTTAGTGATTGACGTAGTCATGAAGAGACACTTCATGTGGATTGGAAATGTGTTCCGGATGCCGCCAAAGAGTGCGACAATACGTACCCTTGTAGCCTCAAGGATTCCGTTGCCGTGGCCGACCCTCTCACACCCTGAAGTGGTATTACAAAAGAGATCTACCCGTTTCAAGTCTTAAAAGGTGGGAGGCGGGAGACGTGGCGTGACCCTGTGCTTGAAATTTGAAGTCAATTTACTCATCTTGGTTATTCACGCACTTGGATCCCTAGTGCTCCCAGCTGTGAAAGATTTTTCTTCGTTGCTTATATAAGTATTATAAAAATAAATAAATCTTTATTGAAAAGTCTGAATAGTTGTAAATTTTAAGAATTCAATCAGTTTTTAATTGAGAAATCGTTTCGAGTATTTTGAAGTCTGTAGACTTCCAAATCGTGATTATTTGACTGTAAAAGGTTACAATATTTGAATTTTGAACACTATTAAAATACTTAATATTCATCTAGATTCTAAGATCTACCTTTGACAAAGAGTTAATGAAAATTTTATAGAAATGCTAAGCGTTTGAAAATTAACTTAAGCGAATTTTCATAGTTATGATGAAAACATTATAGTACCTACCTGACTAACAAAATAAGTCATTTTCAGTTTATGACAAAGAATTTTGAATAGAAAGAGTTGTATAACATCTGTGATGAGTTGGACGTTGTCGTATTCATAAAAATCTAGAGATGACATGAATGATGGATGATACGTCATCATTCATGCGCTTCTTGTTTACAACACTGGACGGACGTCGCCGTGTAGGGAGACCATGCCATAACTCTAATGAAGGACGGAATGAAAAAGAAACTCTAGAGACTCTAGAGCAGAAGATGGTGAATGTTTTTATGCTTAAGAACCATAAACTAAAAACAATCGACTAATATTGGGGAAAATTTTTAAATTAAAAACAACATTATATCAGAAGCAAATTTACAGATAATAATTATGTATATTTTATTAGTTCACCTTTAAAATGATGATGAATATAAAATGTTGATAAAGAAATAGTTGTAAATGCGATGAATGTGCTTATGCAAACATGACGAACACTACACACGAAAGCTCAATTAAATACGTTGTATAGGTACTAGAGGATTTTCTATATTTTAAAATGAATTTTACATACATTCATTATTTCGTGTGCCAGCAGAATTTTCAGTAATGCCACAGGTGGCACGCTTGTCGGAGATTCACCACAGCTGATATATTGCAATGTTCAAGATGCACGATCGTAGTGATCAATGTTGTATCAAAGCCCATATATTGTGATAATTTTAACTGTAAGAAGGTTATAATATTTTAAATAACAATTAAAATTTAATCGTTCATTCTGGTTTTAATAAAATTACGAATTTATTGTTATTATCACATATTATTATTATTATCAAAAAATAAAATAAAAACCATACCTAAATTTTAACTACCAACGGACCTAGTAAAAATAGCAATGTTATATCCCCTAGTGGCAGGGTGACACAATGTAATCATATTTTTTTCTGTATACTTACGCATCTATTTGGATAGTCTTGTTATAGTTGCAGGGATTTTGTTATGATTTGAATATTATTTTACCCGCAATTTGTATAAGATGCATTTTTTAAGATTTTGGTATAATTTAATAACTGTGTATCTGGTTTGAAACGTTTCGAGGCCCCCATTTAAATCTTCTAATGAATCTATTGCGTCATTTGCGTCAAAGAAATGAGCCACTGCCCGTATGAGTAAAGTTTATCAGAGATTCCCATACAATTTGGAAGGGAAATAACCAAGTTGAATAATAACGGATTGAATTAGTATTTTTAGAACTCAGATAGATTTGTTTCAATCTCGTACGAGTTCTCATGATACAATTAACATATCACTGTACTGTAGGTAAATTCTACAATCGACACCTGTCGATACAATCGTTTACTTCAATGGTTTCGCACATTTTAGCCAACACCTATCGTATATTACGAATTTAATGTGTGGAATAATGATAAATATTTTTTAATCTACTTCTATTAGGTTACATCAGATGGTAGAGTAAAAACCACAGAAACTCGACTACATTAAATTTACAATAATTATTATGATAATATTACATATTTTAGTTTATGGTTAGATGGAAAAGATGGACGGAGAAATTATTGAATGCAACACTTCGAAAGGATTAGTAAAACTAGGATCGAATAATTTGTAAAGAAAAAACTTTCACGTTGCCAGACCTGTCAAAAGATGGAAGAATAAATGGGAATGAACGGACCTAAAGTTTTACATAGAGAAGAGGAAACGTAAATTATTTGTAATGTTCAATTCATAAATATACGTCCGATTAAGCTACATTGAACTATATTACTGAAAGACATTTGAAATGATATATAGGTATATATATATATACGATCCACGAAATTTTGCGAAAACCACCGTACCGATTTTGGTTGTTAATGGGTTGTGAGGGGAGAAGAATGGAAAAATAATATTTAAAACAAAAAAAAAACTAACGGCTAAGTGACCGAGCAAGGTAAAGATTACTACACACTATGGACTACCACAGGGTTGGCGAACCTTTTTACGCACGCGTGACAAAATTTACTAAATATTATTTTTTGACTGTGTGACGTGCCAAGCAGTTTTTCAAATGAAATAGTTAAAAGAATTTTATTAAAAAAGTTCAAAAAATATAATTGAGTTTTTGAGTATTACAGTATTACTTAGTTTGGTTCTTTACGCACACATTGACGCCAGAATTGCTCCGATAAGATAGATAAGGCATTCTCTCGCTACAGTGGTCCAAGCATTGCAAAATGATTATAAATCGCTCAAAATCAGAGGTTCAGTTTCAGATGGAGTTTTCCCCGTCGCCTGTTGAGGTCAGTGCGATAATATTATGTGTGACGCATAAAACCTAAGGACCAGCCTATGCAATTTAAATAAAACGTAATGCTTATTCTTGAAGAGTATCTACCTGCTATTTTTTATACAATGCGATACGTTATTTATGCACGAATTTCGTCGTGTCTGTTTGTAAATATTATTGGTATTATAAAAACCGAAAATGAAGCTACGCCGTAGCCATATATGTTGTCACTATTATATATATATATCTATTTTTTTCTCTTCAACGCTCGCGTGCCATATGTTTGCCATCACTGCACAGAATAATAGTATAATTATGTAGTATTACCGTCTTATAGGCACAGATTCCGACTCAAAAAATTGATACCAAAATTAAAACTATTCAACTTTAATTCACAAATAAAAAATGATATTATATATGTTTCAAAAATTGTTTTGTTTTATTCATTAGACGTGCAAAAAAATGTCGTGTACCCTGTAATTTTTGAATTACATTGATGCCTCTTGCGTAAGTAAGTGAGCTATTCAATCAGTATAGGCTGTTCTGGTTCCATTGATGAGTTGCTTGTTATAATATGATTAGTTTGATAGCTATTCTAACAAGCATTTCGATAATGATCAGCTTTGCTATTTCCCATTGCGCAAATTTATTTATAGTTCTCACAGAGCAGTCGCTCGCGAAAGCAGCTTTCTCGTTGTCACTGCCTAATGACAATAATAATATTATATTTGAATCGTGAGCTGCGGACGTCCGGCAGATGCAGACAGTATTCCCGCAAGACAACAAAAATAGGATACATCCATGGACATTGCTAAAACAAGATAACTTTATTAAAAATACATAATTTGAAAATACACTAGAAGAAATATTTTTTTGGTCATCTTAGGATGCTCGAAGCTTAATAATTGGAAAAGCACATTGGCGCGAATCCAGTGGGTACAGGTTCAAGTCCCGTCGGGGTTTTTTGTAGTATATATACATACGATGTTTTCAAATTATGTATGCTCTAAATATAGAATGTTACAATATTCAAAATGTTGTGAATTATTCATTGAATAAAAGAAATAGTTTATTGATTCGATGAATAATGATGGAACAAAACATTTTTTTAAATTCAGTGTGAACCATTCCCATGCCTTTTTGTAGAAGGAAGTTCTGTTATTGCGATTTTAGAAGAAGTCTGTATTAAGTACTGTGTCATTATGCTCCTCCATTTATTTCTTATTTTTTTTAATGATCAGAATTAGTTCGTTTAGACATTTTGTGTAGTGTTCTTGTGTTATTTTATTGTTTAGTTTTTTGTACAATTTTCGGAAGTCGATTTTGTGATTATGTTGTCTGCACATATCTCCGAGAGTTCATCGCTTCTTTTCTAATACTGGGCAGTCGTTAATGACATAATAAATTATTTGAGACGCGTTGAAGTCACTTGGGACAGCTGTCATAGTCCCTAAGTTTGAAGCTCAGTTATCAGTTCTCCGTAACCTATTAGTATTTGTGAGATGTTTTTATGTTCCTGGCAATAGTGGTGGCAAAGATTATGCATGGAATAAAAGTTTTACATCTGAAACTAATAATAATAAATAATACAATATTGTGTATAATATAAAATATTTATCAAAATGCCTACAGTTAAAGGTTAATAAATAAGGTACGTAAACATAATATAACCACAATAATATACATATAAAAAACCCAAAATGGTCAAGAACTGAGTGGACTAACAAGAGAATCAAGTTTAGCGTAAGTAAATGATAACAATGGTCGCCAGTGGTTGGAGCGGACCCTTTTTCGAGTTTCTCCGCTCCAGCTCCGCTCCGGGACCTAATACTTGCTCCAGATCCACTCCAGGGTCTGCTCCACTCCGGGTAAAAGGTTTTAATAGGTATTATATTATCTTTATATATATAAAAATCTCGTGTCACGATGTTTGTGGTCGAACTCCTCCGAAATGGCTCGACCGATTTTTATGATTTTTTTAATGTATATTTTTTAGGTATGAGAATAGGTCAACAAGTATATTTCATACCGCTAGGTGATTAGGGTATCTCTATACAGAAAAATTTTCTTTAATTTTTTTGACAATTTTTTTTTTGTATTTTTTTTATTATTTGGCATAAAAAAATACATATAACCCCAAATTTTCACTTTCCTACCCCCACCCTCCCATTTTTTAATCACGCTTTTATTATTTTTGTATGAACAAATTTAACCGTCGTTAGTATTTCAAACAGAACGAAATTATTTATGTTGTTGAATGACAGATGGCGCTACGTCTGAGAAGAATTCAAGAGAAGCGTCGCGTCATTTTGACATTGCATTCGGCATATTACAACGCAGTACGTGCAAAATTTTGTACGATTTATTTTAATTTATATATTTTTATGTGCGTGTATTACAGTGCACAATGCCAGCAAGACGCAAGGGGGGCCATTTGGGCCGTCGAACGAATAAAGCAACAAACATGCGAAATAGTAGAGCAGAAAGAACAGACGAACAAATCCAACAAGATAACAAAAACGTGCGTGTAAGCATGTTGCAATTGCGTGCATCTTAATCACAAGAGGCACGAGCTGAACGAAATCAACAACGACAATTGGAACGGAGCCCAGTGCCGGTTCGTAGTTAACACACGCAGAGCAAATGACCGACAACGCCAACAAGTACATCGAACATTTACATCCGCTTCGTTCCTTCGTCTCGCATTCGAGTACGAGCCAGATATTAAATATTCCGCTCATCCGAAAGTGCTGATTGGTGCTACGGACAAAGAATGTCCCCATTGTCATGCGCTCAAATTCAAACATGAGTCAGCCGGGATGTGTTGCGCATCAGGAAAAGTGGAACTACCAGAAATTGAGATACCACCAGAACCATTGAACGGCTTGCTCATCGGCACGGTTCCAGATTCAAACCTGTTCCTGAAGTCCATTCGCACATTCAATTCATGCTTCCAAATGACTTCGTCCGGAGCAACAGAAATAGTTCACAATACTGCGGCAAATAATCAACAATTCCATTCTACGTTCAAAATCAAAGGCCAAGTATACCACAAAGTAGGCTCATTGCTGCCAATGCCAAACGAACCACATACATTTTTACAAATCTACTTCATGGGCGCGGCGGTGAGGACATCAATAATGTGGATGCACGTTGCGGCTACAATAGCCTCATTTCGCATAATGCCAGGCGCATCGTCGGCGAACTGGACGCCCTATTGAATGAGCACAATGAATTATTGAAATTCTTCTTAGCACACATGCACGAATTGCAAAGTGACAATCACTGAGATCCTGTCACAGGTAATTCATTCATTATGAACATCATTACTCATTTTGAATTGAGAAAATGAATGGTTGATGTTTTTTTGTTTTTATCGGCGGTCATCGTCTACAGCGCTCTATTCCTCTTTCTGTCATAGATCCCATCCCCACACACTTACGATAAATTCGTTATTTTTTATTTACCAACCAAAATATTCACTAGAAATAATTTATATGGCAGAACAACGTTTGCCGGGTCAGCTAGTATATTTATATAAATATAAAAAATAAAACAATAAGTAGTTTTGAAATAAGGTTTATTTTTCGTCCTTTTCGTTATTAAACAAAATTGTCCTCAGCAAATCGTCTTTCATTATCTGCCTCTTCTGTCAAAAAAGGTGAGGTTATTTATCACTAGGCAGTGTTGCCATATTTCAAATATTTCCAGTGTTGCAAAGTGTCAAATACAATATTTTTATTGGATTTTAGGACGAAAATTTAATAATAAAAAAAAATATCTGGAGCACTGCAAAATTTTGGTTCTCCGGCTCCGCTTTTGCTCCAGGTAAAACCTCATTACTCCACTGCTCCGTGCTCCTGCTCCAACGCTCTGATAGTCGCACAAGTTTGTCTGGTAAATATATCACAAGGTCTTGAAGTGTCAGTTTTAATTTTCGTAAGATATATAAAAATTGTGTTATTACAAAAAATGGACATGTCTGGTTTAGTGTGTCGATCATTTATATTGCAAGCGGCTGGAGCAAAGCGCAATTTCCCCGTACATTTGTTATAATAAGCTGTCGCATTCTATGAAGCATTTTCTTGACATATATTCGCATCAATATTGGAAACGAGAAATCCGCTTTTGTTAAACCTGCGGAAACCTGCTTCATTGAATGGAAATTGCGATGTTTGTGCGGAAAATTTTAATGAGATGAATCGAAATTTAAAAGAGAATAGTTCTCGTAGCGGAGAAGAAATAATGAATGAATCACGATATAATGACGTCGTATTAATTTATGATAACGACGAAAATGTGAAAGTTAAAAAGATAGATTGATACCAACTGCAGAAAATAAATTTCGACCTTTTTCACTGTGACAACTAGGTAGATTGTTCGTCTCAAACGTATGAATTGGCACATCGTTACCTTACTTTGAAAGGTTCTAATTGCACTTGATCATGTTTTGAGCAATGAGCGTTTGAAATTTGGAATGGTCATATTTTCAACAAAATCTGTTAATACAAACCTCTACTCTGTGGAGGCCCATATAATCCTATTAGGATCGGACATGGTTTAAAATATATATATTTTTTTTTCAATATAAAAATACATGTAGATAGAACTCCGGCATACTGCTAATTCACATATTTGACAATAGATGACTCTAAAATGAACGTATATGATAGAATATGGCTAATGGAACCTTTTCACACCAAAAAGTCATTTTAGGTCAAAATGACAGTTAGAACCTTTTCAAAGTAAGGTAACGGACATGTTAAAAAATATTTTTTTGAAGCGCCTCCGTCCAATGAAAATATTTAATAGTTTAATGGTTTCTGTACAACATTTTAGGAAATTAATCGTTTACATAGTACTAATAACACGAACTATTTTAAGAATATATATTTAGAGTGGACATATTATATAGTACCCTGCCAAGTAAAATGACAGATTTTTAGTTTTAGTGAAATGAAAACCCAAGTTTTAAACTACATTTTCTCGTATTCCTATATTATTTAAAATTATTGAATTGTTTTGAAATAATTTCTAAATATACACTATCTATCGTTTTAATTAGCAGGGCAGTATAACTTACTAATTAAAACAATTGATTAAAAGAACACATAAAGGTATGCGATGTCATACAGTTTTTTTAACAGCTTAAGTGGAAATAGACATGAGGTATTGCTGGAAGAAGAGGCAATTATTTCATCGTACTGTTATACGGCCTTCCAAGTTCAAAGTATGTTATTTCTACCAAACTTTGCAAGTTAATAAGGGTTAATAAACAATAGCCATGTTATACGATGCAATACCTACAGAATAATCTAACTTGATAGACACAAAACGTGTGCGGAATCAGGCGGTCATACCACTATGGACCCACACCGGATATTACACACAAGACGTCAATTAACTAATTAAAATATATAAAAAGGATCACGCACCTCGCGACTTTCGCATATTATTTTTATTTATTTGTTACGCGTATATCTTGTCCGCTGTATTTGTACTTATTTCCGTTGAATAAACTTTAATGTTTTAACTTTCGTAAAAGCTTATTGTTTCCCGATCATCTTCTCGCCATCTTGTTTAAATACATCCTTGAAGGTAAATTACCTGAGAATTATCTTCAAGACGACGGCCTTTAAACGTAACAGCTGTGAATATTACTCAGTAGTTGCACAGAAGTCGAATCTTTGGCAAGGAGACGAAGGAAGGATAACACCATTACACCACATCAGGTTCCTGTCAACCCAAGCCACCTGTTTTCTTTGCCTTCTTCCCTGAGGGATATAACAGTACGTAAGAAGTAGAAAACGTCCAAATGGTAGAGGTAGAGACTGCTGGACTGATGACATAGTTAAGTTCGATGGAAGTGCTTGGTAACGCAATGAACTGGAACGAGAAGGAAAATTGGAGAGTCCTTTATTTATACAGCAGTGGATTGACGATGACGAACCAGTCCGTAAGTTGCGTAATGCACTGGCTCCGTATGAGAATACGGAGTTAAGGGGGAGAGGCATGCCAACAGAGAACCTAGCGGAAAAATACGAAGCTTGCAATTTGATTTTTTTTTGATAATTTACAATTTCAACGGAATAATTAATAAATATGCATCTGAAAACATTAAAAAGATTTTTAATTTTTCTTTTAATTTAAAGACAAACTTACAATTGTAAAAAATGCGAATTCGTTGCAGGGTCAGATCTTATTATTACATTATATTTTATGGTCATATTTATAATTAAAATTTAGTTTATTAAGTTTTCAATTTTTCGTCGTTTATATTTTTGACTAATTCATCGTTTTAATATTTTTTATATTTATTTTAAAAAACAACGATTTTTATAAAAATATAAATGTGTATAACTTGAAATCCTTTTTCTTTATATCAAATTTTATTTTAGGTATGGTCCCAATATTGAAGCTCGATTTGATATAAATAAACAAAATTTTAAGTTATACATATTTATATTTTTATAAAAATCGATGTTTTTTAAAATAAATATAAAAAAATATTAAAACGATGAATTAGTCGAAAATCTAAACGACGAAAAATTGAAAACTTAATAATATAAATTTAAAAAATAAATATGACCATAAAATATAATGTAATAACAAGATGTGACCCTGCAACGAATTCAAATTGTATTACATTTTTTTACAATTGTAAGTTAAACTTTAAATTAAAAAAAATAAAAAATCTTTTTAATGTTTTCAGATACATATTAATTAATTAATACAGTTGAAATTGTAAATTATTAAAAAAAAATCTCAAATTGCAAGCTTCGAATTTTTCCGCGAGGTTCTCTGCTGGCGTGCCTCTCCCCCTTAAGGGTGTGATTTCTGGCGAGGTTAATATATATCTTTGTGATTTTTCTAGGAGTTTCTGTGATTGTGTTACTACTACTATTGTAATTGACGTACGTAAAAATGAAAAAAAACGTACTGGATGGTTATTCAATGTGGTAAACTGGTATTTAGATATTCAAACCAATATTTTGAAAAACGGTCCCGAAACATGCTTACGTTATGCAATTTTGTGTAGGTACTCAAAGGCTCTTCAATCAAAAATTCAAATCCAATTTGTTACCATTTACGTAGGAAGATTTTATATATACAAGTACTGTATTGAAAATGCATTTTTATCATTTGCTTTTGTAGTAAAAACCGTTTCAAATAATAACAATTTTTCAACGTCACTTTTATTATAACATTTATCGATAATAAATGTCGATAAACATTAATAAAAAAGTTTCGTAATATAGGGATGGCTATGTTTTTCCCAATTATTCCTAGTTATCCTAATTAGCCTAGAAACAAAAACGGCAATTTTCATTTTTGAAAATTGTTGGGAAGTCATAAAAATGTATTTTTTCTCTTTTATAGGTATAAGTAATAACTAAAAAAAGTATTAAGTATAAAATGTTATATATTATCAGTAGGACTATTAGGTATATACGAATAATATTTAAAAATATATGTTTTTTTTGGACAAGAAAGATATGAGACATTTTTAATTATTCACTAATGTTTGAAATAAATGGAAACTGTCGTTTTTGTTTCTAAGCCCCTCAATTGATTTATTATATTATTTAGTGTTCTAACTTCGAACATGACCACTGACGTCACATATTATGTTTCTCGTATTTGTCATCGATTAACAAGAATAGCTGATCGATGATGTTCATCATGTATCATTTGCTAGGGTACTATCTAATATTATTATAGGTACTATGATCTTACTAATATCATAGTGAGTCTTTACTATTTACATACCTGATATTTTCGCAAATTTTCACGACAAAATGGTTTTTTTTTATTCTAATCTGACAGAAGAGTAAATAAGAAATATTTAAAGTAGATAAATAGTATTGACAGCATCTGTAGGAAAAGAAGAGAGTGTATTTTTTTCTCTCTCAGACAAATACAAATTGAGGCGGAAATGACAATTTGAAATGAGAAAGGGTAGGTATTTCATATCACATTTTTTTTCTCCTTCTGGTTGGGAATTTTGTATCTTCTACAGATGTATTATTTCGTTTAGAAAATCACGTTATACATAACAAAGGAGGCTTTGTAAAATTGAGAAAAAAATCAACGGCGTTCCCTTTGGTACAATATTCAATAAAAATGACAGAGCATTGAAGAAACAAAGCTAAATATAATATAGATATGACTTTTCCGTGTAAAAATGTCATATTATAATATAATATGACTCCGTTCCAAATTTAAATTTAATTTATGTCATTAATTACTAATGTCTTTAGATTACATTGTTCAACTCTGGAAAGAAAAACTCTTTATACTAATTAGTATTTACCATATGAGTCAGAATGGCGAGTGCTCGGTAAACAGGATGAGAAAACGATACATTAAACAGATGTAGGTACTTATTTTTTTTCAAAAAATGCAACGATAATGTTACATTTAAAAATGCAAATACAGCGCTAGATCGGCTAGATGTGTAAAATACCGGAATAGTTACCAGCAAGGTAAGCTATGTCCGCATCCACTGAAAGTCGAAAGCTAAAACCGAGATTCATGGACTGGGCCTCAGACGATTTTAAGTTAATTGGAAAGTGATGGCGCTTGACCGTCTCGGGTACGTTAACCTTCCCAACCGTCAGCACATATTATAAAATAGGTACGTTAAAAGCTCTACTCAGTATGAAAGGATAGAAATTAAAGCTGTGAATACAGGATCGTGTTTTTACAGGTAGTTAAATTATGGAAATTCTCGACTTTTAATTGTATTTTTTGGCAGTCCTTTAGTGAGACGCGACAATGTAATATTTTGAATAGTGACGTGTCCGCGATGTGACGCAAGCTAGTTATGATGAGTTTTTTTGGTGAATCAACACTTGCGGAAACATATATATTGGAAAAATGTATAGGGTGTGACATTACTTCATAGAATTGATCGCTTTAATTCTGCCAAACGTTAAAAAACACTAAATCATGATTATAATGTCGCAAACTGGTTTACGAGCTTCGTTTCGACACACCAAGTTTATATCCGGGAAACAAAAAGTAATCAGTATTATAGTAGTACCATCGGTAGCTTAGGGATACATAAGTAGAAATAAAATATTACCTACAATTAATACTAGTATTTTTTTCCTCCGACCATGTCCGATCCTAATAGGATCATAATAAGGGCCTCCACAGAGTGGAGGTTTGTATTATCAGATTTTATTTTTACGAGAAATGGTTGTCAGCCACTTGCTCAACATATTAGGTCCATACTCTGACTCATACACAAATTGGAAAACAATATGTGTACTTGCCAGACCCAGCATTCGAACCTGGAACCCTCGACACTATAGACCGGCGCTTAAGCTACGCGGCCATCGTGGGTGTTCACTGGTCTAGTACGAGGGTGGGTCAATAATTCCTTAGAAAAAAGCATTAAAACAGTTTTTATTTTTGTATTTTTTTTTTATTTCTCAACATAATCTCCTTGGAGCTCAATACACTTGGTTAGACGTTTCTCAATTTTTTTTAAACCGTCAGAAAAATAAGTTTTCGGAAGGTCCTCAAAATAAGCATTTGTCCGATCGATGACTTCTTCATTTGAAAAAAAACGTTGTCCACTTAGCCATTTTTTTAAGTTTGGGAAAAGGAAAAAGTCACTGGGGGCTAAATCTGGCGAATACGGTGGGTGGTCGACCAATTCGAACTTCAATTCTTCAATTTTAACCATTGATCGTAAACATGTGTGAACACGGGCATTGTCCTGATGAAAGAGGATTTTTTTCCTGATTAAATGAGGCCGTTTTTCTTCAATTTCGTTTTTTAGCTGGTCCAATAAAGATGCATAATAATCCCCTGTTATTGTTTTTCCTTTTTCCAAATAGTCAACGAAAATAATTCCACGTGCATCCCAAAATACAGTAGCCATAACCTTACCAGCTGATTTTACGGTTTTCGCCTTCTTTGGACATGGTTCGCCTTTCGCAATCCACTGCTTTGACTGTTCTTTCTTCTCGGGAGTATAGTGGTGTATCCATGTTTCATCTACAGTCACAAAGCGACGAAAAAATTCATCCGGATTGCGTTGCATGAGCGACAACAGGGCTTTAGAGGCCACCACCCTATTGCGTTTATTGTCGACTGTGAGCAAACGCGGCACCCATCTTGCAGAAATTTTTTTCATGCCCAATTTGTCATGTAAAATAGAAATGACGCTACCTTTTGAGATCCCTGTAACCTCAATTATCTCACTCAACTTTAATCTTCGGTCACTTAACACCATATCGTGGATTTTATTGATCATTTCTGGTGTAGTCACCTCTACAGGACGTCCTGAGCGTGGTTCATCCTTTGTTGATGTACGACCACGTTTAAATTCATTTAACCAGTTATAAATAGTTGCAAGTGAAGGAGCAGATATGCCGTGAACTAAATCCAACTCATTTTTTATTTCATTTGCTGTTAACCCTTTTATATTAAAATGTTTAATAACAGCTCTAAACTCAATTTTCTCCATTTTCCATTTTTCCATTTTCCACAAGCAAATTTTTTTTTTAAATGTACGAGAAACACACAACAACCCGACCAATCTGATTGAAACTTCGCAGCATACTGAATCGGTAGTGCCGCTGCATGAAAACAAACCGCTTACAGTACTAGTCGCGCCACCTGTCGGCTTTTCTAAGGACTTATTGACCCACCCTCGTATAATATATTTTACTAATAATAAAATTAGTGTATCTATTAGTCTAACCGTTTGTTTGGTTATAAACAGGGCTCCAAATGGACCGGAGCACACCGAAGCGCCGTTCCGGTTCATAAAATCCAAAAAATATTGCTCCGTCTCGCGGATAAAATAATTTGACTATCTGAACTAGATACGCCATATAAAAAAAATCTAACAATTATACCTATATAAAATATACATAAAATTAGACAACTGTGTTAGGTAATATTTTTGGAGAATTTTCGAGCAGGTTCGAAAAATGTTCTATTTCGGGCGCTAGTTATAAAGAAAAGAATACTACACCAAAATTGATAAAACTTGCATACAGGTAACGTTGTTGGTACGAACTTAGAAAACTTTCATTTCGACTAGATAATAACTCAAATAAACTTGTTAAAAACAACGCATTTGCAACAATAAGGAGTGAGCGCGTTTCTCAATCCGCGAAAAGCGCGTGCCTAGAAATGAACAAATATAGCAATAATTTACAATAATATGAGATGAGACGCGGGCAGAGATGCGCGCCCTTAAAATGGAATAATTAATAATGTATATCTGTCTAATGTTTCTTTCCGTAATTCACGCGGATGAAATCGTGGGCGATCTTTAATCTGTGATGAATTAAAAATTGAAATACAAATTATATTTAGTCGTCATTGGTGCAATAGGAAAGGATAAGCCCTCATTTATCAAGACTATGCATTTATGGTGGGCTTCTCATTATTTTACACTCACGTTGAAGTAGTCATTGAGCATTCACTTCTGAAGTCTTGATCCAGAGTACTCCAGATCCTCAATGTATTGGTCGTAAAGCTAACAACCATTCCTCGTCAAAAATGTAATATGGGCCGGCAGAGTCTTAAAATATAAACTTACTGTTTACCACTGTTTTTCATTTGAAATGTACCAAAGTATATTGTTAAACTTTATTCTAAGTGTAAATTATTTATTCAGTTCGTTTGATAATTGAACTTGACTTTTATCTAATAAAATCCTAATCGCATGAGACAGAAAACGCCCGAAAGGTAAACCTAGAAACCGATAAGTCGGTGGAAATACGTGACAATGCTGAGAATAGGACCAGAAAAAATTGAATCGACTTCGATAGGTTTTAATTCAATAGTGGATTGACCCGGGGTGATGATGGTGTGTAATTTATTATATATAATAATTATGTCAATGACAAATTTTTGTCTGACTTTCTCTTAGTCGTATACATATAGACAAAAATGTATGTATAATTTTTTCAGCAAAAGTACTACTAAATAATTATATGAGGGGTAATATGTATATATTATACACATAATACATGATTGAAGTAGGCTCTTTTAAAGAACTATTTCAAATGTGAATTAGAATAGTTCTGCGTTCAGGTGACGCACTGATGTATCGTCGATATTACTATACCTACCTGACGTTTTAAATCCCCCTGAACAAGCGAACACAAATATCCTTATTAAATATTGACATGATGGATAACACAATCCCGTCAACCGAAGGGTGGGAGAGGATGAGAAGTTTTGATTGGTTATGGAGGGGTGTTCCTCGTTTTTTCACTTACGTGAACAAAAGATCGAGCTGTTACGAAACTAATTTTAAGTCAATCTCTTTTACACTTTGAATAAAAATTGCTTTACTTTCAGTCACAACATCTAATCGGTCCAGGTTAATAATTGATCTATCATTTTCTTATGTGCCTATAAATTGTAAGGTAATTGTAAACTTCAATGAAAAGTTGCATCGAAAATATTTTACTAACTATGTTATGACTCCTACGATGAGAAACATAAGGAATATAACTACATAGGTATATATTTTTTTCTACAATGTCGACCGATTTTTAGGCTTATAATATAGCTCCGAATGACAGAATAAACAAAAGAAATAATAGGTATATTATTATACTCGATTACGATTGAAAGATTATATCTGGAAAGAGTCCATAATTATTAAGGCCATGCATTAGTTGAGGCACGGTCTAAAAAGATCGTTGCTAGGCGATGCGCGGATTGCGGGTCGCGGGTGCAAATGACGCCTGTCAAACGAAATATTATTTGTCATATAAATCCAACATACGTCCATTTTATTTTCTGTTTATTGTTCTATTAGTAACAATAATAATATATTCATTGATATGTTTTCTTTTTAAAGTAAACGGGTAACGTTTTTAGTCATCTTTACACGATTTTAGAATTAATTGACCCGTCGTCATCACGCAGCAAAGTGACGTGTTTCTGGCTCGACATTCTCTCACTGAATGGCAGCGAGTCCAAAATTTCGTCGCGCGTACAGTTGAAAATTATTTGGCGTTTCACTGATGCGTCACCTTAATGAAATATTGTGTACGCACCTAACCAAAAATCGAATATTGTATAAAACTCAATGGAGCACGGAAATCATTGTAATGTTTAGTTTGAATTCAAGTTTTGAGAAAGTGTGTGGTGAATTAAAGGCACACCCATTCCACTAATCTGTATTTCTTTAGAGCTTTGCGCCGTGAATCAATAATTAGGTTTGAAAACCACTAAGTTTAGTCTAAACACTCCATCCAATAATTTAACGGCCGCGTGTTAGTTATTGCCTGAAATAACAAATTTACGTTATATACATATATTATGTAGGTATAGCATGTAATATAGATTATCTAAATCTGACCTAACTAACTTCCTGTTGCTTCACTAGACTACTTCCGTTTACTTATGTAGAAGTTTCCCAATTTCATAGGTTGGGTGACTACTAAGTTATTTTGGATTACATAGTTGTTAAACTTTAACATTAACACATTTTAATATATATATATATTTAATTTGAAATCACTTCTGAGAAATATAATATAACCAATATATTTTGTAAATACGTAAATCAGCAGGATTCGAACCTGCGTCTCTTGGGAATTGCGCCTACGTGAAATGACCACTATGCTATAGGTATCTTATCTAATTGGAATAAATTTTAACTCATAGTTCTAACAATCTTGAAGCACTTTCTAAATTGCGTTACTATTGGCAATCGGATTTTTTCTATTGTGCATATTTTTATCATATATAAGTGTTAAAAAATTATGTATGTTCAATAAAAATAATGTTAAAATCTTAAATCTTGTGAATTATTCGTTGAATAAATAAAAACAGTTGATTAAATTATTAGCAAGTTCAAGTACGTTCAACGAGTAATTAAGGTAATTTAATACCTACTTTGATTTAAAATACAAAAAGCGATTTCCAATAGTAACGCAATTTAGAAAGCGCTTCAGAGAGTATTGTAAGAACCTTTAGTAGTTAAAATTCACATTGTTACCTTGTTTATTAAATATCACACTGTGTTATCGACTGCAATTTTGAAGTTAATACATAACCGCACCACATTTGGTCTTAATCGGGCGTATAAAAGGAGTCAACATTTTGTTGTGAAGCATCAGTATTTTTTTTTTAACTATGAATGTCTTTGAAGTAGTTATCTAAGACTTAGTTACCATGCAATCAAGTATGCTTTGACTGAATATACATGCCTATAAGGTAAACGTGTCCATTAGAGAGAGGAAGACATAGAGGCGAAAATAAAATTTGTATTGAGTAACAAAAGCTAATACAAAACTGCTGAACAATCTATGTAAAGAGATCATCACGTTGAGAGTATGACGCCGCAAATTTTCTAAATACAACGTATTGGTTGAAGCGACTTGAGCCGCTACTCTCTTTCCGTACACGTCTTATGAGATTGACAAAATATGTGGTTTGCATTATGTATTACTCCATCATGTGAACACAATATGTCCAGTCATGTTACCGTTACAGTCTGTATTGCCGAAAGTGGGAGACATTAAAAATATTTTGTCCGATTTTTATTAACATTTCTTTTGAGTTAACACTGGACGATCCAATCGGTTGGAGATGTTAAATCCGAAAACTACCTGACGTATTTCGATGAATAAATATTCTTCCAGAGTTTACCTTTTGGATAATGTTATGACACATTAACGTACGCCTTGAACTTAGTAAAGAACGTAAACTTAGTATCTAAAGTGAAAATCGATTAATTTTGCTTTAAATATATTATAGCATGACAGACTTGTCTGCGGCGCAAAGTTAGTTGCAGATCAAGTCCTGAGTAAGTCTCGAATACACGCGAGCTTTTAATATTATATTATTATTATCGAAACTATGTTGAAAAGTGCTTTCCAAAATAGCTTTGTGTATCGGAGAAAAAAATAGCTTCATCATTATTTATCATTTTGACACTAAAATTCTTGGGGGGGGGGGGTCTAGAAACCTTGTCCGAGATAATTCAGTACCAGCATTTTCCAATCCGTTTGGTCGAGAACTCTCAAATATTCAATTTATTTTATATTTCAGTCTCGGCCGTAGATGCTTTGGTATTTTATTAACGTGGTAAGTCTCTACCTTTTTATGTGGCATAGGTACTATATTCTTTTAGCGGTATACAATTTTTTTTGACCATGTATAATCCTAAGAAGATAATATGTAGTGACATCTATTGGTGAAAACAATAAACGAAAGCTCGAGCGGTAATGCAGTTTATTCCATTTTCATTTGTTTTAAAAACAAATGTGTCATGCTGTCACTTTTTATTATTTTCATTTATTTTGAAACAGATGAGTCACTTTTTCACTTATTGCTTTTGATTCCATCTGATTCCATCATTAAAACATGAGTAATTAAAAAAAAGTCATGTGTTTTTATTATTTGCGAATATTCTTCTACATCCACAAATAAAAGTTTTTATTAGTGGTAATTAAAGAATACTACAGATCATAATATGGGCCTCTGCAGAGTGAAGGTTTGTATTATCTTACATATTTTTTACTTGCTCAATCCACTCCGACTCCAAAAATAATATGTGTATTTTCCAAATCCAGGTTTCGAACGTGAAACCCACGAAATTATAAGCCGACGCGTTAGCCTCAGTAAAGTTATCATTATATCCCTACCTCCAAAAATACTATTTAATTTAATACTTTATAACTTCGTTAGAGGTTACGGACTTTAACCTCTATACGACCCAAGGTTTATATTCCTCCATGTCAATGAGGATTTAAACTCGGGTCATTACTTCGACAGGCACACTGGACATTCGTAAAGCGAGTGCGTAAATCAATTCATACATAACTACAGGTGGCGTTGGCATTGATAATAATAAGACACACCTGAGATTGATAATAATAAAAAACTCATATATTATTTATCTTAAAAAGTATATTTTATTGTAAAATTAGTGTTAAATTTATTTAAAATATATTTTTCTAATAGCTCTGAACAAAAAACTCTAGTATTAGTTTATAAATATTTATTTTTGTGGTGCGAGGATGACAATTTATTCATTTCAATCTTTACTAAAAATACCCTTTAAAACTACGCACAATCTAAGCAGTAGGATATACAAAATGTGCCTCATAATATTTATCACTCGGTTTACACATCATCACGCGTAGAGGCATAGATTTCTCGTAGCGGCAGCTCGCGTAGAAAATCCGTAGCAATTCCGTAGAGCCGGCGTAACATCGGCTAGTTGGCGTCAGGCCTGCGTCCAGTGGGCAAGCTGTGCGGCCGGGCTGACGTATCGCCGCGCAAATTGGCCGCGGACCGCTCGCAAAAAACGCCCACCCTCCGCGAAGCCGACCACTGCAATTAATCTTCCGCGACGCAATTAAAGGCTCTGGTAATTTATGAAACTCCTCACGTAATTAAACAAAAAGATTTTTCGCTAATCGCCCGACTCAGGCGGAAGTTTCAACGGGCTGTATATTTTTCTTTTAGCTTCGTATTCTGTTTATTTTTTTATCTACTTAAAAAAAATCATTTCGTGAAGAAAAATTGGAGGAATGGCATCGTTAATTAAACTTGATAACGAATTTACATATATCTGAATGTATCTGATGACACGTATTATATTAAACACTCTACAGCTGAGTTTCCCAATCAATTCTAGTCACAGAACCCTTTTATAAGTTGTACGATATACGGAACCCCAAACGTTTTAGAGCGGGACATAAAGAAATGCATTGTAGGCGTATTTTTTTTGAAAGATAACACCTTGTTAAGTATTAAATCGCAATTGAGCAATGATCGCAAGGAGCGCCTTCCTCAAAATGAGACGCCTCCTTAGTAATCGAGATCTTAACCTAGGTCTGAGACTGCGTATGGTACGTTGTTATGTGCTATCAATTCTTTTCTATGGTATGGAAGTATGGACGCTAAACCAAGAGATGTCACGGAGACTTGAAGCTTTCGAGATGTGGCTGTATAGACGCATCCTCAAAATTCCTTGGACTGACCAGGTGACAAATGTTGAAGTTCTCAATCGAATGGGGAAGGACCAAGAAGTTATACGTAGTATCAAAACCAGGAAACTACAATACCTCGGCCACATTATGAGAGGACAAAAATACAGCATTCCCCAACTTGTCATTCAAGGAAAGATCAATGGGAAGCGTAGCAGAGGACGGCGTCGCATTTCGTGGCTTAAGAACCTCCGTGATTGGTACGAGTGCAGCTCCACCGAACTGTTCCGGGTAGCAGACGACAAAGATAAGATCGCCTTGATGGTGGCCGACCTCCTCTAGGGGATGGCACAATAAGAAGAAGAAGTATTAAATCTGATTGAGTTGTGGAATGAAAATGCTTCGTTCAATATATTATTATTATAGATATTTCAGAGCAATTTTTCGGTCGTATTTTAAAACATCTCATTTATGTATCCTTTATGATTTATATTTTTGGTAAATATGCCGCAGATGCTATCATGAGATTTTATTACTTTCTTTTTAGACCAAACCAAACCTAACCTAACTTAACATAACCTAACGTACCCCAACTCAATATCACCTAATGCTAATATAATCTTAGTTTGTGATAATGATGCATCAAAATGTATGAAAATTTCAAATTTTAAATTAACAATTACATGGAATAAGCTGTTTTCGTAAAAAAAAAATCATAAAAGCTCATGACGGCATATGCGGTACAATTACCATGTTTTTAACAGATTTATCATAAATTTAGTGTTTTGGATTTGAATGTGCAACGAAGATGTAAGACAAAAAATTTTATCATTAGTAGATTTAATTCTTATACTAATCATTAATCAATATTCAACATTGTATAAAGCTGTCCAATAAAAATCAGAACTTTGGAAATAAAATAAATACGGATAAACATATACAAACAAATTCCAATACAAGTCTTGCGCATTGTAAAATCTATTATAATATATTTAAAAAAAAAAGCACGCATTCAGCCAATGTATGATTACGTGGTAGTCAACACTGAACTTGTATCGGAGTTAGAATTGGCATCTTATCAAGGTCCAAAGGTCTCGATTTCGAAATTAATGAGGTTTCATATGGCTTGGGAATATACTCCGAATGCCACCGGAGAGTGCAAACTCACTAATATAGTGATATAGCTGCTTGTATTCCGTCACAGTAGCTGACGTTCTCCAGCGGTACTATATAAGCGATCTACGCGCTACAGGTCTCGCATGGTGGAAGGCGACGGGCCACACTGTTCTTGTTATGTGTTCCAATGATGGCCCGCGTAGTAATATAATTAAATTAAATATTCGCTCCTAAGCCGGGCCTTCACAGTTAGAGTAGGTTACACTAATAGTCGTCCTTAAAAGATCTAAATTTATATTTAAATTATTTGCTATTATCTAAAACTTGTTATGCCGTGAAAACTGTTGTACTGATTTTATAACGCTGCCATTTAATGTAATATATTCTAGTTTTATTATTGAAATAACTAGAGGTAATAATATGAGAATAGTAGTCTATGTTACCGAAACTTTTTATCTGTTGCCTATGTTTTCTGGCAGCATGATTGGTCGATATATCGAATATCGAACGAAATCGAAAATCGGAAATAATTCCTAGATAAATCTATTTCCTTCTCGCTCTGCTCCATATGTGCGTCTCTGTTTGACCTGCCGTCGACCTACCTCACCCATAGCAACAACAAAAACATCATAGTGACAGCCGATTCGACAATAGAATATTATAATTTTTCGCCGTGTCGTTATCAAATTTATTATTGTGTTATTACTAATCGTCAATTCATACTACGTACAATGAATAAATGGACAAACGACAGGGTATTGGAGCTTATTAATGAGGTTTATTTACCATGGAACGTGGAATCCAAACTATATAATGAATGATTCAAATATGAAAAGGCCAACTGTCAAAGTTGCACAAACGCCTGGATCTGGAACAAGGTGAGAAATTGAATAGTTGACCACCCTGAATAAATACATTTAACTCCTGTATGAGTCTCCAGTTCCCAAAAATCGAAGAGTGATTGGGTGTATTGTAGTAATCAGTCTTGCTTTCTTCATAACTGTATCTACTTTCATTTTCTTTGCACTAATTAAATTTAACAAATACCTACTAAAAGTCAATTTTTGTCATTCTTGTAAAGTTTTTAAATAAATAATTATCAATTATTAACTCCTGCGCATCTATTCTATACACAATGCTGCTTTCGGTCGCTACGGCAGCTATATAAGGTTGGTTTGTATCGAAGTGATAGCACTTATTGTAATAATTAGTTATTAATTAGCCATCTAAACAGTGAAAACTGTCTATCTCGCACTAAAATTTACCACAACCAAAAGAGGTGCTGTTAAAACATAACAATTATTGCAACAATTACAACTAACTTATTGTAATTGTTATAATAAGTGCTAATACTTCGATACAAATCTACCCTAGATAGTTGCCGTAGCGGCCGAAAGCAGTCTTGTGCTTAGAATAGATGCGGTGATTATTTAGGACGATATTATAATGTGCTGCAGAAACTTCATTGTCGGCCGTTGTTGCTTTATCTCAAGTCACGTGTACGCACAAAATACATCAGCCTCACTTGCCCGAGACTGATGTAGAGTAATATATTGCCCAGCAACTGGGTAATAGTTTCACCATTTTTTGGCAATTGTATCGGCAATCTGCAATTTTTGATGCTCGTTTACCCCTTTAGGGTTGGACTATTTGCGATATTATGTTCCTGATAATAAAATAATTGATATATTAAATATTTTTTTTTACAGAATGCTTGAATTTTGACGATGATGAATGATGAGCAGTAGATGCACATCAGAAAACGGGAGCCGTGTTCATATTCATTAAACCGAGATATAAGATAAAAGTCTTGTCTTTCTTCGCTTGTTAAAGTTCGCTTCAGCAAATTTTGGGGTAGATTTATTCGGCCAGTCGTTTTCTTTTTACGACACTCCGCCATTTATTCAAGTGGCGTCCTAAGACGTATGGACTTATATTTACACTTGACTTAATAACAAAGGACTAGGTGTGTGAGGTAAAGTTTATCGTATACCTATCATAGCTATCAAATATCTAAAACTCTATCGCCTTTAGAGAAAATATAATCATAATAAATTATACGAATAATATAAGAAGCAAAATGGCCACTGGTTTAATTTCGTTCGCTATGAAAGATTTTTGATGTAACATTTCTGTGATGGTACAAACTTGGAATGAGTGATTATTAACCTTGAGAGGTGAGAAAAATAACCTTATTTTTAGAGAGATATTATATTGTAAAAAGTTATTTCTGAATTAAAATAATCTTATAATATTAATAATATAACAAAGAATAGATGATCCGTAAAGTTACACTTGAAGTTTCATTGAAAGTATGTTGGAACTATTGACATATTCTATATTGCCATAATATTGTGTTTGTTCTTTTATAACTTTGTTTTTGATTTCTAAATGAGCATTTTCATGTGTCTGCGGTATTAAATATAATATATAATATTTTTGAAAGAAAGTTTTGGTTTATTCTAGAATTTTAGTTTTTTATAAATTGAAAAATATTTTAGTATGTTGATATACACATAGAAACAAAATTGATTATCCAAACCAATCCGACTGAATTGATGTGTCAAGCTACGATTAAGAATGCATTGAACTTAAATTATTTAAAAAATCCTTTTTAATTTTGCAAAATTTATATTTGAATTAAAATTGAGTAAACGCTTGACTGAGAGCTCATTTTACTAAATTGTTTTTACACAATAATTATCTATACCAGTGTTTCCCAACCTTATCTGTACCATGCCCTACTTCAATTCTTCAAAAATCTCCATGCCCCCCTCCCTCTTCCCTATCAAACTTTTAATTTTGAAAAAAAATAATTGTTTCAAATAAGCAATGCACATAGGCAATACTATTTTTAATTTAACTTTAGTAAGAAAATACCTATGTATACTAAATATATTAGATGTAGTTACAACTCGAAATAAAATTAGTATGATCCTTGTGCTTGATGTGAGCTGCAAAGAGTTTTTATGTGAGGTACTAATTTAATCAATTTTAATCATAAATCTACACAGTTTATGATATCAAAACGATTTCTTTTTTTCAGTAACAAATCATTTACAGCGCTAAAGCACCGCATTCGACAAAATGTATTATGATGGGAATATCAACAGTAATTTTCTCGAAAAGTCATGGTTGCAATATCAAAAGAATATTTTCAAAAATGCGGTTTTTAACAAAAATATGTACCAAATATTATTATTATGATTTGCACATTGCCCCCCAAAACATTCAAATTTCTCCCCGGTGAGGCGTACGCCCCATGTTGGGAAACACTGGTATATACGCAATAATTGAAGAGCTTTGGATTGAACGAATATAATATATACAACGTGGTTACGTTGAATAAATTGACTTCAACGTTAAAAAGCGATGATAAATTCTACAAAATGTTACGTACCTAACTGAAAATTTATTCTGAAATGATCCATTATTAATATTTTAATATTTTTTATGCAGTATTTGAAGGAGTAGAAGTTGGGCCAAAACAATTAAATTAGATACGAAAATAAATACCTATATATACAATGTTATCCACTGAAAACTATGAAGAGTATTCATTTAAAATAAATTGTATTTATTCATATAAAGCAATTATAATATTATATTGTCGTGATGTGAAAATTGCGCCAAATGTATTTTTACTTAAACGTAAATATGTCACTTGTTTCCTTTTAGTCTAGTAAATGTACTATTTCTATTATATTAAAGCACGTCTCTGTCATGGTCACAACTGCGAGGAACACAGTAAAGAAAACGTTGCGTTGTTTTTGCTGTCATCAAGATTTTACCGAAAGGCTCATCAACTTAATCTTTTAGATATCTCATCGGCACAACGCTCTTGTCCTTGCTTGTTCACTTTTTATCATGTATTTTTTTTACAAGCGATCTCTATCTAACCATTCAGGAACGCTTTTTAAATTTAGAGAAGTTGGTAGGTAAGTAACTGCCCACTGTGGTGTGTCTAATGTGTCTTCGCGCGATCATTATAGGTCAAACGACATTACGAAAAAAGGGCTTATTATTGACAACTGCCAATAAAATCTTTAAATAAATAATTTAATAATCAACATATTTTTTCTAATATTTAATACTCAATAAAGATTTAATAATTATTCTTGTTATTGAAAATATATAATTTTCAAAAACTGTCCACAATCCAAAAATCCCCAAATCTTGAAATTAAATTAATGTGTAGAAATATTTTATACGAACATTTTGTGTATTATTAACGTAATTAAAAATAATTACTATAAAATTTAATATTTTTGACACACTGGGACAAAAAATCTCTTCGAAACAGTCTTATACTTTAGCAAACATTGTTGGGTGACTCTTTCGGGTGAAGTTTTAGGGGTAAATCAAATTAGTTTGTATTCAGAATATTTAGAATATATTATATAATTATATCTGGATATTCGGCGGTTCGGAGGACTAATAGGTTGCAATATACCTTGATACTTGTGCCAAATGCTTGCCTCAAATTATTATAGTTTTCGCTTTCTATACATCCATATCTAGTAAAATAAATAAGCACATTTGTTAACAAAGTATCATTAAATTATTTATGCTTGAAATATATTGACATCTAATAGAATGCAGAGTAATGTCAAGAAATTTAAATTTAGCAATTAAAAGAATAACTATTCAAAAATATGTACATACTTACTTTTAAGGCAATGAGCATTGAAATGATTGGTATTAAACTTGATTTGTATTTCGTACACAAACACGACTCGGCTAGTTTAGTCAGGTTATAAATTTTTTTGAGGTTTTCTCAAAAAATGTTGATCATTATTGTTTGATATTTTTTGATGTCAGATTGTCAATATCTAAATACTAAATCGGAAATCGTTGGAAAGTATTCAGACAATCCCGGGATTACAGGGTTAAATAAAATAAATGGACTAGAAAATATTGCCAATTGGCAGTACCACTTGTCAACATTCTCATACATCTTCTGCCTGTCTCCCCTCTCTCATAGGTTTACGTGTATGTTCTGCATTACTGTCTTTGTTCTGGTATTTATGACTCAATTAAATTTCTGTGAGCTGCTGCACCAACCTGGCGAAGTCTTTGTAGAGTCTCCCGAAAACAGAACAGATAATAAATATAATACCGATAGACTATGTTCAATATGCCACAAGTTGATGTAGGGTTTTGAATGTGTGAGTGTCCTACGAAAATGAAACACGCATTATGCACGTGCAATAGTGTGTGTAAAACACCAATATTAAATGAGCGTAACTGCATAAGCCGAGAGCAGTTTTCAGTATTCGACGTATAACATATTCTTAACACGTGTTTAAATATATTCCGTATTCTTCCTTACTCGAGATCGGTTGCCTGCTTCTGGTTACCCGTTAGGTATTTCAGCTCCCACTATTTCTGAGTTCCCTGCTCCTGACTTTGCCGATCACGCCATCACTGAACTCATTCATTTGTCAAGCCCCATCCACCCCATCCCTATTATAATTACCCTTAAATCTCTTGGATAACACATATACAATTCACCCGATTTTTCAAATTCATAATTTGATTTTAAACGTGTATGTTTAATATGTATTCAATCTATCTCGCTCTCTCTTACACATTTTCATATGTTTTATCTCATGTGTTACAGATAACGTGAGATGGATAGCACTATGAAGAGAGTCGCCGGAGGAAGCCAGAATTCACCCCGTGTTATCGCGTTTCTCATAGTGATGATTGCAATGAGAATTTATTCAAAATAATAGGTGTTAAGCTTGAGTTGTACTTTAATACTTGCTTGAATGAATGTAGAAAGAATAGTTTATTTGAGGTTATTAAAAATGAGATGATAATCCTTCCGCTATTCAGAATGAAATAATTTTGAAACAATATTAATGCGTGGAGCTTTCACTCAATTAGCGAGCATTCACAACTTTTCTCTGCTAATTGTTATTTCGGAAAACGGTGGCCGGATTGTATATTATAAAAGGTATGCTAATTTTGCCAAAGTCATCCAGAGAGAGAGTCGTAAACCGGTGGCGAAATTCTTAAACATACCTCGCCATTGTTTCGTGAGGTAATTTGAATTTGTGGTGGCTTTATTGGAGACTAAAAGCCTAAATGTGTTAATATTACTGAGTGCCTTTCATTATCGTAATTAAAAGAAAAGCTTCTTTAAAACACCGCTTGCTGTCGCTTTACTTAAACCAATTTTTATCAGAGCCAAAATGGCGTTTACTCGTAAGCTGTCCTAAAAAGTTAATTTACACGAAAGATTTTAGCGTATCTCTATCTCACTCTCGTCATGGACATTTTAATAAAAGAGCTTACAGCAACACTTTTCTACAGATCCGCCCCAAGGAACTCGGCCGCCCCTGTGAGAAATTTCAAACGGAACGAAAGATCAAATTTAAAAATTAAATTTGTGCGCGGAGATGATATTCATCTTCATCAAAATGTATCAATCAACTGCTAAATGACGGCCTTTCCGATCAAATTTTCTTTATTTCGGTTCTGTGCATGTTACTGTGTAAAACTTAACTACTTTTTCGAATCAGCGGCTTTTAAGTTTGATTTTCCGATGTCTTCTATTTCTTAGGCGATTAGATTTATCCAGCGATTATTTTTCTATGAGCCATGTATTCTGCTTATTTTCCTCATAGAATAAACAATTTTTTTTCATCACATACCCCTCTGTATGTGCCCTTATCCAGTATACATTCTGTGTTACTTTAAATTACAGGAATTTTTTATATGAAGGTTTATGTGTCGTAGGTATATATAATGATTACGAAAAGTATACTCTGGGTGAAAACAGATTTGTGTTTGAGATTATTCAGCCTATATTAGTACATATATCTGTATATATCCTAGAGCTAAAACTGTTATGTAATACTTCAAAATAAAATTGTGACTGCAATCTAAAATAATCACATTGGTTAGGTATGTTAAGTATCGAAAATTAACTCAATTGCTACACCTACTCGTATATGACAACTATTATTTTAATTGAGGAATATAGTCATATCTACTATTTTTTTCAAAAAGACTAAGCAAAAACGGTTATTTTATATTTAGTTATTGTTAATATTGGTCAACGTAAAATACGGAGGACGGACATTTAAAATTTGAAGATTCAATAGCCAATATATAATTTAAAAAAGATGATCTATCTGGCCGCTCTCTAAGTTCAGCCGCTTTCATCTAATGCACATTTTACACATATGGAGTTTGCGGGTCTGGTTAAATATTCAAGATAATATATTTTCGATTTAAAAATAATATTGACCCGCTAGCAAGCTACCATTATTTTATTCCAACGGAACTTTCTTTATCATAAAGAGCTTTGACATAGTATGTGAGATATAAACAGTTGAGATATCACATTTCGTGTGAATATTTAAGTGTGCTTCGAGATTTAGTTAAGCTCGTTTAGTCACTCTGATCCAAAATCATTCGTTCGATAAGGAGCGAAGGAGACGGAAAGTTACGGTAAGGTGAAAATCCGACTTAAGTAGGCACGTGTTGGATGGAAAACGGTAACAGAAGTTTCGATTCATTCTATTGTGATCTCTAATGTTATGATTCAATTTGTTGTGAGACATTTTTTTCCTTTCTATATACCCTGCGAGATTAGTATTTATTATAAGTACATACATGTTTAATAATTCAATTGCCCGGGGTGGATTTCAGCCTTTATCGGTCGTCGACCCCTGTTGGTAACAATATCTTTTGGTGAACCTCACAACAAACCATTTCTCGAACACTCCCCCGGGCAGATGGGTTTGCGTCTAAAACTTTCTGGGCTGTTCGGTCCAAGTTCACTCGTTGGACATAACTACTAACGAATCAATTATAAACAATATTATTTATTAATGTGAAAAATTTCATTTTAAATATCACTATGTTCTTACATTATTAATTATAACACGTGAATTTGAATTAAAGTTTCTGTAGTAGACATTGCCTTTGATGATAAGATGTATGCAGACATGTGACGACATTGCATACCTTCAAAATTAAAGATTCTCTTAATTAAATTATTGTGAATAAATAATATTATACACTGTAGACGTCTGAAATTATATATTAACCAATTGTATCGCTAGTAGCGTATTGACACAGATTTTACCAATATCACCCAAGGAGTCCAAGTACATAGAGGACTAAGATAAATTATATGAAATGTTTTCTAATCAGTTGAGAAGATTATGTTTTCAAAAATACATTATTGTTACGCAAATACATATTGATGTGTTTTAGGTTTATTAGTATTTTTAGTATATTAATATTTCCGTTTAATCAGATTAGATTATTTTAGGAGACAGGGGAGAAAATTCATTAGAGTTTTCAAAATAAGTACGCTGCCATGAAAATAGCAACACATTCAAACGCCCGTGTACTTTAAGCTAATGTTTAAAATAAAATTAAATGAAAATAATAATGATACTGTATTTTGTCTACATTCTGGTTAAATGAGACAAATTGTAAAATTTATTGTTATTTAAGAATTTACACTTTGCCACCCGTGAATAGGTATATGTTAATGGGAAAACTGCACCGAACTAATTAATTATCTATATAACCTCAGAGAATCTCAACCTGGCTTGCCTGTTCTTCAAGCCAACCGGATTCCGGCGTCATAGAAGGCAGCTAAATACTACCTATAGAGTGTATACGGCGGAGCTACGGGATGCTGGTTTGACCTGGAACGAAGCAAGAAGACTGGCGAGCGACAGGGATTCTTGGAGGCGCCGCGTTGGTGTCCATATGCTCCAATTAAGGGACGGATATGGCCGAAGGAGAAGAATTATTACAATTTTATATAATGTTTTAGATTATTGTTAATTACATACAATACTATACGGTTTTAGTATTTGACATTTTTTTAGAATTTATTCAAATTGACCTATTGCAAAGATAAAATGATTTACATATTTCTTCTTTATTATGTATGCTGAACTAAAAATATTACGGAGCGTTCAAACTTTTCAGATGTGGTTATATAGATGTATATTCAAAATTCATTGGACTGATAGAATGATTATTTATATTAATTTATATATACAAGGACAGAGATGTTCTTCGTGAATAAAATTATATAACTGCGGTACAATTTGTCATATTATGAGAAGAAAAATAAAGCATTCCCCTGTATATTGCCAGAGAAAAACTCCGCGTATTGTGACTTAAAAAGCTACATGTTTGATACGGATGTCCACCGAACTATTCCGAGTAGCATTCAGTAATAATAAGATCACTCCGATGGTGAGCGATCTTCGATATGGTATAATAGCACAGTATAATTATTAGGAATTGTGAAAATCTCTTGTTTTAAATTTAGAACATTATTCAAGTGTGTATAAACATTGCACAACTAAAGCTTGTTTATCTTTGAGCTTTTGAGTTTTTTTTTATGAAAGGAAATAATCTTGATAGTACAGACATTGTAAGAAAGCTTACAATGCACAATATGTAACGAACTTGCATCGTGGTAGGTAGGAAGCGAGTAACTCTGCTTTATTACAAAGGCGTGGAAGATTTTTTAGACAAACCTCTCAAATAAAAAAAAGTAATCATTTTTTGAATCTACATAGTCTAATAATATATTTTTCTAAAGACTTGTAGCATTAAATGGATATACAGACGTAACGTTGATACTTTTGATATGTGGCGTTGGATGCGTACGTATTCTATGAATGGCAAAATGGACCAATGTATCCGTTACTAAAGAAATAAATGTGCAAGGTGCGCTCCTAATATGTCTCCAGAGAGTTCTGCAATTACGAGAGAAAATAATAATTCAAAAATGCATATCGTAAGCGAAAACATCTATCATCAACACGAAAAAGGAGGAATATTTTGAATCAAAATAAGTTTGTAAGTAAATTTGTCTGAACGAGAAATATTGTTTGCTAGACTGTTGTAATTCAACTATGTGGACGGTGGTATATAGAGAGAATTGGTCGGCCATAACTATGAGTCACGACCATGGCCCCCACATTCTGAAGCGGGCCCCCAGGCTAGGATTTTGGCGGCCTCGAAATGGTGTACGCGGTAAAATTAATGTGTATATTTAGTGTTTATTTTTAACATTTTAATAGATCCGTTTGAACTATGGAGTTGTCGATACACAAATAAATATTGTATCGTACAATCACATAATTTTGAAGATTTTTTATTTTTTTTACTATTAGAGAGAAATTATTGTGATGTGTGTTTATATCACTTATCTGGTCCACGCCAGGCCCTTCCTGAACCCGGGTCCCCAGGCTAGAGCCCTGTCAACCCCCCTCCATTGTGGGGGCCGTGGTCACGACCATCATCAGTGAGGGACACAAACAAAAATACACGATTCGACTTAATATGCAATTATAATTTTATTGAACAGCCTGTCACCGTTCATGGAAAAACTGTTTGAATTTATTATTAAGTATAAAACTATATTATGATGTTTCACTATAGATATTAAAGCCTTCATATCGATTATATATTACACATATTGTGTCGTATATGGAATAATCTAATGAGAATCGCAGATGCAAACAAATGCACAGGTAAACATGCGTATCTTTATGGACAGGACTATTATGTAAGCGTATCATGTATTGTACATATATTTTATGAAGAGTAATATAATATGTTTCACTGCCTTTCATATTTAAATAAAATATTATATGAGAGAAACAAGTGCAGTTTGAATAATTATATTTTTTCCGACCATGTCCAAACCTAATAAGATCATATTTTGGACCTCCACAGAGTGGAGGGGTTTGTATAACAGATTTTATTTTTGAGAGAAATGGATGTCAGCCACTTGCTCAACCTATTAGGTCCATACTCTGACTCATACACAAATTGAAAAACAATATGTGTACTTGTCAGACCCAAGATTCGAACCAGGGATCCACGACGCTTGGCGAATTTCTAATTCATGTATCACAGGTTTGTATTCTAAAGTATTGTAAAGTTATATTACGTTTGTATGTAATCGTGTATGCCGTTACTATAATTTCCAGTTTTAAATAATAAATCTTATAATGCCACCTATTGCCATACAAGATATTAATGACCAAATAATAAATACTAAATACGACAGATGTCGGTATGCAACAAATGCCATAGTAAAGTCGTTGCAAACCGGAAGATTTTAATTTTAACGGCGTCTTTACACTAAATCTTCATGTGGTACGGGTTTCTGTTACAAAAACATAATAATATGCTCCATCAATTTCAAATTATTAGTATACCTAAAAAATACTCCTACAATAATGAAAGCACTCTCTCAACATATAAATGTAATGATAGACAATAAAAGATTATACCATCCACATTTTGAGATACTTAAGTATATAAATATCTAATTATTTTAGTTCATTAAAAACGTTTACTTAACTTTAAATCCTTTCTATTGATATCAAAAGCATCAAGTTCCTAAAAATAATAAGAATAAAAAACAGTAAAATCTACGCTGTAGATTTCTATGATCAATGATCAATTGGCAATTGAATCCTATTAAGTCTTTTTTATATTGTACTGGTAAGCCACTGGTTTATCAAACCAATGAGAAAATCAAGAATGCAGTACTTTTATGTAAACGCGAAGCTTGCATCAAGAATTAATTTAATTGGCTGCAATAAAGACAGAGGAATGTCTTAGATGAAAATATACGAGAGGAAGCTACTCGGAGTGAACGGATTCGCAAATTGCCACTTGAAGATTTTCACTCTGGAAGATGGCGAGCGGAGGAAAGCTCCGTTATTGTATACAGAGCTTCTGCTAAATCCAGTCTCTTTGATTGGAGTGACGGAGTAACTGGAATAGGTCGGGCAAATAAGTTCCAAATGAATATAAGGCACTAAATCTAAATAATTTTTTTTATTCTAGTTGATTTATTTTTATACAGTCAATTTACGTTTTTTTAAAAGGCTTCAAAGTTCAATAATAAAAATAGTTATTTATCGTTTGAAAAATTTCACAACTTTTGGAATGAAATTATCAATTGAGAGTAATCGAAAAACCCGATTTCATATTTGAAAATAAAATCTGAAGAACATGATGCACCAACAATTATTTATTTATTTAAATTTATTTAAAAGACCAATAGCAAAATACGTACAATTAAAATATAGTATGTGCACTCAAAATACAACAGTCAATAAATAGTTAACATTATTGGAAGTATACTAAGGTCAAATTACAGTAAGAACAAATTATACAAATGTTTTCAAAAAAACCACTACAAATCTGTTATCGATTAATCTAAAAGAAATTTTGCTAGGTACGGTTTCAGCCGCAAAACAATTTAATTATTGTAAACATATACCAATAATAACCACATCACATATTAATAAGATATCATTATACAAACGGAATGTTTTATTGCTTACAATATCGATATGATATCTGTAGCTGTCAGTATATTATTGATAAAATATCTATTTTTAATGTATCAAATTATTCGATTGCAATAATAAATTCCCAGCGACTCATATGCCGGTAAACAACTTATTATCTGTGTCAGCAGATTGATTGGCGATATTAAATACGGTATCGCAATGGAAAATTAGTCTAATATCCATTCCCATAGTATCATATTATATTATAACTGTAATAATAAATAAAAATCACAGCTACTCGTATTTAAACAGCTGACTCGTTCAATATAATTATGTTCTAGAATATAATGTTAAGGTATTACTTTCGACTGTATAAATTACGAATAATGATTTATCAAAATGTCACTCGAATATTCGTTTCCAGGCTGTTACCACCAGGGTCTCCATATCCCTTCGCGCAACATCTGATTGTACCGAGATGTGGACCTCGGATCCGTACCTATCATAAGTTTAGTATTGTAACATAGCTGCTGTAACATACTATTGTACCAACCGTTACGCCCAATAAAACTCGCTCCTGCATACATCTTCGACTTCTTCATCATCATACTCAATACCATAACCCACACATCGAACACCACATATCAGAAAAAGTAAATCGATTGCCGAAACTTTCAGTGCGATAGCATCACTGAAAAAAGTTTTATATTTTCATTCAATATGTTTAGCATAACATAATAGCAATAGAATATAAAAATTACTTACTGCATTAACACCTGTGCACTGTTTCGTGTTTTTAGATAAAAAGCCGTCGGCAACTATTATAAATTCGATATAATATATATACATACATAGCCCAAGTAAAGTGCTGTAATAAAAACGAGTACTTATATTTTCTTTAACATTTTCAGTAGATGCTTAGAAATGACTATGTACTTTGATATAAAAAGCTTTTACCTAAGAAAAGTAATATAGTTTGAGACGTATTTCGATTAACTAGGTCCAATAAGTTGTGTGTAAGGGAGGTACTGGCCGCGTCGTTCCCGCGTTATAATAAAGGAAACTTTATGATGACCTTTGATATACTTTGAAGGACAAAGTAACCTTCACAGATGGGATAAAACTTACAAGTTTAGTAAGATTGTCTGTTTCTCTATCAATATTGGACATTATTGTTTACATATGGACACAATGGAACAGACACGTTAGTGGGAGAAGCAGATGTCTTTGTTCGTTTCTCATTAATAATTGTATCTATTATAACATTGGTGTGGTAGGGTGATAATTTAATAAATAAAAAGCTGGGTAGATGAAGGATGTACATGCTAAACTATAGTTTTGAGAACAATCCGTGTCGATAAGTTTATATTTTGGGCACTGGGTGCATCTGTAGTCGTGAAAGCGACATGATTATTGGAAACATTGATAAAGAAGAAATTGAGAATTTTAAAATCGCTATCAAAGTTTAACAAAACACCCTTTTTGTTTTATACCAATAATCTTAACTTATTAAATACATATTATTATAAAAAAATAAAAGAATGTAAAGCCAGCTACACACAGTTATGTATATGTATGTATGAAATGAAGTTGTGTAGAAAACGTGTGATGCTGATTTATCTTTTACTAGGGTGTCTCATTTGATAAACGTATAAGTATATAAATAAAATAGTAATAAAAATCGGTATGTGTACTTATGTACGCGCGTTAGTAGTTATACTTCTTTATCGTAACAAAACAAAAACAAAATTTGTGATAACCTAGATTCTTCGACTAGCTCTTAATTATCTTGTTAAATTACACACTAAAGAAAAAAGACCGCTTATTGGAACGCCGTTGGTTTATTTCTATACACTTTAACTTATATTACTAAATTATATAATTATTTATCGTTGTTTTTATTTTTAAAGTAACAACCGCCACTATGACGTTTAATAGTTTGTTTACGTAAGGAATTGGAAATGGCCGACAATAATAAATTCGCTGCCTAGGCAACGGAACAATTCTAAACTATAATATTATACTGTATAATCGTCACGATTGGAGTATCATACTGTGGCGTAACAATCGGTCGTTCGAATCCAATCGAGTGCGTTTATTTTTGTGTGAAAAAATAAATTATGTGTAACATGTCACACGCCAAAAATACACTCTGATCTCATTTTCCAAACGCGCCTAAAGAAGTATAACTTCAAAAATAGAAGATATATACAGAAGGCACTATAAAAAATATGCTGAGATTCAGATACATTATTTACAAAGTAATGCGGAACGTAAAGTTTAAATGTAAATTATTAGTAAATGAGTAAGTTATAGTAAAGTAAATGATAAGGGCAAGTTAATTTGCCCATTGGAACTATTTGATAAATTTGAATGAGGTGAAACAGCCACTGGGTCTAATGAATTATACAGTTCATTTGTTATTTTGTTAACAAGTTTTGTGCATACAGTACTATTTAAAAATGTGTTAATGTGTTACTGTATACTTGCACTTTAAAATACTGCTTTCAAAATACTTAATATGAGTCATCTTTGCGCACCTAATTAAAACTTAACACAACCTACACTTACCTAGAAATAAACAGATATTTTTTGGTTTGTTTGTAGGTTTCAAATAAACTTTTTTAGTTATGTAATTTCATAGTGACATTATGCGATCAACTGTATTTTTACAGCGATTAAAATGCGACGTACTATTTAACAACAGTGGTGATTGTTTATCCTTCTTTGAATATAATAGATTTATTACTATATGAGCAGGTATATTATATTATTGAGCATGATATTAATTACTGTTTTTATTAACGAGGTTTCATGCGTTATTGATGTTTATATAAGGCTTGGAAGAGGGTACAGTATCAACACAAATACGGCAATATATCTAATAAAATTGCAAGATAATTTTTAATAAACCATTTCTTATATTCAACGAATAATTCACAAGATTTTAAAATGTAACATTCCATATATTGAACATGCATAACTTGAAAACACCTCAGATACAAAATACCTACTAGAATAAATCACATTTGAAAAAAAATACGATGCTCGACGGGATTTGAACCCGTGTATCCCCTGGTGTCGCGCCAATATGTTTTAACCAATTAAGCTATGAGCCTCATACCTGATTGAGATTATTTAAAGTAGTAGGTAATGCATGAAATGCTTATCAAATTGGTTTATTGTTGTTTTTATTTAATAAAACGCATTTTTTTTTGTAGTACTTATTCCACTTTTAATCAATAGATTAGGACCGGTTTCGTCCGCCTCAGTGGGATATTTTGAAATAATGAGTGGAATAAGTACTACAAAACAATTGCGTTTTATTAAATAAAAACAACAATACAATGCAGTTCCACCATGAATTGACAGTTAACAAAATAAAAGAAAAAAAATGGTTTATTATATTATATATTATACTATCGGTTTTTGTGTTTTAAAGCAATGAATATTAATTAAGTAATTTAAGTAATTGGGTGTTTTCAAGTTATGTATGTGCAAGACAATTTATTTTAAATTGACTAAGGTATGGTTTAAGGAACGAACCGATTAGATTCAGTAAGTTGCTGTTTGCGATTTTCCGTATTAAGGAAATATATCAGTTACACCAGCATACCGATTTGCAACAATTGCGCCGAGAAATTTCCTTTTCACTTTTCTTTGATACAAAATGGAAAGTTTGTTCTTTATATTATTTCCAAAGGTTATTCAACCTGAATAATCAATATTCTTTATCTCGAGTATCAAGACCTTTTTCAAAAAGTTTTTTTTTATAATATCTAGCCAACTACAGAAAAAGTTGGAAAGTTGAATTGGTGGGTACCAGCCTTACAATATTATTTTTTGAGCGAAATTCTTGAAAATATTCTTTGGAAGGATTATCGTTAAAAGACATCTGCCAAAATGTCTATTTATTCAGCCTCTGACTTAGCCGGTGGGCGTAATAAATTATTAGTTTGGATGAAAGTGATGTGACGTGATGAAAGTTTGTCAAGGCCTTAATAAAAAATACATTTATTGATGAATCATGACTCTGGGTGACCTTTATCACGTAAAATGCCAATACTGGCCTTATTCTTTAACAACACTAACAAAAAATAATAAATATATTATGTAAACATAAACGTTGTCACGATTACGAAAAAAAAACAATTTTATATGTACCTACATAAATACTATAGGTACTTCAATATAATAGAGTTTGCTAAAAACCTCAAATGGAAATGGGCTGTACACATAGCTCGAAGAAGTGATAATCGTTGGACAAATTTAGTCATCCTGTGGTACCCAAGATGTGCAAAACATCCGCAAGGTAGACCTAGAGATCGCTGCATCGATGAAATGATTAAGTTCTGCGGAAGTACGTGGCAACGCAACGCACATGACCAAGATGGGTAGATTTAGCTTGGAGAGGCCTTCATCCAGCAGTGAATAGACTCAGGCTGATGATGATGATGACTATATATGGGAAAGATTAGGTATATCATAAGTCTACTAACCCACGCACGTTCTTGACGATTTCGCTCGATCGAACATGTTGACTTGGAACCATGCTCGTCGTTGCGTCCACGCGTTCGAGCAGCTCGACACAAGACGCTTAGTCAAGGCACACGCGTTGAGTCATGCTCAAGCAAATTTCTGTCGAGCATCGAGCAAGAATTACGGACCTTGAATCTTTTCGCATCGAGCCGTTGCGCGCGATATCGAACAAAAAAGCATCGAGCGAGATGGTACACACATTGAGACATGTTCGAATGAGCGTAAAACCATTGAGAAAGAACGTGCGTGTGTACTTAGCAATAGTCACAATACATTTTCAGACATTACCTACATTAGAAATTTAACGTCTAAAGCACAGATCGGAAACCTTTACGTCATGGAGGGCGCAATACAAGGTTTGAAAATCGCTATGGGCACAAGCTAAGGTCCAAAATTTTCGGGCCTATGGTTATTAAAGAAGTAATATTATAATTCTCAATTAATTATTATATAATCACTTTTTCGATACAATTATCGTTTATTTCGATATATTTTTAGATTAACTTTTTTATCAAAATAAAAAATAATCAATATTTTTGTCTTTGAAATGGTATAAAACTGTCGAAATGTTTTTTCGAAATGTGAAATTTTAAATCTTAAAATATGTAATATTACAAAAGAATTACTTTCAAATGTCTATAAACACCAAACAAAATTTAGCCTCAGGCGACTTTACAATGTATTTGAAACAAATTTGCAAGTCATTTTTTATAAGAAGATTGTTAAAAAAATTAAAAGGAATTTAGCTTTCAACAAGTAAAATGGCGTCTTTTCTTGCCTCGTCTGAAATATTTTTGACGATGCTGGTGAGGTTGGATTAAATTTCTTCCGAGAAGAAACTGGTGCCCGCAAGCGCTGCGTTGTCGATCTCTGCTGCAAGATTTACGATGACAGAATTTTATAAAAAAATAATATTAAGCAGGTATGGGTATTAATAAAATGGAGGCTATATTAACGGGCATTGGGTCATTACTCTTGATAATATATGAATCCGTACCCATGACCTTAGAGACGGTACTCTACCAACTATGCCAACGTGAGGCCTAGTACACATCGCTGCCTCAGTACACGGGTGCACTATTTGACACCATGCTAGTTTTGACTTATGAATTACAACATATGGAAAATCAGTTTAAGTTTCTTGGCAAGGCTGTAGTATTTTTGTAGACATTCATTCATTTTACCCAAGCCCTCCGCATGAGTCGATTTTAGTGAGTAATGTTTTACCAAGTGCATAGCCAACACGCCAGTGTTGCCATAACATAATTTATCAAAACATCGCTTGTAATATTCGATATCTGGCAACACTATGACACGCACACTGTCACACATATTTTCGAATAACCCAGGAAAGGGCCGCGGAGGAAGCGTGAAGGGGGCGAGGCAAGGCATGAAAAAGTTCGTCATGTTTTGAAGGAGAAACACATGCAATACCTCCATCTATATTTTTCTATAATCTAAGATTTTACCATAATATTTCAGATAAATTTGTATGATATATCAAAGGAGTATACATAATTGTTTTAGTGTAATTCTATACTTTATTACATAAATTGATTTAATTTAAATATAGGAGAAAATTCAAGGTAGTTCTTTATAATTTTGAATACAATTTACATTTATTTAGGATATTTCTACAATAATAAAAATATATACATTTATTAAAAATAACCTTTATAAAAATATCAGATAATTACTCTCTTATTGTATTTTCTCCTAACAAGTTTTTATCAAATAGTGTAGGTACCCTTGTACTGAGGCAGGGGAGGGGCATGCAGTCCAATGAAAAGGTCATTAACAATCGAAAAAAAATATAAGAAATCCAAAAAGTTAAATTCACATACTATGACCGCTGGGTTGCACTGTGTGTAGTTTTTCTTGTTACGTGAGCCATAGAAAATTTAAAGCTATACAAACAATATTCCGCTCAATAATACAATATACCTTAGTATCAATTGAACGAGAAATAAGAGTGCCGAAGATATCAGGCACGTGTACGGTTATTGCTTGAGGAAACACAATATTGGCCCTGAGGGGTCTCTGGAAATTTAATGGAGGTATAAGGAACCGCAATTCAGCAATACATTATTTATGGTTCTGTGTAAATTATTCCGAGGCATTGTTTATTTTCATATATGAGTTTTATACCAACTACTACCAAGTGTTAATAATAAAAAGTAGAGTTTCATATATTTTTTGAACTATTCCCCCCTTTTAAACGTCCTTGACATATCTAGTTTAAAAACTATTTTATAAAACGATATTGTCCTTATATAAGCGGAGAATATAACCACTTAGAATAAATCGAGGGCTTAATGTCAAACAACACTATCTACAAAAGTGCAACTTTACAGGAGAGCCAAAAATCGTTATTTTAGATTCTTGTAACTCAACAAGGGAAATGTTTATTTAAAACCTAATGTTCAAATTTTATAATTTATTGTATATTCTACATTTGTCTTGCTTATGATGATGTTAAAATTTATAGGAATTGTTTAAAAAAATATGAAAACAAGGGTAACTTATGTAGTTAACGTTAAACTTTACTGACGATTTAAGAAGAAATTAGAAAAGATTGACATAACGTTCATTTGACTATTATGCAGCCGGAAATGTAAAATAACGTTATCTAATAAAAAATCCTATTTTGTAGATAACGTTGTTTGACTTTAAGCACTAGAAATGAAGCGACATATACCTGATTGCAGGCTCTTATACAGGCGAATCAAATTACAAATAATAATAATAAAAATAATACATACTGGAGAAAAATCATTTTAATTAGACATTTTCCATTATACCGTATCGCCCTTACATAGATAATAGAGTTATAATGGTGTCCGAGGTCATACCTTGTGTTTATAGAGTTTTTTTCACTTCTTCATTCGAGAGCTCTCGAAATCAAGAATATTTGTTTTTATCAAGAACTCGAGATCGGTTTTTGATTTCATGAGAATTCTGTAGAAAATTATTTAACGAATTCCGTTCACAATGAAAGTCGAGACCCCTTTTTATCTCCTATAGCCAAAATTTTTGTCCCGGGAAATTTGACAAATTCCGTTCAAATCAAAGTCAAAAGATTTTTTTAGCTCTTAAAGCCTTTAGAAAAATCTTACGAAATTATGGTTTCTCAAGAAATGAGAATTATCAAAATATTTAAAAATTTATTTCTCGAGATTTGTGATTGGCTTTTAATTATTATTTCTTGAGAATTCTCGAGATGACATTTCTCGATCACAACCTCTATCTGAGCCTGCACACTATTTGAATTGCCCTGGGGACGCCGTGCATATGCTACACATATGGTTGATTAGCTCTCTTTTTACAGTGACATCTTAACATATTTATAGAATTTATTAACATAGATAAACTTATAATCGACTATCAATCACAGGAAAAATCTATTCAGCTAGTGGTAACCAAGATAATCTGAAAAGTTGGCCTGTACGCCACTGTATTTACGATGTAGTTAAACTATGTGGATGTAGGTATTCCATCTCACTTGGTCCTAAGCGTTACGTAGCCAGATACTGTTAAAGAGCTAAACTATTTAATCGACACAGTTGCCTATAGTTAGGACTAAATTATTTTATACGTTTTTTTACCTATTGTGTACCATTAGATGATTAACTATGTCCAAAGATCGTAACTTTTTCGAACTAGGGTGTTGCACATATATGAATAGGTTAGGTACCTGCATTAAATTAATTAAGAATTAGTCAAACGATTACTTTCTGACTGCCTTTGTACAAGGCATGCTCACTTTTCACTATCTTGAATCTCGTAGGTAACTTCTGCTCTTGAAACATTTTTACCTGCTATCACGAGGGATGGTTTCGAACCCTGGCATCCTAAAGAATTAAAATTTATATGCACCTGTCAATTACCTACGTGGTCACAGCCATAATCTATTCTGGGTAGGAATTGTTTCCTCGAGTCAAGCCGAAAAGCTAAAGTTTAAAGTGTCATATAGCTGGCATGTCTAGAATATAGAAAGTATTTTTAGATGGCCCCATTATATCACTAAGTATTTTTAACGGGATATGCGAAGTTGTTTTCATTCAAAATAAATGTCTAGGGAAAATTAAGCCAATTGCAACACTGACCTAAATGTTGTGGCGCAGGGCTACCACCATTAGTCACTTTTCTTTCCCCGTGAACCAAGATCCCGGGGCTTCCTCTCGAAAGTGCTAAGCCACAGTGATCCAGCTGAGACCTCGTGGCTTAGGTCTGACGCAGCACGGTTAACGATAAGAAATAGCTGGAGCGAGCTTAATGGAAAGCTAAAATGATCCATACGATCTTAGTCATTTTGTGTGGATTTTCCGGAGAAGTTAATTTACCCGTGTTTATTGCTATGGTATGACCAATATGTGGTAACACACTGATGTACATACATGTGATATATTGTGATGGATAAATTAATACAATTTTCTTAATCAGTTACATGTGAAATACCGTGTTGTAAATATTGTAATAATTGTGTTTCATTATTATTGTCAGTTTTTGGTGTAAAGTCATTATATTAAATAATATAAAACATAATTTGTTATATATTTTATTCCACAATATTCAATAATGTCCGGGATCAGTTTCGTCCGGTCGGAATGACATTAGCAATTATTGAAACGTGCATTTTAATTATTCGACAAAAATACATTTTTAAGTCTAAAATACCTGACAAATTATGTAGCTGAGAGATTTGTGTGTTATAAATATAACACATTAACGTGTGGCTCGATAGTTTTGACAGAAAACAATAGACATACTCGGAAGAGCTGCGAGCGATAGAAAGCAGTTCATTATCATTGATGTATCCAGTCTATAATAACAACCTTAACAATAATCATATTAGACTTATCTGATTCCTGCGCACTAGAGAGAATCGCATCTGCGCATATTCAAAGTTAAATTGTTTCACTATCATCATCGTCATCAGCCCAGGGTCAATCCACTGCTAGATGAAGGCCTCCCCTAGCTCTCTCAACCCTTCTCGGTCCATAGTTATTAGCTACTACCATCCACCGAACTTTATGAGGTCGTCTATCCAGCGGGTTTTAGAGCATCCCTGTGAGAGTTAAGTGCTCCTTGGGTACCACTGTGTGACGGCATTTGTCCAGCGGTTGTCTACTCCCAAAGCGACATGTCCAACCCATTACCATTTCATCTGCTTAGCGACCTTTATTACATCAGGTATTCTTGTTTGATTTATTATCCATTGGTTTCATTTGTGATCTTTACGCGTTATACCCAACATGCTCCTTTATATTTCACGTTCCGCTAACATCATTATTAGCGATGGTCAAAGACATAGCTTATAATCAGTATCTTTAGAATTATCTACAAATGTGGTAATCTTGCCCATTTTTTGAATAATAAAATGCCTAATTCTTATCAAATTTGGGATCACAGAGATTATAAATATATTTTTTTATCGTAAATATTTCACTATAATAATGTCAACGTAAATTTTACTAATGATTTTATAAATTTGTTTAAAAATTAATAAAACTAAAACATCTTAAATACCATTGCACATGGATGTACTGAAATATGACTATATTTTAAAACATTAGACCGAGAGGTTTAAGATAATACTATTTTATATTATAATAAAAATACTTTATGCAGTCATCAATATAAAGGATAATAAGGCTTCAAAATTATATAAATAGATTATCTACAACGTTTAAGGAATGTTCAGGCTAATGCTTTAAAAATACCATATAATCTCCATTTTGACCTACGTTGGGCATGTAGGACGTTGACATTACCAATGGCATTTACCGTTTATAATATAATGTGGGAAAAATTACAAAATTAAAAAAATACACTATTTTGAACGTCGAAATCAGGATATGAGCAGACAACGCAGTTCGCGATCGTTATAAAAATTATACGGATAAATTAACATGGGTACATTTATTTAATTAATAAAAATAAATGTTTACCCATTATATAGAATTGTGTAATCGAGTGTATGTATTTAATTTTGTTTGTTCACAATATAATCAATATCATTTAAATTTAATGAATACCTCATAATACTTTATCTCTATTTATTTAATTAGAGTATTTACCTACTCAGATTGATTTATTGATCAATTTATTAATAACAAAATGGCAAAGAATTTGTAGTAATGGAATTTATTTACTTTTTTTGTTTATTAATTATGGTAGATGTTGGTTAAAATGTTTCAATAGCGGCAGATGGCGCCGGACACGATATTGGGGCTTTGCAGGGCGCCGCGACGTCGATAAGGCTTTATGATTTAGTGCCGACCGGAAGTGGCGATCTCATCGAAATGAAAATATTCATTTTACAAAGCGTTCACACAAGACGATAACATACAATGCCATTAAAATTACATTGCGGAAAAAGTTAAGGCGTCTGTCGCATAAGACGTTGTACATTTTAATAAACATCGTTCTAAATTGCTTAACATGGCGTTGATCAATTATTGCTTTCTTTAAGGACTAAGGTGCATGGTTGCTTTATCAGTCCCGTGAAGCATCGCTTCGAGACAAGGAAGTATGGCACTAAAATCATTCTGACTCGTTTATAGCGTCATGGTAGGCGGCCGTGCACAAACCGCGGCTGCATATTACATGGCGGGTGGAGATAGGGCAACCCAAATCATTGGTCATAGTTGCAATTATCATTTTTAATAGGCGATCGTACTTTTGATCAGTTTTATCTCTGAATCATAAACAACTTGTATTTTATCAGTTTGATCATTATTGATGACATGCAATAAATCTATAAAGTTGAATGAAAAATAAACATGTCCAACGGGATTTAAACATGCAATCGATGTTTGCCGTGTATAAGAATCGGAAAAATATATATAAATACATATAAGAGATATGGCTCAAATTAATTGAAAATGCCTAGAATAATATTTATAGAAAATATTGCAGGAAAATGAAAAATGACTACTTGGAAACTTTTGCGACGAGCTATAATCCTTTAATGAAAAATCTTATCTCAAATAAACAATGACGTACACTTCCGTTGTTATAATGTCCCACTTAAGTCGAGCGCCACGAGACATATTATTTATAAAGTTGCGGACGTCATCGACAGAAGGCATTTATCATAAAAGGAAAGTCGCACATTTTCACTGACACTTTTCGCTGCTTCATTCAAAGCCTCCGAGAAAAGCTATCTCAACTCTTCTCCGCCACTTTGGGAAAATTTCCCCACTTCAAGTACAGATGAACACTTTAAAATGTACACTAAAAGTATTGAGTGCTGCCTTTTAATGTAAATACGTCATCGTGGGGTGACTATTTCTTTTCATTATACTTATTATTTGTCACTGATTTGCCCAATAGTAGTTTTGAAAAGTTTTAGTTATATATTTTTTTTCATACTTAGTAGTATTACATAACGGTAGTATATTATCGGTACTAAATGATTATTTAACGTTTGAAATATTTGAAATCTATGGATTCTATTGGAAAATTATTTTATGGGTAGGTATATATGAAGATGACAATGTATGGTGATAAAGTACATGAAACATTCGTCCTCAACTCATGGATAGCGTGATTTCTATGGGGTCAATTAACTTATATTAACATTTAAGTGTATGTATGTAGTTGCGTAACGTGTAGTATAATAATATATTCTTCGAGTTTTGATTATCATAGTCTATAGCAAGGTTTCCCAAACTTTTACTGCAATGGAACACTTCGCAAACCCGGACATTTTAACATTTAAGTTATTTTTTAGATTGATTCCTACTAGTTGAAATTAAAAATAAAATGTTATTAAAACACATAATTTATTTAGTAATTACATATTTTTAAATATACAACTATAATATAATATAAACATAAAAATATGAATAAATAAAGCACTTAGGTAATGACTTTGATAATTTTGAGTCCTTTAATTGCATATCTTCTTGATATCAGGCACAATATTGGTAAGTTGCATTTTAATATCTGGTGTGGCGTCGAGCCTGTTCCTGCACTTTGACTCCGTTGCAGCATAAATAGAAAATCCCGCTAAGGATAAATAGGTAGTAGAAAACGGAAGTAAAAAAATCATGGCTCCCACGTTGTGAAGCGGGCCCACAGGCAAGGATCTTTGGCGGGCCTCCCACCTATCTCTAATGTTAAAGGCAGTGTGACACATCATATTAGCATTTTTCACATTTTGTTACAGCTCAAATTAATAACCCTTATTCAGTGTATTATTAACTATTTTTTTCTATTTTTAATGCATCTACTTTCATCACGGAGTTGTCGACGCAATAATCAAAAATTACATCGTTCAATTATATAATTTAAAATTAACAAATGTTAATAGTCATGAAGTATAATAGCGCCGCAGGCGACTTTTTTAAAAAACTAGAGTCACTAATTAAATCAATAAAATTTTCATAGTCACTAACTAGCGCTTAAGCTTACTGGTTTAGCTGTCACGGAAAATGGATTCCGAACCCAGGAATCGTCCTTACTAGTTTTCAGAAAATATTGCAAAAATGTATAAAACTTTTCCAAATTGTCGCGGAACACCTATTAGGTTCGGCGGAACATAGTTTGGGAAACACTGGTCTATAGGATTCCGCGGAATACCATTTGGAAAACGTTGGTGTAGAACACCATTAACATTGCCAGTGGACTCGTATCAGGATATGGGGGCAACGCATATATGATACTCTACCTATATTGTAAAAAAGGGGAGTTTATAATATTTAATATGCACTTTCAGATTGAAATTTACTGGTCTTGGTATTCAATGTGCTTATATATACGGAGATAAGATTGTGACAGTAGAGAAGGTTTTTTCAATGTTATTTTGGGTTCCGCTTTAAAATACTAACAGCTGAAAGACGGGAGGTTGGAATTAACAAAACTATCAAAAAATGTCTCCGTCGACGACCGAGTAACAAGATAAAAATTCATTTATTCCGCCGGAAAATCTTCAGCGCTTTTCACTCGCGCATTAAAAATAGTAACAAAAAAATGTCTTAAATCTTCCCATCTGAGTACAAAGCTAAAGCTGTGAGGGTAAGAAGAAACACTTTACTTAAATAAATTATTCAACTACAGAAAGAGTTAGGTTTTCGGTGGACTCGTAAAACAGCTCCCATCGTAATTACTGCTAGTAAAATTTAGAGATTATTAAATGTAGCACTTAGTTAAACGGGTTTTTTTCTCTTTACACGGTTCATTGACTCAATCTGGCTTGCTATTTATTTATTGTTCGTCACAATATCATTTTCGATTCATGTCTTCTTCCTCGACCATATCCGCCCTTAGTTGAAGAATCCCTGTCGATCGCCGGTCTTCTTGCATCATTCCAGGTCAAACCAGTATCCCGTAGCTTTGCCGTATACACATAAATAGTGTTTAACCTTCCAGAACGCTAGAATTCGGCTGGCTTGAAGAACAGGCAAGTCAAGTTGAAGTTCTCTTCTGGCATCCGCAGCACATGGCCGAGCCAGGTCCAACGTCACCTCTTCACTCTCAGCGTGATGAGAGGCTGCTTGATGCGTTTACTTATCTCCTCGTTACTCCTAAAGTCATACCACCACAAACCCAGTATCCATCGCAAAAATCTGTTTTCGAAGCTCAGTATACGGTTGCTCTGAGCCTTCATAAGGTGCCATGATTCGCTACCGTAAAGCAGCATGCAAGCGTCGAATAGGCGGCATTTTTTACCGTATTGAGTTGATTGTTGCTCCAGCCATTTCCATTCAGATAACGAAATCACTCTCTGCAAAATGTCATCTAACATTCATGTATTGTGCGAAATTATTCAAAATAAATTTCAATTCCATTGTAATAATTATATTAATTAATTGCCATATACGAAGATTGTCAGGATAAGGAAAAATCCTTACAAATAGACCAAATCAAGAATGACATAGGCTTTTTACTGACATAGGTCCTGCAAGCCACTGAATGCCAAGAAAGATAGAGTCAAGCCATGTGAGGCTGTCTGATGGCCAAAGCATCTGGGTCATAATCGTCAGTCATGAGGTAAATGTCAAAATTATTGATAAATGGGTGGCAGAAACCCAGTACGATAAGCAAACCACTACCCACTAAAATACAAATAATATTATATTAAGTTTAATTTAATACTGCATAAGTATAAAAAGTATTAAAAAATGGACGGTAGATAGTCGCCCGGCAAGTGAAAATGAATCGTACTGCATTCAAGATTTTTTAAAGATGTTTCTAACATGTAGTTTCTGAGGCATTTCCAAGTTATTTAGTAATTATTTTAATATATGTACCTACCTATTTAAGTTATATTCTGTTAGGCCCACAATATGTTCTGCTTAACATAAAAAATGATAAAATATCTTACACTTGATATGAATGACCCAATTTTTCTCTTACTTTCTAGTAACAAACTTTGCCGTAAATTGAACCGTTTGATTTCATATGGCATTATGTTAGAAAATGTGTGTATTTTAAATTTGTATATTTTCTCGCATTGTAAGGATATTCTGTATTCATAGCAGCGTAGAGAAAATATTATTTGTAGAAGTAAGTAGGCGACTACCTCTACACTATACCGATAAGGCGATGTGATAGTACCTACATTGAAAATTGACAGATATGAAAAGAGGCATCTGAAAAAATGGTCCGGAAATGAAATAAATCTATGAAAATGTCAAAAATAAATAAAACCTTTTCGAAATCACGATACACGTTCTCTGTGGATGTTTTCATATTATTTGTGTATATTTAAACGATACTTTAAACAGAAAAATCAACAAAAAATATGCTCATAGCGTAAAAATACGTTTTTTTGAAAACATGAAAATTTAAATTCTTTGTGGATATGATACCATATATTTTTCATGGTATGTACGTATCAATTTTGTTTCAATATTGTGTTATTCTAGTTTCATATAAAGTTAGTGTTTTATTATTGTCTTTATACACCGAATTCGATATAAAATTTATTAATAATCTTTCACCACTAATATGGTGAAAGGTTCATTAAAATATACGAATAATTATGGTGGTTGTGTAGTAACGTTCGTTTTTGGTGTTAAGACTACAATAAAACACTACTATAATAAAACACAATATATAATACAAATTCTATAAAATGGAACAGGATTCATTTGCCTTTACAGAGATTTTCCATCCGATCGATTAGGGGTTGGGCCGCTTCCATAATTAATTATTGCATAGTCTAAATTTAGTTTAAATGTAGTATGACTGATCTAGTCTATAAAGATAATGAATAGGTTGATTGATTTAGAGAACAGAAATATTATTGTGAGGCAAAAATGTATTCTGAAAAAAATAGCATTTTTGACGGAATGAATGAGACGATATGGTGTCATCAATTAGACAAAGCTGACGTCCATCTAACCGACGCCAGCTATCGATAATTTTTAAAAAATATTCAAGTTTCCTGTTTTTTTTGTTATGTACCTTATGTATATCTATGTACTTACCTTAGACGGACAAATATATGCACAGCTACTAAAGATGTGGGGAACAAATGTTTTTTTAGCGCCGCTGGCGAAAACAAATCTAATTTATACGAAATATGCTGTCAATAATAATATTATTATTTCTTTCCTTTATCTGCCGCATATAAGCAGTGTATGGTATTTCTACCCCAGTACGACGTCACTGTTTTGTACTTATAAATAATGTATTATTCACGATTGTTTAATTATATCGATTAGTTATGTCATAAAATATCCACAGACATCGAAGATGTCAGAGGGATAATCCTGAAATAATATACCCAAATCGTATACATAATGGCATAAAACTCTCATTATCCAGAATTTATGGTATAAGTAATAAAATCACCTAAAAACTTTATAACAAAACATCTCATTACATATTGTTTGTAATAATAACTGTGAACGATATGTCAAGTTTCTTAACTTTATTTAAAAAAATGTAAATTAATGTACCTAATGATTTTCATAATTTTCCAAACTGGAGCGCCATTTTTAATTTTTCCACGAGACTGACGAGGATTTGACGAACCAGAGTAAAATGATACTATAGATGAATGAAATGCATGAAGAAATTTACGTATGTTAAAACATGAAACAGAAAGCAGGCAAGTAAGTCTAATATAACGTATACAAATATAAAACGAGGTTTATGGTTGTCACAAAGACTCGTGTTGATTGTGTGGTTTCACATTGAAATATTACGCTGTGTTTGACGGCGGCTTCCAATCCAAGGAATTAACCCAGACTCGTTGTATTATTCTTGAAGCATTTTATTGTATTTTAATTTACAAGTAAGTAGCATCATAATATTCAATTACGGTAAAAGTAGGTTTTCATTATTCCAAGGAAACGACTTAATCTCCTTATTGTAGATATTTAGTTTGTATATGAGTATCTACTCATTGAGGGCAAGTTTGTTATTGGCACACTGACGGTTAATGTTGTTGTTAGTGTCATTGGATACTTCAATAGGACTCACCCTAAGTGCAGTACGAATTGGTTTAGTCAACATCAAAATGAAAACAAACTGTTTCGTAACATTAAGGTTGTTTCGCAGATATCAATTCCACTGAGATTACACCAGTGGCGTGGATTATATTTCACGAAATATTCTTGTTAACATTGTAGAATATTAACGGTTGTGATAATGAATACGAATTAATATTCTATCTGAATAATCTAAGAACGATCCAACACTATTGAAATAAAAAGATTTTATGTAATATTATGATGAATTTATTTCCAATTGATAAACAGACAATTCAATGTTTATGGTAAATGGTTAACTTCTGGGCTATTTCCTTATTTTATTATAAAATAAGAACGATACGCTTATTTATTTTTATTAGATAATGAATCTTTGATTGTATTACGTATAAGCAAAATAAAATTGGACAATTCAGAATTTATTTGTAAAATTAAAATTAGTTTCTTTCTATACATTTAAATAGACGCAAGTGAGATTGTAAAATTTTGACCATTATAATATATGGATATATATTTTTGAAATTAGAAGCCTCACACATTAAATTTATTGAAAACGCGGTATATATTTATTTATAGATTCAGCGACGTTTAAACGAAAATGTGATATTCGGCATTTTTTCCAAACTCAGGAAGTATTTGCTTCGTCAGATATTTTGAAAGTTGAGGTTTGTATTTTTTTCTCGCTTGGTCACGTGTTACGGACGCTTAAAAAATGTTTGAAAAAACAAGAAATTTGTGGAACCCAAAGTCATCATACAATATAAAAAAAATATATGTCTATCATTTCAACGTTAAAACATTTTTTGTGAAATATTAATTTTGAGCCACATACTTGTGTGCAATATCTATTGAACAAATTATACAATGTCTAAATTTATTTTGAATTTACAATAAAATCAATAAATAAATTAAATTTTATCTATTTAATAAGTTTGAACTTATGACAGTTAAATATAATACCACTTTAATTTGCTAAAAATGGCTACATTGAAAATCGGCAACTGTGTTTTTACTCTCTTTGAAAAATATTCGATATTAAGGTGTGTAGAGTTCTGGTATAGCTTCCCAAATAAAATATTATATTTTAACTACAATATTATATATTTAAATTGTATCACACAGTTACTATATATTCTAATATTTAACTTTTATTTTATTCCTTTAAAAACGATTTGAGATTACAATAATACTCGCAAAATACTGCTGAAAACTGAAAAGCACAAATTTTTTTAGGTCCATCATTTGTTTGCATGAAAAATTAGTTATCTTTTTAACAAAATGATAGTGGAAAAAAATGAAAAGCCTTGCGGACAATTAAAATTTTGGTCTTAAAATGTATTAAGTTCAAGACAGTTGTTTTTATAGGAAAAGAAAACTTTTGTAAGATTAATGAACTGTGAAAAGACTCGGAAAATAATAAGTATAATGCCAGGCACGGAAAATAATTTTCCACGGCAGTGAATCTCAAAAACTTCACTACGAATTTGTTGTCTATTGTTATTGAAAATTTTATTTTCGGAACGATGGGACCAGTCTGCTTATCTATGGAAATAATTTGAAACGTCTAGACTGCAGGTTGTCGAAGTTTTTGTATGGTTTATTTATTTAGGACGTAGGTCGTAGACACCGTCACAACAATCTATTTATTTATTCCATTGGCAAATAAAAATATTCATTTCACTTAACCGCCCAGCTTCGGTTAACTGATGAAAAAAGATTTATCCAACGCTCCAATATAACTTTGATTAAATTTCACCTCGAGGGTGAACTTGCGTGAAAATAAACTCTGGAGTGAATTTGTGTATAAGATTTAAAGCTTTACTATCGTTTAAGGTAGTCTCACACGAATCAACAAGACAAGTCTATTACAAACATTCGCCGATGTTGCTCGTACACAGGGCAGTATTAAGACTTTGTAATATTCTGAGCTATAATAAACATACTGTGAACCCTCCATAAATATTTTTCAAAACAACAATTACTAATGAATACTTAAAATTAAAATAATTGATTTCCGTAATTACTGGGAAAATAACACTAAATCAAAAGCAATTAATGGTGAGAGTACTACAATATCTTTCACATAGATGTAATTATCTTTTCTTAAAAAAATTATTTCCTTTTTAAATTGTCAAAATAGAATAAATTTCGAAGTTCATTAAAAATAAAGAATAATTAGGTAAATTAAAATTTCTAACGTGTGTTATGGATAATCATTTTTTTTATTCAATCAAATATGACAAACTGAGTTTTAAAATGTAAATTGAAAAGGATGAGAGAAAGACATTTGATTATATTTTCTAAAAAAATGAGTTCTTTTCATTGACCGGTGATTTATATGATATTTATGTTCGAAAACATTTGATGAAGAATATTATAACCAAGGAATATAAAAATAATATTAATTGCATTGTACTATGGGTGTGATTGTACGGAGGGAGGTATGGTTATCGAGTGTAGAGTATGAGGTAAACTTAGATATGTGTTAAAATATTTAATTCTGTATCGTAATATATATTAATACCTAGTCTACCCTACACTACAAAATATCACACAATTGATGACCAAATTCTCGATAGATAACCTAAACATCAGACCTAGTTTAAATTACCTATAAAATAAAACAGTCGTCCTACCAATAGGGAGAAAGTCCACGGCATTGGAAATCGCCCTCACGGACGCTAAATTTAATAGGGTTTTTTTTTTTTAATATTTGTGTCAGCAAGAAAAATAGTACATATCCTGAACTAGGAGGGAGGGGTTAAAACGCCACCGGCGTGGCTTTGCGCCAGATAATCCTAAACCTCATCGAATTAACCTTTTCCAATATTATACAAGATATTTATACAAATTAAAAGTCTCCCTCTGGAAATATGTGAAACATCTCTCAAGCGTATTTCCGTTGTTTTCCTTAATGATTATTAACATTTAAAAATTGATAAATATAATTAATCTAATTAAGTGATAACTCAATAAAAAAAAGTGATAAAAGAATTTTGTTTTATAATTATTTTATGTGTATTTCCTGACTTGACTGTCCACAAAAGAAGGTCGTGCGAGCGCCGACAGTTCAATAAATCAACCGAATTTATTTAAAAATCGCTCAAAATACACGGAATACTCTCAACTCTGGGGTTCCGTAGAAACCACTTGGAGATCACTACTGTAGAAAATCACACTTCCGTTAACCTTAGCAATAGTTAGAGGGCCCCGCCGTAGATACTGGCCTGTGGGTCCGTTTCAAGATGTGGGGGGAATGCATATATATAATATCTGAGGACATTTAAAGAAATTTGTATTTCTTGTGTTTGATAACTCGCCTCTCAAGGACTCATATATCAAAACTGTCATCAAAGTCTAGGTTTATAGCAACTGGTTTTCATATTTCTGTCTTATTAATCTGTTCTGTGGATACAACATAATGCTAAAAGCCCTCCAACTGACGCTGCCTCTTAAGCCAATGCCTGAATTCAACCCAGCTCGTACATTCATTAAATATGTCATTAGATGTTCCGCATTGTGTATATGTGTAAAGATGTTACAAACGTATCGGCAGAACAGATATTTGTCAATACGTCTATAGTACATTTTGATTGTAAATTATACTGCGTTCGAAATGTATTTGCATGGTTGGTAAGATGTCAATATTGGGCAAATGAAAATGTGAAGACTTTATTTTTGTATGTATTTACGTTAAAACTATTGCGTCATAAAAGTTTCAAATCATCTTTAGAGTTTAAACACCTTTGTAATGAGAATTATTTTTGTCACATTAAAAACAATTTAAATGACCATATTATATCAACAAGAATAAAATCACTTAAAAAACTTTCAGTTTAAAATAAAACAATCCAAATATAAGAACGCAAGTATTTTCCAGATATATTTTCGTGATGAGAGTTTTGATTATACATTTTCATTTGAATTTCAAAATTATGCAGACGTAATGTCTTTTTTACTTCAACAAAAGAAACTTTTGCTAGTTAAAGATGCATTATTTACAAAAATAACTGACGTGCACACTGGCAAATACAATAAATAACACATCGGTGATGTATTCATAGTTAATGCATCTTTTACAGGCACGTCGATTCGGAGCTTTTCTCGGTAAAATATATTATTTGCACAGCTTTTATTTCAACAGAAGATTTATCATTATGTCTAGATAGAATTTTCATTAAATTCTAAGATATTACATTTCGTTGATTTTTATGTAGAAAAGTGGTGCACCAGATTGAGTTCTCTATTTCTAAGAAGGAAACCGTGTCCGAAAACTTGTACGAATGCAGTTCACCGTATCACAATTCACCGTAAATTTTTTATCGGAGATATATGACCGGATATTGAAGACCGTCCAACCTCTTTGGGTCGCATAGTACTGACAGAAAATTCATGTCTAAATAAAACACGGTTTTTGTCGGTTTACACTTTACAGGAAGACAGCAGCAAACGAATTTTGAAAATAGTAGATATACTGGATTCTTTGTTAGGTTAGTTTAGGTTTAGTTTCCATTCTTGAATTCATGATTTTTGCCAAAATCAGCTCTGAAAATTGAATTAGTGTTCATATTGAATCTAATAAAATTGGAGACCGTATAGTATACGGTCAGCTCTCTTTGATAAGAAATCTCACGGCGAACTGTGACACATTGAAATGTTTTACGTACAATTTACATCCAACGGAAGGAATCACATTAGCCATTTTTATTAAACACTTAGTTTAGTTAATTATTAAAATACGTTAGAAAATTTTTGAGCGGTAATAAATGATATACAATATTATGTCTGCAGTTTGTTACCATATATATGAAATTGTAGATATAATATAATAATGAAGAATATTCATAAGATAATTATGCGTGTGCTTTTTAGGAATATCATTGTGATGACAAAGAATTTAAAAAAGATTTCTGCAGTAATTGATACAGGCATTCAAGTGCTATCGAAAAACTTAAACAGTGTAAAGAGGCCTCCGTTCAATAAATGATAATATTATGAAAATAGAGTTTTATATAAATAAGATGAAGTCACCATAATACAGAAAGAAATAAAATTTACATATTACTATAAAATACCCTAAATCTACCAGAGAATAGACATCAAAATTATGACAAGAAAAAGTGTATAATTTCATTAAAAGCTTCAAAGTATCTCAACATAATACAATTTTATACTTTTATTCATGAGATATGCCTCACAAACGAGTGTATAATTTCTTGGTTTCAACAATAAAGTTATAAAGTTCAAAGAAATAAAATGCTTTGAAGCAGTGCTTTAATATTAACATGCTGTAAACATAATATTATGAACCACACGTGAATTCATTATAACGTGCAGCTCCAAGCGAAATGAGCTATAACCAAAAAAAAAAATTACTTTAACCACTCAAAAATAATATATTTACATAAATATATTAAAATTAAAAAAATGAGTTTCAGAAACGAATTAAATATTTAGATTTGAACCAATTAAGTAAAACTTTTGGTAACTTTCGAATCTGAATAGTTAGTGATATAGTTCTGATAACTAAATAACGTTGTACATTTATAGACCAAGCAATCACACGAAACTGAAACAATTGATTATTTTAAATGGATTAGAGTGTGAGTAAGATTGGTAGACACATGGAATAATATTATAAAAGACGTGACACAGTTAAAATTTTGAGCAATACTATCGGTACTTATATATAAATAGGTAGATGGAATTTTAAAACATAATCAGTTACGAAGGTATAAATAATTATTCGCACGAAAGACACTTGATGGTTCGAGTATTTGCAGCCAGGTAAAGACACCAGCAGACTCGCAGACCCAACCAGATTCGACGATAGTCGTGATCAATCATCGACTTTAAATAGCACTTTCACGAAACAATAAATTCAGCTACCAACTCAATCGTTTTAACGCTCATAATATAGGCTCAGTTGCTAATGTCAACAATTATATTTAAGCAAGTAACGAGTTGCTGATTGTATTTACTAGGGTATAATTTTTGTTTTGTTTTATTATTGGCTGTTAAAATAGTCAAGCAGCCTTTATTATGTAAACGTCAAATTTGTGTTATGTCAAACGCAAGTCAGGGCACGCTACGTGCGGTCACACTTGGAAGCTCAATGTTAATTCGGATATTTTCGTACGTTCTCGGTAATCTTCAACAGGATCGTGCCAGAAAAATAGAATTGATCCAATTCGGTCACATCTCCAGCTTCAGCTTGATAATTTGCCTATGTAATTTGAGCTTAAAAATGTTTTGTGACATTTATTTGATGATATTATTCGAATCAGTCCCAGTACATAGCTTGAATTTCTACCATATTATATGTAAGTACGTACATAATGTTATTACCATAAACTAAGGCAGAGTTAGACAAAAGCCCGAAATAAGCACATTGTAATTCTGTTGGCGTCCAGTGCGATGCGCTTTGCATTTTCGCACACCGTAAAAATTTACACAGACAATGAATTTTACACTTTTTTTTAATGCAGCAAGCGTCCGCTTTATTTATGTAAACTATGAATAAGTAGTGCATTGAAAACGTCAACCGCAAGCGTAATATATCGCGCTCAAAATGTGTAACTGTAATAACGGCGGATTTTTTTTTATTACATATTAAATTTCGTTATATCGTTCTGATTTTATATAAACTAGTGTGATTTTTAACATTATTTTAAATTCCGATGTCCGATCCTAATAGAAACATATGGACCTCCACAGAGTGGAGGTTTTGACAGATTTTGTTTTTACGAGAAATGTATGTCAGCCACTTGCTCAACCTATTAGGTCCATTCAAATTGAAAAACAATATGTGTACTTGTCAGATCCAGGATTTGAACCTGAGACCCGCGACTCAATAGGCCAACGTTTAAGCCGCGCGACCATCGTGGGTGTTAAAAATACTATTTAAAATACTCTTTGATAACTTTAAATTTCTTTCGTAGACCGTGGTCATATTTTCCTAATCGTTTGATTTAGTTCATTATATTAATAAAAAAACACACATATGTTTTGGAACATAGGATACACATACTTTGACTAGATCTGGAAGGAAACCTACTAACCACTATATTAACGTTAATTTAAACCCACTCTCGGTAAATTGGAATAAAAAAATAACCAGAGCAATTTCTTCAACGATGGCTTTTTATGATAATATACGCCCAAGGTGATAAATGGCGTTGACATTGACGTAATGAGCAAAAAACTATAAATAAGTACTTATAAAAATGGGTACTTACTTTTCATTTAACTATTTTTTTATTCAACGAATAATTCTCAAGATTTAAGAATGTAACAGTCTAATTATTGAACGTACATACATTAGTTAAAATTTGTCGCAATTAAGGATGGCGCCTTTAGCATAAGAAGTCTATGTGCATGGGCGCGATACCCGAAAGATGCAGGTTCGATTCCTTTGGGGTGGGGTGTCTTACTTTTTTCAAAAAGATTTTTTCTGTTGGTTATAATATATTTTCTTAGAAGTGTTTTCAAAATTACGTATGTTCAATAATTAAAATCGTACCTTCTTAAAATCTTGTGAATTATTTGTTAAATGAAAGAAATAATTAATTATCATTGATATTTAATTATTTTACACTTATTTATGTTTATTATATATAAAAAACTATTATCATAAGATTCATACTTTGCCTTCGTAGTGCGATGTGCTAATACAATAATAATATAACAAAGAGTCTGCTTGCGGGACCGTTACATATTCATAGAAACAGTTTTTTTGCGAGCTTTTTTCCCTTTGCTTCCTGAAATAGTTGGCCGAAAGCTTCCATACATAATTCAATACACCCATTTTAAAAATTTGCAGCGCGCCGAGTAAAGTATTAGGGAAACTGAAAACAAAAATTATACCAAATGTGGGATAGCGACAACTACGTTACTAAAATTAATATTTTATTCCAAAATATTACATGACGTGTGCCTTGTTTTAGTCATGCCTTTAAATTATTACGAGTTTTATTTAGTACTTTAATATGTTTTATAAAACAAATTATTTCCATTCAGAGAAATTACAATTCTCAAGTTACTTTAAAAACTGCGTTACATATAAAATCTGCAGAATATTAAGTATTAAATAAAAAAATACTCTACAAAGGTTCTGCAGCTCAAAGTTAAATATATCTAATACCACCATAGAGGTTTAAATAAAAATACCACTATTGCCAAGAACATACAAATATAACATAAACTCGCACAGATACTAACGGGATACGGAGCATTGAGAGCATAATATTTAAAATATTTAAATTTAGGGATGACGACTGCTCTCCATGTGATGGCTACACATATCGTGCACGACTGCCCAATACTAAAAATAATGCGATGGCATTTTGGAACTCAGAGTTGCATAAAAACGATATTGATATATAAGCTCACCTCGAAATACTAAGCAACAATATAACACAAGAACACTACACCGGACTTCAATTTAAACTGTAGTCATGCAAATTGTTGATGATATCATGTTGGTTATAATATTATTATAACCGCAAATGCTAATATATAAATATCTTAATGTCATTAATTATCACTTTAAACTACCTTGTACAAAAAAGAAAGGGCGTGGCTTGTAATAAATTATATAAAAAACTCAAAAGTGGGATAGTCAGTATTCGTCAGATTTCTTTTACTCTAAGCATCCATCAATCAAGCATCGTCTTTGGGATTAGCGAGTTATTCATCCATTGCAGGTAACGCATCTCAGTTGTAGCATTTTTATATACCTATATGGAGAGTCAAAGATCCTTCTACAGATTATACGGTTTATCATTACCAAAAGTCTTCTTTGTTCAATTAATCATTTCTGAATTGCAGGAAAGGAATAATTTCTGAGAGCAATCAGAATGCCTGGTGACGTAACTGGCAAGCAACTCCTTTCGTAATTGCGGATCCACGAGGTAGATGAGCATCCTGGTTTCAGACTTTTAAGAAAATATGTCTGAAACAAATCCGATATATGAATTATTGAAGATATACTTATATAATGCATGCGTGAGTTTACTGTGTAATATTTATGTTGAGTATTTACAGCCTACCTTCGCCCCTTGTCATTGGTGAATTCATAGTGTACTTTACGCTATAGCATTTTAAATTTATTTTAAATTAATTATATTTTCGGCTAAATAAACAGATGTATTGAAATTCATAATATTTCATCGCTATAATGATATATACTTATGAAGTTGAGTAAGTACTAAGTTTACATTTGAGAAAAAATACTTTCAAGTGAGATATATTTTCGTATTTAAAATTAAATTAGGCACACAAGAGTACTTCCATCGAATTATAAATATGTATGTAGCATAATACTTGAGACTTTTTATCTCTAAAAATATGTAGTTAAATCTGATACATTTTGGAATAAATTACGAGTGAAGATAAAATCAACTAAGTGCTTACCGTTAATAATAATAATCATATCAGATAATTATTTGAGGAGTCACGTCACGTAAAGCATTCAAGGTATCGTGTAGCAGCTCTAATTATAAATAAATAATAAAATATCGACTAAATTTAATATATTGTAACATGGTTGTGGAAATTGAATATCACTGGCTCTACCTGATCCAGGTTGGTGTCTAAACGTTCAAATACATTATGATCACGTCACGTACTGTTATATGCTGGTACGGCAACAGATTTGGTCTATGGTTTCATCATTCCGCAGAATATTTTGAATAATCACTATCTCTAAGTATTAATTCTATAATGGAGAGTGCCAACTCTATGAATAAGTATTTTTTTTATTTATTAAGGAAAACAAACAGTTACATATTGATTACAGAAATTTAAAATATAATAATTAAAAGTTATTGGAACCAGCAAAGTTTCCATATATACATTATAATATAGTTAAGCCTAACATGATAGAGAGTGCGAATAACATAAATATAAAGAAATTACATAAGAAGATTACATGAGAAAAATGAGGAAGAATAATGAACAAAAAGAAAAAAATAAAAATAAAAAAGTAACATAAAAATTGAATTATTATTCATAATTCATGCTAATTTAAATTAATTTTTAACAGTTTCTAGGTGTGGGTACGTTAAAAATACTTGTACCACATTCGGACTTAATCGAGCGTATCACGAAGCCTTACGTTTGATGTGAAGCATCAGCAATTTTTTTTACGCCTAGGAATATCTCTGGAGCAGATGCCCAAACTGAGATCGCCACGCTCTCAAGTGAGCTTTGACTGAAATACGTAATTTTATAAAATAAGTGCCATGGGGGAGAAAGGCATGGAGACTTGACAGAAATAAATGAATTTAATGATGTATAAGATACAAAAAACAAAGCTAAAACATTACAGACAAACAAAATTATGCGAAGAGATCTTCACGTCCACAATAAGAAGCCGCAAATTTTCTAAATGCAGTATAATTGGCCTTTGTCGCGACTAGGTCGGACGGCAACAGTTGGTTGGATCAACTTAAGCATCTATTCTCTCTCGGAGCACATTCTTGGATATTCCCAGAGGATGTGATTTGCATCCTGTAGTTCTCCGCCTCATGGACATGTTGGCCAACTTTTCCCACTTTTCGACTAGTTTTCCACAAAGCGTGATGCGCTGTGGCTCAAGGTATTTTAATGCAAATTTTAGAGAAGATTATAAACCAATAATTTCATATTTCTTATATGTCATTGATTTCATACATTGTGGTTTCATTATTTACGATGAGAGTAATATCAAAATCTATTACGATCATTTGTTGGAGTTGTACTTTAATTATGTTTTTCAAATTATAATTATACGTTAAACGTTCAATATTAGTATTGAGTTTTTTGAAATTAATATTACAGTAGATTTACAGAATCACTAGTTAAATAAAATTATGCAAGAGTTTTCCTAGCCATTCCAGTACTGAAGCAGTGATTTTTACTTCTATTTATGATTCTTTTAAAATATTCAATTCGCTTCGGGGCAAAGTAGCGATGAAATATGAGATTCACTCACGTAGAGCAATCTGTTTATCATAATAGACATTGTTTCACTGGGAGATCCAAACGCGGTGCTTAAAAATTAGCATCGGCTGCAAACACTGTCATTTTACATAACTGATATAGTGGTGGCTAGGGATTGTAGGTAATAAATAGTAAAGTGAAGAGAATAAAATCGGTATTTTGATATGCATATTATAAACTTGCATATTTACAAGAGGAGGTTGCGTTTTATCACCATTACTTTTTAATCTATAGTCGGAGTCAATTATTGTCAAGAGCCAATTGATGCCATACAAAAAAGTCTAAAGATTAAAAGTAGATGGATAAATAATAATCTTCATATTACTGACAATACAGTGCTATTGAGTGATAATGTGAACAACTTTTAGTATTTAATGACTAAAGAAAACACCATAAGTAAAGAACGGACTTAGTATGTATAATAATAATATGTATCAAACCGTTTTTATGGGTGTTAGTAAACAAAAGTTGGAAACGTCTACCTGCACACTGAGGGCAGTAGAGTAAAGCATGCACACCACATTTGGATGAGGCCTATTCTAACATATCACTTATTATAAAAAAAGAGCTAATTGTGATAAATACAAATAGGTATCACATTTATCACTTTACGTATTCTGGCGGTTCATTATGTAAAAAAGTTAACCGTCTGAACTGTCAAAAGGTGAATATCTTTTCACAGCAACAGCACCTCGCTTAGCCGTGCTAACTTTGAGAACAAAACAGAGTATGTCAATTTTACATATTGAGAATTGAGACGCAAGATCCGACTGTTTTTCTGTCATCGCAATGACATGATTATGAAAATTTATTGTAGGTTGTGTTGACATGTCTGACGTGTCAATACAAAATTTTTGTGTTCGAATCTTCACCAAGTAGATGGCGCTGGTTCGGCTTTATCCGATTGTGTTCTATCTTATTCGCTTGGGTTTGGCGTTACGAATATATCCGAATTTGACCGACATGTCTAGTAATCTAAATTTTTGCCATATTATGAATTAGGCTTATAGCGGCCGATAACTGTTTTGTTCATAGAATGCCTTCCGTGCTAATTTTGACCAATGAAAATAACGGAAACGTGCTAAAGTGACAATCGTTAATAATAGACCTGCAGGATTGAAATGGCAAGAATCCATTTTGAAAAAAATGAAACATCTCTTCTGTAATCCAGAAATAGCTCTGGGCATGGAAGAAGATCAGGTGCTATATTGGTCTACGGATTCAATGTCTGGATGTTAAAGAAACGGATAATAACAATATTCAATATATGGCTTCATCGGTGTACTATGAAGATATATTTGGCTGATTTGACAATAAGACAAGAGAAATTCTAACTACTATCAAACCTAGAAAATCTGCTTACCTCAGCCATATTTTCTGCAATCAGAAGTATGATTTACTCCAACATATAATGCAAATAAAGGTAGCGGATAGCAGACACAACCTCCGTAAGTAACTCAATCTCCATGCCGTTGATGATCTGATACAACTGGTCCGGGAAGATGAATAGAAGATGAACTGAAACTTGACTATTAAAATTTAAATTAAGTACGTGTGAAAGAATGATGTCGGATCCAGCTCGTTCACATACTACGGATGATTCAAGAAAGTCACAACCGGGTCTCCTTTTATAGACAATCGGATTTCAGTGACCTACAGGTCCCACATGATGTATACAGTGGGGCTACGGAATGCTAGCGTTAAATGGAAAGATGCACAAAGATTGGCGACAGTTAGTAGGTAGTAATAATATAAAAGTTTTTCACCAAAGCAAATTAATACGAAATTGAATATAATTGTAGTACTGAAAATACTAAAATGTTGAATTATAATTTATTAATACCAACAGTTCGGTGTGTAAGACAAATTCCCGGTAACCGGTAGGTCCCTAGTGGCAAGTGGTGAAAGCGTGGAAGTATATTCACCATAGGTATAATTTAAATTGTAAAAACCGCGAGCAACATCGTTTTAATTAATTTATTTCTGTCTAGTCTAGTAAAAAAAAAAACACTGCAAATTTTAACAGTACTTTTAATAAAAATTAAACGTAAAGATAAACATTATAGAAGGCTGAGTTCGAATGAGTTATGAAAACAACGTCAACAATATACGGTTCTTACTGCGGAATAGTGATATAGTGTCCGTTTATGAAATCGTTGGTGCGATTCTACTTTAACTGGCAATACACTAGCAATACTCACATTGTGGCACTACCACTACTGCCACGCTCCCGGTCTCTACCCACATATATCAATGTTATTGTAGGGGGAGGTATCCGTATGCCTAGAATAAAATTGCTGATAAAAACTTCGATTAGATTATGTATTATAATTATCAACAATACGACTTAATAAAGGTTTTGGCCACATTTACATACGACGTATCCATTACCCTTTATCTGCTGTAAACTCCCTCAGCTGCCGTAGCCTAATGGATATTGTGCCTCCTTTAACACAGTCCAATTACACCAGACGATCTCTATAAAGCCTTCGTTCAATTTTCAATTTACTACAATTAACATCCCTACTATTGTAATAAGTTTGTAAACGTAATAGCACCTGCACACGTGCATGAATTTACTGGCAGCAATAGTGTGTATATTAAACTATCGCGATACTAACTGTTTACATATAAAAGTACTGACTGCCTCTCCAATCTCATTCTTCAGGAGTAGCGAGACGCGATGTTGTCATTTTATGGTACTATTTAATAGGTCGTAAAAATCGGTTAACCTCAAAATGAGTCTCTCTGCAGTGTAGTTCGTTTTTTTGCCGAAAGGTTCGCCACTATCGTTTTACTGCGCAGGCACTGATTGAAAAAAAAACTGTTGCATGAAAATTCAGAAGCTTCCGAACTTTTTTGATTCATGCATGCAATCTTGCAACTTGCATGACAATACGTTTTTACACGTGCATTTTATTGTTATGGCCGCGATAATACGTACTGTCAGCAGTAAATCCATGTACGTGTAAACGGGGTGTTATAATAGATTAATTTATATAAAAATTCCCTGCTCATAGTGTAGGTATGGATAACAGTGATAGAATAATTCAATATAATATAATTTAACGATAATTCGGAAACAGCCCAGAAACATGTATGATATAAAATATCTATATGCCGAGCGGAACTATAATAGTTTTATAACACAATATTCACGGTTTGCTCAAAAAACTATAATGTAAATGTTATATATTATTTTATTATATTATATTAGATGAATTTATTATAGATTTTTTTTTCATCGTTGTGTCAGATCTTCAATGTGTACGGGATGTCATTCAAATCATCAGTTTCTTCAGAAAAAATGAAAATGTATTTTAATCTACGCCTTGCATGAATTAATAAAACAGAAACAGTCTTTAATAACGTATCAGTTATGTTCATACCATGCAAAGCTTGAATACGCTAAACGCAAAATTCTGGTGTTAAAATTGACTTATACGAACTTATCCCGTCGGGTATCTATTTTTCTATAATGGATTTTTTCTATTAGGTATATGCATGAGATGTTTTTATATTATGTATGTTCAATAATATGTAAAATGTTACATTCTAAAATTTCGTGTCTTATTCATTGAATAATAATAAAAGTTTATTAAATTATTGATTGAAGTCTAAGTACATTATAAAAACTAAATAATGGAATGATCCGTGACGTCAGTTTGTAATTAAGGAATTAATTGATACCCACCTTAATTTAATATACAAAAACAAATAGCCAACATTGTAACGTATTTCATGTAAGAACTAGGTACTTGTTAGAATTGTTGTAATTAAGTAGAATGCCCGAAGCTTAACTAGAAAAACACACTGCCGTGAATTCAGCGGTTACAGGTTCATCCGTCGGGTATTGTATTTTTTCGTTTTAAGTGTTTTTTTTCTAGTGGGTATATGTATGAGAAGTTTTTAAATTATGTAGGTATGTTCAATATATATTATAATACAATGTTACATATTAAATCTTGTATCTTATTCGTTGAGTAAAAAAATATGAAAGAGTAACATTATCGTTAACAATGTTTAATAACTATTAATAAAGTTTAAATATTCATTATGGCTTCGAGATCATTTTAAAAGGCAAATTGTGACATCTTTGAGGCAATATTTTTTCATTTTATAAATATGATTATTTGAGAACTGATACCTTGTTGAAAATATAAAGGATGAAAAATTTCCATTTTACAAAAGGAATAAAAGAGTGCGTTAATTTAAATTTGATGTCCTTTTTTACGGCGCTTGCACAAATTCATCTCGAAGGTTGCTTAAATTGCAGTACGGGAAAAGAGAAAAGAGAGATGGCGTCATCTGGAGATGTACACAGTTGAGCTTAGATTTATGTGAAATTGTGAAAACGTGATGGATTTATAAAATAAAAATTGTTAATCAACAGCATATTGCAACTTACTTTTTGAAGCCAAACAATAAAAAAGTGTTATCATGATTTCCATTCAATACGTTTATAGAGGCCCACAACATGAAAGATATTTTATTTTAATTGTAAAGAAGATTATTTGTAACCTATTTAAATTAATTAATTAAGTAAAAAGTAAGGGTTGTCATGTTACAAATGTATTGGAACCAAAAATAGATAGGTATAGTTAGTATATAAACGAAAAAGGTATAGGATTGATTTCCTCTTTCTGACAAAACGCAACGCTCGCTGCAGAAGAAATGTATTTCATTCCTTGGATTCGATCACTTTAACTTTGACTTCACACATGGACGGATTTCTTTGCTAATCAGTTTACCTTCATAGTAGAATTTTTAATAGAATTAGTTGTCACGTTGCAAATTTACCTAATCAAAAAATAGCTATAGGGATGAGCAATTGGAAAAAGACTCAAGATTGATTTTCTCTTTTACAACAACTGCAACGCTGCAGCATAAGAGAAGAGTTTTAGATTCCTTTGATTCGGTTATTTCAACCTTAACTGCGCAGATGGATGGATCTCTTTGATAAACAATTTACCTTGACGGTTGCCATTTGGACGGCATCCAACTTTAAAGTCAGTATGAGCTTCATTCTGAATTTTGCAGAATCAAACTAGCACCAAATGCATTTGCGCACTTGCATAGTTTCTTCAAAAGTGTCTTCCCATTGTATTTTAAGCGTAAAATGTTCAACTAACGTGTGCTACCAACACTCACGTATGAGTGTGAATCATAAATTTTTAATGAAAAATAAATCTAAAAATTATGATTAGTATAACGTTGCATTTAAATGTGCATATTGGGTGTAATGCCGAAAGATCACAAAATATTATATAAATAATAATATAAAAAATATAATGGATATGGAAGCGGAAAAGAGTATACATTATGATAGAGATCGCTAAACAGATAAAATGGCAATGGACTGGACGTGTCCCTCAGCGAGTGGACAACCGATGGACAAATGCTGTCATACAGTTGTACCCAAGGGGCACTAAACGCCCACGGGGACGCCCTTAAACCCGCTGGATAGGTAAACTCATAAAGTTTGGCGAATAACTACAAACCGAGAAGAGTGAAGTGAGGTAGGGCAGGCCTTCATCCAGCAGTAGATCGACCCCGGCTGATGATGTTGAATACCCAATCCTTCCCGTGTTATTATAAAATAATTTGTATGATACCCTTCCCCGTATTTTGGGTGGTTTTATTATAATTGCATGAGTCCATATAATGGCATCTTTAATAAATCTGAGATCGAAAAATATTAACATAATAAGTACCTATACTATATTTAGTGGCAAAAATAATATGAACAAAAATAGTATATAATCAAAATCAATGAAGAAAGATGAATTGTTATATTATGAAAAGATCGAAACAAATTTATTTCCATCAGCAGAAGAGTTATTTAAGAAGTTTTGCGTTGCGTAAACTGATATCGTTTGAAAGTAGCATTTTCTGATATATATCAATAAAAACGTGCCGAGTGGTTTTATTTTTTCGATTGTTCAAATACCCAAGAGATGTCTTACAATGTGGAAACGCCTGTTGTTTCTGGTATTCCATTGTATTGTTTCCAAGAGAGAGAGAGGAAAGAAGGCTTTGAAATGCTATCCTAATAAGGCGTGGGATCTTCTGATACTTGAACGCCCTCCAAGCTTGGAAAAGGCAAAGCTTTTACAAAAATATCGTATTCCGTCTACCAAGTTCTGTTCGGAAGGAATTCGTTAAGTCAGAGATTTAGCTAACGAATGCGTCAAAGAGATACGCTTTCAATCATTATCACGGCGGAACGTCTTTCAACGGAGGTATTAAAAACGATAATTCCGTCTTGAAAATATCGGTCTCTCAAATACTTTAGACTGCAGAGTATGGCAACTTATTGTCACGTATGGTAAACACACAAAAATTTGAAATATATGCAAGGAGCATACTACGATAAGTATTATAAATTAAAATTGATTTGAGTGTTGTACGTATAAATACCTAACGTCTATTTTATTTTCGAATTGCGTGGCGTCCAGTTGTCCCGGCACCAAATCGTCCTAGACACCTTCAGGCACCAATTATAAATTCACACTGAATACAGTTAATTATTACTTATAATATAATAAATTATTACAATAAAAGAAAGTAAAAACCTTATTACCTAAGTAAATGAACAAGTATTTGAAGTATTTGTAAAAACTTGTCGTAGATTTAATAAATACTCACTATTTATACATTTACTAAACGCATTAAATTGTCATTACTCGTAAAAAGTGGAACAATGGAACGTAAACAATACAAAAACGACTCAAATGGAATTGTAGTACAAAACTTATATGAATTAGAATTTAAATTCAAAGTATCTTCGGTCGATAGTATCGGCGATTGCTCCATACTAGGCGATTATTTTAAGCCTACCTTTTAAGAAAAATATATCTTCAAGTACTTATTTAATTTAACGCCCACAGTGGCCGCGTGGCGTAAGCGTTGTACTATACCGCCGTGGGTCCCAGGTTCGAATCCTGGGTCTGGCAAGTACCTACACATATTGTTTTTTAATTTGTGTGTGTCAGGGTATGGACCTAATAGGTTGAGTAAGTGGCTGACATCCATTTCTCGTAAAAAACAAAATCTGTCAATACAAACCTTTACTCTGTGGAGGCCCATATGATCCTTTTAGGATCGGACATGGTCGAACAACATTTAATTTGAATTAAAATAATTATAAAAATGTGCGGGAACCATCTGTCGTCTGAATTTAGAATAAATACAAAAGAAGCCCAAAAAAAGCGCCAAGTGTTCTCTATTGAGTATTGAAATAGCGATTCCTTCGAGAGGATTGTTTTCTATGAATTTCAGGTTACGTGACATCAGGGCAGTATGGCTTTTTTCATATGAATTTGTAAGCTTAAAAAGAGAAAACTAAAATCTTTCCGCATATATTTGTTGTCGATGACTGCTGCTTTATTCAAATAATAATGAATAATAATATAATTTTAAAAATATTTTTTATGGGTTCAATCACATTAAGTGCTCTTTGGCTAACACTATAATATGAAGGCATTCCTCCAGCTGATGTCAACATGCCAAGCGACATGACCAGCCCATTGACATTTCATCTGTTTAGCGACCTCACATCGCGTACTCTTGTCTGCTTGCTTATCCTTTGGTTTATTTTGTGATTATTCCGCGTTACGCCCAACATAAACCTTTCTATGCATAGTTGAATATATCGACATTCAAAGGAATTTATAGGATTGTAAAGGGCCGTTTGACTTGTGATAAGTCTGGATTTCGAATTTGATGTTGACGTCGGTTTTTGGTTTGTTTAGTAATAAGTAACCGGTTAACAGGTTTTAAAGCATCTGATTAAAAAATACATGTCATGTTTAAATAGGAGTTTTTATAGTTTTATAGTGCATCTGAAAACTACGGCAAAAATGTCAGTAGTAACCAAAAATATAAAAATATATAAAACAAGTGCTTTTTTTGTTATTTCGAATTGCGCATCGATAGAAATTTACTTGCTTACGATAATCAGTGTAATTTGAGATTTAATCCGTTGCAGCTGCTAGTAGAGTAATAACGTAAAATTATCTTTGTACTAAAACAAAAAAAAAAAGATGATAAAACGTGTTTAATCCGACGCAGCTGCATAGCTTATAGGTACCTGAGTTCCCTAATGGAATACCTGGAATATCTACTATTTTTTACCACGTTTTTATTAGCTCGTATTCTTATTTGTCCAGTACACATTTTTTCTTGTGTGTCCAGTCCTAGCAACTAAATTATTAATATATACGTGCGTTACTATGGAAATCAATATGAAATGTCAAAATGACATTTCAGTATTCTATATTTATTCAGTATTTCTATCAAGTACAAAAAAAGTTTTTATTAATACATATAATTGTCACGTTTATATTATGATTCAACAGACAATTTAAAAACGTGGTAAGTATATAAAAAGTTCTTTTTATCTTGTAATTATATTTATATCTTTATTTTTATTCGAATGTTTTATTTATTTATCTAAAATATAATATTATGTAAAAATAAAAATTGTCTCATTTTAAAATTATTTTGGCGGCAATGTCCAGGCGGTTTTGTCGGGACCACAATTTTTACAGGGTAAAGTAATTTCACTACTAAATTTATTTGTAATATATATATTTTATTTATTTATCTCTTTTATTCAAATACCAAGGTTTTGGCTGGTTAGCCGAGTAAAATTACCCGGTTTTTTGTTATTTACAAAACGCTCGGTTACCCGGTTAGCCGGTTGAAATTTAATCCGGTTTGGAAACTTTAAACATCTTATGCAACATAACCTAACCTAACTGTAAATACATAAGGTAACTTTGTAGTTAACGTACTATGTAGGTAGAAATACAACGCAAAGGTGAACTAATATTAGCGGCAGCAATTTGACAAATTCCCAGCGAACAAGTCATGCAAAGGGGTCATACTCAATTCTCTTTGGAGACCAATCACTGAGAAATGTTCTCATCTGAGATGAAATTGCATTCCGCCTCACTACGGCTTAATTGGGTCTCCCAGATTCAGTTATATATTATATATAGGCAACTGTCTACTTGCTAGTCTAGTAGTAGTCTATCTACTCTTACGTGTATCAAATAGCTCGGCATAGTTCAGTTATAATGTCATACGGACAAATGATTTATTAATATATTGAACATAAATTAAGCAGTTTCAATACACCTGCTGGTAAGTCAAGTATTACGATATACATTTCTATTCCGACCATGTCCGATCCTAATATGATCATATATGAGCCTCCACAGAGTAGATATTTGTATTAGCAGATTTTGTTTTTTACGAGAAATGGATGTCAGCCACTTGCTCAACCTATTAGGTCCATACCCTGACTCACACATATTGAAAAACAATATGTGTACTTGCCAGACCCAGGATTTGAACCTGGTACCCACGGCGTGATAGTCCAACGCTTAATTTGCGCGGCCACCGTGGGCGTTATGAATAACGAAGAAACGAAAAATTTGATTTTAAAATAATATATATTATTTTAAAATCAAATTATAATAATAGAACGGTTTGAAAAGAAAACTTATTTTAACTATTTTTTTACTCAAGGAATAATTCACAAAATTTACGAATGCAAGATGCTTTTATTAAACATACATAATTTGAAAATACTTCTGAAAAATATATAACAATTAGAAAAAATATTTTTGAAAAAAATACGACACCAAGCAGGATTTGAACCTGCGCAACCCGAATTTGCTAATTATGTATTTTTTTTAAAGTTTTTCAAAATTTATGTAGTTTTAAATATATTGTATAGTACGCCATTATTAAGTTATCTAAGACGTAGATCATCAATGATTCTGGTGGTGCTATATTATTCGAAAGCAACAAGCGTACAATATGCAAAAAATACTGACAAATACTCTTGGTCAAAGTATTTCATAATAAGGGGTAATTTATCTGTTAATAATAAATTCACATACAACACTTATTAACACATATAATGAGTTGACAATGATTGTTTAGGTGGACGAAATCGGTTCTGAACAATATATTAGTGGTTTGTTTGTTAGACGGATATGAAGTAAGATTACACGTACTTACCTAAGATATATGGTACTCACTCTGTTGGCTCACTTCCTCAAACATGGCTTATAATCAGTCATCGTCAGTATTGTCTATGAATTGTTCTTAATAAGCACATTATTAAGCAAGTTATTTGAGGTAATTAAAAATATATTACAAATAGCTGCCAATTATTTAGCTTCCTATTGCGGCGTCTGTAATATCTTCCGTTTGGAGCGGATATCGGAAAAAGAGTACAAATTAAATAAAATATACTTTTGTTCATTTAAAAAAAACAGGAGAGTCTGCTTTTGCAAAGAGATTTTCTGTTTATATTGAGAATATTGTCCTTGTATAATATTTGTCAACAATGAATCAGTATCGCTGGAAGGGAAACAACTTATTATTGGCCGAGTTCATGTTTACCTTTGATATGGCCAAAGCGAACTTTTCTGTGAACGAGCATTTTGAAGTTCACTTCACGCAACGGAGCTTTTAAATAAAAAGTTCTTTATAAGCGTTGTTTTTCAATAATATTGTTTAAGCGTTATTTATGTACATTAAATTATATGTTTTTGTTTTCGTTACGTAAATAATAATAATCATTATGTTGGATGATATGAAAATAATTATTTTGTATATGTAAATAAAACCTGTAAATAAATATGATTTACCATTATTTCTTAGTGAAAAGTCGTCAACGCTCAAAGCCTAAAGAAAGTAAAAACTCAATTTAATTACATTAGTTAAATATGTTGATAATTTAATAATTTTCCACATGTTGCATAACCCCAGGCAGTTTCATCTTTCTCAGATATAATATCTAGACGATTTTTTTGTTTTGCGCCTAATAAGAATTTCAAATATTAATAAATATCAAAATATTGGTCATGGGATTATATAAAACGTGAAAGTTACCTACTGATTATAATATAAACATATTAAACTCACATAGATAAATTATATATTATTTTTTTATAACTTAATTTCCTACAACATGTCATATGGAATATGGCTCAAAAACAAAACCTTAATAAAGATTTGATTAAATTAGTTGTAATACCGTTCTATTTTTTGACTTCTCGTTTAGCTGAATAAATACAATAGACTGGAGATAAAATTGACACAGTGTCCTTGCATAATACTACCTTCGCTAATTTATTCGTTAGTGAGAGAAGGCTGTACGTTTGGAAAATCATCGATTGGAAGCGCGGCTGAAGAGGTCGTAAATCGCTGGCGCACGAAATCAATCAAAGCTCGTCCCTCGAAGCCTACTCCTGGCCGCCATTATTCCGATTTTATCATTTAATTTGACAATGATAAATCTGGGGTGGCGGGCGTTGAGTGTGGTACTAACGCCACCACTCCTATCTCGGCTTGATTAGCTTGCTACACACGATGGGATTTTTGATGAAACTGGTCTTATAGTTTTTCATCAGACATTCCGATACCTTAACAACAAAACATTATATTATGCGATTTGATATAACAACAATGTATTGGCGGCTCTCGTGGTGCAGTGCGTACGGTTCGATTCCCGACGAGGACACAATATTTATGTGTTTTTCTGAAAGCCTGGGTGTTTGTGATTGTTTAAAATTACTAACAGCTACGAGGGTGGGTCAATAAGTCCTTAAAAAAGCCGACAAGTGGCGCGATTAGTACTGTAAGCGGTTTGTTTTCATGCAGCGGCACTACCGATTCAGTATGCTGCGAAGTTTCAATCAGATTGGTCGGGTTGTTGTGTGTTTTTCGTACATTTAAAAAAAAAATTTGCTTGTGGAAAATGGAAAAATGGAAAATGGAGAAAATTGAGTTTAGAGCTGTTATTAAACATTTTAATATAAAAGGGTTAACAGCAAAGGAAATAAAAAATGAGTTGGATTTAGTTCACGGCATATCTGCTCCTTCACTTGCAACTATTTATAACTGGTTAAATGAATTTAAACGTGGTCGTACATCAACAAAGGATGAACCACGCTCAGGACGTCCTGTAGAGGTGACTACACCAGAAATGATCAATAAAATCCACGATATGGTGTTAAGTGACCGAAGATTAAAGTTGAGTGAGATAATTGAGGTTACAGGGATCTCAAAAGGTAGCGTCATTTCTATTTTACATGACAAATTGGGCATGAAAAATATTTCTGCAAGATGGGTGCCGCGTTTGCTCACAGTCGACAATAAACGCAATAGGGTGGTGGCCTCTAAAGCCCTGTTGTCGCTCATGCAACGCAATCCGGATGAATTTTTTCGTCGCTTTGTGACTGTAGATGAAACATGGATACACCACTATACTCCCGAGACGAAAGAACAGTCAAAGCAGTGGATTGCGAAGACAAACCATGTCCAAAGAAGGCGAAAACCGTAAAATCAGCTGGTAAGGTTATGGCTACTGTATTTTGGGATGCACGTGAAATTATTTTCGTTGACTATTTGGAAAAAGGAAAAACAATAACAGGGGATTATTATGCATCTTTATTGGACCAGCTAAAAAACGAAATTGAAGAAAAATGGCCTCATTTAAACAGGAAAAAAATCCTCTTTCATCAGAACAATGCCCGTGTTCACACATGTTTACGATCAATGGCTAAAATTGAAGAATTGAAGTTCGAATTGGTCGACCACCCACCGTATTCGCCAGATTTAGCCCCCAGTGACTTTTTCCTATTCCCAAACTTAAAAAAATGGCTAAGTGGACAAGGTTTTTTTGCAAATGAAGAAGTCATCGATCGGACAAATGCTTATTTTGAGGACCTTCCGAAAACTTATTTTTCTGACGGTTTAAAAAAAATTGAGAAACGTCTAACCAAGTGTATTGAGCTCCAAGGAGATTATGTTGAGAAATAAAAAAAAAATACAAAAATAAAAACTGTTTTAATGCTTTTTTCTAAGGAATTATTGACCCACCCTCGTACCTTTTACGAAAAAACAAGGACAATGGCTATTAATCTTTCTAAAAAAAACAATGTATTATTTAAGTATCCATTTTAAGATATAGTATGTTGTAGCGATATTTATTGATGCGTTTAATATTGGTAGATTCGTTTAACAGATTGACTGCTGACTAGATAATTAGTTTTTAATTACCACATTTAAATAGCATACTAATTATATCGAATGGCCACCTAATCGTTACGCGCTGGGCGCGTCTTTAGCATCCAATGTATTAATAGTATATATAATTGGCATAATAAATAATCATTACAAAATATTTATGTTATCTACGTAATGGTACTAATCCCAGTTCGCGACCACAACATATTAAAAAATATCTAGAATGAGTTAATTTTAATAATAAAATGCACCCTGAAAAAATTAAAGATATTTGTGCAGAAAGAGGTTCCATGAATAAACAAAACAAAATATAATTGAACAAGAATAAGCAGAACTGTGATAAAACAAAACAGCGATAAACAGAACTATGACAATTCAGAACAGGGTAAATATATAACATTTAATATAGAAATGATCGTATCTCCATAATATATTGTATAGATTTTTAGTAACATAGGTTGTCAGTAGGGAATCCAATCCCGAGCCAAAATTCTGATCCCGGGATTTCAACATTACAATTTGACAATCCCGGGATCCCGGGACTGGTCCCGGGATTGCCATTTTTTCCATTGTTAATATAAAAAAATTATAATTACAAATAACATTGATAAAATCGGTCAAAAATAAATCTAGTATAATTTATACAATTTAAGACGTTTTTTGTTAATATTGTATATGTTCAATCTTGGAAATACACAAGTTTAACGGAGTAAATAATATTGTAATTTAAATAATAATGTGAATTTAATAGGAGATTGCTGTTCTAATAGTGAAGACTTAATGAATGAATTAGCGATAGTAAAGCAAATAATCATGGCGTACTTATGGCCTTTCCGCTTCATAAATCTAATAAGTCAGACAAATATGAAACTGCCGTAAAACGTATGATATCATGGTGGAATTACTTTATTAAAAGTGCGAAGCATTGTTTTTTTCCAATCTTTCCATTTTTTATAATTTAGGTGAAAAAATAAAATGAATCGGCAACCTACACATGGGTATAAATCAAACTTCATTCAAACTCAGTTTATTTGTAAGAGGCCATCCATGGACTGAAACCGTGTGCGGTATAGATCCGTGTGCTATATTAAACGTATGATTTTTGTTCATGAAAATAAATTTTCACTAAATTTGTAAGTGTAAGTGTATGGTATAAACGGATACGATCAGATGCTTATAATATACTTGTGGAAATATATTTCCATGACCAGAAAAGATAAGTTTAGTGTAGCACACGGTTCGAAACCGCATACGGTTTAGGTCCATGGATGGCCTATAACAGGGGAGGGCAAACTTTTTGGCTGGAGGGCCAAATTCAAGAATTCAAAATGAGTGGCGGGCCGCAATTAAAATACCATTTTTAGATAAACACCATTTATTATCACGAAAAATAAACATTATAAAAAAAATAATGAGAAAAATGAAACTGTTGTACATTTTTGAACATTTTTTTCAAATTCAGGTGTTAATTTTGTAGTTAAATTCTCAAAACTGCTTGTGAATGGGCATCGGAGATATTTGATCGTAAAGAATTTTTATTGAGGTTCATGATCGAAAATGTTTGTTCTCATATATAGATTGATCCAAAAATAACAAACATTTTTCTTGCATAATCTTTAAGTTGGTAGAATTTGTCTGAATTAAGGGCATTGTAAAATTTGGAGATTTCTTCACGACGATGCAATTCTCTTAAATCAGTGTCACACTGCAGATCAATAATCTCAAGTTGTATCTCTGTCGGTACACTATCAATATCTATTGAAAATGGATCGCGTACTATTGCTAAACAAATTTTAATCTATTGTCAATATTTTTTAAAAAATATATAAAAAAGTTATTCGTTATCAGAAGTACAATTAATGATATAGGGCCGTAAAAAATACCCGGTGGGCCACATGCGGCCCGCGGGCTGCAGTTTGCCCCCCTCTGGCCTATAATGTAGTTATTTTTTATCAAAAGTATTTTTTCTGTTCGCTTTTATTTTATTTTCCATAAAAATTGATAAAAAATCAATCCCGAAATCCCGGGATTATGTTTATCAATCCCGGGATTCATAGTTATCGAAAATAGCTCGGGATCCCGGGATTGGAATCCCTAGTTGTCAGTACGTGGTAAACAATCAATTTATATAGTTTGCGCATTGCCAGTCACTGGAAAGCCTCAATAAAACGGGACTCGACTCGGTGTCATCGGCAAGCTATATCTCGTCTTTATCAATCTAATATATTAAAATTGCTTATGTGAATATGTAAAACCTGACTTAAAAACTAACTATCTGCCAAATTTTGTCCGCAGAAAGAATAGGAACTTCTCAATATCATTAGAGGTGAGTGATTTTGTCTATTTGGGATTTTGCATCGATAGTGATGGAACACGTACTGCAAGACAGTGAAATGTCAAAACTAAGAATATGTTTTTTTATAGGAAAGAGAAGAACATCCGCAGGCTATATGAAGTATATGATTAGAAGTTCAATGGTGTCGACAATCCCCTAAGTTCTGGCACAGGTGAAATGGGAATCACCACCGGCTTGAAAGATTAGATATAACATGACACATTATATAATGATTAAATCCCTGTATGTATGTTTTAAAACAATCTCGAGTTGATTGCTCCAGCCCGATCGATGTCATTAGCCGGTGTTTTACACGCAATATAGATTCTCTATCGATAACGCTGTTTTGATAGTTTTTGTGTCTATTTTTGTCCCATTGATGTTGAAAGTATCCGTTCAAATAACGATCGCTTCGAATAACTGCCATTGTTTAATACTATGTAATTCTGGTTAAAGAAATTGTTAACCCGTTGGAATACGTATCGCGGATTTCATATAGGTATACTGACCATATCATTCAACTGAAAACGACGTTATTTTAACCATTTGAGTAGATAACTAAGACACTGATTGGCTAATTTAAATTTGATATTAGTACGTACAAAATTATGATTGTTTTACAATAAATTGAGAAATAATAAAGACGTAACCAATATTAGACATTATTATGCCATGAATTTAATAGCCCCATCAACCCACACCTGCCTCGTAACACACGTTCTTAATCGGGCGTATCACGAAACCCTACGTTTGATGTAAGTAAAGCATATTTTTTTACTGTTAATATCTCAGTAGCAGTTGCCAAAGACTGACGTCGTCATGCAGTCAGATGGGGTTTGATTGAATTTATAAGACTTCAAATTGGGAGTACGAGAGTGAAGCACGAAGATAAAATTGTAGTAAGCTAATACAAAACTGCCGAACAATCTAAGCGAAGAGATCTTCACGTTGGCAATTTGATGCCGCGAATTTGCGACTTGAGCAGCTCTTCTCTTTCCGTACACATTTTATGACATTCCCAGAGGATGTGGTTTGCATTGTGTATTTCTCCACCACATGGTCATGCAACGTGCAATATAAACCTTCTTGCTGCGAATTTAAGCATGAGCATTGCGAAGCTTTTTCTCAAGTTAACTTTTATATATTATAATTTTGGTACCTGCCGCACGGCACTGTTTTTACATGAAGAGCTTTTTTCAATTTTTTAAACTATATACTCAGTATACAAAAATATTGCCGTTGATTTTTTACATATTTAATTAAAAATTGCCACTAGAATTCAGATCAAATATGAAAAAAAAAATATCTCGTGCGGCTCAGCTGCCCATAATAATTTTTTAAGATTGTGAATTTTTTTATTCACTTCCGATTTCATAACTAAAAACAGTGAAGAAACAAAAACGATGAAAGTGATGAGATTATTAGATATTAAACTATCAGACCATGCAACATGTTATTTAGGTAGACACAATATGTCGCAATTGGAAATTCCAATGTAAAGTTTTAACAAATATGTTTTATAATAAAATTTTAGAAAGAATACATACGTATAGAATAATAATTATTATGTACTCTTTTATGGAACAACGATATTTTGTATGACGGTGATTCTCTTTCTGATAATAATTCTTCGATCGACATGTTGAATACCTCCAATCAGGAACTCAGGCACTCAGGCACTGCATTAAATTTTTCCCTGATGGTCTACCTACCTACTTTTTTATCATTCGATATGCTGTTTTTATGTAATTATACTTAATGTTTTTTGTTTCAAATTTATCGATAAACTGTATTTTGTTGTTGTATAAACTGTACGTGACTGTAGGATTTATTATTATTGTTATGTGTCCTTTGTTTTACTGTTATATTAATTAATATATAATATTTAATATGTGCATGCACCGTTTATGAATAAATGTGTAAAATATGATCATTTAATATAGAATCAAATTATGAGAAAATAAATAGTATGTATCATAAAGACACATATAGCTTTCCTTCGTTCTGGCTTATATCCTTAAGATACTTCCGATTCTTCATTTTGGACGTTTATAATATTATAAAAATACGATACAAACCAATCTAACATCCGGCTTCGTTAGTTATATTATAAGTAATATACAAATTATTTTAGTAGTTCTAGAGAGACCCCAAATATACCCCAGCGCGTGTACCTATTAAATTGGGGAAATCTGATAAAAGTAGGAAGTGTTGTAAATATTTTGTTAACAATGAAACACAGCGAATAATTATTATGGAGGGTCTATCTATTTCTAATTATAGACAATTCATATTGCAGGTTTCATCCCTATTGTCCGAGTTTTATATTGTTTGCTTGAAATGTATCGCCGGAGAATGAAACTTTACCCTTGTTATGAAAATATATATTATTATTATAGCATATACTGACATTCAATATTTTGTAACACTCCCCAACCAAGATTCAATACATACAATAGATATAATATATACTGATATTTACATATTAAATGAGGTAGCATTTGCTCGATAAATTTCGACTTTATAACAGTATAATATTATCCACGTTACTCGATTGCACACTAGTATCGTATTATGTTCTCGTATTATTTTTACTCAATGAAGATGTGATAATTATATAATGATCATCAACCAAACAGCTCAATACTCAGTATGGTAGAACCTCGATATAACGGACAAAATATCCGGGTGAAAATGGTTAAAAACATTCTGTTAATGTTTCCAAGTTTCTTCGCTTGTAAAGAATGTTCTGCAAATGATAATCACGTTATATCTCACGCACTCGAATTCGAGTCATACTGTCGGCCTGCTCGTAGACTGAACGTAGCATTGACGTTTGCAATGCTTGCCGCTAATTCACACAGCTGCACAGCAGTTGGATTTATTACTCGAAGTGAATGGATGCATTTACTACTCCGATCAATAAGTTTACAATAATTAAAAGTAGATGTAGGTGACCCTGGGTATCACACCATGACTGAAACGGAAATAGCAGATGAAGTTGTGGTATTGGAAAATGAGGATGGAGGTGAAGATAGCGAGGAAGAAGAAACAACACGCCCAAAAACAAAGTTATCAGCGATAAAATCACATCTCGATGATCTAATAACATTATTGACTATCTGTCAGAAAACGAAGTTCAACTACATTACACGCATTTTCGTTGATTATAAAAAACAGCAGACTTCAAAAGTGAAAACAAAATTTAATTCTTTTTTTTTAATCAGGATTACCGAAAGCGAGCGTCATTCGAAAACGTATAAACAGGATTTTGTTTGTGTTTTTATATAACGGACTTTCAGTTTTAACGGTCACCCCCTCACCCACATTAGTCCGTTATATCGAGGTTCTCCTGTTTTTTTTTTTAATAAAATTACATAATACTATTATAGTGGGTAAACATAATATACAATTTCTGAAAGCATACTATAGTATTTATCATATTTTGTATTGAATTCAAGTATCAAAATTATAGTAAAATACTATAATTTAGTATAGTATTCACCGGCTAAAATACGTACAGCATTGTACGTAGTTTGGCCGGTTTTAATTAAACGTATTTTAGATAGAAAAGGTGATGTGACGCATCTGAAGTTGATTGCAAAGCATTTTAGTACGTATATGGATATACCATACTTATTAGTACTTATTCAAATAAGGATTTATTTTGCAGATAGTCCTCAAAATAATAAGAATATTAATATATTATAAAATTATGAGGGTATTGTTTTTGTTATTTGTTAGGTAGTTATAACCTGTATTATGAAAATATTAAATTAAAATTTATTTATTTACCTATAGTAAACTTTACAAATCACAAATTACCAACGTTCACAATACGACATAAAAAATAGAGTAATAGAAGAAATACTAGTAAAATAGTAAATATAAAAATTATAAACTACATGGTAGTACGTAGAATAAGCTGAGTAGACTCTATTTTAATAATTTATTAAACACCGTCAACCCAATTGGCAACACCAATAGCAGGTTAGTTCTGCATATTGGGAGAACAGACAACTGATGCTCCCAATTTCTGATATAGTTATCATGAGCACACGGATATATACCACCAAGAATGGCGTTCTCATTTACACCGCGTATAACTCGTAAAATATACGTGGCCAAATATGTATATCTTGAAGCATTTAGACTACAATATATAAGCACACCTAAGGGAAAGTCAGTTGGATAAAGCCATGGATGGTATACAATCTATCCATATAACCTCAAGTGAAGGAGTCTCAAATATTTCTTTTGAATTCGCTACGCCATAATGGTCGCATTTCAACTGACGCGGGGCCCAAACAATCGACCCATCCTTAAGTCGGCTTTTATCTAGGACGGAGTTGGCGAACCTTTTTACGTACGCGTGCCAAATTTTCTATATATTATTTTTCAACTGACTGATGTGCCGAACTGTTTTTCATGAAGAAAAGAATGGAAAAAATACTTTTTTAGGAATCCCATTAAAAAAATCAAAAAGAAACAGTGCACATTCTAAAAATGCATTATTGATGTAGTCTCCATCGCTGAATGGTTTTCCATGTTCGGCGACTACTTTGGATACTTCAAAGCTAGCAGCAACAGTATTGGAATTACTACTAATAAACGTACATACTTAAAGCACTTGGTTGTAGATTTAATATTACTAGCTCCACCGAGTTTTTGTTTCTTATATGTTGTAGGCATTTTTGTGGGTATTAATGAAATTATTTGATACTGTATTAGTTAGTTTGGCTCTTTACGCACAAATTGACACAACAGTTGTTCCGATAAGATGAGGCATTCTCTCGCTGCAATGGTCTCAAGCATTGCAAATCGATTAAAATCAGAGGCTCGCGGCGCGGTTCTCACTGCCGCCTGATGAGGATAGTACGATTATGTATTGCGTATACAGCCTAAAGACTGACCTATGCAATTATATATTTTACATTAAGAGTAACTAAAGATTATTCTTGAAGAGTATTTACCTGCCAATTTTTATATAATGCGATCTGTCATTTATGCATGAATTTCGTCGTTTCCGTTTGCGCACCGATTGGTAAAAATAGTAGGTATTAAGATAAAAACCTAGATAATACGCATGGGAATTTTTTATATATGTATATTAAAATAAAACATTCGCGTGCCATCCAAAATCATCCAGCGTGCCATAGGTTCGCCATCCCTGATCTTGGTAGTTATATTATTATTACAATTATACGTATTTCTGCAAAAAAGATCCAACCCACACGTGTAACATTCTGAGAAAATTCAATATTTGAGAGAAGATTGATTTAAAAAAATATATGTGATTAATCTGATCGGATACTTTGATAAAATTAAACAATCACACACCATTTTAAATCTATCATGACTCAAATGCTGAATTTTTTCAGAATATTACACATGCGGGTTAGATCTTGTTTGCAGAAATACGTCTAATTATTAAGCAATTATGACAAATAATAATATATTAGTCTAATTATTCAGCGTTGATAATTTGTAGGTGGTAAAAGAGTTACTGTCTGGTGTAGACAATAAAGTTGTTAGTATAAAATTGTCAGAAAACTGACAGCTGTTGGTAATTGGTCTAAAAATAACATATTATTATGTTAATAAAATGACCAAGTACGTGGAAAGTAGCGATAAAATTTTGAGTTTCCCTGAAACGCTGTGGATAATTTCTACATTAAACAGTTTCCGGGTAAACATAAATACCAATTTACAAGGCGTTTTTCTAAGAAACAATATTTTACGTGAATCGCCGTTGAGCTTTTTAAAAACATAGAGCTTTTAGTTTATTTACATTTCTGCGTAAAGTTTAATCATCTTTTTTTTGCGTGGCTGAAAAACGTAATCGTGGAACTTGTTCAAAAATTTGGATTAAAAGAAATTTTTCGGATAAATCTACAGAAAATTTTTCGGCCGGATATTGTACTTAAAGTACTCATATTAATTGAGTAATAAAACTTATCCGTTTATTATTGTAATATCGATAAAATTTATCACAACTACACTGTTAACAAACTGAAATAATGGTGTTAAAACAAAACAAGTAAAACAATCTGATAAAATTAAACTTTTTAATTGAAAAGTATATATTTGGTTAGGTGAATACAATATTATGCTGATATCACTGACTGTGCTTATCATTTCAAAGCATTCTACTATCCCTGTTCATCTTAATTTTCTACGCACGATTAGAATAATTAAAATTAAAATTTATTAATTAACACGAAGCAAATATTACAAATTATACACTTCAGACGTTCACGTATAAAATCAAAATTTAAATAAAAGCCTCATAAGAAAAATATCGACAACCCTGTTTAAAACATGAATACACCAAACGAGCCAAATTTACTCTATATTAAGAATTTATAAAACAACGCCTACCTATAATCACACTGAAGTATTTGCATAATATCGATTTTGTTAAACACAATAATTGCTACCTCGGAAGAACAACCAAATGATACTCATGATTTCTCAGATCTCAGAAGATCACGGGCACACATGTTAAAACTATCAAGAAGAGTTATCATCTACACTACGATTTTTTTCTAAATTTCCGACTAATTATACAAATAAAGTACTCGAAAGCCAATCGGATAAACCCACAGCTATTAAGTCTGATTTTTTCTGAAACCTTTCCACCACAAGACCGTACTTCAACATATAAAGGGAACAAATAATCGACCTTTTTTCTAACGGTGCATATAATTATAGTATATGTACACTTTGTCACTGCTATGTGTCATTAAAAAACAACTGATCCATGTAAGCTATAAGTTAAAAGATTTTCTACACGATTATAGAGCTTTTTTATGTTTTTTACAATCAATTTCGTTATACACATTTACTACAATTATTATTACCGTAAGAAAGTTACTTATATATATGTTTCTGAATTGTATATTATAAGTATATTTGAATTATGAATAGTTATCCTCATCCTATGGAAAAAAATCCATCTAAATTGGATATACATATTATATAATAATATGTTGTAAACAATGTTTGAATATTTTCATAATTTGAGTTTATTAAATTGTTTTTTATTACCACGTTTTTCTTAGCTCGTACTCTTGTTTGTTCGGTGGTTCTTTATCCGGTACAAATCTTGCAATCGATTTTTAACTAACTTCCCAATTAGCTAGACATTTGAAACTTTTAAAATATAATATCAGAACACGATGCCAATGCATTCTTTTAATACTTTTAGCCATCGTTAAGTAGACTTGAATTCATTTTCAGTTAATTCTGTTTTGTATGAAAAGTTATTTCGGAAGAAATCCGTAATCCAATCCACTCTTATCGGTTGCTAATAAGGTGGTCCTAGCAACTAAATTATTAATATATACGTGCGTTACTATGGAAATCAAAATGACATTTCAGTATTCTATATTTTGTTTGTTTGTTGCAAAATAGCAAAAAAAAATGATTTGTCGCCTTACTGCCGTATTCATACACTTTTGAACCGCACTCAACGTAGTAAGCGGTTTATCGGCCGAATAAGAAACCTATAAAAAATGAGATGCGCACAGGAATGCGCACGAAAATGAAACATGGCGGTCCACCTCCTGTCAGTTTGACACATGACAGGAGCATACTTATATACGTAAAGAGTCGGCAAAAATGAATTCATTACAAGTGTTTTGTTGGGTAGAATTGTCATTATACTATAATATATGTAATACATATAATTATAATTAAGAACCCACCAATTTCGTAGATTCGGTAGAGCATTTGCGAACTTTAAACAGTAATTGTGCCGTTTAAAAAACACATCATGAATTTTAATCCATAGTCTAGATACAATGCTCCCGTGGTTCGATCACTCACTACAGACGTCATAAAAAACGCAGTATTTTCCATGGATAAGGTGGATTTACGTAACATTACGATTAAATAGGTACTACATAATAATATCAGCCTACTAGTGACTGCTTTATTTAAGATATTATATATGCAATTGGAAGCAGTCTGCATTGTTTCAAAATATCACCTAAACTGAAATAAACAAGATTAAAATCTCAAACACACTGGTAAGACTGTCATAAGTTGATTGGTATAAATTATAAATGATAATAATGAGATCCGTTTTCATTTCATTAGGACGTCATCCATTTCATTTCAGTACATTAGGAAGACGGAATAACACATCATCTTATAACATAAATGAAGTTAGCTGCGAGACAAAAGTGTGGCCACTCGATTCTTAAATAAATATATATATTGTTAGAAGTATAAAATGAATATGATGTCATAACTAATAAATTATTTAAAGTACATGATAATTATTCATAATTATTAAATTTATATGGTACCGTTTGGACATTTTTACACCAATTCACAATTTCAATATTTTAAATTAATTATCGGGGAATCAAAATTTAAAAATCGGTAACATTAGTCTCGGCATGACGCGTATTACGTCAGAGACGTGATCTCACTATTCAACTGATGCTATTTAGGTTTATGCATGAAAATTTGCATTAAATAGCTTGAATGCAGTTAGCTGTTATATGGATACGCCAGTTATTTAAAAACGTGGTATATATAAAAAGTTCTTTTTATCTTGTAATTATTTATTTTACGCTCGGTAATACAAGTGGGAGAATACCAAGAAATTTTGAGTGGTATAATTAGCAAATTACCTACAGTACCTCGATCATATTATGAGAAAATAAAGGTACAGAATTTCCATCTCAATATTCTAGGAAGTAGAACCCTGGTTTATATAATCATTCATACTGCGAATGAGATAGGTACTCATAAATAAAACCGTATAGCAATAATATATTATACATAGAGCGTTCTCAATGATTGCCACTTTATGATAAATTACATAAAATAATGGTGTTGGATCTACTGAGATCTACAGAATGATTTACATAATTTACGATATGCAAAGATACTGGTTTACGTGGTTAAGAATATCCGTGATCGGAACGAGTGTAGCTCTAGTGAATTTTTCTGGGTAGCAGATGCCGAAGTGGAATGATGCGGTACACCAGCGCCATTTTTAAATTAATAAAGCCTGAGCATAACTTTTTGCACAGGCAACGAGAGGTCCACTGTTCAGCTGTCAAAATCAGATCCCAGATTGCTTCATATTTATTCAAATTGATTTATATAAAATTCTCAAATCAAACATATTAACTATCAGTGTTATTTATAAATAATATTCATTCCTGTTATTCATCAACTGTTAAAATCAGACTAGTCCTTCAAACAAAAACCGGTGGTAATATCGATTTCCAAAAAATATGTAGCATTGATATATGCGTTACATTTGAAGAAGGTGTGACAATGCTAGCGTATTATTTATCATGTAACTCATCTATTCAAATCAAACCATTCCCTGTGTGAACACGACAGACGCGTCACTATGAGCACTCTATAGAACAATGACAGGCAATGACAGGTCATCCATAGACAACAACGGGAGAAGCGGAAAAAGTAAGATCAGTCGTTGTGAATGTACCGGCTTTCTACTTCAGTTGGCAATGGGTACACCCATTTTGGTAACTTTTATGATCTTTATCTATCTCGGCCCTATATGTATATAATGTGTATATCTGCGCGTTAAATTGTCAAAGAAATTTTAAAATCATATTCGACATATTATATATAATACATAGGGACTTGAAAATTTGTATAAAGTCACAATATTAATCTATTAGGTAATTCAGAATTTATCTAAAATACCCAACCTCATTTTTCATCAACACTAATGCAATGCACAAAGAAATCTACCTCACCTAGTATAACGATGACAGATTTAAGATAAGTTTACATTTAAAATCTATATTAATATATTGATTCAATGACTAATTTTTACTTTTTGTACAAAATCTTAAATTCTCTGATGTTTTATTTCCGTGGGTCCCAAGACTCCCAAGTAGGAATTGAAATACCGAATGAATTTATCAATACCGGTATTTCGGTATTTCTTATTGAATACCGGTATTTATCAAAACATATAATTTAAAAAAAGAAGTAGGTACCTATCAACAATTATAGCTATTAAAATCTATTTAAAACACTATTTTAGAGCAACCTAAAGTACGACTATCTTCCTTCATTTATTGTGTAGGTATGTATATTTATTTTTATACTTTATAATAATATGTAAAATACTGTCCGGTTACAGCAAAATCTCACTCAAATTCAACATTTTGTTGGATGTACCTACTGTAAACGTTGGATCAATTATTGTTATGAAATAGTTAGAAATATTTACCATGAGTGTTTTCTTTTTCAAAATATTTTAATTAATCGCGACAATTATTTAAGTATGTATGTTTGAGGGATTTTGTTTTTATTATTATTTAATTTTTGTGAGTTTCAGTCAATATATTTGCGTTTTGGCAGCATACATCCTATACACTAAATTAAATATACAATATAGTAGTAGTATCTAGTAATGAAAAAATAACATTAAATTCATTTTTGAAAACCATAAACGTGTATTTCTAAATACAAAAAAATACCGGTATTTCGGTATTGATATATAATTTAATACCAGTTTTGAATTACTGGTTTTGCAATCCCTAGTCCCATGGTTGATACATGTATTTTGTAACATAAGCCTTTTAGAAATAAATAATATATACATGAATTCTATTTTCACAATAGTATAAAAGTAGTATAGTCTAAAAGCAGAACATTTTTTCTTAATTAAAATTTCTTGTTAGAAAGAGGATAAATAGCGGTACATTTCAATGGGAACGCAATCTTCCTTGTCACTTTTAAAATAGCTTTCGTCTTTCTTACAAAAGCCATCTCTCGGTCAAGTATTTGTTATCGTTTTCCATCAAAAGAAACGTTACAGTATATTAATAATGCGAATCGAGGAAAAATTTTCAAAGCTAACTTATTGACCTATGGAAACCTAACGAAATAATTTGACCTTTTAAAACATAAACAAAAACATCCCCAATTCTTGATTGCAATGTAATTAAAATTTCAAAACTTTGACATCCAATTAAAATACAAAAACCTACATTAAATATGAAGTTTTAATAACTTTGCCTCTTCGAATGGACGTGCCTACCAAAAATATTATGTTTCAGCAATTTTTGACACTTAATAGATTCAGAAATTGTATATAATATTATTTACAATACGTTTAAATACGTAGTACAGTAACTCCCAACCTTTTTTACATTACGGAAAATTTTTAATTTATAAAAATTTACCGGAAAACTGAAGAATAGAAGTACCTATCAGATTTTCAAATTTTGCGTAATTCATTTGAAAAATAACGGGATAAAATAGCTTAGATTATAACTAGAAGATGTCATATAAAATTGATTTATACCACTTTTAGTATTTGCGTGTGTGTCGGTGAATTAGTATCTGTAGAAAAAAACTATATTCTATAAGTTGGCGTACTGGAAAATGGTGCCGATGAATTTTAGTGTATAATATTATTATATTTTGTTTGAAATTATTTTGCTGTTATGGTATAATTAATGGAAATACTTAAATAAATGGTGATTTTTAATTAACTATTTCTTTTATTCATCGAATAATCCACAAGATTTAAGAATGTACCATTCTAATTATTGAATATACATAATTTAAAAAACATTTCTGCGAAAATATATTATAGCCAATAGAAAAAATCTTTTTGAAAAAAGTAAGACACCCGGCAGGAATCGAACCTGCATCTCCTGGGTCTACACCCTAATCCGCGTAATTATCCACTATGCTACGAGGTAACATACTAATGATGACAAACTTTAACTATTGGCCTTTTTTAATACCCACTCATCAGCGTTCTTCCAAATCAAGCTACTATTGGCGATTGATTTTTATTTATTAAATCAAAGAAGGTACCTACTACTTCAATTACTACTCGACGTCACGGATTTTTTCCAATATTTTAACCGATCGCCAATTGTGTTTTTGTGTGTGTTTTTCAAAATTATGTAAGTATGTTCAGATGGTGATTTGTTGTGATCTTTTAATAAAAATAACGCACAGCATACACTATGGCAGTCACAGGACAGTCAGTGTCACTAAATGGTTTTTATAGAATAATATTGAGAAAGAAAGTGATTTTTGAACCTAAACGATAATTTATCAAATAAAAACATACAGAACTACGGATTAACGATACATAAACACCATAGAAATTTAATAAAAAAAACTTTAATTTTTTATATGGGGTTAGGACTTTTAAAATTTTCACTTTTAACGTCCCTATTTGTTATTATTGAAGGAAAATAAAAATACAGTAAGTATATCAATTTTAATTATATGATATTAATGATAAATTTATTTTATTTCTTAATGTGCGCTGATGTCTACAACTTTTCTATAAATCTTTAATAATATAGACTACTTTTAGAAAGTTAATACTACCTTAGTCGTTGGACTATGGACTAAATAAAAAAAAGTGTTACATTGACGTGAACGTGTAGATCTGTAAAAGGATATTCATTGAAATACAAAGAGACAGATATACTCCCCTTGTGATCGAAAGTAGACCAGTATGAAAGCCTGCCAGTTTACTTAAGAGTATAACTACACGATATCTAGAAAATATAAATACAATAAAAAAATAATAAAGCCAAATTTTTAATAAACAGTTAAACACATAGATTACAGGTAAGTTTTTACATGGAAATATTATAACGTACATATTCACAAATGTTATATGTATTTAAATAAAGTAAATTAAGATTCCTATCACAACTTACAAACAATAAATAATTACAAGATAAAAAGAACTTTTTATATACAACATTTTTAAATTTTCTGTTGAATCATATAAACTTGACTTGACTAGCTTAAACGATCAAAATAATTTATACTTGATAGAAATAATACTGAAATGTCATTTTGATATTCATATTGATTTCCATAGTAACGCACGTATATATTAATAATTTAGTTGCTAGGACCCCAGACCCCTAGCAACCAATAATAGTGGATTGGATTACGGATTTCTTCCGAAATAACTTTTCATACAAAACAGAATTAACTTCATAATTAAAAATGAATTCAATTCTACTTAAAGATGGCTAAAAGTATTAAAAAAATGCATTGGTATCGTGTTCTGATATATTCTTAAAGTTTCAAATGTCTAGCTAGTCGGAAAGTTAGTTAACAATCGATTGCAAGATTTGTAACGGATAAACAACCACCGGACAAATAAGAATACGACCTAATAAAAACGTTGTAATAATGTAATAAATAACATAATAATAATAAATAAAATAACAAATAACAAAATATACTATACCGGATATTATACCGAATATTATACCGAAGCTGACTTTATATATAAAATAGATATTTCTTTCCTAAATTGTTTAATAATATATGCAACCCGCGCGTCAAAGATACCATATTCGGATGCTCGAGATATTCTGAGAAAGTGAATAAAATTAAAAAAAAAATTTAAAAGAAAATAGTTGATCAGTTAGAATATAGATTCATTGAAAATGCCAAATGTTGTTTTATATGAAAAAAACATTTAAAAACTCATTATATCAATAAATAAGGAACACCGCGTGGAAATACACTTCTTGTATACGACAGATTTGCTCGCAAATCCAGGCCTCACGCTCAAACCCGTTCGAAACGAGAAGAAAAGTTTTCACTTCCAAATCCCTGGATCGATATGGAAAAATACCCTTTTCAACGAGCCAAACATTAAAGTTTTCCCGACAACCGTTTACGTGTTATTTCGCACTATTGTTTTGTCACCGTTAAACTATCGCGGTTTTCAATCTCAGGCACAGGACTTATAAGCAACGGTTCGCGGTCCAATAGAGTTTTGATTTTTATTTAGTATCCCAAGTATTAGGATTAGGGAATCAAATCCCGAGCCAAACTATTGATTCCGGGATTTCGGCATCCCAATTTGACGACCCTGAGATTCCCGATACTGGTCATCGGTCAAAAATGTCGAGTATAATTTATACTATTTTTAAGAAATTTATTGTAAATGTGTTCATTCAATTTTGGAAATACATAGGTTTAATGGAGTAAACAATATTGTAATATAAATAATAATGTGAAAGTAAAACAGTTTTATTTATTTAAGAAAATTAATCAACGAGAAAATTAAAACATACATTCATAAAATTCGGTGTAGAAACAAGTGCGTATCTGCACGTCTGAGGCACTGGCGGCTAGACGCCGTTTGCGTGCCAGCACGTCAGTGGCGTCTAATTATTAAATTAACGGATTTATTATTTTTCTGGTGTTATTACGATTGCGTATTGCAGCAAAAAAATATTATCCGCGAGCATCCGGCGATTCCTCCTGTGCAATGTGCAGGTACATATACGTCACTAACATTATGATTTTGTACATATACCATTTGATTATTGATAAAAAAATCAATCCCGAAAGTTTCGGGATTATGTTTACAAATCCCGGATTCATAGGTATCGAAAATTGTCCGGGATCCCGGGATTGGATTCCCTGATTAGGATTAAAGTCAATTAAAACTTTTCATAGCCTGGATTTTAGCAACGTCGACAAACAACGTGAAAAATATAATTTTTATGGTAGTGTAACTACATTTAGACTAAACTTAAGGTTTGCTGTTTTAGGCAATTGGCAAGTTTGAAAATTAAAACCAGTTAAAATTGAACACGGGTCTGGCATTTAAGAGCGTACTTCAGTGAAACGGCAAATAATTTTCAACAGTAGGTGCGACGAAGTTTCTCACTAGTCGCCAATCGGAGACCGACAGTCGAGGTGTCTGCATGTCGATTTGTTTTGTCATGGCGTCGGATGAAAATATTCTTAAATCATGTAAAGATGACTAAAAATCTTTACGTATGTACTTAAAAAGAAACATGTCAATGAATATACTATTATTATCAGTAATATAACAATAAACATAACATTAAATGGACGCATGTTGGATTTTATGACAAATTATATTTCGTTCGGCACGCGTCATTTGCATAATCCTCGCATCGCCTAACCACGATCTTTTTAGACCATTAAGTAAGTAAGTATATTATTACAAACCCATATTTAAAAGTGAATTAAACTCATAAAGTAATGCTGATATTATTAATGTATGTCGGGGGAAGATGCCTAATGGGGTAAGACGCCTGAGTTTACTTAATTTGTTCATCAGTCACTAGATGTCGTCACTGTCTGTTTTAAGCACATTTTTTTAGTAACAAAGAACTCATCATGCTAAGAAATAGGAATATAACTTTCACTGATACATATTATTATAATATGTAGTTTTTTTAAAAACAATTTATGTTTTCATAAGATTAAAATACGATCAAAGTTATTTGAAAGTCTTAATTTTAAGTTATTAGATAAGCCCATCGATAAAATATGTCTCGTGAATAAATATCTAAATAATATTATCATAAAAGCTCATCGGTAGAGAATATTAACTTTAAATTGATAGATTGGAAACAGCTTATCGGGTGGGTAGGTTTGAGTATTGTTTTTGGGTTGAGTACCCTCAAAAGTTGGTCCCCAAATGAGGATATGATCAAGCGGGGGTTACTGAAATCTAGGGTCCCTACGGATTCGGAGAGTGGGGTGAAACAGGGAATGGTGTGGATTTTCACAGTGACATCAGACCGTGGAACGACCGATCATGATTATGGTTTATTTATTGAAATCGTTTGCCCCAATATAACAAGGACATAAAAAAGCTATTGAATTCACATATTTTCGAAATAATTTTACCATTGTAAAGACCAAACAATAAGAGAAAAGTAACAGGTTAATTACCATTTACGAAGCATATGAAATGGATTGCCAGAGGGTAGAAGTTATTTAAATATTTTTTTTTTATATCTGAGGAATTCTTGTGCTATAGAAAAAGTTATATTCATACATATTCTTTTTAACACTACAACAAGCCATTAGGACCAATGATATTAGTGTAGTGGATCAATACTTTAGGTAGTCATATATGTTATACAATCGCAAACACCTAGGCTTCGAGAAAATCACGTAAATATACTGTGGCCTTACCGAGCGTTGAATCCGGAGCCTCCGTATGAAAAACCAACGCCTTACGTACTACGAGAGCCACGCTGTGTTAGCCGTTTGTCCCACCATGGAACAATAACAGATTGAAAAAAAACACATGTAAATTCTAGATGCGGTACTCAAACAAGTGACCCATGGTTTCAAATGTACAAGTTCTCACACCATCTGATCGTACACACATGAGTTAATGTTATATATCGTCAATCGTTCATATATGTAAAATGTATGGGGACATATTATTATATAATATTATGCACAATTAAATTAATTTGATAATTCTGCACAGTAAGCAAAAAAACAACATTTATAATTAAGTAGGTAGGTACTTAATATTGATTGAACTGTCCTTTATATCAAATCTTCCATATCGTGATATTTTAGCTAGTTAATTCTATATTTTTTAGTCATCCATATTGTTTCCGGCCATCCCAAAAGTATAATAACATTTTTTCATGAATACAAAGTGCAAAAAACATATAATAATACGAAGTAGTGTTTTTTTAAGATACCATAACATATAAAATAAGTTTTAACACTAAAAACTAAGATTTTAACTCCTGTACTCCACATCTGAAAAATGTATAATACAGCAGTATACAATGACAGCATGTATCATATATCAATTTTTGTATATTTATATAGTGGAATATTATTTAGAAGTGAGTATGGAAACCTTGAAATCCTTTTTATTTATATCAGAATTTTTTTAGGTATACTCCCATTATTGTATTATATATTCATATACATAAAAAGGAGTTCAAGTTATACACATTTATATTTTTGTAAAAATCGATGTTTTTTCAAATAAATATAAAAACTATTAAAACGATGAATTAGTCAAAAATCTAAATGGTCAAAAATTGAAAATTTAATAACTAAATTTTAATAATAAATATGACCATAATATATAATGTAATAATAAACTATGACCCTGCAACGTTGCAATGCAAATTTGCATTTTATTACATTTTTTTACAATTGTAAGTTTATCTTTGAATTTAAAAAAAAAAAATCTTTTTGATGTTTTCAGATACAGATTTATTAATTAATACAGTTGAAATCGTAAATTATCAAAAAAAAAAATCTCAAATTGCAAGCTTCGTATTTTTCCGCTAGGTTCTCTGCTGGCATGCTTCTCCCCCTTAAGACTGTCGACATCTGCGAAAATTATACGAAAATCGTGAAAAATATGCTATTTTAAAAAATACGAAATTAAATCTGAATTAAATCTTAATCACCTCTAATGAATTTAAGTTTTGTACTATTAAATTGAAGTCGTTTTTTGCGACCCGGGTTTCGCCTTTCGGCATCTTCAGGCACTATGTGCACTCACCAAAAGGTATATAATATACACTGACACATTAGAATTTAAATTCGAATTCCATCAAGTACCTACCCTCGATCGATAGTAATAATATCTTAATCACATCGATTAACAAGCCTTGGTGATTAATTATTGTGTTGGCAACAATATTAAACGAAAGGTAATTTCAGTAAATAACTATTAAGGGATGATTAATAATTAATGGATGATATTAGTAATATAAAATAATATGGATTGGCGTCTAATTCCAATCGAATCGAATCTAAATAGATAAATAATTATGAAGAACATTCTAGCTTGCCAGCATTCCAGCATGTCTATGACTAAACGTTTATGTTATTTTCAATTGAAATAATTTGAAAGTATTTTTTTACTTTAATTTGTATTTTTATATAAGCCAATCCTTGACCTCAACCTTGGCCTCAAGACACGGTATAGCCAAATTTATCAATCTAGATAAGCCTTTTGAACACGAGAACGTTTTGGTCAGTAGATATCTCTTGGGAATAGTAAATGTACGTAATTCAGTCTATACATGCAATAAAGAAAATCAACATTTGTTTATAGATCAGTGGTCTCCAAACCTTTTTGATCGCGTACCCCCAATATGATATATATAATAATATGATATACGTATTTATAGTAATACATATTTATGGATACGTAAGTATATTGGAGATTTAATTAAAATAACATAATAATACTAGCGATTTATAGAAATAAATGGTATAGGTGCATCGGTCGGTTCCAGCCCCATTCGCCAATAAAATTATAACTACTTTGTTTGTATCTGTTCTTCATTGATTACTGTTGGGAAATGATCGGAAGATGATCGAACCGCCTCGCGTACCCCCACGGATCAATTAGGGTACCACTTTGAAGACCACAGATCTAAAGAATAGAAGAAATATCTTTAATGTAATAAATAATTATACAAAAGATATCCAAGAAAATCTTATCTATACGCGTAGACCAGTGGTTCCCAACTTAGGGTGCCAACAAAACTAATACTTCTTCAAATATAACATTACTTTTATAGAGGGGCGAGCATGAGTCACACACTTTTTGAGATTGTGGGTCATAAACATGGTAGAGAATGGAGTCTAAATATATGAATACCCGAAAGTGAAACTGAAATCTATTACAAATTATTGTTTAATTATTAATTATTGTAAGTCATTTCATTTCACACTTCAGATTCATTTGTATCAAACGTTAGATTGTAAATACCTAAATCTACCTATAGTATAACAGCAAGAATTTCAATAAAAATTAAACCCAATAGAACTGCTAATATGCAGATGTTGTTAATATTAAGCCCGAAACTTGAATTCGTTATGAATAAATGGTATTGTTTATTGAATATTTAAAACCACGAGATATAGTCAACTTGTATTGAAACCTTAACGTTCAGCCTGTGAAAAAACAGACCGCGTCATAATAATAATATGTAGGTAGGCAGCCAAATACAAACATAGAATATAGAAACATCATTATTTAGAATATTTAGATGAAAGTTGAGCACAGATATCTATTTAGCCGCTAACGTAATTTTTTATTAACTATCAATTTAATCGGACATACATTTTTGCTAAACCCCCAGAAAGTCTTGTAATAAATAAGTTTATAAAATTCGTATATGTTGAAGAACACGCATAGTAGGCATGTCGGGATTCTCTGGATTAATACAACTGGAGAGAAGCGCTTTTGAATTCCTAAAAGAGATGAAGGGTCTTTCGTAAATGAAGATACGGAAACGGCGCAGGAACTTATCGAATAGAGGAAAATCAAATACTTACCTAATATTATAATAGTTGTTGAGTTGCAAAACCCGGTTTGGACTTTTTTAAAACCCCCATTATTTTAAATTATGTGAAATTTCCTTGCGAATTAAGGTATTTGTTATCACTTTTTTATGTCAGTAAATATGACGAGAAAATAAAGTTATAGGTATATAATATTGTTGTAGCACTTAGGTGTGAAATGAAAAATTTTCTTTGTTATTTTTTTTCTTTAAAAGAGGGTTGTTACTCGATGAGAAAAAAACCATATTTTGTGGGCCAAATTAATGGACCGATGCCGGCATCTCATTGGCTGTATATCACTACAAATAGGCAGACCAATGAACAACTCCGATGACCTTACGAATTGTCTAAATCCATGTTCATGTCAAACATAATATGAGAATGTATCTAATTAATTGCTGTATGTGAAGCTTAAATCTGTGCTGATATAATTATTTATTGATGAAACTACGTATAATTATTATTATTATCCAAGTTGTGTATTAGAATTGAATTAACTTGTATTTTACCAGCTGATATCTGTAATTATTTCTTAGTATATTGGATAAAACTAAGTAAATAAATCAATACAAATTAGTATTACAGATATAATTCCCAATGTGGTAAATATTAACGATATTTCCACAAACTCTTTGAGCAAATACTCGAACTAATAATTGAAAATTGTTGACATTATTAATAATGTGTATTGAAATTGTAAACAATTTATTCAACTTTATGGTTAACCTCGTCTAACTATTATATAATTAATAATTTTATTTCTGATGCTCGTTTCGGCGAGTTTATTTATTTAACATTCCATATCAATGGACATGTTTTCCACATTATCATAAAGTGTTTTAAAATTTAATTAAAAATAATTGAACTTCAATTTATAAAAATAAAAATTAGTGTTGATAATATTTTTAGTATATTTGTTTTGTTTCTTTTACTTTTTTTTCTGGCGCTACAACCATATCTGAGTATTGGCTTCATCCTGCATCTGCTTCCATCAAGGTACCTATATCCAAAGCTGCTTCCCTCTAGTTTTTAAAATTCCATTCAATACTCCGGATCTTCGTATACCTTCCAGCTTCTCGAATGTCAGTTTGTTTGTCATTTATAATTCCTGCATTCTGTGTATGGATTCTGTGTGTGGATAGACTGTAGCTACTATGTGGGCTACCGCAAAAAGCATACAGCTCGTAATTATATCTCCGTCTATCACCATAACTGTATGTTATTTAGGGATTGCAATACCGAATGAATATAAATCAATATCGGTATTTCGGTATTACTTATTGAATACCGGTATTAATACCGGTATTCGTCAAAACATATTAGAGAAAAAAGGAAGTACCTGTCAATAAATATAACTATTAAAATCTATTTAAAACATAATTTTATAGTAACCTAAAGTACCTACCTACCTACAGTTATTATGTTGATATTTGTAAAAATCATGTATAGATCATAATATTTTAGAATTGCCAATTTTTAAAAATAATACTATAAGTCTGGGTACAGAAAAATCTCTCTGAAATTAGACGTTTGTTGGATGTACTATAAACGTTGGATCAATAGTTATTATCGCGACAATTTTATAATTATATTTGAGGAACATTGTTTTAATATTATTTAAATTTTGTTTGTTTCAGTCAATATAATATATACGTCATATGGCAGCATAAAACTTAAAAACAAAATTTAATATGTAATATACATAGTACGAGTAGTAAGCAATGAAAAAATAACATTAGATTCATTTTTGAAAAAATATACGTGTATGCATTCTTAATACCGAAAATACCGGTATTTTGGATTATTGAAACCGGTATTTCGGTATCGATAAATAATGTAATACCGGTATTGCAATCCCTAATGTCGTTACGAGTCTAAAGATACCGCGTAGCAAGCTCCATTCAAATGAACCCAACACTATTTCCATGTTTTTTACATACACCAGTTTTTTTTACCTTTTCGGAGGCGACATATTTTTTTGCGTAACAAAATTATTTTAATCTTGAACAGTGTACTGCACCACATTTGCATTGGCAATCGAAGCTAAATAAGTAAAGAGGAAGGGAATTTGGGTTTATTATTAAAATCAACCAGGGTCGATTCACTACTAGACGAAAGCCTTCCATAGCTTCATAACTCTTCATGGTCGCTGTCATGTACTCCTACCAAATTTGATGAACTGCCGGATTTTATGGCGTTTAATGCCCCTTGTACCTTATGACTGAATTTGTCCAGCAGCTATCTAGCAGCCGAGTGATATGCCGGACTAATCTTATTTTTTCAGAATGGCGACTTCTATTATATCTCGTAGGTTCTCTTGTCTGCTTTACAAGAAACCACTAAAGAGGCAGGTAGGCTTACTGTAGGGGAGAGGATTAAATTAATGAGTTCAATACATTATCAATAATTACTCATTCTTCTATGAAGAATGTGATCTCCTAATAAAGCGAAATATTGGCAAAATTAAAAAAAAACTTTGTCATTGTGTTAATTGTATTTATATAAGTTTTAGAAACTGTTAATTTTTTACTTATTGTAGAGTAAAAATTTGAACGTTCACCTCTGCTCCGTAAGTCATGGGTAAGAATCGAATCCCCGTGAGTGGTAATACATAATTCACTATCGTTACTCGTGCCCTATATCAGTGATGCATTCAGTGCTGCATCAGTGTTCAGTGACGGCAGTATTCGGCAGAAATACATGATTGTAACAATCAGAAAAAATCTGTACACACTTGTTGATGTGTTCTTATATATAAGATTATAATCAGGGAACTCAGAAATAATGGGAACTGAAATACATAACGGGTAAGGCGATAGCAGGTAACCGAATCGAGTAAGGAAGAATCCGGGTTAAGCTTACACACGTGTCATGAATACGTTTTACGTCGAATACTGAAAACTGCTCTCGGTTTCATTTAATGTTGGTGTATTACACGTGCATAATGAGTGCTTCATTTTCGCAGGACACTCACACATTCAAAACCCTGCATCAATATGCGGCGTATTGAATATAGCCTATCGGTATTCTATATATTATCTGTTCTGTGATTATAATATTACCATATAATGCGCGGCAACATCCCCTAATCCCCATCACCTAAACTTGAAATAAATTTAATATTTCAAAATTAACTGAACAGTTATTTCAAAAATTGTTTTTGTATTTTTAACTCTTTATTTTAACGCCATAAAGTGAAGATAGTTGTTTTCATAGGATTAGATGTTTATTTATTTCTCTAATTTTTGCGATGTAATTTAATTATTATTAATTATAATATTTTGATATTATTGACAATAAGGTTAAGAAAATTTTCACATTACAATATTATCAACCAACATTAAATAAAAAATAAAGGTACAGAGTTGAGTAAATGCCACTGGTATATGTATATAATATAAAATGCATATCTTCGCAAATCTGCTAACAGATTTTTCACTTACTGTACCCAGAAACATGACATTTTGTAGACATGTGCTAATGCGATAACAAAACATTGCGAATGGGTTGTTTTGCGTATTGAAACATTTTCGGCTTAACAGTATTTATATAGCGTTAGTATATTTGATGAATTAAAAAAATATTCGCCCAAAGAATCAGAACATTTTTATTTTTGATGATTAAAAATTTCACCAATAAAATGCAAAATTAAATAATATCTATGACGAATTTACATTTAAAATGTATATTTATATATATTAATCAACATAACATTATATGATCATACATGTAAATATGGATTCAATAAGCAATGATGAATCGTACCTCAATATTTTCTAATATTCCGATGTAGTCTATATAAGCATTTTGTAAGATTATTTTTTTCATAGAGGTATTAAAATGTTTATTTATTATTATACATGACAAGAAGCGATTATGGTCATACAGAAAAATAAATATATAACCACAAAGTTATTTTTTTAATTTATTATCACATTGAACTGGCAACGAAATTATTTTTTCAATAGTTGACCTTTCAAATTATTTTGTGGGTCAGAGCTTTTCACGGAAAGAAGTTTGAAAACGAATGCTTATTTTTCGACTTTTAAATAAGCGGATCGGAAAATAAATAACGCTCTCATATTTAAATCGGAATAATAATATTCCAGTAAGTATTTCAAAAGCTGCTGGGTTTTCCATTTAATTTTTTTTATATTCATAACACATGTCTAACTTTCAAGTAGAAAACTTATAGTTCAACTACTATTAAGCAGCAAAGCTTGAATTGGAAAATGTTATGAATCGGAAAACTTGACGTGACTATATATCTAACCTTTTCTATATAAAAATAAGCATGTTTGGTTTTGTGGTATTGGCATAGCTAGCTCAGACGTTAAAATTATTTTTTCCACGAGAAAAAGCAATAATCTCGAGGAATTAATGAACCGGAGCTGTGATACGGTGCGCTCCGGTCCATTTCAAGCCCTGATTAAGCGTAGTTTTTATTTTCAGGAAGGTTTTCAAAAATTTAAGGACACTCAACTGCACTATCGACCTTTGGCATGTAAGTATATTATATATAGATTGATACATTTAATAGCAATATTAATAATGAAAATTAAATTAACATATTTTAACTCATTGGGCTGTTGCTCTGGATCAAAGACACGTTGAAAAAACAACATGTAATGTTGGTTTTTAAATAAATTGTTTAATAGACGGGTCATTTACTATTCACGGCACTGTGTTACCAATTCGTTACCTTACTTTGAAAAGGTTCTAATAGCACTTGACCGTTTTTTAAGCTATGAGCGTTTGAAATTTGGAATGGTCTTATTTTCAACTAGCTAGGTAGATAGAACTGCGGCATACTGCTAATTCCCATATTTGATAATAGATGACTCTGAAATGAACGTATATGATGTGATACGTAATGTGGCTAGTGGAACCTTTTCACATCAAAAAGTCATTTTAGGCCAAAATGTCAGTTAGAACCTTTTCAAAGTAAGGTAACGAATTCTTGACGTATGATCGTGATTGGGAAAATTTGATCAACTGATTGTCAACGGTCAACAACTTTGGTCACATATCGGCATTTAGTGGCACAGTCAAAAAAAAAACCCGTGGATTATTGATTTTGTCCGTCCATTTGAAGGAGCTAGTCTACTTCCTATTCAACTTTTGACCTGACTAACTGCCATGAGTATTATTTGGATTATTAACCAAACTGTCGACTACATGATCGAAAATGTTGTCAAACTTAAAATTTATTTCTTTTACATATAGTGAAATGTACAAATGACAAAAGTAAGAATGTTTCTAAAATGACATTAAAAAGGGTAAAGAAATAACTAACTAAAATCATAAAAGTATATGCAAGTACCTACCTACACCGAATGAGTTACGTAAGTAGACCCTATTTTGTCTAGACTAAAGTAAAGGAGAGCAACCTAAGGGTATGAGAGATAATACTTCGCATGTAGGTAACTTTTAGAGCATTTTCTTCTACAGTAATTAATAAGTGGAAGCGATTAGGGATTCCAATCTCGGGATCCCGAGCTATTTTCGATTCCTATGAATCCCGGGATTGATAAACATAATCCCGGGATTTCGGGATTGATTTTTTTGTCAATTTTTATGGAAAATAAAATAAAAGCGAAAATATAACAGAAAAAATACTTTTAATAAAAAATAACTACATTAGAAATAAACTGAGTTTGAATGAAGTTTGATTTATACCCATGTGTAGGTAGCCGATTCCTTTTATTTTTTCACATAAATTAATAAAAACGAGAAAGATTGGAAAAAAACAATGCTTCGCACTTTTAACAAAGTAATTCCACCATGATATCATACGTTTTCCGGCAGTTTCATATTTGGCTGACTAATTAGATTTATGAAGCGGAAAGGCCATAAGTACGCCATGATTATTTGCTTTACTATTTTAAATCTCGCTAATCCATTCATTATGTCTTTACTATCAGAAACAACAATCTCATATTAAATTCACATTATTATTTATATTACAATATTATTTAGTTCATTACACTTGTGTATTTCCAAGATTGAACGTATACAATATAAATGTCTTAAATATAATAAATTATACTAGATTTATTTTTGACCGATTTTATTAATTTTATTTGTAAATATAAAATTTTTATATTAACAATGGAAAAAAATGGCAACCCGGGACCAGTCCCGGGATCCCAGGATTGTCAAATTGTAATCCCGGGATCAGAATTATGGCTCGGAATTGGATTCCCTAGAAGCGATGGATCACAATTGAATGAAACTGGTCACGTGCTGTCACTTTATAACATATATACGCAGTTTTGTGAAAGTTTTGGCTTAATATTAAAATTCAACGATCCATCTACATTAAAAACTTCTCCACGCTACACTTTAAAAGGGAAGTGCGGTAGTAGTTGTAAGCGTTTCAAGTATTAATTAAAATTTATCACTATCTACCCGAGTACAAAAATTGTCCGCGCTTTAGTTTCTGATGCAATTACGCCACGGCTAGCTTTGCGATGAGAAAGTAAGAGGGTTTCATAATAATTTAATTCAACATACACTTTTAGAGGGAAAAGAGCTTTTTGTGAGAGTAGGAGAGAACTTTTAAAGTTTGAATAGCAGTTTAAACTTGAAAAATATTGAGTACCTACTAAACTAACGTAGGATTTTGTTGCGAGTTATTATTTATTCTAATATGTCTACGATTGAGAACTACTTCACTTTGTAATTAAATTAAATTTGTTTATTGCAAAAGTAAATAATGCAATATTTTATTAAATGCTACCAATAAGAAGAAGTGACTTAAATTTAATGTCATTGCTTAAATAGTGACTCGGCCAGGTGCTACGGATAGCATGATCTCTAGTCCTGAGGTTTCACTGAACCAAGTTTTTTTTTTATTATTTTTGAGCCGATTTTGCTATCTGGTTTTGAGTAGCCGACTATTTATAATAATTAAGTCAGAACAACCTACCCATTAAAAATAAAATTCATCAACTAAACACGGATTTGACAGATTTATATCTACCTATATGATTATAGTTTAGTCAAATATTTATTTTCCTGTCCTTTTACATTTTGATTTAGAATATTTATTTACTAAGTGTTGTTTATATGTCATATTTTACTGACAAGATTGTTTATCGTTTTGTATCTATAATGATATATATTTTTGTAGTTGCTGAGTAGGTTGAGTTAATACGTATAACTATATTATTTTTTAAAAGTATAGACACTCATTTTAGTTCACAATAAATACACGTTATTGTGAAACTTTGGGGTGTTCTACTTCAATTGAACAAGAAAAAATTCAAAGAAATTAAAATTTACATACCATGAACATTACAAATTACAAATTGACAAATTGAAGACGTTCACAACATGACATTTAAAAACAAAGAAACAATGCAAAGAAGAAATAAATATATGCAGTATAACAAAAACAGTATGAAAAGTAAAGTAAAAGGTAAATGCCATTTTCAAACCAAACGAATCCCAGCGTCACGGAATTACGCTAAATACCATCTACAGGTATACAAGAACATAATAAACAATAGAGCTACGGGGACATGTCGTAATTTATTAAGACACAAGAAGACTGGCAACCAACAGGTATACTTGGAAGCGACTTCTAATATCTATAAACTCTCCACCCAAAGAGCGGATACAAACAGAAAACAAACAGAGAAGAAGGTCTATTCCAGTAACAGGTTAGTTTTCCTCATAAAGAAAATATACTGACGAATTAAAATACAAATTATCATTTTCTCCTGACACGTAGCATAACAGACTTTTATAATTTAGAGATATTTTTGTAGACTTCAGGCAAACGGGTTACGGGACAGTTAAGATTCAAATATATGATCACGTTATATTATGCTGTCACGTGGTGTCACAGTAAGCTGCCGCTACGGGAAAACAGTGTGTTATGTCGTTTTTATTGGTAGGTATTTAAAATGTTATCAGACTGATGCTCCCGTCCCGTAACACATTTTAAACCTTTAAACGAACATTGCCAGTAACCAAAATACGCCGAAATCACCAGAACAACAATGAGGTCACCTCACGCATACCGCGCTGCATCGACACCTGCATGACTCAATGAACGGTTTTTTTATCATTTTCTACATGCCTATACATTTTGGATTCATGTAAAATTCGCGTGTTCTTTGTTTTTAGTGGTTTTCTCTATGGATTTTCTATTACATTAATGTCTATTATCTATGGTATGCAGGTTGGGTTCTGTTCAAAATATTATCTATAGATATAATATCACAAATAATTTTAACCAACGCACACGTAGAAACTGTTAAGGCTATACTTCAGCTGAGGCATGGTCTAAAAAGATCGTGACTAGGTGGTGCGCGGATTGTGCAAATGACGCAAGCCGAACGAAATATAATATTTCATAAAAAATCAACATGCGTCTTTGAATGTCATGTTTATTATTATATTCGTAATAATAATAGTATATTCATTGACATGTTTTCTTTTTCAAGTACATGCCGAACGTTTTTTAGTCATCTTTACACGATTTAAGAATATATTCCTCCGACGCATCACAAAACAAATTGACGTGCTATCAGTCTCCGACGACGGCGAAATTTTGTTCCACATACTGTTGAAAATTATTTGCCGTTTCACTTATATACGCTCTTAATAAAATTTAAATTAGCATGAATAATAATCCATGATACTAATACGTCATTAGAGTTGGCACTTTCCATCATTGAATTTATGGAGATGGTGATCATTCAAATTATTCTGCGGAATCACGAAACTATAGACTAAATTTGTCGCCGTACCAGCGTGTGACAGTTAGTGACGTGATCATAATGTAATTGCAACATTATGTAATTGTTAAAAAAAATCGAATTTGAATGATTCGAAACAATCGAAAATATGAAATAAAATATAAATTATTTTGTATTAGAATATGAGGCAATATTTTTTCAAATACCCTATTTGGTCCTGTCGAATAATTCTAAATTAAATAAATTTAACTTAAGAATTTAGATACTTTTACAACGGCGAAAATATGGTATACATACGTTTTAAATAATGTATTTAGATTGAATATGTTGAACGATATTTCTTTTAAATAAACTCGTTGAATACGTAAATGCATACCTATAATATCGTATTTATATTTTAAAATGGTTGCATAACATAATCTACACTCGCCTCACTTGTTAGCAAACATTGTTGTCAATACAAAATACACGTCAGAGGTGATATGGATTTAAACCTTTAGAACATCGTTTACAATACCAACTGATTGTTCGGTAATTTAGATTGACAGCTGCGGGTAAACCAATATTGAATATATTCCTATTGACAAATACGATTTCAAATAAAATTCAACGATGAATGTAATTGTAATGAAAATTCAGTGTCACGAGAAAGCGCGGAGGAATTAAAAATACCATTTAAATTATCTGATTTTTCGTAATAGTTAAATGAATATGTTGGGGTTATCTACTATTGAAATAAATTGATTTATAATCTTATTTTGATATTTATTGCTGAGGGACAAAACTTTGACTTCTTGTAACACATTAGTCATCCTTGATCAGGTATATTGCTCCATTTTTCTGTATTGTTTAACTATGAGGACCATTTATACCCATGGCGTCCATAATCTGGTAACCCTAGTGAGTTGGAATCAATTCACGTATTTTTCGTCGCATTAGCGTATATGTATATTAATACTAATTATTCTATATTACGCAAATATAGTATATATAAATATAGTATATATATATATATATAAATAATAGTAAATGACAGTAAAGCGCGAAATATATTATGGTGCATGTCGTGGACTATCATGTGACGTTACAGTAAGTTGCCGCTACGGGAAACAAGGGTGTAATGTCGTTTTTCTTGTTATTTAAAATGCCATCCCGTAGGACATTTTGAACCTTTAAAGGAACATTGTCAGTTGACAAAAATTGCCGAAATCACCAAAACAACTATGAGGTCATCTCACGTTGAACCGCGTTGCATCGACACCTGCATGAAGTTTTGATTTTTTTTATCATTTTATAGATGTTTACACTCCTTAGAATCATGGCAAAAATCACGTTTTTTGTTTTTAGTGGTTAGCACTATATATTTTTTATAGGAATATTGTCTATTATCTATAGTCTGCAGGTTAGGTTTTGTTCAAAATATTATCTATGGATATAATATTGCAAGTAATTTTATCGTAGAAACTGTTAAAAATAATTAAAATTGGCATGAATAATAATTCAAAATAATAATACATTAGAGTTGGCACTCTCTATAATTGAATTTAGAGAGGTGGTGATCGTTCAAAATATTCTGCAAAATGACAAAACCATATACTAAATTTGTCGCCGTGACAGCGTGACAGTGACGTGACATGCATCTCAATTGATCACAACTTAAAAACAAAAACAAAAAAAAAACCCAGAAAGGTCGCGTGAAAATATTCAAATTTAGAATTTATCTATGGTTAATTTTTATTATAGTTTAAAGCTGAACAAGTATATCTACATATTTTAATATTTATATTATAAAGTTAATACATACGACAAAGTACCTATAAAGAAACCAAATCATTAAATTCCATTTTTTTTGCAATATTTAGTTATTAAAAAAATATGCCCACTATAAAGTTAGCTCAATCAAATAAAAATTATAGAAGCAATTGACAACGTTTGTTTTATGAATGTATTATATTAAATGGTACATAATAAAACCCGCTGTATAGACGAACTCATAAAGTTCGGTGGATGAATGCGGTAGCAAAGAACTAGCGACCGAGAAGAGTGGAATGAAATAGGGGCGGTCTTCATCAAACAGTTGATCGAACCTGGCTAATAGTGATGATTATGATATGGTGAAATGATGAAAATGAGGCATGTAATGCATATTTGGAGTATAGACATGAGTTCAAAGGTGCACAACTAACTAACTGCCATTGGTAATGCCAATCGGGAGGGAAATAGCTCTGTTCAACTACTAGTCATTCGGTGTACTTCCTTGTATCTAATTTATAATTTTTGTACGTACACTTTCTACTATTTAATAAATAAATACTGCATCTATTTCCAGGGCTCGAAATGTAACGGAGCGCACCGAAGCGCCGTTCTGGTTCATGAAATACCAAAACTATCGCCTCGTTTCGTGGAACAATTTATTTGACCGTGTTAGCCAGATAGACCATATAACACAAAATCTAGCTCACTCATTTTCATAAAATACATATTATAAAATTAAATAAATATGTCATTATTTTTGTAAAAATATTAAGCGTTCCGGTTCGTAAAATTTTCCATTTCGAGCGCTGTCTATTGATTTTTGATATATAAGTACTGTTATAATACTATTTCTTTGTTTTTAATTGTCATGTCGTGATCGTCTTAAACTATTAATTGGTAAAGTAAAGTTTACTTACTATAAGTACGTAAAACACTTAAAATTTTATTAATTGATACATATCAATAGAGTAGTCATTAAAAAAGAGATATTTCTTATTACATTTTTTTGATAAGATTACAATATAACTGCTATCGGATTATATTGATAAATGGCAAACCTACTCGCTTTTTGTCTTTATTAATGAACCAAACGAATTAAATTTGAATCCAGTCTATGTGAGCTTTTCTATCGATCCTCTGTCGGTTTGAAATGGAACGGTGGAAGCTTTGGCGTAGAGGAAGTGAATGGGGGCAGGGTGGCGTAGGTGGTGGGGGTACATGAGGATCCGTTGGGAAAATACTCAGGTGTATTTCACTCGTATACAATATGTAAGTTATGGTGACCAGTAGTTGTGATACCATGTGGGAAATATTTTGTTATTTTGATAGCATTTAATAATATAAATGTGATGAATCACGCTTGAAGATCGATTAATAAAAATGGTACAGATTTGCTAAACATAGTAATGAATTATTTTGTTTCATTTTATGGTTATAATTAATTTATACCCTTTCTCCACGAAAAATGAATAAAGCGTACGTCTGATATTTTTTTTATCTAGCACATATTATTAAAAATCAAATTGAACAAACTATTCAATAAAATTCTGAGATAAAAAATAATATTATTTTCGGTGCATACCAGAATTTTTTAGCTCTTAAAATATCCAAGATACCACCCATAAAAATAATGTTAAAATTTTTGAGGTTTTCCGAATTGTTTATATTCAATAACAACTTACTGCTACATCGTTAAATATTGTGCACTATTCATTAAATAAAAACTATTAGTTTTTTAAAGGGTAGGTAACGATTATTAATACATGTCATATATTATTTGAATCGTTATTTATTTAAAAAAAGAATGTAGGATTTTTCATTAAAAATAGACCAGCATGTTCCAGCAAAATGTTGGACCCAAAGGATATTTTCTAAAAGATAAGTTTATGACGATGTCTGTAAGTCTGTTATGCAGTGTACTGATTAGGGCCAAAGTAATAGTGTAATGATCAGGACTAAGCTGACTTTCTAATGGATGGCGAAAAACTATTCATCGTGACTTTATTTCAAAGGGTGATATATTTGATAAAAAAAGACGCTCCTGTATGATCACTTTGTTTTATGTGCATAAATTTTCCATTCTTATTACGATAAATGACAAACACGATTTTACATTGTTAAACATAAACATAACATTTAGAAGGTGAGACCTGAAAAAATATCTACCCCAACCCTAGGAGAACACAATATGGCTTGATTTTGTATTTTAAACATATTTCAGAACGCCGTAAACGTCGGCTAACTGATAAAGAGTCCATCATGTATTTGTCACAGTCTCCTGTCTCCTTTCAAATAAATATTAATTTAATAATTACAGATAAGTTTACAAATTAAAATTTAGATGGGTGAAATCACGATTATGCGTTCTGATCTTAGACTATAGATACACGTAGACGCCACCCGTTGCATTGCTAAATGAAGCCGCGTGCCTTGCGTTTGGTTTGCAGGCGAGCAAACGCATTCGTCTACAAATTTTCGAGACCATAGACCATTTCGCTAGTGCTCGCACTAGACGCTCAGAATTAAAATATAAATTTCTATTTTTTTACGTTATATAGTATTTTTAAGCGGTCAAAATGCAACCATTAGGTAAAAATATCCATAATTTAAGTTATTTTAAAGAAACACTAGGTCACTGATATTAAAATTTATAATAAAATACAAATAAATTATCACGAACATGTATCAACTTACCTATGAAACGTAATACCATCTTCTTGCTTATCAGCACGGCTACCATATTTTAAGACAACACACAGAACCATCTTTCTACTTAATTAACTAAAAATATTTACCATTGAATTTATGTTTAACACAAAAAAAATCAATTTTAGCAACTCGAGCTCGCAAGTTATCGACGCTATGTGAAGGGTTTTGCCCCGATTTGATGGCGATACTTTTGGAAACTGGCTCACAGATATGTAGACCTTTTATCTTACTCTAGCGCGTGTCGCAGAGATTGTAAGGGTGCCGAATACTTTCTCACTCGCACTCATGCATCGTTTTTCTTCAGGCCTTGGTTCTGATAGATTACAAATTCGACCGGGCAAAGCGCAACGATAACCATACTGTTGAATCTTTGATAACTGAATGACGACGTTGCTTTCTTCTACTGAGTGTTTTATACTGATTCGATACAATAGAAAATGCTGCTATCAACTAGAACATTTTTGATAATCATGCTTATGACGTTTATTGTGCAATGCATGATTCGTTTCATAAATTATAAACAATCGATTTTAATTTGAACAATTATGCAGTTTTAATAATTGAGCAAGATTGATTTTCATACAAACAACTTTTAAGCATATCATAGTAAACCTATATTATTTATTAATTTTCGATATTATTGCTTAATTAAATTATTATATTATTTTGCTAAATTAGCTTTCTGTTGAAATTTGATTGAATCACATAAATCGCTTGTTTTGCAATATTAACAACATTATGTTGCAAGATACATTGTAGTTTAAAAAAAAATGGTTTCCTGCCAAGTCATGCTGGATGGTAGGGTATTAACCCTACAATACTATGTACAAATGGCGAAATATTTGAAATTTATAAAATTTGATCGCGTTTTGTTTAGGCCAAATAATTATCATAACCATAATACTGCATCGGTTAACAATTTTTACAAACGTATTCTCACGACAATAGCAGTAGTTATTCTATTGCATAGCTATTAGAAAACATAAAAAAAACTTAGTTATGTAGATAAGACAACTTTATAAAAAACATATTTAACATTTAAATGATGAGTAACAAAATATTTATAGTAAAACATTGGTAAAGAACCAATATATCGAAATGTGCAGTAATATTTTTAAAATCAATATAAGATAGTCACCCTGTAGTACGTAGCCTTCCAGAGCATATGAGATTAACATTGCCTTGTGGTCGTAAACGAAACAGACTTATGCGGTTAAAAACAAGCGGGAGAGGGACTCAAATATCTTTGAGTGTACCATCAGGGCGAGAGGAGTGCTCTGAATGTATTCAGATTTTTTTTACGACGAAATTCACGTCAGATTGGAAAAGAATAAATAGTCAGAATTTGCGTGCGTTACATTAAGAAACTGGATGAAATATAAATTTTGAGTGATTGGTAAACATATATTATCTTTTCTTTTCGGAAGAATAACATAAGAATGCTATTTTGAACATGAACGCTCTGACGTAACCTTCGGAAATATTTTATGAGATTCAACATGAATAATAAATTGGTCTTATTTACATTGAATTTAAAGATATTTTGCTGACAAGATATTTGTAGGCAGAAAATAAATTTTAATAAGTACGTATACACGTATACTTACTTAGTTCATTTTGATGGCATCAAAATACTGATACTAAACAAAAAAAGATACATACATAACTCCCTTTGAACTTGTTGACGTCTTAAAATGTATAGAAACAACTGAGATGCAGCTGCATAGTATAAAAATCGAAAATTACAGTACATTGGCCGAATTATAATACGCCAAAAGTATTATTTCAAGGTTTTTATCCAAGGAAAGATCAACAGTATACGTGCCATAAGAATATATGTTATTGTTATGAGTGTAAGTAGCTCAGACGCGCACATAACAAAGTTGTTTTTGGGTCAAAATACTAATTGTGCAAGTGAATGAAATATAGCTTCTTCTTCTATTTTTTTTTCGTGACTCGGATGACTTCGTTACCGAAGAGGTTTCTAACAATATGACCCCTCCCGGAATTCTTCGACACACAAAACCACTGTCAGTTGGAGCTCATGAATTATACCCCGTTTACACGTGCATAGATTATATAATAGCTGACAGTACGTATTATCGCAGCCATAACAAGAAAATGCAAGTGTAAACACGTATTATCATGTAAGTTGCAAGATTGCATGCATGAATCAAAAAAGTTCGGAAGCTTCCGAATTTTCACGCCGCAGTTTATATTAGTTATATATCTGCTCCTGAGCAGTAGAACGATAGTGGTGAACATGCCGGCAAAAAAACGAACTATATTCATTTTGAGGTTAACTGATTTTCACCACCTGTCAAATAGTACTATAAAATGACAACATCGCGTCTCGCTTACTATTGAAGAATGAGATTGGCGAGACAGTCATTACTTTTGCGTGTAAACGTAAACAGTTATTAACTCCATAGTTTAAAATACACACAATTGCTGTTAGTAATTCCATGCAAGTGTACAGGCGCTATTATTAAAACCATCGGAGTCATTCAATGTTGGCTATATTATTCAAATGCGGCAAGTCTAAACACCAGATACTAACGTTCATAATAACCACTAGTATTCGATAACCACTTGTGGATGTGACCGGTCACAATAACTCATATATGAAAGTAGTAATAGGTGGAGAATAGCTGTCCTGTCACTAGAATCAAAGTGCTGAGTATCTGGGTATGTGGAATATTCACGGAAAAATGCGGTGGGTTCCTCCATTTCATTCTTCTGTGTGGGCGCCGAATTATTCCGTGCAGTGGAGAATAAAGTGAGAATAGCTCTTATGGTGACCGATATTCGATAGCATAACACAAAAAGAATTTGTTTTCATTAATTAATAAAGTGCAGAAATTTTGTCAAAATTTTTGAAAGAGTAACATTTATATGTATTTTAAAATACAATGAGTAATGTATAATAATATTGTCATGTACAGGGAACTTAGAAATAATGGGAACTGAAATACTTAACGGGTGTGGAGTACAACCGATCTCGAGTGTAGAAGAATATGGGATAAACACATTCCAAGAATACGCTTTTCCTTCGTTTTGACAACTGCTCTTGGTTTACGCACTGACGCTCATTCAATATTGGTGTATTTGAAGGTTGAAACACACACTAATGCACGTCCATAATGTGTATTTCATTTTCGTAGGACACTCACAAATTCAAAACCCTGCTTCAAAATGTAGTGTATTGGGGTAAAGCCTATCTGAATTATATTTATTAGTCTATTTTGTGGTCATGCATATACCATTGGCGTGACTAATGTACTTTATACACATGGTAAAGCATATAGCTTTAAAATTGTAAATAAGTAGACTACACTGTAGTTTTTAATCGACGGAAATCGAAGACCCAAACGTGTATTTTTTTTACTTAAAAGTAGGCTATTTTTATTAGGTAAAACAAGTTAAAAGAGAAAATCTGTAATGTGAATGAATCTGAATTAAGATCAATGTGGGGAAAAAGTCCGCTCATATTAAAAAATATTTTTTTGGGAAATGATAGCTCATTATGTAACTTTCTTCCAAGGTATTTTATGGATCTCTCTTCTTACTATTTGCTTCATTGGTGAGAATGGAGATTACTATCACTGTTGTTTTTGTTAACGATAACATTAAAGACGCTGATCTGGTTGCTTTAACCCGCGTTAGTTTAATTGATTTTCATTGATTGAGTTCTGATGTAAAATTTAATATAAGTAATATAATAAAAATACTGATTGAATATAAAATTAACACAAAACGACGTCCACAATTAATAGTAGGTATATCTGTTTTTGATTTCCCTTCCGTATTGAAGTTTGTGAAAATAAAATTTAACTAAAAATGGGCACGACATATGTGTGGATCAGAATCAGACTTGTCCAACCCACAAAAACGAAAAAAACTGAGTTAGACATCTCATCGATATTATAATATACTTATACATTTTTTATCAGATTCAAATATCACTAAAAATTGCCGTCTTATGACACTACCGTCTACATCAGTGCTCCGCAACCGGTGTGCCGTGGCACACTGGTGTGCCGTGAGACGATGCTAGGTGTGCCGCGGTGCAATAGCCAAATTTGCGTACATGGCTGGGAATATATTGGAGCACATGGATAAACCTAATAAAACAATGCAAGGTCAGAATGAAAATAATATATTGACGTGCTCTGATAAATTAGAAGAATTCAAAAATTTTGGCAGAATGAGTTAAGACAAGGATCTCTACAAATGTTCCAAAGGAACTACCAGACCACCATTGATACCAAGCAATTAATTATGGACCCGGATTTCGGTTAATAAAAAATATCCTCGGATTTTCGACAAGGCTATCGCAGTTCAGCTCCCATTTTCGAGTCAAAAAAGTCGCCTGCGGTGCTATTTTACTACGTTACTATTAATATTTTAAAACATGTGATTGTAGGATACAATTCATTATTATTGTGTCAATACTCGACAAATAATTATTCCTAACCCGACAACTAACCATAATTATATTAATATAATATAACCATACAAAAAATCGCTAAACATAAAATCAATACCATTAATTTTACCTCGAACACTATTTGAAAAACGCTATTTTAGAGTATCACACTATCTTTAACCTTAGCGATAGGTAGGGGGGCCCATGTTTTGGTGTATAAATTGTTTTATGTGTGTCGCGGAATTCTGGGAAGACCTTTGGTGTGCCGTGGGTGGGAAAAGGTTGCGGAGCACTGGTCTACACTCATTTCTAGCAATCACATAAAATAATTTATTATGAATGCCATTTTTGTCTATTTTACATTAAAATGGCAGAAAAGTCTGACATTCGTGAAAGCTAGAAGAAACACATGAGAATTTTTCAACAGATAACAGTAAATAACAGCATTTAAGTGATTCATCTGACGCATTACCAGGTATTTTTCTGGAACAATATTGAACATTTTTTCAATGAATCTATAACTTTAACACTAATTATCTCAGAACTGAATAATTAATTGTAGGTTGGACAAGTCTGGTTCTGGGCCACGCATATAAGCTCGGAGAATAGAGGATCACTGGGTAATTAATATAGTCAACCAGTGAAATTTAAGAAGTTGAATATATTCGAAAAAGTGGACATGGAGGTCACTGGAATGGAATATACGATGTACGTATCAAAAAGTCGCACAGAATTGAGATGCATGGCTTCCGGCAGTGAATTGATCCAAGCTGATGTTAAATGGTGACACGTAAACATAAAATAGTGATTGGTATACAAAGTTCTAATATCTTGAGAAATTCAAATTAATATTTGATTACAAATATCTTACATTGCAAACTGTCGAAATTAATAACAGCAAGAGGCAATACAATATATTATAGACATATTGCAATAATATTTTTGAGGGGTTATTATGTGTGTATATAAACGTACATTTATATTTCAGTACCTTAATATTGTTGAAAAAATAATTTATCTGATACAATACTATTTAATAACAATTATACTAACTTAATTATAACAAAAGAGAAAATAATAAAACATGCAGAGTGTAATATTATAATATATGTACCAATATACAAAAATTTCACTACGTAAGGTGATTTAGTTTATAAAATGTAAAGTTTTTACGTGCCTTTCAAGTGCACAATAATAAATTCTTTTTATATGCACCACAATGGAAGCACTGAAAAATTTACAACTTTCTTTAAAAAAAACTTTTCGTTTTGTATAGGGTTTAAAATAATATTATTTAAAAAGAACGAAAGCGTTGCAAAATATACCGATATAAGTAACTTTTTGAGCGCATTAAGTGCAAAAGCTATTTACTTCGTTATTTTGAATAAAGCTTTCTACAAGAAAAACTAGTATTATAGAAAAGTTTCGGAGACAGCTAAGATACAAGTAAAAAGCTTCGCCAACTTTAAAAGCGCCCCTCGAAAGCTCTTGTCTGGAACAACCACTGGAGAGTTGTCTGCGTACAGACAGATCTTTGTTTTAAAGATTGCCAAGTACAGTGGCAACTGAACCACCGCAACAAACTGTAGGGTCTTTTCTTGACTTTGACATTATCCCACTTTAAGAGGTGAGTCTTCAAATTTCGTAAATTATTTTAGAAGTAGTGTTTGAGCTAGGTATATGATTTAAGGTGACAGATAAAAAAATATGTTAAATTGTATACGTACTTCTCTCGCATTGATACGATTGCAAATAAGTACTATATATTATACAACTATAATAATTTCACATATTTTTAAACTCACTCATAATTAACGACATTATAATGTATATTATAATATATATAATGATTTAGATAGTATATGATAACTATTATTAATTGTATTAATGCTTGAGTTAACTTTGGTTATCACAATTTTCTACCGTTACGTCTTCTTCCTTCAGGACTGTAGGTCTTTTTATTCCGTTCAGTTACCGGTATGGCGCTGTGGTCTTGCAGCGCGTCCTCCCGTCCGGGTTGCGTGCTACTCAACCTGAGATTATTACAAAGTTTGAATTATCCAATTATGCATTCCCTGACTATTTTGGCACTTAATTATGCTCAATTATCACAGGTTGGGAAATTAATATTCTATGTTTTTGACAATCGGTTGAGCACGGCGCCAATGTCTACGTGTCACGAAAGTTCTGTAAGGTTATACATTGTTTTTTTCCTGGATAAATATGAATTTAGTGTAGGTAGTATGTTATATATTAACACCGCAAGAAGGTGTTATTCCCTAAGGATACAATTTCATGGAACTCTAGAGACCGGAATCATTATCGGGCAGTCTTATATAATTATGAACATGGTTGAATACGGGACAGCAATTTTTAAGACAAAAAAATGTAATTATTCATTATTAATAATGATAATAAAATTAGTTTCTGATCCATAATATGTTCAGGACAGCGCGGAGATATTGCATGATCCCACTAGTTTTTGATTACCTGTAGTGAAATGCGCTGTTCTATATTTAGATTAGTGCATATTATGCACTCGCAGAAACGTCCTTGTAAAAATAAAATTCCGCAGACTTTTCGGACGTTGGATTCGCGTGGTACTGTCATTGCCGATTTCTCATATCTCTATAACACAATGCAACAACTTTAATCGTTCTCCAGTAATTAATTATCGCTATTTTTTTTTGCAACTATCCGTGTTTTTTCATCATCCCAAGTAACAAACAGGAGACGATGTCATCTTACACTAAACATAGTGCAAGGGAGTACCAAAAGCTCCTCTCTCTATCAGTAATTGCCGAAAATAAATTAGCATATAATGCTATCTATATATTACTTATTTGAAGATACACTGCACGTATTGATAAATGATAACTTCACAAAATGTGCTATAATTACGGATATCTGATCTACCTACCGAAGTATGTCTGATTCCAAAGTACATTTTTTTTAAAACAAACCTTTTTTTTATAATATGTATTACTATTATATTTTATATGACTACGAAATTTTAATTCATAGGCTGAGAAAAAAGTAGGTCGGTATAACATATTTCCCATAATCTCTACAAGCTGTCAAAATTAAGCGTATAAAAAAAACGCAAATTCCTAATTATTGACCTTTAAAGGGTATATTATGGAAACTTGACATAATATAAATTTGACATAATAATAATGATAACAAAAAGATGGAAATCGCATCGACGTGTATTTATGAGGTATATAAATAAATAATAATCAATAGAAGATTGTGTTGTATTGTAAGCCATCTAAAGTGAAAATAATCTCTCCGGCACATTCTAGTATACTCGAATTAAATACCATCGTCTGTATCCGCCGAAGCAACATTGCCTCTTCTTTGTGCCACGCAGGAAGCGTTTAGGACGTAGAGGGTGAGATGGAGAGAGGATGAGTTTTTTTTCTTTCGCCATATTTCCGGTCCAACCCTGTCTACACAAAGGACGAAATACGTGTGACGCACAGCGTGGAATATTGTCATTTTTTTTATCGAATTAGGAAGTTGTGTTGGCAGTTAATAATATATCTCCAGATATTAATGGTGGGATAATTTAATAATATATTTATTAAAAAACCAATAAAGTCATTGCTAAAGTATTGTTAAAAAGGCAACATCATATTTTAACAAAAAAATCTATGATTTATGAAAATAAAATAAACTGCAACGTTTTTATTTTAGGATTTTCAGTCAAGCTCAATTTTAGTCTACTTCCTATTTACACAGAGAGTTGAAATTTGGTACACAGATGCTAATGCAGTAAGAATAGATTTTCTTGAAATCCGGAGACCGTTCAATGCTATACACATAAGTCGCGATACAATGTCATTAAAAAATAACCTTTTTAATTAATGATGCCATCGACCTGAAACCATCACTTATCGATTTCTCATAGACGGTTTCCAGATAGAAATAGACAAAATATGGTATAAAAATATGAGTGTTGTTGATTTACTTTTCGAGATAATGGAACGGAAGCATTGCATTATTGAAGGAAATATGCACTGACGGATGGCTGACAGCGGGCAGGAGATGAAGTCTCCTAATCAGGAGTCAAGCCATCAAAGGTGGAAAAGGTTGAGAAGTTCTAATAGTATATAATATATAAAATTGTCAACACAAACATATAACTATAGTCCAAAATATAAATCACGTTTGAAATTTTTTATTCTATTATATTACAACATGTCATGACTGCTAGGTGATAACGCTGTATGCAGTATAAATAAAAGTCATATGTGGGGATCGGGGTTTATAAATATACGTGAAACAAGGGGTTGATTTGTAGTTACGCAGACCACCGCTAAGATGTTCGCAGTCATGATATTATAAGAGTGAGGCTAAAAGAGAGACATTTTGTTAATTAAAAATTGTGCGAGTAGGTATTGTTTGATGTTTGGAACGAATTTTGCAAAATTATATTACTTATGTAGATAATAATTATTACGAGCTGCTTCTTAGTCCATACCAAGATGCGTCGGTTTGCGAATAAACGCAAATTATTGTATACAAATTATTCCAAAATTGTATCAGAGCTGTTTGCGGACATTTCTATCTATCCATGTATTTTTGTTTTAATACAAATAATGTTTATATGTTTTTAAGTATATCCGGCTTATAAATTAGTGATACATTAAGTCAAATGTATTATTTATAATAAATTTATTTATTTTGAAAGTTGTATCAAAGATTGAGTGTAGACATTATGAAATTAAAGGAATCAGTACCTACTTAGTTTTTAAATTTTATCCCAGCTAAATATGAGCATATCACTACAATGTTGAGTTTTAAGGGGAGGAAAAGCTTTAGAAAATTACGCAGGAAGGTTAAATCGAGGGGCTGGTGCGGAATGACACAATAAAGAAAAGCCCACAATACGCTACGATGATCATTGATGGCGAAGCCGCCAATCGACGATGCCGGAATTTGGCGACACGTTTATTTCCGTCACTTTAATAGAAATACTATATCTACACGACGAGCTTTCTAAGCCAAAAGCTTCAAAATAATAAAAAAGCTTTCTGTTAAATTTAAAGATTAATTTTTTTTTTTATTATTATTGTTTAAATTTATAAGCGCTAACAATAGAATTTTCTGTGTTCTTGACTTCTTCATGATATTTATCCATGCCTGCCTGTCTTACATTTAGTCTAGGTGTCTCTATTCACATATTAAAGCCATATTCCTCCAATGTGCATTCGTCGTTCCAGTTCATCACAATTAATATTGTTGATGGCCGCGTTTCTTGCATTGTTATAATGTGCCGTCGGCATCGCAAGAAAGTAGCATACTAGTTTTCTTAGCTCCGGAAACTTGTGGTAGTCGTGGTTTGGATACCTCGTTGGCCACAGAGTATTTTCTTTAAATGGCTGTAAAATCTTCTAAGAATCTTCCTTTCACATCGTCAAGGATTTGTCATTAGAGTTATAAATACTGATGATGGTTTTCTTTATCCTGAATCGGAGGTATATATTTTCATCGATAATCTTATGTGTAACAAAAAAAGGTCAATGAATGTCGTTGACGATGGCAGTAGAGCAGTGAAAAGAAAAGATAATAATATAAAATTGTTTAACGTTTACTTTGAAATATAAAATATGCATACTGGAATCTGCTGAAGATTATTTATTTTAAACATAATGAAATTATCACAATTGATGCAAATTAGTTTAATATGTATTAGTTAATAAATTTTGATTTTATTATTGCAAACAAATAGTTACATTTTATATTACAATGAGAATTATATAGAGAATTAAAAAATATATTATAGAGAAACAATAATAATGATAAAAGGGTGAAACAAAATAAGTGACAAAAGGTGTAGAATTAAACGATATAAATATATATTTTTTTCATGTCCGATCCTAATAAGATCATACGAGCCTCGATAGAGTAGAGGTTTACATTAACAGATTTTGTTTTTACGAGAAATGGATGTTAGCCACTTGCTCAATCTATTAGGTCCATACTCTGACTCATACACAAATTGAAAAACAATATGTGTACTTGCCATACCCAGGATTTAAACCTGGGACCCACAACACTATAGTCCGACGCTTAAGCCGCACGGCCATCGACAATGTCAATATATATATATATATATATATATATATATATATATATATATATATATATATATATATAATCAATAAAATAATAATTATAAAACTATTGATATACTAGGTTTCTCCAAGAATATAAAATACCTCCTCCATTCCGCTGGATACCTCAAGCGTTTCTTAAAACAGCGACTGTATTACGTATTTGAATTTATAAGCTTAATCACTTTAAGATACTCAGTTGAACGGCAATCACCTGTTTTATTAGTCACCCGACGATCTATCTCAGCAACCGTCTTCAAATCTAACGGTGCCTAGGGTCCAAATGTCTCAAAACCCAAGGGACAAACAATATAATTAGGTGACAGACAGACGTATTTTTTTAGCTTTGTTATACTCAGTCAAAAGAGCAGCTGAAGCTGACGATTGAACTGATTTATTCAGGTGAGATGCCGCGAGTGTATCCACCACGGTTACATGTAAGTTGTACGTATGCAGTTCATCGTGGGATACTTATTCGTACGCCGCAGTACGTGAAACATGAGTTCGTATAACATTTAATCAAATGACGAGTTATTCGTTGAACATTTCACCGTGCAATACATTTGTACGTATCTTACAAAATGCGGCGATAGTTTGCAAATAGTACTGTTTCAATTAGATTAACCTTAACCTAACCTAACCAAGTAAAGACATCTCATAAAATCTGCCACATATTGTAGCATACGTACAAATGTACTCCACAGTGAAATGTTCAACGAAGAACTCGTCATTTGATTGAATGTTACACGAACGGCGCACGAATAAGTGTCCTGCGGTGAATTGTTTACGTACAAATTTCCGGATACGATCCACCACAGTGACATCCCAAACCATAAATTTTCCTTCTAAGAAAATTTATTTATTTATTATAGATTTAATATATAAAATTACTTATATAAAAGAAACTGATGTCACGCCAAAATAAAATATTCTTTAACACGTGTTTGTTAAGTTTATTCCATATTTCTCCACACCCGACGATTAAATTTTGTTAGGTACCTCCACAGTCAAAACGTAACATTTGCCATCATTTCTGTGTTCACCGATTATAATACAATCATTGGTCAGTATTATTATGGTGAAAGCTCTTTTAGTTCGTTGTAATTCACTGTTTACCTCTGTCCAACGGGTAGTTTTCAGGGAGTATTAAAATGCGGCTTAAACATTGGACTATAACGCCGTGAGTCCCAGGTTCGAATTCTGGGTCTGGCAAGTACACAAATTGTTTTTAAGTTTGTATTTGAGTCAGGGTATGGACCTAATAGGTTGAGCAAGTGGCTGACATCCATTTCTCGTAAAAAAACAAAATCTGTTAATACAAACCTCTACTCTGTGCAGGCTCATATTATGATCCTATTAGGATCGGACATGGTCGGAAAAAAAATGTATTCATTTATTAATAAAAATAGCTAAACAAGTAGGTACCTATCACAATTATGTTGGTTATTTATTTTTTCATTTATAGTAAGTAATTTTTTCACATTTTATCAGACGCAAGATTGAATTTGTCTTATAAAATTACGCTGGAAGGCAAAACAAGTCATTGTATTTTTATAAATGTGAAAATATTATGTACTGAGTACTTATAAATAAAAAAATAATTAACAAAAATAATAATAATAATAAATGTGTTGTTTTCTTTTTATCACAAAATAACAGTGAAAAAATTAACAATAATAAATGATCCATTACTATATAATAAACTATAATATTATGCTTTGTGTTTCTTTTACCATTGTTTCTAGGGAAATATTTATTTTTATGTTTATTTTATATAAAAACCTAATAATATTTGTTCATTAATTTCCGTTAATACACAATATTCTGTAGAAATGACAAGTTTATTACGTTCATACTGTAATTATTTTCATATCATTGACTTCAATGTAGGCTTAGCTATTTATAATCTCGGAAAAATGGATCTGAAGCGTTTGATCGTATACCCTTCGTGTAGCCACATGTCTGTATTATTACTATGGAACACATTTCCTACAGCCGAATTGCCCATTTTGCGTTATTGTGTATAAGGGTGAAACTATTGCAAAAACAATCCAAAATGATGAAAAGGATACCTACAAATAATGAAACGAAGTATATTAAAAATAGTTACTGCGTAGGTGCCAACACTAAAACAGAAGAGAGGCCGTGCACCATTTTTTATGATATAATATCTCTATATATATAAAAATCTCGTGTCACGATGTTTGTGGTCGAACTCCTCCGAAATGGCTCGACCGATTTTTATGATTTTTTTAATGTATATTTGTTAGGTATGAGAATAGGTCAACAAGTATATTTCATACCGCTAGGTGATTAGGGTATCTCTATCCAGAAAATTTTTCTTTTATTTTTTTGACAATTTTTTTTTATTATTTGGCATAAAAAAATACTTATAACTCCAAATTTTCACCCTCCTATCCCCACCCTCCCATTTTTTAATCTCGATTTTATTATTTTGTATGAACAAATTTAACCGTCGTTCGTATTTCAAACAGAACGAAATTATTTATGTTGTTGAATGACAGATGGCGCTACGTCCGAGAAGAATTCAAGAGAAGCGTCGCGTCATTTTGACATTTCGTTCGGCATACCACAATGCAGTGCGTGCAAAATTTTGTACGATTTATTTTAATTTATCTATTTTTATGTGCGTGTATTACAGTGCACAATGCCAGCAAGACGCAAGGGGGGCCATTTGGGCCGTCGAACGAATAAAGCAACAAACATGCGAAATAGTAGAGCAGAAAGAACAGACGAACAAATCCAACAAGATAACAAAAACGTGCGTGTAAGCATGTCGCAATTGCGTGCATCTCAATCACAAGAGGCACGAGCTGAACAAAATCAACAACGACAATTGGAACGGAGCCAAGCGCGCCGGTTCGTAGTTAACACACGCAGAGCAAATGACCGACAACGCCAACAAGTACATCGAACATTTACATCCGCTTCGTTCCTTCGTCTCGCATTCGAGTACGTGCCAGATATTTAATATTCCGCTCATCTGAAAGTGCTGATTGGTGCTATGGACAAAGAATGTCCTCATTGTCATGTTCTCAAATTCAAACATGAGTCAGCCGGGATGTGTTGCGCATCAGGAAAAGTGCAACTACCAGAAATTGAGATACCACCAGAACCATTGAACGGCTTGCTCATCGGCACGGTTACAGATTCAAACCTGTTCCTGAAGTCCATTCGCACATTCAATTCATGCTTCCAAATGACTTCGTCCGGAGCAACAGAAATAGTTCACAATACTGCGGCAAATGGTCAACAATTCCATTCTACGTTCAAAATCAAAGGCCAAGTATACCACAAAGTAGGCTCATTGCTGCCAATGCCAAACGAACCACATACATTTTTACAAATCTACTTCATGGGCGCGGCGGTGAGGACATCAATCATGTGGATGCACGTTGCGGCTACAATAGCCTCAATTCGCCTAATGCCAGGCTCATCGTCGGCGAACTGGACGCCCTGTTGAATGAGCACAATGAATTATTGAAATTCTTCAAAGCACACATGCACCAATTGCAAAGTGACAATCACGCTATTGTCATCAATCCTGATAAAACACCAGCTGGAGAGCACGTACGTCGATTCAATGCGACTATTATTGACAACATTGCTGGAATCATGGTTGACGACCGCACATCGACGCGAGAAATCGTGATTCGAAGAAGAAACAATAATCTGGAGTTCATCGCTGATACACACCGTTCATAGGACGCTCTCCAATATCCGCTAATTTTCTGGAAGGGACAAGACGGATATTGCATAAACATTAAACAACGAGATCCTGTCACAGGTAATTCATTCATTATGAACATCATTACTCATTTTGAATTGAGAAAATGAATGGTTGATGTTTTTTTGTTTTTATCGGCGGTCATCGTCTACAGCGCTCTATTCCTCTTTCTGTCATAGATCCCATCCCCACACACTTACGATACATTCGTTATTTTTTTATTTAACAACCAAAATATTCACTAGAAATAATTTATATGGCAGAACAACGTTTGCCGGGTCAGCTAGTATATTATAATATGGAGTAAAAAAATAAGATACAAATATATTTTTTATTTAATGATAAAGTTATAAGATTTAATATAGATATCGTTAAGCCATGCTTAAACTAAATCATAATACTTACTTATATGAAAAATATTCTTCTATTTATAAAATATCTTCTTCTTCTTCCACAGCGATACATCCTGAGGTGGGATTTGGCCTCCTCTACAACCGCTCTCCACTCACTTCGGTCTCTCGCCACACTTCTCCAGTTACCGGGTCTTCCTATATGAAGCCAGTCCACTTCTACGGCGTCAGCCCATCTCCTTCTTGGTTCGCCTCTGGGTCTCTTCCGTTGGGGTAGCCACTTCGTCATGATCCTTGGCGCTCTAACTTCAGGCATTCTCTCCCTATGTCCTGCCTATCGTAGTCTTTGGGGCTTACAGTATCTTATGATTGTTTGCTGTTCAATCAGCTCTTCCAACTCGTGGTTCATTTTTATTCTGTAGTTCCCATTTTCCAAAGTGGGTCCAAAGATTTTTCGGAGTATTTTGCGTTCAAAGACAGCTAATTTATATTCCTCGTTTTAAGTTAAGCACCAAGTCTCACAGCTATAAGTGACCACTGGCCTTATAATTATTTTATATATTAGAAGTTTACGTCTTCGGCCTAGAATTTTCGACCCCACCAGTCGCTTATACCCGGAGATCAGGCGGATTTTTATCTCATCTGCTGTCTTATTTGAGGTATTTGGGCTGGATCCGAGATACGTGAACTTGTCCACCCCTTCATATGCATGCTGTCAATGTTTATATTCTGCAGCGGTACCTGATCGCGTGTGCTGACCATATACTTAGTTTTTGACTGGTTTATTTGCAGCCCACCGTTTTCTGTTTTTATAAAATATCTAAATATATGTATAATTTAATGCCATAATGTTAGATAATTTTTTATAGATAGACGAATATTTTTGAATATTATCTATTATGTCTTGATTTACGCATTGTTTAATTGAATTTTTAAAACTAACCACTACCCATTTGAAATTTGTATTCTTAGTTCAATGAAAACAAATAAGTATGACTGTCAAACTTTAGTGTGCACTATTTATCTCAGGTCTATAATAGCCTACCTGAACCTCTGGCCACTGATATATTATTATGTATAAATGCACACGCACCAGTAGCGAGGGATATGCTGTTTAGATTCGACATACATAGTGAAAACTAAACTTTGTCAGTCATGCTTATTGATTTTCATTGAATTAAGAATAAATTTTGAAGATGGAGCCGGTTAATTTTTAAAATTAGATTAAGCCCCACCTAAACCAAACCACAATAGTTTAGGCATGCTATGGGTAATCCGACAAAATTAGTGCACCTTTTTTAGACATACTTATTTGTTTTCGTGGATTTAAGAGCGTGCATAAGTTAAACGGCAAGTAATTTTCAACAGTATGTGGGACGTAATTTTGGCCGCGTTGCCAGTTGGAGAGCGATAGTCAACCTGTGAGCACGTCAATTTGTTTTGTGATGGCGTCGGTGGAATATATTCTTAAATCGTGTAAAGATGACTAAAAAACGTTCCGCATGTACTTGAAAAAGAAAATATGTCAATGAATATACTATTATTATTACGAATATAATAATAAACATAACACTAAAAGGACGCATGTTGAATTTTTATGACAAATTATATTTCGTTCGGCTCACGTCGTTTGCACAATCCACGCATTGCCTAGTCACGATCTTTTTAGACCATGCCTCAGCTGAGGCATAGCCTTAAGAACACATATTATCACAGATAGTTTTGGGCCATTTTTTTAAAATTCATTATGCCCTGCGTAAACCAAACAATAGTCTATAAAAAAATATTCGTCTATTTATAAAATGTCTAAAATTATGTATGGTTTAATGGCATAGTTTCAGATAATTTATAGATAAACGAATATTTTTTGACTATTATCTATTATGGCTTGGATTATGCAGGGTTTAATTGAATTTTAAAAACTAACCAACACTATCTACACATTGTAGTCTTAGTGTAATGAAAACAATTAGGTTTGACTGACAAAGTTTAGTGTGCACTATTTATGTCGGATCTCAACAGCCTATCTGCACCCATGGCTACTGATATACTGATATACTGTATACACACATATTTATTTATATATATGTATATATTACTAAGTAATTTTGATTAGTTTCGTGTTTAATACGTAGGCAAGATGGCCTATTCTGACCATTACGAATGATTAATCGAGACAAATTCATTTAATTTGAAATCTCTATATATTGTACTTCCTTCTATTCCATCAAAGCAATGTTGGCTGTACCCATTTCAAAATTACTGACAGTCTCCTTTTAATATTGCTCAACGTTTGAACGTAAGACCTATTTTGTACTCGCCAGAGAAACGTCTCCTAATACCTTCGTAGTTACATCGTAACGAATACTACAAGATAATTTAATCTAATCACGGCGGGAAATTACCGAGTTTAATTTGTAATTATTTTTAATATTTAAGTTTTAATTAAACTGACATAACAACAAACGTTTGTGAAAAAAATTGATCTGAGAATTATTATTTTGTTAGAAGATTGTTTTAGTTTGCTCGGTCTAATTTTCAATTGATTCTCTGCGGAAACGATAAATAAACTGAAAAACTAACACTTAAAAAAATCATCTGAGAATATTCTAATTTTTCGTTTTATTTTTGTTATGAATTAAATTATTCAATTCGTTATGTGTAAAATACATCACATTGGACGGTAATAATATTGGGTACAAATCGAAAGTGAATTGAAAAGTCGTTAATATCGGCTCTTACTGGTAAATTATTTGAACAGTTGCAATTAGTTTTTAATAATTAGAACGTGTTTTTTAGATAGTACTTTTTCATTACATTTATTATTTATTATATGGCATTTATCAAAACTGAATGAAATGCTATTTTATTGCCTTGGTATAAAAGGCAGTTTTTAATTATTATTAAGGGATAAAAGTTAGCGATTAAAAAAAAAAAGAAAACCCTTGAAAGCAGACAACATATCCAAGAATGGAGACCAAAATTAAAAGTTTCAATTTTGTCGCGAATGTTTGTCACACACACCTTATTTTATTTGTCGTGAATTTAGTAAGGATTGATATAATACTGGATATAGGCCTCCCCATGATCATTCTTCTCTCTATGATTCTTTGCTGCTACGTATATCAATGAGTTGTCATTCACCATCGATATGGTTTAGGTTTCCCTGCATATGATAGAACTATACGGGTGATACGGGTTTTGAACATCAATATATTTGTGTTTTCCTGCGTACATTACTGGACCTTTAGATAGCCAGAAAGAAGAAAAATGGTCTCAAAAACACTATACTATAGTTTTACCACGTAAAAACCAGTTCACTTAATATATTTTATTCCCTGCGGCGAATCGTTGTGTCACTTTAATGACCGCATCTCTGAATTTCGGCGATATTAGATTCCAGACACGTGAACTCTTTGATCACTTAAATTTTTTTGGAGGCATAGTTAAAAGTGGCATGATGGTTAAGCGGGTGCCAAGTTTCTTGAGTGATAAATATATTTTGTAAATTAAGCTATACTGTTCTTTTGTTTCAAAGAATCTTAGACAAATTAAGTGTAATAAAACAATGTGTTTACTAATATAACTGATAAAATATTTCGACAGATTTATTCATATACATATTGCTGCGAGTAAACAAACACTCAAGTCATAAATCTAACGAGATTATACGATACCAAAACAAACGTAAATGTTTTCTTTGGATTTGCGAAGTTACTTCTGGCTTACGTACGGTAGAAGGCAGTGTAGGAGGTTATGTTTGCTTATGCGAGATAGCTTGCCTAGATCTCTGATCGCAGCCTCCGGCAATATTGTAATTAACGTATTTGCTTCATCTACTTTTGGCCCAACTTCTTGATGAGAGAGAGAGGAAACTTTAACTTCTTACGGATCATCGGTTTCAGGTCAATGAAAAAAAGCTCGCGATCCTCTGAGCTATAAGCTCTACCCCTCGCTTCGACTTCTTGCGATCGCGTTAATTAATCTCGAACTTATTCTAAGGGCGATTCATAAAAAGTTGCTTCTCGTTATTTGCTTCGGCGTTCATTCAATGTATAAAAAGTTTCAATAAATAAACATCGTGAATTTATAATCAAACACTTTTTCTGAGTAGATACCAATTAGAGACAATTTCATGACGTTAACAATATTTTTATTCATTCATTATTTTTTAGAAATACAATATTATTTCGGCACGGATTCATAATATGTACCTACTTTCAAAACTATTATTATGTTATCTTGTTACTTTGACAATATAAAAAACACTACCTTAGTTAAACCTACAGTTTAATATGTAAAAAAATATATTTATTATAATAATTTTATTGTTGCTCGACCGTTTAGATACCGGGAGTGCAAATCACTAGGAATATCATTTCGCACATATTGATCGTTATACGAATGGAAATGACTGGAATAGAATTTCATTCAATGCGAAAAGTCTGAGATTCTTAGTTATATTCGTTCAGAACCAAATACATCCTGATAAACGTTTACATTATACCGGTGATGCTTTACACCATGTGCGGCCATGACACCTTATAAAGATTATGGGTATGTAGTCGTATGACAAAATTGAAGAGATATAGGTAAGAATGAAATGCCGTAAGTAGAGATGGGTTTCGGGATTTCCGAGAAATTTTCGAGATTTTCCATCTCGAATCTCAAGAATTGAAATTTTTAACATTTCGGGATTTCTTTACTATCAAATATTAAATGAAAAAACGATTTTGTATATTAAAAAAGTGGACAGAAAACACAAAACATTCAAAGACTGGTCGGGGCATTTAACACAATTAAGCCAACGTCGACTCAAAATGAGCGCAATTTGTGTAAAATCAGGGAATTTTGTGTCTCAAAAGCGTACGCGATTGTCAGATGCAGCGTTTGACAGTCTGTGTTTTTTTTTAATTACATTTTAATAAGTAATGTTATTAATTATTTTTGTTTTCCTACTTCTCTTTTCGTCTTCTTACATAAATAAAAAAAAAATCATATATTTTTGGAATTTGTCTGTTTTTACACTGATTTTAGGATTTCTATAGTTTTTTTTAAATTTCCCGATATCTCGAAAATTCCCGAGAATTCTTTTCTCGAAATCCCAAATCTCGAGATTGAGCTTTGAGATTGTACCAAAATACCATCCACATAGTGTATACAGCGAAGATATGGGGTGCTGATATTGACATAGGAAAACACAAGGATATTAGAGAGCTACAAAGATTCATGGTAACGCAGCTTGACATCCATAAATTTTATATGTCCATAAATATGTACATCAGAGATAGATTAAATAAGAGAAGAGCGGGTATGGACAAAGAGGAGGGAAAAATTTCAAATGTCATCATAAATAGGTTCATAAACTTGTCTTCTTCTAAATCATGAAATTTTAACGGAACACCTTGTTTATTTTAGAGAGTAGGTAAATAATGCATACCTAATCAATAAATTTAAAAAAATATTATTTATTTAGTATTTATTTTTAAAATATAACACATAAAAATATAAGTGAATGAAGTTCCTAATGACTACGATAATTTTGGGTCCTTGAATTGAAAATCTTCTTGATGTCAGGCACAATATTAAAAAATTGAATTCTTTTATCTGGTGTAGCACTCAACCTATATTTAGACTTTGACTTCGTTGAAGAATGATAAGAAAATCCTGCTTCATATAAATATGTCGTAGTTAATGGAAGTAAAACAATACAAGCTTGTTTTCTGATAAATTCACAAAACATAGTTTGGAAAATGAAGATTCTAATGTGTGTACATATTTTATTATATTTGATAGCTATGGTTAAGGCTAAGATATAGAATTATTCTTAAATAAAAAAACCTATCTTGTTATTTAAACTGCTATAGAAATTCTTTTCAGTATTGTAAACTTTACGTGTTTCTACATACAATTTCCAACGCAGTTACTTAAAAGCTCGATGCTGAGTAATGTATTTAAAAGAAGGAAAAACTCTAACGCTTAAAGTCAATTTATTATGAATTACGTAAGCAAAATACAAGGCGAAGTAGTTGGGAACTTCTTTCTGTCTAGCGTAAAAAATGCACAGGTATATAATAGGTGCTCCGTTGAATACGACGAAAATATAATAAAAAAAAACACCTCCGGCAAAATGAAACTTTTATCGTCACGGAAAAAATGGTGCGCAGTTTTTGTTTATTTTTTTTTTCGCATAGCGATTCGATAATGTTATATAATAGTTGCAGCGCCGGTGAAAATAAAAAAAAACTGCGACATGACAATCATTTTACAGAAATTAACTTTATGCGGTTGAAAAGTTTAATATAATAATCAACAAATGTGGTCTTCGGGCAATTTTATGGCAAAGCAGCCTGCCGCATGCAAAACAATGCCGTGCACGCGATTGCAATTTTGTCATATTGTTAATATTTTTTTGTACGTAATTACTTTATTTAAATAGCATAGTTTTTCAAAGTGCTGCAATGTTTTTGTACCTAGTTTATTTTGCGCAGATTTGACGATGTTCCGTTACGTCTTCAACGATACAAATATTTTAGATAACACATCAATCATAAATAACTCATATGATATTTACTTCATGAATATTATTTTTTGTGAGTGCGATTATCCTTTGAAAGGTGATGATAATGCCTTTAAATAGTCAATATGTATCTAAAAACACTAAAAAGATTTTTTTTAAATTGAAAAATACTTTTACAATTTAGAAATAAAATACAAACATGCTCGTCTCTTGGAAGACCGATTTTTATTACTTCATCATATTTTATGAATATTTTTATCATTAAAATGTAATTTGATAAGTACGAGTATCTACATACTTTCTAAGGTGATAAAATGTTTTTTCAAAAATTATCCTTAATGTATCCTGTTTAAAATTTAAAGAACATATTAATATTCTTGAATTGCCTATGACCGTCGCTCGGATATTTGATACGTACTTTTAAAGTCAATTATGTCAGTATTTTGATCGAATGTGCTTTGGTATATTGTTTGAATTTAAATCTACCGCGGCAATGAATCAATTGGTGAAGGTTTCAGAATGATCTGACAAAAAGTTTTTTAAGAAATTTGTACCCCCTGCTATGCATGTAAAGCCCAAACGAAGTTACATAATTTATTAAAAGTAAAAAAAAATAAGATTTAGATTTAGAAACAGAAGAAGTAGTTACATGCACTTTGATCTTGTGAGAAATGATCAGAAAAAGGTGAATCTCGAATCTCAACAAATATTTTTTTTCGAAAGTTCTCATTTCTCGAGAATTCGATATATCTATCGGTGAATTTTTTTGATACAAGGAAAGTGAAAAATAAGCTATTAATTTTCAACCGGAATGGAAATTTTTATATTCGCCGGTGATCAAATTTTTAGTATAAAAAGCCTAAAAAAGGTTTCGAAATTGATCACAAACGGATTCAACTGGATTAGTTGAGAAAATATTCTTGAGTTCAATTATTTTCAAATCTCGAGAAAAGAAAACGTAGAGAAATCACAAAATCTACATGCACAATATTTATGCATTGAATAAATGCTACTATAACAATATGCTAGATTTAAAAAGTTGGTACGACCTCAGAAACATACCATTTACATAATTATTAATTATCAAAAATCATTCCATAATTTACTTGATATCAGAGTATACCAAAATATAAACAATCCTGACTCTTTATATCCCAATTAAGCGGACACAATAATAAAATAACACATAAAGCGATCTCATTTAACGTTTATTAAGAATTTTATGAGAAAGTTTGCGAATCCGTAAGACGTTTACAAAATGCGATGTTGCAAATCAAAATAATAATCTGCTTTATCGGTGGGCCCATTAAAAAAGGCGTTTCATTATTTAAGGTCGTTAAAATATTTAATAACATGTACATTAATAATAACGACATCCAGAGAGCCTGCCATTAACGGAAGTGTAATTTAAAAAAAAAATGGACGATGGACAGGAAGATTTATTTTAATTATTTTAATCGTTCTACTAAAATATATAAATATATAACAGCGACACCTCGTTTAATAGGGAGGTGATAAAAAGTGATAAAAATTTTATGAGTAATAAGACAGAAATGGTTATTTTAGTTTTGTTCCAATTTTCTCCCCACAATCTGGTTTGTGAGTTTTTTAAACATATTTTAATGTTGCTAGTACCTAGTATCTATATAAGTGCTTCAAATAATTACAGTTCTGGTTAAACTAGAACTTTGGAAAAGGACTTTTCCGGGACAATCCCGGCCAAAACGGGACGGTTGGCAATCATAGGTAAGACATGTAAATCCGCTACCGTATGTTGCTGGTGTGTAGTGACCGACTTTTTTATTTATGAAGTACCTATTTCAACTGTAGCTAATACAATCACAGGCTGTATGAGTCATAATCACAGTAGTATAGTGACAGCATTGAAATAACCACTAAAGCACCCGGGCTGGGAGAAAATCATCCTACATGTATTGTGACCTCACTGGGAATTGAACCCCCGAATAAAAATGCCAGTGCCTTACGCATTAGACTACGAGAGCCACCATGGTTTATGTCTGTAAACTAGAATGTTTTCCATGTATAAATTAAATATATATACTCGTACTTTTATATTAATCGCACTTGTAATGTAAGTATATTAACACATCATTACTTCAATGATCGATACAACACTGATATTTTATTTCTTATTATTCTTAGATAATATTTTTTAATACTACCTATAACAGGCCATGAGGTCCAATGTGTAGTGAAACAGTAATGCAGTAGTAGAGGTGAAACGATGTAAACGATTACATAAACATTCAGGCTTTAAAAAATCTAATAAATATATTGTGATATCAGTGGTAATCGAATTCGGAATCCCTGGATGAGAACCCAATGCCTTACACACTGGATCATGTGGGCGTATGAGTGCATATCATCCCATGGAAAATGAAAGTGGAGGCCGGTAAAAGACAGAATAATGTAAAAAAGTTACATAAGCAGTGGATTCAATTTGATAGTTTATATGTTATTAATAATAATATACATTACCCGATGACAAGTAATTATTAGCTGATGGTAAATATATAAGGGATAGTTTCAGTTATTTCAACTCAACATTGCATCAATTCTGTATCGACAACAAAAAAATAAATAAAATAAAAACAAAATTTGATTTTTTTTATTATATAAACATGCGATGTTGTGGTTAAAATTTCTATTCGGTACAAATATATATATTTAATATAACTATGTCTCTGATGAAAAAACTATTATATCAAAAAGTAAAGTAAAAAGCCAACTTTTGAAGCTGCTATTCAGCTACATTAGCTGTTATAACTTTTACAATGTTAAACTAGACTCTAAAGTGTTCAATCAAAGTCGAGTAATAATAATCTTACAATCTTCTTGAGAGCTTTATCGTAATTTATTGAGTTTATTTTCAATTACGTAATCCATATAAGTATGCTATTAAATATCATTATAAAAAAACAATAAATCTAGAGAACTACGTAGATACAAGTGACCTGCGGTTTTCTTTGAAGGTATTCTGTTATAAACTATTATACATATACCTACTAGTTGTTAAATATTATCTAGAATCTAGATAATTAGAGTATCTATACAACTAATTTAATTTCATACGAATGGTGACGATTTGTATAGTGCGTGGTGTTGGGGAGCAGTAGTTAAGTAAATTAAGATTGACCATACGATTACACAATAAGTAAATCATATTATTGCATGGTATTCTATCGATTATTTATGGGGATGCAGTGCATTACAGCATCTATGGATTGCACGCCTCTGGTATATATAATATATAATACCTACACTCCTAAACAACAAAAGTTTGTCTTATATTATTGATATCTAACAGTAGGTAATATATGTCATAGATTTCTAAAATAAAGGTTTCCAATAGTTTCAACGTCACACCAAATCTATTACGTTATTTATAATAATATTATATTTAATTATAATATATTTCATCTTCTTCACTTCATCCGCTGGATTCATCTGAAGAAATTAAAATTTTTATTAACTTTTTAACCAAACGCCAAATGACAGAACCGTAATATTATGTAGTAGTACTGAAACAGTTGCAAAAACACACAGGCTTTGAAAAAATCACATACCTAAATAATTATAGTATGTAATATGACCTCACTGAGGATCGAACTACTAACTTCCGGACGAGAAGCCAGTGCAGTACGCAACCGAAAACGAGATTAAATTTATTTATTTTTCCATCCTCTCCGATGCCAGGGCACACTTTAGTTTCTTCGTATACTCAAAGAAATCTGCAAATCACACTCATAGCAAAGTGTCGATTAACTCCTTTCCATAAGAGAGTTCCTTTTCTTTACTTACCTAATTTACACATAATAATTTTGACTAATTTTGATAAGACAATTTGAGAAGCCATGATCATGGCCCCCACACGCCGAAGCGGCCCTCCAGGCCAGAATCTTTGACGGGCCTCCCTATTTATCGCCATGGTTAAGGGCAGTGTAAAGCTCTACAGTAGCGTTTCCCAAATTCTACACGTGAATTATCATTTAAGTAGGTATATTAATCATCATACCACATCAAATTGCACCGCACAATCGCATATTTTAAAATTGTAGTAGTATCAAAGGAAAGTAGCGTCGCAGGCGATTTTTTTACTATTAGAGCAAAATTGTGATGTGTTTTTATCTCATTTAGCCGGTCAACACGCTACGCCGGGCCCCTCCTATGACCGGGCCTCAAGGCTAGAGCCCTATCAGTCCCCTCTTTGTCGGGGCGACGGCCATGATACTGGATATTGAAAAGATAGAATGGATTTAGTCCATATCATCTTATCCAGATGTGTTGGGAATTTATACGCATAAGTACTTTGATACACTTTCTTTATTCCGGTTAAAGAATTGTGAGTTTTATGGTTCATTCTATCGTTTTTATAATCGAATATTTTTAATTGGCTCTACAATCATATGTGGATCTGAGCCGCTTTTTTGTTTTTACGAGAAATGAATATTAGTTACTTTCTCAACCTATTAGGTCCATATTCTGGGTTCAAACACACATTTTCCCGCAGGCCCGGGATTTGAACACGGCATTTACGACATTATTAGCTTTACGCGTAACCGTTTGGACAACAAAGGCGTATTTTTTAATTTTATATATCTGAGAACCAAATATCTGAGAAAAGTGTACCTACGACAATGTTACGTTTTATATCAAATTTTCATGATATATGACACACTTTCCAATCGATTGAGGTAGTATTATCTAATATATACGATGAAATTAATGAGTTTAATCTATTCTATTTCTAATTTAGTTTCATTGGTTTCCATCGAACTGAATTTGAAATTAACTTTTTTATGCAACAAAAAACTTATAAACTACGTGTTTCAAAAGCAATTTGAATTTATAATGTCTCAACTTTAGTGCGCTCTGACAAATTTCTTCTGATAGAACTGTAATTGATATCTATTGAACGCTCGGATGAAATTTTTAAAGTCTGGTTTTTCAATTTTCTTTGTAACTAATAAATTTTCTTAGGAGAGATTTAATAGCGGTATCTAATGCACACTAGGGATTTATTTATGTATCCAGAAAATCTATCCTTTTCCAAGAAAATTTACTGCACTTTATTAAATTTTATTTTTAAATATAATTGAAAACAAAACAAATAAAAACACGTTTTCAAATCGATAACATTATAAAAGAACAAAGCGATCGAAAATTAAAAAAAATAATAATTTAAGCTAATGAGTATTATTGGATATTGAATCAATTGGTACGAATAGAATAAATACAGAATTCTTTCCGTAGTTATATGCTGTCCTTGATGGCATATGGATTGGGGTCGTGAACTCTGGCAGCCAGCCCAGTACACAAATTAAGAGTGGCACGGTGTGCGATGGAGCGGTAAATGTTAAAACATTCATCGGGGGATAAAATCAGAAATGAAAATATCCGTCGACGAATAAAACTCACAAACGTCGTCCGTCGCATCGAGAGACTGTGTTAGTAGAAGGGATGACAGGTGGGAAAGAAAAGTTATAGAATGAAAGCCACGAACGGGAAATTGTATTGGAACTCCTACTAGATGGTTGTATGACGTCAGAAGAACCGCTAGAGTTTGATGCGGAAATCACAGAATCGGATATTATGGAGATAAATGGAAGAAAAATATTTTCAGTAGTACATAATATTCGCAGGTCGAATAAATTATTGTTGAAAAAAACATTTAATATACTTAAACAGTGCCTACATCTTAATACCATCGTCGTACGTAAGAGTTGTGTCTTTGATAATTATTTTTGTATAGACTTTCCTCTCGATCAATAGTAACAAAATGATTAAGTAGGAAACATAATTATTAAAACAAGATTATTCAAGATTTTATCCATATAACCCTCAAGTAAAGACATCTACAAAATTTGTCCTGAGACCTCTATGGATTGCAATACCGGTATTTCAAAACCGATATTCCAGTATTTATTTTAACAATACCGAAATACCGGTTTTTAAATTCGAAAATACCGGAATTTTCGGTATTAAGAAAGCACACTGATTTATGTTTTTGAAAATGAATTGTAGGTTATGCACTGCTAAAATGAAAATATATTGACTGCATCCAGTATATATGATAAGTAAAGAAAAGAAAATATAAGTGTCGCGATTAATTATTGTCATAATATTATTTCGAAATTGAAAACATCCGTGAGAAATATTCAATTTTTCTATAATAATTATTGATGACGTAATTGCGTTGAATTTAAAAAGCTTTTCCTGCAGCCGGACTTATTTGCACTTGATGATTGATGAACTAGCCTTTTTGAGGGTTTTAGTTAAAATTATCAATATATTTGTAAAAATCACCAGTTCTACAATATTATGAACAAAACCTATTTTTAAAAGTCAACATTATATTTTGTAGGTTGGTAGGTACGAGGGTGGGTCAATAATTCCTTAGAAAAAAGCATTAAAACAGTTTTTATTTTTGTATTTTTTTTTATTTCTCAACATAATCTCCTTGGAGCTCAATACACTTGGTTAGACGTTTCTCAATTTTTTTTAAACCGTCAGAAAAATAAGTTTTCGGAAGGTCCTCAAAATAAGCATTTGTCCGATCTGTTACGTCCCCAAAAAGCGGAGTAGTTTAAGTAAGATAGTTAATCACTTCCACTAGTACTTTTAGGTTTTGTAATATACGAATTTAAATAGTCTTTATACTTGTAAGGTATTATTTGCTATTTTATTATTATTATACAGAGGACTATGAAATAGGACTCTGTTAAAGTCTCTTTTGTTTTGTCAGGAATAGCGAAAGAGGGCGGAAATAATCACAGGAGATATCAAATTGAAAGATAAGAACTTCTGATAGATGTTCGATTTATTAAACGGTGAAGAATTACAGTAATACAGATTTATAACTGACAGAAAGCCAGCTTACAATATGTGAGGTACAATGGTCGACAGGGAACTAAAAAATTAATTACGTGTGCAATCGTTCATATAGAAAATGAATAATGTTCTAGATGTTTCCAATTATCAAACACAAATAACATATTTTATTGTTTTGTGGTTTTCTGGAATTAATTAGAATAAATGAATCAATATTTAAATTGACAATATTATTGATATCAGAGGATGCTATTGTTATCAGCGGAAGTTGCGGTTTCTCTAATTAGAATCAATCTCTTATCTACGTATCGATCTAATGCATAACAGATCGATGACTTCTTCATTTGAAAAAAAACGTTGTCCACTTAGCCATTTTTTTAAGTTTGGGAAAAGGAAAAAGTCACTGGGGGCTAAATCTGGCAAATACGGTGGGTGGTCAACCAATTCGAACTTCAATTCTTCAATTTTAGCCATTGATCGTAAACATGTGTGAACACGGGCATTGTCCTGATGAAAGAGGATTTTTTTCCTGTTTAAATGAGGCCGTTTTTCTTCAATTTTGTTTTTTAGCTGGTCCAATAAAGATGCATAATAATCCCCTGTTATTGTTTTTCCTTTTTCCAAATAGTCAACGAAAATAATTCCACGTGCATCCCAAAATACAGTAGCCATAACCTTACCAGCTGATTTTACGGTTTTCGCCTTCTTTGGAAATGCTTCGCCTTTCGCAATCCACTGCTTTGACTGTTCTTTCGTCTCGGGAGTATAGTGGTGTATCCATGTTTCATCTACAGTCACAAAGTGACGAAAAAATTCATCTGGATTGCGTTGCATGAGCGACAACAGGGCTTTAGAGGCCACCACCCTATTGCGTTTATTGTCGACTGTGAGCAAACGCGGCACCCATCTTGCAGAAATTTTTTTCATGCCCAATTTGTCATGTAAAATAGAAATGACGCTACCTTTTGAGATCCCTGTAACCTCAATTATCTCACTCAACTTTAATCTTTGGTCACTTAACACCATATCGTGGATTTTATTGATCATTTCTGGTGTAGTCATCTCTACAGGACGTCCTGAGCGTGGTTCATCCTTTGTTGATGTACGACCACGTTTAAATTCATTTAACCAGTTATAAATAGTTGCAAGTGAAGGAGCAGATATGCCGTGAACTAAATCCAACTCATTTTTTATTTCCTTTGCTGTTAACCCTTTTATATTAAAATGTTTAATAACAGCTCTAAACTCAATTTTCTCCATTTTCCATTTTTCCATTTTCCACAAGCAAATTTTTTTTAAAATGTACGAGAAACACACGACATCCCGACCAATCTGATTGAAACTTCGCAGCATACTGAATCGGTAGTGCCACTGCATGAAAACAAACCGCTTACAGTACTAGTCTCGCCACCTGTCGGCTTTTCTAAGGACTTATTGACCCACCCTCGTATATAGGTTTTTGCTATAAAATAATGTGTTAAAGAGATTTTAATAGCTATATTCACTGATAAGTACTTCTGTTTTTTTTATAAATGTTTTAATGAATACCGGTATTTACATTTTTATTCGGTATTGCAATCCCAGCTCTCTGCCATATGGCTATACTACAACTTACTGATACGGGTCACAAACCACACTCGAGCCTACTTCGAACTAACTAATTTTATTATAAAGATGTTAAAGTGTAGTAGTACCATAACAAATGAATTTAATTTTGATAGTGTTAAAATTCTCAACGACCAAGATAATTGAACTGATTTGGTTTACTAATAGCTTCGTGATCAAACAATGGCGAATCTTTGCACACGTATTAATAGAGTGGCGACCATTCCCGTCGACCGCAATAAATTAAGCCCGGGCCAAGAATAATAATTTTCGATAAACACTTTTCCTCTTCTTTGGCAAAGAGAAAAGGGAACATTAATCAAAGGACGGGCGGCGAAGTAGTTATCTTCAGCCGCAGCGGCTCAACCGCAAAACACCGCTCTCCTGAAATATATCGGCTTTCACTTTAACTAATAGAGCACGAAAAATAGAATGATTTATACGCGTTCACACGGATTATGATTGGAACTTCTTTTATCAAACAGGCAAATAAAGCATGGATGCTTTGTCCTTTCCACTTTTTTTTGCTATACTACATTCTTCGATATTATGCGGAAATAAACAGAAAGAAAGAATAGAGAGAGAGTTAGTACATGGTGTAGTATTTTAGAGATTTAATCTTAGTTTGAATATAATATGCAGAATATCATCATCATCATCTCGGCTACCCAATAGTGTCTATCCCCCGCTCCGCTGATAACAGTGAATCAAATTTAAAGGGCATACACATTCATAAAAAAAGCAGTATGGACGATTTATTTTCCACGCTCCTTGAAGAAAATAGCCTTTATAATAGTTAATTTAACCTATGGCCCTATACATATCGGTACATTTATGTGACAGTGGTAATAATATACAAAAAACTACTAAGCTGTATAAAATTGTTTTAATAAATGGATATTCAATATATTTTAAATCCATATACTTAAATAAATCATTCAGGTGTCTTATTTCTCTTATTCAGGTGTCTCATTTCTTCACTACACCCATAATATTTTTTTTTGTATCTTATATAATACAAAAATAATTACAAGATAAAAATAACTTTTTATATACAACGTTTTTAAATTTTCTGTTGAATCATATAAGCTTGACTTGACTAGCTTAAACGAAAAATTGTACTTGATAGAAATAATACTGAAATGTCATTTTGACATTCATATTGATTTCCATAGTAACGTATATATTATTAATTTAGTTACTAGGATCCTAGACCCCTAGTAACCAATAATAGTGGATTAGATTACGTATTTCTTCCAAAATAACTTTTCATATAAAACAGAATTAACTGAAAATGAATTGAATTCTACTTAAAGATGGCTATAAGTATTAAAAAAATGTATTGGCATCGTGTTCTGATATATTATAAAAGTTTCAAATGTCTAGCTAATCGGGAAATTAGTTAAACATCGATTGCAAGATTTGTCCCGGATAAACAACTATCGGACAAATAAGAATACGACCTAATAAAAACGTTGTGATAAATTAATAAATAACGTAATTCCACTACGGTACTGCAAGGGACGTAGCGGTCGAGTTTATAAAATAGTATATCCCTAGATTCTGGCATGAGATTTGAAAAATACTCGTTGTTTAATTTGTTTAATCTTTAGTTAGGTTGAAGATGTTCTGACGATGGAGTGTATTCCATGATTTTGTATTGCGGATGGCATTTTATATTTAAAATGTCTTCATTATCATTCCAGATGCCGATTGCTAGCGCATCCTGAGCTATGCCATTAATCCACCGCAACGTAGCAACACTCCTCAGGCCTGGCGGCTTTTATCAAAAGCTTTTCGGACTGATCATTTAAATACATTTGTTAGATATGAACAGTTAATGTAAAAAAATGTAAAACTTTTGAATATATGAAATTTTCTCATCGAATAATTCAGATTTTAGATGCTTACAGTTTACAAAGTAACAATTATTGTGTGCTTGTATTTTTATTAAAATGCCTGTATTCATAATGTTGATATTAACAATAGATCACAAAAAAATAGGCGAAGCTATTAATTTTCTTAAAAACGGTTACGTCAAATGGTTATAATATTATTATTAATGTTGTGTACGGTATAAGATGATATTATACAGGGCTTCGCACCGGAACTGAACCGTTATTTTTGGCAAAACAAAAACCGGAACCGAACCGAAAAAAATATCGAGTTCTTGGTTCGGTACATGTTCAAACACGCGCGTTAATATGATCTTACTCCTCACTTCAGTTATCGTAGGTTGGTAATATAGTTATATGTGTAAAATTCAAGGCATATTTCGACATAATTCTCATAATTTATAATATATTATTTAAAAAAAATATATGGCTACGGCCGTGCGGTGCAGTATAACCAATAAAAAATAAGAAAAAATAACGGTTCGAAGTCCTGGTATCAAGTGTTCATTAAATTTAAGATACTTACTATTTAATTTTATTAACCCAATTTAATTTATACGGATATAGTAATGATTAAAAATTGATAGTTTTAAAAATTATAATTTCTATGATTTTACTTAACAAATGTATTTTTTAAATTTTTAACACTATTTTTAATGTGTAATGTTTTTAAAATTGTATAGTTGTTAAATGAACATCTATCTAATTTGCCTACTTTAATAATCCAAAACGTCGAAACAAACATTTTAGCAAAAGAGAAATTAATAATATAAAAGGTGTGTACCTACTATAATATTTCTAAAAGAAATATGCTATTTAAGTGTGAAGGTTAAATACAATTTATAAGAAATTTATAAATTAAGAGGAAATATAAAACAAAAATACGAGAATATTTGAGAGACTTTGAAGATTTCGTGATAATTCTTTAGAATTCGATAGAAAAACATTTCCAAAAACAACTAAGTGTAAATGAGATGTTGTTTCAATGATTATAAAAAATAAATAAATGGATATTTGAAAATTTCGAAATGAAATTCACTTGAAAATATCTTTTCGATATGAATAATTCTGATATAATATTAGTATTTCAATTTAAGCTCTACGTAATATGCCCAAGATGAATCGACACGTGTAGTAAATTAAATTTAGTCTATAGATAAAAATGTTAAAGAAAAAATTGATGTTAATTATGTGTATTCACAAAACATATCACTATATAGGAAAATAATAGTATTCATTGGATTTCAATTTATTGAGAATACAAAAAAATAATATTTTACGAAATAATTACAATATACCTATAGCGTTATTAAATAATATATATATATTGGTTGCACTTTTTGCAGTGGACTATAATTTGAAGATGCTGGTGGATTATGGATCTAGGGGGGGGGGGGGGGGTTTAAACAGGAAGCAAGACACTGTCTGTGGAGCTGATCCGGACGGTTTGGAACGTCACTCTCACGGTTTAACTTGGGTTTTGGGATAAATAATGATGAAAAGTCTAAGATGTACGACAAATGCGACGTTCGCTCAAACCATATCAGATTTGGCGCAACGAAGGTCGAACAGATGCGTTTTGGATGAGTCCTGTGGTTAACGCGGCTTCGTATCAGATAGAGCACGATAGAGTCTTAGATTTAACAAGCCTAGGCGCGTCGGCTGTGTTGAAGTAACTGCATGCAACTTAATCACGGTCGACTCATGACCCGTGACTGTTGGTCGCCTGGTCTTGTGACAATATCTGGGGATTTGAAGTAGGTGGGAGAAGTGGCCATAATTGGCCCAACCATATTATACTCGTATAATAATATACTAACTGAACTTTTCTCTCACAAAGTTGATTGTGTCACGAGCTATATGACATGTTGCACTATCTTGTTGGAACCAATATCGTCTAGATCAAAATCATCTAATTCATGCGTTATCCATTGTCATTTTCGATTTCAAAAAAATAATGTCCAATTACACCTCCAAACCATAAACCACACCAAACAGTTAATTTTTGTGCATGTAAAAGTGTTTCATGGATAGCGTGTGGGTATTCATTACTCCAAGTGCGACAATTGTGCTTATTTACCAAGCTGAAAATGAGCTTCATTATTGAAGATGATTTTTCCATGAAATAATGGTCTGTTTCAAGTTGCTTTAAAGCCCAATAAGCAAAATTTTGACGTACCTAATGGTCATTAGATTTAAGTTCTTGTGTTAATTGTATTTTATAGCTTTAAAATGCCATTATGAAGAATATTCCATGTAGTGCCATAAAAAAGTCAAAATTCTCGAAAACGATATAATATAATTGATTGTCCTGGGTTTTCATCTATACTTTGATTCACAATATCGACAGTTTCAGTAGTATGTTTACGTTTTTGACGGGTTGGATTCTTAAGATCACAAACAATATTATTTGACTCTATTTTATAAATTAAATTACGAATAGTAAACTCTGTAGATTGATTATCTTGACCATAATTTTCACGTAATGCTCGAATAGGTTCATTATTGTTGTAATATATTTCAACGATTTGTATACACTGTACAATTGTGTATATTTCCATGATGATTTGCTAAACAATATTGAAATTTTGGTAAGGATCAGAAAAATAGCTGCTATGACGTTTTAAAAATCTATACTTAGTACTAATTTGATAACCCCATATATTGTCAAATTTATGTAAACAACCTACCGATTGCATATTGAATAAGTATTATATATCAGCGATTTCAGATTAAATTTAACATCGTAAAATGATTTTTATTTTTTTATGCCACTCTCAATCGTAGGTCGGCTACAACCAGAATGATCATCATTCTATTGACTGTTGATATTGAAATTTAACATAATCAGCTGATCTATTTCAAGACATAAATAAAAAAAATAAAAATCGCACAAAAGATCAAATATTTGAAAATGTAATATGCAGTTTTTATGTTAGTTAGGTTAGGTTATATTAGATTTTAATAGGTTGAACAAGACAGTGACTAATATCTATTTCTCGTAAAACAAAAATCTATCAATACAACATCCAGTCTGTGGAAGTCCATGTTATTTACCAATTTAATGTTTATTCTGTTTTAATGAACTGTTCAAAATGTATGGCTGCAAACCAACCCTGTGGGTCTATTCTATACTTTTATCGACCGCTACAGTGATAAATATCAAACTTAGGGTAGGTTTGTATACAGCAGCAAGTGTGGTGCTGCTAAAATATAGCACTTATTGCAACAATTACAACCAACTTATAGTAATTGTTACAATAAATGCTAATACTTTGATACAAACCTAACCTTAGTTTGATAATATTTATCTCTTTTTCACTTTAGCGGTTGATAAGTATCGAACAGAGTGAATAGACCCACTGGTGAAGTTAGATCTCAATATTTTAATGTTTAAAGTTTCCGCAGAACGTTGAACTCTTTTAAATCGTTAAATCGAACATATTTATACAACGATGCATACAGCGCGTGTAACCACGTTACGAATACTAAATTTAGTGACACTAACATTTTTACCACAAGAACCATGGTGAATGACTAAACACAGGTTTTTTCTTAGTATTTTGGTAGGTAGATAGTATAATTAGTTACAAAGGCAGTTTAGTACACGAGGTATGCAGTAGTAGCAACCCGGCCCAAATGTTTTCTCAGTAGTCAAATATAAAGGTACCTACAACATTTTAAACTGAATCCTTAATTTTACTTTGCGGAACCTGTTTGGGAAACGCTGTATTAATCCATTAATGGAAAGTGGATAAACAGCAGTTGTTTATTATGAGGATAACTTGCTAAGATATTTTAACGCAAAGTTACTTCGAAAAATGGAGACAAGGTACACAACACGAATGCCATTCTAAAACACCCGCCGGCATAATTAAACTACATAAAACATGTTTGAAAAGGACCTCGCATTATAAATTTTTAAAGTGAATCCTAACTCCCACCAATGAGCCGGAGTGACTGGAACATAAGAATCAACCCCCGAGAAACACGAGGGGCTGGGTGTTATTTTTCAGGGAGTGTGAGAAAGGGTTAGTGTGTAAATTGTTTATGAGGCCTGTTTATATCCGGTCAGATTACAAGCGGAGCTTCCTATAAGGCCGCTCAAAGGGCGTTGCTGCGAAGGCGCCTACGCAATAGGCATACGTATAGTATAATATATAATATAACTATTGTATAATTAACGATTTTTAGTTTTATTTCGTAATACACATGTATATTATAATATATTGTAGATGTACAAATTGTTACCTACATTAAAACATTCACATCATCATGATAATTTAAAAAAATCTATCTAGTTGAAATACCTGCAAAAGACTTTAGCTAAAAAAATCATATTATTATGAACTGTTTGTATAATGTACATCTTTTGATATGAGAATATTATGGTTAATTTAGTATATACCTATACACTTGAGTATGGAATTATGGCAATGTAATATAATAAAATCGGTAGCCTGTTTCGACACTTTGTTGAAATATACGTATTATGTACACTCTTTTTTTGCGAATTTGTGGTCCATATAAATAATGATAACTTGTACTAATAGCGCCTGTACATGTGAATGGATTTACTGGCAGCAATAATGCGTATTTTAAACTATCGTGACAATAACTGTTGACTGTCTCTCCAATCTCATTCTTCAAGAGTAAGCGAGACGCGATGTTGTCATTTTATGGTACTATTTGACAGCTGATAGTAAAAATCGGTTAATCTCAAAATGAGTAAAGTTTTTTTGTTTGCCGGAAGGGTCGCCACTATCGTTTTACTGCGCAAGCGCAAATAGAAAAAATCTCTAATGTCGCATGAAAATTTAGAAGCTTTTTTGATTCGTGCATGCAAGCTTGCAACTGCAGGATAATACATGTTTACCCATACATTTTCTTGTTATGGCCGTCATAATACTTACTGTCAACAGTAAATCCATACACGTGTAAACGGATTATAAAGCTTATACTAGTAATGAAAGGTATTTTTATTGCAGTGTTGCCATGTCAATTAAATCTCAGAGTACAACGAAATAAACTTAGCATAAATGAATCTCCGTTGCGATATGAATGTACAACTAATTTGATTATTAGCCTTATCCAGCTTTATATAATATTTAGACTGTACTTGTATTTAAGGCTTTCTTCAACATCATTCTTTGTTTGAATGTATTTTTTATAAAATATAAAATATTACAATTCTTACATACATAGTACGCATTCTCATTTTGAAATTATTACCATAATGGAGTAGTAGTAGTATCCGCATATTAAAACATGGATCACGGGTGTGAATCCCGTGTCTGTCAAATTTCATTTTTATTATTTTTATATTGAGTGTTTGATCCAAGGAACCAGTGAGTTTGATGAATGGATTATAACATTTTTTCCTAACACGATTGTTAACGTAAAATCTACCATTTGAGGGGCGGGGCCATCTACTCCGCTTAGGAATGAAAAATAGCTGTTTATCTTAATTATAATAATAACATCATATTCATCTATGTCAGTAACACCCAAGACGTAATGAGTATTATAGATTCTGTATTGTGACCATACCAAACATATTCTTACTTACTCAAGTTAGTAAAATATTTTTATCTTCTAGAAAAATCGTACCTTTTTTTCTTTATAAAATATTTATAAAATATAAAAAAAAATCTATATAACCTTCAGAAAATAAATTATAAAACTACATTTCAACGACAAAAATAATTTACAAACATGTAATATTTCGACGAAAGCTTTCAACGATTTTGTAATTCAACGAAAAATAATAATTTTGCAACGTTTTTCTTAGCTAGAATTCTTATTTTTCCGGTGGTTCTTTGTCCGGTACAAATCTTGCAATCAATTTTTAACTAACTTACTAACTAGCTAGATATTTGAAACTTTTAGAATATATCAGAACACGATGCCAATGCATTCTTTTAATACTTTTAGCCATCTTTAAGTAGAATTGAATTCATTTTCAGTTAATTCTGTTTTGTATGAAAAGTTATTTCGACACCTTTATTGGTTCCTGGGGGCTGGGGTCCTAGCAACTAAATTATTAATATATACGTGCGTTACTATGGAAATCAATATGACATGTCAAAATAACATTTCAGTATTATTTCTATCAAGTACAATTTTTTTGATCGTTTAAGCTAGTCAAGTCAAGTTTATATGATGCAACAGAAAATTTAAAAACGTTGTTTATAAAAAGTTCTTTTTATCTTGTAATTATTTATTTTTAGTTTTTGGAAAAGTATTTTTTATAAAATCACTAAATTGTATAACATTAAATGTTATAAAAATAGCACTGTGGTATTATTTTGTTACCACGTTCGATCTTAAGAAGATCAAATTAATGGACGTCTACAGAGTGAAGGTTATATTAACAGATTTTGGTTTTTTCTTTTACGAGAAAAACGTGTTAGCCACTTGCTAAATTTATTAGGTCCAAACTTGTGAATTTTTTTCCAGACCCGGGATTCGAACCCGGGATCCTCGTCACTATACGCTAGCGCGGTAACCGATCAGCCATTGTGGTCGTATTACTTTACTTACTCGATTGCAAGATAAGTCATATAGCTAGTGAATTTAGTCAGCACATTTTTAGTGTTTGACACATGGACACAATATATAAATAAACTATACCAATTTTGAATTGAAACAGAAACCGACTTATATGTTGACAATGTCAATGTGTGCGTGAAATTGTCTACGTACCCATAGGGTGGGTACATTTCGTCTAGTGCTACTACGGCTGTAAGTAGGTAAAAGAATGAATTAGCTAGAAGCTCAGCATTTATATAATGGTGACTCTTGGGTCTCCAAGAATTGAGAACGTTTATATAAACATAGTATGTATATGTATATGATGAGAATATTTTGCAAGATACTGCCCGCGAAATGTTTGATCACAGAACAGATTAATAAATATAATTCAGATAGGCTATACCCCAAGAGTCCTAAAAAAATTAAGCACACATTATAGACGTTCAATAGTGTGTGTTGCAACCTTTAAATACACCAATATTGAATGAGCGTCAGTGCATAAACCGAGACCACTTGTCAAAACGACGGACAAGCGTATTCACTTGTTTAAGTTTATCTCATATTCTTCCACACTCGTGATCGGTTGCCTGTTACTCCACACCCGTTAGGTATTTCAGTTCTCATTAATTTTGTGTTCACTGTGTTTGAATCATAGAGGTATTAAATTAAAAGAGGGGCAAGGAATCGGCTTTCTCATACAGCTGAATGAAGCAGGCCAACAATAGCCGATAACTTACGAAAAATAGCGACGCGATAAAAAAAAATCAGGGCATCACAGAGGATTTACTTTGGTCATTAAAATGTTCCCATATAATATAATGTTAACATTCAAATTTTGCTACGAATTGTTTACCAGCCCACCCCACCATACTTTTTCGCCATACTAGCCGGCTTCACCATACTTTCATATAACCTGCCGCCCCTAGGTTTGAATGCTTGGTGAAGAACGATGTACCATATTATATAATTCACGCAGGAAACATATAAATTGTTCTGTGTATAGAGTTGTATTGTTATGTTAAATATAAATGACAGTGTTTGGAATATAGTAGACGTCGCATAAAAATGTTTGTTTTAGAATAAGTAGGTACATTTAGTATATAGCGCCTTCAAAATTTGTTTGCTTTTGGTAATTTTCTAATGATAAATTAGATGAGATAATTTTTGACAGTAAATTAAATATATTTTTACTTTAATTAGTATGACATTATATCAATTAAAATAAATAATGGTAATGTAATTATAGTTAACCAAAATCAGTTTTATTCATTTAGAAATATTGTCAATTGATTGCTACTTGTTTATACAAATATTTTATTATTAACAATAGTTTATCGATACAAGACAATCAATTATTGTGTAAAATTTTATGATAATAATACTCTCCGGTACCTAAATAAAATATTTAATTTAAGTCACCTATCTTCACATAGTGCTATAGTTTTATAAGTGTTTATTTTAAAGAGTGATGTAATCATGTTAGACCCTCTTTTTGATCACGTCATTTTCTCTTCTACTTTGACACTGACGTAGCTTCCAACAGTTGCGGATGCAGTTTTTAGCAGGTTTTTTTGTTAGGTAAAATTGTTACTAAACAATAAAAATATGCGTATATTCATAAATTGAGTATTAATAACATATTACCCGAAGCATAACAACATCCCTCTAACTAACTGTAAATCAGTGCCGAGGGATGGAGGTAGGCTGTTAAGTTTCGACATAAATAGTGCACACTAAACTTTGTCAGTCATACTTTTTTGTATTCGTTGAACTAATAGTATAATCTGCCGATGGTCCTGGTAAGTTTTAAAAATTCAATTAAACCCTGCCTAAACTAAACCCCAATAGTTTAGGCATACTATGGGTGATCTGACAAAAAAAGTGCACACATTTTTAGTCACACTCGTGTGTTTTCGTTGAATTAAGAATACGTAATATTGGTTAGTTTTTTTTTTAAATTCGTTAAGCCTTGTCTAAACCAAACCATAATCGATAAAAAATATTTGTTTATCAATAAAATATTTTTTGATTATTATCTACTATGGTTTGGATTAGGCAGGTTTTAATTGAATTTTAAAAACTAACAAACATTATCTACACGTTGTGGTCTTAGGTCAATGAAAACAAATACGTTTTACAGACAATGTTTAGTGTGCACTATTTATGTCGAATCTTAACAGCCTACCTCCACCCTTTTGCACTGCTTCAAATAGACTGATAAGATAACCTCTCAAACAGATACGTGCATGTGTATAAAAACAATAAACCACTAATATTAATAAGCACCATCACTGACATCTTCAATAATATTGTTTTTCTTATCGAGGTGGATCAACTTGCCACTGTAAATACATAAAAAAATAAATAATAAATGCTAAAGTAGGTCAACATTATACGACTTTCAGTCACCTACAGGTATAAAATTAATTATTACAATCCTCTCCATTATATATTGTTTATTTTCATGTTGCTGGTATTTTTTTTAAAACATGTATTTATAATACGGAAACATTAAATATTCTATTTGATCAATCAAAATAATTGTGCAGTGGTACGAAACATTAAAACTTAGGGTTTTATTTTGGTTTATTTTAGGGTTGGATCATTGCATTGAGGAAATAAAGTGATTTTGATTATTATTGTATAATATAAATATATGAAGAAACCTAAACATTACAGGATATAGATGACAAGAATTTTAGTGTATTATGGTTATACTTTTAATCATAGACATTCGCTTAACTTAAACATTTAACCATACATAGCTTAAATTTTTCATCTCTCCTATAATATTTATATTTTGCCTTATCCGGAAATTTGTACGTATGCAGTTTTCCGTAATACAGTTAATCGTGAGATGTTCTATCGAAAATAGATGACTGTATAAAATGTTGAAATCAATTCCTTACCTAAATAATACACTTAAAATTGCGTTATAAAAACTACTGGAATACAAAGGAAACACAGATAAAATTGGTAAGTAAATTAAAAACAATATCGTATAATAATTGAGGCATCTAATTCCAAACAGCGATAAGTCCACATTTGTTCAAAGTGGACCGAGAAAAAAAATACGCACGTATTCTTTGTGTAATTTTACACAATATGTATTGATCTATAAATTCTAAAACGTGACATAACCCTACGAAAAAAAATATTTTAAGTCTCGATTTATTACAAAAAGCGCCAAGTCCGTGTTTCATAATATTTAAAGCTTGGTTTGATTTCGTGCGTGTTTGAGTCAACCAATAAGGGAACGTTCAATATTGAAAAGGGCGTCTCCCATGCTGTAGCATCTGGTAAGCTCATGACAGTGCCACGGAAATATGTGCCTTATGCAGAATAAATTTAAAAGTGAGGTACAAATAGCGCTACGTCCAATTTTATTTTGCCTATATTTATTACATTTAAGAGTTTATCGGCTGAAACAAATTGCCATTTGGTTCTAATTTCGACATAGCATACAACGGAAAAAAATAATCTCATGTTAATACAAATAATTGAAGCTTGAAACATAAAAACGTTGTTTCCCGAAAATATTGAATTGTGGACTTGTCGCTTTTTGTAATTAGATGCATCAATTTATATAAAATTTTGATAGGTTCTCGTACTAAGTCGTACCTACTTATCAAATATCTGATTTTAAGGACAGCGTAATTATCAAACATTTAATGCGAGTCAATATCAAATAATTAGAATCTTATTTATTGAATATAATAAAACTGGATTGTCTGCAATGCTCCAGAAACAACGGGTGTTTTTTTTTTATCTCAACGCTATACGGGATTTCTTTCGAGTACAACAGCCTACGGAAAACTGTACTACGGCGAAATGTAATACGTATAATTCACATGTAACCAGTTTTTGTATATAATATATACCCCTTTTAGAGGGATACCTTCAATTATATCAAAATATTCAATCGAACACATTGCTTTTATATATCTATTATATTCGCTCGATAAAAGTTATGAGTGTGTATATATAGAAATAAAATTGGGGGAAAAATGCTTCCCTTTATTTTATATTTTCTTTGTGCGATCGCAGCAATATCAGTTCATAACGCTATATTATTATGCTGAAATAATATACTGCACCGTGAGAAACGATATGAAAACTCAATCCAATACACTTTGTATTACGTTATTTGATGTGTAAACTCAATATCCTGTCCCGATCAACATTCTTTTGCACGCGATGCAAAAATCGAGAATACATCTCGATTGTTATTTTTTCAAGTTCTCCAAGGAATTTGAATGTCAGTTACAGGCGAAAGACGCCATTGCATACATAACGGAAATGAAAGCGAATTACAATATTATATTATAATATTACATTTAAAAAAATGTGCCTAAATTGCGTATTAGTTTTTGAGGCAGTTCCAATTTCAAAAACATTATTTTAAAGTAAAATGATGACGTCTTGACAAATAAAAAGCTTACGTACGGAAAAATAGTTATTAATTGAATCGTCGAAGTCGAGTCGTAAATAATAGTCGTTTCTTAAAACAATGGGGAACATTTTACAAAACACGAAAAAGTTATATAGAAAGGTTATAGAAACCATTAGGATGACTTCATTAATTATTATTAATTGTAGAAATAATAGTTTTACATACGAAAGACATTTTTTTTGACAGTAATAAAAAAATGACGGTGTGATTACGTTTATAAAGGGACAATCTTTTTCTGTTTACATAGAGCATGTTTCAAAATTGTAGATGGCAGCATAAAGTTAGTTTCTAATAAATAAAATATAATTCGTACATCTTTGGATGGCATTTCAACGTAATTTTAAATAAGTAAAAAACTAAATGTTTAGTAAAATATTTTCAGTTTTAAATTGAAGTAACATATTTAAGGGTAGTGCAGTGGAATAAATAATACCATATTTTGTCAATGTTGAGTACTAGTAAGTATAGTTGACTCAAAGCATCGTGTAAACAGGCAACTCCCTCTTCTCCGTCGACCATATACCCATATACCCAATCTCTCTATTACAGAAGTGAAATCTCTTTTATAGGTATGCATACCTAAAACTCTCCGAAATATTTAATACATAATTGCTTCATATTTCAGCTTCACCGAACTAATGAAGTATATTTTATTGAACACGAAAAGTAGTTTCTCGGTGAGATTGTCTACGGTAGATATTATGCAGCAATAACACTGGGTGCAACATTTCCGAAATACGGGGACTTTTATTGCTCGGCCGAATGTTGAACGCGGGCACATGTTGAGCTTCACTGCAACGCAGACCGCCTCCAATTTATGCGAGGGCATTAAATAAAGTGTAGCTTAAACATTATGACGGCAGATAATTAATCCTGTCAGAAGGGTAGGTATATAACCGGTGGTGTGAATTTATTTTTACCAACAACCGGTTCGTATTATAATTAGACTTATTCTTCTTATTCTTGTTGTAGGCCGTCAGATTTTTGCAAAGTTAATTCGCAGATATCTTTCATTTTTTGAGAAGTCTGCCAGGAAGATGACAGCCAGTGGATATTCAACATTTTTTTTGGATTTTTTGCTAAGTATCTGATAGGTAATAGGATATAATTTTTTCTCTCAACTTTTTCCACAAATTCCTTTACCATACAAAATTATTAACCTTTTGTTTATTCTTTGATTAATATAAAATTAAATCATATACATATTAATTTACTTAGGAATTTTTCGTTATTTATATATTTGTATGTAACCATTCCAAATTCAAAATAAATTATTCTGATACCCATTTATTTATACATGATAAACAACAACAAAAAAATGTCGTATCTTATAATGATACTTGCATACAATCTGCGTTTAAATGACAAAGTGTCATTTTTAAAACATATTTTTTTTATCGTTACGAATTTTTACACTTTTAGAACATACCTGAAGACAAATGATGGTATTATTAAATTAGCAGAATATACATGTGAAAAAAAAGATACTACAATGGAAGCTATAAGGTACGGTAAGTTATTAACTAGACGGTGTACGAGTGATACTTTTAAAAAGGAAAACCAAATCGTGTGGTTACTCCCGATGGCTGAGTCTGAATAACATTTTTTTTTAATTGCAATAAGCTATGAAGAGCAATGACAATGTAATAATTACAGAAACATCAAGGCTTAGAGAAAATCACAGAGTTCCAGGATGAGAAAAAAGTGTCTTGGGCATTGGATGACGAGAACCTCAGAGCCGAGATTTGCAATTCATCTTGAAATTTAACAACCGGTTCACGCGAACCAGCTGGATCTCAGCAGTATACACCCGCCCGTTGGATCTTTGTGCCCAAAAGAGTACGAATGTAATTAGCTGTGTAAACATCTACGGCTTAACTTGGGGCGTGTATTCAGGTGATGTGAAGATGAAAGTGTTAGATAATGGTTGAAAGGCGTACCTACTTATCTTTTATTTTGGTTTGTAAATTTTGTGGCTGGTAATGGGAAATGCTAAGTGTTTTTAACACATTCTACTCATTCTCGAGACCCATTAATAAAATATTTTTGTTATTCCACGGTAAATTAGGAAACTAACCACCCATGATAATTTGTTGAAAATAGTATTTTCGATTCATTACTCATTTGTTTGTAGTGTAGTTTCTGTTTTAAAATGTTACCCTGCATACAAACATTTGTGGTAACACCAAAATAATTGAAACTCAGAGCCGTCAACAAAATTTTCATTCTAATCCTCACATACAGACGTGATTTAATTCACTGCAAAATTGCATGTGCAAAACAGTGATTTTACAAGATAAAAAGAACTTTTTATAAAAAACGTTTTTAAATTTTCTGTTGAATCATATAAACTTGACTTGACTAGTTTAAACGATCAAAAAAATTTGTACTTGATAGAAATAATACTGAAATGTCATTTTGACATGTCATATTGATTTTCATAGTAACGCACGTATATATTAATAATTTAGTTGCTAGGACCCCAGACTCCTAGCAACCAATAATGGTGTCGAAATAACTTTTCATGCAAAACAGAATTAACTGAAAATGAATTCAATTCTACTTTAAGATGGCTAAAAGTATTTAAAAAATGCATTGGCATCGTGTTCTGGTATATTCTAAAAGTTTCAAATGTCTAGCTAGCCGGGAAGTTAGTTAAAAATCGATTGCAAGCTTTGTAGCAGACAAAGAACTACCGGACAAATAAGAATACGAGCTAAGAAAAACGTTGTAAAATAACAATTACCTAAGTGAAGATATTGCGTACATCAATAAATTATAAATATATCCTCTCACTCTCAGGATTCGAACCTGGAGCCTTCGAAATTATAAACCGACGTGTTAATCACTCAGGCATCGTGAGCGTCCACTATTATAATAGTACAGTTTGCGAAGGGTGGAGTAAGGATGTTAAGAATCGACATAAATAATGCACACTAAACTTTTTCAGCCAAACGTAATTATTTTCATTGAACTAAGATTACAGTGTGTAGATAGTGTTAATTAATTTTTTAAATATTTTAATAATTTTTAAAATTCAATTAAACCCTACCTAATCCGAGCCATGATAGATAATAATAGTTGAAAAATATTCGTTTATCTATAAAATATCTAAAATTATGCCATTAAACCATACATAATTTTATATAATTTATAGATTGAAAAATATTAACAGGCTACCACCACCCCTCGCCACTTTAAAAGAGTTAATATAAATACTCGCATTATTATGAATAGGTACATACTCATATGAAAATCAATAAGAAAAATTTTATTACTTGATGTATAAATACAGGTTTGTAGGTATATACAATTTTAGATTAGATTGCACGGTGTAGTTCTCGAACGTAAATAATTGAATACCCCAAACTAGTATTTACCATGTTTCAATACGGACCGTAATTAAATTTGATTATTTTCAAGGATAATAACGGCGCATTATGATATTATAAGTTCTCTGGAGACATTAGCAGTAAAACCTGGGCAAAGGACTTAAGGACTCCGCTATCAGCAAACAGTCCCGGACTCAGTATTTCCGGTGGCCAAATGAAAACGTAAGCGTGACTTCAGAAATGACTTAAGATCGCCCACAGATAGCGGTGTTGAATCTAGATCATAAGACTTGGCCGGGCACGAAGTGGAAGCAAATTTTCCAACTAAAGATCTGCACTGAAATTTATTTACTTAAAAAAACTTTTTGACTGATTTATATGTAGTAAATGCATTTTAAGATATAACTTGTGATGTATAACGAAACTCATGGAATTAGGTAAAATAAATTGTTTTCTCGGTGATAAATTCAACCACCAATCAAGTTATATAATATATATTGCGGTTTAAGAGTTTTAATTCTGATGTACTGTTAAAAAAGGCTTCATTGGGAACCCTTAGCCCAACACGGCAATGCAAAGGTGGAGGGAGTGCCGCATGACAACTACCGCGGCAATAATGAACTCTAAATCAAAATACTGTTTGACACTATTTAATCTGATATCAAGATTTAATCCAAGAAGTACAAAACGTCCGCAAGGTAGACCTAGAGGCCGCTGGATGAATTGATAAAAATAAAGTTCTGCGGAAGTACGTGGCAACGCAATACACAGGACCGAGAGACGTGGGAGCAGCTTGAAGAGGCCTTCATCCAGCAGTGGATAGATTCAGGCTGATGATGATGATGAATCTGAGTTATTTTAAATACATTTACATCGGCAGTTAATAAAATATTTTATTAATGATACGGCATTATAGAGATCGACAATCATCACGGGAGCTCCGGCGGACAGACGGTCCGGCCGTCGCCTCCCAGATATCAAGCCCCGAACATTTTTCCCTCCTACCTTTTCTTTAAAACTGAGACATTGCGAGGTCTGAGAGGCAGACCTCAATTTCTTGACTTTTATTTATAGGGTTGGGTCTTGTGCAGGACATCGAAGGGCAACGGAAGTAAACCAGCCATCGTGTAATCCGACAAAAAATGTAGAAGTACATATACATTCAAATAAAGTTCAAATATACATCTTTTGTTTCCATTTTCATTACCAAATAATATATTGATATTGTCTCATTTTAAAAACTAGTATTTTGGTATCGAAAAATACTGGGATACCGGTTTTGAAATACCGGTATTGCAAACCCTATCCATACTATTACATACCTGTACTAATTTTAAGACAAAAAGTCATCAAAGTCATCAAAGATATACTTACTCTATATTGGAGCAGAACTGATGTTTTACCTTTTCAAAAGTAAATTTAATAAAGGCTAAAATGACTGTAAATAACTAATGATATCATACATTCAATCATATCCTCATGATAAAGGAGTGGCATATTATTTTGATTACTAAAACATGTAGATAATACAAATTATTAAATTTAATGTTGTATACATGACAAAATTCTGATAAAGAAGTAACTATATTATGTACTGGATTTCATTTATAGATGCACCGATAAAGATACAATTTGAAAGCTTCCAAATTGTACGTGACCACTACCCTATTCTGGGATGGTTCGTTTTTAATTTTCAATATGCAACTCGTTAGCAATTTCCTAAAATGTTATCAGAGTGCAAAATCTCACGTGCTTTCGACCTGTCAGTGTCAGGTCACATTATAAGATAACATCATTTCATTTATTTAGGGGAGGCCGTCACTGTTGAGTCACGTTGCGTGTCTACGGATCCCCTCCTCATATTTAAGCCCCTTATGTGCAGCATAGATCGCCAATCGTACGATGTCTGAGGGTGATAAACTATTTGGTCATTAAAGAAATAATTAGTTTTTGCCCTTTCTTCAAATATTATAATTGAATTTTGAGTTTTGAGCATTACGAAAGTTTGCTTGGTAAGTGAAATTTATTATGAGGTATTTTGTACAGGTGTTAAAGTTTACAAGTTCTAAGTAGTGTTTTATTTTAAAACAATTATTCAGCTTTTCAAATGATAAATCGCAACTTAATAAGAGACCAATATGAAATATAAATTTTATTAGTATTGTCATATTATTTTTTTTTAATTAAATTAATTTATTTAAGAAAACAAACATTGTGGATATGAAAAATCTAAATTTAAGACATTCACAACATTCTAACAAATGTCACCCTCACAAAAGAGAAGAAGAGAATATATATATATATAATAATAATAATAATAATAATAATAATAATAATAATAATAAACATGAGTACAATTTTATTCAGAAAAATAAAAGTTTGAAAACAAAAAACATATAATTTTAAACATAAAAATAAAATTTCTAATACAAAACACATAGCACTACGTCTACGTCTTTGGGGGGCGCATTGACTAGTCTTACACCCCTCGCTACTGGTGCCTGATAGGTTTGACTCGAAGAAACGGTTCCGATCCAGCATATATCATGGCTGCAACCACGTAGGTAATTGACAGGTGCATGTAAATTCAAATTATTTAGGACACCAGGGTTGGAAACCATCCCTCGCGATAACAGGCAAAAATGTTTCAAGAGCTGAAGAGACCTACGAGATTCAAGAGAGTGAAAAGTAAGCATGCTTTGTAAAAAGGCACGATATATTTTATATGTTTTGAAGCACGATGGTCATACTTCATAGTAGGTATATTTATAGTGATGTGTCAATTTGGCAGACACTGTTACACTATTGAACGGTTTTTTTACACATACATCACTGGTCTATGTAAAACCGAAACATAAATAATCTATGAATTTTCATTATTGGTAACATAGCGGGTTCTTGGTGACTGTTTAGGTATTGACAGAATAAGCGGGTACGAGCTTAAAGCTCAGGCGCTCCATAACCTAGGATTACCCAATGTAACGGTAGCATTGCATGATGAGATTTATCCAATGATGATCTGTTCTTCCATCGATGTGGCCCACCCATTTTGACAAGGTCTTTACACCTTGTATTACATTGGACGCTTTTATTTGTTCATTTGAATTTCTGTTTCGAAACGCATATTCATCTAAAAAATATTTGACAATTTACAAGGCGGATCATATTCTGGACCTTCAAAGTGTAACTTTTTACAAGGATCAATTATTGTTTACTAATTCAATAAACATAATACGTTTATTCTAGTGATCTTTGGAATGCACAATTATTTATTGAAACGGTTTAAATATATAAAAATGATATCCTTGATTTTATTATTTTACCTAATAACACTATGCTATTATGTTCATACCAAATAACAGGATCCAAATAACAGGTTTCATTTATTTCAAATGGCATATACTTAGGGTTCGTTTCATGAGAATAATAGGTATGTGTTCCTTTTATTTTTATTTATAGGTTATATTTTTACAGTAATTTTGTCGCTCATGAAATTTAAAATAATAATAAATGGTACTAAAGAGTGTGCTGATACAAATATGAATAGGTGGAAGAATTTTATATTAGACGCAGATGCATTTTTTTATAGTGCGCATGAATTCTCATCTTGCTTTCTGTCAACACTAAAAGAGCTGTACGAGGCACGAAGTTTGGTTCACTTTAATGATATCTGTATCTTTAAGGATAAAATGTTTTGTTGACGTAATCCTCGACCACATTGGCAACAAGTTGCGTGCAATCTCATAAAAAGTCATTGGACGCTAAAGACGCACCTAGCGCGTGACGATCAGGTAGCCATACGATATAATTAGCATGCTATTTAAATGGGGTAATTAAAAAGTAATTATCTAATCAGCAGTCAATGTGTTAACACAAAATTTCGATTAAAATAATTTATGTTCATATAAATAATTATAATTATCATGAATTTTAATGAGGTTGCCAGCAACTTGTTGCTAGTGCAGACATGGCATAAAACTCTATTAGGTACAAGTGGACTGCATTGTCCGAAGACACCTCATCTGCATTGCACGGGGATGCCGCGTGTAGGTTAGATGTAGAATTTGTTAACTAATTACTGTCAATAATTGTAACATTTTATAGAAGTATACCTATTGGCAAATGGCATTAGTATACTTCAGCGAGGTTGCAACCAGCTCTTTGTCCCTCAACTACCTGTACTATATTATTATTACATAAAATGATTATGGTTATATTTATTAATAAAATGTAGTTTAGTAAATTCTCTAAAATGCGTCCTGGAGATTTTTGAATATATTACAACGTTTTTCTTAGCTCGTATTCTTGTTTGTCCGGTGGTTGTTTATCTAGTACAAATCTTGCAATTGATTTTAACTAACTTCCCGACTAGCTAGATATTTGAAACTTTTAGAATATATCAGAACACGATGCCAATGCATTTTTAAAAATAATTTTAGCCATCTTTAAGTAGAATTGAATTCATTTTCAGTTAATTCTGTTTTTTATGAAAAGTTATTTTGACACTATTTTTGTTCAAGCAACTAAATTATTAATATATACGTGCGTTACTATGGAAATCAATATGACATGTCAAGTGCAATTTTTTTGATCGTTTAAGCTAGTCGAGTCAAGTTTATATGGTTTAACAGAAAATTTAAAAACGTTGTATATACAAATTTCTTTTTATCTTGTAATTATTTTTTATTTAATTTATAAATATTTTTTTATAGATAATAAAAATCATCAATCATCAAAAATCAAGGCTGTAGTAGCACTATTCTTGTTATTAATCTACTACGATCAGTCTTTGATGAAAATAAACCGTCTTGTTCGCAGTAACCGTTTTAGTACGATATAAGGTTGAAATATTATTATGTATTATCGCCAACCGTAATACTAAAATGTTGGTTTGAGTATAAAATAAACATACATTCATAAAAATGGTTGCGGAGTGAAAATCGCCGTGATAATAAACTCAAATTGACGTAAAAAGAGTAGATATAAAAATCTTTTCTCTTTTATTTAGACAATTTGTAAGTGTCCAAGTATACAATAAGAGTACTAGTGAGTAAGCACTTTGTGAATATTCAGAGGTGCGGAGCAATCTATTCCCTCAATACTTTATTTTCTATCCAAAAATGGACCGAGATGTACAGTGCCGCATGAGGTAAAATATATATTCTTTTATTGTATAGAAGAGTATCATGGTTAATTGGGAGTAGGGAATCCAATCCCGAGCCAAAATTCTGATCCCGGGATTTTGGGATTACAATTTGACAATCCCGGGATTGGCATTTTTTTCCATTGTTAATATAAAAAAATTATATTTACAAATAACATTGATAAAATCGGTCAAAAATAAATCTAGTATAATTTATACTATTTAAGACATTTATTGTTAATATTGTATACGATTAATCTTGAAAATACATAAGTTTAATGAACTAAATAATATTGATATATAAGTAATAATGTGAATTTAATATGAGATTGCTGTTACTGATAGTAAAGACTTATTGAATGGGTTAGCGAGATTTAAAATAGTAAAGCAAATCATGGTGTACTTATGGCCTTTCCGCTTCATAAATCTAATTAGTCAGCCAAATTTGAAACTGCCGTAAAACGTATGAGATCATGGTGGAATTACTTTGTTAATAGTCCGAAGCATTGTTTTTTTCCTATTCTTTCACATTTTTATTAATTTATGTGAAAAAATAAAATGAATCGGCAACTTACACATGGGTATAAATCAAACTTCATTAAAACTCAGTTTATTTCTAATGTAGTTATTTGTTATTAAAAGTATTTTTTTGTTATATTTCCGTTTTTATTTTATTTTCCATAAAAATTTATAAAAAAAATCAATCCCGAAAGTTTCGGGATTATGTTTATCAATCCCGGGATTCATAGGAATCGGAAATACCTCGGGATCCCGGGATTGTAATCCCTAATTGGGAGAACTTTGATTCTTCGTCTTCTGGGACCATACGTAAATGAGGGTTTGGCTGCCTTCAAGACTCCACATATTTACCAACTTGCATACTGTATTTTACTCTCAGTATTTTGAGGTCGGCTTCAACATTAATCAATTTATTAATCTTGTACGGGTAAATATTTATAATGCCATCTCGCTTCCAAAGTATCCATTGTACTGCCGTATAATGATTCGGCAACCCTGTGTATGTGGTAAAACTACATACAGTCGAACTCGGTTATTCACTTTTATAACGAGCTACTTATCGGGTACCTATACCGAGCAAAAATATCGTCAAAAATTTTCTTAAAACTGTTAATGTGTCGATCTTTTAAAAACATTTTCGACCCTAAGGAACGGACAAGATACCGCCGGGATCGTATTACGTTTATGACACTAGTTGAGTGTCTAAGTACCTTATTGGTATATTCGCCGACAACATTGAAAAAGTATCCACGCATATGGTTGAAATTGCATGTAAAAATCCAAACATTATGAAGTCAGTAGGTATCTACCAGCGTTCATTACAATAAACAACTTCTTTTGTAGTTTATGAATGCCATGGTTGTTTCGGGGATTTTTACGATGGTTTTCAGATTTTTTATGTTCTATGCTTAAATAGAACGTGGTGCGAAAAATGTTATATACCAATATTACGAGCATAACGAGCAAATTCAGTCGGTCCCATCTTCCTCGTAATAACCAAGTTCGACTGTATTTGTGACATCTCGAATTATATTATTTGACATACTGTAATAATGGTGTTCCAACTGAAATTTTATTAATTTGCATTTAAAATTTATGAAAAAATGTTGTCGACCAAAATACGTATATTATATAGTAATATGATATAAAAAATTATGATTCTCATCAAAAACCAAACTTTAAGGCTTACGTATGCGATCTGAATATCCCAAAATCTGGTATTCCGCTAAATTTCCTGATACCAAAAACGCGCGGTCAGTTTTTAAATAATGTTCAAAAATAATGAACTTATTATGACTAAAGCCTCAATTACATTAAGCTTCTTTACGAGCTGTTTATTGGCGAATTTATAATCTGCCTGTAAAGTCGCCCAGTGTAATCATCGAATAAGCTAATAAGCAGGTTGTAAACACTCTACCGAGAAAAGTTGAAAGCCGGTCAACTTTACACGCTACACGCCGGCGTGTGGACCTACTGCGTCTGCGCAGTAGAGCGCAGTACCATCCTCCTAGTAAAAAAACGAACTACATTCCGTCAAAATAGTCGCTGGCTTGCGGCTTCTCAGCGAATGAAAAGTTTTGTGTGTAATCATCAAATCGCAGTAGCTGAATCGCCCGCTTTTAAATTCGCCAATAAACAGCTAGTAAAGAAGCTCAATGTAATTGACGCTTAAGGAAGTGTAATACGAGAAAAATAGGTTGTTTATGCATAAAAATACTACTTTTTAAATACTTTTTAGATAAGAGAAAACATATAATTATAAAATTGTGTACTTAATTAATGTTTAAAACTATGCTTCCTAAACAATGTGAAATTTGTTGCATATTTTTTAGTCCATATTGATAACTAAAGGGTAATAAAATTAGTACCTACTTTTTAAAACGTCGTAACTGCCATTTTTTTCTGATTACCACCAAAATTGACATGTGTATTTAGTATGGTTTGGTAAAATATCATGGAAAGATACATAGTTGTACACAGTGACGTACCTGGATAAAATGCCGCCCCTAAGCAACGCCAAAAAGCTGCCCCATTTTTATACAGTATGTTTTATCATCCTTTCATGACTAAAATATCTAAGAAATGTATTGTACAGATACATTACTAACAAAATTTATACCACTAAAACTAATTTAAATGCCATCTCTGCTACAATAGACAATATTGCTAGTCCACGGTTTCAGATATGTACATTTAAAAATACACCCGATGACTTCCAAAACTCGCGAGTGACTGGCAAACTTATTTGGATTTTTTTTTTGACCATGTCCGATCCTAATAGGATCACATGGGCGTCCACATAGTGGAGGTTTGTATTAACAGATTTTGTTTTTTTACGAGAAATGGATGTCAGCCACTTGCTCAACCTATTAGGTCCATACTCTGACTCATACACAAATTGAAAAACAATATGTGTACTTGCCAGACCCAGGATTCGAACCTGGGACCCTCAACAATATAGACCGGCGCTTAAGCCACGCTGCCATCGTGGATACCTACATTTTAAATTAGGTATGTATGTACCTATCTATAATTCGAAAATCTGCACATGCCTTTGCTGGTCATCAAGGACGTAACCTCTAAGGACAATGGAAGTAAACTGAACATGGCAAACCCGACAAAAAACAGTCCGGTTAAACCTTGCATGTTAATTAATACATTTTGTTTCCAACCAGAGAGCTGATTTCTTTTATGGAAAGATATTTTCGTTATTACTAAGTTTAGGTAGCTATTTCTATATGATTCTACATGATTTGCCGCCCTTCGAGTAACCCCCCAAGCGACGCTCAATTTGCTTACCCCCACGGGACGCCACTGGTTGTACATCGTATACAAATTGTTAAAGATCTTACAACAATAATGAATCTATTCGAACTGCGTTTCGGGCATTATGACAAATGGTAATGATTGTGATGTTAAGAATCCAACCCATCAAAAACGCACTGCTGAAAATATCGATGATGCAAAGTATGGATAAAAGTCTAGAACAATCAATAATTACACGTTCTCAAAAACTTGGACTTTCTTAATGCATTACATGGAATATACTTTACAAAGATTTGCATTTTAAGAAGCATAACATATAGTATAGTTAATATAAGAACTTAAACCGATTGACCATATAGTTGTCGAAATTTTGCTGATTGCGCTATGGAGCAATTTGAAACAGACCCATTATTTCATGAAAAACTCATCTTGAGCGATGACGCTCGTTTTCATAAACACAATTGTCGCATTTAAAATAATGAAAACTCACGTACTATTCTTGAAACATCTTTACCTCCACAAAAATTAAGAGTTTGGTATGGTTTATGGTCTGGAGGTGTAATTGGACTGTATTTTTTAAAAACGTAAATAACAATGCAGTCAATGTCAATGTAGAATGCTACAGAAACTTAATAGCTGATTTTTTTATATGATTAAAAATTCTGCTCGTGGTAGTAAGCTCTAGTCGCCACGATTTTAATTTAGCTGTTTTTAGTTCTCCATCTTTTATGATAATCTTACGAAAGCGTCTTTACAAAAGCGAGTTTGTTATTAAAATAATGTGGACTATTAAAAACAACACATTTTGATGACGAGAAAACTTTTATTTCGTAAAGCATCGCGCCTCGTAAAGCCTTAATCCGGCTCCGGCGATACTTCTGACAAAGCGGCCGTCCAGGAGAGCTGTAGTTTTACGGGTCTGTAGAAATAATAAAAATGCTTACTCTCTCTCTGTATGTTGAGATGATGGAGGAACACAATAAAACTTACGTCCGCTAACCTAAGAATAAAGGCGGGAATAAAACGGACCATAAAGTTTGAGACTCGGGAAGGGTGTGATCGCGACCATCGCGCCATATTGCCCAGGGTTGCAAGATAAATAAAATATTTTTTCCATTACTGGACGGATTTATCGAAAGGAAATGAACACGGATTTAAGTGCAAAAAATAAATGAAAGGACAAAGGGTTCATACTGACTTTGATTTTACAAATAAATAAGATTTTTTTTGTTCGCGTAAGAATGGGTGTCACTTTTTGGTTATATTAAAATGAACGGGTTAAGAAAATATTGAAATAAAATATACAGTTAATATGCTAAAGGTTAATACGATACAGATGCATGGATCAAGTTGTTGATGATGCGATGTTGAGACGATGTGCGAGCGATCGGTATGCTGGATTGGAGGATATAGGGATGATTACTTGCAGTGGTGCAGTGCGCAAGGCGCTGGTCTTCCATCACGGAGTTCTGGGTTCGATTTCCAGAGAGATCAAAATATATTTATATAATCTAATATGTAAATTCCTCAAACCTATGAGTTTTGCCACTATTATTGGGCTTCACGGCCTGTTGTGGGGTTTAATAAAGAAACAAATAAAAAATAAATAAATTAGGGCTCGCTCCAGGCAAATGCACCAAAAGTAATGTGGTGATGAGATGACAAACGTATTAATTTCAAAATAAAGTTTTTTTTTATATTAGAAAACTCAGCGTCGTCATACCTGTGTATTGGATACGTAATTCATCCGTGTGAACCACTTTTAGATTTAATATACCAGCTATATAGTTTATTGAGTATAGATTTATTTGAGCTCTACAATTTGCAGATATCTACATCAAAGTAGGAACAATCTTCTGCTTGTGCTATAAAAAAAACATCGGCTATGTGCTATATGATCATCTGCTATGTGCTATAAAAATTCTTTCCAAAAGTAGAATTTGCCCTAGTTTAATAATAACTGTGTTTTGTTGTGGCTCAACTTCAACTGTTTCGTTGTCGTGGCCAACCCTAGTTTGCTTAAATGCATGTCACTTTAAACATTCCTTTTAGCCTACTAAAAAAAGGTTTTTAAGATGTACTGGCCTTTCGGGTTGAGCTTTTTCCAATTCTCGCGGAGCTCCAGAGTTCCGCGGCACCCGGTTGGGAATCACTGAACCGACGGTTTAAAATTTATGAACTTATTTATAATTTAATACTCATTGTTTTTAATGTCCGCGAATCCATAACATGGTTTTCAATTGTTTTATGACTTTTTTGGTTGCATATATATATTATATATATACGCTATGGAATTAAATATAATTTTGTTTAAGAATACATCACCAATCATAGGGTCCATTAACTATGAAACATTGGTATTTGCGCCAATATTGTTACAAAACTTCCTCTTCCACAAACATTTCCAATATATACCTTTCCAATCATTTATGTATCCCAGGCACAGTTACCAATTATTCAGTTATAGTTCAAATGGCCACCGCGCTAACAATTTAACTAAACTCATATACAATTTTATTAGCACAAAACAAGTACAGGGTGACTCGTCACGAGACTGATAAACACAACTAGTAAAATCTAGTGTACGAGTGCGTGACCCAAGTGCTCCAGAAAGCCAGCAGTTCGATTAAGTTTCAAATGGTTAGTTCCTGGACTACATCCCAGCGTTCACTATTCTCCACAAAACTCAAACTTCCTCAAATAGAGCCCACTCAAAAATACCACCAATTGGCATTTTGGTTCATTTTGGAATGTCACTCTTCAATTATTGTTATAAATAAACCAAAAACACACTCTAAACTACATAATAAGAATGAACGACGGGCGAGGAGCATTATTACAACCATGTTTGATCTGTAATTGCTGATTTTAAATCACAGAATGTTTGAATTTGAATTATGAAATAACTATAAAGGAATCCTTTAAATGAAGCTATTTTAATAAAACATTGACAAATAATTTTCCGTGTATTGATAAATCGACAGTACCTAATGAATAAACTATTGCATGATTAAAATATTATATTTTAATACTAGCCAACAGATAAACAAAAGTGTACATTCAAAATAATTGTCCATTTAAACATACATAATATTTAATTTATACCCGTGTAAACATTATTATAAAATACTTAAAGCTTAGTGTGGGTGGAAAATACTGTAGATACGGAAAATAGATTCACGATCGACAATTTTAAATTAAAAAAGAAAAAAAAATCGTTCGCCATATTGCTCTTCCTGTTGAAAAGTTTCTTTCTTTAATAATCATTTATTCGGAACTAATTTCCTTAAAAAGAAAAAAAAAACGTTACGGTACCTTATTAAATTTTTGACATTTTTCATTCTTTCCGGGTGGATAAATTATTCCCAAAAATAGTACGGTCTACTTACCGTCTTAATTACTTATCCGTCAATTTTTTTATATTTATTTATTTTGAATGAATATTACAGTAATTCCGGTGCTACTGAATAATAATAATGGTACGATAATTCTACGTTGTAATGTCTAAAGTTAGTCTAACTTTTTTAAAGTTTGTGGAATAAGCATAACATAGTATTGTTTTATTTATATTGTTAATACAATACGTCACCTCAATACTACAACTAGACAACTTGATTTTCACTGTTTTTGAGATAGCTATTGAATATGATTCTAAATTTCCTTCTCTAGAAAATGATAAAACTAGGTAAGTAAGAAGTTAATGTAAAGTGTATTAATTTTGTGTTTGGAAATATTAAAAACTTGAATAACATAAAAAAATGCGCTGAATAAATTAAAAAAAATATATCTACAATATTTTTTTCATAGAATTGAACATTATTTAATTGTTCCAAATTAGTGAAGTACAATTTTCCATTTTTATTTAAAATAATAATTAAAACTTATATGTATGTTAACCAAGTAAAGTTTAAATTTCATTTTCCCAACAATGACCAAATTTGCTTTAAATAATTATTGCTGCTTGATAGAAATTATAGAAGTGATAGCTTATTGTATTGATTATTTATTTGTATATTATTTATTATATGTGAGAATTCTCAAGAAATTAGATATAAAAAAGGAAAATGTTCAAATGTGTATAATTATAGGGTTACCAACTGTTACTGAGATAATTCTGGGACAAAATAAATTTAGTATTTGAAAACCGATTTTTTGTAATTTTTAACTTATTTTTTTCCCAATTCTAGAGGTTTTCTTACCAACACAATCTTGGTAGACATTTTTTTAGCTTTTATTTTTGTTTTTCCTGTATGCCATCAGTTTTTCTGTCCAAAAATATCTGCCCAAAATCTAGGTCGAGAGCTATTTTTTAGCTTATCTTCTCAAAAATATTTCCTCGCTTTCAAAATAATTTAGCGTGCTGATTACAAGTTAGATTTTTTTGACTTATCTTCTTAAATATCTTTTTCGTCCAAACGGTTTTTCTCCTGGAAAAAAATCTTCCGGAATCCCCTATAGACAGTTTTTTTAATAATTTAGATTTTTTTCAATGTTAGCCATCTATTTTTCGTGCCAACTGGTAGCTTCTATATTTTCAGTATAATATACATCTCGGTTGAGGCTCACCAGCAGGGTCATCTTTTAAAGGGCGATCTCGGTAAAACAAGGTCGGTTGACATAACCCTGGTCACATATGACAATAAAATATTTTTTCAAATGCAATTCAAAACCATTATTAATATGCATTAATAAAATCATATTGTTCGTTTTTAAGTTGTGATAGTTATGCATTCTGATTGTATAAGAAGAAAGATAAAATTATTAATAGTTAATGTTATTAATATAATTTTAAATACATATATAATTTTTGAAGGAAACGCAAAATAGGTTGAAATGCATAGTTCGGTATATATTATTGTTAGTTTCAAATCCATTTCATCATAATATCTGACTCTAAAATTCGTTTTCGATGCTTAACATAATTTTTTTAGTATCTTTATGGCATCGCAATTATTATAAAATAGCACCGTCAGAATGCAAACGTTGAAAAAGCGTGCATGTTTTTGAATTTGGATTTATTCCATTATTAATTCTAGATATAAAATGAAATTATCTCAAAGTACTAATACATTAAATCAAAATACTGCGTGTGTAATACGAATATAAATAATAATATGTAATATAACATGTTTGTAAGTAAACTAAAGTGGAAAAATATGATTTTAGTTACGAGCAAAATTTTTCAGCGGATAGTCAGTCCTTTATATCCATTTTTTATCAATATCCCATCAACCCGCAACAAAAAGGAGCTCAGCTTTTGTGAGCGCCGTTAAGTAACTATAAATTATATTTCACGAGAGGCAATTTATTTTTCCCCGCTAACTTTTGTTTTGTGTATCCGCAGCGAAAAGATGCTCCGCCAACGATACAAAAACAAAATGCTTCCTACGTAAAAATACACAAGACGCCTCCAGGCAGACCTCCCGAATCATAGAAACCTTCGTTAAAAGATTCAACCTTCGCTGGAAGTTATGTTGTTGTTTCTAACAATGTATTATGAAAATACGCACTATATTCTGATTCGTAAGCTGCTTTTATAACAGGTACGTAAGAGGTATAACCACAAACGAATCCTGAAAAAAAGTCGAAGAGGAGAGCATTCAATTTGAAAACATAACTCACAAAAAATATATGAAAATAGGTGATTTAAAATGATCTATCGTCAACAGGTGCGATATAACGAATATTAAGGACATATTAATAAGCGTTTAGTATTTTTTTTTCATCAGAATCGAACCACTTCTCGATAATGAAATATGTTCCACTAGTTCCGGCCATTACTCTCGGATTTCGCTCTGATTTATAGAATGTCTTACACAGACACATCAAATTTTCTAATTGGATTGAAAATTATCGTATAAAAAGAACAGTGATTTTCTATATAAAGATTTAACACTGATTATTGATGATTGATTAAACACAAGAACACTGATTAAATTGCAATGGGTTGGACCAGCGCCATGTTTAGATTAGTGAAGTCTGAGCATATCTTTTTGCACAAGCAACGAGTGGTCCACTAGTCAGCTGTCAAAATTAGATCCCAGATTGCTTGACATATTGATTCGCCCTTTCTCGTTTCAATTTCAATTATAAAAAATCTCAAATTAAATATATTAACTACAGTATAACCCCTATTTTACGTTTTTTAAGGGACTGAAGAAAAAAAACCAAATTGGAGGGAAAATGTAAAAGGGGGGGGTATTGAAAAAAAGAACATTTAAATTTTATGTTTCTAAAAAAATAACGTTTTATTAAAAAACAACATTCAATTAAAATTTTTATTGAAAAATCGTTCGAATGTCACGAACCAATCATTGTCAAGCGCGCGTAACTCGCATATTTTGAATATTTCCGACGTAAATAGCGGGAAAGAAAAAGTAAATGCGGGTATTAAATGTATTGAAATACATCGGGACTGAAAAAAATACACCCAATTGCCGGGAAAACTTTAATTCTGGGCACGCAAAAACGAGGTTATACTGTATCAGTGTTATTTATAAATAATATGCATTCCTGTTATTCATCAATTGTCAGTCAGACTAGTTCTTCACACAACAACCGGTGGTAATATCGATTTATAAAAATGATGTAGCATTGATCTATGGATTACATTTGTAGAAGATATGTTAATGCTAGTGCATTATTTATCTTGTAACTCATCTATCCAAATCAAACCATTCCCTGTGTGAACACGCCAGATGCGTCAGTATGAGCACTCTATAGAACAATGACAGGTCCATAGACAATAACGGGAGGGGCGGAAAATGTAGGACCAGTCGTTGTGGATGTATCGGCTTTCTACTTGAGTCAGCAATGGTTGGACATATTCTATTAAAATTCTGTTCAGCCAAGAAAATGGTATATTAGGTTATATTAGTATAATATGCTTAAAAAATACAAACTTTTGACATAACATTTAGTCGGTCGATTTATATATTTTTTTATTTGTAACGCAAATGATACACAAAGAAAACAATAGTTATTCAATTCAAAATCATTTTTTTTTATTAGAAAATTAAATTTGATAATTATTCAGTAACGGCCCTGATTCGAAATGCAGTCACCAAAAGCTTCATCGATATAAGCACGAAAATTTGTCTCTGCTTGATTTCTGATAAGTAGGGTATAGCAAGACGCGTCCGTGATAGGCCTCGGGACTGTCAATAACACGGTCACAAGTTGTCACGCGTTGTAAAGCACAGTCCCATTTAACATAGTCATAATTTATTAAGGTAAACTCAAATAAATGAAAATCACACAAGTTCACATGTTACTGGTCACCCACAAATTCCAATACAATTTTAGCGTTGTTAAAATGGTAAATATGAAAAAAAACTACTATAAAAACCATTATTTAAAAAAAATATATTGGTAAATATTTTCTTACCGCTTACTGTTAGGGGTAGCGTATAGATAAATGGGTAATATTATCACCAACATAATAAAGCTTACGGTAAGATAGACAGATATAATATCAAGTTCAAAAATTGAATATTTTGACAGTAATCTCACAACGATTTAATGATAATTGCAGTGACGTCCCTAGACAAAATGCCGCCCCTAAGCAGCGCCAATATGCCGCCCCATTTTTTTTATACAGTATTTTTTATCATCCTTTCATGACTCCAATATCTAAGAAATGTGTTGTTTGGATACATTTTAGTAACAAAATATATACCGCTAAATTTAATTTAAATGCCATCTTGACTTCAGTATATAATATTGCGGGTCCACGGTTTCAGATACATTAAAAAATACATCTGGCAACTTTCAAAACTTGCGAGTAACTGGCAAAAATATTTGGATAAATTTATTAGGTTATTATGTAGGTACCTACCTACCTATAATTAAAATATAATTCACAAATCTAAGTTATTGTACCTATTTCTATAAATACCTAATGATTCTCCTCGATTTGCCGCCCTTCGAGCAACTGCTGCCCCCAAGCGACGCTCAATCTGCCTACCCCCATGCGACGTCACTGCATAATTGAATTGGTACCCATCAGTGACGTCCCTAGACAAAACGCCGCCCCTAGGCAGCGCCAAAATTCCGCCCAATTTTTTATGCAGTAATTTTTGCCATACTTTCATGACCAACTTTTCATCCAATATCTAAAAAATGTGTTGTATGTATACATTACTAACAAAATAATACCACTAAAACATATACAATTAAATTTAGATATAAAAAGCGCCTAAATATAATATAACTAAGTTAGACACTTACACAAATCACCAGAGTCTGAGGTACTGAAAAGATACACCTGACAACTGTTAAAACTTTTATGTCAAATAATACATTTTGTCGCCAACCACTGAGCTGATTTTTTTAGTGGAAAGATATTTTCGTTATTGCTAAGTTTAGGTGCCTATTTCTATATATTATACCAAATGATTCTTCACGATTTGCCGCCCTTCAAGTGACTGCCGCCCCCAAGCGATGTTCAATCTGCCTACCCCCACGGGACGTCACTGGTACCCATTGAACATTTAATTTTCTTTTCATTGTTTTAAGCTACGCATTATTACTAATGACATATTCGCTGGAAAACAAAATAGTTTATTTAAAACTCTCTGAATCGTGTGTCTATTGTAATTTAGTTGAATTCTATTATTATTTAATTATCATTATTTACGAAATTTCATATTAAATTAGGCAATATTGTAAAGGGTGGATATTATATTACTAAATATATGGGTAATGAATGGGTTTCTGAAAACGACTGTAGTAAAAGCAAGGACTTTGTTATTAATTAGGGATACAAAAGTGAGCGAAGTCTATCGAAAGCCCTCAATATCGTATATATACGATGTAATAGATTAAATTTCATAATTATCCTACCTCTTTTCAATAAATATATAATCGAAGTAATATTACATAAATATATAATTAACTTAGCATTAAACAGTATTTTAATAAATAATCTAAATTAAACTACCGATTATCGTACATATTATATTTAGATTACATTCGTAATTTTCAGAGATATAAAAGCTTAAATTATATATCAAGTTTTACATAACTGTTATATAATTATCACGTAAGCTTTCTGCGACTATCACTAATAAAAAAACGATTTTTCGATAATTCTTAAATTATTTTTCATTTCACATACAGTGTTAGATATATGAAAACTGCACAATATAAATTGAATATAATAAATTTTAATTTAATGAGCGGAGCCAGTTGGCAGCTGTCTTGCTAGCCGGCAAATACAAATTATTCAATACAGTAACGCAATTCACAAAAGACATTCATCTAGCAATGATCTTTTTCAGGCCGATCGTGATAATAACACAATGGATAGTAATATAATATTAAGTTTTTTTTTACAAATATAGCAATGCATAATATAACCGTGACACGTTTCTCACAAATATAAATACTAGGAAGATGTCAGCTGTAACTAGTCTCACGTACAAGATCTTACACGCACCGTGTTTATTTACATTTTAAATGCATGTTAAACTACCTATAGATGCCAAAATAGTGTATAGCGATTCGTGACATCCCACGCATATCAGTATTAGTGTTATGATAAAGCTTATCACTGAAAATAGTCGATATAATTATATCTCTTCATTGTTGATTTTTATTGTTAGTCCGTATTGTTTTAGCATTGTTTTTAGTATCTTATATATCATTAAGTCTTAATCTCCCTTCGCATTTTTTTTTTATTAAATTACGACTTTTAGTAAACTCAGTCATAGCTCACTTGAGAGCGTTTCTTCTCCTGAAAAATTGGCGTAAATAACTGCTGATGCTTCTCATCCAAACGCAAGGCATCATGATACGCTCGATTAAGACCGAATGTGGTGCGGGGTGGATTAGTTTAGTGGGTCCATAGTGGGTGTATTTTACTCACAGCTCATTTAATTTTTTATTTTTTTAATTTTATTTATTAAGGAAACAAACAGTTACATATCGACTACAAAAATTTTAAATATAATAATGAAAAGTTATTGCAACCAGCAAAGTTTCCATATAAACATTATAATATAGTTAAGCCTAACAAGATAGAGATTAGGAATAACATAAATATAAAGAAATTACATAAGAAAATTATATGAGAAAAATGAGGAAGAATAATGAATAATTAATTAATAATTAAAAAAAAAGTAACATAAAAAAATATAGAAATATATATATATATATCTATTTATACAAATTTTTGAAGATAGCGCGTTTAAATGAAACAGGTGAATTATTAAAAGGATCATGGGTGGAGAAATACATATTATAATTTAAACAAGAGCGACGAATAAAAGAGTTTTGTGCATAATTAGAACCGCTACGACTGATATGGTAAAAAGTTTGGTTTCGCGTAAATCTTGATGGACAATGGAAACCCACCCTTTCGAGTAGGTTAGGCGAGTCAACAAAACCATTGATAATTTTAAAAAGAAAACATTGATCAGATATAGAACGTCGACTTTCCAAAGATGGTACCATAAAAGTTGCAGCGGTCGAAATAGAATTAGATAAATCATAACAGTAAGCTTTAAAATTGACGTACTATGAAAAATATTTTAATGGTAATACTATATTTTATAAGGTTTATATGTCGGGAATGAAGTAAAGTTGACTTGAAACATATACACTTTTAATTGAAACATATAGTGTTCATTAGTTCAGTTGAATAAATTATAACTTTATTCTTGAAAGTGGATAAAGCAAAGCATTGTGTAAGCTCTGCCCTCGTTTTATACGCGTCCGCCAACGCGGCAGGTAAGAGCTTTTACTACAGTAATGCAATAACAAAGCTTCGATGTAAATTTTGAGAGTGTGCTTTAACTTAGCGCAAGTTGTGCAAGTCAAATGTGTCAAAAACATTTCTACTCTTCGTAAAATAAAACCATGGCAAGATATCTAATATATGTGAGAAAAGATGAATTTCAAGCTGTCTAAGTACTGTTATATAATGTAATGTTTCTGATTATTTGTTATAAATCCATCGTAAATACATCGTCATTGTCATAGATAAAGGCTATTTCATCAGTATCGATCGACTAACAATACGAAATGGGCTCTGATTTTTCTTTCTTTCTAAAGTTATCAAATATTTTGTGTTAATTTAAATAGTGTTTATTTAGTAGAAAATCCGTATAACGATGGTAGGTATATTCTATATAAATTGTAAAAAAATATGTTTTTAGTCGATTAATATTTTGGTTGTAGCATCATTATCAAGAATATATTGTTAAATGGGTTTCAATTGCATACGTATTTTGTCTACGGAAAGATATGAGATCCTCAGTTTATTCACTCTAGTAGTTATTTAAAACATTCGAATTAATAAATAACTAGAGTGAAAACGTAAGATTTCGTCTTCTGTAAACAAACTTTCTGTGGGTATATCTAATAAAATAGGAGTAACTATTTAGTAAAAAACTAGATTTATGGAATTAGTATTATACGAATAAATACAATTAATAGTTATATCTAAAATTCAGTCGTCACTAGGGAATCCAATCCCGAGCCAAATTTTTGATCTCGGGATTACAATTTGACAATCCCGAGATTGGTCCCGGGATTGGCATTTTTTCGACAGTTAATATAAATTTTTTATATAATATACAAAAACATTGACAAAATCGGTCAAAAATAAATCTAGTATAATTAAATTTATATTATTTAAGACATTTATTGCTAACATTGTGTACGTTCAATCTTGGAAATGCATAGGTTTAATGGAGTAAATAATTTTGTAATATAAATAATAATGTGAGAGTAAATAACAGTTTTATTTATTTATGAAAAGATAACAAATACAAATAGGTACTAGTTAAATAAAAATAAATAACATATTGTGTTGACAATACAATATGAAAAAATTAGAGATTTAAGTAATTAAAACATTATTCTGAATAATATGCCCAAAGCATGAAGTGTCACTTTTTTTAGTTATTTCTGATGTTGTTACGATTACGTAAGGCAGCAAAAAATGGTTATTTATTATCCGATGAATCCCCATATGACCAGTATGTCTCCAGAATAGCATTTTCTAGTAGAAGCGTCGAACTAAATATTTCTTAATTTATTTATTCTATTTCTCAAATTCATATCATGAATGTTACCAGAATCGTACATATTATGTGGAGTTTTTAATTTATATTAAACTATTTACCTAAACGATTTTCATTTATAAAATTTTGTAGAATCGATATTGTTAGTGTTTAAATTTATTATATGAGATTGCTGTTTTTGATAGTAAAGAATGAATGGGTTAGCGAGATTAGAAACAGTGAAGTAAATCATGATTTATGACCTTTTCGCTTCATAAATCTAATTACTCAGCCAAATATGAAACTGTCGTAAAACGTATGAGATCATGGTGGAATCACTTTATTTTAAGTGCGAAGTATTGTTTTTTTCCAATCTTTCTCATTTTTATTAATTTAGGTGAAAAAATAAAATGAATTGGCAACACATGGGTAATAAATCAAACTTCATTCAAACTCAGTTTATTTCTAATGTTACTAAAAGTATTTTTTTTTTGTTATATTTTCCTTGTTTTTTTATTTTCCATAAAAATTGATAAAAAAAACCAATCCCGAAAGTTTCGGGATTATATTTACCAATCCCGGGATTCATAGGTATCGAAAATAGTACGGGATCCTGGGATTGGAATCCCTAGTCATCACAATAGTCTAGCGTCGGTTAAGTCTTAATAGTTTTGATATCACGCATATAAACTGAAAAAAAACTTGCATCACGTTTTATTTTATAATGTCTATTGACTATAAGTATATCGACAAAAAAGATAACTAAAGCTCGCAGTCAATAATACAGATAACTCCACCAAGACTCACTGAGTTAACATTGCAGTGTTACCAACCGTACTATAATTTTCATCTGCGCATGATGTATGATATAATACTAATATATTACGCCAAAAATATTGTAATTTTAAATATCAGAAAAAAATCGTAAAAAGTACCTACCTATCTACTAAAATTTTGATATTTCAGTATACTATAAATTGGTGAAAAGTAATATAATTTCGCAATATAAGAAAATTTAGAGAACCTGAAAAAAATCGGTCGATAAATGTAAAAAAAGCCCTTGACTTTGCCTTAAAATGAAATTTATTCAATTCGTCGGTAAACGTTTTTGGTCGGAAACGGTTTTGAAATTTCTCATAAACTTACTTCATTTTTTTGGTGAGAAGCAAAAACCTATATGTTTTCAACAAAATTTTTACCAAAATACTATAATTTCTTGGACCGCGTACTATATTTCGGTGATGGCAACACTTTAACATTGTAAAAGTCACATTTGCACAATCAATCAACAAACATTAATCAAAATCAGTTCTGTGTATTTATAAATTATTCATCCACACAATTGTAGTAGTGACAACAAAAAATGGTAAACCACAAATTGATAACCCGTCGTTCGATGTTCGTATTTTAGCCTCGTGTTTCCAATATTTTTTCACACTTTTATAGGCATATATTAATATAATACCCTGTACACTGAACATACTTCTTTAACTATAGTATTAATCAGAAGAAAATAAATCACCAGAAAAACCCTTTCTCTTATCGCAGATTTCGCGTCGCAAAATAAAAATTGCCAAAAATATGACAGAGACAATCTCTTGAAACTTTCGCACACTAAACATTTTACGTCTTAGCCTAAGTTGAACCTATGACCTTTTCTTGGCAAAGACTACTGGAAATTTAGTGATTTTGTTACCAATGGAATATATTATTTAGTACAATATTGCCGTTTTAATACAAGGTTATATTATGTGACATTGTTTATTTGTATGTGTGTTTAAAATATATTATTATGAAACTCTTTCGTGATTTAGTTGGTATACATAAAAGAAGCACAAGTTAATAATTTATATGAATCCAGTGCCAAGTCAAAGTACTTTTAATGCCACATTTAAATGTGTATATTATTATTGTTACAATATTTCATACTACCTAGTGAAAATTCAATCTAGATCGACCATAGATTTAGTGGACAAATTAGGCATGAATTAACATACTTAATGAGCGTACACTATTTGCAATGTCCTAATTTGTTTCTGCGTTGGTTCTACAATTTTAAATTATAAAAAGTCTTATATTTTGTTTTCATAGATTTTTAGTGGTACCCATATAGTACGCCATGCAAAAGATTACGAATAATTCCTTGCCATACATTTGTAGAGGTTTACCCAACTCTACAACCGGGGTATTATTGTCTATGTTCATTTGCATAACATAGACAATAATACTAAGCGGAAATGAGTCAACAATTCAGTGGCAATTTGGGCCTCCAACAGTACAGTCAATCATGCGAGCAACTACGCATAAAGTTTCGATATCAAATTCAAAATCATAATATAACCTTCAGTAAAAAAATATATAAAACAATGTGACAGCCGTGTAATGCCGTGTTAATCTTAAATGTTTTACGACAATATAAAACAAATAATATGAAAGCTGTGTTTCATTTCAATTGTGCCCCGAAAATATAATACACACGACGCAACCTTCTACATACATTAAAAGACGTTATATTTTCACAACCTACAACTCAAGATAATACGTCTATATGTTTAACGATGTCAATATTAGTCACATTATCAAAGAAAAAAGTATATTTAGTATTTTCCAGATCACCATTCAAATGAAAGATCATCGATATACATGATAAATGAAGATCCATACTTTGTGGTTTACAAATCAAAGTAATTAATATGAAGGCAGCTGTAATAAACGATATTAGATAACAGACAATAAAGTAAAGATCACCTTTATGGTAGTCAGTCACCCTCTGAGAGAAAGTAGCACAGCCGAATAAGAAAAACATCCATATATTCTTCGATCAAAAAATAAGCTCGAGTTTAAAATGAGAGTAAGTGGGTATAAACATTAAACCATTAAAGCTTATTTGCCTTATACAAAAGGCTGACTATATTCAAGCCGTGGCACTGAATTATGAATTACAATCGTATACAAGACGTATACAATGCAATAACTTGTTTGACATAAATGAAAATTTTCGATTGCATATTTCGTTCAAATTATTACTATTTATATTTATACGTACAATCATCATTTTCTGTAAATAGTTTACCATAGTGCATTCGAAGTATGAGCAATAACTGTCACTACCGTCAAGGTTTACAGTTGCATGTCATGGTCTGACTATAAAGGGTCTCTTGGTACATACATTATAAGAAAGCTTGCAATTCATATGAAACGATTATTGAAGTAACAAAATTATCTAAAATGTTACATAGAACCTTGTATAATTAAATGAGTAATATATTATGATAACATATATATATTATATATTATACATATATTACAGTAGCATGACTAAAGTGCTTCACACAAACGGCAAAGATAATATTCATATAGCGGTAAAATTATAAATTAGTTGATCACACTGGCAGTTCTTATTCAATTAGGTAATGCTAGTTTTCGTAACGTATGGAGATATTATACGGGAATTTAGTATTCAAATTGTCGTGTGAGTGGATTGTAGCATCGCCATAACAAAGTATTATCATGTTGAAATACATTATAATAATAGAGCTTCGAATATTCCATTTTAGTAGTATTACAAAGGTAGCTAGTGTATTTAAGTTTTAGAATGGTTCCTAACCTAGAAACACGGCATTATATTAATATAAACACGTTATTTTCACAAAAGGTTTTACTTAGTATATTTTAGAAATACTCCTGTCAATTTAAACTAAACTAGTAAATTAATAATCAAATAAGATATTATATTATGCATTTTTAATTTAACTCTGAATAAGTTGATTGTGTCACGACCTGTATGATATGTTACACCCAGCGTTGCCAATTTAGCGTTTTTCAATATGCATCTAGCTTACAAGAAACACATCTGGCTTCTGGCGTTTTTACTAGCATTTTTTGATGCCCCCAACAGCTTTAAATGTGCTGAAAATACTCTAGATATTTAGTTTATTTATTTTCGGGCGCATCAATACTTACTTAATGAAAATAGCTCTTTACCTATTTTAGTAGTGTGAGAAATAAAACAACATAATTTAGCACTTGAAACAATAGGAGTATTCATAGCCTTATAGTGAAATGGTATCTTACAGTTTTGTGACTTCAGTTTTTACGATTATCAGAATGGCATGAAACGAAAAGTGAACGCCATTAACACAATATAGGCATTTGTTGTCAATTTTGAAATATATTTTGGTTAAAATGTGTAGTTTTTACACGTATAGATATTTTTTCGATTTTTGCACTTTTTTCGATACACAATCTTATATGTATTAACTTCGTTCTTTGTAGAGTAAGTAAATTTACTTGCAATTTTCTAAAATAGCGTTCTTTCCTATCGAGTAGCTTGTTTTCGTATCCTGTCTGGCATGATTTTGTGAACGACAGTTGGCAACACTGGTTGCACCATCTTGTTGGAACCACATATCGTCCAGGTTAAGACCGTCTAATTCATACCAGAAAAAATGAGTTATCATGTTTCTGTAGCGTTCTTCATTGACAGTTAGTAACTGCATTGATATTCGCTTGTATTTAATATACGTACAAACATATTACTTAGATCATTTTATAACTAGAGCCGCAGAGTCTAGTTATTATGATTATTATGATCAATTATCGACCGTATTTTCTTCAGTTTCTCTGATTTAAAAAAATATTCATTTACAAAGCACAACGTGTTGCTTATTTAAGGTTGTAATATTTTTCCTTATATAACTACGGAATACGTCTCTAATTAGTAGCTTTTGGTCTACTTTAAGTTTTCAAGTCAGCTTACGATAACTGATGCTAGGCTAATTGATAAGTGGGTACTCATATTAATGATAAAAGGTTTTGTGAGAGTACATATTATTATTACAATACATATTTGAGTGTTCGTCTGGAAAGAGTTCATATGGCACACTATATTAACAACAGCTGATGATAGTCTTGATGGTGGGATAGTACCGTTATTACTGAAATATCTGTCGATTAAAAATACAATTTTATAGTTGAACATTTCTAAGAAAACGAATGAAAAGTCATTCACTTTTCAAGCATCCAAAAAAAGTTGGAAGTTGGATACGGATCAAAAAAAAATGCGATGTCTTCCAAATATTCCAGATATTCCAAAATAAGTAAACAAAGGATTAAGATACATTTTATGTAACGTAAAATAATGATATAGGTATCTATTTGAAATCATAACCTCAAAAATAAAATATTTGTGTTCGAAGGAAATACGAGATACGTACATACACTTTTCGATATACTATTATTAAATATTTAATTACTTATCAGAAAATACAGTAGATTCTTCAGAAATATCAAAATTCTTTTATTTTTATTTATCAAAGCAGGAGTAATATAAAATGCATAATACATTTATTATTCAATGGTTGCAAATTATTCATGAAGAATGATTTGAAATAAAAATAAACCTTACGTTATGATTAAAAACAAGCCTATTCAAAATATGAAGGAATAAAAAAATGGAAAAAACGCGCAAAGGAGACTTAACGAAGAATGACATGAAAGGAGGCAGTATTTTTTCATTGCCGTTTTACAGATCACGGTAAAAGGCAGTAGAACAAAATATTTTCATCAAAAGAATCATTATCAGAGGAGCATAACAATCCGAGGCCAATTCTGCTTTCTCATAACAACATTTTGAGTGGTTACTTTCCAATCGGTCTTCCAGGCACACAGGTGCTTTCTCCATCCAGCGTTCTGCCACATTTTGGGCATATTATATCGTAGCATAATAAATGGGTAGTGCCCTTACAAGCTTAGTAGGAAGCATTCCAGGAAGAAATTTTCAACACATTTACATTTACTATTTACTTAACTATTTTTTGATTCAACGAATAATTCACAAGATTTAAGAATGGGTATAAATCCAGTATATCGGGTATTTTCAAAATGTGTTTGCCGCTGTATACCTCATAACCGAAGTGTACCTAACATTCTAATTATTGAACATACATAATTTTGAAAACAATTATAGAAAATATATTATAACCAATAGAAAAAATCTTTTTTGAAAAAATACGACACCCAGCAAAAATCGAACCTGTATCTCTCGGGTTTCGCGCCCATGCATATAGAATTTAATTATACGATATGAATGGGCGCGAAACACGATAGATGCAGGTTCGATTCTTGCTGGGTGTCGTATTTTTTTTTCGAAAAAAGATTGTTTCTATTCGATAAAATATATTTTCATAGAAGTGTTTTCAAAATTTGATTATTGTGACAATTAGAACTAATTTATTGTAATTGTTACAATGAGTGCTAATAATTCGATACATTCCTACCCTAGATAGCTGTTGTAGCGGCCGAAAGCAGTCTTGTGTATGATTATATTATATTATATGAACTATTTTTTTCCGTGCGATTTAGTGTGGCCTATTAAAACTCACATTTTCTTCACAAAGAGAGTAACAATAATAACAATAATTTCAATTTTGTCTTTACCCTCTACGCCATAGATTATAAACTAATTTTGTCTGTGCCTCTGTTTAAAGTGACCTATTACTCACATTTTCCTCACAAAATAGTAACAATTACAATAATTCTAATATTGAATTTAAAAAAAATATCACGCCGTAGACCCTCTACACCAGGGGTTCCCAACCTTTTTGTACTCTAGAGCACATTCTATAATATCGGTAGGGTGGCGGGCACCACCTATTTTTAATCGACAAACTCCTTCCATAACTTCTCATTTTCCCATAATTTATTTTCTTATTTTCATAATTTATTAATAAATAATAAACAAAAATGTTTCAAAATAATAAAACTTTTATTCAAATTGCATACATACAGAGAAATGTATTAACAAAACGTAAACAAAGTAAACAAAAAACACAAATACAAAGAAAACATTTTATAAAAAAATAGAATATCAATATGTCAATGTGATCTTTGGCATTGCATATCATTGGCCAGTGCCTCATAATTAGGAGAGTATGACGATAATCCTGTTAGCAAACAATCATAAAGATGCTCATTGGTGAGTCGAGATCTATATCTTGATTTTATTAAGTTCATGTTTGAAAACAATGATTCGCATAAATATGTCGACCCGAAAAATGATTCAATTTTAAATGCCGCTTTTTTCAAAAATGAGAACTTTTCTCTGTCCACTGTATTCCAAAAGTCCTTTGATATTATGGATTTAAGCAAAATATCATTCTTAAACTCCAAAATTTCTAACTCTAGTTCTTCTGTCTTACCTTGAACAAAATCTGCAATACATGCGGCCATTTCCATTACATTTATTTGGCAAGTAAAAGGATTGATACAGAAGGAAACAATTGGCTCGATATCTGTAAACTGCAAAAATCTCTTCAAATTGTTTTTTTAACACTTGAAGATGCTAAATAAATAATGACCCGTTTAATTCATTGTTACCTAGCATTGTATTCATATGTGGGAAATGCACGAGAGAATTAATCCGCAGATGTGATATCAACAAATCCAATTTAGCTTTAAATGACTTTACAGAGCTTATCATTTCAGCTATGTTTTTGTCTTTCCCCTGCAACTCCAAATTTAAAGAATTCAATTTTTCCATGATGTCTATGAGAAATCCCAAATCAATCAGCCAGCGAGAGTCAGCTAGATCATAATTTTCCTTTTTATCGTTTATAAATGTTTTTATTTCTTCAATTAAACTCACAAATCTTGTAAGAACCTTTCCTTTACTGAGCCAACGTACTTCAGTATGCAGAATAACGAACGGGGCAGCAATCGCAATCGCAATCACAATGACAACAACGCGGTTCCAGGCGCGGAATGCTATTGTTATGTTCAAAATGAACATAACTAACTTTCATACCTCTGGCAACCCCGACGATGATCTATGGTCACGTCGATGGAGCGTACGCGATTTAACAGATGTCGCTGATGGAATTTCCGGCCGTAACGGAGGTCGCAAGGTGTGAACGCAGCAACGTGGCTTTTTGATTCTGACTATCGTCTAGTATAGTCGTGCTCCGCTTTAGTTTTACCCAACATTTATAATGGACGTAACTTAATGGAGCACGATTGCAGCCGCAGTGCTTGAAGCCTCTTACCGTTCCAGTTTGGTATTTTAAAACTACTTATATTTGATTCACTACTCTTCCAATGTTTCTTTTCAAACTTAGCTGCTCGCATTTATTTTAGTATTTCCAAATTTCAATATCGAGCCGCTTAATAACCTTTTAATGTAATTCTAATTTCTTGCTTTGACGATAATATAGTTTCTGTCAAGTATATAAATTGCTCTTTTATTTATTGTTCCCACTTTATTCCACACTGTTAAATAATTATAATCTTTCACGGTCTCAAGATTGTGTGGCGCCCAGGACATTATTATTTACATCTTTAACCATAGATTGCACGTGCCTTCAGCCGTGTAATCCCTTATTGTTTTCTAATTAATTTTACAGTTGTCAGTTGCGAGGTTGCGGAAGTAATTATTGTTCAGCTTGAGAAAGATCAGGTAATCCATGGCCCTTCCTTGTTTGCTTATGTCTCATGCTCTCTTTGCTTTTAACTTTACTCTATTCTAAATCCATTTTAGAAACCTTTCTTTTATTTTGTGATTGTGACGACAAAGATCACAATCACAAAATACGAATATATCACTATTTGCACATCACTCCTTGTACACGCCGAAAACCCGAACTGAACCGATGATCGCCGAAGCAATCGGGACGGTACTAGCACGTGACTACTGTCACGTTCTTCGGCGTTCATCGGCTCAGTTCGTGGCGTTCGTTCACTTCGGGTTTTCTGCGTGTGTCAGGCTAGCGTGAAAATTCTGTCTCTGTCAAATAGTGGCGGGCACATACGAATCGTTCCGCGGGAACGGGGTTGGGAACCCCTGCTCTACACCATAGATTATAAACAATTTTTTTCTGTGTTGTTTAGTGTGACCTATTAAAACTCACATTTTCTTCACAAAGAGAGTAACAATAATTACAATAATTTCAATTCTGTATTTAAAAAATATAACGCCGTAGACCCTCTACGCCATAGATTATAAACTAATTTTGTCTGTGCGGCTTAGTGTGATCTATTAAAATTTACATTTTCTTCACAAAGAGAGTAACAATAATTACAATAATTTCAATTTTGTATTTAAAAAATATCACGTCGTGGAGCCTCTACGCCATAGATTATAAACTAATTTTGTCTGTGCAGCTTAGTATGACCAATTAAAACTCAGCCTTAATAGCCGTCAACTCTCGTTAACTCAGGCTAATCCGGATGAGCTGGTGTGTACAAGGAAAATGTTCCGCGACATTGTTCCCGAGACATCGACGTAGATGTTGAGCGTCATGCCCTGCGACATGTTGTTCCATTTGTCCCCTGGTGAACACATGGCTTTATGGTACAGTTGTATTTACATTCATGTGGTGACAAATGTGTGGTCATTAAGTTTGAATTCAGTAGAGGAAAAAAAACAAAATTTAAAAAATGATAATACAATAGCGTGAATTTTATAGTCGTACATTTGTGTCTTCGGGGAATTACGGATCATTTCACGTATAGTGTAGGGCCTTACGTTTATCGTCGCTGCCATTATGTCGCGTTGCTTATTTCGGTTATAAGTCCCTCGGAAGCGTCGCGCCGTACCTTCGACGGGTTAAGGGCGGCTGGCGTACAAAATCACGTCACGTAGTTTCCGTCTCGCGGTTCACTGCTCGTATCACAATAACAAAGGTGTTGGAGTTTATTAACCGCAAGATGTTTCCAGAAACGCAAAATGGCGTTCGGCAATTTATGCGGTGGGATTTAATACACTGTGCATGTTGCGACACGCCTATTATTGAACAAACGAATTAAGGCGGGTATATACTAACAAAAGAAGAATGAAAAGTTTAATGATTACATGTCTAAAAGAAACATCAGGAAATTAGGTGACCTAACACTTACAAATTTGTCTTGACTTATTAGTGAGCTCGCATATACGACCTCAATGCAATCGCAACTTCTTAATTTTATCCAAAGAATTTAGTAATCAAGCACATTGTTTTTAAAAGTGAGTGTGAATATGTTCTCAGGACATCTAGCGATGGAATGGAATAGATAGAGTAATTTATTCAAAATCTTCTAACCAACTTGTATAAAATGAAGCATTACTATTTTTACTATGATTATTTTTCTTCAATGAAATCACACACACTATGGATACTTACTAGAATTTTGAGTTTATGTTGCATTGATTATCTATGTATGGTAATCATACTAATGCGGCATGCAGTATTTTGGGACCATAATATGTTATCTTTTATTTCATCAATTTTTGATCCAGATACCAAATAAAATAATACCTATATTATTTTCACAAATTTACATCGTTAAAGGTGGTGTATTTAAATTAAACGCAATGGATATTTTGATGGGAAAAGGATGTTCCTCGGATCGCAGAAAATATGACAGTGAGTGGGGCAGAATAAATAAAAATTTCTACAGAATTTTTCAACTGATTTTACATTCATAAATCATTGTTCGAAACGAAAATTGAGATAATATAAGAAAATTTAATCATAGATTTTAAAGAAAACCTTTTCTACGAGACGGTGATTGAATATATTATCAAAGTAAATATGAAAAAAAGGATTCATGGTCTATCTCTATTGTATAATTGATCGTACCTAATTAATTTCATACGATAGGTTTATTTGTAGCAAACTTCACTATTTTTGCCTGCATCTGTTAAAACGGTAATTATTTTCAAAACAATTTTAGATTCACTGAGGCAGTCAATATTCCATTAACTATTATTATTATTATTTATTATTATTCTCATTAAGTGCTAACACCGCTACTGGCACGTTTGAAGTCGTTGGCCATTAGATATAATTAACGTGTTATTTAAATGTGGTAATTAAAAGGTAATTAAAATGTTAGCAGTGATTGTGTAATGATAGCTATGCTCAATTCACGAAGTTGTGGTATTCGTGTAGTTTTAACTATTGAATTATGATATTGAGCAGCAATGTGAATTAGTCTATTCTAAAATGATCGCATAAATATTAACGAATCGTCAAATGGTCTCATTCAATGGTGACCAGTTAATTACCACTGCTCAAGACACACCTGGCGTGTAGCAATTAGCATGGTAATTAAATGTGGTAATTAACTAGTCAGCATTGAATGTATATGTATCTAATGGCCACACGCCAGACGTATTTTGAGCACTTAATGTGTAGGCAATTATGCGTATTCAGCGAAATATGTGCGGATATATAAATGATCAATCACAATTTTTTAAAACGCTTATGTCATTCGTATCGAAAAGTGATAACAAAGACGGCAAAGACATTATTTGATGGCAATTTACATAATATAAATTTTTCTCTGGCAACCAAATTGGCTACCAAAAACCACACCCGAATTGCTTCTTTAAAACTAAAATATCATAAGCTCTCTCTTTCTATAGTCAGAATATTTTGATGCAATCATAGAAATTTTGATGTTATATTATCATAAAAAGATAAAATTTCCATATTATAATCCAAGCTTTACGTTTTACGTACAGAATTAAAATTGTTCCTGCGTGCACCACGTGAGGTTAATAGGCCGGTGTGTTAAGCTTCTTACGTTCACTGTTTTAGCTTTTGGTTTGAACAAAGACCACAAGAAGTAATTAACTTATTTAAAATGTATTCGCAAATAAATTGAAATAACAACTAATTAATCATTAATAAAGGAAACACGTAAAATTTAACATCAAATTTATGCAGCATTAGTGAAAGTGAGGAAACTTAAAATTCAAATACATAATATACATACTGTTCCTTCATTAAATGTTCCTTCTTATAATAATAATACTCCAATTACATGAAAAATATTGTGGTTTATAATTATTGGTTGTTTATTATATAGTTTTATAAGTATGCATTTTTACTAATTGAACCCTGAGCGTAACGGAACATTTTTGCAAGCATATTAAGGAAATACACGTTCAATCTGGATCGTGATCGAGTCTTTGTAATCCATTATTGCGATCGAGGTTGAACATGCGATGAAAATATTGATGAACTGAATCGCTTTGATTTTCGTAATTCAGACTGGAAGTGTAATGTCTGCCTTAGAGTATAACAGTAAATAAATTTGTCGAAAGGTTTTCAAATATAGGTACATACTCTCAGTCCAATATCCCAAAAAAAAACTGATGTTCTGGTTACAGTACTTATAAGGTGAGATCGTTTTTAATTATTTTTTTATTGATGAAAAAAAGATATGTATCTAGTTCACAAATTTATAGCGTTCAATTTACGTGAGAACGATGAAAATATTGTTCATATTATTAGGCTAAGCTATTTTAAAGAACACACGAATTTGACACGTAAATACAAATTTTGTTTATTGTTTTATAATTTCAATTTGATTTATTCATACATGCTGTGGTTATGATACAATATTAAATATTTTTTAAAAGAAATAGACACAGCTAAAGATATTTCGTTTTAAAATGGAATTATCTATGCAACTCGACACTTCGATGTGTAAATTTTACATATCTTCTACGAATTGACTAGAATATAATTATGTTACGCTTAATACAATCCTTTATAATATTATCTTATTATGGCAGGAATTGTTGATTTTATAAAAAAAACTGTCAAATATGAAGATATTTTTATGAAGGGTGGCTATGAGCAATATTTTACAATTTTTTAACGTCATTTCAGAGATTTCTTCTGAGAAAATTTATTATAACCAATAGAAAAACACGCAGCAGGAATCGAATCTGCATCTCTCGGGTTTCGATTATTCGATTAGATCATTATGCTGTATACTACATTATACTTAATTGTGACAAATTTTGCTCTTATCTATCTATCTTTACGGGCCCTTTTAATTAATTTTGTAATTAACGTGTTAATTTGCATTTGAAAAGCAATTAGCAAAAACACAATTTTGTGCGGCCCGTAAACAAATTGTTAAGACTCTCTTCTGAAGCGCTTTTCAAATTGAATTGGCGATCGGCTTTTGTATTTTAAATCAAAGTAGATATTACTTTAATTATTACTAACCGACGTCACGGATCATTCCAAGATTGTTTGTTGTAACTTACTTGAATTTGTTAATAATTTTTAAATAACTATTTTTTTATTCAACGAATAATTCAAAAGATTTAAGAATGTAACATTATTGTTATTGAACATAAATAATTTTCTATTGCTAAAATATATTTTTTCAAAAGTTTGTTTGTATTCAAAATTATGTATGTTCAATAATTAGCTTAAATCTTCTGAATTATTTGTTGAATAAAAAATACTAGTTAGGTAATATATATTATATATATATATAAACTTGTCTGTATTATAATATTATGTAGTTTCAAATAAGCAAAAGAGTCGCGTCATCAAATACGAAAACGTGTATGTCACGTCAATAAAAGGACACGGTATACGTTTTTATTGCGTTGTTTTTGTTTAGCTTTATTCGAATCTAGATCAAATGAAATAAACAAACGAAGGGCCACATAAAAATGTCTTCGATATAAAAAATAATAAATTTCGCAAAACTGTATGTATAACGCACTGATTGAGACCAGTCAGATAAAGGAGCATACAGTTCTCTCAGTTAGTAGGCAATATTTTTTAAAGACGCGAGCAATCAAACAATTTAATGGTCTAGTCTAGACGACAAGTGAGTTGTTCGATTTTGTGATACGTAATTATCATTGTAAGTCTGCTAAGCAATATTACTTATTAAACTTATGCCAGTTATGGTATTCCTCTGACCCAGATCTCAATGTTAATATTATTTAATAATATCCATTTTCACGTAGAATTAGCCAGTATTATCGTAAACGCAACAAAATAATTGACCTCAATAATTATAGTATTATTTCTTAATATTCATTTCAATGATAGTCAGCGAAATATTCAATTAGCGCTAATCTACAAAATGGCTGATAGGAAATTTATTGAATAGTCATTCCAAAATAATGTTATTCAATAGTGTGTTGGTCAACAAATAGCGGATCATAATTGATTGGACATGTCACTCGATTATAACTTCCTGGTCTGTTAGTATCTCAGTCTCTGTATCGCACCGCACAGCATCTCATTTTACTGAGACTCTGACCTCGGAACAGTAAGTTATGTAACATAACTCGATTATATAACTACTACCATCACCTGTTTCATTTAAACATGCTATCTCAAAAATTTTGTATAAATAGATATATAATGTATTTACTTATACATATACATATATATTTATATTAATTCTTTTATTTTTTATGTTACTTTTTTATTTTTCTTTTTTATCTTTTGTATATTATTTAATTATTCATTATTCTTCCTCATTTTTCTCATTTTTTCTTATGTAATCTTCTCATGTAATTTCTTTATATTTATGTTATTTTACTCTCTATCTTGTTAGGCTTAACTATATTATAATGTATATATGGAAACTTTGCTGGTTGCATTAACTTTTTATTATTATATTATAAATTTCTGTTATCAATATGTAACTGTTTGTTTTCCTTAATAAATAAAATAAAAAAAAATAAAAAAAAAATAACTAACCACCAAATCTCGATGTCTTATATCTCCTCCTGACGACTCTACATAAATGCAAATCCTGGCCATCTGACTATTAGCGGTCTCGTCCCTCTACAACGAGACTGCCAAAAACTTACGTACGTATCTATTTAGATACAGTCAATACTTCATTTTATTTTACGACATATTAATTATTATTAAGGATTTAATCTGAAAAAATGTATTTTTTCAAAAATTAAACTAACGTTTACGTACTAGAACTCCATTATATTATTTTTAGAACATTAAAAAAACTATGATATCTTGGCAGGTGTTTCTAGCTACAAATCAACTACGTCCAACGATATTCAGACAGCCCACATCCATATATGGATAGCCATGATAGAGTGATATTAGAGTGAGAGGATATTATATAAATAATGTTAATATTATTTTATATAGTCTAGCTAGTGATTAATACTAATCCCGAGTAAACAAGCCATCACGCGGGTGAAATTCGGTAAATAGTTCAAAAATCCCACAGTCAGCCGTTGACCGCTTGCACATCCGTAATATCATATTATCCATATCGCAACATCATCACTTTCATCGCTGACACCTGCACTTTTCTGATTGCATTCCCTGTGTCTAAATGTCTTCATTCGTATGATGAACACCTAACCAAACCTAATCTACAGCTCATTCTTTTGCATTGTATTAGTAAGTAATAAAATGATAACATATCATTAATAATCGGGTCGTTATGATGAGAATAATGTCATCTATTTCCATACTCTCACTTTCACGTCTGAAACAATATTATGAGGATCATGGTAATTCGTGATTATGATTATACCACGTGTTATCTTCCTCGCATACCATCCCGAGATGCATATCAGTATCTTACTTTTAAATACACCAATTTATTTTTCAATTAGAATTCCGATTCATGGGTAAATGAGCTTGAGGAGTAATTTGTTTGGCTGTATTTTAGTTTCTTTTATGATGAGTTTTGGCCTCTGTTAATTATAGTAAAAATTGTTTACAAGAGTAATAATTTGTCTACTGAATTATAAATGATGTGAATTTATCGACTTCATTAAATGAGCCATAAGATCCCTTGGCATGTTTGTTTATTCGATAGTGTATCAATAATAATATCATCATAAAAGTTCTGTCTTTAAATAGTATACATTTTCACGATGCCGAAATAAGTCGTTTTTTTTTCGGGGTCACCACTTATACGGGTTGTAGTCGTTAATTGGTTTGTTCAACTACATCCGTTATTAGTTTAATATCTGAAGGTTACTTGTGTGTGTGACATGTGTTCGGGCAGCATCGAGTGAGTAAAACGAGTAGGTATTTATATAGTTTGTAATATGGCGCAAATACATTTTTTGTTATTACACAGAAGATAGCATGGTGTTATATTATATCGCTAAGGTTTAACATGACTCTTTAAACTTGATAATTCAGTGAAGGACTGAGCGTCCTTATAACCTCTAAACAGAATCAAGGTTTCTAGACAACAGTCATTTCGTTTCCGCCTCGCAACTGTCTATGCCCCAAATATAAGCATAGATAATAGCGTGACAGTTGGAGAGTTGGGTAAAATCTCTACAGTGGTGCAGTAGTAGTAAAATAACTCTTTCCCATTCTGTCCGGTCTACCGCTCTCTTTTTTGAGTTGATGGTAACTCTCAACGGTCGCAGATTTTTTAATACCATCAAGCCACAATCGTTCCGCACTCTGTTTTTCTTCTGGTCCAATAAAAGTGAGGTCCTTGATCGTTGTTTCTTCATTTAAAAACGTCACGTGGTAGGTCCATTACAGGATTTGATTCCAAATAAATATCACATATAATTAATTGGCTACTGTCGAACAAGAACTTCTTGTCCACGTGTTAAAACTGTGAACTAACAATACCCCCAGTACAGCTCATCACACTTCCGTTTTAAAACGAGGAACGCCCCTAAATTTATCATTTCAATTTATGCTTTTATGGTGTACGGATCTGTCAATTTAAGTAATTTGAAGCTTTTTTTAAATAAAAATATATCGAAAACGATTAGGAGTGATATTATAATTATGATTAGTAAACTTTTGGCTTATTGCGTAGAAGAAAAGTAATCGCATTTAAAAGGAGAGCCGATACGTTATTAAACATACCTCTAGCACGCGTTGCCGCCATGACAGGTACGTCGCTAAAAGTCTTCTACATGCGATTTCAACGACTTCCTGTTATCGCCAAAGTTGTCGAACAATATTCTTATTGAGGTCGGTAAGTAATTAATTTATGTGTCCGACTTCCCTTTGCACTACAAAACAAACTTTATAAGGACGTCACTGTACAATGTACACATATGCAGCGTCATTATTGGCTTTAGCATGACATTGTGCAATGAGTAAAGACAATCTCAGAATTCCGACACCTATCGCCATTTTTTTTATTCGAGGTTCAACTGACGTTTTTCTTTACAACAAATATTGGAGCGTCGACTTTATGACACGTCATTTCTCAAACTTTGATCTTTGATTCCTCAGGGTGCAGAAAACACGATGGAAAACACAAAAGAAAGAAAATATTGTTATACTTCTGATTTTGAGGGTCTAATACAGGTCATTTTAGTAATGCTTATATAACTGTATCGATATAAATCATATAACCTAAAATGCATAGTTACGTAAACGGTGTTTTTGGCTAAACTGCTCCTTATACTTTGTTTAACATTTTAGGCTTTTATGTACGTAATGAGTTTTTGTGCAATACAAACAAATTGTAGTTTGTTATCGTTATTTTCATGGTGGGACAAGCGTTCATTAGAAAGATTTCTTTTTCATGTTCACGATTGAACACATGATAAATAATTACAAGATAAAAATAACTTTTTATATACAACATTTTTAAATTTTCTGTTGAATCATATAAACTTGACTTGACTAGCTTAAACGATCAAAAAAATTGTACTTGATATAAATACTGAATAATGAAATGTCATTTCATATTGATTTCCATAGTAACGCACGTATATATTAATAATTTAGTTGCTAGGACCCCAGACCCCTAGCAACCAATAATGGTGTCGAAATAACTTTTCATACAAAACAGAATTAACTAAAAATTAATTCAATTCTACTTAAAGATGACTAAAAGTATTTTAAAAAAATGCATTGCCATCGTGTTCTGACATAAATATTAAAAGTTTCAAATGTCTAGCTAGTCGGAAAGTAAGTTAAAAATCGATTGCTAGATTTGTACCGGACAAACAACCACCGGACAATTAAGAATACGAGCTAATAAAAACGTTGTAAAAAATAGACACGCTCACACGCAGTTTGCAATCTGTCGGTAAGCTCGGCTTAAACTGGCTTAAATGCACTAATATCAGTGTTATGTTAATTGAATTAATGATAGCACGAGATAAATCACGATTAAGAGGGGGCTCAAGAGGAGGAGATTGAAATATAATCTAGTATCAAAAGGACATCGGCGTTGTTAGGACGTTAATTTAAATCGATATTTTCGCAAAAACCACTAATCATCGGAGATTTTATTTAAAAAAAAAATATATTATTGACATTGTCGGCCGTCTTACACATTATTATTTGATAAACAACTGCACGTGTCCGCCGATCAGAAAACAGGGCTGTCAAAATATTATATCCATTAATATTTTTAAAATGTTAATTTCGTCATAGTATTATTACTACCTAATTCAAATTGAGCGTAGGTTGATACTCAAATACTATTATAGAATGTTTATGATTTCGAGAAAATAATACGATGATATATAATCCATATCAATTATTTGAAAACAATACATTTGCATGTAGGTACATTACCTAAATGAAGAATATTCGACATTCATGAGTGAGCACGGCTCAAAGCTATGAAAATGTGTTTTTTTCAATTTGAAAATATTTTAATTGTGTATTATTTTATTACAGATTCATAATACGTTATATAACTAATACAACATACGGTTTTTTTCTATGAATAAAAAAGACTGGAAGGAACATATTGTGTCATGGCAATCAAGAAAGACCGGAAAATATGGCCAACAATGCATGATACACAAACATAAAATACACAAAATTACCTATTTAAGTTTACCGCACACGTGCAGACCACACGATATTTGTTTTCGCAAAGTCATCGCTTTCCAAAATGGTGAATTTGGTTGCCAGTTTTTATGGCGATGAATCAGTATGTTCCTTCATGTCTTTTTTTATTCGTAGGTTTGTTTACTATGTACACCAAGAAATTTCCATTTATAAAATCCAAAATGAGTTTTGGAATATAATGCAACTAAAACTAGAAAAATTCTATCAGGGGTGTTTACTTCTTGAATTAGTTGACCCCAGAAACAACAGGTCCATTCCACTACGTGAACCACAGTGGATATTATGCAGGGTCCACATTGGCAACATGTCGCCGGCAACCTCGTTAAATTTTACGATAAGTATAAAATATATTATAAATAAAATTTAAAAAGTACAATATAATTAATTGCGTCGAGAGCCCTGGCGACGCCCGCCAGTCGGATGGTCTAATAAAAAAATAATGTATCTAGTGACTGTATGTTAATAATTATTTTTAGGCACTCAAGATATAAATTATTTCGCCCATTGCCTTTACATGCAATAATGGTTCTACCTACCACTTGTTTCACTAGTATAAAAGTGAAGTTGCGCAGTCAATAAAAAGTCACTTTCTTTTTATAATAGGCAGACACTAAATTCTACGTTTTAAAAAATATGCATTAGAATTAAACAATACCTATTATTTTTAATACGTAGGTCCTAAACATTACAAATAAACACTATTCATTATTAATGTTTTTTGGATAGCACATGAAATAAAAATGTAGGTAGATATGCATTTCAACATCCTTCGTATGTTTAATTCTCGGACAATTTCAGGTTAAAAAGTTATTAATATATTATTAAGTTTATATTGTGGCAATCACATAATTGAAAATGTCACCATCATATTGGTTGCAATACTTTCTCCCAAACAGTTGATTAACAAATTGAATTTAGTAACATTTACGTACCTACCTATATTAGAAGATATTATTTTTTGGTCACCCCATTCTGTCTTCACGTCGACCGTGTTTATGATTTAAATTTAATTTAGAGACCATTTACATTTGACACAAGCATTGTCGGCGACCTTTGTATATTGCTAGTAGACCAACAATTCCGGACCACATATAAAAAAATCATATTTTCAATTCTCAAGGGCAATTCTGTAGAGCTTACCCTTAAGTACTTAGTAGGTAGAATAAGAGACCATTAAATTAGCATAATAGAATTTAATATTTAATTTTAGCTCGTACGTTACATGAATAAACTCAAAGACAGTCACCAGAATAAGATATAATTTGTAATGAACCTAAACTATTTCTATTTTTATCCACTTTAGATTCTTATCTGTTTTAGTGTGAGCCACCAAAGACGTTAGGTTTATTGTACCTATTCTCCAGCATTCGGATGCACTTATCGCAGTAGACTGTAGAGACATACATATAAGGGGGGACATGCTCGTCGTAGGTCAAAATTGAGTTTTTATTGTATTTTCAAACCATGATCCTGGACACTCCTTAAACGTTGTAGATAATCTATTTATATAATTTTAAAGCCTTATTATCCCTCATATTTATTTTAAACATTTAATGACTGCATAAAGTATTTTTGTAACATAAAATAGTATTCTTTTAAACCTCTCGCTCTAATATTTTAGAATATAGTCATATTTCGGTACATAACTGTGCAGTGGTGTTAAGATTTTTTACGTTTATTAATTTTTAAACGCATTTATAAAACTATAAGTATAATTTATGACGAGATAATTTTTGTAAAATATTCACGATAAAAAATTAAATAGATAATCTCTGTGAACCCAAATTTGACAAGAATTAGGCATTTTATTATTCAAAAATCGGCAAGATTAACACATTTGAAAATAATTATAAAGATACTCATTATAAGCTATGTCTTTGACCATTTAAGTGTGATAAATATTTTACGAATAATGATTGCTTTATAATAATTATTGACCTAAGAATAAGGTAGTGTTTTTTTGAAATACGCCATTTCTTTTGTCATTCCCCAGTGATTAAGCTACAACATACGGCCGTAGCCATAAATTGACAAACTATAATTAAAGTAGGGAGTAAAATTATGTTAACACGCGTGTTTGAACATGTACCTAACCGAATTTTTCAAAAAAATTTTTTTTAACGGTACATGTTCAAACATGTACCGTTTAAAAATGTTGAATAATAAAATGCCTAATTCTTGTCAAATTTGGGATCACAGAGATTATCAATATAATTTTTTATCGTGAATATTTTACAAAAATTATCTCGTCATAAATTATACTAATGGTTTTATAAATCCGTTTAAAAATTAATAAATGTAAAAAATCTTAGCACCACTGCACAGTTATGTACCGAAATATGACTATATTCTAAAACATTAGAGCGAGAGGTTTAAAAGAATACTATTTTATGTAACAAAAATACTTTATGCAGTTATCAAATGTTTAAAATAACTATAAAGGATAATAAGGCTTCAAAATTATATAAATAGATTATCTACAACGTTTAAGGAGTGTCCAGGATCATGGTTGGAAAATACAATAAAAACTCAATTTTGACCTACGACGAGCATGTGGGCCGTTAATCGTGAAAATAAATAAATTATTTGTGATCAAATAAAATATTCGGTATTATATTTTTTGTATTTGTTATTAATAATTCAGATGTTTGAATTAACGTGAGCTGTGTAGTTACTCTCTATGATTTTATTTAACAATCAATCTTTCTAATATCTCTCCCACGTGCGTGTTCTCTCGACATATTATAGGTAGGTACCGATATTCGGTCCTACCTCAATCTTCAAGGAATGTCGGGGAGGGTGTGGCAACAGTACATACGAATGATAACTATACAATATGCATAAGTCACACCAATTAAATAACTAAATGATAATTGTAGAAATATCGAAGCCGATTAAATAATATAATTTATAAAAAAAGTTAGCGAGACACGTTGTTAAAATAAAATAAAAATGTATTAAATCTATTGGTTGCGCTTTTCAGTGGACTATAATAGGACTGGGATAATTCGAATGCTGGGGGGGGGGATTATTCCAAGGATGCCATGCATTGACTTTTAATGATGATGAGGCTGGCTTCATGGTCTGGTTCTCACACACTAGCACTACCACCCGATCTCGCTACGATAGCTGTTTAGTGAGTCACCCTGTGTGCGGCAATTGACGGTGAAAACCGGTGCACACCCAAGAATGACTACCTGTTAAGGCTATACTTCAGCTGAGGCATGGTCTAAAAAGATCGTAAATACGCGACGCGCAGATTGTGCAAACGATGCGTGACGGATAAAACATAGTTTGTTATAAAAATTCAACATGCGTCCATTTAATGTTATGTTTATTTTTATATTAGAAATAATACTAATAATATATTCCTTGACATGTTTTGTTTTTCGAGTAAATGTGTAACGTTTTTAAGTCATTTTTACACGATTTAAGAATATATTCCTCCGACGCTATCACAAAACAAATTGACGTGCTTACAAGTCGCCTATCGTTCTCCGATTGGCAACGCGTGCGAAATACGTCCCACCTATTGTTGAAAATTATTTGCCGTTTCACTGAGATATTCTCTTTATAACTGTAGACTTGGTAAGGATAATGGTGTTAGGTGGGTTAGATATTTATATTGTATTAGAGCCGCCAAACTTGGCCGAATTACATATGATTTATAATTAGTCTTCTCTTGACATTTGATAGAACTCACCAAACTAAGTTTCAATAAAAAAAATATTCCACCCTACCTACGTACCTATTTATCTATTAAGAATAATTTCTTTCTTTCGACCATGTCCGATCCTAATAGGACCATATGGGCTGCCACAGAGTAGAGGTTTGTATTGACAGATTTTGTTTTTTTTTAAGAGAAATGGATGTCAGCCTCTTGCTCAACCTATTAGGTCCATACCCTGACACCCACAAATTGAAAAACAATATGTGTACTTGCCAGACCCAGGATTCGAACCTGTGATGAATTACAATATAAAAAATAACTTTTTACTTACCACGTTTTTAAATTTTCTGTTGAATCATATAAACTTGACAATTCTATGTATTAATATTTTTTTTTTGTTGTACTTGATAGAAATACTGAATAAATATTATAGAATACAGAAATGTCATTTTGACATATCATATTGATTTCCATAGTAACGCACGTATGTATTAATAATTTAGTTGCTAGGACCCACTTAGCAACCGATAATAGTGAGTAGTAAATATTACTTTTAACGATTTTTTTCCGAAACATACAAAACAAAATTAGCTGAAAATGAATTCAATTCTGCTTAAAGATGGCCAAAAGTATTAAAAGAATGCATTTTCGCCGTGTTCTGATATATTCTAAAAGTTTCAAATGTCTAGCTGGTCGGGAAGTTAGTTAAAAATCTTGGAAAAACAAGAAAAAAATAGTACTGCACAAGAAAAAATCTGTACCGGACAAACAAGAATACGAGCTAATAAAAACGTGGTAAAATAAATAGAATACAATAGCATACAATCATAAGATACTGTAAGTCCCAAAGACTACGATGGGCGGGACATGTAGAGAGAATGCCCGAAGTTAGAGCGCCAAAGATCATGACTAAGTGGCTACCCCAACGGAAGAGACCCAGAGGCCGTCCAAGAAGGAGATGGGCTGACGCCGTAGAAGTGGACTGGCTTCATATATGAAGAACCGGTAACTGGAGAAGTGTGGCGAGAGACCGGAGTGAGTGGAGAGCGGTTGTGGAGGAGGCCAAATCCCACCCCGGGATGTAGCGTCGTGGAAGAAGATGAAAATAAATAGAACTTAATCAATTATTTTGTAATTATATCATTAAACGCAGTAGCACTGCATTTTGGATGTAATGTGAACGATTGTACCTCATTTGAAACATAATGTTTAAAAATAAATTCAAATAATTAAGTAAATGAATAATAGACGACGAAATTTTGTACAATGCGACTTTCTATTTGTTGTGTAGCAATAATTCTAAATTTAATGATAATCTAAATGCCTTATTACCATCCCATTAAAACGCTACACATATAGTGAAAAGCACACACGAACTTTTAAATGGGTCTATGAAGGATGCTGTTAGTTGTACTGCATAATTAATCGGCACCGTAAAGTGCGATTGGACGCGTCTGTTTTGATTATAAACACTCTGACAGCAAAGCCAAGAGACTTAAACGTTTTACAGTATATACTAACACTTAAATTCCTTTCACCGCACTTAGCGTTAAGTTTATTTACTAGTTTACGAGACAATGAGCCGATACTAAAGTGGTGGGAAAAATTGCGAATTGATTGTTTGCGATTCAATTAAAGAAAGCTTTGGGAAAAAAATAACGCGGTGTTATTTGATATAAATTTAGTATATTTGTGAAATTCATAATCATCAGACGCCTGATAGAGTTATCAGTTAATAATTTTGCACTCCGGCTCTAGGATGACTAATAATATCATCATCATCAGCCGGGGTCAATCCACTACTGAATGAAGGCCTCCCCAAGCTTCTTCCAACTCTCTCGGTCCTGAGTTGTTCGCTGCCACGTATTTCCGCCGAACTTTATCAGTTCGTCAATCCAGGGTGACCCTGTGGCCGTTTCGTGCCCCTTGGGTACAATTGGATGACGGTATTTGTCCAGCGGCCGTCCTTTCGGCGAGCAATATGCCCCGCCCATCTCCATTTCATCTGTTTGGCAACGTCTATTACATCGCGTACTCCTGTCTGCCTCCTAACCCATTCGTTTCTCTTACGGTCCTTTCGCGTAATGCCAAACATACACCCCTTCATGCCTCGCTGTGCGACTCTTAGCCTTTGGACATCTCTCGTGTTGAGGGTCCACGTCTCGCAGCCATACGTGAGCATGGGCAGCACACATTGGTTGAACACCCTACGCTTAAGACATAATGTTAGGTCATTCTTGAAGATACTATTCAGACGTCCGAAGGCACTCCATCCCAGCTTTGTTCTGCGAGCAATTTCATCGTGCATGCTTCCGTCTATAGGCACCTGCTGTCCGAGATAGACGTAGGTGCTGACTTGCTCGAGTTGGGTGCCATTAATACAGATAATCGCAGGGTTCGAAAAACAGTGCCTCATCACTTTTGTCTTAGAGACAAATATTTTTTATATACATATATTATCAATTTATTTATTTATTACTACATATATTATATTAATACAATTACATACCATTTGATCTAATATTATGCGAGGTAATCAGGCAAAAAGGCGTAGTATGGAGTATTCTTGAGTATGGGTCCATTATCCGGAGTCCTTATGAAGTTTCCTAGTTGTTTTAGAGCGTGTTCAGAAAAAAATTCTTCGACATCTTTATTTTAATGTATATAATTATTCTCTACACCAATTACTCTTTCTCAAACGAGTATTTTCCGACTAACTTTCTTCGAGGTATGCTCGCCTTTCATTCTCTTGAAGCTCGTAGATCACTTCTGCTCTTAAAGCATTTTTCATTGCTCTTACGTGGATTAGTTTCCAATCCCAATATTCTGGTAAATTTGAATTTTTATGCACCCGTTAATTATATGCGTGGTCTTGGGTGAAAGCTGTTTCCTCATGTCAGGCTCACCAGGCACCAATAGCTAGGGCTGTGCGGCTGGTCAATGCACTCCCTAGAGATATATACATTTTTAGCGATGCATTCGGTTTTTAAAATTCTATTTTATGGTTTAATTTGTATTTTTTTTTTGAATTATTGTTGTTATATATTATTTTTTTTATTTCTTTTCTATAACATTATTTGTTTGTTTTGCTTTTTTTCTAGTTGATTTACTTGTACTTTTTATTCTAAATGTCATATTGTTGTGAACCTCTTGAATTAATCATTTATTATGTGCTGAACGTGTCTTTTTTATATAAATAAATAAGTATTAGTGTAGTAAAAAGTGCAAAGTAATAAAGCATGAGTTTTGGCTTCTTTCAAAAACTCTGTACACCTATCCTTATTTACAGTATTTATCAGATTTATCTATACGTAATATAGTCATTGGAAGATTTAAGTCATCAATTGTTTCGCCTGCCTCTTCTTCCACGTCCTTATAGCACTATCTACTCGAGCATTTTTTCGTTCGCTAGATGAACGCATCGCAGTGCATGCGTAACCTGCGTATTGCTTACCTCAAACCGGTTTAAAAATGGCCCTTTCTGATAAAGAAAGTTCTAGCATACGTTTTTCAACATAACGTCAGTTTTACTAACCTAATGATTCCGCGGAAAATGTGTAATAATATTATATTATACTATAATGGCGGCTCTCTTGGTGTACGATAGGGAAGTGTGAGAACTCATACATTTGAAACAGTGGGCCACTTATTTGAGGACCGCATTTAGGAAATTCACATGTATTTTATTCAGTCTGTATTTTGTTCCAATGCAAGGATCTAATTCTTATGGGTGGGATAATAGGTTCACACAACGTAGCCCTCGCAGTCAAGTACGTAAGGCGCTGGCTTTTCATTCGGGAGCTTCGGGTTGATTCACAATTAGGACACAATATATTTATGTGATTTTCTCAAAACCTGGGTGTTTATGATTATTGAAAATTACTAACAACCACCTTGTACAAAAAAACAAGGAGATGGTTATTAATAACTCTAAAAAAACCTAAAGCATGCGCAAAACTACTCGGCGTTAAAACCAGAATTAAAAAGTGAAGTGGACGATGAAGTGATTAAATGTAAACATAACTATTGGTTTGGTCGACATTACTCTAATTGTTATTCATACCGTGTGCCCGATTTGGAGGCAGAGCTTTCCATTTGATTAAACTGCACTGTAATATTTGTACAACACAAACAAAGCCGACCAAACCATCCGCTTCGCTCCATACTTGGTTACACAGCGGATTACGAGGTTAAGCATTATCATTTTTTATGACTGGGTATGTTTCAGGAGCAGTTACCCAAGACTAAGGTTGGAGCACTCAAGTCTGTTTTGACTGAGTTAAAATTGATTTCTTTAATAAGTGGGAAAGAGGACCACGGAAAATTAACAAAAAAATGAATAAATAAAAATTTCAAACATTCTACGTTAAGAGATCTTCACATACGTCGGATTTTCTTTTAAAACAATAAAATAGGCCTTTAATGGGGTACGATTGGAGTAATATTCATACAAACTTGAATCTTCTCCTCCCTTTTTATATCTTTCGTATTCAGTCTCCAGTGCCTACAGTAAATCAATTGTATTGCATATTGTTTATAATATAACGGCTCTAAAACGAGTGTATTTTGATCAAACCACTGACGTTAATTATTTACCCAAAAAATATAACTAATATGGGCCTCCACAGAGTGTAGGTTTGTATTAACAGTTTTTTTTTACGAGTTAATATTACTTTATATATATAATATGATTAAGTAATCTATTGCATGAGTCATTAATTTATTACGAATTTTCAAAGAATTTGTATAATTTAATATTAAAATTATAATTTTAAAACCATTTCTTTGGAATACTATATCAACAAGTATGATTTGTTTCCAAACTAGTATCAATTATCAAAATAGCTAAAACAAAATTATAAAGTTGACACGACAATAACTGAAAGTAATATTGTCTAAGTGAAGTACTCGTAGTATTAAGAGTGATAATATGAAATGTCCTGTAAACATTTCACGCTCCAAGTAAGAATTAATACTCGCTTAGTGTGATATTTAATATAGGAAGAGTGTAGATAGGGGAGGAGGCTTCGAAGGTATTCAGAGCTGGTCCGTAATGACCATCTCGTAGATACTGCGTGACCAAAATACAAGCATCGTAAAGTGAGCCTGGAATACTCAAAGGGTGACTATGAGTAAAACGTAGGATCAAGAAATGACTCTCAAAATGTGATATTATTAAAACAATGCCTTGATAATTGCACAACATTTTAAAATATTAAATTAATTAATTCCTTTATGAATATTTTTATATATGGATTCGTATCATTTGGCGATTTTATATTGTAGATATTTATTATTAAATATATTAATTGTATGAAGAAATTATCCGCCGAATAAAGTTGGCGTGGAGTGTATTCAAACGTGTAAACGTAATTTTTGAGTAAGAGCAATCGCAGGGCGTTTAACCTAGTTAAATTTTCTCGATTTATCGAGAATCTCATTGATGATTTCTCGAGATCTCGAGAGATAAGGTTGGCTTTTTTTATTATTTCGAGACGAGATTTATCGAAAAAAACCTATACTGCCAATCAATAAATGTTTCAATCACAATCAACAACCACGAAGGAAAATATTTTATATAAATTAATTGCGGGGTATATTTTTAAACTGAACTTATTCCATTACTTGACGAAAATGAGTTATGTATGCCAAAATTTAAAGAATAACGTTTTGAACAGTTATTTTTTGTATAAAATATTTAATAACATTCAATTCAGTAAAAAGATCAACTTCAAATTCGGTGTTAGTAACAAAAGTAACTTTTCCAATACAAAAAGCATAATAATATGTAATATCGACACCTTTTGGCTTTTGCTAAAATTTTGTTGAAGTGAAATACGTTCACTTTAAAAATACACATTTCAATTCTGAGGATTTTAGATGAATAATAATATAAAGACAACTATAACATCTACTTGAGATCATGATTCCCATTATAAAGTTTTTGCTCCTATTGTCATTAGCATTTATTTATACGTGATTCAAAGTAGACATACTCATCAAATGTTTTGTGGGATTTCACGTTTAGTATGCAGTGGCTCTGTAGCGGTGTTGGCTTAATGAATGGCATAGATTTGTTTTCTTTATATATGTAGGGTTGTTTGTTTGTACACTATTATTTAATAGAATAAAGTGCAGACAGTTTAAAAATAACTGCTCTTACGCACCCTCTGTTGAAGTTCTTATGTGAAAGGGATGATTTATAGAGTAAGCGTGAAGGTATTGAATGTTAAGAATGCACGCGTTAGATTCAGGTGCTGTTAAATAAAAAGGTTAATGGGAAAAACGTACTAGCCTTCACGAGACATCAAAACCAATAAAAATGACAGCCCTACGTGTCTATGTTATGACAATATCTTATTTATTTTATAGCGCATATTTTACTTTAAGTGAGAAAGTTTTAAATGGATTAAACTTTGAACGAAAAATATAATATATTTCGGAATAAAATCAGCTAAAAACACGAAAGTAAAGAATATAATGAATTTTCTATATCGTGCAGGTTTTAATAATGGTGAAAAATAGATGAAAGGGCCAAATGTGGTAGCTTTCATCCTTTCTTTCCACCTACTCTCGGATCCTTATTTAATATTCTCGAAAGACCAGGGCGACTAGCAGTTACGCGTCATGAAACGACCGTGATTGGGAATAACATTTAGTTAGCCCAAGACAACGGGTACGTGTAGGTCTGTTATCGCTAAACTACCGTTTATTGATTAATTCAATTATACAGACTGATTCAAAAGTTAGTTCGAGTGACGTCAAGAAAGCGGTCGTGTGCGGGTTTCTTATAGCTTAGCCGTCGTTAACCACAGAGTGACTCAAAATGCATATAATTATGATTGATCTTCATTGCACTAAATTTGATACGGTTTGAGCGAACGTCGCGTATATCATGCATCCTGAACTTTTCATCTTCATTCATCCAAAAACCAAAAGTGAACCCGTGAGATTCCAAAATCCAAATCCAAAAACATTCCAAATCGTCAGTGCGTGAGTGCGTGAACACAGAAGTGGGCCAGCCGTCTTAACATAAAGGTCACTGTCTGGCATACCCCCTACCAACCAGCATCTTCAAAGTACAGTCCATTACTAAAAGCTCCACCAATAGATTTTATGGGAATATATTACCCTTTACAACTAAAACTAATTATAATTTTATAAAAATATTTTCTCTAATTTTTGAAAGATTTACTAATTATTGTTAGATTATCTTTAACTGATTAGGTTTGATACCATATTTGAATAAGGAATAGAAATTCTTTGATTTCTTAGTCGTATACATACTTAATTATGTCAATTAAGTATCAAATAACAATTTGATTGGAGCAAACTGAAAATAAATGGTTTACTTTGCGGATCATCATCATCATCAGCCTGAATCTATCCACTGCTGGATGAAGGCCTCTTCAAGTTGCTTCCACTTCTCTCGGTCCTGTGCATTGCGTTGCCACGTACTTCCGCAGAACTTTATCATTTCATCGATCCAGCGGCCTCTAGGTCTACCTTGTGGACGTTTTGTACTTCTTGGATACCACTGGATGACTAGATTTGTCCAACGATTGTCTCTTCTTCGAGCTATGTGTCCAGCCCATCTCCATTTAAGGCTTTTAATAAACTCTATTACATCGCAAACCCTTGTCTGCTTCCTTATCCACTCATTCCTCTTTTTGTCCTTTCGCGTTATGCCCAGCATGCACCTCTCCATACCACGTTGTGCTACTCTAAGTTTCTGGATCTCTCTTTTACTTAGGGTCCATGTTTCACACGCATATGTCATCACGGGAAGCACACACTGGTTGAACACTTTGCGCTTTAGGCACAGTGGAAGGTCACTTTTGAAGACATTATTCAGGCGGCCAAAAGCACTCCAGCCTAGCTTTACTCTGCGAACAATTTCATCAAATATACATCCATCTATAGATACTTGTTGTCCCAGATAGATGTAGCTTTTCACCTGTTCGAGCTGAGTGCCATTGATGAGGATCTCTTTTTGGCCTGCAAAGCAGTTGAACATGACTTTCGTCTTTGTTACATTTATTTTCAAACCTACTTTGTTGCTTACTTCAGCGAGTTCCTGCATTCTGCTTTGGAGGTCTTCTGAGTCTTGCGAGAAAATTACTATGTCATCGGCAAAGCGCAGATGACTCAGGTATTCTCCATTTATGGGGATCCCTTTGTCATTCCAGTCAAGTTGCCTGAATAAGTCTTCAAGGGTAGCTGTAAATAGTTTAGGTGAGATTGTATCACCTTGTCGGACTCCTTTGCTGATAGGAAATCTGCGCGATGGTTTATGGAGATTTACAGATGCTGTTGCGCTACTGTATATATTATTGAAAATATTTATATAGCGTCCAGGGATTCCTTGTTTTCTGAGTGCGTCGAGTATTGAACATTTCTTTATCGAATCAAACGCCTTCTCATAGTCTATAAAACCCATGCATAGTGGCAGTTTGTATTCCTGGTACCGCTCTGTGATTTCTCTGACGACTTGGATATGGTCCATAGTGCTGTATCCTCCTCTAAATCCGGCTTGTTCTCTCGGTTGGTTCTCGTCTAGTACATTTTGCAGACGGTTTGAGAGAATTTTTGTGAACGTCTTGTAGAGAATAGGGAGTAGACTTATTGGACGATAATTTGCTAGGTCTTCTCTGTCACCTTTTTTGTGAAGAATGACAATGCTGGCATTTTTCCATACCTCTGGGACATCCTCTTTGCATATGCAGGCTGTGAACAATTGTGCAAGTACTTCATTTGCATCCTTTCCTGCTTTTTTGAGGATATCTATCGTTAAACCGTCTTCCCCGGGGGCTTTCCCACTTTTCATGTAATTTAAAGCATGGGTTACTTCCCAGGATGTAATTTCGGGAGTATGGTCTTCCGAATTTCCATTTCTCTGAAGATCTAAGTCTATAGTCGTATTGTCAGTGTCATCACTGTAGAGATCGCTGTAGAACTCTTCAACTCGGCTTAACAGGTGTTCCCAATTTCTGACGATAGAACCATCTTTTGCTTTTAGTGCTGTGATTTGACGTTTTCCTATCGACAAGCATTGCTTGTTTTTGTTTAAACTTCTGCCTGCTTTCACAATTGCTTGTATGAGGTTTACATTGAATTTACGAAGGTCTTCTCTAATCTTCCTTCGGAGGGTTTTGCAAAGTGATGAAAACTCCATATCGTTTTGCGCCTGTCTATCGCTCTTGGTTTTCCTTCTCTGCTCCATAAGATTCAATGTTGCCTTCGAAAGCTTGGTGGAAGGTGTAACTTCTGAGCTTTTTACGCCTGTTTTTTCTGCACATTGTAGAATAATATTCGTTATATCCTCCGCGTTGGATAGGGAAACGGTTTCGTTCTCATCTAAGAAAGCCGATAGTGCATTTTTGAGTTCATTTTGGAATTCAGTATTGTTCTGCAGGTATACGCGAGCATTTGACTTCTTCTGCAGTTTGGATCTTTCTGATTTGACGTTCAATCTTATCTTACATCTCACCATCCGGTGATCACTGCCGGTGTTAAACTGATTGATCACCTTACAGTTTAAAAATGTATATTTTCTGTCAGTGAGGATGTAATCGATTTCGCTGGTCCTTCCTGTCGGGCTTCTCCACGTCCATTTACGTGTAGGTTTATGTTGAAAAAAGGAATTCATGATGTGAAGATTGTTGGTTTCAGCAAACTCCACAAGCATGTCCCCTCTACCATCCCTTGAGCCATGTCCGAAATGTCCGACCGCTACGTCATCTCTTTGGTATGATCCAATACGTGCATTGAAATCTCCCATTATGATGTTGAAGTGGCATTTACTTTTATTTTTCAAGGATGTTATTTCCTCGTAAAACTCTTCCACTTTTTCATCAGGATAGCTCTGTGTCGGAGCATATACTTGCAAAATCTGAATGCGGTACCTAGCATTGATTTTAAGTATCACGCTTGCGACCCTGTCAGAAATGCAGTTGAACTCGACTATGCGGTCCCTCCAGGCTTTGTTGACAACAAATCCAACACCGCTCGTGCGTCCTTCATCGGTTCCTTTGGAGTACAGCACATGTCCGCTTTGTAAAGTAATAATACTCTCACCTTTACGCCTTACTTCGCTGAGTCCGACAACATCCCAGTGGATATTCCGGAGCTCTTCTTGAAACTCTACAAGTTTGGCATCGCTGGACAATGTTCTTGCGTTATATGTAGCAATGGTCATCTGTTGGCAGCCTTTTCCGGGTCTCCGGGGATTTTTAGCACCCTCTGCCTTCCTTCGCTGATCGCTGCCGTGATCAGTATCAGGTTGGCCTCCGGAGAATGAGGGCCGGGTTCTAGAAGTTTTTGTTTTCATATGAAGGTTTTGGACATAACACACCACGCTGTCCAGACGGGTTGGTGTGTGGTTTTTCTGTCTGGGTGATCCTTCCCGTAGCCAAAGGTCTCTCGTTTTAAGGCGCCAGAGTTTCGCCTTGCACCCTTCTCTATTAGCTACAGATATTATGTTGCGTTATACAGCACATTATCTGCATTGCCCGGGGGACGCCACGCGGAGGCTAGAGATAGGATTTGCTGACTTTCTTGGACAGTGGCGTCTCAACATTTTTTAGAGGTATACCTATTGGCATCGGTATACATCATTGAGGCCATAGTCATAAGATACTATATTATTTGTTACAAACAATGTTTATGGCGAATGCGTTATAACATTAACTATTAGCTATGATGTTTGCGATGGGCAGGTTACGTCGCAAGAATAGAAAAATGAAGCTGCTAACAAAAAAAAAATGCCAACGAACCCGGAGGCAAGAAGAAAAATTGGAAGATTCAGTAGGAATAGTATCAGTTGACTGCATCATATTGGATCTTCAAAACTAGAGAGCTAGTTCATTTTAATTATCATATTTATTTTGTATAGTATTTTACATAATCAAACCTTCACTCTATAGAGGCCCATATGATCTTATTAGAATCGGACATGGTCGAAAACCTGGTAAAATGAGAACTATTTTCTACAATGTTCTTATTAGCTCGTATTCTTGTTTGTCCGGTGGTTGTTTTTCCAGTACAAATTTTGCAATCGATTTTTAACTAACTTCCCGACTAGCTAGACATTTGAAACTTGTAGAATATATCAGAACACGATGCCAATGCATTCTTTTAATACTTTTAGCCATCTTTAAGCAGAATTGATTTCATTTTCGGTTAATTCTATTTTGTATAGAAAGTTATTTCAGAAAAATCCGTAAAAAGTAAAATATTATTATTGGTTGCTAAGGAGGTGGTTCTAGCAACTAAATTATTAATATATACGTGCGTTACTATGGAAATCAAAATGACATTTCAGTATTCTATATTTGTTTGTTTTTTTTATTTACTTCATATCAAGTACAAGTTTGAGCATATTGAGCATAATAATACAACAGAAAATTTAAAAACGTTGTATATAAAAAGTTCTTTTTATCTTGTAATTATTGAATATTTATTTTCGTAATGTATTGTACAATTTTGATATTGTTACTACACATTCATTATATTTTAAATGCCGTATTAAGAAAAAAACGAATTTTAATTAGAAAAAGAATAAAATTATTTAAAAAAAACATTTCGAGAATATTGATAATTATACGACAGTGTCTACTGTATAAAGAGAAGGATGGCTTGTTTATTATTTAAAGATTAAGGTCTTTATCAATTTAGATTAGTAACTGTTGGAGATGTTCATGAAAATAGCTATCATGATCTTGAAACTCTTATTTCTAAGAAGGAAAAAATCTTTCTCAAAAATACTTTAATAAATTACATACAAATATGTGAGTTAGCAGTTATATTTTGTTAGTGACCTTTTCCAAAACTAAAGGATGTTAGAGGAAACTTTCCTCGCGTTAATGACATATTTTTGTGTCTTATCATTTTTATATATTATATTATTTTTACGGAGAAACAGCAAATAAAATATTTCTCAGAACCGCCATTGGCGCTTTCTATTTCGGCGCAAAACAAGTTACGCGAAAAACGTAACAGAAAAGCTACGCCGGAAAAGTACTCGGGTAAGTCCTAAAATTGGCTTAACTCAATTATTCCGTTCAAATATGGCGTAAAAAATATTGAAAAGAAGGGAAAACTTCGAGCAGTTAAATAAAGCTTGTGTGAATATTTGATCTGTTCATAATAGGAAGAGACAGTTTCAAATAATTTACATGAAAACTTTTATAAAATTATATAAATCTTTCAATGGAATTTCAAATCTAAAACGGTATTGATTTATATTAAGGGCGATGCTTATAACAGCAGAATATCAGCAGAGGCACCTAGCGGAAAAATACAAAGCTTGCAATTTGAGACGTTTTTTTGATAATTTACAATTTCAACTATATTAATCAATAAATATGTATCTGAAAACATTAAAATGATTTTTTTTAAGTCAAAGATAAACTTACAATTGTAAAAAAAATGTGAATTTGTTACATATTTATGTCACGAATTACGTTATTATTACATGATATTTATGGTCATATTTATTATTAAAATTTAGTGTATTAAGTTTTCAGTTTTTTACTGTATAGATTTTTGACTAATTCATCGTTTTAATATTTTTATATTTATTTTAAAAAACATCGTTTTTGACAAAAATGTAAATGTGTATAACTTGAAATCCTTTTTATTTATATTAGCCTCTGGTGGTATAAGGATCCCCCTTTTATATAATAGATTTATGTACAAAACTTAGTTTGTATATTAAGAGGAGCCGTTAATTTTATTCGCGTTAATATTATATCTTGGCGAAAATGTGAATGTTTACAGTATAATTAACGCTGCGTGCTGACTCGTCAACTGATCACAACCACTGGCGGTAACTACTTTCACTACAGAGTTAGGAAAGGTCCACGCTTAGCCGACGCGGTGCACCACAGTACCGTATGTACTTACCATGCCACGTTGCTTCCAACGCTGACCTCCGAACGTTTTCGGATACATTTTTTATTCCCAGATAATATGCGTTTTGGTAGGTATCAGTAATATTTCACTGATTATGTACATACTCTCATATGAGTATGGTAACAACTATTTTTATAATTTAAAATTATTATTTCATGTTAATTTTTTAAATTCAGCTATCTATCAATAATATTTACACAACTGATACATTACTATGAGCAACGTTTACTCTTAGCTAGTCGGATTACTTTTGACATTCTTAGAGCGAAGTTTGCATTCATACACCTACACTACACTTCACCATAATATATCTATTGCGAATGACCTCTGCAACCAGCTCAAAACGTCGAGGAAAGAAGTACATTCAGTAAAAACCCAAAAAAAATATAAAAACGATAAGAAACAACCGTGAAAGTCTCTAACATTATATTTACAAATAAGGATTTGCTAAATATCTTGTAAATACACACGAGTGGCGTTCTGTGACTTTTGAACTAAGGCATATTGCATTGGGGCCGTTTAGGAAACATAAACAAAATTATTTATTTCCTGTTGTTTTTGAAATTCAATTTTATTCGGCGTTCGTTTTTAAAAAAAATATCAATAGGTAATCGCACCATATAAGTTATTTCTAGTATATGCTCTATCCTTTTCATTTTGGAAACAAAAACGCTTGTAGATTTTATTGTTAAAACTAATTTTATTATATTAGATATCTACTTTTTACTAAAATGTCTCATAAAGTGAAAATAGTTTTATAAGAGTGTTGAAATGAGTGATGAATTTGAAAAATTCCTTTCATATTCATTAAATTTATATACATAGTTTAAGAATGCTTATTAAATTTACAATTTACAGTAATGTTTTTTTCGATTTAATCAATAATATTTACTGAAATGATTATTTGAATTTTCTTAGCTATCAAAATTCACATCTTAGTTTTAGATTCTCTACACTCACGATTACGTGATACATATCAGGATCAATTAGTCCATATTCGATAGTGTGTTATTCAAACATGGAAACGTCGATTAAAAATTAATGTTGACATTGAATTTTGCATTATCATCCATTTTCAGCTTATTATTTAGTTGGCTACCTTCCTATATAGAGATGAAATTGAAAAAAAAAATAATGGGACTATTGTAAATGCAGCGACGAATGAATGAATAGGATTGCAACTAGAGATGTCATATTGAAAGAAAAAGTATAAATACTAAATTATCGGAGTATCGGTCAAGAAGTAACGATACTTCAACGGAATCGATGATTTTTTTAACGTCCTTAATTGAAACACAATATCTACATACGAATTTATTTTGAAGGTATTTTTTAATAAATATCACAATATAATATCCCTGCTTGCATAGTGGGATAATAGATATTCGCGGAGTTTGTGAGTAGAACTATTCAAATGCCCTGTAAAGTTCACATCTGAAGCGTACATGGAGGTGTCAGTACCACCGTTCAAAGTGTTTCGAAATAATAAGTTTGCACAAGCGTAAGGTACCCCTTTGAGTTCGACTTGAGTTCTCATAGTTCACTTTGTTGACATCATAGTCGTACACTTTCTGATACTAATACAGGCTCCAAGTGACTGTCTTTATTGAATGAACTTTACGAATTTAAATTGATAATTGTTTAATTATTCTTTTACAAATATGTAGTAAATACGAAACATTCGATAAACCATAAGAAGTTGTAAATGTACCTGATCAAGAAATATGTATTGGGATAAGCAATTAGGAAAGACACACACGATCGATTTTCTCTTTTACACCATTGCAACGCTGCGGCAGAAGAGAAGAGCTTTAGATTGCTACGACTCGGTCACTTAAACTTTGACTGCACAGATGGACAGATTTCTTCGATAAAAAGTTTACTTTGACGGTTGCCACTCGGACGGCATCCAGTTCTAAATTCAATGTCGCAAGTAGCTTTATTTGGATTTTTTAATGAAATTAGTGAATACCAAATGACGTACAAATGAGTATTCATGTATCCATTATGTTTTTATTAATTTATTCTCTGTTTCTGCGAACATTCATCACGAGTCTCCATTTTTAGAAAATACCATGTCTATATTTTTTTATTTGTTTAATGAGATTATGTGTTTTATCTTTTAATAAATAATTGTAAACTATCTAAATTACAGTGTTTTCTTTACGTCTGCAGTATTTTTTCATGGAACTATTCAGATCACACTTGGCGCCGTCAGCTTTCTTATTTCATATATATTTGATATTTTTTTTTATATATTCTGTAGATTCATGTTTCACTGATAGTAAAATCCACGTGACGATCACACGTCCTGATATTAAGAGTCAATTAATTAATCCTTGCTTTAACCGTTTTAGCATTCTTTCTTTTTTCTTACATTACTTTTCGCATATGGTAAACGCTGGATATAGTTTGTTTCTAAAATGGACGGATTATTAGCGTCAATTTATGAAGTTATTAGAATTAATCGTTATTTAAAAAAAATGTACACAGTATTATAACGGTAGTTATAATAATCTGTTATGTAAAGGTATAACGCACGTGTTGATAAAAGAGATAACATTACCACATATTTATCTGTGAGCATCTGCTGCTGAAGTTTCGATTACATTTTAATTACCACATATAAATAACATGTTAATTATATCGAATGGCCAACTGCTCCAAACCGCGCCAGTCGCGGTGTTAGCACTAAATGAGTTAATATTTTATTCATGAATATCAGTTTCGTCTTGGATATATTTATCGTTAGGTCCCTATATTTACTGTATTTTTCAAATTGGCGGGGCAAACTAGCTATATATTTGTGTGATATTGGAATGAGAAATATGTTTGGTATATACCTGGAGACAGGACACATCCCTGGTGAACTCTAATTTGTACTTCGATTTTTAAGAATTTGACGTTATTCGCTTACTTATAAAATATCTATAAATTTTACTTTAAGTATACTTATCGTTATTTTGTTTATTTTTTCTATTCTGAAATTATTATGTAGGTAGTAAGCATTGTGAATGATTAATTAATTTGTTACTTATATCATTTTGTTATCTGATTAAGCAGATAAAGAGTTTTAATGAGGAATAAAACTGCATTGGAACTCCCATATATTGGAGGATCTCTCACAAAATGATTGATCAGGGAATAAGTAAGACAATAATGGGAAATGGGTTATCTTCTGGGTGAGGCTGAAACAAGGTGTAATTTTTGAGTATAGACATATAATTTAAACATGGATTTAAAGAATAATATGGTATTTTTAATAATTTTATTTGAAGCATAATATGCATTCAGTTTGTCACGTAAATGAAATGCGGATGCAATATTAGTACCTAATATTGAGTGGGCATTCTGGAAGATTTGTGTTTCAAATATTTTATGCTCCGACCATCATTAAGTTGCACAGTTAATCTCGCTTCAAATTTTTAGCCTATGGTAACTGGAGCCACATTTACATATATTAGTCCGCTTTACGTGATAGATATTTATGGTATTAATCGGATGCTATCGAGGTGGACTATGAGTGCGACACGATAATGCTTGTACCTGTACTTTCCTCTGCGCGCCGGATCAATTTACACTCTCAAACAATGCGCTTTGTCCCGAAACCTGATAATTGTTGACACACACCTTGCGAGGTTAGAACTTTGTTGGTGGTACAAAGCATTGCAAAACTAATGTATCTTCCAGCGACTAAGATGGTGAAGTTTCAAAAATATGGAGTGCGCAAGACGGGCTTATTTGATTCAGTGTTTGTCTTGGATGCATGTTTGTATCTGTAGCAAACGCAAAATACACAAGACATATACTTCAAGGATATAGTGCTGAAACTAAAGCCGTCGAAGAAAATCTAACCTGGAAGACAGAGCCTACATAATGTATGAAAGTGACGTCAAATAAAAAATATTAAGAATATCATTTCAATAATTAATTGTAAGCTATTTTGTATTGTGGATATTTTCACCTGTCAACAACCTTAAGCATTTCATACAGTGTAGCTTTAAAAAGATAAAAAAATCCTTTTAATGTCTGTAATACGTTAAATATTAAAATGAATTTTTCTAAAAAATCATCCAATTTCTCTGAAAAAAAATCATACTTATATTCCAAACAATAAAAACTCGACAGCAGTGAAATCTTAATATTACAAAAAATGTCCTTGCATGATGTACGAATCATTCGCAAAGTTTATTCAAGCAAATCCCAAGAAACTCCATTAAATTCCCAATACGTAACTTGTATATAAGATTTTACGCCTATCGATTGTGTTGTTAGTGAGTAGTTATATAATGTTATATTTGTAGGGTTTTAACGATTTATACGCCTATTGAATGTATTATTAGTAATTAGGTTTGTTAAAAACATTTCAATTTTTCAATATTTTTTATTGTGAGCCTTGAGTTCATTGGTAGGTGATAAAGTTGTTACCTACTTTATTGCATTAATTTATTATATAAGTAAGAATTAACTGTATTCATTGTCAGTGTGTATTTACTATTGTTGAATGCGCATGTGCCTGAAGATGCCGAAATGCTAAACCCGGGTCGCAGAAAATGACTCAAATAGAATAGTCAAAAACTTAAAACCATCAGAATTTAAATTCAAATTCTATCAAGTATCTTCGGTCGATATCATTAATATAATAACCCAAGATGTTGAATAAAATAATATACCTAATTTGTGATCACTAAAAACAGATCTAAAAGTATTGTACATTTAAATAAAGTTAAATAAAATAAGTTATTGAAAAAAAAATGTCCACCGTCCCCTTCTTAATCATAAATAATGTACTCCTGATCAAAAACTCGTTGGGCAACTCGCCCTGTTGTAGGATGTAGTCGTTACTAGTGTTGTGGCTTAATACGATAGAACGAGAAACTCGTATAAAACTAAGTTCAGGAAAGCTACATCGCCGTCAAACTTATGATGATGTGTCGGAATATACGACTATAGTATCGTGTGTTATAATAATATAGGTCATCTACTACATACCATAAGTTTTGTAAACTAATTTCAGTCACGGAAAATAGCCTGTAGTAATAATATAGGTATACGTTTATAAATCAAATTAATTATTAGTTTTCAATGCTGTAATGTGGGTCGGTTTAAATACAAAAAAAAATGTATTTTTAAAACAGTACAAAAATTATACATTTATTATATTATTTACTGTGAAGTAATGTCATTATTTCATTTGAAGGTTTTGGTCATAACAAACCATGCTGTCCAGACGGGATGGTGTGTGGTTTTTCTGTTTTTTCCTTTTCGGAAATATGGACCCTAAGTAAAAGAGAGATCTAGAAACTTAGAGTAGTACAGCGTGGTACGGAGAGCTGCATGACGCGAAAGGACAAAAAGCGGAATGAGTAGATTTGCAATGCTATAGAGTTCGCTAAAAATCTCAAATGGAAATAGACTGGACACATAGCTCTTAGAAAGGACAATCGCTGGACAAATCTAGTCATCCAGAGGTGTCCAATCGATGAAATGGTTCTGCAGAAGTACGAAGCAATGCAACGCACGAGACCGAGAGAAGTGGAATCAGCTTGGAGACGCCTTCATCTAGCAGTGTATAGATTCAGGCTGATGATGATGATGAATGTCACAATAAACATACAAAATTACGAGATGTTCTATTGCTTTGTCAGAAATCATGAAATTGTCGTAACGTGTCAGCAATAAGTGAGAGAACCCGATGCAATATGATTGATGTAAGTGTAGTCAAGACAATTCACGTTGTCTAATTACTGCGCATTATAAGAAATCGTTCATTTATACATCAGTAGATCGGTCATACGAATTCCGTGCTTGAAAAAAATAATACACACAAATTCTATTTAGTACAAAATCATGTATCTAATTGATTAAAGGAATGGCCGATAATTATTATTCTTTGTATGAAACTGTTACAAGATAAAACGAAGATCTACATATTATTTAAGTTGAAGTTCAAGATCTATAGTATATTTAAAAAATCGATATAATATATAGGTAGGAGGTCCTATTGGACACGTAATGGAGGTTTTTAGTGTTACATAGATTTCTCACAAATTTTCCAATGAGTCATCTAACTTTAAGAAACTTGGAAAAACCTCGCATTGTGGAAGGTGAACGTTAAAGAAGACTTATATGGAAACAATGCTGTAGAAAACCAAAACCAAATACCAATAGTTATAGTAGAAATACGAGGAAGAAAGAAACGATATTGATGAATAAAAAATATCATTTAAATAGCAAGTCTCTTTATAAATTAATTTGATACCTGATTATTCCTAACAATATCACCCTTATTATTGACACATGTCGGTCACTTAATTATTTAAATGGAGATTAATTTAATGAAATTGTTTGATCTTGTGTAAGGTTTCCACCCCGAGGCTTAAACATGAAGGGTTGGATTCTGTGAGTATGTAATTATAAATTAATTAATATCGCCTGTCTTTCTACTATGCAGGCTTTTTACCTAGATAATAGATTACCAATACATCAGTCTTTATCAATCAATCGATTAATACAATCTATGAGAATTTTATAACAATATTATATTGAATTAACAATGATTGAAAATAATCATATATTGTAATTACACTATGTTAATGTCAACCTGATCAATAATTTTCTATATGTATAAATATATTATTATATTGTTAAAAACATTATATTTTATTTTAAGAAGGTACCTATGCGAATATTAATAACGGTACATTTTACCTTTTTGTATAATAATTATGTTTTGTGTGTCTATTAGGACCATCAATTATAAATATTTATTATTTATATCTTATATTTATAAATAATATCGCATATCTCTGTTATTGGCCATGTTGGTGAAAATATTATATAACTTATTTAAGTTAAAAATTATGTGCTAGTAATACATAATGTAACTACATTATTCCATGGTTCATTGTCAAGGCGAATGCTAACACTAGTTATTGTCGTTTCATATTTAAAATTTATAATTCATATAAAACGCATTGGATAATAAGTTGATTCACTTACCAGTGAAATTTTAATTTTATTAGCAATTATTACCAACCATACTATAATTTTATTATAGTACAGTATCTACTATAGTTTTGATTTTATGAAAACTGTAAAATAGAGAGGCTTAGAAACAAAAACGACAGTTTTTTTTATTTTCGTAATATGTTGGTGAGTCATTAAAAATGTTTTACATCCTTAATATACTTGGATAGAATTTCTGATAAAAAGTATTTTGAAATATTGTTTGTATATTTTTTTTATAAATTATATTTATAAAAGAGTAATAAGACATATTTATTGAAAAATTGCAAATTGACAAAAATGAGAACTGCCGTTTTTATTTTTAGAGCCCTCAATAATAGTTAGTTGTAATATAATTTTATGTCAAATATTTTAAAATATTATGATTTTAAAGGATGAAAAATATATCGTGTATAGTTACTTTCAGAAATACTATAATTTTTACAGCTTAATATTATAATCAGCATATAAAAATATGGCAACACTATTCCTTACTCAATATGTACATAATACATAATATGTAACATTTACATAACATTTTCAGTTGTGGCACAAGTATAAATATATATGTTTTTAAGGCTAAGGCAGTTTCCGATAGTCCGTATATGTATATATATGTACGTAACGATATTAGACGTATGCGATGGAAATTAGGCTGGCCCGGAGAAAGATAGGAGAGTGTAACGCAAGGATTAAGCTATCAGATCCACACAATGCAGACTAACACAAAGGGTTTGCGAAGAAAGATCGGAAATCCTCCATCCCATTTCGACGTAACGTCAGGACGTGAGGATGCCACACCACAATGTTTGCTGATGCCTTAATTCGATGTGAAAAGGACTCAGGCAGCGGTGAAAAATGTTTCAAATGATTTTTTATACCAAATTAATATTATAAGTAGATACCTAAAATCATCTTTGTATGTATTGAAAAATACGTAGAACGTAGATTTTATATGCTGCACGAAACTTTCACTGCGTTTATTTAATATTATAGAACAAAAGAAAAAACGTATTACCACTTCATCTAGGTCTCTATAATTAAATAATGGTAATAACCTTTAAATAATTACCTCATGCATAAGAAAAATGGTTACAAGTCGGTTTACGGGAAGCCAGGCAAGAACCGCGTTAATTTTCATAACCGATTTTGGCAATATTCATGAATTCAAGAATGAAAACCTAACCTAACCTAAAAAAAATACTCCAGTACCTATATCGGCGATTTTCAAAATTTGTTTGCCGCTGGATTCCTGTAACCGACAAGAACCGAAAAATGCATGAAAAATACTATGCCGGGCAGGAATCGAGCCGATGTCCATCGGCCCATGTGCTTTAATTATTTAACCACCTGCACTCTGCCTAATTAGGGCGGAATTAACTAATAGTTATGCGACTGAAGTGTTTCTTAAATTTTGGGTTTGAGTCCCGCTGGTTACCAAATCTTTTTCTGATAAGTATGTTTCTGCGGTCTTTCCGACTTAGGTATGTATGTTGAGTAAAGAATGTTATATTTTATAATACTGTGAATTATTCGTTGAATAAAAAAAATATTTTATTTCCCTAATTACGTATCTGCAATGATATCTGCATAACTGTCAGAGCATCGTGTAGGCAACCTACCCCTTCCACGTCAATTCTTGATATTTCCACGGATGATGAATTTTCAAAATTATTGTGTATTGCCAGTAGCTACAAACTATTATAATGGTGTTAAAAAGAAGAATGGATTGGTATTTAGTGAGATGAGGAAAATGTGTTATTACAATTATTTCAAATTAAATCTATGAAAAAATTAAGTCAAACGACGAGAATGTATAACAGAGATGTATTATACATCATTGAAAATATCAATAAGTATCACCAACAGATTAGTTGTACAGCGTGTCACAAGATCGACGCGAAGAAACAGTTGGAACTGAATAAAGACTGTGATATAATTATTAGCCGCGTAGATGAATATTAGGAGCTTATAAAGTTAATGTTTACATGTACGTGGAATGCGGATTATGTACACACATTAATGCTTAAAAGCATTGAAAAATGTTTTAAAAAGGAAGATTATATTATTTTTAATGTTTTGTGCTTAGGAGAATATCCATTGTAGCGTGACGCTTTAAGCTTATAGTGATGAGAAAGGAAAGAGAGAATGGACACACGATAACAATACATTAAAATACCACAATACAATATAAAAATAATAATTGTCTGATAAAATATCTTTTGAATGCACCATCAGTAGAAAATAATTCATTAAATTGTCGATAGTTAGGTATTGCTTGTGATTTATTGACTATTTTTTTATTCTAAAATATCAAATTATTAAGAATAATTGAAGATTGGTTTATTGATAGCATGAGAAAATTATGTTACTTAAATGTATTTCGAGCAAATTGTAAATTTTCTTGCAAAAGTAAGCCAAGAGATTCTTTTAATTTTTTGTCCGTTTTTTTTGTCAATTATTATTATTGATTTCTCAAAAAACGAAAATAAAATAATTCAAAATATCGATAATATACATATTACTTTTTCATTACAGGTAACACATTTTTAGAGGAGTTAAAAAAATAACGGGTAAGGTGGAAAAACGTGATGATTGTGAATAAACTAATTGATTAAAAAATAATAATATAGATATATAATAATATTGTTATGTTTAACTTAAAAACAATTGATTATGTATGGGTTTACCTAAATGCCCAGTGATACATTGTTATACCTAAATTATGGTCAAGTAAACGCTAAATATCTTGAAAAGAAAAACATGACTCTTTCGGGTTAACGTAATTGACTTAATACTTGAATATAATATTATGTTGATTACTGTGTAATCATTGCTGGAAGGTTCGTTATAATAAAATAAAACATTTTTGGTCAAGTACCTGATATTTACACTATGAACTGAATTTATTTAATCTGACCACTATAACCGTTGAGCTAATAACTTAAAAGAGACCGCATTTTGGGTACCAATTATTTGTGCACACATAAATGTTCACAAAGTGAAAACAGAGCTGTCTTCTCTTTTATTTCCCCCCATCTATCTATTTTGTGAGTTATCATTGCGGTATTTTTCTATTTTTCGTTCGTCTACATCACTCCACATAGTTTTATAAAACGGTATGGTTACAAAATTAAAATATATAATAAAAATCCTCCGATTTTACATACTTATATAGAAATAATCTATTTGTTTATTCAAAGAATAATTCACAAGATTTAATAATGTAACATTCTAATTATTGATTATACATCATTTTGAAAACACTTCTGAGAAAATATATTATAACCAATAGAAAAAATCATTTTTGAAAAAAGTAAGACACCCCGCAGGAATCGAACCTGCATTTCTCGGGTTTCGCGCCCATGCACATAGACTACTATGCTAAAGGCGCCATACTTAATTGCGACAAATTTAACTAATGGATCTTAATACTTAAAAATACAAAAGCCAATAGTAGCTTAATTTGGAAAGCGATTCAGAGAATATTAAGAGCCATTAGTTAAAATTTGTCATAATTAAGAATGGCACCTTTAGGATAAGTGGTCTATGTGCATGGGTACAAAACCCGATGAGATACAGGCTAGATTCCTGCGGGGTGTCTTACTTAAAAAAAATTCTATTAGTTATAATCTATTTTCTCAGAAGTGTTTTCAAAATTATGTATGTATATATAAATTTTATTAATGGCGAGTCAACCTCTACTTTGTTATTCATTTAGATAAAGAAAGTTATTCAGAGAGTAACACGTAAAAAACAAAAAGAATGACAACTTAATTCAAATACAAAACATATCACATCTACGAATTTGAAGAATACATATATTATTATACATAAATATAGAAACTGTGCTAATACGATCAATGTGAAACTTTACTAAAATTGCGGTTACCGAATACCTAAATATAACTGTCGGCATTAATTAATATGGATCTAACAAAGTGTAATCTTTATGTAACATCTTTGTAACTCTGTGCGTTTGCACACTTATTCGACGGGAAGCGTTTTCGTACAAGTTTTTGTGGATTATTATTAAACGAATATATTTTCTTACACGATCACTGGATTCACTGAACTAAAGCTAACTATTCAATGATAGATTGACTCGACCAGGTTACTAAATTGTAGATCGAGCCTTAATTTGACTGAACTGTACAAATTAGGATTAGGATTGGATACTTCTTCTTTTCTTCTTCTTTCGTCTATGTCCGATCCTAATATGATCATATGGGCCTCTACTCTGATGATACTGTGGTACTTAACTATATTTTTTAGTTGTATATGTAGGAAAGCGAACAATTATTTCTCCACTCTTTTATCCGTGCTCATCTGATTTAGAGCATACAGCGCATCCAAGAATCCCAGTCGACTGCTGGTATTCTTTCATCTTCTCGTCATAAATTCTCCTTTAGTTAGAGTTACCTCCATCGTATACATGTTGTAAAGTGTATTTAGTGGCCTTGTTTGAAGAAAAGATTAACCAGGTTAAGATTCTATTAACTTAAGAAATCTGTAGCACGTGGTTCACCCAGGTCCGCATGTGGTATGCCGAGAAGCTGCACGGTCTGTTTTCTGATTATCTTCATCACAAGTACTTTCGAAAGTCAGTCCGTCGTAAGGTGCAGTAATTCACGCCCAAATAATAAGGATGAGTTTAAATATTAATCAAACTCAGGGTTTCTCAAAATGAACGAACTACCATTTAAATTTAAATTCTGTTTAAATACAAGCAGGCCGCTTAAAACACATAAATTAAATTATGTAAGTACACTCTTGTACATTCATACAACATAATGATTTTAGGATAAATACGTACAATTTTATAATTCATGCATGTGAGAAATTTTTGTCTCTTTTGAGAATCCAAGCTTTTGTCGTCCTCCACAAATCATCTAGCGCTACTAACATTAAAGAAAAAGTTAACTTGTGAGATTTGTACATTTCGGCATATTTTTAAGCCAGCTCTGTTTTTAAACAGTAACACCACGTATTGTTTGGCTAGTTATTAATCACATAATTATTTCATGGTATTACTAGCACTTGTAATTTATAAAACTGATATTCATGTATCGTAAAAAAATAGGTAGAAGTGGTCATCAAAGTGGTCATCAAAGTGGTCTATCATCAGCCAGATTAGCATACAGATTCGAAACAGATCATTTTCAGTCATATAACCCACAGGAAAATTGACGTATATACTGGAAAAAACGTAGTATTTGGTCAAATAGATCATTGAAGAGAAACCCTAATGGTCCATGCTCTTGGGTCCAAACACACATTTAAAAGCAATGTTCTATTTTTTTCTGGTCCCGGATTTTGTAATAGGTAGATACGTAACCATTCAGCCATTGTGGACGTTTTTAATTTATCCATTTATATTAATATTATTATTAAGAAGCTCAAAGCTGTAAGATTATTTAATAACTGAATAAAATAGAAAAATACGAATAAACATGTTTATTGAATAGGTAAAATAAGATATTTCGTAAAATGTTATACGATTCGATCCCAGCACTATCATTTGTAAATTAGATACTCGACTACGGCAGCCACAATAAGTGGGTTTAGTAAAATGGTGTAAGTATTCTATATGTAAGCTTCGCATAAGGCAAAGTTACAACGCAAGGGAATTGACATGAAAATCGTAAGCTGCCAGCAAGTTAACTTTTAACTTTCGTATAGCGCAAGTTAGCTTTTGACTTTTTATAGACTATCTCATACATTATGTATGGGCTAGCGGAGTGTTGATTAAGTCCTGAATGATAATATCGTTTTTACATATAATTAGTTTCTAATAGTTCGAAAGTTTGTGGAACTATTTATAAAAGCTCGATATATTAAAGCTTATCCGGCAACCTGATGGATTGCCAAACTAATAAAGAGTGAGGGTAAGCGAAATTGTTAATAAGTGGTTACGTAAAAAATATTACTTATCTCCAACGGAAAATGGGAAATAAATTGTGATTACTTTTCTCGATATAATCTTCATTTTTGTATTACATTTATTATATTATATAAAGTTTTTAGATAGTGTTAAAACCGGGAATGACAAATCTAATAATAAATAACTTGAGTGTAGAATCATTTATATTTTAAAGATAATATAAACAGACGGTGTTGTCAACCTAGCCTTTTTATTGCCAGATCTAACAAAAAAAAAATCTTTCAAAAAATGCATCTAGCTTATGGCGTTTTTATTAGCGTTTTTTGATGCCTTCAACAGCTTTAAATGTGCTGAAAATAAGATAAATATTAAGTTTATTTATTCAGATATTTAATGGAGGTAGGTCGATACTTGAGAAATAAATAACACAATGAAACCATATGAGTATTCATGGCGTTATAATAATATAATGGTATCAGATAGCATAATTTAATGCGTGTTTAGTCATGTGGCATCGGATTGACAATTATCGGGAATCCTACTCTCCGGTTTTACCCAATTAATACTTTACGTCGGTTGTTAGATAAATAAATTATTTTTTGTCAATTTTGAAATGTTTCTGAGAAAATGTGGCGTGATTTTTTTTGCACTTTTTTTCGAAATTGAAATTTTATTTTCACCAAATATAGCGTTTTTTTTTTAGCCAAATAGCTTGTTTTCGTACACCTTCTGGCATGTTTTTGCTAACGACAGTTGGAAACACTGATGGCGACGTTCATTACTCAATCCTCAATTTTTACAACGTTTTTCTTAGCTCGTATTTTTATTTGTCCGGTACAAATCTTGCAATCGATTTTTAACTAACTTCCCGACTAGATAGACATTAAGTGACACTTTTAGAATATATCAAAACACGATGCCAATGCATTTTTTAAATAATTTTAGCCATCTTTAAGTAGAATTGATTTCATTTTCAGTTAATTCTGTTTTGTATGAAAAGTTATTTGGGAAGAAATCCGTAAAAAGTAAAACTATTATTGGTTGCTAAGTGGGTCCTAGCAACTAAATTATTAATATATACGTGCATTACTATGGAAATAAATATGACATTTCAGTATTATTTCTATCAAGTACATTTTTTTTTGATCGTTTAAGCTAGTCAAGTCAAGTTTATATGATTCAACTGAAAATTTAAAAACGTTGTATATAAAAAGTTATTTTTATTTTGTAATTATATTCCTTCATTCTTTGATTGGATGGGAAACCAAGTCAATAACAATTGAAACCCTATCTGAGAAATTTCAAAAAGTTTTTTTTGTTCTATTACCAATTTTTTTCCCAGTTTTAATTGTTTCGCTAGTTTTTATACATTTTTGTATAATCCCTTTATACAACTTGCAGAATCCCGGTTGGGGATCATTGGCTTGAGCAATAATGATATCACCATACTTCAAGATCCATATGTATATAATATGCCAAGTATAGAACCAAGGTTTACAATATACATAGTGGTTACCTTTTTTATAGCAGTAGTGTGTCGATGTGAAAAGAGGAAAATAGATACAAAAGAATAGCCATACGGTAATCGGCAATATTTCCATAAAATTTACATTATCCAGATATAATAGTAGGAGAGTAATCGCTGTGGATACTTATATAAACATCGATCAATCAAATATTCCCGATGGGGATCCCCGGATAAGGTGTATCCATTATTAACTTTCTAAATTAACGTTGAATTTGAGGGATAAATTTCGGAAAGTTTCTCGAGCCGGATTATCTTAAGTAACTAGACGCACGAGGCTTTCAAATTATAGCGAAAAATGTGTAGGTATTATACACAACACAAATGGAGACTAAACTTAATTTCATGCATAGTATTTATTTACGAGATGAGAAGATTTAACTTTTACAATATTGTGTAAAGAACGTAATTGCTTCAACGATACCATCAATGGAGTTGTGATTTTAAATATTAAAGTTTTTGGTAAGCAACATTATTCAGATTTTGTAAAATAAAATTATATGTATGAGTATTAACTTAAATATTTGTTTTCAAGCTCATATTAATTTTACTTGAGATTTATCATCATCATCATCATTATCAGAAGCTCTTGTTTATGAATAAAGGCTTCCCTAATCTTCTTCTACTTTTATAGGATCCTAGTTTTTCGCTGTCAGATATATCTTCCAAAATTATTGAGTTCGTCGATCTTCGAGGATTCGTCGAGGGTTGTCTTGCGGTCATTATTTAGTGCCATTGTTTACAGGCCGAGCGATATTTCTGAACGATCGCCATTTAATTAGATTGGTGGTTTATTTTCCTAGGTGTTGTCAACATAAAATTTTCCTAGGCACATTTAGTTTGTGGATTTCATTACATTAGAGATCCATATTTTACAACCATATGTGAGCACTAGTGTCATAGTATATTGTTTGAATTATCGCTTTTGGCATAATGTGAAATAAATTTTGAATGTACTATTCAGCTACCCAAATTCGCTCCATTCTAGTTTGGTTCTGTAGACATTCTGTAGACATTTCATTGTCTGAATATATTTTCGGTGTAGATAGTATAGGCAGCCGCCTTAAAAATAAAAAAAAACTGTACAATTGTTTAACAGTCAATGGTTCTCTAAAATCTAAATAACAACTTTAAAAAGTCTTTATAGTAATATACTTAATACATGTATATTTATTTCTATTGGCTCTTCAAATCCTCACTATTGTCGAAACACATCGAAGTCCATTTATGTAAAAAACATTGTGAATGTCAGTATTCTGCCCTCATAAAATCATTAATACTTAGCTGATTACACAATAACATGGCTCTAAAGTTTTAATACAGTATGTATGTGTAGTATACAAATAATGGAATAACAATCAACTATATTTTTATTAATTAAAATTAAACACAATATAAATATGTAATTCACAAAATTGTATAATGCTCACGACTTATTATGACTCTTTAAAATGGATTGCAAACAACTATTTATGCAAACAGTGATAAGAAACTATAAAAATGGTAAAAAAGTTCGTTTTAATAATATATAATTATAATTAGGTGATATTCTTTTGAAGACGGCTAATTAAAATATATTGTTGACAAATCGCGAGCCTAATACTACAAGGTTCTAAGTATTCGTCCTTGAGAAAACAAACCCAACAATGAAGTAGTATTCTAAGCTGCCACATTGTTACTTTTGTTTCATCAAGGACAAACACATAGAACCTTGTAGTTCTCCACTCGCGAAATTTGTATAACAAAAGCGACAAAACAGGCATAATCTCCGATGATTGGTTGTTATTCAGAATCATCATTATTCCAAAAATATACAAATCCATAGGACAGCAATAAAATTAAAACTATTAACTGGATTGGCCTCAGCGATTAATAGGTATTGTTAAAATACATGTACAAAAATGTTAAAGAAAGGTAAAACACAGTATATTATATCCATGATAATTTTAAGTTCACACATAAATAAAAATACTTCATAAATAGGTTTTTTATGTAACGTAATACTGACGTGTTTGCAGAACGAAGAAACACATATAAAATAATTACAGATTTTGTTTGCATGGTGTAAAACTGTGAATACATTTTTTTTTTGTTTCTCTATTAGTATCATTATTGAATCGCACGAGTGACAAGACATGGCAATTTTTTTCATAAAAAGTAGGCTAGAACAACACTAATATACTATTTTGTAATAATTATAAATATGAGCCTAAGTTATAAAACACTACGAATCAGTCGAGATTGGTAAGCGTATGGAGCATAAATAAAATTTGTAAACTTCACAGGAGATCAATCTAAAAAATATTTTATTGATTTCATGAAATACACAATTTATGACTCATTTTTGGAACAATGAAGATGACTTTCAAAACAGTGTAACTGAAAAAAATATTTTTGTCAAAACGTCTCTAACGCCTTTCAAGCGTAGCAACTCTTAATTAATTTGAATACAAAATATTATAGGTATACGTATTATAAAACAATACATAATTATTATGCTATTAACAAGTTTAATAATGGGTTAATAAAGTAATTGCGGAAACACTCGTTGAAATCCAAATTGTTTCCAGTAAAGGCAATTTGAACTGTTTATTATAGTGAATATAAAATGGTGTAGTGCTAATTTTATGTAAGTCTATTCTATAATACAGTGAGAACCCCTTCTGCAGTAAACCATGTCTTAACAGAGAAAATGTAATTAAATGGGTCCTAGGTACTATGCCAGAATGAGCTTATAAATTACAGCAGAAATGTCCCGTATTTATTGACGATAAAATAAATGGATTTCTTTGAGGGTGAAAGTGATCGTTAAACATGCTGAAAGAATATCATTACGGCCACTGTTTTATGTAAAAATAAAGCTTTTTAAAGTTTTTTAAAGCATTTTATAAAAGGGAAAGTAAACATTAAAAGACCGATAAAAAATAAAAGATTTGGAAGAATAATATTTTTTCTACATTCAATGCTATGTCACACTAGAATAAATAAGTATGTACCTAAGTAGCCAATAGTTACTTTGTTTTCAGGTCGTACAACGTTAATAACATGTCTTCCAATGAATGATATGACTTTTTCTATATACACAGTTCTGAGAATCATTGAGAGGTGCCATGTAGCTTCCTTCGCTTCATCAGTCCAGAAAAGAGAGCAAAATATTGACATCCCCAAAGTGGAGGTTACGATAGTATTAGACTATCAAAAGATCATTGACAAAGATATTTATCAACTTTTTTACAGTATTTCTTTTAAGAGCATTCTTCTATAAACCATGGGAGACAATGTCATTACAATGTATAAAATATTTTATTAAAAATATATAGCGAATGTATGTTTATATTATATTGATTTAAGTCTTTTAGTTCTATTTTTGTTATTTATGGATAGTATTATAATATAACATTTCATATTTTTCGTGTTCTACAAACAATAATTTTGTTATATTTTTTGACGTCTTCCATTTTTAAACAAACAGCGACCCCGTGTTGCTATTTCAGTATGTCTACTGATATTCAATATGAAGATGACATTTACGTATTTTTTTAGAAAATACTTGTGAGAATATAACAATAGCATGATCTGAAGACCAATAATCCTAGTAGAATCGTTGGTTTATGTATATTTTTGTCAGCCTACTGAATTTTGAAAATTTCATCTGGTAGTACCGCAAAACAGTCTTTACTGTAGAATAATCTTTGATACAAAATAATGTCGTGCTTTTACGTTTTACAAAAGACATATTTTTTAAATTATTACACTGTAAAATATTTTATAATGTATTATTCATATTATTATTATTGTAGTCTATTACCGGCCTTATATTAACATAATTGTTATGAGTAATGGATGGCAGCTATTCTAACAAGTCTTTTCTCTGTAAAAAATGGATATTCAAAAACAACAACATGGATTTATAAAAGCTATAGGATTCGTAACCGTATTCGCGGCTAAAGAAATACGCATTCTAACAATATTCAATTATGGGGAAGAAACAAGAGACATCTAAACTTAAAAAAGGAATAATGATGAATTAAAAATAATTCAAAATTATTTACTTACTTGCAGTTCTATAGAACTGTAGGTAAATACGTAGTATGTATACATTGCATAACCAAGTGATTTTACAAAGTCAAGGACAATAATAAATTTAGATTCCATTTTGTGTAATTAACATATTGTCAGTAACGCGATGCTAGGGAAGCATTTCTGTGCTAACTATTTAACTATATGCAAAAGTTACTTTAGTCGAAGTTCGTCTTAGAATGTGGTTTGTACTTAGTCGAGAGAGCGATATAGAATACTTACATAATATAATAGTAGTGAAATGCGTAATACCCTGAAATCCTCCTGTCATAACACTAACAGGTACTTAATTAGTTAATGACTGAAAAATTCTTGTTATTGACAAATATTCATAATATGTGATATTTATCATTTTCACTGCCAATGAACTCAATATTTTTTCTTTCTAGATAATATTTAATTTCAGTTTTATTTTTTATATATTATAAAAACAAAGTGTTGCTGACTGCCGTTGTCTACAAAAAAATGTCAAACAAAGTAAAAAATAAGATAAAAATCTGAAATTTTTTCTCAAAATATATTACAATGTGTGAAAAATTTTGATGAAGATCTTATGAATTGCTTAGCAAGCAAGGCACATGGAAAGCTCAGCAGGAGAAGGTATGTATGTTGTCCCAGAATATTGCAATAATATGATATATTTTTTAAGTGAATTGATAAACAAAATCGCTATATCAATAATGGAATATTATTACGGTATAAAAAAGCTCATGGTTATTGTTGGTGCATGCCATGGTTTAAAAAAAAACCCTTAAGATTGGATAAATAAAAAAATATTTGCGTAATAATTACGGGGCCAGGTACATTAATTATATATATATATATATATATTATATACATATATCTTTCCAATGCATGAAAGTTTGATTCGATAATAAGACATTTGTTTAAAAAAAATACTTTTTCCAAACCCAGAGATTTTTCTATTCAAGTTTTACTCCAGATGCGTGTTAAGAAATTGTATATCTGAAAAAAATGCTAAGTGAACAACTTTGAACAAAATATTGTGTTACTTATATTATTATTAGACATTTTAGTTTTACCATATCATAGAAAATTGATATCATACTTATTAATAATAATAACACACGGTATGGTACGGATTAGTCTGCTTCAATTAGACATTGTAAATGACAATTGAGAATATCCGTCTGGATGGGGCGAAACTGGTCTTTATGATTATTGAATAATGTGGAATACGTATTATATATTGTATTTTCTTTTGGTTAAGGCCATGCATTAGTTGAGGCACGGTCTAAAAAGATCGTTGCTAGGCGATGCGCGGATTGCGGGTCGCGGGTGCAAATGACGCCTGTCAAACGAAATATTATTTGTCATATAAATCCAACATACGTCCATTTTATTTTCTGTTTATTGTTCTATTAGTAACAATAATAATATATTTATTGACATGTTTTCTTTTTAAAGTAAATGGGTAACGTTTTTAGTCATCTTTACACGATTTTAGAATTAATTGACCCGTCGCCATCACGCAGCAAAGTGACGTGTTTCTGGCTCGACATTCTCTCACTGAATGGCAGCGATTCAAAAATTTCGTCGCGCGTACAGTTGAAAATTATTTGGCGTTTCACTGATGCGTCACCTTAATATAATATCTTTCCACAAAGAATTGCCAATTCAATCAGATTATTTTGTTAAACTTTACAACAGGACATGCATATTCCGAAAAATCAAAAAAACCGTGTCGAGATAACAAAGCAATAACAATATATTATATTATAGGGATTAGTTGCAATAATTCACCACGAGTAAGCAAAGTGTTCATATAGTAGTGGTAGAATAGTTAGGCACCTACATCTAATGGTAGCCATTGCACGGACTCATTCGTGCCTAGGGATTGTAATAAGCGGTATTCCAAAACTAGTATCTCAGTATTTTTCGATACCGAAATACTGGAATTAAAAATCAGACAATACATATAAAATATTCAGTATTGAAAATAGAAAGAAAATGTATTAACATAAAAGGTATAGCAAGACTGTACATTTTGTCGGATTACGCGATATCTAGCTTACTTCCATTGCCATTAAACGTGCGAGTATAACAAGTACAATAAACATTCAGTGGAATTATCAGTGAGGCACATACACAGCTAAGATCACTTCATAATATAAATTTATTAAAAGATCATTCGAAGAAGAAAGTGCCAATCATTCAACTACTAAGGATTCGTAAATATCAACATCACGGCCATATCTTACCTTTTCCTATTTTTAAAGGTTTACATATTTAAATATCTACGTATTTAGATATTTTTTTCTATTGAGTATTAATTTTTATATCTATGGTTATGGGTAGATACTAGATACTGTTTTTTTTTTTTTTTTAATAAGTATATTTCACGAATACCGGTACAGTATTCAATAGGAAATACCTAAATACCGATATTGATATTTTCTTTCGGTATTGAAATCCCTACTCATACCATCCGTCAAATAACATGTGTATCGCTAATAATACTATAAAATTAATGTATTTAGTAACCCTTACTGTTACATTTCAGTTTACAACTGATCCAATGCCAACTTAGTAGCAAAATGTAATTTTTATTAACAAATTGAATTTAGTAACATAACCTAGTTTTCCCCGTATAGCATAAGATAGTAAAGTTTATTTGGTTTTGTGTGTTTAATGATGATAAGTTACGTTATATGCGGCTTATAAACGTGGGACGAAGACAATAACTGTCACGTGCCATTCGGTTTTGATTGCTATGAATGTTTGATATGATACGATTGATGTACACTGTATGTAATGCCAGGCTTGTTTAACTCAAGGACTGACTCGAGAATACGTGGAGTACAGTAGAATAATAAGGTACCTAATATTATGTACAATTCTAAATACTCATCCGCATTTGTAGTGATTGGAAAGCGTGGAATAAACATGGTAATACAATAGCGATTATACTACAAGTTTACAACCAATGAGAGGGTTATAATATTGAATGTGAGTTGAAAATATAATGTTGTACAATATATTATTAATATACTTATAGTTGCTAAGAACCTCGATGCGTAATAATGTAATTACTATTGTTTTAAATACGCAAAGGCTAAAAGTATTAGGGTCAGGTGCGGATTTTTGAGTACTCTGAGTCTTTTGAGTACTCTGAGCATGGGGGAGCTGACTGGGCTCTGGCCTGGAGGCCCTGGCTTAGGCGAGGCCCGGCGTGATGGGTCGACCAGATAAGTGAGATAAACGCACATTAAACATTTGCTCTAATAGTAAAAAAAGTAGCCTGCGATGCTATTTTCCTTCAAACATATTAAAATTAAAAAATATGTAGTTATGCGATGCGATTTCTGATAATTGTGTGTCAATACTCGACAACTCCATAATTATTTAAGTAGATGTTGTCAAAAATAAAAAAATCGCTAAATAAATTTACCTCGAACACCATTTGGAAAATGCTTGTATAGTGTCACATTGCCGTAACCCTTCTCGATAGGTAGGGGGCCGCTAAATATTCTAGCCTTGGGGGCCGTTTCAGAATGTGGGGTCTATGACTCTGAGTATGCTCAGAAGTTCCCAAACTTGAAAAAAAATACAAAATAGATTATACAAAATTGTAGGTACTGAATATATTAGGTAGATCAATGATATTCACTCAACTTTTATATATAATATACAGGTTGCTAGACCACGAACCTCTAGTTTGAGGCATCGGTTGTATGTGTATTAGAAATTGATCGTTAATCATGTAGTTTCAATTTATGGATGCAATGAAGATCTCACGTCATAATGGAGGTGCATCGCGAATCAATGCAACGCCGACGCAGCATCACTTTGGCCGCTGTTTGCACAATTCCATCATCCAAAGATAAACTATTCGTATTAATAATACCAAGAATTTATCATGCGTAATGACATGTAGGTAGACAGTAATTTAAATGTATGTAAATATTATTATACTGAGAATTACTCAGTTTTATCAAAGTAGCTAAGTTATCAGAGCTTCGGCGAATCATGTATCACGTGGAAAATTCCGGGATCAGAATGTAATTGACTGAATTAATATTTTGACACAGATCATATTATTTTATATATCTTCTAGTATATAAAAATTAATATTTGTTTGTTTGTGTGTTTGTTTGTTTGTTCGTATTTAATGCGCAGCCATACCGTTCATCCGATTGCGATAAAACTTTGTCAACTTATTGCTTGCACTTGCGCGAAGAGTATAGATAGGCTATACTAATATATAAAAATGAATGTCTGTCTGTCTGTCTGTATGTCTGTCCCTTATGCGTTCCTATACCATTCATCCGATTGCGATGAAATTTTGGTAAGTGGTTGTATGCACACCCATAAAGGTTTCTGAATTAGAAAAATTATCATCTTCTTCTTCTTCTTCATTCTATTTTCTTTTATTCGTATGGTTCCTATACCATTCATTCGATTGCGATGAAACTTTCATCAGTTGTTGTGGTAACACCCGTAAAAGTTTCTGAATTAGTACAACCATCTTCTTCATTCTATCTTCTTTTATTCGTATGGTCCCTATATCATTCATCCGATTGCGATGACACTTTCGTCAGTGGTTGTGCCAACACCCGCGAAGGTGTCTGAATTTGTACAACCATCTTCTTCTTCTTCTTCATTATATCTTCTTTTATTCGTATGGATCCTATACCATTCATCAGATTGCGATGAAACCTTCGTCAGTCGTTGTGGTTACACCCGCAAAGGTTTCTGAATTAGTACAACCATCTTCTTCTTCTATTCTATATTCTTCTATTCGTATGCGTTCTTATTCCATTCATCCGATTACAATAAAACTTTCGTCAGTAATTGTACCAACATCCGCGAAGGTTTCTGAATTCGTAGAACCATCTTTTTCTTCTATTCTATCTTCTTTTATTTGTATGCGTTCCTATTCCATTCATCCGATTACAATAAAACTTTCGTCAGTGATTGTACCAACATCCGCAAAGGTTTCTGAATTAGTACAACCATCTTCTTCTTCTATTCTATCTTCTTTTATTTGTATGCGTTCCTATTACATTCATCCGATTGCAATAAAACTTTCGTCAGTAATTGTACCAACATCCGCAAAGGTTTCTGAATTAGTACAACCGTCTTCTTCTTCTTCTATTCATATGCGTTCCTATACTATTCATCCGATTGCAATGAAATTTTGATTAAGTATTATGCTCACGCCCGCAAAGGTTTCTGAATCGATACAACCATTTCTTCTTCTTTTTCATCTATTCTATCTTCTTCTATTTGTATGCGTTCTTATACCATTCATCTGATTACGATGAAATTTTGACAAGTTGTTGTGCGCACGCCCGCAAAGGTTTTTGAATTAGTACAACCATCTTCTTCTTCTTCTATTCGTATGCGTTCCTATACCATTCATCCGATTGCGATGAAACTTTTGTCAGAAGTTATGATAGAATGAAGAAATGATATTGTTTTTACCAATTTTCGAAGCGACTCTCAGTAGTCAATGAAGACTTGATGCGGACAAGAAAATTAAGAAAAAGGGAATATAGTCATTTATATGTGGTGCGGTTTTGGAATATTATCATTTAACGTTGATTTATATTAAGTTTAGCGTTCTTTCGTATATAAATGTACTTTAATGCTACGATCAAAGAAACGATAAGTCCTTTTGAATCTACTGATACAGTAAAGCATTTTAATTACAGCTATTAGTTTGATAATAATTATTATCCAGAATTCTTGACTTATTCTTAGTTATTGACTGCGATAATTTTCCCAAGATGGTATTAGAAATGCAAAATACGCGTTGTTATAAAAATTGAAAATTATGACTTTTATAAAGTCATATTTATAATGAAAAATAAGAAAAACCCATTGCAACCTAACGCCTAGCTCAGTCTTTTAACCTCATCCTCAAGGTATGAATCCGGGCCGTGCTTCTATTTTAAGCTAAACCTAGTTCCTTGGAACTAGGTTCCCCAGACCTCAGACTCACTGCTATATCTTCCGAGACCTTCACTTAAGAATTAGAAAAGGCGCCAGCAGAATTTAAATATATTCGAGTATCAATATGGAAACGGATTATCAAGTAGTCATGCATTTGTTATTATTTGGATAGGCGATATTATTATCATCATCAGCAGCGTAATAAAATAAGCATACTTTTTGACATCGTCTGACCACTGAATTTTGGGACAGCCAGGCGATCTGCGACCGTCTGGTCTGATATCCAGTAATGCCTCCATGATGATGATTTTTGTTAACAAATAGATAATAGTGAATACAACCATAATACACTTTCTACTTTCAACATCATAATTATAAAGCTTTTTTAATAATTGAATTACTTATGGCAAAATTACTAAACGTACTTAAGGTAGGTTTGTATCAAAGTATTAGGACTTATTGTAATAATTACAATAAGATGTTTATAATTGTTGCAATACATGCTATATTTTAACAGCACCTCTCTTGCTGCTGTTAAAATTTAGCACTCATTGCAACAATTATAACCATCTTATTGTAATTGTTACGATAAGTTCTAATAATTTGATACTTACACACCTACCCTAAGTTTGATAATATTTATCACTTTATCACTTTAGCGGTCGATAAGTATAGAATAGACCCATTGATGTTTATTCTAAAACTGAGGCGAATAATTTTATAGAAGAATTTTTACACAACATTCTCTCAGCCATTTATTAGTACAACAATCTTGTATACACAATTATAATAAATGTATCTGATGTAGATGATAACAACAAGCAAGCTGAAATTGAACAATCAACATTGGGCTTGTTGCATCAACAATAGTTTTGTATTATTAAATTATATTTTCAACATAATTTTCATTTTAAAATGGTATTAAACAAAAGTTACAAAAAAAATATTTAGGTTTTTCCGAATTTTCCATTTTTCCAACATTTCCAACATTCATACATTTTCTGCGGAAAAAATATTATATTAGATAACTTTCAAGAATTTTATTTATTTTAACATGAAAAGTGCTACTACGTGTCCTGAAACACTAGGATTTCCATACAAATTTCAGTAAGAACCTTGTAGTAAAGGCGATTTGTTTGAGTTTCAGGTGGACAAAGTTCTAACTGAATTTATGAAATATGAAATTAACAATTAAAAATAGTTTTAACGTAGTTTTATTGATAGTTACATCATAGCAGTACCATCATTGATATATTCAATTAAAAAAATTCATAATTAACAAAATACAAGCGTTCAAAACTTCAACAGCCCATAACTTTTTTGCTGCAGTTGTCCACTTAGAACCCTGTAGGTCTCGGGTCGCAAGCTATCTAATCTTAAAATGCATATTATTTAATTTAATGAAGCTACTTGTGGGGCAGGATGAATCACAGTGTCATTATTTGTTAGTCTTTCAGAGACAAACCATCCGTTTTAGTTACTCTAACGAAACTAATCTTATTCAAAATGAAGTTTTTGTATTTGTTATTATTTTTTGTAATGTTTTTCTTAGAAATAAATGCATTAAACAGACAACGTCGCCGATGGTGCAGTAAGTGGTTTTACTATCTATTAAAGCATATTTTTGCTTATTTGACCTGTTAAATTAATGAAATAATAAAATTGTTGATTCGCTTATGAGTTTACAAACAGGTGTTTGCTTTTCTGTTTTAAATATATCGGCAATATAAAAGAAAATTACTCGATCAATTTAATGTACAGTATGTAACAATATGTTGATATGTATACAACATAATATATGATGACCGGGTTGATAGACCAGTCGCCAGCGGCGCGTTTCGTTGACACACATGACGCAACCGATTTGCAATACAATTGAAAAGGGGCCTCCAAAGAGTTTAAACTAGTGACCAAGTTATTAAATTATATTGAAATTTAAAAAAAAGATTTTTCACAAACTAAGTTTAAAATATTATCCATACTATAACGAAATTTCTGCATTTATTATTTTTAAACTTCAAAATGTTAAACTTCATGTTCAAACACGCGCGTTAACATCATTTTACTCTCTACTTCAATTATAGTTTGTCAATTTATGGCTACGGCCGTATGTTGTAGCTTAACCACTGGGGAATGCCAAAAGAAATGGCGTATTTCAAAAACACACCCTTATTCTTAGGTAAATAATTATTCTAAAACAATCATTATTCGTAAGATGTTTATCACACTTGAATGGTCAAAGACATAGCTTATAATGAGTATCTTTATAATTATCTTCAAATGTGTTAATCTTGCCGATTTTTGAATAATAAAATGCCTAATTCTTGTCAAATTTGGGATCACAGAGATTATCAATATAATTTTTTATCCTAAATATTTCACAATAACAATGTCAATATAAATTATACTTATGGTTTTATAAATGCGTTTAAAAATTAATAAATGTAAAAAATCTTAACACCACTGCACATTTATGTACTGAAATATGACAATATTCTAAAACATTAGAGCGAGAGGTTTAAAAGAATACTATTTATGTAATAAAATACTTTATGCAGTCATCAAATGTTTAAAATAAATATAAAGGATAATAAGGCTTCAAAATTATATAAATAGATTATCTATAACGTTTAAGGTATGTCCAGGATCATGCTTTGAAAATAGAAAAAAAGCTCAATTTTGACCCACGCTAAGCACGTCCGTCCTTAAATCAGTCTCCGTATTGAGCTTTTGCGTCACTAAGTGCGCCATTGCCAGTTGCTTCTGATCAACCTCAGTTTTGATTCGATTCAAATTTGATCCGAAACTGGGCAATAAAAAGCCATTTTTTGTGTTTCCAATGCAAAGTCTCAATGGAGTATGTGAATGGCTAACAAACATTCCTTCTAAGACAATTCTGTTAATAGTATTACTTCTACTCAGTAAAAGCCTCAATATTATCCACTTAAGAGCAAACATATTCTACAGAAAAATATTTTTCAGGTTTTTAAGGAATTAATAAATTAAGCCATGTATGTTTCAGGGCCACACTGTCCAGAAGGACAGCACGTCTATTACAGTCCATGCAGTCCTACTGTGCCTACTTTGAGTGAGCATACATGCGAATCACCAGTGCCGCGTGAAATACATCCCATTTGTGATTTAAGGCAATGTCGTTGTGATACTCCAAAAGTTAAAAACAAGTCCACTGGAAAATGTGTGGCTGTAATAGATTGTCCGAAAAAAGAATAAAACAATAAAATTGAATCAGTCTCTTACATTAATATATTTTGTGTAGTAAACCTTCCAATATTAAAAAATAAAATAAAAAAATAATGTTATAACTATATCTATCACGAATTAACACTAAAGAATAATACATATAGTAGCACTCAGTAACAAAAAGTTACTAAACAATTAGTAATATTATGTCGGTTTATATGGATATTTTTCATATATTACATTTGCTATGTACGTAAATGTATAATGATGGTGGTAAAAATATTTTAAATTACACTTCATAAAATAAAATTAGGCATTTAGAGCAGAACCATGATAAGAACTATAAGCAAACATTATATAACTTTTTTTGAATTTATACTAAAATGTTCTAATAAGAATATTATACTTTTTCTTTCTCTAAGTTGCCGATTTTTATATCCTAAGTTTGAGGTATATATTTTGGTTCTGCGTTCACTAGCTGATTGAAGGCATTTTGAAACTAAATTTAATTTTTAGCTGCATTATTTTAAATGCTACAATATACCTAAATACCTACTAAAATAAATATCCCTAACGATGAACAATGTGTCCGGTGACCTTATGCCAATTATTAAATAAAATTTCACTTGTATTTTTGTCGTTTTCACAAACGTCTCTTTTCTATATCTTATATTAGAATAAAAATATACATGCTATTCAATTACCCAAATACGTGGTTTTAATTAATGTAAAAACAAAATTCCCTCATATTTACCCTCCTATCAGTACCTACCTACTAAGAAGTACTTATATGTACAATATAACTACCAGCTATTCTTAAAATATAGTATATTATTTCACTTGAGGACTTATAAAAACCAATGAAGTTGTAGTACAGGTTATAAGTATTATGGATATAATATATTTTTTAAAATATCATACGTAAAGCTTTAAAAACATTACTTATATGATTAATTAAAAACCACAGTAGCGGAAAAAGCTCGCGTGGCTTTGGTTTGGTTGGCTCAGTCCACGTAGGTGCAGAATCGCTGCAAGCACTTGCGTAGATGTTTTGTCTGCATGTCGGATTCCTGAAACATGAACTTCATAATATATATTATGCATTAGTTTGAAAATCATATTGTACGGCTACCTATTGAGAAAAATAATAAATGTTTTCAGCTGCCATGGACAATATATTTTATATTTTTAAACACTATGACATGCCACAATACTCAATTCAGTAGTAGAACACACCATTGAACCACTCAGACTTGTGGCGTTATCATTTGCTACATATTTCATTGGGCGTTGATCTTTCCTAGAATAATTTGCTGGAGAATGGTATACTTTTTGTCTCTAATTATGTGGCCAAGGTACTGTTGTTTTATAGTTTTAATGCTACGAAGAATTTCTCAGCCATTTCCTATTCGTTTAAGGACATTGTTTATGACAATTCTGTCAGTACGAGAGATTTTGAGAAAGTAATTTCTAATGTTACCTATCTATTTAACTTTGTTATTTCATATTTTAATAACTAAATAAATATCATAAATGTTATGTAAATCAAATACTCTTATATACATGATAGCAACATTGACAAGATTTCTTTAGTAAATTACCTTACATAAACAGGAATGTTTTGTCACTAGTAAAATATTGTATTTTGAACAGAGAACAGAGAACAACAGTTCGCAGTATCGTAATTTATTGGTAATTTTGAATGTTTTGTTTGTAAACATTTATACCTACGCATGATTGTTCAATCAATATGGCTCCGATACTGAGATGAAATATAGCAAAATGAAAATGCCATGAACATGCATTCACAAGTACAAATTAATACTTATGACTATGGCTTAATAATAAGAATATGTTGGTAACTAAAAGTGAAATATTCAGACATTTAAAAATCTATATTAAGGTAATTTAAAAACAATAACCTGCGAAATGACGGCGATACCCATTAAAAGCGTTAAAGAAAAAAACAAAACTTTATTTGGAATATTTAGGGGCAAGTTGTGTTCCTCTGGACAATCTCCAGTTTTAAGCTTTCCTGATTTTTTTTCTCAAAAACTATAAAAAAATTAGAAAAAAAGATTAAACTATTTCGAGCTCAGATAAGTGATGCATCACTTTTTATTTTTTGTTTCAGTGAATCTTTTTCAAAAGCGGGATATAGACACTTTTATAAAAACCCCTAAATTGTCCAGAGGAACATGTCCACGTATGTTCCTCTGGACATAACGTCATGTTCTTCTGGACAGTATTGTTCCTCTGGACAGCACATAATCAATCATTTTTAACTTAGGAATAACCTATATATAAAACGATATTTATTACTCAAAATGTTTTTTTAAATTGACAATAAATATAATACATATTTTTTATACATAAGTACTATTTTATGAGACAAACATAGCCAATTTTTTTCTCTTTGTAAGTACATCTGTAATTAATAGATACTCACTACTAACATATTTGTCAGATTCATTTTTTCAAATATAACACTTTTCACACACAAAACAACCATCACGTCACTCCCTGGTATGTTTTCTCTATGTTTCTTAGCAACACATGACTTGTGAACGTATTACTGGCATGTATCAATCACATTTTATTAGGTACGCTTTCTTCAGTACCCAACCTTTTACAAATGCTACAAGTAACCATTAACTCATTACTTAAGATCTCTCGATGCATGTTTTGTGGCATTTGACTGATACCAAGATCGACAGAATCAATACTTGTATCTCTTTTTTCAGTTTTAGTTTTGGCTTAATATATCCCGTAGAATTTTGTTTTTAGATTCATTTTTTTATGTTTCTTTTCAATGTCACTGATATTAATGCATTTTTCTCTTGCGTGTTAGTCAATATCCGGGATTTTCCTGGTTTACTACCATGGACGATTTTCTTTGGGGGTGCTTTTAGGAAAGGACTAACAATTTCAGGTAATTTGCTTGTATGCATCATTTTCCTGCAACTCGAGGTAAGAAGAAAATGTATCGTGCACCTGCTCAGTTGGCATCTGAGCAACTTCGATCGGGTCAGAATTCTTCGTTTCCATGACTGAAATAGAGCCGTACTCCTGTTGGTTTATTATAATTGGTTCAAGATTTTGCGGACGATCTTTAATGTATGCTGATAAAAAATAATCTTCTGTAAAAATAGCATCGTTGAGAGGAGCGTTACCTGTTACTTAAAATTGCTTACGATAGATTGTCAGTAAGTTATGATCCACGAGGTGATCACTTGTCTTTCCAAGTTTGCTGCGTGGCACTTTAATTTGAATTGGGTGGAGATTAAATTACTTTGTTCATAAAAATATGATACATTGTGCCTCTGGACGTGTCCAGAGGAACAATCAAATATTTGTCCAGAGGAACATGACATGGCAATTTTTAATGGTTTTTAATGTAATACTTTTTGGGGTTAAGTTATCAAAGAGGTAATTAGCACTAAATCATTCCAAAACAATACACTATTACGTGACATTAAATACTGCCATATACAAGGCGTCTCTACAATAAAAAAGTCGCTTGATAATAAACAAAAATACTTACCTTTTCATTGAAAAAAAGACTAAACGTTAGGACAGTTTTGCCTGGTGTAAAAATATGCATTCGAATGTGTTGAAAGAAGAAAAATATGATTACCCGTTTACGATAAAACACCACTGTCCAGAGGAACAATCGTCCAGAGGAACACAACTTGCCCCTACCTTTTGTTTATGGCGATTTTAAAACGATCATTAAATTTTTGCGGACTATACTAATAACAAAAATTTTATAACAATATAATATCACCCAATGTTAAATGTTCTAATATAAGATTATTTAAAAAAAATAATAATTTAAATTTGTTTCACTGTTTACAAAAATAATCAGTAGCTTTAATTATGTATATTGTGTATTCTATGGAAATTGGTAGCTGTAAACATCTGTCATTAATTATTCAATAAAAAGTAGTGTGTGAAGGTGTTTAATGTGCACTGTGAATTGTACCAAGTTTCCAGTTTTAACACCGAAAAAATGCGTACATGCAATATGTGAATTGAAATAATCAGTTTTATCTGTCAATAAATGATTGGATGGTATTAAGTGACGAAAACGTCATTTTGTTAGATGTGAACAGTAATATACGCTGTGGAAGGAAATGTCAATTATAAACGTCATGTATCTGTAACATCATCGGATAGTTCTCAAATGTGTCTAAATCAATCCATCAAATCCTACGCCAAATTCAAATATATTAAAAAGTCTTCATCAATACATTATTGCATACAGTTAAGACTATTAATTGGAATATCGTTTATCAACAAATATGTAGGTACATAATATTTCTGTGAGTAAAAAATCCTTCTTGGCAATGGTCAGCATCAAAATTAAAAGAAATGAAAATTTATGACCGATCATTCCGGGTAACTAGTTCTCTTAATCATTGGCTAAAATGTGTAAAAGTCGGTTGAGAGGATTGATTCTCTTTCTACTTCTTTTGATGTCATATCCGCCCCTTAGTTGGAGCATATGGACATCACGCGGCGCCTCCGAGAATCTTTGTCGTTAGCTAGTCTTCTTGCATCGTTCCAGGTCCAGTACCAGGTACCAGCATTCCATAACTCCGCTGTATACACTGTATAGATAGTATTTAGCGGTTTTTCATGACACCGGAATCCGGTTGGCTTGAAAAACAAGCAAGCTAGGTTTATGATCTCTTCTGGCATCCGCAAAACGTGGCCAAGCCAGGTCCAACGTTGCCTCTTCACTCTTAGCATAATAAGAGGCTGCTTGGTGCGCTCTCTTATCTTCTCGTTACCCCTAAAGTCATAACATCGCACACCCGTTATAAATACGTCTCAAACATCTGTTCTTGAAGCTCGGTAGACGGTTGCTATATGCCTTCGTAAGTTGCCATGATTTGGTACCGTAAAATAGCACCATCAGAATGCAAGCGGAAGCAGAATTGAATACCTAATATAAATGGTGGTCCAATGTATGGAAAACAATATACATGTGATGTAAATACTGTCGGCGATAGCGACCATAGAAAATAAACACATGCCTATACTTGATGGGCAAAATAATTATAAATCAGTATCACCAAGTAAATTTTAGGGTTCGGCTGATGACAGGAAACGTTGATTATAGTAAAAAGATGGTTCTTAATGTTTAAATTGAGTCCACAGGAACCACAATTCATGGAACGTCGGGTTATGTTTGAAAATTTTGTGACTTCCGGCAATTTTGAAAATATAGATAGTCCTTCCGGCATCACGGAGATCCCAATTGAAGCAGAATATTCTTATCACCTAAAATACTTGGTAGTTACGTAAGTAATGTAATATTATAATAATCAGGTAATCTTACATTCCATATTCATTTGTCGTTCAATGATATCATATCATATCATATCATATCATATCATATCATATCATATCATATCATATCATATCATATCATATCATATCATATCATATCATATCATATCATATCATATCATATCATATCATATCATATCATATCATATCATATCATATCATATCATATCATATCATATCATATCATATCATATCATATCATATCATATCATATCATATCATATCATATCATATCATATCATATCATATCATATCATATCATATCATATCATATCATATCATATCATATCATATCATATCATATCATATCATATCATATCATATCATATCATATCATATCATATCATATCATATCATATCATATCATATCATATCATATCATATCATATCATATCATATCATATCATATCATATCATATCATATCATATCATATCATATCATATCATATCATATCATATCATATCATATCATATCATATCATATCATATCATATCATATCATATCATATCATATCATATCATATCATATCATATCATATCATATCATATCATATCATATCATATCATATCATATCATATCATATCATATCATATCATATCATATCATATCATATCATATCATATCATATCATATCATATCATATCATATCATATCATATCATATCATATCATATCATATCATATCATATCATATCATATCATATCATATCATATCATATCATATCATATCATACGAGATATCATATCATATCATATCATATCATATCATATCATATCATATCATATCATATCATATCATATCATATCATATCATATCATATCATATCATATCATATCATATCATATCATGTTTTCGTTATTATCTAACCTCAAAATTTATTATTTTTTACATTTTATTCATATCCTCATAAGCCTAAAACTGCTATTAAGCTTTAAAATTTTTAAATTAATTGTTTTAAGCAAATTATTTTCCGTGTTTTTAGAAAAGTTATATTTTATATAATAAAATAAACGTAACATAATACCATATATAAGATATTTAAAAAATAAAGCGACTTATGAATATTTGTATCATGGAGCTCTTCATGTCTAAAGATTTTTTCACAGGGCCCTGAAAAATATAGATTGATTAGACGTATGAGCCCAGTATTCTCCATACAATTTCTTGAACCTTGCAATCAAAATAATATATATCTATTCGGTGACATATATCTAGGTAAATTGGCGCCGATTAAAAAAGAAGATTTTTTTGAAAAATTTGGACTGCTAAGAATGACCATGGTTTTCAGTAATTAGAATATAACTGTCAAGAATGACACAATTTCATGAAATTGATAGAAATTAGACAGCGCATATTGTAGATACGTGTTAATGATATTGAATATACATAATTTGAAAACATCTCATGCATTTACACATTAAAAAAATCGTTTTGTAGAAAAAAATACGACACCCGACGGGACTTGAACCTGTATCTGCTGGATTCGCGCCAGTATGCATTTCCAATTAAGCTACGGCCATCTTCTACGACGATATTAACTAGTAGATGTTACTTGAAATGGTTATTGAATTACGTTATAATGTTGGCTATCGGTTTTAGTATTATATTAAATTAAGGTAGGTATCAATTAGTTCCTTAATTATTAACTGACGTCGCCGATCATTCCATTATTAAGTTTTTATAACGTACTTAGACTTGCAAATAAATTATTTACTAGTTCTTTTATTCAACAAATAAGAGACAAGATTTCAGAATGTACAATTTTGAATTCAATATGTAGGTATACAATATTAATTGTTCAATAAAAGAAATAGTTGTTTATGATATTATTATAATTTACCAGTTTTTTTAAATATTTCATCCTATAAATATAATCTAATCATAGTAGATATATCATTTGTATATTTAGGTACTTACGTACCAAAAGTAAAATAATATGTACATAATGAATTTAAGTTTCGCAGCCGATATTATTAATTATCTATTTTGATCAATATTATAAAAAAATAGTGTAAAAAATGAATTCTGTGATTATGGATAATATATGTCCTATAATAACTCAACAAGTATTATAAGAGATAAGCTTTTTTGCAAAGGATTTCAACCGCGAAAGTCAAATAAGAAAGAAGTTAGTTAACACGGCGGGAATGGATTTCGAGAACGTTATCCGCACAAAATTTATGGAACACGTGGAAGGTTAGGTGTCAACCCGACGCAATTTATTATGCTCGCCTTACAACACTTGCATCGGCTTTGGATTCCATTTGTATAGTAAAAATCTTCTCGAGCGAAAATAATTTGGACGGTCTATTTTCTTATTCGTTTTTCCATCGTCCCTCGGTTAAAAAATGTAGTAAATAGATGACTTTATAAAAATCTCACATATAATATTCGAATTGCAAAAAATAGATACCTTTTTAAACAGATTTCGTATATTATTTAAATATTATATAAAATAACATTTTGAGTCTACCTTGTATCTTGTCTCCTATAAAATTTGTCACTGAAGCGAAGTAAATTATTTGTAGAGGCATACAAATGATTATTACGAATAACTTCTTAGGTACCTACGTAGAAAATATGGTTTATTTTAAAAAAATGACATTAACATAACAGATAATAAATAGAATTCCGATAGGCCATATGCAAATACAGTCAATTTCGAAACAGGGTTTTGAATGTGTGAGTGTCCTATGAAAATGAACCACGCATTATATACGTGCAATATTGTGTGTAATCAGAGCGTTTGAGCGGATCTTGGAGCAGGAGCACGGAGCAGTGGAGCAATGAGGTTTTTCCCGGAGCAGGAGCGGAGCCGGTGCACCTAAAATTTGGTGCTGGTAAAAAGTGCTCCGGATATTTTTGTCTTGAAATCCAATGAAAATATTTGTAAATATAAATAATAACACTGAAATTGTTTGAAATACGGCAGCACTGCCGAGTGATAAATAATCTCACTTTTTTTGACAGAAGAGGCAGATAATAAAAGGCGACTTGCTGACGGTAATTTTGTTTAATCGAATTAATAATCAAAGAGACGAGAATAATAAACCTTATTTCAAAACTACTTATTTTTAAATTTTATAACATTTCTATACATAATATGTTAAATCTTTTTACCCGTAGCGGAGCAGATCCTAGAGCGGAGCTGGAGCAAGTATAAGGTCCCGGAGCGGAGCTGGAGCGAAGCAACTCAAAAAAGGGTTCCCTCCAACCCACTTTGTGTAATACACCAATATTAAATGAGCATAAATGCATAAACCGAGAGCAGTCGACGTATGACGTATTCTTAACACGTGTAAATTTATCCCGCATACTCCTTTACTCGAGATTGGTTGCCTGACTCTCCTTACCCGTTAGGTATTTCAGTTACCATTATTTCTGAGTTCCCTGATGACATTATTTACATAATGTGGAATATCATTAGCGCGATCTGATATAGTCTGTATGGTCGCCAAAGTGATCAAATGGTAATAGGTCAAACATGTCACTCGGCGAGTGACGGATGGATAAATATAGTCAAACTGTAGTACAAAATGTGTAATAAACGACCATAAGGCTGTTCATGCGCTAGATAGAAGAAATCATCATGATGTTTGGCAGATTACGTCTCAATGAAGAACTAGAGACCGAGGAAAAAGAAAGAAGCGGTAGGAAGGCATTTATTCAGCAGTGGATCGATTCCATTTAATCTTGAAGTAATTTTTTGGCTTTCGATCCATGAAGTTTTCCAAGTATTTCATATCATTATCGTCAGCAGCGGTCGATCCAATGCTGGATGAAGATCTCCCTTAGGTCCTCCTACTCTTCTCGGTTCCTAGTTATTTACGGTGACGTAAATCCACCGAACTTTAGGAGTTCATCTATACAGCGGGGGTTAGGGCGTCCCCTTAAGAGTCCATGCTTCGCATGCATCCGTGAGCGTTGTAGCACACAGTGGTTAAATAAATAATTCATATATATATGTATATACGCAGTAAATTCCACCCGGAATAAGTTAAAAATCTTTCAATTTATCGAACTAGTATTATACCTATAGAGAAGATTTTACAAATAAAACGTAGTTTATACGTCTTATATACCATCCAAATTAATTAGTATCGTACATACAATGACATTAGGGGAATTAAAGTAGATAAAAAATAAAAGATAATACAATCCCAATAAAATAATATAACTGATTTATATTTAGTAGGTATGTACATTATTTTTGCTATTATTACCCTTTGAAATGATTTGGTATTATTTATTTATAATGACCTCTGTATCATTATAATTATTATTTTATTTGTGTTATTATGGCATATTAAGATATGAACATACTGAGAAACGTAATTGATAATCACATGTACATTGATTACAACATAAAAAAACAGTTGACCTTGTAGACATTACTATATCATTGAGCAATAATATTGTTAAGAGCAATGCGGAGAAGACAAATATATACGTGAAGTTAGTAAGTTAAATTAAAAAATCTAATAATTTTTTTTGCTATCGGCTTACTTCTGGTTGAGTTGGAATCAGAGCGTTGGAGCAAACCCTTTTTTGAGTTGCTCCGCTTCGAGACCTAATACTTGCTCCGGCTCCGCTCCAGGGTCTGCTCCGCTCCAGATAAAAAGTTTTAATAAGTATTATATCAATACAAATGTTTAAAAAAAAATTAAAAATAAGTAATTTTAAAATAATCGTCATTTTCATTATTAATTCTATTAAACAAAACTTCCGATAGCAAATCGTCTCTCATTACTTGCCTCTTCTGTCAAAAAATTTAGGTTATTTATCACTTGGCAGTGTTGCCGTATTTTAAATAATTCCTGTGTTGCAAAGTATCAAAATATACTATTATCATTGGATTTTAGGACGAAAGTTTAATAATAAAAAAAACATCCGGAGCAGTGGAGCACTACAAATGTTCGGTGCTCCGGCTCCGCTCCTGATCCGAGCAAAATCCCATTGATCCAGTGCCCCGTGCTTCTGCTCTGAGCTCCGCTCCAACGCTCTGGTTGGAATCACATCTTGGAGGATATTAAAAAATCGGTCTTCCTGGATACAATGATTATGTAAGCCGGATCGCACATCTAAACTCGTCTCAACTGCTCACTTCAATTATGTCGATGTGATTTTGATAATATTCACAAAATACATGGAACTTCATATACCTCCGCACACACCTCGAATGCGAGATTTTAGTTTGAAAAACAAACTGCTGGTGTCGCAAGCAACAAATTTCACTCGACATGTGGCACAGGTATAATAACAAAATGTCGCATCGGCATATGTGACGAATTTAATTTTTTATTCGTTTCAGCCAGACGCGTGACGTTACTGTCTCGGAATGTGCTCGCTTATGCGCACTAATAACAGTTACAACATTGCGCCCGATTTTGATTTATGGTCATATCTCAGTCGAGAAGATTTTCAATGTGCGACCGGGCTAAAGTCACCCGGAGATTCATGGCGCAATAAATATAGGCCTCCACGGCGTGGATCTTATATTAACCGATATTTTTACGAATAATAGTTGTTAACCATTCACTAAAACAGATAATATTTCAGTCAGCTTAAGGTCAGCACTTACCTAGATGTGTCACTGTATAATCTTAACTTCCCTATTCTGCAATGTATACGACGTACCCTTTGATCTTAATGTATGTCGGTCAGGGAGGGGTTCCGCGAGATTTTATAAAATATCTTAAGAGTTCCACCATACAAAAAATGGTCGGGAATCTATGACATTCTATGGGAATCATTCTAATAAAATTTGTTTGAAGGATTTTGGGGAAAGATGTGTCAATTTACAATGCAACAGATTATCCATATCAGATGTGTAAAATATTGTACATAATTCAAAAAAAAAATACGTTAAGTAGAAGTAATTTATTCTTCTTCTTCTTCTTCTTTCACCCTGTCACGTTCCAACATTGGGGCATAGAGCAAGCACAAGTTGGCGCCACTTCCCTTGGTCCATCGCCAACTCCTGCGCCTCCCGCCATGTCAGACCTGCAGCACGTAGGTCGCTTTTGTAGCATCGCTGCAGGGTGAGGGAGGGCCGGCCACGGCGACGAAACCCTTGAGGCTGTGCCACAAGGGTACGAAGTGCCACACTCTTTGGTGGCATCCGGAATACATGTCCCAGCCCCGTAAATCGTCTCTTCGTGATAACTTCAATCACCGAAAGCTGTTGTGTCTGCTCACGAACTCGGGTGTTTGTAACGCGGTCGTACCAATGTACCCTTAAGATTCGGCGGAGACATCGATTCTCAAAGCTCAAAAGCCGAGACTCTTGAAGCTTAGTAAGATGCCATGTTTCACAGCCATACAGGAGCACAGGTAGCACGCACGCGTTAAATAAACGACATTTGGTCCTTACAGAATACAGCCTTGACCTCCACGCGACTCCAAGTTGGTTGAACGCAGAGCCCGCCACACCCATGCGGATTCCAAACTCACTAGAAATACCACCATCATCGGCAACCGTGGCACCCAAGTATCTGAATCTGGACACCAGCTCGACGGGCAGACCAGAAACCCGCAGAAGTAATTTATTAATAGGTATCTAATCTTAAAATTTATATTATTTAATTTAATGAATTAAAAAAAGGTAGTTGTGTCTAACATCATACAAGTGCACTGCACAGCTTGCATTGCTATGAAACATCGTTCAACATCGTAAATCATATTTTTTATTTATAGGTTTTTAATATTATCGCTCACTTATTGTAATGCAAACCATAAACCGATGTGCTCATATTGCCAATAGGCGATAATACAGGCACCATGCACCGTATACGTCATTCTCACTGAAATCATTTGCGCCCCGGCAATATATTTAGTTTACTTAAAATGAACCCAAAGCTTAGTATGAACCAAAGCCATTATAAAATAACTTAAACCATGCTTATCGTTTTTGCCATGCGTTAGTTCCAGAATATCGTGCGCCGACCGGGTAAAATGATATCATATTGGTCTGAGTAGAGAGCAATTACAGATTTGAATTATGGTTTGTTATTGTAGACGCTGCAGCTTTTTGTTGACGGTCAAATTATGTTTAGTATCATATTTAGCAATCTCGTATGTAAAATGTCTGTAAAACTAAAAACAATAGAATTCATTATTTTATAAATTTAAAATCGGTAAGAAATGCAATGTCGGTAAGATATTTTGAGTTAGGTACCTACTCCAATTTAAATCAGTGAAGATAAAAATAATTTTGCTACCTACCGCATTTCTGGAAAATTAATATTTCATTATCCTGCGAAATGATGTCGGTTATTTATAATATAGTAAATTATTAATTCATAAATTCTAGTGATAAGCTAATAATTCTTAATATCTACTATTTCACAAAGTGCAGTTTTATAATAATCATTATTCATACAGTGGACAAATTGTTAAAGATACCTAATGTACTTATATAGAATAAGATGGCTTCCGTTAAAAGTATAAAAATATAAAATAAACATGTAATTTCCCAAATTTCAATAACGGTTTGTCAAATCAAAAACAACGCCGAATAGATTTCATTTTTCAATAAGGTAAGTTTCCAGCGCACCCTCAAAAATTACAATCTAAAAAATCACCGGCCGCCACTGGTTGTGGGACAGGATGTATCTAGGTATTGAATGATAATATTGATGGTAAGTATAATATTTTATGATACGAGTAGTATAATATTTAAACAATTTTTTTTTATCACAGTGTCATTATTCGTTAGTCTTTCAGAGACAAAGCATCCGTTTTAGTTACTCTAAAGAAACACATCTTATTCAAAATGAAGTTTTTGTTTTTGTGCTTATTTTTTGTAATGTGTTTCTTAGAAATAAATGCATTAAACAGACAACGTCGTCAATGGGGTAGTAAGTGATTTGACTATCTATTATAAATCTATTTATAATATTAAGAGACTAAAAAACATAGTCTTGCTTATTTGGTCTGTTGAATTAATGAAATAATTGTTGATTCGCTTATGAGTTTACAAACAGGTGTTTGCCGTTCTGTTTTAAATACATCGGCAATATAAAATAAAATTACTTGATCAATTTGTACAGTATGTAACAGTATATTGATATGTATACAACATATATGATGACCGGGATGCAAATGACGCAACCGATTTGCAATACAATTTAAAAGGGGCCTCCAAAGAGTTTAAACTAGTGACCAAGTTATTTAATTATATTGAAATTTAAAAAAAAGAATTTTTCACAAACTATGTTTAAAATATTATCCAAAGTATAACGAAATTTCTGCATTTATTATTTTAAAGTTTAAAAATAAATAGATTATTATTTATTATTGTAGAAGGGCTTTAAATCAGTCTCCGTGTTGAGCTTTTGCGTAACTAAGTGCGCCATTGCCGGTTGCCTCTGGTATCTGAAGATATAGGTCGCAAATTTGATCCGAAACTGGGCAAGAAAAAGCCATTTTTTTTCAATGTGTATTAGATCGAATGCAAAGTCTCAATAGAGTATGTGAATGACTAACAACTATTCCTTCTAAGACAATTTTGTAAATAGTACTCAGTAAAGGCCTCAATATAATCCACTTAAGAGCAAACATATTTTCAACAAAAATATTTTTCAGATTTTTATGGAGTAAATAAAATAACTAAATTAAATCATGTACGTTTCAGGGATCCCAGACTGTCCAGAAGGACAGCACGTCTATTCCAGTCCATGCAGTTATACTGTGCCTACTTTGAGTGAGCATACTTGCGAATCCCCAGTGGCACGTGAAATACATCCCATTTGTGATTTAATCGACTGCCGTTGTGATTCTCCAACAGTTAAAGACAAGTCCACTGGAAAATGTGTGGCTGTCATAGATTGTCCAAAAAAAGAATAAAATAAATAAAATTGAATCACTCTTTTACATATATATATATATTTGTGTAGTAAACCATCCAATATTCAAAAAATAAATAAATAAAAAATAATGTTATAACTATAACCATCCATCACGAATTAACACTAAAGAATAATAACAATACTGGCACTCAGTAACAAATAGTTACTGAAACAATCAGTAATTGTTATGTCGGTTTATAAGGATATTTTTAATGTGTTAAATTTGTTATGTACATATGTGTATTATAATGGTAAAAATATTTTACATTACACTCCATAAAATAAAATAAACATTTAGAGCAGAACCATGCTTAGAACTGTAAGCAAACATTATATAACTTTTTAAAATTTCTACTAAAACGTTATCAAAAGAATATTATATTTTTTTCTTTCCCAAACTAAGTAGCCGATTTTTACATCGTAAGTTTGACGTTTATATTTTGGTTATGCGTTCACTAACTGATTGAAGGCATTTTGTAACTAAACTTAATTTTTAACAGAATAGATTGATTTTTTAGCTGCACTCATTATAATTAAAACTCAAGCCAAATATGACATTATGTTAATGTTTAATAGTAATACCTACTAAAATAAATATCCGTAACGATAAACAATGTGTCCGTGACCTTATGACAATTATTAAATAAAATTTCACTTGTATTTTTGTCGTTTTCACAAACGTCTCTATTCTATATTATCTTATATAAGAAGAAAAATATACATAATATTCAATTACCCAAATCCATGGTTTTAATTTATGTGAAAACAAAATTCCCTCACATTTACCCTCCTATCAGTATCTACATACTAAGAAGTACCTACATGTATAATATTACTACTAGCTATTCTTAAAATATAGTACTTATATTATTTGACTTGAGGACTTAAAAAAACCAATGAAGTTGTGGTACAGGTTATAAGTATTATGAATATAATATGTTTTTTTAAAATAAGATATGTAAAGATTTAAAAACATAATATGATTATTTAAAAATCACAGTAGCGAAAAAAGCTCGTGTGGTTTTGGATTGTTTTTTTTTAGGATCATTAATAACCATGTCCTTGCTTTTTCGTACAAGGTGGGTGATAGTAATTTTAAACAATCACAAACACACAGGTTTTGAGACAAACACATAAATATTGTGTGTCCTGACCGGGAATCGAACCCAGCAACTCTCGGGTGGAAGGCAAGCGCCTTACGCACTGCACCACGAGAGCCGCTAGCTTTGGATTGGTTGCCTCAGTCCACGTAGGTGCAGAATCCCTGCAAGCACTAGCGAAGATGTTCTGTCTGTATGTCAGATTCCTGAAACACGGACGTCACAATATAAATTATGCATTAGTTTTAAAATCAAATTATGCGGCTTCCTATTGAGAAAAATAATAAATGTTTCCAGCTGCCATGGACAACATATTTTATATTTAAAATTTTTTAAACCTATCTATTTTACTTTGTTGTTACATGTTTTAATAACTAAATAAATATCATAAACATAATATAAATCCAATACTCTAATATACATGATAGCAACATTGACCAGATTTCTTTAGTAAATTACCTTACATAAACAGGAATATTTTGTCACTAGTAAAAAATTGTATTTTGAACAGAGGGCAGTCGTAATGATGGTAATTTTTGTTGTTAATTTATTGGTAGTTTTTAATGTTTTGTTTGTAAACACTTAAACCTACGCATTTTTGTTCAATTAATATGGCTCCGATACTGAGATGAAATAATTAGGTATAGCAAAATGAGAAAGCCATGGTCATGCATAACATTGTAAGTATACCTGTTTCACGGGTACATAATATCCATGACTATGGCTTAATAATAAGAATATGTTGGTAAATAAAAGTGAAATATTCAGATATTTAAAAATCTATAATAAGGTATTTAAATTAGGGTAATTTAAAAACAATAACCTGCAAAATGACGGCGTTACCCACTAAAAACGTTCAAGGAAAAAAAAAATGAAAAAAAAAAACAAAAACTTCATTTGGAATAATTATCTTTTGTTTAAAGCAATTTTAAAACGATTTTAAAACGATTATTTAATTTTCGCGGACTATACTAATAACAAAAATTTTAAAACAATATAATATCACCCAATGTTAAACGTTGTCATGCAAGATTATTTAAAAAAAAATGTTTCATTGTTTACAAAAATGTAATCTATGGAAATTGGTAGCTTTAAATATCTGTAATTAATTATTCAATAAAAAATAGTGTGCGAACAACCGTAAAGAAGTATTAAAAAAAAATCAAATTTGGAACATTAATTATTACGTTATCTATGGAAGAAAACCAGCAAAGGTATTTAATGTGCATTGTGAAGTGTACAAATTTTCTAGTTTTAAAACTGAAAAAAATCAGCTTTATCTGTCAATAAATGATTGGAAGGTCTTCAGTGACGTAGACGTCATTTTGTTAGACGTGAACAGTAATAATATGGCGAAACGTATAAATTATGTAAGAAAATGTCGATTATAAACATCACGTATCTGTAAAATCATCGAATAGTTCTTAAACGTGTCTAAATCAATCAATCAAATCGAAATGAAATCATTTAAAAATGAACAAAATGTTCCATTACATTATTATCACACTGACGATAATTATCGTTAGGTCGTTAATTTTTAAATGGCTGTATTTACCTAAAAATATTTGAATTAATATCGCATATGTAGTGATAACCTCTTTCGCACTTATGACACAATAATATTATTCATTATTATCATGAATACATAATTAAATTAGGTTCCTACGCCAAATTAAGATTAAAAAAAAAGTTTTCATCAAAATATTATTGCATACAATAGACTATTAATCGGAATTTCGTTTATCAACAAAAATGTAGGTATTCTGTATAATATTTCCATGAGTAAAAAATCCTTCTTGGCAATGGTCAACATCAAAGCTTTAAAAAATTCTGACCTATCATTCCGTGTAGCATTTTTAATCATTGGCTAAAATGTGTAAAAGTTGATTGAGAAGATCGATTCTTCTTCTTCTTATGCCATATTTGCCCTTAGTTGGAACATATGGACACCACGCGACGCCTCCAAGAATCCTTGTCGCTAGCTAGTTTTCTTCATTATTCCAGACCAATCCAGCATCTCATAACTCCGCAGTATACACTGTATGTATAGTATTTAGCGACCTTTCAGGACACCGGAATCAGGTTGGCTTGAACAACAGGCAAGCACAGGTTTTTGTTCTCTTCTGGCATCCGCAAAACGTGACCAAGCCAGGTCCAACATTGCCTCTTCACTCTTAGCGTAATGAGATGCTGCTTAGTGCGTTCTCTTATCTCCTCGTTACTCCTAAAGTCATACCATCGCACACCCGGTATACGTCTAAAACATCTGTTCTCGAAGCTCAGTACATGGTGGTTCTACGCCATCGTAAGTTGTCATGACTCGCTACCGTAAAGCAGCATCGTCAGAATGTCAGCGGAAGCAGAATTGATTACCTAATATAAATGGCGATCCAATGTATGGAAAATATTATACGTGTGATGTTAGCACTGTTGGCGTTAGCGACCATAGAAAATAAACACATATACTTCATGAGAAAAGTAATTATTGATCAGTATCACAGTCATAGTCCACACAAGGAGGAAGAGTTCGGTCTTAGGAGGGGTCTGGTGTGATGGGTCGACTAGATAAGTGAGATAAAAACAAAACATTTGCTCTAACAGTAAAAAGGTCGCCTGCAAAATTATTTTACTTAAAAAATATTGAAATTTAAAAAATATATGGTTATGCGATACAATTTTTGATTATTGTGTGTACTCGACAACTCCATAATTCAAGATGTTTTCAAAAATACAAAAATCGCTAAATAATTTTACCTCGAACACCATTTGAAAAATGCTTGTATAGTGTCACATTGCCTTTGACCTTAGCGATAGGTAGGAGGCCCTGCCAAAGATTCTAGCCTGGGAGCCCGTTTCAGGATGTGAGGGCTATGATCACAGTATCACCAAGTAAATAATATATAAAACTTTACGTTTGAAAATTTTGTGGCTTCCGGCAATTTCGAAAATAAAAATATTTTTTCCGGTATCACCGATCTCAATTAAAGCAGAATATTCTTATCACCATCAATATGTGGTAGGTAGTTAGTTTTATTAGGTAACGCAATATTATAATAATTAGGCAAGTTTACATTCATTATTCATTTGTCGTTCAATGATATTGCACCGTTTTGAAATTTCTCTCAAAATGAAGTTATTGTTTTTTTTTCTGTTTTTCGTAGTCTGTTTCTTTGAAATAAATGCTTTCAACAGGGAACGTCGTCAACTCGGCAGTACGTATTTTTAACTAAATATAGTACGAGTATCATTATACTGATTTAAAAATAATTATAAATTATTTTATTATTCTAAAAATTGTAATATTAAATTATCACAGTCGTTTTGAACTACTCAACGTGATATTTTGTTTTACTCTTTATTTTAGTAAAGCATAGGTTCACTTTAATTTGAAACGTTTCATATAAAAAAATAATATAATAAATTTATGTATTGTCCTTTAAGTTGTATTTTTTTTGTTTTTATTATTCTCTAACTTCAATATTTTATTATTATTTACATTTTATTCACATCCTTATACGCATAAAACTGCTATTTAGATTTTAAAATTATAAATTTATTATTTTAAGTAAATTATGTGTTTTTAGAAAAGTTACATGACTTCATACATTTTAAATAATAAAAGTAAACGTAACATAAAACCATATATAAGATATTTAAAAAATAAAGTGTCTGTCTCATATGAGCTCTTCGTCTCTTGAGATTTTTTCACAGCGCCCTGAAAAAATACCGATTAGTTGGATATATTAGCCCAGTATTCTCCATACAGTTTTTTGAACCTTATAATCAATAAACCTATATCTATTTAGTGACATATCTAAGTAAATTGGTGCCGTTAAATATACTCAAAATACCGCCCTATATTATTTTTAGTCTCAAATTTAGACATTACCTACATATTTTTTTTGCTATTTTAATTGGATACATAGGTACATGAAACCTCTTTTAAAATTCGTATACATAGATTATTTGCTCATGAATATAAAAGTATATCAAATATACAGATTCTATTATCAAAAGATATTTTATTGGACTTCCTTCCACATAGCCACATGGGACGTTATCTGTCCTCATTGCTTTCAAGTCTTAAATACGTGTGAAGTCCACATTATTTTGCTACTATTTATTAAGTATTTCCGAAACTAATTGCTTATAATTACAAGATAAAAAGAACTTTTTATATATAATATTTTAAATTCTGTTGAACCATATAAACTTGACTTGACTAACTTGATCGATAAAAAAATGTCATATTGATTTCCATAGTAACGCACCTACATATTATTAATAATTTAGTTTCTTGGAGTCCAGAGCTCTAGCAATCAATAATTGTGTCAAAATAACTCTTTATATAAAACAGAATTAATTGAAAATGAATTCAATTCTACTTAAAAATGGCTAAAAGAGTCTGATATATTCTCAAAGTTTCAAATGTGTAGCTAGTCGGGAAGTTAGTTAACAATCGATTGCAATATTTTTACCGGACAAAGAACCACCGGACAAATAAGAATACGAGCTGATAAAAACGATGTAAAATGAGATAAGTGATGTTCAAAAACAAAATATTAAGTATATGGTTAGAAGAAGCATTGTAAGTCATAACTTGTGCAACAATAAGATTTACCATTGTGATCACTGATCAGAATGACTGGAAGGTATGTAGTAATTTTTATGGTAATGTGAAATAGATAAATGAAAATCTATGATTGATAAAATATGTATGCATCGCTACCTATTACAGAAATATACGATTATGTCTATAATAATGAAATGACGAAGTGTTACTAAAAAGCAGCCGTTTATATATTTCATTTCATTTCAAAAACTTTAAACATCTTTTTATACTTATATTAAAAATAAAAAATTTATTCTTTTATACATAATAAATGTAGGAGTGTTATCAATTTTTAAATCTGTTTACTTGTACCATTTATTGGTTTTTCGCTGTTTATCAACAGTTTACACAATACATGGATTCAGTGGTTATTACATACCCATTGCAATGCTTTTCCAACGTTTTTATTTGACGAAACTTATTTTTGTAACATCTCGGAACAGAGGAAAACAAAATAAACGTGTAAAACTATTTGAAAACAAAATTATGATAAACATAATATAGCAGTACCGACGTTTATAACTGACAACTGAGTTCTTCAAATTTTATTCCATTCTCAAATATAACTCTTATGTAATATGTACTTTTTAATAATAACTATGAATAGTATAATCAAGAATATTTAAAGTGGTACTTCTTTGTAATATTGTGTTCAGAAAAAATATGACTGATATAACCATATACGGTAATTAATACCTGATGTCCAATACGCATCTTTAATGCCAGTTAAATTATAAGCTTTTGTTTTTGATTCTGATTTTAAACTAGAATCTAAAATAATCATTAACTGTACTGTAGTCATGTATTATCGAACTAATATATACATGGATTTTTCTGTTTCAGGGATTCCAACATGTGCAGAAGGAACGCACATCTATGCCACTTCATGTATCGAACAAACGATGAGTGAGCCGACTTGCAATGATCCCGTGGCAAGCGAGATGGGTCAGATTTGTGACTGGATTGCGTGTTATTGTGATTCTCCCACTGTTAGAAACTCATCCAATGGAAAATGCGTGGGTCTTGAGGATTGTCCAAAAAAATATTGAAAAATTAAATAAACCATTACTACATTGATTGAGATATTTTATTTCACATATTACATTAAATCTGTCCAATAGTCGCGAAAGGATCTGAGAACTGTACGAATGCAAGAATAATTGTATTATGGCGAAGACTTCACTGAGGCTTTTTTAAAGAGGCACCTAGCGGAAAAATCGAAGCTTGCAATTTAAGACATTTTTTTGATAATTTACAATTTCAACTGTATTAATGAATAAATATGTATCTGAAAACATTAAAAAGAAAAATATTTTTTATTTTAAGTCGAAGATAAACTTACAATTGTAAAAACTGTAATAAAATGTGAATTTTTTGAATCGGACCGCACACTATTATTACATATATTTTATGGTCATATTTATTATTAAAATTTTATTTAGTAAGTTTTTGTATTTTTTCGTACTTTTCGTATTTTATTTTTTGGAAATACAGTTTTACAAAAGAACATCGTCATCGCAGCAGTAAGTATTTTTAAATAATTATTTTAATTTTAAATTCTTATTATTTATGATTTCACTTTTGTAAAAATTCGAAGTAACTGTAATTTAAATCTACTTCCTACTGCCTTCACGGAATATTTTATTCTTAAAAAAAGCGTCATGGTTTTGTGAGCTTACACTTTGTACAACCCCCCTATCTCCTTCATCATAATATATAGCATAATAGTAAATAAAATACTATTATAGACCACATCTTAAGGTGTGATTTAATATCAGTGGCGAAGGGTGGAAATAGGGTGTGGATAAATTCGAAAGAAAATGCACACTAAGCTTTGTCAGTCGTACGGTTTTCTTTGAAACAAGAATACAACTTGCAGATGGTAGTGGTTAGTTTTTGAACCACAATTGTACTCTCTCTAACCAAACCATAATAGATAAAAAAATAATATTTTTAATTGTAAAATTTATGAAATCATGTATAATTTAATGGCCTTATTTTAGCTATTTCGTAGATGTTAGATTAGATTAAGCCCTTTCGTGCTAAAGACGCGCTAAGTGCGTAACGATTAGGTGACCATTAAATATAATTAGCATGCTATTTAAATGTGGTAATTAATTAGTAATTATCTAGTCAGCAGTCAATTTAATGTTTATTTTATCTAATATAATTTATTTTGATTTGGTTTAGGCAGGGTTTATAACATTCGAAATACTAACCAATACCAACACCATCTGCAATTACAGACGAGAGGGGTTTAGATATGCGTGTTGGCTAACTTACGCTGTGTACCGTTGCGAATGACTCAAAAAATCTGAAATTAAAATATAACTTTGTCATTACATAATATTTTATTCATACAATAAACATAATTAGTATGTCTACGTTTCAGCCATTCCAAGTTGTCCAGTAGGAACGCACCTTTATCACTCCATGCAGCATGCCAGTGCGCAGTGAAGCAACCTGCAAAGAACCAAAGCAACGCAACCTGGGTCTTCTTTGTGACTATATGGCCTGCTATTGTGATTCTCCTAAAGTTAGAGACCGGTCTACTGGAAACTGCGTGGCTCTTGAGAATTGTCCAAAGAATATACGAAAATAATATGAAATAAACCGTACCTAAATTTTTCACTTGTTTTATTTAAAATAATTGAGATACTGATAATGAAAGGAGTCCAAGTGACTTTCTTGAGCATTCACATCATAGCAAATTTGTGTGAACTTCTGTGTAAATAATAATTATTATTATTTTCATAGCAACGTATCTAATATGAATGTTTTGACATGGCTTGTCCTTATTTTAACACTATAAAATGTTTAATTGCGCGTCTTAATCGTTGGACTATAACGCCGTGGGTCCCAGGTTTAAATCCTGGGTCTGGCAAGTACACATATTGTTTTTAAATTTGTGTCTATCAGGGTATGGACCTTATGTGTTGAGCAAGTGGCTGACATCCATTTCTCGTAAAAAACAAAATCTGTTAATACAAACCTCTACTCTGTGGAGGTCTATATGATCCGATTAGGATCGGACATGGTCGAAAGAAGAATGTCAAGTTTTGTTCTAAAAGCGAACGTCCATTCCGTCGACAAAAACAAACAGACATATAAACAGTGGCGGGTTTATGTACGTGGAGGCTTGAGGTACTGAATGATTCTGTGACTCTAAGATGAAAATGAAATAAAAACATTAAATTTCAACTACCAACGTATGTACATGTACAATGTACCTACCTCTTACCGAGAATAACAGCCTGTAACTAAAAATAATATTATTGTAGATGACAATGATGGCACAGTACGAGATTAGTTATCTTATAGGCCTCTTTGATGTTGCAAGGATCTTATTATGCTTTGTGTAATCTGTGTAAAATACGCCTGTTTAAGTATATGATCGGTTTGAGGTTTTTTGAGCTCTCCTTATAAATTTTCTGAAGAATCGAATCCCTCACTGCGTCATAGAAAATCACCGTCGAGTCTAAGAAGAATTGTGATATTGAGAGTAAGGCAAACCGACTAAATTATATTTGGTTAGGTAATTAAAAATAGGGTTAGGTGTTTTTTAATGCGTTTAGCTCAAAAAATACAATTAGCGCTTGGGTCAAATTTATTCAGCCCAAGTCACCAAAAATAGTCAGTGATAACAATATTATCAAATGGATTGAAATAGGTATGTTTAATTACATAATTTTTATATTTATCACTTGACATTTTTATATTATGATGACCTCTAAGTTATGGTTCACGTAATAATATTTATTATAATTATTTTAAAATGAAAAATACATATTTACACTAAAATGAGGTAATATATATTATCATGTTTTAAAACGAGTGAATTATAAAACAATAAAAATATATTGTTTATATATTATGAGAGAGGTTTTGAAATAGATAAATATTATAGCATTTATAATTATAACACATGATATGTAATATCAATTTAATTAGACATTAATGGTTTATTTTTAAATTATTTTTTTAATAATATTTGGAAATATTATAAAAAATTGTTTTTGTAAATTTTTCAGTACCTAATCTTTATTCAATGGCATAACATTTTAAAATTACTCTCTCAATAAAATATTCGAAATGAAATTATGGTATATTTTATTATGTTTAGTATTTTGTTTCTTTGAAATAAATGCGTTTAACAGGGAACGTCGACAATTTCAAAGTAAGTTGTTCTGTGTAATCTAAAAATATTATGACAAATTATAAAGGTTTCTCATTCGAAAAATTATTAGGTAAGTATACAATTAAAATTCTATTGACCGGCATGCGTTAGGAAACAATCTTTTTATATCCCGGGACCAAATTTATGATTCAGTGATTTATAAAAATAATTTGTATTTTAAAATAAGTACTTATAGTACATAGATTTATATAATACAAATAAGACACATTTTTTCTTATGATTGAGAAGAAGAAAAGTTGCCAATCTCGATAATCCACAATATTGCATTGATTCAATACTCTTTTGGAAAAAAAATATTTATTGAATTTTATAAAAATACGTAAGTATATAAAAATAAAATTAAACTAAAGAGTTGGAGCGGACCCTTTTTTGAATTGCTAGACTTCGGGACCTAATACATGCTCCAGCTCCGCTCCAGAGTCTTCTCCGCTCTGGGTAAAAGGCTTTATTATGTGTATACAAATGTTAAAAAATAAAAAATAAGTAGTTTTGAAATAATATTTATTATTCGTCCTTTCCATTACTAATTCTATTAAACAAAATTTCTGATAGCAAATCGTCTTTATTTAAAATAATTCCAGTGTTGCAAAGTGTCAAATATAACATTTTTATTTGATTTTTTATTTATATATTTCATATCATTGGATGAAAATTAATTAATAAAAATACATCCGGAGCAGTGGAACACTACAAATTTTCGGTGCTTCGTCTCCGCTCTTGCTCTAGGTAAAACCACATAGCTGCTCTGCTCCGTGGTCCTGCTCCGAGCTCCGCTCTAATGCTCAGATTTAAACCACAGTTTCTATAGATTAAAAAACAAACAGAAATTAAAATTCTCTTTTGTAAATAATATATATATCTTTGTTACACGAAAATAAGATATTTTTCATAAAAAAACGTACGAAAACCAGTTTTTTGATTTTTTCAATACGATGAATTCGGAATCAAGAAATGGAGTGGAGTCCCGGGACTAAAACCGTGTGAGTTGATGTTGCAACGGGTAAATGTCAGCCAGCGTTAGTTGTTCGGCAATGTTATTTTGAAATGATACCAATAATTTCTTATGCATAGTTTGAATAATTTTATATTATTGGTACAATGATATATCGTATACATTTCAGTGCTCTCAAAATGTCCAGAAGGAATGTATCTCTACTCTAGTCCATGCACCCGTGTTCTGCCAACTTGGAGTGAGCCAACTTGCGACGAACCAAAAAAATACGATCTGGGAAATATTTGCGACTGGATTGCTTGCTACTGTAACCGTCCTAATGTTAGAGACATATCTACTGATAATTGTGTTGCCCTTGAAAATTGTCCAAAACGAAATACAACACTTTAAAATGAAATAAACAATCATTCTTATCTTGATTTAGTTGTTTTATTTTTATGTAGATTTGATATTGAATTATTATCAAATTATTTACTCAAAAATGTCTTTGAAGAAGATACAATACGTATCGTGCAACCTAATTTAGTTATACTGTTTTCTACATTATTCGTTAATAATAAATAATACTGTTCTCTTTGATCAATCTATGATACCTGCGTATAAATTAGTAATACAGTATTTATTACGTTTATTGGGTGCCGGACGAAATCCCGAAGGCCGAAATCCCAAATGCTGAAATCGCGAATGGCCGAAATCCCGAATGCTGAAATCCCGAATGGCCGAAATCCCGAATGCTGAAATCGCGAATGGCCGAAATCCCGAATGCTGAAATCCCGAATGGCCGAAATCCCAAATGGCCAAAATCCCGAAAGCCGGAATTGCGAAGGCCGAAATCCCATTTTTTGTAGAAAAAATGGGTTTTGTCTGTCTTGTACAATTTGCGCAATTCAAGATAAGTGTTGAGATTGCCCAACAATCAAGTGAAATTTTGATCACTATTTAGTTTATTTTACCAAATATAATAGCAAAATACGTAACGTTTTGACACGAACAAAAACGCCGACCTTCAGTTAGTGTTTATAGCAGAGTATGGTTTAACGACATAACTATACGAATCTAGCCTTGTAGTCAATTCTACTTCTCAATAGCCGTGCGACAACCTCACGACAAGGTACAAACAGAATATATAAGTCCCATGGTCCTAAACTATGGAAGAAGCAGGGAAGAAATGGTCGAAAAAGACCATGAACAGGTAACCAGTAACGTAATCGTTTAGTATTAGGAAGTAAAATGTATGTTGTTAACCTTTTCTTTGTAAATGTAATAAAATTTTACGTAAAAAATTTTCGCCTCCGAAAATCAAGAGTGCTCCAGTGTAATTGGAACGCTGTGACCACAGACCTCGAGATGACACGTCGCGTAGATTTGGGCGCGATCTAATTTGGAAATAATTTCCGAGAAATCTCCATTAAACTTAGAAAATAAGTTATGGGAGAGATTGTTTACGTAAAATTTAGCAAGTACATGCTTCAATAACTTTTATAGCAATAATGGAAGTGTATGAAAATTGAAAAAGAAAATTGAATATTTATAAATTTATATACTGTATAATTGTGAATAAGGAATTTTAATACTAATTTTATCAATACAAGATAGAAGCTAACTGCCGTTATAAAAATATTGTAAACGCGTATCTATATCTATAGACGCGTAATTATAATTATAGATTTTGTTAATACTGTAACTCGCTAACTATAATGAATATTGTAAAAGTAACAATTGGAAAAACTTAGGATTCTGGTATAGATGGGTTTCTACCCATAAACAATAATAAATCTTAATCGCGTCTTGGATAAATAAAAGAATCAAATACTGCGACTAAAAATACAAATTGACGCGTGACCTTGAACCTTAACTGAATTCTGTCCGACTAGAATTTACGGCCCAGCTGTGCTGGCTCGCAAGGTAAAAATAGATTCAAGGTTACGTTTAGATTACTATGGAAAAGCCACTATTAAAGACTAAATAAATTTGTAGTCGCTTGTAAATAACATCTTGTTAGGATTAAGCATTTATATATTTAAGTTGAAATGTTAAGTATAATATTATAGTATTTTCACGTAATAATGTTCGTCCGAAAGGTAAATATCGAATGAAACGTTTTCTGCGGCTCCAAATAGTTTTATTAAAACTTAGTAAAATTCTATTGGCCTAAAAAGGCCAAGAGTGGTGGAAAGGACTAGTACGTGGGTGTCAACCTTTCATTTTGACATTTTAAATTTAAAGACTGCCATTCCCTTATTTAGTACCCGAATACTTATTCCGATACCTCGTTGGAAAGCTAGAAACTTTCCCCTTCGTTCGAACACGAAAAATCATATAAAATCAACTATTTTGCTTACGTCATCGCAACGGCGTATTTAAGGGACTTGTTCTAGAGGGTGCTTGAAACACCCCTATTGAAACTTTATTTTATGAAAATAAGGTAGAGTAATTTTAACCCGATTTAATTAGAAGGTATCTCTATTAGAAAGTTGCCAGGAACGGGAGATATATGTAAATTTATCCCGTGAGAGAAAGATATACATCTGCTATCCCTTACGGACTGTTTCCTGTTAAACCTCTATCCGAAGGGTATAAAAGGCGACCACTTTTCCCGTAAAATCATTAGTTTCTACACTTCTCACCAGCGATCTCCTACTAAGCAGCAGTCCTTCCGCGGATACGAGATACGGTTCTCAGTAACATTCGTGAAATTTACCTACAATAAGTCCCCATCGACGGGCAAAAAGTAACGCGATGACACGAACAAAAACGCCGACCTTCAGTTAGTGTTTATGGCAGAGTATGGTTTAACGACATAACTATACAAATCTAGCCTTGTAGTCAATTCTACTTCTCAATAGCCGTGCGACAACCTCACGACAAGGTACAAACAGAATATATAAGTCCCATGGTCCTAAACTATGGAAGAAGCAGAGAAGAAATGGTCGAAAGAGACCTTGAACAGGTAACCAGTAACGTAATCGTTTAGTATTAGGAAGTAAAATGTATGTTGTTTACCTTTTCTTTGTAAATGTAATAAAATTTTACGTAAAAAATTTTCGCCTCCGAAAATCAAGAGTGCTCCAGTGTAATTGGAACGCTGTGACCACAGGCCTCGAAATGACACATCGCGTAGATTTGGGCGCGATCTAATTTGGAAATAATTTCCGGGAAATCTCCATTAAACTTAGAAAATAAGTTATGGGAGAGATTGTTTACGTAAAATTTAGCAAGTACATGCTTCAATAACTTTTATAGCAATAATGGAAGTGTATGAAAATTGGAAAAGAAAATTGAATATTTATAAATTTATATACTGTATAATTATGAATAAGGAATTTTAATACTAATTTTATCAATACAAGATAGAAACTAACTACCGTTATAAAAATACTGTAAACGCGTACCTATATCTATAGACGCGTAATTATAATTATAGATTTTGTTAATGCTATAACTCGCTGACTATAACGAATATTGTAAAAGTAACAATTGGAAAAACTTTAGATTCTGGTATAGATGGGTTTCTACCCATAAACAATAATAAATCTTAATCGCGTCTTGGATAAATAAAAGAATCAAATACTGCGACTAAAAATACAAATTGACGCGTGAACTTGAACCTTAACTGAATTCTGTCCGACTAGAATTTACGGCCCAGCTGTGCTGGCTCGCGAGGTAAAAATAGATTCAAGGTTACGTTTAGATTACTATGGAAAAGCCACTATTAAAGACTAAATAAATTTGTAGTCGCTTGTAAATAACATCTTGTTAGGATTAAGCATTTATATATTTAAGTTGAAATGTTAAGTATAATATTATAGTATTTTCACGTAATAATGTTCGTCCGAAAGGTAAATATCGAATGAAACGTTTTCTGCGGCTCCAAATAGTTTTATTAAAACTTAGTAAAATTCTATTGGCCTAAAAAGGCCAAGAGTGGTGGAAAGGACTAGTACGTGGGTGTCAACCTTTCGTTTTGACATTTTAAATTTAAAGACTGCCATTCCCTTATTTAGTACCCGAATACTTATTCCGATACCTCGATGGAAAGCTAGAAACTTTCCCCTACGTTTGAACACGAAAAATCATATAAAATCAACTACTTTGCTTACGTCATCGCCACCGCGTATTTAAGGGACTTGTTCTAGAGGGTGCTTGAAACACCCCTATTGAAACTTTATTTTGTGAAAATAAGGTAGAGTAATTTTAACCCGATTTAATTAGAAGATATCTCTATTAGAAAGTTGCCAGGAACGGGAGATATATGTAAATTTATCCCGTGAGAGAAAGATATACATCTGCTATCCCTTACGGACTGTTTCCTGTTAAACCTCTATCCGAAGGGTATAAAAGGCGACCACTTTTCCCGTAAAATCATTAGTTTCTACACTTCTCACCAGCGATCTCCTACTAAGCAGCAGTCCTTCCGCGGATACGAGATACGGTTCTCAGTAACATTCGTGAAATTTACCTACAATAAGTCCCCATCGACGGGCAAAAAGTAACGCGAATATCTCGTATCTGCCGGTCGTGACGTGTGCCGCAAAACGTAGCGCGAATAACACGTATCTGTCGGTAGTGACGTCGGCCGCTAAAACGTAGCTCGAATACCACGTATCTGTCGATAGTAACGCGCTCGCGGAGTAATTTCATTTTTCATTACTCATCATACGAGGTGACGTAATCGGGATAAATTACGTGATCGGATTTGTTTTATAAAAACAAATTAATAAACTCAGTTTGTAATAATAAATTTTACAAATCTTTTTTCGGAATTATAAAATAAATTTTTGAAACTTTATTAAGTAAACATAATCATAAAATAAATTTTAGTAAACAAATTCATAAACATAAAAACAAATTTTAGTAAATAAATTTGTAAACATTAAGCAAACCTTTTGTAAACAAGTCTGTAAACACAAATAAATATTTGTAAATACACTGTGAACATAAATAAACTTTATAAACAACAATAAAATAATTCTATTCTCTTATAAACCTAATACTGTGTGACCAAAGAATAATTTATATTTTCTTTCTTATGGGAAAATATTTCATGAATTAAAGATATCCAAAGAATATCTGCGTATATATTCTCTGAATTAGGTGTGACTTTTTTGGGAATTTGTGAAAGATTTCACAGAGATCCTATAGTGAACAAATAAATAGTTTACTGATACTTTAATGAGATTTAATTACGGGAACATTGACAGTTAACCTTATTGTGTGACCGTGAACTCTAGTACCTGAATAAATTCGGCACCACACCAGCTGAGAGTTTTATTCGGGAATTCAAAAGTTGTGATACTACAAAGGAGATCCACCTCTCCTAGTTCATCACTAGTCTCCTCAGTGACGGCCCGGTAGCATTATTGAGCTAGCCGTGAGCCGGGTCATGTCAGCGAATATCTCGTATCTGCCGGTCGTGACGTGTGCCGCAAAACGTAGCGCGAATAACACGTATCTGTCGGTAGTGACGTCGGCCGCTAAAACGTAGCTCGAATACCACGTATCTGTCGATAGTAACGCGCTCGCGGAGTAATTTCATTTTTCATTACTCATCATACGAGGTGACGTAATCGAGATAAATTACGTGATCGGATTTGTTTTATAAAAACAAATTAATAAACTCAGTTTGTAATAATAAATTTTACAAATCTTTTTTCGGAATTATAAAATAAATTTTTGAAACTTTATTAAGTAAACATAATCATAAAATAAATTCTAGTAAACAAATTCATAAACATAAAAACAAATTTTAGTAAATAAATTTGTAAACATTAAGCAAACCTTTTGTAAACAAGTCTGTAAACACAAATAAATATTTGTAAATGTACTGTGAACATAAATAAACTTTATAAACAACAATAAAATAATTTCTATTCTTTTTTATAAACCTAATACTGTGTGACCAAAGAATAATTTATATTTTCTTTCTTATGGGAAAATATTTCTCGAATTAAAAATATCCAAAGAATATCGGCGTATACATTCTCTGAATTAGGTGTGACTTTTTGGGAATTTGTGAAAGATTTCACAGAGATCCTATAGTGAACAAATAAATAGTTTACTGATACTTTAATGAGATTTAATTACGGGAACAATGACAGTTAACCTTATTGTGTGACCGTGAACTCTGGTACCTGGATAAATTCGGCACCACACCAGCTGAGAGTTTTATTCGGGAATTCAAAAGTTGTGATACTACAAAGGAGATCCACCTCTCCTAGTTCATCACTAGTCTCCTCAGTGACGGCCCGGTAGCATTATTGAGCTAGCCGTGAGCCGGGTCATGTCAGTTTCCTAGTATGTGAATAATTACGATTCAATTAGATAATATCTAGGGCTTAGTGTCAAACAACACTATCTACAAAAGTACAACTTTACAGGAGAGCCAAAAATAGTTATTTTAGATTCTTGTTACTCAAGAAGGGAAATGTTTATTTAAAACCTAATGTACATATTTTATAATTTATTGTGTATTGTACGTTTATCTTGCTTATGATGGTGTTAAAATTTATAGGGATAGTTTAAAAAAATATGAAAACAAAGGTAACTTATGCAGTTAGCGTTAAACTTTACTGAAGATTTAATAAGAAATTAGAAAAGATTGACATAACGTTGTTTGACTATCATGTAGCCGTAAATGTAAAATAACGTTATCTCAAAAAAACACTTTTTTGTAGATAACGTTATCTGACTTTAAGCACTCGATATTTTGAAGGGGTTTGACGATTAATCTCAAATTAGATCATTTTCTGATAATCTGTCTCAAATTTTCATATACCATAATAATGGTTCTTCAATGCCATCTAATGTAGGATATATCATATTAAAGGCTGACATGCATGCTATGAATTTGATTAGTTAAATGCTCACCCATGGGCAGGGCGAATATTCACGGATGACAGATAACAGTTATAAGTAAAGTCGGCACAATCAAAAATAATCTTCCATAACCTTAAGCTAAAACTACACGAATTCGACTACTTCATGAATGATTGGGAATACCATTTATAATTTATATAAACCACCAGATAATACAATTTATCGAGTAACTATCTGGCCTTGGATATTAAATATGTTGGTTGTCCATCTAATTTTGCATATTTCAATAAATATGTAAAATAAACAGCTATAAATACAGTGATACTCGTAATTTTTTGCTTAACATACAATTACCATTATATTATTATGAATATTTTTATTCCGGTTTTTTTAATCACGTGATGTTTTCATGTCACGACCTTTGTATGTTTGACTGACTATTACGTTTATTTTGTCATTTTGTGATAAATAACAATATCAAATATTAAAATTATGTACCTATTAACACCATGTCACAAAAAATGTTTTACTATCAGTTGAAACCATTATACCAATATCATAATCATGGATCAATATACTGATGAATCAGGATTAATTACTATGTCTCTCGAATGAGAGTGGTTCTAGAAATTTTACAATATTAATGAACTTCCACATAGAAACGTGGGTCGTATAAAACTATTAACAGATTTCAGATAATTTTGAATCAAATAGTTATATTTTTTTACCAACCGTATTTAACTAAAAATATTTAATTAAAAAAATATGGTAATATACCTACAGTTTAGTATAACAAAATAATTATTATGACTGAGTTCCACAGCATACTGCATAATACTTAGACAATCTCGTGCATTGCAGACTCTTATTTAAATACAATACATCTCTTAACAATATAATACAATACAAAGCTGTTTGCGCGATGCCTAGTTTTTTCCATGCAGCGCAGATAATAATATGATGTATCCATCATTCTCCGCATATTTTTAGATCGTTAATTAGGCTTATAAAAAAAATTCATTTCGGTTAAGATGATATAAATGTTAATTTGCATTGTCGTTTTACATTATTTCTAGCAATGGCAAATAATACTTCGCTGTCGAGTCTTTGTTACGGATATTTTTTTATCTACCTACTTAAGTGATAAAAAAATATCACTTTGTAAGCAGTCTTCATCCGTTTTTTTATTGAGCAATAACTATGATTACATTCCATTAGTACAGTATTATTAATATTGTTCAAAATATATTTGAATACTACTTAATGATTACCAATAACTTGATGTATTTAACCTCTAAATTTATTTTAAATTTGAATAATAATAGCTGAGTTTCACTACCGTAAACATTTTTGTACATGCTGTATTTATTACCTCTATTACAAAAACTGGTTTATTTTTAAACTGAGAAATCCAATATTTAAATGTTGATGTAATATTGTAATTTTAACACATCTAGTGTTTATTTTGATTCCATTTTCACATTTAGTTTATCCTTTAGAGGTATAACATCGTTTTAGAATTACTAAAGTAGAATATAAATATAAAAAATGAAGTTTCTGTGTTTTTTAATATTCTTAGTAGTATGTTTCTTTGGAGTTAATGCTTTTAACAGGGAACGTCGCCAATTTGGAAGTAAGTATAAAAAACATTTCAACTTATAATATTTAAATTGATATAATTCGGTTTTGTTTTGCTGATCATACCAATTATTATTATAAAAAGTTTACAGTACATGCTAGAATCCAGATATATTACTATATGATATGTATACAACTTTAAATTATATTCCTACCTATATACATATTATCAGTGGGTCCATTCCATAAGTGACATATATTGCATAAGTGGAGTTTAGGAAATGTGTGCTATTTAATATTTATGTACCTACTTATTTTATAGTAATGCTGTATAGATGGTTAAATTCCACTCTTGAATGTAAGAGAGTGAAGGTTATCATTTGCTCACCTTATAAGAACTTGGAAAAACCCATTTATATGTGGATGAACTGTCAATACTACATTGCACCAGTAGTAGTTAGAATATATTTTTGTGATAGGAATACGTAGTTATTGTATTAATAATATTAATACACAGAATAATTAGTACCTACTCAATTAAATACCTTGTTTAAAGTTGGTCAAGAATATAGAAAATGGCGGGCGTTTAGGCGTCGAATATAACTGACTTTGCAATCAACCTATGGTTTGATACTATTTTACCGATAAACAAAACTGGATATGATTTATGAATACCTATACATAATATGGTAAAAAAATATTTTGAGTACCAGAATCAAGAAAAATATTAAATTAAATAAAAACAGAGGTAACCGAGTATGAAACCAATAGCCTCATTTCATTGTGTTTTAATTTTTATTAGGTAGGCACCTACTTTTTTCCTGCTGTCTTTCCACTTAAAACTACGTTATTGATTATATTGATTTAAAAAAAGTGTTGTTATATTATAAATTACTATAAATTCCCGAGAAAAATAGCGTTTGAAATATTTTCATATTTACTTTTTTTTAAAAATATTAATATGCACTAGACTAGATATATATATTTTATTGTACCTATTACTTTATATTATTATATTACGAGACACTTCTCAAACTGTTTGAAAGCGCTGTGTTAGTTGGTCTATATGTCAAAATATGTATTATAACAATAATAAACTAATAGAGATATGCATATATTTCAGCGGTGCCAAAATGTGAAAATGGTACACACGTCTACGCAAGCGCTTGCAACCGTGAAATACCGACTTGGAGTGAAGCGACTTGTGAAGAAACAAAGGTGCGCGATTTGGGAGCCGTTTGTGATTTGGTTGTCTGCTACTGTGATTCTCCTTATCTTAGAGACAAGTCCACTGGAAAATGTGTCGCTCTTGAAAATTGTTCAAAAAAAACAAAATGAATAATAAAACATAACTCTTGCCTATAATAAAAGGTACACACGTTGTTTTATTTTATTAACACGTTTTTATTAGCTCGTATTCTTGTTTGTCCGGTAAAGATTTTTTCTTGTGTGTCCAGTACAATTTTTTTCTTGTTTGTCCAAGATTTGTATTGGACGATTGAATATTTTTAACTAACTTCCCGACTAGCTAGACATTTTAAACTTTTAGAATATATCAGAACACGACGACAATGCATTCTTTTAATACTTTTGGCCATCTTTAAGCAGAATTGAATTCATTTTTAGTTAATTCTGTTTTGTATGTATCGGAAAAAAATCGTTAAAAGTAATATTTACTACTCACTATTATTGGTTGCTAAGAGGGTCCTGGCAACTAAATTTTTAATATATACGTGCGTTACTATGGAAATCTATATGAAATGAGATTTCAGTTTTTTATATTATTTTATTCAGTATTTCTATCAAGTACAAAAAAAAGTATTTATTTATACATAGAATTGTCAAGTTTATATGATTTAACAGGAAATTTAAAAACGTGGTATAAAAAGTTCTTTTTATTTTGTAATTATTTTTATTAAAATTCAAGACCGAACTCTTTTTTCAATGATTGATATTTTATAACGATTTAATTGTTTCATATCGTCGTTGAATTGTTAAAACCTTCGATGTGACTACATTGAAATTTTACAAAAGAGACAATTAAAGTCGACTTAATAAGGGGAGCTCATTACCATGTGTGATATATTCGATGTGACCACTGCGTAGGTATATTATAGGTATTGCGGTCTTATTAATAACACTATAATGTTGTTGTACTTATATATAGTATTCATGGGTTAATTACACTATGGAATCTAATACAAATTAACAGAAAATGTAAAAAAGATCAATGACGATAAATATTAAACAAATTAGACTATATTATATAATTGTATAACCAGGGCCCACATGCTCAGCGAAGGACAAAATGGAGCTTTTATGGTATTTTCAGAGCATAACCCCGGACATTCCTTAAACGTTGTAGATAATCTATTTATATAATTTTGAAGCCTTATTATCCTTTATATTTATTTTAAACATTTGATGACTGCATAAAGTATTTTTATTACATAAAATAATATTCTTTGAAACATCTCGATTTAATGTTTTAGAATATAGTCAAATTTCAGTATATCAGTACAGGAATGGTCAAAGACATAGCTTATAATCAGTATCTTTAGAATTATCTTCTAATGTGTTAATCGTGCCCATTTTTTAATAATAAAATGCCTAATGCTTGTCAAATTTGGGATCACAAAGATTATAAAATATAATTTTTTATCGTAAATTTATCACTATATAATGTTAACATTAATTTTACAAATGGTTTTTTAAATGCGTTTAAAAATTAATAAACTTAAAAAATCTTAACACCACTTTACATGGACGTACTGAAATATGACTATATTTTAAACCATTAGAGCGAGAAATATAAAGCAAAACTTTTTTTTTAAAGCCAATACATACGACATAGAATTATTAGATGCAAATACTTTCAAGATCAGTTATGAATATTTTCTGGTACTTAAATACTAATAATAAAATTAAAACTCATATAAATATATACTAATAATAATGTTAATTTGAAATAGATCTGAATTAAACACTGTCCTACCGACTGAGCACCTACCTGCATGAAAAGCTAATAATTTAATTTATCAACGAATGTATAACTCAATCATATTGGCTTAAAAAGTAATATCCTACTAAATAAAGCCAATTGAATGAATAATATAATAATTAATTAACGATATCTTAGTTTTTAAAAGTAGTTGCTAGTAAGGGTGCTGTGAGAAGAAAAAGTTTGAAAACTATTAATTGACTTATAACATATTGTTTTATACTTGTGATGCGTAATAATATAAGAATTGTGATTAATAATAAATCATTAGATACATAATGAAAAATAAAATGGTTCAATGAACTGGCGACCTTATTACTGAGAAAATGGTGTTGTGCAGTGTTAGATATATTATTATTTCAACAATGATATTATTCATATTTAGAATACTAAGAATGAAATAGTGATTGTATAAAATATTGCGTAAATATAAACAATTTTATTTATATGGGATGACGCGTATAATAAACCGACAATATGTAGTGTAATAATACAAAAAAATGGAATATTAGAGATAGAGCCGTAACAAAAAGATATTTCAATATATATACAGTTTATAAAGCAATTTATTTATAATTTGCTAAATATATAATCGAAGGTAGAAGAAAGTTTTGTTTTTTGGAGTGCTGTTATGCCAGTCGTTAAAAATGTATTCAACTATTTTAAATCAGGTACACACATGCTTTACGTATAATAACGCGAAATTGCGATTTTCGATATTTTTTGTAATACTCTATCACTGCAATTATTACGTATTTAATGGACAATTAATAGTATTTTAATCTACAAAGTCTTGATAATAATGTAATAATAACAATAACTATCGACTAAAATGATTAATTTGTAGACTTTAATAATATTATAGATTTGTAATATGAAAAGCTGTGCCATATAGAAAGATTTTAATTGGATGATGTTGCAAAGAGACGTACGATTGATGTCTTTTACTGATATTGTATTGAAAATGCATTCTATGGTTCCGATGAACGGATAAATAAAGAATATCTACGTTATGGAAGAAATTAAATTCAAGGATCGTTTTTGTATAATATTTATCTCAGGAATTGCTAAAGCGATATAACGAGGTGCTTTAAAATAATTCGATTCTCAATGGCGAGGTACACTAAAACTGATAGTAAATATTACTCAGAAATATAAATAAAAATATTTTAAAGAATTAATAACCCGTAGACTCATTCTTAAAATTTGAAGTTTTAATCCTAACCTAACCTAGCCTAACTTATGAATCATAATTTTTCTCGTAAATTTTTGTATTATACTGCTTTCGATGTTGTTTACATTTCATTAAAATTAACATTTTTACATCACATTACTATCAAAAGAGCTGTTTTAGATGCAAAAAGATTTGAAAAAATAGAGAAAACCTAATTTCGTGTTTCGTTTCGGCCTGACAAAACGTCATTATAAATTTAAATTTATACTTTTTCATAGAAAAAAACAGAGTTGTTTTGTGTTAACTAGAATTCACATATTGTGGCACGTAGGTTTAACGCAAGAATGAAAAACAGCGATTTCTTTTCGTTACTAAAAATATGGCACTCATAAATTTAAAAAGATAACTCATTTTTCTAGAATTTTTCTTTATCTTACAATCGGTCGGTTTAAAAAATGAAGCGTTTTGAAATGAAATATTAAAGATAGATGGAAAAATTTAAACGCATATATCATAAATATACCAATTTAATATAATATGGACATACGAAAAGTTTTATCCTCTCTATTAAAATTGGAAAGGTAATTAATTAAAGACAAAAATTTTATATAATCACATTATTGAAAAGAATATCTTGAATTATTTTATTTACAATGCACTTTCCAGTTTCCAGATCTTCATACAATTTTAATTCCCCTTAGTCGATAGTATTAATTTTTTATTACTACAACGTTTTTCTTAGCTCGTATTCTTATTTGTCCGGCGGTTCTTTGTCCAGTACAAATCTTGCAATCGATTTTTAACTAACTTCCGACTAGCTAGACATTTGAAACTTATAGAATATATCAGAACACGATGCCAATGCATTTTTTAATACTTTTAGCTATCTTTAAGTAGAATTGAATTCATTTTCAGTTAATTCTGTTTTGTATGAAAAGTTATTTCGGAAGAAATCCGTAATCCAATCCACTAGAGGGGTCTGGGGTCCTAGCAACTCAATTATTAATATATACGTATGGAAATCAATATGAGTGTCAAAATGACATTTTAGTATTATTTCTATCAAATACAATTTTTTTGATCGTTTAAGCTAGTTAATTCAAGTTTATATGATTCAACAGAAAATTTAACTTCATCCAGTTCTCTACGAGAGTAGCCAGACAAAAAAACACGTCGACTTACGCATAAAATAAGTTCAAATTATGTTTATTAAATACGTATTTATGAAACTCATAAAAATAAAATTGAAATTTAAAAAATTAGTCGCGGTCGAATAGTGACGGGCGCAGACAAATCGGTCAGCGGGCACTATGGCGCCCGTGGACATAGGATTGGGAATCCCCGAATAGGATTATAATAATATTGTTGGATTTTTAAATTCATCATGGGCACTTCTGAATCGATTATAACCGCTGTATGGCAAAGATGATTTTTGGTCCATAGCAACTTGTTTTATCTGTGACGTGTCAAATGGTTGATGGTTTTTTTTCTGAGCTCGAAACCGTTGATGATTGTCCGTTGATGTGAGTGGAGCAGTTTGCAATATTGTATAAAAATAATTATCAAACGTAGAAGATGCTTAATTTAATGACTCATTTTCATTCAAAGCCATTTTAATAGTTTTCTTTCGTAGTCTATAAAGTCGTATGTTTCTTCATTTTTTATCGTTGTTTTTATTTTATTTTGACCAACAATAATAAATTTGTTGCCTAGGCAACGGAACAATTCTATTATAAAACTTGCGTTTGTATACAACAGCTGACTGATTTGCAGCTAACTTTATACTGTCAATTACTTTCGTAACGGGTCTCAATTTCACTCTCTACCAAACGCCCCAAAAGAAGTGTAACTTCAAAAAGTAATAATTACTTAATAATTTAAATAAAAATGAGTTTTTATCATTTATGATGATAGAAAAGGCGTGGTAAGTTTTACAGTCTATAATTATAACCACTTCATTAAATTCAATTAAAAAGGATAAGACATAATAATTTTAGCAAATTGACTGAACAAAGATAATGTTCGTATAAGTAAAAGATATTCATGTTATTTACTATTTTGTTTGAACATTCTAAAGTCACCTACTAATACTAATAACTGTAATACTGTCACAATGAAAACCGTGTCAGACATTACAGCCCAATCTCTCTAATGTGGTTCATTAAAACAGCCATTTGTAGTTTTGAAATTTCACTACCCCTCGCGCAACCTCCCCGCTACTGCCAGCCAGTGTTTTACACTTTACACAATAAAGCCTTCATTAAAAAGAGACGGAGGTAGAGGACACTACACTTTGCCCCTTTACATCTATTTTGCACGTCTACTTTGTGACACTCGAGTTTCGCTAGTGTTGCCATTTTGTTATGGAGTTAGAAAGAAATCAGTGACGGTAAGTGACTTATTACAGTTATCTTGTTGAATAATATTAAAGTAAAGATAATTAACCATTATAAATATCCAATTTATTAATTGTGGTAAGTAGTGGCACGTTTACTGCATTTTACTTCAGTTTATTGCATTTTATTAAATATATTCCCGTAAGAATACTCCAAATTATACACTACAGTCTGCAGTATTCATACCGCTTTAATATTTGGCAAATAACTGTCATGAAATTATATTCTTTGGGTAATATAATTACACTTTATAAAATAATATAAATACGCATATTTTTAAGATTTTTGTATAATCTAAAAATTTTATGAGTGGTTTGGAAATTTTTTATTTTTTCCGAAGAATTGGTTGCATCGTTTGTTTCAATTAAAATTGCCACTGGTGACGAGCTATCGTATTATACTTACTACTTACGCTGAAGTGCAAGAACGTAGTGGTCAGGCGAAACTCAAACGTATAACCGTGTGTAAATAATGTTCGTAGACAGTGTCTTTTTTGGGGCATAATACACACAGTTATACGTTTGAGTTTCGCAACACGCCGCCGCGCCGCGCCCGCCAAATCACTACGGTCGAGCACAAAATGTACTTATACCAGCCTACAGTAAGTTGCTTGATTGGCAAAGCGTATTGACTTGAATCCGATGAATACAGATATTTAGTTCTAATGGATTTGATTTTGAGGTATTATACCTACAGTCACAACGAATTCTATATTCGTGTATTGTTTAGTATAGTTCAGTGGAGAATTACAGGCCGGTAGCTGTTCTCTCTGCACTAGCAAAAGTTCTTGAGATGATCATGCACAACATGATTTCTCCAAAAATTGAGTCATTTATAATAAATGAACAGCATGGATTTAGAGCAGGCCAATCAACGGAAACTAACCTGATGGTATTTACCGATTATAATGTCATCGGCACTGGATAGAGGCCACCGGGTTGACTGTTCTTATAATGACTTCTCGAAAGCATTTGACAAAGTCGATCATGACATTCTGATGGAAAAACTACAACTTATTGGATTGTTGGATCGATTTTTGAAAGCTATTCGGGAGTTATTTTAGGAACCGTCAACAATACGTATTTCACCTACGTGAGAATGAGTTTAGGTAGACGTTGTTTTATAAATTATTAAAATAGGGTCTGGTTAACTCATCCGGTGTACTTCCTTGTACCTATCTAATTTATCTACTCATCTATCTCTTTTTTTATATAATACTGTTATATTTATATATCTTGTTTCTAAATGTCATGTTGAGAACGTCTTAAACTTATAAGTTGTAATGTCCAGAATATGTTAAAAAAAAAAAAATTGAATTGAAAAATAAATTGAATACGAAGAAAATATGAACGAGATAAAGTTAAAAAATTGACTTATTGATCTGTTGATATATTATCTTTTTATATACCTATGTTTAAATATGTATAATATGAACAATGTCTTCATAATTAATAATCACTTTAATGTTTTTTTTTAAAGTCAGATGTAGATATTTTATATCAGCAAGACAAATACTGTTAATTAATATAATTCGAAAATATGTGTTACTTAGATATTTTAATTATTGATATTATATTACGATTATAATTAAAATTTAATTTTTAACATTATCATTATTTACAGATCCACAATTTTTAGAAGAATGGCTAAATATTTCTAGATGGATTAAAACAAAAAAGAATGTGGGGTTACATTTTCAAAATATTAAACTCAACTGATTGCTCTCAAGTAACTGGACGAAGGACCAAGGGCGCTCGTGTGTCGCGATTTGACAGGGCTCGATGTAGTGTATAGGTACTGTTCAGCCATATAGCGCGAATGTCATGAAATTTTAAATTTGTAAAAAAAAAAAAATTACCTGATATGCTTGGATTAAATTATCGATAATAATAAATTCAGATGACTTTATTTGAAATTATGATAAAATTATAATATGAAATCTTTACAAAAGAAAATATTAAGTATGTTAGTGCATGTAGGTATTTATAAAGTATATAGTCAAATGTTAGTGAATTATTTAAAAAAAATACAACGAGCCGCCAATGATCAAAAATGGTTCACATAGTTTTCTAGAGATATTTCATTTCACAAAGTAGTAGAAGATCGGTGCGAGAGATTTTTTCAAAGCAAAATCTGAAGATGATAAATGCATCCAATTCGAGGTACTTTTTAAAAGAGCTGCTCTATCTATAGCGAGTTTTTGTTTACATTAAACAACTATATCAAATTGAGTATTTTTCAATCTATATTACCATCTATCAAAATATAGTTTCCAATTTTCACTCGTATGATAAATTCTCGAAGTAACAAAAGTTTTCCAAATACGGAGCTGCTTTATTTATTTGCACCTGCTTCCGGCAGAAATGGAAGACAGTATTAAAATATATTAACGGTAATTTAAACAAGATTAATTAATAACTTTATCTTAAAAGATCATGTTAGAGAGAAAGATAGAAGATAAAACAAAAGGGTGACAACAAATATATCGGAATTCAATTTTCAAGTTATCTGTTGGTTTAGCCAACAACGTTTCAAAAGTTTCTTCGTCGGGACCGAATATCCGAAAAAGATGATCCAGGTGATTTGGTCATCGTCAGCATTCTTCACTGCTAGGCGCCATCTTTGCCGGCATTTAGCGGTACGCAGCACCTGTCAGTGGAAAACGTGTGACATTCTGGGATTGGTCTGTCCACGTGGAAAAACTCTTTTTTGTCGTCTTCAAGCTGTCTATATTTTTTTCGACCATGTCCGATCCGAATAAGATCATATTATGGGCCTCCACAGAGTAGAGGTTTGTATCAACAGATTTTGTTTTTTACGAGAAATGGATGTCAGCCACGTGCTCGACCTATTAGGTCTATACCCTGACTCACACACAAATTGAAAAACAATATGTGTACTTTCCAGACCCAGGATTCGAGCCTGAGACCCTCGGCGTGATAGTCCAACTTTTAAGTCGCGCGGCCACCGTTGGCGTATAAATATGATAAATGTATTTAATTTTGTAGGTATATGATAAATATATCTTGCACATTATGTTATTCTGTTTCTCTTATAGGTATTTAGTGGTTTATTGCAATGCATTTGTTTCTCCTAAAAAATCAAAATTTTCACCCTGAAGCTTTCGGGGTAGTTTTATAGGTGTTTAGTTACCCTTGGGTATCAATTTATTACACCGGATATACTAAACGCATCTACTCGCCGAGCGATATGACCATGTCAGCAGCTTGGTTACATCTATCATATTTGTTTCCGTATGGATTCGCTATTCTGTGTGTTTTTATTTATGTTCAAATGCAACAATATTGTATGTAAATAGTGGTAAAATATTAATACAGTGCGACTTATATGTTGACATAGCACTCTACGTCTTGTACAATCACAGAAGCTAAAGAAGGGGGTTAATTTCCTACTTGCTCGGTATGGTTTGTTAGCTATAATATAGGAGAAATTTATACGGTTTATAATTTTATTGTTTTCAATATTATAATAAAATTATTATCTATAATATCACTTAGGTACAGTTAAATAAATTTAGAAAACGTAAAACAGATAACATAAATCTAAGAGTTTGAATCTGCCAACAGTTTTTTTTGTAGAATAATATAATTAAGACAAAGGGCATTGTTGAATAAAGTAATTCAAAAGTAAGAAAAGAACTGAGTCAACACTTTGATGAAATTAGCTCAGATTCTAATATTATTCCTTATACATTTCCGGTTGAATAAGCTCACTGAATGAATGAAAAAAAAATGTCGACCAACGAAGTAAGATAGTACAAAAATTTAACTAGGTATTTTAGACGTGAATTACGTGAAAAAAATAAATAGTCTGTCAATAATGAAACAATAGTTCAAAAAATAAGAACATTCATCTGGAGAGAGGATAATAAATTTGAATCCCACTCAGATCAATATTGTTTTTAAATAAGCATATTTTTAAAATTTTACAAAATTTTATTTTCAATAAGAATAAACTTGTGTTATTAAATATTTTATACATTGAATATCGAATAGAAATCATCTAACTGATCTATTGGCCCACGATGGCCAAGAAGGTTACGCGTTTGATTTATAATGTCGTGGGTCTCAGGTTCGACTCCAGGGTATGGCATGTTTTTAATGTATGTTTGGACCCGGAGTATAGGCTTAGTATATTGAACAAGTATCTAACTTCTATTTCTCGTAAATACAAAAAAAAAATTGTTAATATAATCTCCAGTCTTCGGATGTCCATCATAATAATGATCTTCATAGGATGGAACATGGTTAAAAGAAATGTTTAATAGTCAATATAAAAACTATTTAAAATCACTTATAAATGGTGTTTAAATAAAGGTTTCCCTTGTTTTAATAACATTTAATGATCAAAAGAAAAACAAATTTATAATGAATTATAAATAAAATATTTTTTATATTAAAAAAAGTTAATTTAAAATGGTTTTATAGGTACGCAAAACCCATTAAAAGTGAATTTTGTCTCATTTCAAATGATAATATTGGCAGTAAACAACATTAATGTATGTATATAATATTTAATTACTAAAATCCATTGATGTATATGGTTGAATTCTGTATTGAAAGAGTGAATCGTTAGCACCAATTTCAAAGAAGACCTATCGAGTGAGTTGTAAAGAGAGGGCGTGCCTTGTAGGGCCCCCTCTTGTTTTTGAGATAGGGCATGATCCGTTCAGAGTATTATTTCAAAACTGGAAGAAACCAGAGAATGCGCCCTGGAGATTTATGTGTGAAAAGTAGAAACGAGCGGGGAAAATAAAAAAAAGCAGTGGTGTACTGATATTATGGATGTATAATTAACGACCGAATTAATGTAGCTAAGGCTTTTGAGAGTAAAGCTTAATATGAATAATAAAGTAATATGATTAGTAAGTATAAGTTTAAGTTTATCTAAACTTGCATAGAGGTTTGCTCTGCATTGTATGCATACACAATTTTTCGTAAGTTCGTCAGCCAATCGGAGTTGTTCATTGGTCGGCCTATCAATATTAAGCAGTAAGTATGTAGCCAATGTGGTGTCAAATATTTAGAACGAAGGAGTTTTCAGCTAATGACATCTTATATCGATATATTGGTAATAATTGTAACGGATAATAAATAAAACATTAATGCTCAGTTCAGACACGGCGGATTCCACGCGAATCCACACCGTGCGATCTAATCCGTGCGGAGCCAATTTGTACTAGCATATTGTATTATTCACACTAATTGTCCGCGCGGAACATCAATCTGCTAGTCAACCGTCAACAAATGGATCCTTATCAAAATCCGTGTGGTTCTGTTTTTATAGAATGCCTACAGGGCGTTCTGTTGAGGCATGGAAACCACTCGGTTCAAACGTGTTGTTATAATGGAGCACTGAGAATGGAGAATCGTTTATCGTTGAAGTGAAGAAAAGAAATAGGTACAATTTGGAATATTATTCAGAGTTATGATTATTCAAAAAAATTATAAAAAGAATTTTGGTTAAATTTTTCTCAATTTGGGATATAGATCTGTAGAGTGGTCATGTTTAAACCTCTCTTAATATCGGATGCACGCAATACTGCCATTTTATTTGATTTGTTATTATTTTTTTGTTCCGTTTCATATTTGGTTTCCGCGCGGAAACCGCATCTTCTGAACAGCTATGCGGTCTAATACGCACGGAGTACGCTGTGTCTGAATCGAGCGTTAAACAATTGTAGTAAGGTGGCATGAAAATGTGCATGATAGGTATACCACTGAAAGATGGTACGGTGGTATGATACGACTGGTTGCTTGTAGAGTCGACTTATTAATGATATGTAAATAAAAAGTAATGTGATTATTCTTTCTATCACGAAGACACTTTGGTGCCTGGTCATCTAGCGTCCTATTTTATTATGACGTCCAGTTTTTTTAGATAATATCAAAAAGATTATCATTTTGATAAGATGCACAAAAATGAAATGTAGAAAACGGATGAATGTCTCTGTGAATAGGCTCATACTTGCTTTGCGAGGGAACTCAGCTATTTATAGGCCACGCCAATGAATAGGGTTGCCTTAGTTAGTGCTTTATCAACTGCAAAGACCGTGATTCGTGAATCATGATCTTATAGGTAGAACGTGTGAAAAAAATATTTCTCACTTATTTGTAGCTGTTGAAAAAAGATTTTTTTTTTAAATCAAGCTATTGCTATACATTATGTTATAGGTTAGTTTGATATTTAAATTAAATTATATAATTATGTCATAAAAGTGATTGACTTATGTCCCATAATTTATAGGTAAATATTGCAATAAGAATACAGTATAAAAAGTAAAGTAGAGAATATTTACTTGATACAAAATATGAGTTACAGGATATTAAAAATTGAAAGATGATTGTTGTCTCAACAGTTTTAAAAGTAGTAAAAGTTTTTAAAAAACAAAATAAATACTCAACTATAATGTAAAATCAGTGACGTCACGTGAGAGTATAAGAGTTGCTACAAGATAGAAAATTAAGACAGAAAAGGCAGGAGATGAATCTAGACTGTTGAAATGAGTCGAGATCCGGATACTTATTGACGTAATAAAGAATTTATAATTTTTGGAAGAAAATATGTAATAATTAAATCATGTAAGATATGTGTCACAGTTTGAAATGTGACGATAAACTGTTTCTCCACTATGGCGTTGCTACGTTCTCAGAGCATTTGTGTACAGCATTCCAGCTTATTGCCTACATTCCATACCATATAAGGTAATGAATGCCCTAGCATCAGTCCCTATATGGAAATGTATGTTCGACTGGCGTTTGCTAATAGGACTTTAGTTGTTGACTCAATCAAGAATCAGTCACTGCGTTGGGCCTCTCGATGCTTGAGCGATTGGAATCTCAGATTGGAGGAGAATAACGGAGGATAAACCGGACCGGCAACGACAAATTGAAGAAGCCAAGGCCTACTCTGGTTTGTTGTACCACAAATAATGATGATAATTGTAGCGCATTGGGCAATCACTGTAATGCTACACTATTTTTTTTTAATAAATAAATAAACTTAACCTTTTTAATATATCCATAAAAAAAATAATAACAGCTGGTGGAGAGGGTTGTTGGAGAGAACCAGGACAAATCACAAATTATTACGCACCTCACGACGATTATTCCAATAATTATATTTATACCCAACGCATAGTACGTTTTCTATTATATAAAGGAATGTCTAAATTTAGGGTTTGATGTAGGTATGTAATATTATTATCCTTGTTCCGGGATATGCGTTTTTTGGTACTTATTCATTGTGAGCAGTCGCAAAGCAATTTAATACGTAAGGCACGTCTAAATTTACACGCATTATCTCACCCTTAATGCATATAAATTTATCGGCTGAACAAGGCATATGAATAAACTGCCGTTGAATTGAACATATGTTGCGATGGAAATTTGATTCATGCGTTGAGAATGTTGATCGCAATAATATCTCAATTGAATCTAAAATAATACTTATAATCACATATAAGGAAAATCTTGAAGCTCTTTGTGATAAATATTATCGAGATGAAAATAATAATCAAATATCACATCTGTTCCTATGACATCGAAATATCGACCCTAAAATGTTAACTTTGAGACTCGGCGATCACGACACGTCATAACATACAACAGCGACATAGAAAATGTATGTTTTATAATTATTGTCGAGTTCGTCAGATGTGCTGATGGGATGTGCCTAGAGCGACCCATGACATTTCATATTACATCTCTCAAAGTAGTAGGTACTGTCATATTTCGTTGTTGTATGTCGCGGTCTATAAGTTTGAAAGTTTAGCTGAAATATAAGTAGGAATATTAAGATAGTGCTTGTATGGAAAATTGTTGCTTATCCCACGGAAAAATATATGAGAGAGACAGTTTTAGGAAAAACTAGCGTGGAAAAGATTAAATGTATGGGGACACGACGCAAGGTGGATTAACTGAAAAGGAAATATGCAAGGTATAGATCTACCATCATAAATTGGCATTTCAGAGGGCGCTAGTATGACATTGAGAATGTTGCCATAACTAACAAAAAATGGTAATTTATAATTTTTTATTGGTAGTAGATATAGGTACAAATATTATAAAATAAAAAATTAACACAATCAAAATAAAAACGTGTTACTTCTTTTATAACCATGAGGAAGAAATGCATAGTTGGAAAAATCAGAAATTAGAAAATATAAAGTAGTATTGTGTATATTTTAGTCATGGAAAAAAATATAATAAAAAAAAGCGAAAGTAAATTAAATTAACTCTAAAGACAGTAAAATAGTATCAACATAAATGGAATTTTAAATGAAACCCGATAACTATAATTTACACAAACAATGTAGAAATTATATAACTACTATAATGGTTCAATTCCAGATAGACTATCATCCGATTCTGTGTCACTCTTAGGCCCATTTACAGTAAAAATAAAACCAGTCGAGGTCATATTATGGAATTCAAATTTGTAAATGTCAGTTTAATTAATACACTAAATTTCTTTATAAATCCGTTTACATACACAAATATTAAGTAAGTATTCATTTATATTGCTATCCGACGTTAATTTTTATTTATATCGTAGCTTTGAACAAAACTAAAAAAAATAAGAAATTACTTGCGTTGTAATATAAATGCAACTTGGTAACACTGAACAACTGTCATGGCGACTTGCCGTTGTATTCCATTATCGATATAAATAATCATTTCGTTTTGTCCTTTTTTGTCATCGCAGAATTGCCATACTTTTAGAATGATGTCTCTGACATTTCCACGAACTGTTTTAGAACTACTTGCCATTATGCACTATACTTATTTCTTCTGTATTTTCAAAAACAAAATATATACCCCGAATCCTGCACACTGACGTTTCAAAATGTAAACATTTGACTCAGTCTGGAATAAATTTGTCATAACGCCCAATCGCCCGGAGTTATTTTCGGATGTCTACATTAATTTCTTCGTGGAGACATAATTCGTTGTTGATTATATTAAAATATAGCTTACTTTAAATACTTACCAAATAATTGGTGCTAAGTAGCTATCGAATAATGTCAAATATTAAAAGGTCACATTCGTTTATTAATAATCTAAAATGCTCTTTATGTTTTCAAATGTACAAACAATAAAAATCTTGCGAGCAAGAAAAATAGCGTACCTACCTAAATTAGCAACAAACACTCATTCGATTATAAAATACTATACCAAATATAAAATTATGTATAAGGTACATTTCTTATTTAAGGAAAAAGCTTTTTTCACTTGTTGATCTCTTTTTTTAATAGGTAGGTATATTTTATTTATCAACACTAAATATAATGTGATTTTGATATTTTGACGCCATGAGAGCTAAATAAACGCAAGCGCAATCCATAATTCGAGAAAAATGTTGTAAAATTAAATGGCATTTGTGACAAATTTATCCTCGATAGACAATTTTAGTTTCAAATTCGACCGGCTGCCAATTTACGATGGTATTATAGATTGCGTCAAGTTTAACGTGAAGCGTGGCCGTTTCGAGAACTACAATACTGACAATCCTTTCGTAATACTTATATCGCACCTTCAGTTACCATACCTCATTGACCAAATTACTATAGACAAGAGGAAACTATTATTGTGTATTAGTTGTGCTAGAAATCATTACCTTTGTTTCGTATATATTTTTTAATATAATCGAATTATGGCGGTATTTTAAAGTTTCCCAGCTATCGTTAAACATAATGCAATTTATAATAATATTATGATACTTATTTCATTTTGCAAAGATTTTCGATGATTTGCGCAAAGTTAAAAGAAACGCCACGTAGAATTTTCTTTGGTTGTGTTCATGGTATTTATTTGTACTTAACGTTGCTGAGATTTTAAAATGTAAAAAACAGTTCATCTGAATGAAGATTTTTTCTTAGAAATATTCTTTGATGAAAAGAGCAGAATAAAAATAAGAAGTATAAAAAATTTGCCGATATTTTTTTTTAAGAAGAGGAAGATATATTTACTTGGCGAGGGAATCTAAGATTAAATATATTTTATGTATGCGTATTGCGTCATAAATTATAGTTTATTACACCGTAAGAAGAAGGAAACCTCCATTAAGTATAGATAAGTTTTGACTTTGATTAGGTACTTATATATTAAACATAAATTGATTTCATTCATGATTGTTATTACATTATTGTTATATAACAGTACTAATTAATATTAGTTGACATCATATAATATATAAGAAACAATATAAAATATATAAGAATAAAATTATGAAATTTATTTATTTACACCCACAAAACAAAGTAAGTACATGACATTACAATTTTCACCATGGGTATATGTATACGTGGCACAGTTACCACATCTTTTACGAGGTGACCCTGTTAAAGAAATCAAAATACGGCGGATCTAGACTGGAAAGTCGATAAATATTCCTCCAGAAGGCACGGGAAAACCACTAGAGTATTTTTTCCTAGGAAAATGAATATGGCTGATAAATACAACGGCCCCGAGTACGGGCGCCCCTTAAATGGGGCAGGAGTGAGAAGAATCTCCCGGTCGGCTACATTGAAATTCAATAGGAAATCTTCTTAAAAAATTGGAACCTGGAACGTCAGAAGCATGTTCCAACCAGGAAAAATTCATTATTCAATTAAAGAAATGAAAAGACTTAATATACCCATACTCGGAATTAGCGAAATGCGATGACCAAAGTCGGGCAAATGCACCATAGATGACCATACCGTATTCTATGCCGGAGAAGACGGTCCACACCATCAAAATGGTGTGGGAATGATAGTTAGTAAAGAAGTGGCTAGACCTATTCTTGATTTCACGCCGATCTCAAACCGTATAGCTTTATTGCAAATACAAGGTGATCCAATCAATATGAATACTATACAAGTTTACGCACCTACTGCAGGCCGTGAGGAGGAGATGATTGAATTTTTTTACCAAGAACTGAGCCATCTGATGAAACAACTAAAGAACGGAGATATAACGGTTATGATGGGGGATCTCAACGCAAAAGTGGGAAATGGCAAAGACGGATGCATTGTCGGGAATTTCGGATTGGATACCAGGAACGAAAGAGGCAATGAACTTATACAATTCTGCATGGAAAACGAATTGACAATAATGAATACGTTTTTCAAACTGCCAAAACGACGTTTATGTACATGGAAATCACCTGCGGACTCCCAGCTTAATATTATTAGAAATCAAATCGACTACTTCATGATAAGGCAAAGATATAAAAACACTGTAAAAAGCGTAAAAACTTTCCCCGGTGCGGATGTGAATTCGGACCACAACTTACTTTTGGCAAAGATATGAATTCGCTTCAAGAAAATATCCAAGTCAAAGCAACCAACAAGAATTGACATTGATAAATTAAAAATCAATCAAATAAGACAAGAAGTCAGCGAATCACTGGAGAACGAGATCGAAAAAATCCAACCGGAACTCGAAATCGAGGAAAAATGGACTGAATTTAAAACAATAGCTAATAATATTATAAGATCAAAATTAAAATCTGACCGACCTGCTAAAAAGCAAACTTGGATTAAAAATGATATTTTAGATCTTATGGAAGTAAGAAGGCGTTATAAGGACAAAAATGATACTAAATACAAAGAACTTCACAGAGAGCTGAGAAAGAAAATACGCCTAGCAAAAGCCGAATGGTTCACCAAAGAATATACAGAAATAGAAATGTATGACAAGAACTATGTCATGTTTCACTTACATAAAAAATAAAGAAATGGCAGGTATTTGCCGTTATACAGGTACCAACAGTCTAAATGACGGTGACGGCAACACCATCCTTGATATCAACGAGAAGTTAACCAGGTGGAAACAATACGTAGAAGAACTCTTCAACGATGAACGAGCCACTGATCACGGGGTGAAAGTTGCCGCAACTGGACCTCCCATACTGAAAAAAGAAGTTGAAAGAGCCATTGACAACGCTAAAACCAGAAAGGCTACAGGCCCTGATGAAATTCCAGCAGAAATCCTAAAGCTTTTGAGAGAAAATGGAATACAGCTCATGGTCAAACTCTTTAATTCTATCTACGACCAGGGAGTCATACCATCCGATTAGCTGAAGTCCACATTTATTGCAATACCTTAAAGAACCAACGCCAAAGAATGTAGTGAACACCGAATGATCAGCTTAATGAGTCATGTATTGAAAATAATCCTGCGCGTACTTCATAACTGAATGTATAAAAAACTGGAACAACATAATATAAGCTCAACACAATTTGGCTTTTGCAATGACCTAGGGACCAGAGAAGCTCTTTTTAGTATCCAAATTCTCATACAACGATGCCGCGACATTAACACGAACGTTTTCTTATGTTTCGTTGACTTCGAAAAAGCATTCGATAGAGTTCAACACTCAAAAATGATTGACGTGTTGAAATCTACAGGAATTGACGATAAAGACCTACGGCTTGTTGCAAACCTTTACTGGCAACAGAAAGCCACCATTAAAGTCAGCAACAAAATGACAGAAAGCATCGAAATTCAAAGAGGAGTGAGACAAGGCTGCATACTATCCCCAATGATCTTCAACATATATTCTGAAAAGACTTTTGACAAAGCACTGCTGGGATCAAAAGAAGGGATCAAAGTAAATGGAGTCCTTGTCAATAACTTGCGGTATGCATATGATACAGTGCTCATGGCAGACAGTCGAGAAGGCTTACAAACTCTCATTAACAAGGTAACGGAGGCCTGTGATAAATACGGTCTCAATCTGAACATTAAAAAGACAAAACACATGAGTATAAGTAAGTCCCATATAGATGACAAAACGTGCACAGTGAATGGAGTCCCATTAGAGAGTACACATTCCATTATATACTTGGGTTGCACTTTGGATGATGACTGGAACCATACCACGGAATGCCGAATCGATAAAGCCAAGGTGTCATTTACTCGTCAAAAAAAGTATTATGTAGCCATGATGTACACCTGGGAATCAGAACTAGAATGGTGGGATGCTACGTCTTCTTGGTCCTCTTATATGGAGTAGAGGCTTGGACGCTCATAAAAACGATTTTCAAAAAACTTGAAGCTTTTGAAATGTGGGTGTATAGGCGCATGCTTTGTATCAGCTGGAAGGACAAAGTTAAAAATGTCGAGGTGATGTCAAGGATGAAAAAGACCAAAGAAATAGTCAAACTAATAAAAACCAGGAAACTGGCATACTTTGGCCACATCATGCGGCATCCCGAGAAGTATCGCCTTCTACATCTCATCATTGAAGGGAAGATCTCCGGTAAGCGAGGCCCTGATAGAAGAAGAACGTCCTGGCTCAAAAACCTCAGGGACTGGTTTGAGCTCAGCACTCCATCCCTATTCAGAGCAGCGACGGACAGGGGCCAAATGGCCAAATTCATCGCCAAAGTCTGATAACGGATATGGCACACAAAGAAGAATATGTATACAGATACTTTTTGTTAACATGGAAGAATGTATTAATATAAAAAATATACATACTTCACGAATCACTAAATATGTATATATTTCCGGGCAACACAGATATGGACACCTACAAACCAACTGCCCTGTACCACATTCGGTCTTAATCGAGCGTATCACTAGTCCTTACGTTTAAATGTGTTTTTACGCCAGGGATTGTCTCAAGAGCAGATACCCAAGACTGAGATCACCACGCTTGCAAGTGAGGTTTGACTGAGCTTACTGAAAGACGATATTTTATAAAAAGTACTATTTGAGAGAAAAGCACGCAGACTTAACAGAAATAAATGAATTTATTGTTATAAAGCAATACGGACAAACAAAACTATGTAAAGAGATCTTTACGTCCACAATAAGACGCCGCAAATGAAATATAATTGGCCTTTGTGGCGACCAAGTTGGATGGCCCGACGAAGAATTTCCGGACAGTGCGTCGATGAGTTGGACAGTATTTGCAACTTATACGCCAGACGCGAAAAAAACAGTTGGACGACAAATCAAATGCGATTGAAAAAAAACGCAGATAAAATTAAATAAACTTGGCAACATTCATTTATACCATTGATAATCATCACCGTTCCATCACCGCCAACAAGATATCCTAAAAAAAGCCTTAATAAATGTCGGAGATAGGAATATAACACATGGGCTGCAGCGCGTTACTAAAACCAAAATAAAGCAAAACTGGAAGTGAAAACAGATAATAACTTGGACTAATACTTATCAGAAACATATATTTCTAAAAATATCCTCATCTCACTCATTGTATAATATGACATATCTACACTTTAGATATTATTGTTAATTAATCAATATAATATATTATATAAGTATATATATTCTTTATAATACTACAACAGGCTAAGAAGCCCAATGATTGTAGTATAGTATTTTAGTAATATAACTGAAACAAATACAAACACCCAGGCTTTGAGAACATCACGTAAATTGAGACCTCATTGAGAATTTAACCCGGAAAGGCCAGTGCCTTACGCACTACACCACAACGTCATGGCGTAAACTTGTATGTGAAAATTAGTGATTTAGTGTCTCTAAAGATATGGTATCGGGTTTCAGTCCACAGTTTACTATTTCATTACAATAGGTCTTTTTTCCAACTATGATTCGGTCTAGGCAAAATTTAATTAAATATTTGAAACTAACCAAGACCATCTGTAATTTGTAGTATTGGTTCAATGAAAATGAATAAGTATAACTGACTAAGCTTAGTGTACACTATTTATATCGAATCTCCGCAGCCTGCTTCCAGTCCACGCCACTGGTAGGTACTATGGAAGAATAAACCAATAATATTGAGTTCAGTAACACAAAAGGGCAAAAGTGACTGTGCCCTTTTCAGGAGATTAATTTGAAATAAGGTTCAACGATTTGGTCATATATATTTCAGTAAATCTTATTGACGTATATTCTGGATGCCAAATTTTAAACAATTTAACAACTATATAGAATAAATATTCCTTACGCCCTTTTGACTTAATAGTCGTTTATGTATTTTATTACAACGTTTTTCTTAGCTCGTATTCTTATTTGTCCGGTACAAATCTTGCAATCGATTTTTAAATCACTTCCCGACTAGCTAGACATTTGAAACTTTTAGAATATATCAGAACACGATGCCAAAGCATTTTTTAATACTTTAAGTAGAATTGAATTCATTTTCATTAATTCTGCTTTGTATGAAAATTTATTTCGACACCATTATTGGTTTCTAGGGCTCTGGGGTCTTAGCAACTAAATTATTAATATATACGTGCGTTACTAAGGAAATCAATATGACATGTCAAGTACAATTTTTTTTGATCGTTTAAGTTAGTCAAGTTAAGTATATATGGTTCAACAGAAAATTTAAAAACGTTGTATATAAAAAGTTCTTTTTATCTTGTAATTATTTATAGTATCTAGTATACATTACGAAAAATGCAACATATTTTTTACAAACAAAAACAATTCAGAGTATGGTAGGTACGACAACACACATAGGTACCATGAATATTTAAACTCACAATCGCATGTTTACTCGTCACAGGGCGCAATGACGTCAGAATTATCATCAAGTTTGTGTACGTGATCAGCCAAGAGGTAAACCGGTGTCCATAGGAGTAAGCACTATGGACAAAAGCTTCACTATCTGGATCCAACGTGTGATATATCGCAGTATAAACACTGTTCTACAACGTACTTGGAGAGGCTGTTGTGTAAAGCTTTTCATAATGTACATGGTTTATCTTGTGCTATACGGCATAGTTAATGGCATATGTGGTGCGTCGATATTGGAAAATGATAAAGATGGTAGAGGATAATTTGAAAATGAAAATCTTTCTGTTGTGATGTAATAGGTATAAAATATTATGTAAATACTTACATATATTTCTACAGAGCCAGTCTATAATAATATTTAATAAGGTCAAACATAATTCAAATATTTTGAATATGGCATACGACTGTATTTAATTATATTTGTACAAGATAAGCAACTAAGTATTGTTTTAAAAATGATTCAGTTGAAAAAATTTAGATCCTATATTATTTGTTTATTATTAATTTTTCTTGTGATACTCATCATTGCCAACGTAGCATTTTTCTTTCTAGATTTAGCATTTTTAGTAGGTACGAGTAGAGCGTGTGATTTTTGACTTTTTTTTATTTTTGTTTTGAGCCTTGTAACAATATATCGAATTTAAAAAAAATCGGAAAATTAATTTCTTGGGAATCGAGATTGGCATTTTTTGATTATGTCTTGTGAATTTTAGAGACGATTTGTCGATCACAATCACTAAGTACCAGTAATATAGCTCGAAAATTTAATTTAGCATCTGATACGTGAAATTAAATGTCTCGTGTAACTTATAAAAACTATAGATTTAAATAAATATGAAATAGTTTATTAAAATTATTAGCTGGTGGAAGTAATTTATAACGAAAATTTGGAGAGATCCTGACAGCGGTTAATAATTAAGGTATAAAATTATTATTATTTTGATTTAAATAGAAAATAGTTTCGAAAAAAAGTATTTTGCAAGTTAGTTCTGCTAAATTTTAGTTAGAAGATCAAAAAAATATTGTTTCTACCGATTACTATAATAGTTAGCAGGGGGCATATAGGTAAATACTATTAAGAATGAGAGATTGTCAACTAAGTATTAAAAACAACTAATTTTCAAAGTTCTCAATATCCTTATGAGACATTATATAAGGGTAGATATTGGCCGTCTCCATCGTTATCACGACCTTTCCTACGCATTGCGTCGCCTGTTGGAGTTTTTTTTCTATTTCATCTAACCACTGGAGTCGTGACCTTCCTAAGCGACGTCCTTAATGAGGAATATCACTAATGCAATGAACTTTTATAGTGGCATAATATCATCCATCCATTCAAAATACTAGGGCACTGATTAGATATTTCTAAATTTGTTGATTTCCAACTCATCCCAGATGCTACCAAACTAGCACTGCTTCAGCCATATGATATCTTCTCCAATTAATAATATTAATAAATTTAATTATAATATAATTTAAAAAAAATGTAAATCAGGCAATTTCAGTAACAACCGAATTATTTTATTTGTCAAATGTATAACAAAGATAAATAAAATAGAAACAGCGTCTTTACAATAAAGTTAAAATAAAGAGACATTGGAAAATAATCAAGAACATCGATCGCTGTGAAACGTGAGAAACTTGAATGAAATACAAAAAAAAAATGCAGAGCTTCAAGACACTAATTTTCATAATAAACATCTGAATAAAAATAATTACAAGATAAAAATAACTTTTTGGATACCACGTTTTTAAGTTTTCTGTTGAATCATATAAACTTGACAATTCTATGTATTAATAAAAACTTTTTATTGTAGGTACTTGATAGAAATACTGAATAAATATATAATACTGAAATGTCATTTTGACATTTCATATTGATTTCCATGGAAAACGCATGTATATATTAATAATTTAGTTGCTAGGACCCCCTTAGCAACCAACAATAATAACTTTTCATACAAAACAGAATTAACTGAAAATGAATTCAATTCTGCTTAAAAATAGCTAAAAGTATTAAAAGAATGCATTGTAGTCGTGTTCTGATATATTCTAAAAGTTTCAAATGTCTAGCTAATCGGGAAGTTAGTTAAAAATCTTCAATTGTCCAATACAAATCTTGGGCAAACAAGAACAAATATGTACTGGACACACAAAAAAATATTAGTACTGGACAAACAAGAATATGAGCTAATAAAAACGTGGTAAAAAATGCGATGGCCGAGCAGTAACATGTCGACTTATAAAGTCATGGGTCTCGGGTTTGAATTCCGCGTGGAAAATTGACATATTATTTTTTTAATGTGTTTGGAGCCAGAGCATAGAGACCTAACAGGTAGAATACGTGATTAATATTTATTTCTCGTGAAAACAAAAATTTGCTCGTAAACTTCTTCGTGAGGCGGCCCAAAGGATTACAGAAGTCAATAAAAAAAATCTTTTAAACATTGAAGAAATATATCGTTTATAAAGTTTAACTTTTCATATAATTAGCTGTTTTTATTTTGATTAATCGTACTCTTGTAGAAAAATTCTCAATCCTCCTTTAATTTCTATCCCCTAAATGAAATATTTTTTCATGCGATTGTAATAGTAATAGTAAAAAAAAAAAAAAACATAACTTTAAAACTCTACATTTTTATTCTAAATAGAAAGCATTTTAATGAATATTTATTCAATCACAAAAATAATGAAAACAAGGCAAGAATTTTAAATGTAGTATTCGAAAAATTAAGATTTAAGAAACCGCCGGTCGATTGCGGACAACTTCGCAACTAAATACATGTATTAAATACCAGAAATAGATTACGCAAATCAGGCTTCGCCGCTCGAATAACAGACATAGCTCGAATGTATCATTCTGACCTGCCGTAGCGCAGTCTAATCGTGCAGTACCGAACGGAAGTTCAGCGGAGTGTCACAGTCGAAACCGGAAGTGGCAACGGAACACCCAATACACGTGGCTTCTGTGACGTTTCCACCTCCGGTTCGGCAAACGTCTCCTGGAAAGCCTGCATATGTTTATCTCTGTACACGAAAGGGTAAGCAACTCGCTGACGTGAGTAGTTAGTGCTTTGAAACTATCGTAGTTGGAAGTATGTAGACGTTATTAGAAACTACCTGGAGGAAACTGGTGACACACATCACATGTTTTTTCGTGGTTAATTTATTAGATTATCAGAGTAATTGCTTTGAAAGCTGCTGTGTATCGTGTTTAGAATCTGCGTCTGACAACGTATGGCTTTTTCTGTTCATATTAATTTGTTTCTAGAAGTAAGCTTTGGATAAATAATGAATAACAACATATCCTACTCTTCTACTCATTTGTGCTCCAATAAGAAGCAAAAGTGATTTAGTATTATATTACTTTCACAGACGTGAATTTGTATATTTCCATTATCTTGTATTATATTTCTTATAAAAGACACAACATATAAACCTTTACAGTATGGATGTGCATTGATAATATTTATTGTATTGGTTTTTACTCATTTATTTTGTGTAATATATTATAATAAACTATAAAAGAGACCGAGTCTTAATAACTATATTGTGTCTACGTGTTTATGGCAATTTTAACAAAATATTTTTTTATTAATTTTCGTGGCTCTTTAAGATTTTTAGGATTTGCAGAAGAAAAATCCTGTAAGTATAGGGCCTTCGTACTGCCCAATACACACTTTGCCGAAAACAAGTCATACAATAACTGTTTGTAAGTTTTTGCCGCAATACAAAATGCACATGCATAAACATTGTTTTGACAGTAGATATCGTACAAATTTGCGCGCTTTAATACAAACACCACTACACGTGACATGATCACGCATAGCTATCTCCTACAAAAGTGTAAATATTTTACCGTACCCATATCAACACTATCTATTGAATTAGCAAATGTTTTTTTATCCGTGGTGGAAAACAAATAAGTTGGAAATTTGATACTTAATTATTTTTTGGATAAATGTTTATATTTTTTAAAGGTATGAATAGACAATGTTTATACACTGCTTATTTTGTTTGCGGGAAGATGTATGTTAGCCTGAACTGTCTGGACTATCAATACAATTAACTGAAAGGATTGAGGTCTAATGTCCATTGATCCATTATCATGAAATTGTATATAATAAAAAATTATCAATATGAAAATGTCGATAATGGTTTGATTTCAAAGGCACCGACGATATTAATAAAATTTAAGTTTGTTTATTTATCAAAAATAAATAAATTTAGTCAATTTTATGTCCTAAATGAGCTTTAAAAGTGTTACACAATGTATTTATCAAAAGCATTCACCACATCGAATAAATATTTTATTATAAATTTTTCACTTATATCTTTCAATTGTATCTTTAAATTTTGATCAGTTACTCTTTCTTATGTTTTTTTTTACCTAGCCTTTTTTCTACCCCCACCATACAGTGTTAGCAATATAATATATAATATTACATACACTAAAGGTAAATTGAGGTACACATAATTAGTAAAATAAGTAGATACTTTATAAAGCTAAATACATATCGTAAAATATTTTTTAAATGTGATTAAAAAAATAGCTAGGTATATATTAATATTCACCTATATTTATTTATTTTTATTGAAAGATATTGTAAAGTTCCAGTTTATTTCGTACATTTAAACCATTCATCTCTTTCTAGTATGGGTACATAATATATACTACGCAACACCCTTTTTATCAAATATATCGAGTGCACACTCATCGGCCTTAGTGAAAGTCCATCACTCCAACATATAGATCAATATTGGTTGAAATAACGTATTATATATTGGAATCAGTAATTAATAATATAATATTTTGTTTCACGTATCTAATAAAAACAAACTCTGATAATATAACGATTGTCGAAATGTACGATGTTATTTTCGTTTATCTTTTATTTACCACCCTTCAACAGGCTGTTTTCTCCGCTAGTGTGTAGTATATTTTAGCGTCATTTACCACTGACTGTCAGCGTAGTTGTCAACTACCTACCTGGTCGACTTAGCCGTTGCACATGCACACTGTGGAATGAACGTGTACACCTTCACGACTTGCTTAGTCGCTTAGCTGCTTAGCATATTAAGTCATATACGGTAACTAATCTATCCACACCGCACTGATAAACGGGTGATTGTGTACCAGTGGCGCGATGAATATTTTGTTATAAAAAAGGCTATAAATTATAAAGGATATAAATTATATTATTTTTTGCTATAGTATTGTGACTAGAATAGCTATAGATTTTTGTTTTAGAAGTAAAATACTCTTGGAAGAGTAACATAATGCGCATTTTTTTATATACTGGACGAGAAATCACTACCAAGTTATCAATTTAACTATCAATCTTGCAGTTATAGAAAAGGCGACTATGTAGCCTCTTATCACACTGAGAGTAAATAAGTAATATTAGACTCACCATGGATAAAGTTTATCTTAGTTGATATCAAGCCAATTGAGCCCGTATATAGACAGATTCTGGTAAATAGATCCGATCCGGTTGTATCTCATCAGTGGTTTCAGTATACCCCGAGAGAAGTAGATCACTGTAAGGGAGTCATTCATATATGATACACGATCTTCAGACGTGAGATAATGATCATGCTTTAAAAGTGAAAAAATATTACCATGTGTTACTTACTTAGCTATGGGATGCTGGCATTACCAGAGAAGATGCAAGAAGATTGATAAGCGACAGGGATTCTTAGAGACACCGTATATTGTCACTGTGCTCTAACTGAGGAACGGACATGGTAAAAAAGAAGATATTGTATTTGTGTGTTTAATAATTATTATGTATTTAGGCCTTTTCAACATATATTAATACTTATACAACTGCCATATTGCTAATTATCAGTATTAGACTGACTTATATGTTATTATAATAAACTAATTATTACATAATCAGAAACATATACTAAGTATCTAATTAATTGAATACTTAAAAAATTAAGTACATAATACCTATATTATAATATTATTAAAGGAAACGCCACTGGGCTTCAATTTGTATTGTGCTGAGTTGTCATACTCAAACAGCTAGGGTGAGCTAATCGTTTGTTCTCGGTGTTATATTATGTAGAGTTATTATGTACCTATATCATATTTGAGGTACCAACCTAATTACATATAACTATATGTTTAGATAGCATCAGTCGATTATTATAATCCGTATATAGTATACCTACAGCCCAAAACTTAGTGCAAATGTGAGAACTAAACAATATATCAATAAATTGATGGTGTTTGTTGTGAATTGAAGTTAAATTATAATTAATGACAGTTTTGTAATTTTATAGATTTTAGCTATCCAGATTTTGATACCTTCACTAACAAAATATACTTATCCTCACCAAATGAAGATAATAGCTTGCCGCCTCTGAAAAGTTTTAGTTTTATTCAGTTTCACGTTAATTAAAAATAGATTTAACAATCAACATGTTCTATACGTACCGTGACCAAGATACATTGATAACACATAATATATACAAATGGCATTGTGTTTGCTTTCCGACGCGGATGGAAAACATTGAAAATCATACAAACGTTCCTGGTCTAGACTAAGCTTTAGTATGTGCAGTCTGTAGTGTATGCGATTTCTTTGTTTCTTCCCAAGAGACACATGGATGGCCATATTTTTCCCGGCCGGGGTAATATTTATATTACTGCCATTATGACAAGTGCTTAGTCTTGATAAATGTTTAATTTATAAAAAAATAATGTATAAATAAACGTAGGTGTCGCAGTCACTTTATAATAATATCCATCTATATTTTCAATTAAATTACACTTTTCTCTCATGTGCCTGTCTTCATCTTTTTCGATGGGTGAATTATTATATACTTACCTAACAAAGATTATCTATTATGTTACTATATTATAAATAGTCGTAAAAATAAAATAAATGAAAAATATCTATAAATGCACAAAATGAATAATAAAACAAATAATAAAGTATGTAGATACATATATTATTATATTTCTCAAATACTATTACATGAATGAAATGACGAAAGCTTTTTAAAATGACCTAATTATATTTTTAGCATTGTTAAAAAAATAAAAATATAACTATGAGCATGCCACAATATATATTTAGTGTTGAAGTTTTGTTTTATATGGGGCACAAAATGGACAAACTGCAATTTGTATTATTCAAGAATATGGGTCAAACACTGTCGAGGAATTAAAGAGGATGAACAAGTGATGGCAGCCGAGAAATCATATAAAATAAGTAGATTCTTTAGACATGTGAAGAATTCAGCTTGTCATATGGTTTTTCAAAAATGAGATATGGTACTAATTTTTAAATAAACTATAATATTATGATAAATTAAATGATGTTATTGCATATAAAACAACAAGTGAAAAGTTCTAATACAGCAGCTACCCGAAATAATTAAAATCCTCGATTCCATTTTGAGGCGAATAATATGCAAATGGTAATCGCCAATGGCCACTGGTGTGTGAGTCTAAAGATGATAATGCCCTCCGGCAAGTACATTTGGACTAAGCACTCCGGAGAGGCGAATATTAAAACAAACCGAGACAAGCCAAAGCGTTTATCAGATCAAAGTTATACTCTGGCTTGATTCCCCTTTGTCTCCATGTAATGGGGCGTAATTAGTGGCCGGAGGATGTGAGATATGCGTATTGTGCATGAAAGGAAAGGACCAGCTTACCGGAACGTCGCAGAAGCTCTCAAGGATTGATAATTTAATTGACATTAAATTAATTTTTAGTTTTAATTTACCATTAAATAAAGAGCCACTCGATTCATGATCAATTTATCACAGTCGAAAAAAGGTTATATTTAAAAAAAAGAATTTTATAGTTAACCTATTTTGGTTAAGGGTATAAGTTCGTTCGCATTATCAATCAATCGAGGGAGTGTCTAACATCTGCATTGCGTATTGCAGATTAATAACCTACCAATTGTTTGCTATGGTTCGAATGAGGTGGACTACAATTGACACAATATTTTCTAGCTATTTAAAATTATTATAATCGATGACTTACATAGTATTACGTATTATATTTTAGCTATCATAAACCAGTAATTTGACAATTTGTATTACTACATTTTTGTAAAACTATTTTGAGAAATATCATCAACTAGTCACGACATTGCAACATGTGAATTACCAATGCCTAAATTAAATACATAACGAATTACAAAATTACCCGATTGAATTTGTAAATATAAGTATATACGTGTTGTTCACAATACTTAAAAAAAATAAGAAATTCTAATGTTGCTCATTTAATGAGCCTTATACTGAAAGAATAATAAATTTAAATTTATAAAAGATATACCCCGATTCATATTAGGTAATAAACGTTATGTGAGGTTAAACAAAGTGGTTGATATTATATTATTGATTTGTAATGTCATGGTGATTATTTAACTAGGGAAAGATGGTAATAGAGCCAGATATTGAGTATCTCGTTGACAGCGAAATTGAGAAACGAATCCACCTCAAACGAGATTGACATTCAATATAGACCTTTCTCGGATTTCTCGCACCCGACTCTTTCGTTTTATTGATTATGTACATAGCCCACAGAGAGAATGACCGCATGTATTGGGTTGCGAAATTTGGATAGAAAAGAATAGGAAGAGCTTTCTTCAGTTAGAAAGATCAAACAAAGACTACTACGGGTGTTCTACTGATACTGACTGCATGCCGCTGAATGTCAAGATGTCCAGCCGTGAAGAAGGTTGATGCCCAACGGTCAAATCATCTGGGTCACAATCAGTTATGAGTTTCAGACAAAGAAGAAAAAATACGTCTTTATTGACTATATTACATTAAAAAGACATATTTTATGTCTTATGATAATATAATCATTTCAATGGCACTCGGTTGGAATAAGTCTATTCTACCATTACCACGAGAGGTACCCTGGTTTGTAGAGTCTTCTTTGACGAGAAAAGAGCTTAAGTTAATACTGAGGCTAAGAACAGGGCACACAAATGGCAAAAGATTTGATGTCCTCATGGGAAGAAGCGAATCGCATCTCTGCGATAAATGTCATGTTTTAGAGGACATTACTGACACTACAATGCCCTAAATTTGAACTTCATAGAGTACAGCTACAAATTGCGGATATCTATGAGAATGTCTACGAATTGAAATGTGTCCTGGCGGTAGGTAAGACGGAAGAGTTAGGCAAAAATGTAAAGTTATTTAACAGAATAGGAGTGAGGACCTGATCGACGATCCCCTTCTAGAAGAGAAGAGGCGATATGACAGCGAGTCGCAGTCAAAGCCTCGGTAAAATCACAAAAAAAAATGGCGCTTGGTAGGTGAATATACATTTCGCCATAATAAAAGTAAAAAACTTGTTGGTACCTGACGTATCTGCAAATTGTTAAATTATTTTTTGAACACAATAATATTATTACTTATAACTTATAATTTATTACTTAATCAATATTTCAGTAATTTTGAGACGAAAGCTGTCTTATAACAGTTACTGTTATATTGGGAACGACTGACAAAGCCGGTGCCAACTTTTGACATAGGTTATAATTATTATTATCTGTAAAGTAAAAACGGACTTCTAATTGGGTGATATAGAATTTTTAGTATGCAATACCATAACAGTAGGCGCTGAGGTTTTTTTGTACTAAAACAAAAGTTTAATTAGAAAGTTTACGAAAATCAATGGAACCAAATTAATTAAACCCGAGCCGACCATTCCGTAAAAACCTACCCGCATAAAATATTTCACTGAGTTCGTTGATTTCTGGGGATCATTCAATTTTTTAAATAAAATTGACTTTATAGTAAACATAATTAAGTAAGTTAGAACAATTTATTTTCATATTCATAATTCAACTAAGTAAATTAATAATTTTTAATTAACTATTTATTTTATTCAACGAATAATTCACCAGATTTAAGAAGGTAATATTCTAATTATTGAACATACATACCTAATTCTGAAAACACTCATGAGAAAATATAGCCAATAGAAAAAATCTTTTTCTAAAAAAATAAGACACCTTTCTTTCACCGTTTTACAAAAAAGATTTTTTCTATTGACTATATTTTTTCATGAGTGTTTTCAGGATTGTATGTTAAGTAATTTAAGCTCAACATTTTAAGTACATAGATTTTCCTATTTTATATTATATCGGTGAGATAAATTATTAAATAGTAATAATTTCGTTAGGTTACTAGTGTAAATTTTACACTTCATCATAAAAGTGTAGAAGTTATTTCAATTATTAGGCTTTCAACTGGTCTATATCTTTTTACTATTATAGAAAAATTATGCTATGTATTTATCTCACTTATCTAGTCGACCAGTCACGCTTGACCCCCCTAAGTCCAAGCCATCAGGCTAGAGTCTTGTCAGGCCCCTCCTTGCGGGGGCCAAGGTGAGGATCCACTATTTACTCCCACTGTTAGGTGATTGGAGATGAGTTATGGTTGAAGTCATATGCTAGTGCTGGAAAAATTATATGACGCTTCATGTAATACAGGCATGTCCAATACATCGATTGCAGGATGGATTTTGGTTGATCGCACCACAGGCCCATAAGAATTGAGTCGCAAAAATGCACAAAGCGAGTACAGTCAGTTCACAGTAAGTTGTAATACAATATGATTTGATTGAGTTTTTTATGAGGAAGAATTAGCCATTTCTATTTATATATATTTTTAACCTGCTTGCGTGAAAGTCGTTTTCAAATTTGTTATAAAGAAGCTCATGTGACCTTGGCATATCATTTGATTTGCATTTCATCGCAAGGCGTTGTTCCCTTTACCGTCGTGCAGTAGGCTCTTTGCACAGTAAGGGAATAGTTTGACGACGAGTGGAATAAGTGCCGAAAATACGAGGAAAATATATCACTATCAATAGGAAATAAAATTAAGTATTTCTTTGTGATGGTCAAATACAACTATTGCTTAATTTGTAACGCCAAAGTGTCTTCATTCTAATATAATACGTTTGTTTAACTTGAAGAATGATAATGATAGAGTGTGGTAGATCATTACCAGTTTTGATACAGGATATAAGATCACAGCCTACTTGAAGTCTATGGTTGATGTAGGGGTCTCACTTGAACATTTTGTAAAGATATCCGATTGCACTCCATCTCGACTTTGATCTCAGGTCAATTTTTTAAGATTTTTTTTTCATATATTTATCTGAGATATATATTATATATTTATATCGTGTAAGCTATTTCTATATGTTAGAAAAATAAACGACGTAAACAACACTAGATATTAGAGTACGAATTCTTGTGAAAACCAGTAAGTGGATAATTTCAAAGCGTGGGCAGTCAACTGGTAGTACTAACAACTCTATCAATGTAAGTGAGTCCATTCATTAAGAGTACTCGTAACGTGGATGGACAGCTTTACGACATTCATTTATAAAAGCATGAATGTTGTAAGCAAACAAACAAAATGTTTGTACGGCACTACAGCAGGGGTGTTTAGACTTGTTAAATAATAAAGCGCTTAATAGTGTAATAACCGCGGCTTAAATAATCTCCCAGTTATTGTGCTATTGTCCCGTCGTATAACAAGAGCCCACTGCGACTCAATCGAGTAAGGGTGGGCTAAAATATACACCGTAAGGTAATGCCCATTATATATTAAACCTCGCAAATATGTTTCATTTTCTGAGAATGATATTTGGCGGTGTACCTACCTTAAACCGTGAACTGTGTACGCCTGTAAATCCTTATTGAGAGAAAAACGTCGGTATCTTAAGGCTAAATTACGTATTATTTATACAAAACTTTTGCATGATAGAAAATTGACCTAAACTATCATGTTAAAAAATTGGAGTACATATTATATTACTTATTGCCAAAGCTATAGTTTGCAAATATAAAAACTACATTGTGTAAGACGTAAGTGATATCAAATAAAACGTTTTTAAACAAATAACCATTACAATTTTAATGTATACCCCGCGAAATATAACAGTGAATGAATAAGTGTAATAAGGCATTGTGATTTTTAAAATAAACAACAAATTTGAACCGTGTAGGTACTTATTGATTTCCATATAGTATATAGTAATTTTTTTATTATTTTCAAGTATGATATACGTATTCTTAACTCCGACTATTTTACTTAAAATAAAAGTGAGCATTAAAAACTGTAGTTAATGATATTTTAACTAATGCAGAACGATAAACCTTAAAGTTATAATAGTTAACGGTTACAACATTTTAGCATGTTTCACCGAAAATCTAGTCGGGGTAGTCACTTGGATATTATGTAGATAAAGATTTTTTGTGCATATATAATTTTAGTTTGTGGGCCACATTAAATTGTCTGCGGGTTATCCGCCACTGATCTAACATATTTTACAAACATACCAAGAATTAATTAATTGAGGAAAAATTACTTAGTATAAATCCATTTTAAATTAGTGCAATAATACAAATATTATATCCATCACTTACTAGTCACGGCACCCTACTGAATGAGGATGCCTTAAGCATTGCTATTAATTTCCGACTTAATTCATCTTTGTGTAATGTACGTTTACAACAATTATAATTTACGGTAGAGAAGTTTACCATAAAGGTCAAGATGGATACTACCAGAAGAGTGCACGAAGACAGGAGCCTACTGGAGTCTGTCGAAAAGGCAGATGACATGGTAAGTATCACGATGATTCCATGGAGCGAGGGGATGCATGGTTTAGAATGGGATGAAGAAATCAGTTAAATTCGCGGTTTTGACCGCTGCGTTCCTCCACTGAATAACTAAATATCTAAGACGGCCGATAAGCATATTATATATCCAAAAATAATTCGGTGGGTGTTTTGGGTACGTTTTATAAATACTTTTTTTATATATTATTATATAATAGGTGTATACTTATACTAAATTTTACTTTGTTGTTCATTTTTTGTACATTGTTCTATAAATAAATATAATATATTATAGGACGATGAAGTGTGAGAATACTGATGTTTGAATCTATATTAAGTATTTAAATTATTTATTTAAATGCGACATCAACAATTATTAATAAAACTGTGGACATCTCTAGTGCTATTACAAAATACCCATTTTCATAGACAAGTCAGTGTGCAATGGGCATTGAGTTGGCTTAGCGCCCTTTTCAAAGCTCCAGGAAATCTGAACAAGATAAACGTTGTGAGATTATTTTATTGGTATAAGGATGATATAAGCTTTTTATAATACTTATCGAAAATTGCAAAACCAGGCGACGGTATGCCAATATAGTTCATCCACAAATGAAGTGGTGCTTAATTGAAAACAATCACTTGGAAACATGAATCTATTAGCGATGAACTCACTTATTGGTTATTATTGTACCTGAATAATACTTTAATATACTAATTGGTTTACGTAATTTCACCGCTGTTTAGTATATTATGGACAGTAAGTGGTTTATAAATTATGTATTTAGTCTATTAGTATAATAATTATGTCAGTGGTAAGTAACTGTATTTGTGTCCGTTATATAATTGCGATAGTTGCATAGTACATAAAAATGTCGAAAGGTCAAGGTCAAGCGAAGTCGTAGAAAATTTAAGTTAAAATTTCACCACTTACCTTTAGTTGATAGTATTGATTTAGGTAAAATTATAATTAATAACTATTTTTTTATTCAACCTAATTCACAAGATTTAAGAATGTAACATTCTAATTATTGAGCATACATAATTTAGAAAACACCCAGCAGGAATCGAACCTGCATCTCTCGGGTTTCCCGCCCATGCGCATAGACCACTATGCTATAAATAGACGTCATACTTAATTGTGACAAATGTTAACTAATGGCTCTTAATACTTTCAGAAGTGCTTTCCAAATTGAGTTACTATTGGCGATTTTCAAAAAAGATTTTTTCTATTGGTTATTATATATTTTCTCAGAGGATGTTTAAAATAATAATAGTTAAAAATATACAATAGAGTATATTAATTGCACTAGCGTATTACACGACTCGGCAATTCTACAATTATTAACAAACACGTTGTTTCTAAGTTTATTATTAGAACGGTAGGTAATTCAATTTCTACAAATCGTAGACAAAATATAGCCAGCTTATATCAAACGATTTCTGTTGTAGACATGGGTCGAATTAACTCATAATACGTAACAGAAAAAGGGCTGTCTTCGGTTTGTTACCAGCATAGCTTTTGGTCATGTCTGACCAGTTTATTTATTGCAAAGCTTCCAGCAAAGTGAGCGACGCCGAAACAAGGGGGTCTCGAGACGGAGCTTTCGGATGCCGCCGCCGGGCGTCGGGTGCTAGGGCTAAAGAGGCACGCCGTATCGATGAAACAAAATTGAAACAGTTGTTTAAGAACTTCGAAGGAAGTCTGCTGAGTAAACCGCAAAGATTTGTTTTGCGAATAATATCGAAGATGAGTTATTATTCTTTGGGTTAGTTTTGTTGAAAACCGTCTGTTGTTATATCTGTGGAGTTAAAGGGTTTCAAATAATTGCAATGATTCGTGCTCCCAACCTTTTTTTGGGTCACGGCACATTATTAATTTTATAACATATTAGTGGCACATTGACAAATGCTTACATACTATACTTTAAAATAAACATATTTTGTTAATTTCACCTAAAAAATAACCAGATCAAAGAGTTTACTATAACTAAATAGTATTATATAATTTACTATTTCTTTTATTCAACGAATAATTCACAATATTTAAGAATATATCATTCTGATTATTGAACATATATTATTTTGAAAAAAAAACACTTTCTGATAGAGTATATAATAACCAATAGAAAAAACATTTTTTGAAAAAAGTAAGTCACCCCGACGGGGAATCGAACCCTGTATCTCCCGAGTATACGCCTCATCTGTCGCATTAAACCATTATGCTACGGCGTGACATACTAATAGCGAACAAATTTTAACTATTGGTCAATTTCTATACCTACCCATCAGCGTTCCTTCCAAATCAGCTACTTTGGCAATCGATTTTTGTTTCTTAAATCAAAGTAGGTATATTACTATTACTTTTGATAACTAACCGACGTCGTGGAATTTCTCCAATATTTTTTAGATGTAGCTACTTGCACTTGCTAATAATTTATAATTAACTATTCTTTTATTCAACGAATAATTCACAAGATTTAAGAATATATCATTCTGATTATTGAACATATATCGGGGTGACTTACTCTTTTCAAAAAAGATTTTTTCTATTGGTTATTATATACTCTATCAGAAAGTGTTCAAAATAATTGTTATTCTAAATAGTTAACACGGTAAAACGTTTCCGTTATTTTTTAACTCCGAAATAACACGGATATCACTCTGAGCAATTCCATAAACAATGTTATCTACAATATTTTTTAGAATAGTTAACTCAACGATATTTTACAGTTCGCGGTTAAAGAGGTCATGTTAATTTAATGTGCTAATTAACTGCCTGAAAACGACATATCATATTATTTATCACTTATTTTTTTATTGATTTTGGAGTTAAGTAATATGCTAGTATAGCCCTTGCTTGTAGTGTATTTATAAAGTTTTTAGTATGGATTCATATTAAAATTAATATTTTGTACAGTGTACATTGTCACACTGAAAGATGGCAAATATAAATTGTTGTTTATAATCGCCATTTTTGAAGAAATGTTTCGATGTTTCGTTATAATTTATTTATTTGTTTGCAATTTCTTGAGACTGTTCATACCACTGTGAACGGGAATATAAATAAATAGTTAATCAGAGAATATATTCAATATAATACGCAGCATACACTCAGGGTAACCAATATAGAGTCTCTATGTATTATAAGAAAAATAATAAAGTCTACATAAAGGCAAAGCAAAAAGTACTAAACTACCGATAAACAATACTTACTTGAAAATATATAATAGTTATTATATATTTTCAAGTATTGTTAAATGTGTCAGTATACTTATACCTGTGAAATATCGAGAGTTTTACAAATCTTCGCTTACCTACTGCAGAATGACCGATGGCTAACTATACAGTGGAATAACGTTGTAATGCACAAACTGCGATAATGCTGAATTAAACATGGTATAACGTTGCAACCAACGTCAGTTACAACGTTTTCCCAAGAATTTAATGTTATTTTTGTTTTTTTCCAGTGTTGAGATGCAATTTAGGTTTTATTTTTTGAATTTGAGGTCTAATATAGAATAAATTACTGCAAAAATAAGAAAAATGTTGTTTTTTCAAAAGTCATATTTTGTTGCTTACAACCTTTTCTAGGAGACCTACTCAATTAGTGCAAGAACATTATTAAAAAATCCAATAATAATGCCTAAAGTGTCATTTTTATGAACTTGCATACGTGTAAAAAAAAACTGTGGGAAAGTAATTTGTTACTACGTACTTTTGATCAATTTAAGTTTTTCATAAAATATATAGGATAAAATCCGGCGGCGGTCTTTCCGATTGCTCGCGGCACACCGGTTTGGAAGTTCTTTAGACAATAAACTGAGTTGAATATTTGATTAAAACATCTGTTAAAAGTGATTGATAGAATTGAAATCAAATTTATATAAATATTATGCTAAGTAATAACGATAAATATTTTAATTGAAACTGTTCATGTATAAAGTAGGGTTGGTTTTGTCAATGTCAAATTTAAAATTAAATAAGAAAATATACTATTTATTCAATAATTTAAATAATTCATGGTAATATTTTTATTTCTGCGTTCATTCGATATATTTAGCGAAGGTTATAAATAATAGGTAACAAGTGGTAGGAAGGGTAGAAAAAAAATTAAATATCATTGGTTGAGCTTTTTTAAGTGGACTGTAATTATTTTGTGGGAAGATGAGGAGGTCGGATTTAGGGGTGGGGGCATTGGAACAGAATGCCAGACACTGACCTTTGTGATGATGTATGATGGCTCCGTGGTCTGGTTTTAACTTTCGCTCCCGCAATATTGTTGTTTTGGGTCACCCGGTTCGTACACTCACGCACTTTGTGACATAGTTTTATGGATTATATGTGAGGGTGTATGAAAGATGATGATAAATTCTGAATGAGTCCTAAAAAATCCATGAAAAACTATTAGAAGCCCGCTCACGCCCGCTATCGAGATGAAACTCCATGTTCTTTGCAACACCATCTCTCATGACCCGTAATTGCTAATTGATTGTCTGGTGATAATAACACTGGGGATTAGGAGGTGGGTGAGGAGATAAGGAGTGGAATGGGAATATAAATGGCCCAACCAATCATTTTTAAAACACAGTGTAATAATACTTAATAATATTAGTCCTAAAATGTGTATAGAAACTGAAGAGTTGCTTAAGTAAGTCCAGCCAGCTATTGGACTCAACAGACCGTCCAACCAATAACGCAATAAAGGCCAATTTAATTGCATTTAGAAAATTTGTGGCGTTATACCGCCAACGTGAAAATCTATTCACTTATATTGTTCAACAGTTTTGTATTAGCCTTTGTCATATATTACAATTTTAAATTTTGCTTTTATATGAGTGATTCACAAGCATAGTGAACCAAGTCCATTCTGGTTATTTTTGAGTAAGCTAGGTTCAAACATAATTTTTTAGTATTTCTAATTCTATAAGGGTATGATTTCACTTCCACAATAACTTAAATATACCTACTCTAAATAACACTTCAGAATTACAATCACACCCTTACAGATATAATGTTTCAACTAATCTTACCCGAAAATAACCAGAATGGACTTGGTTCACATGATCTTCACTCCCATGGGTACTCAACTTAAAATCATGCAAAATAAGTCGAATCACACTTGAGTGCTTGACAAACTCAGTCTTTGGTAACTGCTTTTGAAAAATTCCCAGTAATAATGATATGTTAATATTTCACATTCAACGTAGGATTTTGTGGGTCATTAACTTCACAGTTGATATAAAATAATGAGGACAAAAATGTGTATGAAAGAGGTAAATATACATTATGTTAGAATTTATAAAACAATATGTCCATTTAAAGTTAGTCTCATCCAAGAAGAAAATATCGAAAACCGAATTTAGTTGAAAATAGTTGTTGTCATCCTAATTGGAATCACCAATAAAAAGTTACTTTTACATATTTGGAGAGTGAACAAACCTAATGTTCTTTCCGATTTTTTTAAAACTAGAACAGTAATCGGGGATATACACTAGAAATAATGGCAGATACCATTTATAAAAAAAATCCGTAAATAACTAAATACAGATCTATAAATAATATTAAAATAATAATCATGATGAATTGTAGGAAATTATTTTTCTTTATCTCACAATACCGGTAAGCGGATATACACAAAGTTTAATTTAGTTACAAACTTTATTTTCAAAAAATATACTATAATTTTTATTGATATAGGTATTGCATTATTTTTGTAAAGGAAACATTTATTATGAAATAATGCTACAAGTATAATTGGATGATGTAACTCTGCAATATATCATTTTAGATAGATACTATTATGAGTTAGTTTTCAGTTTTGAAAGTTGTAAACTGCAGACTTGTTCGAAAATTCCGTTAGTTGCACTTTTGTTGCAGATCCCGTGCATAACACGATTAAATCCCATGTCGTGTTTAATGCCGTTGTAATATTATTTGAATGCTGACAGCTAACAATTTTAGAACTTTTACATTAAATTTGCAGCACGTTTATGATAATTATATGAATTAAATAAGTCGAGTTAATTAGCATACGTTGTCGTAATTAAAACTGGTTTCACTTAAATAGCAATATTACTGAACGTTTAGAGAAAAGCTTTCCAAACAAACCGGAGTCGTTTCAACCAGACATATAATATGACCTAAATTGGGTTGCAAGTATGCAGTATGTAGGTGTAATATATTTTCGTATTCATAATTAACAGTACTGTACAAAGTACTATACAATAATATAAACTAAACATAATAACAATGGTACTAATGCACTCTTACATAAATATTAAATCTGTACTTTTCTCAAAATCAGTATAGTATGATTTTGCTAAAAATAGTTAATTAAGAATAGTTTTCTACTTAAATTATTTTTAATTTCATAGAAAAAATATCGTTTGTGCCTATTACATACAAAACCTCAAAAATCTACGTTATACATTCGCACATTAATATAAATAAAGGTGAAGACAAGTCTAAAAATTCGTTTTTCCAAAAATGTTCTTTTTGGACTTAAGCACTGGGGTTTTCAGAATGCGTATCCTGCATCATGATTCTGTATGCATATACATAGTTGTAATATAAAACTATGGATTTAATAGATCATTTCATTTAATCCACATACTTTAATTGTGAAAACGACTGGTTTCTCCCGCTTGGGAGGATATAATCAACTATGAATGGGAGTGCAACCCCCGACCATATCCGATTCTAATAGAATTATATGGGCCTCACAGCCTCAACAGATTTTGTTTTTATGAGAAATGGATGTCAGCCACTTGTTTAACCTATTAAGTCTATACTATGATTCATATTAAAAAAAAAAAAAACAATATTATGTGGACTTACCAGACCCAGGATTCGAGCCTGGGACCCACGACGCTATAAGCTGATGCTCAAGCCGCGCGGTCATTGCTTTTTTGTTTTTTCTTCAACGCGTATTTGATCAATATGCAGGAACCCAACGGGTTGGGCAAATATATATTACCTATTGCTCTCTCTCTCTTATGTGGTATTTTGTTTTGTTGATCTGTTCTCTTGTGGAAATCCTTATATTGTTTTAAAGGAAGAACACTGTGAATAAAATACATTTTCATACATCATACTGAAAAATTTGATTATGGTTACATAATTGAATAGATTGTCTTTTTATAGTTTCTAATACATTGCCATACTTAATCTACTACCTTGAAATTTTATGAAAATTAATGTATGTGATAGTGATGTGAAAGTTGTTACAAACACATTATAAATTCCTGTACAGAAAAGTACAGTACTGTAAAGTGTACCTACGTAAACTATTATAACAACTTAAGGGTGTAGATTGTATGGATTACTTTTTAATTAAATTGTCTTTTTAAAATAAATTATATGGTTAATAATATAATGGTTAACATGTTGCTTCACTTTAAAAGCACTTATCAAAAATATGAGTTTTTTAATAAAGAAATTATAATATTGGGGTGTAAAAAATGTAGACGCGATTTCGTAAACACGTTCGCATCGACTCCGGTGACAACCAATTTCGCCAAGGTGACTGTGAGTTCACTTTTTATGGCACGCTGTGGGCAAAGTTTAATTAAATTTGTGTATTACGTACGCTGCTAAATATACATGATAATCCTGTAGAAAGCTTCCGATTTGCCGCACCGTATCAGATTTGAGGATGGCTGGTCTAGTGGTCACCCACCAATTTGTCATCGGGTTTATTAAAGATCTTTTGCCAAACAATAAACCGTTAGACCAATCAGCATGATTACAATAGTACGTAACACTATGATTACTCATAAGTAATCATTATTTCAAAGTTAAGCAGATATATAAGTATATTTATTTTTATTATTTAATGAAAGGCCTCTGTAAATGTTAAATTTCCCGGGCAATATGCTAGCTATGCTGAAAAATATGATAACTTGAGGCTAACATAAATATCATTGATATATTGAACTATTTTATATTTGAATACATGTTATATAGATCTTAGTGTAATATTAGGTGAATAACATGGATGTGACAACACTTCTTCGTCAAGCTGCTTTATGTTTTTTTTTGCTGTATAGTAGTTTGTATTATCATGCTATAGTATGGTGTAATTTATGCTGACTTATCTAGATGCCTTTTCGATTTCATGAATGTCATTCCACCATACAAGGTGGGGCTAACAAGGCTCTAGCCTGGGGACCCGGGGCTGGGGGGGAGGGGGGGCGTCGTGGTGGGTCGACCTAACAAGTGAGATTAACACAATTTTTTTTAATGGTAAAAAAGTCGCCTGCGCGCTGGTTTACTTTAAGATTATTAATATTTTAAAATATGTGGATGTGTGACGCAAATTTTTACTATTGTGTGTCGATATTCGAAAACTTCATATTATTCAAGTGGATTTATTCAAAAATACACTGAATACCCTTAATTTTACCTTATTTTACCTTTAGTTGGAAAATGCTTCTGTAGAGCGCCACACTGCCTTTCCATAGCGATAGATAGGGGGGGCGCCAAAGATCCTGGGCTGGGGATCCGTTTCAGGACGTGGGGGTCATGCATTCCACTGTACCTACACCAAGTGAGCTGTAGAGTATTAGAAATTTATTGTATGTTTACTATAAATCTATTGTATGTTTACTATGAATATAATCCAAATCAATCACCTACTAATTTTAAAGTATCATTGTCGAATACAGCAGGGCGCCATTTTTAATGCCAACAGCTAAGTCAATATTACCGCCAACAGAATCAACGTTAAATACTTGACCTTTAAAATATTTCCCAGCACACCATATTATTATTTTTATGTTGTAATTAATGCGTTAAATCCCAATTGATCATGAAACAACATTCATTGACGTATATATGTATTCTAAAGATTAGTCAGCCATTTTATTTTTGGATACTAAAAACCTTTTTTTTGTTCAAACAAAAAAAAAATATAATCAGGTTTATAATATACGATAGAAAAATATGTCTTCGCAATAATTAATCTTGCCGAATCAATTGAGATGAAAGGTAATTAAATTGTAATGAAAGATTTACAACGTATATGCTTATTTGAAAACATTACCAATGACGAGGTTTTAATATGAATCAATAAAGCAAAACATCTTATAATAATTATTATTATCAAGCGCAAACAAAAGTATGATTTACTAAAACTCATCCTTTAGGGAATGGCAGCAGAAGCGTAGTTAGAAAGAAATTCTCTTAGTTACGAAACATTCGAAAGTTACCCAACCTCTAAGGTATTGGGGATCTAATACGACTAGGTATGGTGGCTTCGCTGGTAGGCTCTATGAGCTTGGTGTTGTTACCCGTTCTACATATTGTCTACGTGGCGAAGAAATACAGAATGCAAACCATGTCCTCTGAGAATGTCATTAAATGTGTACGGAAAGAGAAGGCTGCTCAAGTCGGTTAAACCAGTTGTTGGACCCATCGGACCGTTCAATTTGGTCGCCACAAAGGGCAATTTTGTTGCATTTCAAACATTTTGATGTCATACTGCCAACATAAAGATATCTTTACTTAGATTGTTAAGCAGTTTTGTAATAGTTTTTGTATTTACTATTTTTTTTTTAAATTTTGCCGCTTTATTATGTTCCTATTTCTCACTGGCACTTTTAATTTAAAGTCATGTAAATTCAGTCAAAGCATACTTGAGTACATGGCGATCTCAGTCTTGGATATCTGTTCCTGAATCATTCCCAGGCGTAAAAAACTGGTGATGCTTCACCTACGAACCAACTCTATTAAGACCGAGTATGGTGCAGGGAAGGTTGGCTTGGAAGGGTCTGTGTTTGTGTTATGTTCATCTGTTATCGACTTCAAAATGATGTTTTTTAAAATTGAAACTACGCAGAAGATAATATGTGCGTATTTCATGTTTAATTTCTTAGAAAATGTAAAATTATGTGCACGAACGACTGCTATTAATTTTGGTGGAAAATTGTGTGATTTTCAGTATTAAGACAGGGCATGTTCAAAAGTTTGCACTAGTTTGGAAATTAGTTGAATGCCTGCTGTATATAGGAAGAAGATTTGGAAGCTATAATATTGGGCGAGTTTTAGTACCTACGCTATGAGCGGAAGAGCTTCTAACCAATATAACATAACATCTATCCCAAGGTTTTATCAGTTAGCGAAGGTTCGACCAAAAATATCTTAACCGGTATCTATAATATTATAATATACTATGGCATAAATTCTATGATGTTATTATAATTTATTTTCTAACTACTAACTACCGGTCCGCAGATATTACAAATATATATCTTGAGCTTTTGGTCAGATTATGATCAAAAGTGCTTTTTTCATTAGAAAAGTTTGAACCCTTAATTTCTCTTGACCTTAACCCTAACCATTACAATATTATACCATCATTGTTTCAATAGTTTCGATCGACCAAATAAAATAACTTATGAAACTAATATTATATCCAATTCAATAATATTGTACTTAACGTAAATTGTCCCACGACTAGACATAAATTATTCAGAGGACATTATTTCAGTTCTAAGCACATAACGGTAGACACTTCCGGTTTTAGTATTTATTCAGAGTTCACAGAGATTAACCAACAATAAAAGACAATACTTCAAACTTTACACGAAAACAGATTAATAAGATAAGATGACTCGCTCGACCAAATAACCAGATGAATTTGCCAAAGAATTAGTTCAGTTCAGGTAGGTATCACATTTGTCAACTTGAAACCACACTTATCAATAGAAATAAATCTTGATAGCGTAAGGTACTTAATTTAAAAATAGAGGACCTGCATGATCAAAAGAGTCAGAGCTAATCATACTAAGCTGACTGGCTGTAAGACTGTGAGAGATAAAAAAATACGGAGTTAACCTAGAGTTAAATGCTAATCTGTCTACATAGCCCACGGCATCCAGTCAATAGGCAGTGACATCTATGGGTCTCTTTTCGAAGTCACGCCGCTACATCATACGTTTCTTTATAATAAAATCAATAGTTTAAACGTTTGTTATCTATAATAAAAGATGTATCTTACAGTGAATTCATATTACACTAAAGAATATTAAATTTATGATAGATACATCATTACTTATGTTGAAACGCACCAATTCGAATATTGATTCAACTTACTCGGAGATTGTAATTGTATATCATCATCAACCTGAATCTATTCACTGCTGGATGAAGGCATTTCCAAGCCAATTCTACTTCTCTCGGTCCTGTGCGTTGCGTTGCCACGTACTTCCACAGAAATTAACCATTTAATCGATCCAGCGGCCTTCAGGTCTACCTTGCAAACGTTTTGTACCTCTTGGGACTAGATTTGTCTAGCGATTGTCCCTTCTTCCAGCTAAGTGTCCAGCCCAATTCTATTTCAGGTTTTTTAGCAAACTCTATTACATCGCAAACCCTTGTCAGTTTTCTTATCCAATCATTCCGTTTTCTGTCCTTTCGCGTTATGTCCAATATGCACCTTCAAAGTTTCTGGATCTTTCTCTCTCTCTACACAATATAATATGCGTGTGAAAGATGGACCTTAATTGTATATAGTATCTATTAATTCAGTGAGAAAAGATCTTTCTAAGCATAGACATCTATTTTTAAGATATTAAAGTTTCTATATTATTCATTACCTACATTACAATTTATAGGTCTGGTATATGGATTTGTTCGAACAATTTTCATTCTTTCGTAAATAAATGGAATACAGAAAAGTTGACTGTCGCTTATATTGTCATAATGATTAGGTATTGAAAATGCGGTTTCAAGTTTATTGTCAAATTCTGATAACTACTGGTTTCATCAACACCATCAGTCTAGGTTGGTCCACTCCTAGATGATTGCCTCTACTAGCGATGCCCACTTCTATGGTTTTTTAATTCTTCGCTACTGCATACTTCATTCGAGTCTGTCGATGCAGCATGTTTTACGGTAGCTTAGTAATGGTATGTTACCTTTTTTCACTCTTATGTTATGTCTTAAATTTATCATTTGTAAAATTCATCACATGTAAAATAAATAAATAAATGAAAGTTTAGAATTTTATCTATTATGCTCATGTGCCCAGTTTAAACGTTAGTTTTTAAATAAAAAAAAAACAATTATTATTTTTAACATTAGTACATAATTTTGAAAACACTCACAAATACAAAAACCGATCGCCAATAGTAGCTCAATTCGGAAATCGCTTCAGTGAGTATTAAAAGCTATTAGTTAAAATTTGTCGCAATTAAGCATGACTCCTTTAGCATGGTCGTCTATGTGCGTGGGCGACCCGAAAGATGCAGTTTTGATTCCTGCGGAAAGATCTTTTCTATTGGTTATAAGTAATATATTTTCTCAGAAGTGTTTTCAAAATTATGTATGTTTATTAATAAGTAGAATGTTACATTCTTAAATCTTGTGAATTATTTGTTGAATAAAGAAAATAGTTAATTAAAAATTATTATGTCTTATTAGGTACATGTCAATGTCAATACTTAAAGGGCAGGTAGTCAGTCCTTAAACTAGTTATGTAGGTATTTTATAATATAATCTTATAAAATATCATCATCAGCCGGGGTCAATACACTGCTGGATGAAGGCCTCCCCAAGCTTTCTCCAACTCTCTCGGTCCTGTGTCGTTCGCTGCCACGTATTTCCGCCGAACTTTACCAGTTCGTCAATCCAGCGGCTTTTAGGGCGACCCTGTGGCCGTTTCGTACCCCTTGGGTACCATTGGATGACGGCATTTGTCCAGCGGCCGTCTATTACATCGCGTACTCTTGTCTGCTTCCTAACCCATTCGTTTCTCTCACGGTCCTTTCGCGTGATGCCCAACATGCACCTCTCCATGCCTCGCTGTGTGACTCTTAACTTTTGGACATCTCTCGTGTTGAGGGTCCACGTCTCGCAGCCATACGTGAGCACGGGTAGCACACATTGGTTGAACACCCTACGCTTAAGACATAATGGTAGGTCACTCTTGAAGATACTAATCAGACGTCCGAAAGCACTCCATCCCAGCTTTGTTCTTCGAGCAATTTCATCGTGCATGCTTCCGTCTATGGACACCTGCTGTCCGAGATAGATGTAGCTGCTGACTTGCTCGAGTTGGGTGTCAGAAATACAGATAATCGCAGGGTCCGAAAAACAGTTCATCATCACTTTTGTCTTTGAGACATTTATCTTTAGACCGACCGTTTGACTGACATCCGCGAGTTCTTGCATTCTACCTTGGAGGTCTTTCGGGTCTTGTGAGAGTATAACAATATCATCTGCAAAGCGCAGGTGACTGAGGTGCTCCCCATTAATTGGAACACCTTTTTCCTCCCAATCAAGTTTCCTAAATAAGTCCTCAAGAGTAGCGGTGAATAGTTTAGGTAAAATTGTATCACCTTGCCGGACACCTTTGTTAATGGGGAATTTACACGACCGTTTGCGGAGTTTCACGCATGCTGTGGCATCACTGTATATACTGTTCAATATGTTTATGTAGCGTCTGGAAATTCCTTGGTTGCTAAGGGCGTCTATAATTGAGAATTTTTTGATGGAATCAAACGCCTTTTCATAGTCTGTAAAACCAAGATATAAGGGCAGTTTGTATTCCTGGCAGTGCTCTATGATTTCCCTGACGACCTGTATATGATCCATAGTACTGTAGCCTCTTCTGAATCCGGCTTGCTCTCTTGGTTGGTTCTCGTCTAGAATTGTTTCGAGACGGTTTAAGAGTATTTTCGTGAAAACCTTATACAGAATTGGCAGTAGACTAATAGGTCGATAGTTTTTCAGATCTTCAGTGTCTCCTTTCTTATGGAGAATAATAATGGAGGCATTTTTCCATGACTCTGGGATGTTCTCTTCGTGCGGACAAGACGTGAACAGACGTACGAGCACTTCGCTCACCGTCCTCTCGGCCAGTTTGAGAACATCGATAGTCAGCCCATCTTCTCCCGGGGCTTTCCCACTCTTCATGCACATTATAGCATATTCCACCTCTGTGGTAGTAACCTCGGGAAAAGGATCTCCATATTCTCCGTTCACCGGAAGATCTGAATTGATGTCAGTGTCATCTTTGTATGGAGCGCTGTAAAACTCTACAACAGTGTCCATTAGATGATCCCAGTTACGCACGATACTTCCATCTTGCGCTTTTAGTGTCGTGATCTGCCGTCTCCCTATTGACAGATGCTGCTTGTTCTTATGTAAGCTCCTTCCTGACGCAACAATTGATTCTACATGGTTCATATTGAACTTACGAAGATCTTCTCGTACGTTTTTACGTAGAGTTTTGCACAGCGTGGAGTACTCGAGATCATTTGCAACTTGTTGCTCGCTTTTCGTACTCCTACGCAGCTTTATAAGATCCAACGTTTCCTTTGAAAGTTTGCTTACTTGTTCAACCACAGCAGCAACTGTCTCTTCCGAAGATTCTATAATGATTTTTATTATTGCTTCGGTGTTTTGTAGGGAGATGGGGTCATTTTCAGCCTGGAAAGCCGCTAGCCTGTTCTCCAGCTCTTGTTGGAATTCGACTCTGCTTCTCAAACCTCTGCGGACTCTGGGCTTCTGCATCTGTTTGGATCTCTCACGTTTGATGTTAAATCGTACTTTACACCTTACCATTCGGTGGTCGCTGCCAGTATTAAATCTGTTAATGACTGTGCAGTCTAGAAAAATATCCTTCTTGTCGGTGAGGATGTAGTCGATTTCGCTGGTTCGTTTTGCTGGGCTTCGCCATGTCCATTTTTGGAAAGGCTTCTTTTTGAAGAATGAGTTCATGATGCAGAGATTGTGGTTTTCCGCAAACTCCACTAAAATGTCTCCTCGGCCATCCCTGGTGCCATGTACGAAGTGCCCGACCGCTACATCATCCTGGTGTTGAGATCCGATTCGTGCATTAAAGTCCCCCATGATGATAGTGAAATGATATTTCCGTTTATTTTTCAACGTACTGATTTCTTCATATACCTCCTCCACTTCTTCATCAGGTGAGTTTTGAGTGGGCGCATAAACTTGCAAAACCAGAATCTGGTATCTTTTGCTGAGCTGAAGTGTTAAACTTGCTACTCTATCTGAGGAGAAATCAAATTCAACTATGCGATCTTTCCAGAGTCTGTGGATTAAAAATCCGACACCGCTTGTGCGTCCGGTCTTAGTCCCATTATAACAGAGTACATGTCCGCTGTGGAGATTGACGATATTGCCTCCTTGTCGTCTTACCTCGCTGAGCCCGACAACATCCCAATGGATTTTTTCGAGTTCTTCTTCGAGCTCTAGAAGTTTGGCGTTGCTGGATAATGTTCTCGCGTTATAGGTGACAATGGTCATCGGTAGGCAGCCGTTACTGTCTTTCCGGGGATTCTTAGCACCCTCTGCCTTCCCTTGCTGATTGCTGCCGTGATCAGTGTTAGGTTGGCCTCCGGAGAATAAGGGCCGAGATTTTTGTTCTTGTTCCATGGGGGTATTTGGACATAACACACCACGCTGTCCAAACGGGTTGGTGTGTGGTTTTCTGTCTGGGTTTTCCTTCCCGTAGCCAAGGGGTCTCTCGTTTTAAGGCGCCAGAGTTTCGCCTTTCACCCTTCTCTATTAGCTAGCGATGAGTTATACTGTCACAAGACACACTACATCTGCATTGCCCAGGGGACGCCGCGTGGAGGCTAGAGATAGGATTTGTTGGCCATCTGTAGAGTAGCGTCTCAACACTTTATAGAAATGTGCCTATTGGCATTAGTGCATTTCATTGAGGCCCTAGCCAACCATTTGTCCCCTCTTATAAAATATAATAATATGAAAAGATTTTATTTATTTATTTAGAAAAAAGAGTATTACAGCATTACAGCGATTGACCAATGCGCCATAATATAAAATAAATACAAAATTATAAAAATATCTTAATTACAAATAACAACTAATAATAACAAGAAAGTAGAAAAGACAGCATGTGTATATTATGTAAATATTAAAGAAACATGATGATATTATATACAATTATAAATTTAACCTATTTAACACGTTCACAAACATTATACGAGTAATAAACAATAAATCAACCTTTATGGTGCCATCAAATAAGTTAATTGCACAATACACAGCATCATGAAACATAACATCTGTCCTGCGACGAGGTATCTTGAAGACCGTAGAGTTACGAGTGATATTGGTGGGAACATGAAAATTAATATTTGCCTGTATATACGGATTGTAAATGAACCCACGAAGAAGTAAAAAGAAATGCTTTAAAAGAACAATCACTCTTCGGGTGGACAGGGATTGCATTGATAGCATACCTACCCAGAAGAAAAAGAGTCGGGAAATTCATTTTATTATCATTATCATAAGGAAAAAACCCGTATATTCTTAAGTAAAGAAATATTGTAATATTTACGAATACCCTAAATAAAATAATAGATACTCGTAATACAAATAAATAAATGGAAAAGCGAATATAAATATCGAAGAAATCGAATATTACAATATCATTTGAAGAAACGAGTATTACGTATATAAAATGCGTCACATTAAGAAAACTGATACTATTTCTAATGTATTCGTATGCTATTGTGAAAAATTCTAAAAGCGTATACTGTTTCACGTACTTACCTACAGAATGTTACGGACTAACCTTTACAACAGAAATGGAGTAACCTTTACAAAAAAAAAACGTTATGTGTTGCAAATTGAATGACGATTCATACCCCTCTCAAATTTCGTTTTTTAAATATGTTATTTTTACATAAAATATCACATTTTATTATATACCCTTATTTTGTATGATATGTAATATTAAGGGATAAATAATAGATCACAAAGCACCCACAATGGCCGAGCGGTTAACGCGTTAGTTTATAAATACACATTTTTAATGTAACTATGTTTGGAGTCAGAGTATGGATCCAATAGGTTGAGCAAGTAGCTATCATTTATATCTCGTAAAAACAAACCTCCGCTCTGTGGAGGTCCATATGATTTTACTAGGATCGGTCATGGTTAAAGTTAAAAAGATTCCCAAATCCCTAAATATTTCACTAAAAAAAATATGTAATTAATTATTATATTGTAATATAATATTTTATGTAACAAACCTTGATTCCAATAAAAACTATTTTTGGGTACTTTTCTCATTATTATATACTATATTGTGAACTATAACTTTGTCCGTGTGAAATACATTATGAAAAAGGATAATGAGTTTTGTGTTTTTTTTGAGATATTGAGTATTGCCATGAAACTAGCTATACTAAAAGTATATTTAGTTGGCATTAATAACGAACTGAATATTTTTAGTTTATTTTAGTGTTTTCAAGGCTTTGTTTGGCGTGAGTATGTATATATAGCTCAAATTACATTGGAAGATTGCGTCAGGCCCGATCGTCTGCCACGACTGTCAAACTCTATTCTCTATGGTTTTCAAGGATCATGAACGATCGGGACAAAACTGAAAAAAATTCTATTATTCTGTCGTGCGATTCATTCATTGGCAAGCGAAGATTGCCGAAAGCGTTAGAAAATAGCCGAATATGCGCCCGCTCGCGAGCCATGCAAACGGTCGTTCATTTTACTGCTCGATTTCAACAACTACAAGAAAAATATATGGATTAGCATTGAGGACACGGTCCTCGTCGAATTAATACACGCCAGTTGAAATTTATCCATACTCGCTACAATTAGTCTTAATCGATTGGCTTGATGATTCAAGCTCGCCCAGTTAGTCATCATGTAAATTAACAATAAGTATACAAATGTCAAACGGCCGCGCAAATTTCAACAGATGCTCGCTAGATTTGACAGGTCAGTTTTTTTGACCTAAAATAGCGCGGAAATACGTTCAGTGTGGCCACCGATCTAAGAAATATCTAGTTTTTGGTGAACCTATATTTTTAATAATAGCAACACTATGTTTATTTTAAACCAATCAAAATCAAGGATCAACGCGATTGAATCGTTGCGTGTAATTGCAAATAGTGTTAAGACGTTGGCCACGATAGTTGTTAGATCGGGTTGGGTCTGCGCGTCTGCCAATGTAATTAAGCCTTAAGCGTGAATCCTATTAAGATATAATCAATCCTCAACGAAGACCTTCTCGCTCACCGTAAAATTCCGCAAAATTTTGATAGCTGAGAACACAAGAATGCCAGAAATTCTATTAGGCTAAGTCCGCTAAGTTGGTAGATTTTTGAAATAGAACCACCGTGTCTGATTACGAACTGCGAAATTCAATGGTTTGTAAAAAAAAACTGCCCTCAAAAGAGGAGGTCCATCGCTCCTGTCAGGCACACAATGTGGCGTCAAATCCCAAAGCGCGTACAACTAATCTTCGTAAATACGATATTGTGATACCGACAAAATCCACCCCTCTGACCTCCAAAGAAAACGACCACGGCTCCACAAATCTAAACGTTCAAGTTTAGTATCACGGCCCCACCAATCAAAATGTTAACGTTTACCGGGGGCACTCCGTCAACAACGACAGGTAACTTTTCTGTAACTGTTATATTATACTTGTTTAGTGAGCGTCAGTAGTGCTGAGCGTTCGCCGCTGAGAAGAGTTTTCTTGATGGACAACACCTTAGATCTATGGTACCACCTTCTGGCGGAATAATCAGTAATGGTAATGTGGATGGCATCGTAAGCTATTCTAAGAACTTGGAACTCAAGATACTCGGTGTTAAGGTTATTTAGTTTTCGTGTGATGCAGATAAAACATAATTAAATTATTCATCCAATAAAATGCCTATATAAGCAAGCTTACGATACGTCCTGATTTGACCGAAAATAACTCAGTTTGATTATAATATATTGTGTCCTACAGTCCAGGCTGAATTGCCATTTTTTTGGTTGTATGTATTTAGTATGTATTTTCTGATCGACACGCAGATGAATGATAGTTTGAGCCCAAAAACTTTATCCGTATTTTAAAAAGCTATATAACAAGTATGAAATATATTTATCTAAATATTATGCCTCTATAGATGGCGTCATATCGTATCACATTAATTATGTGATTTTCGTTATTGCTATGTCAGTCATCGTTTATTTTGAGATAATAAATAACTACAAAAAAAATTGTACATTTATTTATTGATACTTTAAAGAAGAATATCAATTTATATTCTTTTTATAAAATGATAAATTAAAGGCGAAAATATTCACCTAGAAAGTGAAGGATGAATCCCACTCGGTACAACTTTTTTGTAGTTATTTTTTTCTTTCTAATATTAAATTATGTTTCTGAAGCTTAACATTATTTTTTCTTTGCAATTCCTTTGTTTGAAGTAGGCATGAGAGAGGATCGATTATTTATCGCCTTATACTTATATATATTTTCGTATTTGGAGTAGACCAAGTTACGGGTTATCACTAATTTTAAATAAAATAATCGATTAAATAGATAATACTAGATAATGCAAATGGTGTCAGAAGCGTAGTTTGAAAATCCAGCGTACGGTTCTCACCGTACATATCTATAATCACAAACGGTGTCATGTTAACTGCGATCCGTTGGTCCGGAAATCGACTTACCAGCAACTAACTCGAGAGATCATTCCTTGCTTTAGCCTCTCAATGGATGCGAGGATTGGAATAATTTGCGCCAGCGAGCGAACGGAATGGGATCTTGCAAGCTAGGGCGATTCTATCGCTTGGATCGACACATCGCACCACTGAGAGTTCTGTCAGAACTAAAAAAACTAACCTTGCAAATCTTGCAGGTATATTACATGGATAGACCAAGCTTGACCCGATCAACGTGATCATCCAAAAGGTCAATTTTTAATCATATTATCGACACAACTAGGATGATACCTTCAAATGAATAGTATATTAATATTAATACTATCGACCGAAGGTACTTAATGGAATTTGAATTACAATTTTAATGAATTTTAGTTTTGTACTATACCATTTGAGTCGTTTTTTGCGACCAGGGTTTCGCCTTTCGGCATCTTCAGGCGCCGTGTACACTCACCAAAGGCAAACACACACTGACAATGAACACTTTTAACTCTAGCTTATATAATAAAGTAGGCAAAAATTCCATTACCTACCTATCATGTCAAAGGTCAGAAAAATTCAACAAAAAAATTATGAATAGTTAAAAATTATCAATAGAAAAGTGTCAGTAAAAAACCTAATCAGTAAAAACCCTATCTTATTAATAACGATACACTCGAACTCGATAGCATAACAACAATAAGAATACTACACTTAAGAGGTGTAAATCGTCAATTCTAGGAACAATGGTCATATATTGGAAAATAATTAATGGAGTTAACTAATGAGATATTAGTCTTTAAAGGCATTAGTTAAGCAACCAATACTCAATAATACTCTTACATGGTTCCTACTTTTTTATAACATTATTTTTTTTAAATAAACATATAAACTCACTTATATAAATATATATGAAATGGAATAGTACAAAACTTAAATCCATTAGAATAGTATATACGTCAAAGAACATTTCAATACAAAGTGTCCTTTCTGATAAACTATTCAATGACGAAGTAAACAAATTTAATATCTAAATCATGGTGGAAAATCAATTGTGGACAACTAAAAACATAGATACTTAATAGTTTTTTTTATTATAAGTAGATTATTTGTTTGGTTGCATTAAAGGCACTAAGCGTAGACTGCCTGTTGGACGTAAGTAAACGATTATAAAACAAATAAAAGACAATGCCCATTAAGAGAGTAATTCATTTAGTATAATACACCTGCATAAGTATACTTAACACGCTTAATAAATAAAACCATCACTCCAAAATAACACAGATATCACTCGGAGCAATTCTAAAAATGAGGCGTTATCTACAGTAAGTATTGTTACCAGTGGGTCTATTCTATACTTATCGACCGCCTAAGTAATAAAGTGATAAATATTATCAAACTTATGGTAGGTTTGTATCAAAATATTAGCACTTATTGTAACAATTACACGAAGTTGGTTTTTATTGTTGCAATAAGTGCTATATTTTAACAGCATCTATCTTGCTGCTGTTAAAATATCGCACTTATTGCAACAATAAAAACCAACTTCGTGTAATTGTTACAATAAGTGCTAATATTTTGATACAAACATACCCTAAGTTTGATACTATTTATCACGTTAGTGTTCGATAAGTATAGAATAGACCCACTGGGTTACACAACGATGTTTGATAGCTCACGCTTAACGCGGTCATGGGTGACCGTGTTAAAAAAATAACGTAAGATACGTAATATCTTATTATTAAATTATTTGTCATAGCGGACAGGAATTATTGACCACTGGTGTGCAGTGGGAAAAGATTTGGTGTCTAGGTACTTGCTGTTTTTAATTTATTCCTGCTTATAAACTCTAAATTCCACCTGCGTGGGGATGAGTATAGGTGGGTATTGTTTTATAAACAATTCTTAAAATGGGGTCTGATTAGCTCATTTGGTGTACTTCCTATGATCTATTTCTTATTTTATATGATATTTCTGTTGTATTAATATTGCTTATTTATTGACCACTGGCGTGCAGTAGGAAAAAAGATTTGGTGCCTACTTAGTGTTTGTAATTCATTCCTGCTTATAAACTCTAAATTCCACCTACGTGAGGATGAGTATAGGGTGGGTATTGTTTTATAAATAATTTTTAAAATGGGGTAACTTACTCAATTGGTGTACTTCCTATGATGTATTTTTTTAAATATAATATTTCTGTTTTATTAATATTGCTTTGCTTCTAAATTTCATATTGTGAACGTCTTAAATTAATAAGTTGTTATGTTTAATATATGTAAAAATAAATAAAATTTGATTTTGAATCAGAATTTCATATCGTTGTATGTGAATTAACAATAAAAACTGATGGATTGGCTAGCAAGCTCGTAATTAAAAGTATGTGATGTGTAAAAAAACGCTTGTTGTTTCTGATATGTATTTGGGTTCAAAGGAGGGGATAAGAAAATAACAGGGGGGGGGGGGAAATATTGACACACACGATCATAACTGAATTAAGTGAACGCATTTCTTTGTAAAAAAATTATCCCTAGTAGGTATTGCATTAACCTTTAGAAGTATTTACATCAAAGCGCAAGTCACCGTGTGTTGATGGTGCGGATTTGTCGTCTAGCTAGACTCTATTGGAGCTACATGTGTAATATGCTTGTGATGGATTTCGATAAATTTCCGCTATCGATGCAAATTGAGACTCTGTGAAAGGGAATATTGAAGTCAACTTGCGATTCCTTTGCCTGCTACGTATGCTGCGGTGAGTTTAAATGCGGATCTTAACTGAAAGCAGTTTGAATGATTTCTAAATGAAAATCAGCAGATTTTTGGAAGATAAAAACCCTCACCGGTCATTGTGCACTTACTCGAATGTAACAAGTTAGTAGAAAGTTAACATAATAATAAACTGGTGACTAAAATAATCTAAAATTATATATTAAATTGTATATCATGTACTGAACAATCGAAATATTAGTAATGCCTACCAACCTTAAATTATTGATAAAAAATAAAAGCATGCTCACATTTTTAGTCAATGAATACTTTATTTGTAATATTCTTTTTAGCAGATTCTCCGTATACTTATGTATTGTGAATCTGAGAACGATTTAAAAGTGTATTGTATCTTAAGTATGACCTTTGCATTGAGTCCAAAATGTCAAGAAAAGAAGGAAAAATTTGTGGAGACGGCTTAAAAAATAAAATACAATATCCATCATCCGTGAGATTTTCAAGTTGCGTAATTTATACTGTTGCGCCCTTTTGGTATTTATTCGTGTAAATATAAACCATATTTCCTTTTTTTTTAATGCTATTATATATTTTTTTGTTTATTTATTGGTTGTGCATTTATATTTATTATTATTATCGATTCTTAAAGTTCCAAAACGGAGACGTTTGAAGCTCATTAAGATGCCATATCTCACAGTCATACATGAGCACATGTAACACGCACACGTTGAACAAACGACATTTGGTCCTCGCAGAATACAGTCTTGACATCCATGATGAATCGATGTCTCCGCCGAATCTTAGGGATACATTCGTACGAACGCGTTACAAACACTCGAGTTAATGAGTCAATACAGCAGCCTTTGGTGTTTGGGGTAATCACGAAGAGACGCATCACGTCGCTGGGACATGTGTTCCGGATGCCGGAAGAGAGTGCGACAATTCGTATCCTTGTGGCACATCCTCAAGGGTTCCATCGCCGTGGCCGACTCTCCCTCACCCTACAGCGGTGCTACAAGAATAATCTACGCGCTTCAAGTCTGGCATGGCGGGAGGCGCGTGAGTTGGCGATGGACTGAGGAAAGTGGCGCGAACTTGTGCTTGCCCTACGTCCCAATGCTGGTGCGTAACAGAGTGAATGGAAGAAAAAGAAAGAAGAATTATTATGATAACATGTACTTATTAATTGTAAATAGGTACGAGTACGTCCATTATGTGGCGAAATGGTGCATAATTTTATTAAGCTGTTCATTGTTTATGTGCTATGTTTTGATTAGATAATAAATACATAATAGCGAGAAATGTAGTTATTGAACTACTAAACATCTCAATTATGAGTAATACTTGATGAACCTGGAACTGGATAAAGATGAGATTACTGATGACAGCCGTCTGCCTGTGGTATAGATTTGTAAAACTTGTAATTTAGACAAAGTACTTGAAGAAAGCCAATACCCACCTTGGCTTATAACGACCCACATGATAATTTTATTGATAATACATCTACCCCAGCTGATAATGATGATGAAAATAAATAAATAAATAAAAACACAGAATTATACGACCATTAAAACCCCTCGATTGACTAACTACTAACTCATCAAGTTATGTAGAGAAGTACGTGACAGAAATGAAATAGTGATTGAGAATAGTGCAAGGACTAAGAAAACCTTCATTCGGCAGTATGATAAATATGAAAAAGTACAATAATTATTACATTTATATCTAGTTTGATAATATGGCTGCATACAAATAAAATACCTGCCTACCTAATACTTTTAAATAAAAGAAATAAATAAATTTAAATTTATATATTCAAATGAATAATTTATAAGATCCAGCATTCTTTATTGAATATTCTCTTTTTTTTTGCATCATTTTTTAACCATTTCGGAACCTAAAAATATCATATTTGGCACCACATAGTGGACGTTTGTATAAACATATTTTTTACGATAAATATATTAGATATATTTGTTACTTGCTAAATCTCTTAGGTCTATACTCTGACTTCAAAAACAGATTGAAAATAATATGTGTATATGCCAGATTAATGATTCGAACTTGGGCCCCACGACACTATAAGCCGACGCGTTAGCCGCTCGGCCATTGTCAGTGTCATATCAGAAACATAATCTATTTATGTATTAGAACAAAAATACATTTGCACTGAATACTTTGACTTGAACTCACACTCATCGTAAGCTCAGATATGTCTGTTACCGAGTATATCGGTAACTTAATTGTTAAAGCATATAACCCAGATTGCGATAGTTATGGGTTCAAATCACATTCAGTGCAAATATTTTTCTAATTGTTATGTTTCACATCTGTTATTAAATAATACACCGTTTACACGTGCATGGATTTACTGTTCACAGTAAGAAAATGTATGGGTAAACATGTATTATCCTGCAGTTGGTAAGATTGCGTGCACGAATCAAACATGTTTGGAAGCTTCTGAATTTTAATACGCTAGTAAGATCTACGCCTGCGCAGTAGAACGATAATAGCGAACCTGCCGGTAAAAAAACGAACTACTCATTTTGAGGGTAACCAACTTTCAATACGTCCTGTCAATCTACTCTAAAATGACAACATCGCGTCTCGCTTACTCTTGAATAATGAGATTGGAGAGACAGTCAGCAATTTTGCGTGTAAACAGTTTTTTTTTTTAGAATTATTAATAACCATGTCCTTGCGTTTTCGTACAAGGTGGTTGTTAGTAATTTAAGTAAACACCCAGGCTTTGAAAAAAACACATAAATATTTTTGTCATGACCGGGAATCGAACCAAGAACTCTCGGGTGGAAGGCCAGCGCCTTACCCACTGCACCACGAGAGCCGTCTCGGGCGCGTGTAAAAATTTGTCATGATAGTTTAAAATAAGCACTATTGCTAAAAGTAAATCCATGTACGAGTACAGGCGCTATAATACGCATGCAATTTAATCATATTGCAATGAAACTATTTTTTGTTAAAATGTTACTATTATTAATTGTTATTACTATTAAAATTTACCTAATGAGAATATTACCCATTTTTTGTTGACGCTCTGCGGTCATTTACGATAATAATGTTGTTCGTGCCGCGAATATTAAAACATGGCATTAGCTGTCACGTTCATGAAGGAGCGTCTTCGTTCATACACAAAGCAATCAAACGTAACGAGCTTTTTTCACGTCGATGCCCCACTTACCCAGTCCGGGGCAAACACGTTTTGTTAATGCCAACGGAAAGCGGTGGACACAGGCGCGACTGGCGTTATTATTCGCGTAAAGTTGGGGTTTTTGCATTATGGCCGCCATAAGGTATGTCGTACAACGGCTTCGAATTCTGTACATTTTGGAAATGACAGATGAACATAATATATTGATAAACCTGTTGTTTTTGTTTCGTTTTATTTACTGTAACATCTAAACTTCTTTCTGTTCACAGATTTACAAATTTGGATACATTGGAAGCAACGTTCCCTCTAATTTATCTACTGTGTGTGCGGATCATCAACGCATCTGAGCAGTGGCGTAATTGGGTCACCCGGTGCGGTAAATTTACACCCCCCCATATTTTTTTTTGTTAGAATTGTGATGTTTTCACAATAAGGACTTCTATGAGACTGTACTGACAATGTTTCTCGCAAGTTGAAACATGTCAAAGACTGAGAAATGTGGAGTACCCGGCACATAGGTGGTAAACACTAAAGTACGTATCTTTTTTTCGTATACTTTGGCACGCGATAGAACGGGATGGATATAGTGATTCCGCTCGACGTAAAATTTTACTTGCGTGCTCGCGTTAGTCGCACTTGACCTTCGCCTTCCGAGAAATGAGTCGAATAATATTGTGTATGTGATGGTTTCGTGCATTCGAGCAAAACTGAAATCTGGCAAAGGAAACTTTCTTTATTCTCTTGTGTGTGGACTGTGGCTGGGTGCGTGGCTGGGATACGTGTTCCGGATGCCGCCAAAAAGTGCGACACTTCGTACCCTTATAATACAGCCTCAAGGGTTCCGTCGTCGTGGCCAGCCCTCCCTCACCCTGCAGCGGTACTACGCGCTGTAGGTCTGGAATGGCGGGAGGCGCAAGAGTTGGCGATGGATCGAAGGAAGTGGCGCGAACTTATGCTTGCCCTATGCTCCAATGCTGGGTCGTGACAGGGTGAAAGAAGAAGAAGAAGAGTGAGGACTGTGCAGGGGAAGAAAACATGTGTGCGGACACATTTTGGACACACCTTACAGGGAACATTGATTTGAAGTAATTTTAGTTAAATCACGATGAATTAGTTGCAGTCGCAATGACTATTATGAAAATATAGACAACGCTCTGACGGTATAGAAATAATTGGAAATCATTATCTCAAGTGTCCTTCTTGATCATTAAAAAAAAATGGTTTGGTTAAAAAACAAACTTTTCCAGTTACCTTTAGATATTAGCTCTAAGTATTTACTAAAACCAATCCGCTCCAGACAACAACTTGAGAGATTTTTTTAAAATTTATGTTTTTTCAAACAGCGCCACGGCGGCACAGATTGAATAATTCTGAGAAGTTAAGTTTTTATAGAAATACATCAAATAATATTGGAGATAGGTACTATGTATTAGGTAAAATGTTTTATTATTTAAATTTTCTGACAAAGGGTTTATTTTTACTAGGCTTGTAGGCTAGTTATTTTTGGAATACAATAAATCCCCTAAAAATATATAATAGGCACAGAATGATTATGAATAAATAAAATATTTGTCAGAAAATAAATACCAAATCAACATGTTTTTCGAGATTATCGTGCACATTTGCACACTAAAATGATAAATATTGCTTAGAAAAGATACACAAAAAGTTTATTTAGCAGTTATGATGTTTACAAAAACGTGCGAGTTAACTCGTCTATGGCCTGACGCGACTTACATGCTTTGACGAGTTAACTCTGCTCTGGCAGTGATCAGGTAAGAATGAAACTATATTTATATATATATATATATAGCATTTCGTAAATTCAACTTAACGAAATAAATATTACGTGCGGTCAGTTGTTTGTATTTGTAAGCGAAATCAATCTATTAATTTATATACAGACGTTTTTTTTAACAATTAAGAGAAAATCTATTAAAATCGAACATACATAATTTAAAAACATCTCTAGAAAAAAACTTTTTTGAATAATATACGACTTGAACCAGTAAGCACTGGATTTGCACGACTGTACTTTTAAAATTAATCTACGGGTATCCTACTTAATTACGACAAATTTAAGTATTAGTTCTTACATGAAATTGCGTTAATAATGTTGACAGGGTGGGTATCAATAATTAAATGCCTTAATAATTATTAACCGACGTCCGGATACCTCCTAATTTGTAGTTATAACGTACTTGCACTTGCTAATAATCGAATAAATTATTCGTCGCGTAAAATAATTACTTTATTGAAATTGAGTTATTCATTTTACGTTAATTATATTGGATAATGTCAACAAGTGAATATATTAAGACTATAATCAAGCGACCATGCAACTAAGATGTTTTAGTGTTAGTAGTTAGTGTCAAGTGATCTGGGATCCGACCTGTATAATATAATACTATCCAAGGCTACACCTTTTATGATTAAGCTAAAGTTTTTCATGATAAACACTTCGGGAAGAGCTTGTGAATATGATGCTGAAACCCATACTTTTCCCCAGTCAATATTCCAAGGAAATATTATTATTATTTATATTGGATTACGTTGCCCATCACACGATAAAGTTTACGTTTAAACTTTTCCCGTAAAGGATAAAGCATCGTCCAATCAGCCGGGTTTTGTTATTCGGAACTTCATCTTACGGCTGAATGCTGGTTGCCAGTATACATTTCACAGGGTCGCAATGTAAACACTTGGTTGAACAAACGGAGAAACTTATCTGTATTAATGTGCTGCATACGTCTTTATCAATGTATCGTAAACCTTATGTGGATAGTCCTGTTTTCTTTCCGGGACGCGGGACTTTTCTTATTTATGTATATAGGTATTTGTCAGTATAGTATTTGTATTTATTAGTGTCCTGATAACCTTGACTAGCTTTCAATAATATTTACCCTTATTTTGTATTATTTCACTTGTAAACAATCAAATTTTCAGATATTATATATTTAGAGAGGTATTTAAAAAAAAAATAAGATTCATATTTATTTACAAAAAAATTAATTTATTTTTCTTACAATGGTGAATTTAAGAAATTATAAATTCAAGACAATTTTTGATTTGATGTATTAGACTATTAGAGAGTATTAACATGTTATATATTGATAATCGAATTGGTCGTACTGATGGGTTTTAGGGGAAAAACAGCTGTTTATATAAAAAAATCGGTGTGTGTACTTAATGTACGTGCGTTAGTAGTTGTACTTCTTTGGTGTAACAAAATAAAAACAAAACTTGTGATAACCTAGATTCTTCAACTAGCTATTAATTATCTTGTTAAATTACACACTCAAGAAAACGAGCCGCTTATTGGAGCGCCGTTCGTTTATTTCTAAACACTTTAACTTATATTACTGAATTATATAATTATTTCTCGTTGTTTTTATTTTTAAAGTAACAACTTTACTGTCACTCTGACGTTTGATCGTTTGTTTACATAATAAATGGCCGACAATAATAAATTCGTTGCCTAGACGACGGAACAATTCTACTATCAAACTTTCGTTTGTATACAGCTGACTGATTCGTAGCTAACTTCATACTGTCGGGCACTTTCGTAACGGTGTGCGCACGCAGCTCTCAATTTTATTCTCTACCAAACGCCCCAAAATAAGTATAAATAAAATAATTCAAATATCATAGAAACAACAAAAAAATGTTGTTTATAAACAATTATATGAGAGTTCTACCATATTATAAAATATACTAACCCAATTAATTAAAAAAAATATACCAATCTGTACCAACAAAATATATATTTTTTCATGTATTTCATTGTATTTACATGAACAATAATGTGTCGTTAAATTGAACAAAAGATAAATGTACCTATTTCAGTTTATTTTGTATACCCGCATGCTATCAAATTAAACATAAAACAGAACAAAAAGATTTAGCATTATTTTGTAAACAAATACATTTACTTTTAATTTTATCAGTTCAGAAAAAAAATACTCGTTATATAATAAATACCTCGTTGGCAATAGAAAAATAAGCTACGATTACTCCACTAATGGTACGATTATTTAGAGTAATTTTTACTCCAGGGATAACATTTATAAGCCATGATGAGTTTCTCATAGCATATTTTATTATCACGTAGATAATAAATCTTTTGGTTGTTTTTATAAGGCTTTATTTCACGCAATATTTATGAGGAAAATGTTCTGATATATATAATTTTGTGTAGTAGACAATATACTGGTATAGGTTATAAAATAATAGGTCTCAAGGTCGTTTCCAGGTATTTTATAAATCTTGATTAAGTAAGAATTGGAAAATAACTATTAGTATTTTCGATCTAAAATTTGTGTATGCATTCAGAAAAAGGTACTGTTCGGTTATCAGGAATACAACGGAAAACACATTTTGAAAATACTCGATATACTGGATTATTTATTAGTTTGGGTTAGTTCAGGTTAGGTTAGGTTAGGTTAGGTTAGGTTTGGTTAGGTTAACCTAACAAATAATCCAGTTTATCGGCTATTTTCAAAATGTGTTTTCCGCTGTATTCCTGATAACCGAACAGTACTCAGAAAAATACTAGAAGCTATATTTTATAATATGTATTAAGTATTTTACTTTTAGCTGAAACTGATAATATTTAAGTATGAAATTCATGTAATATATGATTGCTTTATTCCTTGATAATATTTTATTGGAATGTCTCTCGTAAAAAAATTCATTTGATGCGTTGACATTTTATTTGACCATAAAAAACAAATAAAAATACAAGTTTACATGTTAATACCGTCACAAAAGCACGCTTTTATTTCTAACGAAATTACATGAATATATAAAATGGTAGTGCTCATGAAAATTGTTTAATAGAGAAAACATTCAAATAAAATAATACAGGTATGAACTTATGCTAGGGTAAAACAGTGTTTTTCAACCTTGTTACTAAATTAATACAGTTGACAGTCTACAAATCTGTTATGGCACTAATAATTATTACATTACCTGTTTTTTTTTTAAACCACGATCCCGATATTTAGCGATACCAAAATACCGGTTTAAGAAAAGCAAAGAAACTGGTATTAAGAAAGCAGAAATAATGAAAATACAATTGCTAAAAAAATCTACCACAAATTTATTTTGGGAGGAAAAGCTTTCGAATTTGGTTTTGGATGCAATCATTATTTTTGGCAAGCAGAGCTAAAATAAAGCTCTCGCACTGACTCCTGACCACTTCACCAGTAAAATTTTGACTGGGCACGGTTCATAGCCGTTCAGACATCTAGGGGGTGCATCTGCTAAGAGTTTGAATTCTCGATAGTAAAAATACGAGTAAATGGGATAAAAAACAACCAAAAATGTATTTATAAATATCACGACTACATTTTCATAGCTTTTTATGTGGAGCAAAAGATGGAAACGAGATTAAAAAGCATACTTTTTTTAATAACCATGCCCTTATTTTTTTTATACAAGGTGGTTGAGAGGGCTAATTGAATTGATCTGGAGTTAATTTATGGCCAGAATCAAATATTTTGTATAGTGCTCTTGTGTTGTTTTGTTGCTTAGTGTTTCATGAGGTCAATTTCATGGTTATGCTATCCACACAGAATTATGAGAATCCATCGCTCTTTTTCTAGTATTGGGCAGTCGTTGATGACATGCCACACATTTTGAGATGTATAGCCATCACATAGATAACAGTCATCGTCGCTATTTTTTTAGGTATGTTCGCAGTAATCCGTGGCCTGTTAGTATCTGTGTGAGTTCGTGTAAAGTTTATTATATTCCTGACAAGAGTGATAGCAGAGATTATGTTTGGGATAAATTTTCACGTTATTGATCCTGTGGTGGAAGTTGTGTAGGTATATGTTGTTTCATAGCTCTATTGTGTCTTCGTTTAGTTTTTTTTTTTGCGTAACTTAGGGGAAATTGTGTATAGGTTGAAATTATTTTGACTGTTGTGGCTTGTTTAGCGTATTAGTGTACTTACATATCTTAGGATATCTTAAAGAGAATTGTTAATACTTATCCAATTATACAGAAGTCAGCTGTTTTGAAACTAACGGTTCCATTGGAATTTATATAAGATCAGAGAGATTCCACAAATTGTCTATAAGACGTGTACGGTCTCGAATGGTGAGTCTATGTATAGTGTGCAAGATTTTTTATCGGATTTAATTTATTATAAATAAATATTTTTATTGGAATGAAGAGATTTTCTTACTTGCTGTAAAATGTTGTGATTTGTTTGAAACAAGATGAGTTGTAACTTGTTGAAACAAAGTCGGATTAAGAGTCGGGATTTGTGTCAAGTAAAAAAAAAAGTAATTTTATGAAAAATAAACCAATTTCTAGTAAAAACAGTTCAGTCACACTAATAAACAAAAGCGTTTTTCTCAAAGTCAATAAAAACTTTTAATTCTGACAATCGCCCAGTAATAATTTTCCAGCGAGAGCCGATTTTCGGAGTTTCATTTTTCGGAATGACGTTTATTAAAAATGAACTGGAAACTTTGACAGAGTTCTTTTTTTATTTAAATTGCACGCACAAAGGATGGCATTGTGAAATCTCTCGGCTCATTTTATCCACATAAAGAATATGAAATAAGACTTTTCTTCAGCGTCACCTAAGAGAGGAAAAGTTTTCTCGACTTCTATTTTATTCATTAAATTTGGGACTATGCAGAATATGACAGCGTTTTATAAAGGTAAAAATATTAAGGTGTTATAATTTAACCAGGTTTAACCTATTTACCTATATTTAAGAAAATCATAATAATTAATTGATAAATAATTTATAAAATTAGTTAGAAACAGTTTTAACGTAAACAACTATAAGTATGTGTGAAACACTATTTAAATAATATATACCTAACTAATTTGTATACATGTATGTATTTCTTTTAGGACTAATATTAAATTATTATCATCATCATCAGCCTGAATCTATACACTGCTGGATGAAGTCTTCTCTAAAGTGATTCCACTTCTCACGGTCCTATGCGTTGCTTTGCCACGTTATTTCGCAAAAAATAATCATTTAATCGATCCGTTGGCCATGGTTTTGTACCTCTTGGGTACCACTGGATGACTAAATTTGTCCAACGATTGTCCATTCTTCAAGTTATGTTCCAGCCTATTTCCATTTGATGTTTTTAGCGAACTCTATTACATCGCAAATCCTTGTCTGTTTCCTCAACAGAGTAGGCTTGAAAAAAAATGTAACACAGACGAAAGTCATATTCAACTAGTTTGGGGGCCAAAAAGATATCCTCATCAATAGCACTCAGCTCGAACAGGTAAAAAACTACGTCAATTTAGGACAACAAGTGTGTATATATGGATGTATATTATTTGATAATGAAGTTGTTCGCAGTTATAAGCTGGGCTGGAGTGTTTTAGGCCGCCTGAATAATGTCTTCAAAATTAGTGACTTCCCACTGTGCCTAAAGTGAAAAGTGATCAACCAGTGTGCGCTTTCCGTAATCACAGACTATGCGTGTGAAACATGGACTCTAAGTAAAATAGAGATCCAGAAACCTAGAGTAGCACAAGGTGATATGGAGAGGTGCATGCTGGGCATAAGGTGAAAGGAAAAAATGAGTGAATATTAATTATATCCGATGGAAATGGTGAGTAATGTCATTATTATTTCTATAGTAACCGTATATAATTTGATATTGTCTGCTTTCAAACGCTAAAATCATTATTAAATACACAAATATATCATTATTCGTTGTGGTGATAAATAATAAATGATCATTTGAAAACAAGAATTTATTTTATAGAATGTTAAAATCTATTATAATCTATTATAAATTTCAATGGCATATTTATTATGATATCGATTTACACGATTTGGTCAGCGGTGAACTTGTATTAGACCCCAGCACCTCAATCCTTCCTTATCGTTAATCGAAAATTAAGGATCTTGATTACTCTAGTACAGTAACTGCCAAACTTTTTCACCTGATGGCGTACTGGAGAAGTGGAATTTATTTCTTGGCACACTAAATAAAAATCCCCCAAAAATATAGTATGTACTTCACTAAAATAATTAAAAAAAAATCTTAGCACTTATTATATAATATAGACAAATGTAAATAATAAATATAATAATTGTAAGTGAGAAGGATGCAATTGATTTTGAGAAAGAAGTACCTACGTTAAAAACCCGGCTGCAGTCGTTTCTATTTTTTTTTTAATAATATCTTAGTTACATGATCGCTGAGGAACATATACGGTAATAGAGATTTATAGCTTTGGTAGTTAATCAATGATATTTACTCCAAACCATAATTAAAAATCCGCTCAAAATGAGGCTTTGCGCCACTGTATTGTTTTTCAAGGCAATTAAATTTCTTTTTACTGTTAATGAAAGTATTGATGACCCACTCGTATACTTGATAATAAATACTTATGATTCACAAACTTCTTCTTTTGTGGTACACCTGGAACCTCTTGCGGTACACAGTTTGGCAGATACTGCTATAGATGGCTCCATCATTTTCTATTCTCTATAAACCTTGTGGCAGGGTGTTTTCCTTTGACTTGCTTGCTTTACCTCATAGGCGTTCGCCTTCTGCACATTTTACACTAAACACTGCCTTAAACAATTAACTTGATAAAGTTTTCTGTAAATAGTGTGTCTGAACAATCGCGTAATACGGCGCAGATGCACGTATGATGATTAATTAAAGATTAATGTAGTAGGTATATACTAATTATACGTACTTTAAAAGTAATTGCGATTGAATCCTGGATCATATTAATAGCAAATGTTGACATAATGAATATATTAGAAAAAATATCTTGCTGTAAATATAAATTATTATATCGACCTGTAAATGATGTAAAAGTATTGGGAGTCTAGCATAATAATTATGGTGAATTGTATACACCAGATAATAATATGTTCAACTTCAAGTTTGCTGTGATCTGTTATTCAGTGCCAAAATTGGAAATGATCTTTATAATACTAGCTCATTGTCATTCCTTAACTTGGACAAATGTAGGTAATATACTTGTCAGAGGACACTGAGTCATTACAAACTAAGCGTCAATACTTGCTTTTTAGCGTATCTAAGAAATAAGCAAAGGTTTGGTCTTCTTTTGTGCATTCATCGAACTCATCGTCAAAGTATTTTCCTACAGTTTAAAGAACCAACTGTGTGGTATTAAGATGAAGTTACGCTTTATTTTAATTTATTTCGTTCTCTCACTTTTGCATCAGGCCGTGAATGATGCGATACGAATAAATTAATAAAAATGTCTGGCGGAATTTTTCATAGTTAATTTAAAAACCACTTTCACGTAAGCTGGTTATGGAAAGAAAAATTAGGATAGGTAATGCTTTCCCTTTAAAATATCAATGAAATACACTTAATACATTTTTACGGCTCATATGGTGCAATTACCTAAAATTCATCCCTTAATATACTTAATATCCCTTGACATAACTGATATACATTACATAAGGATCACTTACGTGTGAATTGAATTTTCGTTGTAGTTTGATATTAATTATTTGTAAGGTAATATAGTATGTACTTAGTATTACTATTATATTATACTGCTTATGAGTATTTTTTAAAATGGACTATTTTTTTATCTATTGCTGTTAGTTGGAAATATATTATTCAATACGTGAAATCTGTACCTACTTATACAACACCGTGTTGAATACAGATTATATTATTTGACTAATCGTCTTCCAATTATTAGATTCTCATAAAGTACGTGATTGACATTAAATAGTTTGATTGTGTGGATATGAGAATAAGATACACATACAAATGACTTGACGTGTTGCAGTTTGAGTTATTTAATCCAGAACAATAACTATAATATGTAAACGTTGTTATATCAAATAAATTCTAATATGGATTCAGTGGTTTGCCACATTTTATCGCCTCCGTACGTTGCCTCGTGGCCAAAACTAGCCAAGTCAATAGTTCCATTTTACAACCGTTGTTCCAGCTTGCTCAGTATCTTCTGAATGATAATAATTGCGATACGGATTAGTTAAAACATAATCAAAACCACACGAACAAACCAAATTGTATTCCTACAAATTGCTTTTAGCGAGATAAGATAAGTGCCGGCTTTATGAAGGGATTGTCTGGCTATTAAACCCTTGTACCTATTTCAAACACAAATTGTTAGCTAAGTCTATCAGAGATGTATTCTTATTTAAATTGCATGTCTTGCGATTATTCTAAGGGATTCAAGGTACAATAAATAAGCAGTTGAAATAAGTAGATTACGAGTGCCACAAATATAATTGAATTGGTTTCAGTAAATTCAAAGAAACCTGCTTATATAGTTAATTAATATGCATTGGATTCAAGAATATTTATATAATATTATTATTTTATTACAACATAATCCAGATGTTCTTTGTACATATTAATTTTATTCTTATTTTAAATTGTTCTAGCTCTAATAGAATATAAACTTGTTGTGTTTATTAGTTAGTTAATTTAAAATTTATACACCTTATAACTGTTTTACTTGATTTATTTCAACACAAATGTCAATTTTGATACGAAAAGCCATTTATGTATGGTAAATATCTATTTTAAATTAATATATTATTACATTGAATAACAGAGTAGGTATACCGATAAGTGTGATAAAACACCACAAGAATTAATTTGACAGATTATTTAATCATTGTTAACTGTTAACACATTGTGAAATAAAATTAAACCTGAATTTGAAATGAAAATTTCAATTCATAGTAGGAGCTCATTGAAATCAAAGAGCATTTTTTATTATTGGTTTATTGTATACATCAAATTATTTATTTATTAGCTAATAAATGATAAGTTCAGATTGATTGCTTACAGAGTGACTCATACTTATATTTGTGACGCGTAGATAATAATATTACAGACAAATCTATTTTTTATAATAATGGATAAAACTGCAAAAATCGTCTGTTATTGTGTATCAGATTCATGTAAATACAATTTATTTAATCGAATTTTGAACCGGAAAATGTTTAAATCGGAATTATTTTATCTAGATATTATTTATGTAGGTATAATGTATGAATATAATTATAATTATGTATTTTCTTAAAACTGAACATGATTTTGATTCTGATGATCGCATTTACTAATCAACGCATAATTTTTTATAATATGTAGGAATACCAAGAACAGAGCATTTTCGTTGCATTTTTACATGTATAGATTTAAAAAAGTTATAATAATATATTTTATAATATAATCAGTTTTTTAAGAATCAAATACTTACTGATTGTTCATAAACTAAATGGAAATAGTATAATAATATATTATTTATTTTAATTAATGAGATACGAACTAATCATCAATTTCAGTAACTCATACTTTAATTTTAATCCATCGGTTAATATTTTGATAATTACTATTTTCATTCTTAAGCAGGGGGTTATACACATTGTACTCTATCCTATACCCAATATACATATTTTAAAACCGCGATGTGCCTTAATTTTTAAATCCATCTTTCCCACCCACAAAAAAAACACATCAGTTAAACACGATAAGCTTTAGGAATAGCGGTAAGTCACTCATGAATTTTTATACGCATGTCACATATCCAAATAAACTACATTCTAGTCTTGATAATATTGGCGGCTCTCGTGGTGCAAAGCGTAAGGCGCTGGAGCATTTCATCCAGGAGCTCCGGGTTCGACCCGGTGAGGACACAATATATTTATGTGATTTTCTCAAAGCCTAGGTGTTTGTGAATGTTTTACTTCTATTACTAATTACACTACCGTTTCATTCCACTACTGTCATTGAATATCTTTCTAGGCCTATTGTAGTGTTAAAAAAATTAGAATATGAAAGAAATCACTTTTAACATGTATATGTTTTACCGCTTGACGCGATATTAAATTGTGTGCATAAATTCGAATGTGACGCAGAAATATTACCATTACTATTTTATTATAATTTTTCACATCATCGCGACAAGCACGGTGGCCAGAGGTCTAAGACTGCAGTAATTTTGAATTGAAGTTCTGTTGGCGTGAGTTCGAATTCAACTTCCGACAAATATTTTAATATTTTATTTTATTACTAATATGTATTTCTTAAATTATTAATTTTAACCAAATATACGTTAATAAGTGAACACTAGACTAAATTGACGATAAAAAATTTTCATCTATTTATAAAATATCTAAAATGATGTATGGCTTAATTTAATTTTAAAAAGTAAAAAACACTATCTATATCAGTCGTCGATAACATTTTGAGAGACTGGGTAAAAAAATAAATTTTGAAAAAAAAATTGTGTACTTATGTATTATTTTATTTAGGTGGGTAATAATATTATCGTAAAATATCACTTTTATTTTTACATCTGAGCAATGTTTGCTTTTTTAGGACTCATCCCTTTTAGACAATTTCAGCGTTTTCATTTATGCACTTAACAGTACTACACGTCTTCTATATATTAATATCATCTATTTAGAATAGTCTTACAACGAGAAAAAAATATCAACAAATTTAGGGGGAATACGCGGTGACTATTCAAAAGCTTATTACTATACCTCACAACCGTGAAGTCTAAAAGAAATCGGTGTGTGTACTTATGTACGCGCGTTAGAAGTTCTACTTCTTTGGCGTAACAAGACAAAAAAAAACTTGTGATAACCTAGATTCTTCAACTAGCTTGTTAAATTATACACTTAAGAAAAAGGACCGCTTATTGGAATGCCGTTGGTTTATTTCTATACACTTTAACTTAAATTACTAAATTATATAAATATTTATCGTTGTTTTTATTTTTAAAGTAACAGCTGCCACTATGACGTTTAATAGTTTGTTTACGTAAGGAATTGCAAATGGCCGACAATAATAAATTCGCTCCCTAGGCAATGATACAATTCTAAACCACAATATTATACTGTATAATCGTCACAAATGAATTATCATACTGTGGAGTAAAAGTAGTGCGTTCGGCTGATAACCGAACAATCGGTGGTTCGAATCCAATCGAGTGCAATTTTTTTTGTGTGAAAAAATAAATTATGTGTTACATGTCACACGCCAAAAATACACTCTGATCTGATTTTCCAAACGCGCCTAAAGAAGTATATCTTCAAAAATAATTAGGTGTGTATTTAAATAAATGAAACATGTCAACTTATTTATTGTTTAAGCGTGAAATTTGTAAGTATAGATTATAAACTAAAAATATAATTTTTCTTCAAATTTCCCAATAACACTTGGCCCGTTGGAAAGTTTTATGGAACGAGGTGCGATCATGAAAATGCTTTTATAAAACACCGGGAATGGTAACCGATTCTCAGTAGACGTAATTGTGATGATATGTAATAATACAGTTTGGTAGCGAGCTCAATTGAAAATGACTGCCTCGCCAGCCAGGCTAAACGGTTAACTTTATAGCAATGCGAAAATAGCGTTAACACGAAGTCGCGTCACGTGAAAATGCGCCCAGAGAGTAATGTATGAAACGCTTTAAAAAAGTTTTTTGCCATTATGGTATGATGATGTGAGTGCCAACACTACGAATGTTATAATCGGCGTCAAATTTTAAAGCGGTTTTATTCAAACCAAATTATTCCATTTGTAACTAAATTTTTATTTTTTTTTATTTTAAAAAAGTTATGTTTAATTATTGATGATTATGATATTATATTTTTAACGATTTAAAATACGCAAATAAAAATGACCGATGTACAGAATGAAGAAAAATTATAGACTGATTCATTTGTTTTAATTAATGACATTTATCAAGGTTTGGATTTAAGCGTACGCTTACTCGTACTTCACCTCGCCACTACACCAATAATCACTTTACCTGTAATTAAATTAAATTATTTGCTCTGACTTAGACCTGCACATCTATTCGAAACACAATACTGTTTTTAGCCACTATGGAAGCTATTTAGGGTAGGTTTGTATCGAAGTATTAGCACTTATTGTAACAATTACAATAAGTTAGTCGTCTAAACAGTCAAAATTGTCTATCTCGCTCTAAAATTTAACATAGCCAAGAGAGGTGCTGTTAAAATATAGCACTTATTGTAACAATTCAAACTGATTATTGTAATTGTTCTGTGAGCGCTAATACTTTGATATAAACCTACCCTAGATAGCTGCCGTAGCGGCCGAAAGTAGTATTGTGTATAGAATAAATAAGGTCTTGATTTTATTTCATAGGACTGAATTAATTAGCAGTTATCTGCTGCCAAGTCTCTTCGTTTAATTTTTTCAGTAACGACATTTTTCCGTGTGACTCTACGCATACCTAAATTCATGATTTCCTTCTACAGACTTTGGTAAGGCATAAAATATCAAAATAATTCAGACTATTTCGGGATGAGGAAAACATGACCGTGATTCATTAAATGCAAGCATAAAACTATGCAGCATAAGATATAAAAGCTTTGCCAAAGCGATAAAAGACATCCATGTGAAGAAGTGTCATTTATACATTAATATTTATACCCCAATAAGATATTAAAAAAAATCTAACCCAATACATAATCCGACGTCAAATGTATCAATTATACGAAATTCACAAATAATATTATCAAAATGGTCCAGAATAATAATTTGTTTCTAACTAATAACGTTTTTCGGTACTGTTCGGTTATGAGGAATACAGCAGCAAGCACATTTTGAAAATAGCCGATATACTGGATTATTTGTTAGGTTAACCTAACCAAACCTAACATAACCTAACCTAACCTTACCTAACCCAACCTAAACTAACCCAAACTAACAAATAATCCAGTATATCGGGTATTTTTAAAAAGTGTTTTCCGCTGTATTCCGCATAACCGAACAGTACCCGTTTTTCATAATTCAATAATTTATTCATATTTAATTCCCGGAGGCATGGTAACCTGTCTTGACAACTGTCATTCACAGAAATATTTCAGACACGGTAGAACAATAAGCTAGGTAGGAGAAAAAAAGACAGATTTTCTTGAAATGTTAAAAAAAACTATGTAGAAATTACTATTTTTAAAAAAATAAGTCATGTTTTTGAAAGAATAAAAATCGAAGAGGAATTTAATATTTCACAACTAATAAATAAGTCTAAAGTCAAAATAATGAAGTACAAACTTATAAACAGTGTTTGTAATACTTTAAATTGGAAATGATATAGGTATACAGTTAAAAGGCCATATAGTTGATTTTCAAGTGGGTTTAATGTAACATTCTGTTTTTATGAGAAGTTTTAAGCTGTTAATGGCGTAAAAAACGATAGTTTTAACGCCCTACGCCGGATGCAATTTTTGCAAGCCATACGGCTATTCAAAAATGATAGATCTGGCAAGAAAAACGCTAAATTCACTTCAATTCACATAAATCATTCAATATTTTTAACAACTTATTTTAAAGTGAAGTAAATGATGTTAACAGGGTTTCAAAAAATATTAACAATTAGGCATATTTTATGAAGGGAATAAAATGAAGAAAGTATGTACTTTGACATAAATTATTTATCTTTAGAATTTACTTAATATTATCGCCATTTTGTAAAATATAATAATTCTAACAAGTAAATTCTGATTTAATTGATGTATAAGATATATTCTCATAGTTGGTGGGTGATAGGTAAGAGAAAAAGTACATATACAATAGAACGACGAGGTACGTTACAATAATTATTGTTGATATTTTGATGTTCACCAACACAAGTTAGCACAATTTGATTTGCGAAACTTATTTTACTTTTAATTTAATTGGCAATATATTTAATTACTTAGGTATATGTTTATGCGTATGTAACTAAATTCTTTTATGAATTTCATTCTGAAAGATTTTCTAATGAAAGTGAAAGCCCGATTTTCAAAATTTCATTAAAAGTTTTAGACTAGAACACATTATTATCATCACATAGCCTATTTCTGCAGACGACGTGCCTTGAACGCAACTAAGCGTAATTTGATTGCAAACAGTTTATTTGAAGCGTTTAAAAATTAATATTTTCGTGCAAATGCTTTAGAAGTCTATAATTTTACAAGAGTATGAAGTATGTTATATTTAAGTACATTTTAATAAAGAGCTTAGAATTTTTTTAAAGTTTATAGTCAGTTGATTTAATTTTTACACATTAGTGAGTTGAATCTAAGTCTGGGAAAGAAATAATAAAAAAAACAACTAAATAATATACTCGTGAAATATTATGTAATATAACCCAATCAAACTTAAACTTAGGATATGAATCGTGTGAAGAATAGGGTCGTACTTATTAAAAAAATGATCTTCATTAAATTTCTTAAGTACATCTCCTGTTATATTTAATGAAGTACACGTCATACATTATACGTAATATAATTATTGTTATCATTATCGGCATTACAACGTAATTTTTGCAATTAATTTTTTTTTGGAAAAATGATGAAATATACATATTACGACGAATAATATAACCATGGATATCTGATGTACAAAATATGGCTTATTTCTTAATTTTAACACGAAGACGTTTACAATAATACTAGGTAATAATCTCTATATATATAAAAATCTCGTGTCACGATGTTTGTGGTCGAACTCCTCCGAAATGGCTCGACCGATTTTTATGATTTTTTTTATGTATATTTGTTAGGTATAAAAATAGGTCAACAAGTATATTTCATACCGCTAGGTGATTAGGGTATCTCTATCCAGAAAAATTTTCTTCTATTTTTTTGACAATTTTTTTTTAATATTTTTTTTATTATTTAACATTAAAACATACCTCTAACCCCAAATTTTAACCCTCCTACCCCCACCCTTCCATTTTTTAATCGCGATTTTATTATTTTTGTATGAACAAATTTAACCGTCGTTCGTATTTCAAACAGAACGAAATTATTTATGTTGTTGAATAACAGATGGCGCTACGTCCGAGAAGAATTCAAGAGAAGCGTCGCGTCATTTTGACATTTCATTCGGCATATCACAACGCAGTGCGTGCAAAATTTTGTACGATTTATTTTAATTTATCTATTTTTATGTGCGTGTATTACAGTGCACAATGCCAGCTAGACGCAAGGGGGGCCATTTAGGCCGTCGAACGAATAAAGCAACAAACATGCAAAATAGTGGAGCAGAAAGAACAGACGAACAAATTCAACAAGAGAACAAAATCGTGCGTGTAAGCATGTCGCAATTGCGTGCATCTCAATCATAAGAGGCACGAGCTGAACGAAATCAACAACGACAATTGGAACGGAGCCAAGCGCGCCGGTTCGTAGTTAACACACGCAGAGCAAATGACCGATAACGCCATCAAGTACATCGAACATTTACATCCGCTTCGTTTCTTCGTCTCGCATTCGAGTACGAGCCAGATATTGAATATTCCGCTCATCCGAAAGTGCTGATTGGTGCTATAGACAAAGAATGTCCCCATTGTCGTGCGCTCAAATTCAAACATGAGTCAGCCGGGATGTGTTGCGCATCAGGAAAAGTACAACTACCAGAAATTGAGATACCACCAGAACCATTGAGCGGCTTGCTCATCGGCACGGTTCCAGATTCAAACCTGTTCCTGAAGTCCATTCGCACATTCAATTCATGCTTCCAAATTACTTCGTTCGGAGCAACAGAAATAGTTCACAATACTGCGGCAAATGGTCAACAATTCCATTCTACGTTCAAAATCAAAGGTCAAGTATACCACAAAGTAGGCTCATTGCTGCCAATGCCAAACAAACCACATACATTTTTACAAATCTACTTCATGGGCGGTGAGGACATCAATCATGTGGATGCACGTTGCGGCTACAATGGCCTCAATTCGCCTATTTCCAGGCGCATCGTCGGCGAACTGGACGCCCTGTTGAATGAGCACAATGAATTATTGAAATTCTTCAAAGCACACATGCACGAATTGCAAAGTGACAATCACGCTATTGTCATCAATCCTGATACAACACCAGCTGGAGAGCACGTGCGTCGATTCAATGCACCTGTTGTTGACGACATTGCTGGAATCATGGTTGGGGACCGCACATCGACGCGAGAAATCGTGATTCGAAGAAGAAACAATAATCTGGAGTTCATCGCTGACACACACCGTTCATAAGACGCTCTCCAATATCCGCTAATTTTCTGGAAGGGACAAGACGGATATTGCATAAACTTTAAACAACAAGATCCTGTCACAGGTAATTCATTCATTATGAACATCATTAGTCGTTTTGAATTGAGAAAATGAATGGTTGATGTTTTTTTGTTTTTATCGGCGGTCATCGTCTACAGCGCTCTATTCCTCTTTCTGTCATAGATCCCATCCCCACACACTTACGATACATTCGTTATTTTTTATTTAACAACCAAAATATTCACTAGAAATAATTTATATGGCAGAACAACGTTTGCCGGGTCAGCTAGTAATATTATATTATATTATGCAATCGTGAAATATATTTTTTTTAAATGAGAAAAGATAAAGAATCATTATGATATACATAATATAATATGTTTCTTCTATAAAATAAATTTTGCCATGAATCATTTATTTTTTTAAACTCTAACATGCTGAATATCTATAGGTACCCGTGAGTGAGTGAGAAAACAAGTTTTTTTTAAACTGCTCACACTTCTCCTAGCAGAAAAATTTGCTGAAATAATGTAGTGACCAAGAAAAAAGGAACGTGTTTTTATTTACTAAATCTAAAGTAATTGAGAGTAATCGTATGTCCAAAAATAATACTTTCGGAAAAATGCAATTTATGATCTTAAAGTCGCTTGATGACAAAAAAGAGTTTCGGCTTTTTGGTTTTAAAATTTTTAAGTTTCTGTTATATTTGTATTCATTTAAATTGAATCTAAAACATTTTATACAAAATCGTATATATGACACACTGCCATTGAGATACATGAAGTTGGTTAATAATGTTGGAAATAGGTAGCAAACACATTTCACAGAGTTAAATTAATTAATTATGTAAAATGATGGTTATTATTTCAAATCATTCTTATATCTATATAATATTATACCTAATACACAAAGCTAAAGCCTCTTGTCTATTAATTTTCATACAAACTCTGACGAGTTAAAAAGCCATTCGTTGTTTGTTGATAGAAAATATTAATCGTTTTAGCGAAACTACATACATTTCTTTTACATATTTGCATTTAATACTATATTATTATACACCAAAACCTTCAGGTATATTTAATTTAGAGTTTTCTTAGACAAAAATGATGTAAGTGACAATTGAAAACTTCATTATAGTCATTTAATATAAACATTGTATTGGTTTCGTATTTTATGTTTCAATAAAATATCCTACTAAAAAAAATGTAACTTCGTCATGGAATAATTTTTGCTGACGCAATTATAGGAATCTGAAGTTGACATTCAGAAAAATCTAGCCCTACATAACATTTAGTTTCTTACCCTCTTTTCTTAGAAAACTTTTGAAAAATAATACTATCAATAAATAAAAGCTGATATACGATACAGGTGATAATATTTATAATTTCATTATTATATAAATTGCGATGAAGGACATATACCAACAATAATAATTAATGTAATGTTTCCTGGAAGAATTGTTTTTGACAGTCATTATTAATTCCACGTGGAAGTTAAATCCAAATTTATTATTCGCATAATAATATTTTTGATATTTCGCAAACGTATATTGCCAATAATTCCAGAGCCGAAAGACACCATTGTCTGAATTTTCAAAGTTGCTAACAAAACAGAGGGTGGGGTTCTTATAAACTAGAATATAGTTGTCAGATGGTTGAGTAGGGGTCGCTTTTAAGTTGAACTTTGTGGTCTGGGGGGCTTCCAGTGGGATTAGAAAATACGTTTTAGTACGCCGGTATAAATTCATATAAACGCGTTAAAGAAATACTTTGGTGGGATGACGTACATGGAGTCCCGCGAGAATAGTAATTGAGTCCGCTTAACAATAATATTTGCTCAGTAAGTACCTATCCTCTATAATAATATATAGATATACTATCAATTACAAAGTTTTGAGATTGATGTGAATGAATATTTATATAAATACACTTGTATATTATAAACAGTGTTTGTTACTATTATTATTGATGATGGAAGTAGGTATAACTTGAATAATCCTCAGAAACATAATTCTTCTTCTTCATCTATGTCCACTCCTTAGGGAGAACATATCAAACACACTATGCCAAAAAAGCATAAGGGACATTTTGGTTAAAAATAGTTTACATAGTTTATTTTTCTTAACATCTTACAAATATAAATATCAGAAAATATTCCGTTCGATGTATATTACCACGTTTTTCTTAGCTCGTATTCTTGTTTGTCCGGTGGTTGTTTATCCAGTACAAATCTTGCAATCGATTTTGAACTAACTTCCCGACTAGCTAGACATTTGAAACTCTTAGAATATATCAGAACACGATGCCAATGCATTCTTTTAATACTTTTAGCCATCTTTAAGTAGAATTGAATTCATTTTCAGTTAATTCCGTTTTGTATGAAAAGTTATTTCGGAAGAAATCCGAAATCCAATCCACTATTATTGGTTGCTAAAGTGGTGGTCCTAGCAACTAAATTATTAATATATACGTGAATTATTATGGAAATCAAGTATTCTAGATTTTTTTGCTCTTCTATGTTATTTGCAAAGCAGCAAAAAAATGATTTGTTGACAATTGCCTTATTTGTCCTAAATTATTAATACATAGAATTGTCAAATTTATATGATTCAACAGAAAATTTAAAAACGTGGTATATAAAAAGTTCTTTATGTCTTGTAATTATTGCTGATATACTCGTATATGTTTCTGAAAATAAAAACTACAAAGAATTATAGATATATCTATCAACGTAAGGGTCTTAGAGATAGTTAAGTAAGTATTCGTCACTCAAATTTATCATTGTTACCTTGTATAGTCGATTTCAATAAAGCAGTTAAAATTAGTTAACATCGAAGGGCCCATTATACTTAAATATATACAGCCTCAGGTCACGTGATCGTATGATATTGTGTATGTATGTGTTTTACAATACATATTACAGTATTAAATGTTCGAAATTACTTTTATTACTTTATCTTTTATATTGTGTTAGTGACAGCTGGTCACGTATTAGTGCGACATACGCATCGGTCATGTCAGGCAAACAGGCAGTCAATTTATAATACATATACATACAGACAAAATAATATGTCAATGGAAAATTTGGAAAAATGTATTATAAATTGTGTAGAATATAAAATAATGATGTTGTTATTTAAATTTGTTAATAAGCATTTTTTTATTCTTATGAAGGTAGACTATAATATCCTAGTAAGCCACTGATACAATTCTTCTTCTTATTGTGCCATCCCCTAGCGGAGGTCGGCCACCATTAAGGCGTTCTTATCTTTGTCGTCTGCTACCCGGAACAGTTCAGTGGAGCTGCACTCGTACCAATCACAGTGGATCTTAAGCCAAGAAATGCGGCGCCGTCCTCTGCTACGCTTACCGTTGATCTTTCCTTGAATGGCAAGTTGGGGAACGCTGTACTTTTGTCCTCTCATAATATGGCCGAGGTACTGTAGTTTCCTGGTTTTGATACTACGTAGAACTACTCGGTCCTTCCCCATTCGATTGAAAACTTCAACTTTTGAAGATTCGTCTATACAGCTACATCTCAAAAGCTTCAAGTCTCCGTGACATCTCTTGGTTTAGCGTCCATACTTCCATACCATAGAAAAGAATTGAGAGAACATAACAAGTCTCAGACCTAGGTTAAGGTCTCGATTGCTAAGGAGGCGTCTCATTTTGAGAAAGGCGCTCCTTGCGATCTCAATTCTAGTTTTTATTTCTTGAGATTGATCACATTTCTCATTGACCCATGTACCTAAATATTTATAATGATACAATATGATACTGATACAATATAATAGTTAATTGTTTTGTCGATTGACAGATATATTTATTATATATAATTTTATTAAGACATAAACTTTGTCATATTATTATACGAAATTATTATTAGAATCTTATGATATATGTATCTTCAATTGTATATAATTATATAATACAAGTTTAATGTTTTGTTTCACGGATGTCTATAATAGACACTTGGAAGTTATTGAACATGAATCACAATTTTGGCGTCTGATCAAAGCAGTTTTGGGTTTCTAAACAAGCTTGATTTCATATAATATATTCTGTTAATTTCATAAAGTGTAGAAATATGACCGAAGCTTTTACTAGGCAGGACTTCCAATTTGGCGGGAGGCCCAAGCGTAAATTAACAATACAATGTGCCCAAACCACTGAGTGTAAGCTCGAAGCTCCAATACAAAGCAAACTTGTTATTGCTCAACTTTGAAAGACGAGCTTTATTTGGGTCTGTATTGTGTTCCAGGCAGCCAAATGCTGAAATATTATAGTTACTCTTATGTACATGCAATGACGATCGTTTATTTTACACATATAATACAACGAGAATGTTGTTATTTGATTCCAATGTTGTGTTAGGTTAGATCAGGGTTTCTCATCTAAATTTAAGGCGGCTTAAGATTACATAATATCGTCGGTGTTTTGTAAAAAGGGCGAATTAACCAAAATGCTATTTTACAGGAGGAGGATTTTTAACTTTTGACATTTCTTTATTAATTACCTGTGGATGATTATAAATATCTAACAAGTTTATAATAAAGCTTAGAAAGAATACTGTAATTATAATAGGCATTATTATATAATATTTTAAAAGGCCTAATATGTCATATTCGCTTTTTATTCGTAATACTAAATGGATATTCGCCCTTACGGTTATCGTTTTGAAGTACTTTCCTGTGGAGATACAAATTCGCCATTTTTACACAACAAAGCTAGTGGGGTACATATTGTATTTTCATTAAGATTATGATTTTAATTTTTATTTTGAAATATTAATAAAGTTACTAGAAATATATAAAAATTTCACACTATTCCAAAGTAAAAAATGTTATTTTGATTATGTGTGAGGTTCAATAGTTTTGGCAGTAAACTAGATATATTCGGAGTCGCGCATAGCGAGAGAAAACGATGCGATATTGTTGATCGAGTACAGTTGATAATAGCGACCGTGAATAATCAAAATAACCCTGCATAATTTCTGCGCTCTGGAAGAAATCGCATCTGTGCATGTTCAAAATTAAATTAAGCCACTATTCATACTATCCCTAAAAGTATTTTTTGATAAAGGATGCATTTTTAGCAACCTATTTGCACTTATTCGTTAATCTGATATCGAAGATAAATCATCATCAAGATTTGTTTTTAATGGAGGTATTATTGGAGGTAATATTAATTGTGTAATTTCAATTTTGGTTTTAAATAATATTTGGCAGCAGTCGCACGTAAATTGATATTCGGGCACAATGCTGGAAATTCCACGGATATATCATTTGAAATCAGATATTTCCAAAGATTTTGAATAAAAAATAGATAGGGTTTTTCTTATTTTCCATCAAAAAATATTCAAGAATAACACTATTATTGTTTACTAAAAACTAAATTGTGACATACGTGCGTAATTATGGAAATCACCAAATTTGAATCAAAATTAAATTTTATTTTTTCTATGAAAATTAGTGACAGGCCCGGACATAGATTTATATAGGTAAGTATGCCTATTTATTAGTACTTTTTATAAAACATGTAACAATAAAATTCAACTTTAAACATATTTAAAGTTTAGCGTAGGTAATATTGACTGTAAGTTTATAAATTTAAATATATTTGAAAATATGAATGCAAAATATGAATTTTCAGTTACGTCATGCTGAAATATTTGCACTAGCAGAACGTTTATATACATACTTATGCAAGTAAAAAGAATAAAATATACTAGTGGTAGTCGTTTGTTATTAATTATCTTCTTTTAATATAATATAAACTTCCATAAACGTTGATTTTAATGACTTAGGATTTGACTTTCCTACTTTTATAAAACTCCAAGTTGAATTCATTTCAATGAAAGCAATATTATATATGAAAAAATTAGTTCATCAATTTAATCTCACATGAGAATATCTCCACCAAGCCTTTGTGATATTATTTCTGAAATACAAATAATAATTAATTCTGTTTTTAAATATCCACCTCGTATACTATTACATACCTATAAAAATCTGAAAACATCATAATATATGATTATACTAGTTGTAGGTAGTTGGTATTTCTTAATTCAGATTAAAACAGAGCTTATAAATCAATTAGTATTTTTTTAAACCAATTCAAATACTTTTCATTTGGATAATTATCTCTTAAAAGTATGTTATTGCTTTATTATTTATTTTTTACACTAATTACTTGTAAACGGCATCTATTCTGTAGAAATAAACCTTTAAAAATGTGTACTTATTTCCAGTCTTGGTTTTCCAATATTCAATAATTTTCTTTTATATACCTACACTACATTAATTAGAAAAAATAGTTGAATAAATAAAACTGTGGAACCTGAAAGAGTATTAAAAAAACTTCATTGAGGCCTGCAGAACGTTGGTAAAACATGCATTTTTTATATCTTAGTACGGTACTGTATATAAAAAAAATTGAGATCGACTTGTAGTTAGTTACACAGGCTGGTGGTCCCTTTTTTGCTTCAATTTTATGCATTTAGGTTCTATCTCTTAAGAAAAAGATTCTTTTTAACATTTTTTTAATGAAAAAAGAATATGAAAGCAATCTAGCAAAAAAATAGGGTTAGATAAAATAAGTATTAAGGATGTATTTAATTTAACCAAAAAATATAACGTTAACATGGTTAAATTTTTGTAACTGAGTAAGTTTGAATAACATGATAATATAAAATCTGGTAAAATCTAGGAGAGAAAATTTTATTATAATATGTAGTATTGCAAAAATATCCGCATCCCAGGCTCCCACGCGTCAGACTATGGACACCTCGTTCATAATATAATGAAGTCTAATAATACAGAAGGTTTATTATTATCTTTTCCTGAAAGAATATACATTGTTACTCATGCTGAAATAACCAAAAAGGTTTTATGGGCCAAGCGAAAGTAATATAGGTTAGGTTATTGTGATAACAAAGAAAAATATGTACAATGGGAAGTAATTAAATTACTGACAAATAACCGCTAGCAAACAATAAAATATAATGGTTATGTAATCATGAATATATTTCATTATGATAAATTAAAATAATTCATTATAAGTGTGTAGCATAGCAACTATATGATCATTTTTTATAACAGGATAATAAATAACTCCCTGCTAATAACCCCTCGGACAATTAATAAACCCCGTACAAATAACCCCCCGGATATTAACCACATGTATAAAAAATCTCAGACAATTAACTCCTTCCATTTGAAATACTGGTAGATTAAATTAATCATGATAAAAAACAATTAAAAGTCAAATAAAATGAGATTATTTTTGATACGACGTCATGTTCATGAAATTCTGCTACACGTTTATATAGCGCTAGTGAACTTTTAAAATTATAACTTTAAGAAAGAATATTAAACTGAGTACAATACCCGAAGATGGCTTAACAGTCGGTTAATAATATCGTGGGTCCCAGGTTCGAATCCTGATTTTGGCAAATACACATATTGCTTTTTAATTTGTGCTTAGAGTCTGAGTATGGACCCAATAGGTTAAGCAACTGGTTAACATCCATTTCGCGTAAAAAAACATAAATCTGTTAATACACACCTCCACCCTGTAAAGGCCCATATTATAAGGATCAGATAGGGTAAAAAACGTACATTTTCTATTGAAGTCTTCAATATTTTAGTAATTATTTTTTCTCCCTCTTTCTATTTTTATAATTTCTTATAATATTATATTATGTTAAATAAATTTGTATTCATACTTTGTTGTGTCAAAAAAATGAGTGTATTTTTTCATATTAATTTTAAAACATTTATTTTCTCGAATAAACTGTTGTATTCATTATTATTTTAGTTGGTATTCACCACATATAGACCTTGCTATACGACACACGTTTTGTTCACATGATGAGCATTATCAAATATATAATTACTACCAAGTACCTAAATGTCGAATCTTTCGAATGAAATATTAAATGTTATTTCAGGAAATCAAGTGTTAAGATATGAAAGATATAGAAACAAAAGTAAAATTAAATAAAACCTCATGACGTTCAAAATTTGATTGGTATTAAATAGGCAATTTATATTGTTATGTGTTCAAAGTTAAAAAAAAGCTCAAAAATATGATAGTTGTGGATATAAAATATAGTTTGAAATTGATTGAAGTGTCTCTTTACTTGTCATATTTTTCTGAAACGAGGGTAGAATAATACCCTACTGAAGGTGTTGTCAACATTATATTAAATAATGCGGAATTGTAATAAATAAGTATAAATATTTATTTAAAAAAAGCTTTCATCTTTGAAATTTATATTTTTTTTTATCTTGACCAACTTTTAAAAATACAGTTTTGTTAATTAATTCAATTAATATTAAAATGTTTAGCATTTTAATTCACTAACCTAATTAAAAAATATATATAATACGACTTGAATTGTACATTCAAATAATTTATAATCAGGTGGTTTAAGTAGCTACATTTAAAATACCCACCCAATCTAATGGCTTTCCAACAATAATTTATAGCACCGTTACAATGAGTTGGCATTTATCTGGTAATAGTTCCCAAATATTATTTGCTTTTATTAGAGAATGTAACTTTTTTCACTATGTAGATTACGATTTCATTAATTTATTGAGTCCATGGTGAGCATAGTAAGAAATTATCTTAATAGCTTTTTTAACCAGCATTATTTGCTGTTGACTGAACTTTTATAAAGCAAATGAGAAGATTTTCTTTACGAAAATGATATTTAGTAACATTTGAAATATATATTTTTTTTGTAAGTACATACTTACCTAAATTATACAAGCAGTAGAAATGATGACTAAAAACCACCAAAAAATAGTTGGAAGAGGTTAGACCATTTCCGGAATTATTATCAACATGACATAATATAGTAGAGTAGATTGGGGATATTTCGGATAGTTTTTTTTATTTTATATTATAACGTGAGACCTTAATATGCAATATATGTTTATTTTACCAAGTCTTTTGTTTGAACTCTATGGTATAGCTTATAGGGTATTATATTTGTATGAAAGATGACATCTTTCATACAGATATACATACACATTGTGTAAGTAAAAGAGTATGTTTATTTTTATTTTTTACTCTTCATGTAACTTAGGATAGATAGATCATAAAAACACAACAAAAAAAATGAATAAGAATGACATTACATATAGGGATGCCGAGCTATTTTCGATACCTATGAATCCCAGGATCGGTAAACATAATCCCGGGATTTCGGGATTGATTTTTGTCTTGATTGATTGATTGATTGATCAATTTTTATGGAAAATAAAATAAAAGCGAAATATAACAGAAAAAATACTTTTGATAAAAAAATAACTACATTAGAAATAAACTGAGTTTGAATGAAGTTTGATTTATACCCATGTGTAGGTTGCCGATTCATTTTATTTTTTCACATAAATTATTAAAAATGGAAAGATTGGAAAAAAACAATGCTTTGCACTTTTAACAAAGTAATTTCACCATGATATCATACGTTTTACGGCAGTTTCATATTTGGCTGACTAATTAGATTTATGAAGCGGAAAGGCCATAAGTACGCCATAATTATTTGCTTTACTATTATAAATCTCGCTAATCCATTCATTAAGTCTTTACTATCAGAAACAGCAATCTCCTATTAAATTTACATTATTATTTATATTACAATGTTATTTACTCCATTAAACTTGTGTATTTCCAAGATTGAACGTAAACAATAAATGTCTTAAATAGTATAAATTATACTAGATTTATTTTTGACCGATTTTATCAATGTTATTTGTAAATATAAAAAAATTATGTTAACAATTGAAAAAATGCCAATCCCGGGACCGGTCCCGGGATCCCGGGATTGTCAAATTGTAATCCCGAAATCCCGGGATCAGAATTTTGGCTCGAGATTGGATTCCCTAATTACATACATGAACACAAATTACTATACTGCCCTCATAAGGAAAAAGGCAGCTTTTCGACAAAAATCACAAATTGAGTTAGTGTACAGATAATGATCTACGTGAAATTCTGAAGCATTTGACATACAGTCAAAAGCGGCATAAAATTTATTTCAGTACAATAATCGACCCATTTTTTTTTCGTTTTTTTCACAAAAACGGTAGTTATTCTAATCAAAAATACGTTATAATGAGTTTCGTAAGCAATAACACAGCATCGATTGAAAATATACTGGTTTTTGCTAAAACCATATATCAAATGATTCATCCACATAATTAAATGAAAAAACGTTAATGTCTCATTATCTCAAAATGTGACTGGCATATAGCTGCCTTTTTGCTTATGGTGGCAGTATAACAATAATGTATATTTTTTACCTTTGATGAATGAATTAACATTCATAGAAACAATAAGCGCAAGTACATAATTTCTTTAAAATAAATCTAGTTTGATGCTACATAATTGATAATATGCTATTCATACAAATTAAAGATTCGTTCGAGCGTTCGATATGTTTAGTGTACGTTATCTCTTTATTAAATATTTTTAATTAAAAAAATAATTTTAATTAAAATTTAATTATTAAAATTAAATTTAACTATTTAAAATAATTTAGCTATTATAAATATATTATTTAATTAAAGTAATAAAATCAATTGAAATATTTAAACACAATATAATTAAAATTATATTACGTAAAATTAAACTAAAAAAAATAAAAATTGCCACCTAATTACTAGAACAATGAAAAAGTTTATATTTTCACAAATGAAACTTGAAAACGAATATACTATTTGTTAATATTATTTGTTTAAATTATGAAAAAAAAATAAGGAAATGTCTTACTGGTCAAACGGTAAAAAATATATTTAAATAGTGTAGGAATTTTAGCTTGTAGAAAATAGTAGGATTCCCTGTCTCCCTACTGAATGGAAGAAGAGTGTTTGAAGACAAGGTGAGGCCGTTGATGTGCAGTGGACTAGCAACAATATGCGATGATAATGATGACTAATACAAGTCAGCCATGCGGCTGACCATTTCCTAGATTTATATTATATATTATATACATATATATATAATGCACGTCAGTAGATAGATACATGAATATATAAATATAAAGTATATTAGTTTTTTTACTTTTAACTGATGAAAACATTTCGATCACAAGAATTCGAATTAAGAAAATTTATTCAAACAGAATTCTACCTACGACATGTGAACTGCGCGATTCTATCCAATCACTAAATAAGTTTTATATGTGCATTCTGTGTCAAGAAATATGTGTGTTTAAGTCTTTTGTTTGAATCAAATGAGTTGAATGAAAGTTAACAGATGTCTCTCGAATGCATTTGTTAAACAACCTCCACACTATGAAAGTTCGTAATATGTTACATTGAAGTTAATCCCTCTAAGCCAAAACCCGCCATGCACCACACTCGGTCTTAATCGAGGATATCACGTGGCCCTACAATGGCAATGTGAAGCATCTAGTTCAGTTTTAGGCCGGGAATGCCCTAGGAGAAGATACCCAGGACTAAGGTTGCTACACTCAAAGTGAGCTCTGACTGAGTTTAAAGTTATTTTCTACTGCAAAGTGTCGGGAAGAGAAGAACACACGGAAATTATAAAAATAAAAATTATTTTAGTGTATATATAACAAAAATAATGAAGCTAATGATACGGACAGAAAAAAATATATTGTGAAGAGATCTTCACACCCGCAGTAAGACGCCGAAATTTTTTAAATGCAAGATAATTGGCCTTAGTAGCAACCAAATCGGACGGCTCGATGGGCCCAACAGCTGGTTGGATCGACTTGAGCATCTCCCCCCGTTTGGAGCACATTCTAAGACAATCCCAGAGTATGTGGTTGGCATCCTAAATTTACCCCCCGCATGGACATGTCGGACGGCTTGCAAGTCCAAGCTCACAGGGCTTGCCAGCGAACCCACCGTGTCCAGTCACAAATTGACTGGTGTGATGGTCAGGATATTTGGTTATCTCCAATCGCCATTTAATATTTGGAAAAAACAAACACGTGTGCCGGCCCTTGGTTGATTCATCCCACTTTCGCTGCCAGGTCTTTCGCTGCCAGGTCTTCCGCGCCGCGTCACCGCGTAATATGTTACGAGTACAATAGTGATATTGCATTTACAGATTTTTTATTATCTTGTTCTTCTTCATTCAAATAAGCTAATTAGACATACTACAATTTAACCCGCTGCGTCATATACACATGGGCAGTATTTAGCGTGCTTCTAAAACGTCGGAATCCGATATATTATTATTTATATACTCGTAGTTTATAATAAGGCAAATACCTGAATTAAACCTGCTATTTTTGACTTTTAACGTATGTAAGATTGTATCTACGAATATGATGTACATATTATGTGAATCACGTAGTTTATAACATATTTCCAACACTGTCCTTTAAAAACTTATTTTTTTGTTTAAAACTCATTTAGTGCTAATACCGCGACTAGCGCGTTTGGAGTCGTTGGCCATTAGATATATTTAATATGTTATTTAAATGTGGTAATTAAAAAGTAATTAAAAGATTATCAGTGATTGTGGGATTGTGAAATCAAGATTTTACTATAAACCAAAAATACAAACTGTTCAAATTAAAATACCACATACGCTTGTAGAATGTTTCATCGTATTGACAAATGTTGATATTAGATACCATATATTACTGCACTAAATTCAATTAGGAACTTCAGGAGAAAAATATTAACTGGACAGTACTATGTATTTCAACTATACGTCATCCTAGATCGTTTCAAAAAGATAGGTGAAGGGAGGCTTCAAACTACACTTTCTTGTATTATACTCATTAATGATAAAGTCAGAATATCAATAAATTCTATATAAAAAAAATCAATTATTATTACTTAATATTATGTAGTTTACATAACACTAGTTGAACTTCTCAGTTTCTCACTCCTGTTGTCCAGGTATATTTCATTTTTCCAACGGTATTTAGAGGCACGAGACTGAGTTTCTCCACAGAGGGGTGAGAAATGCTGAAAGCCTGACGTGACGTGAATTTGAAACCTTCGCGATTTAGCACCAAGCAATTTATTTTATAACTGCATACCTAGCTACACTCACAACAAATATCCTGAACCCGTTTTTTTATTACTTCATAATTATTTAAGTAAATGGTCCTGGAATATTATTAAACGAAAAATACTGTTTTTATTTAAAACAGATAATATGTATTTTAAATATAATATTACAAAAAACCCATTTTAACTCTAATTGATAATATATTTATTTAAAAACAATATTAATAGTTTAAGATGTCCACAATTTAGCAATTTGATATATTAATTATACGCCTTTTTTCATAAACACAAGGTTGATATGATAAATAAAGCAAGTAAAAAAAATAATTAAAAGAAAATTTTAGAAAGACATAAAAATAAAATAACATTAACAACATATCATTGAAAACTTATAATTCTCTCTGAAGCTTATTGAGTAATCTTTTAGCCCTTGCTATTGGTAGATACTTGATAAGTCTGACACGATTAAACAGTTTTTACGCAGATAATTGATTTGGCAATTTAAAAAAAAAATCTCGGGATTAGAAACCGTGAGAGGCCCATTAATGACATACAAGCTTCAAGAGAATGAAGATCATAGAACTGTTTAGCTAGAATGTGTCTACCGTGGATCGCAAATAATGGTAATGAAAATAGTAAAAAGGCAAGGGCTTAGAAAATTGTAAATCTGTCTTCTCAGTTTTACATGAATGTGTATGGTCTTTGATATGATCAATATGCGTTTATAGCCCATAAGATCTGTAACATACATTACTGAAATATCGTAGAATTTTCAAAAGACCTTGTGATTATCAGTTAATAAAACTTTTAACCGTTAAATGAATAATGGCAATCCTTTAATTAACATATTATTTTTCTAATCGATTATATTTAATTCTGAATATTATAATATTAATACAAATCACCAAAAGGCAAATATATACTGACAACGAATACAATTAACTCTAACTTAAATAATAAATCAATAAAATAAAGCAGGTAAAAACTTTATCACTTACCTATTATGTCAATAAAAAATATAATAACAAACAAATTAGTGTTTATAAAAAAACCCCTACTTTATCTTTTTTACCTTTTATTGTTTGCTAATGATCTATTATTAAATTTATATATGCATATCGAGTATATTATTATTCGTATCTGGAAATTTGTATGTAAACAGTTCACCGTAGGACACTTATTCGTGCGCCGCAGTACGTGAAACATGAGTTCGTGTAACATTTAATCAAATGACGAGTTCTTCGTTGAACATTTAACCGTGGACTAGAATTGTAGGTATGCTACAACATGTGGCAAATTTTATGAGATGTCTTTACTAGGTTAGGTTAAGTTAGGTTAGGGTTAATCTAATTGGAACAGTCCTTTTTGCAAACTATCGCCGCATTTTGTAAGATACGTACAAATGTATTCCAAGGTAAAATGTGCAACGAAGAACTCGTCATTTGATAAAATGTTATACGAACTCATGTTTCACGTACTTCGGCGCACGAATAAGTGTCCCACAATGAACTGCATACGTACAACTTACATATAACCATTATTATTGATAAGGTAGGAGGTGAGTGTACATAGTACCTGAAGATGCCGAAAGGCAAAACCCAGGTCGCAAAAACCGACTCAAATGGAATAGTATAAAACGTAAATCCATTAGAATTTCATATTATTCTAAATTTAGAGTAGCACCGGTGAATAAAAACTATAACTTTCTTCTAAGTAAATTTTGTCAACACCAAAGAACGCAAGTTTTAAAATAAAATGTTATTCATTCAAAAATAGATAAAGAATAATAGAGTTTGTAACTGAAAAGCAACACAATGCAATTAGGCGAAGTCTTCACTGAGCCTTTTTTAAAGAGGCACCTACCGGAAATTCCTTTTTATTTATATCAAATTTTATTTATGTATGGTACTAATATTGAAGCTTGATTTGATATAAATAAAAAGAATTTATTTCAAGTTATACACATTTATATTTTTTATTAAAATCGATGTTTTTTAAAATAGATATAAAAAATATTAATACTATGAATTAGTCAAAAATGTCTTTGGCGATGTTTAGAAAACTTAATAAACTAAATTTTAATAATAAATATGACCATAAAATATATTTAATAATAGGGTGAGGTCCGATTCAACAAATTCACATTTTATTACATTTTTTACAATTGTAAGTTTATCTTTGACTTAAAATAAAAAATATTTTTCTTTTTAATGTTTTCTGATACATATTTATTCATTTATACAGTTGAAATTGATATAAATAAAAAAATGTCTCAAATTGCAAGCTTAATATTTTTCCACTAGGTGCCTCTTTAAAAAAGGCTCAGTGAAGACTTCGCCTTAAGGGTTAAATCATGTATACCCTAATAATCCAATATTATGGCGTGAAGGTTATTTATTTTCAGAGGGCAGAAAAGTACTAAATATTTTGTATCAAAAATGTTTGTCCCTAAACCTTGTCCGATTCGATGAGCGTCGTAATAATAATTCTCCTTCTTAGTACCATTCGGGGAATGTTTCACGAATATAAAAAAGTCACGTTGGAATGGTACGGAAGAAACAATTCTTTTGGTCGAAATGATTTTATTTGACGTTACAAAGCGCACAAAAACACGCACGACCCGCACTCTCTCACGCGCCGTCCAATAAAACGCCAACAATTAGCGGTGTCTGGGAAGAACGCGTGAGAAAACGTTTCGTTTCTCACAAAGATTGACTTACTTTCACCCGCTCCTGTTTTCTCACACAAAGCAGTGATTTTCAAACTATTTATTTTACGGTGCCCTTTGTAGCAAGTTTTCTAAACCAAAAAGGCGAAAGTGGGAATTTTATTGGATTCGTCGTAAATTTTCAATAAATATTCTAAATAATCTAACCAGCCATTAGGAATGCCATTTGGGATGGCAATCAATAACCATGTTTAATACATTGGACGCTAAAGTCGCGCCAAGCGCGATTAAGTGGCCATTCGATATAATTAGCATGCTATTTAAACGTGGTAATTAAAAAGTAGTTATCTAGTGAGTAGTCAATGTGTTAATGAAATCGCTTCGGATATTGATATATTCCACTTACGTGAGGGTGAATTTAGCTGGACGTTGTTTTATGAGTTTTTAAGATAAGGTCTGTTATAATAGCACTAGTTTACAAGGCTGCTATAATTATTTTAAGGTAGTTAACGAATTTATTTTGTTAAGTTACTTTATTTTATTCATTTATTTGACAATATTGTATCAACAGGTATTTAACATACTTATGGTCTATGGTCAATACTTAGGGGGCATCCCCCTCTAATCAATAGATTTTCACACAAACCATCCCAAATATTGACCCCAGGATAACATAACAATTTATTATTATTTCCTGCAACAAAACAAAACTCTGGGGACATGCCTATTCTCTAAAATCTCATACAGTAAATCTTAACTTATAATAGGTACTTCATCTAATTGGTATCCCTTATTTATTGATTTTTAAACATCCCTTACACCCAATATTGACAATAAACCATATTACTGTGGGAATTTGATTGGAAATTGATTATATTAGTTCACATCTTATACCTAATAATATTCCTTAACACTATAAATCGTTCATTATGTGTGCTTTCATCTACTTTTATTTATGTTATTTTATTTCTTTTCTTATTTTATTACTTATTGTATTATTAACTCACATTGCTCTGTATTATATTTAAAAATTGTTAATACTTATTTTATGTCATGTCGTGAATGCTTTCAATTTCTATTTTGTTATGTTCATTATATGTAAAATAAATAAATTTGAATTTAATTGAATAAAACAACTATTATTAACGCTTGAGATGATATTGTAAACAGTCTGACAGATTTTTATTAATTCAAAAGTAGAATTATTACACAAACAACTTTGTTTCAAAAACTATTATAATAGAGTTCTACCATGTAAGCGCCAGTTCAATTAATATTATCATCTTATATGGTGAAAACATTTGGCCTCAGACATGTGGAGGGATTAGGCTGGGTTAATGTTATTATTTTTAACACTACAGCGGGCCATGAACCCAATCACAGTATAGCAAAACAGTTAGTTAGTAATATAAGTGAAAAAAGCATCCAGGAATTGAGAAAATCACATGATTGTTACTTTACCGGGAATCGAACCTGAAGAATTCGGATGAAATGCCGGCGCCTTATGCACTGGATTACGACGGCTGCATATTGTGAGGGTTGTGTTATTGTCTGCAAATCAAGCTTACTGCATTCCTTTCTCTCACTTGGCACTGCACCATATAATGTCTTGTTTTGTGGAAAAACTATCAAACCTCACGCTAATGTGTTATATTTATAGGAAGAAATTCTAACATCTATTATTAAACTAAAAAAGGTGTTCTCAAAATCAATTTAGACTTGAATGACATTTCATTAATACGTTCAATGAATTTGTCAGATACTTTTACGGCAGTGCTCGTCTTTCAATTATACAATAGATTTGTCATCTATCATTGTGATTGTTTGACTACTCTGCAGAGTGGAATACGTTCTACGGTTCTGCAGCGCACATTTTGAAAACCCCCGCATTAACGAATGACATCAAACCATTCACACAAGTTTCTACATTATGATTGGTTAGAAGAAAAACATATTTTTATTCAATTGATACCAGAAATTACCACAGAAAATCGAACGAGATATCAACTAAGGTCTGCATATCCGGAATACCTATTTTTGTTTGATATATTGAACCGGAAATCCCGGGATTAAAAATTCTAGAAACAATTTATGCAAATTGTTTATAATTAGTTTAATTGTTTATAATTAGTATAAAAAATTGGACAGAAATTTTTATAATATAATATTAAAAATATTGACATTATAATAGTTTAAAGATTATTTTTGAAGAAAGATTTCGCTAGTAAATCTCGCCATACTACTAACTGTGACTAGAAATTAGAAAACTAAATATTACCAAGATTTTTTATTGCTAAACTATATAACAAGTTTATTATTATTCCCTATATGTAAATTATTTTAGTAGGTAGTAAGAAACGTGAATATTAGAAACTTAACTTTATTATTAGAAAAAAATGGTGAACATTTTCTATTTTTTACCATCATCTTAATTGAACAAATAATCTCAATAATACCTTCAATTGCAAATCTTAAACTCTACTGTAACATAAATATAATTATAGGTATATCTTCAAAATTATCAATAACTTATTCCATATACCTAACTAAAACATTTTGGATTGCAAAAAATATTTGCCTGCGATAATTTTTAATAATATTTTTCTTTTATTGTATAACTACACGATATAATTATAGATATTCCTTTCATTTTTTCATAAGCGTACTCATATTTAAAAAAAGTACAGCCTTTTAGGGTTTTTTGATGGCTATGAAATTTTTTTATACCGTAGAAAACAAATAATGAAAGATAAAGAAATAGCAACTTATCTACAGACCAAAAGTTATTCAGACAAGATTTATATTCAATATAAACATATCAATATGGGCAATATGATATCTAAATAGAAACTAACAATGGAATCCGTACTTCGCCAGACATCTCACATACCTATTCAATATTCTCACCACATATTATATTCCTCTAGGGTCAATGATCAAAACATGTTTTTTTAATATGAAATAATAATTTATCGTTAAGAAGTACCTGATCATGACAGATATTAATTATGCTCTGCAAAGATAAGCTTTCAACGAGAAGATTGTACGCTAAATAATTAACAATTCAAAACGCGTTTCAAAACAATAAGCCGTGTTTTAATTAAAATTTAACAAAGAAATTTAGAATCGAACTGCCATTTTGTTATTAAGGAAAATTAGCCGGAAAAATGAAATATATCATGAAATGTAATGAAATATCTACGAATTTTTTCACATGCAAGTAAATTGAGAGTATTTTCCTTATTTTTTCCGTGTTTTTAATTACGAGGGCAGCATAGAAAAGTTTTTTATTGCAGATGGTTTAAAGTTGATTACTGGATTTTTAACACAAGGTATTTTTATGCCTTCACCGAACATCATTTTTTTATTTTAAAATATTAAACTCATATAAAAAAGGGACTTTCGTAAGATTTTATCATATTTTCGTTATAAGTATATGGTCAATTCTAATATTTTAGTTTACTCCTTTCACAAATTTGTTCTATTTACGACTATAGTACAAAAATCGTTTTAATCGTGTGGGTGCTCATGGCGCTTTGGTAAGCAAATACGAAAACAGTATCTAGACACTTTGACCGCAGGCGAGTTTGTTCAAGAAGACAAAAAGACGCTGACAAGGCGTCATCACGAAACATTTCCGTTGTCTTCAAATAATATAAAAAGGTGGGGTTGCTATCCACTAAAATCAGTCATACACAGTCATTCAGATCTTTCCAACGTAACCACTGTCAATTTTCTCAGAATGCTATCTTCGTAATTTTTATTGTCAATAATAAACTTAAACTCAGTAATATTAAATACTAACGTGTCTGCAATCTTGTATCAATTTTTAATAGAAGGGGATAATAAATACAGGGTTTGTTTTATTTCACACGCAAATCTGTTTTATCATTTGCAGTCATTCATCAACCTACCTATCCTATTCACGCTCACAATCCTCTCTATAATCGCATTTTTGTTTAGTAGTGTTAAATGAAAAATAACAACCGACCATCATTTAACACTGTTATCCAAGCTATGTGGATAACAGGCACCGCTAGCTCAGGGTACTGGGTTTCCACACTATCTCTCTGATGAATTCCAATCCTGTTACGGAAAGGACCATCGAAATCAATTGGTATTCGATGGATAATGTTTACCATACCGCTGCAGGAGTTAATTGCGAGCACTGAAAACTTGACTCTATTGGACGCCAAAGCCTTTTCTATGAAAGAAAAGAACATAAAAGAACATAATATTACGGGATACAATTAAATTAAATGAAACACCGTGATAAATTTTAACCTCACTGTATTTAAAGAAAATGCAATTAAAAGTCAATGGTACAAAAATGGCGACATGACGCCATAGAAAAATCACCACCGTTCACAAACGACGATAATATAATACATAAATATTTACGTTATACAAAAGACACAACATCAGCGTCTGCAAACTAAAATTTTAACACAATAAGTTCTCAGCAACTAACTTAAACTTAAACCAAAATATCCACATGTGAGTGAGGTTATAATTAAAACAAAAACTTAAAATTAATTAATACTAAAAAAATGAAATTGAAATGTATTTACAGCCGCTTGGCAAATTGCCAAGCGGGAATCGCTCCTCCCAACGTCCTCTCGTTCCCAAGGGTCAACCAGAAAAGGAAGGAGATCCAAACAAAATTCGATCGCCTGACATCGATCCCCCCACCACTCATCCAACCCGGAAGCTTGAAGTGCCAACCGCAGGATTTTAGTGTTGCCCGCGAGAGAAAAACCTCTCCACTAATTATGATTGTTAATTAGCCCGATAATGACGTCTGCAACGTCACAGTAGGTACATATTATATCTCGTGTATTGTTTGTAGTTGTAGATATTGCGGATTCTCGGCTGGTGCCATAATCAGGACATGTTATCTCGATATTGATTGTATGTCATAAAGTGTAATAGTGCTACAATCATAACATGCTACAATCATAACATGCTACAATTACTACTACTTAACCATATTAGATCCTTAGACAATCATATGGGCCTCCACAGGGTGGAGGTTGTATTAACAGATGTTGTTTTTATGAGACATGGATATTAGCCACTTGCTCAACCTATTAGGTCCATACTCTGACTTATACACAAATTGAAAAACCATATATGTATATGCCAGACCCAGAAGTCGAATCTGGGACTCACTATATTATAAGCCGACATTTAAGCCGCTTGGCAATCGTGGGGCGTGACTATTATTATTTATAATATCAAATTAAATCATGTACCTTTTAATTAAAGCCCATGTTATACTGTATTTATAACGGTGAAACATTAGGAATTACGGGTATCTTTGGGTGCTAGAGTTGCCACTTCATAACTTTTCACTTCGGCTCTAGTATGAAAATTATGTAATATATTCTAAAAAAATTATGTACGTATCATATAAATTTATTTATTTATAACTACAGTCATATATTGATAGTGAATATCATTTGATCTAATTTTATGCGAAGTAATCAGGCAAAGAGGCGTATCAGTGTAGTTAAAAGTGAAAAAAAGTGCTAAGTTATAAAGCGTATATTCTACATTTGAGTAATCTGTCGACTTTGGTACTACAAATTTATAGATCATTGTGATTCCCTATTTTTTTCTTCCTTTAAGTCATTCATTCATAATTGCCTAACATTTTATTATAATCCCATAAAAGAAAAATATAATTATTATAAACACCATCGTGTTAAAATTGAGAGTAAAGATATGTTATATCAGAGGTCCTTAGTTATGGAATTGTTAACAATTATTTATTTCATAACACGTGCACGATAGCTATTAATAGTTTTAATAACATTCTATGGCATTGAACTAATTACTATTAAATGAAAGTTTGTTCTTGATAATCAAGTCCAAATTAACTAGAATAATAAAACAAAACATGCGTTATTCCAAAGATACGCTCTGTAGCACAGCAGGAAAATAAAAATTCAGAGATTACACCGATCACGTTTTCATATTTAAGACTGGCTTCCATAATGGCCGACTGAGCATGTCGTATATCTCTTTAATGCGATCATTTAAAAGGGGGTAGGTATTTCTTTCGCGGTGAGCTTAATCCAGCGTCGGCGTCGATCTTAAGAACGACGCACTTGCATGCATAATGACTTTGGAAAAAGCTCCCTCACTTGCTTCACGTAACGGATATTGAGCTTTTATACTCAGGGTCTAGACGCAACGGATTACAAAAGTAAGCGACAGGAATAATGAATCAGATCACCATGTAAGACAAAAATTGAACAATTTAAATGTATATCCTAACACATTTTATAATTGTATTTCTCTTGAAAACCAATTTAATCTTTTTTTACTATTTTATTGTCTCAAATAGTGAAGTCATGAACTTAAATACATGAATGAATAAATCAATCTCAAATTTTATTTAGGTTTGGTCCTAATATTGAAGCTTTATTTGATATAAATATAAAGAATTTCAAGTTATACACATTTATATTTTTATAAAAATCGATGATTTTTAAAATATGTAAATATAAAAAAATATTTAAACTATGAATTAGTCAAAAATCTCTTAGGCGATGCTTCGAAAACCTAATAAACTAAATTGTAATAATAAATATGACTATCAAATATATGTAATCACCTTAATTAGATATTTTTGGTGGGCCCTACCACCATAATTTTTAAAACACTACAAGTTGCTTGTGGGGCACAGATTTTTTAACATTGATGTAAACCTAGATTACCAATAAATATTTTAACAGCAAGTAAGTGACAAACAGCTTTTCAAATATTGGAATAGATTTATTTATAAGCTAGGTCAGATATTTTTATAAAATATGAACAAATCTACAGTGATCAATCACCATACAGTATATTAATCAAACATGTGTTGAACAAGAAACCCCTACAACTTCATACACTATCAAACTGATTTAAAATGAATATAAAATATATAAGTTATTAATAAAATATAATACGCTGATTTAAAAATAAAATACTCAAAAATTTGTATTTTTTAATTTTATCATATTAAAATAAATATATATGTTGATATTTTAATCTATGTTATAATATGGAGAAAACTACAGCAAATGTCGTATTTGAATTCAAATGTATATTGACATGGATATTTTCCTGTTTAAAATTGTATTATAATATAATTATTAAAGTATAAATTCGTCAGTTCGACTGTCAAAAATCAATGCATTATTTCTAAAAAGACTCATTTACAAATAAAAAAATCGCATCGATAAATCAAACATATGCAAATATATTAGAAATGAAGATTTAAAAATATATCAGAAAACATATAATATATTCTAAAAAAATCCAATAGAAACAGGTAGACCATTTTTCAAGTAGTGATGATATCCTGTGTCTTGTTTTCTGACAAAACTTTGAAACAACAATATGCTAATGTGATAGATTTATATAACGATAGTAAATATACCCACTGAAATAACGTTTATATTTAGTTTCATAGGCTTATTTTAGTTATTTTTAGTTACATTGAATAACGATTTATTGGTTACTTTTAATTACTAATAAAATAGGCTAAACCTTCCTTTCATATTTAAATTAATCTATAAAGAATTTTATTTTTCAACAAAAATAACAATCACTTTCAGGGAATTCCATTCCAGAATAGAAGATTGTTTCTTTTTGTCTTGATAAAAATAATCTACTGTTTTCTTTTCTTTAGAAAGTTAGTCTTTTTCTTTTATAATCAGTTGATTTCTGACTAAAACGGAGAAAAGGCCTTATATCAGTAAAGATTGAAAGTTTTCGTGGTATGAAAAATACGGTGTGTATTCGTTTGTTCGTAAAACTTACAATGGTTGAACACTTAGTGGGTTTACAAATCGGTTTAGATAATTCATAACATAAAATATGCAATTGTTAAAGTATTTTACTGTTTAAATTACTTTGATCTATTCAAGGAAATAATTTTATACGTGAATAAAATTAATAAGTGTCTGTCATTCGTATATATTTATATAATATGTAGTAATAATATGGTTTTAATGGCGTTACTTTTGACAATATATTTATATTATTAATATTCACATAGTTAGAGCCATCTAACTTTTTTGTTGCAAAAATTCAATGTACCTATATTGTATAATATGGCTCATTATAATAAATCTATGCAAAGGCAGTATTAAAACTTATATTTTTTTATTTTCACAGAGATATGATGGTTTATTCTGACAATAATAAATTTGTTCATGTGTTCTTAGAATTTTAAATTATGATATTTAACTAGTACTTACATATTATTATATATTAATTTAGTAAATTATAAGTCACTTCAAAATATTGGTAAATAAATTATAAACAGACTAATTAACAATAAAATACAAGAAATTTTTGGAATCTATCTAGCTATGAATCAAATCCAAAATCGAATGTTATTTTTTATATTTAATTACTTTTTGATTTTATTTTATTATAATTTTGATTGAACTGGAATAGTATATTTCAGAATTTTGCACAAACATTTTTTTTTATTTCTGTTTAAGGCCATAATAGTATCACAAATAATTTATCCAATATTTTAAATTGTCAGTTTATAGTTTTTAAACAGATATCAAAACCATTTAGGTACTGAGTAGCTCAGTACTAAATCAAAAATTTGTTTCAAAAACATTAATAATTCAGTCATAATAAATAATAAAAATGTTGGTATTTCATTACAATCATGACTCTAAAAATTAAACAGCATGTTAAAAATATAATATTACTCTCACTTTCCTTCTATGGATCGCCATTTTAGACGCCTCTAGCGGCAAGAAAGGCAAGGCTTTGTGCCTTATTCTTTTCGTTTCAAAAAATTCTTTTACATGACGGAAAGTATTCAAAAGTAAATTACATTCGAATGATGACTACGGCAAGAGCTGCGTAATTTTTCAAAAGGATTATTATTATTATTTTCCCGTTGCAATGTTTCCTTGTAATTAGAAATTTTTCGAAATATTTTCCTTCCCATTCAGCGAGAGCCGCCATTAAAAATCAAGCTCCTTTGTGACGTTTCTATGCTTATTTTGAAAGAAACAATCAAGGCAGACAGCTTCATAAAATAATTTGAATCAAAGCATTACAAACATATTCTTATTAATATTATTTAAAGAAACTATCTTAAAAATATGTAATAAAATAATTTTTATACACAATATTTAGTAAAAAGTAATGATATATTTTTATCACCTGAATTACAATCCAAGAGCTTGGCCCTTATGATGCGGAATGTTATTGAACGTATCACAATGTTTGAATTTGTGTTTGAATATTGAAAATTTAGTATAATTTAGTATGAAATTTGTAGCCGTACATAAATTAATTTTTTTGTTGAAGATAATCGTAGATTATTTATTATACTATACGTATGACGTACTATTATTAGAGATTTTTTTACGACAGTTCATTTTAAATATTCAAACATCAATACTACGTATTTATTGTTTTTTTATTTCAGTCCAAGAATGGCAAATATATCACAATGCACAGAATGAGTGTTACTTATGATACATAAATTTGCAATGCGAAATGACTTAGGCACAACTTATTTTACCATTAGGCGTAGTTAAGTACCATAACTCATTTTCATATCGTTTAGGCACTGTCTCCATAAAAGTTTTTCCTCTATAACTGTAGGGTAGACCGAAAATTGTACCAAACAGTACCAGAGACTTTTTCTTGCACATTAGGTACATATTATTATATTAGTATATAAATATATGGGCTATTGACGAGAAATAGGAAAAATTCTAGTAATTAATTATTTTATTAAAGCAAAAAAAAAATCGACTTAATGAAACTAAAATGACTTTTTTAAGAAAGTAATATATTTATAGACTTACTGCTAAATTCAGGTTCAATTTAGCTTAAAAGATCGCTTATGTTCTAGTCTTGTCAAATATATATATACAACTTTGTTAGCGTAATTTATTTCGAGGTAGAGACTGAATACATAATAATTATATTATACAATAAAGATATTTTTTTCATTCAACGAATAATTCGCAAGATTTCAGAATGTAACGTTCTTTTATTGAACATACATAGTTTGAAAACATTTCTGAAAAATATATAACCGATAGAAAAAATCTTTTTGAAAAAAATATGACACCCAGGAGGATTTAAATATGCGCCGCTCGGAATTCGCGCCCATGTGCACTAACCACTATGCTATACGTGTCTTATCGAATTGAACTAATGGTTTTTACAATACCAATAAAATTGCGTTTTATGTACATATTTTAAATCAAATTATTAAATTACTTTAATTACTAACTGGTATTGGGATCACTCTTTGCTTGCAAGTAATATTATAAAGTACAAGTAATAATTTAACATATATTGCATATACAACCTATTAAATGATTCATTCCATATTTCCCAATCTATATATCTAATATTGAGAAAAAAATCAATCATCAACCGACCCAATGTGGATACAATAAATTATACCTAAAAAAACAAATATATATTTTTATTTGTATCTACTTACTGGCTTATATTATAAATACAAGCTATACGGTAAGTTTGTATTTAAAAGGAATTATGAAAACAGCTATTATTTATAATGTATTCCTTCCTAATTTCTTTGCGTATGCAACTGCTTTGATAATAATTAAGCGCATTCTGCAGGCAATGCAGTTATTCTTGACTATTGCTGTAAAAAGCTATTTAAATGACAAATGCAATTCCACAAAAATTTCACCACCAGAAACATTTTATTTTTGAAATTATCACGTCTAATAGAATAGAGCACACTACTGCATTAACTGAGATAAATTTAACAGTTTGCAAGCAAAGTATTTTTAGTATAATTTTATCATAATATTATTTTGTTTTGTATTATTTTAATATTTTTTTTAGTTAAAAACCTTTTCAAGGATGGGGTTAACTAATTTGTTTGACATAGTAAACATAGTAAACAAATACTAATCGAAATATAAATAGTTTTCAACCTTATTACTTAGAGAAAATATTGTGTAGGATTATCTATTTGGTAGGTACCAAGTTCAAAATAAAGTAAATATAGTGGAAATTATATATTTTTGTTTATGTAAAATAATATATCTCAATGTACCCCTACGAATTTAATAATATTTTATTTAAAAATAAACATTTTTTTTATCAATACCAAATTTATTTTCGAGATCAATATTAAATCATCATCAGCCTGAATCTATCCACTGCTGGATAAAGGCCTCTTCAAGCTGCTTCCACTTCTCTCGGTCCTGTGCATTGCGTTGCCACGTACTTCCGCATAACTTTATCATTTCATCGATCCAGCGGCCTCTAGGTCTACCTTGCAGACGTTTTGTACTTCTTGGATACCAATGGATGACTAGATTTGTCCAACGATTGTGTCTTCTTTGAGCTATGTGTCCAGCTCATCTCCATTTAAGGCTTTTAATAAACTCTATTACATCGCAAACCTTTGACTGCTTCCTTATCCACTCATTCCTCTTCTTGTCCTTTCGCGTTAAGCCCAGCATGTACCTCTTCATACCACGTTGTGCTACTTTAAGTTTCTGGATCTCTCTTTTACTTAGGGTCCATGTTCCACACGCATATGTGTTACATAAATCCATGGCTTGTTTCAACCATGCCCACCCCTTATATACTGTTTTGATAGTTTTTTGCGGTCCTCCAGAATACCCGAATACAACTGGATTGAAGAAGACGCTAGTCAGGTTGTATTTATATTAACGCATCTAGAGCATATAAGCAAGCAAACTATGTCAAATGATTCTTATTCACTCTCAGCGTGATAAAAACCTGATTGTTTTGCTCTCTTAACTCCTCGTTCCTCTGAAAAATATATCACCGCACGTCTGGATACTGGTATCCACCGTAAATCTGTTCTCAAATCTCAGTGAATGGTTACAATGAGCCTTCGTAAGATGTTATGGGTAAAGCAGCATTGTTAGAATACACGCGTTGAATATATGAAATTTAGTTTTATCCGAGTAAATTCGTAACTCTGAATATTGCTCCAGCTATTCCAACTCAGATAGCGAGTTCCTTTCTCAAAATCTGCGGTGATGTTGCACCCCACTAGTATTTCAAGCTGTTGACACTCAATATTTTGCCCATCGCTTATCAAAGAGAAATCTGGACGAAGACTGATACTATTTATTTTATTACAGAAAATAATGAGTTAACATTTTTTTTTGTTTATCGATCGATAATCTGTTTTTGGTAAAATAATAAATCGTCGATTAATCTGAACCATCTTTTTTAAATGCTATTTTAAAATTAGGCAACGATATTGTATGCTGTAATAATTCATTGGTTAACATCAGTAATTTGTTTAATTCGCATGAAAACAAAACTGAAACAAAGCATTTTAAAACGATTTAAAATTTAACTGCATAATTGCAGGGCCTGCTAAAAAGTTTCGTTGCAATTATGATAACATAAAGAATATGTAGATGTAACGTGTGAATGTATGTGAATTTTCTAGATGTGAGATTTGAAACTACTACTAACGTATTTAGAAACAGGGATTCTGCGTCTCATCACACTAAATATAAATTGAAACATTTAACCAAAACAGACTAAAAATTAATATGCATATTATATCTGAGGTTTTTAAATAATGGCTATTTTATACGTTTTATTATGATAATTAAATGTATCTTTTCAATTTAATTATACAGTCACTTCACAAATTTCGGAGATTCAAAAACATTCTATCGCAAGTGTACTAAAATAAATACACGTTAACCCGATTGGGCAGCTCGGGAATGGATGCAAACAATCGGTCTAATGCGTAAATTTTGATTAGCACAGTGAGCGATGAAACGATCATTTTTTAAACAAAAGTTCCATAGCGGGATATTACTGAAAATGAAGATATCAATCGGAAATCATAATGTAGTGGACTAAACATATATATGGAAGGGTCGTTGGGAAAAAAAATCGTAGAATGGAGGCCTCAAACAGAAAAACTGAACTGAATTGAATGCTGAAAGTACAGTGAAAGAAAATAGTAGAAGGTATAATTCTTTAACACAGATATATACTCAATTAAATTTCAACTCAAATCACCCGTCCCGCACCACGTTCGGTCTTATTCGAGCATATCACAAGGCCTTACGTTATGTGTGTGTGAAGCATCATCAGTTGTTTAATACATTGGACGCAAAGACGCGCCCAGCGCGTAACGATTAATGTGGCCATTCAATATAATTACCATGTTATTTCTTCTTCTTGGTCGTGCACTCATGGCTGAAGATCGTGAACACATTTAAATTTCGCTATCCTTTGGGCGACTAAGACTTTCCATCCTTCTTGATCTTCCGCTTCTCTCAGGGCAGAATGGATGGTGCCCCCAGTCAGCTCTTTCACTTGGTCGCTCCATCGCGTAGACACTCTTCCTCTGCTTCGCCTTCCCTGGAGGCTACCAAAAACTACCAGACTCTCCAAATTGTCCGGTCCGCACCTGACAATATGTCCAAAAAACTGCAGAATTCTTTTCAGATATGTTATTTAAATGTGGTAATTAACACGTAATTATCTAGTCAGCAGTCAATGCATTAAGCTTCGTCGCCACAATTTCAAGTGAGCTTTGATTGAGTTTACTGATGTTACTTTAATACAATGTACCATGGAAATAAAATGCACAGAGAACTTACAAAAAAGAAAAAGAACTCAATAATACATCTAACAAGAAACGAAACTAGTCAATACGGACAGCAAAAGTTATGTGAAGAGATCTTCTTGCCCGCAGTAACACGCTGCATTTTTTTTAAAAGCAAGAAAATATGGAATTAAATATGGATAGTGTGATTTTGTGATAGTCCCTAGTTAATGAATGTTTTATTCGCCACAACTCAAACAAGTTATGTCAAATGGAATGATAACCGCTGCCGGCCATCATTTTTCTCGTTGAAATTTTGCGTTTGAAGTTAATCTATTTGATAATGCCAACGAAATAATATTTGCGACGGCAATTCCAAAATAAATAAACAAAGCCAGGCCCGTGATGAAATCTAATTAGTGTTTGAGAACATCCAGACAAAACAACTTAAACAGGATATTTTATTGAATAACTTTATTAGGTCATACTTGTAAAATCGTATTAATTAAATCATAATAATATAGTCTTTACCTTGATAAAACATTGTTCAAATAATATAGCGAATGATAAAAAATTAATATTAAATTTTCATGTTCAAAGTAAGCTCTTAAGTATACCTACTTCAATATTCGTTTCATCGTTCTTATTGTTTGTTTTTACTAACCTAATATAAATGTACTTTACATTAAAACTGATAAACCTAAATGTCACCTTATATCAGTAATTCTTAACCGGGTTTTCACGAAACTCTGGGTTGCTGTGAGCTATGTCAGAAGCATGAAGCAGATGAAAATAAGGTAACCACATAGTTTAACGTGGCTTTTTCTAAACCACTATAGAATTTGAAAAATTTAGGTTAGTATTGCGTCATGGTTATTATGTAAGTAGAAAGAGTTTTACGTGGGAGGCACATTTTTGTTAATCCCATTAGTTTTAGATAATGTAAAAATATGTTCGTCATCAAATCATGTATTCGAAGTGGAAATGAATATATCAGGCAACCTTTTAATTTTTTTTCAAAATTAATAGACACCTATTTAATAATTATTAATAAAAACAGTAAAATTCGCCATGCGTTGTTTTGGGGAGTTATCACATTATAACAGTGTACATTAAAGCAAGAAACGGACTAATTTTGAGTAGATTCTGTGTTTTATTAGTAGATTTTTTTTGCCTGCGGCACTATGTATTTGTTACTTAAATGTTTTGCATACGAACTAAGAACAAATTAGTAACAGGTGTTATTATGTAATTATCTTTTGTAAACCAGTTAGTGAGGTAGGGTTTCCGTGAGATTTTACAAACTGCTTCAAGTGTTCCGCTATATGAAAAAAGCTTATTAACCACTGCGTTCTTATATAATAACGATGGCATATTAATATTGATTTAATATATATATATATATGTATATATGAAATTATATATAGTAGCTGCATTTCTATTGTATTATTGTTAATTTATTTAATATATTTTTGGTATTAGACTTTCCTCGACGTTTCAGATATATAAAAAAGATTAACATAATATTATTATCTTATGAACTATAAAAGATAGAAGTATTATTAGGTATTTAAAAAAATTAAAAGTCATATTTTATAAATTAATGACATATTATAATAGAATAGACAAAAATTTTCATTTTGGCATACATTAATTGCAGTAATAAAAGAATTAACTACTTTGACCTAAAGACCAATATACAAATTTAACTTCATAATAATACAAAAATTACATTTGACTGGATTTATTCACATATTGGAATCCAGAAAAACGAGGAAATAGACATCTTTGATCATCGAACAAAATTGCGACTTTATACAGATATTTTTGAAATATTTAAGAAAACAGCTAAAGCTAAAACAGAAAATACGTTAAAAGAACAGGGTATAACAAAAGGCTAAAACTATTTTCAATCGTAGTAAAACCAAACCCTTGTACGCCAATAAAATTCTTGATACGAAAACAATTGTAACAATCAATTAATTGCAGCAGAGCTGATCACTACAATTTTGCAGCACCCCTAGTTCGCTGAGGTATAATAAATGATTCTAAAGTCCGAATTACATTACGATCACGTCACGTACTGTCACATGCTGGTATGACGAAAAAATTAGTTTACGATTTAGTTATTCTGCAAAATATTTTGAATGACCACTATCTCTATAAATTCCATGATGGAGAGCGCCAATTATAATATATTAGTATTTTGAATTATTATTCATTTTAATGCTAATTTCAATTAATTTTAACAGTTTCTATGTGTGAGTACGTTAAGAATATTTGCGATATTGCATCCATAGATAATATTTTGAACAACCTGCAGAACATAGATAAAAGATAATAATTTAATAGAAAATCCATGGAGAAAACCTTTAAAAACCAAGAACACGCGATTTTGACATGAGTTAAACATATGTAGGCATGTAGAAAATGATAAAAAAACGTTCATTGAGTCATGCGGGTGTCGATGTAGCGCAGTATGCGTGAGGTGACTTTATTGTTGTTTTTGTAATTTCGGAAGATTTTGCTAACAGACAACATTCAAAATGTGCTACGGGATGGGATAATCAGTATGATAACATTTTAAATACCCACCAAGACGATATTACACACTTTTTCCCGTAGCGGCAACTTACCGTGACATTACGTGATAGTACGCGACGTGCATCATAATGTATTTGAACCTTAAATGTCAATGAAGAAGCGACATTGGAGATAATATCTTATACATTATATCATCATCATGGATCAAGACCTCTTCAAGCTGGTTCCACTTCTCTCGGTCCTATGCATTGCGCTGCCACGTACTTTTGCAGAACTTTATCATTTCATCGATCCAGCGGCCTCTAGGTCTACCCTGCGGACGTTTTGTACCTCTTGGATACCACTAGATGACTAAATTTGTCCAACGATTGTCTCTTCTTTGACCTGTGTCCATGTATATCTAAATAAAGTGGTCTGAGATTTCGTTTTTGATAAAAAAAAGAAAGGGTTGACTACCGACCAATTATTACGTGAAATGTATACTTAAATGGGTAGGTAGTGATAAAAATACAAATTTTCTGAAAAATAAGTAATTCAATGTTTCTTTCATGTTAAATTATTTCTGCAAAATTAACACTTCCGCTTCTGATTATCGTTATCGAATATATCTGAACGCGGGAGATTCATAAGAAATCAACTACGCAAAGCTCTTTGAAAAGTAGAATTGAAAGGAGTAGGGGGTAAAAAAAGTCTTGCATTCATCTGGGAGGGGCAAAAAGTGCGTCCGGATACGGATTGAAAAGAATAAATTACTGTCGGGAAATTTTTATAACTGTAAAAAAGGGAAAGAAACCAATTGTTCGACTTGAGTAATTTCGCTTCGTCTCTTTTGCAAAATAAAACCGTAGATTTATCGCATGGCCGCATAGAAAGAACCTGGTTGGCCTATTTTAGTAAAACTTAGTACGTATATTATTCGCAGTTCCAATAATAGTTTCAACAGAGTTATTATTCGTTCGAGGTTTTCTTTGATATAACAATTGAGTAATACCTTTCAACAAATGTATTTCTGATAACTTCCGAACGGTAAAGAAATTCAACTAGTTTATTTTCATAATAATTATAATATTACTTAAGATGAATCTTCTAACTACCAGAGACACCTAATGGAAAAATATGATGCCTTCAATTTGAGACATTTTTTTGATAATAAACAATTTATATCGTATTAATTAATAATAATTTGGAAATGAAAAAAATTAAAATCAATGTTTTTTAAATAAATATAAAACAAATTAAAATTATCAAATAGTCTAAAATCTTTTCGATACAATATAGAAAACTTACTAAAATAATATGTTATAATAAGATGGGATTCTTTAACAAAATCACATTTTATAATATTATTTAATTGTTAGTTTATCTTTGACTTAAATTAAAAAGTATTTTTCTTTTTAATATTTTCATAATTGTTGTAAATAATCAAAAAAAATCAAATTGCAAGCTTCGTATTTTCCCACTAGGTTTATGGTGATACCACTAGATGGTAGAGAATTCGCCTTAAGGGGGATCATTATACCAACAGAGGCACCTATCGGAAAAATATGAAGCTTGCAATTTGAGACATTTTTTTGATAATTTACAATTTCAAGTATATTATTTAACAAATATGTATCTGAAAACATTAAAAAGAATTCTTTTTAATGTTTTCAGATACATATGTATTAATAATTACAGTTAAAATTGTAAATTATCAAAAATATGTCTCAAATTGCAAGCTTCGTATTTTTCCGCTAGGTGCCTCTGCTGGCATGCCTCTCCCCCTTAACTATAATTATTCAAGTAGAAATATCAGTAAAATATAAAAAAATCGCAGGGGTTCGGTTACACCTTTTTACATATCAAATTGCTAATTAATAAAACAATATATGAATATTTTAATACATACATAATATTATATTTATGACCACAGAATCAAATCATTTTTTTATTTTTAGTTTAGATATTAATTATTTGAGATGGAATTATGACGGCATAGTTGTTGGGTGACTTCGCCATTATTAGGTATGGAACAAGTATGTTTCTGATGTATTTTATACAAGATAAAAAAAAAAGTTGTTATATTATATGTATGTGGTTTACAAATTAGAATGAAAATATATAGTATTACTTTAATACCATACCAGATGTTAAGCAGTTTCTGATAGAGTTTCTGTCGTCTAATAAATAAATTTTCTGTACATCCCATTAAGTCAGAAGATTTCCGTATAAGCAATGCAAGAAACTCCTAATTTGTATAAAGTGCATCTCTGCTGGCGACAGTTAAAAGATTTAATCGGAGAACACGAGCGTTAAATCTTCGTTAAGGGGTGAGGGTAAATCGTGATTTAGCAGTTCGCGGGTCGACGCTTAGCTACCAATGCTCTACTGCTTAAATCTGACTAAGCCTTTATTGTAATCGTTTGTGCATGGGTTATGTATCAAGGAATAATTCTCTCTTTCGATGACAACACTGAAAACTAGTTTTTTTATATAATGGGTAGGTATGTATATATATTATATAACTTGTAAAATACAATATTGAATTAAAATTGATTATTTGAAAAATATATTAGAAAGATCAATTCTAAAATAAGAGTTTTTGATAGCGTACATGAAGGTATACCAATTAATTGTTTAATAAGTTTATAATAATTATTTGTACATATTATAGATGTACCTATATTGTATAAATATTATAATTTTATATACGGCTTTTATCGAATAAAAATGGATAAAAACGATTGCTATTAATAATCTACGTGTCCGAGGATGGAGAACAAAATAAAAAAATCACCTATGTTTGTTAATAGGTATGCGTTAGTTCAACCTCACCATTCATTGTAATTTTGTATTTTACTATCTAATTAAATAGTTAGGTATATAATGAAATTCCTTTATTATTAATACACTATTAATGAAAAGTATTTAATTAAAGGCATCTTCTAGAAGCTACCTATGTACTGAAAACTAGTTAAAAGAAATATTTGCTACACGAAAACAGTATTATATTAATTGTAATAAATAACAATAAATAACATAATAGCACCAGTACACGTGCATGGATTTAATGGAAGCCATAGTTTGTATTTTAAACTATCGTTATGATAATTGTTTACACGTAAAACTGCTGACTGTCTCGCCAATATCATTCTTCAAGAGTAAAGGATATGTGATGTTGTCATTTTATAGTACTATTTTTTGACATGTGAAAGTCTGCGAGGTGTGGTTTGTTTTTTATCGGCAGATTTGCCACTATCGTTTTACTGCGCGGGTGCCGATATCGTACAAATTCAACTGTCGCATGAAAATTCAGAAGCTTCCAAACTATTTTCATTCATGCATGCAATCTTGCAACTTGCATGATTATACATGTTTATACGTGCATTTTCTTGTTATGGCCGCAGTTAATGGTCAGCAGTTAATACATGCACGTGTAAACGGGGTAGTAGATAAGTGGTAAGTAGATTTGAATTTGATAATGACTTTTTGCCAAAATAATTACACGAATTTACACTGAATATTATGTTGGTTTGATTGTTTCATTATGCACATGCGCCGTTTATAAATACATGTATAAAGCGTCATTATGTATCTTTATATTTTCATGATTGCATATTCTTATTGAACTGTTTTTCGTAATACAATTAATTACTTTCTTAGTTATTTAGTAAGAAATTCTGTTAAAACTATCACATGTTATAAATGTAATTCGTTGTTCAATATAAAACTATCGAGCAAAACAAAATATATTTTGCGATCGCGTATGTATAATATTGTTAACGCAATATCATATGTTTTTCAAAGTATTCCTTGTTGCGTAAAAACGTAAATTGATATAGCATTGAATAAGCTCAACTAGAGCTTAAATTACTTCACTTGAGGCATACGAGCTTTTGCCCTGTGTTCCAGTTCCCACAGAGAATTTCGTTTCTTAGTTTGATATTTACTCGTGAGTTAGCACAGATTAGGGTAGCTTGGTGCAAGTAAGCCCGCCAGTTGCTGGTGGATCGTTCCGTCGGCTTATGCACACTTTATATGGCCTTGTTTGCATTTGCCTCGGTTTACCCTTTTATTTTTCAGGAGGGTTTTATGAAGGTAATTTAATGCAACTGGCAAAAACTTTTCCCGGGTAAAGCGAAATTGCATAATCTTTGAAAATTACGTTAGCCAAAGCCACATACTGTATTTTGTGTTTTAACTTTGTGCTGAATTTAAAAGGCCTGTATATAATATCCATCCCCACGGACATAATATCTCATCTATGGGTTGAAATTTCATTGATGTATTTTTTAAATGTTGGTTTCATCCAAAGCTAGAGCCCAATTGGTTGACCTAAAAGCAACAAATTATTTGATTTAAAACAGTTTATTTATATTATAATGTTCTTTGGTTTACCATTTTTGATAATATGTAATTAAAGAATGCAATACCGAATGAATATATCAATACCGATATTTCGGTATTTCTAATTGTATACCGGTATTCGTCAAAACATATTATAGAAAAAAGAAGTACCTATCAATAAATTTTAATGTTACTATTAAAATCTATTTAAAATACTATTTTATAGCAACCTAAAGTACCCACATACATTTATTATGTTAACCTTTGTAATTATGTGAAGATAATAATATTTATTTTTAGAACTGAAATTTTTTACAAATACTATAAATCCAAGTACAAAAAAAGTTCTCTGAAATTCAACGTTTGTTAGATGTACTATGAACGTTAGATCAATAGTTATAGATCAATAATTGAAATATTTGCAACGCTTGTTTTCTTTTTCGAAATTCCTATGTTAATTCTTCGCAACAATTATATTTGAGAGATTTTCTTTTATTTAATTTTTGTTGGTTTCAGTTAATATATTTGCGTTTTGGCAGCATAAAAATTATACATTAAATTTAATATACATTAATATAGTAATGAAAAAATAACATTAAAATCATTTTTCAAAAACATATAATTACGTGTAGTATGCTCTCTTAATACCGAAATAATACTGGTATTTTGAATTTTGGAAACCGGTATTTCGGTATCGATATATAATTGAATACCGGGTTTGAAATACTGGTGTTGCAATCCCTATATGTAATGTATTGTCTCTGTTCTAGCAGAACACACTAACTGGAGAATACTAGTTTTGAGTAATTTGACTTTGAAGTTGTTAAAATGTTTGAAATGGTCCATCATGTGAGTTTATTAAGTACTCGTAAAAAAGATGACTTTAAAATAAAGACTGTTTATTTATTGAGAAGGTTTCCAGACGGTAAAGTTTGAAATAAGGAACATTTTGTTATAACTAACTCAATATGTCATTTTTTCGAATTAGTGTCTTCTGCCAGAACAGTGACGATATAAAATATTCATGAAAAAGATGTACTAACAGTAAAAGAATTTCCTGAAACTTAGAGTTGCACTGAGTATAGAAAGCTGCAACATAGAGCTAAACGCAAAAAGACAAAAAAATAAAACAATTGGATAAGGGAATGAATAATGTAATTGAGTTGAAAATCGATGTACAAAATAAATATGGTAGTGCAAATCTAAGGACATAAAAAGTCCAAAGGGTAGACTTATATAGATCCCACAGAATAAGGCGTAAGGAAGTATTTTCGAAAACACGTAGTAACACAACGCACATGTCCAAAGAGAGTGGAATCAACTGAGGAAAAATGAATTCTGTAATTCTGACAATATATAAAAAAATGATATTAGATAATAACGAAAACTAGAATATTAAACCTTATTAAAAGCCATGTCTGTAGATAGTAGCATGTGAATTCATCAATACGGCATAAGTATTTGAATAAATCTTTCTCTCCGTTACGTTTACTTCTAAATGGATACAATTTGAGGTGCTAATACTTGAAAAAAAATATTGTGCACCAGTCAGTAACCGACTATGGATTCTGAATTTTAGATATTCTGCCAATGATGTCTTATTCTTAAATGACTCATTTTAGTAAAAATCCAAGAAAAATGTTTACATTATTTTTCGTTTTCATTTAATCCTAAACCCTTTAATGTATATGAATCATTTATACTACGAAAAATAATAAAAAATAGTGTATTGACAGATATATCTGTCTGTCCTGTATTTAAGTCTTGGTTCTCAGTCATTTGATAATCCCTTTCGACAGATCTCATGGATTAAAAATAGCAAATAATGAAATATACGTACCACTACTACTTCACCATGTTCGATCCTAAGAGGATCATAATATAAGGGCTGTATTAACAGATTTTGTTTTCATTAGAAATGGATATTTATTAGCCACTTGCTCAATCTGACTCCAAACACAAATTGAAAAACAAAATGTGTATTTTCCAGACCCAGGATTTGAACCTGGGACGCATGACATTATAAACCAACGCTTAAGCATGAAATATACATTTAACATAATATTATTATAAGCAGAATTTTAATGCACGACTGACTGAACGAAAAGATAAGTCACTAATTTATATTACATGATAATATACACGCTCTATAATACGAATTAGTATAATTTTACTAGAAAAAGTATTCACTATACATGTAAGGAAATTGGTTTCACCGGCTTCACTAGATGAAACGTTAACGATACGGCCCTTATTAATCATGGCCTAAAGCCCTAAGGAGTCTTGTATTAAGGCTAATCAATGAAGATTGCGATCGTCAGCAATGGAATCGGTGACTTTTCGGTCAGAATTATTCTAGAATATGGAAATGCGATGGGTATTACATTTTATATTATATTTGTTTCTATTATTATGATTTTATTCTACTTTTACTAGAGATAAAGGCGTGGGTTGCATATTATACATAATATTGTTATGAGTTAATGTTTTTGTGGTAGACTTCTCTCATATTGGTTTTGAAACAATGGTTAAATTGATTCTACAATTTTTGTGTTTGTCATATTGACAGTAGTTTAGAAATACAAATTCATTATAGCCTTGTCCACATGGCGAGTGCATATGGACACCTCAATGAGGTTATCTGTACCTCGGCCGGTACTCGCGACAGTTGTCACGGCGCGAGTGCGTGTGGACGGCTCAATGATATCACATGTACCTGGAATGTGCGCGATATATGAACAATCATAGGAATATTTATTCATACTAAATATTTTGAAGAATTGGAAGCTCGTAACATGCGATACATTGACAAAATCGAAAATTGTAGGATTAATAAAAACTTTGTTTCATTTGTGTTTATTTGTAGTGATTCATGATAATTTAAAAAAATATTTTATCACTTTGTAGATATTAAACACATATAGAAAATGATTAAAGAAAAGTATTTCACTGTATATTAAGCTCACTAAGTGTCGTATATAAAATTTTCTACGTACCAAGTGGTTAACTCATTTTATAAAAAATTTAGAAAACTTAAGATTGGATATCGAGTTTATTGTGCCACTTTTTACTCGGACGTATTATGACGAAAAATCACATCCCATGGGATTGATCGCAGTTCAACTAATTTTGTCGTAAGACCATAAATTTTTTATAGTAAACATCGATGGTCACTAGTGTGCAGGGATGTTGGGGGTTTTACGTATAACATGAGTAAAAGCTAATGCAATCGACAACTGTTATTTTTTTTTAATTAATATAAAATCCACAAAAACAAAATCAATAGATAATTCAGGAATGACTTTGAATATTTTCTTTTTATATTCATACCGCATAAAAATGATTTTAATGGGTGAAGGAAGTTTTCATTCAGTAATGGTAAGATAATTATTACAAATACCTACGGTAAACAAATGGTTAAATATCCATAAAGCAGTGTTTTCCGGATTCGAATCCAGCATGTGGATAATTAGCGTGTTGTATTTTTAACCGTATACAGAGCTTCGAAAACAAATGTTTGCGACGAATACTGGGTATGCGATGGTATGACTTTAGGAGCAACGAGGAGATAAGAGAACGCACCAAGCCGCCTCTCATCACGCTGAAAGTGAAGAGGCGACGTTGGACCTGGCTCGGCCACGTGCTGCGGATGCCAGAAGAGAACTTCAGCCTGGCTTGCCTGTTCTTCAAGCCGACCGGATTTCGGCGTCCCGGAAGGCCGCTAAATACAATCTACAGAGTGTATACGGCGGAGCTACGGGATGCTGGTTTGACCTAAAACGAAGCAAGAAGACTGGTGAGCGACAGGGATTCTTGGAGGCGCCACGTAGTGTCCATATGCTCCAGCTAATGGGCAGATATGGCAAAAGAAGAAGAAGAATTTTTAACATGTGTATTGAATTCAGAAAAGAGTCTTTATAATATCTTTAGCGTACGGTTAATAATCATTTCCCATTAAAATCTGTTAAAAAACCTCTTTAGGATTCAGTGAAAATCCACACCAGATTATAGAACCAAATAATAATAATGAGCAAGTGGCGAACATCTATTTCTCGTAAAAAATCTAACAGTAAAATTTCCACTCTGATCTTCTTAAGATGGTAAAAAAACCAAGGATGAATCTTAGTATTAAGAGATTTTGAAAAAGAATATAACATAAACACCAGGAAAATTAGTCATATTATAACTTGTTTTGTTTTTCTCTCATTTCACGAATAATAGTGTGTTTTTTGATATTATTGGGTTATAATTTTATCTTGTCACTGTTATTTTTATATGTGTTTGGAAGACTAAAGTAGTGGTGAAATACATTTTTATTTTGGTGACTTTTTTTGTCTCTAGCCGTTGATAAATTTACTATAGCTCTATATTATTATACAGCGGAAAAGCGAACTGTTTTGTAAAAAAAAACACACACCAAACAAAACAAACCTCCCGAAAGCTTAGGAAAATATAAATTTTTCCACACACGTGTTTCGTGATTGAGTGGTATGTTTTGTTTATATATATATATATATATATATATGAATATGATCGGAACTTTTTCATATTACATGTTACGAAATGAATTGTGTTTTCTGTAAACGGCATCGAAAAAACGTCTATTTCTTCTGACGTTGATATATTTTTTCCGTATTTTATGAATCAGATGGGTGCGTTTTTAATTTTGCTCAAGTTTATTTTGTGTTTGCAAATATTTAGATTAATTTGATAAAATCTTGCCAATTCAAATCAAGTTTTTTTTTTATTAACATGACCAATTTTACAAATTACGAGTGTGGGGGTCAACGGGTCCATGAGAATCAAATAGTGTCAGCAAAATCCTGACATAGGAATATTTCTCAAATTGATATTATTTATTTAATTACTGTCATTACTATGGATTCAAAAACACACAGAAAAATAAAATGTGAATTAACAAGACTTAGGATTCAAACCCGGGAACCACGACATTATAAGCTGGCACGTTACCGCTTGGCTATCGTGGGCATATAAAACGGAATTATTATAAGAAATGCAGTTGGACCGGTGGCATAATTGGTTAAGAGGACTTACCCGGAAAGTAAAATATGTTTATTTACACTTCACTGGATCTATTTTTTTAAAAATTATATCTTTGTTATCTCTAATCAATACTTAGTATATAAGCACAATATTTAAGAATCGTAATTTTTTGTTATTGGAATGATTCAAAGGTTTTTTAAAATTGTATATTTCCAATAATAAATATGGTGAAAAATAATGAAGTATGGCTATTTTCCAGCTTTACATATTATATTTCTTAAGTTTTTTAAAACTATATATTATTATAATGATTTAACTCTTACAGTGCTGACGGCACAGCTTTTGTGTAGGCATTAGATGACCATTAGATATAATTAGCATGTTATTTAAATGTGGTAATTAAATAGTAATCGGTTCGTCGATTTAAGAAGTTCTATGGTGGCCCCGTAGTTTTTTAGTAACCTTTGGGTCAAATATATTATGAATGCATTTGTCCAATAGTTCAATGATATGTCCTGCTCATTACCATTTTGTGACGTATATGACATCGCGTTCTCTTATCGGCCTACTTACTCATAGATTCTTTTACGATCTTTACGCGTTACGCTCAATGTACACCTTTTGGATTTCTTTAACATTCAGGGTTTACGTTTCGCAATATGCATACGTGAGCATTGTTTGAATACTTTATACTTTAGAATTTATAATAAGGTAGGTACATTAACGAATTTTGATCTAAAAAAATCATTACGATGTCGCCAAATAACAAATATATGCCACCTGCAAAGCGAGAAGGGTTTGCGAAAAAAATCTGGACCAAAAAAAAGCTTCCCATCAAATGGTAAAAAAAGTTTTCCAATACTAAAATAGTTTTCCGATTTTGCTGTAATTACAACTAAAGCTCTTTCCTCGACTTCCAGCGACCGTCCCAGTGATGGCAATACCGTAAAAAAGTTAGTGATTAAGTGGGGAGTTACAAGGACTCCGTGTTAAATGGCAACACATTGCTGTCGGGGTTTTCCCCTTGGACCACAAAGCTGGTTCTAATCGCGTACAATAGGGACACATCACAATATCTACTTCGCAAACATATCATTAAATTGGAGTTAGTTCAAACTTTGTTAATCCGTAGTTGTATTGAATATAATAAGGATAATATACATTAAATTATGATTTAGATTATTTAGAGCAACATCAGAAACACACATGAATTAGAAAAATTTTAGGTTTATCTAAAATCCTAATTGGTAAAGTTAGTCACTCGGGTTGTAATGAATGTAGGATCATTATTATTTTCTAAATTATTTTCTAGATTGTTTGTTTATACGTATAATTCTGAGGCTATTTCGAAAATTATGTAGGCTGACAGAAGAATGTTATTTTCTTAAATTGTAAGATTGATTTTGGTGTCGTTTAGGAATTAAATTAAGTATCTTGATACGTTGATTTTAAAATTACAAACGATGGTTGCCAATATATGATTTGAAAAAATACCTCAAATAATTACAAGATAAAAAAGAACTTTTTGTAAACAACGTTTTTAAATTTTCCGTTGAATCATATAAACTTGACTTGACTAGCTTAAACGATCAAAAAATTTTGTACTTGATAGAAGTACTGAATAAATATACTGAAATGTCATTTTGACACTTCATATTGATTTCCATAGTAACGCACATATTTATTAATATTAATAATTTAGTTGCTAGGATCCACATAGCAACCAATAATAGTTCTACTTTTTACGGATTTCTTCCGAAATAACTTTTAATACAAAACAGAATTAACTGAAAATTAAATCAATTCTACTTAAAGATGGCTAAGAGTGTTAAAAAAATGCCTTGGCATCATATTCTGATATATTCTAAAAGTTTCATGTGTCTAGTTAGTCGGGAATCTAGTTAAAAATCGATTGCAAGATTTGTACCGGACAAACAACCACCGGACAAGTAAGAATACGAGATAAGAAAAACGTTGTAAAAATACCGTGGTGCAGAGTTATAAGTTACGATATTTTTCCACAGTCTAATCCAAGTTTGAATGACAGACATTCTGGAAGACGGAAGTACATGACGCATAATGTATGTCCACTACATCCGACTTCGGAAAACTACAAATAAGACGTGTATGAACGTCTAAACTTTAAAGTGTTTTTGAAAAGACTTTCATTGTGAATCCTACGAAATTTTTACAAAATATATTATGATTTCCTATTTCATATATTTTTTTAAAAGTATTATCTAATACAAATTCGTTGTTTTGTGCTTTAAACGTGGCTTGCTTTTTTACAATTTCCAAATTTAGCGTGTTACAATAATATATCATAGACGCAGCACGTGTATTCGTCAACGGGCGAGAAATAGAAAAATGATCGGAAACCGAAACACAGTTCCTGTGTAATTGCATGGTCTTCCGAATCTATCATCTGATTTCGATGTGGCAGCCTTCATATTTATATCGCTGTTAGAACAAAATAAAGTGATTATCTTTAACACACATGACTACTGCGTTTACTTCTTCAATATTTTTTTGAAAACACTGGTATTTTGTTGACACATCTTAAAAAAAAAACCTCTGAACATTAATTTACTAAACTTTATAATTATTTTTTACTAAATGTTTTCAGTCTCATATATTATATTATTAAGTTGGTATATCATTTTCATAATATATAATATACCTATATATTTTTTATTTATTGTTTCTTGAATAATTGTCTCAACTATATTATTATAGCATTCAGAATAGTGTTATTTGTTGATTGTTGGTGGAATTTCGTTAGATAAAATAATACGTACTAATTAAGTACCTAAAAATGATGTAGGTACCAGTAACGAAGGCGGGAGGTAAGCTATTAAGATCTGACATAAATAGTACACAATAAACTTTGACATTTAAACGTATTTGTTTTCATTAAACTAAGACTACACTGTGTAGGTAGGTAATGTGAGTTAATTTTTAACATTCAATTAATCCCTGCCTAATCCAAGCCATAGTAGATAATAGTAAAAAAATATTCGTGTATCTATAAAATATTTAAGAGTACGCCATTAAACCATACTTTCATAATTTTAGATATTTTAGAGATAGAACAATATTTTATATCAATTACGGTTTGGTTTAGATAGAGCTTAATAAATTTAAAAAACTAACCAATAGCATCTGTAATATGTATGTCTAATTCAACGAAAACTAATAAATATGACTGAAAAAGTCTGCACTATTTTTATCGGATCGCCCATAGTATACCTTAACTACTATGGTTTTGGTGTAGGTAGGGTTTAATTGAGTTTAAAAAACTAACTAGCACCATCTGCAAATTGTATTGTTGGTTCAACGAAAACAAATAAGTATGACTGATAAAGTTTAGTGTGCAACTGTTTTATGTCGAATCTTAACAGCCTACCTCCACCCTTCGCCACTGGTAGGTATCTACATATATGGTTTCTTTTTTTATATAATGTGACTTCAAAACATACTACAATATTATCATAATAATATCTTAGTCTATACTAGAATAGTAGTTGATTAATTAATTATTGCAAAACTACAACACAAAACAACATTAGAACATGTCACATAAGATAGTTCTGCTTCTGTGAAAGTGATTAATTAGAGCTAGAATTGTGTATAGCATTTACAATTAATATAGTTGATGTGTTAGGAGCATTAGATTTCCGGTATATAGTTGATTTAAATAAAATTTAACAAAACATATTTTAAAAAATACATTTATTATTTACAAGCCGAGGCATTTAGAAAAATGGGTGTTTTTTTCAACGTTACTTACACACAAAGCCTTCAGTAAATACCTATAACGAAAATTCCTTTCCTTTATTGCGGAATATTTATTGGTAGCTGAAAAATAAACACGGGCCATTGTTTAGGTACCTCCAACGTATTTATTGGATTTCGCGTATTTAAAACGTTCAGCTAAACACCACAGGACATGTCGGTTATTAAAAATTGTATGGAAAATTACTCCTCTCCATTATTATAAAAAAATACAACACTCAGTTGAATAAATATTTTATACACAGGGCACTAATATTTTCATATACAGTATTACGATTATAATAAATATAATAATAGCGCCTGTACACGTGCATGGATTTGCACTGGTGCAATGGTGAGCGGTTAAAGCATCGGCCTATAGCGTCGTAACATTTTCACACGGTTATACGTTTGAGTTGCGTGCGCCGCTCCGCTCACGTAAAACACCCCGTAAATGAGTTACGCCCACTGTGGCCGCGCGGCTTAAGCGTTAGACTATAACGCCGTGGGTCCCAGGTTTGAATCCTGGGTCTGGCAAGTACAGATATTGTTTTTCAATTTGTGTATGAGTCAGAGTATGAACCTAATAGGCTGAGCAAGCGGCTGACATCCATTTCTCGTAAAAACAAAATCTGTTAATACAAACCTCCACTCTGTGGAGGCCCATATGATTTTATTAGAATAGGACATGGTCGGAAAAAAACAATAATTGTTTACACGTAAAAGTGCTGACTGTATATCTAATCTCATTCTTCAAGAGTAAACGAGAAGCGATGTTGTCATTTTATGGTACTAAAGACAGGTCGTAAAAATTGGTTAATCTCAAATTGAGTCTCTACGCGGTGTAGCTCATTTTTTCGCCGGCAGGTTCGCCATTATGGTTCTACTGCGTAGACGCAGATTGAACAATACTGTCGCATGCAAATTTAGAAGCTTCCAAACATTTTTTATGTATGCATACAATCATGCAACTTGCATGATAATACGTGTTCACACATACATTTTCTTGTTATCGCGCCGCAATAATGCATACTGTCAGCAGTAAATCCATGCACATGTACACAAGGTTTTACACTACAACATGCCATGAAGCCCAATTACATTCATGTAATTAGTATGAGATGTGAGACAATCACAAAAATCCAGCCATTGAGAAAATCATATACATATATTATTATTGTGACCTCACCGGCATTCAATCCCAGAGGTCCTGGATAAAATGTTAGCATTCTTTTTATATTTAAATCATTGTTGTTTCAATTGATTTTTTGCTGTTCCAATTGAATTTCAACGAGATAAGTATGGTTTAATTATTATTGGTAAACCACATTGGTTGGTATTCATATTTTTTTCTAATGTACATCGTAGGTATGAGGTGTTTCAGTTTATGTACGTTCAATAACGAATTCTGTATTAGTATTTTTACATGTACATGTACATCATGATGACACAAGCAATCTATGCGAAGAAAGATTGTGCGACTTGGAGTATGCAGACGACGCAGTCGTGTTTGACTCGACGATCGAGAGGTTGGAGGTGACCGTGAACAGGCTAGCCGCGAACTCGATGCGTGTGGGTCTTCATCTGAATGCCGCTAAGACCAAATCCATGTGCAGTGCTGCTTGCATCGACGCCGACACTCCTCTGCGGGTTTCTGGTCTGCCCGTCGAGCTGGTGTCCAGATTCAGGTACTTGGGTGCCACGGTTGCCGATGATGGTGGTATTTCTAGTGAGCTTGGAATCCGCATGGGTGTGGCGGGCTCTTCGTTCAACCAACTTGGAGTCGCATGGAGGTCAAGGCTGTATTCTGTGAGGACCAAATGTCGTTTGTTTAACGCGTGCGTGCTACCTGTGCTCCTGTATGGCTGTGAGACATGGCATCTTACTAAGCTTCAAGAGTCTCGGCTTTTGAGCTTTGAGAATCGATGTCTCCGCAGAATCTTAGGGGTACATTGGTACGACCGCGTTACAAACATCCGAGTTCGTGAGCAGACACAACAGCCTTCGGTGATTGAAGTTATCACGAAGAGACGATTCACGTGGCTGGGACATGTATTCCGGATGCCGCCAAAGAGTGCGGCACTTCGTACCCTTGTGGCACAGCCTCAAGGGTTCCATCGCCGTGGCCGGCCCTCCCTCACCCTGCAGCGATGCTGCAAAAGCGACCTACGTGCTGCAGGTCTGACATGGCGGGAGGCACAGGAGTTGGCGATGGACCGAGGGAAGTGGCGCCAACTTGTGCTTGCCCTATGCCCCAATGTTGGGACGTGACAGGGTGAAAGAAGAAGAAGAATTTTTTTATATTTAATTTTTTTTCGAATAAAACTTGTTTAATTAAATAGTTTTTTTTGTTTATTCGACGTTTAATGACTTTGGTTTTGTTTCAGTATCTACATAACTAGTTTATGTTTAAATTGATTTCAAATTTCTGGGGGTGGAACCTTTGTTTTATCATCGAATGTATAGGAAAATGTAATAAAAAGTCTGTATTAATGATAAAACTAATAATAGGCAGTTATTATGTTTGTATTGTTTTGGGCAGGATAAATTCACAATATGTACAGGCAAATTCTAAGACGAAAATATCACCTAACATTCATCAAAGCCCAAGTAGATAGCTGTAAAGGGACGGGTCTCACGCTGAAGACATATTGCTAACGACGAATGATTAATCAGTGAAAGACAAAAGCAGTAAAAGAGAATAATAGCTCAGTTCAGAACCACGTATAACAGAATCGATGTGCGATAGTGATTTATGATAATTAGCTATAATTGATAGATATTCACAGTTATGTAGAGCCTACCAATATTGTGTGGGCAGTGTTACCACATAATGGAGTTTAATATTATTTTGCTGACTACCGTTGAAGAGAAATTTATTTACTATATGGGCACTAAATAATAATTATAATACATTGGAATCATGAATTAAAAATGTGGACTAACGTATCAAATATTAACTGCAATTTTATATCTCATTGCGCTGTTATAATAATATGTAGGAAATACAATATGTCTTAATGTGGTAAATTTTGGTTTTATCGATTAATAAGTACAATATATTAGTTATTAATATCAAGCTGAATCAGTACAGTGCGGATGAATGTCTCTTCAAGTAGATTATGAGAAAAATAATTTATATTAACGATTCAGTAACTTACATTAAATTTGTATTTGTAAACTATTAATTAGATTTGTACAACGGGTTTCTTATCTTAGATCTATCCATTTTTTTTCTTTTATTTTGTTAACTGTCAATTCATGGTGGAAATGCATTGTATTGTTGTTTAATTTAATAAAACGCATTTTTTTGTAGTACTTATTTCACTTTTTGAAAATGTCCCTCTGAGTCGTACGAAACCGGTCCTTATTTATTGATTAAAAGTGGAATAATTACTACAAAAAAAAATGCTTTTTATTAAATTAAACAACAATCTATCCCTTTAATCTTTTTTAGAAAACTATTACTTGCCGCTATTAAATTATATATGTTTCTGTCTTTTGGCGTTATGTCTAGCATGCACCTTTCCATACCATGATCTGCTACGATATTGGATGATTTTTTTTATGGGAAGTCTATTTTTTGCATGCATATGTGATTTCAAGAACACGCGTTGGCTGAAAACTTGGCATGATGGGAAGCCACTTTTGAAGATTTATTGAAATACTGAAAGCGCTCCATTGGAATTTTAATCTATTATAATCCAGTAGTCATAGAAAAATAATTTAATTTTAATGATGTACTGATATTAAGAAAAAAAAAGAATAAATTAATATGAAAGGAAAAAAAAGATAAGTCTACAATCCTTTTCGGGAGGGTCAAAAGAAAAATATTATGATTAGGTTCATGTTTTATGTAAAACTTATTGTTTCTGTGTTAAATTTACTAATTTAGAGATCTTGATTTGACTTGTTCTCTTTCTCATTTACGCACATATTCATTACTGTATTTTTCATGTACCAATTTAACTCCTTTTTAGATTGTTAAGATCTCCATTTTTCAGTCACGCACAGAAATTATACAATAATATAATTTCAATACCTAATAATAACTCAATATATTATGTACCTTATGTGACATTTTGTTAGTCCTATTACTATTTGGGAGTTGATGCGGACAAATGTATTGCTCAAGGGTGCAGTTATTTCGAGATTTGTCAAATTAGTACGGAATTTGTCTCTACTATTTAATTAAATCAAGCTAGTAGGTTGACTCGAGAATATATCCTTGGAGCCTCTGACGCAAATTCCTCTAATCCTTTATACTCTTATAAAATAAATGACGAACGGAATACTACTAGATTGAAAAAAAAATACTTACCTACTACGAATTAATTATTCGTTATATGTATATTATTTGGACATATTATATAATATAACATATTGATATAATTATATATGTAAGTATTATGTAAAAACGATTGAATTAATTATAATTTTTTAATGTGTGTTATTTTAATAAATAATAATTATAGGAAATATTTTTGAAGCGAATCTTTTTTACGCGCGGTTGATTGAATTCTATATAAGTGCAATTAAACGATTAAAACACTGTTTTCGCAAAATATATAATATGATTAACTAATTCAAATTTTTATTCAAAGTGGTTGTTTATATTTTTGACAAAAAGTGCCGCCATACAGTGGTACCTAATGGACACTAAACGATCACAGAGACTCCCTAAAACTCGCTGGATGGACGAACTATAAAAACTCAGTGGACATACATGACAACAAAGAACTAGGGACCGATGAGAGTCGAATGAGCTAGCAAATATCTTCATCTAGCAGTAGATTGATCATGATTATTATATAGGTACATAAATCATTATTTTTTTATTCAGATTTTCTTATTCAAATACCCCTGGTGTAATATGGCATTATATTGGCGTATACCTAGGCCCTTATACTACCTTACTCACGACATGGATACCTTAAAAAAATATTTGCATTAAGTATAAGATTATGATAAATTAGTATTTGTATACTTGAAAAAATATAGTATATTAACATCTGCAAGCTAATAAGATTTCTTTGATATTATGTTAGGTATATAACTGAATGTTTGTCATGCATATTAAATAGTGTGCTTTTTTATTGATTAGGTATTGAGTTTTCCCAAATCAATTATTGAGCAATAAGCCGCACAACGATCAAAAGAGTATCACGAAAAAAAAGTGCGAATACGCTTTCTAATAGTAAGAAGATTAATAGAAGTAAACCATAGCGTGTCTGAGAATGGAGAACAAAATATATAGATTCACTTCTGTAGTGTGTGCAAGCATTCATTTTTTTTTAAATCATTATTGTCGAGTTCAAGTGCTTGAAAATGTTCAACACGTCTAATATAGATTTTCCTATTTATATTAGCAATATGGTTGGTACCATAACCGAGCGTCACAAATCAAGCCATAAATAATGGAGGTTGATAAAACGATTTAAAAATTCATATTTATAACGTAGCCTATAAATAGAAAACAATTTCATGTTCCAAATTCAAACCATAATAAGAGATATCTGTAGTGGCGTACCCAAATTATTTAATATATAAGGCATGCAAAATATATAGATACATATTGAATTCATATAAGTATTTATTTTGAGAACAAGGCGTCATTTACTGAATGTGCAATCGGACATTTAACTTGAGGGCGAATTACCTAACTTGGTCACTGGTGCAATTTTATTCTTTCAACCTTTAGTATCTCAATAAAATAACTGGGTTTTTAAGAGGATAAAATAAAATTAGGGTGTTACGATGTATTAGTGTTTTTATAAATTATTATTAATCTTAATTAATAATTTTTGATTCATTTTTACTAAGTCATCAAAAATCATTTGCCACCACAAATGCCGCCAGTGGTCAAAGTGTAAATGTAATTATATAAAAAATAAGCATAAAAATGGGTGAACACTATGGTTTTGAACTTGAAGTTCTCTTCTGACCAACTCCTCTATGTTATTATTTTGTTATTGGTATAATTTAGATCGAAGATATAAGATGATAGAACAATTACTTTTTATTTAAAAAAATAGTTTATCAGTCGATAACTATTTATGTTGTCACACCATTATCAAGATTTCAAGAAAGTATTTTTAAAATGTTTGACAATCAAAATATTTACCAAAATAATAATAAACCAACCTGTAGAACTTAATAATCTTATTCAACTTACTGCTTATAATTATTTATGTGAGGTCCAATATTATTTGGGAGAATTCATCAAATTACCTAAATTTCCTTTTATGACTTATTTATAATATGTTTTATGTACCTCATGTTATACTTATACTCCCGTTTAACGTATACTACAAATCCGCTTATCATTTCTTGTATGTTTATATTGATTCTCTCTTCTCAGTTCCTTCGCTTCTAACACAAAGCGTTCAGACATGTAGGCCACTAATACTCGTAATATACACGTCAAATTAAAGTCAATATTTATAATATATCACAAGATTTTTATAGAACCTAGTCAAAAAAACACTTTAGTGATATAAATCAGAGTATCGTTCAACCCTTTATTGTGGGTTGCAGTGCTCTCAATATTTTGCGTCAAATTGCGTTAGTTCTACGCCAAAAACAACGTCGCCCACACACGTCAACTCATTTGACACTACAACGCTACCAACATAACCGACACGAAAAAAATACTCGACCGAAAAATGACCAACACATACACATCGATCGTGCTTCGTTGGAAGTTTAATTTCAATAGAGTCGTCTCTATTCTATAATAAATTTATTGGCGGTAAAAAATTATCAGGTTGAAAAAAATAAGCAATGCACGCCAGTGCAGTACTAATATAATTAAGAAAATGTTAAGACAACATGAAAACATTTTTTGATTGTTACATTCTTGATTTGTTCTATTTATCTAGAAAGAGTCCTTATTTATCCTCTCCGATCTTCGAATTAATCAAATATTATGATTTTCCTAGATTATCATCCTAATTGTAGAGTCCGGCGAAAGCAAACCATGACTCTTTCTCGAATCTAGAGTCCACTGATTGTTGATTTGTTTGATCATCCACAAGACTCTCACCATATTTAGCTTCAACACCATATATATGTGAAGCGCCTAGCTTCTGTCCATATTTTGGCTGTACTATCCATATCATAGGCATATATAGGTATTTGGCAGTAGTTGAGGTGGATGTGGACATTTATTTATTTGAATGCAGTAGAAAAGACAGTTAAAACAACGGTCGGCTTAAGATAATGGTGAGCTTGGGGCTCAGACCGAGCCGCGATGATCAAGGCGAGCTCAGAAATCGGTGCTCAAAAGACGAATGTCGAATGACCGAACTCAACGTGTGAGTAGTGTGTCCGGTGACGGACTCGATGAGTGAGTGAGTGAGGATTCATGGATTATCCTTATAATTTAAACAAATGCAGTACCTACCTACATATTACAAGATATATTAACGTAATTAACAAATCATAACACACCCTACTGATCCAGTTATGATTGAGGAAATTCTGACAATCATTATCGCTTTCACTCATTTAATACTGAATGATATGATTGCTACAGGCATACAACTTTCGGAAAGCGAGAGATCTTACTAGACGCACTTTTTTTTCTGATAATATTTTGGTGTACCAAATTGTTTTCATGGTAATACATTTTTTTTGCTATTACGATTCTACTTTTGATATCAGTCTTACATGAATCGTTCCCAGATATACTTGGTCTAAGATAAACATAATCGCCGACCATCTCAATCTCTTTCATTATCAAACAGAGTTGCGGCATATTATTATTTACATGCATTTATTATCCATATTACGCTTATAGGTACAAATAACGATGTTACATTCCTCAATCTTGTATTTTGAATATAAAAATCGCCGATGACCGTTTCAGCGTCCCCTTGCAAATCTTTGTTTTTTTAATAGACGTATTACACCGATGCCATCATCCAATTCTGTCTCCCAGTGGGTAAAGGCTTTAGCTTTTGTAGATTGGCAGCACTGGAACAATTTATTCTAGCGAAATGTATTCGGCCGTGTCGATTAAAATTCAAAATATCCAATCAAAAGTTGGCAGTCCTGCCCCGACCGCTAGTTAGCGCTGGGCATTTATTTTTAATCGTGCCGTTGGTATCATTGTCGATGCATAAAAAATGGCCGACACTTCTCTTTTTATGTGGCAGGCGCAAAAAATAAATTGACAGCCCTATTTATGTTCGAATAATGCAAAAGTTTTCAGAGATACTTTTTTAATACGATTTTTGTCACTACAATATGTTGGCGATCGAGTAGATAATATAAAAGAGCTTAGTTTTTTTCCTTAAAACATTAGTGAGCGATTCCAGATTGTTTTTATTACTATTTAAACATTTATATTATCTCTATTTATGGAATAACCATATTATTTAATAAAAAAAAGAAAATAGCCGCTTATTTTCAAGGGTTTGCTTTGCCTAACTACTTGTATGTTGTACTTACTTGTATTTGATAATTATGCATAATATAATTACGGTTAACGGTGTACATAATACAATTTGGTTTTTTAGACTAATGAATGGTGTTTTATCTCAATGTGACCCTGGCAAATTAGTATCAGCGTAGATGTGTGAATCTTGCTACACGCGTAATGAAATACGTAATAATCTCATCATGTCCTCGCTTATACTTACTTGATAGACTCCTTCCATGCAAGAGTGAGTTTTCATTTATTTATTATCACGTTTTTCTTAGCTCGTATTCTTGTTTGTCCAGTGGTTGTTTATCCTGTACAAATCTTGCAATTGATTTTTAACTAACTTCCCGACTAACTAGACATTTGAAACTTTTAGAATATCTCAGAACACGATACCAATGCATTCTTATAATACTTTTAGCAATCTTTAAGTAGAATTGAATTCATTTTCAGTTAATTCTGTTTTGTATGAAAAGTTATTTCGGAAGAAATTCGAAATCCAATCCACTATTATTGGTTGCTAAGGGGGTGGTCCTAGCAACTTAATTATTAATCTCCTATATATAATTATCCTAAGAGATTTTGGAAAATGCACCAACAGCTCATTTAAGCGACATTTCATTGCTATTTTTTATCTTCGAAATGTGCGCTACCGATTCATCTACCGATTGAATTGAACACATTTCAGAAATTTTCCATGATTTCACATGTACGTGACGTTTATATCCGATATTTTCTTACACACCGTATACGATCGCCATATTTACTGTTCACGCCTAACAGAATGACGTCTTCGTCGCTTAAGACCTTCTAATCCTTTATTGACAAACGAAATCGATTATTTTTATTCAAATATCGTAATGTAGGCATTGGCGCACTTTTTTCCGGTGAAAAAACCATAATCTTGGTACAATTCACTACGTTAATAAAATTCTGACAGGCGCGTCCGCCACTGTCCGCCATTTCATAGATAACGTGATATTCCAAATTTGATTTTTTAAAAATACTACTTTGTGGCTGTTCACACACTATTTTTTTATTGAATAATTACCTAGGCTACTAATTTCCATAGATCACAAAATAGTCATATTAAACTAACAAAGTTGCCATTGCAAACATTGAAAGAAATTAATACGAATTGTTTTAGTTATCAAAATGTGTGATCGTCCCTACCATCATCAATCTTGACCTATCCACTGCTAGATGAAGGCCTCCTCAGCCTTATTCTACTCCTTACTTACACATGAATTGTTGTATTTATCAAAATCAGTGATATTATATTATTATCTACCTATCTATATATAATGCCATTACTATCACGAGCCTCAATAAATTCACTGCTATGAAGGCCTCTCTACGTTGATTGTATTTTTGACAGTATTGAATTTATAATGTTATTTATCTACATATTCATATCGTCATCATAATCATCATCATCATCAACCAGGATCAATCCTCTGCTGGATGAAGGGTTCCGCAACCTGATTCTACTACTATCGGTTTAACGAATTTGTGATATTATACCTATTTCTATCATTCTAATATCATCGACCTGAACGAATCCACTGCTGGATAATGGGCTTCCTAGCCCGGGTCTACTTCTTTCTGTCATATGAATTGCTTTATTTATTGAAATCGGTATTATATTTATCTACATATTCATATCATCATCATCATCAACCAGGATCCATCCACTGCTTAATAAAGACCTCCCTAGCCTGATTCTACTCCTTTTGTCATATGAATTTCTGTATTTATCAAAATCGGTGATATTATATTTATCTACATATTCATATCATCATCATCATCATTGACCTGAACCAATCCACTGCTTAATAAAGACCTCCTTAGCCTGATTCTCCTCCTTTCTGTTATATGAATTTCTGTATTTATCAAAATCGGTGATATTATATTTATCTACATATTCATATCGTCATCATCATCGTCGACCTGAACCAATCCACTGCTTAATAAAGACCTCCCTAGCCTGATTATACTCCTTTCTGCCATATGAATTTCTGTATTTATCAAAATCGGTGATATTATATTATATATATTTATATTTCCATTATCATCATGACTCTGAATCAATCCACCGGTGGATGAAGGCCTCTCTAAGTTGCTTGAATTTCTGTCGGTCATATGAATGAATGAATAATATCAGCAATTTCGATAAATATAGCATATTTATCAAAATTGCTGATATTATATTTACCCATTCATAATATCGTCATTGTCATTATCAACCAAGATCAGTTCACTGCTGGTTGAAGGTTATCCCAAAATAGTTCTACTCTTCTTGGTCATATAAATTGCTATATTTTTTAAAATTTGTGATTTTATATACCCACCCATTTATATCGTCATTATCGTTATCAACCTGTATCAATCCACTGCTGGATGAAGGCCTCTTTAAGCAGATTCCACATCTTTAGGTCTTATAAATTCATATTCTTATCAGAATTGTTCTATTCCTCTCAGATATAATATATATTGCTCCATTATTTGTCTCAATATGAATATCCCGCACCGGGAAACTATATTGTTTAAGGTTAATTTTTAATTCAAATTTTGATTTTTTAAATATTATTCTATGGCTGCAAGCATTTATTTTTTATGGACAATGAAACGAAATATTATATATTATATAAAAAAAGAGATTATTATCCCGTTATATTGGATTGCTATTTATGATAATCACATAATATATTGCTTTATATTCGAATGATTGAGATGTATAATTATTTATGATATTTAACTGCACATACCTACACATATATTGTATTAAAATTAAAATTTCAGTGGTAGCAATCGGCGATTGCCAGCTGTTCTGCTAGGCATAGCAGCCTAAGGCGGTGTTAGACAATATTGTGAAGGCCAGACTCCTGAATAGACTACGCATGTAAGTCCAAATTTATATTGGCAGTGACGATTTGCAAATCGTAAAAATGACAAATCAGCGAAATGTCAAACTGTCTGACGTGAATAAAAAACCCATCCCGAAGGAAAAACTATGGCGCCATCTATGCATAATTCACAATTATATTAAAATCCAACACCGCCAAGCCGTCTGCAAGACCTAGCGAGACAGACTGGCGACCGCCAGCTGGCTCAGCTAGTATTAAATAATTACGTGCATTACTATTAAAATCAAAATGACATTTCAGTATTATATTTGTTTGTTTGTTTGTTTGTTTGTTTGTTTGTTGAGAATTGCCTTATTTATCCTAAATTGTTAATACATAGAATTGTCAAGTTTATATGATTTAACAGAAAATTTGAAAACGTGGTACATAAAAAGTTCTTTTTGTCTTGTAATTATTTTTATTTATTAAACAAATATTAGGCGGGTTGACATTTTTAGATTGAACATAAATCTATCTCAACGTTCTCGATATCACCATATCAAATATATGCACAGGTTTATGATCATGATTTGCAACAATTGTATTCTCTAGAAGGTGCCTGCTGCATTCTTAATCTGATTTACCTGTATTCCATGAATATAGGTACCTATATGTTTTTTTATAAAAATAAAACATCCGCCTATTTGACTCAAATAAACTGTTAAATAAGTTCCACACTGAAGCACATTTCATATTTAATTTTAATTTCGTTGAACTTTTATATATCAAGCTGAGCCAAACATTAAAATTAGGTGCATAGCTAATTGAGATACCACATGTAGATAATATGTCTACAATATTTTTAAATATAAATAGTTATTTCGTAATTTTTTTTAACTAGTGATAATATTATATAATTATTTACTACAGGCGTCTCTCGTAGTTCGGTGCGTAAGGCGATGGCCTTCCATTTGAGAGTTCTGGGTTGGATTTACGGCGAGGACACAATACATAATATGTGATTTTCTCAAAGCCGGGGTGTATGTGATGGTTTAAAATTACTAACAACCACCTTGTACGAAAAAACCACTCCACGTATTACCACGCGAATATTTATTAGTCACACAAATCTTATTGTTTTTTGTTTTCTTTTAAATGAAACATTTTAGTTGACAAATAATGTTATATCCCTACCCAATTACTCGATGTAAAAAATTGTAAAAGAATATAAGTAGGTTAAGTGTGAAAGGGACTAGGTATTTAAAGTATGTGACACGTTTGGTGTCGTTTTGCATAAGTCAACCATTTCAAAACACGCCGCACAGTGCCTATTATAAAACGAAAAGATCGTTTCTTATCCTTACTGAAATATATTATAATGCTAATAACATACGAAAATCTCTCTACAAAAGTAAGCGATTGTCACGTACAAATCTGACACTGCATTATTTCAAAAAAGGGTAGTAAAATGCCTAGCCTGAAAACGAGTGTGACAACGTGTGAAACTTAGCTTCATATGCGAGAGAAAAAGAATATAAAAAAAAATAACAGAAAAAATCGTCTGGTCTAACGGACACCTCCATAGTCACACATTGCGCTGAGTTCTTGTGAGTTCAAATTTGATTTTATTTGTCCCTTGTCTACGGTTAAAAAATCAAAGGCGTAAAATTTTAATTAACAAAGAAAACAATGTTAGAAAAAAGGCTTTTCATTATTGTCGGGGCGTTCGGCCAGTGTTGTGTTTTTTTTTTCATTTTTAATTATCTGATTTTAAATGGTCGTTCTTGCCGTGTTGAGCAATATTTATTGCAAAAGTTTTCTTGGCTCGGGGAAAAGGTTTTCTTTTGATTTTATTGTCTAGACGAGAAATTATTTATACTTAATGTAATTCATTCTTTATGAACGCTTTGTATTGTATTACGAAGCGATTAGTGATTTTTTGATAAATGTTTTTCGGGAGACATAAAAAAGGAGATTTATTTTGTGAAAAAATATAATTAGAGAAAACCGATAACTGATTATATGAATAACTTTTATAACAATATAATTTGATTTACGTTTAATAAAGATTGATTTTAACCAAGCATGTTTTAATTGGATGTATTTTTTCATGTCTTATGATAAATGAGATATTGATAGTTTTATATATCCACGAAAAACATTAAAAGCTGCTTTTTATCACATAAATTGATACACATTATAATGAGACGGCTTCTTTTCTTAATAATTTAATTAAAAATACGTCTTTTATATAGATTTTTCTAATTATTAAAAAGAATATTTTGTTATATTTATTATTTTCTTTGTTGTTATTTCTTGAGGGAAAACATGAGAATTGAGAGAAATATCAACTCTTATTATTAAAATTATGAATTTTTATTAATAGCAACTTTTCCAAACTAAAATTTCAAAATATAAAAAACGTGTGTCCATAACACCTCATATTGTACCTACTTATTCTACTGTGATCGGTTTACATACCTAAATGAATAAAAAAATATTATAAAATGTCTATTCATTTCTAAAATAACAAACTATTCATAAATAAGTTTTTTGTAGCAACTGTTTAATGTAGTTCGTCATAGTTAACTAATCCACAAAATATTGCACTTATTCTATAAAATAATTAAAAAAAAAAATTATGGATGTTTTATAAAATTTAACCTTGAATTCTAACTGTTAACACCTTCGGTGTTATTAAATACATTAACCACTGGAAAATGCACGACTGACAGAGTATAGTTAAATTAGATACCGTTTACCTAGGTACCAAATTGATAAATTAAAAGATCATGAAAATATTATTAGGTACTAAGTAAAGAATTATTATTTATAATAAGCTGAAGTACCGGCTTCGCACAGGGTCGCTTCGTGGATAGATTTATCTTAGATATTTAAAAAATAATAGTAAGGTAATTATCTTTTTAATATTAAAATATCCGTGTAATACAATATGGCAATATGAAAGTAATTCTAATAGGAGTAAAGGTCAAATAAAAGAACATTAAATTAAAATCGAATCCAAAGTATGCAAACGTTATTAAAATAATATTAATATGTAGTAAAAAATTAAAAAATTGGATGGAACAAATAAACAACAAACTTTGTATTTTATATAATACTAATTTAGAAACCTTAGCAGGTGTGCGCACAACAACTGACAAAAGTTTCATCGCAATCGGATGAATGGTATAAAAACGCATACGAATAGAAGAAGAAGATTTTCTAATTCAGAAATCTTCGCGGGCGTGCGCACGACAACTCACTAATGTTTCACTGCAATCGGATGAATGGTATAGGAACGTATACGAATAGAAGAAGAAGAAAAAGATGGTTGTACTAATTCAGAAACCTTTGCGGGCGTGCGCAGAACAACATTCATTGCAATCGGATGAATGTTATATGAACCATACGAATAAAAGAAGATAGAATGAAGAAAAAGAATATGGTTGCACTAATTCAGAAACCTTTGAGAGTATTGGCACAACAACTGACGAAAGTTTCATTGCAATCGGATGAATGGTATAGGAACCATACAAATAAAAGAAGATAGAATGAAAAAAAAGAAGAAGAAGAAGAAGAAGAAGAAGAAGAAGAAGAAGAAGAAAATGGTTGTACAAATTCAAAAACCTTTGGCGTGCGCACAACAACTTATCAAAATTTCATCGCAATCGGATGAATAGTAAAAGAACGCATACGAATAGAAGAAGTAGAATAGAAGAAAAAGATGAAGAAAATGGTTGTACCAATTCAGAAACCATTGCGGGCGTGGGCACAATACTTGATCAAAATTTCATTGCAATCGGACAAATGGTATATGAACGCATACGAATAGAAGAAGATATAATAGAAGAAGAAGAAAATGGTTGTACTTATTCAGAAACCTCGCGGGTGTGGGCATAACAACTAAGAAAAGTTTCATTGCAATCGGATGAATGGTATACGAACCATACGAATAAAAGAAGATGGTTGTACTAATTCATAAACCTTAGAGAGTATTGGCACAACAACTGATGAAAGTTTCATTGCAATCGGATGAATGGTATACGAACCATACGAATAAAAGAAGAAGGTTGTACTAATTCATAAACCTTAGAAAGTATTGGCACAACAACTGATGAAAGTTTCCTTGCAATCGGATTAATGGTATAGGAACCATACAAATAAAAGAAGATAGAACGATGAAGAAGAAAATGGTTGTACCAATTCAGAAACCTTTGCGGGTGTTACCACAATAACTGACAAAAAATTCACCGCATCGGATGAATGGTATAAAAACCATACAAATAGAAGAAGATAATATAATAAAGAATAAGAAGAATATGATTTTTCTAATTTAAAAACCTTCGCGAGTGTGCGCAAAACTACTGACAAAAGTTAAGTCGCAATTGGCTGAATGGTATAGGAGCCATATGAATAAAAGAAGATAGCATGAAGAAGAAGAAGATAATTTTTCAAATTCATAAATCTTTGCGGGCGTGCACACAACAACTCACCAAAGTTTCATCGCAATCGGATGAATGGTATAGGAACGCCTACTGGACAGATAGACAGACAGACATTAATTCATTTTTGTATATTAGATATAGCTTACAATCTTTGCTCAAGTGCAAGCAATAAGTTGACAAACTTTTATCGCAATCGGATGAACGGTATGGCAGCGCATAAACTACGAACAAACAGACAAACAAACAAATATTAATTTTTATATATTAGATTCAACCGTGTCTGATCCCAATAAGATTATATGGGCCTCCACGGAGTGGAGGTTTCTATAAACAAATTTTGTTTTTACAAGAAATGGATATCAGCCACTTGCTCAAAACCTATTAGGTCTCAGAAGGTTAACCTTTCCCTTACCATGGTAAAAAAATTACGCCCGTTCCCATGCCGTCCACTCAGTGGACCGCTAGAAATTTGGCATTTTAAGGCATTTTAAAAGCTAATTGATTGCTTCAAAAGGTAAAGTATGTTTTTAAATACTATTTAGTCATCGTTTAACATGTTATTCTGTGTATATCACATGCAATTATCTTATAATCGTGTATAATAATTGGACATCAATAAATGTACGTCATAACCAAACCACGGTGTGTCTCGATCTGTTTTAAATGGAACAACGAACACACGCTGTCATTTCACGGAGAGTGGGGATGGCTAATTCATCCGAAGCGGACGAGGGTGTTGTAAGGTAGAATAACACTTGTGCAGGCGTTCGTTATTACGTTCGCCACATAAAATAATAGATACCTAGCATATTATGAAATAATATTGGCTTCGATATATTTTAATGAACACATTAAGTTTTATTGCTTACATTTTGTCCAATATATAGTGGACAAAAACATATATCTAAATATATATCAAACTCAAAATTTTATGAAAACCTTTTTAGGGCTTCTGAAACTAGGCGCTTCACTTGAAGAGTTAAAAAATACCAACAACATGACGTGTAATAATAATATGTATTTTATATTTAACGAAAAGAGAAGTATGAATGAAAAAGTGTGCACAAAATTGTAGGATTGCCCAAAGCGTACCGAAACTATTATGGTTTTATTTCGGCCTGGGTTTATCTGATTTTTAAAAACTATATAACACCATATTATGTAAATTATTGTAGTATTAGTTCAATAAAAACAAATAGGTACGTATGACTCACAATGCACTATTTATGTCGGATCTTAACAGTCTACCTCCACACTTCACCACTGAGAAATAATATAATAGTATATTATTATGTATATACCTACATCAGATTGAGTATGATAATATTTATTTATATAATAATATTATTTGGTAAGTACTTATGAAATTAGAATGATTCAGTAATCTTAATATGAATTTCTTGTACCTACATACAATCCACCGATATTATGGACATATTATTATATATAGTTAATAATAATATATAATATTATAACACAATATCATGTAAACACAACAGGTTCACTATGATTATTTATTTACATATTAGGTATGTAAGTAGGTACCTACTTTATAATTTTATTATTGGTACTTGTAAAATTAAAAAATAAAAATGCTGCAAACACTATAAAATATTTTTTGCAACTGTGTGTCTACTTCATAAACCAAAGAAACTCCACGTGTACTACCTAGTTGCACTTAAATTGCATTTGCTGACTCATTATTATTTTCGGATGAAAGCTATTATTAGTGATTTACGACGACAATACAATTTATTACGGTTCAACCATGGACCAACAAAATAATGTCTCATTTATAATCTTTTATAATTAAAAAAACTAATATAGGTAGGTATTAGTAATATCGTCAAAAAAAGGATATTTTAGAATATCGTATTAACCGCACCGCACCGCAATTTACAAAGCTACAGTTAACTATAGATACAAATATATTATTATTGATGCTAGTCATTAGAACATACCTACATTTTCTGTAGCTGTCTGATTTCAATGCAGGGTATTTATTTAAACGGGTTTAATATTTGGGTTTGAATACAACATTTGAATGGGTAGGTACATCAATATTATGAAATTTATCGCATTGTATTATTTTCCTAAAATTCTAAAACAGAATGAAATAATATTACCCTTGCCAATATTTAACATACTGCATTGCCTAATATGATAATAGTATAAACATGTAGAACATGTGAATACGCCACGCCACATGCTGTGCTGTTTTTATTTAGCCCGCTCGAGAATTTTTTTCAATTGCCTATGTCCCACAAACTGATGTAATCTTTACAAACCTTGTAGCAAGGGTCTGTATTCTAAATCCGGGAAAAAAGGTTTTATGACTTGACTAGACAATGGTCAATAGCATTGGATCCTTTTCGTTAATTGTTTATGAATAAACGCCACATGTAGCAAAGTTAACACGGTAAAATGAACACTAATAACATTGCGTTAAGGGTTGCTTTGGCGTTTATCGTCAGATGTATTTGAACAATGTATACTTCAAGGTTCGATATATTATGGGAGGCTATAACTGATTGCATTATTCACAGAATTATGTTGAACAAAGACATACATTTCTATCTCTGACTAACAAATGACATTTTAAAATAGTGTCTCATGTTTACATTACTATTATGCGCGTTTCTCTAACGTATATCTTTCTAGATAGCCCTATCACTGTCTTATCAAAATATTGATTAGACTTTCGAAAAATGATTAATTTTACATATAAAACATTTAATTCAACCACCTATATATTTTTCTTTGTATGCCTAAATATTTTATCTACAAATAGCTAAAAGTAGACGTTTATATACATAATAATAAGTGGGGTATCTATGATTTAAGGTCATTTCTAAACTGCGAGACCATCGTGGCAACGGGAGTGTTAAAGAATTACTCAGACAGTAAAATATATTTATAAAAACATACTAAAAATTCATATAGTAAGTATAAAAATTGTACAGGTTATACCGTCGATAATATTGATATCATTGCCTGGTCCCCAGAAGCCTTCAAACAGGCATTTAATTTTCGTAAAGTCAGTTGCTGGAAACATGAGACTCCGGATCAACAAAAGTAAAACAAAATAAATGCCAGTTCTCCACAATGTAATAAATAAATGATAAAAGCAGCCTTATTTTTAGCGGCGATACTTTTGATAATTCGGATTAATTTTTTATATAAGGTTCCTTGTCACAAATACTAATAACCCAAGTAACGAAATACATCGCCAGATCAACCTCGCCAACGGGTGCTATTAATTGTGGTCTCCAAAGGTTTCTAGAAAGCAAGGCACTTTCCAGGAAAACCAAAAAAACCCAATTTAAATCAGAATATATGTATCAATCAAAATGGTAGGTATTCGGCAAACAAGATGAGAGAATATATATATATATTACAGTATTGAAAAGAATCTTTGCGGCTGTTAAATAAGATGGCATTTCGTGGTCAAGATATAATGAAGAGCTATACACACTTTATTATGGCAAAGAGTAACATATAAAAATGCAAGGACTGCGCTCGATTGACCACATGTACGGTGGGTTATATATGCGACTGCTAATGGAAACATAATACCTAGACGGCCGAAACTGAGATGACTGGACTGCGCCATGAGAGATTTAATAATGCTCGGCCAAAGCAACTAGAAAGGGTCGACCAGATCATTCAGGGTGGATAAGAGGCCAAGACCCGACTATAATGATATAATATAATATAATATATAGATAAATGATAACAGGTAACATTCCGACATTTGTTATATTTTCATATATTACGTTATTAGTATACTTGGTACCATATACAAAAGTACTTAACATATTGAAATTATTACCTTGAAATGCTTAACAATCCCGTTACTGTAATACCATTTTAGGTTACTAAACTGTGTGTATTTCAGTTGATAATCACTTCGTCATCTTCATATTTCAGCTAATCTCCTAAAATCATCTATATAACATCTAACCAAAATGTTACTATTTTCAAAATCAATAGCATTATCCAGTAAATATACATAATTTAGATATCAGTCATGTGTCATCTACCTGTAATAAATTATAAATGCACATTACAAATACAGCGTCACATACCATTACGAACAAAAGTCCCAAAAGTAAATTCGACCAAAAGAAACATGCCTGCTAAATTGTGTGAAAGACATTATGAAATTAATGGATGAAATCAAAATAGTATTAACTAGGGATTATTTTGTTACATACTGTAATATTGTCAATCTCATATTATGGTGACCAAAGGTGACAGTACTGGAACCGACGGAATTTATTAGCACAGTAAAGAAAAGGTTAACGCGGTGTTCAAATATTTCAAAAAAGTTAAATAAATAATTATGAGATATAAAGAGAAGAGGGTTTACGTCTGACGGTATAATTTGTGATGAATATTTTACTCAAAGAGTTTTATTTATGTCATGAAAGTGGGAATGATTTTGTTGGAAATGTTTAGCGAGGAGTGTGCCTTGGCTTCACTTAATTGCTGACAGAGATTATAGCGAGAATTTTTAATTAAGAAGAAAAACTTATTCCTTAAGGCAACTTTTTAATTTAACTAAACAGTGAAACAGCTACTCGGCGAAAAGTTTGAACGCTCTTTAATTTGGCAATATGGTAAGTCAACCGTCAACTTGGCCCAGGGGCAGTAAGTTGCGAAATGATCTGCCAAGTAAGCAGAGCATAATTGCGTCTTTTCATAACGTTTTCAAAATTTTCAGCGTTCGTCCCTTGCATTTAAATAGCGGAAAGAAGTTCCAACGAATAACCCACATTTAAAATGTTCAAAACAAACCTACAAGTATTTTTATATATATTCAATCATTAATACAATACCAATACACAGTTTAAAAATATTGGATTCTGTTGGATGAAATGACGTCATTGATAAACTTAGTTATCACTTCAGGGAATATACTATGATCTCCCTAGTAATATAATTACCTTAATAAATTATTAAGTTGGTTGCTTTTCCATTATTGGAATTGAAAACATATGAAGTAACGTAGTTGTTAGGATTAATTCACGTGAGTTATACACAGATCGGTAGTTTAATGGATTAGACTACCCCAACGTTCATACCGCTACCCCCAAAATCTAAAAAAAACTAATCCCCGACCCCCCTCCGCTGAAAAATAAATAATTTCAGTTATCAAAAACGTTATTTACCATTTATTATTACTACATATTAATCATTAAATGTTACTCTTTCGTCTATAAATATTTTTTTTCTTTATTTATATTCTTCTTACTTTCTATATTGTATATTTTTTATATGGAAAATTTACTGGTTGCAATATCTTCTTTCTAATCTATTTTATACATATTTATAATCAATGCAATTGTTTGTTTTCCTTATAAATAAAAATGCACACACATACATAATAAAAAAAATATATATTACAAACAAAATTTCCTATAATGATACAGAGAAATAATGGTTATTCTTACTGTTCCTTATTCAAAATTCTGAATTATTTGTATCATTAAATTTCACTTCTGATTTGGTAGAGATCAATGTTTTTGGAGCTCCTCACGTAATATGATCATATTTTAAGGATTTAGCAAATGGGGTTGTTATCCAATTATACCCTTGATCCTCATTCCTTCCATAAGGAGCGTGCGACTACTAATAATAGCTTTAAGAAATATTAATTATAAATAAATCTCTTAGTAATCTTCGAAACGAGTCATTAAACCATATTTTAATAATAAAGATATCTAATACATACTAGTATGTAATGTTAAAATGACGCCTTCAACGAATGCACATTCTATAACGGTTATACACATAATATAGTAGGTATTTAAAAAAATCGCTATATCCCTTCGTATTCAATAGGAAAAGTGAAAACTAAGAATTATTATTTAAAAATATCCCAGAGCGTTCGAGAACATTTATGATACTTTATTATATTGATTAAAAAACTATAACATAAGTAAGTAATATGTCATAATAAAATGAATTCATTAATAATGAACGCAAACTTATTATACATTTTTAAAATATTATATTTTTAAAAATAAAACTTTGTAAGATTTTTAATATATTTTTAAAATGATTAGTAAAATGTATTAATTTGCACTTTACTAATTCACTCGCAAGAGGTATTATGGTTATCCTTAAGTCATTGGTTTCAGGTTTGAATCCCGAGTCTGACAACGTTACATATTGTGCTTGGACCCAGAACATGGGTTTAATAAAATGAGCGAGTAGTAAACACTTTATTTCTCGTGAAAATGTATTTTACAAAACCTCTTCGTGTATCTGCAAAGATCCACATTGGATTGTAGAGTTAATTAAAAAATGCGCATGTCATCGTAAAATTATTATACTATGAGAACCATAAAATTGTGTATTGATTTCAAATGAAACTGTATCTAGATAAAATTTATTGAAGTAGGTAATATGTAGCTGGAAACTGAGAAGAAAAAAAAACTATTCCATTAGTGGATCGGCTGCATTGAAAAATGGTTTAAATAAATGCTCGAGTTCGGAACGAAAAGAGCTACAAACAATTTTCCTCCCAGATATTAAATAGTACTGGCTACTTTCTAAAGAATTCTTTTTATAAATGGAATAAAAGGTGAACCTTATAACTGATGAATAACATCCTGTCATCAGATTCGAACCCACAATTATTCATGGATACAGTCAGGCATTACTTAATATACCACCACTCCTCGATAGTAATTATTATACAATGTGTTCCAAATAATGAATAGTAGTAATATGATATCTTATAAAACGACACGGATTTTGGATTAAAAAATCTATTACAAAGAAGAAAATATTCAAGTAAAATTATACAAACATACTTTGGAATACTTCAGAAACGTACATATCGAAAGAAATATTAGTTGAATTCAAAATATAGCCATAATTAAATTTTACGATTGTTAAAAATTCATAAGATATACATAACATATAAATAAAAAGGATTTCAAGTTATACACATTTATATTTTTATAAAAATCGATGTTTTTTTTTAAATAAATATAAAAAAATATTAAAACGATGAATTAGTCAAAAATCTAAACGGTCAAAAATTGAAAACTTAATAAACTACATTTTAATAATAAATATTACCATAATATTATAATGTTTTAATAATATATGACCCTGCAACGAATTTTACAATTTTAGCAACATTTTATTATTTTTTTTACAATTGTAAGTTTATCTTTGAATTAAAAAAAAATTTTTTTTTAATGTTTTCAGAAACATATTTATTAATAAATGCAGTTGAAATTGTAAATTATAAAATCAAGAAAAAAATCTCAAATTGCAAGCTTCGTATTTTTTCGCTAAGTTCTCTGCTGGCATGGCTGGCCTCTCCCCCTTAAATCTTGACCGTTTCGCGAAAAAGATTAAAAATATTTTCGTAATTAAAACAATATGTTATTTATTCGAATGGTTTACTTAATTTCGTAACCACCCATTTAAGTATTCATTGGGGACGAGTTGTGGTATATTCCCATGAAATACGATGGGCGCCGACCATAATATTGGAATATGGTGCGGAAAATGCCAGGTGTTCGAAAGGCATTGCACACGCGGATAGGGAGAATGAAAATGGCCGGTGATTGGTCGCCTCTAATTTATATTAATTCGAGTAATGGATTGCAACCAATAACACGAAAAATCGCGTTACGCTAATCCGTTTTATACGGATCGCCCCGCATTAGCTGAAACACTTTTATCTGCATAATTTAAAAGCTTCGTGGAAAACTGTGATTTTATTCCGATTTCAAATTTAAAACGTGAAACTGAACATTCGCACTAAAAAAAGAATATTATTCACGTCACTAGTTGCAATATGAGAAAATATTACAAGATAACTGAACCAAAATGGTATTAGAGATATTAAATTTATGCAAAAATGAGTTTTTTTTTATCGTTAAATACTTTTTCTATGTCTTTAAATTCCGCAAAAATTTAATTCCAGTTTTAGCTTTGTCAATATATTTCTTCATTCTCATTGATCTTCTGCAGTTTTAGTCAGTTTTACGTGTCCTCCTGCTTATAACATGAGAACTATATTATTTAAAACCTGTGTGTTTACTTATAAATTTCCATAACAAATCCTGAGCTTACGGCACAGATCCAACGTATTATTACCATAATAGGCATACAATTATTATGCAGCGATGTTATCTTAAATTTTATCAAAAGAGCAAGGGTTTACCAGCAAAGCAGAGTAGTGGCGCGCATTTATTTGACATTTTGTTATATACATAATCGCTTATGTACTAAAAATTTACATTTTACAATGGACTAAAATATTATCACCTATCAAATAAATACTTAATGTTTTTAATTAAAAAATAAAATAATATTTGAAGTGGTTGGGTGCATTGTTCATATTGTACGGCTATACATTGGGTGTTATTTAGGGATTGCAACACCCAAATTTCCAAACCAGTATTCAAATATTTATCGATACCGAAATACCGGTTTCAAAAATACCGGTATTTTTGGTATTAAAAATGCATACACAAATATGTTTTTCAAAAATGAATTTAATGTTATTTTTTCATTACTTACTATATTGTACCTAAAATTAAATTTAGTGTACAAGTTTTATGCTGCCAAAACGCAAATATATTGACTAAAACCAAAAAAGAAATCCCTCAAAAATACTTATAGAATTGTAGCGATAGATTAACATATTTCGAAAAAGAAAATATTCGTGGCAAATATTTCCAATTATTCTATAACTATTGATCCAACATTGATAGGACATCAAGCAAGCGTTGAATTTGAGAGACATTTTTTTTCACTCGGATTTATAGTATTTGTAAAAATCAGCAGTTCTACAATAAGAATTATTATGATATATACACATTAAATAAAATTCGACATAATAGATGTTGGTAGGTACTTTAGATTGCTATAAAATATTGTTTTATTGTGTGTAGTATTATATTTATTGATAGGTATTTACTTATTTTTTTCTATAATATGTTTTGACGAATACCGGTATTGATATATTCATTCGGTATTGCAATCCCTAGTCTTATTCTCTAAGCTTCATATTTTTGCGTCCTAAAATATTCTTTTGAACTTTCTTTTACCTCGTGTTTTAGATGTACCAAGAACATTTTAACGTACCCTGCCTTTTATGTAACCTAACCAGCATTATAGAGGGTTACTAAATACTGTCAAGACTCTAGATAGTGTATACAGCAAATCTACAGGATGCTGGTTGACCTAGTACAATGCATGATAATTAACGAGCTACACTGTCATTTTAAAATTAAACGCTTTGAGTGTGGTCCATATACTCTATATTGACTTAAAAAAGAAGAAATATGTTACAGTTTAAAGATACAATCTAATAGGCATATAACACAACTAATCCAAGTCTTTTAAATTATTGACATAAACACTTGATAATGTCGATGCTCTATTTTACGTTCATGCCATTTTCTGGTGATATTTTTTTTCTTTATAATAAAGGCTATAGCATCCGTAGTTGAGTAGTAGTCTCGAAGCCGCGTCTAGCAAATTCACGTCTTGTTATTTTCTCCGTACGTATATTAGAAACAAAGTAGGTACTAATGGATTCACGATGACCAAATAGTTGCTATTAACCATAGGGCATGTTAAGATAGACAAAAGAATGCATTGAGAACTTATTAAATTATAGAATTATTTCAAAAGAATTTTTGAATAATTACATAGGTACTATAAATTGTATGTACCACCCAAGGTTTATCGTGTATTTAGGTATCTTTGGCAGCTTAGTCTGAACAATCTGTCGGATTTGTAAGAACTATATTTATGTAATTTTCGTTCACTCTTTTAAACCTAAAAATCAATATTAAATTTTTTGATCGTATAAAATAAATTAACATTATAAATATCTATTGTAAACATGTTAAATTTAAATTAATAATAAAGCATATTTTGGTAGATACATCAAATCTATCTCTATCTAGTCTATCTGTCCTTGTTTTTAGCAATTCTTAGCTTGTCAATAAATGCACTACTATTTTAACTTTACTGATATACCTATAATATTATTATAAAATATATTTAGTAAATATTCTATCAGTGTTTGCAATTGATAACTTGGTTTTTGTATTTGCCATATTATTCATTTTAAAATAGTTTATATAGTAAAAGAATATAATTATGAAATATTTCCACATAAAAATAATACAATTTTTGAATACCCACAAGAAAAAAATAAATTGTAATTGTAAAGGTACGACCAAAACAAAGGTTTTCAAATGAATGTACCTACTATAACAATGTAATATTGAGTATGTCTGTGAAAATGAATAAAATATTTTTTCTTATTCCAAAATTTTCCATATTACGATCCGGCGAATATTATTATAAACTTTTAAAATACACAGCGTAATAAATCATTCAAGAGAGAGAAAATTGCCAAAATATTTTGTTTTGTTCTCTGCAGCAACTTATTTCTATGAATTTTATTTAAAAGTGCTTTGTCAGGATGCAGGTTGTGTGTGTAATATTTTTGAATAGAAAATCTAGGTACCTACATAGGACATTGAACGTCATAGAAACATAGGTCTATGAAATTGGTAAAAAAAACGTATTTTCGATGAACAAAAAAGGAACAATTTATTTTAGTAGGTGTCTATCTATAGTAATTACTATACTGTCTTGCTAAGTAAAAATAAGGTCTTATTGATTATTTATTAAAACGCAAAATTGTTTATACGCCTCAGAGGGAGATTTTCAACTTGGTGGACAAAACCGGTCCAAATTTATTAAATAATAAAAGTGGAATAAGTAGGTACTAAGCAATTTTGCGTTTTATTAAATAAATCAATAATACAATGCAGTTCCACCGTGAATTGACAGTTATCACAATAAAAGAAAAAATAAGGTATTTTCCCGAATCCCGAAAGTTTTTTTTTATATTATGTAAAATTATTGGATCATTTTGATCAAATTATTTATGTAATGCAATAATTTTACATACTATAAGAGAAAAGGTAATTTTAAACTTGGGTTTTTATTTTACTTAAACCGAAAACACTGTCTTTTTACTAAGCAGGGCAGTAATAATGCACAATGAATTTTGCAGTTATATTACCACAAAAGATAATGACAGTAATTTAGAAATAATTTTTGACGTTAAAGAAGTAAGCTCCCTATTTTGTTGATCAGACAAAATATAAGATGCTGCGATCATATCAATATTATCCATGCAGATAGTGGAATAAAAAGATTGCTGATGTGTCAATGTGACCTTTAAAACTGTCATGATTCTCAATAATAAGGAAAACGATAATGAAGATAATTTGAATATTAATAATACAGTCGTTTATTCCAGTACATATGGTGTGGAAATTTAAATAAATCCACTATGATATGTATGTATAAAACCCTTGCAATATTTGTGTTGTTATAATAACATATTTTTAATGACAATCGAAAAGAATTTTATAAGGTTACAAAAGCATTCTATTAATACTATCAACCGAAGGTACTTGATGGAATTTTAATTAAAATTCTCATGGATTTAAGTTTTGTACTATTCAATTTGAGTCGTTTTTTGCGAACATGCGAGAATGGACGATTTTACACCTCTTCAGTGTAGAATTTTTATTGTTTATATATAACTCATGATCTATTATTAGGTTTTAGCGATTTATACCTATATGCTTTCGAGTGTATTATTATTAATAAGGTAAGGGGTTTTATTACAAATACTTCTTCAACTATTCATAATTTGTTTGTTATACATTTTTTTATTGACGTAATAGGTATGTGATAAAGCTGTTTTTACCTACTTTATTGTATTGATTTGTTATATAAATTAGAATTAATTGTTTTTGTTGTCAGTGTATATTTGCCTTTTGATGAGTGTACATAGTGCCCGAAGATGCCGAAAGGCAAAAACCGGGTCGCAAAAATGACTCAAATGGAATAGTACAAACTTAAATCCATTAGAACAAAAGCATTCATTTTGCAATGAATAAAAATTCACTCTTTGTATAATACAAACATTAACTCGCTGTTTAATTTTAAAATTTCAATTAAAAAATGCGCCAAAGCCTAGTCGTTTATTTAAAAACCAATCTCTGGAAAACAATACGCCTTCAAAAGCCTTTTCCAGTGAAAAGAAAACGGATAGGTGAAGTTTGGTGTTGCTATTAATTAGCATAACAATACCGAGTGCTCTCTGCCAAATTTTCCCAAGCCAGAGGAAACTTACATCTCTCCCTGGCTCTGTTTCCCAACGGCGGGAAACTCTGAATTTTATGACGGGGGAAAATAAAATAAAAAAAACGTTTCTATTATATTACAGCCAGTTCACCTTTTATACTGGATTGCTGACGACTGTCATAGCTAGAATACATTATTTGCAGATGCTAAATTCGATGATAGCAAAAGGCAAATTGGTTGAGTTCCTGCGGCAAGGTTGGCAAAATAAACTACCTACCTACCGTCTTAGGAAATTGATATTCTAAAGAATGACACAATTATTTAAATTTCAAAGTAAAATAAACGTCAAACAATAAATATATATTTTCTTATAACACTAGTTGTTTATTTTGTAAAATGAAAATTGTTTAATTTATCAGTTATTTTATTTGTATTTCTTTTGATGTGACCGACTTAATGTAGTTTTATCTCAACTCATTATCCATGAAAAGACAGACATATAGACATAACAAACGAAGGCGTTGTATGTCATGACCAGTATTGGTACGAGTATAGTGCCACCAAACTGTTCTTTGTAGTAGATAATAAAGAAAAAATGCCCTGATTGTGGTTTCAGATTTTAGAGGGATTTTACATTTGGAAGAAGATATTGTGTTGATGTAATGTCATTATAAAACTATATATATTTTTATGACAGTTTTCGGTGACAGAATGGTATTTAAAATAAATGCATCTTAGTGTAAAAAGAGAAAGCGATATTTATAATATTTATTTCATCTATCGATTAATGATGACAACAATCTTTGTATTTTCATTGAGTCTTGAAAAAACAAATATTGACTAAGAGGCCATCCATGGACTGACACCGTATGCGATTCAGATCCGTGTGCCATACTAAACTTATGATTTTTGTTAATGAAAATATATTTTCACTAAATTTGTAAGTGTAACTGTATAGTATAAACGGATACGATCATATACTTATAATATACTTTGTGAAAATATATTTCCATGAACAGAAAAGATAAGATTAGTATGGTACACGGTCCGTAACTGCATACGGTTTCAGTCCATGGATGGCCTATAACTCACTTATATTACATAATTAGATTTAGCAAAAAACAATAGATTCTTTTTCATGCGTATACGTACATACACCATTATTTTACATTCACAATGTATCCTTATAAATTATTTATTCAGAGAATGTAGACGTACATATAGATGCAATAGGCATATATTTATTTCTTAGCTTAAAATGTGGTTTCATTTTATTTTTATATGTCAATTGTCATAAGTGGATATGCATAGCGTCTTATAAACACCGAAAGTTGAAAAATGGGTCGCTATAAAAAATCGGATGGAATATTATAAAACTTAACTTTAACAATACCACTATTCATAAAGACTTTATCGTAGAAACCATCCACGTCTACGTCTGCAAACTTTCTAAAAAGTTATACAGATCCATGACAGCAGACTTCCCAAATCAGTCGATCAAGGATCTTAACAATTACGATCCAGTCATCCCCACTGAATTTTCGAGGTCAACAAAAATATTGCTCTTAAAGCCTCCTTAGTCTATATATGTTTCCCCCCTATATAGTATGAGACAAAAGAGGGGTCATTTAGTTCCGTCTCTATCTGCATAGATATAAAATAAAATATTTTTTTGTACTGACTCCATTAATTTGAAGGAGAAACAGCGCGAACGCCACAACTGTTGTGTCCTGATTAGGGGGTCATTAGATATAATTATCATGCTATTTAAATGTGGTAATTAAAAAGTAATTAAATGCTCAGCAGTGAATCTTAATAAACGATATTTTGATGACACTATGCTGATTGCTGATAGCTTAAAAAGTTTGCATCAACTGGTAGAAAGGGCTAATGAGGTCAGTAATTATTCTTATAGTTTAAAAATGAACCTCAAGAAAATAAAACTACTAGTATCAAAAATAGCAACACTAAACACAAGTTTTGTCATTAACAGCGAACCAATTAAACGCGTGACTTATTATAAATTTTATATTTAAGTACACTGAACTGTTCCGGGTAGCAGATGAAAAAGCTAAGATCGCTTTGATGGTAGCCAACCTCCGCTAAGGGATGTCACAATAAGAAGAAGATTTATTTTTTCTTTCTTCTCTCAGATCTACGATGAATGGCTATGAACTCTTCGTTAATAGGTATAAAAACGTACTACATATGAAGAGGATAAAAGGCCGTTTGGCCTCGGTACCTCATATTATATCTAAATTTACTAGAATAGAATTCAAAATTATTGTAAAATTAAATAATAAACCATTGTGATATAATGGAGTCATGATTGTTTGTATTTACGTACGAGTAGCATTCTTATATGCCCGATTGCCTTCGAGCAACGTCGCGAAACTCCCAACAAAAGTTGAAGATAGTTCGCGGAAGAGAATGATTCTGTATTATACTAAGAAGTTCTTTTGTTCATAAATCACAGTGACTTGAATTTTGTTTTGTGTGGTAACTGCACCATATAATCTCGGCCTGCTAGATTTCTCCTTTTGTTAGACTTATTCTATCTGTAAGTTGGACGACGTTGTTTTTCAGCGAGATTGGCAGCGATTCCAGACGTATTTAGGTTATGTATTATTATTGTGCACACTTCTCTCAGCCGTCTTATCAAATAAATCTAAAATGACTCGGGTTTCGGAATGAGAAAGGAAAATACTTGAGAATTTTCGTTAGAGAATCGTTGTTTATATTTTTATATAAACAAAAACTCTGGAGAAAAAAACTAAATTAGACAGATTAGGTGAATACTATCAGTTACAGAATGTATATTCTAAATACTTATATCTAAATATTTATTATTTGATTAAAGCTTATAATATGTATTAATACAATTTTGAAAAAAGTTCACTACAACAATACTCTTATTTTACGTCGGATATTATATATAACTAATTGGAAGAGATAAAACAATATAATGCAATATGTAGGTAACTTACAGTAAATATAAATATTGTAAAATTGTTCAGATTTTTGTATTTTGAAAAAAGTACGCATTTGACAAGTTTTTGATGAAAAAGATCATTATGTCATATGTGAAAGTAAGTATAGAATATTTATTTACAAATTTTGAACAATTATGTGGAGATCAATTTTTAGAAAAAGAATATCTAGCCTCGTATGGCAAATAAAATAACTCTCTTGTAATGCTGCAAATTATCACATACCACTGCCCTTTCGGCTTAACATTTTCGTTACCATGTATTCATTATGCACTTTATTATATTTATATTTCGACTATTTCTATAATTATTAATATTAGGTATATCTAATTAAAATATTATTTCAAAAATCCAGTAAATACGTCATGTAATTGATTGATATCCGTTCGAATTAATTTGCCTAATCTATATATATATATAAAAGAAAGTCGGGTTAGTTACACCATTTATAACTCGAGAACGGCTGGACCAATTTTTATGATCTTTGCATTGTTGGATTTGCCTCAGCCTCGAATAGCAGAATAACTACTAAAACATCGGAAAAATTCACGGGAAAAAAATTATGAAGAAAATTAATTTTCTCATACATTTTGAACAATGAACGCGCATTCGAAAATAAAAGAAAATCACAAAAAAATTAAATCCATATACAACGATACATGATAGAAAGAATAAACAAGAAACAAACAAACAAATGAAAGGCGTTGTGTGCATTATCTATCATTTGACAGTTGATTCAGTTTAGCTTCAGATAATCCCGAAAGCCTCCGGCGAATTTTGGAGAAAGTTGTCCTGCCTGAATCTTTTTTACTTCTTCGACAGCGTCCAAAAATAAAACCAAGGATAAAATTACATGATCCCATTGCTGGTATTGCTCATTATTTACCTACCAATTTTAAAAACCATTATTCGAACTTCATTCGACAATCGATCTACGTGAATAGTAGAGCCGATTACTAGCTAGGTGCGCAAATAGCTATTTCGATCGTGATTTTCAAACGGTAAGTTGCCTTCGAAGATGTTCATTTTGTGAGGTTATCAAATTTGTGATTGTGTGTGCATCGATAACTGCTTCATTATGCAATTTTGAATTATGTGATTAATTTTCCAGTGTTTATCATTTGATGATTCGTCAAAATGCTGACAACTATTTGCTGCGATTTCGTCGATTGCTTAAAATCGAGACGGAGCGCCTCACTTTTATTCGGTTGAACCAAGCCAAACTGCGATCGGAGGAGTATATTCATTTACGCGATGCAATCAAGACCGTAGGAGATGCAGCTAATGTTGGTCGATTGACTATTCTATCGGCGATGTACATTGGCAGCCCACGTCATATGCATAAATATGCGCAAGATGCAATGACATATGTTCGTCATTACGGTCGTCCAGATCTATTCATCACCTTTACATGAAATCCAAAATGAATAGAAATTGTTCAACTGCTACTCCCCGAACAAACATCAAGTGATCGGCACGACATCACCGCACGTGTGTTTAAACAAAACATCCTGTCGCTGATGAACTACATTGTTAATCATCGCGTCTTTGGGGATACTCGATGCTGGATGTATTCAATTGAATGGCAAAAACGAAGCTTGCCGCATGCACACATTCTTATTTGGTGAGTCGAAGGAATTCAACCAGACCAAAAAGATGACAGCATATGTGCCGAGATTCCTGATCCCGAAACCGATCCAGAACTGCATGATGTTGTAATTACTTACATGATTCATGGACAGCGTGGCGCCATCAACTCCCAATCACCGTGCATGGTCGACGGCAAGTGTTCCAAGCGTTATCCATGAAGTTTAGCGGCGGAGACTATCACTGCCAATGATGGTTATCCACTGTATCGGCATCGATCACCCAATGATAACGGTAGAACTATCACAACGAAAATAAAGTGAAACGATATCGTGGTCGACAATACTTGGATTGTTCCGTATTCGCCACTTTTTTCCAGAACATTCAAGGCGCATTGCAACGTGGAGTTTTGCAATTCAGTGAAGTCCATCAAATACATCTGCAAATATGTCACCAAAGGCAGCGATATTGTAGTTTTTGGCGTTCAAACTCCCAATACCAACGATGAAATCACGCACTATCATGTTGGTCGATATGTGAGCTGCAATGAAGCAATTTGGCGTATTCTCTCATTCCCCATTCATGAACGTCATCCCACTGCTGTACATTTGGCGGTGCATATGGAGAATGGTCAACAAGTTTATTTCAACGCATCGAATGTTGCTCAACGTGCTGAAATATCTCCAGCGCCAACATTGACCAGTTTCTTTTCGATTTGCCAAAGCGATCCGTTTGCACGAACGTTATTCTACTCTTAGATAACACTTGGAACGCTTCATCGAAGAAATTTCAACGTCGGAAGCAAGGCGATGCGGTTCCTGATCATCCGGATGTGCATTCTACTGATGCTCTTGGTCGCATTTACACAGTTCATCCGAAGAATAGCGAATGATTCTACTTGCGGTTGTTGCTGGTAATTGTTCGTGGGCCGACATCATTTGAATCACTTCGAACTGTCAATGGTGTAGTGTGCCCAACATTTTGTGCTGCATGTCAAAAGCTCAATTTGCTTGAAAATGATACTCATTGGGACATGACAATCGCTAAAGCATTTGTTTCTGCATCTCCAAGTCAGATACGCACATTATTTGCTATCATTATTTCGACATGCTTCCCATCAAATCCACCTGAGCTGTGGATCCTGAGTACAAGGATGACATGTCAGAAGACATTTTACATCGAATTCGTGTCAGTTCAGAGAATCCCGATCTCTAAGTGAATGAGGAAATACATAACCAGGCTTTGCTTTTGATTGAAGAGATGTGTTATCTCATGTGCGGCAGTTTGTTAGTCAAGTTAGGAATGCCAACGCCTGATCGTGGAATGAATGACGCTTTTAATCGAGAATTGGAACGTGAACGTGAATATGATCAAGATGCATTGAACCTATCGGTTCGATCAAATGTACCAATGTTGAACCCCAAACAGAAGGAAGTGTACGATACGTTAATGAAGGCAATTGATGATGGAAATGGTGGTTTATTTTCCTCGATGCGCCTGGTGGAACTGGGAAGACATTTCTCATGACATTGATTTTGGCCACTGTTCGTGCGAGATCCGAAATTTCTGTAGCAGTTGCTTCTTCTGGGATAGCGGCCACGTTGTTAGAAGGATGCCGAATGGCTCATTCAGCGTTGAAATTGCCGTTAAACCTTCAAATGACTGAAACACCGACAAATAGTATTGCGAAACACTCAGCAATGGCCAAAAGTTTGGTAGCAAGTAAAATCATCACCTGGGATGAATGCACAATGGCGCACAAATGCGCATTGGCAGCACTCAATCGAACTATGAAAGATCTGCGCAATTACTCAAGATGTTTTTGGTGGCGCAATGATTCTACTATCTGGCAATTTCTGCCAAACACTACCAGTCATTCCAAGATCGACCATTGCCGATGAAATGAACGCTTGCCTCAAATCATAGACTCTGTGGCGTTATGTGAAGAAACTTCGGCTGACGACGAACATGCGAGTTGCATTGCTAAACGATCCATCTGCCGACGATTTCTCTAAGCAATTGCTGACTATTGGCAACCACCGTGTTCCTGTCGACGAATCGAACGGATTGATTTCGTTTCCGCCAAATTTTTTAAATTTCGTCTCAGCGAAGTACGACCTCATCAACAAAGTGTTCCCGAACGTCATTGCTAACCACAAAAATCATAATTGGTTGAGGGAACGAGCAATTTTTGCGGCAAAGAACAAAGATGTGGATCACTTAAACTCCACAATTCAAAATCAAATCGTTGGTCCAATGCATTCCTTCAAATCTATCGACTGTATAACAAACGAAGAAGAAGCAACCAACTATCCAACTGAATTTTTAAACTTATTGTACTGCCTGGCTTGCCACCGCACAATTTACAACTGAAGATAAACTTGGTAGTTATCATGCTTCGAAATCTGAACCAACCAAAACTATGTAATCTATTTCATTTTGATTTGATTTTTGCACATTTATTGAACTTAATTCATTTTCAGTATTTTAATTCAGCTAATAAGTTAACACAAGATTATTGATTCTGAGGCGGTACAAAGTTCGCTGGGTCAGCTAGTCATAAATAATTATAAATGCATATTGCAACGCTCTGTTTGTTCTCGTTTATAACGAACAGAATAGATAAAAAATCTAAACGGCAAAAGGAGACATACTCAATTTTGAGAAAGATTTAATATGGAATTAAAGTGTGAGATTATGATAGCATTATAACTACTTGTAAGCTGTAAGACTGTATGTATGAAATACTCGTATTATTTTATAATTAAGATTTGATGCGTTTTGAATAACTTTATAGATAAAACAAATGTCAAATAATGATTAAATTGCCAAAATACGCATATTTCTATGACTTACTCTAATTTTGTCAATATCGTACGGTAACATAAGGTATCATCACCGGAGTGGAATGATTTTATTAGCATCGTAAAGAGAATGTTAAGATCAAAACATAATTGTTGTGGTGTTGACCTTGCCACGTTATTTTAGCATACATTTTTGGAGTACTGAAACTTAAAAGTCCAGACTCTTTCAGTGTTATATTACTTTTTTTTCGCCTTGTAAGGATAAAAAAACTTGGATAGGTAATATTTTTATGAAAATTTTATCGTAAGAAAAACACGATGCGCGCAGTTTTCTTGCAATTTAAGATATCAAAATTTATTGGCAACGATTCAAGACGCAAGTCTGCATTGCACGGCTGCATATTACATAGGCATGTTTCTGCTGAAAATGAAATATTGGCGATTTGTGAATGCTTTATTGCATTTTCATTTCAACCACGTACCGCTATTCACAGAATTTAAATATCGACATAACTTTATTTATTTATTATAAAACTGAACACAATGTTTGTAGGTATTGAAAATATATTGTTTTGAATACTTTGAGAAACATAAGTATCTACTACCTACCTATCTAATAATTATAAAATTCTTTGAAAAATAACCGAGAGTGGTTGAAGCACTCATATTTTTTCACTTTCTGGATGAGTTCTCTCCGACCTAAGCAAAGTTCTTTCAACTAATTTATAATAACTATGTACCTGCGTTATATGATGTCTTTCCAATTGCACCAGAAAAAAACACTATGATCTTTGTTATTTAGATCAAAATAATACCTAACTATAATAACTAACATGACTTATATCTACCTACTCGAAAAAATGACATTGCTATCATAATTTTTGTATTGTTATTAAAAATACTTCAATGCATAACATAATTATATCTAATATATAAAAATTAATATTTGTTTGTTTGTTGGTGTCATCATCACATTCTTCTTCTTCTTCATTCTATTTTCTTTTATTCGTATGGTTCCTATACCATTCGTCCGATTGCAATGAAATTTTGGTAAGTGGTTGTATTCGTATGGTCCCTATAGGCCTATAGGGCTGGTATACCATTCATCCGATTGCAATGAAACCTTCGTCAGTTGTTGTGGTAACACCCGCAAAGGTTTTTGAATTAGTACAACCATCTTCTTCTTCTATTTGTATGCGTTCCTATTCCATTCATCCGATTGCAATAAAATTTTCGTCAGTAATTGTGCCAACACCCGCGAAGGTTTCTGAATTAGTACAACCATCTTCTTCTATTCGTATGCGTTCCTATACTATTCATCCGATTACATTGAAATTTTGATCAAGTGTTGTGCTCACGCCGCAAAGGTTTCTGAATTGATACAACTATTTTCTTTTTCTTCTATTCTATCTTTTTATATTTGTATGCGTTCTTATACCATTCATCCGATTGCGATGAAATTTTGACCAGTTGTTGTGAGCACGCCCGCAAAGGGTTCTGAATTAGTACAACCATCTTCTTCTCCTTCTATTCGTATACGTTCCTATACCATTCATCTGATTGCAATGAAAATTTAATCAAGTATTGTGTTCACGTCCACAAAGGTTTCTGAATTGATACAACCATTTTCTTCTTCTTTTTCTTCTATTCGTATGCGTTCTTATACCATTCATCCAATTGCGATGAAATTTTGACCAGTTGTTGTGCGCAAGCTCGCGAAGGTTTCTCAATTAGTACAACCATATTCTTCTTCTTCTATTCGCATGCGTTCCTATACCATTCATCCGATTGCAATGAAACTTTGGTGAATTGTCGTGCGCACGCCTGCAAAGGTTTTTGTATTAGTACAACCATCATCTTCTTCTTCTATTCGAATGCGTACCTACACCATTCATCCGATTGCAATGAAACTTTGGTGAGTTGTCGTGCGCATACCCACGAAGATTTCTAAATTAGAAAATCATCTTCTCCTATATTCGTATGCGTTCCTATACCATTCATCCGATTGCGATGAAACTTTTATCAGTTGTTGTGCGCACACCTTCAAAGGTTTCTACATTATTATTATATAAAATACAAAGTTTGTTGTTTGTTTGTTTCATCCAATTTTGATTTTTTTTACTACATATTAATAACAATAATAACGTTTTCATATTTTGGATTCGATTTTAATTTAGTGTTCTTATGTTTGAACTTTACTACTATTAGAATTATTTTCATATTGCTATATTGTATTACACAGATATTTTAATATTAAAAAAATACATACCTCTTATTATTTTTCAAATATATAAGATAAATATAACCACGAAGCGACACGAGCGATTTCGAATGTTGTGTTTTGTATTTTGAATTTTTGAATTTCGAATTTCGAATGTTGTATTTTCAAATTTTGGATTTCGAATGTTGTATTTTGAATTTTGAATTTCGAATTTCGAATTTCGAATGTTGTATTTTCAAATTTTGAATTTCGAATGTTTTATTTTGAATTTTTAATTTCGAATGTTGTATTTTGAATTTTGAATTTCGAATGTTGTTATTTCTAATTTGTGTTTAAATTGTGTTAATCTTGCCGATTTTTTGAATAATAAAATGCCTAATTCTTGTCAAATTTGGGATCACAGAGATTATCAATGGAATACTAATTTTGATTTTTGAATTTCGAATTCCGAATTTTGTATTTTGAATTAATAATTTATGAATTTTGAATTTCGAATTAAGAATCAGGAATTTCATATTGAGAATTTACAAGATAGAATAAGATAACATTTTGTAATGTTGTATTTTGAAATTAAAATTTTGAAATTCGAATGTTGTATTTTCAAATTTTGAATTTCGAATGTTGTATTTTGAATTTTGAATTTCGAATTTCGAATGTTGTTTTTTCGAATTTTGAATTTCGAATTTCGAATGTTGTATTTTGAATTTTGAATTTTGAATTTCGAATGTTGTATTTTGAATTTTGAATTTCGAATATTGTATTTTGAATTTTGAATTTCGAATTTCGAATGTTGTGTTTTGTATTTTGAATTTTTGAATTTCGAATTTCGAATGTTGTATTTTTAAATTTTGGATTTCGAATGTTGTATTTTGAATTTTAAATTTCGAATTTCGAATGTTGTATTTTAAAATTTTGAATTTCGAATGTTGTATTTTGAATTTTGAATTTCGAATTTCGAATGTTGTTATTTCAAATTTTGAATTTCAAATTTCGAATGTTGTGTTTTGAATTTTTAATTTCGAATTTCGAATGTTGTATTTTGAATTTTGAATTTCGAATTTCGAATGTTGTATTTTCGAATTTTGAATTTCGAATGTTGTATTTTGAATTCTAAATTTCGAATTTCGAATGTTGTATTTTCAAATTTTGAATTTCGAATGTTTTATTTTGAATTTTTAATTTCGAATGTTGTATTTTGAATTTTGAATTTCGAATGTTGTTATTTCTAATTTTTGTTTAAATTGTGTTAATCTTGCCGATTTTTTGAATAATAAAATGCCTAATTCTTGTCAAATTTGGGATCACAGAGATTATCAATGGAATACTAATTTTGATTTTTGAATTTCGAATTCCGAATTTGTATTTTGAATTAATAATTTATGAATTTTGAATTTCGAATTAAGAATCAGGAATTTCATATTGAGAATTTACAAGATAGAATAAGATAACATTTTGTAATGTTGTATTTTGAAATTAAAATTTTGAAATTCGAATGTTGTATTTTCAAATTTTGAATTTCGAATGTTGTATTTTGAATTTTGAATTTCGAATTTCGAATGTTGTTTTTTCGAATTTTGAATTTCGAATTTCGAATGTTGTATTTTGAATTTTGAATTTTGAATTTCGAATGTTGTATTTTGAATTTTGAATTTCGAATATTGTATTTTGAATTTTGAATTTCGAATTTCGAATGTTGTGTTTTGTATTTTGAATTTTTGAATTTCGAATTTCGAATGTTGTATTTTTAAATTTTGGATTTCGAATGTTGTATTTTGAATTTTAAATTTCGAATTTCGAATGTTGTATTTTAAAATTTTGAATTTCGAATGTTGTATTTTGAATTTTGAATTTCGAATTTCGAATGTTGTTATTTCAAATTTTGAATTTCAAATTTCGAATGTTGTGTTTTGAATTTTTAATTTCGAATTTCGAATGTTGTATTTTGAATTTTGAATTTCGAATTTCGAATGTTGTATTTTCGAATTTTGAATTTCGAATGTTGTATTTTGAATTCTAAATTTCGAATATCGAATGTTGTATTTTCAAATTTTGAATTTCGAATGTTGTATTTTGAATTTTGAAATTCGAATGTTGTATTTTGAATTTTGAATTTCGAATTTCGAATGTTGTATTTTCAAATTTTGAATTTTGAATGTTTTATTTTGAATTTTTAATTTCGAATGTTGTATTTTGAATTTTGAATTTCGAATGTTGTTATTTCTAATTTGTGTTTAAATTGTGTTAATCTTGCCAATTTTTTGAATAATAAAATGCCTAATTCTTGTCAAATTTGAGATCACAGAGATTATCAATACAATTTTTTATCGTGAATATTTTACAAAAAATATCTCGTAATAAATTATACTAATGGTTTTATAAATGCGTTTAAAAATTAATAAATATAAAAAATCTTAACACCACTTCACAGTTATGTACCGAAATATGACCATATTCTAAAACATGAGAGCGAGAGGTTTAAAAGAATACTATTTTATGTAACAAAAATACTTTATGCAGTCATAAAATGTTTAAAATAACTATAAAGGATAATAAGGCTTCAAAATTATATAAATAGATTATCTACAACGTTTAAGGAGTGTCCAGGATCATGGTTTGAAAATACAATAAAAACTCAATTTTGACCTTCGACGAGCATGTCCCCCCTTAAGGATTAGAAATTTCATATTTAGAATTTAGAAGTTAGAATAATATAACATTTTGTATTTATTTTGAATTTAGAATTTTGAGGTTTTAATTTCGGATTTCAAATTTTGTATATCGAATTAGGCATTTGGAATCAGGAATTTTGAATTTTGAATTTCGAATGTGGAATTTTGAATTTTGTATTTTGAATTTGGGATTTTGAATTTTGAATTACGAATTTTGAATTAAGAATTAGGTATTTTATATTATGAATTTAGAAGTTAGAATTAGGAATATAACATTTTGTATAAATTTTGAAAATAGAATTTTGAGGTTTGAATTTCGAATATGGAATTTTGAATTTGGAATATTGAATATTATTTTTTAAATTTTGAATTACGAATTTTGCATTTAGAAATTAGAATTTAAGATTTTGTATTAATTTTGAATTTCGATCTTTGAATTTTTTAGCAAGTGCCTGACATCCATATCTCGTAAAAACAAAATCTGGTAATACAAATGCCCATATGATTCTATTAGGATCGGACTTGGTCAAAAGAAAATAAGGATAGACATTAAGTAAAATTTATTTTAAACATATTCGTAATATTTTTATTTAATTATTCGAGAAAGTTGACATTATCATTGTTAAACTAACAACTAGCATGTAAGTCTTGATGGATTGCGCCTTTTCATTCGGCTTAATTTTCAAACATAAAGAAACATACTATGCCCATTTTCCGAGGCCACAATTGCCATACACCGCATTCTGTTTTGTTGTAAAGGGCATGGTTGTTTATATCTAACAAGAGGGCTTGGATTGGTTCATGATATATTGCCCATTACGGCTTTTGTAAAGGTTACAATATTTATCCTTTCTCGATATCCAAATTAATGAAAACAAACAGTAAATTAAAACCTGTTATTTCTATTTGTTAACAGATGTATTTAAATCGACGCCAATTTATTGATCTCTTTTATTTTCCACTATAATAACAATAACTCTGTAATCTAATGAATATTACCCCAATAGTTAAAATACAATAATTGTTGGATAAGAGCTAATAAATTCATATTCAAAAAAATAAACATAAATTAATTACTATTTACTTTATAAATTGTTAGAATCATAAATGTTAATGTCAATGCACGATCAGGTTTAATCTCAATTCAATAATAATTATTAATAAACTACTTCTTTTATTCAACGAATAATTTACAAGATTTTGAGAATGTAACATTCCATATGTTGAACATACATAACTTGAAAACACCTCAAACACTCACTAGAAAAAATCATGTTTGAAAAAAATATGATGCTCGACGGGTTTTGAACCCGTATAATCACTGGTATCGCGCCACTGTACATTATCCAAATATGCTACGAGCCTCCTATCTAATTGTGACAAATTATTAAGCATCGTATTTTTTTCAAATATAATTTTTCCTAGTGGTGTTTATCTAAGGTGTTTTCAAGTTATGTATGTTCAATAATAATGAGTAAGATGTTGTTTTTAAGTAAAAGAAAATCGTATATGTACTTATAAAATATTTAACTCGATTAACGATGACATGGACACTAAAAAGAGTAGACATTTAAAAAAATATGTTTTTTTATGTACTTAATTGAAACACACACGACTTTAACCATTTTTATGAATGTTATGTTAGTTGAATAATTCCCAAAGCGATATTTGTTGTTGTTGTTGTTGGGAAAACCGAATATTTTGTTATATTCACGTTTTTATCTATACCGCAAATGACACGGTTCATTCGGGACAAAACCCCGGTGATACAAATTGAGGTGTCGTTATTAATTTCCTACGTGGTTTACCACTCAACGTGGATGTAGGGATTGTAGAATTATTGTGGAATTTAGGTTTCTGTATTTAGGTGAATGGATGGAGTTATGAGCTTACTGTTGACCTGCTCTTAAATTGGTAGATTAGGACATATAAGTCTCTTTGTTTTGTATTAACTTAAATATTATGTACCTATACGGTAACATAAATTAGATTAATAATCGAAAAGAATCATTTCTTATTGAGTATATCATAATGTTTCATTGGCTCTACAGTCCAATTTTACAATCTCATAAAACTTCCGTTTCTTAAAAGATTGCTTACAAGAAAATGAATGTGATGCACTTGTCTAATTAATTAAGATGGTACTTCAGTGAAACGGCAAATAATTTTCAACTATAGGTGCGACAAAATTTTGGACTCGCTGGCAATCGGAGAGCGAACGTCGAGCTGTGAACACGTAAATTTGTTTCGTGCAGGCGACGGGGGTATTAATTCTTAAATCGTGTAAAGATGACTAAAAAACGTTACCCATTTACTTGAAAAAGAAAACATGTCAATGAATATATTATTATTGTTACTAATAGAACAATAAACAGAACATTAAATGAACGCATGTTGGATTTATATGACAAATTATATTTTGTTCGGCACACGTCATTTGCACAATCCGCGCATCGCCTAGCCACAATATTTTTAGACCATGCCTCAACTGAGGTATAGCCATAAGGATGCCTACAAGAAAAAATACAAGCGGACATAATATTGTTACCGCTTGGTGAACGTGAGGTGATGAGTAGTTAAGTACAATCATTGTTATTGTCAGCCAAGGTTGATTCACTGTTTGATTAATGCCGTAGCCGGCTCGCACATGTAATAACTACGACGTATTCATAAAACACACGTTACCGAATGGAGCACCGCACACTGCTAGAATGCAATATTTTAGTTTGAAAAAAAATCTGGTGTCGCTAGTCGCTGACTCACCGGTCACCGTATCTACTACAACTAAATGACAAACAAGCGCATCAATATTTACTTCGTCCAAGAGATTAGAAAACATCCGTGAATATAAATGAATAAGGAGCGACTACTTCAGAAAAATTCTGCGCTCAATACATAATAATCGCTGTTTCGGTGTTTGATGGCATTTTTGTGGAATGACGTTTCATGTTTTTGGACGACTTTGACGTTTCGAGAAGCTGCGATTGTCACTGTCAGTAAGCTTCTATGTGCTCGGCCAGCTATCATGTAGGTAAGCGACATTCCTACAAGCTTTGATATATGGCTGTGTTGTTTGAGCCATCTTAGTTTGAGTTTGGTGCAATGCTTTATGTTTTAGCAACTTTTAACCCACTCTAATTGTAAACGTTTAGTGTTTCGTCAGTACTACAGTATGTCAAAATTTTTAAATCTAGAAATAGTCACCAAATTGTATACCTGACTAAACATTTTTAACCTGACAATGATTCTCAGAAGCTATTGGTATAAGTGTAGAATTTTGTAAAAGATCTTTGGCCCAATCAGCTTCATGAGCTCTACAAACATCAGATATGTAGGGTGAATACCTTACCACCATGACTTAGCATAACATACTTAATTATTAATAAGTCGCAATGTAAATACAATTAATCAATAATTACGAAAAATAACATATCAAATAAGTACTCATGTACCTAATATACCTGACTAAGCAACTAAGAATCAAACATGCATTTCATTTTAATTGCAAAATAATAACAAGCAAATACACACGCAGCAAATTTTCAGTCAAAAAATGGGAGCCTCCAGATACAAATCAGGCACTCATAGATTTTCACACCCACTCTCTTACGAGAATTTAGAGTAAACATATCGCATTCCATCCGTTACCTCACTCCTCGTCATTTCATAGTGAAATAAAATCTGCTTGTTTTTCTACGACCATAGTATTTTGTTATTTGTGTAATTTGATTCACTATCGTTGTTGATATTAATTTTTATTTTTGTAATAATATATATATTTATGAGGGAATAAACCGTATCCGGAAATTTGTACGTAAGCAGTTCACCGCAGGACACTTATTCGTGCGCCGCAGTACGTGAAACATGAGTTCGTGTAACATTTAATCAAATGACGAGTTCTTCGTTGAAAATTTCACCGTGGAGTATATTTGTACGTATGCTACAACATGTGGCGAATTTTATGAGATGTCTTTACTAGGTTGGGTCAGGTAAGTTTAGGTTAGTGTTAATCTAATTGGAACAGTACTATTTGCAAACTATTACCGCATTTTGTAAGATAGGCACGTACAAATGTATTCAACGGTGAAATGTTCAACGAAGAACTCGTCATTTGATTAATGTTATACGAACTTAATATGTTTCACGGACTGCGGCGCACAAATAAATGTCTCACAATGAACTGCGTACGTACAACTGACATGTAACCGGAATAAACTGGGTATTTTTATTAATCACACGGATCTTATCTGAGTCTTGTCATTGCAACTTTACCTACCCTCGACCTTATGCACATCCTCAAAGATATGTTAAAGCAAGTACCTACGATGAGCTCGTCATGTAACAACTATTAATGAACAAGCACTGATAAAGGGTGTCATGTTTAATGTACCTGAAGTAAAAAATAATATTATATACACAGTGGAAAGATCACAACTTTGGTGGTTAGGTGGCTTACAGACAGTCTTGAAAGTAAGACCTGGTGTAATCGACTATTATAGGAGTCGAGTGAATAACTGGGTAGAGTAAACGACTTTGATTGAGGCGCATATGGTTCACCATAGAATGTAATACCAGAGAAAAAAATCATGAACATGTAGTGTATCTACTTACCACTTTTCGTTGTAAGAATTTATATATTTCTAACTGGGTAAAGTCTATATGATGTATTTAATCAAACAATGCTGGCATTGAGCCAAGTAAATTCCAGCTTATTTAACCTATTTTTCAATCAACGATTTTAGTACATATTATTATGTATAATTATATTATTATTTGAAATATTTTTTTTATTATAAAATATCATTACTCATTAAAAATACATTTTCGAAAAAAAATGTACAAAAACAATGAAAGTTTACAATAATTTACGAATATGACGTGTTGGATAAAGTCTAGACGGAATCAATTATGAAGAATTACAGTTACATTTTAAACATTACTGCTAGTTTTTGTTCCTTAATTTAAACTCTTTGCTATATGATATTTGAACTGAAAACATTCTTTAGTAAATATAAAATTCATAGCTACAAATAAGTGAACGCTATACTTTTGTGAAATGACTCCACCACGCAATAGTCATATTAGAATATGTCAGTTACTTTATTATGATTTGAGGTACAGAGGTGTGTTTGATTGAAATTTGATTAACATAATGGACTAAAATTTTCAGGGAGTTAAAATTTTCTTATTTTGTTTTATAATTACTTAAACTTTTTTTATGTGAAAGTATAGTTTTGTTTTCGTAAGTTAATTAGAGAACATAATATTATATTAAGTATAATGATTTACTGTATAGACCAAAAATCAACTTCTGGGAGGCTATAGTAAGCTTTAGTATCTAGACGTAAAATAAAATATTTAAATTCGACGAAAATAAATGAAAAAAAAAATCAATAAGTAATTATTTAGGTAATTCAATAAGTAATTATTTCGTAATTATTCTAGATCAGTGCTCCGCAACCTTTTCTCCTCCACGGCACACCAAATGTTTTCCCAGAATTTCGCGGCACACCAGACGTAAAATAATTTATACGCTAAAGCATGGGCCCCATATCGCTATCGCTAAGGTGATACTCTACAGTGTGATACTCTAAAATAGCGTTTTTCGAATGGTGTTCGAGGTAAAATTAATGGTATTGATTGTAAGCGAGATTGTAAACTTTTTTTACTAAGAAAATTTGTAATATGTTTTTATCTCACATATCTGGTTGAATTGCCACGCCGGGCTCCCGGACTAGAGAAAAACTTTGCTCACCTAGATATGTCTTAGAAAATGGGAACTGAACTGCGATAGCCTTGTCGGAAATCCGAGGATAATCTTTATTAACCGAAATCCAGAAAATAGCCAATGGAACATCGGCGAAGTTCAATTTTAGCGTCATGTCGTTTCTTTATTCAACAAATTCCTCTCGAATTTAAAGGGTATAGAATTTTCGGCATTGGTTGCAAAAGGGTTTCGAATCCAGTCATATTTATTGTATAAAATTAATGATGAAATTTCTTTTGCAGCAAAGTTAAATGTTTTTGAGACGGATCCAAAATTATTAATTGCTTGTTTTCAATGGTGGTCTAGTAACCTTTGGTACATTTTGTAGAGATCATTGTCTTCTCCTTCTAATTTATCAGAGCACGTAATATATTTTCATTTTGCCCTTGCGTTGTTTATTAAGTTCATGCAGGTGCTCAACTATATTACTAGCCATGTACACAAATTTGGCAATTAAGTAAGTATTGTATAAGTATTGATAGTTCACTTATTTTTTATTATTATTATTAAGCTATGAAGTCTCAGCTGAGGCTTATTTAGCTATAAATTTTATACACTATAATTACATTTATAAAAGATTGCTGATTATGACAACAACAATATAAAAATACATATTATTCATTATCGGTAGGTATATAATCTCTTGACCATATGACCCAGAAGGCAAGGGAACGGAAGGCAATTGATGCCTTTGAGATGTGGTGTTGGCGCCGAATGCTTCGTATCTCTTGGATGGAGCACAGGACAAACCAGTCAATCATCCAGAGACTGCAGATAAAGGAACGGTTCTCAAAAATATGCCTTAGACGAATTCTGCAGTTTTTTAGACATATTTTCCAGCGCGGACCGGACAACCTGGAGAGACTGGTGGTTTTAGGTGGCCTCCAGGGAAGGCGAAACAGAGGAAGAGCGTCTGCGCGCTGGAGCGACCAAGCAAAAGAGCTGACTGGGGCACCATTCATTCTGCCCTGCGAGAAGCGGAAGATTGAGAAGGATTGAAAGTATTGGTTGCCCAAAGGATGACAAAATTAAAAGTGGTCACGATCTTCAGTCATGAGTGTCCGACCAATAATAGAAGAGAGGTACATAACATCACATGTTGCCTTCAATAAAATTATAGGTTACATCCTCCCAGAAACATTTGGATACACAAGAAATCGCTTTGATGTTTGGCTGAGCTATAATCATCTGAAGATTAGGTAGTAATTGATAGTTTTTACTTCTTAAATTTTAATGAAATTCGTCTTTGACCATCATAAAGCGGACACAATGTGATATTGTCTTCATTGCCGTTTCCGCATTAATATTTATGATCATTTGTTATACCTAAACGAGTTAGGGATGCTGCAAAATTGTAGTGATAAGCTCTGCAGTGATTCATTGTACAATACTTGTTTTTCTATAGAAAATTTGATTTGCATACCGGGTTTAATTAATTTCTAGATCGCCTTTTCTGACTACTCTAAAAAGAACATGGAATAATTTGTGTAATAATTATCGTCTCGGAATCACTGCAATGTAAACTTTTTAAGTTTCTTATTAACTTCTTATAAACGATTGTAAATCTATTGAGAAAAAATATTTTAATAACCTACGAACTTTTCAGTTCAACAGTAATGCATCTGTTCGGTCCGTCAATTAAATTATATTATATTTTTTTCTATTTGAAACGCTTTGCCGGGTCATTGAAAATTTCATTGAACTTTGTATCGTTAGTGCGACGATCTCGCTTCAAAAGTCTACCAGATTAAAGCCAAATATGTATACTAGAATGTTGAAAAAGAAAATGCGAATGGAGTGAGTCACGAAAACGAAAAGACTCGCTTGTTAAAAAGGTTACTCTCTTCACTCTCCAGATTGGCAATATTTTGCTTTATATCGTTAGAATTTAGAAAATGGATGTATAGTTCGCATTATATTTTTTACTTTGTTGAGTAATCAAAGCGATTGAAGTATTATAATAGAGAGAATCATATTAAATTTCTATATTACATCACTTGAATTAAGTATGGTTGGATTTATAGGTATAGAAAAAAACATTAATATTCTCTACGTCAGCAGCATTAAGTGTATTGCTTATAGGTAAATAAAAATATAATTAAGGACTATAATATATTTTGTTGGCTTGTTACTTATATACAAATTCTTATTTGTTACTTTAAATCTAACATAATGATGGTCAATTTTATAAAAACAAACTTATTTTAGACTTGTACCAATAATGCTATCCCATTGCAGTTATTGGTAGGTAGGTAAGTAGGTACATTTCAGGAAACAATAATTATTGTATATTTTCCTACTATAAATTTAATGCATATGTGATGCAAATTGACTGACAGATAATTATATGAAAGTTTTTGTAGTAATTTTAAAGCTAAATAAGGTTAGAGAAGAAGGTTTTTTCTTACTTATTTTAGGTATCAGTGATATTGTATTCATATGTGTATCCACTAAGACTTAAGGTTATACACATAAGTATTTTGTACTGAATATATTTTGGTGAATAGCAAATGTGTAATTTGACAAATTTCGTTTCAATGCAGAGGTAGGTCATTATGATTGCGATTTCGAAATATCGTGAGTTCTCGACTAACGACGAGGTTCCGTTCAGCCACATAGGTCGTAAGTACAATTTTATTATAACAGGCAAGTATATGCTGAATGCTTTCTGCGCATTGATGTACCTACCTTTATTTATGCGGACCTTCGAAGATCTGTCGATGTCTGGAGTCCCAATTTCTACGTATTCTTTACGTCAGTAGCGCACGCGGGGTGACAAAAACATAAGAAAATGGATTTTTTGTAAGTCCGAATGGTCGTAAGTTGAGGTTGTCGTATGCTGAAAACTCACTGTATATGTCAGGCACTATTTCGTCAATTGGGGTTTAATACAATTTTCAACCAAAAACAGAGTAGGTATATTCACTGAATCTTGAGACACGTCATGGATTTATAAGCGTGAATTTTGTCTAATAGTCAACTGCAGATAAAATATATATGGACATAGATACGTAGGTACCAGTGGCAAAGGGTGGAGGTAGGTTGTTAATATCCGCCATAACAAATGCACATTAAACTTTGTCATTCATACGTATTTTTTTCATTTAAATAAGACTAAAGTTTACAGATGGTGTTAGTCAGTTATTAAAATTCAATTAAACCGTGCGACAACCAAATCATAATAGATAATAGTAACAAATACTCGTCCATCTAAAAAATATCTCAAATTATGCCATTAAATCAAACATAATTTTAGATATTAGTTTGGTTTAGTCATGGCTAAATGAATTTAAAAAAAAAACCAGCAACATGTGTAATATTTATCTCTAATTCAACGAAAACGAATAAGTATCAATGAAAAAGTGTGCACAATTTTGTCGGATCACCCAAAACATACCAAAATTATTATGGTTTGGTTGAGGTGGAGTTTATTGAATTTTAAAAACTAACCAGCATCATATGTAATTTATAGTATTAGTTCAATAAAAACAAATATGTGTGACTAAAAAAAGTTTAATATGTACTATTTATGTTGGATCTTAACAAGCTACCTCTACCCTTCACCACTGATACGTACTGTATATATGCGTACCCATACTTTTGGTTAATATAAATAATATTGAATCTTCCAGTCAGCTTTATTAGAATCAGGATACCAAGAATCGCTATTTTAACACATTAACTTCTACATATTACTAATAAATAATTGTACTGACAATACATTTTTATGGACTTTTTCACTTTTTTCAATATTTTTCCATGATAAAAAATACCGATTCTTATTTAATAGATTTAAATATACATGATATAGAAATTAGCAGTATATTTTATTGGATATTAGTTAAAAGTTTATATTGCATTATTATTACAATTATTATTATTGAAAATACTTCATAATATGGTAAAAAAAAAATATAATTCAAGCTGCATAAATATTTATTTAGGTACAAAAGATGATACAATCTGTATTATATTCTGTTGAACATACGAATGATTTAAATTTTCTCGCACGGGAAAGCCGGTTTGTAAAACAAATTCTAGAAGACAAAATACGATACTTCTCGCCCTTATCTTGAAAAATACATATGAATAACAAATTTTCTCAACAGAAGATGGAAATTTGCTTTGCCATTGTAAGCAATGTTCAATCTATATTCCTGTGTCAGTTAGGTAAATAGTGTATATATTATTTGAGATCTTTTAGATAACAAAAAAGAGCTTTATTAAAATATATCGGTTAGGGAATTTATGAGACGTTTTGTCGTTTTATCGGTAAAATGTACCAAATGTGATACAATATGTTTTATCAATAAGTTTTTGTCATTTCTGAGGGTCGTATCTATTAGTTACTACTTTTCCGCATTCCATAGTCCAGGGATGGCGAACCTTTTTACGTACGCCTGCCGAAATTTTCCAAATATTATTCTTTGACTGTCTGATGTGCCGAGTAGTTTTTTGAGTAGATCGAGCAGGAAAAAAAATGAAAGAATAGTTATAAAAATTCTTTTAAAAAAGTTATAAGCAATTGAGTTCTTGATTATTATTACAATATTACCTACTTAGTTTGGTTCTTTCCGAACAAATTGACGCCAAAATTTCTCGGATCAGATGAGACATCCTCTCGCTACAGTGGTCTAAAGCATTATAAAATGATTGTAAATCGATTAAAATTATATTACTATGTGTAGCGCATAAAATATAAGGAGGCATATATGCAATTTAAATTAATTGTAATGCTTATTATTCAGTAGTATCAGATGCTTGTTATTTTTTATACAATGCCATCTGTCATTTCTTTATGCATGAATTTCGTCGTTTCCGTTTTCGCATCGATTGATAAATATTATTGGTAAAAATATTATAAGAAAATACTCATAATATATATGTAGGCATTTGTAAAACTTTTTGTAAAAAAAAATAATTTTAAATTATATATTATTATCTATTTTTTTTTTCTTCAACACAAAACATTCGCGTGCCATGCAAAATCATCTCGCGTACCACTAGTGGCACGTGTGCCATAGGTTCGCCATCCCTGCCATAGTCGATTTATATACTTAAAGAAGCAAGCTTGTGCAGTCAAATTATTAAGTGTAAAATACCGTGTAGTATAAAAAAAAGTTGATGAGAGACTCAGTTGAAAATGAGTTCAGATTATCAAGACTGCTGAGAGTTATTATTACGTCAAAATTACGAGTATAATGACATACAAGAAATTGGAATTGAATCCTACCAAAGCATTGTCTAATAATCGTATTGATGGGTTAAAGTATATTATTAGTGTCATCTGGAAAATTCTTTTTCGCGTGTATTGAAAAAAAATATTTTTAATAAACTTATATAAATTTAATTAATTATATTGTTAGGTGCCTTTATAATGGATTTATAAAATAATGATTTTATAAAGGATATGAATTAAATAATACGTTTCAAAGTTTTCATTAATTTATTTAAGAATAGATTTACATATTACTATTATGTAGGCGATGCATTAATTGAGTAATATTTTAAATGTCTACAGTTTAGTGGTTATTTTTCAAAACTGGGCATGTCCACTATTCACTCCTCAGAGATAAATGAACTTTTCAAATAAAAACACAGAGCGAAAACACGCACGCGACACAAACCAAACTGTCAGATTGTATGACAACATATTTGGTCACGTGACTCATTGCAGTCCCGCCATTACCTGAAAGTGACATGTCTCATTTCGAATGTCAACTTACTTTGTGAGACTCTTTTCAATATGAAATTGATGTTTTGTGGCTTGTGACATAATATAATAAAAATGCCCTTTCGAATCGAGTAGTCTCTCTGAAGACATATAAAAAAGATATATTCTTAAATCGTTAAAAAGAAGCAAACTATATATCTCTTTACTTTACACAATTTAAATATCCATTAAAAATATAAAGCAATCTGTTAAAATGATATTATAATAAAAAAAATTACATCTATTAATAATATTTATTAATAGACAATTGTAGGCGCGAAGAATTATTATGGGCGAAGAATATTTTGGACACCCCTAATAACATCTGCTAATAATAAATATGATGAAAACTATGGTACCTTTTCATCCATCAATTCGAAAATTATTACACACATAATAGATAAATGTTTGATAGAAGAAATAAATTAATATCACGAACAACTAGAATTATGAGTACTAGTTAACGTTAGTTTTTTTCCCCTTTGTGTATTATTCTTTAAAATTATGAAAGTAGGTATTTATTTAAATAAATAAAATTCACACAGATTCCTTAATGATACACACAAGATTTTATGTGACAATGAAAAAGCAAAAATAACGTAAAACATATAGGGCAAGGACGAACTTTAAAAACAGTATTTCGAAAATATTTTCGTGAGCTTTTCGGAAAGATAAACATGCATAAAAATATTAGGCACCACGTTTTTTACAAGAGATATTTTCCAAACAAACTCATTCCGAAGAAAAAGAAGTCTCCCTACGTCTCATATTCAAGAAATCCAGGCTAATAGTATGTTTTTGTAGGAGGAAATGTTCGTAATAAGAAACACGTGCCATTTTAATACATGCTCTAGAATATTTATTTACTTTTGTAAATATTAGTTACATAGTACATAAATAAGAATTAACCCATTAACTTATTTAATCTAATATATAAAAATTAGTATTTGTTTGTTTGTTTGTTCGTATTGTATGCACTGCCATACCGTACATCCGATTGCAATAAAACTTTGTTAACTTATTGCATGCACTTCCGTGAAGAGTATAGGCTATATCTTATATATAAAAATAAATGTCTGTCTGTCTGTATGCCTGTTTGTCAGTCTGTCTTTCTGTCTGTCCCGTATGCGTTCCTATACCATTCATCCGATTGCGATGAAATTTTAGTAAGTGTTTGTATGCACACCCGCAAAGGTTTCTCAATTAGAAAAATCATCACCTTCTTCTTCTTCTTCATTATATCTTCTTTTATTCGTATGGTCCCTATACCATTCATCCGATTGCGATGAAAGTTTCGTTAGTGGTGGTGCCAACACCTGCAAAGGTTTCTGAATTAGTACAACCATCTTCTTCTTCATCTTCATTATTTCTTATGGTTCCTATACTTTATACATTATTCGTATGGTTCCTATACCATTCATCCGATTGCGATGAAACCTTCGTCAGTTGTTGTGGTAACACCCGCAAAGGTTTCTTAATAAGTACAACCATCTTCTTCTTCTTCTTCATAATTCTACCTTATTTTATATTTGTATGGTCCCTATACCATTCATCCGATTGCGATGAAACTTTCGTTAGTGGTTGTGCTAATACCTGCGAAGGTTTCTAAATTAGTACAACCATCTTCTTCTTCATTATATCTTCTTTTATTCGTATGGTTCCTACACTATTCATCCGATTGCGATGAAACCTTCGTCAGTTGTTGTGGTAACACCCGCAAAGGTTTCTGAATTAGTACAACCATCTTCTTCTTTTATTTTATATTCTTCTATTCGTATGCGTTTCTATTCCATTCATCCGATTGCAATAAAACTTTCGTCAATAATTGTGCCAGAACCCGCAAAGGTTTCTGAATTAGAATAATCATATCCTTCTTCTTCTATTCGCAATGAAACTTTGGTGAATTGTCGTGCGCATGCCCACAAAGATTTCTGAATAAGAAAATCATCTTCTTCTTCTATTCGTATGCGTTCCTATAATATTCATCCGATTGCGATGAAACTTTTGTTAGTTGTTGTGTGCACACCTGCAAAGGTTTCTAAATTAGTATTATATAAACATAAAACGTTTATTGTTTGTTTGTTCCATGCAATTTTGATTTTTTTTACTACATATTAATAACATTAATAACGTTTGCATATTTTGGATTCGATTTTAATTTAGTGGTCTTTTGTTTGACCTTTACTCCTATTAGAATTATTTTCATATTGCCATATTGTATTACACAGATATTTTAATATTAAAAAAAAAATTACCCCATATTATTTTTTAAATATCTAAGATAAATGTATCCACGAAGCGACCCTGTGCGAAGCCGGGTACTTCAGCTAGTATTAAATATAAATTTTCAGTGAACACGATTTTATTCTAAAAAATAACATGATCGTTAATATATTTAAAAAAAATATCTTTTTGCACAATAGTTACGGTAAATATCACTAAAACGTAGTAAAATTTTTAATAAATATTCTTTAAATATTATTCAAAAATTTTAAACTGAAAATAACATTTCACATATTATATAAGTACACATTTGTTTTACAATGAAACTTTTGTTTTATAATGAAAACGAATTTTGTAATGAAATATAATTAACTGATATTGTATTCTACCAACTGTTTAAGTACAAGTTAATTATATTTACATAGCAACACTATATCGTCGGTGTTTTGTAAATAGGGCGAATTAACCAAAATGCTACTTTACAGGAGGAGGATTTTTAACTTTTGACATTTATTTGTTTTTTACCTGTAGATGATTATAAATATCTAACAAGTTTATAATAAAGCTTAAAAAGAATACTGTCATTATAATAGGTATTATTATATAATATTTTAAAAGGCCCAATATGTCACATTTGCTTTTTATTTCGTAATTTTAATTAATTTAATTTTAGTCGATTATCGTTTTTAAGTACTTTTCTGTAGAGATAAAAATTCGTCGTTTTTACACAACAAAGCTAGTGGGGTACATATTGTATTTTCATTAAAATCTCGATTTCGCCAAAATGGTTGATTCGCCCTTTTTACAAAACACCGACGATATACAGTAAAGCAAAGTACATTAAGAGGGTAAGTCCTATTAATTTGTGTTAATTTTGAAAAAGAATGTCTTAAATATTTAGTTGTCAATTAAAAAAAAAAAGTGGGAGATACTGCCCGGTCAAAAAATAAAATAAAAATATAATTACATTACTCTACCCGGGGACTAAACATAATACCATAACTAATCACAATGTCCATAAAGATGATAAATGTTTCTTAAAAATGTCTTCCTTAACGTCAGTAATAAATTTATTAACAATATTTCTAGTATCAATCTATATTTTACTTTTCAAAAGACTTGTAATCCATTTTTAATTTAATCATGTGTTACAAAACAGCAAAAATTTTTCACAAAACCATCGCACCAATATAAAAATGCAACAATCACGTCTTTCAAAATATCGCATTTTTGTTACAAGAAAAAACCGTTCGAAGATGAAGAAATAATGGAATAAGCTATGATTGAAGCTGCTGATTCTCTTGAAGAATATAAAAATAAAATAGAAATAGTTGCTATTTATTTATTTATGTAGGAAACAGTAGTATGGCATTACAGCGATTGGCCAATGCGCGATAATACATAATAGATACAAATAACAAAAATGACTGAATTACAAAAAACAAACAATATAACAAAAAAGTATGTGCTTATGTTGATATTAAAGTAAAATGATAAATACAATTATAAATTTAACCTATTTAACACGTCTACAAACATGATATAGTTAATAAAAAATAAATCAACCTCTACGGTGCCATCTAATAAGTTAATCGCAGGATACACAGCATTATGAAACATCACATCCGTCCTGCGACGAGATATCATGAAGACGGTAGATTTACGAGTGATATTGGTGGGAACATGAAAACTAATATTTGCCAGTATACCTATGCGGATTGTAAATGAACCCACAAATAAGTAAAAAGAAATGTTTTAAAAGAGTAATGATTCTTCGGGTGGACAAGGATTAAGGACAAGGATACCCAGAAGCAAACTAGTCGTAAAATTCATTTTATTATAATTATGTTATAAATACGATACAATTATCAGCAAGAACAGTCTTTTGAAGATTGACGCAATTGCATCTTAGTTGGAGACGGAATTAGCCAATGATATGAAAAAATGTATTTAGTTTTACCTACAACTAGATGAATCAACAGACGGGTTTCTTACATATATAATGGGCAAGTTCAATGATTTAAAATCTAAGCATACAAAGATCACATTACTGACATGATCAGTGCAGTAAATGCATTTAAATGTATTGGTGCAAAATGCTATACAGCTCGCGATACAATCAATTTATTGAGAGAAAGTTCAATGACTGTCTAATCTTAAGAAATGCCGATATGAACTGGCTCCCAAGATCATTCGATATAACTCCATTGGACTTTTTTCTCTGGGGTTATATTAAAGCATGGGTTTACTCCAATAAATCACAAACACTCAATGATTTTAAAACCAATAATATGTGTGTTATTGGTGATGATTTATGTGGGAAAGTGACTAAAAATTGGTGTTCCAGAATTAACTTTTTAAAAAGATTTAGGGGCGGTCATTCATATTATGAAATCATTTTGAAATTTTAATGCCATGAATAAATTTTCTAAATAAAAAAAATATTACATTGATATCTTATACCGTTTTGTTTTTATTTCAAATTAAATATATATATATCTCTTATTTGATAACCCTTTAGTAGAAAATAATGGCGAAAAACAAAGATTTTGTAAAAAAAAATATATATATTTATTATTATTTTCATGGAAATATGTTCAGTCGTTTATTACTGAAAGTAACTAAATGTAAGTTGGCCTGTTGCGACTTCATAACTTTATATGAAACGTTTTAGCAATCTATCTCGGCAAATATAGATTTAGCGTGGTCTTAATTTATTTTTTCCTCGGTATATTGCTTAGTAGGGCGGAGTCCAATGCAAACGAAGCATTATAAAAATACCCAAAATGGACATGGAAGTTTACTAAAACCTTTCATTATATCACGAACATAAAACCTCATGTAGAAAAGTGAATTTGTTTTTTTTTTTATAGTATAAGAGGACAAAGGTACAATATTCTTTTAATCATTAATCAAGGAAATCATCAGTGTACATGGCAAAGGTAGGCACCGCAGAGCCTTCGTGATTAGTACACGTCCAGCTGCATTGAAGATCACTCTGACGATGGCTGATCTCCGACAAAATGATATATTATAAGGGATGGCATAATAAGAAAACTAAAAAAAATGTGTTTATTATTATTACTATAAAATTCTGTTTAGTAAAATTATAAGGTTTTAAATGCCTCTTCGAGGTCGGTAAAATAAATCAGCCAATGGTGATATTTTATATTACTAATATGCATTTAAGGTTTAAGGCGATCTCTATACCTAACAAAGGCACCTAGTGGAAAAATACGAAGCTTGCAATTTGAGACATTTTTTTGATAATTTACAACTTAGGTACTTAGGTAATAAAAAATGAGCTTTTGGGGCAGTTTTCACTCTTCCCTGAGAGATTTATTGTTATTCTATTTAAAATCGTAAAACTATTACATACCTATTTAGGAAAACATAAAACTTTGCAAATAATATTATTTCAGTTTCTTAAAATGTCATTTATTTATTATGAATCTATAATGCAGTGCAACATATTTGGACATTTTTTTTTTATTTGAATACAACAATAAATAATAATTACTTTTTCTATTCTAAAATACACCCTATTGACTACGTCACCAGTTCTATCCCTTCATTGTTTTTTCATCGGGCAAACGTATAAGCCGGTAGTCCTCGACAAATATTTGTCTACCTGTCCAAAAGAGATATCTAGTCCATTTTTCACCCAATTGTTCTATCGCAGCTAAAAGCGATTCAGTTTTTTTTCTCTCTATCCAGGGAAATCCTTCTCATACTACAATATCCGGAAAATGCTTAGCTCGGGTTGGAATTCTACATTGTTATATTATACCCATCTAAGTAAATATAATATATATTGATATATTCCGTAAAATATATAATTATTGAAAATGTTTGTCAAGTTTTTTAATGAAATAAAAAATATTTGTCGCGTTTATCGGACTACATGTTATTAAAATATGCGTATATTAAACTAAAAAACAATTATCCTTACGCTGCCAAAATTGTTGACTTAGTGGCAGTGAGAAAAATAAGCGTAATGATTATAATAACAACGTCTTAGTTACTTAAGCCTAATGGTGATAACTGGAATTTGATAATTGGATATTTGGAATTTGTATATAAGATAAATAATGGGGTTTGGGTCGAAATCCCGAAGGTCGGAATCCCGAAGGCCGAAATCCCGAATGCTGAAATCCCGAATGGCCGAAATCCCGAAAGCCTTAATCCCGAAAGCCTAAATCCCGAAGGCTGAAATCCCGAATACCGAAATCCCGAACGCTGAAATCCCGAATGGCCGAAATCCCGAAAAATAAAAAAAATACAAACAGTAATAATTGCGCAATTTTAAAACTTATCGTGAATTGCGCAAATTTTACAAGAGAGACGAAACACCATTTTTTGTAGAACAAATGGGTTTTTGTCTCTCCTGTAAAATTTTTATATAACCACTTTATATAACCTGATAAATTATATTTCTTATGTACCTACTCACCAAACTAACCGGTTGTTTTACTTACTTCATGGATGATGGAGTATGCGACGTCTTGATTCCAACATGGCCATTCAATTTCTTTATTAGAAATCTGCAATATTATGTAATTGATTATGTGTATTTTTTGTATAAAATATACAGTTTCACATTTAGCAATGGTGATGTAAATCAATTAAAACACAATTTATTATAAAATTACAACATAGAAAATATTACATTATAGTGATTGGTCAATTCGTCGAAAGCTATTTTAGTTGGTACATCGACATGCAGATCAAAGTTATTTATATAAACTGGAATTGAGGAAAAAAATAAAACAAATCGACTAATAAACCAATATGTAGAATTTAATGTGCCCGCGACGAATATTGCGAAGTGTATATTTATGAAGTCATTCGTCTCGGATTCGAATCAAGGGCCCGACGCATTCATGTTATTTTTCATTATGCAGCCAATACATGAACCTAAAGTTTGAGTAAAGTGACAAACGTTCACTTAAAGAGCTGTTGAAAAACCTTTGCGATAGGTGACTAAGGTCCATATTGAATTGAAAAATCTTAATGCTAACTCAAATTATACAATGAATCACATAGAACTACACAAATTATATATATATATACATACATAATATTCAATTTTTTCAGACAGGCATATACATAGTTAAATAAAAACGGCATGATTTCCCTGGGAGCAGGATGCAACTGGCAGAAAAATAATTGCATAAAAGAAAACAAGTATTTTAAAAAAAATAAAAACATTGTTTTTGTGTCCGAGTATTTGAAGAGATTTGTTTTTACCTGAGTATGAGTTTTACATGAGTATCATGCACATCATACCATATATTTTAAGAATATAAGTTCATTAGAAAGTATGACAATATACTTTTATATAATTTAGATTTAGGAAGCTAGTGCTTATTACGAGACGGCTGGATTAGGAGAATACGGTATATATATTTTTTTCTTGGTATTATTTTCCAACTTAGGTTGGCCGTCAAATTATAATATATTTAATTATCCTGGGAAAGTCGTGTCAAATCATCAAAGCCTTGAATATTGATGCACTTACAGAGCTGCTATAGTCAAGAGAATTTCTTTCGGCCTACTCATCAGCTGTTTACATATACCGAAAGTTCGAATAGATACTATTTGTTGTTGTAGAAAATATTACCAAAATATTTATTTTTTCTGTGTTTGATGGTAGCTTTTGATTATTTTGGTTTACTTCTCTTAAAACCAAAGAACTTGTCGCGATAGACTCATGGGTAAAAACTCACACGACAGGTACACGTAACTCATTGAGCCGTCCACATATAATCGCCGTATGTATCGAGTAAGATAAAATAAAATAAGATTTAAAAACTATAATTTATTTGTCATTGGTATCATGGGAGTGAGTGTAAAATGTATGTAAAACGCTGATCAAACGCATATATATCACAGACAGTCAGTTAGTTACTTAAATTTTATTTATAAGTATAAATATAAGTGTAGCAAAAGCACATAAAACATTTTGTCTTAAATAAACTAACATACTTACTTGTGAATATAAAAAGAATATACTGTTATGGTACAGAACGTATTGAAAGCATTAATCTCAGACTGTCTGTTGTTGCTACTAGAATGGTACTCTTAAACTATCTCTCCTCCATTGGGCATCGCCGTTGGTCCTTGAACATCTCTTATTCCGCTTGGCCAAATGATGTCTTTCGAGATGCCTTCTGCTCTTTCTCTATATAAGGGATGGTCTATTACTAGTGGTGCGCTGAAACAATAAAAGCACCGATATAATATGAGTATCGATATACGTTCGGTTATAAATTCTGTTAAAAGCTATTGGAAGAATTCTTACTTCTAGCACTAGCGCTTAGAATCTCAACTATAGACTATTGTGTTAGTACCTAAAGAGGACAAAATTTATTTAAACTGTCCATACAGCATTCAAATTTCAGATTCAAAATATTATTTATTTTATTAGTTTTGGCAAATTATCAATTCAAAGCATTCATAATATTACAAAAACACAAAGAAAAAAGTCTTAATAATATTTAAATAAAAGACAGGGTATTAAAAATACATGAAATTACATTGAGTGAACTGAGACGATCCTTGTTTGTTTTCTGAGATATTTAAAAATGATGTACTTTTAATAAGTAGGTATCATATTTAAAATATATTATGTAAAACAGCGTTAAGCTTAACTCATTCTCACGCAAGTGGAATAATATGTCTATATCCGAAGCGGTTTGATTAAACATAGTTATTGCCCTCCAAATGGGAGGTTAGTTCTGCACTTCGAAAGATTGAATAACAGATATTCTTGACCTGTGTTAATGGCAGAGGTTAAATTTAAATCGAAAACAGTTATCAATACTAGAGCCCGATAAGTTTGCCAACGCGGCAGCTATGGCGTGGAACCTCACGCTAAATTTGTCGGTCTCTACCATTAATTTGAAAACATGTCTACATACTATAAATGTTTTTTTCGATTGCGCATGAAGATCCAGGGTGATTTGAGACCGTTAATTATCTTAGTTCTTACCCGACCACAATGGTTTCATCGACAATCTATATTATCAACTTTTCTTTCGTTTATGGAATCCCACACATACTTGCGTGGGATTTTGTATGATGTCACTTGTATGTAAGGGTATAGTTGGACTGATCGGCTATTGCAGTCTGGTTTTCATGACGGATAATTATTTAGCTTTTAGTAAATTTGAGATATAATACGGCAGAAGACTTCGTCTTAGCTAGGCTTAACTGAACCAATATTATTTGAAATCAAAGGCTTCTCATAAAGTAACTTTAAACAGCACTTATATTTTGATGTGTAATGCTATATGACATGGTATGGAGACTTTGTGAATAGTAAAGAGAAAGCATGTGGGTGTATCGCCTTGTTAAACAGAGACTTAGTCAGCTGCAATCCTGATATGTGCATTATGTTGAGTCCATCGAAGTTAATGACTGAGTCAGTAAAATTTACATACAATTTAAGATTCTCAACCAAGATCAGTATATATCTAGGGCATTGATTTGGTGGGTTAAGTGGACGATTTAAATATAAACAAAATATGTTCAACTGTTTTTGTACTGCCGATGTCTAATTGTATACTCTGTGTGGCAGCGAAAATGGTATTTATATCTTTATATATCGTTGTGAGAAAACAACAAAGCATACTCAATTATTTAATGGCAGTCTCTGTTTTAGGTGACAATTTAACTAACTGTTTTATCATGACTTTGATTATGCACGATGTCTATCTATTTTATGACATTTCGATATGCATGATAGAATAAATAATGATGCCATTAAGTATCGAAGTATTCACAACTTTTGTGTCGATAGTTAAGTGACACCCGTAAATGTTGCGAAACAATAGTGAGTACCCGTAGCTCTATTCTGCAGTTCGATAAATTTTATGATCTTGCATCCATTCGTTGAAAGACGGTTTTAAAGTTTTAACATCCGTTCTCGCAATCGAAATGTTAACGCGTTGATTTTATTGATTTCGAAATGAGGTTTCAATAAGTCCAACGATTATATATTGGTTAGAAATTTATTACTATATAACACAGATGCTTCAAACAGATCATACTATTATGTAATAATTGTGAAAATAAACGTTAACCGTGCAGAACTGACAGATGTATGTCTTTATATTTTAATATTATGTATCTTTAGTTTTGTGGTTGAAATTAGTGGAAAATAAATGATAATTGGCTGCGCTTTTTAGTGAGTTATAACAGAACGGGATGATTTAGATGCGGAAGGGGGGTTATACCAAGGATTCTAGGCACTGATCTTTAAAGACGATGAAGCTGGCTCCGTCGTCTGGTTCTCACTCACTAGCACTACCACTCTCCCGGTTACACTTGAGTCACTCTGTAGTTTGTTGAACCGATGGTTGAGTAATGAGTTTGATTGTTTATGAACTGATAATTGGTAATTAAATTATTTCTGTGATGACGCTAGCGTCAAACGAGTGCACGTCTTGATGTGTCTATGGTCTGGAGGTAACTGCTTGTCATTTATTTGAAGGGAAGACGAAAGAAAGATCATTGTCACATTAATTCAGTTTTGAGATAAACTAAAAAAAACTTAATTATTTCCTTGTTATATTATTTATTAAACTCAACACGGAAAATTTTTACATGTCAGTTCAATATTTATTACAACCACAATTTAGTCTAGTTAAATAATTATATACTTTTAGAAAGAAAGATAAAAAAATATAAATATTCTTTGTCAAATAATGTTTGTGATAATGATCGTTCTTTTGAATTCGATGGTTTTTTTCTGAGACCAGTGTTTGAACAATGATTTGTATTATTTTTTTCTAATTATATCATATAATAGCTTACAAAATTTTCCACAAGATAGCATCGTTAACTCAATTTGCCATTTTTGTAGACAATGATTAATTTTTCTTTCCGCCTGCCCTTCAATTTTATTAATGTGTCTGGTAGGTACTGCAGTGCCTGGATGGTGGCAATACTCATGGACATGGGTAGGAAATTTATAAGGAATTCGCGCAACCGTAATTGGTCCAAGCAATAATAATGTTAAAGTATTAAATAAAAAGATGACGAATATATATTATGAAAAACCTTTCTATATAATATAGAGCTGCAAATATTGATAATTTAAGCTTGAAACGTGAGTAACAATTAAACGTACTGCTTGATTAATTTCTGCACATATTGGCCATTGATTGCCTTCACGAAACATGGTCAGCTCGTACCAAACACAAATCATTCGTATACTTAATGTAAATTAGTCCCTGTAAATGTACAGACTTGTGTCAGTTATTGTAAAAACGTAACATGGTAGCCACATGTATTAAACCACCATTATTTAGAATATTTATATAATTAGACATAAAAATGAATGGCGTATGCTATCTGTAAATAATGCTAAATATGGTAGCTATAAATAAAAAATATGGTCTAGTTTAAAATGTTTAAATTCATGACGTACAAAATATTACTTTTCTATGGCAACATTAAGTTCGCCTAATTATCTAAGATAATATAAAACATATTGACAAAAAATGAAAACAACAATAAAGTCATCCAACCACAGAACAGATAATAAATAGAATACCGATAGGCTATATTCAATACGCCGCATGTTGATGCCAGGTTTTGAATGTGTGTCCTACGAAAATGAAGCACGCAGTATGCACGTGCAATAGTGTGTGTAATACACCAACATTAAATGAGCGTTAATGCATAAGCCGAGAGCAGTTTTCAGTATTCGACATAAAATGTATTCTTGACACGTGTGTAAGTTTAACCCGGATTCTTCCTTACTCGAGTCGGTTACCTGCTATCGCCTTACCCGTTATGTATTTCAGTTCCCTGTATCCAACTCTTGTAACGTATTGATTGCATTGTATTTTATATATACATATTATATAATAAATATATATTTTATATGGCTACCAATTTAACAATACAAAAAACGTTGCTAAATCGCCATCTAGTGATGTAGTTTTGAAAACATTCCTCTACTCATTAGCAAAGGGAATATCAACAATAAATTTATTAAGCGATGATTCCGCATTTCGTGAGAAGATCCTCCGCAATTAGTACGAATGCAGTTTAGCTAAACTGTTCCAACTATCAAATGATAAAGCAAAGATTGCCCTGTTGGCATCTTACCAATAGCACTAGAAGAATAAGTTGCAGGTTGCACAAACCGTTGATAAGATCCAAATTAATTTACAGAAATTTTGCTTCAATAACTGTAACCCATCTTAAGATAATAAATATTCTTTACGACTTCCACTTTTCTTTTTATCTCTACTGAATACAGCTATCAAAAATAATATTAAATATTAATATTCTTCATCTCCCAAGTGTTTGGAAAATCTCTGTAAATACACCTGTTTAGAGTATTCAGTTGTTTTTCCAATTGGCAGGTTGGGTTTGGGAAATGGATCCAGCTTTGCATTCATTCTATTGGCTTGCATAATTTATTCTGTCTGTCGCTGTTATATTGAATCTGGTAACACAACCGAAAGCGGCGGTTGGCTGAAAACAAACGGTCAGAGGTCACGTTTCGGAAATTCTGTTTGCATAACGTTTGTAATTTTGAGAGATATACTTATAGATCAATTTATATTAATGAATTTAGTATTTATATTGTAAGTAGGCACGTCATAACATTATGATTATATTTAATTAACGTAGAAGACGTAAATTAAAAGAATGTCATTCAGTTTTATGTTGCTTTGACACAAAGTGCAGGTAGAATGGAACTAATAATGAACCTGCATACAATGCAAAAAATATATATGACATCACCAAATTTAATCAACGCCAATACAGGATCACCTAATACTGAACAATGTATATGTCAAATCTGTTGATGAGTTTATCTACTTCGGATCACAGGGCAATGTTAATAATTCTAATAATATTATTATAACATAAGAAATAAATAGGAGCAATAGCAGGTTCTGCAACGGCCTTTATAGTTACATTAAATCATTCATATTATCAAAACATACGAAATCTTACCTAAGTATATAGAACATTCTTGAATCCAATAGTAAGTTAGGCCCGTTTCAGACGGGACACCGGTGTTGCGCTCGATATAATACAGAAGGCCTTTGTATTCGAATATAGGGACCTTTGTATTATGTTTATGAACGCCCCAGAGCTAATGAGTCAACGCGTGCCCGGTACACTTTTCCGTCGGCCGCTACATTCTCAAGCCGTCGATACACTTGTTTTTAGTACCGCAGCCAGTTTTATGTTCTAATTTATAACGCGAATTTATGCGTTGACTCATAAGCTCTTCGAGCGCGACACCGGTGTCTCACCTGAAACGGGCTTTACGTTTTAGCGACTGCTAGTGATTCACAGAAGCCACAAGTGTTTCAGTGAATCTTTTGTAAGGTTTTGGTCCCATCTAGTACCTATCTGGCAATGTCGCTACGATGAAAAGCTATATATATATATATAATGATAACCTCGCTCCCTCTCTCTTTATACCCAAACAGTACATAATTTAGACTGACTGCATATGGTTGAATTGCTTTGGGTGTAATAGGCGTGTAGGTTAGCAACGTACACCCGCTACAATGTCAGGCCGATGCATCGAGACCTCGCTATACCTTGTACCGCTAAACCTCTCACCTGCCAACTGTCTCAAGCAAATTCCTGAGGTGAGGTCTGTACAAAGATTGTAGCACAACTTAATCAATTAATATTGAGAGGCTATGCTGGGTAGCTCACATATGGACTACAATTATGTACAACAATGAAAATTTACTTAAAAAATGTTGATAAAATCAATAGAGTATATTATAGGATATGCAAATTTAAAAAAAAATCTGGCTATTTAGATGGAGCCATCAATGGCTGTCATATTATTTGTAGTCGAAAGGCTTTGGGAACTAATTTGAAAAGTGACTACTGTGTATTTATCTATTTTAGGTATTTATTTGGAAAATATAATAATCAATACGAATTTAACTGCATGGTATAAAATATGAATATACATTTTTGAAAGTTTTAGTTAAGAAACACAAAGTTTTTCATTATTTTTTCTACTTTATTTTTGCTATATTATTTATAATCATCACCCCCAATTATTGATTACTAGGGTACTCCCACCCTCCGCGGCGTCACTTGATAGCGCTCACTTTGGGAAACACTAATATAGAAGGTAAAACTATCTTCTCTAATGATTTTTCAACGTAAAGCAGGGTAGGTTCATAAAATCGCCATAAATAAACTATGTATACATTATTAAAATGAGTTATAAGTTTACTTTGTGTTACGTGCTTAGAATATCATACAGGTGATTATTTTTTTGCAAAGAGTATATTCATTTATTTTAAATTAATAAAGTATGGAAGATGTTATGTCTATGTTAAAAAAACCTACACTTTAACTCTAGAGGTAAAGTGTACTTTTTGTTTGTAAAATGTGTTGGTATTGACTATAATATAAAAATACTTTTATGACACGTGTTTCATTTTTTTTTCTTTTATTTTGTTAACTGTCAATTCATGGTGGAACTGCATTGTATTGTTGTTTTAATTTAATAAAACTCAATTTTTTTGTAGTACTTAATCCACTTTTAATCAATAGATTAGGACCGGTTTCGTCCGCCACAGAGGGACATTTTCAACTGAATACATTTTTTTAAAACAATATTTATCAAACAAAATCCAAAGCGACAGAAAGAATATAACAATATTATTTACCTAGTGTTGTATTATTTCTGTCGCTTTGGATTTTGATTGATAAATATTGTTTCAAAAAAAATGTATTCAGTTGAAAATGTCCCTCTGTGGCGGACAAAACCGGTCCTAATCTATTGCTTAAAAGTGGAATAAGTACTACAAAAAAAAAATTGCGTTTTATTAAATTAAAACAACCAAACACGTGTTTCATTTATATTATGTTGACATTTATCAAGTACGATTACATTAATTGAAATTATGGGATGTTATAATATCGTGGGCAAACAGGCAGAAGTCACTAACTCCAAATACACAGTTCTGAGATAATCAATGTTTTGTGTTTTTGGTATACTTAAAATGGTTGTAAAATCTTTATTTTTTGAATTATTCATTACTTTTATTTTTTATATGTTCAATAATCTTAAATCATGACTTCTGCCAGTCAAGCAGCATTACGTTTTCTATATAATGACATTAACATCTCAATTCCGTCAACACTGGAGTTAGTTACTTCTGCCTGTAACGCCCACGATATTATTCCTAGCGTCTGCGATGGTCGAGCAGTAACGTACCTGATTATGAAAGTTGCGGGTCTCGGAATGTCACTCAATGTGTGTGTTGAATCCAGAACATGAATACCAATATATTGGGTAAATGGATAACATCCATTTCTCGTAGTAATGAAATGATTTTTTTTTATTCTTGATTTTTCGTACAAGGTGGTTGATAGTAATTTTGAACAATCACAAACACCCAGTCTTTGAGAAAATCACATAAATATTGTGCCCTCATCGGAAAAAAAACCCAGAACTCTCGGGTGGAAGGCCAGCGTCTTCGCACTGCACCAAGAGAGCCGCCCGTAATAAAATGTTATGTAACCTCTTCTTTAGGCGGCCAAGATTGACATCGGATTATAAATCTGATTAACAAAAGATGGGGTGAAAATGTTAAATAATAAGAACATCACCAAGTCAATGAAAGAATTATAATACAGCGAATAGGTACCGTGTAATAAACACCTTTTATAAATTATCAGGAAATACCGCTAAGTGAACGCTAAATTTCCTGAAAATATGTATTGTTTTCAGTATTGTAAATTATTGACAAAAATAATTTATTTATTACCGCGACTGAAAAATTGATTTTTCATTTACGTCACATTACCACTCGGGTATTTTTCCAAAACACTAAAAGCAATCAATCGATCTGTGCCATTCTCATTGTCTATGGACAGAATAGCCGACGTGGTTTAATCTCAACGCTGATGAATTGTTTACAGATTTCGCTAGGGATTTCTGTTTACCTTCGAGATTACTTGTATGAGAGTTGCTCAATGCTCGCGAGATTTGATCAATTGATTGGAAATGTAGCGCGCATTCAGTCCACGGGAGCGAAAACAATATTCAAAGGTATTTGTTCGAAAACCCTGTGTACTATTATTTTGATAGAAAATTATTACATTATCTACCTGAAATTATTGTTTCGGGTTCGCTTTGTAATGCAATTATGATCGAATATGATAATGCAGTACCAACGTTCAGAAATACACATGGGAACATAATGCAGTGTATTTTATGGAATTGAATGTTCATTTGTGAAATTAATTTATTCGCAGCGCAGAAACGTCAGCGATTTATTCGATTATACTTCACATTATTATTATTTATTATAAAAATGTCATAATTATTATTTGTTGCCATTTCATACATAATTAGTAAATGGGAATGCAATATAAACACATCTCGTACTCTCACAAAGCACAAAATAAACTAATACATTATCTATGTTTCATGAATTATGGAAGCTTTACGATTTTCATGATGTGGTTCAAACGCTTGTATTAGTTCAAGGTTATGTTATTGTTACATACTGCATACGATTTCTTTTTTCACAACAAAATTGGGTTAAAACATAATGTCACCTTACTATTAAGACCTCGTAAGTCCGATATTATGGAAAAATGAAGTTTGTTCGATAAAATTTAAACAAAAAAAACATTTTAAATCATATCAAATACTCGGTTCTCTACAATAGAAAAACTCGTAGGTCTCGTAGTTTCACACATGGAAATAAAACCTTGTATTTCACAACCAGTGTTAGCAGATTCATCGATTAGAGCGGTGTTTAAATATTGTTTTTAATACGTTTTTCTTTCCCCTCAACATTCTTCTGAAATAGACTTATGAGGTTTTAACTCGTAGTAAGTTGACGATGATAGAAAACATCGATAATCCCCTTAATATATATTGAATATTAAAAAAACATAATATGAGCATATTTATCTACCTATCTGTTTGACCATTTCTTGCAGTTTCATTTCATGTAGTATACAGGTAGGTATATAGGTTTTTATATATTTTATTTACAGCAAGCAATATTATACCCATTAGTAATTTTAATATTACTTATTACATTATCACGTTCTAGCCAGAGAGGATATACCGGATAATTTAGATGCGTTTGTATCTCAGTTTAGTGTCATATATCATGTGCCTTTAGACTTAGTAACCTACGGCACGTAGATCGTTCTTATAATATCACTACGGGGTAAGAGATGGTTTGCCACGACATTGGAATCTGGATGGGGTTACTTAATAAGAGCACTGAATGTTTTAGTATTCGAAAAATATACCTAGCTATAAACTATTTTTTTATGTTCAACAAATTATTGAGAAGATATTAGAATGTAACATTATTTATATATATTGATGCATTCTGATACCATAACAATATCGACGGTATAGCCACCAATTATGAATGAATGAATTATAACATTATTAGATTTGGTAGATTATGTAGCTAGGTAGATATTACTCATAGATATTAGAGGGGATAATATTTGCAAGTATCGATAAATAGTCATTAAAACGATACCGGAATCTTTCTTTTGATAACAAACTATTGATTTTTTTTTCGAAATTACATTCCCACAGAATATGTGTCAGATAAGTTACAAAGCACTCGTTGTGGGCTGCACTTCAATAACATTATTATAAGACATAGGCATTTGCTACATAAGAATGAGCGTCACACAATGAGGTTTGATTTTTTCGCAACGCTCATGGAGACGTTCTTACAAACAAAAATTGCACATTGCCCACATTCTGTTAGGGCAAATCCGATATAAAATTTCATTGGTTGAAAACCACTTCATACTAATCAGGCGATACCTCGTTGGCTATTAAGGCTTTATGAACTATCAGAAATGCTATTAATCAAGTGTATGTATATGTGAATTTAGCTAAATGACTATCTTATATTTATAGTAAATCGATGGCATCGCCCATACGATGCCTTACCGTGCCTACTTACTACCGCTGACCCCGGAATAGGTATATTGTTTAATTGTTTGTCGCACAGATATAAGTCAAGCTGTATACAATACCATGGGCACAGTGAAAGCTTCTTGACGATGTAATGGTATTATTTGCTAGCATTGAAATAGACATTGTAGCAAATAATTCCAATACTTTACCACTATAAATTAATTATGTCGTCTTGATGTAAATTCTAAAATACTACATATTTTTTATGTCTTGGCGTGTTTTGATTATAGTGATTACCATCTAGCTAGATTATAGCTATAATTATGCTATATCCGTTGGAGGGTGCTCGCCTTCGAGTAATATTGCAACCAGTCGCACCCACGATTATCATAATATATGCGTGATCTAAAGTGGTGCATGATAGGCGATTGTATATTTTTATTTGAAGTAAAAAATTAAATAAATCATCCCTCAACTATAAGTAGTTAGATTTTTTACGCACACCATAGGAAAGGTTAAAACACTGCTTCTTATTTATTAATATATTTTTCAACTTTGATCGGAGGAGGTGATACATGGGACGGGGTTTATCTTGCGTGCGGACTTCGAAGAATATTAAACTTTGTCTCGCAAATAAAAAAGTCTCTGAAAGAATAATTTAACATAAATATAAACTTTATAATACATTTATCATTTAGGCGTTAGTATATGTTACTAACGGTATTTTACGTCAGAATACAACACATGACTATAACAAAATTACTGAAAGTAGTATTAGGTATATTTAATTAATGTATACATATTATCGACAAACATTAAAAAGATTTAGTTTCAATTTCAATTGTTTTTGTTGTGCTGTTGTGCTAAATCTAAACTAATTCTCAGATTTTATCATCACAACTATTGATTATAATGATCTATATTTTAAATTCAAATATATTGTATAGTTTTTGGGCCAATTATGGCAGTCCTAATTCAATAAACATTTTCATACCTACCTCCCACTATTATCCTTTGTGCGTCAGGGACACTATTAATAATTGAGTCTTTGTTCAACATTAGTGGCATAGACACCTGTTTACTTGTTACCCGTCGAGTATACTCGGTATGCAAGTCAAACGTGTTTCAAGGCATGATCTATTGAAAGTGCCCATAATGCATTTTAAAATGAGTAAAACCTAATAATATACTCATATTATTATATTATAATATCCTTGGATTTACCAGATTTATTTTGTACTAAATACTTGTTTATTCTGTCATACCTAAATTAACATGATCATCGGCACAACAGTGGTTACTGGCTGCCTCTAAGAAACGTATCTTACTCTCCACTAACCTCCGTCTCAGCGATATACTCGTATTGTAAAGAGTCCTACCACTTTACTGTAGGTCAGTAATGTCCAATGCGTTGATCGTTGGATGGGTTTTGGTCGATCGCAACATGATAGGAATTGGATCTTGAAAATGAAGAAGTTAGTGATAAAGAGATTTCATGACGGTGTTGAAGGTGGAGTATCAGCCTTCCTATTTATATTTCCTTAACTTATTAATGTAGTTTTTCAAAAAAACACTACCTTATTCTTAGGTCAATAATTATTATAAAGCAATCAATATTCGTAGAATGTTTATCACACTTGAATGGTCAAAAACATAGCTTATAATTAATATCTTTAGAATTATCTTCAAATGTGTTAATCTTTCCCATTTTTTGAATAATAAAATGCCTAATTCTTGTCAAATTTGGGATCAGAGAGAGTATCAATATATTTTTTTATCGTAAATATTTTACTATAATAATGTCGACATAAATTAATATACTGATGGTTTTATAAATGCGTTAAAAAATTAATAAATGTAAACAATCTTAACACCATTGCACATGTATGTACTGAAATATGACTATATTCTAAAACATTAGGGCGAGAGGTTTAAAAGAATACTATTTTATGTAATAAAAATACTTTATGCAGTCATCAAATGTTTAAAATAAATATTAAAGACAATAAGGCTTTAAAATTATATAAATAGATTATCTACAACGTTTAAGGAATGTCCAGGATCATGCTTTGAATATAGAATAAAAGCTCCATTTTGACCTACGCTGAGCATGTCCCCCCTTAAGGGACTTATTATATTAAACTAATAATAATATAATAATAAAATAATGAAGGATCACCATCATAAACTGGCGTCAATTCACTTCTGGATGATAACCTCTCCATGATAATTTAGTTCCGAATTCTTTACTGTCGTGTACATACACTGCACTTTATGAGTTTAGTCGATCCAGATGGTTTTAGGTTGGTTACGTGGCTATTATACTACACATTGAAGAATATAAACGTTATATTTTACAAAATCGACCTAATAATAAAAGCCCCTAATACATATAGTAGTAATTGACGTCTTCAATAGTAATTGAAGAAGCTTCGTAAAATAAAGAGGGTAGAATATCCACCCCTAATATATTATGCAGGTCCATCAACATCCATTAATCATACAGCCTGTGCTCGCAAGCCTTTGAAATTGCCAACTAGCCGATAAGGCTTGCACACACTTACTTCATAAATGCTTTAAGCCGACAAATTTGGGCTTAGATTTTTCCCATAATTTTTGTTATTGAATTTACCGGAGAAGATATACGAAAAAGGCAGAAAATCAGTTCTGGATTTAGAACAGATAATCATGATTGATATGAACATAATATTATATACTATTATTTTACGAAATCATTACTGAATGTTGTAATATCATGTCAAATAATATTTCACTTGCTGTGCAGTTAAAATTTATTCATTCGAAAATCAGTATTCTGATTCTGATGAATTCAATCGATCCGCTTTACAACGTTTTTTTATTAAAATCTGCGAGAATCGGTCTTTATAATTTTTAATATTAAAGTAATAAAATAGGTACTTAAATGTAGTTATTATATAAGTTTTATAGTTATTAAAGATTTAAATATATATTATAATACAGGAGTTGTAGATATTTTGTCATTTTTTTTTAATATTTCGTAATATATGAATATAGGCGGCTCTCGTGGTGGAGTGGGTAAGGCGCTGGCCTTCCACCCGAGAGTTCTGGGTTCGATTCCCGGTCATGACAAAAACATTTATGTGTTTTTCTCAAAGCCTGGGTGTTTGTGATTGTTTAAAAAATTACTAACAACCACCTTGTACGAAAAAGCAAGGACATGGTTATTAATAATTCTAAAAAAAAAAAATATATACGAATATATAATAAATAAAAGTCTCGTCACAATCTCAAATATATAGTTATTTTTTGCGTATGATTCTAAAATAAATTTGAGAAAAAAAGATTTAAAAATACATTTTTTTTTAAAAAAAGTTCATTTTGTGGTGATTTTTTTGGAGTAGTTATTTATGAAAAGTGGTTTTGGTGGCTTTTGTTTGAAAAATATATATTTTATAGAATCCATATTAAAATACAATATAATATAATATAAAAAAGTTTAAAGAGAATAATATAACAATGGATGTAAGTTTTGTACTATTCCATATGAGTCGTTTTTTTGCGATCCGTGTTTCACAAATGTAAAAATAGTAACACAAATACACACTTACTGACAGTGTCTTTTGATGAATGCACATAGTGCATGACCGCATTTGCGGCATGGCAGGCGAGGTGCACCGTCTCCCCGAAGGGGCGGCACACTTACCGTTTTTTTCCCAGACGTATTCTGCAGGCACCAAACTAGAAGACTCCAACCTTCGCACTGGATTAGCCAGTTTCTCACCGGCCATGGCAACTTTGCCGTCAGACTCCACGAGTTTGGTTTGATAGTAGATGGGCCGGGTTGTACCTGCGGGCATGACTGGGCGGGATTGCCCGCTTATGGAACTCGAACGAGCGGAGCTGTTTGCCAGGGTCCGTCATCACACGGGCCCAATTGGTCATGGAGATCTGGTAGCAACCGAGGCCAACTTTGCGGCATTTGAGAAATTTGCAGCATCGTATGGGGAGCGGGATAGTCCCGACTCTTCTGTAGACTCATCCATTTTAATTCGTGACACACAGTATGAGGGTACACAAAGCGCTTAACGTCAGCGGACAGCAGAGCCAGTCCAAAAAACAAACATTTTTTTCTTAACTTTCTTCTTTAAGCACTACGGTGCATAGTTGCAGCATCAGTCCCGTACGGCTCCGTCTCGGGACGAAATGAGCACTTAAAATCACTTTCCGACACGTTTAAAGCGTCATAGAAAGCGGCCGTGCATATCCATGGTTGTGAATATATGACGGGGTGGGTGAAGATGCCGAAAGGCGAAACCCGGGTCACAAAAAACGACTCAAAGGAATAATACAAAACTTAATTCCATTAGAATTTAAATTCAAATTCCAACAAGTAAACTACCCTTCACTTAACCTTGCAATTTGGAATAGATTTTTTTGAAATATTTTGAATTATTTGATGAAATCAGCCAATCAGGCGTATGAAAGTTACTAATACACTAATACGGAGTGCGTATTACACACAAATCTTGTCACTGTGTACAATTGCAAAGTTACGTGGAGGATACTATACCCTCGGTCGATAGTATTAATAGTATTAATATTAGAATAATATATATTGTCAAATTGTTATAATATAAATATTTTAGGTATATCAAAATTGCAGTAGTCTTGACTATTTTTATCGTTGGGTATTACATATAATATTATTATATACTTAGGTTATTTTGCCAAATTATTTTTTAAAAAATGCGATGAAATATAAATACAATCGTTTTCGATAACCGATAAATAAATTGCTTGTCAGAATTGCAATCAACATTCAATGGATATTACAAACCGAACATCTAATTCCTATAATAGCTGCGTGGTACCGTCGTATGTTGGCCGGGAATTTCCCGGCAATAGGACAACAATGGTTCGGGACCCCCGTCACTACCATGGATATTAAGCCATAAGAGTGTAAATTATGAGATATAAACAAAAAATATAAGTTGTGGCTGTATAAATTCAATATTACAAGAATTTTTTTTTGAAAAAAACACTGTAGGTAATAATAGCGCATATTATTATAGACGTGCATGGATTTACTGGCAGCAATAGTCCGTATTAACTATTGTGACGATTACTGTTTACACGTAAAATTCAAATTTATTTATTTTCAAAACTTATACAACAACGTCTATCTGAATTCATCTTCACGTAAGTGAAGTATATTAATATCCGAAACGATTTTATTAAACATGGTTATTGCCCTCCCAATTGGCATTACTAATGGCAGGTTAGTTCTGCACTTTGGAAGAACAAACAACGGATGCCCTCGATTCCTAAGATAATTATCAGATACACACAAGCCAACACCACTGAGAATGGCAGAGTTTCCATTTACCAAGTCGGAAAAAATATGTAGCTAAATAAAGACGCCTTCTAAATTTTAAGCTACAGTATATAAGAATACCTAAGAGAAAATCAGTCGGATAGAGCCACTGATAATTATCCATACAGCCGAAAGTCAAGGAGTCTCAAAAATTTCTTCCGGATCCTCTCCATCATAAGGCCGTACTTCAACTGATGCGGGCCCCAGGCGATATACCCACTCTTAAGTTTGCTTCTAACTAAGGAGTTTAGTATCGTAACATCCGAAAAGACCCGGGAAATACGCAAGATAAAGCCCAACATTTTTAGCGCCTTTTTACAAGATATGGTATCCATATGACCACTAAACGTCAGTTTACTGTCAAACATATTGCCAAGATCCCTTACAAATGATATTCGCGAAAGAACTTTGCCATGCATCGAATACTGGAAAAAAAATAATTGTGAGGCTTTAGTAAACGATAGAACATTGCATTTATCAATAATGAAGTCCAGTTTATTACGCCTGCCCCAATATAATACAGTATCTATCAAGTTGGAATTGACAACAACCGTCCAAGGTGATAACTTCCATGAAGAGTTTTAAGTCATCAGCAAACAACAAAAACATAGCATTTTTAATTACCAAGGGATGACTGTCTCTTCAATATTATTCTTCAAGAGTGAGCGAGACGTGATGTTGTCATTTTATGGTACTATTTGACAGGTAGTGAAAATCGGTTAACCTCAAAATGAGTATAGCTTGTTCTTTTGCCGGCAGGTTAGCCACTATCGTTCTGCTGCGCAGGCGCAAATCGAAAAAATCGCTACTGTCGCATGAAAATTCAGAAGCTTCCAAAGTTTTATTGATTCATGCGTGCAAGCTTGCAACTGCAGGATAATACGTGTTTAAGCATAAATTTTCTTGTTATGGACGTGATAATACTTACTGTCAACAGTAAATCCATGCATGTGTAAACGGGGTATAAGAATTACGTTGTGTAAAATTTAAATTGATTAATATCATACAATTTCATAAATACTTAGTATCCAGTACATATTTTTCATCTGTTATAAGAAAAAATAGTCGTAGTAAATTAACTGAAATATATTAATTCATTTGTAATCCCTTCCATCTTACTAATAATCTTAATAGCTATTCATGTTATTGCTTATTAAATGGAAGGTACTTCAAGCTTACAACGTCATTAATACCCCATTATAACCTTATTTTTTTCCTTATAAATGGTATTATATCAAATAGAAATTAAGATCTATTAGTTTATTAAGCATTAATGCAAATAAAACTAGTAAGATTTAATAAAACAAATTACGCAAAAAAATTGTTAGTTATCTAGTTGTTAGTTATATTAATCGGAATCAATTCACTAACTGGATGAAAGTCTTCCATATTAATTATTTTGACTCTTTTTGTTTCTTTTTTGCTGCCATACACTCATTCAGTACTTGCTCAAATATGAATTGCCCAGTAGCCGTTCAATGACACCCAGGAAGTACTCTATAATCATATCTGTACAGTTATTAGCCGTTTTAGTAATTATTTAGTGATCATTTTCATTTCGTCAGCTTGACAACCTCAACCACATCGCGTACTCTTGTATAATTTTCTTTTGACCATGTCGGATCCTAATAAGATCATGTGAGCCTCCACAGAGTGGAGGTTTGTATTAACAGATTTTGTTTTTACGAAAAATGAATGTCAGCCACTTGCTCAACCTATTAGGTCCATACTCTGACTCAAACACAGATTGAAAAACAATATGTGTATTATTTGTCAGACCTAGGATTCGAATCTGCAACCCATGACACTAAAGGCCGACGCTTAATCCGCGTGACCATCGTGGGTAGCTCCTCATAAATTAGTTTTTTTATGGTCTTTCCAGGTTATGCTCAACATGCAACTTTCCATGCCACATTGTGCTCTTCTTAATTAATAATATTGATCATGCACTTACGTATATTTTGAAACGAGTAATCACAGTAAACAGTATTGATAATAATTGAGTTAACAAAATTTAAATCAATTTTATTGTACTTCACTATAGCATTGTGTATAATGCAATAATAGTACTACAGAGGCTCACAAATTTAAATACTACTATGTGATATGGATAAGTATATTATTGTATAGTGTGATCAACGGGTAGTAGTCCGGATTTCAACTTTTATCGGTAGATTGTTTACAATCTGCTTGTTAACTATTTCGATGAGAACACTGGGCGAGTTTATAAGCAGATTATTAATTTGCTAGCGTGTAGCTTGTAAAGTAGCTCAATGTCATCGAGCCATAAGGAAAAAGAAACGAAATAAAGAAACGAACAAAGCTATTCTATATAATAATATGTAATATCTACAGTTTTCTTGTAATAAAGAATACACATTGCTCAAAGTCAGAAAGTCAGAAGTATATTAATGGCTCCACATAAAGATCGACGACATAATTAAAATTTTATAAAAGTACCTACGTGACACCACAATTATTTTATTCATATGATGGAGAGCTTAGAGAGGCTTTCACTCAGCATTGTACCGATCACGACTAATGATGGTGATGATGATATTACAATAGTGACTATAAATATACGACATAAACATGAAGTTCGATAGTTTTGACAGAACATAATATGACGTAGTTAGAGAAAGCAATGCGGCTTCATGTCAGAGTGTAGTGACATCAATTGGACAAAATAATAAATGAAAGCTCGAGCGATAATGCAGTTTACTGCATTATCATTTGTTTTAAAAACTAATGAGTCATGCTTTCACATTCTATTATTTTCATTTGTTTTGAAACAAATGAGTCACTTTTCACTTGTTCCTTTTTATTCCATCATTAAACATGAAAAATAGTTGTCTTATTCTACAATTTTCTGCAAAAGCAGTCGGGAATAATATCGTTTAAAAAATTAACTTCGCCCTGTGTAATTTGTGTCCAATAGAAAAAATCGCATCCGTGGAAGTTCAAGGTAAAATAATTGTTCTACTTTAAGTTTTGATGGTCACTATAATGAAAACAGTTGATTTATATTTAGTCCCTTAGCGATTTGAAACAAACGCATTTCATAGCGCAAAATTGAAGCCGGCCGGTCCAGTTTCCGACCTCAATATCGGTTAACCGACGATGCAGCAAATCGCGCTGACATTGCCTGCCCAGTGCTCGGTGCCTGGCCTCCATTGGGCACATTAGGCCACGTGATTAGAATTCAAGTGCATTAGCACCTGCGGTGGGAGCAGCTCTGGAACTCCCCTTTCCACCGTAAAGCCTGGCCTACATCCTCCAATGGCTAATCTATAGTAATGGCCTTAGCATCCGATTACGAGGCAGTCTGTTTTCAGTCAAAGACGGCGTCAGGAATTGCAAATACTATCTAACTACTAATTTTGGTGTTTTCAGTAGTTACTCCTTTGTAATTTCAGCGATTGAAAATGATCACGGTTGTAGTTGCACTGTATAAAAGAAACACACAAAGAAGATACTGAATAAAATATAAGACGGGTGGTACTTCCTCTAGTTAACGAATTCTGTATGAATTATTAGCAATTTGTTTTAATTGGTACTACAATTCGATGTTTATATTAAACGTTTCTCGAATAGGTTTTTTAGATTATTTTTGCTCGGGGTGCTGAGCGATGAGATTAAAATTACGAGTACATTTATTATAAATGCATTGAAAATATTAATAATATAGTGGACATATCCCACGTTATTATAATGAACCAATGATAATAATATATGAAAATCATCTGCTAAATTAACTTGATTGGATACAATTCATTTGAACTACGTTTAATCATAATATCCTTGTACCTATACTTCGCACCATGAGTAAGTACTTTAGTGTATTAACTCCAAAAGTATAGTTTTGAGATATCAACGTTTGAAGTTACAAATCATTTATATCTGTAATATTGGGGTAAGTTTAAGAACTTCGCATGGGCTTAATACTTTAGTACCTATATCAAATCAAAATAATACACTAATGCACCAAAATAAACATCACATTAATGCATTACCTACCATAATATCTTAATAATATAGTAAAGGAGTCAACTTCCCAAAATATTTTCAAAATACTTTGGTGAAGTAACTCAATTACGACGCATTTCACATTTTTTTGAGTTAATACGTTAAAGCAATAAATACAGCAAAAAAATCTGAATAAAACTGCATTATTAACTACAGAATGATAATTTTTGACTTAATACACTAAAATACTCATGGTGCGATTTAAGTGCGAGAAAAGTTAGCTATACAATCCAAACTTAGTAGAAAAGAACAATAATAATTATATTATTATAAACACTTGAGAGCAGATTTATAATAATATTTTTTTTGGAACGTAGGTAAAGTCGCCGCATTAATTTGTATTTATCTATAAACTTTGAATTTGTATGAGTGCGCTCTGGTAGCGCCACGATTCAACCACCTATTGGTGATCCAGAGTGTTAAAAAATCTTTGGTCATATAGCCAGAGGATGGTAATTTGAAGATTTATATTGTGAGCAAAAACATTGAGGGTCGGCGACAAGATGGTTGGTTTCTTATTCGATGGTCCATTCAATCAGTTGCCACGGTGCTGAAAATGATAATTCGGTTTTATGAAAAAAATATTTTTATTTGAATTTTCAACTGAAATGTTTTAAGACCCAAAAATCGTAACTTTATAAATTAGTAATTGGGTACTTCACAAAAAGATGAGGAACTTGTTAAAAATGTTGTTTTATTATTTATTAATAAATTTAAAATTTGTTATCACGAGCCTTGCATGACTTACACTTCACTTAAATCATCAGGTGAGTAGGAATCAATGATCGTTCGGAGAGACGTGGCACGCTGATCATGTTGTTTGCATATATTAAGAAGGTTCTAATACATGCATACGTAATTATAGGCATTGTTTCGTATCAAATTTGTGTGTTACGATTATAAATGTGCATTAGTCGTACGATACATAGGCGCACCGCACATAGTACTAATTCTAAACCAGTGTTCATTAAAGGGTGTGTAACGTAAATTTCATTGACAAATTAATGCTATTAGTGTCTCAATTAATCATTACGTGTAAATGTAAAGATTACTGGATACGGTTTGTTAAAAAAATATTATGTACAGTATAATTATTAAAATACTTGTAATATAAATTATTTGACAATACATTTTTGTATACAGGTTAGGAAATTAATTTTCTGTTCCATTTTATATTAATCAAAAAAGAAGTTTACATTTTTGCATATCTGAAAAAAGGTAATTTATCCAAACTCGTGATATTCACTTTTATGCTAGTTATTAAACTACAATCCAATATTATGAATATTTTGTTCCTTCAAAATTGAAATTATTTATTTATTGAAGAACATGATTTATATAAATAATATTTTTTGATGACAATTTTTGCCAGATGACAATGTTTATTTTTCAGAAAGTATCCAATATCAGAAACCCATCCAATAATCGACACAGTTCTCCTACATAAGTAAAACAATAATAAAACATATCAATGATGGTAAGTCTTGGTGCATGGAATGGCTCAAATTGGTGGAAATAATTATTCGTAATGGCCTGCATGAAAGTAAATAAATCGTTTTAAATTAATACGGTTTCCAAGTAAGTGTAATTATATTATTATTACTTAGACCTACATTTATAACATAATTATTTTTGTAGTCTTGATAATGGTGTTACAATCGAAATAGCTAACTATTTAAAACATCCTGTAAATTTTAATAATATTTATATTATCATTTGTAGTAGTAGTAGTTGTATAAGTAAATTCTGATTCAATTAATATACTATAATAGCATCATTATATAACTGGGATTTTCCACTCTTTTCGGTGCCTATCTCTTTATTCTTACGTTAAAATTGACCAAATTTTAAATATTAGTCGATTATGCTGGTTTTAGGGTTTGCATGTGTTCGTTAAATGGTCTTTTGATACTACCTTTTAACTGCATTTGTCGAGCAAGCTACCAGCCACCTAGTGACATATCCTAACCATTGTAATTTATTTAGCTGTCCTAACATCTGTTTAATAATCGACGATTTAATCAATTTAGGCGGATTACTATATAAAAGCAAAAATATAGAGACTGAAATGAATTAAAAGTCACTAAAATATAGTCAGCTGATAATTAAAGCATATTTGGCGTCCATTCTTGAACCCACTTTATATTAATTTCTGCATGCCACTGTTTTAATTCATTTATTTATGTATTATATTATAATATAATGTTTCATATCATTATTATAATCAATGTCTTTTGTAATTCGTAATATTTGAATTGAATTGAAATAAATTATATAAACACAGCTAGAAATCCTAACATAAATTATCATAATAGAAAAGTTAATAAACATAACTTACTAATAACCTCATTAAGTTTGGTGGCGTAATATAATAAATATTTATATTTATTCGAAATGCATTCGAGTAATAATTTAATACTATCCACGGGAGCATCTCGTCGGCTAAAATATTCTCAGTCGAATTAGAAATGCATTCCTCGGCTAGATGCAGTTGTTTGTTTGTTCGTCGAGATCAAACATTACCGAACATTCAATTAATTTTGAAAGCTTTCGTGTAACTGAATCACAAGCACAAAACATACGGGCCGAGAGCTTTTAAGAGTAAAAATGCATTACGTTTGATAACTTTTCAGAAAAATCCGAAATGGTTGAAGCTTTTATGCATACGAAAAATCATTTTGTAAAGAGCCCACTTAATTTAAATCACAGTAAGTGCATATTTAGACTATTTTCGTATATTTATTATGCATGGCAAGGTTTATGATTTGACAAACAATTTTATATAAAGAGAATTTTGAAGTATATTATGATTGATATGTTGTGTCCTTTGTAATAAACCAAGACGATAACTCAAAGCACGTTTATTTATAATAAGTAATTGAAATAACGGATTATCTTACATGGCAAACTATTTAATAATAATCTCGGTATAATTAACTAACGAATGTGTATTTAACTATTCAATGAATTTTATACACATAGCTTTTATTATTAAAAAAATGCTTTATAATTAATATTGGCACCTACTGACAAATGGTGTGTCATATTATATATTATGAATTTCGTATAAGTTTTGCAAATTAAAACTATTTAACACTTTCTGAGAAAATATATTATTACAAATAGAAAAAATCTTTTTGAAAAAAAAGCCACCCCGGCAGGGAATCGAACCCTGCATCTCCCGGGTTTACGCCCCATCCACCAAAATACCTTGATTTAGAAGAGCGCTGATGAGTGGGTATTAAAAGTAGCCAATAGTTAAAATTTGTCGCAATTAGTATGTCACTGCGTAGCATAGACGTAATGCGCGGATGGAGCGTAAATCCGGGAGATGCAGGGTTCGATTCCCTGCCGGGATGGCTTACTTTTTTGAAAAAGGTTTTTTCTATTGGTTATAATATATTTTCTCAGAAAGTGTTTTTCAAAATTATGCATGTTAAAAAAAATATATTATAAGCAAGTGGGAATACAATGATGATCCCATAAATTGTGAATGTAGTGCGGTGGAACCCGTTTAATACGCGAGAATCTGTCTGGTTCATTGATAACTATGTATTTATATATTATAGTACATTGACTGTATGATTTTCGTCTGTAAAGGTGTCACCATGAGCACAGCGAAAAAAATCAAACATCATCAGTCCGCTTGCTGTGCCCACCTACAATATTATGCAGAAAGCTAATGATGCGAAACTAGTATCTGCACATTATAATTTTATAAAATAAAACCACATAATAAAGCTGTATGTATATAAAATGATATGAAGACACCTTAAAATAGGTATCTATAATACTATAGATGCAACGCATCTTGTCAAGATTACACCGCTCCCAACGTAGAAATAGGCTATGTTCAAAAAGAATATAGGTACACTACATATTAAGTTATGTGTATTATTTATTGCATAAAACTACTAGTTAAATTAAAAATGATTAACAAGTATTACTACGTCAAAACTAAAAATTAGAAAAATCCTGACGTTCGGATGCCGTATAGGAATTACGGTAAGTACATATTGTTGATATCTTAATTTAAATTACAATAGATGGTCGCTAATATTAATGAATCTTGAGTAAACCCCTGACGCATAGTTATTAGTAAATTTCAGCATGATTAGATATGATGCAGGTGGTTTAATAAGTGAAGTACATTGTTCGGAATCTAATATATTTGTAGTATTCCAAATTATATTATGTTTATTTATTATTATGACTGTTATCATTAAAAAAGGAAAAAGGTTAAATTTCACTGAATAAACAAAAACTGCTGAGCGTGTTCACGTTTACGTCTCAACAGATGCACAGGTACGGTTTCATCTTGTATCTAGAATGCTACAATTGCAATATAGTTTAACTTTGGAACCTCTGTATAGTATTAGACAATCCACCGCTTGCAATAAGTTCACCAGGAAATTGTTAATATTACATCTAGTAGTGTTCAGGATATTGTAGTAAATGCTGTCGTGTTTATTACCAAAAATAACATTGTTTTCATTAGTTTACTACATTTTGCACGAAGGTAAATGATTCTAAACAAAAACAACAGTATGCACTTCGACAATATTTAAAGTTTTAAGTGTGTTTGTTTAATTTTACTTACAAGTAATATAGAATCTACCTAGCATACACAATGAAAAAAAAATCTTTGATGGTTAAGTTATGTGTATTTTAATAAACTGATATTCGAGAAGTTGAAAGGCAAACAAAAACTCAGTTTACCTCATAAAGAATGAAAGGAAAGTGTCGAGCTGGACATGAACACCTTGGGCATCCTGGCTGGAGAGAAATTGCTTTGGACAGACCTGGATGGGGACAGATCCTAGAGGACTTACTGCAGTGGCGAAGGGTGGAGGTAGGTTGGATCCGTCATATAGTGCTAACTAAACTTTGTCAGTCATATGTATGTGTTTTCATTAAAATAATACTACAATTTACGGATGGCGTTGGTTAGTTTTTAAAATTCAAAAAAACCCTGTGAAAACCAAGCCATAATAGATAGTAATCAAAAAATACTCGTATATATATGAAATATATAAAGTTATGCAAATAAATCATACATAACTTTGAATATTTTATAGATAGAATAATATTTTTTTTACTAGGTATAGTTTGTTTTGGGCAGGGCTTAATGATTAAAAAAATAAAGCAACAATATGTGTCATATGTATTCTTAATCTAATGAAAACAAATAAGTATGAATGAAAAAACGTGCACGATTTTGTCATATTGGCCGAAATATACCAAAATTAGGCAGGGCTTAAATGATTTTTAAAAGCTAACCATTACTATCTGTAAAGTTAAATAAAAACAAATAGGGATGACTAACAAAGTTCAATGTGTACTATTTATGGCGGATCTTCACAGCTTACCTCCACCCCTTGCTGCTGGAAGAGGCTATTATCCATATTGCATTAAAGTTCCAGGAAAAAAATAAGTAGATACATAATAATTTTATAGTATACATTACCTAGATACTTTTTTTTTTTTTTTTACGAATAAACTGTTTTTTCATGCGTGGATACATTGATTCTGAGTCAGCAGGAATGTGAAAAAATTTGTAGGGTAGCTATATCTGATTCAATTTGAAGTTGGCTTCAACTGATATAAATGTAGAAAAATGTTGCCTTTACCTACGACGTTCGAGTGCAATTTGACCCTTGGAAATTGCACAATATTCCTCAACTTGTTCGTTTTTCGTCGAGACATTTTCAAAATACGAGTCGTGCCAAAAGAAAATTCGCTCCTTGGCAAAGACCTTCTCGAATGTAATGTAAACTTTACAGTAAATTACATCACTGCGCTCAGAGCCAAAGTAAAAATTAAAGAAATAACATCGCATGTTCTCGGTAAAATATATATACCCATATTTATGTACAAAAACACATTTATAATTACATAACAGCAAAGTATATTAATAATATTTTGTATTTAGTACCATTCAACGAAGTATGAGACAAAAATAAATTATCAGGAGATACAGTTATTATTATGTCTAATAAATTAAAACTTTAAAAGTAAAAAAGACGTCAGCATAAAAATAATTACCTATTATTATATTTCAACAAAAAAAAATATAGGAAAAGTGTCAGATAAAAAAGTCACTGTCATTCTTAATTTATTATCTTATCTCCAAAATTTAGAAGTAATCACGGAACCAAGTACTGAATTTATTATTTCGAGGATATATTATACTTATTTTCTTGCTAAGATTTTGTTGATAAAAGTCAACCAAATTTTTTTGTGACCTTTTTTTTTTTTGTGACCTTGTTTGTATAATATGTGTTACTATTCCAAGTAAAAAATCATTTTATAAATGCTTAATTCACATAGTAGACTGTGCATTGTATTTTCATAATTATTTTAAAGCGTATAATTTTATATAATTACTAGTTGACCCGGCAAACGTTGTTCTGCCATATAAATTATTTCTAGTGAATATTTTGGTTGTTAAATAAAAAATAACGAATGTATCGTAAGTGTGTGGGGATGGGATCTATGACAGAAAGAGGAATAGAGCGCTGTAGACGATGACCGCTGATTAAAACAAAAAAAACATCAACCATTCATTTTCTCAATTCAAAATGAGTAATGATGTTCATAATGAATGAATTACCTGTGACAGGATCTCGTTTTTACTGTTTATGCAATATCCGTCTTGTCCCTTCCAGAAAATTAGCGGATATTGGAGAGCGTCGTATGAACGGTGTGTGTCAGCGATGAACTCCAGATTATTGTTTCTTCTTCGAATCACGATTTCTCGCGTCGATGTGCGGTCGCCAACCATGATTCCAGCAATGTCGTCAACAACAGTCGCATTGAATCGACGTACGTGCTCTCCAGCTGGTGTTTTATCAGGATTGATGACAATAGCGTACCTAATTGTCACTTTGCAATTCGTGCATGTGTGCTTTGAAGAATTTCAATAATTCATTGTGCTCATTCAACAGGGCGTCCAGTTCGCCGACGATGCGCCTGGCATTAGGCGAATTGAGGCTATTGTAGCCGCAACGTGCATCTACATGATTGATGTCCTCACCCATGAAGTAGATTTGTAAAAATGTATGTGGTTCGTTTGGCATTGGCAGCAATGAGCCTACTTTGTGGTATACTTGGCCTTTGATTTTGAACGTAGAATGGAATTGTTGACCATTTGCCGCAGTATTGTGAACTATTTCTGTTGCTCCGGACGAAGTCATTTGGAAGCATGAATTGAATGTGCGAATGGACTTCAGGAACAGGTTTGAATCTGGAACCGTGCCGATGAGCAAGCCGTTTAATGGTTCTGGTGGTATCTCAATTTCTGGTAGTTGCACTTTTCCTGATGCGCAACAAATCCCGGCTGACTCATGTTTGAATTTGAGCGCATAACAATGGGGACATTCTTTGTCCATAGCACCAATCAGCACTTTCGGATGAGCGGAATATTCAATATCTGGCTCGTACTCGAATGCAAGACGAAAGAACGAAGCGGATATAAATGTTTGATGTACTTGTTGGCGTTGTCGGTCATTTGCTCTGCGTGTGTTAACTACGAACCGACGCGCTTGGCTCCGTTCCAATTGTCGTTGTTGATTTCGTTCAGCTCGTGCCTCTTGTGATTGAGATGCACGCAATTGCGACATGCTTACACGCACGTTTTTGTTATCTTGTTGGAGTTGTTGGTCTGTTCTTTCTGCTCTACTATTTCGCATGTTTGTTGCTTTATTCGTTCGACGGCCCAAATGGCCCCCCTTGCCTCTTACTGGCATTGTGCACTGTAATACACGCACATAAAAATAGATACATTAAAAGAAATCGTACAAAATTTTGCACGCACTGCGTTGTGATATGCCGAATGAAATGTCAAAATGACGCGACGCTTTTCTTGAATACTTCTCAGACGAAGCGCCATCTGTCATTCAACAACATAAATAATTTCGTTCTGTTTGAAATACGAACGACGGTTAAATTTGTTCATACAAAAATAATAAAATCGCGATTCAAAAATGGGAGGGTGGGGGTAGGAGGGTGAAAATTTGGGTTTATAAGTATTTTTTTATGCCAAATAATAAAAAAATACAAAAAAAAAATTGTCAAAAAAATAAAAGAAAATTTTTCTGGATAGAGATATTCTAATCACCTAGCGGTATGAAATATACTTGTTGACCTATTCTCATACCTAAAAAATATACATAAAAAAATTCATAAAAATCGGTCGAGCCATTTCGGAGGAGTTCGACCACAAACATCGTGACACGAGATTTTTATATATATAGAGATTTTATTTAATGCAATATTGTGAACGTTCTAAAAAGTAAACTATGTTGAACAGAAAATGAATGGATTTTAGTAATGACGTAATATAGTTAAATAGTATCTTAAAATATTACTGGATGTCTATCGTATGGTGGTTGATAGTAACTAAGGATTCCAATCCCGGAATCCAGAGCTATTTTTGATACCTACGAATCCCGGGATTGATAAACATAATCCTAAAACTTTCGGGATTGATTTTTTTATCAATTTTTATGGAAAATAAAATAAAAACGAAAATATAACAGAAAAATACTTTCAATAATAAATAACTAGATTAGAAATAAACTGAGTAAGTTTGTGTTAAATATTGTGTAAGTTGCCGATTCATTTTATTTTTTCACATAAATTAATAAAAATGGGAAAGATTGAAAAAAAACAATGCTTCGCACTATTAACAAAGTAATTCCATCATAATCTCTTACGTTTTACGGCAGTTTATTTGGCTGACTAATTAGGTTTATGAAGCGGAAAAGCCATACGTACATCATGATTTGCTTTACTATTTTAAATCTCGCCAACCCATTCATTAAGTCTTTACTATCAGAAACAGCAATCTCATATTAAATTCTCATTATTATTTATATTACAATATTATTTACTCCATTACACTTACGTATTTCTAAGATTGAACGTATACAATATTAACAATAAATGTCTTAAATAGTGTAAATTATACTAGATTTATTTTTGACCGATTTTATCAATGTTATTTGTAAATATAAATATTTTATATTAACAGTGGAAAAAAATGCCAATTGTCAAATTGTAATTCCGAAACCTCGGAATCAGAATTTTGGCTCGGGATTGGATTCCCTAGTAGAAACGTTATAAATTATATTGACGCTTGTCATATATTTGAATACATTGCCTAATCACATCAACTATTCAGGATCAAATGGTTTTGTACTGTTTAGAGGACGATAGATGCGTTGTATCAGTGAACTCAATTAAAATACATCAATCATGGGATGGGCATGGGTGTTGTATTAAAATGATCATACTGCAGAATATACTGATAAACCATGTTTTAATCAATTATTGGTAATAATAAATAAAGCTTCAACCACTTTATCGTTATTCTAGGCAGTAGGCATTGTGATTGAAAAAATATTAATGAATTTAAATATAATCTACTATTAATTACTATAAATAATATGGATAGTAACTAAATTATTACCTACATAAATTAATAGATGGTGCTACTGTTTGTAAATTTTCATATATGATTTTTTGTTAGACACACAGTAAACATGTAACATATTATGCTACATATTATATCAGGGGGATAGTTTTACGATTTGGTAAAATCCACTTTTTATGTGAGAATATGCGATATTGTCAAACCTCTTTCCTAAATATTTTGTGTTTACTAGCAAAAAACAAATACGTCGTTTCAATAATGTAATGTAATGTATGATTAAATAGCGCCTACTCAGGGAACTCAGAAATAATGGGAACTGAAATACCTAACGGGTGTGCAGTAACAGGCAACCGATGTCGAGTGTGGAATAATATGGGATAAACTTAAGCACGTGTCAAAAATACGCTTGTCCTTCATTCTGACAACTGCTCTCAGTTTATGCACTGACGCTCATTCAATATTGGTGTATTTGAAGGTTGCAACACACACTATTGGACGTATATAACGTGTGGTTCATTTTTGTAGGACACTCACACATTCAAAACCCTGCGTCAAAATTATAGCCTATCGGAATTTCATTTATTAATTTGTTCTGTGCGTCTACCTTTGAGATAAAAATTGAAATGGATTTAACGTTGTTTGAAAATAAACTTTGATAGATTGGTCTACTATCGAAAATAAGTTCCACACCTAGTAGATTGTTAAACAATTTGATGGTAAATTTGAGATGTTATGAAGATCATAATATATAATGTCAAGTACTCGATGTATGTCAGATCAAGTGATATATTACCATTATATCATGGATGCGGACGTATTAGAGACGATCTGTGAAATGGATCTTCCCACATTGTCAGGCATATATTTACAACCACGATATTTTATACACAATACTGCTATCGGCCGTTACCGGCAGCTATCGAGGGTAGTTTTTCATATTTTACCACGTTTTTCTTAGCTCGTATTCTTGTGTGTCCGGTGGTTGTTTATCCAGTACAAATCTTGCAATCGATTTTTAACTAACTTCACGACTAGCTAGATATATACTAAAGATATTGAAACTTTGAATATATTATAACGCGATGCCAATGCATTATTTTAATACTTTTAGCCATCTTTAAGTAGAATTGAATTCATTTTCAGTTAATTCTGATTTGTATGAAAAGGTATTTCGGAAAAAATCCGTAATCCAATCCACTATTATTGGTTGCTAAAGGGGTGGTCCTAGCAAATAAATTATTAATATATACGTGCGTTACTATGGAAATCAAAATTAAATTTCAGTGTTCTATATTTGTTTGTTTGTTGCAAAATAGCAAAAAAATGATTTGTTGACAATTGCCTTATTTGTCTTTAATTACTAATAAATAGAAGTGTCAAGTTTATATGATTCAACCGAAAATTTAAAAACGTAGTATTATATAACTTTAATAGAAAAATATGATAAACTACCCTCGATAACCGCCGATAGTGACCGATAGCAGTCTTGTGTATCGAATAGACGCGCAGAAGGCCTTAACTCTACATACTGCCCCATAAAACTGAAAGAGAGCAACATATATTTACCTATATAAAATGATGGAAGGTGAGATCAAAATACTATTACAAAAATTACGTGTTTCATTTTATTTTATTGCATTTTGCTTTTTATTAAAGGGATGTTCATTCTTTTTTGAGGTGAACAGAAAAATAAAAACATCATAAATCTCGAGAAAGTTTAACGGCGGACAGTTTTAGACGGCTTACAAATCAAAGCAAAGGCTCTAATCAATAAATTACCCTGACAGTCAAATTTTTCAGGTATTTTTAATGATAAAAAAATAATATGCGGCCTCCACAATTCCAAATTGGATGAATTATTTGTCTAGACTGACTCTGTTATGTGTATGAACATTGCGTAAAAATTCTTCTGCTTTGATAACAACATTGTTTGGCATGACATGGTGCGGCGCTTCCAATATGGGAATGTAATGTTATTGAAAAAGAGATATACAAATATTTATTTTAGTGTATGTTAATTATTGAATAAACATTTTGTGAAAGAATACAGTGTAATATTATTTTGCTTTGTATTTTTAAAAAAATATGTTATTGTGTAAGTATAGGTGGATGTTTTGATTTTATATTCATATTCGTAAATATTATGAAATTTTAGCAAACAGGATCCACATACAATATAAACTAACCTATCTGAAAATGTTCTTGGAAATACAATATTTGAAATTATTACGGCTTCTTTTATGATATTAAATATAAATCTGCCATAAAGTCTAGTAGTCTAGGACAGAGTTTCCCAACTTTTTTACACCTCAGGACCGGTGAAAATAGGAGAAGTATTTTACGGACAGCTAACGCAAAATTAAAACGCTCTCTAAATAAAATGTTAATAATTGTGCGAAATCTGATACTGCATCTTTGCTAGAATATATGTTGTTTCGGAGAAACGAAACGCTGCACTGACATTCATTCAGTTTCTCTGTTTAGTTTTTATTACTGTCATGGCCAAAAGTCTTCTCACATGAACACGTAGTTGAAATTTCGAGCAATAATTTAAGTGATTTAAGTGATATCCAAAACTGAGGCAATGTTTGTATTGTATGTCTAAACACCAGAGAGCCATTAAAAATACTAATACTTATTTGTATATAATATGACAACTTGTTTGAAACTTTTGGCATAATATGCCATTTTAAAATGGGTTACTATACTATTTTGCGTCTCAGCAGAAATTTTTGGCGGACCAACGGTTGAGAAACACGGGTCTAAAAGATGTCCAGTACGTACATAGGGAAAATACACTTGCAGTCTATAGCATTTCTTTCAGACAATCACTCTTTCCAGAAATACTTTTTTACTATGGTTGTGAGATGTGGCATTTGACTGAAGCTCGAAGGTGTTGACTTTTAAATTTTGAGAGTTTATATATCCGCAGATTCCACCGGTGCAACCGCATCACAAACGAACGAGATTTTGGAGATGGATATGACCAAAAAAATGGATTTAGCGTGGCTGGGACGAAATACTCTAAACATTCCAATACTACGTAGTGGATAGACCAACTTACTTGTGAAAGATTACAACAAAAACGACATTGTAAAAATGACACACAGATGAGAAATATGGCACTGGACTGAAAGAAATGGTACCACACCATGATTCCTCAGTGGTCCGATGTTAAAGTATTTTTTCGGTTGTTTTAAAAGACATTTTCTTATTCAAAAATAAAATAAAATACCCTGTCTTTAATAAGCATTAAATAATATTATATAATTAATTATTAATTCTTACCTACGTAAACAATAAAAAATCAAAGAAAGGTAGGTACTATCTAATGAAATTTACATTAAAATGTTATGTTTTCTTTCTGCTTTCTCGCTGTTGAATAATAAAATTTATCTGCCTATTTTATTTTTTGAGATAATTTTTGGAAATGTTGTCATGTTTTTTTTCGTTTTGCCACACGCGGCTTTTATTTGTTGATGCCCGAGGCGTTTCTTAAATTTAAGCTTTGATGAAAAACTCACCCACCTTTTGTTAATTAAAATATATTTTTAAAGGAAATAGAAATGCGACCGAAGACGTTGAAATGATATAACTTTCTTAGAAACTTGAATGTTTTTGTATGTTACTTTTTATCATACTTTTTAGACTTTTTATCACTGATAAAATGTATCAGCGTATATTGTTGAGATTTTCGCGGGAATTGGTTTTTTTTTTAAATTTAGATTCCAACAGAATTTGCATTCATACATCTATTAATAGTAGTACTTTATTTTTAAGAATGGTTGTCTTTTGACGATTACAAAAAGAAGGCTTTTATGGAACGTTGAATTTGAATGGGAAAGAATAGACCTTCAAATAATAATATATTCAACTGAAATAATATATAAATATATATATATATATACATCAAGGCAAAGATAGGACGCAAAATTATTCAAAATTACGAGTCAATTTCAAATTCCATAGAATAATTAACCAGATAAGTATATTTTACTAAAATGTGTTAAATTTTATGCTAATTGATAATATAATACAAGAAATGAAAATGTTGACCATTATAATGTTTATTTCAGAAACATTTTTTTATTAAGTTTTATATATTTCTAAGGTATTCAAAATTACGTATAAACAAAATTATCATTATAATATAGAATATTGAAATATACAGTAATCAACAAATCGTTTTAGTCAGACGTATATAATGAAAAAAACAACAAAAAATAATGTCCAAGATGGTGGTAGAAATATTACATAATAATTATTTTGTTATACTCATTTAACCACTCTAAAACTAGTTTATATTACGTCTTTCTATAGTTATATTAATACTATGCATATTATGAAACATACTCATAAAAAATCACCGTAGAATTCAGTGACCGTTGTGCTCTAGCTCTCAAAGAAATGAAAATGATAATATTAATGGAATTGACTTTTCCTATGTTTTTTTTTTCAGTTGTATTGAAAATGCCCGATTGCACTATGATCTAATTCCCCAATGTCTTAGGCATAAAATTTTTTACGAAACCAGGTCAAAGCAAAACCATTAGTGCGTTGTTAGTTCTATCACCTATATAAAGAAAAAGCTTTGACACTTTTCTCTATGCTACAAGTCAAAGTTTATGACAAATATCACCCAAAGGAATAAAAACTGGAAACCTTTATGCTAAAATGCATTATCTATACCAGCAATATTTGTGAAAATGCGTTCGCACTTTTTATCTATGTTATTTATGTGATTTGTTTTTTTTTATATTCAAAATTCAACATCATCAGCTGGTGTTGTTTAATTGCTGGATAGATGCCTCTTCTAGTTTATATGTTCTTAGTTTTTTGCTGAAACTTATATCCACCAAATTTGATGAGTGCGTCCATCAAGTGTGAGTTGTAGGGGACCCCGAGCTCAGGAGAAGCCCGGTGTGGCGGGTCGTCAACGTAAGTGAGATAAGCACACATCACAAAATGACCCTAGTTAAAAAGTCGCCTGCGGCGCTAACTTACTTGAAATAATAATGTTGATTATCGTTTTAAAATATTTGGTTATGCGATGAACTTTTTGATGTGGCGATCCAATAATTCACATGGATGTATTAAAGATACTAACAATCGCTAAAAATACGTTACATACATATAGCACCATACTGCCTTTAATCTTAGTGATAAGGAGGGTATATAAAACTAGAAAAAAATACTAAATAGCAATGTCACCTATCAAAATTCTTTTCAATGCGCTTAATGTGATCAATACGTAGATAGAGAGGTTTTCATGACAGTGTGTTTTTCTCTACCTCCGATAACACGTTAATTGAATTATTCAATAGAAACTGGTAAGAAATGATGTCTATATCCACGCGTGGAGAGTTCTCAATGTATTTCCACCTTATCAATCCTATTCTCTGCAGACCTTTTGATTAATATTTAATTACCACATTTAAATAACATGATAATTATATCTAATGGCCACCTGATGGGAAACGCACCAGTTGCGTTGGACGTAAAACTATCATTTTTTACACTACAACAGGTCTTGACTTACAATTGTATAATATTAGTGAAATACAGTGGCAATTTTTCTTCAAGCAGGTGATATGGTCACTTCATAAAAAATAGAAACATCTTAAAAATACACGTATTTTGAAATTTAAACCGGAAAAAAATCAACCAAAAGTTATATATTTTAACACCCAATATAAATTTATCGCACAAACATATCATTTTATCGTAAAGGGATTTCCATTATTTCAGCGCCTCCACATCCACATCCCAAGTCCGTCACTGGTAATAAACATCAAAGAAATACCCAAATTTGATAAAATTATACAGTTAAGCGCGAATTATATTATGGTGTACGTCGCTGACTATCATGTGACGTCACAGTAAGCTGTCGCTACGGGAAAAAAGTGTCTTGGTGTTCAAAATGTTATCAGACTGATGCTCCCTTTCCATAGCACATTTTGAACTTTTAAACTAACATTGTCAGTTGGCAAAATCTGCCAAAATCACCAGAAAAAAAATGAGGTCACCTCACGCTGAACTGCACTGCACTGCAATGCATGACTCAATGAACGTTTTTATCATCTTCTACACGCCTACACTTGTCGAATGTTAAGTCAAAATCACGTTTTTTTGTTTTTAGCGGTTGGCACTATCTATTTTCTATAATAGTTGTCTATTATCTATCTATAGTCTGCACGTTCGGTTCTGTTCAAAATATTATCTATGGATGTCATATTGCAAGTAATTTTAATCTACGCACACGTTGAAACTTGAAAATTTGAATTTAGCATGAATAATTAATAATAATTCAAATTACTAATACATTATAGTTGGCACTCTTTATCAGTGTCATTCTTCAGTGAATTTACAGATATGGCGATCGTTCAAAATATTCTGCAAAATGACGAAACTATAGACTAAATTTGTCGCCGCGACAGCGTGACAGTAGGCGACATATAGGCGACATGCACCTAATGATCAGAACTATTATTTATGCATTGTGACTTGAATGGTAATCGGATCCGGAAACCAATGCTTTTCACATTGAATCGGTAATCCTACAATAATAAGTCAAACAAATTTCTGTAATTACGGTATTGATTGCAAAGTCAGTTATATTTTATTTCAAAATATTTAAAAAATAATCCGATCAATAATCAATTCGTCTCAGAAAAATGTTTACTTAGTGTAAAAAAAAAATAGTAAATACATATGAAAGTGGCAGAATAACGATTTGTATTTGCGTTGTAGTCTAAAATGCGTTAATTCATATACATACCTTATAATGGTTTCTTTTTTTTTCAAATGTGTTAACGCTAGATGGTTATCTACAAATGGGATGACAACATTACAAAAGATGCCAAGCAGCTGCTAAAAATCATGAACTGGAAAAGACGCGCGGAGGACCGTTCCGGCTGGAGGACGGCGGTGGAGGAGGCCAGAGCTCGACTTGAGCCATAGCTGTAGCGCCATCGAAGAAAAAGAAGGTTATCTATAAATACAAAACTTCTTCCCTGCATTGAAGTTCAAGGTGATTCTTACAGATGTTTGACACGTCATGTATTTAACCTATTTTACAACGTTTTTATTAGCTCGTATTCTTATTTGTCCGGTGGTTGTGTGTCCAGTACAAATCTTGCAATTGATTTTTAACTAACTTCCCGACTAGCTAGACATTTGAAACTTTTAGAATATATCAGAACACGATGCCAATGCATTCCTTTTAGCCATCTTTAAGCAGAATTGAATTCATTTTCAGATAATTCTGTTTTGTATGAAAAGTTATTTCGGAAGAAATCCGTAATCCAATCCACTATTATTGGTTGCTAGGGGGTGGTCCTAGCAACTAAATTATTAATATATATGTGCGTTACTATGGAAATCAAAATGACATTTCAGTATTCTGTATTTGTTTGGATCTTGGTTTTTTATTTACTTCATATCAAGTACAAGTTTGAGCATAATAACTCAACAGAAAATTTAACAATGTTGTATATATAATGTTCTTTTTATCATGTAACTAATTCTATTTAGAAGGTTATGAAATGGCATATTATGTATCCTGTTTTAGATATACCAATAATTGATATTGTTAAAAATATTATATTATGCTTTAATTAAATACACTTAAAACTATCCTTGAGTGCAAACATAAAATGGCATATATAAGTCAATATTATTAAGTTTATCATGCATGTGACATTTTCAGCTTTATTTTCATTGACATGGATGATATGAACGAGATGTTTACAAGTTTTAAGTACGTTGGATTGACTTAATACACTTAAATTCTGCGTGTGGAGGGAGTGGTGCATGCTCACGATTTTGGCGTTTGTCTTTTGTAGGTAATAAAGGCCCACGTTCAACGTAAATACATTTGTTTCTCGGAAATTAAATGAGACTCTCTTTGTAGCGTTACGCTTTGTTCTGTATTTTTTGCGGAATGAAATTAAGAATTCATTTTATTTGAAATAACAAACGTGAAGACGACTTTGACGTTTTGGGCGCGCTTTTTTTCATTTTTTTTTGTTAAAGCCAAATAAGGATGTTTTATTACTACCCTCTCCCCCCGTTGGTAAAGTATGATGATTAGAATAACATTTTCTTTAGGCGCCATAAACCGCGAACCTATTATTCAAAATGAATGTTATTTCAACTTGTCTTTTGGATTTCACATTTCGCCAAGAACATAAATTTTTGAAAAGAATACTAGGTGTACAAATTTTAAGAACTACTACCAAAAAATATGAACATTTTTTAAGTTACTAAAAAAACTATGCTAGGCTTGTTCATCTTATTATGGTTCTTTGAACAAACTATATAATTGTAATTAAAATATAGAACATTTCAATTTGTAAGATTATATATTATTTTAAATTTTAGAACGTGTTTTCCATCTTTATGGATCAATTAAATAGTTATAAAAAAATGCTCTACTGAAACATAATACATATATATATATATATATATATATATTATATTGGGGGATTGGGTTTGGGTCGAAATTTCGAAGGCCGGAATCCCGAAGGCCGAAGTCCCGAATACTGAAATCCAGAATGGCCGAAATCCCGAAAATAAAAAAAATACAAACAGTAATAATTATAAATTACTGTTCGACCGGCGCCCGGGGGATTAAGTATATTTTACTGTGAAAACTTTCAAAGAAATACTAAAGATCGGGTCATACAGCATTTCCTTAAATCTAAGGAAAGAGAAAGTGCGACGTTGGATCGGCCACGACCACGTGCAATGTTTTAAGAGAATCTCAAACTGGTCTACCATTCTAATCATAATAATGAACTGTCACGAGATGATCTGAATCTGGTGCGTTCTCGTCGACTCTCGAGAGACATATATATTTATTTTAATAATATGTATGCTTTGTAATTAATTTAAACCAAAGATTAAGGGCCTAGCCCAGGTGCTCTAGAACATTACAATAAAACAATATAATAAGTAAGTACCATTCTAAAAAGTCTAAATACTGTCTATACCTATATTAGATAAGTCTAAACTACGAGATTTTTGCATTTTTATCATCGAAGAACAGAGTTAAATGTTTAAATTTAGTTACATAATTTTATCGTATCGCATCGGTCACATTCGGAATTTTAGATTGGTTTACTGGAAGAATTTATAAAATGAGATGATTTTTTTATACATTGGATGAATCTGAAAAATACACCCGCTTGTTGCTTTTGATTTCTAGTTAAATGTTAACAATAGTAACAAAGATTAGTCGAACTTTCTTATCGTGTAGTGACGTTTATATTTGTAGCTGTCAACAACCTCAGGCCTTGTCAGCGTAATTACGATAACGCAAGAATTAGTGAGTCATTTTTGCAATTATCTGCGATGATCGAAAAGTAGAACATGTTTAACTTTATTCGATTTTGATTCCGGATAACTTTCGATGATTCGAGGATGAATGTGCATTTACATGGGTCACTACGGATGATTCCTCCACGATGATCGTCAAAAGTGAACAGTGTTAACGGGACTTATCGTACAATCACCGCATCTGCAATTAGCACATTCTACAGGTGTGAAATACTTCGATAAGGGTCGACTACCTCGGGTTTTGTCATCGAAACGCCTTGACGTTGCAACTATGCGGCGTCAGCAGATTTCCTAATAAATTGTGAACTACATCAACGATGACTTTTACATCTCAATACCTATCACCCGAAATATTTTATGTTTTGTATTCCTCTATATTACAATTCCATCTATAGAGTGAATGTATTAAACAATGAAAAATAATTACTAAGTCTTCAAGATACCTAGAAAACATTTTGGTGTGAAACTCGATATTATTCAAAAGCACGTGGAAGCAAAAAATATAAGATAAAATCGAACTTGCCAGCAGATTAAAGAGTAAAAATGCAGCATTATTCGCACTGAAGAGTCTATTCATCACCAAGTTTTAGTTAAAAAACACAAAATTCTGGGTATTCACATAATCGTAAAATTGATGTAAATTAGGTGTGAAACTTGGAGCCAGACGAAATGGAGAAAATATGATAATAAGACTATCGAAATAATAGTTTAGAGCTCTCCATAAAGTATATGATAGAATTGCTGTAGGCATTCAGCCCCTGGTCCATTCATACAGAATATGGGAGGATAACGTCAAAAAGAATACAGAAAGGCTGACCGGAGAGAGAAAGATAGGATAGAGATGTCTAGAGAACGGTTGTGCTTGAATACTGAAGTACTTAAGTAAGTATAACGTATTTATACCTATATAAGTATTTAATATAAAGAAAAATAAAATATCTCAATCATGTGAAAAATAATCTATCGTCGCTAGGTAACGATTCAAATATTTATTGTGTTTTAGTATTAAAATATGAATGTCAAAATTTAACATATTTTGGTGTAATATTTATACAATGATAGTACAAATTAATTTTTTTACTGTAATATTATTATGCCTGGCTGAATATAAGACGAAATATCTAATGCCTTCTAGGATCTTCTTTTCATAATCTGTTCGTAGATAGCAAAATAATTTACACAAAAACATTCAATAAGATAAAATTATCGTTCTTCAGTGGAGAGCTAAGAAATCCTTCAGATGTAGAATTAATGAATCGTTTGTATGTACGAATAAAAGCTTCGTTCAAAATTTTGTAATTCAATTTTAGCTTTTAAATGAAATCAGAGTTGTAAGTAAAGTACTGGTATTAAATATTAAACATTTTGTAATCTGCTTGCAAAAACGAGGCGCAGGGTTTTTTACGATTAAAAAACATAAAAAGCGGGAATATTTAAAACAATCTAGCTATATAATACTGGCTTGTAGCATCTCCTATATATTATTATCCTAAGAAATTTTGGAAAATACGTCAAGTTTTTTTATTTAAACACCGTTTTGTTGATTATTAAAGAAATTCACTTCAATTTTTAGAGTCCCGAATCTACTTCCATTTAAATCGGGCACAATCTGATAAAACTCGACACAATCACAGATACTATCGTTTTTAAATCGCGTTTTATATCCGTCACCATACATTTTCGCATCTTGCAGTCCGTGTACCTCAAATTGATTATAATGTCGTTTAATACTTTTTATATAAATAATATTGCAAAATATCTAAATTAATATTCCACAAAATTATTCAAATCTGTAAGTAGCACATTGGCGTATTCTTGAGTTTTAACACAAAATAAATACATATTTCCTCACTAATTACTACGAAAATATAATCTAAAACCATGTCACTGCTTTTTATCTGTCAAACTAAAAGACTTAGATTGTCATTTGTTTTCTTTTGCAACACAAGTTCATTTGACGTATCAGATTTCAAATTTAGAATTTGCAGGAATAAGTAATCGAAAAAATGTGACATTTCTATTAGCACCCATAAATAATCAATTTCAATCAAGACATTTATTGTAAGATGAAGATAATTTTCATAATCCCATCAATAAATTGAATAATTTCAGACTTAATAAATGAGAAACTACATTATATAGGTACATATTACGCTCTTCTCAATATTATAGTAAGTCGACTGTGATCTGACAATAGTATCTATCTGCAGTTTTGGCAAATTCTCGGTTATTGGTGTATTTTGTACAAAATGGTGACGGATCGAATGGAAATATTATTGTTCTACGAAAAAAATCCTAAAATGCTCAAATTTGACGTGGAAAATAGTGTCTATCTGCATCGAAGTGTCTAGAAACTAAAAAAAAATATAATCTATCTGCGTGATTTATTTTATTATGACATTACAATTTTCATACATCTTTAAATGACTGTTTTAGTACTAATATTAAATCATTTCACTTGAAAAATAAAAATAATACTGATACCGACAAAAATAGTTTTTTGAACCCCCTGAAAAATTGACTATAAATGTCAGAGAGATACTATTGTCAGATCAACGTCGAAGTATCACACACTTCCATATAAAATAGATAGGTAGTTATCGTGATTCAGTAATAATTGTATTATTTTTACATTTCGTTGGTAAATGAAATTCATGTGACGTTGAATACAAGTAATTAAACATTATTAATGTTTAGGTATATATTTTATAATAATAATTACATATAAAATTACAGTAACCTTTCTTCTTCTTTTATATCATTAGTAACTATTAATATTAATAAAAATTAAATTGCAATAATGTTTCTTTTGATAATGATATTATGCATGTTGTTTGCTATTTCATCTTTTATTTCTTCTAAGTGAAATATATACTTATAGTCAAATATAGTCGATTATGACCCTTATACGACACAATTAGGTACAATAAGTAAGTACCCACCTGTTTCTTTTTTCATTTTTGTACATGATAAAAATAATATTTTTTTTATTTCCCCACAAAGATAATTTGTTAAATAATAATTTTAGCATGTTGAAATTTATTCATTAGTATATTAAGAACTTACGAATTTAAAAATAAAGTACCATTTTTGCTCCTAAGCAAAGCATATGGACACACCCCTTCAGAGTGTTAATTACGAGTATCTTAAAAGACTTATTATAAGAAATAGTGGGTGCAATCTAAGGTGATCCCATTGAATAAATAAAACGTATTATATCGCAATAATCTAAATGTATGAAAAATAAGGCTATCCTGCAGTGGCGATGGGTGGAGGTAGGGTGGATCCACCATAGGTAGTACAGACTAAACGTTGTTAGTTATACGTATTTATTTACATTGAACTAAGACTACAATTTACAGATAGTGTTCTCATTCATTCATATTTATTTTCGTTAAACTATGAACATACATTACACGTCATGTTGTTGGTTAGTTTTTTAAATTCAATTAAACCCTGGGAAACCAAGCCATAATACGCATCTGTCTATAAAATATTTAAAATTATGCCATTAAATCATACATCATTTTGGATATTTAATAGATAGAATAATATTTTAACTACTATTGTTTGGTTTAGGCAGGGTTTAATGAATTATAAAAAACTAACCAACAACATGACGTGTAATGTATGTTCTTAGTTTAACGAAAATAAATAAGAATGAATGAGAAAGTGCAATATATAAACATATTAGGTATATTCTATTAAAATGTCAGTAGTAGCAATCGGCGATTGCCAGCTGTTCTGCTAGGCCTATCAGTCTGAAGTGGTGTCAGACGATATTGTAAAGGCCAGACTCCAGAATAGACTACGCATATGACCCCAAATTTATATTGGCAGTGACGACTTGCAAATCGTAAAACTGACAAATCAGCGAAATGTCAAACTGTCTGAGGTGAATGAAAATCTATCACGAAGGGATAACTATGGCGCCGCCTATGCATACTTCACAATTATATTAATATCTAATACCGCCAAGCCGTCTGCGAGACCTAGCGAGACAGACTGGCGAGAGCCAGCTGGCTCAGCTAGTTATAATTACTTTTGGTTGGATATAGAGAGATAAAATCGACTGTAAAAAGGCTCAAGAACGGAAAGGCACCGGAGGGAGACGGGATTTATCCTGAATTCTTCAAGTACAGCTTGAGCGCAATCCTGCACCCTATGTTTCATCTGATGATAAAGGTGTGGGAAGAAGAGCGCTGCCCAAGGGACTGGGCGAACGGTGAAATCATCACACTTCTTAAAAAAGATGACCCTCTAAGCTGCGACAATTACCGAAGCATTACGCTACTCAGTGTTCCAGGAAAGATTTTGGAAAACATCATTTTGATGAGAATAAGGGACCCAATATTGCACGTCCTCAGGAAAAACCAAGCCGGGCTTCTACCTGGTCGAGCGTGTGCAGACCATATCCACAACCTTCGATGTCTTCTCCAGCAGAGCCATGAGCCGAACAGTCCGATGGCTTGCTGCTTTGTGGATTATGAGAAGGCTTTCGACAGTCCGCACCGCCTCTCCCTCTGGATGATACTGGGAGCATACGGGATCCCTCCCAAGATCATTGCCATAATTAAAAGCTTGCACGAGAATAGCGAATGCTGTGTTAGAATTGAAGACGCTGTCACGGAATGGTTCGGGGTTACGACCGGAGTCAAACAGGGTTGTGTCCATGCACCGTTTCTCTTTATCATTCTCTTTGACTTCATACTACGGAGATCAATATCACCCGACCGAGGCATACCTGTTACCCCCATGGTGAAGCTATGTGACCTGGAATACGTTGATGACGCTGTCCTATTCGACAACTCAATCGAGGGCATTCAAGAGACAATCGAGAGGTTGCATAACAACTCCTCTCGCGTTAGTTTGAAAATCAACGCGAAGAAAACCAACGTCTTGTGCAATAGCACCTATCCTGATCCAGATTTCCCTCTGATTAGCGATGGACAAAACATCGAGAACGTCGACAGCTTCAACTACCTGGGGGTACACAACACGGGAGATGGCATTTTGCAGAAAGAGCTCGCTATACAAATGGGAATGGCTGGAGCAACATTCAACTCGATGAGAAATGTCTGGGACTCACGATTGTACTCTGTCAAAACCAAATGCCGCCTATTCGACGCTTGCATTCTGACGAATCATGGCACCTTACGAAGGCTCAGAGCAACCGTATACTGAGCTTCGAAAACAGATGTTTGCGACAAATACTGGGTGTGCGGTGGTATGACTTTAGGAGCAACGAGGAGATAAGAGAACGCACCAAACAGCCTCTCATCACGCTGAAAGTGAAGAAGCGACGTTGGACCTGGCTCGGCCACGTGCTGCGGATGCCAGAAGAGAACTTTAACCTGGTTTGCCTGTTCTTCAAGCCAACCGGATGCCGGTGACCTGGAAGGCCGCTAAATACAATCAATAGTGCATACGGCGGAGCTACGGGATGCTGGTTTGACCTGAAACTAAGCAAGAAGACTGGCGAGCGACAGGGATTCTTGGAAGCGCCGCGTGGTGTTCATATTCTCCAGTTAAGGGGCGGATATGGACATAGAAGAAGAAGAAGATTAAGAATGATGGTAGTATTTTTATTCATTGTCAAATTTTCATGTCCACTATTTTGGTGGAGTATAATATTTTTATACCATTGTATACAAGACAAAAATCATTGACGCTTGTCTTAATAAGTTTTTGCAGCTCATGTCAGCAACGTATAAATAGTTTTAATAGAAAAGCTGTATGATCATCTTCTTATCTAATCATTTCAAGACACCGTATATCCGGGATTTTCCGTAAGAATCTATTCTCAAATGTTAGCATTAATTGCCACCGTAAATCAGAACCGTAAGTATATTATAAGTATTAAACAGGTGGTATTTGGGTCTGAGTAAGTAGGTGCAATTGGAAATCAAAGAAATACCGCATTTATTTGAGTGCTTTTCCAGACGTTCCCAATCGGAAAACGATATTTATTTCCAAAGTGAAAAACTTTGACAAAAAATCATTGACAATTGTATGTCGAAGCAAATGGTGAAGGCAAAAGGGTATTTGTATTATACGTCGTATGTCAATATCCTGACATGTACACCGAATGGTAAAAGCAACTGAAGCTAGCATAAAAATAAATTTGAACCATCGGGCCATCCAACCTGATATTACGGCATTATGTGATGATAGTATGAAAATGTATTTATCATCTCTTGGTCAGATCGACGTTGAAAAGAATTAGTTTATTCTATAATCTAATATATAAAAAATAATATTTGTTTGTGGGTTTGTTTGTTTGTTTGTTCGTTTTGAATGCACTGCCATACCGTTCATCCGATTGCGATAAAACTTTGTCAACTTATTGCTTGCACTTTTGCAAAGAGTATAGACTATACTAATATATAACAATGAATGTCTGTCTGTCTGTCTGTCCCGTATGCGTTCCTATACCATTCATCCGATTGCGATGAAATTTTGGTAAGTGGTTGTATGCACACCCATGAAGGTTTTTGAATTAGAAAAATCATCACCTTCTTCTTCTTCTTCATTCTATTTTCTTTTATTCGTATGGTTCCTATACCATTCATCCGATTGCGATTAAACTTTTGTCAATTGTTGTACGCATATCCGCAAAGGTTTCTAAATTAGTATCAGAGCCAGCTGGCGCTCGCCAGTCTGTCTCGCTAGGTTTTGCAGACTCTTCTTAAGTATGTATAGACGGCGCCATAGTGTTCCCTTTGGGATGGATTTTTATTCACGTGATACAGTTTGACATTTCGCTGATTTATCAGTTTTACGATTTGGATGTTATCACTGCTAATAGAAATTTGGAGTCATATGCGTAGTCTATTCTGGAGTATGGCCTTCACAATATCGTCTGAAACCACTTCAGGCTGCTAAGCCTAGCAAAACAGCTGTCAATCACCGATTGCTAACACTGACATTTTTATTTTAATACAATATAATGGTAGGTATGTGCATTTAAATATCATAAATAATTAGACATCTCAATCATTCGAATATACAGAAATATATGTGATTATCATAAATAGCGAACCAATATAACTTGAATATTAATCTCTTTCGGGTCTCATATACATAATAGGAAAAGGTCAGCACAAAAAATAAATTTAAACATTATTTTGTTTCATTGTTGTCTATATAAAAAATAAATGCTTGCAGCCATAGAACAATATTTAAAAAAATCAAAGTTTGAATAAAAAATTAATCTTAAACAATACAATTTCTCGATGCGGAACATTCATATCGAGACAAATTTTGATAAATAATAAAGCAAAACCTAATATATCTGGGAGGAATAGACCAATTCTGATAAGAATAGGAATTTATAAGACCTAAAGATGTGGAATCAGCCTAAAGAGGCCTTCATCTAGCAGTGGATTGATCTTGGTTGATGATGATAATAACAATATTATGAATGGGTAAACATAATATCAGCAATTTCGATAAATATAGCAATTCATATGACCGACAGAAACACAAACAACTTAGAGAGGCCTTCATCCTCCAGTGAATTGATTTAAGCTCATGATGATAATGGCATTATAAATAGATATAATATAATATCACCAATTTTGATAAATACAGCAAATCAAATGACAGAAAGGAGTATAATCAGGCTATGGGAAACCTTTATCCAGCAGTGAATAGGTTCAGGACAATGATGATAAGGACGATAGAAATAGGTATAATATCACAAATTCGTTAGTAGAGTTATAGTAGTTAGATATTAAAATATTATGATATCACCCGTTATAATAATAATGATGTCTTTCATAAAGATTTAAATTTGTTCCATTCTTTGCAATGATTCACATTAAGCATAAACAATTAGTACTATTGTAATAGCCTCAAATATATTAAAGTAATTATTCAATTAAAAAATAGTGTGTGAATAGCCACAAGTATTTAAAAAAAAAACAAATGTTGAATACAATTACGTTATCTATGGAATAATTCCAGTGGGGTTCAGACAATGCGAGGATTTCGAATCGTTCCAAAAAAACCGCAAAAAAATTAAGCGCGCCAATGTGTACATGGTGACATTTGAATAAAAGTAAATTAGTTCTATCTGTCAATAAAGGATTAGAATGTATTACGCGACGAACATGTAATTTCATTAGGCGTCAACAGTAAATATGACGATCGGATACGGTATGTAAGAAAATATCGGATATAAACGCCACGTACCTGTAAAATCATGGAAAATTTGTGAAATGTGTTCACTTCAATCGGTAGCGCACATTTGAAAGTGAAGGTGTAAAAATAACAATAAAATGTCGCTTAAATGAGCTGTTGGTGCGTTTTCAAAAATCTCTTAGGATAATAATATATAGGAGATTATATAAAATACAAAGTTTTTTGTTTGTTTATTCCATCCAATTTTGATTTTTTTTTACTACATATTAATACTATTAATGAATAACGTTTGCATATTTTGGATTCGATTTTAATTTAGTGTTCTTTTGTTTCTGTTTGTTGAATAATAGACAATCGGCTAAAGGCAAACAGCAAACGTCAAACGGTCCATGTCATTCGCAGTTTATCGTACATTATTATCATCGAAGCCGATAAATTTGAGTTAAACGCTCTTTTTTTAATTGATTCGTTAAAAAATATGCCTCCCAAACGTTCGTCACTTAGTAGTTCTACCAGCACAGCACGTACAAATAAGCGAATTAGAGCTTCTCAAACAAACGAGGAACGACAAGCGATCAATGAAGCAGATTGTTTACGAATCGCTTATTCACGTGCATCAGTTTCAGAAGATCGACATGCCGCAAGAATCGAAAGAGTACGTTTACGTGCTATCCAATCGCGCGCAACAGAATCGGACGACCAACATGCAACGAGAATCGAAAGAGAACGTTTACGAGCCACCCGATCGCGCGCATCAGAATCAGATGACCAACATACAACGAGAATCGAAAGAGAACGTTCACGAGCCATCCGATCGCGCGCATCAGAATCAGACGACCAACGTGCAACGAGAATAGAAAGAGAACGTTCACGAGCCACCCGATTGCGCGCATCAGAATCAGACGCCCAACATGCAACGAGAAACGAAAGAAAACGTTCACGAGCTATCCGATCGCGCGCATCAGAATCAGACGACCAATATGCAATGAGAATCGAAAGAGAACGTTCACGAGCCACCCAATCGCGCGCATCAGAATCAAACGACCAACATGCAGCGAGAATCGAAAGAGAACGTTCACGAGCTACTCGATCTCGACGAACAGTACATGTTGATTTGAATCTTGCTGCATTCCAATATGATGTTAACTACAATTACAGTTCGCATCCCAGTGTAAATATCGGCAAAATGGATAAGGTGTGTAGGCATTGCGGTTCACTTAAATTCAACAATGAAACACCAGGAATGTGCTGCGCGAATGACAAAGTTAAATTGCCGACATTGTATCAACCACCTGATCCATTGTTGTCATTACTTTCGGGCGACTCACCTGATTCCAAACACTTCTTGCAGAACATTCGCAAATATAATTCAGCGTTTCAAATGACATCTTTTGGAACCGATAAAGTTTTCCATGATCAGTACATGCCTACTTTCAAAATTCAAGGACAAATATATCACCGTGTTGGTTCATTTTTACCGGTTTCCAACGCTGAACATAAATTTCTACAGATTTACTTTATGGGTGACAATGACGCACAAGTTGATCAACGCTGCGATGCAATTGCAGGCACCAAACGCCACATAATATCCTTTTTGCAAACATTTTTCCACCAGCACAATGCATTGATAAAATTATTCAAAACTTCAATTGACAACTTACCGGCGGATAACTACGCAATTCAAATACGAGCTGACAAAACACCACGCGGACAGCATGCCGGACGCTACAACACACCTACCATCAATGAAGTTGCGATTGTCATAGTTGGCGAAGAACGTGATACGCGTGATATAATTCTTCAACGACGAAATAATACAATACAACGTGTCGCTGAAACACATCGATCTTACGATGCGTTGCAGTATCCCATCATGTTTTGGGAGGGGCAGGACGGATATCATTTCAATATTATGCAAACTAATCCAATTACAGGTAACTAAAGATATCTTTATTTCATTTTATCAAATGAATTTTTTTTTAAACTTTCAAACATTCATAAATGTAATTTACATTTTTCTTATCTTTTGTTTACTTTATTCTTACAGGTGAACAACTCAATAAAAAAGTATCAGCGATGAATTATTATTCATACCGCATAATGATACCTCAGAATGGAACAAATCATATTCTGCAATGCCATCAATTATTTCATCAATACGTGGTAGACATGTATGCCAAAATTGAATCGGAACGTTTGTTATTCATTCGCTTAAATCAAACATCGTTGCGTTCAGAAGAATACATTCACTTACGTGATGCAATGTCAAAAGATGGAAATGTTTCCGACATTGGCAAAATGGTCATACTTCCAGCAACGTTCAATGGCAGCCCACGGCATATGCATGAATATGCACAAGATGCTATGACATATGTGCGTTCATATGGCCGCCCCGACTTTTTCATCACATTTACATGCAATCCAGCATGGGACGACATAAAAGAGCTTCTATTACCCGGTCAGGTTCCATCCGATCGACACGATTTGACTGCACGAATATTCAAACAAAAGCTTACTAAATTGATGGACTTAATTGTGAAGTATCACATTTATGGTGAAACTCGCTGCTGGATGTATGCGATTGAATGGCAGAAGAGAGGACTTCCACATGCTCATATTCTCATATGGCTCAAAACTAAAATACACGCAGCTCATATTGATGATGTCATTTGTGCAGAAATTCCTAATCCTGAAGAAGATCCACTGTTGTTCGATATTGTGACGAAAACCATGGTGCATGGACCATGCGGAGCAATGAATCCACAATCTCCTTGCATGGTGAACAATAAATGCACGAAAAAGTTTCCCAGAGACTTAGTTCATGAAACACGCACTGGTGATGACGGATATCCACAATACAGACGCCGCAAACCAGAAGATGGAGGTCACACAACAACAATCAGAATGAGAAATGTTGACGTTGAAATCAACAACAGATGGATTGTGCCATATTGTCCTTTCTTATCGAAAACATTCAAAGCTCATATCAACGACGAATATTGTCATTCCGTCAAATCTATCAAGTATATATGCAAATACGTCAACAAAGGCAGTGATATGGCAGTAGTCAGTATTGATAGACCTGATGAGCGCAACGATGAAGTGAGTCAATTTCAAACAGGTCGATATATCAGCAGCAACGAGGCTGTTTGGCGTATTTTGAGTTTCCCAATTCACGGTCGCAATCCCAATGTTGTTCATCTCAGTGTTCATCTTGAAAATGGACAAAGGGTATATTTCACGGCAGATACTGCACGAAATGTTGTTGCTGAACCAGCGCATACAACACTTACAGCATTTTTTGCGTTGTGTGAAAAAGATGTATTTGCCAAGACAATATTGTACGCAGAAGTTCCTAAGTACTATACATGGAATGCTACATCCAAGAAATTTCAACGACGTAAGCAAGGGTTGCGTGTTGAAGGCTATCAAAATCTGTATTCGTCTGACGCATTGGGCCGTATTTACACAGTACATCCAAATAATGCCGAGTGTTATTATTTAAGAATGCTGTTGGTCAATGTCAAAGGTCCTACTTCATTTGCATATTTGAGAACGGTTGACGGCGTAGAATGCCAGACGTACAGAGAAGCTTGCCAAAAGCTTCATTTGCTCGAAGATGACCAACAGTGGGAAACGACACTGACGGACGCATGTGCCAGCTGTCATCCGCGACAAATTCGAACATTATTCGCCATCATTTTGACCACATGTTCGCCATCAAACCCGAAAGATTTGTGGGAAAAATTCAGAGAGGATTTAAGCGAAGACATTTTGCACCGTGTTCGTACCGTTAGCAATGACAATTCCATTGAGTTTTCGGAAAATATTTTCAATCAAGCTTTGATCAAAATCGAAGGCATATGCTTAACCATCAACAACAAAGAACTCATTCAACTTGGCATGATTGCGCCACAACGTTCTGCACTTGACCTTTATGATCGCGATTTAGTGAGAGAACAGCAGTACAATGCTAATGATTTGCGTGCATTTGTTGAAGCAAACGAACAACTTTTGCTTGCGGAACAAAAATTGGCCTACGACACAATTACATATGAAATGTCAAATGGCAGAGGTGGTCTGTTCTTCCTTGATGCGCCTGGCGGCACTGGAAAAACGTTTCTCATCAGTTTGTTATTGGCTCACATTCGATCTCAAAATGGAATTGCTTTGGCTCTTGCTTCATCGGGTATTGCGGCTACATTATTAGATGGTGGACGAACAGCGCATTCGGCGCTCAAATTGCCATTGTATATGCATTTCTTGGAAGCTCCAACATGTAACATTTCTAAAGTTTCTGGCATGGCGAAAGTTCTTCAAATTTGCAAGGTCATTGTCTGGGACGAATGCACTATGGCTCATAAGAAATCGCTTGAAGCGCTTGATCGAACTCTTAAAGACTTACGATCAAACGCAAAACCGTTCGGTGGCTGATACCTATGTCAACACCAGCTGATGAGCTAAATGCTTGCCTCAAAGCATCGCATCTTTGGAGACATGTGCGAAAGCTCACATTAAAGACGAATATGCGCGTACATTTACAGTGCGATGCGTCGGCAGCCACATTTTCAAAACAGTTATTGGACATTGGTGAAGGAAAAGTACCAGTTGATGCTACCACAAAATGTATTTCATTTCCATTGAACTTTTGCGTCGTTGTGCCAACCATCGAACAACTCATTCAGAAAGTTTTTCCACAAATTATCAGTAATTATAAAAATCATAAATGGCTTTGCGGACGTGCTATTTTGGCAGCAACAAACACCGACGTCAATGCAATCAACCATGCAATTCAAGAACAAATTGCAGGCGATTCTGTTACCTACAAATCAATTGACTGCGTCATGAATGCGGACGAAGTTGTAAATTATCCAATCGAATTTTTAAATTCGTTGGATCTTCCTGGTGTGCCACCGCACAAATTGTCACTGAAAGTCGGCGTGCCAATTATTCTCTTGCGGAACATTAATCCACCCCGATTGTGTAATGGAACAAGACTTGCTGTGAAGAAACTGATGCCGAATGTCATCGAGGCAACTATTCTTAATGGAACGTCGAAAGGAGAAGATGTGCTCATTCCACGCATTCCCATCATTCCCACCGACATGCCATTCGATTACAAACGATTGCAGTTCCCCATTCGACTTGCATTCTCAATGACCATCAACAAGGCACAAGGTCAATCACTGCAAGTGTGCGGATTGAATCTAGAAAATCCATGTTTTTCACATGGCCAGTTGTATGTTGCATGCTCACGAGTTGGACAGCCAACAAATTTATTTGTTTTTGCTAAAGACGGAAAAAAATAAATATTGTCTACCCTAAAGCACTTGAAAAATAAAGTCAACAAAATAAAATACATATTATTTATACTTTTCCTTTATATATCATTTAATTACAATAAATGCATACATTATCGGAAGTAAAATAAATATCATTCTTTCTATCATTCCTAATTAATTATGATAACTCTTTCAAATTTCAATCGATATTTCTAGAATTATTTCTTCTGCGGCAGCAACGCGCCGTGTACCAGCTAGTCTAATATATAAAAAATAATATTTGTTTGTGGGTTTGTTTGTTTGTTCGTTTTGAATGCACTGCCATACCGGTAATCCGATTGCGATAAAACTTTGTCAACTTATTGCTTGCACTTTCGCGAAGAGTATAGGTTATACTAATATATAAAAATGAATGTCTGTCTGTCTGTATGTCTGTCTGTCTGTGTGTCTGTCCCCTATGCGTTCCTATACCATTCATCCGATTGCGATGAAATTTTGGTAAGTGGTTGTATGCATACCCATGAAGGTTTCTGAATTAGAAAAATCATCATCTTCTTCTTCTTCTTCATTCTATTTTCTTTTATTCGTATGGTTCCTATACCATTCATCCGATTGCGATGAAATTTTGGTAAGTGGTTGTATGCACACCCATGAAGGTTTCTGAATTAGAAAATTATTATCTTCTTCTTCTTCTTCATTCTATCTTCTTTTATTCGTATTGTTCCTATACCATTCATTCGATTGCGATGAAACTTTCATCAGTTGTTGTGGTAACACCCGTAAAGGTTTCTGAATTAGTACAACCATCTTCTTCTTTTTCTTCATTCTATCTTCTTTTATTCGTAAGGTTCCTATATCATTCATCCGATTGCTATGAAACCTTCATAAGTTGTTGTGGTAACACCTGTAAAGGTTTCTGAATTAGTACAACCACCTTTTTCTTCTTCTTCTTCTTCATTATATCTCCTTTTATTCGTATGGTCACTATATCATTCATCCGATTGCGATGAAACCTTCGTCAGTTGTTGTGATAACACCCGCAAAGGTTTCTGAATAAGTACGACCATCTTCTTCTTCTATTCTATATTCTTCTATTTGTATGAGTTTCTATTCCATTCATCCGATTGCGATGAAACCTTCATCAGTTTTTGTGGTAACACCCGTAAAGGTTTCTGAATTAGTACAACCATCTTCTTTTTCTTCTTCTTCTTCTTATTCTTCATTATTTCTTCTTTTATTCGTATGATCCCTATATCATTCATCCGATTGCGATGAAACTTTCGTCAGTAATTGTGCCAACACCCGCGAAGGTTTCTGAATTAGTACAACCATCTTCTTCTTATATTCTATCTTCTTCTATTCGTATGCGTTCCTATACCATTCATCTGATTGCAATGAAATTTTGATCAAGTGTTGTGCTCACGCCCGCAAAGGTTAATGAATTGATAAAACTATTTTCTTCATCTTTTTCTTCAATTCTATCTTCTTCTATTCGTGTGCGTTCTTATACTATTCATCCTATTGCGATGACATTTTGACCAGTTGTTGTGCGCACGCCCGCAAAGGTTTCTGAATTAGTACAACCATCTTCTTCTTCTTCTATTCGTATGCGTTCCTATACCATTCATCCGATTGCAATGAAATTTTGATCAAGTATTGTGCTCACGCCCGCCAAGGTTTTTGAATTGAGGCAACCATTTCTTCTTCTTTTTCATCTATTCTATCTTCTTCTATTCGTATGCGTTCTTTACCATTCATCTGATTGCGATGAAATTTTTGTAAGTTGTTGTGCGCACACCTGCAAAGGTTTCTAAATTAGTATTTTATAAAATACAAAGTTCGTTTAATCCAATTTTGGTTTGTTAGTGCATATTAATAACATTAATAACGTTTGCGTATTTTGGATTCGATTTTAATTTAGTGTTCTTTTGTTTGACCTTTACTCCTATTAGAATTATTTTCATATTGATATATTGTATTACACAGATATTTTAATATTAAAAAAATAATTACCTCTTACTATTTTTTAAATATCTAAGATAAATATAACCACGAAGCGACCCTGTGCGAAGCCGGGTACTTCAGCTAGTTCTTTATAAAAATAAATATAGTGAAACAGACTTGCGTGTATGGTAAGTTGAATTTTATACAATTGTTACCGATCTATGTCATTTAATATACTGCAGATGCCTCTCGTTACTTCAGTGGTTTGCAACTTTTTTATATGGCGGAACCCTTAAAAAATTTTGTAAAATCTCACGAAAATGCTATCTAACTGGTTTCAAAAGGAAATTTACAAATATACTCGAAAAACCTCATTTTATAATATTATTTTATAATATTTTATAAATAGCACCGCAGTCGAAAAAATCTACTAACACTATTAATCTACTCCAAATTAGTCACTTTACTCCTTTAATCTGAATCATCCCTTGTTAAAATGTGCTGTTCCGAAGCAATGAAAGACAATTTTTATTGTTTTTTATTAATTTTTGGCTAGGTAACTATCATATAAAAAATATTATAAGACTACCTATTGCATTTATTGTCGATTCAGATACATGATTTATTTTACCATACTTCAACATTGTTTAAAATATTCAAAATGTGAATCATCTGAAAATCTTATATTGACGTAGACGAAATCAGTACTAAATTGTGTGGAATAAGTTTTTGTTTTTTTTTTTTTTGGTTTAGCATGCTTGATATATTATTGTTCATAATTCTTCCATACTATGTAATTAAACAAATAAAAATTGTGTTTCATTACAGTTAATATGGGACAATATTATTTGATACAATTAGTATTCTACAATATGTATCTACATAGTGGAATAAAATAAACAAAACTATAGAATATAAAATAAATCATTACTTACTATTAATTAGTGTAACTACAGGGAGTATTACATATAAAATAATCGTATAACAGAACGTTATTGTACCATAATTATCTCATTTAAATTTGGATTTTCAATAGCCTTTCAATGAGCATTGTTATAAGATGTCATACAAATAAACGTGTTGACGGTGAATATTAACGTTGGTTAGTGAAGATTTTGGGTTCATAAAATTATCAAAAGGCTGATATTGCATTATGTATAAAGAAATATTATATTTTTTCGACTTATTTCACTGAGCAAGTACGTGGAACAAGTTTTAACATAATACAGACATGACGTATAAACACGGAGGAATTGTTATACCATTTTCCAGTACAAACGTGTGAGTACAAAACATAGATATTAAATTTTAAAGGGGTTCAAAATCTAGGAGTATATAGGAGGAAATGAAGAAATGTTTATTGGGTACAAAAAACAACGACTGAAAAAATAGTAAATGAGTGGCAGAGAAAATAAAAATGGGGTTCGTGGGCAGATCACATCACTCGAACAGCAGCTCAATATAGAACACCCAATGGTACCCAATGCATACTAAAAGAATTAAAAGGTACTCGTAACTGAACTGAGGGAAAGAACGGGGAAGTTATAATATTATTATGTAGTACAAAAACAGAAAACTGTTAGTACCCTGGACACAATTTATGAGAGTAGAAAAGTACAGCATTCGCCTAAATCATTATCTATTGTAAACTGTAAAAGTAACAGAGGACGATGCACATTTAATGGCTTAGGATCATCCATAATCAATACGAGTAATAAAGAGTTTGAGAAGAAGGAAACAGTGCTATCGAGAGATTGCTGGATCCATACGAGTCATGTTTAATAGAAGTACATGGAAATAAAACACCGATGATCGATTAAGCGTCAATTACATTGAGCTTTTTTACGAGCTGATTATTGGCAAATTTATAATCTGCCTGTAAATTCGCCCAGTGTAATCATCGAACAAGCTAATAAGCAGGTTGTAAACACTCCACCGAGAAAAGTTGAAAGCCGGTCAACTTTATAAGCTACACGCCGGCTTGTGGGCGTATCGCGTCTGCGCAGTAGAGCGTGGTGGTGGAAAAACGAACTACTCATTTTGAAATTTACCTTTTTGACGTTTAATGGAAACATTATTATGGAGCGTAGCGACCTCCCGGCAAAAAAACGAACTACGTTCTGTCAAAATCGCTCGCTGGCTTGTGGCTTATCAGCGAATGGAAAATTTTGTGTGTAATCATGAAATCGCAGTAGCTGAACCGCCCGCTTTTAAATTTGCCAATAATCAGCTCATAAAAAAGCTCAATGTAATTGACGCTTTAGAGACAAGACGGCAAGGAGTACCGTTCAGTTAATAGTGATATTAATTTATACCTGTTCTGTGATTTATACCTTTATTGAGCACAAGTGAAGTTTATATTATTAAGTAAGTAATATATATTAAAATAAAATTATTAAATATTAATTTAATAAAATATTAAATATTCAATTTTTTTTTAATCAAAACGGCTTGATTGAAGTGGTCGTTGTAATTTTTTACGACTTCCTTGAAAATATTTATTTTAATGAGAACTTTCTTTTGCGACACTTATTCATTAGAAGACAAAAAAACGAAATTTGTTTCTTGTAGATCTATGACCCCATTTTTATGATTGAGAAATTTTACAATGAAAATTTTGTCTTTATTTTTTTTGTATTTCTGCCTAATTTTACACTGTTATTTTATTTAAAAAATAAATGAAATAGCATATATTTTTAATTACAAAAATAAAATAAAATATTATCAAAAAAACAAACTTTTTTTTCATATAAATAGGTACCTACATATTTTTTCAGTACTAGTCTTCAAAAATATACCACGTTTGCGCCACCTTTCCGAAGGTCATCCAAGTAAGAATTTCTCCTCTAGTATTCAATTAAAATTATTTTTATAAATGTATAATTTTCTAAACGTTAGTGTAGCAATAAAATTGTTTTATTGGTTTATATTCATGCGCATGGCCATGTAGTGAGACAGGGTCTACCTTAAAGCTTTCACGGGTTTGAATTCTGTATCTGGCAATCATATTATTTTTCAATGTGTATTTCATGCAGTAAAAGTATCTAAAACATTGAGCTAATGGTTAACAACCATTCCTAGTGAAAAAACATTTAAAATTACCACAAATAAATTTTTAATTATAATATAACGTATTTCGCCACCATAATAATATGACTGATATAAAATATAATTTATTAAGAAAGAAAGTATTTACGTAACATTTATGGTAGTTCGTAGTTTCGAGAAACATATATATTACCAAAGTAACTTTTTCCAATAAGATTAAAAATATTTCTAGGATATTTTCAAGGATGTTCTTTATTTTGAAAAAGGTGATTAATTTTTGCAGATTCGAAGAAAAAACCAGTGATCTTTGATTTGCATGAATAGACAAAAATATATGCTATGATAAAAATTGAGAGGAATAGCTAAAAAACCTTACTTTTGATCTGGGCAGGGAATTTAAAAAATCATTTCCTGCTCTACCTACACAAAAATAAATGAGACGAAAATAAAATTTTAGGGTTAATATAATTCATTTGAAATATTGTGTCCAATTACCATCATATGCTGAGGAATAATATGTTCATAATTATTATGCCAACATTTAAATCTCTATCTAAGAAAGATATTTTTAATAGTCGAGTCAATCATGCCACATGAAAATGTGTTTGTTTGGCATAATGCGGTATGATTATTTCCATACTAGAATACCAAATTAAATAACTATGATTATGAAAAAAATCCTTGAAAAAAACATTAGGGTGTATTATATACATATGGAGTAGATAGCCAATGAAAAATTAATTCATGTCCTTATATGCTAATATTCTAATCGTATTGTTACTGCCAAAAGTTTCTATGTCTTGAAATCATGTTATGGAGTAAATGAAATATGAAAGTTTATATAAATCAGCTATTAAAATGCTAATTTCATTGTGATTTATGTGAATGTTCTATATATCGGATGGCCTTGATTTTTTTAGCATGCATATTTATATAAATAGTTGTTAATTTTAAATACCTAAATTGTTGACATTCCAACTTTTTGCAGCGGCCCATGATATACAGCTGTAATTATTGTAACCGCATATAAAATCAACTAAATCAACAAAATGGTCTAGTCAAATCTAGTAGACACATTTTTCACCCAAAATTTATGTACGAGTAGAAGTGGAAGGGGGTAATGTCATTATTTAGAAGTAAATCGAAGTAATGATGTTTGTGTCTCATTATTATTTTGTTTGAAAAATACCATTTTACATATCAGTGGTTTGAGTTCAAAGCAACTAGTATCTTAGTGCTGAATATTATATTTTTTTCTTTATATAACACAGCTTTATCGCAAAGAAAGTTTTAATGGAACACTCAAGGCAGAGAATATACGGAGGTTTTGCATAGCTGGTAACATAGACAATTTTGAATGATCAAAGACTGTTTGGTAGACTTTCTGTTATATCCTTTGGGAAACCATCGGCCCATGAAAAAAATTAATGAGAGACACGAATAAAATGTGATCCTTCTAAAGACAAAACCAGAGGCTCCAGCCAACGCCGGTAAAGCTCTGGCTATTCAAATTCAGTATTTCAATCTAGATTTGGAAGAATGAGTTGTTAATTAATATTAAAACAAGATTTTGTATCTGATTACGGCGTACTTTTAAGTCAGAAACAGATTACCTATCTAAGGGTTTATTATATTTATAATACGAGATTATTTTAAAATTAAACAATGCCAAATTTGTGTTTAGTCGTTGAAAAGCCTACACTTTTTAATTTAGTCTATCAATCGGCATACGACGATGTGTAATAGAGGATTTCATATTGTTACGGGCTGGACACATCGGTAACTGAGTGGACAACCATTGAATAAGTGCATTTGTACAATGGTATCCAAGAGAGAGAAAAAATCATCACTGGTTCACCCTAATACAAGCTGGATAAACTAACATCACGTACGTGCAGCAAAGAACTAGGAATCGAGAATAATGGAAAAAGCTAAAGGAGGCATTTATCCAGCAGTGGATCAATCCCAACTGATGAAGGTATAAATAAATATTATATTATTGTCGACTTAACGTTACTTGATAGAATTTGAATATAAATTGAAATTAATTTAAGTTTTGTACATTTTCACTTCAATTGAATCATTCGCATAAATCAATTAGAATTTAAAAAACTATTTTTTTATTCAAGGAATAATTCACAAGGTTTGAGAATTTAACATTCATTCTTCTATCAATTACTTAGTAACTTACCGACGTCAGAATTTCTCAAAACTTGAGTTATAACAATACCTGCACTTGCTAATAATTTAATAAACTCTTTTTTTAACCCAACAAATAATTCACAAGATTTGAGAATGTTACATTTTGTGGCGCTTGGCGTCATATTTTTTAAGACCTTTTTAGTGGGAATATGAAGTGTTTTCAAATTATGTATATTCAATTATAATTTCTCTGGTGTATTTAAAAAAAGACAAATATGTACATAATGGTTTTTCATTATTTTATATTTAACAATAAATTGTATCCTTACTTATTTGAAGGTCATAATCATAAAATTTATTTAGAAAATAATCTCATATTATTATTATGTTAGAAATTTCAAGCATTCCGATTTCTTAAGAATTTTTTTTCACGTGAGTTAACAACATCACAAAGATGGCAACACCACTTACTAGATACCCAGCTGTTGTCACTTATTTTCGCCGTGTGGGCAACATAAAAAGCTACTAATAATTTAGCTCAAAGCCCGTTAAAACAATTTGCCTTGTTATTTATTTTATTTTATTGTGAAATATATTATATTATGTACGTTTAGTCTAAATACAAACTTTTTTAAATCGTTTTTTTTAAAGTCAAATTGGAAGTTTGCTTATATTAACATTATCGTTTTTAATGGAGCCATATTAAAGTTTAGAATAAAGATTTAGATTTAAGAGCTAAGCATTAAAAATCTGTAATTTTTGTAGGAAAGGTGTATATCAATAAATATCAAACATAGTATAAATATATAATACAATATTATATAAATTGGCATAAAATATAAATATTGGCAAACATAGACCCCAAAACTCTGAACTCTAATATTTATAACGTTTTATAAAATACATTTAATATAACATATTGTGAGGTTAACATGAAATTAGATGTCCATACTATACTATTATGTGATTGAAATATTGAAAAAAGGATAATTAATCAAAAAAAGTAACCGTGGTCGAGTCATCTACAAAAATATGGTTTTATTTTCAATTTAAAAACGAACAAGATTATAATAATAGTTTTTAAGGGTTAATATATTTTATGTGATCATGAAATATTAATTTACGTAATGAGAAAACATGCAGCTTCTTAATGACATATACATATTTCCTACAGGTCTGCAAATTGGTTACAATTATCTTTTAAAATGTTATTTAATACAATTATGTTTATTTGTAAATGGTTTAAACGTAATTAATGTACATAACATTAACGTATGAATAGAAAATTGCACTCACGTAGTGGAATGTAAGTACTACATCGTTTATGGTAAGTCGCATTAACTACGTGATGTTTCAAAATATATGAGTTTCTTTTATTTTAAATACAGTAAGAATGTAAGAATCATGTGTAAAAGTAATATAACTAAATCTTTGCGAAAATCTCAATCTTTTGAAATAAAAACGAAACCACCGGCAAGTTTGAAGAATCGCCTTTTTGCTAAAGTAGCAAAGATAAATTCAAAGCACGTTTCATATTATCAAGAAAGCATACTACTATTTTTTAATAACCACTAAGGGTTTTGCGTGTATAGAAATAAACCATTACGACGAGTATAAACGATTTAAGCCTTTTATTTTTGAAGAAAAAAGCGGTATTATTACTTCACGAAAAATTTACAATAAAAATACGTATGAAACCTGCCGAGTGAAAAATTAGCCTATTGAATTTTCCTGTTAAAATAACATTATAGCAATTATTTCAGTTTCCGTATCCGTTGTCGGTATTCTATTTTTTTGAAGTGGAAATTATTACATTAGACTTTTGTACTACTGTCGACAACTATACTATAGGGTTAATGTACCAGAATATTAAATCATAATTTGAATTAAATTTCTATGAAATATGATAATATTTTTTATTATATTATTGTTCAGTGCCAATTCTTGCTCAAACATAATTATATAAAATGAAAGTATAACATCAGGTTCGATATACTAAGGAATGTTTTTCTTCCACTGATTTCAATCATTGGTTTTTATTTACCACGTATTTATTTATATGAAACATGTAATAATTTACTCGATTTTAATATAAGCCAGGACCAACACCATTTGATTTTTAAAAAATTGGATAATGTCTGTTTTAAGTTATCGCTGTGTATTCTTTCTACTCCTTATAAATAGTTTGTTATCGGTTTATCTTAATTCTGAGAATAGCTTTTGCAATGATACTGAAACCTCAAGAGAGATGAAAAAGACATGTCAGAAAAAAACAAACAATCGTGGAAGACTCTAAAAATACATTATGTACGAAATAAAAAGGGAGATAAGTCGAAAATTATTACTTTTAATGAAAAGCTAAATAATATTGGGTTTTATGCAATGGTTTAAAATCGTTGATTCGATTCATTTATTTTATCTAATTTATTTATCGTGATTATTTTATTCATATTTGGCATAAAAATTAATTATTTCTCTTTTAATTTCTGTTTATTATGTCTTTTTTAAATGTGACTATAATAATGCTGATTATTATAAGTTTTAATATTATATTCGTGATAATATGGTTTTTATTTTATTTTTATCAAACTAGATTATGAATTTGATTTCGCTTTTATTAGAACCGGTTTATCAAATAAGAAATAATCAGAAAATGCGTAAAAGAAAGGCAGAAATAAAATAAATAATCATTTGTGTGTATAGATTGCTAAGTAATCGAATAAACGTACGATTTAGAAATAGTTCCGATAAAAACAATATTCATTCCGTGTAAAAACTCACAGAAAAAAAGTTTATCGAAAGGCAAAGAAAAAAAAATACAATAAATTGCCTTTCGTAAAAGTATGCGACATTAGTAAATTGGATATTTAGAAACGGGAAATTTGTTCGCTCACTACTGAATAAATGAAAGAATTTATACTCTCGATGTTGTAATAAGATTTTATGAACTTACATAAAACGTGGCCACACAAGGTTTTTTTTCCTCTCTCTCTCTAGGTAAAACTACGCCTCTCTTTGCTTCCTTCAGATTTTATTTTCTCTTAGCATTCACGGCCCCGAAGGAAATATATTTATTGTAATCCTTCGAAGCATTGCGAAATCGTACAAATTTATATATGAAAAGTAACATACAAATGTTTAGACTGTTATATATATGCCCTTTTACGAATTGGCAGCTGGCTTTACTTGTCAAAACTGTTATAATATTTTGTATCAAAGTTTGTTTCTCTAGAGTCTAGAGTCCAAAGAAATGTTATTAAGCTTATAAGTAGTAATCTGTTTTGATCAGTCATAATACAAACGATTTTCTATTGAAATCCATATATATTTTTTTATGTCGTAACAGTGAAAATAGTTGAATTATCATTTTACCTCCAAATCTCAGCATATAGTTAGTGCATAGATTATAATGTAAATATATTTTGCAGTGTTTTTAAGTCATTTACTAAACACATTGACTGCTGAATAGATAATTACTTTTTAATTACCACATTTAAATAGCATGCTTTTTATATCGAATGGCCACCTTAATCGTTACTCGCTGGGCGCGTCTTTAGCGTTCGATGTATTAAAAAAATAATATAAAATACTTTTTTTTTATATATTTTAAATAAGAAAACTAATTTATACAAACATCAATTTTAGATGGAGACAATTATTATAATAATATGATCTTCAATATTAATTCAATAGCAAGATAGTTAATGTTTTATGAATCGGTATGTATTATATGTAAGCATATTAAAAAAATATGTATTAAGTAATTGATCCATTTTATCAACATCACCAATATAAATATACGTGAATTTATTTATTATTTTTACGTTATACTGAATATTTATAAGATGTATGCATTATTCATTGAAAATAAATACTTTACACAAAATTATGAATACCTATACAAATAGAAAAAGCATCGAGTGAGATTTGAATCTTTTCATACCGTGAAAAATTGTCACTAAGCTCTTGACCCAAGTTAAATCTTGTGGATATTGAAATTGTTACGTACTTAATCTCCTCAAAGAAAGATATTTTCTAGGATTTATATAAAATAGTATGTTTCTGAGGTTTAAAGTTATGTATTTGAAATGTATAATGCTACTTTTCTAAGTTATTTATTAATTCAGTATTAAATAAACAATAATAATTATACTGATATAGCATAAGTACTAAGTAGCTACGTCAGTTATGTACGCATGATACTCGTACCTATGTCTCTTCAAACATAATATTCTGTTCATTGGAGTAACACTGAACTAAACCTATCGGTCAGTTACTAAGATATTTGTACGTAGTTATCCTACCTGCATGGCTTATTTTATTGTATTTGTTTAGGATACTTTACCTAATGGCTGTTACTAGACTTGATTCTCAATACACAGTCAACACAATATGGGGTAAGGTAGATTACACTGCTCAATTGAATTGGCCACTGTTTAACTATTCAGTGAATCACTAAAGGTTCTAGTTGTACTTGATCGAATAGAGAAATAAGACATTATTAACCTACTTATATAAATTGTTTAAACCAAAGATTCTCAAACTTTTTTGGGCCTGCACCCTTTACTGAAAATAAATACGTCCCCCTGAAAATTTACCTTCTTTAAGCAAACAAACAGAAAATGCAGTGATAACTTTGTGTTATCTTATGTACAGAATAATATAAAGAAATATATTGTTGTAAAAAATATAAAATATAGTTTTCGGCTCTATTTTTATCAGCAGCATTTTTAAATCACAGCGATAATTTATTTACACTAGGTTTCTTATTTTAGTTTACAGATTTGTGACTATGATTATTGAAAAAATATAGTAATCACTATGGGCCGTATGTATGAGATTCCCAAATTCTTTATAAGCTATTTAACCGATTTTCCATCGAATAGCTAATAACACTCTTTGTGACGTAAGCGATCTGACGTCACGCGCCATTAAAAATGGCTGCCTCAGCTAGCTGTCACTTTCAAATGTCATTTTAATTTTGCATTCATTGCAAAAAACATTTGGTTGAGGCCCTTATTCGTTTTGTAGATTCTGTAAAACATTTGCGAACTTTAAAAACAGTTCCTAGTCGTGCTGTTTACAAAATACGTATAATTTTGATCCCTAGTCTATAATCTAGATAGTAGGTAACTGATAAAATGCCTCGCTTATTTCGCTTGCAATATTTCTCATGGAGACATAAGATGGACTTACGTAAGATTACGATAAAATATCTCCGCTAAACCACCGCAAAAATATGTATCTACTGCTGTATCTGGCATTAAAATAGGTATACAATTTATTGTAAGCATTCTGCGTTCTTCAAAATATTACGGTACCACCTACCTACCTAGTTAATTTTATTGTAAGATAACTGTAATAAACAAGGCACAACTCTCAAATACACTGGAAACATCAATAGTATCATACGGTGATTGGTATAAATGATAATATTATACAGAGATCATTACATATTATTGTCTTGAATCATTTGCATTTTCTGTCATTTATTCTTATTCTCTTTTGAGATCTCAATAATTGAAGTGAAGTTAGTCATAATAATATTCAGTATTGCCACCAAATGTATTCAGTGTTGCCACCAAATGGAAAAGTTTACTGGCAATACAACCTTTCGTACAGTAGAATAATTATAAAATACATGTGATAAAATAGCTGATAAATTATTTAAATTTCATAATAATTATTCATGTATAATTATCAAATTTATATGGTACCGTTCGCACACTTTCAGACACATTAACAATTTCAAAATTTTGAATTATTTATCGGGGAATGAAATTTTATAATACGAACACCATGACACATGATATGTCACATTCGTGACGTCACTTAACAGCTAATTACGTTTTTACTCATGCATACAAACGTGCAGTATATAGCCTATAAAGTTTTTGGGAATCTCATGCATACGACAGTATGAGTTTAACGTTATATTACATAAGTTATGAAACGTATATGAATGTGTTTATTTATATTTTTTTTATTCCACCGCCCCTTTATTACGTCCGAGGTTACTGTCGCTACAGGGCTCATAAGGGGCGATATTTCTTACTTTGGAAAACACTGGTATATATCATATATATATATAATATACTACTAATAAATAAAATAACTTATTATTTATATTCTCTTTAAGTATAACTGAATAGCAATATTGTGTGTTCTGTTCGAAATTAAATATTATATTTTATAATGGGAGGAAACTTTCTTCATATAGGCAGTATATTTTGTTGAAATAATTAATGATTGTTTTTTTACATTACTTATATTATTGAAGATAGAGATATATAGATTATATTATAGAAGATCGAGAAGGATGGAAAGTCTTAGTCGCTCAAAGGATGGCGAAATTTAAATGTGGTCACGATCCTCAGCCGTGAGTGCACGACCAAGAAGAGATATTATTGAAGTATCCATTTATTTTTATATCTGAAATATGAATGCTGGTAATTTTATAGTCTATTTTTCAAAATTTTATAAGGATCAATATTACCGTCATAAAATGAAAAGCATTAAGTGAAAGTTACTTAAAAATCGAGCGGAAACTGAGGTTGTATAATATTTTATAATACTTAGAAACGATGTGTATTATATTAGACACATTTAAAATTTTTAAAATCGACTTAATAGTATTAATTATTGTAAAAATAGTTTACGGTATTTTTTTGCTATTATATTATTACTACCTACTGAAATTTGACTGAAAAAGTCATAGAAAATAGCAAGGTTTGATGACGAAGAATCTTATAGCTTAAATATTCATTATATAAGACGTTGGATTTAATGAAAATAGATTTGAAAATATTAAATAGGTTGAAAAATGGGTATCGGTAATCATGGGTATCAACTTTGAGCAGAAGAAAATGATGAATACAGAAAAAAATTCCAACAAAACTGTCAAGGCCGAAAAATTTAGTTTTTGACAAAAGGTAAGTACGAATAGTAGAAAAGAAGATAAGTCCAAAGTAAACTGAAATTCAAAGAAACCCTTCCAGAGTTCAACAATACGTCCAATTTATGGTTTCCCTTCTTAAAAATACCAATAAACGCGTTTATATATATATATAGAGAGAGACGGGCCTTCCGTGTTTGGGGATAATAATATATGCTTTATAAATCTCCAGGCCGCATGAAAAACTTAATATTAGGCGTGCATGTTCACCGAGTTATACTTCCAATATTTTTTGGAGCACGTTGCGCATATAAAGTAAGCCATCAAGGAATGAAATATTTACCTTATAGACGGTCATACAAATACTCATGAACCTCCGTGAGGGTTGATTTATTGAGATCTTGTGAAGATGAAATGTTATTATCCCTTAGTAGTCCCGTGTTTAAAGGGATTTATTGATTTCGTTTTTTTTACTGTCTAGGTTATGTGTTGGAGGATTTTCTTTAATCAGCAGTGCCTTGCCATAATTTTCTTATATTTACTACACCATATTTATTGTAATATATATTAGGTATTTCTAATTAAGGTGGAGAGAATTAAATGAGTACAAGTAACATAAACAACCCTTCACCGCATAATATAATTATGAATGATTCAAACATGTACTTAATCATTGTGTATAAAACGTTAATAGGTATTATTTTATTCTTAACATTACATAATATATTTGACTCGATAGTTTCCTTTTTGTAAAATTGTATTATTATTTTCATAGCAATATTATATAGTTTGAATATATTGACCTGACGTGTCTTCGTTAACACTATTATGTGTTCGGTAACGGGAATCCTTACCAACGGCTGCCAATCCTTCATGTGGTCCAGTCTAAGATGTATGTCGGTAATAAGACCCCGTAGATGTTAATCTTCAGTATTATTTATTCATCAAATAGTCTCAAAGTATATAAAGATATAAACGAAAGTGAAAGAACTCAAGAAAATTGTGCAGTAAAACAACTCAGAGAGTAGAACTGAGCTCATTTTGAATGAGTTGAATGGTGTGAGTTTACAATATTATAAATATGAAAAAGTAAGTAAGTAGTATATTAGTGACGCTTAGTTCATGTACAAGGATTTATGGGTGTAGTAATACAAGTAGATTAGGTGGATAAGTTGGGGTTGATCAATACTCCAAATTGAGTAGGTAAATTACAATAGGTAGTAAAAATCAAACTAATCGACTAGTCTTAACAATATATACATAATTAGTTACTTAGGATGTCGATGAATTAAACAAAAGACGATTTTTGTCATTGGGAAGATATTATAGAGAGGAGAGTAATGGATACATAACAACACTCCTGTTACTATACTGTCCCTTTATGTTACCCAGTCCTTAAACTGTGTCATTCAATATGCACTTCGTCCTCTTAATATTTTAGCTATTCCTAGAATCATGAATATAACATCAAATTAAAATGTAATTTCGATAGTATTATCCATTAAATACATACATATTATAATTGATATATATCTATCAGATATATTTTAGGTGTCGGTTATTATTTTATTTATTTTCTTTTATATGCGCCGTTTATACATTATTAAATTACTAAGCGGTGAATCTTATGAGCAAGCTGTATGTTGATGCGAGACTTGTGTAGGTAACGTACCTAGAAAACAAGATTCACCCAACAAGCCCGTCAGTGTAGCTACTCATGACCTGGCTCCTTATATACCTACTGTAAGAATGCATGGAAATACTTGTATGATTATAATTAAGGGTTGATGGCTTTATGACCATTTTACAGATACCACAATGAAATGAATAATGAAACCTTATTAGACTTATATATTATTATGTTACAAAAGCATCCATTTCCCTTTAACTTTGTAATATTGTCAATCTCGTATGGTTATCTTATATAACAACATTATAATGGACGGCATTTATTAACATCGTAAAGGAAAAGTTAAAACATTAAAATATAATGAAATACCGATAAAAATACACGGGTCAATAGTACTCGTACTAGGGAAGAATAGCAAAATTCTTATTTGCTAAGTAAGATTATTGGGGAATAAACGTTGCAAAACTAGTGCTTTTGTTTCGGCAGAATACCCAAAGCTACCTTATCTTATAATACATGATCACTGATCGCTTTTTTAGAAATAGATACTTATATTTTTATCGTTTTACTCGAAAAAATATGAAAAACGGTAATATCATAAATTTTGTTCTTCATTATTGAAGAATGATGAAATTATGATATATTATTAGGAACACATCGAAGACATATTATGATTAATTAATATAACCATATTTTATTATCATTCAAAATCGATTAATATTGTATTTAATAAAACTATTATATTCACTTGTATATAAGTAAACTAATCAAAAAATAATTCCTAAAACAAAATATTATATTTGGAATTAAATAATATATTATATAAAACCGAGTTTATATTTTAGAAGTAATAAGTTATTTATATGATTTCTTTTTATTCATATGTACCTATTATACTTACATAATAATAAGATCATACCATGATCTTTACTAATACTCTTGAGGAAAAAATATGTCGTGAAGATGAATAATAAATTAATTACATCTAAGTAGCTTCAATGTTAAATATTATTACTTCTGATTCAAAAGTATAACATATTTATCGCCAGTATTACTACAAGGTTTTAGTAGACAAACTACTCAGACTCATTTCGAAGAAACCTTTTTCTTGTATGTTATCCAAATGTTGTTTCAGACATTAAAGAAAAATAAAAAAAATACTCGTTAAACGAAAAGCCAGACGTTAATTAGTGGGATAATGACTTATGTCTTATTAAATTAAATATAATTTCAACATTACGAAGCTCATGTAGGTAATATAACATATTTTTTCGTTTATATTTATGTACTAATATGGAATTAGGTATGTTATTACTGGAATATGTATAACATAATAAACACAATCAACAATAATTATTCTTTTATTCAACTAAAGTGAGAAAACTGGTACCTAGATACTTTTAAATATAATACACTAATATTTACTTCGTTTCACGGCTGAAATAAGTTTCTGAAAAAATGTATATAAATCTAAATACCGTAATATAGTGAATCATTTATTTTTTTATAAAAATTCGTACAATTTTTATAAAATCGGTTCGATTTTAGAAATATAGAAAACAATTTATAGAAAATCTCAAACGTTTTATTTTAAATTGTATTTTATTTATTTATCTCAAAAATATATTAACATAACAAAAATAAATGTGTTTTCTCTTATAATCAATTTTACTTAGAATATTGGTTCCTTATTCGAAATGGGAAAGCACTTTTGACAAATCCTTCGGGGTTGACTATCGGCCGAATAGTTCTTGTGACGTGTCATTTATCTAATTTTATGATGGAGGTTTTCATGATATCTTATTGTTTTGATTCTGAACCGAATATTTTTATTTCAAATTATTTATCTACCTAAAAAATATATATACAAATACATAATATATTTTAAGAATACTAATATCAGTATAATATATACTATTTTTTTAATAAGCGAATTTTTTTTATCTAGTTAGCATACTGGGGGGTTTTCAAATTATGTATCTACATATAAAATTTATTAGAATCGTTGTGTTTTGCAAATGTATCTTGAGGACATCGAGGAGCTCACATTTAATATTCCCGAGTATTGGGGAAGACGAAAAAGCTCGGTAAAAATGTCAAATTTAAAAAATTGAATTGAAGACAAGGACCTGGACAACGGATTCTTACTCAGAGAAGAGGTGGTTTGACAGACTTTGCAGCCAAAGCTTCGGTAAAATTTAAAAAATTTATTAAAATTATTGGTACTGTTCGGTTAAAGCGGATACAGCGGAAAACGCATTTTGAAAATAGCCGATAAACTGGATTATTTGTTAGGTTAACCTAACCAAACCTAACCTAACCTAACCCAACCTAACCTAACCTAAACTAACCCAAACTAACAAATAATACAGTTTATCGGCTATTTTCAAAATGCGTTTTCCGCTGTATCCGCTTTAACCGAACAGGACCAAATTATTAGAGAAAAAAATAATATAATAATATATAAGTGCCTATTAATTTGTAATAAGGTGAAAAGCTACATCTATCTGGGACAACAAGTGTCTATAGATGGATGTATATTTGATGAAATTGTTTTCAGAGTAAAGCTAGGCTGGAGTACTTTTGGCCGCCAAAATAATATCTTCAAAAGTGACATTCCACTGTGCCTAAAGCGCAAAGTGTTCAACCAGTGTGTGCTTCCCGTGATCACATATGTGTGAAACATGGACCCTAAGTAAAAGAAAGATCCAGAAACTTAGAGTAGCACAACGTGGTATGGAGAGGTGCATGCTGGGCATAACGCGAAAGGACAAAAAGAGGAATGAGTGGATAAGGAAGCAGACAAGGGTTTGCGATGTAATAGAGTTTATTAAAAGCCTTAAATGGAGATGGGCTGGACACATAGCTCGAAGAAGAGACAATCGTTGGACAAATCTAGTCATCCAGTGGTATCCAAGAAGTACAAAACGTCCGCAAGGTAGACCTAGATGCCGCTGGATAATAAAATAATAAGATAATAATAAAAATTCTTAAAATTTCGCTACCCAAAACATCAAAATGGCATGAATTAAGAGTGTTTTCAAAAATTTTATGGAGCAGTAGACTTTTGTTGCTACAATCAAAGCACAACTAATTTTGAATTAAAACACAAAAGCTGATAGCCAAAAATAAACGTAATTGCATGAGCAGTTAAAGATATTTAAACTACTAGTTAATTACATCGTTTTAGATATAACGCCAATGGTTTAATTAGTAAAGCACAGTGGTGTGAATCCAGTGGATACGTTTTCAAGCCCCGTCGGACGCCGCTTTTTTTAAAAGATTTTTTCTATTGGGTATATTATATTATAATATAATGACGTGTTTTCAAATTGCGTATGTAGATATATTAAAATTTAATAAGTCAGATAATTGTTTACAAAGACATATCTTTGGTGTCTTCAAATATAAAATATAATATTACATTAGGCAGCTTTTCATTATCCATTTATTTGTAGCGCTGAAAACGACGGCAGTGCCAGACGGCCAAATGAGGAACCGGTTGGCTAAATTTACATCCTTCCAATTTGAGTAATACCTTCACAGTTACACTTCATCAGCGGTGTTCAAATATTTTCCATCGATGCTGAATAAATTTCTCATTCGTTCAAATATTTGAGATTCGCAGACCGTGGCTTTCGATGAATGACTGAATGAAAGCGTTCTCAAACTTTTCATGGATTGAAAATTGCGAAATTATAAATTATTTTTATTTAAAAAATCATTTATGCTAAATCTAAAATATATAAAACGAGCCTTATAACTTAACCGTATCAACTAGTGTAAAATACTAACATGTTAATGGTTTGTACTTGCTTTTCCCTCCACCATCCGCAATGTTTCCACATCCATTATGTAGGCTTATACCGTAGCGTAATAAACGTTAGACATTCTTTAAAATTGTGCTAAAAGTATCCCAGGAGAAACTTGATTACGTGATTTCTACTTCGATATAATTTAATATTACGGTCAATTCTCAACATGAAAAGACATTCTCGCTTGCTTTGCTTTTCCCTCCACCACCCGCCACGTCTCCACACCCGTTATGCAGGCGTATACCGTGGCGTAACGAACGATAGGCGCTGTTCAAATTTGTGCCGAAAGTGTCCCAGGAGCAACTTCCCAAGACCTTGGTTGGCGTGCACTAGAGTGTGCGTGATCCCTACTTCCATATAATGTATTACGGTCAATTCTCGATGAGAAAAGACCTTCTCGCTCGCCGTATAATGCCGCAAACTTTTTAAAAGCTGAGAAATTTTCCCTCGTAGATACCAAGTCGCAATGGCCGACCGGTCCAACTGAGGGTCGGACCGACTTAAAAAGCTCATCCCTTGCAACCGACATATGGGTACACTCCCAGAAGATGTGATCGACATCCTGCAATTCGCCACATAAGCACGTCAGACATTCTATTAGGCCAAGCTGACAGAACTTGGAAGCAAAATCACCGTGTCCGGTTAAGAACTGAAAATTCCAATGATCTGAAGGTTTGGTACTGCAGTTTAAAATAAGATCTAGGTAAATTATTCTCCAGTCACACAACGGACGATTTGCATGTGTGATAGTAGCATTTGCTGCTACAATGCCTATTTCAATACTATCAAGCAATACACGATGTCACTGTAGAATGATTTACATATATCTACGTATTATTCTTATCTTATTATTCGTATGATATATTATTCAATCACATATATATTTCCACACCCACTTATATATTTAGTATGTATAGTTAATTGTTTTGGAGATTATAAAGTTTTAAGTATAGCTTCGATTCGACGATCACACGGGCGAAGAGATTTACAAGCTTCTTGAAAATCTATTACCTACCCACTGTTAAATTACAGAATGTTAATAATCTTTCTGGCATTACAAAATAATAATTGCTTATAAACCGCTATGTCTCATCGCAAACAAGTTTTAATAATACAGATCGGAGTAACTTCTTTATAATATTAAATTATTATTATATAAATTAATTAGTTAATTAATTAAGCCAATTAAAATAGTTTTTTTCTTTTAATATAATCCTAAATATTGGAGTAATGATAAAGTAAGATAACAAAATATCCTGATACTAACATAATTTTCGTTTGCGATCAATTGTTTGCAATATTAATTTTACTGACTATTATTAGGAAGCACCCTTATTTTTATTTGTAATCAACTAAACATATTGTATTTAGCTTTGGAAAAAAAAGTATCATCCCTTCGTAAATGATTTGATTCAATAATGGCCGTAACTTTTGAATGGCAGTCGCTAACTTTGTTTGATTTTGAGTCAACGTTTTATACTATGTTATTTTATTGAACTCATTGGCTTCATGTGAAAATTGATTTATTACTTTAATGGCATTTTTACTGCACTGCATCAAAAGTAATTCGTCGATTTGGATTATTTTTTTGTATTAATAATTAATAACTCAATGTAATATATCCCTCATTGTAACACTTATGATCTAATCTATACCTACTTATGTTAGCTTGTCACATATACTTTATAAGTATGTTAAGCTGCATAAACCCTCTGATACTATTGAGTCTGTATTCCTGTATACAATACTTGTGTTTTCTATTTAGACGAATACACATACAAGTTTATTTTCGAACGCATTTATAAGTTGTGAAATATTAAATACCTCTTGCTTAACAATGTGTCTAACCTGCCATCAGTAATGCCAATTGGGAGAGCAATAACTATGTTCAATCAAATAGCTTGGGATATTGATATATTCCATTTACGTGAGTGAGTTTAGGTGGACGTTGTTTTATAAGTCGTTAAGATACGAGGGTGGGTCAATAATTCCTTAGAAAAAAGCATTAAAACAGTTTTCATTTTTGTATTTTTTTTTTATTTCTCAACATAATCTCCTTGGAGCTCAATACACTTGGTTAGACGTTTCTCAATTTTTTTTAAACCGTCAGAAAAATAAGTTTTCGGAAGGTCCTCAAAATAAGCATTTGTCCGATCGATGACTTCATCATTTGAAAAAAAACGTTGTCCACTTAGCCATTTTTTTAAGTTTGGGAAAAGGAAAAAGTCACTGGGGGCTAAATCTGGCGAATACGGTGGGTGGTCGACCAATTCGAACTTCAATTCTTCAATTTTAGCCATTGATCGTAAACATGTGTGAACACGGGCATTGTCCTGATGAAAGAGGATTTTTTTCCTGTTTAAATGAGGCCGTTTTTCTTCAATTTTGTTTTTTAGCTGGTCCAATAAAGATGCATAATAATCCCCTGTTATTGTTTTTCCTTTTTCCAAATAGTCAACGAAAATAATTTCACGTGCATCCCAAAATACAGTAGCCATAACCTTACCAGCTGATTTTACGGTTTTCGCCTTCTTTGGACATGGTTTGCCTTCGCAATCCACTGCTTTGACTGTTCTTTCGTCTCGGGAGTATAGTGGTGTATCCATGTTTCATCTACAGTCACAAAGCGACGAAAAAATTCATCCGGATTGCGTTGCATGAGCGACAACAGGGCTTTAGAGGCCACCACCCTATTGCGTTTATTGTCGACTGTGAGCAAACGCGGCACCCATCTTGCAGAAATATTTTTCATGCCCAATTTGTCATGTAAAATAGAAATGACGCTACCTTTTGAGATCCCTGTAACCTCAATTATCTCACTCAACTTTAATCTTCGGTCACTAGCGTGGTTTATCCTTTGATGATGTACGACCACGTTTAAATTCATTTAACCAGTTATAAATAGTTGCAAGTGAAGGAGCAGATATGCCGTGAACTAAATCCAACTCATTTTTTATTTCCTTTGCTGTTAACCCTTTTATATTAAAATGTTTAATAACAGCTCTAAACTCAATTTTCTCCATTTTTCCATTTTCCACAAGCAAATTTTTTTTTAAAATGTACGAGAAACACACAACAACCCGACCAATCTGATTGAAACTTCGCAGCATACTGAATCGGTAGTGCCGCTGCATGAAAACAAACCGCTTACAGTACTAGTCGCGCCACCTGTCGGCTTTTCTAAGGACTTATTGACCTACCCTCGTATTACTCATAATAACCTGGATTTTTATTATGGTTTGAATTTAGAATTTCAATTTACATTAAATTTGAAGACAAAAGAGAAATTTCTAGTATGTACACGTGCAAGAGATGGGCTAAACTAGAATTATTTATACATATCGTTATCTACGTAAGACTCATTAGCCAATGTCTACCTGGCAGACATCCCAACAGACGGAAAGATATTATCTAGGACTTGAGTTTGTACAACTTTGTATAAAGCAAGCTTTTTTATTTATATCAAAAAGATTCAGAATCCTTGAAACATGATATATTTGGCCTTCGTCGCCCAAACCTATCTCTTCTCGTCCTTTGTAGAGCCTTCGGTATCTGTGAGCCTCCTGTACCCCTCAGAAAGCATCCCTCTGCCACCTCCCGGTCCGTGTAAGTGTGACCGGAATTCACAGCCGAATAATCGCCCCAAAAGCCTTCCGTTTCGATTGAAATAACTCAGTGATAACAGTGGTGTTTTTTCTCAATATAAGTTGGGTCCATGGTCAAATACTGTCATATTTTAATATAACATTGCTTATTGGCCTTATTCTTGTAAAAATATATTAACAATATTAAGGATTATAGAGAAATATTTTAAGAAATTGTCAATAGCCAATAATTATTGATTTAATATGGATATAAGGATATACATAATTTGAAAATACCGACGCCCAGCAGTACTCGAACCCTTGTCAACTGCGTTGCGCCAATGTGCTTTACCAATTGAGCCATGTGCATCCAAAAAATGCTTCACAGGCCGACTCACAGAACGGATTAATAAATATAATTCCGAAAGGCTATACCTCCAAAAACACTAAATTTTGAATGTGTAAGTGTCCTACGAAAATGAATCACATATTCGTATTTAGTGTATAAACTGAGCGCAGTTGTCAGAACGATGGATAAGCATATTCTTAACACGTGCTTAAGTTTATCCCATATTCTTCCACAATCGAGATCGGTTGCCTGTTACTCAACACCGGTTAGGTATTTCAATTTCCATTATTTCTGAGTTCCCTGGGCCGACTCTACCTATCTCCTTTATATATAATGTGCTACAAAGACGAAAATTAAACAATAATTATTGGTCGGATTCATAATATATATATTATTAGATTTGCTGAAGCATACAAAGAATATTTTAAATTAATTGCTGACAGTACTTTTGGAAGACTGGAAATGAAATTCTAAATAATTTTACAGTACCTTTACCTTATTTTCGCTTAAAATGTATCTTACGCTATTTTGGGTAAGCATAGTCGATATTATACGACGCACTATTCAATTGCGGTTTTGATCCCAATATGCATGGCATATGGGAGGCTATTAATATCGTTTACTTAAGCTCCTACGTTTGTGTTTAGTCACTAATTAGACTAGAGCGATGATCAAAGTAAAGGTGAATTAAGCCTAATACGAGAGAAGTGAGCTACGCAAAATTATTCTATGGTCTGTTGTTTAATAAATTATAATATTATTATTATGGTTCTCATAATAATGAATGCTAGTTGTATTATAGAGGTGAATGAATTTATGTGTCTAGACTCGTTGGTAAATGTCTAGTAAGCGTAAAGGAAATGATGAAATCAAATCGCTAATTGGTGGTTTTACGATCTACTAAACTAATTTAAAGCAAAAAAATTATATATGAAATCAAAAAAGTATTAGATGACAAACGCTGTCATAATATAAGGACAAGACATGGAGTCGGTAGAACGCCAATTTTAAGAACCCGGCGGTGCTTAGGCGTAAGCTATTCTAGAAAGATCCTTGAGAAAGTCTGTGAAAATTTAATATAGCAACGTCGGTTTACACGAATACGAACGGCCGTACATCGTAAAATTGATACTGATTCAATCAATCAATGATTACAATCAATACAACCAAAAGGACGATGACGTGCTGGGAGAACATGATGCTGGTAGATAGACGGAGAATAAAGGACTTTCAGACTCTTGGTGTATGTAACTGGCGTTAGAATAAGGGAGAGGAGTTAATGGAGAGAAATTTTGTAGATGTCCCGGCCTACGCTGGGCTATTGCGCTATTAATAATAATTGAGTGTTTCACTTGGAAAACGTTGTAACCAACAAATTGGTCCAAGTTGACTGTTGAGCTTCTGGAAAGTTTGATCTATAAAAAGCTACTCTAGGATTTTTTAATGGCAACACTGTCGCTGAGGGTTTGACAGTTAGTGGAATAACGTTGTAAAATGGAGGACCGTGATGATATTATGATCGGTGCTTCAAAACTTATAAAAAAGGAAAAAAACCGCAAAATATGAATAGAAAAGTAGCGGATGGGAAAAATAAGAATATCAAGAATGCCGGAAAGCCATACGTCAGGAGAAAAGGATAGAATTTTAAGTTATTTTTGTTTATTTACTCCAATATTACAATGTATATTACTGCAAAAATAAGAAAATGTTGTTTTCTTAAAAATCATATTTTGTCTCTTACAATTTTTCCAAGGTAACCTACTCAATTATGATAATATTATTATACTAGATGAAATATCACTATTATTCTCTTAAACATTTAAGTGGCATCGTATTATTATAGGTGACAGAACGTACTATGCACCAAAGTTAAAATTACAGTTTAGTCATTTGGAAATAAAATATATATATCGGGTTAAGCAATGCACTGATGTTAACAATAATTTATTATGTTTTGACTTCTACATCATTTAGAGATACGATATAAGTTAAATGTATGAGATTAAAAAAACGAGTAAAGAATGTGTCTGGCAAGGTTTGATTGTGTGACTAGGGTTGCAAAGACTGTCGAAGTATGCCACCTATCTGCACTTGAAGGTATATAAGTTCTTTGGATTATTAGTTAGCATTAAAACCTCTACATTAGCAATATGATCAGACCAGGGCATCTTCGCCGTAAGCCGACACACAATAAGACATAAATAATATTATTTTATATCATAGTACAAAACACACATAATATTATTATAATACTACGGTAGCAGTGGCGTACGGTATATAGATGCTGTGGATGCAGAGCATATCCAAAAATATTTGATTAAATATTATTTATATTGATAAAAATATGATGAATCTATTGTGTAATTGGGTAGTAAGAAAGAAAAATATATTTAAATTATGAAACTAATGCCCACTAAAAAGTCACGGTATGCCACTGTTAGTTAGTACTTGATTTAAATCATTTGATAATTCTCAGGACCGTTTACGTCCGCATAGAATGACATTGGAAGCCGATATAATAATATTTATATGCAAACAATCTTAATTTAGAAAAAACAACTATTTACGTGTGTGAATAATATTTTTGGTAAGCAGTGTTATTAAGCTAATTTTTTATACTTTAGTTTTATTAAAAACAGAACAACTGAAGAAACCTTCAACTTTTTGTGGAATGTTTCGAGCTTTTGAGTGTATTCAACTTAAACCAAACACTACAATAATTGTTCAACGTTAACTTTTTAAAGTACTCCTGTACAAACTACGCGTATAGTAGTGCTATTCCTGTTGATCCTAATTTGGTACAGCTTTAAATTAAAAATATTAAAGGTTGTACTATCTGGCCGCTCATCATATTATTTAAAATAGAATCGCGACATTAGACCTAAGTCGTTGTCTCGTCTATCTAGTCAAGGTCTTAGTCAACTAACTCCTTTTTATCTACATCCCAATTCAATATTACGCATATCAAAAACTAATTAATTGTGTAAAGTGTATTCGACAGAGTAATGCTTCAAATACACTCTATGACGATTGGTCATATATATGTCGAAAAACCCGTTTCTTATGTTGGCGTCCTGTGTCATAGGGTGTCACAGAGTGTAAATAAGATGTCATAGCTGTCATACAATATGTATGTATAAATGTTGGAATGGCATAGATTTGATCATAGACACTAAAACGCTCTTAGCATATTTGTGCCCGATCGTCATATAGTCTATTTGAACCTTTAGATAAAATAAAAAGAATTTCGAGTGACAGAGGTATAAATATTATAAGCGAAAAAATGTGTCCTTATTACGATCCAATTTTCCGTATATAAAATAATGCTATTATTTGTTCTAAGCGGAATATATTAATTGTTCTAGTAGAATGGAGACTATATTATTAACATAATATAGTTTTTTACGAGGAATGATTGTACTGAGTAAAACATGCGTTTGAACCCGAGCTACGTGGCTTTAGATAACGCCATTCAAGATACAAGAATAAATTTGATTCTATGAAAATCATATTTCGGTACCTACTAATATTTTTGAGAATCGATCAAAAGTAATTAAAATCTGTTCATTTTACGAAAATATATAAATTTGTAACATAAATTCATTTCCTTGAAATATTTTGTATTATGAGTTGGTAGGCATTTCTTAATATTATTATATTACATTTTCAATAAGTAATAAGTTTCTATTAATTATTTTGTATATTTTATATCTTTTAGAAAAGATGAAAGGTTTTAATAGACAATGATATTGTTATTAATGAATATTATCCTGATTAATTTGCCTCAATTTGACTTCTCGTGATCCAAATAATACGACTTAGTTTCAATAATTCATCAGTTTTCGCGAAGCAAGCCTGTAGAAGGAAAGTGTCAAGGTCGCACCCGACCTAAAGGTCGCCCACGTGGATTTTAGTTAACTGCGTTAAAAAAGAATATCTCATTTCGTATTCAATTCGTCTCCTTTTGTCGTAGTTTTAAATTTAAAATGGAAATGTGACTTCTTTCATTTCCGAGTCGTGATGAAAATGTTATGAGGTGGTACGGGTTTTCCTCCCTTCATATTTCTCATTTGAGATGACCGTAAGTGATGTCTGGCATTTTTTGTTTGTTTGTTAAAAAAAATCAAAGTAAACCAAAATTAATCAGAAATAATAAATATATATAATATAAACAACGATAGGTACGTAATATAAAACCCTTATAAAAATCACCAAGAGTAAAATAGAATTAATAGGTAATAGCATAGTAACTATTTCAGATTAAATTAAAAACAGATGGGTCGATTTTTGTATTCATAGTATTATTTTATATATTCTCTGCTTCACTCTTGGGAGGGTAATATTTGTTATACTGTAAATCTCATATTGTGTACGTCTTGAATTTAGATTTATTATGTGCACAATGTTTTGTTTTCTTACATAAATAAATGAGAGGCGCAGCTCTTTATGATTGCATTTTTAACCCATTTACCGTCAATAATTATTCACGATTAAACAAATTATAGGTTTGTTTCACAATATTTTTTTTATAGTGTGATGTGAAAGCCTATATACCTAGTTATATAAAGCGACCAATTAATAATTGTATAATAACATGGATATTATGCTTAAAGTCGATGATTGGACTCTACTGGACACGTCAGTGTTTTGTTTACATACCACGCAGGAGGATGTCAATCTGGGCGACCTTATGATGTTTAGTCTAAAACACCCAAACACAGGTTCTGAATGCAGTTAGCTATCGAGAGTCGTTAAGAAGGCTGTTAGTCGATGGGGAAATCATCCGCTTCAACATACTCAATCATAAGTTCTTGACAAATAAAAATAAGAATATTACTACTTAACAAATAATATTACATACCTACTTAACATACCAGAAATCAATGTGCGAATATCATAATATTACCCATACAAAATTAATATAAAATTAGGGGTGAGAACCGAGAAGTGGAATCCCTGACCAATCCTATGACTATTATCGTTCTAGGATGACGAATCACAAAAGAAACTGCGTCTCTTATATTATGCATACAAAAATCTACTCATAACCCGGTCTAAAGCCGTAAGTATCATGGATGGATGTTATTTATTTGGTAATAGCCTTAAGTCGGGTACTCATTAGCGAGGTGTAACTGGGACCGTTGCAGATATAGTAACTAGTATGAATGCTAAATAATTAGCTAGTTTGCAAGCCTAATAAATAATTAGTTCGCATCTAGAGTTGGTAACAGTATCCGAAAGGGTTACAGTTACGACTCGCTAATGAGTACCCGGCTTAAATTACAATTCGGATATTATAAAAACTGCCGCATTATAGTTACCTATAGTAAATCAACACTGACGCAATTATAAAAGTAGCGACGTTTCTTTAATATTATTATCTCTCAACGGACTGAATTTTTAATAAGGGTAAATAAAAGACAGGGAAAGTAACACAATTAATTATTATCATGTCGTGAACATGAGGTTGAATGTTGTCGTTCTTTATATTTAGAGTTCAATGACCAGATTCCAATTATTATTATGTTATTATGTAGTATCTGGCACATACAATAAGACTTTTCTCTTGGTTGTAAATGTTAATATACACACATATAGGTAGATTAAGTTGATATTAGCCTAGTTTTCATAGATACCTTGTATAAGACAGAGCGGAGTCAAAATATAACAATATTAGGGATTGCAATACCGAATAAAAATAAAAATACCGGTATTTCGGTATCTCCTATTGAATACCGGTATTTGTAAAATAATTGAAAAAAACAGTATACATACAAGTATCTACCAATAAATATAATATATGTAGAAATCTTTTTAAAATATTCATATTTTATGGCATGTGTCATTGATGGTCACAATGGACGATGAAGGGCGATGGAAGTAAACCACACATCGTGTAATCCGATAAAAAAAATTCAGTCCTGTTAAGCTTTTTATGTTAAATAATACATTTTATTTCTACTGTCAATACCGAATATATCGGTATTGTGTTAATTTTAAAACCGGTATTTCGGTATTGAAAAAAACTGGGATACCGGTTTTTAAATACCGGTATTGCAATCCCTTAGCAATATTGATATTTATACTACAAAAAGTAATGTGGCCTAATGACCGCAATGAATTAGACTGCTATCACAGAAATACATAGACTTTAAGAAAATCATGCAGGTGTATAGTGACTTCACGAGGAACCTGGAGCACCTGGAATAGAAGCCAATGTATTACGCATTGATTTAAAATGATGAAATAATAATGATTTCAATTAACAAAAGATGGTCGCCAATATTGACGAAATTAAAAATAACATACATAATTTGAAAACATCTCATGCATATATATATACACATCAGAAAAAATCTTTTTGTGGAAATAAATACGACACCCGACGGGACTTAAGCTTGTATACGCTGGATTAGCGTCAGTGTACTTTTCCAATTATGTTAAGGGCATCCTACTTAATAACGACGATTTAAACTAGTACTTAGTTCTAACATGAAATGCTTATCGAATTGGGTTATAATGTTGGCTATCGGTTTTAGTATATTAGATTAAGGTCACACCCATAATGGTCGCGCGGCTTAAGCGTCGGCCAATAGCGTCGTGGGTCCCAGGTTCGAATTCTGGGTCTTGTAAGTACACATATTGTTTTTCAATTTATGTATGAGCTGACATCGATTTCTCGTAAAAACAAAATCTGTTAATACAAACCTCCACTCTGTGGATGCCCATATTATGATCTCAATAGGATCGGACATGGTTGAGAGAATTAAGTTAGGTATCAATTTATTCCTTAATTACTAAACATTGTCGCAGATTACTCCATTATTTAGATTTTATAACGTACTTAGACTTACTAATAATTTAATAAAATATTTCTTTTATTCAACGAATAAGACACAAGATTTGAGAATGTAACCGTATATATACTGTAACCGTATATATAACTGTAAATGTATGTGTTGAGAATTGTATGTGTATATAATATATTAAACAGACACAATTTCAAAACATCTCATGCATACCTATACACACTAGAAAAAATCTTTTATAACAATATTATAATATAGAATGTTACGTTCTCAAATATTGTGTCTTTTGTTGAGTAAAATAAATAATTTATGAAATTAAAAAGAATATTTTTAATGACCTGGATTGTTTTTGCATACACATATTATTATATATTCAATACATTCAATTAGCATTTACTCGATACAGCTCACCACATAACTAACGTTATGTTGTGGATATTTTGTGAATCATTCGATTTTAATTAAATTGAATTAGTTAAACTGTTTTCAATGAAAATTTGAGGGAGAAATTGAAAAAATATTTATAACGACACGTTTTTGCAATTCACTAGGTACCTGTAATAGGATATTTATTCGTTTATATCGCCATTAAAGGAAATAATTATTTATTTATGTAATTTATTTTAATGAAACCCTCCGGATTAGGACCAGCTATTAAGTCACCTGTTTTCAGCATAGTAATCTTTTTTCACCCGACCCTTTGAACAGCTCCGACTATACAAAGGCGTTCAGCTATAATCCTTTACTCATTCCGGTAATTAGATAGTTAAGTCTCCGCATGGGAGGAGGTTGACAAATTATTATGGGCACCACGTGTAAATTACGCCCAACTTCATCGATTTATTTTCTCCTAACACCAGGTATTTGGGCCACACTTAATTATTTAGTCGCGACTGTCCTAGATGAATGGAAGTAGATGTTATATGTCCTCCTTTAATAAGGGGATATAGTTAAGTGCTATTTTAACATGGCGCCTTTACTGAAAAGGTTACTCGCAATCTAATTATTAGCTTTTTCTTTTTCTTCTGTTTTCTCTCTTCACAGGAATTGGATACTATCTTGAGTATCTGTATATCGGAATATGCGCCTTAGAAAAAAAATAATAATATGAATGACAATGAAAAAATGTGATTGAACTCGTATCCGGAAATTTGTACGTAAACAGTTCACCGCAGGACACTTAATCGTGCGCCACAGTACGTGAAACATGAATTCGTGTAACATTAATATATATTTTTTAAATTATATAATTTATGAGATGTCTTTACTAGGTTAGGTTAGGTAAGGGTTAATCTAATTAGAACAATACTATTTGCAAACTATCGCCGCATTTTTTAAGATACGTACAAATGTATTCCACGGTGAAATGTTCAACGAAGAACTCGTCTTTTGATAAAATGTTATACGAGCTCATGTTTCATGTATTGCGACGCACGAATAAGTGTCCCACGATTAACTGCATACGTACAACTTACATGTAACCGATTAAACCAGTCTTATATTATGTAGATTATAACAACATATCCGACTCGCACATCTAAACTCGTTTCTTCTGCAACGTCATGTCACGTCATAATCGTTATTCACAAAACACACCTTACCAAATGGAGCTCCGAATATTAGTGGAATGCGACATTTTAGTTTGAAAAAAAAAAACATCTTGTGTCGTTAGCAACAAATTGTACGCGACCCTCGCTGCAAGTAACTCGCCGTCAGTGTTGCAATTGCGCCTGCGCAAACCGCTACGAGTTGACCATTTTAATCCAAAGTCACCAGTCGCTGTATATTTTACATAAATGACAGTGCACCAATATTTACTTTGTATATATAAGAAGAGACTACTTCAAAAGATTTCTGCGATCAATACATAAAAATCGCTGTTTCGGCATCTGATGGCATTTTTAATTGTCGTTTAATTTTTTTGACGACTTTGATGTTTCGAGAGGTTGCAATCGTCATTGTCGCTGGGCTTATAATATATTATGCGGCAGGCTATGCAAATAAATGCAACATTCCTGCAAGGTTTGATTTATGGCTGTGTCGCAGACAAGACGAGTTTAGATCTGCGAGTCAGCTAATGTTTGCATTCAGTTAAACCACAGAACAGATTAATTAGATATACTTGTGAAAAACAGTTGCCCTGAGTCCCTTTTTGAAACCAGGCTTTTTTATTTTATGACCCAATCTAAAGAACACATAGCGCGCTGACCGTCTTTATTGGGATGCGCGTTTTGTTTACGTGAAAAACTGTACAGTATAAAAGTGACTAATTATTGAAAATGAGATATTATTGAACAAATGTTTAAGTTTATTCTATATTTATCCACACTCGAGATCTGAAGTCCATTATACCACACCCAGTAGGCTAAGCAAGTTCCCATTAGTTTTGTGTTCCGTGTTTAACATAATATTATTTATAAAATTTTGAGGTTAGGTGTAGTTTCTGTCAAACGTTTGTATTTCTGTGTGTTGGCATTAAGTATTATAGTTTTATCGAATGACGTAATAAAAGCAAATAATTTGGTAATGTAAGAAATATATCTCAGTTTTACTGTTGTTTTTTGCACATTGGCTTTCGGGGCTAAACGAAATATTCAATGGTTATTGCTATTCATGCGCAGACACAAGGAAACTTGTGGGTGTTTGATATTAACAAAGGTGTTCGGCAAAGGTGAAAAGATCCCACCCAAACTATTCACCGCAGTTTTGGAGGACATAATTATACAGAAGAAAAGAGAAATTCACATTAAACTGCGAATATTTCAATCACCTACGTTTTTGAAAAACTCTATGACAGGATACAGAAGTAGGTTAAAAATAAAATATGACTAATAAATTGCTTTGCTGACCCAAAAATGATCTAAGTCTAACTGAAACCACTAAGTTTAACTAGGAAAACGAGTTTCTATTGAACGAATCATGTATGATGAAATTGGTCGCAAAATTAAACTGACATGAACCGCATTTGGACACTTGAATTGTATGTTCAAAAGTTACCTTATATTTTGTTCTCCAAGCGTAAAAGTGTTTAATCTATGCGTGTAATTCGTGATAACGTATACCTATATGCAAAACATTGACTTTTTAATTAAGAGAACCCCAAAAACTACGAAAAGCTCAACGTAGTATGAAAAGGCGTACATGTAGGTTTGTTGTAAAAAAAAATAATAAAGCGAAAATATTTTAGGGAATTTCCTCAATCATAACGAGAACAGTAGGGTCTTTTTTAATTTGTTAATTGCGACCATATCTTCTCTTGTAATATATGTACTGCATTAAATGTGTATAAATTGGAAGGATAATGCATGCAACCTCACTCAACTCAACGAGTCCGTCACGAGTTATTCACTCGACATAGTTAACCATCACTCCAATCGCATCAAGTCTCTCAGTTCATTAAAATAATCAATCTCTTGATTACATCGATCTCACCAGTACCCGCGATTGAAATCTCACCTTATCATCCTTATTACTGTATTCTTGTAATGATCAATAAACTCTCCTCCAAACATCCACGCAACGACGACCTTCTATCTACTCCACCTCATCTTCAGCCAAAGAATCACACGTGAAAATATGAATATTCAATCATTAAGATAAAAGTTTTTTAAAATACAAAAAAAAGCTATTATTAGAAGTGTATATTAATTATTATACAGGATTCCCTTGTAACCACGTTTAATGTTTAATAATATGTATATTACTAGTCTATCGTACTAATATAGTTTCTATGTGCAGTCTCTGTAAGTCGTAACTATCCTGTAGCTTCCCGAAACACATATGCAGCTTTCGAAAGCTGTGACCGCGCGCAGCTGCGAGCTTTCTTATCTTTCAGCCAGCATAAGCTCGCTGGATCTCATCTCGTGACGTCATCGCGCAGTTTCCCGTAGGATTGCAAGGCTAAACAATTTCCTGTGTAATTTACGCGCGCAGAGGCCGCGGGAACGAATCAGATATCCATTTCCTGGCGGAAAATGCGATCGGGAGGCGGCGCTATGGAAAATATCCGACGGCAAACAATGCAGCGCTGCGGCGTACATTACGTGCGCTTGTCTACCCACTAGACTAGTCGATATTCAAACCATCCATTCTACATAATGGGCGATTTTAAATAATATTATATTAACACTTTTTTGAATATTGTAGAAAATAGTAGAAAGTTTATTGAAGATTTCACAATACCTATTCTAGATTGATCACAATTTTCAGTCATGAAGGTGACGATGAAGAAGAAGAAATAAAATATAACATTATATAACATTATATAACAATTTTGATGTAGTAATAATTTATTTCCGTATATTATTTAAATTGATATCTTTGAGTATTCGAGGTGGATGCTAAGGATTTTTGGTATTTAAGGTAAAAAGAACAAAAATCTCTGATATGAAAGATATAAAGCAAAACACCGGCTCTTCAAAACAGGTTTCTATAAAATTATGGAGTTTATCAGTCACATAGTCAGAAAAGAAGACAAAAATCAAAAGGTAAATTGTAATCAGAAATATAGAGGAATGACTCGGAAGACGAAGGTTGTCTATTTTGACGGTCCAACCAAATGAAAGACTCTACAGGTACGGATGGAAGATTAAAATGATAAGTGGAGATAAATATCTAAGGCGAAGTGAGGTACGTTGTCACATGTAAATTTATATGAGAAGATACTTGGGCATAATGCGCAGGGGTCGAAAAATTATTAAATGGTTAAGTAAACAAAAACGCGACGGACATCAAGAATAGACTATACATCAAGATTACGAGATGAAGATGGACAGGCTACATCATTGAAAGAAAATATTATCATCGTTGGATAAATAATTGGATCATTCACCCAAGACAAGTAGCGAAAGTCAAAAGATTGATGAGATGTCTCATAACCAAGGAGCGGATTTGTATGCAACAAAAAACATATTATTATTATTATATGCATGCACATATTATGCACTTACAATCAATAAAATATGCACTAAAACCGAAGAAATATGCAGTTAAAAATTTACATTTTTGTGGGAAAAAATTGTAAATACCCACTTTACCCAATATTACTGACAAAAAATCGAATAGCTAGCTAATAATTTTTCAACATAATACGATATCAGAACAAAAAAACACAAACAATGAATATAAAGTTCTTTCACAAGTACAAATAATTGAATAATAAATGCAATGTAAACCAAACATAACTTAAAAAACAAAAACGACACACTTAACTATTCCTGAATACTATTTTCTGTTTTTTGCTCGAAAAAAAAATTACAATATTTACGATAATATTATTATGCTCTGGCATTAAATTTTTCCGCATAGGTATCTGTCAGTATTTTGTTTATATGCGGAAAGCGACGTCTCAACGTCCACAGAGGTGATTGGGCAAACTTTAAATAAAAGTGCCTGAGTTGACTTCACTTTGTCTGATAAATCCACAGCTCGGAGATAGCATAAAAATGCAAGTGCAGGTAAACTATCTACCATAATAACAGTTATATTTCGATAAAATAATTTAAAAAAATTAAAATTATAAATTCAAAAGCTCTTAAATATGCATTTATTTATTAAATATGCACTAATGTCTTAAATATGCTGTAACGTCTCAAATATGCATTTATATGCGCAATAAAATCTCATTTTTGGATTCTGTGTCTTTCAAAACAGATTGCTGTGCAACTCTCATAGCTGTGCATACACTCTAACAAAACATGCACTATAAAGCATATAAATCCGGGCCCTACGCATAACATTAACCAAAAGTACGAGACAAAGCAAGGTTTACGACTAGAAATCATAGACAAGGGCAGATTGGTCCTCCTGGATACCTAAAGACATCCTGAAAAGCTGACGAGTTCGAAATGCATTTTTTATTGCAAATCATAAATAGATTCAAAAAATGATATCATGGAGATAAGCATATTAAATAATTCTTACAGTCTTGTCGTGTTGTGTTTATTATAATAGGGCCCCCTCAAAGGAATTTAATATTCGATTAGAAGTTAAATTTATTTCCATGTCAACATTTTTTGATTTTTTTCACTATCTACACCTCAAAGGCTGAGCATTGATGTGACCTGTCATGGGCCACTATTTCGAATCCCGGTTATGGAAAATTTATATGTAGCTTTTTAATGTGTTTGGTGTCAAAATTTGTACCTAATACTTTGAACAATGGCTCACATCTACTTATCGTAAAACTAAAATCTCTATTCTACTCTATTCTATGGATGTCCATAATATTATGATTCTCATGTTATCGAACATGGTGATGTTCCTAAGTGTCTATAAATATTTCACTAAATGTACCTAACCATTAATTTTCCATTTTAAATTGTATATACTCGAGGTGCAATGTGAGTCGTGTGTTTTTATTTAACAACGTTTGATACCATATTATGAATTGTGCAAAAATGGGTAGTCATTATTTTTATTTTCCCACGTGAATAATTAATGAGATAGCTGACAGTGCATTGTTGCGTAGAAGTCAGAGTTTGGATTTTATGGGTGAAATAATGTCACGCGATATCATTTTGTTTAACTAAGGGGGTAAATAAACCAACTGACGTTAATCCATTTTGACAAATAGCAAGCATTCGATGCGATGACATTTTATAGCGTATTAACATTTAAACCTTAAACCATAGTTATATTATGGTAAACTGATACTTATTATATATTATTACATATTATCCCCATTCGTGGATCGTGGATTCCAGTTGCGTGTCTGGTAAAATTGCATGCTGTTTTAACAATATGTATTTAATCCAGAACAGAATCAAATATACGTATGTAGGCAAATAGATAGAAATTATTGTGCATTTTTAAAAATTATTAATAACCATGTCGTTGCTCTTTCGTTGTTAGTAATTTTTGAACAATCACATCCACCCAGGTTTTGAGAAAACTTATAAATATAGTGTGTCCTCGCTGATTGAACCCAAAGCTCCCGGTTAGAATGCCAGCGCCTTACGCACTGCACCAAGAGAGCCGCCATGCAGTATATTTTTACAATTTAATTAAAGTTTTAAGAATATTATACAGAGATGACGTCACTAGTTTGAAAACTCTCAATTTATACCAATTAATATTTTCTCAGCCAGATAAATTAATATTCAAGAATATGGTCTTATATAAAAATATATTTTCGATACAAAAAAAATATTTGAATTAAGTATACTTAACATTATTCAATTAGAGAGAGTGCATTGACTTTTGCAATTGTTTTCTTATTGTTACATGCGGACACAATCTATGGTAAATATACGTTATACAATAACTGACTCTACTTTCAGAAAGGTACTTTATTCTTCTTGGTCGTACTCTCATAGCTGAAGAATGTGACCTTTTTTTTTTAATTTTGCCATACTTTGAGCGACCAAGACATTCCATTATATAGGTAATTTATAAGTAATACTATATATATTATGTATATAGTGGATACTTGAAGATAACGATTGAAAAATCTCGATCCCTAAAATTATTGAAATAAAATGTCAAAAAACTAAGATCAATAAATAAACGTCTTCATTGAAGATGTCGTCAGATGGGGTAGAAAATGAAGACAATTCTAAACGAATACCTATGTAAAAATGGTAGGAAAAACTACTATCGCACACATCGTGTTCTACGGGAAGTGTTTAGGTCGTTATTTTCCTTAAAAAGCAAAAATATAAAAAAAAGAATAAACGCAGACCTAAAAGTCGACAACTGTATTAGAAGAAAAATAATTAGGATTTAACAATTTGGAAGTTAATGTTTCTGTGAGTATATAATGTAAAATGCTTGATGAAATTAATGATTGAAATGAATGCTTTGACCAATGACATTATTAATGGACGACGCACTCAATACAGTAGCTAGCAAGTAAATTCGCGCATTCGCATGTATAGGTAGACGTCACGCAATTTCCATTGTGCGATATCACGCATCGGGAATTTATAGCAATATGACCTTTATTGTAATGGCGTTAGAGCAGTGTTTCTAATGTTAATGTTCATTTGAGCGAACCCGTTCGAAGCGAACCATTCGTCAGACCCAATAAAAAGCATCAGGAATTTATAGCAATATCACCTTTATTATAATGACGTTAGAACAGATTATGCCATTCGGCAGACCCGACAATAAAGTGAGTGTCATTTTCTTTTCCAGATGATTTGTCCATATTAATGTCATTGGCTTTGACAGATTTAGGCGAACATTATGAAGTTAGCTACAAATAAATCGATAAAAGAAATGAAAATAATTAAATATTAGCCCATGAGTCCTTTTTTCAGTTTCACTTTCATTTATTTGGATTCATTTAGTAAATAGTGCTGATTTGAACGTCTTTGGTTTGTTATATAAAATAAAGAACAAAAAATAGTCACTATAATAATTATTGCCCGTGTTTATATTTTGTAAAATTTTATTGTCATTTTATTGCATTGTATTCTTTGGACATCCTGTAGTCCTATCTGCTAAGCAAACTGCTGGAATTATTTATAATGTGGGCATCATGTGTGGGAATTATTTAGAATGGATCTCGTTTTTTATTCATTGGTTTCAATACAGAAGGCTCAGTGTAAGGAATGGACGATTGCAAAGGAATTATTCAAAGTGGACTTATGTGAATGTGTAAACCTGCGCAGCTGAATCATTAATGATGCGGCTCGAGCAGATGTCATATTATTATGACAATACAAATCTCAGAATTGAGTTAAGAAATAGAATAATAATCGGTACAATTATTGAAAATCTTCATTTTATTATGATGTGTTTTTGTCAAAACACTGCATTCAAAAATCGAATATCTGGACTTTTAGATTTAATTTATCATTCAAATTTAACAGAATGAGTACGCGTGGTGAACACACTATCTTTATTAGTGAAACTTTTTTTTTTTGCTTTCCGTTCTCGAATCTCACTTTAAATATTTTAAATATTGTAGCGGTCAATGATTTTGGGTCTAGTCAGCATTATTTCGATAGTGTAGGAATTAACAAGTCATTTAAATTATCGCACAATCGTCGCATCTACAGTCAGCATATTCTACACGCGTGACATTATTCAATGGAATCGAAATGGTCGAAGTGCAATAATGCTGAGGCCAGCAGATTTCCCAATTGCAAATTTCATCAGCAACCGAATTACCGAATATTCGTGCATAATTAGCGAGTTTACCCATAAGTATCAATCTTAATCTCGGTCCTATTGGTAATTTTCGTGTCAGTCGCTCCGCACAGCATTCTATTCCACCGAGCTCGGACCTCGGAACAGTATATTGTAACATAACGTCTCGTAACAAAGTTACTTTTGTACCGACTGTTGATGCTGCAAATAAAGCTTAATCTCCATCCATCGGAGCAACCACCAAATCTCGACATCTCATCTTTCCTCCTGACGACTTTCCATTTACACCTCTTGGTCATCTCCAATCACAGCGGTCTTCATCTACAACAACCAGACACGCAAAATGATTATTTTAAGATGCATTCCCACGTTTTATTTTGTAAAACTCTTTCGACCGGCGTGTGTCAATTTAATACAAAAGTGATAATAGCACACACCCATAAGTATGATGTATAATTATTATTGTTAATTTTATGAAGTAGACAAAAATAAAATTCATCAGATCTCAAAATATAGATTCAATTTTACAGATACCTCAAACCTTCTTAGTACGGCACTATACCAAAGTACGTAGTACGATATTATTGATGTTTTACCTTATTACATTAGGAATATTACTTATTACAAAAAACACATTCAGCGTGTCTATTCTATACAAAAGGCTGCTTTCGTCCGCTAAAACCGCTAACTAGGGTATGTTTGTATCAAATTATTAACACGTATTGTAACAATTATAATTAGCCGGTATTAATTGTTGCAATAAATGATATATTTTAACGGCATGCCCCCTGCCTGTGCTAAAATTTAGAGCATGAGCGATAGAGAGAGAGCGAGAGAGAGACAGTTTCGACTGATTAACTGATAACAATACAATTACAATTATAATATTTCAATATAAAATGTATGTAACAAATACTAACACATTATCACGTTAGCACGTTAGCGTTCAATAGTCGCCTTTTGTATAGAATAGACCCGCAAGAGTGAAACTAATATTCATAATTATTTAAACAATGAGAGAATAGTAGGTAGGTAAAATTTATGGCATTTATATCCATTAATCACAATACTGTAAATATTATTATTTAACTATTTCTTTTATTCAACGCATAATTTACAATATTAATGTAACATTTTTTATATTGAACATACATGTTTTGAAAATGCCACACTTTAAAAAAAATATATTACGTATGTTTAATTATTATAATTATATTAAAAGGTATTGTTTATTTGTCTGTGTCTGTGTCTGTTGTGCTGTTGATTTTGATCATATTTATAGTAATGCTCTCGACACGATGTTCGAGTGTTTCGTGACGCATCATGTATTACACTTCAGTGGGTCAAAAAATCAATCGAATATAATTTAATTAATAATACAATTAAGGAAACTGACTTATATGAAGTCAAAGTGAGACCGAATGGTTAATTAAAGAATCTATTTTTATGCCCTAAGCAAAGTTTTCCAGTTTTCCCGCCATTATTTATCGCTACGCTTCGATTGGCTGAATCAATTCCGATCGCAGCGCGTTCTGGCGAGCGTTGCGTGACCAATCATCTCAAATGGCGATGTCTATCGACACTTGAGCTGGGATCGCATGCAACTAACACTACCAACAAGTGAAATGTGGGGGAGATTCTCGAATATTTTAGTTTTTAATTCAATTAATAGAATATTGCCAAGCTATATGTATTGTCATTGAAACACCAATGCCATTTATTTAAACACACACGAAACTGGCATTGGAGAATAGAACATTTTAGAGGGTAATCATTTTTTCTACCTTTGTTACGATTTTATATTACGTGTATATTATATTGTATGTATGCCAATACATTTAATTATTTAGTATAACGTAGAGAACTTTTTTCCACGCAAATTTTGTCTGGCAAATTGTATACACAAGAACGCACTACCCACATTAATTATCTAACATTCAACAAAATTTAACTCTTTTTGAAACTTTCTCTAATTCACTACTTATTTATATATAGTATATATATATATATAAATTCCAGTTTGGTTCTGTTGTAGATTCTTTGGATTAGTCCTCTAAAATGTTGAAATGTTGAGAAAAATAAAACCGTACATTTTCTCGACTTGTAAAATGAATCAAATGAATGTTAATTAATATATATTCGATATTAAAAAAAACATAAATAGTATAAAAAATATTTTTCTGGATTTAAAAATGTTCGTTGAGTGAAATAGGTATTTACTTTACATAATATTAGGTATTAATATTAATTTAGAAAGAAGAGTATTTTTTTTTAATTATTAATATCCTGCGACGCGACTGTCATTTCTTCAAATTCGAAATTCAATTTCTTTTTTTTTTAATTTCACAATGGCTGTTGACTTTCTGTCGCTTTAGCATTAGAGAAGATTTTATGTCAGTGTTAGATTTTTTTTTTTTTTTTAGAATTATTAATAACCATGTTCTTGCTATTTCGTACAAGGTGGTTTGTTAGTAATTTTGAACAATCACAAACACCCAGGCTTTGAGAAAAACATATAAATGTTTTTTTCATGACCGGGAATCGAACCCAGAACTCTCGGGTGGAAGGCCAGCGCCTTACCCACTGCACCACGAGAGCCGCCTGAAAGAAGAGTATTATGGCATTATAAAGATTAGCCATACGTCATAATATGAATAGTCATTACAAATAACAACCAATATAACAATAAAATAGAAAAGAAAGTATGTTGTAAATAATAAAGTGAAATGATAAAAAATTTACAAATTTTACATATTTAACACATTCACGAATATTATACAGATAAAAAATAAGTCAACCTGTATGGTTCCATCAAACAGGTTAATCGCATGATGCACAGCATCATGAAACATTGCATTCATCCTGCGAAGGGGTATCATAGAAACCGCAGAGCTACAAGTGATATTGGTGGGAACATGAAAATTTATATTTTCAAGTATAGACTAAGAAGAAATGTTATTTCTTTAATAGAGATTCAGAAAAACATACTATGCAACATTATACTGCTTATTAAACACATTATGAATACTAATAAAATATGTGTCAATCTTGCAAAACACAATATTATCTTCCATTGTGGTTTATTACCAAATAAAATCTAATTCAAAATAAAAATGTTGAATAGTAAGAACACGCAATATGGTATTGAACATTCAATTATCTCGGAAAATATAATATAAATTTATTATAATTTAATTTTCTTGATGTATTTCTTTATTTTATTTAGTGTATTGAGAATGACTGAGTGACTGTAAATAGCAAACAGCGCAACGCGAAACAAAATCGTGTGTACTCAAAACACGTTTGGTTTGTAATCCAACGGCCAGGAAAGGAATCGATTAAAAGTAATTCCCTTACATCATTATTTACTTTGGACGAAAGTTTCAATCACTTTATCAGTATTTTATAGCTAAGGCGCTGTTTACTTGATTAAATAATTAATTAAAACGATTAATTGAAGACGTTATTGATGAGGAAATATTTCTTATAAAATGGTGGCTTGGATAATTCGCTCTCTTGCGCAATTATTAAAAATAACAAACTGTGAATAAAACATAAAAATATTTTTTAAAGTTACAGTAAAAAAAACTTTAGTTTTTGCTAGGGAATTATCTTCTTCTACATCCGGTTTGACTATTGCAGCTTTCTGTTTAATGCCATTAACCCTTATTCTGTTAAAATAATTATAGTATTATTTACTTGTATGATATTATGTTGTAATGCGGGACTAACCAGGGCTCAGAACTAGCGTATGTGTATTATCATGATACAATGTAAGGCGGTTCCAAGAATCATTTAATGTCTAGCGGAGAACGGTGTCAATGAGTACGATTACCATGTTTTCATTATAACACTAATGGATAAAATATAAACCGAGTGTTTTTTAATATTCTCAGTAGAAGATTGAAAATTTCAAAATCGAATTTGAATGTGTTTTAATTGGCACTTATTTTATATATAATTTACAAGTAAATATCTAAAAGTGAAAATATTTTTTCCACTGTTAATGTATGGGCACACACATTGATGAGGGGAAAGGCGTATTGGAGTTCTACAGCCTCTTGAAAGAAGAATGTATCTCCACATTTGTTAAATTTTATAGGAATCAATGAACTGGCCATGGAGCAAAAATGGAAAACGCTCAACCACCGAAAAGAATCCTGGTTACCAGATCAGACGGTTGTAGGTAAGACATGGCTATTATTATGAAGATGATAATAAATTATGTAAATTACATAAATATTTAATATTATTTCCTATTCTGTTAGAAATCTATTCAGACAAGTAGGTTATTTTATATAATAATCACAATTGAAGGTTAATCCCTCTACGACAGGATTAACAAATAATACGGAATACTGGGATTTTGTGCTTGGATTTGAATCATGCTCAAATAATATTGATCCATTTCTGTGATGTTTCTCTACATATATATATATATATTTTAGAATTATTAATAACCATGTCCTTGCTTTTTCGTACAAGGTGGTTGTTAGTGATTTTGGACAATCACAAACACCCAGGATTTGAGAAAACTCTCTCTGTGGAGGTCCATATGATCTTGTTAGATCAGACATGGTAAAAAAAATGTGTTTTAAAACTGCTGTACTATAAATATACATTATATTCTTGTTACACCTAGGTACGTAAATTCGCCAAAAAAAATCTATTCATAAATATGTATAAATATAGAATCAAATATCCTCTGATGATCCCGGGCGTACCAATAACTTTTTACATACATCTCAAAAGAATATAGTATTAACATTGAAGCATTATTCCTAGAATATAATTTCATGCGTAATATGATATCTTTCTTTTCAGGTGATATTTCACAATATCGATAGCATCTTAACAAAGCCTATGGCTATAACCTGACATATGACAATTCATTTGATATATGAGAGCTCATATTTGATTGATTGTTCGTCTGTGAGCTAAATGTTTCGCGGGGAATATGATATTTATTATATTTATCTCATTTTGTGACTTACAGAAAAGAAACTTTTTGTTACTCGATCTGTAAAATACTCGTGACTTTTAGGAACCTACTTATTTTACATATTTTATGATGAGGTGGTAGTAGATAAATAGTCGTGTTGCTTGGTTGTTGAGATGTGAGTTTTTTGGTTGATATAATAATACTCTGAATATAATAATAAGGATGATGACGTGAGATTATAATCGCGAGGTTGATGACATTGATATGATCAAGATAAGAATGCACTAAGAGACTTGATTCGAATGGAATAACGGATGTACTGTCGAGTGAAGAACTCGTGACAATAGTAGCACATTTCGTGATGGACTCGATGAGTTGAGTATAGATTTATAGATTGTTCTTCTTATTTATATTAATGCTGTACATATAATTACCATAGACATTGTCGTTGTCAATCAAAAAAAACACTACTGGTGTAGTTATGGTTGAGGAAACGCTGACAATTATTATTGCTATATTGTTTAGTTTTAATAACAAAACCTACATATTAAAATGCGGTCATTCATTTAATGTTGAGTGGTATGATAACTACACATATATATATATATATTGTGAATGCTGGCAATAATGAATTATTGATTTCTAGGCTTGCAAATACTAATTCAGTGTTACCAATATAATGAATAGTGAAAGTTTCACTATTATCTATAAGTAATTGTAGTACCTAGTCATATTATTTTTATTTTTTAAGCCACGTTCAATCTTAAAGACCTAATTACACTTGGAGACTCGTAGACTTGACCAGATTCAACGAGCGTCGTGAGTAATCGTCGACATTAAACGAAACGTTTTAGCTACTAAATCGATAGTGCTGACGCTTGATTCGATTGGTTCATAATATATGATAGTTGTTAGTGTACTATATAATAATATAATAAGTTAACCAACACATAAATAGGTCAGCTTAGGTTAGTACTTTAAATACCAATTAGAGATGAAATTTCGATAAGTAGCGGGTTTCTGGTATTATTTTTATAATAATGAATAAAGTCATGCCCCCTTCATTTCATTATGTAAACGTCAAATTTATGTTGTTATGTAAAACGTAAGATAAAACACGCCACACTTTTGAGTCTCAAGGATAATTCAGATATTTTCATACGTTTTCGACACGATCATGCCCAAAAAAATAGGAATTATTTAACTTCCGTCATATCTCCAGGGAACGAGTCAAAAGTGACTGTTCTCGGCGATTGTGGCAAACGATTGTCCTGAAATCTGCTTATATAATTTGAGCTTAAGAAGATCACATAGGCCCTCCACATAGTGGTGGTTGTATTAACATATTTTTATTTGTATGATAGATGGATGTTAATCACTTTCTCGACCTATTCGTTCCATACCCTGTCTCCAAACACACATTGAAAAACAACATGTGCATTCCAAACTCAGGATTGAAACTCGGGATCTACAACATCATAAGCCGACGCATTCCGTGCTTTGTCTTGATGGGCGTATAATTAGCCGAATATAATATTTTATTAATGCTTTTCTTTTAGTATTCTAAACTTCTATTTTATATTTTAGTATTTTTTTTCCGATTACTGGAAGGCATAGCTTGGGTCATAAAAATAACAATAAGTTTATTACGAATACGAAAACGATATTTTCCCACCGTTAACTCATTCGCTGCTGACTATATAATGAGATTTTAATTATCACCTTTAAAATCCACGTTAATTACATCGATCGGCCGCCTGGTCATTACGCGCATGTGCGTCTTCAGCGTCCAAAGTATTACGTAGCATGATATTGTGATTGCGATCGATGATTTCGGGGTCTAATAAATAGTCATACTGGAGTTACCAACATTAAAAAAGGAATATTTTGATAGAGCAACACTACTCAGGCCTTAAAATAAATTCCAATATAGTTTCGGTACATAGCTCAGTAAAAAAAACGCCTTTTGAATATTACTTGTTTTTAGCAATCGAAATGATAGAGAAAGATACATTCTATTTTATTCTACGATTGAATAGTTTAGCTATAAACATAGATTAATTCTAAAGCTAGAATAATAAAATCTCAGAACCTATTAGCCAATAATTAATCCGCTTTTTAATTATTATAAAAAGTCTACTAAGAGGTGTTATAGAAAGCTAATAAATGAAAGTGTTAATTTAACGTAATTTGCTTAATTGAAAATTGAAGCAATACACGATTGCTATTGACCTGTCAGTCTAGTTTACGCTTGTTTTAGAATATATTATGTTATTGTTAAATATCTATGATTAAACAGCACGGAAGTGAGAATGGTCATTTGAGCGAGATCCCGGCATGGTTCGGTTGGGTTTGTAATTATATTAATGGGCCGCGAAAATTAATGGCATGCGAGTTGATCGTTCACAATAATGATTCCATTGTCCTGGCTGTTTGCAGATTCACTCACGTATTTTAGGGAAATTTTGTAAACTCCATATGGCAATAAATAATAATTGGTTTGCTATTTATAGGTAATTAAATTAATATACTTAATACTTAATACAAATATTATTGCAACATGCTAAAAATAATAAATAATTAACAATACAAACTGTTTGGTATATTACACAATAAACAAATAGACTGATTCGATTTAAATGTAATTTATACAATTATTATTGTTTTTTTAATTAAATGAGATTCAATGTTGGTAGGTAAGGTATGTTAATCTAAAATTACAATGAAAAGCTACAATTTTGCATTTTTTAAAGTATTTTTCTTCGTTTTATAGGTTTTCCACAAACATAGTTTGTTGTCATTTTTTGGGTTCTGGAGTCTAAGTGGGGTCTCTTTTCGAGAAAATTTTGATCATTTTCCATGAAGAATAATATTAAAACAGTAGTAAATAACCGTAAAGCTTCTTTACGAGCTGTTTGTTGGCGAATTTATAATCTGCCTGTAAAGTCGCCCAGTGTAATCATCGAACATGTTAGCTTGTTCGATGATTACACTGGGCGACTTTACAGGCAGATTATAAATTTGCCAACAAACAGCTCGTAAAGAATTTCAATGTAATTGATTCTTGATGCCTTTCTAAGGAATATTCGTTCAGTTTCTAATTCATTTACGAATATTGGTAGTTTTAGTGTAATAAGTAGATTTTCAAAGGTCGCTATTTTTGCCATCACCCACAAAACAAAATAAATACGTACACGGCAATATTAAAAGTGATATGTATGTCAGTACAATCCAAATTTTTTGCTAATATGTAGCGGTGTTCATATATTATAATAATATAACATACTCAATGAGACATACACAATAAAAACATTAAACAATGTGTCAATGGTTGATTCTGCACCCGGTTCCGAGAGAAAATTGCTAACACAGTGTCAAATCTATGGGAAGAACACTGACATAAAATCCTCTCTAATGCTAAAGCGACAGAAAGTCAACAGCCATTGTGAAATTAAAATAAAAATAAATTGAATTTCGAATTTGAACAAATGACATTCGCGTCGCAGGAATGAAACGCCACCATCCGAATGGCGGGAAATCTATCTAGATTCATGGCAGAAAGCTGCGGAGCAAAAATGGCGTTGACATTCCATTCCGCAAGAGAGATCACATGACATGGCGGTCATATAAACCAGGTAGGGGTTGGAATTTTTCGCGGCAATTAAACCCTCAGGATTATTAAGCCACGAGCTTTCGGCCGCGTGAGTTTTATTTTTCCAGTAATAAAATGAGTGATGGGACAGCGGACAGTATTGTATTTTAGTTTTTTGTTATGCAGCGTATGATGAATCGCTTGGAACTGCATGTCCGCGACAGACAACTAACTATGGCATGTGCAATTCAAGAAATAATATTTCATTCGACCGTCATATTGTGTTTTGATACACATATTATTTCATTTAATTCGAATTTAAATTATACATCTGTTATTTATGTGTGAAAACATAAAATATTATATATTCAAAACGGTCGCAACATGATATAAAAATACGATGAAACATAAATTTAATAACACAATAAAAACAGTAAGATATATAAATTTTAAATAAATGTGATAAAAAAAATACAAATTTTATATACTTCCAAGAATATACATGAGAATTAAAAAATACACTAAAGCGCTGCGTAGATGCTCTTGTTTTACCACAAGTTGACCTGCGCAAACCGGTTTGTATCGGGAAGCCCGTGTGTATGGACGGGAAAACTGTAGCTCGTAGTAAAAGTGTTGGTTCCCGTATCTGCCGTCTAGCTTGCGAATTAGAAATCAACATACACAATAAAAAATAACAGAAACAACATTCACATAAACTCACTCACACAAGTGGAATATGTTGATGTCTGAGGAAATGTGGTTGAACTGAAGTATTGTATCTAAAAATAATAAACTGCTTTACTAGAGGGGGTGATTCTAAATGTAACGCAATGGCGTCAAGTAACAGACTCAATACACCCTCCACAATATACCCTCTACAGCCGTGGAGTATGCACGGCCGCCTTCCACAGCGCTGTGAACGTAATGAAAATTTAATTGCTCAGATTTTGTTCCGAACGGAACCGCACGGGACCGATTATTTGAAACCATGGACCTCGGTTCCATCAGAAAAAATGTAAGTGACAAAGCAGGTAATTTAATTGATAAAGTTCGTTGTCTGAAATCCGCTGGATATGAGTTTGAGTCCCACCCGGAAGCTTTATTTTGCTCAAGACTTTTCTAATAGTCTCAAAATTACGTAGGTTAAATAAATATTGTATTAATTTCAACATTTTTCAAATTTAATTTGACAAAAAATGTTCCCCTTGTATGTAGGTATATAGCAGTTCTAAAGAAACCAAAGATGTCCCCTATAAATATTAGTTTTTTTTTTTAATTTCACTAAAACGTACGAGCAAAGCAACGAAAAAAATCTTCATAATAATGGGTTCTAGCTGTACTCTATCACAAAAAAATCATACACACAATAATATTATTGTGTACCTATTCGTATTCCTAAAAAATATTCCCTTAGGAAATAAACAATGTAGATAATATTTTTTGTTCTCAAAAAGGTCACCAGTAGCAACAAGCGTCTGAATCAGATTAAACCACTAAAAACCGCTGTTTCCATTTGTTATATTATTTGAAGGAAAAAAATTCTAGAACAAAATATATTTCCTTTTTACTAAAAAAACAATATCAAATAATAATAATAATAATAATATAGTATGTGAATTTTTATTGGTACTTGAGTTTATTGCCTGATGAAAACTGTGTTATCTTGATTACTTATAAAAATACCTTCCCAGAATATTTATATATATATCGTTATATTAAATGACAGTGGCATAGGTTGACTTTGACTTTTGATCGTCCTTTGGTGTTATTGGGGCACTCCGGCAGTTAGCCTCATCCCCTTCATCTCTATTATTAGGTCGCTAGCAAGGATTCGCGTGATTCGACGTGGTGATGTTATTCTCCGGTCCTTGATGAGGGCCGGGAGATGAAGCAGCCTCCAAGGTCAAGTGTTGTTTCTTCGTACAATCCATTCGGGTGGCGATGTGAGTTTCCCGGTTCTTGATGAGGACCGGGCGAGGCTGCTGTCTTCAAGTTCAAGTGTTGTGGTAAAAACAATTTGGTTTTGAAAATTTTTGATTTTTTCAAAATTATTAATAAGAGTTTGAGCTTGGAGCTCTCTTCACTCGGCAGCATCCGCCGATTGACACAGCTTCCATGTTTCGCAACATGGATCTTCCAATTTTTTTCTTCCGTAGGTGGTTGCTCACCGGCGGTGGTTCTTCTTTCTTCCTGTGATATTCTTCTTCTGCTTAGTTTCTTTCCTCTTCTTCGGAATTACATCTGGGTTTTTGCCTAGTTTGAGTAGGCAGGAATTTGCTACATTATTGTACTCTTGGAGGAGGTCCAGTATTACGTCACATTCTGCGGTCCAATAGCCTTGGGAGTCTAATTTGTTTAATTTTTTTTCATTGTTCATATTTTATATATGACTTAATATTCCATAGGTCTTGTTCGGCGTAGTCTGTCTTTTCTCTCAAGATTATCGTATTGTTTTGAATCTGTTGTATTCTGGTGGGCGGCTTCCAGTCGTCCTCATCTGATTCCGTCTGCTTTTTTCTGGTGACAGTCTCCCAACCATCTTCTTGGGTCTCAGTTAAATCCAGTTCCGGAGTAGTATATAGGTTTTCGTCGTCGTCGTCGCTGCTGATGTCAGCCTCCGGCAACTGTTCGCTCTCCGGGGTCTCAGCATATTCGGTTTCCGGCATTGCCGGGGTTTCTGTTTCTGTGGTCTCAGCTACTTCAGTGTCGTGTGAAGCCGGAACTGGCGTATCCGGGGTTTTCTCTGTTTTTGAGGCTGTGAGAGTTTCCGTTGTATCGTTTTTCGGAGTCTCAGTGGGTCCGGTTTCCGGGATCGCTGTTGGTTTGGGTACTGTCGTTTTGTGCTCCTGGGTCTCGGGTAGTTTGTTTTCCGGGATGTCGGTTTTCGGAGTGACGACTTCCGGGGTCTCTTTCGGGATGATGGCTTTTTTTCTTTTCTTTTTTCCCCTTTTCGGGACGTCGACTGTGTCGGCAGTGAGCGGGATGGTCGGAGTGAGCGGAGGGTCTGTAGTGGGGGTGGAAAGGTCCGTTTCCGTAGATGCCTCCTTGATGAGTATTATGTCGTCAAGTATGTGGTCCGTCTGCGTTTGGGATGAGATCGATGTGTTGTTGTCCGATCTATTATCCTGAGTGCTCGGTTGGGATTCCGAGTGGTGAGGTGAGTCAGCTGTGTGTGTCCCCTTGTGATGAGATGAGTCGATTGTGGTGGATTCGGTCTGCGTTTGTATCATGCGGCTGTGAGCTGGGCTGATTTGTGAATTGTTTCCCCTCCTCGGTTTTTCTATGGAGATTCTCCGATGCAGGGCGTAGTGTAGTGTGTGGATCTGATTTCCTTTGTTGTTGTCTAGGATGCAGACGAGGAAAAGGGGCATTGGGTGCCGGCCTCTACCCCGCGTCATCCTCTCGACGTTGATTATGGGGAAACCTTTGCGTAATAGGTCATTTGTAATGTCTTCGGTATTTGTGCCGATGTGGAAGCCCCTGATGACGACGTAGATTCGATCGTTAGCATGTGGGCTGGAGTCTGCTTCCTTAATCGGCGCGTGCATTGGTGGTCTGAAGTGTCGTGGAGATGATCTGTGTTGATGCTGCATATTCCTGTTGGTCCAAGTGTGTGATGATCTCATTGGCAAGTTTGGACTGTTGTTGGTGGACCTCCAGGAATGTGGTCGAGCGGGTTTGTTGGCGTGTATTGATTCTTCTGCGTCGTCATGGTAGGCTGTGAGTAGCAGAAAATGGAGCGTCAGAAGTTCCCGTATTTTTGTAGGTTTATTTATAGAGAGTCTGGTAATTTCTGTATAAATCTGCTCCATTTTGTAGTGGGTAGAAGTAGTCCTCTGATTGGTAGGTAGGTCGTTTGCAGTTAGTCTCAGCTTGCAAGGTAGGTATATGCTTGGGTGGAGAAGGTCTCAGGTCACTTGCGGCGAAAAGTAGGTAATACTGGTCTGGTCGGTATCTTGTTGTAAGAAGGTCTCGGTTGTATGCAGGTATCGGAGTGCGGGAAGAGACGTCCGCTCGCGACGGGTGCTAGACCGCAAGTGTGGCATAGGTTCTATACTAGGCGATTATTTAAAGACTACTAGTGGTGCTCTTAGCAGTGGACTGTATTATTTTTAAGGATTATGTGAATTCCGAATCCAGGGGTGGGGGCGATTTAACAGTATGCCAGACACTGACCTTTATGATGATTTATAATGGCTCTGTGGTCTGGAATTAAGGCGATACCTCTACCTACCAGAGGCACCAAGCGGAAAAATACGAATCTTGCAATTTGAGACATTTTTTTTGATAATTTACATTTAAAATTTTATTAATTAATAATTAATATGTATCTGAAAACACTTACAATAATCATTGCTTAAAAATGTTATAAAATGTAAATTTGCCAAAGGACCATATCTTATTAGTATATAATATCATATATTTTATGGTCATATTTATTATTAAAATTTAATTTATTAAGTTTCTTTGACTTATTCATAATTTTAATATTTTTTATAAGTACGAGTATTATAAAAATATCGATTTTTATAAAAATCTAAATGTTTATTGAAATCCTTTTTATTTATATGAAATCTTATTTAGGTATGGTCCCAATACTGAAGCTCGATTCTCTTTATGATGATTTTTTGTCAGTAATTGCTTACCCCTATCAAACAAGAGTTTTATTCTACTCCACTGATAGGTAGGTACAGAATCAATAAAACCGAAGGAGTGCCATGTCATTTACTGATAAAATGAAGATGTTGAGTATTATTAGCACAATTCAGTAAATTGAGTATCCGGAATATACCGCCCCGATGATTTGGAGCGCTCGCGGGCGCTATGTGTGGGCGACCGCCCATCTAAGAACCACCAAGGCGTGATAGAACTTTTAAATCGAAGAATCTCCTTTGCCCCGGAGAGCCGTTGTCAAAAGTCTCCGCAAATAATAATTTCATTTATGGGGTTTTTGCTTTTTTCTGCAAACCTTTTGTTGCTGCAAGGCGTGCCTTGTCACTAGTCAAAATGACGTTACATAAGAGATATTATTTTTTTATTTTTGTGCTAGCGTGTTTATTTCGTATAATATTATGACAAGGTATACAATTTAATAAATATAATACATTTTGTTAGATTTTTATTTTAAATTATCCTCAAGTATAGAATAACATGTAATAATATATTAAAAAAAACTTTAGAAATATACCTCGGACGCACATCTTTTAACTTTCCTGTGACTATTCTACCTTTTAGCTATCGATCCGTTTGTTTTATGATATAGACACTTTGTGTTTTTTTTCTACTCTCTACTAATCTACTCTCTAACTCTACTAATTACTCTCAATATTTTATTATCCTTTATATTAAGCATGGTATCACGAGTAGAACAAACTGGTTTTATACTATATTATTATGCTTAAGCAAATGTGGGTTCACCTTTTATGATAATATGCAGGCGCTGTATAGAGATTTAAGCGCAATACTGATATTTGCTGTATATTATAACACAAGTTGTCTATAAATAGCCGACTAAGAAAAGCAATCTGTGAAATGAGCAATCCGCATTCACTGAATATACAAGTTTGATTATATAATATAATCTACTTAATATTATGGTTAATTTTTGTGAAGAAAATTCCTTTTATCAACTACACTCAGTAATACTCATTATAAAGTCTATCAATAATAAATGTTATGCCAAAAGTAAATACATAAATCTTCATGACGATTCGGAGTTTTAGTGTGAATGTGGTTATGTTGTAAATTCCGTATTTTACTGATCAATAATTGTAGCATTAACAAATGGTGACTCCGACATATTCTACGGATATCTGAAAATAGGAGAAAATTTTTACGGACCACTGACGCAGAAATAAAAAAATATTATTTATATGTATAGTAGGTAACGTATAAAAGATCTGATCGCGGTTGATTTTGTCAGATAAAACCATTAATCCATTTTATGGAAAAAAAAACACAATGCACAAATACTTGGAGATGCAGGAATCTTGCAGATGTTATTAGAGTTTTTAGCATAGGCGTTTGGACGCTGAAAATTCGCGTACCACCAGAAAAAATCGGCGGACCCCCGGTTGAGAAATACTGATCTAAACAAAATACATTCTATGCTAGTTTGGTTCTTGCGAGAAAATACATTCGTCTTTACTTAGTCATATTTTGTCAGAGATAATCGTTGCATATATTATTATTATCTTCTTCTTTTCATTCCATGTCCGTTATCGGACGTCAGCGATGAGTTTAGTCATTTTCTCCCTGTCCATTTTTTCTCTAAATACAGAAGGATTACTGAAATTAAACCTGTAGGTATATGAAATTATTGATCCAGGACGTTCGTCTTCTACAAAGCATTTTACTTACCGATAATCTTCCCTTCAATGATAAGATTCAGAAGTTGCCGCATAGTATGGCCAAAGTATGCCAATTTTCTCTTTTGTATTTCTTTGATTACTTTTTTTGGTCTATTTTAATCGTCGGCATTTGTAACTTTGAATTTTCAGCTGTTACTGAGCATGCGTCTATCCACCCACATTACAAGCTTCAAGTATTCTGAGCTTTGTTTCTGTGCGTGTTTATGCCTCCACTCTTTATAATAGGACTGAAAAGATATATAATCCAAGGTGAAGGTCGTGACTCGTGACTATATTGTATTTTCCTCAGTCAAGTAAAAGAATCTCTGGATTTCTTGACTCGGCATTTTAGTTCAATAGTATGGTCATCCATAGTGCAACAGAGGTATATAATGGAATGTGCTTTCCTAATGTGCTAGTATATCTGGCCGCTTATTGCCAATTATACACAAGATTGATCAAAGCATATACACATTCTAGTACTGTCACTTTGTATAGTTTTTTTTTTAAATACCTATTATCAATATAACTGTTGATACAGGCAGTCATTATTAATTTACACTTCAATCTGAGAGCTTTTTATACTATATCCATAGTTATTCACCCAATCGATTCGAGTAACATTAAAGAATGGTCGGCGTGGGTCAGCCAAGAAGTCTACCATTATTTTTATCATCGAGATATTTTATCTTATATAATATGAACTTATGGTTGATTCTGCACCCGGTTCCGAGAGAAAATTGCTAACATAGTGTCGAATCTATAGGTTGAATCTAACACTGACATAAAATCTTCTCTAATACTAAAGCGACAGAAAGTCAACAGCCATTGTGAAATTTAAAAAAAAAGAAATTGAATTTCGAATTTGAAGAAATGACAGTCGCGTCGCAGGAATGAAACGCCAATTTTAATAAAATTCTCTCTCTATTTCTATTATCAATATAACTGTTGATACCGGGCAGTCATTATTAATTTAAACTTTAAATTGAGAGCTATTTATATTAAATCTATAGTTATTCACCCGATCGATTCGAGTAACATTAAAAAAATGATCAACGGGGGTCAGCCAAGAAGTCTATCATTATTTTTATCATCGAGATATTTTATCTTATATAATATGAACTTATATAAAGTATAAAAATATTATTAAATATTTCTCTCAACAATCTAAAACGGTGGATATTTTCATATCCACTTATATGAGATTTGTTGTTTGCAATAATTTACAATGTGATTATAGATATTTTTCTCAGTTGAGCAGAAATTGCCCGAAGACCAAGAAAATAAAGAGATGGCTTGCCGGCAGTCTCTGGAAAAACGAAGTTAGAGTTTAAACTGAAAGCCAATATAAAGTTGCAGGTAATTCAATCAGATAGGCGGTCAACAGGGCGGAACCGAATACGAAAAGTCCCTGAAAACTATTTATAAAAAGGGGTATTCATTGGAATCGGAAAATTTGTTGAGAATAATTCAGGTAGGTAGTAAGTATTTTCTTCAGAATTATATTAATATTATCTGTGCTCATAATATTATTAGCCATAGAAACTCTGGAAAGACCAGCGCACAGAAGATTCTAAAGTCAATAGACTTATTTATTTATTTCTAAAGGCACGTCATGCATGTATATAAGAATAAAAAATACAAAGCTAAAAAGTCAAATGACCAAATCTTATAAAAGTACCTACATCTTTTGTTTTTAAAATTTTCTAACTGATTCATAATAATAAAGAGAATTGATAGCTATAATAAAGGAAAACGCAATCTGTTATTAATATTAATTATATATTTATGTTATATAATCATATAATTATAAATCAATAATTAAAATCTTAAATTTTTAATCTTGTAAATTATTCGTTGAATAAAGAAATGGTGAATTAAAAATTATTAGCAAATTCAATTAAGTTACGATAAAAAATCTTAGAGTGATCCGTAACGTTGGTTAGTAATTAAAATAATACCTACTTTGATTTAAAATACAAAATCCTAATCTCCAATAGTAGCTCAATTTGGAAAGCGCTTCTGTGAGTGTTAAAAGCCATTAGGTAAAATTATGACTTCTTTAGCATAGTGGTCTATGTGCGTAGGCGCGATACCCGAGAGATACAGGTGCGAAAGATTTTTTCTATTGGTTATAATATTATATTTTATCAGAAGTGTTTTCAAAATTACATATATTATTATGTTAAATATATTTATTTATCATTATTACTGTGTAATTATTTTAATATTGAGTTACTATTTGTTACGTTACTATGAAAAAAGCAAACAATTAAAAAAAAAATATATATTTTGTATCAAACTTTTCTGTTGCTATAATATACATTGATAAAACGCTAATCAAATTACAAATATATCATAATAACAGATGTACAGAATAATAATTTTAAGACTTTAAAACGCTAAAAAAGACTGTGAGTGAACACGAGAGGGCATATAATATTTTAAAGTACTATACGAATCACCGATTACTGAACACTTGATGAACACGGGACTTTTAGACTAATATATTAAGATGGGATAAGGAATATTCCTCGTGCACAGTAAAGGAGGCTGCCAGACCCGAGAGTCTAAGCCGATAGTCATTCTACGACTTCATTTTGTGGTAACGTGTCCACAAATGAAGCCCATCGCGAGTGCAAGATGCGCTCATACGAAAGTAAAAACATCTTGCATAATAATAAAGTTAATGTTTTGGGATGAATTTCGAGCTTAGACTTTAGAGCTTTCGAACTTTACTTTATACTTTTTGAATTTAGAGCTTTCAACTCAATCATGCCGAAATTAACCACACACTAATATCGTATATCTTTTGAGAATAACGAAACTTCTAAAGGTTGCATATTTTCAGTGAATGGAGAATAAAACAAAATGATTTTTTCTATCGCGTGTGGTTGTCACACACTAATTTTTGGCCATGTTTTTGATAAAAGATAAAATTTTGTAAATTATTATATAATAAAAATATAAATATTATTTTGTGTTGTAATAAATATAACAAAATATGTGGTGTACGAGATTTTTCACTGACTAATGATTTTCCATAGACTAACGGCTCGAATGTATATTATATTTTTTAGATTATGTCACGGAGCACTGCGCTGACTGAGTTATTATCGAGCCGGATCTGCAAACAGCGAGCCGGAAGTGGGTTAATGGCTCATGCGACGGTATTTTTTTTTTACATTTTTTGTTGTTGTATTTGCACCTCTGACTGAATCCAACACACGAATTTCCATAAAGGTGTAGAGTGGTTGTTTCTGGGAATTTTCAACAGATGGCGCTGTTCGTGGTGAAGAGATTGCTTATACTCTTATATGCCAGGTAACATAACTGCGATTTTCTTTGAAATATGCTCTAGGTATGCCAGTTTCCAGCGTACTTCTAAACACAAGGCATGTGATTTATTTTCGCCATTGTTCATTACGATTTATTTCGATAATATTGTAAGTATTCTTGGTATAAATACTTACAAATTATAATGGAGAGTTAAAATTATATTAGATTTTGAAAAACAGGCGGATTAGTAAGGTACCTATTCTTTTTAATATTCAATATAATTTGAAAAAAATGCACATAATTATGATATAATATGTACGAATTAGGTACTGTTGCTAGAAACTTTTTGATAAAAATGATGAATAAGATTTAATAATGTGGAATTATTTTATTGAACATACAATATTTGGAATACCCAAGGAGCACATCGGTAGGATTATGATTTCTAATTATATAATGGTATTAGAAGTATTTCTCTTTCGAAGATCTGTTTGCTGAAGACACACAACATTATAGAATAGTATTGAATTGGATTTTCAAGACCTTGAGCATCTAAAACTAGATAAAAGTAGCTTTGAACAGACATGGATAAATACAATTACTGAAGGAAATTAAGAAAAGATTGTAGCATCAAAAATAAGTGAAATAAGATAATATATCGAATTTATTTACGAGAAGACTTCAAATGTGGAATATCTCAATATTATTCTTGCTCATTTGGTAATTCATGTATTAGAAGTATTAACAAAAAATGGCTGCCAGAAATTCATCTGACTGTCTATCCCTAGCCCATGTCTGCATTATTTTTTGTTGGATCGCCCATAGCATATCTACTTAAACTATTATAGTTTGGTTAGGCAGGGTTTAATTGAATTTTAAAAATTAACTTGCACCACGTGGAAATTGAATTCTTAATTCGATGAAATCAAATAAGTGTTACTGAGAAAGTTTAGTGTGCACTATTTATATCGGATCTTAAACGCTTACCTCCAACCATCGCCACTGTTGATACACAGTTTATGAATATGCAAACATGTTGTCACTAGTCTACCTTGTTCACACCGTGACAATCAATCACTGCGGGAGATTATAATTACTCATTGCGATATAAAATAAAGTGAATGCATACTCATTGGCAATATTGAAAAGTGAAAATAAATATCTCGGTAGTAAACAGTCGCAGTAAACACCCATTGCCTTCTTAATTTGGTGCCATTCTAAATGGAGTTTTTCTTCTTCCTATTCGACTTTTAACCTATATACCTGTAGGTATGTACGTAAATGATATTATTTAATAAAACAAATACAGAATATTATATTGGTATTAAGATAATTTATTGGTTTTGACACATTTTGTGAATATTCCCGGCTTTAGACGTTTTATTGCCTTGTAGGGAGTCACTTATTTGTACCTATGTTTTCAATTTATATTATAAATCAAAAAATCGAGAAGAAGATTTTAGGATACTTAAAATTTTTATCTTCAATTTTTGGACATTTTGAAACAAAAGCAGTTAGTGAGCTAGTGAGAATTATTGAGTGTATTATGAGGAGTTAAGTGGATGCGGCTGAATTTGAAAAATAAGAATGCCTAACTAATTAACCTAATTTAATGTGTTAAATGAATCTGAAATTGAAGGCATCCCCCGAGCAATGATAAAGGGTACAATTTAATACATTTGTGGAATGAAGAAAAATGTTTAATCAAACATTTTCTCAAAATACGTTTATCATTATTCAACTTACTTCATTTGGCTATTGTTGAGGCTCCCCATTTGGAAATATATAGTTTCCCGGCACCTTTCAGTTTTTTTTCCTTTTGACATAACTCCAATTTTTTATGTTAATCTTCTGTCTTCTGCCTTTATTTAATTATTGATTTATGCCACTAAATAACAAGCTCACACCACCATCTTTGTTCCGGTTATCATTGTTTTTGGATAAAGCAGTATTTAAAACTCTACAAGAGCATCTACAAGTGAAGGGTAAACCTCCTCGATAAATTAAAACGTTCAAAAGGATCTACTTGATATCATTGTTCTAAACTTAAATCAGTATGCGAAATATATGGCGCTTATTGTTGTTCGGAGAATGCCTTCAATTATTTTTCAATTCTCAAAGTTTTTGAAAAATGTGGACAATAATAGTTAGAATTTTTCTTAAAATGAAGACGAAACGTGTAACAACTTGTGGCTGTTTTAATCGTTTATATTAGTATTTTTATTTTTATATTTATTTTGGCTCCGTCTCCATAAAGAAGAATTTTTTCAATGCCTGTGATATGAACAATTATTGTAGTTGGCACAAGAAAAGAGGCGCCCTATAAAACACCGTTAGTAACGAGATATGCAGTCGCATTATATTTTATTGCATTTTTCTATTACGTGCATTCTGCTTTCATGACATGTATTCGTTGGGTAAACATCTTGGGGAGTTGTATGTGAATTATATAACTTTTTTACTACAAGAAACATACACAATGAACAGTACTATTAGGGATTCTACACACTCTACTGAATCAACGTTATAGTTGCATATAAATTCATATTGTAGCAAGCAGGCAAAATCGGTGCTGGATTTTTATTCCATATTTTGTGCCATGTTATCCACCTGCACTGTAGGTGATAGCCTTGCTGAATAGTTGAAATATTTTTTTTATGCACGGGAATTTGATGAAAAGAACTAGTTAAATTTACCGTTACCAGCTTTTATAAAAACAATGATGGTTGCAGGTAAAGGGTTATATAACTCGTACAATATATTTTTGAAACGTCATAGCAACAATTTTTTTCTGATTCACACCAAATTAAAATTGCTACTTGTGTTCAGTATTACTTGGCAAATCATCATGGAATGGTACACAGTACAACGTATACAAATTTATTCGAGCTACGTTTCGGGCATTACCTACGTGAAATTCATGGTCAAAATAACTGATCTACGGAGCTTACTATTTGTAATTTAATTGGAAAATTTTAGTCGAATGGTAATTTTTGTAATGTTAAGAATAAAACTCGTAAAAACGTAAACTTACTGCTGAAAATATCGATGTTGTGATTTATCAATCAAAGTGTGGATGAAAATACAGAACAATCAATCACATGTCGTTCTCAAGAACTTCTTTTAGCACTACATGGAATATTTTTCATAAAGATTTGCATTATGTGATAGCGTGTAAAATACAGTTAACACAAGAACTTAAAGGGAGACGTGCACCGCGTAGGTCAAAATGGAGCTTTTATGCTATTTTCAAAGCATGATCCTGGACATTCCTTAAACGTTGTAGATAATCTATTTATATGATTTTGAAGCCTTATTATCCTTTATATTTATTTTAACCATTTGATGACTGCATAAAGTATTTTTATTACATAAAATAGTATTCTTTTAAACCTCTCGCTCCAATGTTTTTGAATATAGTCATATTTTAGTACGTCCATGTGAAGTGGTGTTAAGATTTTTTATATTTATTAATGTTTACAAGCATTAATAAAACCATTAGTAAAATTTATGTCGACATTATTATTGTGAAATATTTACAATAAAATATTATATTGATAATCTCTGTGACCCCAAATTTGACAAGAATTAGGCATTTTATTATTAAAAAAAATGGGCAAGATTTACACATTTAAAGATAATTTTAAAGATTCTGATTATAATCTATGTCTGTAACCATTCAAATGTGATAAACATTTAACGAATAATGTTTGTTTTATAATAATTATTGACCTAAGAATAAGGTAGTATTTTTTTGAAATACGCCATTTCTGTTGGCATTTCCCAGTGGCTAAGCTACAACATACGGCCGTAGCCATAAATTGACAAACTATAATTGAAGTAGGGAGTAAAATGATGTTAATGCGCGTGTTTGAACATGTACCGTTTAAAAAAAAAAGATTTTATTTCGGTTAGATTTTATCAACATGCTTCGTATAATTTATTAATTTTACCACGTTTTTATTAGCTCGTATTCTTATTTATCCAGTACTAATTTTTTCTTGCGTGTCCAGTACATTTTTTTTCTTGTTTGTTCAAGATTTGTATTGGACGATTGCAGATTTTTAACTGACTTCCTGACTAGCTAGACATTTGAAACTTTTAGAATATATCAGAACACTACGAAAATGCATTCTTTTAATACTTTTAGCTATTTTTAAGCAGAATTGAATTCATTTTCAGTTAATTCTGTTTGTATGGAATGTTATTATTGTTGTTTGCTAAGGGGGTCATAACAACTAAATTATTAATATATACGTGCGTTACTATGGAAATCAATATGAAATGTCAAAATGACATTTCAGTATTCTATATTTTTATTCAGTATTTCTCCCAAGTACAATAAAAAGTTTTTATTAATACATAGAATTGTCAAGTTTATATGATTCAACAGAAAATTTAAAAACGTGGTATATAAAAAGTTATTTTTATCTTGTAATTATTATAGATATAGAATCGATACAATATAGTATGAAAATGTCAATTGAAGTTGAGTTATTTTATATTTTAGCATATAAATGGTATTTACGTCAACACGGAATATGTTTTAGCTATTGTTACTAGGGAACGATTAAAGGCTCTCCTTGGAAGAACATTCAATATATTTGGTAGAATCTTATGTTGTTTTTTATGAATTAATAATATGTAAATTTATTTGTGAAATAAGTAGTTTCGCACTATCACGGCATGCAATATTATTGCATCAATGTTATTAGGCCTTTATGTTGGTAGCTCGTGAGAATTGTATGCTCACGTATACCAACATAACAAAGCTTATGTATATTTTCATAAATATTCTGAATGTGGTGAATTACGAATGCTATTATTTGCTGCGAGGCTTAATATCGATTGCCCCATGTCGCTTTCTTTACAAAAGAAACCTATAAAATATGTGTGCCAAATTAATACAAGTAGTTGTATTACTAAAAGTCAATACTTGAAACGTAACTCTGATTTGTAGCATTTTCCTAAAAAAATATTAAGTTTATAGGTACTACGATAATAAAGGTTTCATTAATAATGCATTATATTGAATGTTTTAAAATTACATATAAGACATATTAAATATAAATATATTTCAATATAAATTTAATATATAGCATTATTATATCACGTGTGGCACTATTTAATCCATGGTAGGTCTTGGCCTACCTCAAAAACTTCCTCCATCCTGGACGATCCAGCGTCGACACTCTCCAGTTGCTTTTCTTTTGCCATTGGGGGTACGTACATAGCCTGCCTAGCCGGTATATTGTCCGGAATTTTATGCACGTGGCAGCGCAGCCTCTGTATTTTACAACGTTTTTCTTAGCTCGTATTCTTATTTGTCCGGTGGTTGTTCGTCCGGCACAAATAAGCTAGACTAGCTAGACATTTGAAAATTTTAGAATATATCAAAACACGATGCCAATGCATTTTTTAATACTTTTAGCCATCTTTTAGTAGAATTTAATTCATTTTCAGTTAATTCTGTTTTGTATGAAAAATTATTTCGATACCATTATTGGTTGCTTGGCGGTCCTAGCAACTAAATTATTATTATATACGTGCGTTACTATAGAAATCAATATGAAATGACATTTCATTATTCAGTATTTCTATCAAGTACAAATTTTTGTGATCGTTTAAGCTAGTCAAGTCAAGTTTATATGATTCAACAGACAATTTAAAAACGTTGTATATAAAAAGTTCTTTTTATCTTGTAATTATTCATAATATGCCTCGTGATCTTTTTGGCCCCATAAAGTGTGTACAGCTCCTCATTCTTGATCTCCAAACGCCACTTACTTGAACAGCCCCAAATATTCTTCTCAAAGCTCGCCTCTCAAAGATATCTATATTTCTCTCATCCTGTTTACTGAGTGTCCAGCATTCTGATTTTAATATTTTACCGGGCACATGAGAGTTTTATAAGGTTGTTTTGGTTTTCCTTGATAGTGCTTTGTTCTTTAGAAGCTTTTTGAGACCAAAACAGCACGTGTGGACGAGAGTGATTCGGCGTTTCATTTCATCGCTCGTGTTATAAAGCTTTATTATATAATCTTATTGTAAACCACGGCTTTACAACTTTTTGTTGTCCCAAATATCCTCCTCTCTCTACGTCTATCCTTTTTTTATAAATAATAGTTACCTGCGGACCCCCTACCAAATTTATACAAAGATATATTATAAATAGGAAGAAGAAAAAGCATTAAAATGACATTCAAATGAACTTTTTCACTTGGCCCTTTATATTTTTATTTACTTTATACAAATAAAAGAAAATACAGTTTCAGTATAAAAATATTAAAGTGCAATGAGCAACTAACTAAGAAACAGAAACAAGTTACATATTTAACGTTAATAAAGGAAGCTTAGTGGATTAATAGTAATACAATACATTAATTTTTAATTTAAAAATAGAAGCAAATTTTCTCATTTGTAATGTGATCAGTCGACGAATTTCTCATCCTACGCTGATCCAAGCTATATTTTGAAAGCGAAATTGTTTTCATTGGGTTTTCAGCAGATATGATAATATTAAAAATGAATTCAATCTACCTGTCAATTTATTTTCTATATTTTGTTTATCAAATTTATAAACGTGATGAATTGTGATTGCAGTTTAGATTTTAAACCAGAATAGAATATTACAATGCTCATAGATTTCTCAGTGTGTAGAATGTAAAACCCACATTATAATTTAATTATGATCAGTGGTGGTGGTTTCATTCGCTTAGCTTAGACAGACATTGATTGATTAACAGCACTGATGACATTTAAGTGATACTGGGTATTAATTAATAATATTTCACAAGATGAGGTTACTCACAGATGATATTATTATTAGAGTTACCACACAGAATATTAATACTTTGATAAAAACGAGTACCCAATGTCTGAGAAATGTTGCTTGGTATTACATGTTGCAATAATAAACATTAAAAAGATTTACTTTCTCGTTATAAACTGACAATAATTGTCTTAATCTTAATAAAATAAAGTACAATACTATTTATACATACGTATATAATAATGATTTTGTCCGCTTAAGAAGATACTGTCAACTGGTCAAGCAATGGGCTAAGTATCTCAGTGACAATCTCGATCTAAGCCATGGGCTCCGACTCTATAATATTGATTAGCAACCACCATAATAATTACTAAGTAAGTCGTGACTCACTGTCACATTTGTATATAAGAGTATGTATTTTAAGGTAAGGAAATTATTCTTATATATTTTTTTATGTGGATTGTTATTATTTTCTACTTTTAAAAATAATAAACATTGCTTTATATTTCAATCCACGATGGCCGCGCGGCTTAAGCGTTGGCCTACTGCGTCGTGGGTCCCAGGAATTCGAATCCTGGGTGTGGCAAGTACACATATTATTTTTTTTAATTTGTGTATGAGTTAGAGTATGGACCTAATAGGTTGAGCAAGTGGCTGACATCCATTTCTCGTAAAAACAAAATCTGATAATACAAACCTCCACTCTGTGGTGGCCCATATGTTCATATTAGGATCAGACATGGTCGAAAGAAAAAAAAATCGGTTTTTACTATTAAATATTTTTTTTTCGAATATCTTAAAGACTAATTTTGGTATGTATTTTGTTCGGAGCTTTTATAAAAATTCTCTGATTTATAGTTGACGAAGTTAATTGACTGTCGATTTTCCGAGTGACATTTATATTATATATATAGATATATATATAATGGTTTGTTTAGGCAAGGTATTAGAATCGAATTTAAAAAAACCATCTACCTTTTGTATTCTTAGTTAAATGAAAACAAATAAATATGAATGACAAAGTGTGCATTACGTACATTAAGTTGTGCACAGTCTACCTCTATTATTGTGGTTAAGTCTAGGCTAGGTTTAATTGAATTTAAAAAACTAACCAATCCCATCTGCAATTTGTATTCTAAGAAAGCTAAGTGTGCACTATTTATGTCGAAAACCCACAGTATATCTCCAACCTTCGCCACTATTATATTATTATGTGTTTACCTATATTACACTACGAGAAATTCCAGTATTTTGTTTGTTTACACCTACATACTATATTTAAAATATATATCGTAAACTCAGAAGATATTAAAACATGAAAAGTAAAACAATGCAATACACTCATATGCATGTTGGGTATAACGTGTAAGTATAGAAAATTAAATAAATAAATAAGTGTAAAGACCTTGGAGTATAGACGACCTGGCAGCAGCGCTGGATAAATACGAGTATCACCATCCATAACACATTAAAGAGATAATTAAATTAGATGGGACAGAAGTACGTGGCAATGAAACAGAGCCATAAAAATGCAAGAATAGCAAGAAGAGGATTTCATCCAGCAGTGAATCTAAAATGACATATCGGAGTCGCGATCCATGAATTGAAAATTTGTAATGTGGTTAATTAATTTTGGTTTAGTATATTTAACAAGAAATTTTCTGTGATTATTAAAATTAGAACAAAGCTCTTCCAATATTAAAATATTATTGACGTACTTGTTTAAAATACCAAAAATGGTTTAGTACACTTTAATAGTAAATGCTACTTAGGTTTTTAAGATAAGTGGTTTACAAGTCAATTTTTGTAAACCGTCAAAGGCAATTTTTACTTATTTCAAAAACCATTTATAGTAGGTCTAGACATTTAGGTCAGGAATCACGGCTCTTATTTGAGCACAAAATCTAATTTAGATTCATACTGCACGCTAAATTTAAAATTAGTTTAACTTGTTTATCGAAATATAAAATATGTTTAAATTAAATAATATTTGCATAGTTTCCTGATTGAATAAATTTATATTATAGCTACAATAAATTTTTCCAAGTGAAAATATTGAGTTACTTAGTACCTATGGGAGATTAGATAAGATAATTAACTACTTGCCAGTGGCGAAGGGTGACTTTTGGAAACAGGTAGGCTGTGGAGAAAGCACACTTGTTAGATGTATTTACGGGAAATAAGAAGATAATCTGACATAACTACTGATGAATAGGTAGGTACACAAAAACCGATGAAATTTCAGAAGCTCACTGATGGTATAAATTAAGCAATTATTTTGTAAATATAAACGCAAGATACTATCAAAATATATTGAAAAAATCCGTTGTTGTGAATCTGTTCCATAACAATTTATAATTTAACCCGTAAAATAGACATTTTAAAATACTTCTATATTTAAAACATAGACTTAGATACAATATCAGATTTCAACTAACATAATTGGCTGAATAAATTCTCCTTAAATAGCTTACCAATTTATATAGGCCGCCGCAGACGTCTTGAAAGTATGAGAAACAAACATTATATAAAAAAAGTTTTTCATTTCGAGACATGCCATAAATGGTGCTTATTGAAATGGTGGAAAAGATCGTAAAATTATTATGACAATTATACGATAGATGTCGTTGGGCATATTGAATATATTATTATGTGATTATACTATTATTTAATATTATGTCAATATAGAATTAAAAAATATTTTTCTTAAGAAGGTAGGCTTTAAATAATCGCCTAGTATGGAGTCTTCGCCACTGCTACTTGCATAATATGATCAAAGCAGATAATTATTATTAGAGACATATGAATTATGAATAAGACGTGAAATTTAAAAAGGTGATATATTAAAAAGGAGATGAATATAAATAATTACAAGATAATAAGAACTTTTTATATACAACGTTTTTAAATTCTGTTGAACCATATAAACTTGACTCGACTAGCTTAAACGAAAAAAATTGTACTTGACATGTCATATCGATTTCCATAGTAACGCACGTATATATTAATAATTTAGTTGCTAGGACCCCAGATCCCTAGCAACCAATAATGGTGTCGAAATAACTTTTCATACAAAACAGAATTAATTGAAAATGAATTCAATTCTACTTAAAGATGGCTAAACGTATTAAAAAATGCACTGGCATCGTCTTCTGATATTATATTCTAAAAGATTCAAATGTCTAGCTAGTCGGAAAGTTGGTTAAAAATCGATTGCAAGATTTGTACTGGACAAAAAACCACCGGACAAATAAGAATACGAGCTAAGAAAAACGTTGTAAAATAGGCAAATATGGTAAATAGGCACGTCATGATGTTATATTATTCGTCAGTTAGTTATTGCAGATTTTTAACACAAGTGTAGCTAGTTGCTAGTTGATAACTGCGTGATATTAATTATAGTATTGTATTTACTATATTATAGTAAACATAAAGTGGTAGGTACTATATTTTTACGGTTATTATATTAAGTATATTATTTATATATCTTAGAAAACAATATAATCGTTTCGTAAAATCTACTAAAAGTGTGTGAAAAAAATAACTACATTCGAACAATTCTGAGCACGATAGCGCAATTATTTTCAAACTAATCAAACACTAACAAATCAAAATAAAGTTGTCTTTTTCAGAATAATAAATTCTTCATTCTTTTCATTCTGGCGTAGGTAATAGAAAAGAACGTATTCGAAGATTTTATAAATTTGCTTTTTGGAAGATATGTCGGCATCTGTAAGACTGAATATTAGCATCGGCTATAATGGGCGGAACCAGTTTAATCAAATCATCGATTGCCAAGCTATCGTAATTAGAAAATGATTAATTACTACTTGAGACTTACCTTTATTTATGCGTTTCCGATATCCATTTTGCCCCATCGATGATGATTATAACAAATTTGCTGAAATCAATTGTAATTATTGTTTATAGGTGCTTACGATAATATTATGACCTATATTTTACAGAAGCAATATAACGTCATTATGAACTGTTTAATTTATATTGTACCTACACAAAATTAGGGCTTCCATACCGGAGAAAAATAGTTCTAAGACGTCGGCATTTAATGAATAAAAATACGTATAATTAAATGTTAAAAATACTTTCATTATGGTTTAAAAATATAATATTATCTATTTTAATGAACAAAGTTTATACCAATATTATAATCAGTTGAATATTCATACTGCTCTTCAGTCAGAGCCAAGGTCAACTTTATTATTCTATATTATTATTATTACACTTATTCTGGGACAGGGCTCATAATAGCAAGGTACGATGGTAGTCATGGCCCCACAAGAGGGGGGGGGGGGCTGACAGGGCTCTAGGCTGGGGGCCCGGGCTTAGGAAGGGCCCGGCGTGGCAGGTCGACCAGTTAAGTGAGATAAACACACATCACAATTTTTCTCCAATAGTGAAAAGGTCGCCTGTGGCGCTATTCTACTTCAAGAATATTAACATTTACAAATATGTGTTTATGTGATGTTTTCAATGTGATATGCTGATTGATATAATTGAATGATAATTCACGTGTAGAAACGTATTTTAAGTATTTTTATTGTGTTTCCAGACTAATAAAAATGTCTATTTGTCAAATATATTGAAGGGTGCATGCTACTCGACTACCATAAAAAGGGGTCGTGATCCGTTCTTCATAATGAGAATGCCGTCAACTCATTAATTCAAGTGGATGTGTTTAAAAACAATAAAAATCGCTAAAAATACACGGAACGCCCTTCATTTTACCTTGAACCCTGGGATTCCGTAGGGGACTACCATTTAGGGAACACTAGTGTAGAATATCACAGTGCCTTTAACCTTAGCGATATTAGCCTAGGGGCCCGCTTCATGATGTGGGGGCCATGATGGTAGTACTAGTTATTGATTATATTCAAATGCAATGCGGTAACCTATTCAAAGTAAATGAAGATTTTCGATTGAATAATTCGTTTAAATTACTTAGGTAATGTATTTTACAACAATCATCATTTTCTACAAACAGTTTACCAAATTGCATTTGACGAATAAGCAACAATAAATTAGCATTACAATCAAAAATTACAGCTTCTTGCACTGGCCTGAATATAGTCGGCCATAATATGGACATCACGACGTACGGTAGGTACATCCCAGAATTCTTTGAAAGAGCCATTTACGAACTTTTTTACGTTTTTCCATGCCAGCATTTCGTAGCTCCATCATATACATCATTTATTTAGCAGCTTTCCAGAATGCTGGAGTTTGGTTGACTTAAAAATCTAGAGGCATCCATATAACGTAGCCGACCCGGGTCCAACATCGTGTCATCATCTACCACTAATATACTAAAGAAGAACTCATTGATTACTTACGATCAAAGGTTTTCTGAAATTGTTTTAACAAAATATGTGTTTTTGGATGTAGTCATTAAAATTCGCAGTGTTTTCTCCCTCTTGTAAGTTTTACATTCAGCAAGATGACATTCACATATATTGCGCGTGGAATAGACATTGCATACGATTTCTATCGAGATGTATTTTTATTCAATGTTTGAAAATTTTATGAAATCGCCAAACTTAATATATAATAAATAATATGAAATCGATGCTCAATATTCTCGAAGCCTCGCAAGCGGGCGTCCTTAATGTTATGAGATATTTAAGAATGCCATAATGGTCTCCTCTGCAGACGTGACTCCTACGATCAAGATCACATTAAAAAGCCATACAAACGGATCTTATAGTTGTGGTAAAACTGAAGCAATAATGTCTTGTTTTAAATGAAAATCTTATACATAATCTTCACAGAATTTGATCTTACAGAAAGTGTAATATTAAAATTTAATTGTATTAAATTTCGAATTATCCGTTTTTAGTTGACAAATATATCATCTTAAAGGAGGGATAAATATCCGTAAAAATATTTTCAATAATTTATTTTAACGTGTGGTACTATTTGAAACATTTAATCAAATAGTACGGATTCACGTACTTTCGATAGTACGTTAGTATAAAAGGTTTATCATACCTCATTTTTATGATTATTTTCATGAATCAAATATAGTCAGTTTGCAGAGTTTTCTCAATGGTGTAGAGAAGAATTCTCTGCAAATAATTTACAGTCGCATAACAAATAGGACTTCTGTGTGCGACGGGTCACATTATCTTGAACTTGAGAGCGGTTTAAATAGCAGGTGAAGAGTTCGTTGCTCAGATTGTCTAGGCATGGGTAATGGATGCGGGCACTGCCCACCTGTGGAAATTTTGAAGCAAGGAAAGGTAATCGGCAATAGAAAAGTGATAGATACAAATAATGAAAACAAGGAATATGTAATTAGTTACGTTTGGTGGTAACTACATTACCCACGCCTAGCACTATGCCACTTCGCTGCCCCTGCATTTTCTGTTGTTTGTGGTAAAATCTAGTTTTAATATGATAATATTCTAACACACTCAAGGCGAGGCAATCTGTCCTATTCACAAGTTTAAGAGATTTAGGTCACGGATGCGCAAGATGCCAAAAGTTGATAAGTCGATAATTTAGGTATTTAAACTTAACAATAGTTTATGTATCTATATTATAAATATGTGTGTAGAAAAAAAATCAAGGTAATGCGATGTAATAGAACATGCACATAAAGCACAAAGAAATTTGCATTATGCCTGATCTTAGAGGGCATCTCAAAATTGAAATTGCAATTACCCCATAACACGTTTTTGAGACTTACCAGCTTTTGGCATTGACCCCGCGAAAATGATCAATATTAATCATAATTTATTATTGCAGATTTTTTCAAATTGCCTTCGCGAAATCCGTTATTGTCTGATACGCATTCCTTAGATTTAGATTTCATCCACGATGACTCGTCGCAAATTTTTCGCCTTTGAATGTCGTCTCTTATTTATTCATTTTGATTTAGCCTGAATATCCGTGCAAAATCGGAGAATTTTAATGTCGATATTTTTTTATATGATTTGAAATTTTCTAAATATAAGGCGTAAAATATTACCTCCTCTCGTCTCTCTAATAACCTTATTGATTCGTTACCTCGAAAACGTAAAAATAACGTGTCAAAAATACAAATTCTTTGAAGCGAAATATCGAATTAAATATTTTATTTAGCTCGTCTAAAAAAAGTAAATTACTAACTATTTCCGCTAAATTCCGTAAAATTATTTATTAAAGATATGAACCATTATTAAATAAAATTCTATGAAATTCTCTTTTCAAAAATACATTGACGTAGCTTTTCAGAAAATATTATTGTTGTAGCGGGCAACAACCTCGGACCTTGTCAGCGTTATTACAACAACGTAAGAATCAGTCATTGAACTATCGCACAATCACCGCATGCCGATCTGATCATAGAACAGCATATTCTACAGGTGTGACATACTTCGATAAGGATAGACTGCCTTGGGTTTTGTCATCGTAATGCATCGAAGTTGCAACAATGTGGTGGTCAGCAGATATCCCAATTAGAAACTACATTAATAATGACTCGAAATTTACTGAAAATTCATTTAGTTATAAAAATAGCGAGTTTTTGTTGATGGATTATCTCAGTCTGTTGAGTAATATCAGCCTTTTAATATAGTCAGTCTTATCAGTATGCTAGTACACTCTGTCAAGTGGTTTGTTATTTTACCATTTTATTGATTGTATTTATTTGTCATAAAAAAAACTCTCTCCTCGATACCTTCAAGCCAATCCAATCAGACTTTTATTTTTACACCTTAACCTCTAAAATTGTAATCATATTATTTATAGGCTACTTATGCAAACACTGATTATTAATATTTCACTAATAAATTTTTATACAAAATAAACCATCAGGAATTAGAAGGCATTTTGTTATTAACAACAGAAACTCTTGTTTTTTTATCAACAGAAAAAAATTAAACACGATAACAATGAAAACTCACATACTAAACTAACTATCTAAATTCTAAGATTGACAAGTTATTTACAAATAAATACTTAGCTAATTATATTTCTATCAAAATGACAATATTTAGATTAATATTGACTTTCTTAGATTTTTAGATTAACACAAGGGGTTGGTTGGAAGTAGGTATGACTATATAAAATGTTTATTAGATCTAGAGTATAGTAAACTGGATACTAACTGCAGTAGATTCACAGTGGTTGCAGGTAGTCGAAAGTAAAATCACATGGAAATCATTGGTTTCGTCTGCGACAGTGACATCTGGTGACGCTGTTCCCTTCATGAACTCTATTAAATTTGTGATGAGTCTGACGTCATCCTATTTATAAAATCCAAATTCCTACGATGGTCAGAAAGTAATTACAAATGGTGGCAAAATTCATTATGTCAGTAGAATCAATCGAGGGACTACACACGCTGTATAATGTATTTAGATTAAGCTGCCAAAAAGGGAACTAGCGATTCGTGTCCAGAAAATTGTACGTATGCAGTTCGCCGGATTAAAGTTAACCGTGAGCTATTATACCGAAATATATGACCGTATAGAATTAGGGTATGTATGAAGCGTTTTTATTATATTATTAAATAAATTATTAGCAAAAATAAAATAAGTTATTAGCTACCTAGTTCAAGTAAGTTAAAAAAAATTGGAATGATCCATGACCTCGGTTAGTTATTAAAGTAATACTTACTTTTATTTAAAATACAAAAGCCGATCGCCAATAGTAATTTAATTTAGAAAGCGCTTCAGAGGGTATTAGGAACATTAGTTAAAATTTGTCGCAATTAAGTATGGCCCCTATAGCATAGTGGTTTATGTACATGGGCGCGAAACCCAAGAGATGTAGATTTGACTCCTGCTGGGTGTTTTAATTTTTTCATGTCATATTTTTTTCTGTTGGTAATAATATATTTTCTCAAAAGTGTTTTCAAAATTATCTATGTTAAATACTTTTAATTTGTATTTTTAGTATATACGTATATTACCGTGATCTCAATTACATACGCCAGAAGATGGCCATCTGTTTCTGGTGCAATAGCTCACGGTGAACTGTGATACGGCGAACTGCATACGTATAATTTGCAAAGCTCATTTACTGGTGCTAGCAATAAATTAATCCATATACATCAATATATTATTGTATAATACTTCTCAGTTATACCCAGAGTTGTACACCTCTGCCTCCCCGTAACTTTTCGATGAGATTATATTACAAGCACACGAGAGGAGCTAGGCAAAAGTATAGTTTTATTATAGAAATGAAAAAAACGAATAAATTGTGTAGTGGATTTGTAGTCCACGATTATTAAGAGATTGTTTATTATGGTTAACATATTTTTTTATCAAGGCTAAACAGTAAATTTACGGAGCTATAACATTTTTTTATTATTGCGGTGGCCTAGAGACGAAAGCTCTGATGAAGTTGTCTGACTGCTGGAAAAAAATAAAGCCAGTCCAACTTCTACAAATTAAAAGAACAACAGATTCAGGGAATTTGTAGAGACAAGGACTGATTAATATCGTCACAAGGACATAACATTTCTGATATCACCGTTTAAAACTAAAATTTTCCAGTAGTATTGAACTGATATCTTCAACTGGTAATACTACCTACTAAGGCATATATATATATTTGTCTAGGATTATCTGTAAAAAATATGAAAATGTGTAAGATAATGCCAGAGAGTGAGAAGATATATTAATCATACACGTATAAACACAAATTCCAAATTTGAAAAATCTGGTTGTGAAAAAAAACAAATGATACTCACATAACAGTGTGAGATGCTTACAGACCTACAAACTTATCTGGAGAATGAGATGAAGGCACCACTGTCAAAAACTACCAAATAACGACTTGTAACTGGCAAAATCTGATATTCGAATGACGTTTTTCAATATGGCGTCCTATGGTAGTTCGTAGTTCCATTTTTGGCCATTCTCCAGATAAGTTTGTAGGTCTGTACAGTACAATAATAGTGCGCCAAGTGATTAAAGTGTCAAAAAAATGTATTTATTATCCAAATGAATTGAGGGCAGTTTTAATAGGAATAAAGTACTGTGATCTATTGTATCCCGTATCCCGTACTAGATTTACCGTAAAAACAGAGTTTACACAAACCAAAAGCCGAGACAGGTCACAGGCCGCGCTTTTCGGTTTGCGCGAACTACAGTTTTCTCTTCCACACACACGGGCTTCCCTATACAAACCGGTTTGCGCATGTAAGCTTATGGTAAAGCATGAACATCTAGCCGGCGCATTAGACAACATAAATAACCAATAAAAAATTTAAACATATGGATGAGGAAAAGCCATCTGATACGCGTCGCTGTTTGACAAATGAACGATCTCAGTGAGTGCGTGCTCGACAAAGTCAGTATACTCTACAAAGACTTTGCCAGGATGATGCAGCAACTGACAGACAAATAATTGAGTCTGAAACACTAGAACAAAGACAATAAGACAGAACATACACGTAAACGTATGAGAAAGAGGGAGACTGGGAGATGACGATGAAATGTTTACATATTGTAGTAGACCACCCTCCACGTAACCTTGTAATTTGGAATAGATTTTCTTGAATTATTTTGAATTATTTGATGAAATCAGCCAATCACGCGCCTAGCATTTACTAATACACTAATACACGGTGCGTATTACACACAAATCTTTTCACTGTGTACAATTGCAAAGTTACGTGGAGGATACTATCCTGTGGTAATATTTTCTAGCATTATATTATATAAATGAAGCCACAAGCTGCAAATAAGCATTCGTCTTATAGAATCCGTATTGTTCAAAAAAGTGTTGTGTAAATGCATATTTGCTTGAAAACTTGCCATAATATTCCAAAATGTATGATTCTTGGACCTTCAGGTCAATAATTGGTACTGATAATGAAATGAAGACATAAATAATTAAAGTTTTGGTGCTATACGAGAATTGTTTTGCGAGTATTTTCAATTAAGTAGTCGGTGAACTAAGTTTGTTCACACGAAATATAAGACTAGCAGAGTGTCTCATATTTGATCTACCAGAAGCAAAGCGCAGTGCGGAAAAATCATGATTTCTTGGCTTGGTGGGTTGCATAAGAGTGGAAAGCTTAGCAGACTTGTCAAGTTTGAAGAACAAGAATAATACTAAGCATATATAACATAAAATTTCTTATAAATTTACTATATTATTGAGGTAGATTTTTAATGATACGAGAAACAAAATACTTGCATAAAATAGTATTACAAAAAGGACAAACTTTTTTTTTTGTGAATTTTGGTATGAGTACTTTGGATCATATTCTAAAGAAATAGGCGGATATTACGCTTCACAAGAAGGATGCTTAGAAGTATTATTATTTGAAGGTGACACTTTGTTATAATTTACCCTGGGAAAGTCTTAGGTATTTATGATTAGGAAAAACACGCACGTGCGGGCTGGGTGAATTTTCCGAGCTAAAGCTTCGTTTAATTAATAGACCAGCGGATCAACGCTTACCGGTATACCAACACCTTGCGTAGTCCTTATCAGGTAAGTTAAAATAATTAAGAAGTTTATTATTTTTAGTGATATTTTCTCTTGAATACAAAGTTGGAAATGATCGAATACATTAAAATTTATAATTATTACAGTTTGTAAAATCGTAAAAACCTACGAGTTTGTAAAGATCTTGTTGTCTCTAAATACTTAGAGATTATTAACATTTCGTTGCCCCAGTTATAACGTAATGTGAGTAATAATATTAATTCGTAGTTGTAGTCACACGAGGGGGGGGGGGTTAGAAGATTAAATCCAAATATATGTGATGTTAACAAAAACTTAAAACGATTGTTAAATTATTATAGTAATGACTGCTGAAAATAGATGAAAACTATACAAATTTTCAATATTTAATTCATTATCTCGTGGTGCAATACGTAAGGCGCTGGCTTTCCATCTGGTAGCTCCAGATTTGATTCCGGTGAGGACACGATATATTTATGTGATTTTCTCAAATCCTGTGTGTTTGTGATTATTCAGACTACTAAAAAACCACCTTGCACGAAAAGGCAAGGGTATAGTTAATAATAATAACATTAAGAATATCTTATTCAAGATTTAATTTAAAGAATCTCGTTAATTTATACTTAAAATAATGTAACAATAATTATATAACTATTTGAAGGAAAAGCACCATAGCATAGATAAAGCCGCGGGAAATAGATTTGAAAACTATAATTTTATTAAAAATGACTATAATTAAATAGGTATATATTATAATATTTGCTACAAAAACATGTAAAGTTTATCTTGTTTTTAAATTATTTAAAAGGACTATTCACTAGCTATTTTCTCCAAAAGAACAAAAGTCCTTTTTGAAAACAAAAACTTTTATTTCAGGTAGGTATGTATTTTAGTCGAAATAACACACTACTTTGTATGATACCGACATTATATGACTTCATAAGACTTTCAGTTTATATCTTTATAAATTTGTTTTTAATGTGAGTGGGGAGAGCGTTATCGTTGTTTTCAGAAGTTAACTTTATCCTAAGCAACGCCCACGTTATATCAATCACTTAATTTCTCTATTCTTTCATTCTAGTGGTTATCTGTCACCTTGTGGGAGCAATCGGTAATATTGTGCCAGAGGGGTGGATTTCAATTTCGATTATTTGCAAACCCCATTCCATGTGATAAAAAAAATATTTCTGCTACATTGTCTTTCATATAATTATTTATTTTCAAAGCTATTAGTTAATAATATGTTCACAAATATTTTACTGAAATAATTATTATCGGAGATTTGCATGCATAATAAATAAATAATCTAAAATAGGTAAAATTACTGAAACCTTTCATTTTTTTAAACAAAACGAAGAAGAATAATGTATATTTATATAAATTTTAATTTTTAAACTTTATGTTTTTACTATACACACATTGTCATACATAATCATTTTTAAATTAAACTATTTATAAAAAATATTATGTTTAGTAGTACGTATGAGCATTAACAAAATAATATATCGTGCCTAATACTAGGACCGGTTTCATCCAGTTGAATGATGTTGTCAAATGAATTTACTATTACCGATTGTCTTCAGTTTTCATACTATAATGTATTTTTATGCGGACAAAAATATGGATCATGATCTTTAAAAGGGGTTGTGTAGTGATTAGCGACACCTAGTGAGGGCATTATAAAAAATATAATTTATTATTATACTTTATTGAATATTTTCATTTAATATTTTAATTATTTGTACATAATATATTATATACCTATCTAAAAATATTAAGAAAACTAATATGTATTCTTTGGAAATTGTAAAATAACAGTTGAGATTATCTAAATAAAGAAGGCTAAATTCTCTCTAACTCCACGTATGGAAGAATTTTGAATAATATTTTAAATTAATAACTTAAATAAAAACTTGAAAACCTGTTTATTTATATCAATCCATTTTCTTCTTCTTGTGCCATCCCCTAGCGGAGGTCGGCCACCATCAAAGCGATCTTAGCTTTGTCGTCTGCTACCTTGAACCAATCAATCCATGCTTCGGTATTAAAAAAGCATACTACAACTTATGTTATGAGCGATAACTACTGACATGGATTATAACAGTAAATTTTTTATTCTTTTTTTATGAAATGTATAATTTCTACCTGTTGGAAGCCACTGCCGCACACTTAAATTTCCCACACAAAAGGGAAACTGCCACAAGATGCCACTGACTAATGGCTGTATACAGAAGAGGATGACTGTGCTAAAAACTTTATGTAATTAATATTTCAAACAATGTGCCTAGTAGGTATGATTGTGTGGATCTTCTATTTACTGAAGATAACAGAAAAAATCATATTTATTTTAGTTATAAACGAATTTCTCTCGATTTCCAACTTAAAGAGTGTAAAAATACCATGACTTACTGCGCGTGCAAAGAAACTTATTTCAAGTTAAAACGTTTAAAATAATTTTACAGCAATGCAAATCGATTATACTTATTATAAAACAATTATATTTTTTTTCACAATCTCACGCATTGACTGACAAAATTTATATTACTTACATAATACTTTAACGTACCTACCTACATAATTTAAAAACATCTCATGCATATAAATTATCTAGTAGAAAAAATCCATTTTTGAAAAAAATACGACACCCTATGGGGCTTGAACCTGTAAAAGCTGGATTCGCGCCAGTGTGCATTTTCAATTAAGCTATGGGTATCCTAATTACTTACGACACTTCTAGCTAGTAGTTCTTAATTGCGTCACAATGTAACCTATTGGTGTTGTATATTAACTTATAGTAAGTTACCAGCGGTTACAAGTTCCGTCGGGCGTCGTATTATTTCAAAAATAAAATTATAGTAGGTAAGTATATGGATAAGGGTCCATGTTTCACACGCATATGTCATCACGGGAAGCACACACTGGTTGAACACTTTGCGCTTTAGGCACAGTGGAAGGTCACTTTTGAAGACATTTTTCAGGCGGCCAAAAGCACTCCAGCCTAGCTTTACTCTGCGAACAATTTCATCAAATATACATCCATCTATAGATACTTGTTGTCCCAGATAGATGTAGCTTTTCACCTGTTCGAGCTGAGTGCCATTGATGAGGATCTCTTTTTGGCCTGCAAAGCAGTTGAACATGACTTTCGTCTTTGTTACATTTATTTTCAAACCTACTTTGTTGCTTACTTCAGCGAGTTCCTGCATTCTGCTTTGGAGGTCTTCTGAGTCTTGCGAGAAAATTACTATGTCATCGGCAAAGCGCAGATGACTCAGGTATTCTCCATTTATGGGGATCCCCTTGTCATTCCAGTCAAGTTGCCTGAATAAGTCTTCAAGGGTAGCTGTAAATAGTTTAGGTGAGATTGTATCACCTTGTCGGACTCCTTTGCTGATAGGAAATCTGCGCGATGGTTTATGGAGATTTACAGATGCTGTTGCGCTACTGTATATATTATTGAAAATATTTATATAGCGTCCAGGGATTCCTTGTTTTCTGAGTGCGTCGAGTATTGAACATTTCTTTATCGAATCAAACGCCTTCTCATAGTCTATAAAACCCATGCATAGTGGCAGTTTGTATTCCTGGTACCGCTCTATGATTTCTCTGACGACTTGGATATGGTCCATAGTGCTGTATCCTCCTCTAAATCCGGCTTGTTCTCTCGGTTGGTTCTCGTCTAGTACATTTTGCAGACGGTTTGAGAGAATTTTTGTGAACGTCTTGTAGAGAATAGGGAGTAGACTTATTGGACGATAATTTGCTAGGTCTTCTCTGTCACCTTTTTTGTGAAGAATGACAATGCTGGCATTTTTCCATACCTCTGGGACATCCTCTTTGCATATGCAGGCTGTGAACAATTGTGCAAGTACTTCATTTGCATCCTTTCCTGCTTTTTTGAGGATATCTATCGTTAAACCGTCTTCCCCGGGGGCTTTCCCACTTTTCATGTAATTTAAAGCATGGGTTACTTCCCAGGTTGTAATTTCGGGAGTATGGTCTTCCGAATTTCCATTTCTCTGAAGATCTAAGTCTATAGTCGTATTGTCAGTGTCATCACTGTAGAGATCGCTGTAGAACTCTTCAACTCGGCTTAACAAGTGTTCCCAATTTCTGACGATAGAACCATCTTTTGCTTTTAGTGCTGTGATTTGACGTTTTCCTATCGACAAGCATTGCTTGTTTTTGTTTAAACTTCTGCCTGCTTTCACAATTGCTTGTATGAGGTTTACATTGAATTTACGAAGGTCTTCTCTAATCTTCCTTCGGAGGGTTTTGCAAAGTGATGAAAACTCCATATCGTTTTGCGCCTGTCTATCGCTCTTGGTTTTCCTTCTCTGCTCCATAAGATTCAATGTTGCCTTCGAAAGCTTGGTGGAAGGTGTAACTTCTGAGCTTTTTACGCCTGTTTTTTCTGCACATTGTAGAATAATATTCGTTATATCCTCCGCGTTGGATAGGGAAACGGTTTCGTTCTCATCTAAGAAAGCCGATAGTGCATTTTTGAGTTCATTTTGGAATTCAGTTCTAAGTAAAAGAGAGATCCAGAAACTTAGAGTAGCACAACGTGGTATGGAGAGGTGCATGCTGGGCATAACGCGAAAGGACAAAAAGAGGAATGAGTGGATAAGGAAGCAGACAAGGGTTTGCGATGTAATAGAGTTTATTAAAAGCCTTAAATGGAGATGGGCTGGACACATAGCTCGAAGAAGAGACAATCGTTGGACAAATCTAGTCATCCAGTGGTATCCAAGAAGTACAAAACGTCCACAAGGTAGACCTAGAGGCCGCTGGATCGATGAAATGATAAAGTTCTGCGGAAGTACGTGGCAACGCAATGCACAGGACCGAGAGAAGTGGAAGCAACTTGAAGAGGCCTTCATCCAGCAGTGGATAGATTCAGGCTGATGATGATGATGATGATGATATGGATAAGATATTTTAAAATTATGCATGTTCAATATAATAATATAGAATATTACATTTTCAAATATTGTGTCTTATTCGTTGAATAAAAATATTAGTTTATTCATTAATACTTTAAATTATTTTACGAATTCCGCTCTAAATTGGAAATCATGTCTGATATTTGTAATGATGTAATATAACAATAAAAAAATACATGGTACATAATATTACATGTTAGTTTGGTTGGTAAAAACTTATTTTCCATTTTCGCTCCCAGATGGAGCATATGGGTCTACTCAGAGAGATAGTTAAATAAATACGATTTTTAGGAGAAAATTTTGTAAATATTTGGTCCAGCCCATTGGAATCTTACGATGGATCAAAGGTACAGTGAACAAAACAGCATATATTTTTGTATCCAGTCATAGCATCAAACTTACAATAAACGGTTTTATATATGATTGTACTACCACCTCGGCTACTGTGGGTGCCAAATATATAAGGAATATAACATAAATTCTCGTGGAGTTTAAAAGTTTAATACAATTTATATGATGTCAAAAATGTACGACTAAACTCCAGATCTATCTTTAAAAAATACGAGCTTCAACAAATCGTAAGTCATCAGTATTTTCAGACGGTGTCTGACTTTAGAAGTTCCAAGCTACGCCGCTCGCTCGGGAGCTTTGGCGCTGCGGTCTGTGATCCATTCTAACAGCTATCACGTGCCTCCTAACGCATTCAACATCTCACCAGCTTGACTGCAAATGCCATCAAATTAAATTGTACTTATGGCTTCTGAGAAAGAGCTTTTTGACCATAGTACTTACTGTTGAGGTGCATCACATACAATAGTTTTAAAGCTTACAGAGTTCAAAGCTCTGATTTAAAATGTTGGTTATCTACGTTATAATTTGACATTCAAGACAATGAATACTCCACAGGAGAACCAAAAAACCTAATGAAGCATTTATTTTATAATTTGGTTAAAGACTATATTTTGCATTTTTTGTTTATGTAATTATTGATTATATTTTTAATCATTTTTTGATCAATCTAACTATTTAAAATGCAAATAATAAAAAATGGTAAAAGACGTCTGTTTACTGGAAGCCAGGTGGCAACAGCGGCAATTTTCATAACCGATTTCAGATAAATTCATGAATTCAAGAATGATAACCTAACCTAACCTCATCTAACCTAACAGATATGGCAGTATAACGGCTATTTTCAAAATTTATTTGTAACCGGATTCTATTAAACAGACAAGAACCAAAATGTTTTTAAAAAATGTGGCCGTTATGATTAGAAAAAATTGTTTTGCGTAACACGATATGCATCAGATTTTTTACTACCTATGACCAATTTCAATAGTTGTGGGACATGAATTGGCCATCTAACTTTTATCTTTCTGATTCCTTAGTCTCAAGATAAAATAAATTAAAATAGATTTAAAAATTGTATACATATTTCAATATATTATTCATACCCTACGAAAATACCTTTTGAGAATTGACCTGTAAGCAATGATACATTGAAATAAAGAATGAATAATTTTATTGAAACGATGATTTTGTTGAAAAAGAGATTAAATAATATAATGTAAAATGCAGGTTTATTTAATAATTTAGGTGCTCTAATCATATTTATTCACTCAAAAAAAGTGTAAGTTACTCACTGAACGTGTTTTTATTTTATTCAGTTGGTATACGAGAAACAGAAGTAAATGAATGGAATCAAAAAAATTCATCCCGTTTATGCCCAATAACTCAACGAGGAAACCCCTGGGTACTAAAGGTACTCAATGTGCCGGAAGAAAAGATCTTTATAGGGGCTATTCAATTATTAAGCCAAAAAAAAAAATCAAACGGATAAATAAATCTGACTTGTTAAATGTTTTCCAAAGATATTAGAAAAATTTACACTATCGCAAAAAAGAACTAGGTAGGTACCTACATATTATGTGATAATATATTGAGTAAAAATACTTGCCAGTACAAAAGCGTCACAAAGAAATCCTGACGCCATCTATAAATTAATTAAGTATGATAATGTAAATTAAATAACAAAGGGGGACTATATATCTTTTTAATTATTAATAACCATGCCCTTGCTTTTCTGGTGGTTGTGATAATTTAGAATAATCACAAATAGCCAGGCTTTGAGAAAATCACATAAATATTGTGTCTTCACCGGGTATCAAACTCAGAGCCCCCGGATGGAAGGCCAGCACTTACGCACTGCACTACGAGAACCGTCTGACTATATTATTATGTTGATGCAAATTGAAACACGAACTAAATAGTAGGTACATTTTGGAAAAAAAATGCAATGGCACTTGGGTCAAAAGCTCAATAGCTAAGCACGATAAAAAAAAGATTAAATACTACTTTGGGAAGATTTAAATTAGGTTTTAAGAAATGAAACTTGTAAATATTCCGATTTATTTACAGTTTAAAATTAGTTTGTTTAATATTTATTTTTCTATTACAGAGTGTAATATATTATACATATTACATAATAAATTCCGTTTAAAATTTTAATATAAGGAACCTATGTATAATTAAATTAATAAATAAATAGATTTTTACATTATTTAAAATGGGACAACGTGTCTTTGTGAGATAAATGATACACCTTGTCAATTTTTCAACTTTGTCAATTTTCTCCCATTGCATATAATGCAAATTCTATAAGCACACATATGTATGAGTCTTTACAACAACCATAAACAACACTGTATTTCTGGTAATTAGTTTATATTTGACTTGAGTCGCATTTAGACCAAGCGAGCAAATGTTTGTTCTTCCCCCACTCTAGCGAAATTCTCTTGACTTAAACACTTTTTGTTGAGCGAGCATAAGAATTTAGCTGGAGTGGGGGAAGAATAAACATTCGCTCGCTTTGTCTAAATGCGACTTTGGATGTCTACTTAGTAGTTCAAACCATGGCGTAGGAATCCACCCAATTATACGTCCATTGTCCAGTCATAGTATTCAGTCAGCGTCAACGAATTCTCCTAGACGACTTTTAAAATCGGATACTTTTAAAATAGTGCGTTTTTAAAGGCCAATAAAATAACAACAGTGAAATGTCTACGTAAATATTTTTGTAATACGTATTATTCAATTTGAAATAGAGATTTGAATGGGGAATAACGAATTGTTACTTTACTTTTTGAATTATTCCGAGCCGAATAGACAGAGTGGAGTGGAAATTATTTCATTATAGGCAACATATTCAAAAACAATTTTTCTTTCGTAAATTTATCCATAAAGGTGAAGATAGTATTATATTGAGGTTGTAAAAAAATAATAAACTTAACCCGTACGTCAAAATCCTGATGATTTCCCATAGGTTTATTGCACTATTATGGCGAACATCCCCCAGTCTGGTGGCTTTTTAATAGAACGTCTCTTATACGGCCAGCATTCCAAGCAGACGAATAATATTTCAGGTCGAGCAAAGGTACTTGAGATAAGCCAAAGTGAAATACTGTATTTCTTTTTTACCGAATAAATTTAAAGTAAATACCTATGCGCGAAAACGAATACGACTGGAAAGTAGTTGTACAATATTTTCTATGTCACATAATATAAATTCAATTTTTCGCTGAATTGTTCTTTGACAAGAATATCCCCGTAGTTACAGAAAATGGTTGCCTTTATCTCAATATAGAAACAGTTCTTTAACATTAGAAATATAGGAGTTTTCATGTCTACCTATTTAATTCACGGTTCAACCATTTATTAATTTGACAAATTACTTTCAGAAAAAATAGCTATGATATCATTATTGACAGGAGTCGATTCACAGATGAATAAAGACCTCAATACTTACGATACACACATCTACCGAACTTCAACTTTTAAAGTTTTCATTCGGCTATGTGGTCGTTAAGTGCCCCTTAGGTACTACTATGTAAATGTATTTGTCAAGCGGTTGTCTATTTACCGAAAGATACTACGGCCCATTGCCATTTTACTAGTTTGGCGACTATCATATAATAGTATATTAAAAATAACTAAAGAGCAGATCAATTGGGTTGATACCGATTCCTCCGTAGAGTCATTATTGAATTCAAATCTTGATATGAGGTATGTGGATACAGATGACACTAATTAATAAATGTCACCGAGACTAGTTGAGCCAGTCCAATAATTTCATTTTTTCTTTAATTTTTTTTGCAACAAGGTGCATGGTTATAATCAGTGGCGACTCGTGGATAAGTTATATGGGAGTGCTGCGGTTGATAAAAAATAAAAAAAATGTTTATTTGGATTATATTTAATTATTGACATCAAAATTACATATTATAAATAATTAATTATATTATAAGTAATAAAAATAAAGAACTTTGCATAAATTGCTTGCAAAAATAAATTTTAACAATGTCAATAAATCATTAAAGCTATATTTCTTTCCTCGCAGATACGGCAATACACTGTCGGGCCTGCAGTACCGATCAAGCGCCCAGCTGCGTGCCCCGCACCCCTCCTGCGCCCATTCGAACATATTCGTTTGAAAACGGTACTGATGTACCGTGGTGTATGATAATTATTGGATATATCGGTGCGCGGGCGAGCTTAATTCACGCTTTAATAATATTGATATTTTCATATAATATACATAAATAAATGTATATTACAATATTACATTTTCTCAATTTGCTTGGGGGTGCTGTAATTCCGCAGTGCATAAGGACGAGCCGCCACTGGTTATAATATTAGTCCCGTACGGCTTCATATCGTGATAGCAGAGTGAGCATGTAAAATATTTTCTGTCAAACACGTTTTAAGCGTATTCGAATGCGGCCCAGCATATCAACGGCTGTTTAGTGGAGATGAAGGAACCTAAAATTAAAAAAAAAAATAGTATAAAGAATGTTGTTTTATAATTGATTTTATATAACGTTCTATGAAGTAACCTAGGTCTTATTCTCGTATTTATATCTCCTAAATTAGCTCTAGGTAATGGTGAAGGTGTTGGAGATGAATGAATAGACCGGAGGTTGTTGAGTGGATCAAGGAGCAATAATTTATTGATTCGTAAGTGGTATACAGGTGGTACAAGACTAAATAACGTAGGCGAGATGTTAGAGACTCGGTGGAAGGAATGGTTGAGTCCCCGGTAAGAGAATGGTTCTAGGCGAGACTCGGCGAGATAGTACGCTGGTCCGAGTCTCGGTGAAAGTGAGTACTGTGGGGTGAGATACTTGACTGAATCTGATATTCCAACAATTATGACACGCTATTTATATAAATGAATATTCGATATATTAGACTGTTAATAATCTGGGAAAAGCTTTTCAGCAAATAACTGTGTATTGCGTATCCTTACTAGAGTAATCCCGCTTACTATGCATGTATAAGCTCTATAGAATTACAACTATTCTAATAAGGGGAGTAGAAATTAGAGGTATGACAATATTGAGACCTCCAGATTCGGATCTATCGGTCAGTGCGCTCGAAAACTTGTTATTCGCGATCTGATGTATTACGCTATGTCACGCATTTGGTAGTAGCAACTGATTATGGTTTCCAAATATAAAGTAACTCATGTAAATTATGCATATTTACTCCAGCCAATTGGACTTCTCAGTTTCTACCTACCATGTGCTTTTTCTTCCAAGTTCTGTCAGCATAGCGTAGTAGAATCTCTTGCTAATAAAGCGAAAAGGATGCCGTTCGATAGTAGGTATACTCGTATGAAATTCGATCTGACTTTCAGTTGGACCGATCGGCAATTAAAAAAAAATCTATCAAAAAGAGCTAGAAGATAATATCTTCTTGCCATAATAAATCAAAGGTGTACATATTATTTACATTCAGTGACTGGCGAAAAGTGCATATTGTTTTTGTTTTTTTTAATATTTATCCAATGGGTTTATGCAATGAACAACAACTTTTCCATGTTAAAAGTATTCTCCGCTTAGAAACGAATACCTACGGTATTTTTTTTTACTTTGGTATTATAAGGGAGTTGAACCGTCAGAAAATAAAACTATTAAATTAAGAATAATCATATTTCATTGAATCAATTCGTACAATTATTATGATCACATAATTTTAACTAACATTACATTATTATGTACCGAAAATTTATATATAAATATCAAAATTAACACCCAAAACTTTTATATGAATTATTATATAAAATATTATAATATAAAATATTGAAATTTATATGTGTCAGTCCTTTACTAAGCTTTGTAGGAGAGCATTAAATAGAAAACAATATTTTTTTACAATAACAATAGGTATCCATTTGGTTTATTATATTGCACACAATAAAATTGTATCAAAATAACTCTCGTGCAAAGTTTTAAGCTCTTCCTTTTGAGTTTTCCTGAATGGTTCATTAGACACTTTTGTTATTTAATTTTAGACCAAACAACGGCTGCGTCGCTGCTCGTCCCTCTCCCTCACACGCGGAGGAAATGACGTCTGGAATAATTTCCTCTTCGCGGACAATAAACCCGCGAAGTAATTAATTATTCCAGTTGGTTTCGTGGTTCCGATGGCCGTCGTGGTTGTTAAGCAGCCGGTTAATTTGGAACGGCGAATTTTCATCCAATTAGCGAGACTAGTCGTCACGACGCATACAGAAGAGGACGGGATTGTTAAAGGGCGTCGCGACGCCGCAGCTTTTGTTAGAAGCTCTCTACTGTTTCGCCAAATTCACAGTGTAAACATATTTCAATCAAGTTTGTTTTTTCGTAATTTTAAAAGAACTTGAGATTCACTGAAGTGTCTTTTTGGTATTTGGGTTGTCACCGTGAATTACTTTTCTCCTTCCATTGTCGACATTTCGGGCTTCTTGCAAAGGCCGTTCTTACAAGATTTTACGCATTTATAAATGGCGCTTGCACCTTTTTTAAAACTAATTATATTAAAACATTCACTTAAAACCAACTATATATATACAAATAAGACGAAAAATGTCATAAATTCATGTTCTTAAAAATATAAAAAAACAAATACATTTAGTTTGTTTGCTGATCTCTAGATACTTAGCTATCGACTCTACTGTTTTATTTGAAATTTTTTACAAAACTTTTATTTGAGGGTTTTTAAAATAAAATTTATACACGGAAAATTACTTGTAAATTAAACAAAATCATATCGTATTAAAAAAGTATAATATTTACTATAACGTCAATACCGGTTTTGTTTAACGATATTTTCAGAATTTGTTGAAAAATAATTAGAATATAATAATATTAAAACTAACGAAATGAATGTGTTACTTATTACGATATCATATGATCTCTCTACCTACTTAGAAATAGTACGTAACCACATTGCCATATTTTGATAAATATAATATGGCATCAGCGTTGCTTCAAGTTTTCGTGTAATATTGTTAGACTTGATACTATTTTTATTATACCTATAGCTCAGTGACTAGAGTATTTCTTTCGTAACAAAGTGTGTATAAAAATTCAAGATTTTGTTTATTTACACACGACTACCTAAGATGAAAAATAATTAAATGCAAAAAAGAGATTAATTTTTATGTTTTTTTAGTATTTTATTAATACTTTATAAATTGACAACCGCAGTAAATCCGAATGCAATTAATTTGAAAACTTCAATCTGCTGATTATAGGTAGTCCTTCTTCCTCCTATTAAATTACCAAGATTTTTCCGACGTCCAAATTAACTACAGTGTTTTAAAACAACTGTTCTATTAGCCGCTTAACGAAGGCTTTCGCGCTGCGCCTTCGATTGTATAATACCAGCCTGAGGCTTCCACTTCCACCCCCCCTTACGGAACTCCAAGCGCAATAATATAAATTATTCATTACGCATTCGAGTCGCTTGCAATAAAGTTTACCTACACAGAAATTTTCAATTCCTTTCGGATTGTGTTGTGTTTTTTTTCTCTCGCTCAGTTTCTTTACTCCTCTCCCATTCCGAGTATTTGCATAAGTGATGCCTCCGGTTTTCCCATTTCAGTCAAGTTTATTATAGAAATTTCAATGTTGTGATATAAAATTGAATATACTAATATCAAGGCGTATGTTTTTTTTCACAATGTTAAAGTCCCATTCTTGATTTCTAATCGTGATTTGAAATAAGGTATTATCATTGCCATCTTTATTTCTATTATTGCCAAAATTTGATGTCGATCTTGAATGTCTCTTGAAGAGTTTGTTCTTGAAATGAATGGCAACATAATATATCAATGGTGAAGATTTCATAAAAATGTACTTCTTATTCAAAATCCATGCTTATTATAACATAATAACACCTGTACACGTGCATGGATTTACTGTCGGGAATAGTGCTTATTTTAAACTATCGTGACAATAACTGTTTACACGTAAAAGTGCTGACTGTCTCTCCAATCGCATTCTTTAAGAGTAAGCGAGTCGCGATGTTGTCATTTTATAGTACTATTTAACAGGACGTATTGAAAGTCGGTTTACCGTAAAATGAGTGGGAGTTCATTTATTACGGGCAGGTTTGCCATTATCGTTCTATTGCACAGGCGCAGATTTTACTTTCGGAAAAAAATCGGTTAAAATTCGGACGTTTCCAAACTTTTTGATTCATGCACGCAATCTTGCCAACTGCAGGATAATACATGTGTACACATACATATTCTTATTGTGAACAGTAAACCTATGCACGTGTAAACGGGGTATAATATTATACCACAGTAATAAGTGGAATTTTTATATACCTTTATATTGTAACAATTATTATTATAATGTCCAAATGCATTAGTTAGATATATATTTCATAAAATAATATTACAAATAAAAAAACGTCGCATTTAATTTCATTCTGCATACAATCTACCTTTATAAGAGAAATTTATATCGACATTCAAAACAAATTAAATCAGTTTTATAATCCCTACAGCTTAGCTGGTCACTATGTGAACACGAATATCATTGTTGCTTTCCCCCACGGATTGTTTAATATATTATTTTAAGGACGAAAAATAGGTTCTACATTATTTAAAAGTAGGTACTATTATTTTTCATGTACCAGAGATAGAAAAAAAATATTTTGGCAAGTGACATGTTATATATTTTTCACTATGATGTCAGATAGTTTTATTTCATAAACGTGTGTGTTGGTGGCCAATACAACCAACACCTTAAATGCATCGGCTAACTAGAAATGCTAAACAACAACAAAAGTGATAGCTCGAGATATTAGAATAGAGACCCACATGACTATATCTACGTAGAAGACTTATTGGGTAGACCAACTTAGATGCACTCAGAATTTTAAAATGTATTTTTCTCTATCGACGTTTTAAAAATTTATTCAATTAATTTTTATTATTTTTGGCCGAGTATATATTTAAAAAGGTTCTATGAATAAACAGAACACGATATAACAGAATATGAAGAAACAAGACTGTGACAAAACAGAACAGTGATAAATAGAAATATGACCTTTTAGGAAAAATATAACATTTAATATTGAAATTGTCGTATCTCTAAATTACGTTGTATAGATTTTTAATAACAAAGGTTTTCAATACGCCATAAAAAATCAAATTATATAATTTCTGCATTCCTAACCGCTGGAAAGCCTGAATTAAACGAGACTCAACTCGGTGTTGCCGGCAAGCTAGGTAGGTACTAGATAGGTAACACTGGCCACCTAATAACACCTTATAAGTTTGCATGTGGAGTGGGTAAGACAAACGTTATTTAATTAATTAAAAATAATTAGTTTATAAATACATGATAATAATTTTATATACCTACATAATATTTTAAAAAAATAAATAAAAGGTTCGCCGAAACTACTTTTACTTATCACAACCAAAATACCAAATTCCACACCACACTGCATTGACTTCCATATAAGTAATACCGGACAGCTAGTATAGCATAATATAATATTTATATTGAGATGAATGAACCACTTAACAATAGGTAAAAAATCACAGATAAGATGACAGAAATATTTATGGATATCAATTACTATTTATAGCCCAAGGTAGGCCTCGATCAATTTTAGAAAATATATTAACTCTCCTTTTTCCACTGTAAAGAGTTCACTACTTTGTTATATTTGTCAGCTTAGTACTCGTACTACTACTTTATGTTAGGTTTCCCTCGCGTTTGTTTATGATTTATTAGAGGTTAGAAATTTTCCATCATTGGCACCACATCATGATCGGTTTAACTTAGTTACCCATATTTTACATAGTTAACTAATATATGTTACAAAAATCATTGTATGTAAGTACTAGAATATAGGTCTTGATTTCTTCATTATTGCTACTCGACAATAATTATTAAAAAAAACACCTTTTATTTAAGATTGACGATATAATTTGATTTGTTTAATAATTCTTATTAATTTAATACAATTAGTAGAATATCATTAACCTTACAACACATGTATCAAAACAAATGATTTTGAATTTAATATATACATTTCTACACGTAGCTACGTTTGTTCATAATTATTGGTTCTTCAATACAATATAGATCTTAACTCAAGACTCGTAGTCTTGATGCAGTATATATACATAGGTATAATAATATCAAGTAAGTCCCAAAGACTACGATGGGCGGGACATGTGGAGAGAATGCCTGAAGTTAGAGCGCCAAGGATCATGACGAAGTGGCTATCCCAACGGAAGAGTCTGGTTTCATATAGGTAGACCCGGTAACTGGAGAAGTGTGGCGAGAGACCGGAGTGAGTGGAGAGCGGTTGTGGAGGAGGCCAAATCCCACCCCGGGATGTAGCGCCGTGGAAGAAGAAGAAGAAGATAATAATATTTTACGTACCTTTGCAAAACAATAACGAAACGGTTAGGTACACATTTGTATCTATATTTTCTTGCCTGTATGGTATCATAATAATATTATGATATTTTAAATTTTTAAAGAGAAACTTATTATTGGATGTTAGGTACATAAAGGCAGGTGCTAATTATTGACCTTTAATTATTTGCAGATGTTAATACTTGCGTATTATATAATACATCTCTTTTGTCGTATCTTCGCCATTATTAACTCTTTAATCCTTCGTAAGTTTTGGTGTCCTCCAGAAACGCCATTAATTTCGGGCAATCCTGCGCTACCGTTATCGTATTATTGTTTTAGCCAATCATTTGCAATTCTTTCTCTATCCTGTCATTGTATTTATATTACCTATATTATATTATGACGTGATATAATAATAATAATCTATGTGTTTTTTTTATGCTTTTGTAAATTTTTTTTTTGAATATTAATTATATTTGTAGTATACGTTGGTTCGGTGGAGAATAGGTATTAAAGATGAGATACAGTAGTAGTTGTTCGAGATGATGGAGGAGGCGAGATTTTATTTATTGTTTCAAATAACTACTATTGCACAATCGATGTAATATAATACATATTATAACGGTAGTTCGGTGCGATGTGTCTTTGACGGAAACTTGTAATCGAGTGAGATATTCAATTCATTTTTTTTTTCATTGGTGAATAGGTTTTTATTCTTAGGGGTGGAGCACCAAGGCTAGGCTATCTATCTCCTTCTTCTCTAGTAGTGATATTTTTAAGCTTGATACAGTGGTATGTGAGAAAGAGAAAAAAATAAAAAAGTTACATTTTACATTTTATACAGTGTTTTTCAGTCTGGGGGTGGTAAGAGCCAGAGTCAACCCGCGCCGCCCCTCAGCTGGTTTGTTTTGGTTTTTGCGTGTGTACAGATTCATGATTGTATCACCCAGATGTCCAATCGATTCTGACTTGGTATTTATACATATTTACACAGTTATATAATATTTTTAAATTGTGATGAAATAAGTAATGTTAGGGAATTGCAGATTCGCTGTCTCATAACATTACGAAATCATATTATAGGTACTAACTGATACGTGAAAATAATAAATAATATTGTAATTGAGATCTGGAAATTCGATAACAGCCACATATTTTCCAAAGAAAACATCGATTCATTGTTATAATATAATAATATAATGTAAGTAATTAAACAAAAAACTACGCTTGTAGCGAATGTTCATTCAGCGGAACGTTAAAGCTATTTTCCAATATTCACAGCAGACGAACTTTATATATAAGAGCTCGCGATAAAAAAATATTTGACGGAGTAACTTTGTTTTAATGCCGAGGATTTTTTGTCAATTTATCTTTAAACTCGTTTCCAAGTAGCTATATTGTCGCACTAAAAAAGAACCACTGAAGGTTCGAAACTTCCATCGAGGAGTCGATAAATATACTGTTTTTGCGCTAACCTAGATTTACTTGGTTCAATCTTATGCTACCCTGATAAATTGAAGGTCTTCCGGAAAGGTTTAAATTGACTTAGCGCTTAGAGTTTCTTTTGCGCTCTTGCTTAGTCATAAATATTTATGATGGAGGATTTTGCATTTTCATTGGGTATTAAATATTGCAATATAAAATGAACATCTCAAGCCTTCAACGACTATGACAAATTGGTTTATATTATAGTCCTTGCTTTTATGACACCTATATAACTTTCATAACCGTACTTTTAAAATTCACCCCTTAGGCTTCTAAAATATAGGATATAAATCAATCAATCCGTTATTTTTTTACATGCACTATTATTTTAATTTTAATATTTACGGATTTTTGATGAAGACGAAATTATCATATTTTTCAGATTTATATAATACACTATTTATTAAACTTATTCAAAATGAAAGGTGAAAGAATTTATAATTGTTGATTATCATTATATTTATTACTTATGTAGTTATCTTCTAATATATAAAAAATAATATTTGTGTGTTTGTGTGTTTGTTTGTTCGTATTGAATGCGCAGCCATACCGTTCATCCGATTGCGATAAAACTTTGTAAACTTATTGCTTGCACTTGCGCAAAGAGTATAGGCTACACTAATATATAAAAATGAATGTCTGTCTGTCTGTATGTCTGTCTGTCTGTGTGTCTGTCCCGTATGCGTTCCTATACCATTCATCCGATTGCGATGAAATTTTGGTAAGTGGTTGTATGCACACTCATGAAGGTTTCTGAATTAGAAAAATCATAATCTTCTTCTTCTTCTTCATTCTATTTTCTTTTATTCGTATGGTTCCTATACCATTCATCCGTTTGAAATGAAATTTTGGTAAGTGGTTGTATGCACACCCATGAAGGTTTCTAAATTAGAAAAATCATCATCTTCTTCTTATTCTTCATTCTATCTTCTTTTATTCGTATGGTTCCTATACCATTCATCCGATTGCGATGAAACCTTCGTCAGTTGTTGTGTTAACAACCGTAAAGGTTTCTGAAATAGTACATCCATCTTCTTCTTCTTCTTCATTCTATCTTCTTTTATTCGTATGGTCCCTATACCATTCATCCGATTTCAATAAAACCTTCGTCAGTTTTTGTGGTAATACCCGCAATGGTTTTTGAATTAGTACAACCATCTTCTTCTTCTTCTTCTTCTTCTTCTATTCTATATTTTTCTATTCGTATGCGTTCCTATTCCATTCATCCGATTGCAATAAAATTTTCGTCAGTAATTGTGCCAACACCCACCCGCAAAGGTTTCTGAATTAGTACAACCATCTTCTTCTTCTTCTTCATCATTCTATCTTCTTTTATTCGTATGGTCCCTATACCATTCATCCGATTGCAATGAAACCTTCGTCAGTTGTTGTGGTAACACCCGCAATGGTTTTTGAATTAGTACAACTATATTCTTCTTCTTCTTCTTCTATTCTATATTCTTCTATTCGTATGCGTTTCTATTCCATTCATCCGATTGCAATAAAATTTTCGTCAGTAATTAAGCCAACACCCGCGAAGGTTTCTGAATTAGTACAACCATCTTCTTCTTCTATTCTATCTTCTTCTATTCGTATGCGTTCCTATACCATTCATCCGATTGCAATGAAAATTTGATCAAGTGTTGTGTTCACGCCCGCAAAGGTTTCTGAATTGATACAACCATTTTCTTCTTCTTTTTCTTCTATTCTATCTTCTTCTATTCGTATGCGTTTTTATACCATTCATCCAATTGCGGTGAAATTTTGACCAGTTGTGCGCAAGCCCGCGAAGGTTTCTGAATTAGTACAACCATCTTTTTCTTCTTCTATTTGTATGCGTTCTTATGCCATTCATCCGATTGTGATGAAATTTTGACCAGCTGTTGTGCGCACGCCCGCGAAGGTTTTTGAATTAGTACAACCATCTTCTTCTTCTTCTATTCGTATGCATTCCTATACCATTAATCCGATTGCAATAAAACTTTGATAAGTTGTCATGCGCATGCCCACGAAGATTTCTGAATTAGAAAATCATCTTCTTCTACTATTCGTATGCGTTCCTATACCATTCATTCGATTGCGATGAAACTTTTGTCAGTTGTTGTGCGCACACCTACGAAGGTTTCTAAATTATTATTATATAAAATACAAAGTTTGTTGTTTGTTTGTTCCATCCAATTTTGTTTTTTTTTACTACATATTAATACCTAACATTAATAACGTTTTCATATTTTGGATTCGATTTTAATTTAATGTTTGACCTTTACTCCTATTAGAATTATTTTCATATCGCCATATTGTATTACACAGATATTTTAATATTAAAAAAATAAATACCTCTTATTATTTTTCAAATATCTAAGATAAATATAACCATGAAGCGACCCTGTGCGAAGCCGGGTAATTCAGCTAGTATAATATAACAATTAGTTTTCTTTTCAAAATAATATGTAGATACTAAATGTATTCTTAGCGAGGATATGTAATATATTTCACAATATTTATTTTTTGTAGCACATAAGAGATTTTTTACGGATATTATAGAATGCCATAAAGTGTATTTATTGATGGTGTACCTATTGATATTACGATTTTTATTTTTAAATAAAGAATGTTAAAATTATATAATACTACATACAATAATTAATCCTGTAAAAGATTCATTTGTTATAAATACAATGCAACGTAGATATTATATCAGATATCTATATTAAAATATAAAACTTTACCATATTAAATACCAAAATAGTGGCTTACACGATTTTACGTGTATATAACTTCATTCACGTAATTATGTTCGTTGAATCCATCTGCTTGTAATAATTGACTAATTTTACTAGCCATATTTTTTTTGCAATTTTGAATGCATTTCCTGCTATAATACAACAAATGAATGTTACTTTGTTGATTGTTATAAAAATAAGGTTTATGTGAAGATAACTTTACGTTCTATCAATCTATCATCAATGTGTAACTCAATTTTCAGATTACAATAATATTATTTTACCACTAAGTGACTATATAAAATAATTGAGTTTTTGTACTTCAGTATTATGTTTATTGACCTGTTAAAAAATATTGTGAAAAAAGGTCTCAGGCTAAAAAAAATGTAACAGAGCTTGCTTTCAAAAAATATTATAATAATTGGATATGTAGTTAACAATGTGTAAAAAAATAACGTTTCATACAATATGTATTTGTAAAATATATTGATATTGTGATGGTCGTAATAAATCAATCCTGTCTGAAAATGTCAAATATAAAATTATAGACTGTTTTAACAATCTTTTATTGTATTACACGATACACTCAGATTGGTGATGAAGTATTTACATAGATCTTTGGTTTTATCTGTTACCTTTTATTTGAAAAACTTGTGCTAGTTATATTTTGATTAATATTACATTACGAAGGCTCAGAGAGTTTTAAGAACATGTGTTCGTGGCGGATACTTTATATTATGTGGTGGGGTTAAATATTATTTTAAGAGTGACGAGTGAATAAAAATGCACACCAGACAGCATTAATTAAACCTATTCAGATTAAAATGCCCTGCAGGGTCGCTAAATATCATCAAGAGGATATATTCGGAAGAGTTTCAGAATTGTGATTTTTTTTTTGGCAAAGAACAGGAATTCTTGAAGGCGCCAAGTATTGTTTATATTATGCTGTAACCATAGAGGTATTAATTAAATAGAAAGAGGGGAGAGGAATCGGGTTTCTTATACAACTGAATGAAGCAGGCCCACAATAGCCGACAATTTACGAGAAATAGCGACGCGATAAAAAAAATCAGGGCATCACGGAGGATTTACTTTGGTCATTATAACGTACCCATATAAAATAATGTTAACGTGGAATTTTTATCGCAATTTGATTACCAGTCCGCCTCACCATACTTTTTCACCATACTATCCTGCTTCACCACACTTTCGTATAACATGCCGCCCCTAGGCTATAACTAAGTGGAGTATGTACAAATCGGATATCGAAAATAAATCAGTAAGCATAATTTATTTCAAATGTATAGTTATATTGAGATGATGATGATGATAATTCAAAAACTTAATGTTAGTTAGAACATTAATTAATAAATTTTGATATAGCTACAATACCCATGATTTATATATTTCAATATCGCTATCTCATGAGAGAAAATTTACACAGCAGCGGAGAGAAATAAGCAGTTTTGTTTTCTAAAGTATGACATAATATGTGGTCCCATAGATAGTTTGTGAATGTATCAGTTAACATGACGGTATATTTTGCACGCCCCTGGATGGTAGTTTGTTCGCATTCGGGATAATTAGCGCAGGCCAGTGGCAGCTCGAGGGAGTCTCACAAAACGTTTAATTCATTTCGCTCATTTCCCAGATGTTTTATTTAATATGCTTTCACTAGGAACATACAGTTTTTCCCCAAGAGGTCTGCGTAGAATAAGCAGCTCTCTGATTCTTGATTTATGATAATTGCAAAATTGTAGGAATATTAGGCCGTGTACACATGCAAGAAAAGTTCATAGGCACATAAAATATTTATTCCATTGATCATTATTTATTTTACCATATTATGTTTTAATGTATCTTGTGTTTCTAATTTTTCTGAGATGCAGTAAGTAAGTCTAGCAGAATTTTCGTTTTTATAATATTATTATCAACTTGTATGCGTACAGTATTTTAGTGTCGTTACATATGACAACCACTAGACGTTTCCGCAAGTTAGAGACTAGTCAAAGACTAGACAAAGTCGTAGACTAGATTTTGTTTCTCTCTTCTCTTCCACGGCGCTACATCCCGGGGTGGGATTTGGCCTCCTCTCTCTCGCCACACTTCTCCAGTTACCGGGTCTTCCTATACGAAGCCAGTCCACTTCTACGGTGTCAGCCCATCTCCTTCTTGGACGGCCTCTGGGTCTCTTCCGTCGGGGTAGCCACTTCGTCATGATCCTAACCTAACCTAACTTCAAGCATTCTCTCCACATGTCCCGCCCATTGTAGTCTTTGGGACTTACGGTACCTTATGATCGTTTGCTGTTCAATCAGCTCTTCCAAATCGTGGTTCATTTTTATTCTGTAGTTCCCATTTTCCAACGTGGGTCGAAAGATTTTGCGGAGTATTTTGCGCTCGAAGACAGCTAATTTATTTTCTTCGTTTTGAGTTAAGCACCAAGTCTCACAGCCGTAAGTGATTTAGGAGCAAGATTTTGTTTCAGACCCATGTTCAAACTATTCCTGCGATGCGAACAGCTGTTCTACGACTTTCTGCAATACGCAATAACGTCTTGTAATTATCTTGTGCACCCTATCATTTTTTAATATGATTTATTAATACGTAGGTACTATTGTCAAATAAAAAAAAATATTCAAAATTAAAATGGGAAAATTTGATAAAATATCAACAATCCAATTGATTGTGAAAAAATATAACAAAATTAATTTTTCACTTCAAAGAACACTCAAATCGATGGAATTCATATATATGCAGATTAATGCGATCAAAATTCATTGGATTATTTTGCGTTTGAATAATATTAGATCAATTGTTTTTTTACGCCAGTAGGTATTCTTGTACGTGCTCTATAACCACCAAGAATTCAAAAGTTTTTGTTTATACGAATATGTCACAAATTATCATTTAAAAAAATCGTAAATTCGTCATGAAATAACTCTTGTTTATGCACTATTGGGATGGTGAAAATGACATAATATAACCTAACCTCACAAATATGTCATTATCATCAAACCATCCTTACGTCTATTTGCCTCAGCATCCTCGATATGACGAAAGTTGCAAAATGTTACCTATGCCCATTTGTAAGATAAATGCAATCAACGGTATCATTTTCTATAGTATAAGGTGTAGCTCACAATATAAACATAATATCGACTGTGGAAAGGAAAAGGGCATAACTCACACAATTCAAAATTTACAGGAGGCACAAAAACGTTTCTGTTATGGTTTTCTGTTAAAGTTTAAATACAAAATAGACATCACCTTAAAATGTATGATAATTAATAATTTGGTTTTAATATTCCTAATCTGATATTAACAATTGAGTAAATTATAAAAAAAAACCAACAAAAATGATGGTAAAATCATTTTTCACATGTCACTTCTTTCTTTTTATTAATTATTGTTAGCTAAATATAGATAATCGTTATTTGCAGCATACATCCTTCGGATACAACGTGTATTTAGTCGTCTATGTCAGTGCTCCGTAACCGGTGTGCCGCGAGACAATGCTAGGTGTGCCGCGGAACATTGCTTAAAAAACACAAATGATTTTGTATAATATACAATAATTACTTGATAGCCAAAAATTGCGTAGGTACATGGCTGGTAATAAATAAATTTGAGCACCTGCATAAACTTAATAAAACAATTCAAGGTCAGAATGAAAGTATATTGACGTGTTCCGACAAATTAGAAGGATTTAAGACAAGAATCTCTACAAATGTACCAAAGGACCTACCAGACCACCAATGAAAACAAGCAATTAATTTTGTATCCGTCGCTAAAACACTTAACTTTGCTTTAAAAGAAATTTCATCATTACTTTCATCCAATCAATACGACTGGATTCGAAATCCTTTTGCAACCAATGCCAAAAATTCTATAGTAGCGCTTATGCTATTTTCTGGATATCGGTTAATAAAGAATATCCTCGTATTTTTGACAAGGCTACCAAACTAAGTAAGTAAGGCTAAAAACTTTTACGTTCATTGAAACAAACTAGGGTATCATATTAATTAGTTATTCTTTTGCTAATACAAATACATGGGAATATGCAGTTATTGTGGGGCCCAAGCTCAGAGGGAGTGGCGTGGCATGTCAAGCAGATAAGTGAGATAAACACAAATTACATGTTTGCTCTAATAGCAAAAAAAATCGCCCGCAGGGCTATTTTACATTGATAAAGTTACTATTTTAGCACATACGATTGTAGGATACAATATATTATTATTGTACCAATACTCGACATATAATTATTGATAAAACAACAACTAACCGTAATTCAAGTGGATGTATTAATAAATACAAAAAGTCGCTGAACATAGAATCAATACGATTAATGTTACATCGAACATCATTTGAAAAAAACGCTATTTTAAAGTACCACACTGTCTTTAATCCAAGCGATAGGCAGGGGGGGGGGCGAATATTCTGGCCTGGGGTCATTTTTTTGGTGTATAAATTGTTTTACGTGTGGTGTGTGCGGAATTCTGGAAAGACCTGCAGTGTGCCATGGCTGAGAAAAGGTTTCGGAGCACTGATCTATGTTATTATGCAGCGAAATATATTTTGAAAAAAACTGAGGGTTACGCCCTTTTTCCTTTCTAAAGTCGTTATTATCTTAACGTACCATAAGTAGTTAAAACCAAGAAAATTATTATTTTTATTGTACAACTGCTGTTATAATAGCAGGTCGTTGAATGATTCTAATTGGGTCAAATTGCTCAATAGTAATAATCAATTCAAATCATAAATTTAACCGCCCCAATAAAAGGTAGTCAAGCGACATGTCAAATGGCGTGTATGGCAAAAGGAAGTATACCTTTGGGAGGCAGGCATCCGCTCGTTAGGGGCTGCGACGGCATGACTGAATGAATCATTTACATTAGAATGAGGTTATTAGTCGGTGCATCATGGTTTGCTAGGAAAAGTACGGGGTAGCCAAAAAAGAATTCATAAAATTAAAAATAAAGTACAATTATATACAAAGTTTTCTAGTGGGTATATATCTGAGGTGTTTTTAAGTTATTTATGTTCAATATATGGAATGTTACATTCTCAAAATCTTATGAATTATTCATTTGAATAAAATAAATGGTTTATTATAATATAACTTACGTTAAAATAAGCCATCTAATATTTATAGAGATTTTGACTCTGTCTAAGGATTTGTAGGGGTTGTCGATATGAAGGCCAATGGCGTTGTGACGAGGAGAGATGAGAAGTCGTTGTGATTATGAAGGGTGTGAGTTTATTTAAATTGCATAAGTACAGGTGTACAATTGTTACAATAATGTGAATCACAGCACAGAGCGATGTGCTTCGGTCGAAAACTTCTCTTATTATCAATCATGGCATACTGATTATTATTTTATCAACTTATAATTATGTAATAATTAGGCTATAAACTAATTAAGTGAGAACAGATATACAAAGGTTATTGTCGCGGTCATTGATCTACAAAGTTAGCTATAATTTGATACCTACATGGAAATGCCTATTAATTCGATTTGTGATATGTAATATCGCCATAGATTAATATTAGCAGCTGTCCTATTTTTAATATGTACATTAATTCAAAATTATAAAGGTTTTCTGAAGTTATTTTTTAAATTTATTTAGGTCAACCAACAGAATCAATCACAGAAGATAAATATGAAAATAATATTGAAAAAATAATATGGGATGGTCCCAATAACAGGTGGACACAAAAAGCAAAATAAATCAAATTAAATTAGATCAAATATTATGTAGGTATAGCTGTAATGAATATAATTGGAGAGTTATTAAAAATCGTCCAAGATTATCGACAATAATATGACATAGCAGATGCACATTCTAAGGAAATTGTGGTGTGATTAGTGAGTATGTCGGTAGTTTAATAAGTGAAGCACAGTGACGGGTGGTGGAGAGAAAAGAAAGTGTGGTAGATTACTACTACAGATAATACTTGATAGTCTTGAATATACATACTCTTTATAATATATACTTGTAGCCCGTATATCGTTTTTTGTAAGATCAACCACGGCGATTGAATACGTGCAGTTGTGTCACAAGAGTGTCCTGGGCAGTATTCAGAGTACGTGTCTAAGCTACATGAAACGGCTCTTCGTGATTACATCCCACGCGCAATCGTCAATACTGCATTGAATGTTTTAAAAACGTTCATTCTATTTCAATATTATAGAGAAATTTTGAACCGTTCTGTGTTTTTATGCCACACTTCGCACAAACAAGCGTCGTATGTCCAAGTCCTCACGGGTTTCCGCACCAGCAGCAATACACAAATACGCCACATTACGATTCAATGGGATTGCGTCAAAGTGCATTGCGTTGGGCCTCAGGGAATCTGGGGCACAGCGTACTTTAAAAACGTAGCTTTCCACCTTTAACTGTAACACGCTCACGATCGACGATTTTACAACTATTATACATAATATTATTTGGTATGTAGTTATTTCCTTCATCAGATGGAAACGGATAGCAACCGCCTAACGTAATAATATGTTTTACTTGCTTTTGAATATTCAAATATATATATATTGGTATAGTAATCAATTAATTTGAACAAACTAAAAGTTGTATAAGCCAGAGTACAAAGTCATTCACACTATTATTGACGGAAAATCGAATGACGTTGATAAATAAGGGAAAAAAATCCTCACTTTCAAATTAGTTTTATTCAGAGCTTTTCCATTGACACATTAATAGACTACTTCCTGAAAATATTTCGACAAAGTGAAAAAGCTTACGTCGAAAACGAATGAGATAATTAAATATAAAATATAAATGATTTGTGTTAAAATTATTAACACTAAAAGGCTTGTTATTGGTTCATGTTTATCGCTTAGTTGGAGAAAATAAGCAACACGCGACATCTTCAAGAACCCCTGTCGCTCGACAGCCTTCTTGTGACTTTCAAAGCCACGGCAGTATTAAATAACTCCGCCATAAGAATTTCATTAAATTCATTAGCTTTCGAGGATGTCAAAACTTGGTTGGAATGAAGAAAAGGCAAGCCAGATTAAAGCATTCATAGCCAAGTCAGGTCCTTCTTTCCATCTCAACCTTAGATTTGATATGAGGTGGTATAGTAATAATTTAGCCCTACGTATTTTTACGAAGACTTCTTCAAAACAATATAATATATTATTTTTACCGTCATTAGTACGGTAAATTAAATAATATATCAACTTTACTTTATATTAAATAAAGTAGATTTAGGTGACAGTAATATTATTATTATGTTGTATTGTAATACATCCAGTATCAATCAAATGCAATCTAATTCCATAGTTACAAAGAACACAGTGCCTGCACTATGTCGATCACTGAACCAATAAAGCGATTTTCAAAATGTTGCGGTAATTCCCTAATTCTATTTCACTAAAATATGAGCGATGATATTGACAATTGACAAATTTGATAATACCTTTGTATTAAATGTTTATGGGATCCATACAATAATAACATGTTTGCTAAAATATTAACCGATGAAGCGTTTGATAATTTATAATGTTTCCTGTAATAATGTGCTGCTTTGTTGGGATACCCTTCAAATTAATGGGAATATTTGTGAATTTAGATAGTATCAAAATAATATTGGTATTAAATAACGTTTGACATACGTATTACAAATAATAACTGGTTTGATTTAATTGGATATAGGTACGATGTTATTTATTTGGTAAACTGGATATTAGTATGGTACCTAATTATTAGGTTATACTGGTAATTAAGTTAGAAAACTCGGCACCTTGGACCCCTGGGCCCGTTAGATGATGGTCACTTAAACCCTGGTGGCTAAAATTATTAAACATGGAACATGCTTTGTCTACTGAGTATCTGAATGCTGGTTATCCAAATTCCAAAGAAAATTTATCTGTTAAAGTAACCAAATCCAAAGGATTCAAAGAATTTTACTTTTCTGAAAATTGTGTAGGTAATTACAATAATAAATCTAATAAACCAATAATAAAAGACGAACAATACGTCGCACATAATGTAGGCTACTAAACGTAAAATGAAAATAATCGGGCGCGGGCCGCGGGCGGGCTGCACGTCTATAGTTATTCTACGTCTATTTTTCGTAACGCTTTTACGTCGGAGATCATGAGTGAAAGTGTTTCGTGTTAAAATTAAAACATTATTATATTTAATTCTTCTTCTGTATCCATGTCTGTTCATCGAACGGAGTAGGTATATGGTGTAGATAAAGGTTTTACCTAATTGTACGACTGACATGTTTATGCTCTAAAAATGAGCACAGACAAAAGCAGACGGAAACGTCATAAACGTCAGTACTTCAATATTATAGATACTTACGAGACACGCATCAGTTCTTAAATGTAAAAGTAAAAAGATCATATAATTATTATACACTGCCATGTAACTATGGCCATAAGAGTAAAAGTAATTATGCATTATACAAAATACAAACTATCGACAATACAACAACCTACCTCACAATAATGGTAAAAGAGAAAAGTGTATATTAAATAGAAGTAGAAAAGGGTAATCGAACAAGGACATGACTTGAAGTTTATTTATTAAACGTCAAAATACTGTGGCAATAAAAAATAATAATTGAGGACGTTCACGAGATTGAATTTAAATTTAAAGACAACTAGTTTTAATTAAACAAGTTAAATAAAAATAAAAGGCACATATTGTCATTAGAAGAGAGAAGAGAAATAAAATAAAAACATATACAATGTTGAACAATAAAAAAAAACAAAAACGAAATACACAACACAGTCTCGCAGCCCTCGCTAATGGTGCCTGATAATCCTGATACGAGGAAATAGTACTGATCCAGAATAGTTATAGACCATGATTTTCAATAATTAAGTATAAACGTTTTTTTTTTAAATATATAGTTTACTTTGTGTTTGTATGTGTGTGTGTGTGTATTATAATATTATACACATTCATTCATAACATATTTTTTATTAAAATAGGTATGTAACGTTTGGTTTATTTCTTTCTCCAATTAAGTTGGCGTAGCGTATAATATAATATATCGAAAGTCTAATTAACCTCAAACAGGCTCGGTCAATAGAAGTAACAAACAGCGGACGCAGCTCCAAGTTACATATAGTATATAAATCGAAGGCATAAAGACTGAACTATACGGAATAAATACCTGTAATATTATAATATTATCGGGTAAATTAACATACCTATTAACAAAAACAAATATTCAGTCATGCTTATATTTATCTAAATCACTCTCGATGAACTGCTTGATGAAGGTCGCTCGTTGCTGTCTCCAGTCTCTCAGTCATTGATCGTACATTGGGATATTCCAACTTTATGGTGAATGTATAGAGATGAAAGTCTGATTGGAGTGGCTCGAATGAATCGAGTGAAGAGTTTATTTACAAACAAATAAATAAACACAACGATAAAATGACAGAGCAAAGTTATGATAGAGTGTCAGTACTAGAATATTAATACAACTTGAACTGACGATGTTAAAGGGTTGAGATTACTGCACGGACTATTTATAATATACAAAATATTCGATAAATTTCGAGTCACTGTTGATGATGTTTGCAATTGGGAAATCTGTTGGCCTTTGCATTATTGCACCTTCGAGCGTTTCAATTAAAAAATGTTACACGTGTAGAATATGCTGACTGTAGATACGAAGATTAGTCTGTTAAATTAAAGTTAAGTAAAACGACCTGTGATTTTTTACGTTTTTGAAATAATATTGTCAAGGCCCGAGGTCATTGACCGCTACACACACACATATATATATATGTCATTGAATTTTAATCTTGGCTGCTTCATGAAGAGGTTTCGTAACGGTTTTTTTTTCTTTCGAGAAATGTATGTATGTTAGTAACTTGCTCAACCAATTAAATACTTACTCAGCCTTAAAACACACATTAAAAAATAACATAATGTGAATTGAAGTGTGAAAGCACACGACTTGTTAGCTGACACATTGATACTCGTCTCTCTGGGTCACATTTGGTTGACGGATATTGTTGGATATTGATAATAATATTATATTGACGTATGTTATTCATTATATTCAAAATTCATGTTAAATATTCATTATAGAATGAACGAATCATGATGTAACCGGGATATTTGCAGTGAATAGTAATATTTGACTAGAAGAATAAACTTATGGATAATAACACACAATTTGGCTTCAGAAGTGGTTTGAGCACTCGCGAAGCACTTTTCAGCTTGAATGTTCTAGTGCAAAGATGCCTAGATGTTAATGTTGATGTTTATATGTGTTTCATCGATTATGAGAAAGCATTCGATACTGTTAGGCATCCTAAACTTCTCGAACTCTTACAGGAGAAAGGCATCGATGCAAGACACATTCAACTGATAGCTAACTTATTTTGGAATCAAACAGCGAATATTAAGATTGAAAACGAAATCAGTGGAGAGGTAAAAATTCGTCGCGGTGTAAGACAGGGGTGCATATTGTCACCTTTGCTATTTAACATGTACTTGGAAGTTATTTTCAAGGAAGCCTTAAAAGTGAATCGGTGGGTATTATGGTTAATGGCAAACATATTAACAATATACGATATGCCGATGATACTGTGCTGATTGCTGATAGTTTAAAGAGTTTACATCAACTGGTAGAAAAGGTTAATGAGGTCAGTAATTCTTATGGTTTAAAAATGAACCTCAAAAAAACAAAACTATTACTAGTATCAAAAACAGCAACACCAGACACCAACACAAATTTTGTCATTAACAGCGAACCAATCGAACGTGGGACCCATTATAAATATTTAGGTACATGGGTCAATGAGAAATGGGACCAGTCTCGAGAAATAAAAACTAAAATTGACATCGCAAGGAGCGCCTTTCTCAAAATGAGACGCCTCCTTAGCAATCTAGACCTTAACCTAGGTCTGAGACTGCGTATGGTACGATATTATGTGCTCTCAATTCTTTTCTGTGGTATGGAAGTATGGACGCTAAACCAAGAGATGTCACGGAGACTTGAAGCTTTCGAGATGTGGCTGTATAGATGCATCCTCAAAATTCCTTGGACTGACCGGGTGACAAATGTTGAAGTTCTCAACCGAATGGGGAAGGACCGAAAAGTACTACGTAGTATCAAAACCAGGAAACTACAATACCTCGGCCACATTATGAGAGGACAAAAATACAGCATTCCCCAACTTGTCATTCAAGGAAAGATCAATGAGAAGCGTAGCAGAGGACGGCGCCGCATTTCGTGGCTTAAGAATTTCTGTGATTGGTACGAGTGCAGCTCCACCGAACTGTTCCGGGTAGCAGACGACAGAGATAAGATCGCCTTGATGGTGGTCGACCTCCGCTAGGGGATGGCACAATAAGAAGAAGATATTATTTGTGATATGTATTTTATATAACCTGCAATCTATTTCCAATGCAAGCTTTTATAAGTGGGATACTTGCATATGAATAAAGCTTTCGTTTGACCCCGCGACATTCAAAGTTCGCGCAGTGGCCCAACAGCTGAACATACAGAGCCCTAATTGCGAAAGCTCAACTTTTTGAACCCCGCCGTAAATTTCACATTACGTATTAATAAATTCAAAGTACTTTAATAATTAATCCAGCCATATAAGTTTAGTATTGTGTCCGATACCTGCTGTATTTTTTCATTGGCCAAAACCAGTTTTATAATCGAGGGGGAGTGTTACGTGGCGCTTGCTAAGATGGACATCTGGCGACGGAATATATAATATGAAATTTATTTAAATATCTGGATAATTTACGATTACAAAAGGGTTTAAAATAAACGGTGCATTTATTCATCACATTTTTAAACAAATATTTTTAGTTCTCTCATAGTCTTAATGTAGTTATTATTTAAATTAAATAAAATCGATATCATTTTCCTGGATACGGTTGTATGAAATGACAATATCTATCTAAAAATATATATTAAAAATGTTTATCAAACGTACTGTCATTAGTATTAATATAATAATATATAATTCTTAATGTTTATAATAAAGCAGTATACTTAGAACAATTTATTATTTCTCCATTTTATCCATTAATGACATATCTACGTTTTATGACTTTAATAATAATACGCAGTAAATAAAGAAATCGTGTTTAACATCTCCTAGCCATAAATTATTGTACATATTTGAAAATACAAAAAAAGTATTTATGTATGTACACATATATAATTGCATAATATTTTTAGCACTACATTATGCCGGGACTACCGCTAGCAGTAGTATTGTGAAACCATATTATTAATAGGTAGTAAGAAAAATAAAATAATCACAAACACCGAGGATTTGATAAAATCACGTAAATCTATTATAATCTCAGAAGCCCTCTGATGAAATGTCAGCGCCTTACGTACTGGACTACGAGGGCTATATAATCACGGAATAGTTTTTCCTTCTCCATTTAAGAATGTATAGAATATTTTACAAAGCATACATGAAACCGGTGCTTACTTATCACACTAAAAAGAAAATTAACTCTCTTATATGGATTGAAGTTATAAAAAATATATTAGTTACTAAAATAATATGATAACGATTAAGAGTGATACACAAAAATACATTTTTACTCACTAAGTTGCAACTTGAAGATTACTTTAATATCATAAATTTTTAAACAATTTTTTAAAAGTTTTTTCAAATATTATTATTTATACCTTCTCAATCACAATAAAAAAAATCTAAATTTTACATTCAGATACGTCAAGTTATTTATCAGTCATCACCTACTTTGGTAAAAAATACTCTTGTTGGCTAATTGTGAGATCAAAACTGTAATTCCGAAATCACGAGATTGATAATTCTGTGTGGGATTCTAATCTCATGTATCTGTGATCAATAATGAAAGTCAATACACATAATAATATTATCACTAAGTTAAAAACTGATCCCGATGCCAATAAATTAGTATCCAGATTTTTTATTACATACATCAATAAGTTGTCTTATATGAAACATTTATTATAAAGTACTCGTTTATCATAAAGTTTGCAAGGAAGCCTCAAAAATTATCTGAAATATAAACTACGGCAAAATATTTAATATAATATACAATATTAAAAAATGAAAAGAAAATATTTATAATTGGTAGTGCATGAAATAGAGACGTATCTAAGCAAAAATGTACATTTTTCCAGAATATGGAAGTATCAAATAAGTATTTACATCAGCCGTAGGTCCCAGAAGGATATGCAATATTTTTATTTGGAAATGTTTTTCATGTATTTACTACATATTTTTTTCCATTTGAGACTGTTTATTACTGAGTTTTATCAACTTGACTTACTACCATTAAATTGAAACATTTGGATTTTTTTGTTATATTTTATTATGACATATGAATTTAATTTATTATACAATTTTTAGAAATCTAATGATAGAAATAGACAGCTAGTCTTAATATTGGGGCATTAACATCATTAAAACCACCGCTGTTTTTTTTAAATTTTATTTAGATGTAAGTATTTGGTTTTTATTAAATTAACACAATTTTTCGAATAGTTCGAAGGAATAAACACGTCGACGAACGGGTACCCAATCTCTATCAAGCTGCAATACTTTCGTGAATTCTGTTAATTGTTTTATAACGTATAGTCCGAGCAAACTTTCACAGAAGGACAACATGCCGTTCCCCATTGGACGAAAATCACTAACGATTGTTTTCTGGCAAACTACAAACGTGATTTTCGTAATTACAAACAATGGTCGCCGAATACGAACTCAAAAGGGGATTCTGCAAGCTGCAATTCGACGCGTAGCGTTAACAGAAGCGAAATTCTCGATGCATCGACACGTAAAGCAGTTGTAAGCATCCGGTCTCAAATTTTAAAGCATGCGTCCATTTATGATATTAATTAAATTATAATATTAATACTACCGAACAACGGTTCTTGATGGAATTAGAATTTAAATTGTAATAAATTTTTGATTGTGAGTAGTTATCTAATGATCTATTATTTAGAGTTTTGACAATTTATACACCTATTGAATGTATTATTAGTAATTAGGTTAGGTTTTTAAAGATACACTTCTTTTGGGGCGTTTGGTAGAGAGTGAAATTGAGAGCTGCGCGCGCACACCGTTACGATAGTGCGTGACGGTACCAAATTAGCTGGAATTAGTCAACGGTATGCAAACGCAAGTTTGATAGTAGAATCGTTCCGTTGCCTAGACAACGAATTTATTATTGTCGGCCATTTGCAATTCCTTACGTAAATAAAGGATTAAACGTCAGACTGACAGTTGTTACTTTAAAAATAAAAGAAACGAGAAATAATTATATAATTTAGTAATATAAGTTTAAGCATATAGAAATAAACCAACGGCGCCAAAATAAGCGGATCTTTTTCTTGAGTGTGTAATTTAATAAGATAATTAAGAGCTAGTCGAAGAATCTAGGTTATCACAAGTTTTGTTTTTGTTTTGGTACGCCAAAAAAGTATAACTTCTAACGCGCGTACATACATAAGTACACACCGTTTTTTTTTACGTAATTTTAATAACTTGTTTGTTATATTTTGTATTGTGATCATTGACTTGATAGAGAGGTGATATAGTTATTATTTATTTTATTGTATTATTTATTAATTATATAAGGTAGAATTAACTGTATTCATTGTTAGTGTGTATTTACCATGGCAAGTGCGCATGTGCCTGCAGTGATGCCGAAAAGCGAAACCCCGGTCGCAAAAAACGATTCAAATGGAATAGTACAAAACTTAAATCCATTAGAATCAATTATTAATTGTCAATTGACTTATAGTAATAAAATAACAACGACGACATGCAACATTAACATTAAGTCGTTGTTTCTACAATCGGGTTGTACACTTTAATAATATAAATAGATCGAAAAAAACCGCCTGAAAATCCACTGTATTAACAAATAAAATTAGATTTGGCCAAAGTAAATTACAGTAATATGAAAAGCAATCAATGTTATTTATAATTATCAAAGAAAAGCATAACTACAATAATTATCAGCTAAACAAAAATATCAATATAAAGTATAATAATATTAATTTAAAATATAAAAAATATGCAGTTTTCGTGAAAATTTCATAATGTAGAATACGTTATTTTTATACAGTGGGAGACATGCGAATAAACATTTTTTTTGTAATAGTGTTTAGATATTTATTTATATTAACAATGCGTATGAATGTATTGCATTCAAATGATAAAAAAACAAAAGTAGGTCTTTTATTATTTTACACATATCTTAATGTGATATAAATGCAAAGCGCTTAGAAACAGTACAAAAATTGTAGTATAATTGATGTGGACAGAAAATCTGACAATATGAAATTCATTCATTCTACGTTGAAATATAATTATGTACGTTTTCATTAATAGAATTCTTTATTCAAGATTGAAAGAATTATTTTCTACTCGATATGTACAATTTGGAATAGCACCAAAAATTTCATATTAGAATATGTCGTACCAAATAAGATTTAAGCCCACCTGTCACTTTCTGTATATAAGAAATTAGTTACTTACTAACCGTGGTAATATTTTGTAATAAAAACGCATCTAATATATTTTTAAAATTACGCCAACAATTCCATTCGGTTCAAGATATTTTCAGTGATATCTCGGAGGCTATTCCAAAAAGTTTAAAGTTAATACTACACATATATACCTACGTAATATTCCATTGTTCGCAAAAATAGCTCACATTTCCCATGTATATGACATAAAAATAAACACAGTCAACAGGATCTCAACACAGGTTAAATGCTTGCTTAATAGAGTTACAAGGATTACTAAGAGTAATTTAACTTTATGTACATATTATTCAGAGTTTATATTCACACGTACAGTGTATTTCGAGATACGAATTACTTGCAAATTTCTGGCTTACTGCATACTATTGTAGATTGCCAAGGTGTATACCTAATGAGTATTATTTTTCTTCAATTTTTGGAGTATCTTATGAAAGTTTTTAATGGTTGTGTTTTAAATAATATGATGTTCTTCTTTTTCTTGGTCGTGCACTCATGGCTGAGGATCGTGACCACATTTAAATTTCGCCATCCTTTGAGCGACCAAGACTTTCCATCCTTCTCGATCTTCCGCTTCTCTCAGGGCAGAATGGATGGTGCCCCCTTTCACTTGGTCGCTCCATCGCGCAGACGCTTTTCCTCTGCTTTGCCTTCCCTGGAGGCTACCCAAAACTACCAATCTCTCCAGGTTGTCCGGTCCGCGTCTGACAATATGTCCAAATAATTGCAGAATTCTTCTCAGACATATCGTCGAGAGCCGTTTCTTTAACTTCAGTCTCTGGATGATTGACTGGTTCATCCTGTACTCCGTCCAAGAAATGCGAAGCATTTGGCGCCAACGCCACATCTCAAAGGCATCAATTGCCTTCCGTTCTCTTGCCTTCAGGGTCCATGACTCAACTCCGTATAGAAATATCGAGAAATAAAATAGTTTTCATCAAATACATAGTCCGAAGCGAAAATGAGAGGCCATGGCTACACTGAATTATTGATGAGATGAAGGAGACTCGTTGGACCTGCATATTATGCAGGCCTAGGAACAGACTGCTGAAGACCAGACGATGGATGAGAATAATCGAATATGGAATTGCTTGATTAGGACAGTAGCGACATTGTAAAAAGAAGTAGATACGTAGACAACTCGTCGCTGTAGGATTGGTTTCCCGAATAGACCAAATATTCAGGAGACGAAAAACAAATTTTATAATCCTATATTTAAATACATGGAGATATTTAAATTGTTATTTTTACAGCATATGAATGATGTATTCATTACCATTACAAAGTAATTTAAAGAAAGGGATGGTTCTCGTCCAATTAGATACAAAAAAACATTCTGCGTTAAGAGGTCGATTTCGACAAAAACGGGTATTCGTGAAACCAATCATATAGCGACGATTACTATTAAAATTATTAATAGTGACAGATTTATTATTGTATCCAACAGAATCATTAAATTAAACTTATAAATTCTTAAAATATAGTTTACTTAGTTCACCCGATGTACCTAACATTTACATTTTTTTGTTCCTATTTTTTTCCTATTACACTGTTTTTTAAGTATTATTAAAATTGTTACTTATTGTAAACTTCTCGAATTTACAACTTGTAATATTAGCTACCCCAAGATGGCCGAGCGGCTTAAGCGTCGGCCTATATAACGTCATGGGTCCCAGGTTCGAATCCTGGGTCTGGCACACTACATTTTTTTCAATTTGTGTATGAGTTAGAGTATGTACCAAATAGGTTGAGCAAGTGGCTGACATCCATTACTCGTTAAAACAAAATCTATTAATACAAACTTCTACTCTACCCATAATAATAATATGATCTTATAGAGATCAAACATGATCGAAAAAAATTTTAATTTCGTTAAATATAAATAAATTTGAGTTTGAGAAGTTCTGTCATGAACTAAGATGATTCTTAACATTCACAAATTTTACCTAGCCATCAATACATAGTGTTTTGTACTTATATTTTTAAAAACATTAATAATAAATCATACTGTAGGTATATTATTATATTTCATTGTTTTTATTGTGTGAGTTGGTACTGTATAGAATGATCGGGTCTTGTAGAGATATATTGTCACTAAATTTAATTCCTACAAACTCGACTGCACGGATAAACTCGCTATAACTCGGATAAGACAGAAAACACGAAAGAATAAGAGTAAAAAAGGATAGAGGCTTTTTCATCTATTTACAGGTGATTTTTACGCGTAGTTAACCGCGCCGTAAGCTTTGAGCGAAGGTTATGAGCTTTTTGCGGAAATGCCTTTCTTTCGGAATCCAATTGAATGGATTCCAGCTCTTTCCACTAAGCTTGTATCGCCGTGACGTGGTGTACTCTAAAAGCCGCCTTCTGCACATATTATATTGTTATATACATTTACTCTTACTTCATTTCTAGCAGTTTGGAGCTAAACTTTACTTACAGAGGTCACCATTATTTATAAGTAAAATTATTAATTAATTGGTATAATTGTTTTACAGGTAACGAAGTGTTCTGCATTGTTGCATTGTTACATTATTATTATTATAGAAATAATAGCATACTATTACTAACAAGTATTTTAATAATACATATTATATATCGTCGTATTAATTTTGTGTTTAACAAAATTAGATAAATTTAAAACCATAAATGCATAAATAAAATAATATATATTATACAATGTTTTTTCATACAATTGAGCATTATTTAATTGTTTCCAATTATTAGGCAATCACAATTGTCCATTTTTGTTTGAAATAATAATTACAGATTAGATTTTTGTTAATCAAGTAAAAATTTAATTTAATTATCCCAAAAATGACCATAATATCAGAGTTATCTAGGTCTATCTCGTACATAATAATATGTGTATCTTTAAATAAAAAAAGTCGAGGAATGCTGGACCGAAATGCACAACAATACAAAGAATTTTACGAATCATGGAATAGTGATATTATATAGTACCTACCGTTGTTTGACTCTGCGTGGCTGATAGAGGGTAGGTAGTCAGGAATCAGCATTTGAAACTACCTAACATAACTCGTCGCCTTTTTTCCCACGCCAAAGTTTTGTTAGGTACTACAATCAATATATGCCTTATATCTCGCGTGAGTACTTAATATTTAATTTCTACGAATACGTGGTTTTAACTAAAATGAAAACAAATCCTACCACATAAACTCTTCTAATGAATATATTAAAATTGTGATGTATTCCTTGTTTTTTATACCTATGCCTATTTAATGTTTAGACAGCAATGCTATAATATAGTGTATTTTATTTAATAAATATATATTTTAATTATAGAATAAGCATCGTTCGATACTAAGTAAATGAATATTAGATAAATGGGCATTGTTCCATAATACTATTATTCTGAATAAATTACTAGATAAATAATTATGTCACTGAGGATAAAATGAGTATAATGTTGTTTTTCTTGGAAAATTATACCTTATATTTATTGAATATCACAAAGAGTAATATTATATAATTTACGAATTTATGAAGTTGATTTACTCAACCCGTATAATTCACTAATCAGTATTTTGTATTAAGTTTTAATAAATACTTCCATGATTAATCTGGCAACTCCTCATATATCTGAGGCAATATATAATAAACTCATCCTCAGATTCATGTATATAAGAAAAACGTTTCAGATTAACGAGTTTCTTTGTAGGAAACAATCTTTTGTTACCTACCGAGAATGCTAGCAGGTAATAGTCGTATACTTTGTGCTAATTTTATTTATTCAGCGCTGCGCGTAGAAAGTAGGCGTAAGATTTTCCGGAACGGCATTTTGGATCGGTTTTCTCGCTACCGGATTACAAAAAGAATTTAATATGGTATCTACTCCACGCGTGAGAGCGACTTCATTGCCATAGTCTCTGAGAAATTTATTGTACAAAGTATTTGACTACATAATGCGGAGGGATTCAATGATCATAATCCTGCACTGGCTTCGCTTTGAGTATTAAGGCTTTCTATGGTGAGAGAATTTGAATGGAAAGTGGTTCTTTAATCAATTGGGTGAAATCCAAAAATACTGTGAGTGTTGAAGAATTTTGTATTCGTTATGGTAAGTGATTGGTATAATATTAAGGTACCTCATATTTTTTTTGTAAGTTGGTAAAGTATATAGTGCTACCTTGTCTAGAATCTGCTGTATAGAATTCGAAGACTTCGATGGGTAAGCCATGCTTAAAGAATAGAACTGCCATCTTTTTTACATGTTCTTTTTCTTTGCGCTACAATTCCGGACCTCCTCTAGTATCCGTTATTATCTAGGTCAATATACAATTACTTCTCGCCGGTTTCGGACACCCAATATCTTTAAATTCAACTCTAAAATGTTCCTACCATTTTTAATGAGGTCAATCCTTTGCGTTTCGGCTACCTATTGTCAGTTTTTTTTCATGCGTCACTAGTTCATCTTATGGCCATGGCTCAGCCATCTAAGACATTTTAACTGATTATATTATGATATGTGGGTTTATATTATACAAAGTGTACTTAATTTCTGTCTACTTGTTACATTATAACTCAGAAAATACTAAAAATATTTAAGAAACTTGTACAGCTTTTCTAGACTACAATACTGGTATAAATTTTCAAACTTTTCATATTGAGATCTTAAAACGTTCCTAAAATTCTCGATACCACATAGATAGCAGTTAGCAGTGGAGTGGTGATTGGTAATAGTATGGGTAGCTTGCGCTTACATTCACCAATTGTGAACTTTTCGAAAATATCAAATTTGCAACAATTTATAACAATTAGGTAAAATGGGCGGTAAAAGGTGAGGTATGGATAGGTCTACATAAAAAAGGATAAAAGCACCGACTCAATATTCATAGAACGGGTATCTAAATCATTTATTTGGAAAAAAACAAATCGAATCACTCTATTTTTTATTCAAGTGGACGAAGAAGTCTCATGCAATCACTAGTTTAAATAATATTAATTTTTCCATACAAAATTGATATGACATTGGTAGGTATACTTACACATGCTTAAGTATACGTTTAATTACCTTTTAATATTATTAAGTAAGTTTAGTAGGTAGGTACCAATAAATTCTAGATATTTTGTTAGCTATTTTCTAAAATGACTTCCAGAAAATAGAACAAAAATACATTTGAAAAGATGTGTCATTGGAAAATAAACTTTTCTACTTTAATCAAATCTAAAAATACCTTTCAACAAAAGTCTCTGTATAACTTTAATCAAACCGAGTAAAACTTGAACAATAGTGCGTACGTACGATGGTCTCGATTTCTCGGAGAAAGTTTTCAAAATGAAATAGATTTTGAGATGCTTCCTCCTGTTGTAATTACGGCCATTGGCAAACAAAATCTTGGTTCACTCATTTACACTTACAATAAGATATTTTAATTAAAGTCTCAATTACGGGGAGAAACCCAAACGACCAGAATAGCAACCCACGGGCGCCACAACATTTGCGTCACATCATAGGGTGGTTTCGGAAGCCCTCGTCCATTTTGACCGAAATTAATTATTACTGGCATACAAAGTCTATTAATTTAGTAGTATTTGATCTAAATTATCTAAGCGTCGGATTTTAAAACTTGTACAGGACATTAAAACCGATGAATTTTGGGGCCACATTTTTGTGTAGCATATTTTAATATCAAATGATATTTACAGACCATTCTTTAAGTTATATTTCTTTTGGGGCGTTTGGTAGAGAGTGAAATTGAGACATTACGAAAGTACGCGACAGTATGAAGTTAGCTGCGAATCAGTCAGGTGTATACAAACGCAAGTTTAGTAGTCGAATTATTCCGTTGCCTAGGCAACGAATTTATTATTGCCGGTCATTTGCAATTCCTTATGTAAACAAACGATTAAATGTCAGAGTGACAGTTATTACTTTAAAAATAAGAACGAGAAATAATTATATAATTTAGTTATATAAGTTAAAGTATATAGAAATACAAATACAAAAATATATAGGCGCTTTAATAAGCGGCCCTTTTTCTTGAGTGTGTAATTTAACAAGATATTTATGAGCTAGTCGAAGAATCTAGGTTATCACGAGTTTTGTTTTTGTTTTGTTACGCCAAAGAAGTATAACTTCTAACACGCGTACATAAGTACACGCACCGATTTTTTTATGTTCTAAGAATATCAAATAGGCCTTCACGGAGTGGTGGTTATATTAACAGATTTTTGGTTTTAGGAGAAATGAATGTTAGCTATTTGCTTAACCTATTAGTTCCATACTCTGAATTCAAACACACATTGAATAACGAAATGTATTTTTTCCAGACCCTGAATTCCTTACCCGCTCGGCCATCATGGGTGTTCCAATTATACCAACCAAATATTTTTTTTCTAATTTTCGTTTATTTATCAAAATATGTTCAATGGATTTTAATATTAAATATACTAGTATTTTCGTCACCATTTTTACTCATACTCATCATGGGTTTCTTGGATCTGAGAATTGTTTGTCGCTTGGAGTAAATTCCATTAGTTATCTAGTCAATTCCATCACTTTCTCACCCAAACTTCTCTGTGTTTGCCTTCTGCCGTTAAGGGGATTTTTGTCTAACGGCGAACAGTGTGTTCGAAAAATCGTATAATAAGACAGTCACTCAGAGGAAGGTTTTTTGATGATGCTCAGGTCATGCAGTATCGAGACATTGGTTTTGTTCCATCCAAAATATCACCGGTTATAATCGCCGGCATTATATCTTCAATACCTCAAGCATTTTTTTTGCTAACTCATAATTTATTGGATAACATGAAAATGGAAAACACCAAAATCTGCACGATGCAGATAAGTAGGTTAATCGGTTCCGAGAAGAAACTACTGCATCTAGATACATCTCATCTCTAATCTGATGACAATATATTTCTAATCTGAGGCGTGACCTTGGCAAGATGTGAATATTGGCAAGTTATCGTTATCTCAAGTTATCGTTGTCGGTCTCTAACTATCATTATTATAATATTGGTTCATTATAATCATCAATTTTTTTTATAGGGCTCCAAAAGTGTAGGCTTAAATACTTTAGTAATGTTCAATATACTTTTCCATCTACAACGTCAGTCGTTTTGAAAACCTTTCGTGAGTCTGCAGGTGGATAAACACGCGCGTCAATATCATTTTACTTCTTACTTCAATTATAGTTTATCAATTTATGGCTACGGCCGTATGTTGTAGCTTAACCACTGGGGAATGCCAAAAGAAATGGCGTATTTCAAAAAAACACTACCTTATTCTTAGGTCAATAATTATTATAAAGCAATTATTATTCGTAAGATATTTATCACACTTGAATGGTCAAAGACATAGCTTATAATAAGTATCTTTAGAATTATCTTCAAATGTGTTAATCTTGCCGATTTTTTGAATAATAAAATGCCTAATTCTTGTCAAATTTGGGATCACAGAGATTATCAATATAATTTTTTATCGTGAATATTTTACTAAAATTATCTTGTCATAAATTATACTTATGGTTTTATAAATGCGTTTAAAAATTAATAAATGTAAAAAATCTTAACACCACTGCACATTCATGTACCGAAATATGACTATATTCTAAAACATTAGAGCGAAAAGTTTAAAAGAATACTATTTTACGAGTATGTAACAAAAATACTTTATGCAGTCATCAAATGTTTAAAATAAAATATATAACGGATAATATGGCGTCAAAATTATATAAATAGATTATCTACAACGTTTAAGGAGTGTCCAGGATCATCGTTTGAACATACAATAAAAACTCAATTTTGACATACGACGAGCATGTCCCCCCTTTGGTCTCCTGTACATTATCAATTGATTGTATTATCAACTGACTAACTTATGTTATGTTTTGTAAAATAAACCCGGGCGACTTACTATTTACTAATCAATACTTTTCTCATAATGATAATATAGTATCGACCTTCATAGTTTAAACTCCTAAGCTTTTCAGTAACGGAATTATTTTGAAACTTTTTTCAAATTTAATTTAGTTCCTAAATAGCAGTATTAGAAACACGTCGTCGTCCGAGAATTGTGATTTTAACGCACAGTGGCTTCGCATTTTAAAAGCTTATTGATATATTTTATGGTTAATAAAAAGTAATTTTCGTCTATTGTTAAATATTTTTTTCGTTTATTATTCTTCCGACGTCTGAAGTCAGTTAAAGCGTAAAACCAATTAGGCTCAATCGGTCCAATTGCCCTAAGTATTATTATAAATATTATAAAATGTCTAAATAACTTCTTGACTATGAAAGCCCAGGTCCTCCACATTTAGTTGAAGTGGTAATTAACGAACAATTATAATGTTATTATAGTTCTATAAATATTAATATATTCATAAATATCTGACATGATTGTTCCTACGCATTCTGTTTCACACGCCTTCAGTTTGGGCAAGGCCTTTTGTTTGTATAAACGTGATTGCTAGTGAAAAGGGAAACTCGTTGTGTTGCTATATTGGGACGAGTGTAAATATTACATTGTTCAAATACACAATTCACTTTATTACAAAAACACACGGTTACTATAACCGAAACTACAATAAAGAGTTTTGCGAGAACCTTCACGAAAGCTGCAAGAGTTAATTGGATATTTGCTATAAGTATTTTAATTAATAAGAACCTTGCTATTATTGTATTACGCTAATGAACCAAACTACGCCCAACTTATGTGTCAAGTATTAGATTTGAGTCGGATTGGTTGATACCCGGGATATGATTAAGTATTGCTGACTTGTTGTATTCAGTGACGTCTCCAGGGAAAGTGCCTCAAACACATCTCAAGTACCGCCCAATTTCATGCTTAGCCTTAAACTGTATGTCAACTTAGTATATTCTGTTTAGTATTACTTATTTTCTTCTATATTTGGATCCTGGTCATAGGCATGCGCATGTAAATAAGTTGCCGTATACGTTATACGTTACATGGTATGAGAGTGCGTCTAAGTAAGTAAATAACATACCATACCAATTAAAATTCTAAATGAAGTACAATGCATAAACTCTACCTATCATGCTTTTAACTAATACGAGGGTGGGTCAATAATTCCTTAGAAAAAAGCATTAAAACAGTTTTTATTTTTGTATTTTTTTTTTATTTCTCAACATAATCTCCTTGGAGCTCAATACACTTGGTTAGACGTTTCTCAATTTTTTTTAAACCGTCAGAAAAATAAGTTTTCGGAAGGTCCTCAAAATAAGCATTTGTCCGATCGATGACTTCTTCATTTGAAAAAAAACGTTGTCCACTTAGCCATTTTTTTAAGTTTGGGAAAAGGAAAAAGTCACTGGGGGCTAAATCTGGCGAATACGGTGGGTGGTCGACCAATTCGAACTTCAATTCTTCAATTTTAGCCATTGATCGTAAACACGTGTGAACACGGGCATTGTCCTGATGAAAGAGGATTTTTTTCCTGTTTAAATGAGGCCGTTTTTCTTCAATTTTGTTTTTTAGCTGGTCCAATAAAGATGCATAATAATCCCCTGTTATTGTTTTTCCTTTTTCCAAATAGTCAACGAAAATAATTTCACGTGCATCCCAAAATACAGTAGCCATAACCTTACCAGCTGATTTCACGGTTTTCGCCTTCTTTGGACATGGTTTGCCTTCGCAATCCACTGCTTTGACTGTTCTTTCGTCTCGGGAGTATAGTGGTGTATCCATGTTTCATCTACAGTCACAAAGCGACGAAAAAAATCATCCGGATTGCGTTGCATGAGCGACAACAGGGCTTTAGAGGCCACCACCCTATTGCGTTTATTGTCGACTGTGAGCAAACGCGGCACCCATCTTGCAGAAATATTTTTCATGCTCAATTTGTCATGTAAAATAGAAATGACGCTACCTTTTGAGATCCCTGTAACCTCAATTATCTCACTCAACTTTAATCTTCGGTCACTTAACACCATATCGTGGATTTTATTGATCATTTCTGGTGTAGTCACCTCTACAGGACGTCCTGAGCGTGGTTCATCCTTTGTTGATGTACGACCACGTTTAAATTCATTTAACCAGTTATAAATAGTTGCAAGTGAAGGAGCAGATATGCCGTGAACTAAATCCAACTCATTTTTTATTTCCTTTGCTGTTAACCCTTTTATATTAAAATGTTTAATAACAGCTCTAAACTCAATTTTCTCCATTTTCCATTTTTCCATTTTCCACAAGCAAATTTTTTTTTAAATGTACGAGAAACACACAACAACCCGACCAATCTGATTGAAACTTCGCAGCATACTGAATCGGTAGTGCCGCTGCATGAAAACAAACCGCTTACAGTACTAGTCGCGCCACCTGTCGGCTTTTCTAAGGACTTATTGACCCACCCTCGTATACAAATGAAAACTATAAATATTAAATGTATACTAATAATATTCTGACATTTAGTGTAGGCTAGGGAATCCAATCCCGAGCCAAAATTCTGATCCCGGGATTTCGGGATTACAATTTGACAATCAATTAATATAAAATTTTTATATTTACATTATTAACATTGATAAAATCGATCAAAAATAAATCTAGTATAATTTATACTATTTAAGACATTTATTTTATAAATTATATGTTAAATTATGTAATATTGTATACGTTATATCTTGGAAATGCATTAGTTTAATAGAGTAAATAATATTGTAATATAAATAATAATATGAATTTAATATGAGATTGCTATTTCTGATAGTAAAGACTTAATGAATGGGTTCGCGAGATTTAAAATAGGAAAGCAAATCATGCTGTACTTATGGCCTTGTCATTTCATAAATCTAATTAGTCAGCCAAATATGAAACTGCCGTAAAACGTATGAGATCATGGTGGAATTACTTTGTTAATAGTGCTAAGGATTGTTTTTTTCCAATCTCTCTCATTTTTATTAATTTATGTAAAAAAATAAAATGAATCGGCAGCTTACATATCGGTATAAATCAAACTTTATTCAAACTCAGTTTATTTCTAATGTAGTTAGTAATTAAAAGTATTTTTTTCTGTTATATTTTTGTTTTTATTTTATTTTCCATAAACATTGATAAACAATCAATCCCGAAAGTTTCGGGACTATGTTTATCAATCCCGGGATTCATAGGTATTGAAAATAGCTCGGGATCCCGGGATTGGAATCCCTGGTGTAGGCACATCTTCTTATTACTGCAGGAGACAATAATTCTTTAACGACGCTTACTATCAAAAATTATATAATTTATCGTCGACTCTAAGCAACAAATAACCTATATTAGTATAATAATAAAGTAAATATTTGCCATAAAATTATTGATCAATAATTAATTAAGACTGATTTATTTAAATTTTAAAAACACATTGTAAAAGTACATAAATCTTAGTTTGTTTCTTTTAACTTCAAGAATCGTGCGGACTGGAAAAACTAAAATACCGGTAATGCTTCTCCAATATTCTAATAATTATAATATCAGTGTTTCTCTACTGTCATTAAATTTTATCTAGTGGTATTTTATTACGTTATTTTTCTCGTATTCTTATTTGTCCGGTGGTTCTTTATCCGGTACAAATCTTGCAATCGATTTTTTACTAACTTCCCGACTACCTAGACATTTGAAACTTTTATAATATATCAGAACACGATGCCAATGCATTTTTTTAATACTGTTAGCCATCTTTAAGTAGAATTGAATTCATTTTCAGTTAATTCTGTTTTGTATGAAAAGTTATTTAGACACTATTATTGGTTGCTAGAGGTCTGGGGTCCTAGCAACTAAACTATTAATATATTACGTGCGTTACGATAGAAATCGATATGACATGTCAAGTACAATTTTTTTTTGATCGTTTAAGCTAGTCAAGTCAAGTTTATATGGTTCAACAGGAATTTTAAAAACGTTGTATTTAAAAGTTCTTTTTATATTATAATTATTTATCTGCTTTCTGAGAGTCTTCTTCACTGTGAATCTGCTAATCCTTAGTGAATATATTCCTCATGTATTTTCATACTGTAGCTTTGATCATACTATTCTTATAGCGTTCTTAGCTTTTATTGTGGAAAATATTACAATTATGTTCTTATATTTGAGATTTAACAAGTCTATTGATCTAAAAGCCTTCTGTTTCTTCGTTTTATTTTGTACATATATGAGAGATACATCTATTATACTCACCCGATTCATGTCATGGCTACATTTAAGACGGTGTCCTTTGTTTACAATCTTTCATCAGTGGTGGAGATGGATGCAATCTTAGCGGTCTAATCCAACTTAATTATATTTTATATTATTAATTATAGTAGCGTATATTTTGTAGAACTATATTATAATATATATTTTAATAGATTTGAGGTATTTCTATGGTATTTCAGTTGTTTATATCGACGGTTGTTTTGGGTACAAACCTATTAACAGAACGAAGATAACTAATCCTAAAAAATGACAGTAAACATTGACGATCAATACATTTTGTCAGAAAGCCAGGATGTTCTCTGTTAAATCATTGTAATTCGCTTTTTGCACACAACATTTGGTATAAGTATGTTATAGTTTTCATTCAACTATTTTTATTAGTATTTATTACACTACAAGGATTTACTAAACTTATAGAGCTATTCACTATTACTTTACAATTGGGAGGGTGGTAACTATGTTCAACTAAATTGCTTCGGGTGTTGATATATTCCACTTGCGTGAGGGTGAGTTTAGGTGTGCGCTTTTTTTATGAATTCTTAAAATAATGGGGTCTCCTTAGTAAAATCAGTATACTTCTTTAAACTTCTATATATTATGTATAATTGTATTTTCACTGTTTTTATATTTTCATTTTTATCGCTTTTATTACCTTTTTTTCTTTTTTATAATAATGTTTCATGTCATGTTGTGAACGCCTTAAACTTTTAATTTGTAATGTTCACAAAATGTTAAAAAAATGAATTTAATCGAATTAAATTTATTAGGTAAACCAGAAAAGCACTCAAGGATAAAAATTAGGTAGGTAGGTACCTACATACAAAATAAACATTATTTTTTACTGTATATTATAATATTGTGAACTTTCACAACAAAAGTTATAACGCAGAAGATATTTGAACTAAGGCTCATATTAAACTATATCCGGATACTGAAGTACCCAGAAACTAGATATGAAGGTACTGGGTTTTTGATGTTAAAGCCACAGTTTAATCCCCACTCAAATCCACGTTTTGGTGTATCCTTGTCTCCCTGTTGGTGTAGAATATTAAAATCTGTAGAAACAAATACTGTCATGTAAAATTAATTGTAATTGTTGTTGTATCTGGTAACCGGACAAAACAGAACAGTGACAAAACAGAACATGACAAAACAGAACATGACAAAACAGAAAATGACAAAACAGAACATGACAAAACAGAACAGTGACAAAACAGAAGAGCCAGGGGAAAAATGAAACATTAATATTTGTGGAAACTATTTAGGTTAGGTTAGGTCATTATTTCGTTGTACCTATACACCCAATCATTTTGAACATATTATATTGATTAAGATGAGATATCCTAAGGTTGCCGGCAACACTATAATATAATATAATGTACCGCAATACTGTATATAATTTGATTAATTATGGCGTATTGAAAATCTATGCTATTAAAAATCTATCAATATAATAGAGATAGGACAATTTCAACATTAAATTGATATTTTTCCTGAAAGTTCATAGTTATATTTATCATTGTTCTGTTTTGTCATTTTCTGTTTTGTCACTATTCTGTTTTGTCATGGAACCATTATGCATATGTGTGAAAAGAGCATATGAGTAGCCATCGTTAACCATCAAATCAAAAGGAGACATAAAAAATCAAATAAAGATCTAAGATGTTATTGATATTTTTGGAGTTTTCTTTACGCATTGATTCAGCGTTGATTGAAGCGGTTGAAATGAGGATGGTGGCATTTTTGTATTCTATTTCAAATTTATAAAGAAAGCTACAACGTCAATTACATCCCTAACTTGAAAGTTTCTCAAAGTCGCAATTTTTCACAATCAGCTCTTTTTATTCTGTGCACATAAATATTTCGTTTCCTCGACAATGCCGGTAAGTTGGCACGGTGAAATATTTTTTGCACGATTTATTCGTAGGCGCTTTTTTATATTTTGCAATGTCAAATATTTCATAATTTGGAAAATACGTGACGGATGTCCCGTATTGTGCTGTGTTCCCCTTTTTTATTTGAATACTGGAATATTTAACATCTGCGTAAACAATGGTAATTGTAGAAGGGAATATTTTAATTAAATTACAACAATATGAAATTCGCTATTTCTATGTTAATTTATACTTGCGAATTGCTTGTTTATTTTTGTTAAATACAATAATATGAAAACCAAGAAACCATCAAGGTTAGAAGGATTATTTTAGAAGACATAATTATTACTTAGAGATATTTAAAAACAATAGTTTCTAATTAAAGAAATAGTTGTAGTCACTACATTAGACATAATTATATTAAAGAAATTTCTAATTAAAAATAAATAAGTACAAAAAATAATCGGTACAATATTTTTTTTCCTGACTGGCAATCACAGTGGCCGTTATCTGATTAAAACCTAATATTATAATTCTTATAATAGAAAAGGAGTGAATTAAACCAAAAAAAGTTTACCAGCAGTTAGTAACAGTTCATTTATGTATTTTTAAAAGGATATTATGTAGGTTGACCCATTAAGTGCATACGTATAAGTACTTATATAAAATATTTATAAATATTTTATTTTTCTATTTTTTTAAATTAATTACTTTAAACCCCATCAGATTATTCCCAGATTAAATGTTCCAATAACTGATAAAAGAATGACAAATTTCGATGAATATGTAACAATTGTTAGCTTAGTATAATATCTCAAAATAATTAACGTAATATTATTTAATACACCTATTATATACTATATTATTTACTATATCGGAGCCATTTACGCGGATAATATAGTTTTTGAATTATAACTTCGACAAACGAACATACAATATTTTTTATTTAATCTTTAATCTTTCTTTTAATCTTTATGGGAAGATAAAATAAGGGTTGAAAAAATAACATACGATATTTACTTATATTAGTCATATTATACAGATTATGTACATTTACAAAAATAATAATTATGAAATACAGCTTTTAGCCCAAACACAGATTGAAAAACAATACGTATTTTCCAGACCAAGGATTCAAACCTGGGACCCATGACAGTAAGCCGCTCGGCCATTGTGGGGCCGTTGATTTTATTATAATTCCTACAATACTTGACAAAATTATAAAAAGTTTTTCAATTTAATTTGGTACTTTTTATTTTGATACATTACATTTAATTAATTAATTTTATTATTAGGGATAGGTACTTTAAAAATATAATATATACATCTTCAGAATCATATGTACATATTAGAAAGATCCTTTAAAATAATTCGACCGACTAATATCTATAGGTATCATACCGAGTGAGTGCTTTAGCAATTAGGCTACTGACTCAAGTACTTCTTATACGTACACATCTTAGAAGTTGTATTTTGTTGTAAATTCTTATTACGAATTAATCAATGTTAACTATTATAAAGTTGTTAATAACGAGAAAATAAAAAAACTTCAACTAAGAATACATATTTAAAAAAACTTATAACATAAATTTATTACTTTCCCATGTTTAAATGGGTATATTTGCGAATTAAAAGTTGAAGCTATAAAATTTGTTTAAACATTGTTTCACACCAAATCAGGAAACTTTTTTATGTATTATATTAAATAAACATACTTTATAAAAACTATTACATAAAATATCTACGTGGGGCATCCTAAATAGGAGTTGAAAGTTCACCACAGCTTTTGAAATGAATATAGATATGAGGAGATTTAAAAAAAAAGGTAGTCAATATGCAAAATAAAAGTTATGATAATACCATAATTTATCTTAACATTCGCAATTAATATTACCAGGTACCACTTGTCCAAATTCTCATACGTCGTACTGTCTTTGTTCTGGTTTTTTAGACTCAATTATTTGCCTGTGAGCTGCCGCACCAGCCTGGCGGAGTCTTTGTAGAGAATCCTGACTTTATCGAGCACGACATTGCTAAACTCATTCATTTGTCAAACGGTGACGCTTATCTCATGGTTCTTCATAATCCATAATGTTTATATTTTTTGATTGCTTGTGTATGTTGCCTAAATGTACAATAGGTTACAGAATGCTATCCCTATTATAATTACCCTTAAATCACTTTGATAACATACTAATTTCTCGATATACCTTTACTGCAATGTCAGCACCTGTCAAATTATTGAGAAGGTAACATTTGTTTTGTTTCATGACGCGATTTAAATAAACAATCGACAATCTCTCAGTTTTTTTAAATTTAGAATTTGCATTAAATTTATACGTATATGTTAATAGATTTTTTCACTGTCTCACTTTCTCTAATAGATTTTCTTATGTTTTTTCTCATACGTTACAAGTAGTTGAAGAAAAAATATTTAAATATATTATGGTAATACTTTATTTCACTTTAATAGTGTGTTGCATATATTTCTATATAGGTAAACATAGATTCAGGATTTTTTAAAACAAATAAGATGATTTAATATCTTTATGGATACGATTGTTTGTAGCCATATCACCGGTTGACAGTAAAGTTAGTAGGTTACCGATATAATATTTGGTTCTGAAGGCGTAGGTTGTGGGTTGACGCGTTTGGTTAATATCTTATCTATTTTGATGTGCGTTTGATCAATAGATTGATTTCATCATCATCAGCCGGGGTCAATCCACTGCTGGATGAAGGCCTCCCCAAGCTTCTTCCAACTCTCTTGGTCCTGTGTCATTCGCTGCGACGTATTTCTACCGAACTTTACCAGTTCGTCAATCCAGCGGCTTTTAGGGCAACCCTGTGGCCGTTTCGTGCCCCTTGGGTACCACTGGATGATGGAATTTGTCCAGCGGCCGTCCTTTCGGCGAGCAATGTGCCCCGCCCATCTCCATTTCAGCTATTTTTCAATGTTTATTACATCGCTTACTCCTGTCTGCTTCCAACCCATTCGTTTCTCTTACGGTCCTTTCGGGTGATGCCCAACATACACCTCTTCATGCCTTACTGTGCGACTCTTAGCCTTTGGACATCTCTCGTGTTGAGGATCCACGTCTCGCAGCTATACATGAGCACAGGTAGCACACATTGGTTGATTGAGTCACTATTGAAGATACTATTCAGACGTCCGAAAGCACTCCATCTCAGCTTTTTTCTTCGAGCAATTTCAACGTGCATGCTTCCATCTATAGGCACCTGCTGTCCGAGTCTGACTTGCTCGAGTTGGGTGCCATTAATACAGATAATCGCAGGGTCCAAAAAAACAGTTCCTCATCAGTTTTGTCTTTCAGACATTTATCTTTAGGCCGACCGTTTGACTGATATCCGCGAGTTCTTGCATTCTACCTTGGAGGTCTTTCGGCTCTTGTGAGAGTATAACAATATCATCTACAAAGTGCAGGTGACTGAGGTGCTCTCTATTAATTGGAACACCTTTTTACTCCTAATAAAGTTTCCTAAATAAGTCCTCAAGAGTGGCGTGAATAGTTTAGGTGAAATGGTATCACCTTGCCGGACACCTTTGTTAACGGGGAATTTACACGACCATTTGTGGAGTTTCACGCATGCTGTGGGATCACTGTATATACTGTTCAATATGTTTATGTAGCGTCTGAAAATTCCTTGGTTGCTAAGGGCATCTATAATTGAGATTTTTTTGATGGAATCAAACGCCTTTTCATAGTCTATAAAACCAAGATATAATGGCAATTTGTATTCCTGGTAGCGCTCTATGATTTCCCAGACGACTTGTAAATGATCCATAGTACTGTAACCTCTTCTGAATCCGGCTTGCTCTCTTGGTTGGTTCTCGTCTAGAACTGTTTCGAGACGGTTTGAGAGTATTTTCGTGAAAACCTTATACAGAATTTGTAGTAGGCTAATTAATTGGTCGATGGTTTTTCAGATCTTCAGTGTCTTTTTTCTTATAGAGAATAATAATGGAAGCATTTTTTTATGACTCAGGGATATTCTCTTTGTGACAAACCGTGAACAGACGTGCGAGCACTTTGCTCACCGTCCTCCCGGCCTGTTTGAGAACATCGATAGTCAGCCCATCTTCTCCCAGGGCTTTCCCACTCTTCATGCACATTATAGCATATTCCACCTCTGTGGTAGTAACCTTGGGAAGAGGATCTCCATATTTTCCGTTCACCAGAAGATCTAAATTGATGTCAGTGTCATCTTAGTATAGAGCGCTGTAAAACTCATCAAAAGTGTCCAGTAAATGATCCCAGTTACGCACGATACTGCGATACTGCGATATCTTGCGCTTTTAGTGTCGTGATATTCCGTCTCTCTATTGATGTATGCTGCTTTTTTTGTGTAAGCTCCTTCCTGATGCAACAATTAATTCTACAAGGTTCATATTGAACTTACGAAGATATTCTCGTATGTTTTTACGTAGAGTTTTGCCCAGCGTGGAGTACTCGAGATCATTTGCAACTTATTGCTCGCTTTTTGTACTCCTACGGAGCTTCATTAAATCCAACGTTTTTTTTGAGAGTTTGCTTACTCGTTCCACCACAGCAACAAATATCTCTTCCGAAGATTCTATAATGATTTTTGTTATTGCCTCGGTGTTTTGCAGGGAGATAGGGTCATTTTCAGCCTGGTAGGCCGCCAAACTGTTTTCCAGCTCTTGTTGGAATTCGACTCTGCTTCTCAAGCCTCTGCGGACTCTGGGCTTCTGCATCAGTTTGAATCTCTCACGTTTGATGTTAAATCGTACTTTACACCTTACCATTCGGTGGTCGCTGCCAGTATAAAATCTGTAAATGACTGTGCAGTCTAGAAAAATATCCTTCTTGTCGGTGAGGATGTAGTCAATTTCACTGATTTTTTTTGCTGGGCTTCGCCATGTCCATTTTCGGGAAGGCTTCTTTTTTAAGAATGAGTTCATGATGAAGAGATTGTGGTTTTCCGCAAACTCTACTAACATATCTCCTCGGCCATTCCTGGTGCCATGTCCGAAGTGCCCGACCGCTACATCATCTTGGTGTTGGGATCCGATTCGTGCATTAATGTCCCCCATGATGATAGTGAAGTGACATTTCCATTTATTTTTCAACGTACTGATTTCTTCGTATAGCTCCTCCACTTCTACAAGTGAGTTTTGAGTGTGCGCGTAAACTTTCAAAAGCAGAATTTGGTATCTTTTGCTGAGCTGAAGTGTTAAACTTGCTATTCTATCTGAAGAGAAATCAAATTCAACTATGCGATCTTTCCAGAGTCTGTGGATTAAAATTCCGACACCGTTTGTGCGTCCAGTCTTAGTCCCATTATAACAGAGTACATGTACGCTGTGGAGATTGACGATATCGTCTCCTTGACGTCTTATCTCGCTGAACCCGACAACATCCCAATGGATTTTTTCAAGTTCTTCTTCGAGCTCTAGAAATATGGCGTTGCTGAATAATGTTCTTGCGTTATAGGTAGCAATGGTCATCGGTATGCAGCCGTTACCATCTTTCCGGGAATTCTTAGCACCCTCTGCCTTCCCTTGCTGATTGCTGCCGTGATCAGTTTCAGGTTAGACTCTGGAGAATAAGGGCCGAAATTTTTGTTTGTGTTCTATGTGGGTATTTGGACATAACACACCACGCTGCCCAAACAGGTTGGTGTGTGGTTTTCTGTCTAGGTTTTCCTTCCCATAGCCAAAGAGTCTTTCGTATTAAAGTGCCAGAGTTTCGCCTTTCAACCTTCTCTATTAGCTACAGATGGGTTAACTGTCATAAGACACACCAAATCTGCATTGTCCAGGGGATGGCGTTGATTGATTTAATAGCTATCAATCCATCTCCCATAAAGAGTTTGTTGAGATAATTTAGTAGTCCATGTGCTCCGGCTAGAAAGAAATTGTAATTCACTTTTTTATTAAACATTACAGCTCATGTATTTGTACAAATAATGTGACAGGGCTTACAATTTGATTTGAATTGAAAAAAATCGAAAATTTATGGAAATGTCTGTGTTTTTGAACTGGTTCTTTACATTATCATCTAATATTATAATATTGCATGGTTATTTTTTAGTTAGACGTATTTTTTTACTATCTATAGAGTCTATACGGTGGAGCTACGGGTGTTCCTTTGACCTGGAATGATGTAAGAAGACGGCCAAGCGACATGGATTATTGGAGGTAACTCGTAGTATCCATATGGTTCGACTAAGGGGAGGATATGGCAGAAGAAGAAGAAATTTATTTAAATTATTGGTCAGATTATGAAGTCGTGGGTTGTGGGTTGAATCCTGCGTCTGGAAAATTAACACTTTTTATTTTATATTGTGTGTATATATAGGTATATATATTATGTAATGCGTTAGATATCTAGCTAACATATGTTAAGAAATATTTTGTTTGAGTCGGCCAAAATCGATATAGAATCATGGTATCAAAACAGTTATTTTTATAAATAAAATATGATTGCATTAATCTTGCCATATAATCTAACAATTCGTATTATAGTAAGGCATGCAATATAAAATACATCTTTTCGTGAAATAATTATTATCATGGTAAAAAGGTTAAATAATGTGAAAGCAGAGATAAAAATATTGGTCATCCTATGTAATGGCGGCCTACGCACGCGCCTCGGCTAAATTTAAAACCATTTCCCAAACTAACCCAAGGGCCGCTCACTTCGTGGCATTAAAATTTAATGGCACCATTGCTGAGGGATGAAGTGGGACCGCTCTGATATCCACCGGAAGTTCCTTGTACCTATGTCAGACCCAATACTCTCACACTAGGGGTGTCAACTTCACCGTGTCTGTTTATGACAGACGTTCTGGTTGTCTAAAATGTTCTAAAATAGTATATAATACTATATTGAGATCCAACAATACTTTTTACTTTTTTTATATATTTTTTAACGTTTTTTTTAGATCATTTAATTCGTAATTGAATCACAACTATTTCTTCAAATTTTTGGAGGTATTTTGGGTAGAAAACGAAAAGTAGGTATTTCGTAAAATAGTGTGAAATTTCTCATTTCTCTCATGTGTTCATTCCAGATTTTGCTAAGATAATCCGAGGGAAATTTGGATTAAGACAGGTGCTATTTTTCAAAAAAAATGATTTTCTTCGTGTTGATTTTCAAATTAACGCAAGACAGATTGTTATAAAGCTTTTCGATTGTCTCTTGAATACTCTTGATTAAGTTATATAATATGACATTATCATCGGCGTACCTACTCTAGGTTACACATCCTCATCGAGGAGATAGCAGGTATACTTAGATCAGATGGTATTGATTTCCATAGAATGAAGTCAAAGAGGATGATGAATAGAAATGCAGCAAGGAAATATCCCAGTTTGAATCCGGTTGATACTTTAAACCATTCCGTGATAATATCACCAATTATTCTTCTGACACAGCATATTTGCTATTTTCATCTAGTGATTCGATTATAGCGACGATTTCGGGAGGAATGCTATATATGCTTCAAATAAATGCTAAATGGATTTTTTTTAAAATTTGAGATAGATATAGTTAATATTCAGCTTGATTTAGTGTTATTATGATTAATGGCGGTTGTTTTTTGGTCAGGAAAGTAGTTAATCATTACTTTTATTTTTGAGACATTTGTATACGTCCACTATTTTAAATCAAATTACAACTTATAAATTTAAGACGTTCACAACATGACATTCAAAAACAAAGAAATAGTATTAAATAATGTAAAGAAGAAATAAATATATGTAGTATCACACAAATAGTATGAAAGGTAAAGTAAAAGGTACACAAACTATAAATTATAAAGCATGGAAGCATACCGAATAAGCTAAGTGAACCGTATTTTAGGAATTTATAAAACAACGCCCACCTATACTCATCCTCACGTAGGTGGAATATAATATAAACATGTGAAGCGATTTGGTTGAAAAGAGTTTTTGCTCTCCCAAATGGCATCACCAATGGCAGGTTGTTAGTTTTGTTCCTTGGGAGAACAAACACCTGATGCTCTCGATTTCTACGATAGTTATTAGGGACACACAACTTAATACCACCAATAATGGCAGAATTCTCATTTACACCACGTCATATTCATATATTAGAGCATTTAAACTACAGTATGTAAGCATACCTAAGATAAATCCATTTGGATAAAGCCACTGATAGTATCCATATAACCCCAAATAAAGGAGTCTTAAAAATTTATTTTGAACTCGCTCCACCACAAGGTCACATTTCAACTGATATAGGGCCCACACAATCGACCCACTCTCAAAGCGGCTTCTAACTAAGGAATTATAAAGGATTTTTTATACAGTAATATCCGAAAAGACCCGGGAAGTACGTCAAATGAAACCCAACATTATAGTACCTTTTTACAAATGATAGCTATATGGCCACTAAATGACAGCTTACTTAACTGTCGAACGTAATGCCCAGATAATTTACAAATGGTATTCTTGAAAGAGCTTGATTATATTACATTAAAAATACAACAAACATCTGTCAATTAAAATCTCCGCTATGTGGAGGCCCATACGATTTCATTAGGATCAGACATGCTCAAAAGAAAAAAAAAATCTGAGTTTGATTACTGTCGTACTGACATCTAGGCTGTAGTGTTTTCAACCCTGATTTAACTCGCACTATAAACAAACGCCTACTTACAACTTACAGCAGTGAGTCTATAATAATTTGAATTACGACGTAAAACATTGACCATAAACGTCAGTGGTAAATAAGGTTATTAGGAGTAATAAAGTAAAGTTCTTGAGCAGAATATATAGACAGTTAATGTTGTTTACTGTCAATCCTTGAAGTAAACGCATTAGGTTAGTACTTAATATATTATTATATATAAATATCCATAATAAATCAGAATACTTAATACTAAGTATTCCACTGCTTTTATACTTTGTAATATATATTATAATGTTGGTAACAATATGTACTTTGAAGTCCTGACCTCATTAAGTCACCTTTATTAGTCTGGTCTAGCATTCGTAATACTCTTTTAATCTGGATCCGGAGCGTTCACGCATCCTGGTGCGCGCCATCTATTCACCATCATTTGGGTTTCCCAACACTCGTCAATACTTCTTGTATTTAGTCTTTCACGAGTTAATATTTTAAAGGATTCATTTGTCTGAATTGCACGCCAGCTCTTCTAAAGAACTCTTTTTTTCTGATTCTGATCAGCCGATTACGTCTAGGTCTTCGACGTATGCCAATATACATAGTTGATTTGATTACGTGTTCTGCTAGCATTCCATGTTATCTTTTCAACAAATTTATTGGGAAAAAATCACCCTTGCATGATTGCAACTTTTAATTGTATAATAATGAACATTCAACTATCTTCAACAATCTACCCCCACGATGGCCGCGCGGCTTTAGCGTCGGCCTATAGCGTCGTGAGTCCCAGGTTCGAATCTTGGGTCTATCAAATACACGTATTGCTTTTAAATTTGTGTATGAGTCAGATATGTACCTAATAGGTTGAGCTAGTGGCTGACATCCATTTCTTGTAAAAACAAAATCTGTTAATACCAACCTCCACTCTGTGGAGCTCCATATTAATATGATTTTATTAAGATCGGACATGGTCGGAATTTACCACTACCCCAAAAAAAAAAGTATAGTTATTTTTAATACTATGTGATATTTTCTTCAATGCTAAGCGGTGTCTATATTGGCAACAAGTTGCTGGCAACCTCATTAGGTGTCGATTAAAATACTTTATGCTCATATTATAAATTATGATCGTGAAATTTAATGAGGTTGCCAGCAACATGTTGCCAATGTGAACACGGCATAACAAACCAGGAGGGAATTTATTATAGTTATAAAATACGTGACAGGAACATTGAGGACGTAGACATATTTTAACATCACCTGTAATAAAACCCGGAACCCCTCGTATTAGAAGCTAGTGCCTTGCGCATTAGATTACGAGAGTCAGAGAGTAAGCCGTTCAGCACGGGATCGATGTTAGCATGATAATAACATCATAATTAAATTAATATGCAATGTGTCCAACATTATTCAAAGTAGGTACTCTAGCCTAGCTTTAATCTTTGATTGAATACGAGTTGTCCCTTATGGATATAGTTATTCACCTTAATACAATCAATATCTATTGAATTATACTAAAGTAAGTATACAGAACGAATACAAAACGAAACATAGGTATTTCGAATGAAAAAAAACCATCGATCAAAGTAGGTGCTTACGGCTTATAAGAAGAAAATAAACATTAGGAATTTTTCCCGAAATCTTTTCATACTCGCCATATCATTTTCGTTCAGCAAATTAAACGGGGATAAGTGAAAAATTGTGTTTTCTCCGGATACTTACCTACTGCCAGCGCGCAGAACCTTAAAGGAACTGTATTTTTTCCGCAAGAAAACATACAAGACACGGTCTTTAAATAAAATATGCCGGGAAATCTCACTCCGTACAAAATATTCCTGGCATCTCGCGTCTCGGCATCCCCCAGGCAAATTGTTGACCTTTTGCTCACTAGCCTCGTGAAATAAATACAATCTTCTTGGAAATATTCGATGCTATCTTCAGACATTTTATGTTGGCTCCGCCGAGTGAAAATTATAATACGGGTATGAAGAGATTCATAAAAATACCAATTTATATACGTGGTAGATTGGCAGAAAGATAGGATATGTTAGAATAAAAATATATATTGTTATTGAATGGAAGCTATTTTAGTACTGAATTTCTAAAAGAAACTTGGGGCTCTTTTTCCTTTCACCTTATGCTATGTGGCCATGACCTGTTTTAGTTTACACTTCCCACATAGTCTAAGTATATCGAAGTAGAAATTTTATTGTTTTAATGGTTCTGAAAAAAGTTTTATTTTATTTTAAAGTTTATGAGTGATTGATAGCGGCAGACAACTTTATGTATACGAAACATTATTTTTACGGTATTATTATCACTATTTTGTATCAATAATGAAGGTATCAAAATTATTTTATTCGTCTCATATTCAATGCGTTATCACATATTTCTACAGAATCTAACTTTTTCGTGGATGCATCAACTTTTAGATTTAACTGTCGGATGTTTTTGACCTTTTGGCTACAGTGGGAGACTATATAAATTTATCTAGATATTATCTTTTTTTTCGTGTAGGTACTCATTTACATGGTATTAAGCAACCTCTATTATCTCGCAAGCCATTATTTGTTTTCCAATTAATATTCCGTTTTTTGCACTGTATGTATTTTTCCCGCATCCACCCCTCCATACCAAGCTGTACTATTATTATACAAATTTCTAAGCAGTTTTTTTTCACTTTGTTATTATCTAGGTACTGCTTTCTGATCATGTCCGATCCTAATAAGATCATAATATGGGCCTCCACATAGTGGATGTTTGTATTTAACAAATTTAGTTTTTATGAGAAATGGATGTCAGCCACTTGCTCAACCTATTAGGTCCATATTCTGACTCAATGTGTAGTTGCCAAATCCAGAATTCAAATAATGAGGCAAAATCACATTAATTTCATATATATTATCTATTAAGAAGGATCATCTCCAAGATGTAGACTGTTGAGCAGTCGTGACAAACCAGCCAGAAAAACCAACATTTTGGTTACGCAAGGAAATTCAACTGGCAAACGAAAGATATAACTTTAAAGGGCACCGACAAAACGCCTGGAAAAAGTGGAAAATTGATGCACGTTTTTGGTGAATAAACTGATGGAACAGGAAATTGTCTTTTAGAAAAGGTTTCACATTTCACTAGTTACGTACTCAAATTTAATAATACATCGAGTGAAAAAAACTACATCGTAAAAAAGCGTCTGCAATCATTTAAATGTCATGCCACTTATGAGTACAATTCTTGCAAAAATATTTATTTTTCCAATTTAGTGTATTACATTTTTTAAGTCCTAGTAACCTAAATAAATTCATGTTATACGTCACGCTTAATTAAAATTTGTTTGTAAATATATATATATATATAAAGCTGTTTAATCTAGAAAAGAAAGTATAAACCTTGTTCTTACTGATTGCGTGTGTCAATGTCTGCCCTCATTAATGTGACATGTATTCCTTTCACCAATAGTTTTGACTTGTATTAATACCAAGGTAAATAGGTAAAAGATTTTTTTTATATTTCTGTGTGGTTAGTTTCTTTTTCGTTTAGTTCATCTGTTTGCGAAGTATGCCTTTATTCGATATTAACTGGTTCAAAATATACATTAGTATTTTTTTTAACAAGCAAAATAGTTACAAATAATTATCTGGTAGGTACAAAAGTTTTTGTATTGGACATATTATCACAGTTAAATTTTACTGCTATTACTATTTTAGTGTTGTCTTTGTGATTTTGATATATTTTTTATACGAATTGTTAAATTTACATGTTTCTTCGCCTTAAAACAACTCATATTAATACTATGTATTGATATAACTAGTAGATTTGGTCCGATGAATGAGGGCTTTAAATGCCAGCGTGTGGCATATTATTCAATGGTTTTGGATACTTCGATTAGGGGACGATTAATGTTGGTATACAACAATATGATACAAAAAGTCATTTATTATTTTTAAATTATATTAAATTGCAAGGCGTATAGAAATCTATATTGATTATTAAGTCTAAAAGGGAAATCTTAATAGCAATATTTTGGAAAAAATATTAAATAATATGAATTTAATTCTCATTTTTGTAGAAATGATATTGAAATTTGTACATCCGTTGATTAGCTATATAATATTATTAAAAATTTAATTTCTTTATAGCGCTTTCCAGTCTTCTTGTGAACAACAGGAATTTTTTGAGGCACCATGTGTGGCGGACAACGACCTCGGTCCTTGTCAGCATTATTGTGACAACAAGAATCAGCAAGTCATTCAACTGTCGCATCTACAGCCAGCATATTCTTTAGGTGTTATACACTTCGATGGGGTTTGAAAATCTCGGGCTTGGTCATCGAAATGTCTCGAAGGTACAATAATGCAGCGGCCAACTGAATTTTCAATTGCGTCAACTACATCAACAATGACTCTCGAAATTTACCGAATATTCATTTATTTATTTAAGAAAACAAAACTTTGTGGACATAAAAAATATAAATTCAAGACGTTCACAACATGATATTTACATTATAAAAAATATTACCCTCACAAGAGAAATGAGAATATAATATGTAACAATAATAATAATAAAAACATAATTACAATTTTATACAGAAAAATTAAATTTCGAATACAACAAAAAAATAGAAGGTCACCGAAAATATCCACGTCTCCATTCATGTATATAATGCTATTTAATAGCGAGACATAGTTAAACGGTTAGCTCAGTCAGTTTCTTAATCTTTGTGTCAGTCAGATCTCAGTTGAATCTCAGTATCACACGGCACAGCACTCACTTCCACCGAGCCTCGGACCGCTAACATCTCTCCTATATCATTTACTCTTGTACCAACTGTATACGTTACGCAGCAATACACTATAGCTCCTCCATTCATTTGAGCAACCTCCAAACAGACTTTCATAATCTACACCTGTCACATCTAGGTGGCTTTCGTTCCTTTATAACGAGACTTACAAACATGTGGTTCCCATTTATGCTTTAACTGAGGGGCGGACATGGTTAAAGAAGAAAAATACATCATATAAAATCAACGATAGTTTTAAAAGTCAAGTTAAATATATTTAGTAGTTTATAGTCGATAATATTAATATCATATAAAATAATATTAAGTCATAAAAGCTAGACGGAATGTAGTATTGGTTTTAAGTTTAAGTTTCCATTTGAATTTTAGCATTTGATTTAGTATCTCCATAATTTACTTAAATATAACGTCAGCAATAACGTCTTGTAAGTAATAAAAAATTCAGCGTAATTTCAATGATGTCATATGGAATATAATGCTTTCATATAATAGTATAACATACAGTTATAGAAATATGTAAGCTATCAGAAATCCATTAGCCAGATGGGTATAGCTTTGGTGTGAGATCGATATTGGCAAAGAGTTTCTTATACACCTTTTTTCACAACCAAAATATACGACACAGTGTTTTATAACTTGTTTTATTACACTATTAGTTTTCTCTTGAGTAAAAACGATATAAAAATTTGAATATTTCTCTCAGTAAAATAATATCGTTTGGTTCGTTTTTCGCGATTCAAGGATACATTTGCAAAGGATATTACATAGTCAAAGTGGTAAAAGAAAATGTTCTGGCATATTTTTGGTATAATAACAATAATATATATTTTTTGTTAAGTAATAGATACAATAAAAAAGAAAAGAATATAACAGTAATCCGTATAGAGCAATATCCATCATAACGTAATTTTGAACTTAGCGTGACTGGAAATGTATTATTTAACCTCAATATTAGGACAGACTAGCATCTATATATAATTAATGTTCCGCACCTCATCTCAGTCATGTGAAATGTTCTCATTGCTTAGAATGCCATATTTTTTTGCGTTTTCCCGATCATGAAAAAATGAACTGCGGATGCAAATCAGACCACTGAATTTAAAAATTATCCTTAGAATTTTAGAACACATTTTGAATTTCGAAGGTTTAAATTTAAATTATCAAACACCACGACAAAATAACCGTAATGCTATCTCAAGATAAAAATAACTTTTTATGTATAACGTTTTTTAATTTTCTGTTGAATCACATAAACTTGACTTGACTAGCTTAAACGATCAAATTTTTTTTTTATTTAATAGAAAAAAATACTAAAATGTCACTTTGACACTCATATTGATTTCCGTAGTAACGCACGTATATATTAATAATTTAGTTGTTAAGACCCTAGCAACCAATGATAGTGGATTGGATTACGGATTTCTTCCGAAACAACTTTTCATACAAAACAGAATTAACTGAAAATGAATTTAATTCTACTTACAAATGGCTAAAAGTATTAAAAATGTATTAGCATCGTGTTTTGATATATTCTAAAAGTTTCAAACGTCTAGCTAGTCGGAAAGTTAGTTAAAAATCGATTGCAAGATTTGTAACGGACAAATAAGAATACGACCTAATAAAAACGTTGTAAAATACACTACAATGTTTATAGTAATAAAAAATATGATTATAAGAGACCATCTTAAACAAGGAGCTATTTTGTCGATACTAATTAATTACCTTTTTTAAATATACTAATGAAAATGTATTGTATTGTTCTTATTTTTAAGGAGTTATTACTTTAAGGGCATACATAAGTGAAACGGCAAATAAAATTTTAACAGTAGGTGGAACGAAATTTCGCAGTCGTCGCCAATCGGAGACTGATAGTCGAGGTGTGAGCACGTCAATTTGTTTTGTGGTGGCATCGAATGAATATATTTTTAAATCGTGTAAAGATGACTAAAAGAACGTTCCGTATGTACTTGAAAAAGAAAACATGTCAATGAATATACTATTATTATTACGAATATAATTATAAACATAACATTAAAAGGACGCATGTTGAATTTTTATGACAAATTGTATTTCGTTTGGCTCGCGTCATTTGCACTATCCGCGCAACGCCTATTCACGATATTTTTATACTATGCCTCAGCTGAAGTATAGCCTTAAGATAAATTAAATAAGAATCCAAAATAGGTACACAGTTAATTGCATGCACGAAAATAAAGCTGAAAGTTCGGAAGTAAGTTAGTTGTCAGAAATATTAAATATTGATCGACCACATGCGAGATAGATGGATAGTGTTAAGTAGTGCCTAGAGATACTGGATGAAGGCGTCCAAGACAGAAATTGCTGTAGACCAAGACTGACATAGAATTCTAGTGCCAAGGTAAAAAGAACACAATGTCAATCCGTAATACCTACATATTTTAATTCTTTATATCGTTTGAAAGTCTTTGAGCAATCAAAAGAACAGTATTTTCTTTGATCTACATTTTGATTTGTCGATTGTAGAATAGTAATATTTTATTGTAAAAGTTATATTTAATTAGATACTATACAATTTATCAAATTGTCTAAATAATATTTTGTTTCGGCGTATAATCCACGAAAAGAGCCTTAATTGCAAAAAATATATTCGGAATAAAAATGAAAAAAAAAAAAACCTTTTCAAGGCCGAGAAAACCCTCTTGGACCTTCACTGCCGTCAAGAGACCCGTAAATTATGAAATATATATTTTTAAGGTGCGTGAAAGTAGCACGGAAATCCCGCAGTATGGAATTCATTTAATAAGATTTTTTACACAAAACGAAACCAAGAGTGATTTTGCAAAAAAGATGAACCGTTTATTATTACTTTGCAAAACATATTTAATTAGATTTTTTAAAAAAATAATATGCACACGAAAAGTTTGGACTATAAAAAGAAAGTTTTGTAAGCTTTTAGTATTACAACACTTGATGACGTTTATGCAATGTTTTCGTCAAATTAGTGGCCACAGTAAAGTTTTATTTTGGCGTGTGACGCGCGCATATGTAACGCATTAATTTGGCGTGGAATGTGGGACGGAAGTTTTGCCCGGCGATGCAACATAATTTATTTTGCACGGCGACGTTCGGGTTTTCCAAATAATGTTGCAACTTTTATTATGATTATTCATTAAGATTTGACGCTATAGTTATGTAAGTATTATTTATGAGTAGAATTATATTTCAATAAATAAATAAATTTTGTGAATGTTGAGTTGGTAAATAATTCAAACAATGGTATGTTGTAAATTTACAATATTAAGACACTGCATACACAAAAATACATATTTTTACAGCTTAGGATAATATTTGTCGCATATCCCATGTCAATTTATTTATTAGCGGTTTATAATAATTGAAGACAATAATAATTATTATGTTTCATCACAAAAGCCAATATCACGTTTCAGTTAAACCATTAAATATGCTATGTTTTACTTTTGATTTGTAATAAATTATTATTGTTAACGAAAAGAGTTGTACAGTCATCTGTTTAAAAAAATAGTCGAAATAGCGGTTTGCTAAATTTTTCAAATACAGGTTTTGAGATTTTGTTCTTCCAAAGTAGGTACATTCTGCAATAATATTATTTATTCGCCTACATAATATTATTGCTGATGGTTCCTATATCAATAAAATACCCTTGAGACCGAAATGAATATAATCATAATAACACGCCAATAAAATATGATTTTTTATTAATTCATCATGGGCACTTCTGAATCGATATAACCGCTGTATGGCAAAGATCAGTTTTTTGTTTTGCTACGCCAAAAAGGTATAACTTATAACGCGCGTACATAAGTACACACACCTTTTTTATATTTAATTATTTTAATTTTTCATACCTACTTTGTCGTTTTCCACTATTGCTTTTAGGCTATATTATATTATATCTTGTGAAAATTTCACTGCTTACAAAACTTTCTGTTTTGTTTATTTTATATAATATTTGTCAGTAACACAGTAATTCATTGTTTTATTCAATTAAAATAAAACTGTACTAACTAAAATATTGGAACCCTTATTCTATGTTTTAGGGTTGATAAGGTGGAGGTGAGAGAAGGTCGTCGTTTAGAGGTTTCGAGGAGAGAGTTTATTGATCGATACAAGAATACAATAATGATACGGATATACTAGTGAGATTAATGTGATCACGAGATTGATTATGTAAATGAACTTAGAGACTTGATTCAAGTGAAGGACTCGTGACGGTAGTAGTGCGTCGCGTCACGGACTAGATGAGTGAGTGACGATTTGTGGATTGTCCTTCCAATTTAAATAAATGCCGTACATATTAAAATATAAGAGATATTTTTGCAATTGAAAAATCATAACAGACCCTCCTGATCTAGTTATGATTGAGGAAATGTTGACTATCATTATCACTCTATCGTTTTGTTTTGACGACAAAACGTACATATTAAAGTGTGTCACTCATTTAATGTGGTATTATTACTGTATAATAATAGGCTGTGATGGTTTAAAAATGAATAATAAAAATATTTATAATATTATTTAAAGCATTCAAAATTGAGGCGTTGTTTAATTAATCATTAAATTCGCTCTTGAACTAAGTATTATGTAACTGGGCGAGCTTTAGTTGAGACAAGGGGCGTTCAACTTTCATAAATCATTCTCTATATTAATATATTTTATCTGACAGCATGACCGGTGATACGAAAATGAGTTGTGAAAACTGAGATGTACCTACGCAGAAATTCTAGTTACAGTATAATGAGAAATAAGACCGGAGAATAAATAGAGAGAGACGCGTTTGTGACATAATTTGCGACAGTCATTTTGCCGACAGGTGAAAGTATACCCCTGACGCAATTTGTACATGGTGTATCAAAAGCATATTTTATTTAAGACGTATTTACCTGCATCGTATATTTTTTATGTACTCACCGGCAGACTTAAGAACTTAAAAACCAGACACACTAACTAATTTTGAGGCATTCCACGATAAAAAAAAATACAAAAAACCAAAATTACAACAATTTACCAAGGCACTCTTTAATTAAAATCATGTAAATTCATTCAAAGCACATTTGAATGCATGGTGACCTTGGTCTTTGGTAACTGCTCCTGAGACATTCCCATTGAATAGACATTGAGAAAAGGGGTGATGCTTTACACCAACTGTTGGGTCCCGTGATATGCTCGATTTAGACCGGGTGTGGTTTGGTGGAGTGTTTACCATCCTACGTAATAAACATAACAATGTATTTCTCCCATATCCAATTATTTTTGAAGATGGCAGTATTGAGACATATTATATTAATTATTAATGGTCTAATTTTTACATCTGTTTGTGAGGTTGTGTTAGTTGCAGGGATATTGTTATGTTATGAGTAATAAATATTTAATGCAAAATTTATGAGAAATTCGCATCGTTTTGATATTTTAGTAAAATAAAATTACTTTAATTAGGTTACTGCCAAAAGTTGGTAAGTCTCGACATCATAATTATTATGGAGTAAATGTAATTGTATTCTGAATCTTGTTTTTTTTTCTAGCATACATATTTATATAGACACAAAATCCGTTGTTAACTCTAAATATCTAAATTATCGACTTACCAAGTTTTGACAACTACCCTGAAAAATAATAATTGTTTGACTAGTTTGATCTCTTTTGAGACCCCCCTTTGAATCTCATACCGAATCGAGTGCGTCATCTGCATCAAATAAAATCGCTGATGTGAGTTTGAATGTGAGTGTGAATAGTTCACATTAATATCATAATATTATGTGTGTGTTATTCTTGTTTTATCTTTGACCATAGTGATATATGTGATTTTATATACCGCTTTGGAATATCTCAAAACAACTCTCGTTTCTTCTTTCTTGCTAACGTGATTCTCGACTTGTTGATATCTGCTTGGTTATCATTTTAAACATGACGTGTGCTGTATTTTCATTAAAAAAAACACCGTTCCCGCAAAACGTTGTATGTTTCCTAGACCGACTCTACTTTACGTTATAATGCTAAACAGATCCTTGGCTCCGTTCCAGACTATATACGTAATTTCTAAATGAAAATGATTTTGATTATTATTCATGGTTATAATTATTGGTTCACACCTTCGAAATAAAATTGAAACCTCACTTCATTCGTAAAAGTATATGTTTATATTTAAAGCTGATAAGCAAATAATTGTATCATATTTTATAAAACTTTTAATATATTTTGGGACAACGTGTACCACACCTTGCAAAAAGTACCCTCAACATATTTTTCTTATTTTCGTTCTACGTCATAAATGAAAATGCTGACTAAGTGGGTTTATTGAGTAATACGAACCTTTATTCTGTGCTAAAATAATGAGATTAACTTCATTAAAAATATATTTTTTCCAACATCAGAATTCGCATTATTATTATTATTATAATTCTATGTTTTTTTCGTAAATTATTACTTTTTGACGTGTACGGTATCATCAATTAAATGCTTAGAGTATACCTTACAGAGAAAAAGATAACCTATAGTCAAAGAGTTATTTATTTATTCAATCAGTAGATAATATAATATAAAAATACAGTTAATGTTGTATGTAACTTAACAGATTATTAAGATTGTAGGTATAACGTTAAATCTATCTAATTTAAGACAGAAAGCTGTGTGTAGAATTTTAGAGTGATTTTTGTTGCTTAACGCACACATATTTATTAACTAATGGGATAATAAAATACTTGCCATTAATTATCTCGGAAAATAAATAGATGGCATATTTTTTATGTTTATAAACAAAAACAGATTACGAAGAAGCGATTGCAGCAATAATGAAAAAGATGGGCTACTGACATGAATGGTTCTGAACTCAACTATTTTTTGTTTACTCAATCATCAAACATAAATGCGTAATTAAACAGTATTTACGTCCACGCTCTCATCATATCACCTTTTGTGTTATTTGTGCCTTATAAATATCGTTGCTCATTTAATTCATAGGTATATAGGTACGATTCTTCTTTGTCACTGAGGATCATGATAAGGACTTTAGATTCTAGATCACTTCTGAATTCTGGATCGGCTTTCTTAATATTTTTCTATCGCTAGCGAGCCTTGGGGCGGATGCTATATAATTTCAAGTGTATTCCTTAACCTGGTACCTAACTTGAATTTTTATTGTGTGAACTATGAATTTATAAAGTTAAACAGTTTTATTCGAACAGTTATAGTAATCAGTGAATCAATAAGACGTATTTTTACGACACAGTTTAACTGTAAAACATTAAAAACATTATGTAAATACTACATCGTCATAGACATATATTTTATTTGCTCATTTCATTTGATATTTATTAATTTACATTATCTGCGTCTATGGAAAATAAACGTAAAGCCATCGGCATTTTAAAGGCAGTTGTTTGATCAAAGATTTCATAAAAAAATATTATTTTATATACGGTTCCGAAGATGGTGGTATTTCTAGTGAGCTTGGAATCCGTATGGGTATAGCGGGTCTGCATTCAACTAACTTGGAATCACATGGAGGTCAAAGCTGTATTCTGTGAGGACCAAATGTCGTTTGTTCAACGCGTGTATGCTACTTATGCTCCTGTATGGCTGTGAGACATGGCATCTTACGAGGCTTCAAAGGTCTCGGCTTTTGAGCTTTGAGAATCGATGTCTCCGTCGAATCTTAGGGGTACATTAGTATGACCACCTTACAAATGACACAGCAGCCTTTGGTGATTGAAGTAGTCATAAAGAGATGCTTTACGTGGCTGGGACATGTGTTCCGGATACCGCTGAAGAGTGTAACACTACGTATTCTTTTGGCACAGCCTCAAGGGTTCCGTCGTCGTGGCCGGCCCTCCCTCACCCTGCAGTGGTGCTACAAATGTGATCTACGCGCTGCATGTATGGCATGGCGATGGATCGAAAGAAGTGGCGCGAACTTGTGCTTACCCTATGCCCCAATGCTGGGTCGTGACAGGGTGAAATAAGAAAAAGAAGAAGATAATGTTACACAAATATTTATATTTCTGTAGTTGTTCCAAATTACGTGTGTTTAATTATTAAGTTAGGATTTACTTGCTTAACTAATTTGCTACTTTTGATAATTTATTATGATAGCCAAAATCATCCCTCGCGGGATAATATCGTATGATCTGTAGCATAAGTCGTCTGAACGGGGTTTATTGATGCATAAAGGGAGAAAATACAAATAACTCGCTTGTAATTCACGACTTGGCGATTGATATCATATAATTAAATCTATTTGGGAGGAAATGTAATCCGTCCGAATTGTTTACGAAAAATAAAAGTAGCGAATTGACGAGAGGCCCGATGTTTACGCGAATTCCGAAATGTTTAATCTCGGGCAACTTTTACACTGATACAAGGACCAACGGGAGAGGGCAAGTTTTATAAGGGTGCAATAAAGATAAACTTTGCTGGAAAAACAATTATTTAGTGATATTGTGCGGATTGTTTGCAATTCTCGAACGGAAATATGTAAAATAATTATTATTAAATACGAACTTCGTCGATATCGTTTATTTGAAATCGATTTTCAGAAATCTGTTTCAGCTTTTGTAATAGAAAATTTTTATTAGCCGATACTTTGAAAGCTGAATGAAAATGGAAATATTTTTCAATCTTTAACGGTGAATATTATACCAATTTTATGATAATTTAAATTATCTATAAATGTTTATTATTACTGATATTAATATGTTTGGTCTTGAAATATATTGTTAATATTAGTGTGGGGGTCATCACTGCAGCGGGTCCCGTAGTTAAGGGACGAGACCGATGTGATTGGGATGACCAGGAGGTGTAGCTGGAGAGTCGTGATTTGGTGGTTGCTCCGATGGATGGAGGAGCGAGTTTTATTTGCAGCGGAAACAGTCGGTACAAGAGTATGTTACAGTATTTATATTACTACACCTCAGTGACGAAAACTCCATACTAGGTGATTATTTAAAGCCTGCCTTCTAAAGAAAAATATTTTTTAATTTTATATTGATATATTAAATAATATAATCACATAATAATATAATTATTCAATATGCCCAACGACATCTATCGTATAATTGTCATAATAAGTTTACGATATTTTCCACTATTTCAATAAGCACCATTTATGGCATGTCTCAAAGGTTTAAAAAAATAAGCGACATCTCGTTTCGCTTCACATATTGTATGGATTACGTTCGCGTGAATCGAAAACTTTTTTTATATGAAGTTTGTTTCTCATAATTTCAAGACGTCTGCGGCGGCTCATATAAATTAGTAAGCTATTTAAGGAGCGCTTACATTTTACGTAAGTGCACATTTATTCAAAATAATTTATAAGATAATTTAAAAATATAATTTCTAGGGATTCATTCACATATAAATATTGATTGTTGTTAAAAATAATAAATAATTTATCTCGTGATTTTTATTTGTCAGTTTGTTTATTCATAGACTAAGACAATTTATTCAGCCAATTATGTAAGTTGAAATTTGATATTGTATCTAAGTCTGTGTTTTAAATTAATATAGAAGTATTTTAAAATGTCTAGTTTACGGGTTAAATTATAAATTGTTATGGAACAGATTCACAACAACGGATATTTTCAATATATTTTGAGCGTATCTTGCGTTTATATTTAAGAAAATACATAATTAAAATTAAATGCTTAATTTTATACCATCATTGAGCTTTTGAAATTTCATTGGTTTTTGTGTACCTATTCATCAGTAGTTATGTCAGATTATCTTCTTATTTCCCGTAAATACATCTAACAAGTGTGCTTTCTCGACAGCCTACCTGTTTTCAAAAGTCACCCTTGGCCACTGCTACACCTATGATACCGTTCCGAGGTCCGAATATCGGTTGGATGAGATGTTGTGCGGAGCGATTCCAAGACTGAGATACTAACAGGAAATGTATATTATTAGAGAATTTGTAATTTTGGTAATATATTTAATATCGCCGATCAATATGTTGACACGGATTGAGTTATTTACCACCATATTAGAAATAACAAAATATTTATTTTTATTATTTTTGGACTAATTATTTTTACAAATTTATTTATAACGATTCGTCCTAAGAACATTCTCAATTAGTAACAAAATAGTTTAATTAATTAAAAAAATGGTAAGATAAAACTTACCTTGTTATACCTTTTAATTATGATTGTAGAAATAATTACAAAATATAAAAAATCGGGTAAGATTCTGACGTACGACAATAATTTTATAATATATTAGTTAACTAAGATTTTGTTTAAATACCCATCGCTATACCGTTACTTGTTTTTTTAGTCATGTCTATATTCCCAGTGCTGTGTATGGGGTAACAATAGGGACCTCTCCTCATACGGCCATTATAAAATCTTTTAAACAATTTGTCCTTCCAGTATTAACATAAGGGTATGGAATATTGAGTCAAAATCCAAAAAGAGGTTCAAAAATCAACAATAACATAACACGGTATCAGAAAATGTATGTTCTGTAGGGTTTCAAAACTAAAAATGTGTAAGGAAGCAATCAAAAATATTGATAAACGGTAAATAACGAAAAATGATGAAGAAACCTAATCATTCTAAGATTCCTAATATATATTAAAAAAGTTTAAACCTGTTTGATCGATACGATAACCAATTTTAGCGAAAGTACGTTAGTAGTAATGAAAACCTAAGGTCCAAGATGACTTGAGATAGAAAAGGAAGGCATATAATATGCCGATGATATAGTTTGGACAACAAATGATTTATTATTTGTAACGTTTGATTATGTGGGCACAGACATATAAAAGCTTTCGTAATGATAAAATAAAATATGCGCTTTGAATTCGTCCTTTGATGTACTGGAGATGTTTACGTTTGATATATTTTTTGTCAGATAAAAAGGTTCGTTTGTCGACTTCATTTGGTCGTTTTGTGAACGTAGATAAACTGCATCCAGCGCCAGATTGATACATCCTACAAAGGAACAATAAATAACAGGGAAACGTTGGAGATAAAATGAAAAGACTATATCATTCCATTGGTAAACTATTCGTATAAATCACGGCGGAATGTTTGGTTTGCGGGAGAGCTGTGCTACAACGCTAGGGTCACGCCAAATCGTGATCCCCGAACTCCAAAAAGCTATGACGTGACAATTTTATTAACATGTTTATTTTATATTTTATGTAAGTTTAGATTTGTATCTAAGTGTAGGTTAGCAAACCCTTAAATTTTCTATAGAGCACCAACATAATATATAATATCAATTTATTCATTCGCGTATTCATTATATCGGTCAATTTCTTCTTCTTCTTTGATGGCACTACAGCTCAAATTGAGCCCTGGCCTCCTCCAGCTGAAACGGTCCTCCGCACGTCTTTTCTAGTTCATGATTTTTAGCAGCTGGTTGACATCTTTTGTAATGTTGTCATCCCATATTATGCGTGGCTTTCCCACTGGCCGTTTCCCCCCTGGGTTTCCTTCGAGAATCTTCTTCGGTATCCGTGACTCAGTCATGCGCTGGAGTATGGCCTGCCCATTTTAGCCTCTGGAATTTAATGAAGGTGGAGAGTTTTGAATCTTGGTATAAGCGGTATAGTTCCGTATTGTACCTAATTCTCCAATCTCCACCATCATTCACGGGTCCGTATATCCGCCTCAGGATCTTTCTCTCAAAGCAGTCCACCATTTCAGCTGCTTTCATATTTAGTGTATATCGGTCAAATTATTACAATAATATTCAATGATGACGACCCCTCCACTACATATTATTTAGATATATTATCTTGTTTAGAGACTTGTAGCGCCTGTAAGTACATGTGGATGGATTTACTGGAAAAGTATGTTCAACTATCGCGATGATAACTGTTTATACGTAAAAGATTTTCTATCTCGCCAATTTCATACTTAAAGCGAAAGCGAGACACGTTTTTGTCATTTTATCTTGCTATTTGAGTGTTCGTGAATATTGGTAAACATAAAATATGCTCTAATAGCTATTTTTTTCTAGCAGGTTTGTTATTATCGTTCTACTACGCAGGTACAGATTTCTCTCAAGTTCCAACTGTCGCGTGAAAATTCAGAAGCTGTTGAACTTTTTTGATCCATGCATGCAATATTGCAGCTTGCACGATAATACGTGTTTATACGTGCATTTTATTGTTATGGCCGCAATAATACCAGTAAATCCATGTGCCTGTAATCGAAGTATATAAAACTAATTAAAGTTTACCTCCATTTGTGTGGTTATAAAAAGGTTTGTTTGTCTTTCTAGTATTTTTTTTATTACTTCGGGGGTTTTAGGATCTCAGCGACAATATACTTGTTATAGAATTAATTTTCCAACAAATGATGGATACAACTTGTTTGAATATATACCACCGTGGGTAAAAAAAGACATTTTTAGTAGTATTTTTACTAATTTAACCATTAAATGTACGACAGAAACACTTTAATGTAGATACAATATATTCTTACTTTTCAAATCGATCACATTTAATGTTAAATATTATCAATTATCAGAGGCACCTGCAAATAAACGCTATTACTATTTGTCATTAAAATCCACTGCAGATAACTTGATGTGTTTAAATAAAATTTTATTCACCCAAAAGATATAAACAATAATTCAGTCTACTATTGTAAGGTACCACCATGCAATTGGGTTAAGGACCTACATATATTAAATTTATGTGTTATGAATCCACTCCTGGATAAAGTCTCTTGAAGATTATTTCACTTCTCTTGATGCTATGTGTTTTAGTTGTGCATACTTCTGCAGAACTTAACTAATATTTAATAAATATTATAGTGTTAGTACTATTGCAAAAAACCATTAGATTATCCGCTAGAAGTAGATAAAAATAACATGCAATAACCATGCCATCGTAAACCATAATATAATTTCATATCCGACTTATTATTGTTAACGGTTATAACTGAAATTACATGCTTTTTTACACCCTTATTATTACTATGCATCCCACTTTATTAACAGTTTATTGCTTATTTTTGCTTCATTAAATATTCTAACATTATGGTATGAATGATATTTATGTTTTATTATAAATCAATATAGAAAACTGTAAATGAAAAATACTTTTATCGCACCCCTGCTTCGGTCTCCGTAGAGGAGGAAGCTCTCGCGGGATGTTTGTTATTATAAGATTAAAATGTTTTATTCTAAGAATAGAAATGGCTTTGGTTTTACCAGTCAAGCAACTGATTGCTTACATGTTTATTGTTGACTATTATACAATTCTGTACAATGAGAATTAATTATTTCCCCTTTATTATTCAGAGTTACATGAATAAAATAACTTTGAATTCATTTTTTTTTTCTGTCGAGATTAAAATTGTTAAGGCATTTATTAAACAATGCTATTAACAACACCACATTAATTAAAAATACGTCTTTGTATTAATACAGTGCGAGTTACATCATCCAAATGTAAGTAGGTAAGTGAAGGTTATCATTAATATATCGTTGTTTATTATTATATTAAACTATTAATAATTATATTACCACTTATTTATCATTTTTCAAAATTTTCATTAATTGGTGCTATATAAGAGTATTTTCATGTAAATTAAAAATTTTAGTTTCATTTTAATATTTTACAATACATAGATAAAAAATAAATAAGTACTATAATTACAACACAATATTTTAATAACTAATTTATCAATAAGTTTAGCTTGTTCACTGTAGACCAGTGCATATTATTATGACCAACAGTAAAAATATACGAGTAATTTATTTTTAATATCTCTGTCATCGAGGAATGACGAGACATAACGTATTTGTATATAAAAAGTTGGTTTGATAAAAATTTTATGATACCTAATATTATGTAGGTACTTATACTTATACTTATAAAATTATTCTTATGACTAAGATTTATGTATACTTACAATGGTTTTCATAAAAACATACTGTGTGTATATTGATTCTTCATATTCTTTGTATTACTGAGGAAAATTTTTCTTCCATCTAAAATTATAAAGCAATCCTGCACTAATCTGTTAATTCCGTCACTTTCTTGATACGTTTATCCAGCACAGAGACAATAATTTGTATGCTTGACCATCTATAGAAGCATAATATTGTAGTAAGTTTGATAATGTCAGTTTAAAAAATATATAAATAGAAGAAGTTTTAACGTACATAAACAATATGTAGGTACCTAACTACTTTATATGATTTTTTAAAAAGATTTTGTTCTTTGTTTAATTTCTAATAATGTTTTGATTTTATTTGACTATCAAAATATACTATAATATATATTATACTGGTAATAAAGAATTGTTTGAGAAAATAAATATCCCATATACAGAATTAGAAAATTATGTATTTATAATGGCATATTCAATCTTTGAAGTCAATTTTTCAGCAGGGTTACCGGCACACTTATATATTATTAGTTTACCTATGAAAATTCACAATGCTTCCTATTGAAACTGCTATATAAATTAGAAAATTTATTATAAAACTATTTTAAAAAAAATATCAAAATATAATCTTAGTTTCTCGTAGTTTTCGTGATGCATCAATTTTTTTCATATCTTAGACGATTCATAACGTTTTCATTCTTACATTGCAATTTTTCGCCTAATTTTCTTGACATAACTATCGGAGTGATTGAGGCTTAAGTCGAGTTATATTAAATCTATCACTCATTCCAAGTAGTTTTATGTTTATATAGGTATTTGATTAAAAATGAAGTTTTAATTATAATATAACAGCGTTCATGATAAACATATTATAAATTTAAAATATTGATTAGATGCTACACGATACTATAAAAAGGCAATACTGGTTAGTTTAAAATGGATTAAGGAACTAATAACTATGAGGACTTGTACATAATAGTCGATCCTGGTATGCTAGAGTTTTCCTGAAGGATTATAAAATAATGCTCACTGGCGGCGCTTTTTAGTGGACTGTAATTTGGGATGCTTGTGGATGTGGATGCTGGGGAGAGCGGTTTTAAAAGGAGTCGATCCAGGCAATAACCTTGATGTTGTTCGGTTTTATGGCTGGAGCAGGTCCCGGGTCATGCACTCACGCACTGGTAGGTAAATGGTTCTGATTATCACACACACGGTATACATTTCTAGATATGAATGCTGACGATAAGTTTGTATGAAATACCCTGTGCCGATAGCACGGGTTGATTATTGGTCTAATTGACTAAGTTCGTAATGAGATTCGAATTGAATTATTGCTTGGACGACGTAGCAAGTTGACACGGTCGCGATTTACTAATAACTGACATGATCAGTCACGGTTGACTGATGATCCGTTATTGCGTTGAGCGCCTGGACATGCGACAAAAATTTTGATATAGGTAGGAGAGAAATATTGGTGTGAGGGTAACCATAATTGGCTCATCCACTCACCGTCATATAAGTATTGATGAGTAAATAGGTGAGCACTTAAAATACAAAATATTAAAAAGTTGTAATACGATACGATAAAACAGGAAAATACTGATTTGTTTTAAATGTATTAATGAAGTCATAATTATAGTAGAATTATATAGAGAAATACAAAAATGGAATTTTTAATCATTTATGTTTTGTGTTTGATAAAGGTAAGAATATTTTATTTTGTATTAAAGTTTCATATTCGTTTTAAGGTTTACCAGAAATACTTGGTTATTCATTGAAAAAACATTGAAATAAGTCCCTATAAAAGAACTCCACACAAGCGTAGGTATCTGATAAAGTATGAACATGCTCATTTTGTGAACTTTTTTCATTCCTCGCGCAATTGAATTAAAAAGTTTTCCAATATTATCTTGTATTCATAATAAAACAGGAAATGCTTAAAAAGTATATTCAGAGATGAAATGAAAATAAGAAGCCAATATATAAAGTGTTGAAGAAATTGGAATTGAATTTTTTTTATTCATATAATAATCCAAGAGCGGATAATATTTTTGTTTTGCTTGTATAACCAGCATCATCATAAAAAAGACCTTTCCAATCTTCTAGTAGGTATAATCTTAATACTTATGGTGACTTTTAAAATAGACGGCAGAAAGTTCACGTGATGAGATTTCATAATAAGAAGAGTGGGCGAAAATTTTTGACAGAGTTTATCTACACACTATCGAGCTCGACGATGAAATTTATTTACTTTAACAACACAAATATAGACCCTTCCAAACCAACACGCCCCGCACCACACTCGGTTTTAATCGAGCGTATCACGAGGCCATATGTTTGGTGTGAAGAATCTGCAGTTTTTTTACAACTGAGGATGTCTCATAAGCAGATGCTCAAGTCTTTGACTGAGCTTTACCCGAGTTTACTGAAAGACGTTATTTAATAAAAAGTGCCATTGGAGAGAAAAGCACGGAGACTTAACATAAATAAATGAATTTCATAATAATCAAAAGACACCAAAATCACCGTGCAAACCATAGAGCTCAGTATTATAATTATTATGTTCAGACATTGACGTAAATAAAAAAAATGTGATAGTTAATAATATTATTATATCTTAACCTGATATTTATATTGGTCATATATATACCTATCAATATTCTGTGTGGTCTAAATAAAGTATTGCCAGCGGTGTGTAATATTGGCAGAGGAAATAGATAAAAGAACAAGCACCGCGGACGGATATTCCAACAATAAATTTATATTCTAGCAAACAATAGTTTTCGAAGCCTGCAGCCCTTATCGTGACTTAGGGTTGCAATCGACTTCAATACAAAATACATATTATTTTTATCGAAAGTTTATAAGAATTAAATTATTTAGAAGTAGTACCTATAGCAGAAAAAGAAACATGAAATAAAAACAATAATTGAGATGGCATATAGTGTCTTTCTCAAAATGACAAGCCTACTTAGCCATCAAAACCGGAACTTCAACCTGAGACTGCGTATGGTTCACTGTTATGTTCTCTTAATCTTTTTCTATAGCAAAGATATATCGCAGATAATCCAGTAGATATTACGGAGAGTTGAGACTTTCGAGATATAGCTTAATGAAAGCATCCCCAGAAAAGAGGTCTATATGCAAAAACAAAATTGTTCAGGAGAGGAAAAAAACGTTTTATTCGATCATGCGGACTTTTGGAGTACTTATGTATATCTGCGATAATAATAAAATGATGTTCATGAAAATACTCTTTATCATTGATAATTTTTTATTTATTTTTTATTTTGGATAATAAAATAATCATCTATAGACCCCTTTTCAGCGGTGAGCATTTTAGTGTTGCTAATATCTCAAAAAGTGTGGCAGTTAAAATAATAAAACTTTCCAATATCGTGAGCAATGCCCGATTCAGTCAGTAAAATCACTTTTTGACATGATGTATTTATTATATAGACCCCTTTTCCAGGGACGCCTTCATAATATTCATTTTTAAAATTATTGTACTTACACGTTGACAATTAATGTTGACGTTATCAAACGGATAGGAAAACAAGTGAAGTCTTATAAAAACAGGAGAAAAACTTATAGCCCTTCAGCCACAGTACAAAAATGCAAAAGTAGAATATTCTCCAGCTCATTATTTAAGTAAAGGTTAAAAGTAAATCTGACAGATGACGAAGCCGTATTTCGTAGCTTAAAGACCTCTGTAATCGTTACGACTATAGCTCCACCGAACTGTTTCGGATATCACACGATAAATCATTGATAGCTTGATGGCGACCGACCTACTACAGGGGATGAAAAGTAATATTATTCTTTTCCTTCATATTGACTTCAATTTGGAAGTTGGCAAAGATAATAGTATTTTTCTTAACTTGTATGATTTCATTAAGTGTACATGCCTTACATAAAAACAAACGGTCAACATTTGGATAGGTATCTCAAGTTTGCATTTGAAATACCCTATTTTACCATCTTATTATTTTCTCAAGTATGCCTTAAGTTGTGATTTATATTGAGATGCACGTTGCGTACTGCTACGCTGTCACGGCATAAATTTAGTCTATGGCTTCGTAATTTTGCAGAATATTTTGAACGATCACCATCTCTGTAAATTTTATGATGGAGAATGCCAACTCTAATGTATTCGTATTTTGAATTGTAATTCATTATTCATACTAATTTCAATTAATTATAAGCGTTTCTACGTATGCGTACGTTAAAAATACAGATGCAGATTTTCGGAAGGTTCAAAATGTGCTACGGGATGGGAGCATCAGTCTGATAATATTTTAAATAGCAAGAAAAACGATATTATAGTCACGTGATAGTACGCGATGTGCAGCATAATATAATCACAACTTTAGTGTTACCACAGGATTGCAAATATCTTTGAGAAAATACTTTATAAAACTAGTAATTTTATTAAATTTGAACGGTGATAACTAATCATCTTTGCCGTCCATGGGGATGAGCTTCCAGCACCAACGGTATAAATCATACGCATTTCTTTTTGGCTTATAATTAACGTCTTAACAATATAAAGAAATATTGAGATGACCAAAGATAATATACCACAAGAATAGTTGATATATTAACCTTTGCACCTAACAGCTCACTAACGATTTTATTTATATAATATTGATTTTAAACTACATGTTTGAATATACTTTATGACATATGCACCGATCAGTATTCCTATCGCAAATATAGTGCTAAGGCTAACGAAGATTTTCCGACAGGTTTTTGAGAAACGAGAGAGAATGTTATGTGAATGAATTCTTCGCATTGCTGGCCTATGGAAGTGTGAAAATTGTTTTTTTATTTCCAATTTTACAACTGTTTGCTTATGCACTTTAAATAGAATTGGAAATATAAAAGAAAACAAAAACATTTTTACTTACATTGATAACTGTAAAACTCTAAGTTCATATTAACTGAAGAATTTAGTACTTTAAGGACAATTATATACAAATTACTGTTTTTGAATATTCGGTATTAAATTCTAAATTCGATATTGCAACCAGATTTTATATCGCCACAAATATATTATTACTTATTAGAGCGACAAGATTTGTAATTCTGTTATTTAGTCATTTAAGGGGCGGGCTACTGGTTGTAGTTTTTCAATAAATCGTACTAAGTTTAATTATTGTGTATATTATAATAATATACATATTATTATAATAGAATTGCTTGTATGGTTCTTTTATTGTATACACTTGTACACTGTATTACATTTTGAGGATGTATATGTTTAGATAAGTATTAATTTAGTTATCTAAGTGAATTTCGTATTATTAATTTACGTTATTCTAAATAGAATATGAAAATTATGACTAGTTAATTGAGTGGTTAATGTTGAACTGCTTGGCTGCTATTTTTGGCGATCCATTATATATTCTGTTTTTTAAATTCTATTTTATTGTTTAATTTGTATTATTTTTTTTGAATTATTGTTGTTTTTTATTATTTTATTTCTTTTGTATAAAACTATTTTTGCTTTGTTTTTTTTCTCTATTTTGTTTTTTCTCTAACTGATTACTTGTAATTTTTATTCAAATGTCATGTTGTGAACGTCCTGAATTAATAATTTGTTATATACTCAGCGTGTATTTTTAAAAAAAATAAAAAAATGTTACTATAGATTCAAAAATACACTTGTATTCTTTATATTATTTAGATTAACTATCTAAATTTTTATATCATGGATATAGAATATTACAATATTATTTACTTCATTAAACCTATGTATTTCCAAGATTGAACGTAAACAATATTAACAATAAATGTGTTAAATAGTTAAATAATTATACTTCTACTAATTATTAATAATTATACTACATTTTTTGACCGATTTTATCATATTTGTATACTTATATAAAAATTACTTGTTATAATAAATTTACCTAATATAATTTGAATGTTTAAGCTTAAATTTTCACCCTTAAAATACTAATAGGTACATGTACACAGATATTATTGTTTTTATTGATAATAAGTAATAAGATTATTAGTTGAGAACAATACTTCGTTTATCGAATGTTGAAGATAGGTCTGTAGAATTTACAATCGAAAATTTAATTGTGAAGTATATTTACTCAATTTACTCATCAATGAACTTAAGTTCATTCAATCTTCTCAATTTTCACGAGTAGAGTAGTAGACCCAATGGTTCCCACTTTTAATATCTCTAATTCATAATACGAGTATATATTTTTTTCCAATTTGTAGTTGGATCCAAAGCACTTCCATAGTGGATTGCAGAACCACTGAAACTAAAATACAGTCCTATGGGGTTTGTATGTATAAAATACGAATACAGCTGACTATGGTAATATATTACATTTAGTTCCAAAGTACCTACCAAAATTGTGCAAAAAAACTGCAACGCCAGTATTTAAGTCTGCCCAAATCGATATTACGATACTGAAAACCAATCAAGCGCGCGGAAAAAAGGGCGCAAACTAAACCGCACTTTTGGTAATAAATCACGTTCGGCTACACACGGTATATGTCCAGTCTGTACATATATATTATTATATGTGTTATATAAATGGATATAAGCTACGTAACATATACGTATACTCTTACATAATATGCATGCACAAAATGATTAAAGTTACTTTTAAAATGTTTCAAATTAAATTAATTAAATGTTGATTTTAAAGAAATATTTAGTATTATAGCACACAAAGAAACGGCGGCACCTTTGATAAATTAATAATAATGTTACACTTTTGGTATGCACAATTCGTGAAATCTACTGGAACTATTACTACATAACATTGGCAATGTGTATTAGCTGGCGGCAGCATGCCGTCTGGCTAGACATTAGATTTTGGTTGGGCGTCGTAACCATATAGTGGTGGATTTAAAAATAATAATGAAATGAATCTAAAAATAATGATGCGTTTTGACTTAGGGTGTTTGATTACTCACTGTAATATGTATTTAATAATATAGCAGGACAGTTTTTTTCTTAACAGTGAACTATGTTAGTTTGACATAATTTTCAATTTATCGGATATTTAGATGGTTGCGGTAAAAAATATTTATGCTGTTTTTCGATTGAGCAAGAACCTAATGTATAAGTCAAATGGCTAATAACTATTTTTTTTAATATGACTATGTGGGAATGGGTGGGGGAACTATGTGGTGGGTATTTGAATAAATCTAAAAAGGAAAATGACAATGTCATCAGAACAGTATCATTATAGTAAGAGGCAAATGCTGTAAAATTAAATGGAATATAATAATCAATGAGGATTTTCCAGTTTTAAGCAGACCGGAATTAAATACATACCTACTTTGTAAGAGATTTTTTTTATTGAATTCCGTGTTGCAAAATAGAAAGCCATATAAATAACTGGCAGCTTGTTGTATAGTAAGTAAATAAATATGTGCGATCTTACGCAAAATAAATGGGCCTCCATAGAGTGGATGTTATGTTTAGATTTTTTGAGGAATAAGTAGTTATTATCCATTCACCTAATACATCAGGTTCTTTCACTAAATTGAATATATATTGCAAAAACAACCTGTTATTTTGAATAGCCGCGGGTTCAAATCCATGACCTACGATTTCATATTTATATAAATATGGTTACTCTACCAATAATAAGGCTAATTAAACGTCGATCAATACAAATTACTTAAAGTTAATAGTGATTCTAACTTGGTTATAACATAAATAACATTTATTATGTAACTGGTGGCTAAGATGAAAATGTAGTTTCTATCAATACCAGTTGGGGTTGACGCCTTATTAGACGATAAAACTCAATCATTTCTTTGATCTAACGTATGCTGTCATGTAGCTGTTGAATGCTTCTTTAATACTATGTGCACTCCTTTGCGTTCACTTCTGTGTTAATTGGTTTATTTCATGGTCTTTCACCTTTCATATTCACCTTTTTATGTCACATTACGTTCATTTTAATATTGTTATATTTCATATATCGAGGTTTACATGTAAATGTGAGATATATACTTTTAGTACAATGATAGATCAGTTTTGAATAAAGATATGCATCATTCATGTATGACTGACCTGAAACACGTAAGTCAGTCATACACCTGATATGCAGTTGCGTTATGAATGACTCATGATGTCATGGTTGAATAGATATGTAATTTATTCAGCCAGAATTTATCTCGAACGACATTTTAATATAACCGTGGGCCAGACGATGGAGAACAGACTTGAAGGTGACGATTGCGGAGAAATTTCATTAATCGTGATTTGGTTTATGGCCATGTGAGGGAAAGTAACATATACGCTGAATGGTAAGAAGAACAATAACGAGTCATGAAATTTACATAATTGAATCAAATCATCCTACGTTTATAGTTCAGTGACTTGTTTTGCATGAATAGAGTATAATATTTATTTTCAAATTAAATTTAATACATATACGAGTTAATACGTATAATAAAATAAATGTACATAAAATAACAACAGCTGTGATAGCAGCAAAATAGTTAAAATCAATATTAATATTCCTATTACCTACGATGAAAACGTTCGAATGAAAGTGCTTTTATCTTTCATTGTATTGAAATCGAAAATTTAAATTTGAAGATTGCTACCAATTTCCTTCAAAGTATCTATATTTTCTTCCTTTCAATTACTGAATGCGGAGAAACCTTTGTGTACCCCGCAGTAAACGTGAATATTTATTCGAATAAAGGGTTCCGTTTGTATTTATTATGATCGAGATTGCATCATTTTACTTCGAATAAAAGTCAACTAAGGCAATTTACAACTAAGGGACAGATTTGTGTCTCTACAATAAGGCAGTCGTATACTTTGGAAAATGTGTGGTCTTTTCCGCTGCTTTGCCGCAAGAAGGAAATCATTTAGGTTTTTTTTCTGCTACGGTCTACGGAATTCTTTTTCACTCGCTTTTCCTTTATAACTTTGTTTTATATACGAGCATTTCACGGATCAGTAGCGTGCACAAACGCTATTTAAAAGGAGAACAGTATATTTCACACGATCAATTATTTTTAATTGCAACTAATTTTTATATATTAGACAGGTTATAAATCATGCACGTGGTCATTTTAAAACAGTAAATCTAGTATTAGGTAGCAAAACATAATAAATAACTTATCAAAGCAGTCAAAAGTACTTTGAAACCACCTGTACTTACTATATTAAAAGTGAAATGTAATAGAAAAATATACGTACATTAATATTTGGTGACAAATATCGCTTCAACGTTAAAACTAAAAGGTTGAGCCGCATCTCGAGGAGTATTTTGTACACTCGGATACTGAATAGTTCATAAAACGAATGCATGATTAAAAACATAAAATATAATGTTGGGAACCGTTAAGCGGAGCGTGGTTCATCATAGGTTTGGATTGGTGAGGTTCATCAATCACAGTTAGTCAGGGTGCAAAACGAGTCGATGCAACCGATAGCTTTCGTCACGTATATTATCCAAAGCATTAAGATAGGACATCTCAGATGGTTAAACCATGTACACAGTATGGACGAGTCACGTATTGTTGACTACAAAAAAGATGGATGGATAATATTGAGCATTGTAGAGCAGAGTAAAAACTGGATGCAGGATAATATGCAGGGATTATTAGAAATGGTTTTGTAGGAGACCAAGTACTGGGCTAAATACAATAAATTGTGCACTTTTGCTGTTAACAACACGGAATAATCGGATTAGTACGAAAAATCAGTTTATAGATTTAGTTTATCTCAGTCAATAATTTGGGATTTTGATTCCATACACAAAGATGAAAGATTGATTTTTTGTCATATATACATGTATCTTGGATCTAATACCGATCTACATTATACATGTATAACATAATTAAGCATAATAAAAATTAAAATACTTATATATTATTATAATGTATATAATTAGTACATAAAATAATTCACTTAATAATATGTTTTTAGTATATAAATACAATTTTTATTTATGTAACGCAATATGTTACGTAAGAATATAATGTGCGGCAAAATTATTTATATAGGCTTGTAATGAAACGCCTTGTATTAGTGTTACAAGCCTAACAAAGTTTAAGTAATAACATAACATAATAACTACTGAAATATCATTAATTATTTAAATAGTTCCGTAAAATCATACATAAAAGTACATAAAGCACGTGAACTAAGAAAAGGCCGCAACAAAGAACTTCTATAGGCAACAAACAACATTATTCATACATACTGATATCGTTGTAGAATCACTACCTAATGATTTAAAATAAAAAGTTTATATTAAAGGTAGCAAAACCAGAATTTAGGCGACCAAAATACTCACACATACGTATTGTTTACAAACAGGATGTTTCAAATTTTAAATCGAGTTTTAAAAAGGAGATTCTTTGTTTTTATTTAGGAAAAAAAAATCGAACCAATCAAAAAAGCCTGTAAAAGAATAATGTATTCTTCAAAAATACACCAATACACACAATATTTCGTATCTGTGATTGCCTCAACTTTCAGTAACATACCTATACTACCTTTATTACAGTATTTAAACTGTTTGGAAGAAGTGCTAAAAGCAAGACTAAGAAAAAAACTCTATTTATTTTGTTACTAACCCGCATATTTGACATAATAATGTGTAGCTTAAAAAATAATTTAAATTTAAAAGTTTCTCTACGCCAATGTTTGAAAGTCAGAAAAAGTGCGTGTTTGTTTTGTTGACAGACAAAATAAAATTCGTCTATTTTGTTTCTGACCAATAACAAGAAACATGCTCATTTATATAAACGCGTCTGCTCAACGTCAAATAAATTGTCAACACTCAAGTCTCGAGATTTTCTTCCTTTGTATACCTTTGTACACAAGGAAGAGTGTTGAATGTTCATTTAATTCACATAAAATGAAATGAATTTTTCTCTTTTTTATGTTTAATCAAGCATTTAACTCACCTAGTTCATATAACAGTTTTTTTTACAGTCAATATTGGTATTGTTATAATAATGACACAAGCAGTTAGAATAGTGCTAAGAATAATCAAAAAAGTAGTGAAATATGCGATAAAAAAATGTTTTTAATGTAGAATAATAAAGCATACCATTTCAAAATTAAGCAAATTATTCATACTTTTAGAAAATTTTTGAAAGAGTTTTTTTCCCAGTAAATCTAAAAAATCGCTTGACTTTTAATGCTATAAGAATTTATTTTATGTCGTGGAAAAGCGTCTAGAGGGGAAAAATTAGAAAAGAAAATCTAAAAACACTTTGATTTTTATCATTTTTCTTTGGGTTGTGAAACCAAAATTTACACGATTCTTCTGCCATATTATTTGCCGAGGCCCATAAAATCATCGGTAGATTATTAATTAATTGTTCCTCGAAAAATAACAGATGGAAGAGGCATAAGATTAGCGCCGATGGTGTGGAATGACTAGGTGATGGGATTTATTGGAAACCCCATAGAATCGTCTCAGAAGATATGAAAAGATCCAGAGTTCGACAGTAGTATTCTGGAGCGGTCATAATTCTTTACCTATGTCTCATATTATGAGGGAAATAGGTAACTTATATAATTCATCGAATAATAAAATTGTATATGAAGAAATATTTTCCCAGTGATTTAGAAGGAAAGAAATTTTGTGTGAAAATAAAACTGTAAACATTTATTGGCATTGGGTTCTAAAGAAAAAAATGTTTGGATATTTTGCTATTAATCTTCATAACAGAGTTCCCGTTTCTCTTCTGATAGGATTTTTTAATTTGTAAATTCGTCTGCAAATTCCATTTTTTGCTATTGGGAATAGATTCAATGCGCATTGGCCCTGAATCGCGTGGAATAAAAATGCCATTTAATCATTCTGGGCACCCGAGAGACAGAAAAAATATTAAAATTTAAATTGCACGTAGATATGCCTTCACCTTGAAAATTAAAACAAAGTGATATTTTTTTTATCGAATGAACATTATTCATTTTTATATAATATTCCGCGTTCATTTTGTAAGTGATAAACTACACTATCTTTTAAATCTATTATTATCCACCTACTTTATTTCTGTATCGATTACATTTTCTTATCATTTTTTTTCCATCATGATTAGGGAATCCAATCCCGAGCCAAAATTCTGATCCCGGGATTTTGGGATTACAATTTGACAATCCCGCATTTTTTTCCATTGTTAATATAAAATTTTTATATTTACAAATACCATTGATAAAAACGGTCAAAAATAAATCTAGTATAATTTATACTATTTAAGACATTTATTGTTAATATTGTATACGTTCAATCTTGGAAATACATAAGTTTAATGCAGTAAATAATATTGTAATATAAATAATAATGTGAATTTAATATGAGATTGCTGTTTCTGATAGTAAAGACTTGGGTGGGTTAGCGAGATTTCAAATAGTAAAGCAAATTATGGTGTACTTATGGCCTTTCCGCTTCATAAATCTAATTAGTCAGCCAAATATGAAACTGCCGTAAAATGTACGAGATCGTGGTGGAATTACTTTGTTAATAGTGCGAAGCATTGTTTTTTTCCAATCTTTCTCGTTTTTATTAATTTATTTGAAAGAATAAAATGAATCAGCAACTTACACATGGGTATAAATCAAACATCATTCAAACTCAGTTTATTTCTAATGTAGTTATTTATTATTAAAAGTATTTTTTCTGTTATTTTTTCGTTTTCAATTTATTTTCCATAAAAATTGATAAAAAAAATCAATCCTGAAAGTTTCGGAATTATGTTTATTAATCCCGGGATTAATAGGTATCGAAAATAGCTCGCGATCCTGGGATTGGAATCCCTAATCATGATATCATAACCGAAATCCGATTTGACCATATCCTAGTCTTCTCACTCAGCACCACCGGTTTAGGCATTCAAAAGTGTATATATAAATACTGTGAGAATAGATTACTTCTCGTACTTCTCTATATGATTACAGATCCCTTGCCACTCAACCGACCACCACCCAAGATGACCGGATGACCCAGGAGGGTACTTCTAATAAATCCCCCCTCCCCCAAATAAATATCCTTTTTCCCTAAAGTATTTTTTCTCCCTACAGATTAAAACCACAGCGGAGGGGTTTTTGGCCGGTTGTGGGCTTGCTCACCTCCGGAGTTTTTCCCCCCTCTGCGGCTCAAATTTTGATGAGCAAACGGGCAAGACCCGAAGTAACACACGATAAAGATGCGATTATGGATGCCGATCTTGCTTTTTTGGCCTTCTCTCAGTCTTCGTGGGAGCACCGGCTGGTGCGGAAGAAGATGACCCCGGCTCTGGATTCGGACTAGACGAACGCCAGACCCCACAGGCTGAACGTTGGACTCTGCAAAGCCGGACAGAAGCGAGACGTGGGGTGGGGAGATGTTGGGGGCCTGTGACGGCGGCGGTCCTTGTTGTTGTTTGCTCGGAAGAAACACTTTTTAAATATACTTACTAGAGATTCCTTCACCCAGATCCTAAACCTGGTCTCGGTCGGTCGCGAAGCCGCCGAAACCGGGTCCTCTCACTCCAATCATGCTTCACTCCAGATAGATACTTCATATAAAGGGGATAGACGCTAAAAACCGTCTAGGTGGCCCAAATGAATAAGCACATACCCTAAGTAAGTAAGTAAGAAGACACATGGCACTCTCGATTTTATCCATTCTTCTAGATCAGATAATCGTAAATTAATGTTAACAGAAAAAAATCTTCTGGACTTATGTCTCTCTACAAAATAAGGTAAAAATTGTATTCTTTCAAATAAGATAATTCATATTAACCACAAAAAAACAAGACAACGCAACTTAATAATTAGAATGAAAATTATGAATTTAAAAACATTCTTAATTTTACTAAACTAACATTATTTGTACTATAGCCTATAATCCAGGATTTGGACGTGTGGGTATCTAACGTAACAGCTAGAACCTTTCGTTGCAATTGCTAATTTTAAATTTCAATTCCCCATTTTTTGTTCATTCTATCTACACGTTTATTTTTTTGTAATTTTATAAATTATACTGCGCTTTTATAAAACCTAATCGGGTATTTTCATTTTAAGAATATCGTTGACTGAGAAGTCAATACGGAGAGTTCTTCATTTGCTTTTGTTTTGCTTCCAAGGATACTTTCGCCCCCTTGGATTGATCCAGAGCCCCTGGAGGCAGTATCGTCGACTTTAGAAATACTGATCTAGAGGGAGCTCTGTTCGTTCTCTTTCATCTTCAAATCCCTAGAGTTATTTTAGCTATCCACCCTACGGGCTATGTGGCCAAACCCCTAGAAATTGCGACGCATGTAAACGGTTGACTGTCTATCTCGAATGTAGAGTTTACTAATAATGGACGTGTTTGTTCGCTCGGCTCTCCACAAGACTGTCAACATCCGTCTCTAGCTCTAGAGAGCTCTAGAGCTACCTGTATTTATCTTGCTTCTTAAACTTTTGCAGGTATTTATGCAAATTGAGAAGACATAATAATACACTAAATGGTCTTTCTCTATGAAATGTAGTCGCTCTGGTAAAGTTTATGCTGATTCACATTTGTTGCAGTGTGACATAGTGTTTCTGGCATTACTATGTTTCTTTTGATGGCAGTCTCGCATTCGCCTTTATCAGTGATGTTGAACCCGAGATAAACATAACATGCGCTTACCGTATCTATATTATTATTTAGCAGTAGACTGCGTTGTTTTTAGAGCTTCCAAACGGAGTTAAACCGAAACCAGCTAACCGAATAAACAGTGAGTTTTTAAAATAACCGACAACTGGTTTATTTATACAGTTAACCGACCTAAATCTTAATAGGTATTTTTATAAAAGAGCAAAGCAATATATATATAATGTACCTATACTGAGAAGATTGGAGGGATCTAAGGGAGACCTCTTTCCAGCAATGGATCAATCGGTAATGATATAACGTTTAGAATAGGTATGTATAATTGTGTATGCAATTGCGCAATAATTATAAATCTACATAATAATAGTAATTTATCAAAATAATACGTGGAATGCTCCTGTTTAAAAAATGTACTGAAATATGACTATATTCTAAAACATTAGATCGAGAGGTTTAAAAGAATACTATTTTATATACTAAATATACTTTATGCAGTCATAAAATGTTTAAATTAAATATAAAGGATAATAAAGCTTTAAAATTATATAAATAGATTATCTACAACGCTTAAGGAATGTCTAGGATTATGCTCTGAAAGTACCATAAGAGCTCCATTTTGATCTACGTGGCGCACGCGGACCGTTAAACAAGAAAAATAAGTTATTTTTAAAGTCGACGGCTTAAATCCGTTAACCGGTTAATTAATCTTCAATAAACCACAAACCGGTCCCGGAAGCCCAAGTTGTTGGACACTATTATTGCGGTCTATGAACGTCAGTAAAGTTTTCCTTACGTTTTATATATTTTAAGATCAAGTTGCATACACAGTATTATACAATCGATTGATATTGATTATTTCATTCCAAATGATTAGGGCTTTGGTAGCTTGATGTAGTATTTTACATTATTTTAAGTAAAGTTACTTTTTCGTAAATACTTACTACTGAGGGTCATTACATCTTCTTCCTCGTGACTGAGGATCGTGTTCACTCTGAAATATGTGCATTTTCTACTTTTTTAAATTCTCTGCAACCCCTATTAGTATATGGTAGGGAAAAGTTTCGTTAACCCAGTTCCTCTTTCAATATCATTATTTACTGAATTTCGCAGCTTTAAGGGCCATCGGTAAGACTTTTTCCGTGGCATCTTTCAGCGAGTCTGGTATTTTCTACATACCCTTGAACTGTACCGAAAACTACCAGCCTCGAAATATTGTGGAAGGTTCTGGGTAGTATGACTGAAAGAACCTAGCAAATATATTTTAACGGTGAGACATTTTCTTACATTTATGTATCTTAGTGATATTCACAATCACATCGGTTTGATAAAACTAAACTCATAGGTTAGCAAATATTTCCAATAAAGAAACGGTACCTAAGGTTATGTCCACTTTGTGAATATTCTTACGCATTGAAACTAAAATAGTAATTAATATTTTAAAATATTATTTTGGTAGTTTAGACATAAATAATTACCTATCGATATTCAATTTTAATCCACGATTATAGATTTTCTAAGCTACCAACTTCAACATCGGCAGGTTATTTGAATTTAAATTATTTTAACGTTTCTCATTAAAATTTATAAATCTACAGCCCGTAATATATTTCTGTTTATATCGAAGAAATTATATGGAAGCAAGCAGTTATTTTCATTTATTGGCTTCGAAATTACTAAGTCTTGTGGGAAAGGAAATCCGAGTGGAACCAGCATTATAAGCAGTATTTAATAACGACTTAACCTCTAACAAGAGACGAGGTAATCTAAAAACGAATCTGTAACGATAAATGCCTATTCTCTGGGAAGAAAGATTAATATCCGACTCAGTTGTTTCCTCCGTAACTACATTAATGAGAAAATTTAAATGAGATTTCTTGCAGTACCTACTCAAAAATTTTTAATAAATTATTCTAGTTATAACAGACAGGTAGGTTAACATGTTTCTGTCTTTCAAATAATTAAAAAAAAGGATTTTTCTTTAATGATTGAGTAATTTAAATCGAACTCGTTAATATATTCTATATAATATTATAAACACATGATCAACTAGGTACTGTTATATTGCCTTTTACAAATACATTTAAATTTCATTTAGTTGAGTCAAATATTTCTCACCTCTAAGACCAACAAACCGTCATGGAAAAATCATTGGGGAACTTATTGTAAAAGAATAATTTTGATTTTATTTATCTAAATTATAATACCTAAGCCAGCGTTCACGAACCTTTTTACGTGCGCGTGCCAAAATTTCTCAAATAATATTTTTCAAATGTCTGACGTACCAAGCAAGTTTTTCATGGGGTAAAAAATGAAAAAAAAAGTTTTTAAGAATGTTATATGTTAAAAATTTTAAAAATACAGCTGAGTTCTTGAGATTCTATCTTTTACGGTATTTATAGTGAAAGATATCTTTTGAATTATTTTTTCCTTCTCTTCAAAATTTTCAAAGAGATCGTGGGAGCATTTTCACTGAACGGTTTTCCATTTTTAGCGATTATGCTTGAGACAATATAACAAGCAGCTGTTATATTTCAATGACTACAACTATTTTCGTGGGTAACAATGAAATTGTTTGTTACTGTAACATTTAGTTTCGTTCTTTATGCACAAATTGACACTAGAATTGGTTCGATCAGATGAAGTATTCTCTCGCTATTATTAATAGTGGTCTCGAGCGATTGTAAATCGATGAAAATCAGAGGTTTGCGGCGCGACTTCCCCCGCCGCCTGGCGTGGTTATTGCGATAATAGTATATATAACGTTTTAAGCCTAAAGACCAATTATATTATATATTTAGATTAAACCTAATGCTTATTCTTGAAGAGTATATATTTGCCTACTATTTTTTATACAAAGCGATCTATCATTTATGCATGAATTACACCGTTTCCGTTTGAACATCGATTGGTAAATATTAATGGTAAAAATTGATGAAAATACACTTTGCTATATCGTCATCATATTATTATATACCTAATATAGAGTTATCTGTAAATTTTTTTGTAAAAATAATATTTTTCTCTCTACAAAATAAAACATTCGCGTGTCATGCCAAATCATCTCACGTTCCATAGGTTCGCCATCACTGACCTAGGTACTTACATATTTTAATCGTGAGTTTTTTTTTCATACACATGGCTTAAAATTTTTTTTATTAGGATAATGAAAAATCCATAGGTGATAAAGGAAACCAACATAATATTCGTGATTAAATGACCTAAATTACTAAAAACCACGTTGGCCCATATAATGATCATTAAGATGCTATTAACGTTAAACGCAAAATTTCTTCACAAAATTTGTACCTAATATAAATAAAACTAGGCTATTTGTGAGATTAAAAGAAGCCATTGAAGTTAGTCGACTTTTCCCCCGTTGAAAACGATTTATATCTTTTTGTATTGTGATTTAACGCTTTCTAAAACTTAATCGATTGGAAAATTTTCCGTTCACCACAGCCATACACGACGCTGTATTTCCTTTTTTTAACTTTTCCCTGTCCGTATGATGAATGGGAAAACAATTATTGCATTTCTCTTATTTTTCTTCGTTTTTAGCTATCTGTCGTTCCATGCCGGGAAAATGGCCTTGGCCAAGGGAAATAAATACGTTGAAAATATTTCTCTTGTAAAACACATAAAATGAAATTCTTTTTGTAGTAGGTACCTATTGAAAAATATTTATTTTATTGGAAACCTTAGTAATAATTTTCTTATAATGAAAATTTTTCATTATGAAACTCTAAATTAGTGGTCTCCAAACTCAACAAAATGGGAGCTACTTTCGGAAGTTGAAATTATCTGGTTAGCTTCTTATACATATATTCATTAATTTTTTACCATCGTCCTTTATCGTAAGTACCATACATAATATAACTATATTACTTAAAATAAATTAGGACATCGGACTTCCAATAAAACATAAAATGCGTACTTTAATTATGTATTTATAAACTAAATAACAAGTGGAAAGAAATAAGTGTGAGTAAAAGTAAAAAGAATTAATGAAAAGAATGGCCTTCACTTTCCTCGACAATTTTTTCAACTCTCGTTGAGTACCTGTACCTTGTCACTCCCATCCGAATGCAATTATCAACATCTGTGAGTCTGTTTCCGTCATCATTATGAGTCATTTCGAGAAATATTTAATTTCGGAGTACAATAATAAAATTTGAGGGGCAAATTTATAAATATGATAAAATATCCTATGCGAGCTACCTAAAATGCCGCCGTGAGCTACCGGTAGCTCGCGAGCGACCGTTTGGCGATCACTGCTCTAAATTTATGATTTTTTTCAGTTATTAGGAGACCAAACACATGACCACTGCAAGCATACATTGGTTAAACACCCTGCACGTGGAGCACAATGGAAGGTCGTTCTTGAAAATGTCATTGAAAAAAACTGGCATATACCTAGTTATTTTTAAAATGGTATTTTATTGATAGATTTATACTTATAAAATTAAAAAAAAAAAACACTTCATAACTTTACTTTTATTTATTATTTATAAATTTATAATATTGCAATCACTCTTATGCTGGTGCGCAGTAATTGCCAATTAGCATTTAAAATTCCAACAAGAGCAAACGTATCATTATAATATAAACCGATAGTGATATAAAAAAATACTTCTTTGACAACGTGTACTTTATGTGATTAGAATTTAAAGTTTATAGTAATTATTTTTATGGATATTTATCTTAACACGAACCATGCATGAAAGGATTGTTTAAAAAATAAGCTAAAAAACAGTTATCTACGCGAATTTTTCTCTTTATCATACGCAATAATTTATATATTTAATATAGGTAGGAAAATGATAATTTTCACTAACGGAATAAGAAGCTGCTTTTTATTTATCATATTACGTTAGGTTATGGTAATATACTACTTTTTAATGTTCAAAGAGTATTAAAACATATATTATAGTTGACGGAGTTCATGATAGACGTTGATTTTCTTTTAGAGATAATGGAATGTAAACATTGCACTAGTATGCGTCGTTATTTAATACGTGCTGCAAAGATACGATAGGTATGAGGCATGGTAGATGTCGGGCTCTTCAATTACTATTTTATGTTAATGTTATCGAATTTGAAAGATTTTAAATCGATTTCCAGAATTACACAGTGACTAATATTGAGAGATGTTATTACTTACGATTTGATAAATTACCACATGGTATTATTATTATTTTACTCAAATTGGATTTGTAGGAGGCCTTGAGTTGAAAATTTCGCAAGCTCAGTGTATAGTAAACATGCTACAACATCATAATAATACAGCACTATACTCTGAAATATTGGTAAAGTTTATTTATGATCGTATCATTCATTTTATTGCCCACCGTTTGTTTCCAATGGCAATGGAGAGGCAGGGCCGCACCGGGGTGGTATGGTCCACTCGTTACTTTGCGGCCCGGGACGTGATTACGCGCCCGAGACGCAGGGCCGGATTTACGCTTCAAGAAGTCCTGAACAAATACATACAGGGCCCCAAAAATAAACAACCTAATAAAATATAAGTACACATTTATAAAAATACAGTTTCTTGTTTTTTTATTTGGAAAATCACATATTATTATTGTTGTCAATATTTTAAACCCAATTGAGGATAGAAGCAAATTATATTTAAATATTTTTTAAACTTACTTAAAATTAAGTTTTCAATTTATTTACTCTTTGAAAATTTTGACTTTGTATGAATATTATTTGTCCAATGTCAATAATAATTCTCTTTTGCCATATTGTATTAAAAATAATTTCTAATACATTTTTTTTTTTCAATATTAAATATATACAAGATTAATTAAGTCTCTAATATGAAATCTAAAAAATAAATTAATAAACAAGGACGCTGGCTATAGAATATATTAGTTATATTATTACATTGATTTAAATTATTAAAATGATTACACCTCGGATAGCGTACTTGTTATAATTGGTATGAATCAGATATGAAAAAAATATGAGAGAGAGTTTTTAAAATAATTATTACACACTCGTAATATGTTGACATTTTTAAATATTATGATGTATTTTAATTTTATTGTTTTAATGCTATGTTTTATTGTAACTGTAGTATTATACTAATCCACGTCTATCGAGCTTTTGGATCCCCATAAATTCACTGCTACAGAGACAGCTACTTTCCCTGCTTCAATTTTTTTCCATGTTTTCAATTTATATGTTCTGGCCTATATAATAATATGTGGCATCTTAAGTCTTATGATAAATCCGGCCCTGCTGCGGTACGAAATTTCATTTTTGAATCAACTATTAAAATCGTATCGCAATGTCGCTTAAATTACCAAACGTAGCCACATAATAGTATAGCAAAGTTGTAATGCATATTTCAAAAAATCCAGTTTTATACCTACATTCAATGTTGTACTATAATAGTAAGTAGTAAGTAGTTCAATAATATACAATAATAATAGTAAGTAGTTCAATAATTGAACTATGGGATGCCGAAATGACCTGGCAAATGCATGTGCAGTAGCGGACAACAATCTCGGGCATTATTACGACAACAAGACTCAGGTAGTCATTTAACTATCGCACAATCATCACATCTACAGTTAGCATATTCCATGGAACATACTTCGATGCGGTTTAATTACTTCCGGCTTGCTCATAAAAACGCCTCGAAGTTGCAATAATGCGGTGTCCAGTAGATATCCCAATTGATAACTACATCAACAATGACTTTCGAAATTTATCGAATATTCAAGTATATAAATAGCTAATCATAGTTTATTTATGTGATAGCTCAGTCAGTTCCATAATCTTAGGCTATCATTTACTCTTATACTAACTATAATTTTATTATTATACCGTTATGCAGCAATAAACTCTCACTCATCCATTCATCTGAGCAACCTCCAGTCCGACTTTCATCTCTACACCTGTCACCCCTCTTGTCCATTTACAAAGAGGCCTTGGAGCCATTATGTAGGTGTTCATATGATTTAATTAAGAAGCGGACATGGAATAAAAAGAGTAATAAAAACATGTACACGATTAAGTAATTATCTGAAAATATTGCAAATTCGAATCTTGCGTCTGGAAAATTGACATGAGTTTTACCTCTTTGAATTTTAATACGTTGCCTCAGATACTTACTCGAACGATACTTATGAGTTTTTTCCACTAAATAATACCCAATTAATACAAATCAAATTAAAAGTCTACATTGATTTGAAGCAGTACAAAAATCATTAAATTTATATACAGTCAATTTACATTGAACTGAATATTTCAATTCCAAGGTTCAGTAGGTAAATATTTGAAACATGTTTCAAAATACCTAGTTATTTATTTTGATTTGAATTCATTTAATATTAAATTCGCTGCAAATATTTAAAACAAAGCTCTTTCACGAAGTGTTCGGTTCAGTCAATTTGTTTTTAATACATAATATATTGGAAACTACGTATCTGCTTTCATTGCTAGTCAGTCGTGTGCCTATATGTCTATAAGTGTTATGTTTTTGCATATCCTTTGTTTGAATATATTTACCCAACGTCATTTTAATACCTCGGAGCGCCATCGACTTTCCATAAATGAAGCTTTATGCTAGAATACAATGGGAAGTGCTCTACAATCCAAACTGGAATGCCAAATATTCGCTTAATGAATGAAATCGAGAGCATTTGATCAATAATTAAACTGTAATGCACCTTCAACCTTTTGTTATAAGCCAGGTTACTGATATAATTTAAATTCACGTGAAAATAAGTTAAAATAATATAAAACCAAGAAGTAAAAATAGATATTGTATTATTTTATACCGAAAGAATGCAATATTTCCTTTAGCAAACAAAAAAATAAGCAATGACCTAATAGCATAAAAGGCTAGCTAATTTGTGATATAAAATCCAAAGCCATAGTTAACTTTATTTCCGATGTGTCGTGTAATATAGTTGAAAATTATATATTCAGAATATCTTTGAAATCTCTAGAATATAGACAAGATGTTGTGTTTTTTATTCCATTGGAATTATGGACTTGTCGGGTATCAACACATAATTAAAAATTGCATCGAAAAACCACATATTTTTAAATTATTAGAGCTAATTTGTAATGTGTATTTATGTCACTTAATATATAGTCGACATCATGCTGGGTCCCTCCTGACCCCGTCCTACTAGGCTATAGCTCTGTTACCCCCCCCCCCCTTGTAGGAGCCTTGGAAATATGTATAATCTGCCATTATCATATACCTACTCGTAATATTTATCATAAAATAAATTAACATTAATTTATTCATGATAATTTAAAGTATATTAATACCACAACATTATCATATTCTTACTACGACTGAATATACTTGATGGAATTTGAATTCTAATGAATTAAAGTTTTGTACTATTCCATTTATTCCATTAACTTAAATGGAATAGTACAAAACTTAAATCCATTAGAATTCACAACATTATCGTTTAAATTGAGAATAACGCTATATTTTTGTACATCAAATTTATGTGGTTATAGCAACTTTTATAATTATTTTTGGCTATGTAATCAAATATATTCAACAAACTTTGACAATAAGTCAAAAATTAACTGTTTTGAGTTATGAATGCAGTTTGATACATCTGAATATGCTCTATCGTTTGTGAAAACAAGGTCAATCCTATTATATTTGTTTTATCCGCAATTTTAAAAAGTCAGTAGGTGTTAAGACAATTCCATTCACAATTATAAAAGCCAAAAACAACAACTAACTTAACGCTTTCTGGCACTAGATATTTTAATTTATTGTAGATCCACACACAATCAGTAAGTCACTTATTGTTTTTGGCGTCTTGGCTACGCTTGCTAGTCATTTTATTGACATCGACTTATGGGGTATCCATCGAAATAAGCCAAACCGAATCATTTATTACCCTCCAAACTTACGCTGTTTCCGTTTACAACCATTTACTAACTAGTCGAGCGTTCATGGAGCTGCTGCAAAGCTATATACAGAAATCGCTTCGTGTTCCATAATGCTCCATTCAAATAACGGTGTTTGTACATGGACGTCTATCTAAATAAAGCAGTCATGGTTGAATAAAATGAAGCACCAATTATAGGATCAATTGTAAAATAAATAATACCATTAGACAATAATCAAAATAATTCATTGAATCATAATGAAATACGGAAGAAAACGAGTACCTATGACAATTATCAACAAACGCGGACTGTCAGTTGCAATCTGTCAAACATCGACTCTGGCAAATTTTGCAATCGTTTCGCTGAACTTATGGTAGAGGAGCATTCTGTGCTCGGATTCGGCGAGATATTTATATACAAAATCTCCATGAATGGAAATGTTATACGTTTCACACGCCATCTGGCGTAAAATCGCATTAAAAAATAATGAGTGGATGGGGTATTATTGTCTATTCCGAATACATCGATCGTTTGACATTTGTTGTTACGTCGTTTTGGTAGTTCACGCATTGTTATAATTCTATTTTTTCATTAATACTGCCATAAATAACTGTATTTCAGTATACAATGTATCAATCAAGGTCGAAAAGAATCATTTCTCTAAGCGAGCAACAAAATAAAATTTAAAAAAAATGTAGAAGGTACGTCACTCCATTTCAATATAACCTCAAAATGACTCTTGTTTTTCATTTAATTATTTTTGTAGTGTACTACATTGTATTTACCAGTAATGTATTCTTTATTTTCGATGTTAATCGTATGGCAAAAGGGGGGTCTAACGGGGTAGTGTATGCGTACCGCATGACACTGTATCCTGATAGTGTCGCATAGTCTCTCCTACTCAATTCTTGTCTCTACCTCTACGTGGTGAACCCTGGAAACCTGAGCAACTACACCTAAGATCAGGTAGTCAACGCTGATGGAAGTTGTAGTCAGTGCTAACGGAGAAGGAAGAAATGGCCCTCCGAAAAGGGGGTTGGGCGTGGGGCTAACAACCTCATCCCGTAAAAAACACATTGTTACGAAACCACAACAGCCTCGGAAACCGGACACTAAACTCAGACAACCTGGCAAACGCTTTAAGGAAATACGATTTGGAACATGGAATACATTATCACTCTATCGACCAGGAGCACTTAAACTCCTTACAGAACAACTTATAAAATACCAATGTGATATTACGGCCCTACAGGACATGCAATGGATAGGTCAGAGAGTGATGGAAAAATGAGACTGCACTATACTCTATAGCTGCCATGATAGTGAACATCACTTTGGGACTGGATTCATCGTAAGCAAACGAGTGAAACATTTATTTATTGGGTTCGAACCAGTCAACCCAAGGATCATGCGACTGCGAATTAAAGGAAGTTTCTTTAATTACTCATTTATAAGTGTACATGCCCCTACAGAGGATCCGACAAAGTCGGATGAGAAAAAAGAGGACTTCTACGATGCATTAGAAAGCAAAGCACGTACAACAGTTGCCCAAATCACCATGTGAAAATAATACTCGGTGATCTAAATGCCAAAATAGGACGGGAAGAGATCTACACTAGATTAATCGATACCGGTTATACGAAGCAATGCGAGAATTTGAAATTCCGACGAAAATAATTAAACTTGTAGAGATGACAATGACACCAGTACAATGCCGGGTAAAGCTTCAAGCAAAAATATCCAAGCCATTTATATCACTGAATGGCCTAAGGCAAGGTGACGCTCTGGCATGCCTTCTTTTCAATATTGTGCTAGAAAAGGCGATATGAGATGCAAAGATTGATGCCCGTGGCAGCGGCATGATATTTACTAAGCCTGTCCAGCTGCTGGCGTATGCCGATGAAATCGACATCATTGCTATATCAGAATTAGCGCTAAAAAAGGCATTCACAGCACTAGAAGCCTCTGCCAAAAGAATGGGTTTACAAATAAACGATGCAAAAACTAAATTCATGCCTGTCTATGTTACACCACGAGAAGTCGCACCAAAGTTAGATATTGGTGCATACAAGTTTGATACGGTCGAAAGTTTCATATACCTTGGATCTCTTGTAACTCGGCATAATGATATTACAGAATAAAATCAACAAGAGAATCATGTCTGCAAATAAATGCTACTTTGGTCTGTTAAGACATTTTAAGTCCCGCTTACTATCTCGCCGAACTAAAAGCACTCTTTACAAGACACTTGTAAAGCCAGTGATCACCTACGCATCGGAAACCTGGACATTAACTCTGCGAAATGAACGAACCCATCTTTGAAAGAAAAATTCTCCGCCGTATATATGGACCGATCAAGGATAGCACCAATTGGAGGAAAAGATATAATGCTGAGCTCTACAGGCTGTACGAAGATTGCAGCGCAGTTCAATCAATTAAGATTAGGAGACTGCGATGGCTAGGTCATGTGCACCATATGAATGTCAATGAACTGGCAAAGAGAGTAATGTCCAGCAATCCAATAGGACGTAGAAGATGAGGGAGGCCAAAGATTCACTGGTTAGATAGAGCTGCCAGTGACTGCCGTATTCTTAGGGTACCAAATTGGAAAGCGGCCACACTGGATAGGGACAGGTGGAGGGAGCTGTTGGAGGAGGCCAGGACCCACACCGGGTTGTCACGCCCCTAATGATGATGATGACGTATGGAAAAAGAACAAAATAAAAACTTCTGTGAGACTTATGAAACAAGTGTGGATCATACTTGCCAAGCAGAAGCAGATTGGTTTAATTCTAAATTCAAACTTCTAAATGCAAAATTCTAAATTCGAAATTCAAAAATTAAAATTCAAAATTTGAAATTCAGAATTCCAAATAACGAATTCCAAATTCAAAATTCAAAATTCATCATTCCTAATTCAAAATTCCAAATCAAAATAATCCAATACAAAATTTAAGATTCGAAATTCAAACCTCAAAATTCAAATCTCAAAATTCGAATTCAAAATTTAAAGATCAAACTTCAAAATTAATACAAAATCTTAAATTCTAGCTTCTAACTTCTAAATGCATAATTTGTAATTCGAAATTCAATATTTCAAATTCAAAATACAAAATTCAAACTTCAAAATTCCAAATTCGAAATTCAAACCTCAAAATTTTATTTTTAAAATTAATACAAATTATCCATTCTAATTTCTCAATTCTAAATATTCAATTCCTAATTTTTAATTTTTAATTCTAAATTTAAAATTCAAAATTCTAAATTCTAAATTTGAAATTCAGACCTCAAAATCCTTAATTCAAAAACACAATGTTATACTAAATTAATTTCGAATTTTGAATTAGAATGATGAATTTTGAATTTTAAATTTGGAATTCGTTATTTGGAATTTTATATACAGAATTAAGAAATTAGAATTAGGAATATAACATGTTGTATTAATTTTAAATTTTGAATTTTGAGGTTTATATTTCGAATATGGAATTTTGAATTTTGTGTTTTGAATTTGGAATAATGCATTTTAATTTTTGAATTTTGAATTTTTAATTTTGAGATTTGAATTCCTAATTTTGAATCTTGAATTTTGTATTCAGAATTTTAAATTTCTAATTTTGAATTTTGAATTTTGAATTTCGAATTTCTTATTTTGTATTTCTTATTTTGAATTTTGAATTTTGAATTTTAAATTTCGAATTTAGAATTTAGTATTGATTTACATTTTGTGTTGATTTTGAATTTAGAATTTTGAGGTTTAAATTTCGAATATGGAATTTTGAATTCGAATTTTGAATTTTGAATTCCGAAATTAGAATTAGAAATTTCAAATTTAGAATTTAGTAGTTAGAATAATATAAAATTTTGTATTTAGAATTCTGAGGCTTGAATTTCGAATATGGAATTTTGAATTGTGAATTTCGAATTTTGTATTGATTTTGAATTAAGACTTCTAAGGTTTTGAAATTTGAATTTCGAATTTCTTATTTTGAATTTAGAATTCTGAGGTTTGAATTTCGAATATGGAATTTTGAATTCGAATTTTGAATTTTGAATTTTGAATTTTGAATTTTGAATTTCGAATTTCGAATTTTGAATTTAGAATTTAGAATTTCTAATTTTGTATTTCTTATTTTGAATTTTGAATTTCGAATATAGAATTAGGATTTTTATAATGTATAATGTAGTATTTAGAATAATATAACATTTTGTAATGATTTTGAATTTAAAATTCTGAGGTTAAAATTTCGAATATGGAATTTTGAATTTTGAATTCCGAATTTAGAATTAGGAATTTCAAATTTAGAATTTAGTAGTTATAATAATATAACATTTTGTATTGATTTTGAATTGAGAATTCTGAGGTTTGAATTTTGAATTTCGAATTTCGAATTATGTATTTCTTATTTTGAATTTCGAATTTAGAATTAGGAATTTCATATTTAGAATTTAGTAGTTAGAAAAATATAACATTTTGTATTGATTTTGCATTTAGAATTCTGAGGCTTGAATTTCGAATTTTGAATTTTGAATTTCAAATTTTGAATTTCGAATTTCTAATTTTGTATTTCTTATTTTGAATTTTGATTTTCGAATATAGAATTAGGATTTTTATATGTATAATGTAGTAATTAGAATAATATAACATTTTGTAATGATTTTGAATTTAAAATTTTGAGGTTAAAATTTCGAATATGGAATTTCGAATTTTGAATTTTGAATTTCGAATTTTTTATTTCTTATTTTGAATTTTGAATTTCGAATTTATTATTAGGAATTTCATATTTTGAATTTAGTAGTTAGAATATAACATTTTGTATTGATTTTGAATTTAGAATTTTGAGGTTCGAATTTCGAATATGGAATTTTGAATCTTGAATTCGAATTTTGAATTTTGAATTTTGAATTTTGAATTTTGAATTTTGAATTTTGAATTTTGAATTTTGAATTTTGAATTTTGAATTTTGAATTTTGAATTTTGAATTTTGAATTTTGAATTTCGAATTTCGAATTTTGAATTGCGAATTTAGAATTAGGAATTTCATATTTAGAATTTAAAAGGTAGAATAATATAACATTTTGTAATGATTTTGAATTTAGAATTCTGCGATTTGAATTTTGAATATGGAATTTTGAATTCGAATTTCGAATTTTGTATTGATTTTGATGTTTAGAATTCTGAGGTTTGAATTTCAAATATGGAATTTTGAATTCGAATTTTGACAAACAAACAAATATAACATTTTGTGTTAATTTTGAATTTAGAATTTTGATGTTTGAATTTCGAATATGGAATTTTGAATTTTAAATTTCGAATTAAGTATTAGGAATTTCATATTTAGAAATTAGAAGTTAGAATATTATAACATTTTGTATTAATTTTGAATTTAGAATTTTGAGGTTTCAATTTCGAATATGGAATTTTGAATTCTGAATTTGAATTTCGAATTTTGTATTACGAATTAAGAATTAGGAATTTCATATTTAGAATTTAGAAATCAGAATTAAGAATAGACAATTTGTATTAATTTTGAATTTAGAATTTTGAGGTTTGAATTTCGATTATGGAATTTTTAATAATGTATTTTGAATTTGGAATAATAAAATTTATTTTTTGAATTTTGAATTACGTATTTTGCATTTAAAGTTAGAATTTAAGATTTTGTATTAATTTCGAAGTTTGATCTTTGAATTTTGAATTTTTAATTTCGAGGTTTGAATATCGAATTTCGAATCAATTTTGTATTCGGAACTTTGAATTTTGATTTTTAATTTTTCTATTTCATTGATTTTTTTTTACCTACGAGTACCTATGTTAAATTTCTGTCTAATTTCTGTTGCAATTTATTTCTATTCCTGTTTGTTCTCTTATGATTTCCAATCGTTTTGTAAATATAAGGATATAAAAAATAATCTTCACCCAAATACAATAAATAAAATAACGGTTTCAAAAAAATGTATACACCTAATAAATAATTGATGACTTCACTTAAAAATTGAAAATTTTTAAATATTTTTTTTTTGTTTTTATTTCACTCATACTCGTTTTTAAATAAAAAAAACGATAAAGCGATGTTATACAAAAGTGTCGTATCCATTAAACAAAATTAGGTAAGTATATTAATTAGATAATGGGAGAATCTCTTGATTTGATTTTTATTAATAGGTAACCTTTCATAAAATTATAAAAAATATTTTTAAATATCCAATATCCATAAAATATAAAGCAAAATAAATAATCAATTTCTAAAATCCTGTATCATGCTACTTAACCGCAACATATTTGTATTCATCATTCTTTTAGCTCCACACTCAAGTGGCAAAAGACAATAAGTTGAATTTTTGTTAATAAATTCAAAAAATAATTATTACTACTTTAAACATAACTAGATAATCTATTAATCCTATTCTTAAATGATCAATAAATTTCATAAATTGCTTAGTTTGGTAATAATGCCAAGCTATAAATATTTATAGCAGTAGGAATCTATTGATTTTCGAAAAAGTCGATTATCTCAGAACAAGGTTTTTTGACTTATTGCCTTTTGCCACTATAACCACGAATTATACTTATACCTTTGGGTTATCAACACGAATCGTTTTATACATTATTTGTTTTGCTGCGACACACGGATTTTTGGGCGACTGACGATATTCAATTACATAAAATGCCCATCTCTTCACACTGCGATGCGTATATACCTATTATTATAAAACGACAATTTTATCGATTTTATCTACAATGCCACCTCAATCATCGACAAAATAATAATGCAATCTTTAAAATTGTCTGTGTTTTAGATAATTACTTATATCAAATTATTGCATCCCATGTGTATAGCAAAGAACAGTGTAGTTAAAAAATAGCGATTGTCATGAAAAAGTAAGATTTACGTTTGGGTCGTCAGTGGATTATATATCTTTTCGGGACTTCTATAATGAGAAATATATTATAATATTCTTGTGTATTCCCTATAAAATATTAGCAATTATTTTTTTTCATCTATATGATAAGTACGTATGTGTCATTATGAACCTGTTTTGAGTTTTCGGTACCCATACTCTATTCAGAGTTTTCTTTAACCTTTCCGATATTTCTGGCAATGGTCACGTTTTCATAGCGGAATGAAATTTCGTATACGAAGCATAAAAAATAAAGAAATTGGCAGTAAACGTGTATTACAAAATGAAGCAATTTGCCAATATTTTGGTAGGCTGATAAACATTTTATTCTAATATTAAGTAACTTTCCGTGTACTCACCTAAACACAGAAGATGTTTTATCAAATATCTCCCGTTTACAGAACAGCTTTGTAAGCAACGCGATATTATCATTTTAATATCGCCAAATATCGTAGTTTATTTTTAGCAACAGTTTTAAATATAATATTTTCCGGATACCTACATTTAAATTTTAACGCTTGTCATGTAAATGTTATTGCTATGAATAGTTTTAATGTTCACTCATAATATAATAATAAACAATGGTTTGAGTTAACACATTTCCACCCGTCACGTATATGCAACCGCAATTTATTCACGGCAGAATTCCGTTACACTATTAAACGTGTCTGAATGAAAAGATTTTAGTGCAAACTTCTTTGCCCGATAATATGAAGCTGCATGCAAATATAATGTTCTAATAATAGAACATTGATGAATGTTTATGAATTGAACATGCACAAGGGGCAATATGCCTTAGATACATAATAAATTAGATACCCTAGTGACTTAAGATGGTACTTCAGTGAAACGGCAAGTAATTTTCAACTATAGGTGCAACAAAATTTTTGACTCGCTGGTAATCGGAGAGCGAACGTCGAGCTGTGAACACGTAAATTTGTTTCGTGATGGCGACGGGAGTATTAATTCTTAAATCGTGTAAAGATGACTATAAACATTACCCATTTACTTGAAAAAGAAAACATGTCAATGAATATATTATTATTGTTACTAATAGAACAACAAATAGAACATTAAATGGACGCATATTGGATTTATATGACAAATTATATTTCGTTCGCCACGCGTCATTTGCACAATCTGCGCTTCGCCTAGCCACGATCTTTTTAGAACATGCCTCAACTGAGGTATAGCCAAACCCTATCATTATTCAAAATAAAATTAAAATTCAACACTAACGGAGTAAGGTTGGATACAAATATTTTTCTCATCTTATTCCAGTGTACGTACTTACATATTATTAATTATTACAGACTACATTTTTAATTGATAAAAAATCGAGAGTAGATGAAATACACCTCATCCATGATAAGCAATGGCGTGTTTACAATGGTTTTATATATATTACATTTCATAATATTATGTTATCTTAATCGTGTATATTAATAACTTCACGAGATAAATTTTTGCTTAGAGTATTTTTATTTGCTTATGCTGTCAGTAGTCACATGTTAAAATGTTTAATTTAAAAATTTTGCTTACGTTTATTTATCTTTATCTATTTATTTTTCTATTTTAATAATAATCTAGCAAAATTTACGACTGAGCCTTATAAATACTTAATTTATACTAATAGTTATTTACACAATTCAAGTTATTTTAATATTATTATTAGCCACATGATATTGTTTTCGTGCTATTTTTAGAAACGTCATAATACAGCAATATTCACTAGATATTTTTAAGAACCGCAAAAGACGATACACTTTTAAATCAAATAAAAGCTCCGAGTCACCGTACTTCAACATATTATAGAATAGATTAAAGAGAGAAAATGTTAGACAATTTCGATCTATAGACCAAAAATACTGTCATGCCTATACATTTGAGTTATAAGTATATTATTATTATATACATATTATTATCTAATTAATTAGCGTTTGTCAACGGTAAAAGTAGTATTTAAATCCAACAATAAGTCAAATGTCGATATTATTATTATTAATAAATAATTTATTTTATTTACTCCTGAAAACTATAATTACAAGTCGAATCTCATTTTATTCTTGATAATATTTATATAATTACATGTATGCTATAATTTGTGAAACTTAATATGGATAATTAATTAATAATTTACAGCCCACGATGGCCGAGAGCCTTACGTGTCGGCTTATAGTATCATGAGTCTGGCAAATAGACATTTTGTTTTTCAATTTGTGTTTGGAGTCAGAGTATGTATGCTTGTGTTGAGCAAATGGCTCACACCCATTTCTCATAAAAACAAAAACTTATTAAGAATAAAAAGAAGGAAGTTGTAGAAAACTTTGAAACTATAGAGATGGGGCATTATATATTATTATGAAAACGAAGTAAAAAACGGTCCTTACATTTACTTTTTTTTCAACTGTAAAGAATTAATTACAAGATAAAAAAAACTCTTAATGTATAACACGTTTTTAAATTTTCTGTTGAATCATATAAACTTGACAATTCTTTGTATTAATAAATACTTTTTTGTACTTGCTAGAAATACTGAATAAATATAGAATACTGAAATGTCATTTTGACATTTTATATTGATTTCCATAGTAACGCACGTGTATATGAATTATTTAGTTGCAAGGACCCCCTTAGCAACCAATAATACTGTTTTACTTTTAAAGATTTTTTTCCGAAACATACAAAACAGAATTAACTGAAAATAAAATTCAAATATGCTAAAAGATGGCCAAAAGTATTAAAAGAATGCATTGTCGTCGTGTTCTGATATATTCTAAAAGTTTCAAATGTCTAACTAGTCCGGAAGTTTGTTAAAAATCATTAATTGTCGAATACAAATCTTGGACAAACAAGGAAAAATCTGTACCGGACAAACAAGAATACGAGCTAATAAAAACGTGGTAAAATTAATGAGAATTGTGATACGTGTGATAAATTGGAATATGCTTCACTTATTTTGACAGAAAAAATCACAGAACGCTTCATCTGAGAGAGATCAAAGAGCTTCTTTGTAACTGTATATTTATTGCAGGTACATCTTATAAAAAAAATCGTTAATGCATTATGATAAATAAAACAACAATAATCTCAAAAATGGTATTAATATTATATTCAATTTATTTGTTTAATTTTTTTTCGGACAATTCTCAGGAGCGACGCATGCGCCGGTGGATGTGTCTTTAATATTAGGAGAGTCACAGTAACAAGAGATCTTGTCGCAAATGGGGCCCATATCGTGCACTTCTGGTTCGTCGCAAGTCGGCTCACTCCATGTTGGTTTATTACTACATGAACTAGCATAGATATGCGTTCCTTCTTCACACTTCGGTACCCCTAAAACATAAAGATTTTATATAATTCGTGGGTCGGGATGTGTAGTCAGGTAAGTCACAAAACAGCAAAAATGAGATATGAATGCCAATATACTAAAAAAAATACTCTTTCGTTGTGTGTAGTCAGGTAAGCCGTACGCCTCACCATTGGCGAGATGCACTTTCAGTCAAAACATATTCTTTATTTTACGGAGTGTGTACACAGTTAAGTCACATGAGTGGTCAGATAAGTCAACATTTTGTGTGACTTACCTTACTACTCATAGTTGTCTTACCTTCAAACATCATACCTACTCAGTGTTGATTTTGGTGAATCAAACGTATTTTTTAAGATACTTTGAAAAAAAATAACAACATAACGTAAGTAAAATACCTAGTCATATTATAATTATGAAATTCAAAATTTACCAAATTTATCGAATTTAATTTATTTAAATCTAAAAACACGTACACAATATCTAAACAAATAATCTTTCTTCTAGGTTCAACCATATACTCCAATAACTTGTATGTTGAGGATTCAGATGACAGCATAAAAAATCCTGATTTTAATATTCAAGAGAAAAATTACAGTCAAATTGACCATCTGATGATAGTGACATTGAAGAACCACCCTTTTTGGGCTCAAATAATATAATGCTTCTACCCTCATTCTCGATTTAGAAAAAAAAATCACCAAAAACGTAACTTAAAAAATGATACAAAAGCCTTCAGAAATGATAAAGAAGTTGCACGAAATACTGGCAAAAGTTACACAACAAGTATAATAGAAGTTATTACGAAAAAAAGTCGTATCAGACAAAGCGAAGCGAGCAAGTAACAGTTCAATATTACTTGACTGTTGAACTGTTACAGAAACCAATTTATAAAGGTTGTACACTAAAAATATTAGGTGACAGTCATAATTTTTTTGAACAAAACGTGCGACTACTTCCGGTACACTTATTCAAGAAGATGCTAGAGGAAAAAATATTCCTAAAAATAAGCGGCGAAGAAGATAGCCAAATACCAAAGACACATATTCTCAATCCCATCACAATACGAGAGTCATTACTCTAGAAGGGACTCTGTCAGTGTCAGAAAATACTTAGGTACCGCCACATTTGACAATAACTGAGATATTATATTCTCAATATTTGAAGAGTATTAGCTCTAATGCCATCAATATTCATTTATATGCAGAAATATTCCATGGCATGAGCTTAACATTCAAACGGCCAAATAAGGATACTTGCCAAAAATGCGCTAAACTTAATATACAAATTAAGAATTCCACCGACGATGAGGAAAGAAATAAAAATTGTGAGGAATTGAAAGAACATCATGATGAAGCTGACTTTGCATATTCAGCTAAGAGTTATGATTAAGAGTTCAGCTTGTAAGATCTCTCTTGCCAAATTGTTACATTTGACATGCAACAATGTCTGCCCGCACCAGTTGTTGAAAATTCCCTGGCCCTTTACAAACGACAGCTATGGACGTTAAATTTGACAGTGCATGAAAAAGACATTTGTTGGAATGATCGAATATCCCCATGATTGGGCCAAATTATTGTGCGAGCTGCAAAGAAAAATCCTTTTAAAGTCACTGAAAAGACTCGTGCAGAATTTTTTAACTACTCAGGCTTTAACTAAAAGGACCATTGCAACTCAGAAAAATAGACACAGATGGGAATAAGTTTGTGTGGAGAAATGTTAAGTGGCTTCAATTCAACAATCATAAACCGGGAATAGTGAAATTTAAAAAAAATCTCGACGAGACGACAGCATTTTAACAATTTTCATAAATAAGACGAGACAAGACGAAATATTTGATAGACTTATGCTTCAAATACACTCTATGACGATCGGTCATATATATGTCGAAAAACCAGTTTTTTATGTTGGCGTCCTGTGTCACAGGGTGTCACAGAGTGTAAATACGAAGTCATAGCTGTCATACAATATGTATTTATAAATGTCAGAATGGCATAGATTTGATCATAGACACTAAAACGCTCTTAGCATATATGTGCCCGATAGTCATATAGTCTATTTGAACCATTACTTCCATACATTTCACCGTATTATAGAGAATTTTATGAGTCGCTTGAGACATCTGAGACAGTCAGGGATATTTAACATCATACCATTTAAGAAATCCATACCGAAGTTTAACGATAACGATGAAACTTTATAATATTCACGTTTGTGTGCCTTTTCACTCCTTAATCCTTTCTTTGCCGCAATTAGTTAATTGATAGTAATTAACATAAGAATTGGTGTAATTAGGGCGTCCAAAGACGCTTTGGGCACTTAATCGGTTAAATATCATTAAAGTTTAAAAAAAAGTTATAACAATGCTAATTTTAAATTTATATATTTTATTTAATAAACCAATAAGATTTATGTATAAAATGTGTGTTTTATTGATAATATTAGTCGGATTTACTATGGAAAAATAGTAATTTCACTTTGTGCGGTAGTAAGGTAAGTCAATCATTTTTTGTGCAAATCCAGATAACTCAATTTCCTTTTTTTAAACCAATTAAGTTTTAATGAAACAAAATAGGTAGAATACTTCTAGGACATATATTTGAAAGCCAATTACATGTACTTTGATTTGTTACTCATAAAAAAACATAACTATAATTAGAGGAATGTGGGGAATTATTTGAACTTTGTTTTTGCTATATCTCAAAATGACAATTTGTGACTTATCTGACTTCACATCCCGACCCACGAATTTTAAAAGATATACTATCATATTATATTTAACTGTGTATAACCATAACTACTATACTATTAATTTAAAAGTAACTGATAAAATATATTTGTATTGACACTAACACAAAATAATATATTTGTATTGAAAAAAAAATAAAAGGATACAATAACAATATATATTACAATATATAAACAAGGAATCGAAAAATTCAACCCGATTGCTTTTAAGGCACAACTACATTCATTTGCTTGCAAAAAAATGATTTTATATAACCAGACCCTGATGTATGTGAGTAAAGTTATCAGGGTTCACACCACGGGAAAACATTCCATTTAAGTACCTACATTAATATTATTTTGTACTGAATACAGTAATACTGTTATAATCTATATAATCAATTTCTGTAAAGATTTTTTAATTTTATAATTAAATTATTTGTGTTTTTTATCGTATAGTGACAGGCCGCAGATGACATATGACAGATGACACATAAAAGCAAAACCATAATCACCAACACAACATTATATTTTTATTTAAAAGTTCCCAATAATAGGCATCGTGGAATATAATCTATGCAAATGCAATTTTATCAGCTTGTTGATAAGAACGTCCCACGTTAAAGGCATACATGCTGAAGATCAAATTAAAATACTTTTACTCTGACTACCAAATTTGAATTTATCCGCACCTATACTAAGATGAGAGAGATTTAATCCCCTTTTAATTTTCGAAATAAATGAAAAATCGTTAATTTTTGGGGCTCTATTTCAGAAAAATAAAAGCGGCAATAAGTTTATTTTTCACCTGTACATACAATATTATATATTTAGTATTTAAACATACAAATGGTTTAATAATATTATGCAACAGTCCAAAATCTAAAGTAGGTAAATGCTATACCCATATATGCCAAGAAAAATAAGAAAACAATTATTAAAACTACTATTAATATTATTTTCAAAATGAAACCAGGGTGATAAAATATTTAGAAATAAACTTACTTCCAAGTTGTCGACGATCTCTAGCGAAGCCATTTATTTCAATGACACATACTACGAAAAGTAAGAAAAAGCACAAAAATTTCATTTTTAATTACTTTTTTAATCAATATAACAGAGATGATGCACCTTCCAAGGACTGACAAATAATGAAGTCTTTATAAAAAATACTGTAATATATACCCATTCGAATATTGGATTATTTAAAAAAAAAATAATCTGTTATGTTGACTACTAATTTTGACACGTTAATAAATTATTCCTAAAATAATATAACATTTTTACTACAGCATGTTCAAGAAGGATTATTATTTTAATATTTTTGATTAATTTGAAAATGTGGTAATGTTTTTGTCAACTATAGTTTATTTACCAAAATTTCTGAATTTATATTTTAATATAATTAAATGCGGATCGAAATATTATTATAAAATAAGCAATGGCGAACAAATAAAGACTTGAACATTATATTATTTAGAAGAACACTAACTGAGAGAGTATATCACAACCAATAGAAAAAACTTTCTTTGAAAAAAGTAAGCCAACCGGTCGGGAATCGAACCCGGCATCTCCAACGGGTAAACGCCCCAAACTAGTCGCATTCAGCCATTATGCTACGGAAGACATACTAATGACGACAAATATTTAAGCTATTGGCTATTAAATACCTACCACTCAGCGCTCTTCGAAATCATGTTACTTCGGCAATCGATTTTTGTTTATTAAATCAAAGTAGGTAGTTATTTTACTATTACAACGATTACTAACCGACGTCTAGGAATTTCTCCAATATTTTTTAAGCAACTTCTTGTACTTGCTAATAATTTTTAATTAACTATTTCTTTTATTCAAACGAATAATACACAAGATTTAAGAATATATCATTCTGATTATTGAACATTATATTATTTAGAAGAACACTAACTGAGAGAGTATATCACAACCAATAGAAAAAACTTTCTTTGAAAAAAGTAAGCCAACCGGTCGGGAATCGAACCCGGCATCTCCAACGGGTAAACGCCCCAAACTAGTCGCATTCAGCCATTATGCTACGGAAGACATACTAATGACGACAAATATTTAAGCTATTGGCTATTAAATACCTACCACTCAGCGCTCTTCGAAATCATGTTACTTCGGCAATCGATTTTTGTTTATTAAATCAAAGTAGGTAGTTATTTTACTATTACAACGATTACTAACCGACGTCTAGGAATTTCTCCAATATTTTTTAAGCAACTTCTTGTACTTGCTAATAATTTTTAATTAACTATTTCTTTTATTCAAACGAATAATACACAAGATTTAAGAATATATCATTCTGATTATTGAACATTATATTATTTAGAAGAACACTAACTGAGAGAGTATATCACAACCAATAGAAAAAACTTTCTTTGAAAAAAGTAAGCCAACCGGTCGGGAATCGAACCCGGCATCTCCAACGGGTAAACGCCCCAAACTAGTCGCATTCAGCCATTATGCTACGGAAGACATACTAATGACGACAAATATTTAAGCTATTGGCTATTAAATACCTACCACTCAGCGCTCTTCGAAATCATGTTACTTCGGCAATCGATTTTTGTTTATTAAATCAAAGTAGGTAGTTATTTTACTATTACAACGATTACTAACCGACGTCTAGGAATTTCTCCAATATTTTTTAAGCAACTTCTTGTACTTGCTAATAATTTTTAATTAACTATTTCTTTTATTCAAACGAATAATACACAAGATTTAAGAATATATCATTCTGATTATTGAACATTATATTATTTAGAAGAACACTAACTGAGAGAGTATATCACAACCAATAGAAAAAACTTTCTTTGAAAAAAGTAAGCCAACCGGTCGGGAATCGAACCCGGCATCTCCAACGGGTAAACGCCCCAAACTAGTCGCATTCAGCCATTATGCTACGGAAGACATACTAATGACGACAAATATTTAAGCTATTGGCTATTAAATACCTACCACTCAGCGCTCTTCGAAATCATGTTACTTCGGCAATCGATTTTTGTTTATTAAATCAAAGTAGGTAGTTATTTTACTATTACAACGATTACTAACCGACGTCTAGGAATTTCTCCAATATTTTTTAAGCAACTTCTTGTACTTGCTAATAATTTTTAATTAACTATTTCTTTTATTCAAACGAATAATACACAAGATTTAAGAATATATCATTCTGATTATAAATCTTGTGTATTATTCGTTTGAATAAAAGAAATAGTTAATTAAAAAAATAAAGACTTGTTTTATGCCACCTCCACCATCATCATCAGCACCGGCCTGAATCGATCCACAGCTGGATCAAAGCATTTTATAGGTACTTTAGTACTTCCACGACCATCTCGTCGAACGACTGATATTTTTTAGAGTCTTTTTCTAGTAGTTATACGTCAGTGTGTTAGTACTAAAGAATATGTTATCCCGTGAGATTTTAAATGAATAAATTTAATACCTACCTGCAATACATTCCTCATGAACTATTCAATCATTGCTTACCGGGTGTTTTGCTTAAAATCGTGATAGATAGCCGGTGAGACTTATTGAATCCAAGTTGGAGGCCGCTCCGGAAAAGAGAATCCGCTAAGAAAAATCTTTAACAAAACTCTTTAAACAAGTATCTATTATAAGACTTTTTTTTTTCATGATAGCTTTTATTAATCACATATAACTTTGCCTACACTCATGGTCGAAAGTTAAAAATTTGGGGTATATTTTAGGAGCTAAGTATAAAAAAATATGTATACGTTGTAGGATAAACGTCTTGCATGATTGCATAAAATATTTTAATACATACAGTAGAAGAGTATTATTGACAACTTCATAATTAAAAATTTGAGAAAAAGGTAATTTTAAATAAATCAAAATATGTCCGTGGTAATAATACTTTTTTGAATCGTTTGAATTTGTGACAGATTGAAATAAAAGTATAAATATGTGGGCAATACGATTTTATTGTTCTGTAACAGAAAATTAAATGTTGCTCAAAATGTGATTTGTCGATATGAGGCACTGACAAATGTTAATTTTTTTAGTATGATATTGGTTTTATAATAATGTCAAGCATAGTGCAAAATGTTATGTTTTCCTTATTCATACAACTATTCGCACCATTGAGAAATAGATACCTTATTTTTAAACTGTACACAGCTAAACTTAGCTTATCATTAATTAATGTGTAGTTAGCAAAAATTATATACTATATAAATAGTGTCATTGTCAGTGTCAAATTATGGGAATCAATTCTCAAATAGTTATGTGATTAAATATTATAATATTATGTTATATTATGTCAGAAAACAAATCTTACTTTTATATCTCCTATACTTACTTAAAATAATAATTAGACACACGGTGTAATGTAAGTTAACATTTTATATATAATACATTAATCAAAGTGCATTTCACTATTTAAGATGTCATGCTATTATATATGGCTATTATTTATTATTTTAAATTTAGGTCCTTTTTATCGATCAGAGGTTATATTAATATACATTTTATGAAATTTTGTTGATATGGCGTATTTTGAGCTCCGTATTTTCACTGTGATTAAATCACTCATTAAGGATTCGAGCACTCTACCTACATCTTCACAAAAATATGCTCCAGAATTATTGTAATTATTCTCAATATTATGTGGAAGGAGAAAAAAAGAGCTATGCAAGGTGGGAGGTAATTTTAAATGAGAAAATCTTGAGTGGGGAGCGACTGAAATGTTGTAAATTAATGTGTTATTTCTGTTAATACTTTTATTTATATATAGAAATTTAAAACCTAATTTATTTGTATAGTGAAGACTTTTAAAAGTGTCATAAAAATATAATTACCATTTAAGTTTTAAACAATTGGTAGGTACTTTTTAGTGGTCTGATAATATTTTATGTTCGTGTTGGATTTTGTATAATGTAGACCTGATCTGAGAGATCACAGTCATTGCATACTAATTCATAAATGCACGTTATCAAAATTTGTTTTTGCCACTAGGAAGTGTTTGTTATCCTTAAATTATCATTATCAAGTTATCTAAGACATTACTAAATTAAATTCATTACAAAAACATTAAGTAATTCAATAGTTTTAGTGCTAGGTGTACAAAAATCAAGGTATTTATAAATGTGACTGTACTATTATGCCAAACAAAAATATGAATAAAAAAATACTCAACGTTATATTAAATAATATATCGGAGGTCAACAGTCATAACTCATTTTATTATTATCACGTGTTAACGACTAACTAGAATATAATAATTATTGATAAACTTTATGCAAATTAATATGATTGCTTCTTCAATTTAAGTATTTTGTTTTCGATATCTATACCTACTTCTCTTCTAACAATTGTATTTCTAATCCTTGTTCAAAAATATGATTGTGGATTAATAATTTATCTTTGATTTATGTCTTTCTGCTATGTTGTACTGATACCAAAATAAAAATGTAAATAAGCGTATACCTATAATAGTTGCAGATTAGTACCTATCACAGGACTGATTAATAAATAGAATTCAGACAGGCTATACCCCAATACACTACATTTTGAAGCAGGGTATTGAATGTGTGAGTGTCCTACAAAAATGAAGCACACATTATAGTGTGTGTTGTAACTTTCAAATACACCAATATTGAATAAGCGCCAGTGCAAAGGACAAGCTTAGAATGACGTATTCTTGACATCTGGAAAAGTTTATCCCATATTTTTCCACATTCGAATCGGCTGCCTGTGGCTTCACACCCGTTAAGTATTTCAGTTCCCATTAATTCTGTGTTCCCTGTTATCTATGCAAAGTAAGTTGTGAATTTCATATTCGTTGATAAATCTTCATACTGAATAAATTCACCAATAATAATTAGTTTTTTAAACTGACGTTTACGTTATAGAACTTCATTGGAATGTTTAAAAATAATGTTTTTATTCATTCGACAATATTTCAGTTCACTCAGCATGAAAGTCAAAAATTGTAGTAAGTAAAAAAAATATTAAGTGCCATGTTTAATTCCAAGTAGTCAATATGGGCCTCCACAGGGGTGAGGTTGAATTATTTTTTAGAGGAATTGTTTTAAGCTGTTTGTTGAACCCATTAAGTGATTGCACTGTATAAAATACACATTAAAAAATAAATAATGCTAATTTATATAAACTCTGTTTTCAAACCAAAATAATAATAAAAGTGTTGACTGAATAACATGTTATTATAATATAATTACATAATAATGAACACCTTATCACAAATTATTTTGGTACAAGTAATATTTATTTAAATCAGTATTATACAGTGTCATACGATATCTATACTTACATACATATATAATATACGTATTATGTATTTATATTGGATAAAGATAATTATATATTAATACTAACTTAATTATATTCAAGGTCGTTAATATTAATATGAAAAAGAAAACAACATAATTAATCAAAAATTATGATAAATTATTACATTGATTGCTTAAATTATTTTTTTGGACAATTTTCAAGGGCGACGCATTTGTCAGTGGACGTGTCTTTTACATGAGGAGAATCACAGTGACAACTGATCAAGTCGCAAACGGCGCCCAAATCGCGCACCTTCGGTTCTTCGCAAGTCGCCTCACTCCACGTTGGTATTTCAGGGTTGCATGAACTGGCGTAGACATGCGTTCCTTCTGGACAGTCTGGCACCTCTGAAACACATAATTATTATTTTATTTAATATACAACATCTATTTATTTATGCCTGTTTATAAATGAGTAGTAATATAACGATTATAACCGAAATAGTATTTGTAAAATAATTACACATTGTAGTATGTTTCAATTTAATTTATCTGTAGAGTAGTGCCTTTTAGTGTATGACGATATTTTCAAAACAGCAAATTGCTAGAGTAAATATATCCAATATCGACTACTTAATATTCAATCCAGACAACTGCACTTTTGACCAAAAATTAAATTTTGATGGAATTTTTTTATAAAGCATATTGTCTGTGCTCACACAAAATTTGAAACTTCTAAACTTATAAATAAATGCGATATCGTTCTTCAAACAAAACAGCCAACTACAGGTGCCAAATTTGCAATATTGTAAATGGAACAACTCCGCTCTTTATATAAATTTTCTTTATATATATGAAAGAGAGCCTAAAATAGTGTATTTATTCGTAGTGTAGCTTATTTTGTAAAAAAATATTATCCAATTGTATTTTTGGAATTTTTAAATTCCGCTCGATAGTTAAATTATTATGTTTTTTCTCCTTCCTGAACAATTTTCCCAAATGAAATTCCATTAGAATTTAAATTGACATTCCATCAATTATTTTTGGCCGATAGGTATTATTAAATAAATATTTAATTTTATATTTTTCGTTTTGAACCATTTTTTAACGAAAACCATATGATAATCTATTGATTATTATATTAGTAATAAATAATATATATTCTATCTGAAATATTATATCATTTATTGCGATTTTATATAAAAACACTTTCTGCGGTAAATAAAAAAAAAAAAAATATCCATGCGTTTATTTACAAAATACAGCAAATACTTAACAGAAATGTACAGTTGTACTGTGAGAATACGCATATTAAAATATGAATTATCGTGGTAACCAGGTAGAACACAGTTCTTTAACTATTAGCATTTGGAAACTTTGCTGGCTGCAATAACTTTGCATTATTATATTTAAAATTTTTGTAATCAAAATGTAACTGTTTGTTTCCTTAATAAAAAAAAATTACCAATATCAGGATAGTTTATCACTTGGGAGAACAAACAACTTTACTGGGTACTTACTTTAGTGATTTTCTGAAATTTATTATGATACCTATCCAACAATTTTTAGTAATATTCAAACTATCAATGGGAACAAAACTATGGTTATAAAATATTTATCATACAACTTACTTCCAAGTTAACGACGATCCCTGATAAAGCCACTTATTTCAAAGATACAGACTACAGAAAATAAGAAAAGCACAAAAACTTCATTTTGAGTTAGTTTATCAAATTGAAAACAGTAGTACCTGCACCTTTCAAAGAATAACGAACAGTGACACTGTACTTACAGATACCAAACTATATAGAATGTTCTGATAGATTTTTATATGATTATTTTTGTCATTGTTTGATCTTTATTTAAAAAAAACTTCTTAAGTATTTAATCAGAATTATTTATAGTTTGATACACTACGTACAAAAACGATTTACTATATCTGATTAATTTTATATTGTTTCCATTACATAATATTTTTTTTAAAAAGTTTTTTTACCTCACCTATGCTTTTGAATATTTTAAATAATATAATGTTTAAATACAAATTAAAATAAAATGATCAGTAGCAAATTAAGAATAATAATGGGCAGTCGGGTAAAAAAAATGTTGAAGTTGTTGGACTAAAGGAATTCATAATAATATTTTTTCTCCGACCATGTCCGATCCTAATAAAATTGAAAATATTTTCAGGTAGGTATATGGCCACTGCGGACGAAGCATATTCTGGACGTCCACTTTTCGGCAATTACATCACTTATAATACGAAGAGTGTTGGATAGGGAGTAATCCAGGCGTGCCCAGGAACGATCTTGGGCATCCATTTCTCGAAATCAACTTATCGCCACATTTTGATTATATTTAATAAGTCGATAGTTACAGCTATACTTAAACTTAAAGTAGGTAAAGGTTGAGCAAGTAGACGATTGGTTTTCTCTTGTATACCAACCACAACCCTACGGCAGGACAACTTCGACTCTTTCACCACTACCTTGGCGGTACTACGGGATGGGCCTCCAGGTCAGTCACTTTAACCCTGGCAGCTATATAATCTATATACCAGAGACATACCCATCCCAGTTAACACTTTAGCAAGATCCTGCATAGTTGCACAGTACGCAGACGATACCGCAATATTAGCTAGATCAATCCAACATAACCAGGCCACTAAATTAGTTCAGGTAGCAGCCAATGAAATAGCTAAATGGTGCGACAAGTATCGCATCAAAATAAATGCCGGAAAAGCGCAACAATCATATTCCGCCATAGACACGATAGACTCTGTAAACGCAGAAACAGCCTCGTCATAGGCAAGAAGACAATCCCGTGGTCAAGCTCAGTTAAATACCTAGGACTACATTTAGATAAGAATCTTTCATTCTTCAAACATATCAATGAAAAAGATAGAGAAGCTAGAATAGTCAGAGTTTGATTACGTCCAATGATAGGCAGCCACAGCAAAGTCTCAACGAGAGGCAAACTGCTCTTATACTCAGCAATAATTAGACCGATAATGATGAACGCGTGCTCCATATGAGCACACGGCAGCCCAAAGCTCATCAAAAAACTTCAAATAGTATAGAACGTAGTCCTAAGATCGATCACAAGTGCACCGAACTTCGTCCGAGGCACAACTTTGCACAGAGATCTAGAAGTAGAAATGCTAGAAGAGCACATCGAAAAGCTAGTCACAAAATTCTACGCGTCGATGGACAACCATCCAAACCCAACGATCAAAAATCTAAAAGACTACGACGAAAATACCATCATGGTACATGACAGTCCCAGGACCATTTATAGGAGATTTCAGGCAGGACTTAACAAGAAAAAACAGTTACGACCGAGAAAAATAAAACAAAACTAATTGCCATTTCTGTTTCCAGATCCAAAGCTGCCTCTCTGTTTTTAGCCCCAAGCTACCAAGACCCGACTAACTCAGACCAAATCCGCCCTCAAAACCAGAGTTGTGCGATCAAAGGTCTCATCAGAGCGCAAGGACTGAGGACTGAAAGGGAGCAATCAAAGATCCAAGAGGGACGGCAACTCTAGAGACATAACCATAACTTGTATCTTCCATTTCAGATCAAACTCACATAACCATAACTTGTATCTTCCATTCCAGATAAAACTCACAGCGGCAGGGTCTTTGGCCAAGAGTGTGTCTCACAAACACTCGCAGTTTTTCACCCCACCGCGGCTCAAATTTTGATGAGCAAACAACGGGCCTAAAATGTCCCGAATGGATTCGAAATTTAAATAGGTATCTTTATCTTTCTTCTTTCTTTGGACTTGCTTGAATTTGGTGTGGTGGAAGCCCTTGGAACTAGCGTGACTGGCCTTTGGAACTGACGTGACTGGCAAGCTAGCATAAAACTGGCACGATGGATGAGCTGACACGGCGGACTCTCAAAGACGAACTTCGCCCCGTGCCTAGATCCACGATGTCTGGAACAACGCCCTGAAGCTAAAACTCAAACTCTTTCTCCCTCGAAGTCGACAAAAATTGTCAAAATGCCTAAAGGTTTCATTGTGGGATGATCGGCAAATGGTCGGACGGTGCGGGGCTCGAGTTCGAATGACCAAAAGAATTATTAAAATTTTTCTCTTTTATCTAAAATCCCTATTAAAACCACACCCCTTGCACTATAGAGGACAAAAAAATCCTCACCCGAGTCTCCTCAAGACCCAGATTAAAATCGCACACGTAAATTCAGAGAAACCTTTAACAAAGATCTAAAACAGAGACGAAGGGGATGATGCGTAATGTAGATGAGCCCCGAAACTATAAAGGAATACCCAAAGTCAAGTCAACCCTGGCAGCACACATGGGCGGATCGCTTTAAAACAGTTCACATTGACGGTCGCCGTCGGCCGGTGGCCAATCGTAAATTCAGTTTTCATTTGAACTATTTATCACATATAATCAGTGATTTCACTTGTAGGTATCTAAACCTTATACTGTTTTTTGTATAGTTTCTTTGTCTATAAAAAGATTGATCATCAGTCTCCATTGTCTGTAAATTACTTAATATATCTATCTTTTGTTTTATTTTATTTAGATTAATTTGTGTTTAAGTTGGTACTTAATGACTATTGTCAATTTTAATAACACTGTTTTCTTTAAATTTACAGCATTTCATTATGTACCTTTTTAAAACACATTTGGCGCCCATATTATCACCAATACAATATTCTTAAATTCAATATCTTTCCTATTCTACTTAGTTATCTATTTTTTTAATATATTATTTAGATTCAAGTTTCACTGATAGTCATATCCACGTGACAGCGCAATTGCGTGCCTTGATATTTAAGAGTCATTTTATAAATTCTTGCTCTATACTGTATCGTATCACACTTATTCTATGTTTATTAGATATCTCTTTTTATTCATATTGCAACTATTTTCTCCATTACAGTTGCCTCATTCTGTTGAAACCATATATCGGTCGGATCATTTATATAAAAAAAAACATTGATTCTGGTCTAGTAACGGCCTTGTTTTTTTTTTTTTTTTTTTAAGAAATACGGTTTGGTGATGTTACCAGCATGTAAATTGCATTAAACTGAACATTTTTGTGTCTTATTCCATGTGCTGCAATTTTGCTTATGATCAAACCCGTTATGTCAAAAATGGGTGGTACTCTCCGACCCAAAGTATAAGGGAATCACAAGATCACGCCACTTTCGTTAGTCTTAGCAATAATACACTAGATATTTTTGCGAACCGCAAAAGACGATACACTTCTAAATCAAATATAAGCCCCGAGTTACCGAACCTCAACATATAGAATAGATTAAAGAGAGTAAAATGTCAGACAAATTCGATCTATAGACCAAATATACTGTCACACCTATAAAATTGAGTTATGAGTATATTATTGGATATTATATACATATTATTTTCTATTAAATTAACGTTTGTCAACGGTAAAAGTAGTATTTAAATCCAACAATAAGTAAAATATCGATATTATTATTATTAACAATTAATTAATTTTATTTACTCCTGAACACTATAATTACAAGTCGAATCTCATTTTAGTCTTGATATTATTTATATAACTACATGTGTGCTATAATTTGTGAAAATTAATAAACATAATTAATTAATAATTTACAGCCTACGATGGCCGAGCGCCTTACGTGTCGACTTATAGTATCGTGGGTCTGGCAAATATGGACCTAGTAGGTTGAGCAAGTGGCTCAAATCCATTTCTCGTAAAACAAAAACTAATTAAGGGCGGACATGCTCAGCATAACCTAACCGAACTTTTTTTATTTTTTTTTAAACGGTATATGTTCAAACACGCGCGTTAACATGATCTTACTCCCTACTTCAATTTTAGTTTTTCAATTTATGGATACGGCCGTATGTTGTAGCTTAACCACTGAGAAATGACAAAAGAAATGGCGTATTTCAAAAAAACACTACCTTATACTTAGGTCGATAATTATTATAAAGTAATCATTATTCGTAGAATGTTTATTACTTTTGAATGGTCAAAAACATAGCTTATAATTATTATTTTTAGAATTATCTTCAAATGTGTTAATCTTGACACGAACGAAGAAACGAAGCGGATGTAAATGTTCGATGTACTTGTTGGCGTTGTCGGTCATTTGCTCTGCGTGTGTTAACTACGAACCGGCGCGCTTGGCTCCGTTCCAATTGTCGTTGTTGATTTCGTTCAGCTCATGCCTCTTGTGATTGAGATGCACGCAATTGCGACATGCTTACACGCACGTTTTTGTTATCATGTTGGATTTGTTCGTCTGTTCTTTCTGCTCTACTATTTTTGTTGCTTTATTCGTTCGACGGCCCAAATGGCCCCCCTTGCGTTTTGCTGGCATCGTGCACTGTAATACACGCACATAAAAATAAATAAATTAAAATAAATCGTACAAAATTTTGCACGCACTGCGTTGTGATATGCCGAACGAAATGTCAAAATGACGCGACGCTTCTCTTGAATTCTTCTCGGACGTAGCGCCATCTGTCATTCAACAACATAAATAATTTCGTTCTGTTTGAAATACGAACGACGGTTAAATTTGTTCATACAAAAATAATAAAATCGCGATTTAAAAATCGGAGGGTGGGGGGAGGAGGGTAAAAATTTGAGTTTATAGGTATTTTTTTATGCCAAATAATAAAAAAAATACAAAAAAAAAATTGTCAAAAAAATCAAAGAAAAATTTTCTGGATAGAGATACCCTAATCATCTAGTGGTATGAAATATACTTGTTGACCTATTCTCATACCTAACAAATTTAGATAAAAAAAAATCTTAAAAATCGGTCGAGCCATTTCGGAGGAGTTCAACCACAAACATCGTGACACGAGATTTTTATATATATAGAGATATAGAGATTATTATCTACAACGTTTTAGGAATGTCCAGAATCATGGTTTGAAAATGCAATAAAAGTTCCATTTTGACATACGCTGAGCATGTCCTCCCTTAAGAATAAATACTTACAAGATAAAAAGAACTTTTTATATACAACGTTTTTAAATTTTCTGCTGAATTATTATGCTCAATATGCTCAAACTTGTCCTTGATATGAAGTATAAAAAAAACAAACAAACAAACAAAATATAGAATACTGAAAAATTATGTTGATTTTCATAGTAACGCACGTAGATATTATTAATTTAGTTGCTAGGACCATTCACTTAGCAACCAATAATAGTGTATTGGAATACGGATTTCTTCTAAAATAACTTTTCATACAAAACAGAATTAACTAAAAATGAAATCAATTCTACTTAAAGATGGCTAAAAGTATTAATAGAACGCATTGCCAGCGTGTTCTGATATATTCTAAAACTTTCAAATGTCTAGCTAGTCAGGAAGTTAGCTAAAAATCTTCAATCGTCCAATACAAATCTTGGAAAAACAAGAAAAAAATAAACTGGACACACAAAAAAAATAGTACCGGACAAACAAGAATACGAGCTAATAAAAGCGTGTTAAAATTAATAAATTATACGAAGCATGTTGATAAAATCTCTAACTCTAACTTCCCAGTTAGTTAAAAATCGATTTCAAGTTTTGTACTGGATAAACAACCATCGGACAAATAAGAATACGAGCTAATAAAAACGTTGTAAAAAATGACCACTGTGATACGTGTGATGAATTTTTGGAACATGCTTCACTTATCTTGAAAGAAAAAAACGACGGAACGCTTCATCTGTCAGAATAAGAGTTTATTTGTAACTGTATATCCATTGTATGTACATATTATAATATATTATCGTTAATGCATTATGATAAATGAAACAACAATAATATCAAAGATGGTGTTAATATATTAAATTTATTTGTTTAATTTTTTTTTTGGACAATTTTCAGGAGCGACGCATGCGCCGGTGGATGTGTCTTTAATATTAGGAGAGTCACAGTAACAGGAGACCAAGTCGCAAATGGCACCCATATCTTGGGCTTCTGGTTCGTCGCAAGTCGGCTCACTCCATGTTGTTACACCACCACATGAACTAGCATAGATATGTGTTCCTTCTTCACACTTTGGTACCCCTGAAACATAAAGATTTTACATCATTTTAATAGAGATACTTTCATATATTTAACTGTATATAAATAAGAAGAGAAAGGTATTAACCAACATATTATTTATTTATTTATTTAAATCATTCACAATAATTTGACAATACATTTTGTAAAAATATCAGACAGATGTCTAATATCAATTAAGGCGATACTTCAGTGAAATGGCAAATAATTTTCAAATATAGGCGCGATGAAATTTTGGACTCGCTGGCTGTCTGAGAGCAAACGTGTAGGTGTGAATGCATCAATTTATTTTGTGATGGCGACGGGGGTATTAATTCTTAAATCGTGTAAAGATGACTAAGAACTTAACCCATTTACTTTAAAAAGAACATTGAATGGACGCATGTTGGATTTATATGACAAATTATATTTCGTTCGGCATGCGTCATTTGCACCCGCGACTTGCAATCCGCGCATCGTCTAGCCACGATCTTTTTAGACCATGCCTCAACTGAGGTATACCTTTAGTAACTCGTGAAAAAATTATAAAATTGAGCACAATAGTCTCGTAAAAGAAAAGAAAATAATATTATCCCCAAAAATATTTCTATAAAATTATTACTAAGCATTCCATATTAAGGTGAACTAATTCTAGTTTTTTTAATTCTAAAAAAGTATCAATAGATAGGTAGTCCCATTCTGTGATACTGACATGCTATTATTTGACATTTAAACCAATCACATTTGGTAGCCATCTTGAAAAAATGCCCCAAAATTGATTTGGTGTAATTATTTCACAACTAGTAATTAATTTTGATTAGTTTTTCGAAAATAAAGAAATATTATCTGATACCTATATATATATATATATATATATATATATATATATATATATATATATATATATATATATTTTTTTAATGGCCACCGACAAACATAATGTTATCTATCCAATATGAATTTTATAATAATAAAAAAAAACTTTGCATAATAATGCCTGTACACGAGTATGGATTTCGTGATAATAACAGCTTACACGTAAAATTGCTGACTGTCTCGCCAATCTCATTCTTAAGCGAGACGTGTGACTGATAAAATATATTTATATTGACACTCAAACCAATATTATATAAGTATTGAAAAAAAGGTTAAAATATTGTTACAATAACAATATAGACATAAACACAGAATTGAAAATGCATCCCGATTGCATTTTAGGCATAGTGACTTTAAACTACATTCATTTGCTTGCAATATAATGATTTTATATGATCAGACCTTGATGTATAAGAATAAAGTTATCAAGGTTCACACCACTTGAGGAAAGTATTCTATTGAAGTACATAATATTATTTTATATGTACTCAATAAAATAATAATATTTTAAAGTATGCTGTAAATATTATTTAGTTTTATAGTTAAATACTTAGTGTTTTTATCGTATAGTGGCAGGCCGCAGGTAACCACATAGAAACAAAACCATAATCACCAGCACACTATCATATTTTAGCATAGACTAATATACTACTCGTATCATTGTAGTTATATATGTACCCAATAATAGGCAGGCATCGTAAGTGTCTATGCAAATGCAATTTTATCGGCTTGTCGCAAAGAAAGGGCATACATAATGCAGATCAAATCAAAATACTCAGTGATATGAATTTATCCGCACCTATACTATGATGAGAGAGATTTAATCTCCTTTTAATTCTCAAAATAAATGAAAAATTATTTATGTTTGGAAGTCTATTTTAAAAAGATAAAAGCGGTTAAAAGTTTATTTTTCGGCAAAGGTCAGAGCTTCACCTGTACACTATTATACATTTAGTATTTAAACATCCGAATAGTTTAATAATATTATGCAACAGTCCATAATCTAAAGAGGGTAAATGCTATACCCATATATGCCAAGAAAAATAAGAAAACAATTAAAACTACTATTAATATTATTGTCAAAATGAAACCAGGGTGATAAAATATTTAGAAATAAACTTACTTCCAAGTTGTCGACGATCTCTAGCGAAGCCATTTATTTCAATGACATATACTACAAAAAGTAAGAAAAAGTACGAAAATTTCATTTTTTATTATCTTTTTAAATCAATATAACAGAGATGATACACCTTCCAAGGACTGACAAATAATGAAGTCTTTATAAAAAATACTGTAATATATACCTATTCGAATATTGCATTATTTTTAAAAAAAATCATTCTGTTGTTATGTTGACTACTTATTTTGACAAGTTAATAAATTATTCCTAAAATAATATAACATTTTTACTACAACATGTTCAAGAAGGATTGAAATTTTAATATTTTTGATTAATTTGAAAATGTGGTAATGTTTTTGTCAACTATAGTTTATTTACCAAAACTTCTGAATTTATATTTTAATATAATTAAATGCGGATCGAAATAATACTCGTAGTATAAAATAAGCAGTGGCGAACAAATATAGACATGTTTTATGCCACCTCCACCATCATCATCAGCACCAGCCTGAGTCGATCCACAGCTGTATCAAAGCATTTTATAGGTACTTTAGTACTTCCACGACCATCTCGTCGAACGACTGATATTTTTTAGAGTCTTTTTTTCTTGTAGTTATACGTCAGTGTGTTAGTACTAAAGAATATGTTATCCCATGAGGTTTTAAATGAAGAAATTTAATACCTACCTGCAATAAATTCCTCATGAACTATTCAATCATTACTAACCGGGTGTTTTGCTTAAAATCGTGATAGATAGCCTGTGAGACTTATTGAATCCAAGTTGGAGGCCGCTCCGGAAAAGAGAATCCGCTAAGAAAAATCTTTATCAAAACTCTTTAAACAAGTACCTATTATAAGACATATATTTTTTATGATAGCTTTTATTAATCACATATAACTTTGCCTACACTCATGGTCGAAAGTTAAAAATTTGGGGTATATCTTAGGAGCTAAGTATAAAAAAATATGTATACGTTGTAGGATAAACGTCTATGCCATTATGATGTGCTATCTTTTATCAACTTAAAAATCAACATGATTGCATAAAATATTTTAATACATACAGTAGAAGAGTATTATTGTCAACTTCATAATTTAAATTTGAGGAAAAAGTAATTTTAAATTAATCATGTATTACAACAATATGTCCGTGGTAATAATACTTTTTTGAATTGTTTGAATTTGTGACAGATTGAAATAAAAGTATAAATATGTGGGCAATACGATTTTGTTGTTCTGTAACAGAAAATTAGATGTGGCTCAAAATGTGATTAGTCGATATGATGCACTGACAAATGTTATTTTTTTATAGTATGATATTGGTTTAATAATAATGTCAAGCATAGTGTAAAATGTTATGTTTTCCTTATTCATACAACTATTCGCACCATTGAGAAATAGATACATTATTATTAAACTGTGCGCAGCTAAACTTAGCTGATCATTAATTAATGTGTAGTTAGCAAAAACGATCAAATATTTTTCTACAACGACGTTATATATACTTTATAAATAGTGTCATTGTCAGTGTCAAATTATGGGAATCAATTTTTAAAAAATTATGTGATTAAATATAATATTATGTTATATTATGTCAGAAAACAAATCTTATAAGTACTTTTATATCTCCTATACTTACTTAAAATAATAATTAGACACACGGTGTAATGTAAGTAAACATTTTATATATAATACATTAATCAAAGTACATTTCACTATTTAAGATGTCATGCTATTATATATGGCTATTATTTATTATTTTATATTTAGGTCCTTTTTATCGATCAGAGGTTATATTAATATACATTTTATGAAATTTTGTTGATAAGAAGGCGTATTATGAACTCCGTATTTTCACTGTGATTAAATCACTCATTAAAGATTCGAGTACTCTACCCACATCTTCACAAAAATAGGCTCCAGGAGTATTATATTTATTCTCAATAGGTTGTGATACCTAGGGGAAAAAAAGAGCTATGCAAGGTGGGAGGTAATTTTAAATGAGAAAATCTTGAGTGGGAAGCGACTGAAATGTTGTTAATTAATGTGTTACTTCTGTTAATACTTTATTTATATATGGAAATTTAAAACCTAATTTATTTGTATAGATAAGACTTTTAAAATTGCCAAAAAATATAATAACCATTTTAGTTTTAAATAATTGGTAGGTACTTTTTAGTGGTCTGATGATATTTTATGTTTTATGTTTGTGCTAGGTTTACAAAAATCAAGGTGTTTATAAATGTGACTATATTATAATGCCAAACAAAAATAAATAAAAAAATACTCAACGTTATATTAAATAAAATATCGGAGGTCAACAGTCATAACATCATTTTAATATTATCACGTGTTAATGACTAACCAGAATAGAATTATTGATAAACTGTATGCAAATTAATATGATTGCTTCTTCAATTTCTTAAGTATTTTGTTTTCGATATCTATACCTATTTCTCTTTTTACACTTGTATTTTCGATATTTGTTTGATATATTATTATTATCAAAAATATGATTGTGGATTAATAATTTATCTTTGATTTATGTTTTTCTGCTATGTTGTACTGATACCAAAACAAAAATGTAAATAAGTGTGTACCTATAATAGTAGAAGATTAGTACCTATCACAGGACTGATTAATAAATATAATTCAGATAGGCTATACCCCAATACACTACATTTTGAAGCAGGGTTTTGAAAGTGTGAGTGTCCTACAAAAATGAAACACACATTGTAGACGTGCAATAGTGTGTGTTGTAACTTTCAAATACACCAATATTGAATAAGCGTCAGTGCAAAGGACAAGCTTAGAATGACGTATTCTTGACATGTGGATAAGTTTATTCCATATTTTTCCACACTCAAATCGGTTGCCTGCGACTTTACACCCGTTAAGTATTTCAGTTCCCATTAATTCTGCGTTCCCTGTTATCTATACACAGTAAGTTCTGATTTTCATGTTCGTTGATAAATTTTCATACTAAATAAATTCACCACTAATAATCATGTGGTTAATTAAACTGACGTTTACGTTATAGAACTTCATTAGAATGTTTATAAATAATGTTTTTATTTATTCGACAATATTTCAGTTCACTCAGCATGAAACTCAAAAATTGTAGTAAGTAAAAAAAATATTAGTTACTAAGTTTAATTAAAAGTAGTTAATATGGGCTTCCACAGGGGTGAGGTTGAATTATTTTTAAGAGGAATAGTTTTTAGCTGTTTGTCGAATCCATAAAGTGATTGCAAAGTAACATAAACTCTGTTTTCAAACCAAAATAATAATAAAAGTGTTGACTGAATAACATGTTATTTTAATATTATTACATAATAATGAACACCTTATCACGAATTATTTCGGTACAAGTATTATTTATTTAAATCAGTATTGTACAGTGTTATACGATATCTATACCTACATACATATATAATATACCTATAATATATAATGAACAAAGATAATAATATATTATTACTAACTGAATTATATTCAATGTCGTTAATATTAATATGAAAAAGAAAACAACATAATTAATCAAAAATAATAATAAGTTATTACATTGATTATTTAAATTATTTTTTTGGACAATTTTCAAGGGCGACGCATTTGTCAGTGGACGTGTCTTTTACATGAGGAGAATCACAGTGACAACTGATCAAGTCGCAAACGGCGCCCAAATCGCGCACCTTCGGTTCTTCGCAAGTCGCCTCACTCCACGTTGGTATTTCAGGGTTGCATGAACTGGCGTAGGCATGCGTTCCTTCCGGACAGTCTGGCACCTCTGAAACACATAATTATTATTTTATTTAATATACAACATCTATTTATTTATGCCTGTTTATAAATGAGTAGTAATATAACGATTATAACCGAAATAGTATTTGTAAAATAATTACACATTGTAGTATGTTTCAATTTAATTTATCTGTAGAGTAGTGCATTTTAGTGTATGACGATATTTTCAAAACAGCAAATTGCTAGAGTAAATATATCCAATATCGACTACTTAATATTCAATCCAGACAACTGCACTTTTGACCAAAAATTAAATTTTGATGGAATTTTTTTATAAAGCATATTGTCTGTGCTCACACAAAATTTGAAACTTCTAAACTTATAAATAAATGCGATATCGTTCTTCAAACAAAACAGCCAACTACAGGTGCCAAATTTGCAATATTGTAAATGGAACAACTCCGCTCTTTATATAAATTTTCTTTATATATATGAAAGAGAGCCTAAAATAGTGTATTTATTCGTAGTGTAGCTTATTTTGTAAAAAAATATAATCCAATTGTATTTTTGGAATTTTTAAATTCCGCTCGATAGTTAAATTATTATGTTTTATCTTCTTCCTGAACAATTTTCTCAAATGAAATTCCATTAGAATTTAAATCGACATTCCATCAATTATTTTTGGCCGATAGGTATTATTAAATAAATATTTAATTTTATATTTTTCGTTTTGAACCATTTTTTAACGAAAACCATATGATAACCTATTGATTATTATATTAGTATTAAATAATATAATATATTCTATCTGAAATATTATATCATTTATTGCGATTTTATATAAAAACACTTTCTGCGGTAAATAAAAAAAAAAAAAATATCCATGCGTTTATTTACAAAATACAGCAAATACTTAACAGAGATGTACAGTTATACTGTGAGAATACGCATATTAAAATATGAATATTCGTGGTAACCAGGTAGAACACAGTTCTTTAACTATTAGCATTTGGAAACTTTGCTGGCTGCAATAACTTTGCATTATTATATTTAAAATTTTTGTGATCATAATGTAACTGTTTGTTTCCTTAATAAAAAAAAAAAATTACCAATATCAGGATAGTTTATCACTTGGGAGAACGAACAACTTTACTGGGTACTTACTTTAGTGATTTTCTAAAATTTATTATGATACCTATCCAACAATTTTTAGTAATATTCAAACTATCAATGGGAACAAAACTATGGTTATAAAATATTTATCATACAACTTACTTCCAAGTTGACGACGATCCCTGATGAAGCCATTTATTTCAAAGATACAGACTACAGAAAATAAGAAAAAGCACAAAAACTTCATTTTGAGTTAGTTTATCAAATTGAAAACAGTAGTACCTGCACCTTTCAAATAATAACGAACAGTGACACTGTACTAACAGATACCAAACTATATAGAATATTCTGATAGATTTTTTTATGATTATTTTTGTCATTGTTTGATCTTTATTTAAAAAAAAAGCTTGTTAAGTATTTAATCAGAATTATTTATAGTTTGATACACTACGTACAAAAACGATTTACTATATCTGATTAATTTTATATTGTCTCCATTACATAATATTTTTTTTTAATTTTTTTCACCTCACCCATGCTTTTAAATATTTTTACTAATATAATGTTTTAATACAAATTAAAATAAAATGATCAGTGGCAAATTAAGAATAATAATGGTCAGTCGGGCAAAAGAAAATTGTTGAAGTTGTTGGGCTAAAAGAGTTCATAATAATATAAAGGTGTTTTTTTAAGCCCGATAGAACTTAAAATTGAAAATAGTTTCGGATAGGTATATAGCCACTGCGGACGAAGCATATTCTGGACATCCAATTTTTGGCAATTCCATCACTAATAATACGAATAATGGCTACTGGTTTATCAAGATAGACTAGTGACTTTACGTAACGACATAGGTAGTAATCCAGGCGTGTCAAAATTAACGATCTTGGGGATCAATTATTGATGTGTCCATTTCTCGAAATCAACTAATCGCATAATTTTGATTATATATTATTATGTGATGAGTCAATAGTTACGGTTATACCTAAACTTAAAGTAGGTAAAGGCTGAGCAAGTAGAAGAGGATGCAAGATTGGTTTTCTCTTTTACACCAACCACAACCCTGCGGTAGGACAACGTCCTATTTTTCTTTGACTCTTTCACTATTACCTTGGCGGCACTAAGGGATGGACCGCTGGGTCAGTCGCTTTAACCCTGGCAGCACACATGGACGGATCGCTTTAAAACAGTTTACATTGACGGTCGCCGTCGGCTGGTGACCAATCATAAAGTCAGTTTTCATTTGAACTATTTATCACATATAGAATCAGTGATTGTACTTAAACCTTGTAATGTTTTTTGTATATGAAAACATTGATCACGAGTCTCCATTGTCTGTAAATTTCATATATCTCTTGTTACATATTATTTAAATTAATTTCTGTTTTAGCTGGTAATAAATGATTTCTGTCAATTCTAATAACAGTGTTTTCTTTAAATTTATAGCATTTAATTATGTACCTATTTAGAACACATTTGGCGCCCAAATCATAAATACAATATTCTTAAATTCAGCACCTTTATATTCTACTTAGTTGTCAATTTTTTTATATATTCTCTAGATTCAAGTTTCTATATTTATTATATATATCTCTTTTTATTCCTATTGAAACTCTTTTCTCTATTACAGTAGCCTCACCCTGTTGAAACCATATCTCGATCGGATCATCTATATTAAAAAAATATTGATTCTGGTCTAGTAACGGCTTTTACTATATTAACTATTTTTTTTTAAGAAATATGGTTTGGTGGTGCTACCATCATGTAAATTGCATTGCAAAGCTGAGCATTTTTGTATCTCATTCCATATGCTGCAATTTTGCTTATGAACAAACCCGTTAAGTCAAAAATGGGTGTAACTCTCCGACCCCAGAGTATTGGGGAATCACAAGATCACGCTACTTTTCTTAGTCTATCTAGATATGCTAATATGTTAGTCCTCGGTGACTGAAATAATCACAAAGAGGCACTTCTGAACATGAGTTCTCGATACCAACAGAGAGTGCAACACCACGTATATCTGTGGCATACATTCACGGATTTCATCGCTGACGCTAATTCTTCTTTACCTTGCAGCTTTGGGTCTCTCTGATAACCAGCTGTAGGTATATTACATAAAAAAATGAGTTAGGTTTTATTCACGATTTTTACTTTCATACACAAATAAAATATACTACGGAGGTACATATTATAATTTTTGGGATTTTATGATTAGGCGGGTTGTGTGGATAATAAAAATTTATAAAAAAATTTCATTATTAATTTATTCATGCATACCATGCACACTCAAAAAAAAACTCTAAATGTGGTCAGTTTTGGGAAGTTTGTTTGGTAATAAAGAATTATGCAATTATAATTCACGAGTTCTAGAGCGAGGTGTACACACCATCAATGTGAGTAGGTGTATTTTAAAATACACCTATCTTAATATGCCAAACACATAATATGTATAAAACAAACAACACTCATGCATATTACGTAAGTAAAGATCATCGGTCATCATACAATAACATCACGTGACAATGACTTACCGGATTCAAAAAATATAATGACATACCTGCCAAAAGTATGTTAATAGGCAAAATTCAAGGTCATTTAAATCTTTGCATTTCTTCATCGCAATTAAATATTACAATATTATCAACAGTGTTAGTCAATAATCTTTTTTATTGTAATAATTATTATTTATTCATTGTAAAAATAAGAGTGGGTATTATTTAAAAATAAATGTATCAATCCAGTCCTTAAATTATTAGCGATCTTCGACAATCTACATTGCAACAAGGTTTTCCCAAACTCACTCGTACCTTATTGTTTTTATTTTAATCATCTTAATTTTATTACGAAAACGATATTAAAAAAAAAAAAATCTAAACCGGCAGACTGCAATGTTGTTTTTGATGCTTTTAAGTCCTGTATCTCGTTAAACAGGTTAAGTATTTAATTATATTGTGATGTTTTTATTATTCATTTTTTCTTACTTTATTGCTGTCGTTTATTTTTCAGTTATTTTTATACATTATATTTTAATATCTTTAGCGCGTCTTAGGACTTTTATTTATTCAGATAGGTACGTAATTTATAACTGACCTACATCTAATGCTTTAAAAAATTGGGCCCATTTTTTAACTACACCACTACACGATCTCGCTCGCTTATATATGACTCTATGATGTTATTATAATACATTTTTTTTAATAATTTGAAATATCATGTAATTTATATATGTGTAATTATTAATTGTTTCTCGTATTTAGCTTAATACTTCATTCTACTAACGTAAACTATGTAAAATAGTATAAGTATCGACCTATTAAAACATAATTTGGTCCACTTTGGTAAACTGAAATAATATTTGATATTACTTTTATGGGATATACAATTTGATGATCAATTACTTATTGTATATTGAAGGAAACATTGCTTCAAATGATTACTCAACAAGATACTCAAGACTTCACCTGAATATTAAAAATAAATCAAACGAAACCAATTGTGAAATACAATCATGTTATTTTTCAATAATAATATCAGGTTATCCAATTCACAATAAAGTAATTTTCCGCAAAAAATACAGATTGTACCTGGAAATTAAGTAAATACGTAATATCCAAATATCATTATTTGAATCAACACATTCATAGACAGTTTTCATAAGTCATCATAACAATTATGTAAAATTGAGAGGAAACAAACAATTTATTTTATAAACATGCATTGTTTTATTATTATTTCCGTTCGTTAGAGTTATAATGCAGCTGATCCATTGACATGCCGCCATTGACATGACAATACCGCGCATAAATTTTGACAGTTGCTTTATTTAAATACTGCTTTAATAATTAATGTCTTCTGTCAATCGTGAAATATTGTGTTAATATCATCTATATGTATGTACATAAGTGCCAGAGGAGTAAAAAATACAACACAAATATTAGGTAACAAAAAGTATATTATCTGCTTAAAAATGTTTATTTATAACATATTATAAATATTTTTTTGAGTTGATCGTAAATCAATTCTTAAAATACTAAAATAATCAGTTCCACGTGTGACAGCATAATATTAATGGTGGCTTGAGTTTGCGGTAGTGGTTAACGGACGACTTTCGGTGGCTCAGCGAGAAAAATATCAATCATGTTTGAAATTCAATGAATTCCGTTCACCGAGATTTTACACCGCTAACTCGAAATGATCCACGTGCAAAAAATACTGGAGATTTCAAAACCCACAGCTTATCGTGTCAATGAAACAGGTGCGGTAAGTAAACATCACTGCATTTTAAATTATTTACTAATTTTATTGTAAACTTTTTGGAACACAATACAAATATGCGTCAAATAGAGGTACTCAAGAGGCATAAAATGTTTAATGCCCGTTGTGAACTCCGCTAAAGTGACAACTTGATTATGCTCAACGGAAATATTCAACAAAATTAATGATCAAGATGCATTATGGGAGACAAGAGGATTTTATTACGAGATTAATTCAACCCGGCTGATGATAAAAATGATCGTATTACTTTTAATAAACACTTGTCTCATTTGGGGTCTAGGACAATTTGGCACCGCGAACTGGCCTCCGCCGATTGGCCTCCGGTAATTGGCCGCCGGTACAATCGGACGCCGGCCCAATTGGACGCCGACCCAATTCGACGCCGACCTAATTGGCCTCCGGGAGGATTGGGCACCGCACAGTTGAATTAAATGCGCAAAGGAATAGACGTACGTTACGATTTGTTGGAGTAAATCAACAAGTCAGTTTAATATGCTTCTATCTTCTCAGTAGTTGTACCTTATACATTTCGCGCTTGACACATTTTTAATATAGATTGAGAATAATATTATGCTTTATGTTATTAAAAGAAAATAATTCTTCCCTCGTTAAAACGTAAATATGTGCATAATAAATTAATTTATTGTCTATACATGGGTACTTATTTATATTTACAACAAATATTAAAAATAATGTTAGATGTAAGAATGAAAATTACATTATATTTCAGCGTTTTATCGACTTAATATTATAATAAAGCTTAAACATGTATATTATTATGCATAAATGCGTATTTTAAGATAGTATTAAATTACACACAAAATATTAAGTAAGTTATCTGTTAAGTATAAATGTTTCAGTAGTTTGATTGATAAACTACAAACTACTTAGGTACTGGGTGCCGGACAAAATCCCGAAGGCCGAAATCTCGAATGCTGAAATCCCGAAAAATAAAAAATACAAACATCAATAATTGCGCGAGGCCAATTGGGTCGGCGTCCAATTGGGCCGGCGTCCGATTGTACCGGCGGCCAATTACTGGAGGCCAGTCAGCGGAGGCCAGTTGGCGGTGCCAAATCGTCCCATTCCCCTCATTTGAGCTTCTTTGTATTTTTTTTTACGAGGAAAGGGGGGGATCTGACCGAGCGGAACTGTTTGCTAGGGTCCGTCCACACACGGGCCCGATTAGCCACGCTGACTTGATATCAACCAAGGCCAACTTTAAGGCATTTGAAAAATTTGCTGCGTCATATGGAGGACGGAATAATTCCGATTCCTCCTTAAATTCGTCGCTTTAAACTTCTCACTCCTCTTTTTCAGCAGAGTTTCAGTACATGGGTACAGGGGATACTTCATGTCATTGAAAATACATGACGGCAGAGCAAGACAAGTCAAGGTTCTTTTTATTTTCTAAAACTCTTTCTTTAAGCACTGAGGTGCATATTTGCTACTTCAGTCCCGTGCAGCATCGCTTCGGGACAAGGAGGTGTGGCACTAAAATCTTTTTATTGTGACACGTTTATAGCGTCATGGAAGGCGGCTGTGCATCAACCGCGGCTGCATAATATATGGCGGGTGGAAATGGGGTAACTCAAATCATGTCATGCATTAGTTCCTTGCATTGGAACATATTTTTGAAAAACGTCAAAAACTACATCTAGTGATAGAAAATAGTTTGACCGAGTAGAATTCAAATTCATATTTTTCACTGTCTATGTAAGTGCTCTTTTTTTAAGCTACCATTTACATTTTTTGTTGCTTTTTAATCAAATCCACGACTTTAAAAATGACTACTCTACCAAAAAGGCCATGGTAGGTACGTGTATGCATGGGAATAAAAACCTAACATTTCGTAGTCCGAAATAAAAATTATAACCTCTCAAAAATGTTTATTAGCTTAGCCTCCCCGTTACGAAAATAACTACAGGGCCGCACTTAATTCAGTGCGTACGTCATAATAATTATTATATTTTTTTTCATCATGCGAAATAATAATAAACTCACCTTTGCGGGGAAAATTTAGTGCGCGGGACGAGGGCGCCGGGCGCGGCGGGGCGACGGGGGCAGGCTGGTATTGATTGTGTCGCCACGCTGCGCCACTGCGGGAAGGTAGGGTATAATACTGTGCCGATATCTTTCCGAGCCTATACTCACCCGGCTCGCTCGCATGCCGCCTCTGTGTTCCTTTGCCTTTACAAGTTTTATTTATAAAATTTCTTATAAGTACACTAAATTAAATAAAATATTATTTTAATCATTCATTCAAAATGAGCAAATAATTACAATCAGTAATTGACAGGATACAAAAAATTTATGTTAGTAAACCTTATTTTTCTGCTTCTTCTATTTTTTTATTTTTATTTTCAACACAACAGTACGTGGGGCTCAATTTCAGTAGGTGATGTAATTGACAGTGGCGTGGGGTGGAGGTAGGCTCTTAATGCAAATAATCCAGTATATCGGCTATTTTCAAAATGTAATTGCCGCTGTATTCCTTATAACCTAACTGTACCAAATATTCTTCTATCTACAAAATATCTTAAATTATGTATGGGCTAATGGCATTATTATAAATATTTTTAAGATAAACGAATATTTTTTGGCTGATATACCTATATATACTATGGGTTGTATTAGGCAAGGTTTAATTGAATTTTAAAAACTCACAAACACTATACACATTTATCATAGTTCTGATTAAATGAAAAAAAAATGTTTGACTGACAAAATTTATTGTGAACGATCTTAACAGCCTACCTCCACCCTTCGCCACTGGTAATACAGTATCGGAGTTGGCTGAGCGACCATCGATGAAGACATTGGTCGCGTGTTCGATTCGCGATTGTTTTTGCAATATGTATTTAATTCATTAGAAAAACTAAATGATTTGGGCGAATGGTAAACAACAATATTTGATTAATACAAAAGACGATATGAATCATCCATTAATTCACCCATATGGTGGCCGTTAGTTAATTTTATAAGAAACCGATGACATAATATTATGCCAGAATATTTGATCCCATATAACATCGCTATAGTAAAGTTATATTGAATTTTAATTACATGCACAAACCCATCTTCAAAGTCAAACAAAGATGAACCCTCTTTATTATTCTAATAATTATCCTACAAATTATGACGAGATCGAGGAGATTTTTTTTGTTATTACGTAGAATATTGGTGTTTATGATAAACTGGAACTCTCTTCAGCCATTGTGGCAGGAGAACCACAGGTGGTTTCATCTGACACAATGATGGTTTCTTCAACTTATATAATATTACCTATGTACTATGTGGCAATATTAAATTTTTAACACATGTGACTATAAATTCTGTACAGACATGCACGTGTATTTGCAATATAGATCCTTTTATCAATGTATCCAATTTATCATTCAAATTTATCAGTAAGTATTTATTAGTCCAGATGCAAGTGTCGATAAGTAGGGTTTTAGTAGACCCATATACGAGTTCTCTTTAGTTTAGCACTGAAGTTATTTATATTATTATATTTAGTTTGCTGTATAACCAATTTGGTAGCTGCTATTGAATATAAAAATACGCCGCTTTTTTTAAACATTATACCGTATGCCGTGACATATGTTCGTCAGCGTTATCGGCGAGTTGTGAATACGCCATGATGACATATGAATGGATCCTGATAGATTATTTTATATAACGTATGAATACTTAATACACAATATTATTTGTAACAATCGATTACATCTATAATTATCATATTCTTGTTATAGATTTATTAATTTACTCAATTATAACATCATTGATAGAATATATTGTAAAGGTACGTATCGATATATTATAGTTTCCAAGGTACTTAGGTATATTTTTTAATAATAATAAACTTTACACCTAATCAATAAATAAAAATAGTTTATTTTATTGTATATTTTTACTGACCGTGATTTTGGGAAATATATATGTATTTGCTTATAGAATTTTAATAAAATTGACACATTTTTGAATTTACTATTCTTCAGCCAATTTTAGATTATTTTTTAATTCGTCAGGTCCTTATGACTTAGAATTGTGATCTTTCTCTACGACTTGGCTCCATTCCGCTCTGCATTCTACGATATGCAGGGCGTATGTCAGTGGAAAACCCGTAGCATTATTGGACGGAGCTCATCCTTAATTAATTTAGTGGGTTGTATGGTCAAACAATTAGAAAGTATTAATTTAAGTTGTACAATATCGAGTATATGGGTATGTACTACACCGTTAAGTAGTCTAGGTAGAAATATTAGACGTGTTTAATAAAACTATTGGATTGATTAGAGAACCTCTCTCTTCAAGTACTTGGGCTCCAACATTACCTCTAAAAATGAAATGTCCCTAGAGCTCGCTGACCGACTGAGAAGTGGAAATGCAGCGTACTTCGCGCTGAGTCGTCTGTTCAGGTCCAAAATGCTGTCCATCAAAACAAAATTCCGGGTGTATAACGTGGTCATCAAACCAATCGTCATATATGGATGTGAAACGTGGGGTTTAACAGAAAAACAAGAAAAGGCGCTCCAAGTGTTTGAAAACAGAATCCTCTGGAGAATACTTGGACCCGTCAATGAGAACCACCGGTGGCGCTTCCGCACAAACGCTGAGCTCTTCGACCGATACCAACCTAGAATTACTAATATTCTGAGGTCAAGAAGGCTCAGATGGGCGGGCCACGTTGTACGATCTGAAAGATCTAGAACTCTCTATAGGATTTACAAAGGCACACCAGCTGGCACTCGACCTCTTGGCCGCCCTCGACGGAGATGGGCGGACAACATTCAAAGGGATGCGGAAAGGCTGGGGATAGTCAACTGGGAAGAGAGAGCGCTGGACAGAGATGCCTGGAGAAACGTTGTGCAGTCGGCCATGGACCTGAACGGCCCCTAGCGCCAGTTTAATAATATTAATAATAATAATTGGATCGATTCCATTATAAATTATTGTTATTGACCAATGAAAACGACGTGCATAATGCTGAGCTTGGGTCCAAAGAGTTGCTTAGAACCATATTAGCATATAGTGTCATGATTTTAGAATTATTCTTCGTTATAAAGCTAACATTCTATAAAGAGTTATTTATATTGTTGAATGTTGACATGTTTCAAACTGTGATAGTAAATATTTTAAAATTAGATTTTCTATTTTGAGGTATATACATGATTAAAATTTATTGTTATTAAGATAATATTTATGGAAATATTAAATAAGTAAATCATTAAAATTTTATGTTTTGAAAAGTGTTAAAAAATAAAAGTACAACAGTTTTCTTTCCTTATTTTCCGATGAGATTAAGCTGCGTGCTCCTAGTTAATGTTCCCTTACAATATAATGCAAACCCCGAATTCTCTTGATTTATTCGGGTAAACAACAATGAAATCTGGACTTACATACTTCACGTCTTGTAATATTTATTGGGCAACAGCATTGTTAATATTCAGCGTGCGTATATTAACAACGGTTAACTAAAACCTTCACCCAAAACATGGATTTCCAATATATAGTATCCGAATATTTAACACAAAATTGTATATATTGCCAGTCATATCTATAATGTATTTTTTAATGCTATACTAATAATAATTTAAATTGTATGAGAATATGAAAAAAATGGTCTGCAGTTCTTGAAACATTACTGTTGCTAATTTGATTGAAATTCACGTGTATGCATTTAAGTTGGTATTCAATTTGATCATTTACAAAATCAATGTAAAAGTTTATATTTAAAATATTTACAGTATTATGTCTAATATCAAAATTGTAAAACCACTTGAGCTCAGACAAAACATATCATAGTTTATTATAATAATAATTATCAAACTATTTTAACAAGTTGTTAAGCTAAGTCAATTTTTGATGTCAATACCACCCAAATCAGAGAATACAAATTGCAATAACTTAGTTTTTACTGATTTTGACAACTTTACTGTGCGAGCAGAGGTCTATTCATTGTGAACGGAAGTCCGGTTACTACTTAATTCATGTAGGTACCTAATAAATAATAATCCCATACAAATGCATGATGGTTTAATTTTCCATATAGTCTTTGCTAATTTTTAATATGAATAATATATTCATACTGTGTTAGTAGGTACTTACGTAATATCAGTAGTAATGAGTGACTAAAAAAAACACACACGCTTACTTATGGGACCAAGTGTGTTTTAGTGATAAACAGATTATTAAGTAACTATTATAAATGCGTATTTTTCATATTAAGTATTTTTAATTAACTACCAATAATATTGAAATACTTAGTATATTTTTCAAATTAAGTAATTCGACTGTGTGGCATACTCTTTGCGTATTTTTTATTTTCATAGGTTTTCCGCTGTGTGTTGTATATACACTTGCTTATAATATATATTATACAACTTAATTATATTCGTCTATTTTAAATTATTAATGCGATACATACAGCAAAATTTCAGTGCATTTTTATGGTTCTCTGGACTGCAATAACTGATAATCAGCTGAATAGGCGCGTTGTTTTTTGCATATCTTACCGATAATATGCGTGTTATAAAATTAATATGTTAGATATACAATTGTATAATTTGAAATTCTTATTAGTATAAATAGCTGTCACTGGGCGTAATTTTAATATAAATACATTACATTACATTATTTATACCTCGTATTACATAATATTACAGTTATAATTAGGTACTACAATATTTATTAATAATATAAAACAAGAAATTATTTTTCGTAATTAATAGTTATGCACGCGAATCTACCAGAGGCACCTAGTGGAAAAATACCAAGCTTGCAATTTGTGATATTATTACTTCAATAAAATACATAATATCTAAAATCATTATAATTATATACAACGTTATAAAATGGAAATGTGTATTATATAATGTGTCATACTAATTCATAGCTTTAATTTAATGTACTTTATACTGTAACTTATAAAAAATAAAAATGTGTATAATTTGAAATCTGACAAAAATCAGTAATAATTAAAAACCTTCAATGCAATTGGAGCAGGTGAAGTTCAATTTTAAATAAATACACGCAATATTCTACAATTTTCTTAAAAATGACACATACAATTTAATTTAAGCAGTATGCACATATTAATTCAATTTTATCCTGATTACAATGCAGAAGAAATTTGTTTATTATAACGAAAGAATAACAAAATTATGGATGGATCTGGCAGACTAAATTTCAAAATTCACAAAAATTTTGTAGTCATTTTATTGTTCACTTACTTTGCTTTCATATTATATTATGATAATACGTCAATTTATTGTATTACATTTATTTTGTAACCACTATTTAATATCTTTTTGGAAGAAATATTCACTGCAATATAATAAATATTTTGGTGGAGAATAATTACGTAAATTACTAACAGTATCTTTGTCATAACAATAAATTGATAATTTATTATCTTTCTGTCATTAAAAAATATAAATTTTATACCAATATTTTTTTATAGTATGCATTAAAAATACTCTCCTGACTTGATTACGGGACGCACAAATTTTTATTTTTGCTAGTCGTACTTTCTGGTTGCTAGAAAATATGGTTGCCGGAGACCAGTCGCCAGTGCGTAAGGGGCCTAATATATTGAGAAATAGACAATCGTTACTTTTGCATTTGTTACAGGAGACATGGTAAGTAAATTGCAAACAATGATCACAGCAAAGTATAATTTAATTCCAGTATTATAATCACCAAAAACAGTTGAAAATAGAAAAGGTTACGGAGATTTATTCGTTCAACGAGAAGTGATAACAACTGATGAGACAAAGTGTCAGTTTTACTTTGAATAGTTGACTATCGATTTATTGAATTAGACCTAAGTAAAAATCTATATGAAGTGAATCCAAAACTTCAAAATAATGTAAGTTTTGACAACATTATTATTGTTACCTGATTTTACTGTGTTTTTTTAACGTGTCTGACGAAGTACAACTATTGCAACAACAAAAAATTTAAAAAATAATCGTGGATCACTTTCATTAAGTACAGTTCATTATAGCGCCTGTACACATACATGGATTAACTTGCACTAATGGTGAGCAGTTTAAACTATTGCGATAATAACGGTTTATATGTAAAAGTGCCGACTGTATCACTAATCTCATTCTTCAAGAGTAGGTAAGCGAGATGCAATGTTGTCATTGTATGGTGCTATTTGACGAGTCGTTAAAATCAGTAAACGTCAAAATGAGGCTCTGCGCAGTGTAGTTTGATTTTTCCGGTAGGTTTGGTACTACCGTTCTACTACTATACTACTATCGCACAGTCCAATTGTCGCATGAAAATTCTGAAGCTTCTGAACTTTTTTGATTGATGCATGCAATCTTGCAACTTGCATGATAATACGAGTTTACACGTGCATTTCTTGTTATTACCACGGTAATACGTACTGTTAGCAGTACATACATACACGTGTAAACGGGGTATAACTCGCACAGTTAAGATTTTTTTAATACCTAATATTATTATTATCAGCGTTGTGCACGGGGAATGTGATGAATGATGATAAATAAGAGCTACGCAATATGACACGGAAACGGCTGACACAAAATGTACAAGATCTAATATTATAATTCCGTAAAAGGGGTAAAATTTTTTTAATAGCACAATTAGAAATATTCATCCACAATATATTTTTTTGAATAGTAAAGCTATCGGTTCGATATCCTCAATAATATTTGATTCGTGGTCAGTGTCAAAGCCTCATTTTATGTTAAGTCAGCACTGATATAATTAAAAAAGAAAAACCCTAATCTATGGTGATGACGTGTATAAAAAATAATAATCTAATGGTTTATTTTAAAAAATGTCACAATTTAAATAATTATCATAATCATACAATAATAAATGGGTATGTTTACACTTTGAATCATAATTTCTCTTCTTTTTTATCACGTCATAAAGCTAGTGTTTTTAAAACTTGTTTTTAATTAATTAATTATTAAATAATTAATTAAGTTTTTAAGGGTGTTACCAAATAAAATTTGTCATTTGTAACCGCATATAGTGTAGGGCGTAAAAGGTTTAGGAAGTCTGTCCAATATATCGTCGCTGCATATTCAATAAATCGTATGTGTCATTTTACACATTCTGAGATAATCGAAAAAAACTGTTTTAAAAAATAACTAAAAATATTTTGTACATTTTTTATTTTTTTTAAATTCGACCTAAATATTTCACATGTTATTTGAGTTTGGAAAAACAAAAAAAAACAACTATTTCAACATAAAATACGCGATTTTCCGATTATTTTGCACATACGACTTATTCTATGCATCATTTTGTGCACATACGATTTATTTTATACTGACACAATTTGTTAGAATTCATACAAAAATTGATTCATCTAAACATTAGAATAGTGCATTTAAGCATGAACGAAAATTGTGTGTGATATTATTATAATATTATTGGTGTACCTATACTTATAAAAAATATTAAAAAATAAGTCACCATTTTTCTGTGCCAAGTCAGAGCGTCCACAGAGTAGTGGTTATATTATTAAGATTTTTTTGGAGAATGGTCTTTAACCAACAGCCCGACCTATTGGGTCTTCGCTTTGGATCAAACACACATTGAAAAAATAACATGCATATTTTGCCAGCCGAGGGATTAAACCCTCAACCCATGCTCCAAAAATTGACTACCTGTGGGTATGCTTATGTAGCAAAAGGAGTTTTGGAGGATCATTCAATAAAAGAAACTTTTTGTGGAATATTGTTAAATAAAAAAGATTTAATAAATATTTTTTCACAAAAACATATTAATATAAACGAACAAGATAAGAAAACATTGGGCCGATATAAAAAGTATATACTTAGGTAGTTATTAGAAATACCTGCATTGTTACAGTTATAAAAATAAGAACAAGATAAAAATATTTTTTTATAATGTCATTCCGGTCGTCTTCCGTAACTAAATGGCACAAATATGAGGTTTTCAATATTTTATTGGGTGGTTTGTGCTGACACCGTTCGCCCAATATTTTTCTAGGTTTCACGGCATCGAGTACATTTTTATCATTCACTTTTCTGTACCTAATGTATGCCTCTCCTAACGTTCTCCTTATTTTATTTCGTTTCATCAAATGCGTAACAGGAATGTCCAACGACAATGACGTATAGTCCATACTGTTCATAGTATGTAATATTTCACCAGTATTTTCACAAAGCACAATATTAGTAGTTATTGTCTTCAGATGATGATGATGATGATGATGATGATGATGATGATGATGATGATGATGATGATGATGATGATGATGATGATGATGATGATGATGATGATGATGATGATGATGATGATGATGATGATGATGATGATGATGATGATGATGATGATGATGATGATGATGATGATGATGATGATGATGATGATGATGATGATGATGATGATGATGGAGGCATTACGTTTTCTTTTTCTGCTTCTTTTTATAATATCAACTCTCCTGAAGTTTCACATAGTATATCATCATCATCAGCCGGGGTCAATCCACTGCTGGATGAAGGCCTCCCCAAGCTTTCTCCAACTCTCTCGGTCCTGTGTCGTTCGCTGCCACGTATTTCCGCCGAACTTTACCAGTTCGTCAATCCAGCGGCTTTTAGGGCGACCCTGTGGCCGTTTCGTACCCCTTGGGTACCATTGGATGACGGCATTTGTCCAGCGGTCGTCCTTTCGGCGAGCAATGTGCCCCGCCCATCTCCATTCTAGCTGTTTGGCAACGTCTATTACATCGCGTACGCTTGTCTGCTTCCTAACCCATTCGTTTCTCTTACGGTTCTTTCGCGTGATGCCCAACATGCACCTCTCCATGCCTCGCTGTGTGACTCTTAGCCTTTGGACATCTCTCGTGTTCAGGGTCCACGTCTCGCAGCCATGCGTGAGCACGGGTAGCACATATTGGTTGAACAAACTACGCTTACGACATAATGGTAGGTCACTCTTGAAGATACTATTCAGACGTCCGAAAGTACTCCATCCCAGCTTTGTTCTTCGAGCAATTTCATCGTGCATGCTTCCGTCTATGGACACCTGCTGTCCGAGATAGACGTAGCTGCTGACTTGCTCGAGTTGGGTGCCAGAAATACAGATAATCGTAGGGTCCGAAAAACAGTTCCTCATCACTTTTGTCTTTTGTCTTTGAGACATTTATCTTAGTATATAGTTTGATAATATACCTTTTCGCAGAGTGTGGGCATATTATAAATTTCCTCTGGTTGATATGATGATGATGTAGGCATTTGGTTTTCATTTTCTGGTTCTTTTTGTAATATCAATTCTCCTGCAGTTTCACACAGTATGTTATTACAGTTTGATAATATACCGTCTTTACAGAGTGTGGGCATATTATAAATTTCCTCTGGTTAATATGATGTTGAAGGTTGAGGATTAAATAATTTCAATACATGGCGAGGGTGGGGTAAACGTTAAAAATATATCGTATTTGAAACATTTTTTACTTTACGTGATACTGACGTTTCAGTGTCTTCAATTCCATTTTGTTGCCTCAAAAGAAGTAGGTACCTAATATTTTATACCCGCGACTATTAATCATTCTGAAAAATAAAAGAAAACATCTCGGTAATATGTATTGTGCCTAATTATAGGCAGGTATACTATGTATTTGGCGGAGGTAAACCTCAAAATATTTAAGTGCATGTAGAATTACCGATTCTTACCTACACCTTTATTAGTTCCCTGCATAAAATAAGAATACTACGTAATGTTGATGTATTATTAACAGTTTATATGTAAAAATAAAATCTTTCCCTAATTTGAAAAAAGATATTTAAATAATACTGAAGAAAGGCCACTATATTGTGATAAACATGACATAGGTACCGAGCGCTTCAAGAACATAATCTAAAAACCATGCGTGAATATTTTCACAGTATTATTGACGAATTAATGGATAATAAGGATTTTATAAAACGTCAATACGTAAGTATAATGTATTGTAAATTAAGTCTTTGAAAGATGGTAAATAATAATCGATAAATTGTGATGTCTTCAGTCTGAAACAACGCCTTCAACGGCAACGAAGTCGATTTGTAGCAAACCGTCAAAATCATAGTCAGTGTGAAATAAATCGGATGTGCTCTACGGTAAAAAATTTGTGCGAAATGAAATGATCGTATATGCAACATTCCTCACATACGACTAATTCAGATGCATTTTTAGAATAGCTGTACATACGATTTATTTAATATGGTATTCATGCTGTCTCAGATTTTTTTTTAAATATAAGCATACGTTCAGATTGTGGGGAAAAAAAATCCGCTTCGAGTGGTATCATTAACTCATTTTGACCAAAAACTGCACATAGGTCATATTGAATATGCAGCGACGATATGGTTCATTCCAGTGCTATTTTTTCTTACAGTTTCCGCTTAAAACCAACCGATGCCATAGAATTTATGCATAAAATATACTGCCATTACGGGAATCGGCCAACCCTTTCAAATAAAATATCCCTTTTCGCGTTTATTTCTGTCTTGTTTTGCTATCGGATTCGAATTGAAATTGTGTGTTTTTCAGTACAGAGGGTGGGAAGGGTGAGAGGGAGTCAAAGATAAACAAACTTTTTCCTTCGTTTGATAACAACAACCCTAGCGCTATTTATAAAGATATCTTATCGACGGGGCCTCGGGGTGAATCGCGCGTATAGATTCCGCTTGACGTTAGTTTCTCTACTAAAACATCCGGTGTTATTATTTTATAGATCCCGTGTAGCATCTTATAACTTAATTTGGTAATAGTTTTAGTGAATATTATGTAGACATAGAATATCATATAAAAGTTTTTATAAAGCCTACTACAGATTAACATCCACAAAGTTGACCCCCTTCGGGGATTACGTCGAAATTGGCGCACTGGCAGTCTCGTAACAATGAGTAGCTGAGTTTCTACGACTTAATAATAATATATTTTATTTACCATATAATGGTAATTCGCCTTGTACATGATTTTTCTGCCAGTGAGCTTTTTCTGAGAAGGTCGCACCAGCGTTTGGTACCGGGAGGTTATAATACGATTGTTAAAGCTAAGTATTAATCAACTTTTATCACTAGGAAAATAAACATGAACGTTTAAATAAAATGTATGTTTAAACATCGTTATCAAATTAAATGTAGTTTGGACAGACCAGAACGTAAAGAAAGACATTTTAACATTTTAGTTTTCTAGACACATCACAACATTAAAAAATGTATAATATTTACTTGTTTGGCAGTCCATTAAAACATGTTTTTATCCACGGTGGAGTGCAAAAAACATGGATATTCATATAAAAAATTTATGTATTTGTAAAAATGATAGTAAACAGTTTTTATACTTAGTTTATTTTTTATGGTTTGTAGTAGGCTTGGCGTATAAACTGATATTCTATACGTAGCTACGAATTTAAGAAAGATGACAATTAGGTAGGTACACATCGTTCCTTAAGACACACGAAAAGCTTTACGGAGTAGAATCTTAGAAGTTAACAAAAGTTATAACATGTCGAGTCTGCCTTTGAAATATTATATCATTTTAAAAGTTATTATGTTTTACTCAACGATTAAATTATTATTATAACGAAAAGATGTGTTAAAAGCAATGGCCACAAAAATACATTGCATAGTATGATTGCATGATAATTTAAATATATTATAATATCATAATATCGTCTCTGTTCTGGCAGAACACACTATAACTGGAGAATACTAGTTTTGAGTACTTAGACTTTGAAGTTGTTAAAATGTTTGAAATACTGGTCTATCATGTGAGTTCATTAAGTAATTGTAAAAAGGATGACTTTAAAATAAAGACTGTTTATTTATTAAGAAGGTTTCCAGACGGTAAAGTTTGAAATAAGCAACATTTTGGTACTAACCCAATATTTCATTTTTTCGAATTAGTGTTTTCTGCCAGAACAGTTACGATATAATATAAAATAGTCTATAAAAATATAGTTTTTATCCGGTCGCCGAAATTCAAGCCCAATACACCTGTCTTACCAAAACGACGTACTATTTCTCTCTCACAGTGGGCCAAGGTATTTGAAGAATATGTCTGACGTTGTAAAAACATTAGCAATTTAATTAACAGTGAGTCTGGTTTTTGAAATAACAATGTTGCTTTTTTTGAAATAACAAGGCTGCGTCGTGTTTTACACCAATTCCAGAAACAAAAAAATGTTAAAAGCGAAATTCGTTTTTCTGTTCGTCATGTTTAAATGGTTATTGGCATGAAAAAAATACAAAACTATCACGCAGAAAGCAATGGCTCTTAACTGTTTTGTTGCTTAAAATTTCATTTGAAAGAAAAACTTATGTTGAAAATAAATTTTCAACGATTTTAAATACCTATGTATGTTTATTTTATGCATACATACACAATAAGTAAAGTGCAAAGTGGGTACATAAGCATATCATTTTCTCATTAGTTTATATCATATTATATTTATTTATAAATATTATAGATAAATACAGATAAATAGCAGATATTTATAAATTAACATATTAACGCAACGTTATAATAATTAAAGTGTTATTATATAATATAATGCAATGGTTTATGTTGACATAGCGTGTAAAAATCACAGAAAAGCTTCAGTGGCTTACTAGTGAAATGGATATAATGGTTATGTTTGTCATTGAGTACAGCTCTGGGTGGAACATCATTTGAACACAGTTATCGGAGCCAGTTAGTGCTCGCCCACCTCAAAATTAATATACCTTGAAGGTCAGATCAGGTTATAACTTAAACCAAAATTTAACACGAGCGGAGTCTTTTGTATAATATACACTGCTTTCGTTATATTTATTTCTTCACAATTCTTATAAACGATACTAATTTAATAGTTTTATGTAAATAATTACCGAACGTTTGGTGATCTACTATGCCAAAAACATTGATATACAAAAAAAGAGGCAAATAAAAGTATCTATGCGACGTGATAGAGATTGCCAAGCAGATGAAGTGCTGGACAAATGCAGTCATAGATTTTTTACTTCACGACTGTGTACTCTCATTGTTCTAGAATATAGGCAGATAAAAATATAATTGATAATTTTATTATTGGTATGTACATTTATGTGGTTAGTGGGATGGGAACGGTCCTTAGTGAGATAAAACAATATACATTTTAAAATGCAATAAATGACGACAGGATCACTGTACGAGCCGCTGGATCAACGGATTCAAGTACCTACGTGGTAGTGAAGAATGATGATTGCGACGAGTGGAAAAATCTGTCAATACAAACCTCCACTCTGTGGAGGCCCATATGATCCTATCAGGATCGGGCATGGTCGGAAAAAAAATATATATATCGACGACCCCCAGAAAAAAAAATGTTATAAGTCTGAAATCACAAAATATGTTTGGGAAAGCGAAAAAAACTAAAAATTTGACAGTTTTAAAGTCATTTTATAAAATGAGTGAGTTTTTTTTTCCTTTATTGTTTTAGTGAATTTATACTTAGATAATTTTTTGGTCTATAATTTCATTACAATTAATTAGGTGGTGATTAATTAGTTTATATCTAAGATATTATAATATACATGTGAAAAAAATACGTTCATAAGAAGATAACAATGAATTATATAATATTTTATCTCGTTATTAAAATGAATAATTTCTTCTTTCTGTAAAGTTTCTAAACGCTGATTGGCATAATATTTGTTAGATTGTTTTTTGTAAAGGTTTATGTAGGTTTCTCGGATGCCCCTAAAAAGAAAATATTTCGCGACGCCGGCGACGTTCTTTCACAATCACGCCCTCTAGGCGCAAAGTGATGGGCGTCGCGATGGTGACGCTCAATTTGTCTATAAAATTATTCAAATAGATGCGGAGGAAAAACTCATTTACCGGGAAAGCCACTCGCGCCTCCCCAATTTTAATTTGTTGCGTTGTTTTCTTTTGTTTTGTATTTATTGCAAAGATTTGTCTATAAAGACCTCTATTTGTTTCATAATAATATTATACAAAAAAGATGTGTAATAAATACATCTTCAAAAAATATCATGTAAAAAATTAAATTATAATATTACAGTAAAGTGTATTCATAAAAATTACATTTTCTATCCATTATATTATTTCAATATCATAAACAGATCATTTTTCATATTTTTAATCGGTAATATAATAAGATAACCTAACATTTGACAATGACAATGTCATTTGATACCAAAATTTTCACGTGTTAGATGCCAACTCTTATTCATTGAGTAGTTAACTGTTATTCTTGCGAATAGTTCTGTTTTCAACAATATTATCTCAGATGTTCAAAATTTTGTCAGGAAATGGTTACCACATTTTAAATTTAAATCACGGTAATGAAGATTATGTCATATATTCGTTTTCTATAAATGCTAATGCTAAAAGTCACATTATCATGATTTAACTCACAATGCTCAATGCTTATGACAAAATTTGAGACAAGTTGGGATAATTGAGACAAGCTATGGTAGCTTCAATTATTATTCGAAAGAATGATAGATGGATTGAGAGCTTAATATATTATAAAAGCCATCACCCGGAAACTGAAAGCTATGATCCCAACTTGTATTTGGCTAAGATTTTTATGAGTATAAATATCACCATCACAATATGTATTTTGTCAAAATTAAACTTTTTAATGTATTCTAAACACCAAAGACTCATTCTTTTTCTAATGGTCCACCTATTGAATGTATTATAGTAATTGTTTGTGTTATGTAATTTATCATTTTATTATGAAAATTTTTATTTACAATTTTTAGATAATTACGTGTATTTTGTTTATTTACTTGTTATCTATTTTATTATGATTTTAGTGTTGTCTTTTTAAACTTTTATTATTAGTAATATATGCGGTTTTCTTTTATACCTGAATCTTTATCATGTATTTCTATTATAATGTGCATGCGTCGTTTATAAGCACAAAATAAATAAATGTAGTATTATGTACATGTTTCAATGATTTTCAAACGATTTTCATAGCGCGACTTCTATAATATTAGATAACCATATAAGTATAAGTATATGAATGGTACGTACTCGTAATACTATTATATTGATCGAAAAAAGCGTTAGGGTTACAAAAGGATTAAAAATGAAATATAAATATTATGTTTGTAGCACTGAAGTCGAGCATTCTTCAGTAGGTACTGCAGACCCAAAAGCAGCTCAAAGGGCCGACGCAGGAGATGTGTGTCAGGATCAGGCGTCCCCCTGCCCTTAATGTTTATTCAGGGCTCTTTTCCCGCGTAAACTAGGAAGGAAGTGCGCAAATGCCCGAGTCCAAATATGATTCTACGGGGGCGGATTGTTTGATGCGTATAAAGGACAGTGGTGGGCAGCCAGCGGATCGTGGCGCCTCTGCGGGTCTATGAAAATTTAAGCGGGTCCCGGAAGGTTTCGTGAAAAAACAGGTAAACAAAAATATATTTCGACTAAGTTAATAAATGCAAATATGAGGTACTCGCATATAGCTTACTGTGAGAAATATCAACATTACAACTGAATATAATAAACCAAAATAAAATTAACCTTAAAAATATCAATTACAAAAGTTTAAGAGTAAACTAATATCGTTTGTCTTTTTCTTTGAATTGAAAAAATCATACATTTATAAGAAATAATAACTGCAATATGTAATAAGTAGGTACAAAAAAATATGCAATTATTATGTGTGTGTGTATATAAGTTAGTGAGTACCTAATATGATATATCCAATCCAATTTTAGTCTAGATTCTACTGGTGATGTCATACAAAATATTTTCATACATAGAAGGCACCAGAAAAATGTAAATGCAAGTTTGTAAAGAGATAAATATTATAGTTAATATATGCTTGTTTATTGATTGCATTTCTGTAGTAAATATTTCGTTTTAAACACAGATGTAATGATTTAAAATTAAAAGTTAAATTAGAACGTGTATAAAATCAGAAATATTATTTATTTTAAAGACATGAGAGAGAAAACAAATACTATAAAAATGAAATTAAAATCTCAATGGAATATTCATAGTTAATATATTAGACTTATAAATAATATGATTAGGACTAATTAATTAAAAAATAACATTACATTATTCAATGCGATATATACACGTATGAAAAAACTAAATTTAGTTACTTATTCTTATTAATATTATCAATTCTTAATAATAAATATAAAACAATATTCAACTTCACATCCCATAGGTATGAATATCCAAATATATACTTTTTTGGTCACCCATCCCTCACCTTTCTCCTGCAAGAACTCTTTACCACAGTTATATTATAATGCCTATTCATATGAAAGTAAAAAAATATATCAAAACCAGTGTATGTATTTATTATAAATAAAAAATATATGTTAAAAAACAGACAATCAGCTTTGAAGTAGATCTATGTTTCAGCCAATCTTACCAATATCAACAACTAGATAAAAATTTGTTTTAGCAAGTGTGAATAAATTGAGCACATTTTTTTAGTTGTCTCCCTGTAAATAAATCACTACGTAATGGATAACATTTATTTGTATATACTTACAAATAAAGCTACATAATATACTCAAAATGGTGGCGAAAAAACATAATATCATAATTATTAGTAGGTTATTTAACTCATTAGTGGCACAGGTGTCCACATGGACACATCAATTTTGTTGATGGTGTGACATGAATTTTTATTTGTTTTAAAAATTGTTTATTTACATTTTTTATGTATCTGTAATATAATAGAGAATGAATAGTGAAAATAGAATTTTCATATCATTTTTAAGTTTTGAGATAATAGCCGTGTCTATATGGACACGCGTGACACTTATGTTATCATATTTTTTTTTGATTCTATGGTTTATTAGTAGAATTATTATAAAGTATGATAGTTTTCAATACACATTACACAAAAGCTAGTATTGCATTTTCTTGTTTCTTTTTCTTTCAAAAAATCGATCAACGTCGATTTTTTCTAATTTTTGAATAAAATAATTTAACCCATTCAATTGTATATCTGCTAGAACCATTGATTTCGATGTACATAGTTTTGAATATTCATCCTATCAAGATCCATCAGCGTTCTTATTTTCCACATTTTTTCCGTAAAATTGATAGTTTGTGCAGCTAAGTGTAATTGCGTGTAGAATCTCCAGTTGCAGTATAAAATATCATATTTGTCTATCTATGTTCTTGCATTTCTTGATTTCACTTGTGTATCTGCTTATAATCGTCTTTGATTTAAATTATCGATTGTTCCACCAGCATCCTCATCTGTTAAAACCACAGGATTTGGTCGGTGGTGACATAAATAATAATATTATATTCTTCGACATTATCATCGTCACTAGCTTCATAAAGTGCATCCAACGCATTGTTTACCAGCATTCCTCTTTCTTCAATCTTGGACATATCCCAGAAACTAAATAATTTGACAAAAAGAGAATAATATATTTTATAAAAAATATAGTGATAACAAATCATAATTTAAATTTGTAGTGTTAAGTGGCACGCGTGTCTATATGGACACGCATTAATTGATTATGCAATATCACCACATAAACAAAAATAGTTCCATTTCGAATTACATATAATGAAACTACACACTTTTATAATGCATTCAATGACAGAAATATTATTCTTTGAAACAATATAATCAGAAATCCACGGTTACCTTTAACATAAGTCCATCATTTTGTGATTACTGATTATAAAATGAATGGCCACTTTGACACTTGATATTAATTTTATTATGTTAGCTAGTTCATTCAAATGACGAACAATTGAAGCAGTGTACTTATTTCAACTGACTAACGTTTATAAACAAAATTGTTATTTTAAAAATAACAATTAGGCAAAGTAAACTGTACTACAATAATTGCATGTCCATATGGACACGGGTGACACTAACGTGAGCAATTGGGTCTGGCACTAAAGAGTTAATTAATTTTGTATTTAAAAATAAATCATCGCTTATAAAAAATTATAAGGGTAAAATACTTTTTAATTATCTTAAGGGGGGACATGCTCGTCGAAGGTCAAAATTGAGTTTTTATTGTATTTTCAAACCATGATCCTGGACACTCCTTAAACGTTGTAGATAATCTATTTTTATAATTTTGAAGCCTTATTGTCCTTTATAGTTATTTTAAACATTTGATGACTGCATAAAGTATTTTTGTTACATAAAATAGTATTCTTTTAAACCTCTCGCTCTAATGTTTTAGAATATAGTCATATTTCGGTACATAACTGTGCAGTGGTGTTAAGATTTTTTACATTTATTAATTTTTAAACGCATTTATAAAACCATTAGCATAATTTATTACGAGATAATTTTTGTAAACTATTCACGATAAAAAATTATATTGATAATCTCTGTGATCCCAAATTTGACAAGAATTAGGCATTTTATTATTCAAAAAATCGGCAAGAATAACACATTTGAAGATGATTCTAAAGATATTTATTATAAGCTATGTCTTTGACCATTCAAGTGTGATAAACGTCTTATGAATAATGATTGCTTTATAATAATTATTGACCTAAGAATAAGGTAGTGTTTTTTTGAAATACGCCATTTCTTTTGTCATTCCCTAGTGATTAAACTACAACATACGGCCGTAGCCATAAATTTACAAACTATAATTAAAGTAGGGAGTAAAATTATGTTAACGCGCGTGTTTGAACATGTACCTAACCGAATTTTTTTTTATTTTTTTTAAACGGTACATGTTCAAACACGCGCGTCAATATCATTTTACTCCCTACTTCAAATATAGTTTGTCAATTTATGGCTACAGCCGTATGTTGTAGCTTAACTACTAGGGAATGACAAAAGAAATGGCGTATTTCAAAAAAACACTACCTTATTCTTAGGTCAATAATTATTATAAATCAAGCATTATTCATAAGATGTTTATCACACTTGAATGGTCAAAGACATAGCTTATGATAAATATCTTTAGAATCATCTTCAAATGTGTTATTCTTGCCGATTTTTTGAGTAATAAAATGCCTAATTCTTGTCAAATTTGGGATCACAGAGATTATCAATATAATTTTTTATCGTGAATATTTTACAAAAATTATCTCGTAATAAATTATGCTAATGGTTTTATAAATGCGTTTAAAAATTAATAAATGTAAAAAATCTTAACACCACTGCACAGTTATGTACCGAAATATGACTATATTCTAAAACATTAGAGCGAGAGGTTTAAAAGAATACTATTTTATGTAACAAAAATACTTTATGCAGTCATCAAATGTTTAAAATAACTATAAAGGATAATAAGGCTTCAAAATTATATAAATAGATTATCTACAACGTTTAAGGAGTGTCCAGGATCAAGGTTTGAAAATACAATAAAAACTCAATTTTGACCTTCGACGAGCATGTCCCCCCTTAAGTTATCACACACTCATAATAATATTATGTTGTTTTGATCTCTCTTTCGTAGGTGTCATTTTATTGTACTGTGGTTGTCAACGGATCTGGAAGTTCTTAAATAAATATCATTTATTTATTTAATGATTCACAGGCCGTCAGCAGTTTTCAATAACGCTGACTCGGTGAGAAGGCAAAAATTAAATTATATTTATACTATCGACCGAAATACCGAATGGATTTTAAATAAAATCGGTTTGTGTACATACTTATTTACGCGCATTAGAAATTATACTTCTTCGGCGTAACAAAACAAAAAATAACAAAACAATTACCTGAGTCTATTAATACAGTGGATTAGGTTGATGAAAACGTACGCGATTCATCTGTGTCTCATATAGCACATGATAATTGTAATTTAATTATTGTATTAGATCAAAACTCATCTTTGCCATACAGCGGTTATAATCGATTCAGAAGTGCCCACGATGAATGAAAAAAAAATCAAACTTTAATATATTTTTTGAATTTTTCACAATCAAAAGAACACAATCTTTATAATGAAAAATAAATATACACTACAATATGAATAAAGTTTTATGAATATAAATTAACAGTGTGGAATGTTAGTCTCCAGAAATTTGTTTATATATTTATTATGACACAATATTGATTATGCTTACAACACGTGCTGTTTACTTGGTTGTTTGAACGACTAACTAAATGACACTATGCGCATGTGCATGTACCCCTGAGACCAACATGAATATAATCATAATAATAAATTATGTGTTGCATCGGCGCGCGCAACATGCGTCACACGCCGAACGTGTTACATCGGCGCGCGCAACTTCGTCGCTCGCCAAAAATACACTCTGATCTGTTTACATACACGCGTGCATGAAATCTACAACATTCTCAGACCTCAGTTTATTTCCTCCCCATCATCACCATCACTACTACGTCTGCAACGTACCAATTTAATTATTTTGTATTCATACTTAATCCTAATAGGAATTTTATAATATTATACACTGTATACCAACCAATATTGCATGCTATATTTATTTGTATTCATTCTTTAATCTCCAACAACCCTTAACTAACAGTTTTCACTCAAAATAAGTCATAGTTAATAATATGGTGTTAAATGTGGTTAAAAATAAGCGTGGTTAATTTAACGGTCAATTTAAAAAATCTAAAAAGAAGTTGTTCTTAATTTAATGAAATCGATAGATAACTATTTTTCATTGAAATTAGTTTATTTTTAGTTCTTTATAATATGAAAATATTTGTATGTATTTTTGGCTTAAAAGTCACCTTGATTTCATTCATAATTGATCGTTAAATATATTGCCACTGTAAGAGAAAAAATCTAGAACTCCTTTAGTATAAATAAGTTGTCTGGAAGCAAATATTACGAATCGCTCTATGTAAAAAGAGACGCAAAAGCAGTTTTTGCGTCGATGTGTATTTGATTGCAGGACTCGTCTGTTTTGATAACTAATAAATGCCTTTTGATCGGCACGTTTTTAAGATTTCATTTTCGAAATCGAGCGAAAAAAAAAATCTTCAATATTTTACTTATAGCTTTTAAAGAGTGTTTATACCTAATATTATTTTTATTGGAAAGAACGCTGGCAATTTTTCGAGCGTCGAATTACAGGAAAATATTCAGAATATTCAATAAGTACCTAGGTACGTATGTACTAAAAATATTAAAATGAATAATGATTAATAAAAAGTTATAAAACAGTCTTCTTCTTCTTTTCTGTACCATTTCCGTTATAATACGTCGATAATGATTTTGGGATTTATTCATTGATACTCTTAATAGGAATGGTGTGCTGAACTCAAACTAGTCTATGTGATTCTTGAGTCAAAACGCCCGAGGCTTAACTAACTAGAAATTATTTATTGAAATATAATATTATGCAGATGTTGATACGAGGGTGGGTCAATAAGTCCTTAGAAAAGCCGACAGGTGGTGCGACTAGTACTGTAAGCGGTTTGTTTTCATGCAGCGGCACTACCGATTCAGTATGCTGCGAAGTTTCAATCAGATTGGTCGGGTTGTTGTTTCTTATTTTCGTACATTTAAAAAAAAAATTTGCTTGTTTACAAAAATGGAGAAAATTGAGTTTAGAGCTGTTATTAAACATTTTAATATAAAAGGGTTAACAGCAAAGGAAATAAAAAATGAGTTGGATTTAGTTCACGGCATATCTGCTCCTTCACTTGCAACTATTTATAACTGGTTAAATGAATTTAAACGTGGTCGTACATCAACAAAGGATGAACCACGCTCAGGACGTCCTGTAGAGGTAACTACACCAGAAATGATCAATAAAATCCACGATATGGTGTTAAGTGACCGAAGATTAAAGTTGAGTGAGATAATTGAGGTTACAGGGATCTCAAAAGGTAGCGTCATTTCTATTTTACATGACAAATTGGGCATGAAAAAAGTTTCTGCAAGATGGGTGCCGCGTTTGCTCACAGTCGACAATAAACGCAATAGGGTGGTGGCCTCTAAAGCCCTGTTGTCGCTCATGCAACGCAATCCGGATGAATTTTTTCGTCGCTTTGTGACTGTAGATGAAACATGGATACACCACTATACTCCCGAGACGAAAGAACAGTCAAAGCAGTGGATTGCGAAAGGCGAACCATGTCCAAAGAAGGCGAAAACCGTAAAATCAGCTGGTAAGGTTATGGCTACTGTATTTTGGGATGCACGTGGAATTATTTTCGTTGACTATTTGGAAAAAGGAAAAACAATAACAGGGGATTATTATGCATTTTTATTAGACCAGCTAAAAAACGAAATTGAAGAAACACGGCCTCATTTAAACAGGAAAAAAATCCTCTTTCATCAGGACAATGCCCGTGTTCACACATGTTTACGATCAATGGCTAAAATTGAAGAATTGAAGTTCGAATTGGTCGACCACCCACCGTATTCGCCAGATTTAGCCCCCAGTGACTTTTTCCTTTTCCCAAACTTAAAAAAATGGCTAAGTGGACAACGTTTTTTTTCAAATGAAGAAGTCATCGATCGGACAAATGCTTATTTTGAGGACCTTCCGAAAACTTATTTTTCTGACGGTTTAAAAAAAAATGAGAAACGTCTAACCAAGTGTATTGAGCTCCAAGGAGATTATGTTGAGAAATAAAAAAAAAATACAAAAATAAAAACTGTTTTAATGCTTTTTTCTAAGGAATTATTGACCCACCCTCGTATCTCTCAATATAAAGTTTCTAATTATTTGTTTATTATAATATATTATATAAATGTTAGAAAAAATCAGCCGAATATTTGGGAGTATAAAGTATGAAATGGCACAAGTTATAGGTACTTCAAGGGACAGTTAAATGAAAAACATAAGTACCAATTGGAAGGATGGTAAATTGTAGCTAAAGAATCCTCTTTAGTAAATCCATAGACAGATTATATCATACGTCACTCGTGGTGTAATAGTTGGGAGTGGGTATAGATCTCTTCGGGTTATCGTTCCCAGTCCGGCCTATTCATTGCAATCATCATTCAATCTATGATTATAATTGCTGGTGCATTCTGAGCCATGTCGTCTTACCATTGTAATTTATATAAATTCCGACCAAATTACTAAACTATACTGACTATTCGATTCAACTCCGTTCATTGATTATGGTAGTCTATATTATTATTTGAGACATTTTGATGCTTTTGGATTATGTTGGGTTCCGAAAATACGTACTAGAGGTTGATGATGATTTAAAAAAAAATGCTACATTTTCATTCTTAGCTCTTTGGAAGCTTGTGTCAGTTTAGTATTATTCAAGACAACCTTGTAGTATTTATAACTATACCTTCAAAAATCGTTCTAAGAATCTTATTAACTATAATTTAAATATGGAAAAGTTATTCACCATGGTTATGCGATAAATAAAAATAAGGTAAACTGAAAAATTTTCTTATATGTAGGTATATTGTTTGCAAATACTGTCACGCCCTAATATTGGGATATATGTCAACCGCAAGTTCGCGCCACTTCCCTCATTCCATCACCAACTATCACGCCTCTGAGAATATGTATAAGGTAAGGCCGGTCACGATGATGGAACCCTTGAGGCTGTACGACAAGTGTATGAAGTATCGCGCTCACTGGCGGTATCCGGAACATGTCATGTCCCAGCCACGAAGCGTTTTTCGTGATTACCTCAATCACCGAGGGCTGCCATGTCCGCTTACGAACTCGAGTGTTTGTAACGCAGCCATACCAGTACACCCCTAAAATTTGACTGAGATATTGATTCTTAAAGCTCAAAAGCCGAGACCTTTGAAGTTGTGTAAGATGCCATGTCTCCCATCCATATGTATACCTAAGTATTAAAAGAGTATTTTAGTCATTTAAATAACTATTATACTGTTTGAAATAATACCATTCATTACATTTTAGAGTGTTATTTAATTATTGATATGCTAAACCATTCGGTTCTGGTAGTAAGTACACGCACAAATATTTACTAGAATGTGTTTTCTATTGGAGGTTGACACCATCGTTTTTTTTTTGAATGGCCTTGTCGTTGCTCTGTACGTAAACAGTGGTAGTAAAATTACTTTTAAATTAATTATTTTTAAAGAAGGGAGTTATTTTCATAGCCCAAGTTTATTGAAACTTTTATAGAAGGCGCGAAGCAAGTTGATTAATGATGTAACGATTTGACACTCGCTAAAGAAAGTTTCAAACTGTGACAAAGTTTTTGAGCCAAAATTATGATATTTACTTGGTTTAAAGGTTTTTATTTTAAATGAAAAAGCATTTATAATAAATCCATATATTTTTAAAGGAATTGTACACAAATTTATTTAAAGTATATTATTGATTTACAATAATAGTTAACAAACTAATTTCATTTAAAAATTTGAAACAAAAAAAAAATAAGCAAATATGTCAAAGAAATCAATACATTAAAATCAAAATATAAATATTCTCTAAATAAATCTTTCTAATAATTATATTTTTTCCTAGGCAAAATATATTAACGTTGTATTGAACTTATAGGAAAATAGTCTTTTTTTAATATTTGATTAAATATATATTTTTTGTTTTCAGTGAATAAAAGAAATAATAAATATATTATTTAAAACTACATAAACATAATAAAAATATTATTTAATTGAATTGTGTGATTTAAAATAAAATGATTATTAAGTATTGTTCCTTATTTGAAACAATTTGGACAAGTCCGATAATAAAACAATATATTATTTTCATAGTAAAGTATGAACGATAAGACTTTTATAAAGTAAAAAGACAAATAGAGCAACTATTTACAAACGAACCATTAAAATTCATAACTATAATATTAACAAGTGTATAAAAAATATGCAAGTCATTAAAAACATACATATTATTATTAATGAATATTTATTATTTTAATGGTAGTTATTGTAATATATTAATATTATATTTTAAAAATTATTTCTTAGTGATAGTGACATTTCAGACTCCTTATATTACAAATACCTTTGATAACGTAATATAAATATACTATAATATACTGTGTATTTTCTATAATAAAATTATGACATTCATAGTGATCATCAATATACATTTATATTATAGAAATGTCAATAAAATATTTTATTTACATATTTACGTTTTTGGGTGTATGTATGACATAAATAAATTCCTATTAATGACTAATTTTGTACAATAAAATATTTCTTCTTTGATTATTCAACGTATAATATATAATATTCACAAAATATTAAAATGAAAAGATGTATTATAAAAATAATTTGCGAGTACTTTAAAATATTTAAATAATGTTGGCAAAACTATGATGATTTTTTAAATTTATTCATTTGTAGATGTTTTGTAAAAATCACTTTAATATATTATTAATATTCTATTTCATATTCCAATGTTGCTATAATTCTGAGTCTAAAAACGAATACATTTACATAATTATAGGTATTTAACATAACTAGACATTATATTAAATGTGATTTTTTTTTTAAATTTCTTCGGTCGTACAAAACTTTTCATCCATATAATTTTTCTCAATGTAAGTATTGTCATTATTATTTTTTAATATAAATAATGTAGGTGTTTGTCTAGATCAATATGTATTTTAAAATGGAAATGCTTTGAATAATATTTTTATAATAACATTTCATTTTGTGTTGTGTTTATGAAGATAATTAATTTTTAAAATATTCTTTTTTACTAAATATTTTTTGAAATACATATTATATGTAATTAATTTGTTTGCAACATATTTAAAATATATAAAATAACATTTATCTATAGATGATTATATTATTTTATTCATTTATGATTGAACAACATAAGAGACCAAAAATAAAAACGTAATTTATATGATACACTATGAATTATATCAATCAATATCTCAAGAGATATGTAAAAACAATATAATGTGCAAATACAATAATATAAAGAAACATAGGTACCTACTTTTAAAATATGACATTATTGTTATTTAATGTTATTAAAACAGCATTATTTATCGATAGCAAACGATTTCGTAAACGTAAATGCACTTACCATGTTTACTACAAACAAAATCATAAAAATAGTCAACTGTTAAAATACGAGGCATTTCACTTCATTGTTCTGCCCATGGCAATTGTACAGCAACTTACTGTTGCCAATAAAATACTTTGTAACCCCTTTTCTGTAGCCGGCGTTGAGTTAAACTTTCATTTCATAATATAAACAACAAACTGTACGACATTTAAAAACTATACATTGTTATGGCATGACAACTTAACTAGCTTTTACACGGCATGTAATGGTTAACTTTCACATTACTTTCATGAGAAATTACGTGTCACTTTTGAGGATTCACTCAAAATGGTTTTCACTGTTATAACTTTCATTAAAACACTGATTCACTTTTAGTATTTATTTCTTTCACTTCAATAATGTATGTTTTTGTAATAAGTATTGTTTATGTACACTGATATTTTATATGATGACTGGCACAATTAATATGCGGGAATTATTTTTAATATTTTTTAATATATAAAACACAACTTATTTCTAAGCATTTAACGTAAAGAGGATAGTAGAAAAAAACTCGTGCGAGTATCAGGATAACAAAAATAATGTAGATATCAATAACAGCGTTCTATGGGCACTGGATGAGACGAGCAAGGCTTGGCCTGCCCTCTGCATGGCGGCCGGGTACTCGCCTGATAGCACGGACATTCTTTTATCTAAGTATATGGAAAAAGGAAAACACAATGTATTAATAATTTGACTATATACATATTATATTATTCACTTGCACATTAAAAATCTATCAGTAATTTAAATACTATTACATTCCGAATTTTTATCATTATCACCCATTGCAAACAAATATTACTATCACCATAATAATGCCATAACGTCTCAGGCACAATTTATTTTTCACAAATTTTAGATATAAAGTCTTGAATAGTTTATTCATCGATTCTCAAAGCTCGCTCTGGACATTTTCAAATCCCCCCTTAGTAAATCAAATGTCATTAATAATGTGGTATTTGTCATCATCGTTTTATGTCAGTGAATATGATGAGAAAATAAAATTCTATATATTGACGTTGTAAGTCTATACTTTCTATAAAGAAAACAGTTTTTCATGATTTTTATTAGGTAGAAAAAATCGCCAGAGCAGATTATGTGACTCGGCGACTCAGTTGTAGAATAAAGTTTTGCTGTACATTTAAACAACACAAATGTCTATAATGAATTACCCCTAGGATAATACATAATTGGGGTTATATTTATGTATTTGTTTTTAAAATAATTAGTTGGTATTGTAGTAATAACTACTTTCTAATACAAAATCAAAGATCTATTGAAATTACGACCTTGAATACTTTATTTTAAATAAAAGTATGGCGTGATTTTGATTTTGGATTCTTAATGATAGTAAGTAATAATTTGTAATTTATTTTTCGCGAATAAAAAATAAATGGATAATAAAATAGTAAAATAGTATATAGTTTGAAGGTAATTTTAGAGAAGTGGCAATATTCCAACGAATTGCCGTCAAAACCTTAGTAAAATTATAATTATGATGGATTGAATAGAGACTATGCTAGTCAAGATATAAATGTATTAAAATATAAGAGCGCTTATGGAACTGAGGTCTGAATCAGGATATCCGTAGGCATGTTTATATTACGATATTGAATACAGGATATAAGATAGATTATGAAAGAGACATCTTGCAACAGTATTTAAGTTTTCGCAGTATATAGGTAATATATAGGTACACACAGGTATACTTAAAATATTGTGGTAAGATAATATAAGCAACAACTCGGTATAATAGACAATAAAAGCAGCTAGAATATTTATATATATATATATATATATATATATATATATGCTGGAATATTTAATTCCTAAGTGGCAACAAATTAATATCACTTTATACAACTTGCCATATTGAGGAAATCTCCACAAAGAAAGGTTCAGATGGAAGGCCAATATTATAACTGAAGATTCTAAAATGTTGTGGTCTTGTGTCTAAGCTCGTTTTTCATTTTTGTGGAGCTCGCTTTGATGACAGTCAACCAACCATCCGAAGAAGCGACTGCACAGAAGTATTATGAATTATATATAAATAATTTTCAAGTGCAAGTAGTTACATCTAAAAAATATTGGAGAAATTCCACGACGTCGGTTAGTAATCGAAGTAATATTACTTAATAGTTACCTACTTTGATTTAAGAAACAAAAATCGATTGCCAAAGTTGCTTGATTTGGAAGAACGCTGATGAGTAGGTATTAAAATTAACCAATAGTTAAAATTTACCGCAATTAGTATGTCACGCCGTAGCATATTGGTTAAATGTGACGAATGGGGCGTAAAACCGGGAGATACGGGGTTCGATTCCCCGTCGGGGTGACTTACTTTAAAAAAAAAAGATTTTTTCTATTGGTTATAATATACTCTCTCAGGAAGTGTTTTTCAAAATTATATATAATATGTATGTACTAAAACATTAAATATAAGCTTAATGGAATTCGTATCATATAACATTATTCAATTATTTGAGTATTTATTGCCTACACCCAAAAATAGTATGATTGTTGAAATAAAGGATTTTTTAACGCATGACATGTCATGCTTATTTGATATAAAAACCAATTATTTTGAGCTGTGACACTTGGAATAATAAAAAAAATATGACAGAATAATAAAAAATGAGTGACATGGCATGTCCAAAAGCAGATAGTGACGCTTGAAAAAGCTCGAAATTCGCAAAGTGAGACGCGAAAAATCTGTCGAAAACATTCAAGTGCCCGATCAAAAATGTCCCTCATGTAAAATTGTCAGTGATATAAAAGTACCCTTTCGCCAGTGGCGTCGTAAGATATATAATATATTATGTTCAATTAACTTTTAATTATTATAATATCGATGGAAAGTTGGTGATGCATTGCATAAAAAAGAATAAGGACTCTTGATAAATTAAGACCGAGTGTGATGCGGGGTGGATTTGTTTGGATGGAACTGTTTGCTAGAGCAAACGTCATTTGTGAAATATTTTTGCACCTTATTATAAGAAATAGATATAATTAATCGATGCCGATAGGATCTTATAGGTCTTCACGGAGTGGACGTTGTAATAACGATAAATGGATGTTAGCCACTTGCTTAACCTATGCAATCTGTACTCTGACACCAATATTGAAATACAATATATGAATTTTCCAGATTCGGGACATTGACACATTAAGGAATAGCAAAATTAATATTGCCGGTTAACTTATGTGGTATATGGTGAATATATGGGTTTGAAACACGTGTCTGGAAAAAAATACGTTAGTTATTTTAGTTCGATTTTTTGAGCATAGGGCGCGACCTAAGTTTCTTTATAGAAAATATTATTTATTGTGGACCTACTTTCATCTTTTATTTACATCTTTCCATATAGCGGTATGTTAAAAAAATGTTTCGATCTCCAACCATAAATATAATAGTACCTACGTAAAGATTCAATTTATTTATTTTCGAACATTTGTATTTTGTATATATTTTTTTATAAATATGAATAAATTATAATGATAAAAAAATGACGCAAGCACTGAAATACCTGACACTGGTCCTGTCCCCGCGAAGGATTAAAATGTTCATCCGCGGATTATCGCGCGGGAAATATGCGTCTCATTTGTCAAGCTCAGCTTCTAACTCGGTGGTATTTGAATTAAAGCGGCTGTAATTACACTTAGGGCTAGACTTGTCGTGTTTAACACGGCAATTTAGCTCAAGCGGGCGGCCATTTCAAATAATTGAGTGTGTTTTTATTTTGCGCGCATTATTGATCGTCCGCGCTTCAGATGCTTATGATGTAGAGCGCGGCTCAACGGAAACTGACGAGTTAAAGTAGCGCAGGAAAACGCGATGTTACTTAGCTAAATTATTTTGAATTAGGAATTTTGTAATTCAAAATTTTTATTGTACTCACTTGTATATTATAAAGCCTAGCGCACATAGTCACAATTAAGCGGAAAACAGATTATAATGACAGAATGAACTACTTTTTTCTTATGTCAACCGAGCTTGTCATATTAATATCATAATGATAATTATATCTCATGTCCAGAAATATAACATTCGTAAAAATGCATATTTTTTATGGCTTACGGTTTTATGATTTACGAAACTTGAAGTTTGTATTATGAATAGACTAAAAATATGATAATTTAAATCATTTTGAAAAAAATCATACTTACCTAAGTCAAACTGTACAATATGAGGGAGGTAGGTACAGCTATTTAGTTGTGTATTGAAATCACATAGGATATTTTGAAATATAACGTTCTTTATCACACTGGATTCGTCAATTTTGAATTATTTAGAAAGTTATTTCTACTGAATTATCAATGACAAATTTATAAAATAAAGAGAGAAAAATATCCGAACCTAATAGGATCATATGGGCCTCCACAGAGTAGAGGTTAGTATTGACAGATTTTGTTTTTTACGAGAGATGGATTTCAGCCACTTGCTCAACTTATTAGGTCCATACCCTGACTCACACACAAATTGAAAAGCAATATGTGTACTTGCCAGACCCAGGATTTGAGCCTGAGACCCACGGCGTGATAGTCCAATACTTAAGCCGCGTGGCCACCGTGGGTGGTGGGGAAAGAAAATTAGTATTGCTGTTATTGGTTTATAAATAAATTAGGCGTGCACATAGTTTACAGTGTATCCTTACATGTGTAACTGTTTTCAAAACATGAAAAAGCGATAGCTAAGAGGTAAGAAATACTATTCATTATAAAATTAGTACCTATGTACATTTTTTACATTTCCATATGCATCGGTTATTTCGTTACTATAATCTTCAATCTGAAATGGATTATAATTACCTAGTTACAAGGTACCTACTGCTTATATTCTAAATTGAAATTGAAAGATCTTAAAAAAAACAGAAAGTATTTATTTTAATAATGAAATTACATTGATAGTGGCAGTACCACTGCCACCACGGTTACAGCTGATAAAATAGATACTTTGAAATAATAATATTGTATTTAAATTCTGAGATAAAGTTTTTGTTCCTTTTCAGTATATTATATCAAATAAAAACAATTGTATTTTAAAAAAAATATTAAAATCAATATTTTATTCTTCATGAACATACATTGAAAGATTTTTTTTTAAATAATGGAGAATATAATTGTGTATATTTACTTGAAAATATTTAATTGTATACACAAATTGAACTATAAAATAAATAGTTTGATTGATTTTAAACTGTCGCCCACGATGTGCTGTTAACGTTTCATTAAAATGTATATAATTTTATATAACAACGTTGGTGTCAATCTACTCTTATAGATAAGTCACATTTTGAAACATAAAACGATGATTGAAAATTCAAATTATTTTTTTCTAATTTGTGCAATACGTAAGCATCATTGTACTTTTAGTACATTATATGAGAATCGGTTTATGTATACGTGGCTTCAGGGCTAAACTAAAATTATTAAATTAACATAGAACCCTTATCATGTAAATAAAAATTGTCGAGTTAATAAAGTTTTAAACATTTCAAATAAAATATATCAATTTAATAGATATTTGTTCGCTTTTATAAACGAATTTTATTTTATAACATTTTATCAAAACCTTAACTTATTACAACGTAACAATAAAAACTTGTTACATCCGAAGTGCTGTACATAATTATATATAATCAAAAGTCACTGTTTGAATGATAAATCAATTTAAATATCCATTTTTTTTATTCAACGAATAATTGACAAGATTTAAGAATGCAACGTTATTTTTATTTAACATACATAATTTGAAAGCGCTTCAGAGAGTATTGTAAGTAAGAACCATTAGTTAAAATTCATCGAAATTAGATAAGATAACTATAGCATTATGGTCAATGCGCGTGGGCGTGAAACCCGAGAGACGCATGTTCGATTCCTGCTGGTTGTCGTATATTTATCAAAAAAGATTTTTGTCTATTGGTTATAATATATTATTATATTTCTCAGAAATGACTTTACTATATTACATAAGGGAAAACAAGATAAGAAGGTTTGTCCAACCATACGTATACCTACATAATAGTATTATTCTATTTTCAGCTTTCTCTCTTATAGAAAATGTAAAAACATAATATTTAACGTAGGTATAGAAGAATTATTGTTGAATTATTTAGTGTGTTTACTATCATTATGAATTTGTAAGAGGCAAGCTTGTATTTTAAGCTGTTATGCCTCGTAGGGAAGCGGTACCACGATATACAACTCGGTTAAATACTAACTGTTTTGCCTTAGAGTCTAGGAAGATTCGGCGCTGGGACAACTGGGCGCTACGTAATCGAATGAAATTCGAATATAAATAGACGATCGTGAATTATAGGTACGTTTAAAATAAATATATATGTAGTTAATATTATATATTATTTATATTAAAACTATTATATTATTAGTAATTTAATACACATGGTGAAAATTTAAATATGAACACGTAAATAATGATTTAATTGTTCATATTATGTTTAACTACTAACGAGAAGAGATTTCCTTTATTTTGCAGGCATGATCATTCTCAATCCGCAATTAAGAAATATATTAAGAGCAAAATGAATTAAAACTACTTAGCTAGTAGATAGAAACTGATTTAAAATTGTTGTCTACTTTCTGTATAAAATCGTAACAAACGTCTATTTATTTCATTTGACAGTTCGGCGTCCAATTTTATTGTCCTGGTGCCCATTTATCTCATTCCCTTGCCTTATCACTATTTTTTGATAAATACGAAAGCTCACCGCCTAGATGAAGATAGATAATGGTACACATGAGAAAGTCTCAATCGGTATTTTTTTTTTCGATAAACTTACTATATTATTCAAAATAATGTAGGTATTTACAATTTTGACTTACTGACAAATATAGTTTTGGCGTCGCAAAATAATATATTGAGTTATGTTATAAAATTTCTCCAAGATTGTTATTAGAGATTGAAAAAAATAAATCTAAGAAATTAATGCTTTTAAACTGTTAAATACACGCCTACCGCTCGTAAACTATTTGGATTATGTCAGTGTCATTGAATGAAATATTATCACCACAAAAGTAAATTTTGGATTCGATAGAATAGGTTTTTGATTATGACTGATATAACCGTAATATATTATTTGCAGTGAGTATTAAAATACCCCAAAGTTTTCTCCTGCATCCATTATTCATTCGTATCACACATATGATATTTTTTCTATTATCTACCCTAAAATTATGCATAGAGTTTTACTTTGAAAAAATATTGAAGAAAATATTCCTGCCTTATATAATAATAACAGAGGTATGACAAATTGAATAAAAACAACCATAAAATATATTATTCATGGCAAATTTTCTATAACTATGTTTTTTGAAAAATGAGATTATCAGTTGCAAAGTCACTATTAAAAATCACGAACATTAAATTTGTAAGTTTTTTTTAATATTTTGACACATCTTTGAGCAATTTTTATATATATTATTATACATCATTTTGCTATCAAAATTGTGTTCGAATAACCAGTACCTATTGATATAATATTATTTAAAATTTTACCGTTTTGAGACGTAATATTGCCAATTGTATTGATTGTTCAATGATAGTAATTATTCTTGTCTAATAAGTATGCATAGAAACCGTTTTTTGTGATTAATATCTTGAAATAACATTTATGGCCTTAACTATCTTCTTAACCATTGCGCTCAGTTTTTGTTTCCCTCCATTAACTAATTAATTGAATACATTAATTTATTATTATTAAAAATATAATATAATATATGTTATACTTACACTTTTTTAAACAAAAACAATAAAATTAATAAAATAACGAATCTTGCTTTAAAATCTAAATACAACATTATTTATTGTGGACTTAAATATTATAATATTATCATGAATAATATTCTCTGTATAGATAGCCTCAGACACATTAGTTAGTATATTTATTTATAGAAACAAAAAATCTTGGATTCGTATAGAAAAAATATGTAATTATCCATTAATATATTTAAGTTTATTGATATCAAATATATTAAGGACGCATGTGCTTAAAATTGTCGAAAATGAAAAGTGTTGGGTTTTGGATGCTAAACGTTAACTAAAAACTCCAGTGGAAAGAAGTTATTATATAAAGGTAAATTAAATTAAAAATATAGGTAGATACTTTAAAAATAAATTTGTATTTTAAAAACAGAAATCATATTATTATATATCTATCAATTTAATATGGCATTATCATGAATTTTACAAGGATTGTTAAGACTCCCAAAAATACTCAAGATTTCGAATATTATACGGTTTATCGACCTTTATATATTGTAATAAAAATGAATACATTCCATTATTTTGCTTCTAGTGAATTTAAAATTCAAATTCTATCAAGTACCCTCTATCGATAGTATTAATATTATTATTTTGTATTGAGTAGATATTTAAAAAAAATGCACATACTTACTACTAAATATAAGTCAATGATAATATTTTTTTGATATTGCTATTACACTTAAAGTAGTATTTAGTACTTAATGTAGGTTGTAGGTATGTTAAAATGTTTTACCGTTTAGAACATGGACTGAGATGGTCCTAGACTGTGCATTGCTGGGATTGCACTGATAAAGACCCGAATCCGAAGGTCTAGCCTGCTGGATGAGCAGGAAGGAAGTAGTCGTCTCTCCCTTTTCTGTGATTACGCTCACCCCTCCTCGAGGCGAGTCGTAACTGATTATCTATAAGAAAAAAAAACACATAAAATAAATTATGCTTTTCACCAAAAAAGTAAAAAAAAAAATAATAATAAATTTAATATAATATGTTAATGCTAGGTTCCACAAAGGAATTTTGTTAGGTTTAAGAAACAAAATATAGTACCTACAGTGGACAAAAGGGTCTTCTTTATTCGCATAAATATCATCTCTCAACTTTACTAGTTAGTTATAGACCTAGCCAAACCACGAAATACCACACACTCTAGTCTACTGCATTTACAGATAGTTATAAATTTTGGTATATTTGGTAATCTTTTCTATAGTGTAAATACCGTGGTGAGAACCACAAAATAAAGATAACACATATTAACGTAATTGGAAAAATCTTCAAACACACCCATTTATTATAATTCGATGATAAATTTAACATTATAAATAATATTCTTCTAAATACTATCATACACTTCGTAGATGGTTGAACAGAAAGGTTGACAACTTCAATCTATCTACGGCTTCCTTTAAAAGTGTTCCTTAGTCGCAATTTTACTATCCACAGATATTATCCAAATATTACATACCTACGTACGTCTTTTTCCAATACTTTTTCTTTCTACAAATAATTATCTTATACTATATAAACTGTATCAATATTTCATACTTTACATGTCGCACCATAAGTACTTTAGTGTATTAACTCTAAAAGTATAGTTTTGAGATATCAGCGTTTGAAGTTACAAATAAATTTCGTACTGTAATATTGCGGTAAGTTTAAGAACTTCATATGAGCTTAATACTTTGGTATATCAAATCAAAATAATACACTAATGCACTAAAAATATACATCACATTGATGCATTACTATAGTATTTCTTAATAATATAGTGAAGCAGTCAACTTTTTGAAATATTTTGAAAATACTTTACTGAAGTAACTCAATTATAACGCATTTAAAATTATGTTTGAGTGACTATATTCTATAAATAAATAAAGCGAAAAATTCTGAATAAAACTGCATTATTAACTAAAAAATGATAATTTTTGACTCAATACACTAAAGTACTCATGGTGCGATATATTGTCTGACTAAACTTTGTTTTACCTAAATAATAATTGTTTTTTCTTTTCATCTATCTCGGTGACTTGTCTTCTACGTTTAGTATCCTATCCATCAGTAGGCGTTTAACATTTAAAAAATATGTAGATCTTTTATTTTGGAACCAAATATTGGTAGAATATGATAAAAAATGTACCTATATAGCCTCCACGCATGACAATATTTAAACTTTTTAATAATCATTATAATTTTGGTTCCAGATTACTTTCCCAGCTGGATCAAAGTTTGTATTGTATAGATATTTTTTGACCATGTCCGATTCTAATAAGATCATATTTTATTATGAGTCTCCGTAGAGTGGAGATATGTATCAACTTTTTATTTACGAGAAATTGATGTTATCCGTTTGCTCAACCTGTTAGGTCGATTCTCCGACTCCAAACACACATTGCAGTGCAATATGTATATTTTCCAGATCAAGGATTTAAACCTGGGTCCTACAAAATTATCAGCCGATGATTTAGCCGCACGGCCATCGTGGATTCCCTAAATTTACACATACTAAATGTCCGGTCATGGCTATGTTTTGACATATTCTTCTAACATATCCTACGTTTAAATAAAAGCTGTGCTAAATATAAATATATTGTTATACTATGTTAATATTTTAAAATCCTCTTTTTAGATTCGTTAACTTCAGAGTCGAACATCACTTCACATATTTATATTTCGTAATGAATTTTGATCTTAATCAGAATTTTGAATGCTACTGTGGCTAAATAAGATTTCCTAAGAGTATGTGGAACAATATTAAAGAATATATTATTATGCAGTACCTAATACAATTTAATTAAAGTTTTAAAAAAATCCACAGGGATAACGTCACTAGTCTGAAAACTCTGTATTGTTCTCAGCCCGTCAATTATTTTAATGCACACATCGATTATCCAAACTTTACAAATTACCATAATGAATAATCAGCAAAGCCACCGCCAAACTCCGAAGTATAAATTTGCATTGGGGGGTGTGATAACTTTGGACAAGTAAGTTTCATAATCCCGTGATGCGTCACTTCGAGTTGACGTAATTTGGAATGATAATCGCCGCCAAAGTGAGTGTTGAAAGTTCCTTTGATTCGTTAATATCGTTGGCATTGTGCAAAGCGCTGTGTGCACCAAACGAGCATAATCTGTCATGAGTCCGCTTTTTGCTAATGCCCTATTTTGCAGAGTCCACAACGAGACAGTGGCTAAGTTACTAAGTGTAGCGGCCAATAACATTACTATTAAATCAAATACATCTGTGATTTATTATTTACGATTCTTCAAGTAATATGTATCACTACGGCCTGTGTGATTTCAGTTTGTATATTATATTACATATTAAAATCATAATATAAGTACATTGCGATGTGGTTTGAGTACTTACATTAAAAACATTACCAAAAACCTGTTGAGTTATTGACATATTATAATGGAAAGTTAAAATCATGATGCGGCTTAGAAATTATGATTTTTTCAACATTCAACATTATCAACTAGGGTCTGTGCTCTGTTCGTAGACGCCTCCCATAGTTATGTACCTACATTCTTCTCAGTCCATAGTTTTTGTATGGTTTTAGTGCCATTGAACATTGAATTCATCAGACTTTTATCAATTTCATTTATCTACAAAAATATTGACGGAAAATCCAGATAATAAATTTGCATTATTCCATTTTTTTCTACGTGGAACATAATACTATTATGAACATCATTCGTGCGTCATTCCAAGGATACCTGTTATTCGACAGTTTTCCTGTTTATTTACAAAATATTATGACGCCAGAACTAAGTTAGCTAGAAGATGCGGGACAGACAAATAAACTCCCATTTAGATTCAAAAGTACAATTATTTAAATTCAGATCTTTTGTTTAAATATTATGAGAGGTAAGTCCACTCTTTTATCTTCTGATACTTAAGTATTTAAACAAACTAAACTTTGTTTTGCCCACAACATTTTTCCATTATCAATTCTTCTAATTTTATTCTACGTTCATGTCAATGAACCTAGATAGGCTTTGAAAACAATAGGTACCATATTTGATATTTATTGTACGAGTACCTATCGAGGGCTTAGTGTCAAAAAACACTATCTACAAAAGTGCAACTTTACAGGAGAGCCAAAAATCGTTATTTTAGATTCTTGTAACTCAACAAGGGAAATGTTTATTTAAAACCTAATGTTAATATTTTATAATTTATTGTATATTGTACATTTATCTTGCTTATGATGATGTTAAAATTTATAGGGATAGTTTTAAAAAAATATGAAAACAAGGGTAACTTGTGTAGTTAGCGTTAATCTCTACTGACGATTTAATAAGAAATTAGAAAAGATTGACATAACGTTGTTTGACTATCATGTAGCCATAAATGTAAAATAACGTTATCTCAAAAAAAAAAAAAAAAACACTTTTTTGTAGATAACGTTGTCTGACTTTAAGCACTCGCTATATCACTAAATATATTTAATTTATCTGTTTAAAAATTACAAAATGAGAACTTTAGGTTAGATTCGATTTTCACTGCTAAACAAACCGTCTGAACCTCGATACAGTGTTTTATTGTTTACTCACTATTTTTTTACAAGGAATGAGACCAATTTAATTATTATAGCGGCGTGACTTTTAAAAGAGCCCCATAGATGGCGCGGCCCATTAACTGGACGCCGCAAGCGCCATGTAGACAGATTAGGATTTAACTCTACATATATAGCGGACTGGCTTAGAAGACCCATAGATGGCGCTGCCCATTAACTGGACGCCGCAAGCACTATGTAGACGAATTAGGATGTAACTCTATGTTGACTCCGTAATTGATATCTCTCACAGATTTCTCACAGTATTACAGCTAGTCAGCTTAGTCTGATTAGCTCTGACACTTTTAATCATACATGTCCTATATTTTTATCGAGATTCGTTTCTAGTGATAAGTGTGGTTTCTAGTTGTCAAATATGATACCTACCTGAACTGAACTAATCCTTTCGCAAGTTCACCTGATTATTTGGTCGAGCGAGTCATCTTATGTTGTTAATCTGTTTTCGTGTACCGTTTGAAGTATTGTCTGTTATTGTTGATTAATCTCTGTGAACTCTGAATGAATACTAAGCGTTTCTATTTTATAACTAAAACATACTTTTTATCCTTGCATATACATTATTTTATCCTTGTTGTATCATACATACGGAGATTGAAGTCACGCTATATTATTAATTATCGGGTCTGGCAAGTACACATCGTCAGTGTTTTGTAAAAAGGGCGAATTAACCATTTTGGCGAAATCAAGATTTTAATGAAAATACAATATGTAACTCACTAGCTTTGTTGTGTAAAAACGGCGAATTTTTATCTCCACAGGAAAGTACTTAAAAACGATAATCGACTAAAATTAAATTAATTAAAATTACGAAATAAAAAGCAAATGTGACATATTAGGCCTTTTAAAATATTATATGATAATACCTATTATAATGACAGTATTCTTTTTAAGCTTTATTATAAACTTGTTAGATATTTATAATCATCTACAGGTAAAAAACAAATAAATATAAAAAGTTAAAAATCCTCCTCCTGTAAAGTAGCATTTTGGTTAATTCGCCCTTTTTACAAAACACCGACGACATATTGTTTTTCAATTTGTGTGTGAGTCAGGGTATGGACCTAATAGGTTGAGAAAGTGGCTGACATCCATTTCTCGTAAAAAACAAATTCTGTTAATACTTTGGACGCGGAAGACGCACACGGTGCGTAATGACCAGGCGGCCGATCGATGTAATTAACGTGCATTTTAAATGGGGCAATTAAAATCTCATTATCTATTCAGCAGCGAAAGCGTTAATACAAACCTCTACTCTGTGGAGGCCCATTTATGATCCTATTATGATCGGACACGGTCGAAAAAAAAAAGTAATATAAAATTGTAGTAAATAATTTAGTCGTAACGATAAAAAAATCGTCTACAGTTATTCTGACAGTGTAGACTTAAAATATTTTCATCTCTCTTAGTGAGATTGTATGAAAGTAATTAGGAGTGGTAAGCGACTTGGAAGGAGCGCTCGTTTTTTCTCTCATGAATCACCATTAGGAGTCATCCTACCGTCAAATGATAATTCTTCTTCCATTCTGTTAATGCACAAAGCTTTTAATCATAAGAAGTGACCATCGGCTTAGGATTTTCAGTTCTTAAATAGTCTCTTCATAATATAAGTATATTATACCGGATAATTTATTTAATTTATAAAACATGATAAGAACATTATTTCATAACTTTATAAAAGTATATTATAATATTATATACCTACATTATATAATATGTATGTATATATTTGTATGATTGAGTGTGTGTGTATTGTGTGTACGTGCAAAGAGTGCAGGTAGACTTAAATAGTGTACACTAAACTTTGTCAGTCAAACGTATTTATTTTTATTGAACTACAATTACAATGGTGTAAATATTGTTTGTTAGTTTTTAAAATTCAATTAAACCCTACCTATCCAAGCCATAGTAGATAATAGTAAAAAAATATTCTAAAATTATGCCATTAAACCATATTACATAAACCATACATACAAGTTTGACTGACAACGCTTAGGGTAGACACTATTTATATCGCTATATGTATACCTCCACGTCCACGGTGGCCGCGCGGCTTAAGCGTTGGACTATCACGCCGTGGGTCCCAGGTTCGAATCCTGGGTCTGGCAAGGACACATATTGTTTTTCAATTTGTGTGTGAATCAGGGTATGGACCTAATAGGTTGAGCAAGTGGCTGACATCCATTTCTCGTAAAAAACAAAATCTGTTAATACAAACCTCTACTCTGTGGAGGCCCATATGATCTTATTAGGATCGGACATGGTCGGGAAAAAAAAATACTTCTACCGCTCGCCACTGCTGTATATATTGTATATGTGGTTATATAGGTATATATTATCATCATTATCAGCTAGGGGTTGATCCGCAGCTAGATGAAAGCTTCCCATAGCTCTTCATACTATTATCGGTCCCTAGTTCTTCGCTGCTACGTATATCTACTGAACTTTATGAGTTCGTCTATCCAGTGGGTTTTAGGGCGTCGCTATGGTCGTTTAGTGCCCTTGGGTACAACCATATGACGGCATTTGTCCAGCGGTTGTCCACTAACTGAGCGACATATCTAGCTCATTGCTATTTCATCTGCTTAGCGACCTCTATCACATCGCGTACTCTTGTCTGTACCCAACATGCACTTTGCGTTGCCGCCACGTTACGCTACTCGTAATTTTTGGATCTCTCTTAAATTAGGAATGTATGTTTCACACGCATACGTGAGGACTAGTAGCACACATTCAAAATACTACGCTAAATTTATAGGTCGCTTTTGAAGATACTATCCTTGGTCTATGAAATAAAGATAACATCATGTATAGTTATATTAGGCGATACTTTTATTTTAAAAGCTCTAAATTGACACTAAGATGTATTTATTTATTATTGGTACTACATTTATTATTGATCGATATTATTGAGTGTAGTCGATGAAAGGAATTATTTTTATAATATATATTATAACAATATTTAGTGTTCAATTATTGAGCTTTCGTGGGTCACTAATTTTGACAGATTTTCTTTTCTCAGTTAACCTTTGATAAATTTTAGTTTAAACCGCAAGATGTCGGTAAAATGCTTTGATATATAAATAAATACTAAATTACGCACCGTACTAACAATGCAGATAATACCTGGTAACCGCAATAACTACCATATAAGTTTTTTTTAATTCCGTTAATAATGGAATTGTTGTAATTTATAATTTTATTATTTCTGAAGATAACTTAGTTGCTTAAAACAACTGTCAACATCGATTAATACTTCAACTATCGTATAATTAGAAATAATTATTAGGTACTTATAAAGTTAATAAATATTTATTTATTTAAGAAAACAAAACATTGTGAACATAACAAATTTAAATTTAAGACGTTCACAACATGAGATTTACATTATAACAAATATTACAACTTCACAAGAAAGAAGAATTTAAACAAAAACAAATACTCACAATTTTATACAGAATAAAATTTAGAAAAAAAAATACATAGCATGTCACTGAAAAAGAATATGTCTTTGGGGAGCGCATTGATTAGTCATGCACTCTTTGCTTATGGTACCTGATTGGATTGACACGAGGAAACGGTTCTGACCCAGAATTGATCATGGCTGCGACCACGTAAGTAATTTACAGGCAGATGTAAATTCAATTTCCTTAGAAACTTCATAAGGACACCAGATAATCGACCCATATTCAAGAATACTACACACTCACTAGATGTGGAATGAACGTATGACATTTGGATTTATGAATGGTTTATACTACATATAAATAGTAATATAGTTTTGTTTTTTATTGATTTTAACATTGAATGTAAAATGCTTGTAGAGATTATTATATTATGAGTACATATTACTTAGCGATACATTTACCTATAATACAGGTCATATTGTATGAAAAATATATTAATTTTAAATCGGTTTGTAGAGAGACTAATTAATATAAAATTTAATCGTATAAACATACTGCTGAAAATGGCATGTTACATGAAATGCTCCGTATTTATTTCTGCCACCTATTTATCATTTTTAAAGCTTGTTGCCATTGTGTCAGGATTAACGTGATTAACTGTTTTAATCATATTACTAATCACGAACTCTAGCGAAAAAAAAACTGATAATATTGTTTATGAATTAACACGTTTATTCTAAAGTAATTAGAATTCACAAAATATTATTCTCTTGCGTGCCGTGGTGTGTCATTATCATTAATATGATTAAAAACGAATACATATTCATTACTCGATTAAACTATCGTTAAACTTATGGCCTTCATGTATTGTTGTATTATACCATCATCATCCAATGTCAGCTTGGCAAAATCAAGAAAATTTCTTTACCCCTCTGTAACCCTTCATGTCTTTATGCATCAATAACGTTATATCTCTTACTATACAGTCCAATTGTATTCCGGTACTAGTTTTTTACCCCGATTTATAAAAGAGAAGCTTTTTGGTGGTGAAATTTCTTCCATTCTGGAGACATGGAGTTGTAATTTTATATTAAGAGTGCTAAATCAAATAGATGTTCATGATTTTACGGGAAAATTAATTATTTATCGCATTATATTATAATAGAATCGTCATAAATGCTCCAAATATAATATATACGCCAGACTTGTACCATGACAAATTTACAGCTATGTTTGGCTATACTGTATTATTACAAAACACATTAAATTTAAATTTTAGCTTGTAAAAAGGCGTTGCAAATGTTGGATTTCTTTTTGCATATTTCCTGGGTCTTTTAGGATGTTACGGTATCAAAAATTCTTTATAACTCATTAATTAGAAGTAGACTTGAAAGTGGGTATTATTGCATAGCAGTTGAAGTACGGCCTTATGGTAGAAAGTGTTCAGAATATTTTTGAGACTCCTTTACTTTCGACTTTATGGATATTATCCGTGGTTCTATCCGCATGAATTTCTATTAGGTATGCTTACATACAGTATTTAAAATTTTAAAAGAGATTTTTATTTAGCTAAATCTTTGAATGGAAACTCTGCCATTATTGGTAGTATTGACTTGTGTGTCTCTGATCTCTGATAATTACCTTAGAAGTCGGGAGCATTCCTTGCGGTTAGTAATGCTAAGTGGTAGGGCAATAACTATGTTTAATAAAATACTTTGAATATTGATAATATATTCCACTTACGTGAGGATGAGTTTGGTGGTCGTAGTTTTATAACTTTTTATGATAGTGTCTCATTCGGTGTGCTTCTATGTAGGTACTATTTTTATTATTTACTCATAGTACCCTGTATTTTTATTTCAATTCTATTACCACTTTGTAAAATGTCGTGAACGCTTTGAATTTATGATTTATCATGTTCATTATTTATAAAATAAATAATTTGTATTTGAATTTTAATGACGCTAGATGTCTTTGTCACATATTGGCAGCTTTTATAAACTTTATCCATTTCAGATAGTCAAGCGCCATTGCTTTTCAGTTATCGTTGGCGAACAGGACTTTGTCGTCAGGGGATGCGTACATAGGCCACATTTGTGGCAGGCACTCCGTCGTTTTATGTACGTATTTGACCCAGGTGTGTATTTTTATAGTATATATATTGAAAATGTCTTGAAATACGTATTACGTCAAATAAAGCATGTTAATAAAAAATTAATAATAAAGAAATCTAAAACGTAAATATCAGAATGGAAAACATAAATTATATACCACGGTATTAACGGTCGTATTTTTGAACCTAAAGATGAAAATGACGTATTTTTTAGACTAAGAACATTTTTACATAACATATTATGTAAACAGCGCATTATAGCTAAATTCAAGACATTCTCAAACGTTAGATTGGTTAAATTTAAGCTCCGTCGTAACTTTCACACACTTACAGCTCATTTTGGTGCTTTAGAGTATGTTAAAATTCATATGCTTTGAAACTCATTAATAACGAGAGTAACCATGGAATCGGAACCAATATCATCCAAAGCAGAAGGTAGAAGAGACTTTATACAAACTTTGTTTAGTACTACAGGAGTTCATAATACACTAAAGAATAAGATGATAGTTTTCATAGTTGTATTTATTTATGTGTATTACATACAATATAAAGTGTACTAACCGCATCATTATGGTTCCAGAAAATGTAAGCAGGAGGTTCTGGTGAGAAGAGTACCACACAGGTAAGGTTTATCGTACTCCCTCTATCTATGTACAGGTCAGGACCTCCTATTATGTCTGTTGTTGGTTCTGAAAATAATGAGAAAATAACGGTTTTAGTAAATTTAGCAATTTAATTCATGTGTTCTGATAAACATCTGATAAGATAATATGTATCGTTAATTATAATAGAACAATTTTTTTTCCGAAGATGAATATTACATAATATGAAAATGAAGCTGAAAACAGATTGTTAAGACTACCGATTGAATAATCTGAAAGTTATTTAAAATTTCATTGGGTTTATTCAAATCAAGCATCACAGTTCTCTTAGCAAAAATCTATTTCCAAAGAATGCTCGTAGATACGTGGCATGAATATTTGTCTGAGACGCATTTTGCAGTTTTTTGAACATATGTTTGACGCCGACCGAACAACCTGGAGAGACTGGTGGTGAAGGATAAAGAGAGAAAGAGCGTCGGCGCGCTGGAGCCAGCAAGTGAAGGGAGGCACCATTTATTCTTCCCTAAGAGAAGCGGAAGATCGAAAGGGATGGAAAGTCTTGGTCGTTCAAAGGGTGGCAAAATTCAAAGATAGTTATGATTCTCAGCCATGAGAGTACGGCCAAAAAGAAGCGCGTATATAAAATGCATTGTTTTCGATTTTTTTAAAACAATGTGTAGGGTCAATGACCATACCATCCAGCATAACTTGGCAGGAAACCATTAATTTATAACTACTTATATTGTTAAAATTACAAAACAAGCGATTGATGTGAGTCAATCAAATTTCAACAGAAAGCTAATTTAGCAAAATGATATAAAACGCTTTGTAAGTTTATCATGATATGCACATAGTTGTTTGTATGAAAATCAATCTTGCGCAAAACTGCACAATTGTTCAAATTAAAATCAATTATTTATAATTTACAAAACGAATCATGCATTGCACAATAAACATCATAAGCAGGATTATCGTAGTATCGAATCAATATAAAACACTCAGTAGAAGAAATCAACAGAGTGAGTCAGTTACCAAAGATTTAACCATAAGGTTATCGTTCGCTCCGCCCGGTCGAACTTCGCAATTCATCAGCACGCATACTCGTGATTTCAACCATCTAAATTATAATCTGTAAACTTATCTGTAATAATTAAATTAATATTTATTTGGTATGAGATAATAAAACCAGGGTTCATTTCATTCACGCACCAAATTCTGAGTTATTCATTTGGGAGTCAAATCAACCTACCCTGCTTGTTTCATATTTTATCCTCTAACCAAAAATGCATGATATTATGATATTTTTTAAATGAATAATCACAAAAATCGCATATATAAAAATAATTTGAAGACGTTATCATGTAGTAATAAATATAATGTAAATAAATATTTGTATCCTTTTAAGTATATTATTAATCGGTAAATAACTGTTTTGAAAATGGACAAAAACCTGCCAAACAAATATCAAAATAACGTTACGAAAATAGATTCACTATGTGCTGTCGCGTATTATACTATTTTTTCATGAATTAAAACGGTACTCACAAAATAACATTTTAATACGTATGTAAAATGTTATTTATTATTCACAAAATCCTTGAATTCAAAGTCAATCATATGCTGTCTCACTTGAAAAACAACCTGTAGGCATAACATAAACGTCAGTCAAAAATTGTTGTTGACTTGACTAAATCAACGTCACTCCACGTGAGTCAAATTCGAAACACCCTGGTTTATTATGTTGAAACTGAATTACAGTACGTATGTAGTCTGTTAAGGTTTTAATTTAATTATAAATTACGCTTCCATGTATGTTAGGACTGCCGAAAACTTTACACGTACCACCACATAATTTGTTTTTCTTTATTTATTTAAAAAAAAAATTGTATTCCGTTTCCATAATTTAATACCGGAAACTTAAAAGGCTGTAAGTGCCAAAAATTACAAAAACGGTTTTATTAAATTTAATAAATTGATAGCATGTGCCAAGGCCAATGTTCTACAAAATGGTACAAGTGACTATTAAAGGAAACTATGCACGGTTGTACATGAGACTTTCTATAAATGATTCTTTACTTTGATTTTATACTTTGTTTAATATGTCTTTTCTCAGCGGCTTTCGTGGTGCAGTGCGTATGGCGCTTGCCTTCCACCCGAGACTTCCTGGGTTCGATTCCCGGTCAGGAAAACACAATATTTATGTGTTTTTCTCAAAGCCTGGGTGTTTTTGATTGTTCAAAATTACTAACAACCACGTTGTACGAAAAAGCAAGGACATGGTTATTAATAATTCTAAAAAAAATATATATGTCTTTTCTATATGTTTTTCACTGAACTGCGTTAAAATATGTTAATTTGTTGATTTGGCATACAAATAAAATAATATTTTCTTTGAAAGTTTGAGTGTATTTTTAAATTCCCATCTACGATATCCGAAAACTTGGACTGGAATGAAGCTATAAAGAAAATGTGCCAAAGCGTGTGGATAGATTTTCACCATAGGGCATCATTAGAAAAGGGGAAATGGAGAAAGTCTATTCTACCATCACCACGGTTGGTGCCCTGGTTTGTAGAGTCTCTTTTGAAGAAGAACAAGCTTAAGCTAATACTGAGGCTAAGAACAGGGTACACAATGGGTAAAAAAATTGATGTCATCATGGGAAGAAGCAATTTGTAGCTCTGCGATGAATGTGATGTTTTAGAGGACATTGTACATTATAGAAGTACAATGCCCTAAATATGAACGTCACAGAGTACAATTGCAAATTGCGAGTATCTATGAGAATGTCGACGAATTGACATGTGCCCTGGCGGAAGAGTTTGGCAAACTTGTAAAGTTTCTTTAACAGAATATGAGTGAGGACCTGATCGGCGGATCCCATTCTAGAAGAGAAGAGGCGATATGGCAGCGAGTCTCAGTCAAAGCCTCGGTAAAATCACTACAAAAAATCCCATCTACCTTCTTTTTTTGTAAATGGCAACTTATTTATTTGCATAAACACTAAAATTTACTATACTGTTATCATAATACTAATATTATCACGATAAAACTGATGTTTGTTATATCAGTTCCTAATAAGTGTTATATTTTAAATGTAATGAAAAAAAATCTAATAGGTAAAACAATGCCGAAGTAAGAAAAAAATTCAAGAACGTATGGAATAATTAGTGTTATATTACCAGTTCGTAGCTTGGTCTATAACTCATGGAGGTTAATGGTCTGAAGACCGAATGCCGCCTGCTTTATGCCGAAGCTTATGTATGTCATGAGACGTGGTATCTTAACAGGGCCCAAAGATCTCGACTTTTGAGCTTCGAGAAACGATGTCTTCACCGAATCGTATGGATAAACTTGTAAGACTACGTTACAAATACGAGTTCGTGAGTTGACATTAGTATATCTTTAGTGACTCATACACACGTGTTTCAGATGCTAGATAGTAATTGCACAGTCGCAATGATTTTTCGTTGGTGTGGTCGGGCTTTCTTCATCATGCGTTGGTACTACAAAATCGATATAAATGTGTTGCAAGTGCACCTAATTAATAATAGACCAAGATAAATGGATCAGCCTTGTGCTTGCCTATGCTCCGATGCTCGAGCGTATTAGGGTTGTAGCGACCCGCACAACTTAATTATGACTCATTCGGCCGAAAGCTTCCGAACGCGCTACACGCAAGCATTCCACACTCACGCACATAATTCAAAACAACATATTTATTAAATCAAAACAAATAAACGGAAGTAAAATATGTATGCACATGTGCTGCGACCTACTGAGTCATGATTGAATTGATAGAGACATTACATGGTGAAATAATGAAATAAGTACTTGAGTAAATTGCCAATGACGCGGACATAATTATGAAGTTATGTTAGTTAGTTAGGTTATGAAGACGTAGACCGAAGCTGTTAAAACATTACAGATGTCAAATCGTAAATATTTCGATTAAAGTAGAGTTAACAAAAATAACTTTGTTTAAAAATCATTACCTAAGTGCAGCCAGGTTAGGTTAGGTTAGCATCAGGGAACTCAGAAATAATGGGAACTGAAATACCTAACGGGTAAGGAGAAGCAGGTAACCAATCTCGAGCAAGTAAGAATACGAGATAAATTTAAACAAGTGTCAAGAATACGTCATACGTCGAATACTAGCAACTGTTCTAGGTTTATACAATTACGTTCATTTAATATTGGTGTATTACACAGACTATTGCTCGTCTATAATGCGTGGTTAATTTTCATGGGACACTCACAAATTCAAAACCCTGCACCAAAATTCACTGTATTGGTAGGTATAGATTAACCTATCAGAATTGTATTTATTATCTGTTCTGTGGTTAGCATGCTATTTTCAAAGTCACTGATTTTAATATGAATATACGGTTTGAGAGTCATTGCGCTAAAGTATAATATAGTAAAGCATAAAAGGGCAGAAGTACATAAAATATTTGCAATAAACTTACGTTTTTGTAGGTTAGGTTAGGTTAAGTTACGTGGGTTAGGTCACAATGCTATTTTTATGATAACGGATATATAATAATATGAACGTTTGAGAGTCATTGCGCAAAGGTGTAAGGGAGTAAAAGAGAGCAAGGACCTAAGTACATAAAATATTTGCAGTAAATCTTACATTTTTATAGGGTTAGCAAACAGCTGAAATGTCGAATTTTATGTTTTATAGCACTTTTATCTCAGATGCTTTTCTCGCTGGTGGGGTAATCTTCCTTTTGAATGAGAAATTCTCTCTTGAAATTATTGAGCAAATGATATTGCATAATACTATTTCAGCATACATTATTCGTTTTGTTATTATTCTGAAAATGGCGAAAAATATTATTATAGACCACAAATAATAATGAAATTTAGAATTATTATTTCAGTGGTGTTTGGAATACATTCTGGGTGTAGTTTAAGAATAACGAGGAGAAAAGAGAGCGAACCAAGCAGCTTCTCATCACGCTGAGAATGAAGAGGTGACATTAGACCTGGCTTGGTTACGTGCTGCAGATCTCTGATAAGAATAAGGTACAACCTGACTTACCTATTCTTCAAGCTAACTAGATTTCGGCACCATGAAAGGTCACTAAATACATATACGAAGAAACTACGGGACGCAGGCATGATCTAGCTAGTATGACGCAAGAAGAGTATCAGAGATTCCTAGAGGTACGAGGGTGGGTCAATAAGTCCTTAGAAAAGCCGACAGGTGGCGCGACTAGTACTGTAAGCGGTTTGTTTTCATGCAGCGGCACTACCGATTCAGTATGCTGCGAAGTTTCAATCAGATTGGTCGGGTTGTTGTTTTTTATTTTCGTACATTTAAAAAAAAATTTTGCTTGTTTACAAAAATGGAGAAAATTGAGCTTAGAGCTGTTATTAAACATTTTAATATAAAAGGGTTAACAGCAAAGGAAATAAAAAATGAGTTGGATTTAGTTCACGGCATATCTGCTCCTTCACTTGCAACTATTTATAACTGGTTAAATGAATTTAAACGTGGTCGTACATCAACAAAGGATGAACCACGCTCAGGACGTCCTGTAGAGGTGACTACACCAGAAATGATCAATAAAATCCACGATATGGTGTTAAGCGACCAAAGATTAAAGTTGAGTGAGATAATTGAGGTTACAGGGATCTCAAAAGGTAGCGTCATTTCTATTTTACATGACAAATTGGGCATGAAAAAAGTTTCTGCAAGATGGGTGCTGCGTTTGCTCACAGTCGACAATAAACGCAATAGGGTGGTGGCCTCTAAAGCCCTGTTGTCGCTCATGCAACGCAATCCGGATGAATTTTTTCGTCGCTTTGTGACTGTAGATGAAACATGGATATACCACCATAATCCCGAGACGAAAGAACAGTCAAAGCAGTGGATTGCGAAAGGCGAACCATGTCCAAAGAAGGCGAAAACCGTAAAATCAGCTGGTAAGGTTATGGCTACTGTATTTTGGGATGCACGTAGAATTATTTTCGTTGACTATTTGGAAAAAGGAATAACAATAACAGGGGATTATTATGCATCTTTATTGGACCAGCTAAAAAACGAAATTGAAGAAAAACGGCCTCATTTAAACAGGAAAAAAATCCTCTTTCATCAGGACAATGCCCGTGTTCACACATGTTTACGATCAATGGCTAAAATTGAAGAATTGAAGTTCGAATTGGTCGACCACCCACCGTATTCGCCAGATTTAGCCCCCAGTGACTTTTTCCTTTTCCCAAACTTAAAAAAATGGCTAAGTGGACAACGTTTTTTTTCAAATGAAGAAGTCATCGATCGGACAAATGCTTATTTTGAGGACCTAACGAAAACTTATTTTTCTGACGGTTTAAAAAAAATTGAGAAACGTCTAACCAAGTGTATTGAGCTCCAAGGAGATTATGTTGAGAAATAAAAAAAAAATACAAAAATAAAAACTGTTTTAATGCTTTTTTCTAAGGAATTATTGACCCACCCTCGTACCTTGTGGTGTTCATATATTCCAACTAGGGGGATAGTTAAAGAAGAAGTGTTAAAACTAGTTAACTATGATGTCTCATTTATAGTATAAGACGACAAACGTATGGCATTCCAGAGGTCATAATATCAGGCAATATTAGCAGTATAAATACGTGGCAGAGAAAGATATTTCATGTGCAAATCCACTGAACTAGTTTGGGCAGTAAAGTTTATCCCGATAGTGACTGAAAACGTAAGAAAATTATTTGGGAATATTAAGTATATTATTATAAAAAAAACAATAGGTTTAATGAAATGGAATTCATAATAATTACTGATGAGAATACCTATTTTATAATATTTGATAAATAAGATTAACTTTAATGGTTTAATATGCGTACGAATTGTTACTCTGATCAAGTATGTCTTTTTCTTAATTTAAAGTGTATTCAAAATGTATAATAGTAATGGAAAATGGAAACATATGTTGTGTTATCTACAGTGTCTGTTTTTTTACTTAGTAATTTGGCTCGAGAGTAAATAATGTTAGGTTGGGTACTCATTAGCGAGTCGTAACTGTAACCATTCTAGATACTGTAACCAAGTCTAGATGTGGACGCGACGTCAATGGTCTGCGTGTAACCGATGGTAAGCTGCAGTATTTATGTGTAGTGTTTGAGCTGAAACATGTACAAATTGATAGATATTGCAGTTTTTATTTTTATAGACTTTTTACTTGATAAAGACGTTGACGACAATGGTGGAGTCATGACACGTATAAAATAAGACGCATTTTTTTTTCGACCATGTCCGATCCTAATATGATTATATGGGCCTCCACATGGTAGAGGTTTGTATTAACAGATTTTGTTTTTTACGAGAATGGATGTCAGCCACGTGCTCAACCTATTAGGTCCATACCCTGACTCACACACAAATTGAATAACAATATGTGTACTTGCCAGACCCATGATTTGAACCTGAGACCCACAGCGTAATAGTCCAACACTTAAGCTGCGCGGCCATCGTGGGGTATCGTTTCTTTACTTACTGTTTTAAAATATTAACATATCAGTGGCCATTACAAGAATTTTACACAAATGTGTCCTGCAGATTTTGAGAATGTAATTAATTTGAGAGAAGAAGCAGTATCAATGCAAGACAGATTAGCTATATCCTTAAGATATTTGGCTACCGGGGATTTTTTCAAAAGTTTGTATTATCTTTTCGTATATCTAAACATGTCATCAGCACTTTTATCCTGGAAGTCTGTCAGGCGATAATGGATTGAATGAAAGAACATTGTAATATACCTTTGTTTGTTTTTGGAAAAAAATACATCAAATAAAATCAGTGGTGAAAGGTGTAAAGGTGCAAATTTTCGAAGGTGTAAAGATGTAAGTACAACAAACCATATCAAAGTATTTTCAATGATTGCGACAAGAAACGGGTGTTACATTTTACGTCCATGGGTGACTGCAAATTTTCCTTTCGCGGCAAATACCGACAAACGATGGATTGATATGAGCGCGCCTCGTACTCACGGCAGACTCGCAAACTAAATATTTGGCGTCTATACAAGTTACTGTATCTGCAACGGTCACAGTTATGGCTTGCTAATGAGTACCCGGCTTTAAGCAGCACATATTATTCAAACAGAGATACAGGCTGCCATTTTTTTTTAAGTTCGTGTATCATATTTTTCTTTTGCCATAAGCAATATTAAATAATAGGTTGTTAAAAAATATGTAACCCACAAAATCAAGTACTGTATCAAAGTTTGTATTTCTATTTTAACTTTAGAAGAGATTTTTATAAAATATAGTAATAATTTTCTAATGTTTGTCTAATCGAAAATAAATAAAATATGTGAATGTGAGCTATATATCGAATAAATATGGAAAATAGTTAATCTATGTCTTAATATAATAATATGTTAGATATCGAGTGACCAACCCGTTTATAATACGATATTGTCTTATCGTGGCCGCATTTACCCGCCAAAGGTTTCCGGAGCTTTTACTAAACTTATAAGAACTTTACTACTGTCTTTGTATAGAATGAAAAAAAGCACTGAATGAGAGAAAGATTAAAGAAGCATTCTGGTGCCAATGGCTGCTTTTTATACTCCATTACAAAGTGATGCACTTTTAAGAAGTGCATTGTTGTCACTACGTCGTATGAACACATTTCATCTATTATTGGGAAGTCTAAAGAAATCATAGCCTGATTAAACTTATAATACTAAATTAATACTTAATTGTGAGAATAAGATATGAAAGTAAGCGGTGCAATAAATTAGTATTTTGACCGGTATTCTTGTAAAGGCTATATACTTCAGTTGGGGCACGGTCTAAAACGATCGTGACTACGCGACGCAAAGATTGTGCAAATGACGCGTGCAGAACAAAACATAATTTGTCATAAAAAGTCAACATACATCCATTTAATGTTATGTTTATTGTTCTATTAGTAATAACAATACTATATTCATTGTCATGTTTTCTTTTTCAAGTAAATGGGTAACGTTTTTTAGTCATCTTTACACGATTTTAGAATTTATTCCCCGTCGCCATCACAAAACAAATTGACGTGTTCACAGCTCGACTTTCACTCTCCGATTGCCAGGGAGTCAGAATTTTCGTCGCACCAATATTTGAAAATTATTTGCCGTTTCACTAAAGTATGCTCTAAGGTTTCATGCCTTTTTATAGTTATTTTATAGATAAAACATAGAGCAAATAATGTTGATGAAACTATTAAACTTATATAATATGTTGCAAAATATGCATTTCCTCTTTACTTACTATAATATTTACAATCTCGTATGGTAATCGAATGTGACATCACCGTAATGGACGGAAATTATTAGTATTTTAAAGGGAAGGTTAATTCTAATATTACATTTTATATATATATATATATATGTCTTCTTCTTCCACGGCGCTACATCCTGGGGTGGGATTTGGCCTCCTCCACAACCACTTTCCACTCACTCCGGTCTCTCGCCACACTTCTCCAGTTACCGGGTCTTCCTATATGAAGCCAGTCCACTTCTACGGCGTCAGCCCATCTCCTTCTTGGCCTCTAGGTCTCTTCCGTTGGGGTAGCCACTTCGTCATGATCCTTGGCGCTTTAACTTCAGGCATTCTCTCCACATGTCCCGCCCATCGTAGTCTTTGGGACTTACAGTATCTTAATATGATTGTTTTCTGTTCAATCAGCTCTTCCAACTCGTGGTTCATTTTTATTCTGTAGTTCCCATTTTCCAACGTGGGTCCAAAGATTTTGCGGAGTATTTTGCGCTCGAAGACAGCTAAATAGTTTTCCTCGTTTTGAGTTAATACGGACGCGGAAGATGCACACGGCGCGTAATGACCAGGCGGCCGATCGATGTAATTAACGTGCATTTTAAAGGGGGCAATTAAAATCTCATTATCTCTTCAGCAGCGAAAGCGTTAAACACCAAGTCTCACAGCCATAAGTGACCACTGGCCTCATAATTGTTTTATAAATTAGTAGTTTACTTCTTCAGCCTAAAATTTTCGACCCCACCAGTCGCTTGCAGGCGTGCCAGCATTTATTCCCGGAGATAAGGCGGATTTTTTTCTCCTTTGCTGTCTTATTTTGGTTATTTAGGCTGGATCTGAGATACGTAAACTTGTCCAACCCTTCATATGCATACTGTCCTATGTCTTTATTCTGCAGCGGTACCTGATCGCGTGTGCTGACCATATACTTAGTTTTTGTCTGGTTTATTTGCAGCCCAGCGTTTTCTGCTTTTATTTTCATAGTGCCACCATGGTCGATCATCCTCTGTTTGGACCTGCTTGTAATTACTATGTCGTCAGCATAAGCGCACATCTGCGTTGTACTGTTTTCTACCCATCCTTTTATGTTGGTTTCACGAGCTATGGATTCCACCACAAGGTTAAATACCATAGTGGATAGCGCATCCCCTTGTCTCACACCTGATTCGATTTTAAAACTTTCAGTTTGCTCATTTTACACAGTGACAATTGCTTGAATATCCGTCAGTGTGGTCTTTATTAGCCTTACTAATATGTATATATTAAATATGTATAGCCACAGAGCTTGCGTAATACTCTAGTATGCATTGGATGCGTATAAAAAAGTATTTAGTAAAATCAATTTCTCGACAGAGTGTACCATTTAACTTAGCAGTTGGTACGAAATAGATAAAACCTGTTAAAAGCTATCGGCGTTTGTATTATTCAATAGGCACAGTTGTGCATTACCTCTGTCAGCAGACGCGTCTTTGAATAATAACTAACATTCAGAGATAACTTTACTTTTCACCCTCTCACTATAAATGTTAGAATATAAATTAATTTATAAGAAGTGAATGATAGATATAAAGGCACAATATTCTATAATATTTTAGATCGAATAAATTTTATTTTAATATCTTGAACATATAATGTAACACATCTCGAACAAAAAGTAGCTTACTGTGTTGGTCTTTTTCATACAATATTATAAGCAGCAGATTGGAAAATGATTTTAGAAGAGATGCTGCAAGCATATACTCAGAACTTTCTGAACTGATACTGATCTATCCTTGAATACCTAATATTATAAAGAACATACTTTCAATAATTTATCTGAAAAGAACTTTTCGATTATTTTCTATTTGAAACTCGAATAGGGTGACGAAAAAAAGATCTTTCTCTACACAATACAAATAGTATTATAATTATAGAGTACCCAATAGTAATTTAAAATACATTTTATATAGTTTAATGGTTGATGTTTTAGTGGTTTATTTAATTAAATATACGCATCTAGCATTATTTTATTTAATTAAATAAATAACTCTTCATTTTAAATATATAAAAACGTCGTAGATATATTATACAAGATATATAATAATTAATGCATATAATCTTTTTAATAGTATTTTTTGATTGGTATTTGCATAGATTATCGGTACTAATTTTTATCGTAATTTTTAATTTGTCTAAAACTAGTAAATGACATGAAATGGCCGCGAGGCTTAAGTGTCGGACTAGAATACCGTGGGTCCCGAGTTCAAATCCTGGGTCTGGCAAGTACACATATTGTTTTTCAATTTGTGCGTGTATAATAGATAAATAATAGGTTGAGCAAGGGGCTGACATACATTTATCGTAAAAAACAAAATCTGTCAATACAAACCTCTACTCTGTGGAGGCCCATATGATCCTATAAGAATCGGACATGGTCGAAAGAAAAAAAAGAAGTATATTAAATTTACATGATTATGTTCACATTAGGTACGTATATATTTGATAGATATTTCAATTTTAATATTTTAATTATTTTGTGATACATGTCCCTAAATGGACTATAATAAGCCTACTTATATTCTAGTATGATTAAGCGTAGTGCCATTAATATAAAAACACGTAAGTTATATGATACGACTGACACAGGACAGGGAGACGTATTTACTTCAATAGAGAACACCGATATAAGATAAAGTACTTACATAATTCTAAAAAATCCGCATTGAGTTAATAAATTATTTTTTATATAAAAATGGTTAATAAGGTTTGAGAATGTGACATTCTCTATTCTGCCCTGCTATGTAACAAGACAAGAAGTTTTTCGTTTTAGTGAAATGAGAACCAAAGTTTTAAATTACTGTTTCTCTTATATTATGTAAAATAATTGGATTGTTTTGAAATAATCTCTAAATATACACTATCTATTTAGAGTTTATTATTATAATAATATATCTCTACATAGCCAATCTAAGAGAAAAGCTAGTTTGAAAATTGGGTTCTCATTTCACTTTAACCGACATCCTATTTATTTTTGTGTTAGTATATAATCATCTGAGGTGTTTGCAAATTATGTATGTTCAAAAATGAATTAATGAAATAATTATAAAAAAATAATATTTGTGTAATTAAATTTAACTCTGTGTTATTATTTAATCGAAAATAATAACCTTTTAATAATTACAATTAACTGTAAATAAAATTACTTAGTAATATTGTCGACTTCACATAAGAAATTAATTTAACCAAAAATCTGTTTTAATAAACATTAATAAATAAATGATTATACTCGTAAAGCATATGTTTAGTTAAATTTCATAAGCGCTGTATTATTATTAATTCTACCTAAATTTACCTTGCTATAAAAATTTATGTGGGCGATGGTTCTAATATTTTAGTTAGCTCGAGTATCGCTCGCTTTTCCAAAAATCTTTTCTCTGAGATAACATTACTTTCAGTTATGTTTCGGTCCCCCCGGGTGTGTTTTAGTTCCGACCCAAACCCACGCCGACCCTTTAGCTAAGCGGTTCTCTACGTACACTGTACAGTCTCCATTATCGCCAATAAATTATATTCCGAATTGGTTGCGTAATAAAAATTAAACTAATTCATTGAATTGTGGAACAACCAAGCGTGATTGAAAAATCACTACACAAAATGATTATTATGTTATAATTGTGTAGTAAATAAAATTCATTGTATGCATTACACCAATAATCAATTTATTATTGGTCATTAATCTAATGTTATCATATGCACTCAAATAATGACATAGTTTTTGTCAACATGAGTTTAATTTTGACATTTTCATATTATTTCAAGAGATTCTTAGGGTAATTATTGGTAGATCAATATAATTTAGACAATACGTAAAATCACTGATATTTACCACACATTAAAACTCACTGTATTAGCAAAACATGTAGCGTAGATACACTAAAATAATTTACGTATCCCGTAAATAATTTGTATAAGGAATAAATTTTCATATAAGTCAAAAAGATGTTGGATGGCACAACTAGCTATGATTATTAAAACAGTAAGTATCTATAAGAAAAGTATAAAATATGTTTTTATTTACTTATATTTTGAAATACTAGACAAATAATAATATATAAGCAAATATTGAGTATGAATATATTTGAAAAAAAAGGATGATAATAGTAAAACATAATATTTAAATATTAAGAGTATCGTTTGTGGTTTAAACACCAAAATATTGGGGCGCGCAGTTAAGAGTACGCGATGAAATAATTATGTTGGCTAAGATGATGAAATGGCAACAAATTGGACATGCCACTCGACGATTGGATAGCCGCTGGATAAATGCACTACCGAAAAAGGGTACCCAATTAGCGCTAGATGATCATATTATGCTCACATTAGAACCCGCTGAATTGACGAACAAAGTATTTGATACTTTTACGGTTGTTTGACTGTTTGTTGACAATCCAAAAATCTTATATAAGAAGGCATTCAGTTTTGTGGAAGTACGTAAAAGGTCTTAATTACTAAATAACTTCAACGATGTTATATGAATATAAAAAGAACTTTTTTGTTTTCTAAAAAAATATTTACTTTATAAAGATAATAAAAACCCCGGGAAACAGGATGTACTTTATAAAGAGGAAAAGGCATATATCTTGGTAGCTTGGTAGAGAAAGAAAAATAAAGGAAACGTATGGTTTACAATATTATAATAATTGTGAGAAAAAAAGAAAAAAGATAATTATTGATTTTATTGATATTGGTCTAATAAAAAAATGAAGAAAGAAAAAATAATAAATCGATAAGTAAAAATGATAACTTATATTATTATTCAAAAATCTTTGAAATCTTAGGTGCTTGATTTATCTACCCCATTTTTAAACACTTGATAATCAATAATAATGATTTAGGTACACTGATACTTATTATGTAGGTTGTTCCAAAATTTTGCTTAAATTAATTGAACAGCCAAGGATTTGATCAAATTGGCATCAAATACATAACTATTTCGTGAACATTATTGTCATTTACACAATTTCATATACGTTTCTACGCACATATTTTGAGAATCTTCCTTGCCCTATCTTCTACCCGTATGATTCTCCATAGCCATGCCATTGTGCACAAAAGCTCCGAAAGCTCGAGGCATAAATCGATCAGAAAATTGAAGGCTTTCGGGGTTTATTAAATTTACCTGGCAGATGTAAAACATTCTAAGCTGCAAGCAAACTTAAGGTCGTGTTATTAAAGAAAACATAAAAGAAAACCTTGTTTTTCAATTTCATTGTTTTTGTTTCACAATACTTGAAATACTTTCGTAACGGAATATTTTTTAATTATTAATTAATTTCAAAATAAAAAATACTTAAAAAATACCGTGCGTATATTATAACATATATATATAGAATAATAGAAAACTTATGCAGATGTTTGAGGCTATATCATTATAAACCACAATTTCCTTTTTTAATTGGCATATTGACATCATATTTCAACGAAGTATATGTTTTTAATGTATTAGAAAAAAAACAAATAACACCTGTAAATTAGTTCAATTTAAGTTGGTAGTGTGTTGTAGTGATCTGTCTTTTATCATAAGATTATTTACTAGAAGTAAGATTGTATCACCTTTATAAGTGCATAATGTGTTTGTGATCTGAATACTGTCGATTTAATAACACAATACATACTTATTTTCAGCAGATTCAGCAATTATACTTATATACTTGCAACGGATACTTAGTAATTTATAATAAATTATAATCTTACCATCTGTATATTATTATTATATTTAATCAATAATTAATATTTTTTTACTAGGCAAGTACTTACTGTATATTATGTAATACATTAAATATTTAAGGTTGTTTACTATTTAACTATTTCCAGTCCAAGTTTTAGTTTTTTTTTAATAATGTAAAATTAAAAACGGTTTCATCATAACGTGTATTTTTTATTATAATAAAAAATGAGTTTTTTTTAAATTTATGCTAGCTTTTAAATAAGGTTTCCTACACGTATTATTGACCAACTAAACGTTTTTTTTAACCCATATAAAATTCCATTAAGTCTTACAGGTAAAATATAACGCTTACCTGAACAATGAAAAGTAATATTCCAAATCTAAATAATAAAAAAAACATTGTTTATATCTCCTGTTTGACAGAGATGTAAATATTTGAAAAATTTACAAATATGTTGTACATATCCGTATTTATATTATATTTATTATTTTTAATATAATATATGGCTTGATATAATAACATTATAGTAATAAACAGGTTTGGTAACTCAAGGTTTATTGGAAAAATCAGCGTAAAAATATTAAAAAGTGATTCCAAAACTTACACAACCTAAAACATGATGTGGAAAAGAGCATACAAGTTGTAATGCATAATGACAACAGAACAGATAAAGTAATTAAGTATGAATATGATGTCATCAAATAAAGTTTTCTAAAAAAAATAGAAACGGATAATAAATCGAAAAAGAAATAATCAATTAATAAAAAAGTCATCAAATGTGTAACCTAGAGGTAGAAAATTTACAAAAATTAGACTTAAAAGACGCTGGATTGACGATATAGCTGATTTTTATGGAGGTAAATGGCACTGCAATGCGTATGACTGAGAGAAATGCTTTAAGAGGTTTAATAGGATTAAAAGGTCTCTTTTTCATATTCTATTTATTTGGTCGGTTAAACAAAGATATAATTTTGACTTGTGTACGTGAGTATGTAATGTTTGTGTGTTGCACCCCAAGGTTTGCGACCAACTGAAATCAGGCGAGACCCTACAGGTTTCTTCTGTTTGTAATGGATTGGTCCAGGCTAGTGATGATGAAATAAATTACATCAAATTTAAAATATTTTTTTTCATCTTCTATTTTATCTTTCAACTATATAATATTATATAATATTTGTCTCAATTGCATAAAAGGTTATTCAATTTAAAAATGTATAAATGTACAATGTAAGTTAAGTATGTTACACCTCAAAATCATTACGTAACCTGTACAAAACTGTATTTTTTAAATTCAATATAAGCAATAGATTTTACTTTGATATGCTAGTGGCAGAGAAGAAATAAAATACTTCTCTACAAATAGGTTAAACCAATTATACCCAGGAAGCTTCGTGGGGCAGAAAATATACGCCGCAAGGAATAGCAGCTGCAAAGTACACTCTCGACTAGCATCTAGTCAAAAGCTCCAACACCGATATATTCCACGTAACGTCAACATAGTTGATAAGAATTTCTGCTGTTATCTCCGTCAAAAGCTTCTTCTGCACTGAACAACTTTTTCAAGCTTTTTGTTTGCAGAAAAACGTCACCTACATGAATAAAAAGGCTTTTGATATAGACAGTGATGCTACTATATTAATATATAACTGCCGTGCCTCAAGTTATATAATCAATGTAGTATTATTATTTAATGTTTTAATAATTATTATTATGTATGTAATTATTACTCAGTAAAGGTTATTTTCTGTTTTCTTTGGTAATGGTATGCATAATCTATAATATTTATTATATCTATCCTATATTTTCTTCCTATATGCTAAATAATTATTACAGAGGCCATTTTCAAGAGAATTATAGCTAATTGATGAAGTAATTATTTATCTTGTTTTATATATAGAAACCGACCAACATAATATTATCGTTACTATAATATAGTAAGGGTAAACATTATTCACCAATCAACAGACAAGATTATTAAATTATACAAGATTATGGTGACCTAATTAGTCAAATTAGTAATAGGCGTGGTCATAACGTGATAAATATTTGATTTTATTCATAGTTTACGTAATTTTATAATTATTTAACAGTATCTACTATTGTTACACTACTACTAAACTATTGGCATTGGGCTAAGTAGCTTATTGTAGTGTTAAATAAAACCAAAATATGTACATAAACCTAGTGAGCAAGAAAAATTAAAATACATTTCATAAACACTGGGTGTATTATTTATTCATTCTTTAAAAACATGTAACATTCAAATTTGGTTCATATTAAAATTAAATTATACATTTAATTTTCATAAACACGCTTAAAAACAACACATATTAATATGTAAATGAAAATAACGAGTTTAAAATTAAAGAAAATGAAATCTCAAAGACCATGTCGTGACTAAAAAAAATACTCAGTGTAGTTTCTTCCGGCTTATCAAAAACAGATTTACCCTTTGCGTTATGTACACGAAAGTAGACTATTAAACTGCTTTGACCTGAAAGAATAGCTATTACATAGTAAAAAATACTAATGTTAATCACAATAGCAAGAAAAGGCCATTTATGTGGAGGCTCATAATTTTTAACTATATCCACAATACCAATTTTAAACCAAAACGCCTAAACCGTAGATTGGTTAGAGGTTATTATTTTTTTATTATGGCTGAACGAAAGCAATAAAATTTTTGATAAAAAAAATGTTTGTGCGTAGGTATGAATCTCCCAGTACAAAACTTTTATTCAATAGATTCAAAAAGTGGTTTCAAAAAAAGAACTTCCTAGAATATGTTGCTGGTTCACCAATTTTTATGAGATGTCAAATATTATTTTATTATATTACAAAAATAGATCAGAAACATACCTATTCAAAATATAATTTTTTGAAACATTCATCGAATTCCGGCTAATTTACTTTACCGAATGAGCAATATGCACCATTCTATAATATTACCCACAGTATAGCTTGTCACTCACGAAATCGAATATCATTGACTCTCCGTCTACGGATTATGCGGCATAACATTAAACGCACGTAAAATCATAAGATAGTTATCAATTTTTTTGCGTCCATAAAACCTTATGACGCACAATATTGATAGACGGAAAGTAATGATGATGTTTGATTTTACGAAGTGACAAACTATGCTGTGGGTTAATTAAATCGTAATTTACTAAAACTATGTGTCTAAGGTGTTATATAATATTTTGTTAATAATATGACCTCTTTTATACTTTTGAATCAAGATATTTAATTTAACCTTGATTCCAAGACGGCATCAGCAACTACTTGTTCTCACTGATAATTTTGATAATCCACACGTTAAAATAATATCAAGCATTCATTAAATAATATTGCTTATGTAGCATTCATTAAAATATGTGTTGGCATTTATTTGGTAGAATTCCATTTTATATTTTACTTCTAAATTTTAAATTTGCAACGGTTGCACTTTCCTAAGGTATGTATGTTGACGTACGTAAGATATACTTACTTTGCCAAGCTATTAGATTCATACTTCAGATCTCAAAACATATTGATAAACCAAATGTCAATTTGCCATACTTGGAACTCGAATCTGGAAATCATGATATTATAAACCGACGTGTAAGCGCTCAGCCATCGTGGGCGTTATTGATATACTATGGTCGGTTACAGGGTATACGTACTCATACCAGGAGGCATGGGAATGACATATGAACCCATTTCGCATCACATACCAATCATACTAATTTATACTGGCTTGCCAGTATTTGAAGGAATGATACTTTGTGACGAATTTTGGCTTAACTTTCTTTTTTTTTCAGGAATTTCACACTACTGGGACTAAAAATTTTTAACTTGTTTCGAACATTATGTATATATATATTTTTATATATATATATATATATATATATATATATAAAACCGTCGCAGCAAAATATAAAAATAATCCAAAATAACCTATCAGACCATGCCAGGGATGGCAAATAAGATTTTATCGGCGTCCCAAAATAAGCCGATTTTTTTTAATTCGGAGCGTGCCATTCCTTTTTAGGTGTAGGTGCTAACAAATGATATAATCTAAAACATATTTATTGAATGTGTAAAAAAATCATACACATAAAATGAAATAAAATAAGGAAATATAAAAACATTTAATAGCACACAAATTTTTGTTTGAGATTTTTTGTTTCATGTTATTTGCGAGTCTCTTTATATCAGACTGATAATAATATGTCGTTGATAAAAAAAATGATACATGCTGCTGAGTCTTTCTTTGACAACCTATTTCTAGTCTTTGAATTTACCTGATTCAATGTAGAAAAAATACCTCTACATGATTACGTGGAAGAAAAAATGGTCAACAATGAGATTACTAGTTTTTCAACAGATATAAAAGTATCAGACATGTTTTTCCACGTTTTTAATATTATTATATTGAATATTAATAATTACAAGATAAAAAGAACTATTTATATACCACGTTTTGAAATTTTCTATTGAATCATATGAACTTGACATTTCTATGTATTAATAAAAACTTTTTTTGTACTTGATAGAAATACTGAATAAATAAAGAATACTGAAATGTCATTTTGAAATTTCATATTTATTTCCACGTATATATTATTAATTTAGTTGCTAGGACCCCCTTTGCAACCAATAATAGTATTTTACTTTTTATATGAATTTTTTCCGAAATAACTTTCCATACAAAACAGAATTAACTGAAAATGAATTCAATTCTGCTTAAAGTATTAAACAAATGCATTGTCATTATGTTCTAATATATTCTAAAAGTTTCAAATGTCTAGCTAGTTGGGAAGTCAGTTAAGAATCTTCAATCGTCCAATACGGACAACACAATTTGGACAAACAAGATAAAATTTGTACTGGACAAACAAGAATACGAGCTAATAAAAACGTGTTAAAAAATAAAAGGAATTTATTTTTGGCGTTCTGTCGAAAACATTTAGCGTGCTTAGTTGGGCACGCGTGCCACGTATTTGCCATCGCTGGCCTACGCCTTACATATAGGTCATTTGAAAGATTCCTAGAAGCGCCTTTATACGACAATTCTGTAAATAAACTTCTTTATATGTATATTTGTTTTTATATCCATTATTATATTATTATTTCTTTTATTTTAAAACGTAGTATTATTTTTATAAACACACAATAATTTATGTAAATACAAAATTTTTCTCTACAAACCCCTCATCAAACCTATATTGACATATAAATCGAAGTGTTGGGCCTTATCAAAAATATATGAGAGGAAGTCGGTTACATTTTAATCGAAGATATTGATAAGGGTCTTCGTAACCATATGCGACGAAGATGGTATGTTGCGAGGAATGTATAACCACGAACTTTATATTTTATATAGTAGTACCTACCCCTGTCGTTCCATATTATGCGAATGTGGGGTGACACCATTGGGCAGACCATGTCGTGAAAAAGATTCCACTATTAATTTCGATCAAATTTTATTTAGCATAGGAGGCTTGATTTAGTTTTCATTGTGTTATGTATTTGTAAGGGAAATAAAATGTGGGATAAAATATTATATCAGATAGAAGCATGGGTTTAATATATGTAAAGAAAAGATTTTAAATTAGTGCTAAACAATAAAACAAATATTAGATAAACTCTTAATATCAGGAAGTATGACGACAACAATTTGACAACAAAGAGATATTGAGAATAGATATTAATTGAAATGGAAAGTTATTACATTTGAATACGTGTATTAAATAAGGCTCTAAGTACCAAAAAGTAGTATTGCCTGTAGTTACAAAATACTGAGTCATTGCAGTAAAATTTCATGAAGCAGACCTTTTGAAAAATGTAGTTTTACAGTGTGAAGCAATCACGACAGTTTCTATAATTTTAGGTATTAAGAACTCGCAAGTGCTAACACACCATCGTCATCTATTTTATATTGAATGCCGTTGACCACTGCAGTGCTACTTACACCATTATAAATAAAACACGCCAACGGACTTACAACGTCGACAGGTTTAATTATTTTGCTGTATTTTTTTGACTTGCTTGAGGCACTTAGACTATAGTTGAAGTTATTGGCGTTGGTATATATAACATTTTTCTATAAAAAAGTCAGTTTTTATGTTTTTGGTACTTAGCGCCTTAATTAATACACGTATTCATTTTATTGTATTTAAGTATGTGAATATATATGTGCCATGTGTTTTCTTTAAAGTGTGATAATCAAGTAATGCAGTTTGTTAAAAAGGAAAAACTGCAATTTAAATAAGACGAAAAAACATTCATTGTAAATTTATTAATACATATATTTATAAGTTTATAAGCAGTCTAAAGTATAGAGTCATGGTCGTCAATCATTGAGACTCTGTGATCCTTGGTTTGCTAAAAAATAAAGCTTTTTAAACATGGAAATATTTAGAATGTATATATTTAGCTGGTTGCTGAATAGGCTATATCGTCCTTAAATTTATTTGAAGTGACTTCAGTAAAGTTTTGCAAGATAAGTTACATGATAACTGAATTAATATGAGTACTGTCCAATGGTCCAATGAAAATCTAAGCCGCGGTTCTCACGACTATTCTTTTTGATATTTTTGTAAATCTAGTTTTGGCGTACGTAAATACGTGTTGTAACAATATAAAATATTACTGAGGGTATAAGAAAGTTCTTGATTATCATTTTAGTATGCGTATTGTATTATTTTCTAGGAAGAGGGAAATTTTCTGTTTCCATTTCCCATTAGAGTGAAATAAGACTGCAGAGTATCGCGAACAATTTGCGAATGAAGCGGGGACGGGGGAAAACTTTTATGATTCGCAAAACTGAGTAATTTTCCCTGAAATAGTCACAATGTTGTAACCAACAGCACGGAAAGACTTTGTATCACAGAACCCATCATAAACAAATGAAAAATGAGCAATAAAGCAATTTTACGAACGATGCGAGAAAATTGGCGGAAAATATTTGATTTCATTTTATGGTTCATCTACTGCGCACGCTACATCAAAATGAACACAATTTTACAGATAATGAAGCAATATGAATGTTTTATTATATCTACAGTTAATTAATAATATTGTTAATTCATTTGGTGGAAATAATAATAACATATTATTTGATAATTATTTAATGAAACAGTATATGATTCTACAGAAGGCACATATTTGACTTCTTAACTGAATATAATATATTAAATTGCAATTTGATATAGTGGTATAATTTAATATTGTTGTTATATAATAATAGATATACTATAACAAATCTTTATGTAATTTTATAATTATATAGCAATGAAAATTATCTTTTTTTTCCTACTACTCTCATTCAGATCGAATGATTTTTTTAACAATAAAATATGGCCGATATATTATTTATTATTATTATCTTTTGGTAAAAACTACTTTTATGTAAAAACTGTCACACATAATTTTATGTCATTTAATTGAATCCATTTAAAATCTTAATTAAAACCATTAGAGACTTTGAATTCGTGTTAAGTTTTATTATTATTGAATACTCTGAGCGCTCTACAGGGTAGAACATTATAATTAATATATTTAGCCACTGGTGGGGTACTCAAGATCCTGAAGTATTAACGAGAGCTTGCGGAGGTTAAAGAAGAATATTGGACAGGCTGCAGAGGCTTACTGTTATGAGAAAATGTATAAAGAGGCAAAAACCTATAACATGCTTTACATTATTGAATTTTGAGAAAAAAATATTTCTGTTCAGAACGTCATAGATCAAGGACCAGCAATGGAAAATTATGGCGTATAAAAACCTGGTGTTAATCCCATTCTCAAAATTAACCACGGTCTTTAATGACAGATCAACCTCAAGTATGGTCTGTAGCGCCAGCTTAAGTAAGTATCATTAAGCTATCAATTAAACGAAAAATATTATACTCCACTTATTTAATAATATGTAACATTCAATAGTAATACCTACACATCATCCAAATTAGATAAATACCTATCTATCAATATATAGTTTCATATTTTATTTGGAATTATTACGCATCACTTTTCAAAAATACATTAGCCGAAAAGTTAGATGTGAAGTCACAATTACAAACAATCTTAATCAAATTACTGTTTATAATTAAGACTCTTTCTCAAATAAGAAAAAATAATTATAGCTCAATAAAACTCCTATCACAGCAATATCGAGATACAGACATAAGAGCAAGATATTTATTTTTAAATGTTTAGAGGAATCTGCATATTTAAAAAAAATATGAAGAGACTTCAGAGTAATATTCTGTTGAAATGCCATAAGCTGACGGAGGTAGAACTATATTATATCGCCTTATACGTAAAATAAAGTGATTTTGTTAGCAGGCCGTATTTGAAGAATTGTCACGTTGCAAAAATACCTCATCTCATAATAATTATAAGGATAAGCATGTTAAAAAGGACGCAATATTGTTCTTCTCTTTTGCACAACTATAACGATGCGGCAGAAGAGAAGGGCTTCATTTTTTATCTAGACCCGGTCACTTTAACCTTGGCGGCAAATGATAAATAAAGAAAACTCTTTAATAAATTGTTAATCTTGGGGGTCACCGCTAGGACGATTGCCAACCTTAAATTCAGTAATACAAGTAACTTTTTATAATTATAGAATCGGTAATTATCTACGGACGAACAGATGAGTATCCACATACTACTCGTATTATATATTATAATATTTTTATAATTTCTTTGTCTTGTCAAACAATTATTACGAGACTGCATTGTCAGTAAATACCATGTCTTTATCTTTTTATTTGTTTTAATTAAATCAATATGTGTTATAGCTTCTAATAAACAATTGCTACATCTAATTATAGTGTTTTTTTAAATCTACAGTATTTTATCATTTACATATTTAAATACACTTGGCGCCCCAATTATTAATATATTATACACCTATAAGACTTGTTTATTCAACATATTTTACATTCAAGTTTCACCGGTAGTCATATCCGCGTAACAGCGCGATCGCACGCCCTGATCAATTTAATTATCATGCTTTACTTTTCATCTCTACCAACAATCCCGTCTCTTTTTAAACATTACAGAATCATTTTAATCATAACATACATCTAAATAGTAAATAGGCTTCTCTTGAGTATAAAGCAAGAGAAAATTAGATGTAAACTGAGGTGTTTGGATAGTGTAGAAAATTACATTTTATCGACGCAAGAAAGACTGCAAATATGATAACATTAAGAATATATTTTTATTTGTTTCAGAAGTTTTTCATAAATATCTTATTCGCGTAAATGTAAAAAATGTATTATATTATGTGCAAAGGCTTAAACTTAACAATAATTTGTTTATAGAAAACTGTACCAGGCCATGGCTGTTCTGACTATTATGTTTGAAATTGAAATAAAAACCTTGGCTTAGTCACGTGCTTCATTTAAGGTATACTTTGCTAGGTCAGTCGTAGTGTTATTGTAAAGTTTCATTTCCCAAATTGAACCTAGTTTTAGATAGTCAGATAACTAATAGATGACCAATGACTCGCTGTTTTCTGTGATTTTTTTTCAGAGTGTGATATATAATGGTAAAACCTGATTGAATATATCATTATCTCATTTATTTAAATTTTATCAAATCACATAGCCACGCATTTTTTTCACCAAATTATATATTTTAATAAAACACCAAAACACTTTTAGGAACCAGCGCTAGAAATTGAAAATTTAAGAACCGGAGCGCTCAACAATTTTCTGAAAATATTAACATAATTATCAAATTTTATATTTATTTTATAAAAAATAGTGTGTTAGATTTTTTGTTATAAAGCATATCTAGCTTAGATGGCCAAATTATTTTTTTAACGAGACGGGTCAAAAATCATGTGTTTTGAGCCCTGTAAGGAACACATAAATATGAACATTCATCATTTGAAAACACCTACAAGAATATTTTTTTCAACAAAATACGACTCACAATGGAATGAATTGTATCCATATCTACTGGATTCGTGCCAATATGCTTTATCAGTAATTAAGCTACGGGCATACTATTTAATTACGATAAATTTAACTAGCAAACTTAAGATCAATGTATCAATAATTATGTGTCTTAATTAGAGTACCTATACATTTTCTAACTTTACATTTTTTTCACTTTTAATTACAATGATCGCCTCTGCCTGATCATCGCGCATAAAATTAGATCAAATGATATTGACTTGTATTATAATATAATGTTGTAATAAGAAAATAAATACATAATATATGAAGATAATATTTTTAGAATATATTAAATCATTTTCATTCTAGAGCCAGGAGTGAGTTATGAAGTGGTAACTCTACTAACTGACGTTCGAATCTCTCTCCTTTTTATTTAACGAATAATTCTCAAAAGTCAAGAATATACAAAAAAAAATTCTATATTACAACACCAAGTATATACAATGTAATTATTGATAAAGCTCATTAGATATTTAAATGATAGATCCATTATTTCTTCGTAGATAAATTAAAAACTGAGTACTGTCTGTGAATATGGAGAACAAATAAAATTTTAAAATGTTTACGGATATCATTATTTTCTAAGACACGTCACCTATCAAGTCTCGGAGAAAATTCTACATACATGCCAACGTTAATATCGCATGGCCCATCAGCCAAGAACGCGCTTTGTTACAATACACATCTAAAATCCAGCTCGAGACGAGTATATGAAAATCAACACAATGGGAAAACTTTTACATATTATTACCTTTCATGCGGAAATGAAAGGATATGTTGTTTCTCTTCCAGGAATAATATATGTATTGCATGCATTTAGTTGTATGTTCACCTGTTGTTTAAATGCAGTCAATTTAATTTAAAAAATATAAATATTATTGATTTTAAAGAAAAGTTATTTTTATTTATTCTACGATAATTATTGTATTATTTATATGTTTATTTAAATGAATATAAATCGTTCTTAAGAACAAAACTAAGATAATTATTTTTCTCAACGAACAGCATTTGTAGCGCATATGACATGAGAGAAAGAGGGTTAATCTATATTTCCTCTTTCGTTGTTCACCAGCGGCGTAGTTGCTTTTTATTTAATAATTATCTATTTCACCAGAAAGATTTCGATCATTGTACTTAAGATATCTTTGGGTATTAAAATAGTTAAAAATATACTTTTAAAAAGACTCACATAAAACATTAAAAGGGTCATCTCTGAATTTTTTCGCAATGCATTTTTTATATTATTAACTTCCTCTATGATGCGAAGTTCGTGACCCTTGTCACATAGATGTACAGGTACAATACCTAAAATTGGGTCCACAATATGACTGCTCTAACCACTAAAAATATTATTTCGTTTTGCTCTGATACGTTTGAGTAGGGTTTGGCAGTATTATATAATTTAGGCGGTGTGGAAATGTTCTTGCAAAACCGTACATTAATTTACTGATGGCGCATTTGCAGGGTATGGCAATGCGCTCTCTATGGTAGGCATTGAAATTAGGTCGCCAAAATCTATATCGATGTGGGCTGCGACAACACTACTGCCTAGTAGGGCTTGTGCAATTGTAAGACATGTATATTAAACAAAGATTAATTTCTAAAATATGAGTAGTGTATACCTACAATTTTATTATTTGTATACATTTTTTTTAATATCACATTAACGTCGAAGAATGCTCAAAAAAAGCTTAGATTTTTATTACTGTACTTACATAAATCTATAAATTGAATCATAATCGATGAACCTATTTGTTAAGATTCAGATTTTAAACTTATGTCACCTTATCATTATGAGAAATTTAAAATAAGACAATATGTGTGAGAACGTGTTTTATTTAAGTTTTTGAATAGGAATTAAGGATGTTTTAAAATCTTTATGCAACAAGGATAAGTTTTTTCACATTATAAATGAAAAACAATCAAGATATGGGTATAAACTTGCATGGACGAAAAATCACAAAATAATGTAGGAGGTTATTATATTAATACCTATATAAGCGAGATATTTTCAAAAGTGTAAGACAAAATCATTTAATTTAATGAACATACATAATTTTGAACACATATATTTTGACCAATAAAAAAGATCTCTTTTTAAAAAAAGAAAAACACCCAGCAGAAATCGAACCTGTATCTCTCGGGTATCGCGTCTATGAACATTTATTAATACTCTATGAAGCGCTTTATATATTGAGTTTCTATTGGCGATCGGCTTTTGTATTTTAAATCAAGTTGGTAGATATTACTTTAATTACTAACCGACGTCACGGATTCCATCACGATATTTTTGTTGTAACTTACTTGGACTTTTAATGACGCTAATAATTTTTAATAAACCATTTCTTTTATTCAATGAATAATTCACAAGATTTCGACAAAGTAACATTCCATATTATATTGAACATACATGACTTGAAAAGACAATATGATTTTTTCTAGTGGGTATAGGTATATCTGAGGTGTTTTCAAGTTATTTATATTTAATTAATATGTTAATTACTTTTAAGTGTGCACAAAAAAAAACTGCACAAATATCTTCATTATCAAAAATTGTCAAAATAGCTTGTAGAAATAATAAATTATATTTGTTCTGTATGTTGATAATATGGCAACGTACTATTTGTAGCTCTTGAAATTGTCGCGTCGAAAGTTCCGCCGTTATTCGTACTAACGGGCAGATGTAGCGCTAAGATGGAGTAAGTGCTTTTAACTTCGTAAGTATATCGGCAAACAGACTCTGGATGTGACTGAGAAAATAAAACGCGGAAACTCCATTTTGTGTTGGAACAAACGACAGTGTTTTCGGACCGAAAGATGAATGTTGACCAAAATAATTGATTTATTCCCCAAAAAAATCATATACGTCCTGTGTTGATCCTATTAATGAAGGTTTTTTCTAGTTAATTTTTTCTTACGCTATCATTAAGTTTTTGTTGTCATGTATTTTCGCCAAAAGTAATCAAAAATCTTCCTAATATTTTATGATACAAAATGTATCTCCACAATTAATAAACGATACAAAGTAAATCTGTATATTGTATAAAAAAAAAAAATTCTCATTTTGATCATAATTTATAGAGTATAAATAGCTATATATATTTTTACTTAAACGTACTTTTTATTCGGGGGAAAATATCACCTTCATAATATTCAATAATCAATTTCGATCTTACATAATTTAGATGAAATAATTTTAAGCGGCAGAAGTATTTTTTTGCCGACAACAGTGATGTTAATAATTATAAATTGGCATGCACTGACTAATCAAGTTTTGATAGGAAACACCTGACGGGCCTTCAATATTAAAGTAAAATTCATAAGCTTGTACGATGCTTAAAAAGAGGGTAGCATTAATAATTTATCGCTTAGAGAAGATTGGTACTACCCAGTTATTTTTAAAGTGCAATATTAAACTTTTAGAATTTATTATAAAAAAAAAATTTAACGGAGGTAACTGCAGTATGAACTAAGCGGTAGGTATATTAAAAAAATCACTAATCAAACACACTTATTTTTATATAATATAAATTAATAAAATAACATAAATATGTTACTTGTATTTTTAAAACAATATCCATATCTTCGCTATGTAAAAAAATGCGCTGTTTTAAATGCTTTTTGATCTCCACTCCTTACGATTTCCACATGACAATTTCCTATATCGTCTTAAAATATTACCAAGTTTTACTTTCCCACATTTCATGGCTCCTTTTATACCATCTCTCCCCTCCACACATACTGCATATTGATAATATTTAAAACATTGCAGAATCACCAAACAATACAGAATATGTCGATCACTTGTAATTTAAAAAATGGATTTACTAATAATAACTCAAAATCAAAATTATAACAGGCTTTTTAAGCATAATATATACGAGAAGATATATTATTATTTTCATTATTTCGGTGAACCATCAAAATATTTATTAAATATTCGAAAAGAGAGAGAAGGTCAGAATAGGACAATGAAAATCATTACCAACGGCTAAAAATAAAATTAAAAAATAAACTCGAAGCCTTTCATTATTTCGTTTAGCATAATGCGGAAGTGTTTAGAAACTTGCCTGTCGTATTATCTCCTGAAAATAAAAGAGATTTTTAAGCTATGTTAAAAAAAACTCAAATCTCAAGTGAATTATAACAGCGGCCGTTTGTGTATAGACTAAACTTGGGACCGCGTTCTCAAAACTCGTGATAGGTAATCTTGTAGATCGATATAGTTAGGTATAAACCTACGTTTTTGAATGACATCTATTATTGCAATCCGCTATTTGAGATAATTTTTTATTCTGTTATTTGGCGATGGCGTATTCATAGTCGGTCGAGCTGCATTCGTTTTATCATGGAGTTTCTTTAGTCAAAAAATCCGGCGTCTTACTCTATTACTCACAGCTTTGAACTTTTCTTGCATAATCGGCTTAGGAATGCTGCATTTTTATTCTCGCATAATGTGACCAAGGTACATAAGCTTCCTAATATGGCGCAATACAACACTTGAAAACTTTGTGTCATGTGCAGGAAAGTCGAGGATTGTCTCGAATGTGGGGTTCACTGATTATGGACACGTTCATCCGTTAGACTGCAGCTCACAAAATACGTATGCAGAGCATGTAGGTAAACAAAACATGTAGGTATGCAGAAAACGCGTGGCTAGTGATATTTCGACAGTAACAGGTACGATTTTTTTATATATAAATACTAAACCTTTAAAACCTTCGATGTGGCAATATTGATTTTTTTACAAAATAAACAAACAAAGCTTTGTAAGCACAGCAATGAAGGTGAACTTTATGAATTTTATAGGTCTTTGAGTAATTATTTTATTTATCTAAATAATTACTTAATAGCTCTTAAGAGTTCTATATGATGACGTATGTAGGAAGTATCATGGTATTATTGAAATGAGGCATGTTGCATCGGTGGTTTCTATAATATTTATTGTGTATATTTTGATGTTATACATAGCTATAAATCATATTATGGTCTAAGCTATATTATGGTTTTGAAAAAACGGGCCCTGGTCAATCTCACACCCGAAATTGGCTGGAACTCTTGTGGTCCAGACCAAATATTTCACGGATGTAGAACATTTCAGAACACGCATTCTTACCAACACGTATTGTAGTATTTGTACGAGTGCTTTCAAATTTACATACAATTTCCGCCCTGAATACGTGCTTAATGCGGTTCTACGGTAGGTGTAATTGTTTTTTTTGTGAAGGTTTTTTATACCAATGGTATGAAATGATTTCAAGGTTATTTTAATTTATAAAACCACTGTAAAATGGTAGTCTTCATTTAAATATAGTACATTAAAAGATGTTCAGAATAAATTAGAAATGGCATTAGAATAAGGTATTTTTAATTTGAATGAAAAAGGAGCAGTCGGTTCCTTCTTAGAAATTATTAATAATTCTGTTAGCCAGATCGTTCACAAATCAGTCAAAGTCCAAGGATGTTTTGGTTGGTTTCCCATATAACCGATTATCTTAAAATAATATTTTTTGAGTGGTTTCCATACTCAACTAATAGAAGGTGAATATATTACTGAATGCACATAAACTGATACATAATATAAAGATTGGATTTAGTAGACGAACTCGTTCTTAATTTTTATTGATTTATATAAACTAATTAGGTATAAAGTATTCTTTATTTTTATTTTCATTATTAATATGACGTTGCATTTCTACTAATATTTATTATCATTTGAGAAAAATTAAAAAGGTGGCGCGTATTAATACAAAAAAAACTTTTATGCACCCAGCATAATAATATTAAAGGTCGTTTCTCATTCATTACGCCACGGTAAAGATGCGTAAGGGTATGGAGACATTACGTATTGTATAATAAAAGTGTAATTATTTTTAATGATGGATATTTAGATTTTTCAATTTATAGGCTTTTGATTATAATTGAAGTGTTTGTTTTTACCTTAACAACAAGTATTTTCTTAGATTACTTATATAACGTGCAACGCTAAAGAAATATCCAAGATAATGGCGTTATCTGGATGTGAGAAAATCCATTATCCAGCTCAACCCAATTAAGGGTTGTTAAGGCTCTTATCTCAAGTTTGTAGACATTTCATGAGAAAACTATGCGCCAGGGATATACAAGTCATTGGTATACACTCATTTTCAGTTTATATTATATTGCTGTTAGTTAGAAAAAACATAAAACGTATAAAAGTGTTTTATATTTAACATAATTACATCTTAATTTCGTTATAAGTGTGAGTAATTGTCTATTTTAATGTCAAATATTATACATATAGAAATTGTCAAGTATTGTTAATACTTCGATTTAAATATTTTTTTATTCAATGAATATAAGTCACAAGATTTAAGTATGTTGCATTAGCTATTAAATATACATAATTTGGAAAACATCAGAAACATGCCTTGAGTATTAATTATATAATAATACCTTGTTAAAACTCAGCGCTTTGCGCGTCCCGGCGGGGGGCTCTACCGCCTGGCCCCTCAGATGATGGTTACTTAAACCCTGACGGCTAAAATTATTAAACATTGTACATGCTTTTTCTACTGATTCTCTGAATGCTGATTGTCCAAATTCGAAAGAAAATTTATTAGTCAAAGTAACCGTATCCATAGAATTCAAACAATTTTACTTTTCTGAAAATTATGTAATTACAATAATAAAACTAAAGAAGTTATAATAACAGACGAACAATACGTCGTACAGAATGTAGGATACTGAACGTAAAATGAAAATAATTGACGCGCGTAAGTAATCGGGGCGGGGCGTGGACCGCGGGCGAGCTGCGCGTCTATAGTTATTCTGCGTCTATTTTTCGTAACGCTTTTGCATCGGAAATCATGAGTAAAACATGTTTCATGTTAATAACAAAAATCGTCGCCAATGTTAAAGAATTTTGAGATAATATCTGATATACATAGTTGTTAGTTAATTGGAATTAGGTAAGGTATGTTTTGCTAACTTGGTAAAACACTTTGCCTGGAATCCGATAGATGTAAGTTTGACATTTTTTTAAGTTTATTTTATTCTTGTCCGTTCCTAATAGTATCATATGGGCCTCTATAAAGTGGAGATTTATATTAACAGTTACTTTTTGTCTTTAAAAAAAATGGATGTTAGCCACCTGATCAATCTATTAGAATTAGGTCCATATTTTGACTCCAAACAGAAATTAAAAAACAATATGCGTGTCTGCCAATCTCAGGATTCGAACGTCATTATAAGACGACGCATAAACCGCTTGGTTATTGTGAGCGTAATATATTTCTGAGATATTCCCAATTCTGTATATTTCTGGGTAGTTAGTAAATGCTGTCTATTTCACGATAAAATAATTAAATATTTGTCGTTTAAACTAAATTGTATACAAAAATGGATTCTCAGAATTTTTTTGAATTAATAAATAAAAACAATTGAACACTGAATACATGTCATAGCAATGAGTAAGATTAATAAAACTATGCATGTGAGATTAAATTGTTCATTTTATTTATTATATTTACGCCTTGTAAAAAAATTCACCGTTATTATTATGATTTGAAAATATTGTTTTTTATAGTAACAATCCCATAATATTATTATTGTCTGATTAATGCACAATATAAATGTAGTACTCAATTACCTAAAAAATACAAAATCATTTGAATTCAAATGTCTATCTAAGTAATATAGGTACGTAGTTGTATTTATTTATATTTAAAATTCATTAATTGCGCCAATCTATAAAATAATAAAAAGAATTTTACTGTTACACAACTAGTTTTTAAGTTAATAAAATGTCTATGATTAAAAATATAACCATGAAATACAAAAATTTTATTTTTAATAAAAAGTATGTTTCCTATCCTGTAAAATTTGAGGTTTCGCATAGTATCTTTTACATATTATAAGGACACTTTCAATAATTCGACAGATGCAAGTTACAACTGAAATTTGTTACGTAACAAATACAATGATAAATAATAACCTAATCAACAGTCTAAGTTTTCTTTTAGCTTCAATTTCATATATTTAAACTTCATTTATATACATAAATATAGATTTCTTTAGCGCGTTTTGGTGTATGCCTACGAATATTGTAAAAAAAGCTTGCGAGTATATACTTAAGTTTTAAGTCTTTTAAGTGGCTTGTTGGCCAATTTTTTATCGATATTTCTCAGCGCCTTTTTTAAATAGTCTTATAAACAACCCTTATAAATAAAGTAAGCTTAAACGATAAATAAAATAGACTAATGCTGATACCAAATAATTAGTGCCTCGTTTGCTTTGAATTAAATGCCTTCAGCATTCCATTAGGAAATATTTTCTTACCATTTTTGTGAAAAAAAAATAAACGCAAAAGAAAACTCTTCCATATTGATCAAAGCTATTATTATGTATATAATACTAGTTGCCCTGCGTTGTGCTGCATTATATTTATAAGTGATGAGACATTTGCTATTTGGCAGTGAAGAATTAAAATGTAAATTTAAATTTTTGGTTTAAATATTACATACAATTGAAATATTATTATCATACAATATCACTATTGAATCTTTGATGCTGCATTTTTTATATTAATACTTTTTCCATACGGATTTTTCTTGATTAGGTCCAATCTGAGGGAAAGAGATCATCCCGTCTCATTATTATGTTTTATACTTTAGTGTAAACAAGTTGTTTATTTATAAGGCCTTGATAATGATGTGACCACAGAAATAGTAATTGACTTAACGGCCCACATGCTCGTCGTAGGTCAAAATTGAGTTGTTGTGAGTTGATAATAAGGCTTCAAAATTATATAAATATATTATCTAAAACGTTTATGGAGTGTCCAGGATCATGGTTTGAAAATACAATAAAAACTCAGTTTTGACCTACGACGAGCATGTCCCCCCTTAACCTTTGCAATTTAATATAATTTACATTATCATTTTGTAAAATAGAATTATCATATCAAATAAATGCTGACTGAATTAAACGTTTAAGTTTGCGGTGCCACGAATACGCTGGTCAAGAGACATACCGCCATGGTAGGTAGAATCTTAACTTTCCCTTTACGATGCTAATAAATTTCGTCATCTTCAGTGATGTCACCTCGGGTTACCATATAAGATTGATAATATCACAGTAAATAAAAGGAAAGGGCATAATTTAGCGACATAAAAAAGCCAAATAAGTTTTAATCATCACTATTTGACATTTTTTGTCAATAAAATGATCAAAATGGCATCAAAAGTCAATTATAATCATTCAATTATATATCCATTCCTACAGCTAACAAGTCATAAAACTATCTTGATCTCATGCCTTACATATTTTTTTCTCACAATTGAGTATGTTTGTCTTTGTTGCAAAAATACTTTTAGATCCACCTATCTCTTTTGTTCGTTATAGAACGTAACGCTTTGTATGCAATGTGCATATTATATACATCACAGTGGCAAAGATTCCATACTAGACGATTATTTGAAGTCTACCTTCTTAAGAAAAATATTTTTGAATTGCATATTGACTTATTTATATAATCATTTGATTATATATTCTATAAAATAATTAATTTTGCCAACGAGAGATGCCGTATGTGTAGAAATATATTACACAGATAATAGCAAAACAATCTGCAAAGGTTTTATAAAATATACCACAGCGCGCCATCTTCTTGACGTAAAAAAAGATCGGATTATGTTTCAAATAATTCTCGATTTTTTTTATATGGACTTTACGTCACGTAGACCCACCCAGTCTATAGAATTGTGTAAACTAAGGTTAGCTACGATCGCAGAGCCTAAACCTAAATAATTAATAGTATGATAATTATTTTAAAAAACAATTTCTATGGTGTTTAATCGAATATTAATAAATATAGACTGTTTTTAAAAATAAAACGAACTTTTATCTAACGATATTAATTTGATGTATATAATTGTTTTGAAAAAATACGTACTTAACACTGATTGCTTAATTTTATGTCGTCAGTGAGTTTTTGAAGTTTCATTAAATTAGTGTGTCATTGTCATTAGTGTGTACCTATTCATTAGTAGTAATATCGTATTATCTTCGTATTTTTCGTAAGTATACCAGACAAGTGTGTTCTTTTTATCAGATCTCCACAGCCTACCTCTTTCCAAAAGTCACCCTTCACCACTGATAATTTATGACAAGTAAATTAAATCTGACGGATATCTATCAATTATATAATATATATACTGGATAATGCAATCGATTTTGAAAATAATAACATTTTAACTAGATTTAATATTGATGAATATGAGAATAGCCAAAATATGAAGATGACGAAGTGCATAATAAATTAAATATTTGCAGTTTAATGGGCTGGGTAACCCAAGATGATAATGCAACAACGGGAGTGTTAACATCATCATCGATGATTGCACTTCCGATGTATAACAAGCTGAATGCACATTCAATAGAACAGTGTGCTCGATCGCTGATCGTGTGCACATAAGCGTGGGTACTATATCTATCATCGGCATTCGGTTTACAACATATATTTTGTTCCTTTGTAATATTATTAAGTAACAATAGTGCATATTGTGTGGAAATGACGGATAGCCTAAGATCGTACGCATCTTGATACACGAAAAATGCGCTGAAATGGTAAACATCTCATTTTAAATTCAATTTATTTATTTATACATATTGTGGACATTACAAATTATAAGTTTAAGACGTTCACAACATGACATAAAAAAAGAGATAGATAGTATGTTATTAAACAGTATAAATATGTACATACAAAAATATTAATTATATAGGTACATGAAAATACACCGGATGAGTTAAGCAGATCCTATTTTAAAAATTTATAAAATAACGTCCACCTATACTCATCCTCACGTAGGTGGAATATATCAACACCCGAAGCAATTTCGTTGAACATGGTTATCGCCCTCCCAATTGGCATTACCAGTGGCAGGTTGGTTCTGCACCTTGGGAGAATAAACTGATGTTCTCTATTTATAAGATAGTTATCAGGGACACACAGTTCGACACTGCCCAGAATGGCAGAGTTCTCATTTATACCTCGTATAAGTTGAAAAAAATACGTAGCTAAATAAAAATTTCTTCTAAATTGCAAACTGCAGTATGTAAGCATGCCAAAGAGAAAGTCAGTTGGATAAAGCCACGGATAGTATCCGTACAACCTCAAATAAAAGAGTCTCAAGGATTTCTTCTGAACCCTCTCCACCATAAGGCCATACTTCAACTGATGCGGTGCCCAAACAATAGACCCACTCTCAAGTCTGCTTCGAACTAAAGAGTTAAATAAAAGTTTTAATACCGTAACATCCGAAAAGACCCGGGAAGTACGCATGACGAAGCCCAACATTTTAAGCGCCTTGTTACACTACGGCTACGACTAATAAGTGTCGGTTTACTCTCAAACGTAATGCCAAGATCCCTTACAGATGATGAAAACGAAACAATATCTCTATATTATATATATTATATATATAAAAATCTCGTGTCACGATGTTTGTGGTCGCACTCCTCCGAAATGGCTTGACCGATTTTTATGATTATTTTTATTGTATATTTGTTAGGTATGAGAATAGGTCAACAAGTATATTTCATACCGCTAGGTGATTAGGGTATCTCTATCCAGAAAATTTTTCTTTTATTTTTTTGAAAATTTTTTTTTGAATTGTTTTTATTATTTTGCATCAAAAATACTTATAACCCTAAATTTTCACCCTCCTACCCCCACCCTCTCATTTTTTAATCGCGATTTTATTATTTTTGTTGAACAAATTTAACCGTCGTTCGTATTTCAAACAGAACGATATTATTTATGTTGTTGAATGACAGATGGCGCTACGTCTGAGAAAAATTCAAGAGAAGCGTCACGTCATTTTGACATTTCATTCGGCATATCACAATACAGTGCGTGCAAAATTTTGTACGATTTATTTTAATTTATCTATTTTTGTGTGCGTGTATGCCAGCAAGACGCAAGGGGGTCCTTTTGGGCCGTCGAACGAATAAAGCAACAAACATGCGAAATAGTAGAGCAGAAAGAACAGACGAACAAATCCAACAAGATAACAAAAACGTGCGTGTGAGCATGTCGTAATTGCGTGCATCTCAATCACAAGAGGCACGAGCTGAATGAAATCAACTACGACAATTGGAACGGAACCAAGCGCGCGGGTTCGTAGTTAATACACGCAGAGCAAATGACCGACAACGCCAACAAGTACATCGAGCATTTACATCCGCTTCATTCCTTCGTCTCGCATTCGAGTACGAGCCAGATATTGAATATTCCGCTCATCCGAAAGTGCTGATTGGTGCTATGGTCAAAGAATGTCCTCATTGTCATGCACTCAAATGCTAACATCAGTCAGCCGGGATATGTTGCGCATCAGGAAAAGTGCAACTACCAGAAATTGAGATACCACCAGAACCATTTCCTGAAGTTCCTGAAGTCCATTCGCTCATTCAATTCATACTTCCAAATGACTTCGTTCGGAGCAACAGAAATAGTTCACAATACTGCGGCAAATGGTCAATAATTCCATTCTACGTTCAAAATCAAAGGCCAAGTATACCACAAAGTAGGCTCATTGCTGACAATGCCAAACGAACCACATAATTTTTTACAAATCTACTTCATGGGCGGTGAGGACATCAATCGTGTGGATGCACGTTACGGCTACAATAACCTCAATTCACCTAATGCCAAGCGCATCGTCGGCAAACTGGACGCCCTATTAAATGAGCACAATGAATTATTGAAATTCTTCAAAGCACACATGCACGAATTGCAAAGTGACAATCACGCTATTGTCATCAATCCTGATAAAACACCAGCTGGAGAGCACGTGCGTCGATTCAATGCGCCTGTTGTTGACGACATTACTGGAATCATGGTTGGCGACCGCACATCGACGCGAGAAATCGTGATTCGAAGAAGAAACAATAATCTGGAGTTCAACGCTGACACACACCGTTCATACGACGCTCTCCAATATCCGCTAATTTTCTGGAAGAGACAAGACGATTATTGCATAAACATTAAACAACGAGATCCTATCACAGGTAATTCATTCATTATAAACATCATTACTCATTTTGAATTGAGAAAATGAATGGTTGGTGTTTTTTTGTTTTTATCGGAGGTCATCGTCTACAGCGCTCCATTCCTCTTTATGTCATAGATCCCATCCCCATACACTTACGATACATTCGTTATTTTTTATTTAACAACCAAAATATTCACTAGAAATAATTTATATGGCAGAACAACGTTTGCCGGGTCAGCTAGTAATATATAATAAATACGAAAAGAATAAGAATACTTTTGGTTTACATAATATAATCTGGAAAATGGAATTATGTACTTTTCAACATAAATAATGTATGATACAAAAAATCAACCAATCCCTTACGTTCGTAACATTTTGACATCTACACACACAGACATATTATTATATATAATGTAATGTACCTAAAGATTTCACTGGAATTTTCAATCCAACGATTTATATGTCTTCTTAAATGTTGTAGTTTTTTTCTGACATACGAATACAAAAGACTTTTTAGTAACATGCTTATTGCTGTACTAACTGGAATTTATTTTATTAAAAGGATGACACGCATATTAAATTCCGTCTGAAGGCATGTTCGGCTTTTTATTGCGTATGTATACTAGACAATAAATATTACAAACACAGACTAACAAAATAATATATTTTTTTAAATGTGAAACGTGAGTTATTTGAATATAAGCTATTAAATAATATTTTGACTCCATTTATATAAACCAAATATTTATTTGAAATTGATTAGTATTACTTGCTATTGTTTGTAATCTATAAATGATATATTATACTAGCTGACCCGGCAAACTTCGTACCGCCTCAGAATCACTTATCTTGTGTTAACTTATTAGCTGAATTAAAATACTCAAAATGAATTAAGTTCAATAAATGTGCAAAAATCAAATCAAAATTAAATAGATTACATAGTTTTGGTTGGTTCAGATTTCGAAGCATGATAACTACCAAGTTAATCTTCAGTTGTAAATTGTGCGGTGGCAAGCCAGGCAGATCCAATAAGTTTAAAAATTCAGTTGGATAGTTGGTTGCTTCGTCTTCGTTTATTACACAGTCGATAGATTTGAAGGAATGCATTGGACCAACGATTTGATTTTGAATTGTGAAGTTTAAGTGATCCACATCTTTTTTCTTTCTCGTTCACTCAACCAATTGTGATTTTTGTGGTTAGCAATGACGTTCGGGAACACTTTGTTGATGAGGTCGTTCTTCGCTGAAACTAAATTTTAAAAATTCAGCGGAAACGAAATCAATCCGTTCGATTCGTCGACAGAAACACGGCAGTTACCGATAGTCAGCAATTTCTTAGAGAAATCTTCAGCAGCTGGATCGTTTAGCAATGCAACTCGCATGTTTGTCGTCAGCTGAAGTTTCTTCACATAGCGCCACAGAGTCTATGATTTAAGGCATGCGTTCATTTCATCGGCAGCGGTCAATCTTGAAATGACTGGTAGTGTTTGGCGGAAATTGCCATATAGTAGAATCATTGCGCCACCAAATAAAACATCTTGAGTAATTGCGCAGATCTTTCATAGTTCGATTGAGTGCTGCCAATGCGCATTTGTGCGCCATTGTGCATTCATCCCAGGTGATGATTTTACTTGCTACCAAAACTTTGGCCATTGCTGAGTGTTTCGCAATACTGCTTGTCGATGTTTCAGTTGTTTGAAGGTTTAACGGCAATTTCAACGCTGGATTAGCCGTTCGGCATCCTTCTAACAACGTGGCCGCTATCCCAGAAGAAGCAACTGCTACAGAAATTTAGGATCTCGCACGAACAGTGGCCAAAATCAATGACATGAGAAATGTCTTCCCAGTTCCACCAGGCGCATCGAGGAAAAATAAACCACCATTTCCATCATCAATTGCCTTCATTAACGTATCGTACACTTCCTTCTGTTGGGGGTTCAACATTGGTACATTCGATTGAACCGATAGGTTCAATGCATCTCGATCATATTCACGTTCACGTAACAATTCTCGATTAAAAGCGTCATTCATTCCACGATGTGGCGTTGGCATTCCTAGCTTGACTAACAAACTGCCGCACATGAGATAACACATGTCTTCGATCAAAAGCAAAGCCTGGTTATGTATTTCCTCATTCACTTCAAGATCGGGATTCTCTGAACTGACACGAATTTGATGTAAAATGTCTTCTGACATGTCATCCTTGTACTTGTTCCACAGTTCAGGTGGATTTGATGGGAAGCATGTCGAAATAGTGATAGCAAATAATGTGCGTATCTGACTTGGAGATGCAGAAATAATTGCTACAGCGATTTTCATGTCCCAATGAATATTGTTTTCAAGCAAATTGAGCTGTTGACATGTAGCATGAAATGTTGGACACACTACACCGTTGACAGTTTGAAGTGATTCAAATTATGTCGGCCCACGAACATTTACCATCAACAACCGTAAGTAGAAGCATTCGTCATTCTTCGGATGAACTGTATAAATGCGACCAAGAGCATCATTAAAATGCACATCCGGATGATCAGAAACCGTATCGCCTTGCTTCCGACGTTGAAATTTCTTCGATGAAGCGTTCCAAATGTTATAACGTGGCATCTCAGAGTAGAACAACGTTCGTGCAAACGGATCGCTTTGACAAATTGAAAAGAAATTGGTCAATGTTGTCGCTGGAGGTGTTACAGCACGTTGAACAACATTCGATGCATTAAAATAAACTCGTTGACCATTCTCTAGATGCACCGCCAAGTGTACAGCAGTGGGATGACGTTCATGAATAGGGAATGAGAAAATACGCCAAATTACTTCATTGCAGCTCACATATTGACAAACTTGATAGTGCGTGATTTCATCGTTGGTATTGGGAGTTTGAACGCCAAAAACCACAATTTGGTGACATATTTGCAGATGTATTTGATGTACTTTACTGAATTGCAATACTCATGTATCAGAGATGGCGGTGTATAGCGGATTTTTTTGTGATTTTCTTACTTTTCCAATGCGCGAAGAAGCTTCTCGAGGCCGAGACGAACAAAAAAAAATTCATCGAAATCAGTCAATCAGTTCTATATCATCAATAGACATCATCAAAAAAGCCGTTCCATACGAGATGTGAAAATGAATGTTCTTCATAATTTCTTTTTCCGTGATTTTTTCCGATGTTTTAATAGTTATTCTGATATTCAGGGCAGAGACAAATCCAACAAATTAAAGATCATAAAAATCGGCCCAGCCGTTTTTGAGTTATAAAATAAATGGTGTAATTAACCCGACTGTTTTATATAGATAGATAGATTAGATCTTCTGTCTCGCGGCATTGTAAATAACACTGGAAAATTAATCACACAATCCAAAATTACATAATGAAGCAATTATCGATATGCGCACATTCACAAATTTGATAACCTCACAAAGTGAACATTTTAGAAGGCAACTTATCGTTTAAAAATCACGATCAAAATCGCTATTTGTCTACATCAAAGTCTTTCGGTATTATCCGAAGCTGAACTGAATCAACTGTCAAAAACGCCATGTTCATACTTTCTTTTGTTTGTTTGTTTCTTGTTTATTGTTTCTGTCATGTATCAGAGATTGCGTTGTATACGGATTTAAATTTTTTGTAATTTTCTTTTGTTTTCGTATGCGTGAGGTCCATCGTTTAAATAATTCATCGATATCAGTCAAAAGCCGTTCGATACAAAATGTATAAGAAAATGAATTTTCTTCATAATTTATTTTATCCGTGATTTATCCAATGTTTTAATAGTTATTCTTCTATTCGGGGCGGAGGTAAAATCCAACAAACTAAAGATCATTAAAATCGGTCCAGCCATTCTTGAGTTATAAATGGTGTAACTAACCCGACTTTGTTTTATATATATAGATGGATGACACAAGCTAACTAAGCATTGTATTGAACTGGATTATTACTTATGAATATTAAAAGGTATAATACCCCGTTTCCACGTGCATGGATTTACTGATAACAGTACGTATTATCGCAGCTATAACAAGAAAATGCACGTGTAAACATGTATTATCATGCAAGTTGCAAGATTGCATACACGAATCAAAAAAATTCGGAAGCTTCTGAATTTTCACGCAATAGTTGGGATTGTGCGATATCTGTGCCTGCGCAGTAGAACAATTGTGGTGAATTTTCCGGTAAAAGAACAAATTAAACTACGCAGAGACTCATTTTGAGGCTAACCGATTTTCACTACCTGTCAAATAGTACTATAAAATAAGAACATCGCATCATGGTTACTCTTGAAGAATGTGATTGGCGTGACACCCAGCAATTTTACGTGGAAATAGTTATTATCGTGATAGTTTAAAATACACGCTACTGTTGCAAGTAAATCCATACAATATTATAATATACATAATTTTAAAACATCTCATATATTATACTTTAACATGTAAATTTATTGGAAAAATAAGCAAAGATTTTATAAATTCTTTTCTGTATGAATTTTTTTATTCATTGGCCATCTCCTAGGTAAGTTTCCTAAACAGGTTTTTTTGTACAACATAATTAATTGAAAACACTTCTGAGAAATATATAACCAATAGACAAAATCTTTTTGATAAAAATACAATACCCAGCAGGATTCAAACCTGCATCTCACAGGATTCGCGCCCATGTGCATTGACTACTATGCTATAGCAATCTTATCTAATTGCGACGAATTTTAGTAACGAAATTTAAAACAGTGTTTTCAAATTATGTATGTTCAATAAAAAGAATGTTACATTCTTAAATCTTGTGAATTATTCGTTTGAATAAAAAAAATATGATTGTTAGCTTCTTGTATAATCTATTATACCCATAAAACCTGTAGAACTAAATTAAAATGGATCATAAAAATAGCATGTGAATATTCCAGACGTTGAGTCAGTACTTTTCTGAAAGCGGGTATGTAATAATTGTGTTTTATGATAATAATATATTGTCGAGTAATGATACACTGTAAATAATAGTTTTAGTAATGGTGTTTAAATTGAAATAAGTATATATCGGCCCAAAAAGATAATTTCAGAGTTAAATAATTTATTATTTTTGTTTAATAGACGCGTTAATGCTTTCGCTATCATACCTGATTAAATATTTGTAAACAAGTTTGGTAAGATATGTTTAATTCAAAAGGAATATATTAAATAATATTCATGGGCATACTTAATTTCAGTAAGAAAGCGAAGATACTATAATATAATAGGGTTTTCAAAACAAGAATCGAGAATTTCAGTATCCTCGCATCTCGGCCGACCGGTTAATCTCAAAATGCCGGCATTCTAAATACTGCAAAGTTTTCGATATTAACTTTTATATGATTTCCCTCTCTAATAACTAATTTTTATGAACTTTAAACCTAAAAAATTCTAGTTTTTTTTTTATTAAATTGGTATACTTAATATATCGGACGATTCTGCGCCAGGACAACTGAACGCTATGCAATCGAATGAAATTTGACAATAAATAGACGTGCTTGAATTATAAGTACTTTTAATATATATTATTTATATTTAAATTATTATAGTATTATTGAATAGGTACCTACTTGGTGAGAATTTAAATATGCATACGTAAATGATGATTTAATTGTGCATATGTGCATGAAAAGAGATGTATTTTATTTTTATACAATACCTTAGGCATAATAATTCTCAATCCGCGATAATATTATGTTAAGAGCAAAATGAATTAAAACTGCTAAGTAGTAGATAGAAACAAATTAAAATATTATTCGTCTATTTATTTCATTCAATAGTGCGGCGTCCAATTTTCCTGCCGCCCAATTGTCCCATTCCCCACTTGTCTCCTTTTCTCTTACATGTCTCTTTCTTTTATATTTATTTATACTACCTATCTATGGTCACATAAGTATTTACACCTACGCACATATTATTATTTATTGCCTATGGACACACCAAATCGACTAGATCACCACAAACGGTTTTACTCTTTTCTGCTTATCCGTTTAATCATCAGAAAATGTTGATAAAATTTAATACTTCTTGTTTTAACCATTTCTAAGAACTTGGGATTCAAAATGGAAATACTAATCCCGAAATCCCGGTATTGAAAACTCTGTTCAGAATTGCGATCCCTACTACATAAAAGGCTTTATGTGTTAGCTCAACTTTGTTATTAATGATACTCTTGTGAGTTCATAATAATAATTCTTAATAATTGATGAGAAAACTCAACAGATTGTTGACTCTGAAAAAATTATACGTCGTATTCGCAAAAACGATAAAAGTCGGCAACGCATAATGTTTTCGACGTAAACTAGTAAATTATAGAAAGTCGTTAGGAAGAAGGTCGTAAGGCCATGCCGGAAGTACCTCGAATAGGATAACTTTTGACATTATTCACATTTGCGCTCTGTAAATGCTTAATTAAGAACACATACTTATAAAGATAAGAAGCATGAAACAGTTGTGCCACGTTTTAAATATTTAAATGGAATAAACTTCATGTGAATTTATCATATAAGACAGATAAGTTCTTTTTATCAAACAATTGACTCATTTTCTAATTGCTAAAATTGTATAGTATTCTGTAAAAGTGGGTTTTAATTGATTCCAAATTAATCATTATCAGAATATATAAGGCATACATAGAGCGTTAAGTCAACGTCTTCTATATGATCAGCTTATATTTCCCAATAGTCTATCGATATAGTCGATATGAAAATATGCTACAAATATATTATATTTATTAATAAAAAAATATATTCCTTACATATTTTATGAGTGGAAGATTATTATTATATTATCAATAAGCAATTTTATCACGATATTACAATGTAATAATATTATATTGAATAGCTTTATGATAAAGGATACTTATCAATCTTATTTATTTTGTAAGCATGAATGATTACTTGTATGTAAATACATAATGTCCTTTTAAACCGATCATATTTTCACATTTAATGGCATACTTTTATCAATTTATTCATAAATAATTAAAGTGAATACATGAATTATGTTGTATTAAGTATATACACCCTAATCACATAAAAAAAACCTGCAGAAAAAATCAGTTTGATTTAATCATTAGTTTGCTTATAAATATGGTTCCTAGTCAGAAATATTCATTTGTCTCTACAGTATAATAATTATTTTGTTAGGTATAAATTTAATTTAAAAAATAAACTCACCAACGACGCTGAGATGAACAAAATGACTCATATGTGGCGTTGTCGATATTTGACATTCATATATTCCAGAATCTCTGTGTTGAGGATATTTTATCTGTTGAGAAAGAAAATAAAATATTATAAAACAATTACATAATATACTTTAACATATTGTTTCCAAAATTAAAGCCTCAAAATGTTAAATGAACGCTCAGTATAAATTTTGTATTTTTCTCCGACCAAGAAAGTGATTCATTTTCCATTTTATTTTTATAATAATTTTCCAGATTTTCTCTCGGTAATATACGGAATAACTAATATTCACGGTAAACTTTTATTCTGCCATTCGATTTTATAGTATGTAATGATTATGTGGAGAAATGAGAGCGTTTTTTTCTTCTTCTTTGGAACCAATTATATTTTCGAGCATATAAACACTAATAACTCCAAACACGCAATATGGAAAACTAAAAAAACAGAAAGCCACAGCCTTATTACCTCACGAGAAAAAAATACATATTTCGTAGAAGTAGCAAAATTATTTTACTAGTAAATATTATTATAAAGGAGTATTAGTCATTTCATCATCGTTGACTCTACAATAATTTAATGTAGGTATGATATCGACTTTGTTTACGATATTTCTCCGAACCTGCATATTTTGAACTTATAGTTCTTTAGTATTCAAAACTCTTAAAAAAATTAAATTAAGCCATGTTAATTTAATTTTTTTCTTTCCTCTAAATTCGTTGCCATTAGAAATTTTAGGGGCTGTATTTCGTTCTTCATTACGATATAAATAAGCTGTCCATCGCACACATGCTAGATTAACAAATTAGGTTATTCTTGATTTCGAAAACAGGCGACTGAATTCAAAGTTATATATTGTTTGCCAGTTGCATTTGCTAATTTGGGCTATAAAATTCTTCTAAGAATTACACTATCGAATATATCTTTATAAATTTATATATGCCAGAATGAGTGTATTATAATATAACAAAAAAATATCCTTCCCCTAAAGTATGTTAAGAGACCATAATAGCATTAATTTAACTGCTAATATTACACTATTTTTTATTTCCTGACTGGTGTTATTATCACGCATAAGTAAGAACCGACCCAAGGTACAAACATCTCTCTAATATTTAAAAAATGTGGTTTTCTTATCAAGCTATTTGCAGGAACTGATCAACCGGATACAATATATTGGGTTTTCTACTGTTTTATATAGAGATAAATTTTTTAAATTGTTCTTTTTTCACTAACAATAACGACTTCTTTGAGGGCAGAATAATTTTTGTAAAAAATATTGTTTATACTATCGTCAGCGCCAGAATTATTTTAAAAGTTCTTGTAGCTGGCTGTATTTTCTTATGATATCTTAAAGAGAAAGCATGCAAGAGTATCATATTGTCAATGTCCAATACGTGTAAGTTTTCAGTAGTTAATAATGCTTTTCAATGTAGAAAGACCTTTTATTTATAATTCATCAAAAAAATCTAAAATAACCCTTTTGTGATTAATTATTAATTCAATTGTAAAAAAGAATGTCTAGGTTGATTCTTTGTTCAATTGTAATATTTCATTTTTTATTTGAACTAAATAAAAAATAAATAGGTATATTTATGTACTTCAAAAATCAAAGCTTTAACATTGAAATGAAAATTGGTGCAATATTTTTAAACGCCATTATTTTCGAACAATGTATTTTGAGTTGTTTTCCTATATATATATATATAACTAAGCTATTAATATAAAAGTATATGAATTTCGAAAAGGCATTCTGCACCCTCACTTTTTATTCAACGTAAGACATAGATATTTCCAATACATTTATTAAGTTTCTATGTCTTTAATATCGAAAAAATGTTAAGCTTTATGTTATCTATTTGACGATAAGTTGAGCCTAAATATATTGAGATAATTATAAAGTTTTTGGTTGGTACACCAGAAGGCTCAAAATATTAATGACGATCTTTCGAAACTCGAGTAATTATAATTTCGGAAGAAACTTTAGTAATGTAATCTTAATCGACGGTCAAGGAGGCATTAAAAGGGAAGACTTCGCAAACCCGCTATATACGAAACTCGGTTTAATTCTTCTTTATTAAAAAAATACAACTTCCAACTTCTTCCGACTTTTCAAATATGATAATTAAATAAAATATCTTAATAATAAAATTTATATTGGTTTTATTGAACGTCTATTATGAAGACTTAGTGGACATAATTTCATATTAGTATTTATACCATGTATGAAAATGAATGACAACAGAGACATATTGGTTCGCCAAATCCCGGTACGCTGACGAGTTCATTATTTTGTTGAAAATTTTATTACAAAACGTCAGCTGTGAAATGGATAAATCCAGAATTTGATTTAAACAGAAATTATAAAATGTATAATGACACAATTAAAAACAATTCCTTGGCACTTTGTCATGTTAGGTTTATGACATTTTTTTTCATTTGTGCTGTTCAATATAAAATGACAATGAGTATTCAGTTTCAAAAAAAGTTTTAAGTGCCTATGAATACAAATATATACAATGTACTTATCATTTATTAATTTATGAAAATCACAATATTTTATTAAAAAATTATCATTTACTGAAGAAAAAAAAACATGTTATTAAAAGTTTTTTACTTATTTTTTTTTTGCTTTATAACAATGAATTTTATGTTTTTTTTTTTAAATATTAACAAAAAAGATTTTTGTTGAAAAAATTATGTTTTTAAACTATAGTTCATATCACTTTAATTTCATTACATTATCATTATTATTATTCAATAATTTAATGAAAAACCTAATTTCTCAAGGTTTATAAACTTCAAATTCATTATATCTCATACCCCATAAGACGATTTTTGTACATATTTTGATAACCAGTTTTATTATTTTCTATAAAAAATGTCAATTTATTATTTATTTATTGCAAATACCTTAAGCTTTTTCCGAAGTTTAGCTTTCATTAATAACCGAGCTTTTTACTTGCCTGAAGTGTCCAGTCTTCTGTGTGCGGGTGATGTATCGATCTAAACCGCTGATCCGAAGTGTACGTATATCGCCCAACTGTGAGCAGATGAATATCACGGTGTCGCACCCACGATACTTGCAAGAGCATCTGAAACAGAAACGCTTGTTAAATTTGAGTAATTGAACGAAATATTTCAGTTTCATGAAACCGGGATTATAAGAACCCACCTTCATCTCGTTGTATTTACTTTATAAAATCAAACAAACACCAAACTTGAACGTATTAGCATTGGTACTAGGTAATAAACCACCGCTATATTACATATATTCAAATTTTAGTTATTAAAGTGTTTTTTTTTTTTACATTATATCCTATTCATACTATTCAATCCAAATTGAAAAAGTCAGTTAGCTAAATTGGACATGCTGTCCCTATATTTGTATATAGGTATATAACATGCATATATCAATTAACCACGTAGGTTTACTGTGGATGAACTTTCTCCCTCCTCTTACAGTGATATTATCACTTCACAGCTCAAACACAATATAAATTATTAAAAATAAAACACATTAAAACCGAAGTTTGTAAAATGTCACTTATATAATGACCAATGTCGATATCAAGTGGTACCTACTATGCCAAATTATAACAGCATGCTTATTTTGGCTACCTGCTGTCCTAAATATGATCGATTTTTTTTAATAACCATGCCCTTGCTTTTTCGTACAAGGAGGTTGGGTAGGTTAGTTGCATTGATGTGGGGCTAATTAGGTTTCTCCATTTATATCTTTAATTTTCTTTATGGCCAGATTAAAAATATGATCGATTATAATAATTAATATAAAATTGATTTATTGTTGAAAAAAGAAATGAACTATTTTCAATATAATAAAAGTAATTCAGTAGATAAATAAATCTGAGATATTTCCAGAGAGGTTGGACTCTTTGGATACAATATATTTTCTTTTGTGAGAAAAAATCCATTAAATACATGGCTCTATGTAATATACGTACCTTTTTACATAATATGCATTACCCGATTATTAATTCTTTTATAATATATTAAAATTAACTTGAAACTAGAAAATAGTTCAATGATGATAACATAAAAATATAACATCCAATATGTATTTATTAACATTTTTAGCCCATGTCCGATCCGATCATCAGGTTGTATTAACAAATTTTTATTTCTACAATACATGGATATTAGAAACTTGGTCAACCTATTAGGTCCATACTCTGAGTCTAAACGCACATTGAAAATTCCAGCTCCAGGATTCGAACACGTCACCTACGACATTGTAGCACTGTGCCATAAATAATAACATTATAGTGAACATTAACAGATTCAAGACGTTCACACATGATACGAAAAACAAAGACATATATAGGTATAATGTAACTAATTGCTAACATGTTTTTTTTCTATTTGTATTCTTTTCCATCATATTAAATAGTATTTAAAACAGATATTATTAGATATTGTTGAAAAATTTAACCCTAACAGTTTCACTTACTATTTTAAACACAGTAAATTTCTGACATAGATTCGTTGAAAAAATACTTATTATTGACCATTAGTACATGGCATATTCAGTCACCGTGTAAACATACGGAAAAGAGTTAAAGATTTTCGAGTAAAGTTCAAGGAAAGTGGCTATTATTAACGCCTTACGTATTAACCTCACCCACAAAATAGCGCCTGATTTGGCAGCGATGGTTTGGGGCGGAAACGATAACGGAACGAAAGGCAAGTCGAACGGGCAACTTCGAACGTTCGAACTTTCGAAAACTACTTGTTACGTGACTGATCTGAAGGCAAGAGATTTATTTTTCGGCTGATCGCTCTAAAAATTAACGCCGGCATTATGAAAAAAGCGACATGCATTTCAATTTGATTTAACGTAACATAAATTGCATTGAAATGCAGTATGCACTCTTATATAAAATCATAGAAAATAATACTATAAATATACATTTTCCTATACGTATAATATTATTGTGGTGTAACTTTTATAATTTTCACAAAGCGTCAAAGCCTGCACAAAAAGTGACAAACGAAAGAACGTTCCAGCGCAACTATTCTATACACAAGACTACTATCAGCCGCTATGGGCGGCTAACGAGGGTAGTTTTCATATTATGTTTGTATTGAAGTATTATAATTGTTACAATAAATTAGCCGTCTAAACAGTCAAAACTATCTATCTCGCTCTAAACTTTAGCACAGCCAAGAGAGGTGCCGTTAAACATAGCACTTATTGTACATAACAATGATTACAACTAACATATTGTAATTATTACAACAAGTGCTAATACTTCGATATAAAAATATAAAAAAACTACCTTCGATAGCGGCCGATAGCAGCCGTGTGTATAGAATAGATGCCCTGATGGATTTACTTGCATACTATTTTCAATCGGGGGATGGCGTAAATTCGTCGTGTTTGGTGATCCAATTAATTTTAGTCATTGACCTTCGTAGAAATCTAATAAAATCACACTTGCAGTAGTGACATCTGAATTTGAGTTGTGAAACAACAACGATTCATTCATTGCCCCAGACAAATATTTATGTTCTATTTATTTTTTCCTTTTTACGGAAACTTTTAATAATTGCGATATTAAAATATAATTCGACCCGATTCGATCCACATATTACGTTGCTTGGCAAACGAATACGTCATACATGACATATCTTGCGATGTTATAGACTTTTGTGGTATTGTGTTAACATTGTAATTATTTTTACTGTAAGTATCTACTGTATCTGTTGGAATAAATCATGTCTGTAATATTTCAACAGTGTTACCCATAATACGAATACTCTGCAACAAAAACATTCTACCTATTTACTCTCGTGGTTACCCCGTATTCGTCTGAGCTTAAATAAAATGTGAAAATTGTTGTTAACGAAAATAATAACTAATTAATTATAAATTTAATAAGATGTTTTGTTATGAATTTGTTACTTGAAAAGTAAGACGTGTTTATTTTAAATAGAGTTGCCAATATTCTCATGTAAAGAATTTTATATTTTCAAATCTTGTAAATTATTCATTGAATAAAAAGTGCATGTACGTTACAATTTTAATTTGGAGTGATCCGGACGCCGGTTAGTTAATTCATATATTGGTTTAAAACACAACATATAAACGCAATTTAATAACAATAATTACAAGATAAAAAAAAAACTTTTTATATACGTTTTTAAAATTTTTGTTGAATCATAATATAAACTTGACTTGACTAATTTGAAAAAATTGTACTTGATATAAATAATACTGAAATTTCATTTTGACATTCATATTGATTTTTATAGTAACGCACGTATATATTAATAATTTAGTTGCTAGGACCCCAGACAGACCAATAATAGTGGATTGGATTACGGATTTCTTCCGAAATAACTTTTCATACAAAAAAGAATTAACTGAAAATGAATTCTATTCTACTTAAAGATCGCTAAAAGTATTTAAAAAATGCATTGGCATCGTGTTCTGATATATTCTAAACGTTTCAAATGTTTAGCTAGTCGGGAAGTTAGTTAAAAATCGATTGCGAGTTTTTTACCGGGAAAAGAACCACCAGACAAATAAGAATATGACGTAAGAAAAACATTGTAAAATCATTATGTAAAAACTGCTAGTTTTATCCGTCGTAATTAGGTAGTATGATGCCCGTGACTTAATTGGTAAAACACATTTACACGAATGCGATGGATACGGGTTCAAGTCCCGTCGGGTGTTATATTTTTCAGGACTTTTTCTAGAACGTGTTAAGTTGCTTTCAAATTATTTATATTCTCATTTAAATTGAAATGATATTTGTATCCATGAGATAAATAAAATAATTATGATGCTAATTTTGGTATAATGATATATTTGATATATCCTCTTATAAAAAAATAAAGGTTCACAAGTATACAAAAAAAATCAAATTTGTATGTAACACTAATACAAATCATTTTTATTTCAGTGTTCGCAAATACATATTAGTACGTCATACTATCTACGTATCTTCAATATGAACTTACTTGCAACCAATTTAGTCAACAGCCGTCGTAACATTTTTTTTATTTTCATATTTAAATATTTAGGCTCAGTCTTTACAGAAGAAAGTTTTTTTAATATCTTTAAGGTACGTATAAAATGATTAAATTATGAACTATATTTATAGCTGTATATATATATATATATATATATACATAGGTATACACATCGCAAAATTCATAATAATTCTATCACAAACATCACGTTAAGGGAAAGCATGCCATGTCAGTTTGGGCCAGTTTCCCCATACCACGGCATGGTTTCACTTAGTGTGTTATAGTGTTTGACCATTTAGCGTTAGTGTTTACTTAGAGCATGGGCTGCAGTAAAATATTTAGGGTAAGCAGCCGGCGTTGGTAGGCGTCTGTAGGCGTCGACCTATGAAGCCTTAGGGCCGTATTACAAGTCGAAAATTACGGAATATATCATCAAAAAGTCCATTAATATGTATAATTATACTATATTTATATTGTTTCAATAAAAAAAAAAATCATTAACAGTTTATTTCAAAACTTGAATCCATAGTTTTATTTGAAGTAGACTTATCTCATTTGATTACATCGAATGTCAAAGCTAGTGTTGAAAATACTATCTCGTTTTAAAATTACAAACTGTCGATAATAAACAATAAAAATCACAAAGAACTGACTCTATATAATATCTATACAAATATAATATACCTAAGTCAATGTTTGATTTCCTTTTCCTACGTGCCTCCCCTCCAACTGACATATACATATTATAAAAAAAGTTTGTATGTTCTGTTTCCATATCTTTCCTGCCAAATCCGAATTTAAATTTTTGTGACAGATACAGTTTGCATTTTTATTTAGATTCAATTTGAAATCAGTGTTCTTCTATTTCTAATGTTGTCTTTTCATTTTGACATTTTATTGCATGGCGGTGAAGAAGCAGTATTAGTTTGAAAAAGTTGATTAATATTATAGGCAAAGAGATATTTGATTAGTGTATTATTAATTGTGACCATTATTATAGATTCAGTGGTAAGTTTTAACTATGAATGTTTAAAAACATTTATTATCGGCAGACGTTAGGTTTGTCAAAACTTCACCCATAAATGCATGATCTATCATATTGTATGATACGGTTTTTTTCTATTTATGTACAACCAATGAAATGTGCTTTTCTCAAAACTAATGTGTATACCTACGTTGATAAGTGAAAATCATTTTCTTAGAAGAAGTACGTGCATATTACAAAAAAAAAAATCAAAACGTCCATCTTAATCCAGATTTTCTTTATAATGTGTATATAAACCTTTTATAATAAACTATTTAACTATCATTAAGAATGTATATTATGCCGGGCGACTGAAAATATTATTGAAGAGATAATAACGAATTTATTTTTATCAAGGGTAGTATTAATTAGGCATGGCAGTGTTATACTGAACATCGACACCAAATACTAATACCTAAGTATTACAATATCATTAGCAAGCTTATAGGTACGTCTAGGTACTAATTAGTAGAGTACTAATTATAAGTACTTAACCTTTATTTTGTGATAATAAGATCCATTTGCAAAACCACCCAGATTTACGGATATAAAATGCATACAAGAGCCTTAGGGTGTTAAGCGTGTAATTCTATGCATTTTACCCAAATAACGAAGAATGAAACTAGGTTCAGATCCTTCATGCTGTTTGCATGCCATTTTTGTACCGGATCTCAAAACTGTTAAAGCATTAATTATTGTTAGTTGCATCTGTGACAAGCTCTCTACCTCAACTACCAAGTGTTTTTGCGATAAAAATCTACAACATACTTAGGACAAAATATAACAAAATCCTTAGTGAAAAGTTACAGAACTGTACACATCTAACCATTATATTAAAAATATTCTTCCAAATTAATATTTAATGATTGTGGAAGATGAATTTAAATCCAAAGCCGGATAACTCAGCTAGTTATAAAACATAAAATAATAAAGATCTAGAGATCAAGAGGTTTTTTATGCAGATACACGCAAACATGCTAAAGCGTCAATTACATTGAGCTTCTTTACGAGCTGTTTGTTAGCGAATTTACAATCTGCCTGTAAAGCCGCCCAGTGTAATCATCGAACAAGCTAATAAGCAGGTTGTAAACACTCTACCGAGAAAAGTTGAAAGCCGGTCAACTTTACACGCTACATGCCGGCGTGTGGGCCTACTGCGTCTGCGCAGTAGAGCGCAGTAGCAACCTCCCGGTAAAAAAAACTAACTACGTTCTGTCAAAATAGTCGCTGGCTTGTGGCTTCTCAGCGAATGGAAAGTTTTGTGTGTAATCTTCAAATCGCAGTAGCGGAATCGCCCGCTTTTAAATTCCCCAACAAACAGCTCGTAAAGAAGCTCAATGTAATTGACGCTTAAAACGTTTACTTGTAGAAAGCTTGGAACATCTTAAATAATATTGTTTTATATGGTTATCAATTTAATTGTATTAAAAACATTCTGATGACGAAATTGATTGTTTTTTATACACAAGTTTATATTTTATTTTCTCAATTATAGTGGTTAAATATATATGCTAATAGTATCTACCTATCATATATATATTAAAATAAGAAAGTCTATTAGTTAATGGGCGATAAAAGATAATATGATTTATTGAATGGAGTGACTTTAGTATAACAACTACAAACCACAGTCACCCGATGGTAACCCATACGCTACGAACTGATTTTTCCATCCATTTTATATCGGACGTCTGTGACGGAAGCAAGCTTCCGACTGCAAAGTTCGAAAAGTCCAATATATATGGCATTACTGAATATCGCACTTAACTCCATTGCTCTTGATGTACCTACTGTAAGCCCACGCATTTTCCCTATCTACATTCCAAATGCCCGTTAAATAAAATGCTGCAAGAATACTTAAGCATTATTATGTAATATTTAATTAAATCAATGATTCAGAAGACCATTGCGAAGTAAATATATTCGTATCGTATTTTCCTACTGCCACAATAGGAAAAGACGTTGTCGTAGCGCGCGCAACTTTATGAACATCTGACTCGGCTTTCTTAACCTCAGACGTATCTTTCCGTGTAATGCCGCCTTTTCGCTGTACCCAACTACAAAGTGCTATAAATTACTTTAGCCCTCGCCGCGTAAGTTTTCCGGGAAATAACGATCCAGCCCGCGGTGTAGTAGGCTACAGACTATCAAACGTCACACTGAGGAAAAACCGTGACCTATTATAAGGCCATTTAGTGAGAGTGGTCCAAAACCTGGCATTATTTTTGCCTTTCAGGAAAACTTTGTGAATATATCAATAATTTCGCTCCAGTTTTGAATTCTAAATTATATAATTACACGCACGTGGAAGGGTTTAAATAGGTTAAATACACAATGAATTCTGAATTAGTTATGCAAAAAGGCACAAAGTAATATTTAGAGAGATAATAAGCTTCAAAGTTTGCGCGTGTCTGGCAAGTACGCATAAATGATTACGCTCAAAAGTAAATTGTTATACATACCTAACTAAATACAGTATTATTTTGATGTTCTCTAGATTTCCCTATACCTACTTACTTATTTTATTTATTGATCACTCTTCTGTTATGCTATTTTAGATGTAATGTTATTTTGTTATGTGTATTAATTATTGATCGTTTATGTTAAGGGTACACGTACTGTATATTGGCCGAAAGTAGAAGATTCATACTATTCAAATTTTCTTGATTACATAGGTATAATATTTCTTTAATAGTATTTACTTATATAATGTTTGAGGCTTTCACGGTTGTTTTTTATCATAGTAGATTTTTGGGTTTCCACCGTGTGTCCTTCTTCCTTCTCTACTCGACGTTTCGGGCTCGTTGCAGAGGCCATTATCAAGAGATGATATGTTTTATGATGAAAATGTAGTGTAGTATTTACTTAACTGTAATTTTTTGGTAATTAAAATAAAACACAATATTATCTAGTACTAGTTACACTTATTTTAATATTAGTTGGGACCAATTTCATCTGCTTAAAAGATACATTATCAACGGGAAAATGATAAATAATAAAACATGTATTATTTATACCTACTAATATATTTTTCAAATGCATAATTGTTTAGGTATCGAATATAATATGAATAATAATTAAATTAATTTCTAAGATATTCTCGGCTCGAAAACAAATTTTTTAAGATTGTATTTTCTTTTAGTTAATACATGCAATATAATAATATGAATTCTGCTGTCCAACAAGAAGATTGAGGCACAAGCCGGAAGTCGCTGTCGTCGATAAATAGGAAGAGTTTGCTTAGTTCACAGTTTTAACACGTGGATAACTCGTCGCTAACTGGAAGGCGCTTTAATCAAAAATGGGAGGAGCTTGTTAGTTCACAGTTTTAACACGTAACCAAGAAGATCTTGTCGGACAGTACTGAACTTCAATTTGTTTTGATAACAAAACATGAATACCAAAGTGTGTCACACCTGCAATGGTGACACGGTATAATGGTTACACTTGAAATGAGATATCCGTAGTTTTATAATTTTATCAAATTATTGTTGATAAACTTTCTATGAAAATTGAATTTGTAATAAAGTACAAATATTTTTTCAGTTTGTTTTAATATATGGCTATGTGATATCTGTGACAATATTTGATTTTCCTATGACCGTTGACGGCCCACTATTCCACTTATATTGATAAGACGTGATGAAATCCTATCGCTTTCTCTCAGGTTAACCTCTTCAGGTAACATCTCACTATACCATAACCTGTATGTGAATTTAAAAAAAAGTATGTTCATCTCCTGGATTTGACTGGATGTGTTTATGTTAGAAAATATTTTTGTGACTAATCCCATAGTAACATTTATGTATCTTTCATCCTAGAGCTAGTCAGTATATTTTTGTAATTTTCTATACTTATATAATTTACTGTCTATTATTATAAGTATCTATATCAAAGTAATAACTATGGTTCAGGCATTAGGCTAAATCCGTCAATTGTGAGTTTGATACTTAATTCAAATGTTGTTTTTATCAATGTGGGCTTATTCAATTGGATCTACACAATGCGTTAAAATAAAGTCTAATAACCATGCATAAAATCTTGATGAATCTTATGAATTGATTATTGTTGTTGTGAATTAACACTAAGTGAAAATACTATTTATGTTTTGGAAAGTTCCATATTTACTTATATTTTCAACTTTTTATTTCACACAATACAGATGAGTATACTGGTAATGTGAGAATATATTAAATTAAAAAAACATCTAGGATTGCTAAATATTTTTGATAGTATGAGTTTTAATAATTGAATCAAAATAATACTTTTATCGTATATACTTCATCAAAATTGTATTTTTACGATTAATGATTGTAACCCATTTTCCATGTTGACAATTTAATTAATAAATAAATAATATAATTTTATGATGAACGTAGCATACAATTCCTTTATGTTTAATATGCAATTACAATAATGAATAAAGATCGTTTCTATCCGTATCCAGTTCAATAATCTATCACTGAGTTTATATCAGCTTATAAAAAGACATTAGTATATCCGAAGCTTTTAGTTACTGATACGTGTCTACCTTATTTGACGTTAAACCAACCAAGCCTTGCTTTTCCGTTAATTATTAAATGAGCTTTTTTTGCGGAGAGCTTTTACTGTGCGCTCTAAATTTGCACCTGCCGCATCGCAAAAGCTTGCCTTTTATAAGAAGAAAAACAGTTCGTTTAAAGTTTAATTAAACATGAGCAATTATTGTTGTTGGTGTACTGTTATATTTAAAGTTAATATCACAACAGCTAGAAAATATACTGCAATGATACTAAAATGCATGTAATAAATAATTAATATATATATTAATATAAACGTATGTGTACTTTATTCCCAATGATAAATAATTGTATATTATGTTAATACATTAATAGATTTGACTCAAAATTTGTCGTAGAGGCGTCAAATTTTACATTCTTGTTGCATTGAAATAAGTTTATAGTTTGGAGTTTAGTATCAACTATATTAGTAATGTCTTATTCAAAAATTCACATATCAGTTAATAAGAAACTAAAATAACCATACTGCAAAAATGGTAACCTTTTTAAAGACTTCTTATCAATCAAGACGTTCCAGTGTAAATGTATTGCTGCATGTTTTTATAAACATACTTTATAGGTACATGTGAATTATTTTTGTCAACATTTTTAGGGGTGATGTAATTCGCCCCCATGTCAGTTGTTGTGTTTCCCATCATTAATGTAACTGTGTAATACGTTTGTGATGATGTTAACATCTGAAACTAATTTCGAAAAATCATCATCACATGGCTCTATTCCTGCAAAAATATTGGATGAGGTTTTATTGTACAATGGACATAATAAGCTTTTAGTTAATATAAGTACACTATGATTGTCTTGTAATAGGTACTTTAAAATAAACCTATATACAAAAAAAATATTATATTGAGATTTATTACAAAGACGCAGTATGTAAAAATGTAGCATTACTCATTGAGTATAATATTAGGTATACAATACAATCCCTTTTTATGCCAAAGTATTATACAAATCTATTGCACGTTGCAAATGATAAGTGAACGTTAAAACACTTTTTAAAATATTTTCGCAATTTTGCACGGGTAAGCTTGGTGTGCACGTTGGAATATCCTGTAGGATTAATTACAACATCTGGGAGAAAATTGTCTGAGGTATATTATGACGTAGCGCAGAGCAGTGGCGGTGCGTTTTGGGGGGCCCATTTCTCAAACCCGGTGGTTTTATGATTAAGTAATAGGCGCATGCGGCCAGCTGATGTACCGCCTCAGCCGCCAAGACAAATTCGCGCCAGCACCTTGGGACCATATTTCGAATGTAAATTTTACGCGGCGCCACTGGTCTATTAAGTAAAGTATCTAGCCACCTACCTAGCTCGTGGTAACAGGGGGATAGGGAATTAGCTTTGGGTAGGTACAATTCCTAGCTTAAAATGCTTGTAAAAGTGGTTGAAACAAAATCTCATGAAATTAAAAAAAAACACTAATTTGTCCTTCACAATTGTTTAACAGTAGTTAACCGTATTAAACTTGGTCATTCCTCCATTGCTAAGGATGATGACCACCTTAAAATACCGTAATATTCTCAGCCACTGAGACTTTTCATACCCTTTGGTGGTCTACTTCTCTCATGACAGTACAGGACAGGACAGTTCAGTTCAGTTTAAAAAAAAATATTAGACGTAACTTTAAATAAAATTATAGAAAAACGGATAATTAAGATGAAATACCATATATATATATATATATAAACTGTTATTCTCAGTTTATTAACCTAATTTGTTAAGTTTACGCTTAGTTTATTTACCTTGGTTCATATTATGTTCTTTAAGTGTCCTAGTTATGTGTTTTCAGTGATCCCTGAAATCCGTGGTTTACATAACTGTAGCTATTGAGGGCTAGCCGTAGCGTCTTTAATTTGGTTGTACGAACGTGTAGTCAACTTTTATTTTATGACTAAAATACTGCAGAATACTTTGGAGATATTATAATATATAATATATTAGAAAGCCAGTCCTTCTCAATATTTTTTTACCAAACCAATATTTAAAAAAAAAACTCTATCAATTTATATTCCTGACTGAATCAAATGCAGTCCTACATAGTGTGTTTTATTTGATTATTTATAAAATGTATTGTCACAATGAATTGATGATTAATACCATAATATATATAAATATATGTATATATATATATATATATATATATATATATATAGGTATATATATTATTATATATACTAATAGGGAAGTGTGCCTGTTAGCGTATGTTAAACTGTTTTTGTGGGTAACTGAATATCGTGCAGTTACATAGTAATTATAATTATGTACTTACGGGACTAAAGTAATAAATGATTATAATCGAATACGTCATCATCACAAGTAGGTTAATACTAATGAAAATAACATTCAAAATTAATGAACCTCGTTATTGCCTGCACTTTATTCAGTTATGAATTTAAATTGTGTATTTTTTAAATGATTGATTAGGTAATTAATTATTGTTGTATGAAAAAACAAAAATTAACATGTTTTATCAATTCCAAACTATTCTGTTTTAATTTATAAAAACTATGCTCTCCCGAATTGCTTTAAAAATTAGCTGCGAGATAGTGTGATCAATTTTCATAAAAATTGTGTGTTCGATTATTCGTCGATAATTTAGTACATTTTTTGTCAGAAATAAAATGTGACCACTATATAATAATTAATATATTAAATAATAATATATTTTAAGTATATTGATTTTTAAAACATAACATATTGTAAAAACTAACTAGTTCACCATACATAATATTATTTTACTTGTGTTTTAAGTGAATTTAATTAAAAAATATTTTCAGAAGTAACCAATATCATACAATATTTACACAACATAGTAATTAAATTTGAATGATACAATAATATCAACATATTATAATTATAGATTTAAATTTTATTAAAAATTCATGTTACGAAAATATGATTGTAATCTGGACATAGGACAATATAGATGGTAATAGCAGCCAGTAAAAGCAATTTCTCTAATTGAGTCAGACCCCACTAAGCGTTCGCTAAAAGTGTATGTTTATGCTCAAATTAATTTTAAAAGGGGAACCTTTAAAATTATTTAAATACAGGATTAGTCATAATTAAAGAAATAAAAGGAGGGACATAACAAGAAAGGCATTACATAAATACTTGTGATTGACCCTAGAAAGCTGTGCAATTATAAGTACTATTCAAATTAAGCGTACAATCTGTGCACCCCTGTCCGCATTTTGGAGGCATAACGGTTACACTAAATGCGACAAATTTTTAATGCTGAGGCGTAAAAGGGAAAATTAATTTCTGTAATCCAGTTTCTCACGTGATATAGCAAGGAATTTCCTTTTCTTTCTTCTTTCTTTTCATGAAATGGCAGATAAAAGTGAAGAATAAAATTGATTTTAGTTTCGGTGAGCAAGAAAATTGTAGAGAGTCAAAATTTAAATAATTTACGATAGAAAGCGTAGAAATTTTTGAGTGATTTATTTATTTTTTCAACATAATATTAAAACATGACTTAATGGACACTGAAAAAAGAACATAATATGTGAATTTTATCAGATTCGGGATTCGAATCCGAAACCATCGGCTTACCAAGCGGATACACAACCACTTGATCATCGCAGGCAATAATTGCAATACAATTATGTATGTCCTCTTAAATGAATAATTATCTGTTACCATATTTTATTTATCTTATAAAGTAAATACATAAATAACCAAATTAACGTAAAGTATTAATATTATTTAAATAGTATGAACTAGTCAAATCAAAATAATGAAATAGTTAATCTTTATCATAAAAATTATGTTAATAATAATAATATATACCTATTTAATTATTATGGAAAATAGTTTTTTTTTTTAATATTTTAAATTATAATATAGCTAGTTTATTATAATATTGTGTCTTCAGATAATACGATAACATTCTATTTCAAACGTTACATTCAGAGTGAAATCACTGTGTGTGTGTGTACTGAGAGAGGTTTCAGAGCAATGCTTATACCTTAATCCAGAAATCTGTGTTGTCAGAACAGTAAGCTTATACCAGAACAAACTAAATCAGACAAGACAAGAGGATTGGAAAACTTAAGGAAATCCCATGAAAAGAGAGGTGACTCTCGGAGCAATTGCATAGCCTTAACTATTTCCAAATAACACAACTTTATACTCTGGGGCATAGACTACCTACTAAAATTAAATATCTTACATCAATTCAAATGCTTGAACTGAGATATGTACCGATGTAGTAGTTTTATATGAGCATACATAGTTATTTTTATCAAATTATTTATATTGAAAGGAGATTATTAAAATAACAGAAAACAGATATAAGGTAGTTGTGTTAAATAGACTAAAAATTTAATAAACAAAGCTTTAATTTCAAATATTTCCATCAGCGACTTAATAAACATATTAAAACCAAACATACAAAAGTTATTAGTTTTTTCCAAAGATTTTTTTTTTATCAATAAATAATATGCTACAAGAATCTTCTATATATTATTATCATACAACTGTGCCCGTTTTTGCGAACGATTGTGTGCCTGATTCGTTATGCCCAATAGGTTTAAATGAAAAATGCAATAGAGAAACGTTCTTTATTCAAGTAAAAAAGTATGGAATTTGATAAATTTTGTTGCGTTTTAGGGTTTTTTAGGGTTATTTTGATTGTTTTACAATAGCTTTTCGATCGGGACGTGACTTTTTTTACAACGCATATTAATTGGGGAATTTATTTTTTCGATGTGTTTGCAACACTGAAAATATTATATTTCAAAATGGCGGCTACTCCGTCAATCGTCATGACAATATGATAAATAATGCCTTTGTATTAGAAACAAGAGATGTTTATTTAGGTTTTGGTGACTTTTTGAAACGGATACTACTCTAAATCAAGTGATTTGGCGAATTGTTTATGTTTTAGTGAATTTTTATTCCGGATTTTATTCTCAATCAAGCGATTTGGTGCGATCTTAATTAACATAATATTACGCTTTCAGTAGAGGTTGAATAAAACCACCTAATACATGTGTACCTATATTATATTAAAACACTATACTTATCCTAATAATACATTCAATCGTTTGAAGTTGTTATTAGATAATATAAGATTATAATATTAGATTCATATTACCGGCGAAGTATACCATGTCACATCAATCTGACAGCTGTATGTTTATGATGTGTCACCGTCACCCTTATAATTTAAGTTGTGAAGCAAATACCTATTGTGTATCTACTGTTGATGAAGTTATACGACAGGTAAGTGCATATGCTCCTGGCTTAAAACATCATTCTGGTTTTTTGGTCATTATTAGGGATTCCAATCCCAGGATCCCGAGCTATTTTCGATACCTATGAATCCCGGGATTGATAAACATAATCCCGGGATTTCGGGATTGATTTTTTTTATCAATTTTTATGGAAAATAAAATAAAAGCGAAAATATAACAGAAAAAATACTTTTAATAAAAAATAACTACATTAGAAATAAACTGAGTTTGAATAAAGTTTAATTTATACCCATGTGTAGGTTGCCGATTCATTTTATTTTTTCACATAAATTATTAAAAATGAGAAAGATTGGAAAAACATAATGCTTCGCACTTTTAACAAAGTTATTCTACCATGATATCATACTCGTTCGTTTTACGGCAGTTTCATATTTGGCTGACTAATTAGATTTATGAAGCGGAAAGGCCATAAGTACGCCATGATTATTTGCTTTACTATTTTAAATCTCGCTAATCCATTTATTATGTCTTTACTATCAGAAACAGCAATCGCATATTAAATTCACATTATTATTTATATTACAATATTATTTACTCCATTAAACTTGTGTATTTCCAAGATTGAACGTATAAAATATTAACAATAAATGTCTTAAATAATAGTATAAATTATACTCGATTTATTTTTGACCGATTTTATCAATGTTATTTGTAAATATAAAAAATCATATTAACAATGGAAAAAAATTCCAATCCCGGGACCAGTCCCGGGATCCCGGGATTGTCAAATTGTAATCCCGAAATCCCGGGATCAGAATTTTGGCTCGGGATTGGATTTCCTAGTCATTATGACATTATTTTAGTGCAACACTTGACGTATATTATTTACGGTCACATTCATATCTGATATTATATTTTTAGACCGTGAAAAAAAAATATATTATGTATTTGTCAGGTCCACGACATTATAAGCCGACATGTAAGCCACTCAGTCATTGTGGGTTTCAAAAACCTGAATCAATCCAAACCTTCACCAAACTGTTCAAGCAAAGTAATTCCATTCCTTTCGTTCACAAATTATGTTATCAAATTTGAGAAAATATTTACCTAGGTACCTATTCAATTCATTATTATTATCACCATCATCCTGGATCAATCTACTGTTAGATGAAGTTCTCTCCAACCTAATTCTATTTATCTGGTAATATAGTAATTACGGTGAGTACGTAGATATATGTATATATTAATGTATAACGATGGTATTTTAATTTAAATTGTAATGCATTTAATATATAACATATTTTGTGATAGGTACGTTGTCTTGACTTTCAAATTATTAAGTTATTTAAAATAATAATATTATGCACTATTCTGCTCACGTTTTTCAATTATGTTTGATAGTACCGATCAGTGTTGCATTTTTCAAACTGTTTGAAATTGGACCCACTGAAGTAAATTTATTTATTATAAGTATTGAGGTCAATTATTCTTTTTCCCCAATTATGTAATGTGGTGATAAAACTTACTATTTTCACTCTCCAGGTTAGGTTTGGTTTGGTCTAAAAAGAAAGTTGTAAAATCTCATGTCCACCTCTGCGGCACTTTTACTACAGATTTTTTTATGTTTACGATAAATGAATGTTAGCCACTCGGTTAACCTATTAGGTCCATACTGGTACAGTTCGGTTATGAGGAATACAGCGAAAAACACATTTTGAAAATAGCTAATATACTGGATTATTTGTTAGGTTAACCTAACCAAACCTAACATATCGGCTATTTTCAAAATGTGTTTTCCGCTGAATACCTCATAACAGAACTGTACCGCAGAATCTTATTAATTGCATTTTTCGACATTTATCCGACTGTCATTTATTTTATCAGCTTCACAATAATTCACAATAACAAACATAGACTAAAATATTTTTATTCGAACTTTTATATTCAAAGACAACGTAAACATAATTATTTTTAGGGAGGTAAATTATTAAAAATGACATTTAATATAGGTAATTAATACACAACGTATATAATATTATTTCATTTTATATTGTAAATATTTTATTACATAATATAAGTAAAATGCATGCGTGCGTATAAGCAAATAACATAGTGAATTATGATAATTTCATACCTTAATCACACTATGAGTCGTCTACGTCGAATTATCCATTATTTCCATTCGCGTGGTTATATAGAAGAATTAATATGTATCACTATGCTTATTCGCATTGCACTACTGGATGAAGGTTGTATTAATAATCCTATTGGTCATATAAACTGCTATATCTATTAAAATTGGTGATATTATAATTTACCTACCCATTTATATCGTCATTATTATCATGAACCAGGATCAATCCACTGCTCGATGAAGGCCTCTCAAAACTAATTCCATTCCTGTTTCATATATACATTGCTGCATTTATCAAATATTTCAATATAATATATTCATTTCATCGTTATCATCATTAGACCAGGTCAATCCACTGCTGGATGAAGGCTTCTCTAAGCCGATTCTACTCTTTTTGGTCCAATGAATAATCGCTATATAATATACATAATCTACCTATTTATAATGCCATTATCATAATCAGTTTAGATCAATACACTGCTGGACGAATTCTTTTCCAACCTAATAATTACTTCCTCTCAGATCTATAATATGTTTCTTCTTTTATCAACATTTGTTTCGATATGAACGCCCCGCAGCGTGAAACATATTATCGCTAAAATTTTAATTTTGTTAAATATTATTCTATGGCTGCAAGCATTTTTTAAGACAATGTAACAAAATAACTTAATAGTTTAAATTAATTTTTTAAATGGCTAACCTTCTTCTATTACATTATATTCAATTGCAATCAAATTGTCAGGTATTATGCTAGGTCTAGCAGCCTGGGATGGTATCAGATGACATCCTGAAGGCCAAAATCCATAAAAGACTATACATATGACGCCAAATTTATATCGACAGTAACGACTTGCAAATTGTAAAAGTGACAAATCAGCGACATGTCAAACGGCGCCGTCTCTGCATACTTCACAATTTTATTAAAATCCAATATCATTTCATTAGGACGCCAAGCTGTCTGCAAGACCTAGCGAGACAGACTGGCGAGAGCCAGCTGGCTCAGCTAGTCTCCTTTATATTATTATCCTAAGAGATTATGGAAAACGCACCGACTTTTTTATTTAAACACCGTTTTGTTGATTATTAAAGGAATTCACTTAAATTTTTGCAGTCCCAAATCTGTTTCCTTTTGAATCGGGCAAAATCTGATAAAACGCTACACAATCACAGATAATATCGTTTTTAAATAGCGTTTTATATCCGTCACCATGCATTTTCGCTACTTTACTGTCTATCTACCGCAAATTGATTATAATGTTGCTTAATACTGTCTGTTTAATCGAAATTTCACAAATCTAAATTAATATTCCACAAAATTATTCAAATCTGTAACTAGCACATTGGCATATTCTTGAGTTTTAGCACAAAATAAATATATATTTCCTCACTAATTATTACGAAAATATAATCTAAAGCCATGTCACTGCTTTTTATCTGTCAAACTAATAGACTGACGATTGTCATTTGTTTTCTTTTGCGAACGCTTTCATTTGACGTGTCAGAATTGAAATTTAGAATTTGCAGAATTAATCAAAAAAATGTGACATTTCTATTAGCATGTTAAATAATCAATTTCAATCAAGAATTTTTTATTGTTAGATGAGTTTTTCATTAATTAATAACAAATTTGATTTTTTTAAATACTTCTTTGTGGCTGTTCACGAACTCTGTTTTATTGAATAATTACCTGGGCTACTAATTTCCATAGATACAGTCATATTAAGTTGCCATTGCAAACAATGAAAGAAATTAATACGAATTGTTATAGTTAACAAAATGTGCGATATTGTATAATATCTACCTATTTTTATCATCCTTATCATTATCAATCTTGACCTATCCACTGCTGGATGAAGGCCTCCTCAGCCGTATTCTACTCATTACTTACACATGAATTATTATATTCATCAAAATCAGTGATATTATACTATCTACCTATCTATATTTATAATGACATTATTATCACGAGTCTAATTAAATCCACTGCTGGATGAAGGCCTCTCTACGTTGATTGTATTCTTGACAGTATTGAATTTCATAATCATCATCATCAATTCACTGCTGGATGAAGGGTTCCGAAACGTGATTCTACTACTATCGGTTTAACGAATTTGTGTATTATATCTATTTCTATCATCCTTATCATCATCGACCTGAACTAATCCACTGCTGGATGAAGGCCTCCCATGCCTGATTCTACTCCTTAAAGTCATTTGAATTGCTGTATTTATCACAATCGGTGATATTATATCTATTTATATTGCCATTACCATCATGAGCCTGAATCAATCCACTGGTGGATGAAGGCCTTTCTAAGTTGTTTGTATTTCTGTCGATCATATGAATTGCTATATTTATCAAAATTGTTGATATTATATTTACCCATTCATGATATCGTCATTATCATCATCAACCAAGTTCAATCCACTGCTGGATGAAGGTTATTCCAACCTAATTCTACACTTCTCAGTCATATAAACTGCTACATTTTTTTTAAAATTTGTGATTTTATATACCTACCTATTTATATCGTCATTATCGTCATTATCGTCATCAACCTGTATCAATCCACTGCATGATGAAGGTCTCTTTAAGCTGATTCCCCATTTTTAGGTTTTATAAATTCCTATTATTATCAAAATTGGTCTATTCCTCTCAGATATAATATGTATTGCTTTCTTATTTATCAACATTTGTCTCGATATAAATGTCCCGCACAGGGAAACTATATTGGTTAAGGTTAATTTTGAATTAAAAATTTGATTTTTAAATATTATTCTATGGCTGCAAGCATTTATTTTTTATAGACAATGAAACAAAACAATGTTTAAATTTGTTTTTAATGCTACTAATCTTTTTTTAATATGTAAATGGTACCCGAAATAGATTAATATTTGGATATATGGGATCGCTTTTAATGACACATAATATTGCTGTATATTTGAACGAATGAGATGTATAATCATTATTTATCATATTTAAATGCACATACCTACACATATATTGTATTAAAATTAAAATGTCATTGGTAGCAATCGGCAATTGCCAGCTGTTCTGCTAGGCCTAGCAGCCTGAAGTGCTGTCAGGTGATATTGTGAAGGCCTAACTACGGAATAGACTACGCATATGACTCCAAATTTGTATTGGCAGTGACGACATGCAAATCGTAAAACTGACAAATCAGCGAAATGTCAAAATGTCTGACGTAAATGAAAATCCATCCCAAAGGGAAAACTATGGCGCTGCCTATACATACTTTACAATTATATTAAAATCCAACATCATGTCATTATGACGAAAAGCTGTCTGCAAGACCTAGCGAGACAGACTGGCGAAAGCAGCTGGCTCAGCTAGTTATATATAATATGCTATTGACTTGAAAAGATATACTGGACCTAGACAAACCACTTCTTATGATTTATCTATTCACCGAGGTGGCCAAGTAAAGAAATTATTGATTTATTAAAATAATTTATTATGATCCGCAAAATACTGGTGTTGCAAACAAAAATAATGTAGGTTATTATTTTTTAAATAAAAACGAAATATGTAATAATAATCTTAACTAAGTATGCCTAATGTTTATTACTATCCTAGATGTCCTGTCACTTAGTTGTTGTAGCGTCTAGTCAGCCTCACCTAGTCGATGATGTGAATAATTTTCCAAATGCTACGGAAATGCTAAGTAAATTCATGAAACTACAGTTACGTTGATTGCATTGACATGAACATTACGTGGTTCTAAAAATATATGGCAACTACAGTAAGTGTAAAGGGCTTTTTTGCGTCAACTGTTTCCGTGGCGTCTAATTTTATGGAATGGCTCAATTAAACCTTATCGAATTTCAAAATGAATTGCCACAGAATCGTAAAATATTGATAACTTGGAACAAAATATTAAACGGATCAAGATTACTGCAATTCTAGATGAAATCTTTGCTAAATAATGGAAAATCTGAAAAACAGATAACAGGAACGTGTACGTTGAGCAAAAAAGACATGTAATATAATTTTTCACAAATAATAAAAACATTTTAATTTATTTATAATTGTTGGATAAATATACTTTAATTAACATTTAAAAGTTACAGTGTAGTTACAAATCTTTATTGCTCACCAGTGCGTTAGGCGCTGGTATTTCATCCGGGGGCTTCGGGTTCGATTCACGATGAGATCACAACACATTTATGTGATTTTCTCAAATCCTAGGTATTTGTGAATGTTTTACTTCCTTTATTAAATTCACTATATTAATTACTACACTACTGTCATCAGACCTCATAGCATGTTTTAGTGTTAAAATGAAGAAAAAAATCGTTTTAAATGAAATAGTTTTATTTACGTCGTCACTGAAAAACTTAATAATATAACACAAAAAAGACGCATTCGTACTACCTTAGTACCAAATATATAATAATGGGTGCGGAAAAGAAAAGATAATACATTTTATATTATAATAATATTCCACAGTCATTAATACCTTGTGTATATTATTATAATTTTAACTATTCCTCTTCTCAATTTAATAATAATCCTTTGATCTGTTAAACTAGACGTATATTTATTATATTAGATATTTTATAAAGTAAAACAAAAACGATAGTGGTGGGAAACTTTTACATGATATCCGGCAACCGCCTTGAATAGCAAGTAAGTAAGTAGGCTTGTATGGAAGCGAAGCTTTACCGCGGTTAAACAATTTTAATAAAACTCGCTTCAAATCTTATCCAGGACCGCGTTATGAATTTTTAATAAATATCTTTTTTCCAAGAAATGAGTGATGTCTGATAATTAACAAAAAAAAAATATTCGATGTTTAACTTCACTGGTACGAAAAAAATAAGTAAGGCAACAAGATAAAAAAATTAATAATACAGTTATATAGTTTATATGAATAGTGAGGAGATATTATTGTTTTTAATTTATTTTGAAAGTGTCAAAAAAACAGAACAGTTTTATTCGATCACTACTAGATTCATAGTTAGTTGACTCATAGGAAAATAATAGTCAAAATTGGTGAGCTGTTTTATGTACTGAGACATTTGTTGAAAGTTTTGTTTACAATAATTATTATCTGCATTGGTGCGTAACAGTAATGTGTATCTACGTCCATTTTTTTTGTTGTATATGAAATTTTAAAGTTTGTAAACATATTACATTTATAAATCTTCCATTATGTATAGTCTAATATAAAAATAAAAAAATATCTATTATTAGCAAGAGCAAGAACTAATATTATTATCAAGTTAGAAATAAAACCAGTTATATCATTACTAGATTATTTTTGGCGGAATTTAAAACATCTCTGATGGTGTAGTCAATATTTGAAAGAAAAACATGTAGCTTAATTAGTGAAGATAACTCACTCGGAAAGTGAACGTTGTAAGTATGTAATAATCCCATTTGAACCAATGTCTTTTAATGCTTTTACAAGTTTTGGAAGTATATAATATCAATAAAAAGAATGCTACATTCTTAGATTTAATAAACTATTTCTTTTATACAACGAATAAGACACAAGGTTTGATAATGAAAGATTTTATTATAAATATTGAATATATATAATTTCAATACATTATTTTGTAGAAAAAAATACGACACCCGACGGGACTTGAACCTGTATTTTCTGGATTTGCGCTAGTATGCTTTATAGATTAAACTTCGAGTACCTTATTAAATTACGACGATTTTAACTAGTAGTTGTTACAATTCGCAATTCGATAAGTATTTTTTTCTTAGTGTACATATTATGCATGAGATGTTTTCAAATTAAGTACATTCTTAGATGTTGTGTTTGCACATATACGTCTAGAATAAAAAATAATATAATTATGCCATCTATGTTGAGCATTTATCAATGAATAAAACTGATTTGAATACAAAAATTAAATTCATTGAATGAATTCAATTCCCATTAATAAAGTAATAGTCTAACCTTTCTTATAAATATTTTTCTCATACTACTTTCCCTCTCTTAATATACATACTGATTAAAATAATAATATGAAGGAAGTTATGTGTATTAATATGGAATCGAGGTAAAGAGAAAAATTTTATCTTATGTTTTTATATTGGGACGCTGTCATATATGAAAATTTTCATGAGAAAAGCGTTGTTTCGTTGTCTTGTTTCAAGGAATATCTACACACAAATAGTAGAAAGATATTGTTGCGTATGTTGGATAAAGAGTATTTTTTTTTTATAAAATTTGGTATTTTTTTATTATATGACTATCAGACACCATCTAGGTAAAACCATTTTTATCATATTTATTTTTAGGTGGAATCATTACTTATTTAAACAAGACATATAAATTTTGTTAAAAATCTTAAATGTAAATTGGCGAAACATATGACATACCCGTAAAAACATCAATTTTTATATATAAAGTCATTCAATGGTATTGAATGCAAATAGAACTTCCGAAAAGAAGATCTAACAGCCATTGAATCAATGGAATACCAAATAGGAAGTATATCATAGTGAAAAGCTATTGGAAAAGAATTCACTATACAAAAATATGTTGTAATACTTTTGAAAATAAGATAATATAATAAAAAAGTTTTAAATTCAAGACTAAGTATCCCCAGCTATCAAATTGTCAATTACTCGGTACATTTTGTTGAAGTATTAAAACTTACTGTAGCTTTATTTAAAATTTGAATTTTATAAATAAAAGACATTTGAATTTGTTATCAATAAAAAGCCTATTACATATATATACTTACCTTAGATCGGTTATATTAAACCGTTTGAAATCATTCAATTTGCAATAATATCCGAGCTAACCGGTTACGGTTAATATTCCTCAAATTGTCGTAATAAGTATTTCACTTAGTAAGAAGATTGCCCCAACCCTTTAGTTGTAGACTCGTTTTACAGGACTTATTCCGTCGATGGGTCGCTTTTAAATACTACACATATTTACAGTACTTGATAACAGAAATTGTAATTAATGCAAATATCATGAGTTAATTAAGTTGAGAATTTGAATATTCTACACAGAGCCAGGAAAAGCTGAGAAGTATTTGCGAGTTTATCAGATATATACCATAAATACAATATGATTACATAATTGCTATAAAACATAAATAGGTGCTGGAATGATATAAATATTATGCTATGCTCTTAAACATATATAACTAACCTATATAGACTTCACCTCTACCTAGGACAGTGTTCTTAAAGATCTTTAAAGGTAATTAACCAACATTGTATAATGATTAAGAATTTACTAAATCTCTTTGGTGCATGGCTTCGATAAAAATAACACATTTAAATTATCTGAAACTATAACATTTTAGCAACTAATTTTTATTGCTGATAAATGATAATTGATTAGGTTTTCAATGACTTAATTAAAATATGGCTTCAAGGTGGAAGGTTTTACTACATAAAAAAGAGTGATGATATAATTGAAAGACGGAATCCATTGGAAAAACAGTCTCTAATACAGCCTCCCAAGATAACCCCGCATCGCTGGCACCCTTCATAATTGAGTTCCGAAGCGTATCCGTTTCCAGGTAATGACGTCACACGATGCCGGCACGTCGTTAAGGACGCCGCTAAATGGGGCGTCTGTTGCAACGCGCATTTCTCTAACCGAGGCTTTTTTCAATTTTGTTTTTTTGTGTTGGAAAAAATGAAATGATTATTTTTTAACAAAATATTTTACTTGAGTTTTTATTAATAATTTTAATGCTTTAATTCAATTACAACGCTTCCATCTCATCTATTTTTAAAAGCAGTTATAAGTTTTAGTTGATTTTAAAATAATTTTATGTCAGGTACAGGTTAGATTATAATATTTTATAATATTACATTCTTAAATCTGTCAGATAAAATTAAGTAAACAAATACATACTAGCTGTCTGATGCTTCATTGATACCATGGAAACAATTAACGTGGTATAGCACAAAACTTACTTGTAGTCAGAAGTCGAACAAAAAATTAGTATATTATCTAAAAAGAATGGCATTGAATTTCTTGAAAAAATGAGATTTTAAAATGTGTCTTCCTAACACCATCACTATATTTTTCTTTTCTATATTATTTATCTTCAGCCATCGAGTAAAGTCTAATCTAATTTTATCTAAATCTAATCTAAAGTCTAAAAAATCTCATCGAAAGTAAGTAGAATAATAATGAATTTTAAAATTGAAATATCCGATATCATATACAATACAACATGTAAGAGTATATGTAAGTGTACATCGATATTAATATATTAAATTATATTTGAAAATACCCCTTACGATTTGATTGATAGAATATAATAATAATAAAAATGCAATGAATTAAAAATATATATGTGGAATATAAATTGATACAATAAAAAATAGGAATATTATTTAAAAAACATACTTTTATACCTATGCCTAGATGAAGCAATCTATAAGCAAAATACATCAAAAATCTTTGTGTTATAATAGGCTTCTTGGCCTTAGAAATAATGAAGAATAATTCATAATAATATTAGTTACTTTCCATGAAAATCGTGCACCTGTACCTATAATAATAATTACAAAGGCTACGTAGGCCTGAACGTGAAAAATGAAGAGCTTTTAATAAGGTGAGCTTTTAATATAAAAGTAATAATACAGAAAGCTTCCTTCTGCGGATATAATTTTATATAGTAGGTGTGGTGCGCCTATTAGGCATTTTTAATTATAATCAGATAATAAACGATATAAGGTTACTGGTAAGAAATCAATTTAGCCTAAGTTGATTTTCTCAAAGCATTCATCATTATTTTCTTACCTAAAATAATTTAGGTACTTAATATTTTATAGATGCTATTATATACGTTTTTGAACAGGTTAAAACTTTGGTTCAATTTATAAACTTCAGAATTTAGCTGGTAAATTATTATACTCCTTCTTTATCAGAACCTCGTGACTGAAGATTTCGATCCAGATGAATCAGCAGTCTACTCCATCGCTTAGTTCAATAATTCCTCTCGACATTCAGTAATACGCAGGTCATGCATTAATAGAAAACCCAAGGCATTCTAGATTTAGTCTAACCATCTCGAGGAAATTCTTCTTCGTCTTCTCCAAATTACTTCAGATTTTCAACACTTTGTCATCCTACCACGGGCCATTTACCTAATAAAATAGAGAATACCTGTCTTAAATCAAGATTTTGCTGATTGTGAAACCGTTATACATAATTGTTAATATTTTGAAAGCTAGTGTCGAAGACAACAGTAAAGATAAACTGGTTTTTTGTCTCAAAAGTGAATGAAGAAACAGAGGAAGGTGATTAAAGTGAAAATTTTTTTGATATTTTTTTGTATAATAAAATGTATTTCTATTTAACACGCTATAACTGTAGAACCGGATTAAAATATGGGTAGGTACGTATTGTAACAGAGAAAAATTAATATAGCAGTTGAGAGTGAAAAAATAATGTAGGGATGAAAAACATGAGTTTAGAGAAAAGAAAGGCATAGTAATGGATGCAATATAAAGTATTGACAGTGAGTAGAAACATAAAGAAGTAAAGTATAGAAAAGATTGGAAATAAGTGATCAACGGTAATGCAATGCTTAAGTTGACCCCTAATCTCAAGCTGTGCTATCACGATGCCACGTAGATTTTAAAAAACAGTGAAGTATCTATGGATATCAGTTGATAAACGAAAGGTTATTTAACTATGAATTTATTGTAAGTAGGTATTTGAATAATATGGACACCAAGTGTTATCTTTTATATCTGTAGAAAATGATATAATGCAGATGTCAAACAAAATTCAGTAATTTAGGTAAATTGACAAACATTTTTATAACAAGATAAATCTATTTAAACCTAATTAAAATCAATGCAAATGTACTTAACTGACTCTCCCTCGTTTTTTGCTTTAAACTGACTATTATTTTTTTTCAAAAGAAGTTACATTTTAAATAAAGTTAAATGGATGCAGATTTTTAGCAACGAGATCTGTCCATGTATTAAGTCAATGTTAAAGTAATCGAATCAAAGGAATTGAAAACCTTTCTCCTCCCGCAAGCATTGCATTTTATTTATCTATTTAAAAACAACATATTGTGGACATAACAAATCAAAATTCAGGACGTCCACATCATGAAACATTGTAAAAAAGCTAGTTCTAAGCTAAATCTCTGAAAGAGAAAATCAATATCATACATAGCATGGCTTTTTCTTTTTGATCATCTATATAGCTAGTTTTGGTTTAGGCAACGTGATAGTATTCATCAGTCATCTATAAACTAGCTAACGGAAAAGAAAAATACAGTTGAGCTCATCACTTAAATTACGTTATATTTCAGGTCGTCATATATTTTCCTAATCTCTTGGGATAAAAATGTAGCTGCTAAAAAAAGATGATTTATTGCATTGTCGTCAGAATTATTGATCTATATATTTATATCATCACCCAATTTTGTTATATTTTAGATAATACGACTGTTTTGTTTTTTTATTGCTACCAACAAACAGGTAGTTTGTCAAACAAAAATATACGAGGAGTTTTTGCTAGGATAATGGCCCGCTAACAAGCTTGTTCCTCGCAATATCATTATTCTGTGATTCTTTTTTTATAATAAAGACCGATCACGTTTATTATAGGCATTATAAAAAGCATTAACCTGATTCTTAGATTTGTTTTGTCTACACCCTGAGTTAACCCTATGGAAATATCCGAGGTACGCCTTGCTTGCCAAATAGAGTCCATTATTTCGGAAATAAACAAATCAAAACGAGCACGCGATGCTATGTGAAACACTAATGAAAGTAAAAATCGATACGAATTTGACTAAGTGTCGAAATTTACAGAACATTCCTTATATATCGAGTAGTTTTTTTATACTCGCATATAATTTCTTACAATGAAAATTTATTATAATATTGTAATATTATTTCTTTCTGTGATGGAACTCGAGTGCTTTTAGTGCGGTCATAAAAGTATAATTCTAAGATTCGGCAATTATTTAAAGTTAAATCAGTCATTGGTAACGAATGTGGTCACAGAGAGGCATTTCACGTACCTAACTAGAAAGTCTGTTCTAGATACCATCCAACAATGCGGTAAGCTATGTGTTTTTGCACAACAGTCGCAATAATTCCAGATCGACTTGTATTAATACTACAAAAGCTACGTAGCAGGATGCTGGGTATGAAATAATGAGCTGGAGGAAATAACTATAACTTGTGGTTGTCCTATTCTACAGTTGGAGTAGTAATAATTTGTAATTAAAAATAAAATAAAAGTGAAATGACTAGATAAATCACCATCAGCAACGCAAATCAATCCATTATTAGTTGAGGGCTTATCCGAGCTCATTCTGTTCGTCTTGGGCCTGTGAAATCCGTTGTCCATGTAGGTACTAACGGATAACTTAACTATATTCTATATCCAGCAACCTAATGGATAAAATTTGGATGTTTTACATCTCTTGGACCAATAAATGACCAGGCTTATCCGACGATCGTCAATTTAAGGTTTTTTTAATGTTCCATTATCTGATTATATATTTATTTCACGTTACACCCAGTTATATTTGTCCATTTAACACGGTGTTGATCCAAGTTTTTAAAACTTTCTGTTTTCCACGGTCCGTGTTATTCATACATATGTAGTTGCGAGAAGTATAAATAGTATATTTACGTTTTGGGTAGAATCAATGGCAGAGAGCTTCTATAGATATTACCACCGAAAAACTGGATACATGAAATATCACACATCGTATTGGTTACAATTTTAGACTAGATTGAAAACTCAATGGCGTGCAAAATAATGACGTAATGACACGAAGCTTACGTATGAATTGTTTGTTTGAAAAAAATATTGTTGGGGCAGAAGCAAATTTAGAAAAAATATCAAATGATACAAAAAAATCCTTCCATAAATATTTAATTTTCTCAAAAACAATATTTTTGGAAGTCGCGAGAGAGCTTTCATAATTTGACGTATCTAGAAATAAGATTTCAAATATTATATTCCAGTAATAAAGACAAATTTATGAGCTCTAATTTTTATTATGAATGCTGTATTTCGAAAAGGTTACATGTCACATTTTAAAAAAGAGTGACATAAGTTGCAAAAATTTCCATAATACCTAAATACACAAATGTAGGGCAACTTTTTTACTTTATTGTACTTTTTTGTAGTTTTTAAGACAACAGTTAACACTTACTTTTCATCATTTTTTTTTTATAAGAGATTGTTTTCATATTAATACTATCGACCGAAGGTACTTGTGGAATTTGAATTTAAATTCTAATGGATTTAAGTTTTGTACTACTCCATTTGAGTCGTTTTTTGCAGCCCGGGTTTCTCCTTACGGCATCTTCAGGCGCTGTGTATACTCACCAAAAGGCAAACACACACACTATTGAATCCAAGTTACATAATAAATCAATACAATAAAGTCGAAATCTGGGTCACAAAAAACGACTCAAATGGAACAGTACAAAACATACATCCATTCGAACTAAGATTCTTTTCACTATTTTGAGTAAACAATTGTGACCTGTAACGTTTTCGAAATACAGAATTCTATTATACTACAATAATTCTTGACATATAAATTTTTTTAATATTCAAAAATAATTGTGTTGTTATCAGTGGATACCAGAAAACCTGGACTGGAATGAGGCTATAAAGAAAATGTGCCATAGTATGTGGATAGATTTTCACCATAGGGCATCATTAGAAAAGGGGAAATGGAGGAAAAAAAGTCGATTCTACCAACACCACGAGAGGTGCCCTGGTTTGTAGAGTCTTTTTTGACGAGGAATGAGCTTAAGTTAATACTGAGGCTAAGAACAGGGCACACCATGGGCAAAAGATTTGATGTCCTCATGGGAAGAAGCGAATCGCAGCTCTGCGATGAATGTCATGTTTTAGAGGACATTGTACATATAGCACTGCAATGCCCCAAATATGAAGTTCACAGAGTACAGCTGCGAATTGCAGATATCTATGAGAATGTCGACGAATTGAAGGGTGTCCTGGCAGTGGGTAAGACGGAAGAGCTAGGCAAAATTGTAAAGTTATTTAACAGAATAGGAGTGAGGACCTGATCGACGGATCCCCTTCTAGAAGAGAAGAGGCGATATGACAGCGAGTCGCAGTCAAAGCCTCGGTAAAATCACAAAAAAAAAAAAAATTGTGTTGTAATACTATGTAGACGTCATTATTTATTTTATAATAATATATATTTTGTTCTATCTGGTGATCCAATTGGTACTGCGAGAGGGCCCCCGACTGATTTAATCTGCCCCCAGTAACACATTTTAAATCTGATAATATTATTCGTTTTCAAACCGGCTGTTTTCATTTCTTTCAAGCATTTTTTTAGATACAAAAAAGAGATATAGCGCATAACCGCAAGAGATATAGCCACTTAGAAAACGATTACTTATTTACTGTATTTAAAAAATCGTTATGCTCTCAGGCACCATTAGTCATACGGCGCGGCGCTAAGAAAACTGCTGAATGCGTTGACAGTTTGCGAAAATGTCTCGCAATTATTATTCATCTACCAAGCCTTAGTATGAAGGAGGCAGTGGGCTTTATTGCCAAGATGGAAAATGAAACATACATTGCCGTACATTTTTTCCTTCTTTTTTACAAAATTAAATAAAATTTAAATATGACGTAACCATTTGTAATAATTCTGAATACATCCATAAATACAATTTGGTAATTCTTTGATTTGAATTAAACAGATAGGATCTTCTCTGAGAGATATTTTTTAGGGTATTCCACGTTATGTGTCACTATCTGTAGTTTTTACGTAATATATAATTTACTTACTTTTTATTTTATTTTTATTTATTAACTTACATTTTTCAATCCCGTAGAATTCAATAAAAATAATTAAATAATATGATATTTTCTCCATTAGCTCAATATTAAAAATATTATAAATGAAATAAAAAATCATTTACCTTAATAAATGATCATAACCCTGGTTATTTTTGATTGGTGGAATTTGATGTCTGTCAGTTTAGCGAACAATAATACGTCGCATAAATCATTGAAGGATCGATAGCTGAATGGCGAGAAAGATGTGAGTCACACGGTCCAACCTTTTTCAGAATCTTTTAAAGATTTTGTCTTTCAGAAATTATTTCCCTATCAGATATACCCATATATAGGTACGTCATATTATTATGTAGTCAAAATAGACCGATATTAAAAAATCTGATTTATCATTCAAACGTATTCAAGAGATCTTGAATATTTTTTTTAAATATACAATAAACAAAATTTATCGATTACAAGAAAACTAAACAAAATACTGAAAACGTGATTATTATAATGTGTTTATGAACATGGCTTATATCAATAATTCTCGATAATAGTTTATTTATTTTTATTAAAACATATCATAGTATACAATCTACGTCGTTTTTTAATCATGTTCTATTTCGTCTACCTTAACATAACGTTCTGCAATGAACCAATAAAGAATCGAGAGTCTCATATTTAAGTGGATGAATCCGGTACTTATCATTATTATATTGGAATCAATCAAATGTCTTTCCGCAAAAATTGACGATTAACACCATTATAATAAGTTTCATTGCTAATTAGTTAGTATTAAACTTAATACGACTTAATTCCGATATAATATGATCAACTCGTGTACGTCACTGTTAGAACAGCCAGTGCTTGAATGCTTTTCCATTGGGAGTGGGCTAAAAGATACTTTAAAAGATTATGAACCTGCATTTCAAAGCTTTCTGCCTGACGCCATACATTTGGGAAAAGCTCGAAAAGCTGGCCAAAAGTAGAATATATACCAAACGAGAGCCGCAGTGCCTAAAATTCATTATGAAAATTCATAAATCACAAAAGCGGCCTGTTTTTTTTCTTCTGGCAGCTGTTGCATTGCAAAATTTAATCATTGGGTGAGGTTTGCACGACTCGTGTCCGAGTCATGTCGTGTTTCGTTTCTTTTCTCGCTCCGAAGAAATCCGCCATTACCAGATTACATCACGATCATTGGCCTTAAACGAATTTTAATTTGAGTCTGTATTCCGACGAAACGCCGACTTATAAATAAGTAATGCTTTTTTGATTCGTAAAATTTTAAATTACACCAAAAGCGTCTGCGTCGGAGGATAAAGGCCGAGATTTCATGTTTTAAAGCAATTAGTATATGCAAGTTAATGTTTTATGATATTTAAATTTTAATTATGGACGTTGCTTAAAGAAAATTAAATGAAAGAAAAAAAAATGTAGCGAGTATCTCATTTACCGAAAACGAATAAAGGATTTTATCTATGATTAATTAAATGATTTTTGAATCAGATTACATAATATTATAACCTAATTTCCTTAAGTAAGTAAATATGTTTGCTATAAGAAAGATACTAAAAATGTATTTTAAAAATACGTAAAAAAAATATTAAATTATTAAAGTAATAAGAAATAGACACAAGAAACGACACGAAAGTAGATTAAAAATTTACAGCCCAAATCAAATTAAATTTTTTTCTACTACTTGGATTGGAGCAGAGCGGGGAAAATCCAATAACGACAACTTACGCTGGAGAAGGATTTATCTAAAAATGATGATTACAGTGTATCCAATAATTAATTATTATGTAAATTCATATATATAATAATTACCATTATGATATTACGGCCTAACTAAATAATTGGTTGACCTAAACAGACCAAATCAAATTTTATTTATTCAAAATTCCCGCCTCTTCGGCAGATAATTTAAAAATATACCAATATAGGCCACCTGAGCATTAGATTTTCAAAAAACGGCAGTTGACAATGACCGGGCGAGCAAGTACCCACTCCATTTTCATTACAAATCTATAACAGAAACTCATGTTCAAACAACATATTATAATTGAATAACTTGTCTTGAAGAATAAAAGTTTCTCCGCGCGCTAAGTATTGTGTTCAAATACATCAAACCCAGCTTGTTCAAGAAATCTTATGCTGTAATAAGTTGACCTCACGTGTACAATATGTATTATATGTGCAGCTGGTATTGGCTGCTTAGATGACAAATTAGAGTCCGACATCCAAAGGCAGGGCCTCGTGATACGCTCGATTAAGAACGGGTGTAGTGCGCGGTAGTTGGTTTGGAAGGGTTTATTATTACATATGTTTACTATGTTTGTGTTACCGTATCAAAATGTATTTGTCATTGGTGACGTATGAAAGCAGATACCATCTTCATTCTTAAAATTCTATCAGCGTTCAAATACCTATTCGTCTAAGCAGGCATGGCCCATTTTCAAAATCGCCGAACGAATACAAACAAATACCCCTTCAAATTAACTGCCCAATTTGATCTTAATCGAGCGATCACGAGGCCCTAAACTAGGATATCTGCTTAGGAGCATCATTTAATATTATAAGTATGGTGAACTTCAAAAAGATTATATGGGAGAAAAAAAATATTTCAAACTATTCTGTTGAATGACTTTATTCTGGGGCTGTGAATTTTTCTTCCTGCCATTTTTTTTAGGTCTAAAACGTAAACTTTGATATTTATTTATTATTCTTTAATATGTTGACTCTAATGTTAAGATTCTAACATTTAGACTGAATATTTGAAGTAGTTACTGTATTTACAAGACAAGTTAAGTTCGTCGCGTAATAATAATTAATCGGTAACTCAACCGTTGAAGTGAGGAGTGGACAATGGTCTTACTCGGAAACACTGCACTAAAGTAAATCTCTCTGACCTGTGAGTAAATGTTAGAGGACTTGGCAAATAGCTCTATTTGCATGAATAATAGCTATACAAAGTTCACCCACTTACAGGATCTAACCAGTATAATTAAAATATGTAATTAATTCATATAAAATGGAAATAGCTATTTTTTAACAGTCCAAAACTTTAGAAAGACAAATTTTTTATTCAGAATTTATAAAAAATATGTACTTACGTTAATATATAAAAATTAAAAGTTTTATATCTAAATTATTATAATTCACCAATGTACTTTACTACTAAGTAATACGTTAGTATATTATGTATTATTTTTGTAATCTATATTTCAAATAAAGCAATTCATTAGTCGCAAAACGTTTCGTAATTCACTAGCGATGCAAACGTATGACGTATGTAAAATTCACGATAATATGGTTTTAAAAATCGTGATTTTAAGTTTACTGAATTCAAAATAATTGCAGTGTTCATCAGTATTTTTCTGGGAAGATAACCATTAAAGGGCTTTCTTTTCAAAGAAAAATATTTAATTTTTAAGAAATTTTATCACATTTTTACGATTATAATAAAATCAAAACGATATGCGTGAAAAATAGATACGTAGCTGAACTCTCGTTTATTTTCTAACGTAGCGTGTCTGACAAATTTGATAGATTTCTCGCGGAATGATATTTTCAATATCAGTAGGATCAATAACGTATTGTATGATTGGTTTAATTTCTAAGTAAATCAAAAACGAAATTGTTGTGTATATAAATTAGTTCTTAAATATTGTGATCTAGAATATTTTAAAATGTCACGATTCATAATTTTATTTCATTGATATTTCGATGCAAACGTAACATAGGTTTAAAAAATATATTTAGTTGAACTACTATATTTAGTTGCTGTACACAAACATAATATAACTAACTTTTAACCGAATTATATTTGTTAAGAAAAATGGAGTCTCAAATCTATGTATCTATCATGTTTCGTTGAAGTTCTATTGTTATGATTTCAAAATATTTAAAAAAAAATGTCTTTTGTCATATTTTATTAATGTCAATCGATCCACTGTTAAAAAAGTCTCTCGTATTTATTTTCATTCGCTCTTCTCCGTTCAAAGGCTTTGGTTATACATATTTATGTGAATCTCTCATATTTAACATAACAAAAAATAATATTATCGACTAATAATATGTAAAGGAATTTGATTCTAATGGATTTATGTTGTGTAGTAAATTCCATTTGAGTCGTTAGTTTCTATTAACTTCATTATATTCCTAGTATCGATGATTTAGATCCCTTGAATGTAGTTAATTTATTGATTATTATTTCATTATCTATTATTAGGGTTTGACGATGTATACGCCAATCGATTCTATTATTAGCGATAGGAGTTTTTTTACAAACACTTTACCTACTTTATTGCATTCATTTAATACATCAGTTAGAATTAATTGTATTCGTTGTCAGTGTGTGTTTACCTTTTGGTGAGTGCACATAGTGCCTGAAGATGCTGAAAGACGAAACGTGAGTCGCAAAAAAACGACTGAAATAGAATAACACAAAACTTAAATACATTAGAATTTAAATTCAAATTCCATCAAGTACCTTCGGTCGATAGTATTAATAATTGATTTAAGTTTTAGGCTAATTGTACCAATTGAGTAATTTTTTGCGACTTGTGATTTTTTATAATCAATAAATTAACATTTTTTAAATAATAAAAAGCAGTACATAAGTATACTTTTTTTCATTTGAAATAAAAATCGTTAAAATGTAATTAATTATTTAACAAAAAAAAACTAAGTTTTGTCTATCTATGTATTATGGCAAATGAACTTCGGTAATACTCTGACCATCTATTTATTACTTGCGCGTTTACTCCGTTACTTCATCAAGCAACTTGCATCCGAGATTCTAATTAATCTCACCTCGACAAAACCAAACTCATAATATAATGAAAACCACCACCACCATCTAAAATTCGATTTAAATTGTCAGGGTTGTAATTATCATCGATAGCGGAGGTGAGGTAAGGGAATGCCAAGGAAACTGAGGAAACAGTATTACATATCAGAATTAAACAACTGCATATATTATGAACGTGTATTTAAATATCATTTTAGGATTAAATAGTTAATACGTAGAATGGTTAAAAATTAATATTAAATCAATTTCCAAGAAATAATATTTTTTATTCTTTTTAATTCACGACTAAATAGTAAGTACATAATTATAAGAAAATTTCTTTTTGAAAATTTTGAATATTCTTTTCGGTCCAAGATTTTTTTTACATTGAAGTAATTCCATAATAATATAATACTAGTAGAGCCAGCTGGCGGTCGCCAGTCTGTCTCGCTAGGTCTTGCAGACGGCTTGGCGGTGTTGGATATTAATATAATTGTGAAGTATGCATAGACAGCGCCATAGTTTTTCCTTCGGGATGGATTTTCATTCACCTCAGACAGTGATAAATTGTTTGTGGGATACCGGCGTATGCGCCCTCAACGTTTTAGTGTTTGTCCGAAGAAATTCGGTTCAGACCAACCGATTCTAGCTCCAAAAAACCATAATTTGTATTGTACCATTCCCCGAACACGTGCAAATTATTCATGTTTTGATTTGAACGATTTCCAGAACTTTCTCGAATGATCTGGAAGAATCAAATTTCGAAGTCCGCATAGCAATTACACTTAACTGCAAATCCTTCTAGAAGTTTCTCGAAACTACTGGAGGAAATCGAAAACTTCGAGGGACTTTTTTATTAATAATATTACTTGCATATATATTTTAAGTTTAAATTTAATTTAGATTATTTTATTGAATTGAATATTATCATTTATAGTTTTCTTTAATAAAGAATATATATTTTATATATATTTTTTAGAAATATTTTTTAATTTTTTTTTTATAATTCTAAAAACAGATTTTTTAAATAGTTTTTTAATATTTTTTTTAAATAACATTTTTTTTTCTTTTTAAATATTTTTTTCAATAATTTGAAAAAAAAATATATTTTTTTTTTTTTTACTTTTTCTTTTACTTATGCCACTAATCGTATATATATATATATCATATAATAAGCTTCTCCACAGCAACTCCACAAGAAAATCAACGGCATGGGAAAACCTGCAGTCGATCCGCCCCCGGGAGGGGGTAAGCCAATAGTTCCCGAGGACTGGTACAATACGCAATCCGACCCCTCCTCCGAGGACTCTGACACAGATGCAGTGCTTGACACCACCAAATCCGAAAAGGAAACGGTGAGAACTAGGGCGGAGGCTGCCACAAAGGCGAAAATCCTTGCTCGAAAGGCTGCGGATCTGAAAGCGGAAAAAATCCTAGCGGAAGCTGCCGTGAAAGCCAAAGCATCCGAACGCCAAGCGGCCACAGAAAGAAAAGAAAGGGAAGAGGCGGCAGCCACCAAGGCCAACAAGAAGGTCAAAAAGGTCAGGAAGGAAAGACGTTCCCTGGCTGAGGAAATACCACAGGACTCCGAGGAAACCCCGAGGCCAAACGCCAAGAATTCAAAGAGCGTTGCCTCCCCCGGGGATAGGATAGCCGGCTTGGATGTGACGGACTCCCAAAACGGGGCTACTAAGGTTGCTCAAGCAATCCAAAGAGTGAAAGAATTACTCTCCGGCGACGGAAATATCCCCGCATCGACAATTAAGGTGATAACAATGGAACTGGAGGCAGTCGTCGCGGAGACTTGGTCTCTCGCAATCAAGCTTGAATCCAGCAAAGCCATACTGGAAGATCGTGCCTCCTACATAAACGCGGTTGCCGCTGCCACTGGTGACGCAGTCAGTGAAGGAACCAAGTATTCTTGGAGCGACGTCACTCGAAAAGGCGCCAAGCCGGTCAGACAGACTTCTCCGGAATGGCCAATTGTGCCACCAACAACCGCCGCAAGGCCCGGCGTGTTCTTTTTTCCTACACAAGAAGGAATGGAGTCTCCGGCCACTAAAGAAGTCGTCAAGAAAGCCATCGTGCCGGCGGAACTAAAAGTCCAAATAACGGGCTTGAGAATGGTACGTGGAGGTGGGGTAATCATTCACCCCAGAACCGAGGAAGAGGCCAAACGACTGGCCGCCGCTCCCGCTCTAAAGGAGGCCGGTCTCCGGGCTGAAATCGCAGGAAAAAGGCTCCCGCGGATAATTGTATTCAACGTGCCGGTCAAGACGACGGAGGACGACCTTAAGGAAGCCATTAAGGCAAACACTCAAGAGGTCACGGGTCTCCCCTCGGAGGCATACCGCCATGTTAAACTGAGCCACAGGGCAGGCCCCAGAATCGGGAAATGTCACATGGTGATATCGGTCCCGGCAAAGGTGAGGGAAGCGCTCATCAATGACGGGCGCATATATATGGGATGGGAATCCTTCCCAACCAAAGACTTTTGTGGCGTCGTCAAGTGCACAAGGTGTCACTTATACGGCCACATGGCAAAGAATTGTTCGGCGAGAAGCGCCACATGCGGCCATTGCACCGAGGAAGGACACGATAGGGCTGAATGCCCTAATATTAAGGCCCCCGGAAAGTGCCCGGCCTGCGCCAGGCACAAGAAGCCGCACCAACATGCAGCGATCGACCCTGATTGCCCAGCGCGCAAGTACGCAATGGCACAGGAGCGGAACCGAACGGATTATTCGATTCAATGATTCGGTTCGGTCAGTTAAATGCGGGCAAAGGGAAGGCTATAACGGCGGAGCTGATCAAGACGGTTCGGGAAATGGACATCGATTTGGTCCTGGTGCAGGAGCCTTACTCCTACGGCCCCAACCTGGGTTTCAGTGGGGTTCGGGTAATGCACCACGGCCTGGGGTCCATGGCCTGCATCTTCGTTGCGAATCCTACCCTAGTGGTGCTACACCTTGCCCACTTGTCGAGCGAACTCTTTGCCGTAGCGGAGGTCTCCGACCGATCGGGGAACTCCATTGTGGTGGTCTCTTCTTACTTTAAATTCAGCGTAAACATCCTGAAATGCGTCGAGCAGCTCGGTAAAATTCTGTTTGCATGCCGCGGCAAACAGATTATAGTGGGAGCGGACGTCAACGTTCAATCATGGCTGTGGGCCCCCCGGGGGCCGCGGTCTGGCCGGGACAATCCGGCGCCCTTCGAGGAACTCGTGGCAACTCACGACCTGACGGTGCTGAATAACTCTAATAGTCCAGCCACATTCTCTACCAACAATGGGGCATCTCACATTGATGTCACTTTGATATCCACTGGTTCTGCCGGACGCGTCGTGAACTGGACTGTCCATTTGGAAGCGTCAGCAAGCGACCACCGTCTGATCACGTTCGCCTACAGGACCGAGAGGGGCCACGCGTCTCTCGCTCCACTTGTGAGCGAGTCACTGCCGAGGCGTTTCAGGACCAAGGGAACCGACTGGGTACGTTTTGACCGCGAGTTTGCTGAGGGTCTGGACAGGATGGCCTCGCGCCCTCCGCCAAAGGACATGCACGCTGCGGCTGAGGACCTCACGAATCTCATGATTGAAAAAGCGGAGGGCACTATCGGAAGGACGACCCCGAGACCGCCGAACCTCGCACCCTGGTGGAAGCCGAGACTGACAAGACTGAGAGACACGATGAGGAGGGCCAGAAGGGCCTTACAAGCAGCGCGAAGATCGCTGGAGGGGCCGCTGCACGCGGACCATCCGCTTGCGGTCACCTACAGGACCACTAGACTCAAGTTCAAAAAGGCAATCAGTAAGGCTAAGAAGGTGCACTGGAGAGAGTTCGTCACTGAAATGGGTGGCAATGATCCGTGGGGCCCCCCCTTCCGCGTGATGAAGCTGGGCTTACGGCCCGGAAAAGTCATGTCGGCGGTACGGCGCCCCGACGGATCGTTCACCAATAGCTCTGAAGAGTCCGCCACAGTCCTGTTGGATGCTCTTATCCCGCAGGACAACGAGTCGCTCGACACTGACAACGACCGCTTTCAGCAGCTTCGCGTCTATGCGCTGCTCCCCTTAAACACTCCGCGATCCGCAGCCACTACCATGTCCGAACTAGGGATCCTGTTTGCCAGCTTCCCGATTGGCAAAGCCCCGGGGCTTGACTGCATAGATAACGCGCTAGCGAGAAAGGCGTGGTCTCTTGCCTCACACGAGATCACGCAACTCTACAAAGAATGCATGAGTAGTGGCATATTCCCCGACTGATGGAAAAAGGGTCATCTCACGGTGATCCCCAAAGCCGGCAGTCGCCCTCCTTGTGACCCGAAAGCGTATAGACCGATTACGCTCCTTCCCGTCTTCGGGAAGATATTGGAAAGATTGATAAACAGCAGGATTGAGTCCCACCTGTCGGAAAACTGTCCAATCTCGCAAAGACAATTTGGGTTTAGACCCGGAAAGTCCACCGAGGATGCGATTCGCTTTGTGATCAATTCTGTGGAGAGCTCTGGCAAGGACCTCGTTGCCGGGATTTTTCTCGACATTGCGGGCGCGTTTGATACTGCGTGGTGGCCCTTGGTTCTGGCAAAGCTTAGGCTGAAACAGATCCCCGGAGACCTCTTTGCCTTAGTTCAAAGCTACTTCAGCAATAGGGAGATAACCTACGACTCCGGCCCCAGCCTGATTCACAGGAGGACCACCATGGGGTGTCCCCAGGGCTCCGTCCTGGGACCCCTTCTGTGGAACATTCTGTTTGACGACGTTCTGTCCCTGCCACTGCCTCCAGGCTGCACGCTCGTTGCGTACGCCGATGACTTGCTCCTGCTTGTTGGGGCGACGAGCCGACCGGCACTTGAGCGTGCAGCCACGGACGCCTTGGGCAGAATCCTTAATTGGGGGTTGCTGAACAAGCTGACCTTTGCCCCGAGCAAGACGGAAGCTGTCCTCCTCAGGGGTAGTTCTCGGGTCAACATAACTCGACGGCCGCCCACGGTTCGTTTTGGCCAGACCTCAGTGCGTTTCTCCGAAAGGGTTACGTATCTGGGAGTAATTCTTGATGACAAGCTGTCTTTCGTTCACCACGCCAAGACGGCCGTCTCTAAGGCCAATTCGGCCTATCAGAGAATGGCCCGAATGGCGGGCAGCAATTGGGGACTTAAGCCTAGAGCCCTTAAGGTTGCATACGGCGCAATTTTCATGGGAATTGCCGGTTACGCCTCCAGCATTTGGCATTCCCGAGTAAACTCCTTAACTCTCGTGAGACGCGCACTATTAAGCGGGCAGCGACTTGCGCTGATCTCGCTTACCAAAGCCTACCGCACAACTTCTACTGACGCGCTTGCCGTACTCGCGGGGGTGCTACCCCTCGATCTGCACGTCCAAGTCAGAGGATCGATCACCCTCCTCTTGAGGGGGATCAGCACAATACTCGCCGGTGTCCATCTGACACCACCGCAGAGATCCGAGGACGTTCCTTACAGAAAGACTGTAAGTGACATTGTGTACAAGACCGCATTTGCGGCATGGCAGGCGAAGTGGACCGCCTCCCCCAAGGGGCGGCACACTTACCGTTTTTTTCCAGACGTATTCTGCAGGCACCAAACTAGAAGACTCCAACCTTCGCACTGGATTAGCCAGTTCCTCACCGGCCATGGCAACTTCGCCGCCAGACTCCACGAGTTTGGCTTGATAGTAGATGGGCCGGGTTGTACCTGCGGGCATGACCACCAAGATGTTGAACACATCCTCTGGGATTGCCCGCTTATGGAATTCGAACGAGCGGAGCTGTTTGCCAGGGTCCGTCCTCACACGGGCCCAATTGGTCATGGAGATCTGGTAGCAACTGAGGCCAACTTTGCGGCATTTGAGAAATTTGCAGCGTCGTATGGGGAGCGGGATAGTCCCGACTCTTCTGTAGACTCATCCATTTCAATTCGTGACACTCAGTATGCGGGTACACAAAGCGCTTAACGTCAGCGGACAGCAGAGCCAGTCCAAAAACAAACATTTTCTTTCTTATCTTTCTTCTTTAAGCACTACGGTGCATGGTTGCAGCATCAGTCCCGTGCGGCTCCGTCTCGGGACGGAATGAGCACTTAAAATCACTTCTTTCAGACACGTTTAAAGCGTCATAGAAAGCGGCCGTGCATATCCACGGTTGTGCATATATGACGGGTGGTGGTGAGCACTTTAACGTAGTTTGACATTTCGCTAATTTGTCAGTTTTACGAATTGCAAGTCGTCACCGCCAATATAAATTTGGGGTCATACTGAGTCTGGTCTTCACAATATCGTCTGACACCACCTCAGACTGATAGGCCTAGCAGAACAGCTGGCAATCGCCGATTCCTACCAATGAAATTTTAATAGAATATAATAAGTTTATATATTGCACTTTTTCATTCATACTTATTTGTTTTCGTTGTTGGTTAGTTTTTTTATAATTCATTAAACCCTGCCTAAACCAAACAATAGTAGTTAAAAATATTCATCCATCTATTTAACACAATCACTGCTGAACTTTTAAATACCTTTTAATTACCACATTTAAATAGCACGTTAATTATATCTAATGGCCAAGAACCAAACGCGCCAGTCGCGGTGTTGGCACTAATGCAACGTCTTACGTGGACGAAGTCGGCGCGGAGCGGAGCGGCGCTCGAAACTCAAACGTATAAACGTATAACGAAAAAAAGACTGTTTACGAACATTTTCACACGGTTATACGTTTGAGTTGCGCGCGCCGCTCCGCTCACGTAAAACACCCCGTAAATGAGTTACGCTCACTGTGGCCGCGCGGCTTAAGCGTTAGACTATAACGCCGTGGGTCCCAGATTCGAATCCTGGGTCTGGCAAATACACATATTGTTTTTCAATTTGTGTATGAGTCAGGGTATGGACCTAATAGGTTAAGCAAGTGGCTGACATCCATTTCTCGTAAAAAACGAAAATCTGTTTATACAAACCTCTACTCTGTGGAGGCCCATATGATCCTATTAGTATCGGATATGGTCGGAAAAATGAGTTAAAATCCTTACAGCGCTGACGGCACAACTGTTGTGTCCGCATTAAATGGTCATTAGATATACTTAGCATGTTATTTAAATGTGGTGATTAATAATCATAATGATGTATGATTTAATGGCAATATTTTAAATATTTTTAAGACAGATGCGTATTATGGCTTGGTCTTCCCAGGGTTTAATTGAATTTTAAAAACTAACTGACAACATCTGTAAATTGTATTCTTATTTCAATGTTAATAAATACGTATAATTGACAAAGCTTAGTGGATCCACCCCACCTCCACCCATCGCCACAGCAGGATAGTCTAATTTTTTCATATATTTAGATTATTGCCTTACAATACGTTTTATTTATTCAATGGGGAAAGATCCCATTAGATTGAAAAACATGTAAAAACTACCTCTCGTAATAAGTCTTTCAAGATACTCATAAATATTACCACTCTGAAGAGGTGTGTCAACATGCTTTGCTTAGAATGAAAAAAAATGGTATTTTATTTTAAAATTAGTAGGTTCTTAATAATACGACCTACTGAATAAATTCCAACATTATCTAGGTGAGGAAATAAAAATGATATTATTTTTATCACGTACAAAAATGGAAAAGTTGTAACTACTTAATTATAGTACCTACCTAATTATGGCGTAAAATAGTAATAATTGACTATTATAATATAATTTGCCAATAAGCGATACTACATGTGATAAAGAATAAATGGTACGTAATGTCATTTTTTACAATATTCATAATAATTTACAATAACATAATCATCTTACAATAAATGTTTTGATTGTGATTATTGATTGTTTATGGGTGCTAATAAAAATGTCACATTTTTCAATTATTTATGTAAATTCAAAATTTTAATTCTGACACATCAAATGAACTTGTTTTAGGCGATTTGCTAAAGAAAACAAATGACAATCATTAGTCTATTAGTTTGACAGATAAAAACCAGTGATGTGGTTTTAGATTATATTTTCGTAGTAATTAGTGAGGAAATATGCATTTATTTCTTGTTAAAACTTATAGTACGCTAATGTGCCTCTTACAGATTTGAATAGTTTTGTGGAATAGTAATGTAGATTTGTGAAACATCGATTATATAGAAAGTATTAAGCGATATTAAAATTAATTTGCGGTAGATAGACAGTAAAGTAGCGAAAATGTATGGTGACAGATATAAAACGCGATTTAAAAATAATATTATCTGTGATTGTGTCGAGTTTTATCAGATTGTGCCGGATTCAAATTGAAGCTGAAAAATAGTTTAATAATCAATAAAATGGTGTTTAAATAAAAAAATTAGTGGGTTTTCCAAAATCTCTTAGGATAATAATATATATGAGATGATGTATTTTTATTAATATTACTAATTTAATGGCATGAACTTGTGAAGGCTTTTTTATATTTTAATGTAGCAACTAATTATAAAAATAAGAATAACAATATAATGTATTTCACATTTCCCCCAGTAATATCTATTCAAAAAGTTCATATTAGTACCCACCATATCTGTTCAAATAGTTTGTATTGAATTATACGGAGTCATATCAAATTGTTTGCGTTGCTCGATATTGAAACTTTATAGTAGTTTAGCAGAATAAGTACGTCAGGAAAACTTTTGTTATTCAATCTCAGGCAATAATTGCTTTCTGAATATGATGTGAGAGATTATATGGGATAATACGACTTCACGGAATATGATCTTTGGTTGGTCAACACACCGCTAAACATACGAATAAATAATAGGCAATGATCGTCCCAAATGCTTCCAATAAAATATTTTTTCAAAAAATAGGGGCATTTATATTATTTTTATCAACTGAGATACATATTAATCATAGTAGAATTACATAGTATAATACTCTGTATTGTAAGTAAATAAAATAAAAATAATGTAAGTCTATAAGTAAAAATATATTAGTTTCGGATAACTAGATATTTAGACTGTAATATCACTCTCAGGAGTGTTATAAATCCTATTATGTGACTATTTTGGTACCTATGAATGATTATATTGAAATAATAACTAGTAATTATTAAGAAGAAAGACTTCATCTCTCACTTTAAGTAAAATATACATGAACATGGATAAACACTTTATCAATATAATCTTGTTAGGTACTGCAATTACAACCAAAATGAATATCGACTAAAAATACAGCAAGACGATTATTATAATGTATCATTTTACATATCTGTTTTTAGTATAAACAATATCAAATATTTTTTTAATATAAAATAATGGCTTCTAATATTTAATAACTAGTTCAATATTTGTATGCCATATTTTATTTATTTATTGTGTAATTTGTATTTGAATAAGCTACCTGAAAGTATAAACTTATAATATCTCCTTTATATCTATACAAGAACGTTATGTAAATTAATAATTTATTTTTGAATTAACCTGAGCGATTTCTAATGAAAGCCACTTTTCTGGAAAACTGGATCATTATTCTTCATACAAAACCAAATAGTTAAATATCTAATTTTATTATAAATTATATTTTGTAATTTCCTAAATAACTAACTATAATATTATAATACTTTTACATTATATACCATAGATAGAGTGACGACTAATAAAGAAAATCTCTCTTTGGAAAGTACCATTTTTCATAATATCAGAAATCGGGATGTTATTCTTTGCTTCCATTACTTAAACCTACCTACCTACTTATTTTTATTAACGATTTTAAGTTATTTTTATCTAACTAATGGTGGTTAGTTTAAGTGAACATCTTTTTGACTTAAATGTGAAGCATTATTATTTCATTGCGTTCCTCAACAATGACTCGTAGACCACAAATTGGTATGTATTTGATTTTTTTAAAAATTATATAGAAACTATCATATTGCTATAAAAGAAGGGTTTTCATATTCTGTATAATATATTAAATTTATCTAACTTGAGGTCATGATTTATTTTCGATTTTTTTATTCAAGAATTTGAGAATTCCGGTATACTCGTAGGTATGTACATAATAATATGTGATTCTTGAGAATTACAAATACTTACTAGGTTTTCTGGTTCATCGACATTTTTGAAAATAAAGAAATCTTGACAATACTATTTTTGTATTAAATTTATAGGTCTTCTGGATGAAATAGTAAAATTTCCTCTACATCCAAAAAGTGATATCTTTTTAAGATAAATAAAATAAACATATTTCTACAACATAAATTTTATTGGTGAGTTTATCGGAATTTTTTTTTGAGATTTGAATTTTGCATAATTTATTTATTAGTATAGGATATATAAATCATAATAATATACTTATTAACATTGGTTAGTAACAGTCTTGTTCAAGTATTTTCAAGATACATGTGGTGAAAGTATTTTGTGTTGTCGAGAACTTTGTGAATAATTATTTAAAACATTTATTTTCAAAATTAAGAATTTTCATTATTTTTTCGATTGTTTTTTCGATCATCATCTTTAAATAGGTATAATAATATAACATAAATATCTTTTAGAGTCAGTAATATATAAATTATGATTTCTTACCGTTTTGTTCCCAAGGTTTTTAATTCGACAGTTGAGATACGCCGTCTTTCCAAGCAGTGCGGTGACATTTTTCGACGCTGCAAGGTCAAAGTAAGGTCCTCCGCGAGGTCCTCCACCTGAGTTGGCTATAGCTGTCCCTGTTCTATGGAGGGAATTATCTGCACCACCCAAAGGAGGTTTACCCTCAGGTAAGCCAGGTTCTTCATTTTTCCCATTTGTCCGTTGGGCTGACAGTACTGTAAATAAGACAAAGGAAGACAGAATTACACAATGATATTAACAATAAGGAAACCCAGAGTTTATATAACCATAAAATAGAATGTCATTGATACTACTATTTTTGAAGATTTATTTATGTTTGTATAGATTTCAAAATATTACAAAAACTTAAATAATAAACGGGCATGTTCCCATTTAGTATTTAAATCGGACATGTTCCCATTTTTTTATATAATTGAGAATAATATGAAGAATTTTTATTGAAATCAATAATATGGAAAACTTAATAAAAATAATTAATACTTATATAAATACTTACTATTAATAAATACTTAAATGACTAATCTGACTACTAGTCTATTATATTAGACGTTTATATCTATCTATCATGTATATTGTGAATATTTCGTCACACTAAAATTTACTGTGCATATTTTTAAATGCATTCAATAGATAGCTACTGTTTTTATATTAAAACAAAGTAATAAGCATTTCTCAATTTGATTCCTAGAGTTAATGTAGATATTTTGCTATACTTAACTAAATAAATATATTTTTCCTTAAATAGTGTTAACGATCAATTATTGATAGATAGACATTTTTGAAACAAAAATAATCCAGAAAATGTAATATTTACTCCACAGTTTAATAGTCGACTTAGATTGTCAACTTTACTGATACATAATAATACAATATTGGATACAGCTATTTTATACATACTAACAAATTTTAAAAGCAAAATTATTATGTATTGAAAATATGGGGCCATTGTAGATATTATATTGGTCACGACGTGTTGAGTGTCTTTTCTTCAAACTAATCAAACCCTGGCATTTTGGATGGCTGCTAAATATAATGTAGATAGAGGAACTATAAGCTTCTGGTATGATGCAAGAAGAATGGAAAGCAAAGGTGATTATTCGAGGCGCCATGTATTGTAAATATGCACTAGTGACTAGAGTCTAGACTCTATAGTATAATATTATATGAACTTAGGATTTGGTGCATAGAATATCATCGATATGGAAAACTAACTAACAAAGTACAATCCGTATGTATGGATAACCAGTCAATATAGCAACGCCGTTTTCCAAGATAAAAATTGTTTTATTATTTTGCAATCAGGTTTTCGTATTTTTTTTTCCAATTTCTTATAATAATGTTAAAGGTATGAAAACAATACTGTACAAATTGAATAAATATTAATTGTCATATGATATAAACTTATATTACAGACACTATCAGTGAAAACTTAAACAAAATAAAATACACACGCACAAAGGTCACTTACATGTATAGAATGACATTAATATGGACGAAGCATCTGGAAAAAAAAATGACACTCACTTTTTTGTCGGGTCTGCCGAATGGCATAATCTATTCTAACGCCATTACAATAAAGGTGATAGTGCTATAAATTTCCGATGCTTTTTGTTGGGTCTGCCGAATGGTTCGGTTCGAACGGGTTCGCTCAAATGAACATTGACACTAGAAACACTTCTAACGCCATTACAATAAAGGTGATATTGCTATAAATTCCCGGAACGTGATATCACATAATGGAAATTGCGTGACGTCTACCTATCCATGTGCGAATGTCGCGATGCGCGAATTTACTAGCTAGCCACTGTATTGAGTGCGTTGTCCATTAATGTCATTGCATGTACAGCAATCCTAGTCAGTTTACGGATACACACGATGTTGTAGTGTCGATCTTATGAATAATATAATAAGACATGTTTAATAATGACAGTCTTTCGTGTTTGCTTAGATAATCGGCACATACTCAAAATAATTAGTCTTTGTTCAAAATAAATACGGCTCATCCGAAGCTGAATTTATTCAATTTCCGTTTGGAATAAATAACAGCTATCACTCTAGTTTAAATATTTTACCATTAACGATGCTATCTGCTTTTTTCTTATACGTTAGTTCTTATTTCATATAAATCGGAAAATTGCTTGACTCAAATCAGCCGATTTATTGAAATAAGTAGCAACTACGGTGGATTTGGGAAAATTTATTGTAGAATTTAATTCATCATCCACTAAAACCAATTTGCAAATATTCAAGAAAAATGAATGAGAATATTCTTAAATATTACTCAATGAATACTTAATTTTTATTCCTGTCGAATAAAAACTTTTTTATACTTAATTAGTTCAAACTAATATTTTACTCACGGGAAGCCGTAATTTAAATTTTATTGAGGATAAAATTAATTCATAAGAACACCGGTGGTTTATGCACGCTGATGTTTCCAAATGGGAATGATTTGTAACAGCGCAATTAAATCTTTCATACTGTGTTCACTTAATATAAAAGAAAGCCATTTTCAAATTAGTACAACGGCAGATTGCTTTAACTTTATGGTTATTTCTTTGCTAGAGCCATTCGAATAATAAAATTATTTTCAAGGATGATAGCTACTTGTTTAATGTGACGCGAGTATTTGGAGGGATACCTTTTTCTATTTTAAATTCAAATTCGGAACCGTTTTCAAGACATGGAGTGCTTCTAAAACAAGGCGAACGCTAATTAAAATGCCCTTTATGGGACCTTTTTTGCTATTTTTAGGTTTAACTGTTTGAATTCGTTAAGGGACAAGCCGGACCCTCCGCGTAAACTAGTCGCGTATTACTGAAGTGTAGCCCTGGAACCCAATTTTTTAACGACGCTGCTCCAATGTAAACGAACACATTTTCTTAAAATCCCGCTAATTGAATAAGCTGCAATTTCACAATAAATAATTTATAATAAATTAAACTCTTTCTTATAAAAATCATTTTAAAATATAATAAAATATCTAAGTTAATGTGCTTAACTCATTTGCTGCTGACTAGATAATGATTTTTTTAATTATCACCTTTAAAATGCACGTTAATTACATCAATCGGCTGCCTGGTCATTACGCACCAGGGCCCCGATTTCCTAACTATCGACTCGTGTGGCACCAGACGACATGACGTCAGCCAATACACGCTCGAAGCATGCCGCCCGCGCGCAGTGCTCACCGTAGATAATTATTACGATGAAACACCTATATGTGTATGGTGACAATGAATAGCGCCGCTGTCTGAGTAGCGTGATTTTCTCGAGTGCTATTATCACTCAGGTAGTACGTCACAATGATGTCATATGACGTCATGTCGACCGGGAAGCTTGCATTCGCAAGTTCTAACATAGGGCCCCAGGTGCGTCTTCAGCGTCCAAATTATTAGGTAATAAACCATTGTTGGTACTGTAAAGTGTTTTTAATATAAATGATTATTTCTTTATCACGTCATTAAAAATATTTCGGTATCATGAGAATAGTTATGGAACATGCTGATGCTCATTTTTTGTCCAGCATTTCAACTCATTAATAACGTTTTATAATGAATAAATTAATAGTACCTATTATATTATAATACAAATGTATACAAACTCTTGAAAGAATAATGATCAGTAAATACCAATTTGCATGTGGATATTTTTTTTTTGATTTCAACAAAAAAATGCAGTTTTGATTTTTTTTTACTTTGCATTGTTATTGTAATGTTTAACTTACATGATAGTAGTAAACCATCTCGAACGGAGTGTGGTCAGTATATATATATTCAGTATATAATTTAGATAAGTTTTATCCATTACGTTTCCAAGCCATTTCGTATATACGTACCTACTTAAAGAATATTGCTATAAATAAATAAAAAATACTATTTTTAAATAATTATGTAATTTATTGAATAAAACAATATCAGAGTATTCTTGTAAAAGCTTAAGTGTGTGGAATGAGATATAAGTATTGTTGTAAGCTTCGCTATTTTATTTAGAATTTACGACTCATTTAGACCAAAGCCCTCTTTTATACAGCGTTTCTTATAAGGTAAAGCTTCGTAAAGTGCAACAAATATCAATTTATTCGCAAAACAGACACTTTCCATGTATAACGAAGTAGATTATGAAAGCTTTATGATTGGCTAACAAGATAATAATAATATAATTTAACAAACATAAACATTTTTCAACACGCAACGCGCAATATAGTTTAAAATGCATAAACCTACTCATGTTCGTTATAAAAAGATTGTATTTTTATTTTGAAAAGTATGCATATAAGCTTATATGATGCAATACATTAATATGTATGTGCATATTGGATATAATGAGGAGAGGAGAAAATACAAAAAAATAGGCAAGCAATGGTATGCGATGTCACAATAATGTCGTCTAGAAGATGAAAATGGCAATATGCCGAGCACGTTTATCAAAGGTGTTGTACGCAATGGACACAATATGATGAAAACACTACCTTGCCACAACACTAAATCAACCAATTTATATTTTTTTTCTGAAATTACGTTTTAGCAAAGAACGAATGATCGATATGGATACACGGAACCAAGAGCCCGATGATAATGTTGATAAAATTAATCAAACGTACAAAATATAACCATGATGAATCTGGAGTATTTAATAAAACAAATTTATAGTAATAATATTCATTTGTATATGTTTTAAATATTGAACCGGCGTTTATGTATATGTTAACATTCCATTTTAACGGTTTGGAACAAAAGTGTTTGTTAATTATACGATATTTATATTATTAATGTTGACAATGATTTGAGTTACCACATTTCCACCCGCCATGTATAATCAATCAGCCACAATGTGTGCATGGCCGCCTTACATGATGCTATAAACATGTCAGAATGAAAAAAAATAGTGCCGTACTTTTTTGTCCCAAAATGAAGCTGCACGGGACTGATGTAGCAACCTTGGTATTTTAAGAAAGAGTTTAGAAAATAAATGAAAAATCTTGACTCACTCAGCTGTCATATATATTTAGTGACATGAAGTATCGTCTGTAGCGGTGTAATGAAACTCTGCTGAATCAGAGGAGTCAGGAGTGATGAATCTAAGTAGGGTCGGAAATTATCCCGTCATAATTAAGACACAAACTTTTCAAATCAGCTCCGCTCAGTCAGATCCTTTCAGTAGGCTGTACCATAGGGCGAATTCAGCGTCTTGATGGCCGTGCCCGTATTTGCATTTGCACTCTAGAAAACCGTGAAGCTTGGCTGCGAGCTTACCGTTGCCGGTCAGAAACTTGTTTATATTGTGGTGAAAAAACAGATAATTTGTCATTGTTTGTTGGATACCGATCACCTGGACTGCCATGTATAAGTAGTGTTATTTAGTTACTACTAATTAAAACTTTTATTGTGCGGAAGAATATTCGCAAATAATAAAAAAAACATGTTTAATTATCCACGTTTAATGACGAAATCAAAAGAAACAAGTGTAAACGTGACTCATTTGTTTCAGAACAAATAAAAATAATAAAAAGTGACAGATGACTCATCTGTTTTTAAAACGAATGAAAATACAGTAAACTGCATTACCGCTCGAGCTTTCATTTCTTATTTTTCCCAACTGATGTCACTATAGTAGATCGATCATCGTATCATTCCGAGCTATAAAACCATCTTTGGAACAATTGTATAGCGCCTGTGCACATGCATGGAATTACTGTCGGTAATTGTACTTATTTTAAACTGTCATGACGATAACTATTTACACGTAAAAGTGCTGACTGTCTCTCCAATCTCATTCTTCAAGAGTAAGCGAGATGCGAGGTTGTCATTTTATACTACTATCTGACAGGTTGTATTAAAAATCGGAGCTCAAAATGAGTAGTTCGTTTTTTACCGGCAGGTTCGCCAATATCGTTCTACTGCGCAGGCGCAGATCTTACTTGCGCGGAAAAAATCATCACAATTTGGAAGCTTCCAATCTTGTTTGATTTATGCACGCAATCTTGCCAACTGCAGTATAATACATGTTTCCCCATACATTTTCTTTCTGTGCACAGTAAATCTATGCACGTATAAACGGGTTATAATATCCCAATTACACGTGCATGGATGTACTGTGCACAGTAAGAAAATGTATAAGGAAACATATATTATCCTGCAGTTGGCAAGATTGCGTGCATAAATCAAACAAGATTCCAAATTTCCAATGCGACAGTAAGATTATTTTCGATCTGCGCCTGCGCAGTAGAGCGATCGTAGCAAACCTACCGGCAAAAAAACGAACTACTTAATTTGAGGTCCGATTTTCAAAACGACCTGTCAGATTAAAATGACAACATCGCGTCTCGCTTACTATTGAAAAATGAGATTGGAGAGACAGTCAGCATTTTTACGTATAAACAGTTATTGTCATGACAGTTTAAAATAAGCACAATTGCCGACAGTAATTCCATGCATGTGTACAGGCGCTATATTTAAAACTAAAATGATACAATTTTTAACAACGAACCTGTAAGTTATCAGATACATTTACCGGAACTCATTCTCATGTTTCGTTTGCTGTCAAAACAACTGTCAATATAAATAACTCATTTTCTCGCAGACTGAACAAAAACTTTGCTTTAAAACCAATAATTCTGTACATGCTTAATGTATTTCATATAATTCGTACAGTGATAAACAAATATATCTAAATTGAAGTCATGTTAGGTAACGATATAACCCAGAGACTAATAACCTGAAAAGCACTCTAGTGCGCAAGACCATTAATAATTTATTTATAATGTTGCCGGAATCCTATCAATGTACATGATTTGATGTAACATTGATCGCGAATATACGTTATTTTGACAGACAATTAAATTACTAGGCCTGGTTTGACGAAGCTTGAACTTATCAACTACTATGTGTGTGAGTTCCATATTCGGCTATAACAAAACAGTAGCAATGAATATTATTTCGTACAGTACAGGGTAAACGAAATTTTTAGACCAACCGCTACCGCAGTGGTAATATTATTTACAATCTATTGAAAAGGTGGATTACTATTCTTCTGTCGTAATAAAAGAATAATATTATAGGCAATGTAAAAATTGTAAACATTAGCTTTCTAACCAAGCCATTACACGTGTATATTTTCATAATTTTCTCTATACATTTTGGGTCCGTTACTTAGAAAATTAATAATTGAAGTGTACAGTTAGATATAAATTCGACCATGCGAACTAATGCAAATGAATGTCTAAAAAATTATTCAATTAAATGTTAATTAACTCGTATGGTGGCAGGCAGTAGACTACGATATACAAACATCTACAGAACAGTCGAGAGATAGTAAAGTTATCACTATAAAGACACTGGTAAAGCCTTAATACGTGATCATGTTTTATTAGCTTCTGGATTGACTAGAAATCTCGTATAAAATGCTTAAAAGACGTGGGTTTCAACATATTATGATAAGTGGTTTAGATTTCTCCGCACTCACAAAAAAGATATAGATTGAATGATACTTTAAATAAAATCACACAAAGGAAGGCTTTTTATTATATAAAATATACATAGTATGAATGCACTGTGCTACAATTTAGTCATAATTTAAAAAAATCCACACTGTATACGCAATGCTATGTTTGCCATCTTGGATGATGATAAATTCTATTACGGTTTCAATTAAAATTGTTCAGTAAAGGTGTACTTTTAGTTGTAATTCTTGGTATTCTTTTGTTTTTATTAAAATTAATGTTTTCTTCTAAAATTTAGTTATACATTAGTGAGAAATATATATATTCTATTTAACACTACAACCGGCGGTGAACCCCAATAGCAGTAGTGTAGTGAAACAGCATTTTTTTTAAGTAAATAAGAGAAACAATCACAAACACCCAAGCTATGATAATTATGTGATTTTAATATTGTAACCTTGCTGAAAATTTAACCCAAAGTCCCCGAATGAAAGGTTAGCGCTTTACGTACTAGACTACAAGAGCCTTAACCTTCACTCTACAATTTGTGGATAATAATATGAATATTACACGACGCGGCGCCTCCAAAAATCCTGTAGCTATGAAATATTTTACCCGTAAATATGAGTTTATATATTTTTATTACACTTGTTTTCAATATTTAATGCTACCATCATCTTGGAAAACACCGAATAAATTAAAAGTTTAATTACACAGTAGTCACGTCCAATACCGTTCGAACGTTCTCTATTTGTTCGAATCGTTCCGTTCGAACGAAACCGTTGCATATAATATGTATATGACATTTTTTAATATTTCTCAACTTCTATTTGGCATTTTTTTTGATATTTTTAGCCGTTTATAAGATATGGCTCAAAAAATAGAAACAGTCCGCCATTTCCCAAGATAAATACATCAATATATCCATATTATGTAGAAAGCCTTTATCGTGACACATTATTAATTATATCTATAAAAATAAATATGTTGCAATAACAATATTATTTTCATAACCATCCTGTATGCCTTTACTTTGTATCGGTATCTGCTGATCCAGTTTGCAGGGGAGAGTAAACCCTTAAGCTGTTAATGACAATATTAATACAACCAGTTAATGAAAACTAATTTCCCTGAAACAGGTTGCAACATCGTATAACAAACTTGATCATTTGGTTGTAATTGGTATTCTGAAATAACTCTACAATATAATATCACCAACTGGATTATTTCTACCGCTCAGTCAGTATTGAAATGGTAAATCATTATTATTAATGATACACTTAAGTACTCACACTTAACGTAATAAGCAAACAGACAAAAAAATCTTTTAAATAATATATTAAGTATACAAAAATAAACAAATCAATGAAAACAGCTACCCACTAGTTACTACATACAAAATATTACAATGGTATTATTTATATTTAACCAATGCTCAGCATTGATACGAAGTGTAGATATAAGCGCACGTGAGCTAAAGCTTTTCACTGAAAGCGGGCGAAAACTTTTTGAAAAATAGAATAATTTTTGGATACTCTCCTCTCTGTTTTTAGTTTTTCACAGGAAAAAGACAGTGTCTATTTAGAGATTATGTCAATACAATACAATAATTTTATATACCTAATATTAGAGAAAATGTAGTTTAAAACTTTAGTTCTAATAATTTTATTAAAACAAAAAACTGTCTTTTTATCTATCAGGGTTGTACTATAAATCACGTCTCGACCCAGATTTTAGAGCGATATTGTAAACCGAGCAACATGTATAGCCTATTTTAATTCAATAGATTAGCAATACCTATCAAATCACATAGTGTAGTTTGATAAATAATCCATTTGACTGTTTTGTGGACAAAACATAGTAGCGAAAGCTTCTATGTATATTGTCCAATGTGAATATTGCTTTAATACCTTGCAGTATTTTTAAATCTTTATTTTATATTAAAGGACCATATTTTATAAAACTTCTTTCACAAATTGGGTACACACTTCACGATTTAGGAATAATGGGAGGTAACTTTTTGAAAAAATGATTCAGGTGCTCAAATGTACTCGATGCCAGTTTAGTTCTGAAAAAAAAATTCTTCGGTATTATTAAATTTGCTTTCTGAAATAAATGCTGTTGTCAATTTAACTATCAACTGTCAATAATGATCATTTTTGAGTAAGCTTAATATTAATTTTTCAGTTTGTGATTAGTTTAATCTCCTAGACAGTTATTTTCAAATCTATTTTGTGACAATTTTTCGTAAGCTCTGATCGTGTTCACAACATAAATTATTTATGGGTCAAAATATATATAAAATTATTGATGCATTGATGTCAAAGTAAATAAAATCAAATAAGTATTATCTACTTAACATTTTTGGATAAATTTCTCATAATATTTTCAACGGTATAATATTATGTATTTTTGTCCTATCAACATACATTGAAAAGAAAAACGGCTACATCTATATCCAGGTACAAATCTTAAAAGACAAAACCTCAGGTGGGAAAAAGCGTCAATAAAAGATAACACGTTAAAGAAACGGCCTCTTAATGGTTTTAAGGAAGCCGTTAGGCCCAAAAGCCTTAACTCTGGTTTTATATATATTTTATAAAATATATAAGCAAACATATCAACAAAATCCGCTAAACCAGAGGCGTTCTTAGAAGAAACAATAATAAAAAAATATAAAAAGAAAAATAACTAATAGACTGTTTATACTATTGATTATATTAGACATTTATTTTAAAGCACAATCTAATAATATTAGCCTAAACCATTAATTGATTGGAAAGTATTTTTGCAAAATTTAATTAATATTAATTTATTTGATAATATATTCCAACATAAATTATTACCCAACTAATAGGAATAAAAACAATATACAAGTCATAAATGATAATATTTTTATACAATTTTTTTTTTTTTATAATATAAGGTATATTTAGGTAAAATGTTTATTTTACAATTGACTTAATATAATATATTATTACATACAAAAAAAACTGCTGATGTAGAAATTAACATAGGTAATAATAATTTTATAGAAGGTTTTTAATTAACAATACCCTTTTATTATCACATCGATTTATAAAAAAAACGATATAGACTCACACAATTACTAATACTAATTGTTGTATTGTTATTAAGACATATTATAGACAAGATAATATAATATATATTATTATTACCTACTTATTTTCCTAAGGTAAAAACAAGACAACCTTCTCCCTTATTGGTATTTATTAGTTTGAATGCATATATATTATAATATATTTCAAAGGGTATTTGGATAATATAAATATTACTAGATCAATTAGGGTACATACTGTAACCTTTCCTTCTACGGTTGTATTAAGCTGCAATGGCGAGATTGCTACTGGGCCAGACTAAAGCGTCAATTACATTGAGCTACTTTACGAGCTGTTTGTTGGCGAATTTAAAAGCGGGCGATTCAGCTATTGCGATTGTGATGATGACACACAAAACTTTCCATTCGCTGAGAAGCCGAGAGAGCCACAAGCCAGTGACTATTTTGACAGAACGTAGTTCGTTTTTTTACCGGGAGGTTGCTACTGCGCTCTACTGCACAGACGCAGTAGGCCCACATGCCGGCGTGTAGCGTGTAAAGTTGACCGGCTTTCAACTTTTCTTGGTAGATTGTTTACAATCTGCTTGTTAGATTGTTCAATGATGACACTGGGCGACTTTACAGGCAGATTGTAAATTTGCCAACAAACAGCTCGTAAAGTAGCTCAATGTAATTGAAGCGTCGGAAGTTTATTTGCTCACCTTGGTATGGAATGAATTTATATGATAAATTTCACTAGTAAAAAATGGCCTGCTCATGAGAAATCAATATCAGAGAATTAAAGATAAATAAATGTGAATGGCATCCATTATTCAGAAACTAAGAATTTATAAAATTAAATAGCTACATAATGACATAACAAGTAAATTTTAAAGAATAATAAGATCGCTTAAGTAAAATCACAAAATGCTCCGTCTAGGTAAAGAAATAATAAATTATTAAAGATTTTTAATAAAATATTTTTTTGCCAGATGGAGGAGTCTTCTGTGATCAAAATCATTGAAGCAAATTCCATTCATTTTATTGTATCTTTTATAATTAAAATATTAGTATTAAAATTTTTGGTATTGTTCGGTTATCAGGAATACAGCGGAAAACACATTTTGAAAATACCCGATATACTGGATTATTTGTTAGTTTGGGTTAGTTTAGGTTAGGTTGGGTTGAGTTAGGTTAGGTTAGGTTAGGTTAGGTGACCTCAAAGCATGGTGCCAAAGAAAACACGGCGAGTTGAGCTACCACCTGACACAAATGCTCACGGGACACGGATGCTTCGGAACTTACCTACACAGAATAGGTAAGGAAGCTACCCGTGAGTGCCACCAGTGCGGCTGATGTATCGAGGATGATGCGAATCACACGCTTTTTGACTGCCCAGCATGGCAAGAGTTGAGAGCCATCTTGAAATGCAAGACAGGTGAACAGGAGCTCTCGCCGACGAACATGGTCTCCTCTATGCTGGGGAGTAGCGATGCATGGTCAGCATGGTCCAAATTTGCATCGTGCGTGCTGAGCGAAAAAGAAGAGAACGAAAGATCCCGGCGAGGATTAAACGTGGCCTGAAATAGGACAAAGACATAGCTGCCACCCTGAAGTAATGCTTACCAGCGGATTCCGGGGTGGCAGCTGAGAAGAGGAGGGGGGTTTTAGTGGGTAAAAATCCCACACTATCACCAGCCAGTCACCGCTGACTGTTGGTGGTGTCTTATGAAAATTTCCCCTCGCCGGAAAAAAAAGGTTAGGTTTGGTTTGGTTAGTTTAACCTAACAAATAATCCAGTTTATCGGCTATTTTCAAAATGTGTTTTCCGCTGTATTCCTGATAACCGAACAGTACCAATTTTTTTTTAAATGTTGTCTTCAAGTAACTGTCACAGTTTACAATAGTATGTAGGTATTATTAATTTATTATTAATACTTTGAATGATTATTTTACTGGACGCACATGCTTGTGAGTAAGCCTTTTTTCGTTCCTTAAGGTAAACAATAAAAAGTGCCTGAAGCAATGTGGCTGGATTCAAATTTTTATGGAGATGTTGAAACCTCTTGAAAGCATCTAACGTAATAATGTTGTTTTACGACGCCGTCTATGGCCAGGAAAAGATTTTTTAGTGAGAAGTTTCGACGCCCACCTAGTTATTTGCTACTTAGAAGAAAAATTCTCTGGAGACTTTAACAATTTCCAAGATCTGTATTGCTATAAAACAAACTAAAGTACGTGATTGTGTTTGTGTTTCGTATTGTATTGTAAGAAACTGTCAATAATAAAATCGAATTCTATGTTCAAATTCAAGTTGACAACTCTCCGTACCTACACATGATTGTACTACGAAAACTGTTATTATTATTATGCAATAATGGTAAAAGACCGAGATTTTCTACGTACCTAGTATACAAACTAAAACTACAGAATATCTCTGCCATATTAAGGGAAGAAAAAAGGGTACAAGTCGGTTATGTGGAATACACCGGCAAACACGTTTTTAAAATAACCGATATACTGGATTATTTGTTAGGTTTACTTAACCTAAACTAACCCAAACTAACAAATAATCCAGTATATAGGGTATTTTCAAAATGTGTTTGCCACTGTTTTCCACATAACCGACTAGAACCGAAAAAAGTACAGCATTCTCCAGCACGTTATCTATTTAATAAAATATCAGAGATAAACGTGGCTGATGGTCGTATAGCATGGCTTAAAAATCTCCGTAAGGCCTCATCCAGATGGTGTGATTTGCTTCGTGCGCATTTCAGGTACATGCAACCTCATTGAGCCATCCACATGCACTCGCGACAAATCATCAGCTGTCGTGCGACAAGCGCAAGCATTCTCCAAACTCTCGACAATGCGTTTCAAAGCAATTTCAAAATAAATTACGTCATCTAGGTTGAAAAATGTTGAAAATATATCTCGCCAGTTATCGCAACATATAAAATCTCAAATGAACCGTGTATCACGATTGAATTGTTTGTCTTTTTTCTCGCACTAGCACTTTTTTTTTATGCCCATTAATACATTGGACACTAAAGACGCGCCCAGGGCGTAACGATTAAGGTGGTCATTCGATATGATTAGCATGCTATTTAAATGTGGTAATTAAAAAGTAATTGTCTAGTCAGCAGTCAATGTGTTGAATTACGTCACCTAGCTTGTTTATTGCCAAATGAAACGGGTTATATGGGCGCAGCACATTTTTGAAACTCGATGAGAAATATGCCATCTGCCTAAGAGTATCCGAAAAAATGTATTTATAAACCATCCATTCACTCAATAAACAACAGAAATTCAAAAGACACTTCCTTCAGTGATAAACGTAGCTCTCCGTTCAAAAAATCTTGAATCATTTCGCTGTTTTATTTTAATATTGAATATCATACACAAGATTTCAAAATGGCAATATATGTTTATTGGAAATACAAAATTGTACCTTCTATAATAGCTTAATTATAACTTAAAAATTTGCATACATCTTACGACATCCCATTTTTCTAATATGTGTGTTTCTAAGGGTTTCAAAATTATGTACATTATTTTGAATATTAACCGAAGATTTTCATTTAATTTTTTATTTAGACAGGTTGAATGGAAATAAAATGTAAGCCATTAATCAATATAATATTATGTTAACTATATTTTTACGTTCGAAAATAATGAATTAGTAAGTATTAGCTGATATTATTTAACTACAATATACCCTGTGTTAGTAAGTAATATTCTTACTTCAAATATTTTGTAATTTACCTTATGAGAGAACGTAAATCTAAAGTTTTCAACTTACATTCAACGCTTTGCTTTTTTAGTGTCTATAAACAAAAACTTTGGACATTACACATTAATTTCACAAATTTATGCAACTCTAAAGACTTTTTGATAAAAAAAAATTTGAAAATAATTATGTGAGGGTAAACTCGTAGGGTGAAATAAAATATAAATATTGTTAAAATAAATAATCCATAGGTATTTTGATTAAAAATGAGAAACATAATAGTGGTATCCAATATATAAAATGTATCACTTGGTACCTATTCACACATGATTTAAACTATATTTTTTTATTCCAACACGTGTTTCGCTCAAATAATCAATAATATATTAAGAGAGCGAAACCCGTATTGTGTGAGGTCGGTCCTCATCTGGGGGTCCTTAGTTCGATTGTTGGTGAGGTCACAATATACTTGATTTTCTTAAAGCCTGAATGTTTATAATTGTTTATCTTCTATTAATAAATGTATTACTGTTTCACTACACTATTGTCATTAAACCCCAAGGCCTGTTTATATATATATATAATAATATATATATTTACATAGTTTTTTATTCTAAAAAAAATATATTGTTTTGTAGATTTAGAGGTTAGATTAGCCAATTGCTTTATCATTATAAACAAGGTTATCCAACTCGAGGTACCAATTTCAAAGTCCTGTCATTATTTGGTTTCCTGTCAATTTTTATGCGTATTTTTTCATATATCGTCAGTTGAAAGTCTACTATTTAACACAATGGATCATTTATCTACCATACAATTATACAAGAAAATTGCAAAAATTCGACTGTGGTACTACGAAAATTAAGCTCAATGTGACAATCTTAAGAGACTTGTGGTGGTTTGGATTATAGTCAAAGGGATTACCCAACGCCTGTACATGTTTGTTCACCCCGTTCACGTGACATCGTTATGATTGATGTTGTACGCGAAAGTGTGGCTGAAGAGCCAGAAATGTCGATTCCAAGAAGGTCGCAACAACTTAGCATCTCATGCAGCAGCTCTCGCATGTAATCGGTTTTAATTACTTTATTGTTGATAAAAGTAATCAAATAAAAAAATATAAATAGGTGTATATTAATTAGGTCGACATAATGCTGTTTTTACACATTTTGGCTTACGATTAATAATTAAATACTTTGCTTTATATTAGCGTAAAAATAAAAAGGTATTTTAATCAGAACTATTTTGAAGTTGTATCCATTTATTTTATAATATAGTTTGTGAATATAGTTATATTTAACGCAAATCTGCTTATTATAGTCATTACAGGAGTACGATCAATCAAATTACACTAAAACTACAAAATAATGATCATTATTTGCAGTTTATCAAACTAAAATTGTCTTAGGAGTACTTGCATACTGTAGTTTTAAAGTAAGATTATATCTTTATTTTGTACTTTTTCACTTAATCAGACTTTTTTATGTACAATAGAATATAAAAAAAAGCCCTTCTAAATTAGATAATCTACGATATTGCTTTAAAGCTCTTTTCCGTAAAATCGCAAATACACTACGAACATTCTATATCTCTGACAAATATTAGTTTGTGAGCTTCATGCTATAACTGACCACAGTGAGTACTTACTTATTACACTTCTTTGTAAATGAATGGGAGTGGAAAGTTCAGTTTGTTCAGTTTATAGCACACTTCTGTTACAACATCCGTTTGATCAAGCTTTAGATTGAAAGTAAAAATGGAGTGCTCTGATTGATTTTGCACTCAACTTGTTTGCTTTCATTTGAAATATGTTACTTATATTATAATACTATTGTATAAAATATAGGGTATTAAAGTACATGATGGATATATCAGATTAAGGTTATATTATTGCTGAATATTATATAAGATATAAGTTATTATTATTGAGATTAAACTATATTATTTTATCCAGTTTCTGATATATTATCATTTCATTTAGTTAATAATACTCCCAATGTAAAATTTATAACGTGGTGCTGATTAAATAAGTAAAAATAATATATATTTAAACAACGAGTTTCACATCACCTACATACATATTTACACTTCAAGATTCATATGTGTAACTGACTAGTATGAATATTTCATGGAAAATGTGTAGAAAATGTCGTTATTATTTTTAAAAGTAACCATATAAAATTTTAATTAGTTCGCTTGACTTACTGATTGACGGTTTTATGCTAATTAATCTCAAAAATCAAAATTAATACACCGTTCTTTCCAAAAATATCAATCATTGGCAATATATCCCTGAAGAAGCTACAGCACGACGAAGTCATGTTAATAATACATAGCCACACAGGAGGGAGTCCAAAAAACTTTTCTCACTTCGGAGGTGATACCTTCATTCAAACACTAAGAATATTTTATCACTAAATATAATATAGATACCAATATTTGTAAGGAATAGTAATAACGGATATGTAAAATTACGACTCAATTTACAGAATATTAAAAGTATTTAATTTTGGAGTCGATTTACTCAATTTGGTCACGGGTGTACTTTTAGTGATTCATTCATCAGAGTCGCGATCTTTTAGACGTTTTTAATAGTTTGTTTAAATTGCAGGTGTAAACAAATTTCATTAGAAGTCAAAATTTACAATATAGATGTCTATTAGAATACAATTAGTATAATATGTGCATAAATCTTGAATGCATGTGAAAGAGAATTCTTAACATATATGATGGTTATTTATTTTAAACCTACCCAATACTTATATAATGACATATTATTATAAAAAGTGTTGGACCACAAATATCAGATACATCAAAACAATATCACAGATAACAAATAAATCAGGGTAGCTATTAGTTGCCCATAATGATTTATAAACAAAGCATTTGTTATTTCCATTATATTGAAAAAAATTACCGCGTAAATGTCAGGAAAAAAATATTTGCATTTTTTTCTTGATTCTACAATTCTATTATATTGTGTCTTATAACCGCCCTACGAAAAGGTTTCTTGATATATTTTTACGGAATATCGTTGTGAATCATTCACTTAACTTTGTGTTACTATGCTTTAGATTCAAATACAAAAAAAAATAAAACAAAAGATAAATCAATTATTAAACTATCAATTCTGAAGCTGTGCGTCGTACTTTCTTTAATTAATTATTATTGTATTTTCTTTAATTTACGATAATATATTACTCATATATAATTAAAATCAATACATATAACGTTTCTTTATACAAATTCACGCTTTTAATTACTTGTATAAAATGAGTCGCTTGGAGGAATGATAAACCAACAGTGTTTATAATCAATCATAATTATTTTATATTGTGACCAAACATACATACTGTAAAAAAGACTATAAATAAATCGTGTTTAGTAGTAGGGTAATTTCGAAATTACTAAATATTAACTTTTTAGATTTTTGTAAAATTAAATTAAAATCTGTAGATTTACATCCATAGGCACGATGAAACATGCCACTATGTGTCTGACGTGAATCCAAGTCCAAATATTCTTCGTGATGGAATAGGTTATCTCCTTGTAATCCCATTTAGCTCAAGATAAAGCAAGTAGACCAGAACTACTTAGGAAACTCAAGTACAAACGTAATACAAATAGCGCATATAGGTAACCTAATTTAGTCTGTGATGGTGTATACATGTATGTGTGCCCTCATCTCTCTTGTAGCTTAAGAGTTTCTTCGTAAGATTAAACCCAATACTTCTCCTGGGAAATATACTTGCACAGATACAGTAGTAATGACGTATCTTTGTGTACATGTATTGGTAGCTTGACATGACAGAGGAAAATTAGATAGTGATACTGAATTTTCCATTACTATATCTTTACTTGGGTACATGTTTTATTATATATAAAGGATTTACAATATCTCCCTCTACTAGTATATAATCAATCAATCATTAGTTGAAGTCCATAATTACAATTCAACTTATAGATTATTCAATATCTAACCCATATAAATTTAAAAAATATGTAGGTATAACACACTTTGTGTTACAATATAACTCCCCACGATGGCCGCGCGGCTTAAGCGTTGGTCTATAGTGTCGAGGGTCCCAGGTTCGAATCCTGGGTCTAGCAAGTACACATATTGTTTTTCAATTTGTGTAATAGGTTGAGCAAGTGGCTGACATGCATTTCACGTAAATATTAAATTTTAAAAAAAATCTGTTAATACACACCTCCACTCTGTGTAGGCCCATATTATGATACTAGAAGGATCGGACATGGTCTTGTGCTATCTATAGTGATAACTGTTACTACCTATGTACCCATGTAGTGGAGTCATATCTCGAAACAGCTTTCAACATAAATAACTTAAATAATATTTTATAATTATAAGTGGGTAATACAATATGTTTAGTAAATTTAATTTATTAATATGACTACATGACGCTTTAAGTATTGTAGTAAATATTGATAGCCTTTGATATTGTCCGCCAGCATCACGCAAATATTTTACGTGGTTTTATTGTCATTTTCTCTAATCCTATTCTAACACTCTAACTCTAATTCTCAATATAACACACACGTGACAGTTCTAAATTAGATTATATCAAGCTTGGCATTTGAAGTAAAACAAAACTAGGTAAATACTTATGACTCGGAAGCTATCATAACTAGTAACTTTTATCGCGTAAGCAATAATACGAATAAAATGACGTGGCGAAGGTAATGAAATTTCAAACGCTACTCTCACTTTATCGAAATAATAAATATTCCATCGAACGATCCTGAAAATGTTAAAGTTCAATAATTTTCCACCATAAACATGTCGTAAGAGTCGTAAAACAATCATTTATAATTCCGCCAGCGGTAGACGCCGATAAATTATTCTTTTGAAACTGAAAAAAAAGTCGCGGCAGCCATGTAAAAATCACACGACAACCGGGAATATGGCTTTCCTTATGATAAAAGGTCAAACCTACGCGAGAAAAGGGTATATTATTATTATTATTACTCGGCGGAATTTTAAAGTGTTTAGGAAAACGTGTGTTACATAATATGAATGAAAAAAATAATATTTTATAAACTTTTTATATTGTACCATTCGTAGAGTTGACTACGTGAATTATTTCTGTCGTGTTTGGATAAAATAAAATTATATCAAATTTTCTCGAATGTGGGTTGGGTTATAAGAAACATTATTTTCGCATTTATTTGAAAATTTTCGAAAATGAAGAATTCGGACGCCGCTGAGTTTTCGACACTACCTATAGTCACAATGATAACTATAATACGATGGCTAACTTGATGATTGGTATATTGATACTGATTTTTAATATCAAATATATGCATACAAAACACTTTAAGACTTAGTTACGATACTTACAGCTAGTTTTCTACCCAACTACACTAGTAAGTATTTATTTTCTAATTTTAAAGTTTCTCTGGCTCACAATTTCTTAATCTCAACTATAATCTTATATTTACCAGTTGGAAAAGTTATAAAAATATTACCTTAATGGATTGTATTAATTAGTTTCCCATATTTAATTACGTGTTCATTTTGATACTTTGCAGTTAAGGAAGTACTGATTAATTGGCATTATTCGCAATTTAATCTCCTCATTATGTACTCCCAAAGTTATATCATTGCACACCCACTATCCATGGCAAACATATATCTTCAATATATGCGTCCAGAGAATTTAAATTTCTAACATTACATGTTCTTCGTGCCCTGGAACGCTGTTAAATACTATTCTTATAGTGTATACGGTAGTACTAAGTGAAGAAAATATAAAAAAAATAGTAGAAGAGTTCTAGTAATGGGAAGCTAACTTGACCTGGAAAAATCCATATTATACTCTAACTGAGGAGCGAAAAAAAAGAAAAACACAAAATAAGGATTATGAGCATGTCATAATAATGAAAACCATATATGGAATACATAATAATGTAGATTCCATAGAGTTAAATGACAGAAAACACCATTTTAAATCCAAATGCTATAACTCAGGCATGTATTTTTTGGTGTGGTTTTTGTGTTTTGCATGGTTTTTTTTAGACCGTGAAAATGTAAAAAACGTGCATGATTTATTTAAAAAAAATCATTGTATATTCCTACTTTTATTTCCCGAGCCAATTTACGAAAAGGCCATTTAAAAAAATGAACCATGATGAAACCCGTGTGACTTCGTCGTATCGCTTGATTTGTATTGTATTACTAGCGGTTTACTGTATGAGTAAGAGAAATAGATTATATAAATTACATGCACTTTAAATTGAAGTAAAGTTTCTCTTTAGGAGAACAATTTGACGATGAGTGCGATAAGTAGATACCCAAAAAATACACTCAGATCTGTTTTCCCAAACCCGCCAAAAGTATAACTTCAAAAAATCAAGACCCAAGGTTCTCTTTGTGATGGTAAAATATGTCTTTAATTTATAGTGCCTCAGTGCACTGCATAGGTGTAACCCTTGTTTAAGTTAAAAAATGGCAATAGTAAAGTGTAGTTTTGATTCCGAATAGTGAGTCACAGCGTACTCAAAGTTGGACATTCCTGCTATAGTTGGATTAAATCCACACCCTCTTTTTTAGTTTTGGATCGAGTAGATACATGGACCAATTTGATTGAACGAATGTTTTGACAATTTACCTTCTGCCAGTATTTCTGCTTTCAGCAAAAAAGGTACCTAATTTATGTATTCTAAACTAGAGCACAGTTCACTACCTTAAAGCAAAAATACTAGTTTCGAGATAATTGAACTTTAATATTTTGTATACAAATCGAATCGTTATCTATAATATATTGTGTACATCGTTTTTTCTACGGTTTATAGTTTAGAATGTTTAGATGATAATGGTAATTTTTTTTTATATAACATTGTTAACAGTGAGTTATTTCAGTTATCCCACTGTTGATTTGACTTTTTTTTAATAAATACAATGTCGATATTCTTCTTTTAAATGAGGTATTACACTAAAAATAAATCTCAGTGATCCAATATGCAGGTATAATTTTCAGCAATCGATTATGGTACATATATCAAAATCGACTTTTTTCACTTAATATCAGTGATGCTCCAGGTAGCAATCTTATATATAGTTTTGCCGATATTAATTTACGGGTATATAGTATATACGCAACCTTTTCTAGTAGAGGTAAAGACTGTAATATATGAACGACGATCAATCCCAGTAATCATTTTGTATTTTCACTAAATTCCTTTCAAAAGACTACCCAATCTCGTACGCACTACTTAGCCAGGCACTGTGTTATACAGTTTGTTGGAGCCTAGGGATAGTAAATTATACGGAAGTAAGGTAAAGGGTAATTGTTCTTGAAATATGAGGTACCTATGGCAAAAACTCAGGGCATCTAGATACGGTTCTTTATTAAAGTCCTTTTTTTGCGCAATGGCATACAATTCAAATCACGATATATTCGTGCCCTACGAAAGAGTTCTTACTACCTATATTTTTTATTAAACATCTGTAATTAACTTTTTTTGAGTGTTTCATTTAAAAAAGTGGCTCATACAACTATTTATAATAAAGATTTCTTGCGAATATTATATTACATAAAAAAAATATAGAACTATGTAAACTTGCACGTCGACAAGCATGTTTTATAACAATAATAATGTTGAACAAACATAATTTGAAAGCACCTCAGATTAAAAATCTTTTGAAAAATATACGATGTCTGCCGGGACAAAATAATAATAAAGTATATGATAACTAATATTTGGAGAATTTAAGAATTTAATCCTGACACTGGTTAGTAATTAAGGTAACTGATAATATGTACGTTGGTTTAAAATACAAAGGCCGTCTGCCAAAATTAACGCAAATTATGAAACGCTTCAAAATTATAATGAATGTAAAAATAATTAAACGCATATGGTTCAATTGGTAAATCATATTGGCGTGAATCCAGTGGATGTGGGTTCGTATCACGCTGGGCGTCGTATTTTTTATTTTTTGGTACTTGGTTGTATATAATATCTCAAGGTTCTCAAATTTTCTGAATTATTCGTTGAATAAAAAATATAGTTTATTACTATTCGTGACATTACGGTATGTATACTTATCTTTATCACTTTATTTAAAAAAATCTAGTTTTTATTGAGTATAATTATTGTATTGTTGTGCAATTGAAAACTTGAAAATGTCCCTCTGAGGCGGATGAAACCGGTCCTAATTTATTGATTAAAAGTGGAATAAGTACTACAAAAAATGCATTTTATTAAATTAAACAACAATACAATGCAGTTCCACCATAAATTGACAGTTAACAAAATAAAAGAAATTATAAGTATTGTTTGATTGGACAACCATTAATAATAACTATGAAATTAAACCATAAAAATCACGTCTTATTGCAATTTTTGAGAGAGCTATACGTATTTATTGACAAATACTTTGTAAATATGACTAACGCTTACCCCACTCCCATTCGCTTATGGTACACAAATTGGGAAACTATGCTTTTGCAGATACTGTAATGAATAATACTTTACTTGCAAATGGTAGGTATCACAATTTGTAACTATTTTCAAAATTCCACTTTATATAGTTGTATTATAAATGCCTTGTTGGCGTCAAATGCTTCGTATTTCTTAGATAGAGCACATGACGAACCAGTCAATCATCCAGAGACTATTTATACAGAAACGGCTCTCGACAATGAGTTTGAGACTTAGACTATATCGTCGGTCCCAATTAAAAAAGTCGGATCTGAATTTTTGCCATTTTCGGATTATTACGTAAAAGTTATTTAAACACTTTAAACATTTATACCATAATCACAGTTTTTTTGTTTTTTTGAAAAATTCCGAGATACTCAAGTTAAAAATGACGGATCTACCGACAGTGTTCGAATAAAAATGTCGGTTCTTACCAACCGACATTTTTGGCTGGGCGCGGGTGAAAAAGATGCGTCGGATCTGACAGTTGCTGCTATGTTCACCGGACAGACGGATATTTTTATAAAAGTTTAGAAAAGTTTCTATAATCCGTATTTTTATTCATCATGGCAAGCAATAGGTCACAAATGATATTAAAAAATGCTTTAGGCTCAAAGTATAGTGACAAATTCCCGGAGAAAAAGAAAGAAATGCACACTAAATTCAAATCTCAACGGTCATTCTGACAGGAAAGGTAGGTTAAGTAAAATATTACTAAAATATTATTTTTAACTGGCATTATTATAAAATTAAATAAGTGAATATTTTATAATTGCCATATTTTTAAATTTACTAAAAATAGTTCACAACTAGGTGTTTCCAAGTAATAATATCGGTTGTGGAAGATATGACTATTTTAACCTACATTTTAATAAGATCTCTGTCGGATGTGGGACAGCCGACGTTTTTAATTGGACAAAACTTTATGCCTAATGTCATAAGTGGTACAACCGACTATTTTCACTGTACATCAACAATTCTGTTTTGTGTTAAGTGGTAGAACCGACAGTTTTAATGGGACTGGTGTTTTAAAATTATTTTAGTACCGACAATGTTCCTTGATTAAATTATTTTTTTATTAAAATGTTTAAGCTAACTTTTGAGGGTTACGGGCAATATCTATAAAATGGCTAATTTACATATTATTCTTCATCATTCTGTTTAGTATATCATTAAGAATGACTATTTTTATTTTTCAGCTAGTGAAAAATGTTTGAAGAACCCATGCCAAAATGCCGACTGAAGTGCTTTGATTTTTTTTTCTGAAGAGCAACGCTTACACATTTTTCACAAATTTTGGTCTCTAGATGTAAAATATACCGAGAAAATTCTGAAACGTCGTCAAACAACTGAAACCAGCAAGCATAATCGTCGAAATACATTTGTTTATTATCTGCCTATTGAGGATAAGAAAAAGAAATATTTTGTAAGACTATGTTTCTGAATACTATTTCATCTGGAAAACGTACTATTATAAGCACTACTTGGAAGAAATATGATGGAGATAATAATATTGAGCCTGATCAACGTGGTAAATACGACCATAAAAAACCGTCATAGATAACGAGATGGTGAAAAGCATATGTGAACACGTAAACTGTTTTCCTCTGGTAGAATCGCACTATATTCGAAAAGATTCTAAAAAACTGTAAACTAAGTGACTCTTGAATATTCAATTTATATCGCGAGTAGTTTGATCTGAATAAATATTCTAACAAGCCACTAACCAAAGGGTAATACAAAGATATTGTAAATGAAAAGTTCAATATAGCATTTCACCGGCCAAAAAAAGATTGCTTTTGTCATGCATTTTCGGTCAAGACCGGTCCAACAGACAAAGACAAAAAAAGACAGGGAAAATATTTAGCCCTTAGGAAGGCACATCGCACACTTAAAAATGAAGATATAAACGAGGCCTTTACAGAGTAAAAGTATTGTAATCGTTATATTTGACTTTCAAAAAGTACTAACGACTCTTCATGGGGAAGTATGACGTATTTTTTATTACAAACAAAAATTACCAACTTTAAATGTTACTGTGTATAATATGGCAATGAAAATCGGAACTTTTTGTATGTGGCACGAAGGAATTGCAAAACGGGGAGCAAATGAGGTTTCTAGTAAGTTGTCAGTACAATTTTATAAAAGAACCGCATTATTTATTGGTGTAAAAGAATTTAGATTTTGGTCCGATAATAATTGTGGTGGTCAGAATAGAAACCGTATCGTATTTACTAATTATATGCTTGCAGCCAAGGAGTTCAGTGTCATCATTACTCATAGATTTATGGAAAAGGACCACACTCAGAATGAGAATGACAGCGTCCACTCAACCATTGAAAGAGCTAGTGATCGCAAAATGTTTGTATGTTCCTGAGAAGTGGTAGGTATTGCTTAATCCGTTGGGCAAAAGCTGAAGGTGAAGCATACATAGTAAAGAAAGTCTTTACAATGATCTACCTATGGGATTTTAAATCATTACTCGCAAACAAAAATTGGACAAAAAATACTTCGTGAATTTATGTAATTGACTCGTGTAACAGAACTAAAGGTAAATGCACAACAATGCGACACGATTGAGTATAAATATGATTTAAGTGAACCTGTAAAAGCTATAGTTGTGCTAAGATGTGCAACACGAAACACTTTCAGATTTTCAAGAGAATTTGATTTGAAAGAAGTTTATGATGGCTCATTTCCTGTCAGTTACTATAAGTATAAAGATTTGCAAGATATGTGTAAGAGTAATAAATCTTATTCCAGAAAAATATCACAACTTTTACATGGAGCTCGCCCATATTGAAAGATTCTAAAAAATACAAGCGGAGGATATCATTGATAGTAATAGTGACAAAAAACAAAGTTAACCATTACTAACTATAGTTTTTGGGGATTTTTAAGTTAAAAAAAATACTTAAAAATATAGGAATTTTATTAAGCTACAACGATGTCCAGTTTTTATGATTATAAGGTATATTTTTTATGTTTACAATGTAAATTTTATGATTATGTTTTCTTTTTGTAAGTAGCTACTTTTATATCTATATGTGATTTCGATTTTATACATACATTTTTTAAATTAAGTACTTGGAATTGCTTTATTCGACAGATCCGACATAAAATTTTCATCAAATTCCAGTTAAAATAGTTGGAACTGACACATTCGACATATAAAATTTAACATAGTCCCATTGAAATTGTCATAACTGACACTTCCGACAAAATTACTTAATTTATTCCAGTTAAAAATGTCGCATGTGACTTTTCTCGAGTTTTTATAAGTAATTCTCAAAAATTGTAGTATATACTCGTATATTTGAACCACCTAAATATAAGTGTTTTTGCCAAACTTGGTAACAATATTTCATTAATGAACGATTTTATGGATAAAAACATCTTTGATTGCTTGTACTGAAAAGTAGCATTTTGCAGATCCGACTTTTTAATTGGGACCGACGATATTATATACATCATTTGAGACGTATTCTGCAGTTTTTTGGGCATATTACTGGATAACCTGGACTGACTAGTGGTTTGGTGGTTTTGGCCAGCCTCCAGAAAAGGAAAGGCATAGGATGTCGAGGCACTGGATAGACTAAGTAAAGGAGCTGACTGAAAGCACTTTCACTCTGCCCTGAGAGAAGCAAAGGAAAATATAACAGAATTTCAATGTGTTTCATGATCCTCAGGCATAAGATATTGACTAAGAAAAAACCGAACCGATGATTTTATGTATTTCTCTTTCTCTAATCATTATATATTATTGTATATGAGAAAGTATAATAGAAGGTATTCTACAAATAAAACATTTTTGCATTAAAGTCGACACATACTACTCAACTCAAATATAATATTATTATATTTTAAATTAACATATATTTTTGTCTTGCAATTATCAGATTAGAATAAAATAATTCTACCAGTGATTCGCAAAAAATTTCGACGTCTAAAACAATCTGATTGCATATTCAACAGAAAATATTATTACGTAGGCCGTCGAAATAGCTGCGGAAAAGGCAAACTCATTTCCCTCAGGGTATTTTATTAATTTGAAACTGTAGCGTTGCGCTTTTGGACTTCCCGGCAATTCGTTACAATTAAACAGTGCTATTTCAAAAGTTTGATTATCACTGTGGCTGAATATTTTCGAATTGAAAGAATATTCATAAATTTTAAATAACGGCATACTATTTTTTCCAGGAATATCAACATATTTTTATTATTTTTGTTAGGTCTCTGGTTTACTGAAATCATTATTTATTATTACCAACTGTATATTAATATGTTTTTTCTCTTGGATTATACTTTACATAAATTATAGTTACCTACATAATTAATCGTATAGTGGAGTGATTCTGTATCTGAATCTGTTGGTGCGAGTTCAAATCTCGCATTTACCATACATCATGGATCGGTATTTTAAGGAGTGTTTTATACTGAAGATATGCGGTGCATTGCTGATGACCATTCCTTGTTAAATGTATGACTTTCTGCCATTTTATTACATTTTCCATATCTTATGTTGTTGAATCTGGATTTAGTCGAGTTTATCTGCTCACAAAAGCTTGTATCAATGTCGTGAATAAAAGCGATCTTTGTTTGTGGCTAACAAAATTACTTCCAGATTCTAAATTACTTACTAGCTTACATCAGTAACAAGGATTACACTAAATAAAGGAAACGTCAATTTAGTTTAAAAAAAATATATATATAGAAAGACATTAGTAGTTCATAAAAAATGTTATGTTTATTTTTTATTCAAAACCTTTTTGCAATGTAAAAATAAGCAGTGCAATTTTAGATGTTATTTTTTATTCCACCCATAATAGTTATCAAAATAGGCCACTGGCCAAAAATGGTTAAGAAACACTGATAAGCATAAACAATGATATTATATAATTCATATTTACCGAACCTATTTTATTTATAATGATATGCATATTATATAACATATTATATAATTCAATAATATGAAATACAATATTGGAGTGAAAATTTTATCCAGCAAGATTGTATTTATATGAATTATAATTATAGATTTGCATTATGAAACATGTTTCTTAATTTAATATATAGATAATATATCCAAAGTCATAAAATCTGCTCGAAAAGTGTCCGTCATGATTATTTTTTTTAATGGACCATAATTTCGTATGGTCATCATTTTGGCACTGGGACAACTGGATACCAGGACAAACTGGCGCTGCACTGTCGCTTCGATGAAAAAGTTTAATAAGTTTCTATCTTCTACTTAGTAGTTTTAATCGATTTTGAACATGTTTTTTTGTTGCGGATTGAGAATTATTACGCCTGACACTTCATGCTTTGTTCTTATTGTAACTTAAACATATTATGCACAATTAAATTATTGTTTACGTGTGCAAATTTAAATTTTTACCAATTTTTTACCAAAGTCTATTTATTTTCGAATTTCATTAGATTGCATAGCGCCCAATTGTACCGACGCCGAATCGTCCGAAACCGATAATAATTGCGATGTACGATGAATCACTAATATTAATAATATAACACCGAAATTATTAATTAGAGAACAATTTATAAATTGTAAATCATATTAACCAATCAATAAATCAAGACTTAACAATGTAGATACAACAATAACATAATGTTAATTTATTCTATTATGTAGTTTATGCTTATTGATGTATATTATGATCAATGTTTTCATTATTATTGTACTTCAAATACTAGCAAAACTTATAATATATTGTACGCGTAATTATAAGTTATGCAAACACATTTCCTTTCACAGATATTATGCAACTAAGTGCGTGGCAATGTCATATTAGTTCACGCTGCAGTACCAAGTAGGTATGTAGATATAACAAGTAGTGGGGAATTGAAAATTTCAAACGTACAAAGTTCAGAGGTTAATGGAGCTTATTCCGTAGACCGAACTGGGAATTCAGAAAGCTCTCGCTTAGGTCTCTGTTGGAATTTAATATCGCGCAGGCGTTTAGCATATTGCTAAACAAAATAATTTATAACGCTTTTCTTCTTCAAAAGTTTTAATCGCGTCTTCGCAGAGCCTGGATAGATGTTATAAGTGCAATTTTCTTCTTACACTGACTTGATTAAAAATTAACATATATAGGAAATTTTGAAATAGTAATCTTTAATAACGTACTCTCCATGTTAATGACATTTATGAAATTTCAAGCAGGTATATTTTACAACCCAATTTTTTTAACTTTAAAAAATTAAATTTTATTCAACTTTGTAATTTAGTTAAGTTAGTTAAGTTAATTAATTAAGTATCTTATTAGTTTTAAAGCATTTTCGTAACAAGTTTCTTAAAAATTTTCAAAAAAATTATTAATTGAACGAGATAAAATAATTATGTTTTCTTCACACAAAATCATGTATTTGCTGTTTTGATATTACTATATAGATTCGGCAATATCGCAAAAAGTTAAAAATTAACAGGTCAAAAAACTGGTGCTATATAAATAAAATATTTAAATATCTACATTATTATGCAAAATTTTCTTTTTGTGTAACAACTAATTTTCTAAATTTCAATAGTGTATTCTATATTAAATATTTTTTGCGTAGTAAATATAATTCAGAACAGTATCTTATTTAAAAGCTTTTGGTTATTTAATTGACGCCTTGTTATAAATATAAAGCACCCAGCATTTTTCTCTCTCTTAAGTTTTCCAATAAATCAATTTTTCAGAATTTTAATTATATTCAAACTTCCAAATAATTAAACATCGATTAAACTATAATCCAACAGCGATGTTATATACATTATTCGTGCGAATATAACTTTTAGCGATGGTCTTACATTTTTTTTTTGCAAATTTTCCAACAAAGCGTGTTTACACTTTGCGATAACTTAAAGTGAAAATTCTGGCAGGAAATCTAAAAGAGGTTTAAAGGATCGATCGATAGCGGAAGGGGATTAGCTGCCATTATGAAACTAATTTTCCTTTATCGCTCCACTGCCCGCCAGCCCTAAGAACGGGAGAGGGTGTAACCCTATTATCACAGAAAATTCTATAAAGAAATTAATTCATTATGAATTTCTTCAAGAGAATATAGATAAATATTACCTGAAGCTTAGGGATTAAATAACACCGTCTCACAATTAAATCAAATAAAATAAACGGAGTTGGGAATTTTGGTATTTGTTACAATAAAGTAATTAAATTGAGATATTATAGTATATTATATACTAAGTAGAATTTCTTTTTACATTTTTTCTGGCAGTATAGCTCAGGATGAGCCTTGGTCATCCAATTCATTACGTTTTCAGCGCTAAGTTGTAGTAAAACAGTGCTTAAACCATTGGTATTTCATCTGGTGGCTCCGGGTTTGATCCCGATCTAGGTCATAATATATTTATTATATAATAGATTTTCTCAAAGTCTGTATGTTTGTGACTGTTTTACTTCTATACTGACTATGCTACTGTCATTCGGCCTCATGGCCTGTTGATGTATTTAAATAAATATAACATATTAATAAATATATGCATATTATATAAGCTATTTCAGTAGTCACATCATTATCACAAATATCCACTAGACTAGATGATTCCATAATAACTTGAGACACTATCAGTGTAAAAAAGCTAATATAATATGGAATATGGAGTCATTTTTAGGAATAAACCCGAGTTTTTCCTTTCATCAACATAATGGGTAAATATACTAACGTATTAAAACATCGTGAAAAAGCATTATGAAATGTTTTCTATTTGTAATTAAAACTGTTATTTTAAAAAGGTGGTGATTTATATTAAAAGTTGGTAATTAGGTTAATCCTATGGTGGAGTAGTTGATAAAACGTGTAGTGAACGAATTGCAATAGGAGTTGGGTTTCGAAAATTTCCCGACGAGAATTCTCGAGAAATTTTCGAGATTTTCAATCCCAAATCTCGAGAATTGAGATTTTTGACATTTCTGGAAATCCCGGATCCCGAGAATCTTTTCTCGAGATTCGGGATTTCTTTATTATCAAATATTATTTGAAAAAATGATTTTTCTATATGAAAAAAAGTATCCAGAAAACATAAAACGTTCAAAGACTGCTCAGGGCATTTAACACAATTAACTCATTCGCTGCTGACTATATAATGAGATTTTAATTAGCACCTTTAAAATGCACGTAAATTACATCGATCGGCCGCCTGGTCATTACGCGCATGTGCGTCTTCAGCGTCCAAAGTATTAAACCAACTTCAACTCAAAATGAGCGCAATTTTTCAACATCTGGGAATTATGTGTCTCAAAAACGTACGCGATTTTCAGACGCAACTATTGTTTTTTGAAATTCTAAACTCTAAAAAGTATTTTTTTTTAATTATTTTTGTTTTCCTACTTTTATTTGTTGGTCTTAAATAAAAAAAAACATATTTTTTTTGGAATTTCTCTATTTTTACACTGATTTTAGGATTTTTTACAGGTGTTTTTAAAATATCCCGATATCTCAAGAATTCTCGAGAATTCTTTTCTGGAAATCCCGAATCTCGAGAATTAAAATTTCATCATTTCGGGAAATCCCGAATCTCGAGATTGAGATTTTCTCGGGAAATACCCAACTCTAATTGCAATGGAGTCTATAAATATCCTCAAGATCACCGTCAAATAGAAAGATGAAGAAAAGGCGATATGATGATGTTATTACACTAATTAAGTAGTAGGCTGACACGAGTTGATAGCATCATAACATCCGGGACACAGATCGACTGCTTCCTGTTTCAACGCATTTCCGTTGTGAAAAACGGAGTAAGCAAAATAAAAAACCACCAACTTAGCTTAACAACCAATTTAAATAATTTATCATAAAAATTAAAACAATCGTACCGAGAGTACTATAATATAGTATGATTTAAATTCTTTATTTTAAAAATCTAAAATGTTATATTATGTTGATACATTCTAATTATTTATTTATACTATATATTTATTTGTACTATTCCATATGATTTAGTTTTAGCTACCCGGGTTTCGTCTTTCGGAATCTTCAGGCACTATGCGCACTTACGAATTAAATATCTGTATTCATTATCGCGACAAACAACTGAAATGGAATAGTACAAAACAAAACAACAAAGAACAAAAATAAATTATATAAATTCTATAAATTTAAATTTTCCAACAAAAAAGCTTGAAATGCGCACAGATCCTATGCGCAGTTTCAATTAAAAATTTAAACTTTTTTTGTAGTGTTGTATAAACAAAACAAATAAAAATAGCGTTGCTGTCATTCACAGTATCCACTGAAAAAAAAAACTATATTATGTATTCCGGTGGCTCCTTAAAATAATAGTAAACATCGTTTAAAGCATAAAAAGATTTTCTGGAAGGTTTCTTAAGACATGTTGGCCATTTGGATAATTGTAATATTATATACGTAAGACATTTTCCTTGGCAGTGATAACAAAATGATGATGGGATTAGGTACCAGCGTTATGGAAATCTTTTTCTGTTATTTTACATAAATTTTAATTACATATACCAGCAAAAAACATTTTTACGTGCTTCGAAGAACTTTCCAAATATTGGTTAATTTAGTCAGAATTTACTTGGTAGGCTTCCTCTTAACAAATGATAATATCAATAATTATTACATTTTAATTCGATAGCTATTTCGGTTGTTGAGTTGAGTAGTTTAGGAGCTGTAATTTATTAGGTTGACATTTTTTTGCATTGTGTTAATGAGTTAAATCTTAAATATTTATTAGCCGTGAACGCTTATTATATTATAATTATAAAACATTTTTTTTATTGTTAAGATATATGTTGCTCGTAATGAAAAATATTACAAATAAATCTGAAATCCGATTAAACCCTTTTGTGTAATATGTCTCACTAATTGAGATAAATGATATTGTATACATTATTTTTTTTCATTTGATAACACAACTCACGTAAGAAAGATTAGATTGGTCATTGTATTCAATAAAAGGTAAAACTGTTTAGGGTTAACGTTATTAGGGAAATATAAATGGAAAGGGCAAATATAGGTAGCAACTGGATAAAATCTGCGAAACGAAGTTTCAACAAACGTGCTTTTATTTCAAGGTGAGAAAATCAGAGCTTTAAATACGCATATATAATATGTAGGCAAAACCTTTATATGTCTGTATTGAATCACGGGGTTCGTTGATTGTAGATAATTCTACCTTAAGACTATATTACGCGTCAGTATATTTATTATTGATTTCCCAATATAAAATTAGAGTTTTATTGACACTAATAATATTATTTTGAATCTGCATCAATTTAGACTTTAATACCTATTGAGAAAAAAAGCTCTGAGATTTTTACATCAGTGTAAATAGTACGGTTTAAGATTTACACCCATAGTAGCCCATCAAGTTGGAATCCTGGGTCTGGAAAATACACATAGGCATTGTTTTTCAATTTTTCATTTTATGTTTGAGTCAGAGTATTGATCTAATAGGTTTAGCAAATGACTAACATTCATTTCTCATAAAAAAATCTGTAAATACAAACCTCTCCTATGCTCTATGATAGTATTAAGATCAGATATGGTTAAAAAATACGATTTGTACGATACATGAATACAGATTGGGCTGAAGGTCTGAGGCCTCCGAAGAAAAACAATGACGGAGTTATATTTTGTAAATAAATCTACATTTTAGTTTAGTTACGGGCGTATAATTTGCCATCAACTCTAAAAAAAATTAATTAAATTATCGTCAACCTTATGTGATCTAGAAACCATCTGTTAGTCTTTGTTTAAAAATTGATTGTACCAATTCTTAAGAATTTCATAATTAAAAATCTACTATTATACGTACTATTTTGGTAGAGTCATCTAAGTACAATATAATGTTCAGGTAATGTATTACTATGAACGTAACAGTAAGTATATGTTCGAAAATCTACCTAAACCTATTGACTAGACAGTGTGACTAATGTTGATGATCTAACACAAATGGAAGAGCGTTAAAGAGGGCTCAGTATTATTAAAAATATCCTAAATGGATGACATTATTAAAATAAAACAAAATAATGCGTTTTCCTGTCCATAATTCAAAGTAAGAATATTGTATACGCTGAAAGGGAGGACATTTTAGACTTAACAATAAAATGATATCGCCTTTGTGCTAACTTACATTTACTAAGATGGCGTGAGAAGAAGAATAGATAATAATATATTATTATTATAAGGTAGAAATGCTAAGCCCCACCCTGATACCCACGGTGGCCGAGCGGCTTGAGCGTTGGACTATAACGCCGTGGGCCAGGTTCGAATACTGGGTCTGGCAAGTAGGTACACATATTTTTTTTTCAATTTGTGTCTATCAGGGTATGGACCTAGTAAGTTGAGTAAGTGGCTGACATCCATATCTCGTAAAAAACAAAATCTGTTAATACAAACCTCTACTCTGTGAAGGCCCATATGATCCTATTAGGATCGGACATGGTCGAAAGAAAGAATGCAAAATAAAAAACACATTTCGAAAATAGCTGATATACTGGATTATTTTGTTAGGTTGGGCTAGTTTAGGTTAGGTTAAGTCAGGTTAGGTTAGGTTAGGTTTCCATGAAATTAATGAATTTTGCAAAAATCGGCTTTCCCATAACCGACTTGTACCAACTTAAATTTGTTGTGTTCGATGTGTGTGTTATCACTTTGGGAGTCGTCGATGTGTTGTAGGTTATGGTGTTGAGAATGATGATGATGAAGAAGTCGAAGATGTATGCAGGAACGAATTTTATTAGGTGTAACGGTTGGTACAATAGTAAGTTACAGCAGTTATGTTACAATACTAAACTAATGATAGGTACGGATCCGAGGTCCGCATCTCGGTACGATCAGATGTTGGGCGAAGCGATATAGAGACTGCGATGGTAACAGACTGGAAACTTATATTCGAGTGACATTTTGATAAATAATTATTCGTAATTTATACAGTCAAAAGTAATACCTAAACATTATATTCTGGTATATAATTATATTGAACGAAATTCAAATTCCGTCAAGTACCCACAGACAATATAATTAAATTCAATTGTATTTTTTGTAATCATATTTCATGAGAGTGTGCTGAAAAAAATATACATAATAAACTAAATCTTAGTAAATTAGCTGATATAATATATATTATAAAAATAAAATAGCATTAAGTACATGAGTAATATTATTAACATACATACAAACGACCTTGAAACATAAATAAGAATGTGGCCGCAATTAGTTGTAATTTCTGAATAATATTATGCGATTCCATTGTAGTCGTGAGTTTTTGAACGAAAATGTTGGGAATCCATGTTGAATTTCTCGCGCTTATCGCCTCGTAGCACGCACTCACGCACAAAATAGCTTAACTTGTGAGTGCTTTTATTTTTTACTCGAAAAAATAGTACTCTTTTTAGTGATACAACGTTTAAATGTTAAGTTTTATTTTTCGTTTTCTAAAGTTTATATGGCAGCTGCAATCGTAATAAATCACTTTATATTGGTTGTACTATATTACTTTTATTTTGTAACCGCCGTAGTTACTTACATACTTACATAATAATATTATGTTTCGAGACTTTATTTCTTTGGGGATCGATGAGGGAGCAGGTGATGAGGTGATAAAGGTGCCAGATAGATAAGTAGATATTTATTATCTTGATACAGAGTATAGAAAATTACAATGGTCGAAGTAAACATTAACGGTGCTGAGTAATCATGGTGAGCTCGTGCTCAGACCGAGCCGTAATCTGATTGCATCGACTATCGATATACTGTTAACGATAATACTGAGAGAAAATTACGGTAGACTGTGTCGAGTGACTGGACTCGAGATGAGTGGTAATGAGTTATGGATCGTCCTCGCTATCTATACATATGAAATTAATACATTATAAGAGTCATTGTCGCAATTTAATAAGAGATAAGGGCCCTAGCCTAGGTGCCTTATAAACAAAAAATACTGAAAGAAACGCAGATAATTTTAGTATCCATCAGTCTTATCTCCACTCAAATTAATTGATATTCAACGACAAACAAAACTTGTTTAAGTAGAATATACTTTGATTTTCTGTGATTAATCTGGAGGAAGCTTTTTTCTGTTCTTTCTGACAATAACATGACCTTTTCTATACTGTCATCTTTACTTTGGGTTTTAACTATTATTATCAATAAATTGGAAAGTTTATTTTTTGCAGTTCATACATTATGGTGTTTTTTGTCTGTTAGGCTGTCCACGAGAATAATTCTGCCCTCACCACCATATTTAAAACCCATCTAGCCTATGTCTATATTTTGACAAAAAGAATTTTAGTGGTCTTATTAATGTCTTTGGTCTGTCAGTTGGTACAGAGGACACTTCATATCACTAAGGTAAATGACGGCAGAGCAATTCAATATTATTTTTTCATTTTTTAAACTCATTCTTTAAGCACCAATGACATTCTGACACATTTATAGACTCATGGAAGGCGGTCGTGCACGAATCGCTGCTGCATATACAGACCTTATTTGGCATTGCTATTTTCCTGATTGATATTGCAGCCTTTGCAGTTGATACTTTAGTCAAGATAAAAACATTTATTTACCACATACACTGTCAGGAAAATGTATGTATATAAATATTTACGTTTATCAAAAATATCACCCATTTGATTGCCTTAATATTATTAAATTTACTTAATATTCATTTAATAAAATATTATAATCCCTACATTATATAATAATAATGATTATAACTAAGTATTTAATTATGTGTAATAAATAATAAGTAATAATATCATCTTTTAATTAGTTTAGATAATACGCAGCATTTATACAGCTAGACAATAATTATTTAGACGTATACCTACCTAATAAAATAAAACATATTTATTTTATTTTGTAATCTCAGAATTTAATTAAAAATGCCATGTTTATAATATTACAGGACTATTTAAAAAACTTTTCTCGCTCTCTTTAGATATTTATTTTTGTTCTATACGTTTTTGTAAGACAGATTTTTTTGTGAGGAAGTTTAATATGATTACATTACAATATGCTTATTACATATTTTTTAAATGATTGTTGGATTTGTTGAAACAAATAACGCTTGAGATTGTCAGGTTGTTTTATTTTTTTTATCAATTTATGCATTGAGTGATGAAGTAAGCCTTGTCTATAATGACGTACAGATGACATCACCATTTTTGATCCAAATATGATTATATAAACCTTCACAGAGTAGGGGTTGTATTAAAAGATTGTTTTGGTTTTACAAATAAATATAAGTTAGTCACTCAGCCTATTAGGTCCAACAAACACATGAAAAATAGCATGTAAATCTGCCAGACCCGGGATTCGAACCAGAACCTACGACATTATATACCAACATGTTACCGCTCTGCCATTATAATCGTCATAATAGCCTCTTTAAAGTTGTATATTCGTAATTGATATAAAAAACATCCGATTACTGCATCTTGGGTCTCCATATTTTTCTAATTAGACAGATTTTTTCACCAAAAATGTTTTGAACTGGTCGGTTCTTGCCCATTCTTTGAACACGACCAGCTTATCTTATTTAAGAAAGGTTGATACTATGGGTTATGTTGGCTTCCAGAAAATTCCTCGTAGACTTCGTAATGGTGACGTCTACGTCATACTTCATCTTTATTCTTCGCTTCCTCGTAGACCGTAGTGGGTCTACGCCATACTTAATTGATTTTTTTTAACATATCGTCGCTGTAGGAGTGGTTTGTCGAATAGACCAAATTTTAATGTTCAGGAGACGAAAAATAAATTTCATAATCCTATATTTAAATACATGGAGATATTTAAATTGTTATTTTTACAGCACATGAATGATGTATTCATTACCATTACAAAGTAATTTAAATAAAATGATGGTTCTGGTCCATTTAGATACAAAAAAATAATCTGCATGATAAGGTCGATTTCGACAAAAACGGATATTCGATAAACTAATCCAATAGTGACGAACTGGCATCACCAATGGTAGATCAGTTCTACACCTTGGAAGAACAAACAATTATTGATGCTCCCGATTTCTAAGATAGTCGTTATCAGGGACACACAAGTCAATACCACCAATAATGGCAGAGTTATCATTTACACTACGTATAAAGTCGAATCTTTATTTTTTATTCTTGGGTCAGAATCTTTCTTCAAAGTATTAGAAGACCTTGATACCCTTCACGATTTTTTTTGCCGCATTTTGAATATAACTAAATTTCGTTGTAAATAATTTGAAATATATTGAAACCACAACAACTGTATAATTTTATTTAAACAATAAATTTCAATAAAAGCAGTAATACTATGAATATTGGTGAACGATAATAATATCGTGTCATCCAATGTTATATTTGAACAAATCGTTTGCACGAATCCTTTGAATTTTATTGAGGGCGAAAATCTAGCCGATTAGAAATAATGGGGCTTTGCGAATGGATAATTCAAGCGTAAATAAAATATAATCCAAGGCACTATACTAAAATTCTATCCACGAAAGGCTTATAATAAATTAATAAAATGTTGTAACAGATAAGGTACGTGGGTACTTAATACAAAAATAACAATAACATACTTTCTATAATAATTACTATAAATTAATTAAAAGTAAATATTTTGAACATAAAATCGTTCGGTTATTACAGTATAAAAAAATAGAATGATATGCTAAATGTTACCATATTATATCGCCCTCACTCTGTAGATAACTTATACTATTTTTGGAGATATGTACAAATAAAATTGTTCTATTTGTTTCGCCAAAAGTATTTGGCATACAACTTCAGAGCAAAGTTTTTTTTTATTATATTCTTTGCGTTCATTATAAGAAACCAAAGAATACAAAATTAATGGGAAGTGGCTTATCCTACTGAGTATGGTAAAGAGACTATTGAGACTACTACTAAGAGGTTAATGTAACGCGTACTTATTCAATATTTAAGGACAGTCGGTGCACTTTATTTTACTTAGACCAAAGATGACCATCATTTATTTATTTATTTAAGAAAATAAAACATTTTGGACATAACAAATCAAAACTAAGAACGTTTCCAACATAAAATTTACATTATAATATTAATATTAACACCACAAGAGAGAAAAATAAAAAATAAACAATTTAGTAAAAGTAAACAATACAGTAAAATAAAATTCCAAAAACAAAACACAAAGCACATCACTGAACATAATATTGTCTTTGTCTTAATAATGGTACTCTGTTTCAATACCTTGGTCCATGGCGGAAATGATTCACTATCAATTTATAACATACATTTCTTTCGGCGTTTATCCTGCACATTAAAAATAATTGTCTAAACTGATAGGTGATAATTGAAGCGCCTAGTTTCAAAAGCCCCTTAAACGATTTTAGGTAGTTCTGAGAAAAATGAGAAAAACTATTTTAGGTTGTTTTTTTAAAAAATAGATCTTTGTGTATTTATTTTTTAATTCGTTACATTCTAAGGAGTATTTTGGCTTTCCATTTTAGGGGTATTTGAAAAGCACACCCAACCATTTTAGCACGTTTTGAAATTTACCCTAATTTTATAACACGTATCGACGGTTTTTGACGTTTTTTAAAGTTTAATCTTTGGCCATCATATAGGTAACAAAAATATCCATTTAAATATATATCTAACTCAAAAAATTTCAAAAACCGTTTTAGGGGCTTTTGAAACTAGGCGCTTCATAATACTAATTATAATGTAATTTATTCGCAATATGTCGGTATGTTTTTATTTGAAAAAACTTGGTTGCAACTTTACTGTTATTTTTATATTGTTATCAAAATAAAAAGTATTTCTACATATATCTAGTAAAACCAAAGGTTATAAGATCCACGATGCGCTATCACTGTGATAAAAAACTTTTGTATAACTTAATATCGTTTACTAATAATATATACTATTTTTTTTATTTTACGATTACAAAAATTTAAAGTTTCATTAAATCTCAATCAAAATCTAGAAAGGACGTACCAAAGGTAATAAAATTATATTGTAAAAAAGGTGCACGTCATATAGACAGTGTTATTATTATAAAATTTTATAAAAAAAATAGTTTTTAATCGATGGAATTGTTTAAGTAAACAACTGATAATAAATTGTGTTACAACCGAAATAGTAATAAACTTAGCTTGTGAAATCTAATATTATTTTGGTATATCAGTGAATCTCTCTATAAGGCGGAGATTGGATTGTAGAACCAATAATAAAAGGGTAGATAGGAAAAAAGGAGAAGAATAATAAAATTTAGGAATTATATTTCAAAATACGATAATAAAAGATACAAAACTATAATAATGTCTTCATAAAATGGCAACCAGTTGATCATAAAACATACAAAAGCTTTCAATTAATTTAATATGTCAGACATTTTGCGTGTACTGAATGCGAATCGGGGTAAAATATTGAAATTTTTGATCGTTTTATGGCATGCAAAAATTGCCTAAATACCTGACAACTACGTGAAGGCATAAACCGATCACTTTAAATTCAAAACATAGTCTCACGTCCCAGACCAATACCGTTAAGTTTTATTGCCCTCCCCCCGATTTAATGGAATAATAATATGTTTCAATTAATTTCCTGCGAGGATCTCGTCCAGGGTGGAAGTAGTTATGCTCCAAACGGCATACGGCCCACTGGAATCCGTTATTAACCATTCAAGGCACGGAAACTGTTCCATTAGAACGAATGCTAAGCTACATCTACACGATACTCTAACAAATAATATATCTATTATACAAATAAAAATATAGGTGTATAATGCCTATCACTATCATTACCTGTGGTTAATCCACTACTGGATTAATGCTTACCCTAACTGTCTCTATTAATTCTTCTCATTATCTACTTGTTTGGTATCACGTACATCAACTGGACGGCTTTGGTAATGTATTAAACCGGGTACAGTCTACCAAGAGTTTCGGTTACGATTGTCAGTGATTTGTTTTACTATTATTATTCCAGCCTTAGTAGTCTTCTTATAATGTGTTTTTCATTATATACACGTACAATGGCCAAGAAATTAACGGGTCTTGGGTCGGGAAAATTTCACATGTTGCTTTTAATGTATATTTAAACCAGAGTATGGACCTAATAGGTTAATCAAGTGGCTAACATTGATTTCTCCGTTCATAATAAAAAAATCCGTTAATACAATATCTATATATATATATATATATATTATAGATATCTAATCAAAAAGTTAACTAGATAATGTATATAACATATGTATATATACAATTATCGACGTCTACTTTCTCAACCAATCTCACTGACCTTGGGAGTCTCATCAGTTCAAACCACATATTTATTATCAGGATACTCATTTTTCTACATAAGGATATAATCATAGAAGTATTAAATAAAAAGAGGGGCAATGACTCGGCTTTCTCATACAACTGAATGAAGCAGGCCAACAAAAGCCGACAACTTACGAGAAATAGCGACGTTACAGAGAAATCTCTGTTCAATTGAAAGTTGGTCAAAAAAGAATAAATTAGAATTTAATACTGACAAATGCTTTTGTATTACTTTTTCTAGGTCAAGAACTCCGATTAAATACAATTATATTATGTCAAAAAATTCTTTAAAACGTCAATCTGAGGCGAAAGATCTTGGGATAATTTTTGATTCTTCATTATCCTTTCACTCGCATATAACTTCCACGGCTCTACGTGCGAGTAAGCTTCTAGGATTCATCATGCGACAATCCAAACCATTCAAGAGTCCTAATGTATTACGTACACTCTACGTCTCATTAGTGCGTAGCATTCTTGAATATGGGTCGATTATCTGGTGTCCTTATGAGGTTTCCTATAAGCTTATTTTAGAACGCGTCCAGAAGAAATTTCTTCGATGTCTTTATTTTAAAACATTTAACTATTTTCCTTTCGATAATTCGTCAGATGATTATTTTCCGACTGCCTTTCTACAAGGCATGCTTACTTTTCACTCTCTTGAATCTCGTCGGTCTCTTCTGCTGTTGAAACACTTTTGCCTGTTATCGCGAGGTATGGTTTCCAATCCCGGTGTCCTAATGAATTTGAATTTCCATGCGCCTGTCAATTACCTACGTGGTCGCAGTCATGATTTATTCTGGATTGGAACCGTTTCCTCGCGTCAAGCCTATCAGGCACCATTAGCGAGGGGTGCAAGACTAGTAAATGCGCTCCCTAAAGACATAGACATTTTCAATGATGTACTTTGCATTTTATTTTTGAAACTGTATTTTTCTGTATAAAATTGTATATTTTCCGTTCTCAAAAATTATATTTTTCTGTATTAAATTATACTTAAGTATGTTTTGATTATATATTTTTTTTTTTGTTATTATTATTGTTATTATATATATATTTCTTTTTCTATATTCTCTTCTCTCTTGTGAGGGTAATGTTTGACTTATAATGTAAATCTCATGTTGTGTACGTCTTGAATTTAGATTTGTTATGTCCACAATGTTTTGTATTCTTAAATAAATAAATAAATAAATAAATGCCACAAAGGCCACAAAATGATTACCAGCCTGCCTCACCATACTTTTTCACCATACTTGCCGGCTTCACCATATTTTCATATAACCTGCCGCCCCTAGGGTATAATATTGGTTTCTCTATTTCTTCAAAGTTATAAACTATTTTATGTAATGTTTCCAAATTTTCATTGACTAGTTGTGAATTGAGCTTTAGGCTTGTGGTAGGCTGGACGCGAGTAGTATTCGAGCAACTGGCGACGCATTTACGAATCAGGTGAGGCAAAGTCCGGCCCTGATTTCGCTAATTGCCCCGTTATGTCTTCTTACTAGACGTGCGTTCGCAATCAAACCCGCTGTGTTAATTTTTGTTATTCTACTTCGTGTTCAATTAAATGTTTAGAATACTCAATGAGGTGGTTGGAACTATTTACCCAAAAAGGTTCTTTAAGTTTTAGCTTTAACCGTGGTAAATTTTACAGTAATGCAGTCAAGCAAAAAATGCGCACTGCGCAGTGTTATAATTTTTTATATAAACCCTATTACGGATTTACAAAACAAATGAAAATATTGTCGCTTTGTTTCGAACTAAAAATGCATAACCCACTGAAAAAATAATTCATTGCACAAATTCGACTTTAGATCGTTAGCTTTTCGGCATAATATATAAAATGTTTAGGTATTAAGTAAATAAGCAACGCATCACTGACCTACCAATTTTTAAACCAATAATAATTGTGTATAACCTTATTTCTTCAAGCACCTAATGATATATTCAACTTACGTAAGAATTAATTTAAGCGAACGTTGATTTCCAAAGTCTGAAGATCGTTTACCTTCGTCGTCTATTTTATTTATTTATTAGTTTACTCAGCGGTACTTACTTACACTTTTTTGTAATTTTTAATAATTTGGGAGCTCTATATTGTTTGTATTAGGTATAATATTTTAAACATAAATAAATTGAGTTTAGAGTTCTTGATCATAAACCAGTTGGAATCAAATAAGAATTTAGCATATTATGTAACAAAAATACGTAGGTATATGAGTAAGTTATAAGAACACAATATTACTATATGTTTTGAAAAGCATAGGTATACGTTGTTTTTGAAAGAACCAAGTTGGTATAACTGACTGAAAATATTTAAAATATATGGATCATTGATTTTATCTATTATTTCTTAAATAACTATTCTTTTATTCAATAAAATATGTATATTTTCTTTGAAGTGTTTTTAAAGTTATGTATGTTCAATAATTACAATGTTACATTTTTAAATCTTGTGAATTATTCGTTGAATAAAAAAATAGTTAATTAAAAATTATTAGCAAGTTCAAGTAAGTTACAACAAAAAATCTTGGAGTGATACGTGACGTCGGTTAGTAATTAAAGTAATAATACTTTAATTAAAAATACAAAAGCCGATCGCCAATAGTAGCTCAATTTGGAAAATACTTCAGTGAATATTTATAACTATGTACGTGGGCGCGATACGCGAGAGTTGCAAGTTCGATCCGTGTCTTACTTTTCTCAAAAAAGATTTTTTTTATTGGTTATAATTTGATTTATCAGAAGTTTTTTCAAAATTATGTATGTTCTATTATTTTTTAATGTATTTACTTATATAAAACAAAAATTGTATATTAGTACTGCACTGGTCTGATAAAAGTTTACCAGTGTAGCTTCTTACATATTTATTATCATTGCACAGATAGCACTTAAAAGCCTTCTTACAAAATACAAAAGGAGTATCTGGTGGAAATAAAAAATAACGCGACAGTATAGATACTTGTTATCAAGAAAAACTGATTCGACTTGATCTTTAACTATACATAAAGACAATGCGATCATAGAGAAAGAGAGAGCAATAAATCGCTTATGTAATAATCGATAAACGGCAAAATTGCTCATTCAAACAGAGAAAATAAAAATTTGACAAAAATAACTGTCCATCCCCCTGCACCGGGCTTTATCTCCAGTAAAAACATAAAATAAAATAACGACGCCGTAAAGATTTAGGACGGCGACGCCAAAGTCAAAGCGTCTGCTCGCTCCACTCTACTCTGGAAATCTTCTATCTTTCCATCACTATTGTCTAGTGATGGAAACAAGTGACGTTCAGTTTAATTCCCCATTGTTAAACAAAAATTGGAACAAACGATTTTATTGGAGCTATCACATGTTTATTTTTATTTACGTTATGTTAACTTCGCTTGGAGTATATTTTTATATCGGTGTTCACCAACCCATAAAATATGTATTATAAATATTATGGTAAAAATTAGTTATATACGAGGTTTATCTAGAATATCATGGGTCGGAATAGTGTATTAAAGTATTAATTAGAGTTATATCGTGAGAAGTTACAATTACCAATACCTGTTTTCCAGAATAATTAGTAAAAAATATATAATTAAACCATAGCAAATATTTTATCAAATCTCTCCAGAAATATGTAGAATATCACTAACGATATTTTAATTGACTAATAAAACAATATGTAGGAATTGGCCACGCGGTGGTTGCAGGTACAAATAATGTGATTCGGTCGATATAGTATAGCATTTCCAATCCTTCTTCGACGAAAATATCAAAGGTGTGGTCAAAAAAATAATACATTGGACATGAAAAATGCTGAATTTCATGTAAATATACATTACGATATTATTATATACTTCTTTCTAATATTTTTCCATGAACTCTAAAAATTCACTTGTAGTAGAAGTTTTTTAGTAGCTCTATATATTTATAAATTGTGCTTCGGTAATACTTCATATTTTTTTTCAAGTTTTTAAGTTTTTTAAACATTTAATTATTAAAAAATGTAGGTAGGTGGCCTTTGCGACTATTAATATTTTAGATTGCGCGTTCCACGTAGAAAATGTTGTCGACTCTGGTTTAAGTGATTATTTTAATAATAATTTCAAATCAGTTTTATTATACATACCTATATACTAAATATTTAATGTACTCGTATTTATGTTGAACTGTATTTATTTCGGTTATAAATTAAGATCCATATGCACAGCACTAATAAATTGTTCGAAAACTTCTTGACACAGAGTGTACATTTCGATGTTTACTTCTCTTTTATGTAAAGTAGCGTAGGTAGGTATTACGTGATTTTATGACATATATTATTATCTTGTATGACACATATTTCATTGTTTTATGCGATCGCGAGTGTAAGATTCCGAGAAAAATGCCATTGACACGATGGGAATTCACTTGCGACAAAAATTTTATGTCTTCAAAACACATCGAGATTCTCCCCGTTCTCCCAAATTTTTCATATTCTTTTTAGCTGAGTGCATAGTCATTAAAAACTATATATATTTCGTTGTTTTTATTTATATAAGTAGCTGATAATTATGTGCCACTTTCAAAATAATAGTTGAGAGGTAAAAAACACCGTGAATTTTAGCGACTGCTTCCTAGACCATGGAACTTTTTGGTAAAACAATTAATTCTAGAACGTCTATAAATAATCGTAACCTGATTTTTTTTTACACACGTTATTTTTTTTTTATACTTCTAGGTAGTCAATTTTATATTATGCACTATATAGTTTTTTTTTCACACAATTTATCACATATGTAAATGACAATCATTGATTTACCATTATATAGTGCGACTTTTATATTGAGTCTTCTACGTCACCACAGTCATTTCTGGAACTAAAACTCCCCATCCCCGCATTCACTTTCACCCCTACCACATTCTTCATGCCCGTAACTCAGTGTGTGTTTTATATCGCTTGGAGATGTATTAACATTAAAATTCTCTAAACTGAAATTTCTAATGTAGAGAAGAAACAGAAAAGAAAGTTATTAATTCCTCTTAATAGCGCAAGAGAGTATCTTCTATGACAAGTCAACACGCAAAGAGCATGTGATGTAATAATATCAGCGCAAAAAAATCACAACTTAACAATATCAGCGCATACAACGGCGGTCTATAGCGGTCTATAGCAGCGGTTCTCAAACAAGGGATCGTGAAGCGGTTTCGGTAGGACCGCGAAAAACGATCGCATATTTTTTTATAATATTTATATTTTATAACTTGAAAAATACCATCGTGTTATCAATAACCCATTTATACTCTCCATTAGTGATCTGTTTTCGGAGAACAATTTAATTCAGGAGCAGTTTATTGATTTCATAAATGATGGGAGTGCAAAACATGTTTTCCGTGAAACGTGTTGTGGTGATTTTTGTATTGAAATTGCACAGTCCTATCCTGATGTTGCATATATGGCTCTTAGAGTGCTTATTCCATTCGCAACCACCTATGAGTGTAAGACGGTTTTTTCTACACTTACTATCAATACAAAATCTCGAAATAGATTATACGTGACAACTGACATGAGAGTTGCACTAGCCAAAACAAAGCCAAACATAGAAGAACTGATTCAGGCGAAGCAGATACATCCACCCCATTTAAATTGTTATTTAAATTTAATAACTACATAAAATGTAATATTTTCTTAATACATAACTGTTTGTAAACAAATATTTTATTCACAACAGCCGTAATAAGCAGTGCCGCATCGTAGGTATGTGGCACCCTTGTGCAAAGTATTTCGCGCCCCTAATTTCTTTAATAAAATAATATAGATTTTCTTTTTTTATTAAAGGGGTCCGCGAGCCATCGAACAATTTTTAAAGGGACGGTCACGCAGAAAATTTTAAAAAGTTTAAGAACCACTGGTCTATAGGAAAGGCTTTTACCTAAATTGAGTATAGATTTGATGTGTAGATAGATACTCAATTTCTAACAATCAGAAAAGCATCCGGATCCTCTCATTGGTCGGCGTATTTTTATGAAACGATATACAGCCGTGTCCACTGATTACAAATAGTGGTTTTTAGCTTTATCAATTTTTTATCATTATGATGCAGGAGAACCTAATCTGAAGATTGACAATTTTGGTGTTTCGCTTGCAAAAGCATTTCCAAGAATACAGTGAAAAAATTTAATCCCATTAGTGACAACGGTATGGTATTTGCTTCGAATGAATCTGCAATGTGAAATGATAATATGTAGCTTATTTATCATTGGATTTTATAATTTTTATTTCAGTTTGGTCAAAGAGATGGCATCATTGAGAGGTGAGTTAACAGCGGCCTATAACGATGAAGTAAATCTGAAAACTGTTATAGTATAACACGTTTTCCCAATAATAGCTTTTTTATAATTGAAGTAGGTATTGTGTCTCACTTATATTCTCACATAGTTTTTGAAAATACATTTACGGAGAATATACATTCTTTACATATTTCCAATATTCAAATATCATGCCTACTTATTTTGAAATGAATACACAATAGTATTTTTTTTTAATTTGATTAATGGCATAACTACAAAAGATGTCGGTGTATGTAATGAAAATATATACACAGAATATGCCGAAGAAATTCTAATCTATATTATATAATATTATGTACATGTATATATGTAATAATAGTACTGAATGCGAGAAAATATGAGCTAATGTTACCATATTATGTTTTTAAACTTTATCGAATTTTATTAAATGTCTAACTAAATATGATTTAGAAAAAATATACAATTGACTGACGGTAATGATTAATTGTAGAATTTAAATATTATTTATCTACAACTCGTGATGTATTTATTGTACACAAAAATTTAAAAAAAAAGATATTTTAACTAGAGAAATATATAATATTTATATAAATTACGTCATGCATATGGCATTCTTATTGTTATAATGTAGTTAAGTAAAACATTATATTACTGTTAGATTAAACATGATACAGTATTCATTTGAGTACTTTAATCATTTATATAATAAATATAATACAATTTATTATAAAAATATATTAACAATAGTATACATCATTACGTTTCCAGTACATGTGGTTATAAAGAAGAGTAAAGGAGTATGGAAGTAATTTGCTTCTATTATAATTTTACAATAAAGGTTTTTATTAGTTATTTATCATTCCACATATTAATAAATTATCTTATAAAAATAAAAAACGTATCGTACTTAGTGTACTGTCGTAAAACAAATCAATATAAAGTGTAGAGGTGAAAAACAAACAAATACAGGGATGCTGGTAGGACACCTAAGGTAGGATAACTATTGTTACTTTAGCCTGTTTTTACGCAAGATCTCAAATTCTATAACCCAAAGAAAATCATATAAACCATGTTCAATTTCTGGAACAAGATACTGTAGCTATTGAAAACTTGATACGAAAAATAAGAAACAGTACATTAAAGTTGGTACATAATATTATATTTTTTTCCCGACCATGTCCGATCCTAATAGGATCATATGGGCCTCCACAGAGTAGAGGTTTGTACATTTTTTATTAAATTCCAATCAAACATTATGTAGGTGATTGGACCAATTATATTCGCATTCATCCTTTCTTTCCACCAACCTCAAAATCCCAACGATTGTTACAAGACCACCAGTCACGCGTCATGATCGACCGTGAAGATTAGTTTTCTCAAGACACCGGTGCGTGTAGGCCTGTTACCTCTAAACTACAGTTTATTGATTAATTCAATTAAACAGGTTGCTTCAAAAGTTAGCTCGAGTGACACCAAGAAAGCAATCGCGTTGAGAGTTTATGATAGCTTAGCCATTGTTAACTACCGAGTGACACAAAACGCATATGTTTAACCTTTGTTGCACTAAATGTGATACGGTTTGAGCGAACGTCGCGTCTCTCATCCATCCTAAACTTTTCATCATCAGTCATCAACCTCATATATCATCTATCAAAAGTGTACCGTCCGTTTACCAGTGGGTGAGTCCGTGGACACCAAACCGGCGCCAACGCGCGCCAATCCTCTAAACACAAAGGTCAGTGTCTGGTATCTTGTGTAAACCCCCCCTAGATCCATAATTTACAAACCAGCATCACGTTTAAATTACAGTCCACTCAATCACATATTAAATAGACAACTCACTTCATACCGGCGCGCACGAGAAATTGTGCATGAAAGTCATTCACAGATGTATAGGTAGATGTCACGTGACCATATGACGTATCTATTTCCATTATGCGATACAAGCTTCGAGAATTTATAGTAATATAACCTTTATTGTAATGGCGTATTAGTGTCATGACTCATTGCGTTAGAAACAGATTCTCGGTTACTTACGACTTCTCGGAGATTAGACGCAAGTGAGCGCAGCGCATCACAGGCGACTGTCCAATGGTTTCTGTCATTCTATTGTATTGAATAAACATTCATCAATATCTTAAAATGGCATTTTATAAATAATACTAACACATGAAAAGTGATATCCCATCTTTCTTGGAGTGTTTAGTAGATTTTTTTTACAATTTTTTACTAGGCACATTGGCATTTTGTAACACAATAATAACGGTGGAGTCAAAACCTGACAGTCAGAAATTTTGTATGGGCAGACCCAGCGGTGTCGCCAGACCGCTTGCAATCAGAATGTTCATTTGAGCGTAGGATACCGATATTAAAATATGAATTTCGCCATCCGGCAGACCCGACACAAAGTGAGTGTCATTTTATTTTCTAGATGCTTCGTCCATATTAATGTCATTGAGTCCACTGCTAAAAAGTGTCACCAGTAGGTATAAATTTTAGCAATCGACTGACATACGTATTTCAAAATTGACTGTTTTCACTTATTCTCTCAAAAACTCATTCAAACTCATTCAAACAATAATTAACACAATACTTTTTATCTATTATATACTTACGTTCTATAAAATAATGATCAAATACTCTCAAATTTTCGATATTGTTTGCCTCGCACAGATAAAAAAAGAGTAAAAAAAATATTGCAAAATATTTGTAAACAAATAAGTAACTCGCAGAATTTTTCGTATTTACTTGTGAAACTATTTCTGGAATTTTATGCAATAAAATTCAAAATATTAAATTTGTCATATATGCATAAAACGACGAGGAATTCCAGTGAATATACATAATCTTACGGCTGTTGGTGCAATTTTCGAGCGAATGCATTCCAATAATATGTGCGCATATTTGTATTGGATGTATTTCCATTGTATGATTCGATCTTTTAGTGCTGTAATATTTACACTGCCAGCACTATTCTGAATTTGTGAAAAACAATTTAAATAAAATTCGTATCACTAAATTGGTCAACATACAGAATTTATCAAATACCAGGCCATATAAAAGTTTGAGCACAATATAGGTTTTATATAATATCTATATTGATGACTCCATACTATAATTATGTTTCCATGTGCATAAAAAAATCATTTCATGTTGGTTCATTGTTTCCAAATAACAAGGTGTTCTGATGTAATAATATGACAAAAGAGCTTGCACATTGTAATACATACGTCTGTTTGTATTGGTTATATTTTCATTGTTGGAATCGATCTTTTAGTTTGGTTTATCACGAAGCTGCGGGCCGGCACTGGAGCCTTGGAACCGGTCCAAGCCTTGTCAAAGTGAATGGAAAGTTCAAAAGCATTTTCGGATAAAAGGCGGCCAACCTGCGCCGACCCGAACTCAGGGAAAGCCCCGAATCCGTTTGACTCGTATTGAAAGGCGGCCGGCTCCACATCCGGTGTGGCCGCACGGGTGTATTCACCGGAAAATTTTTGAAAAAATCCGCTCATAACGCACAAAGCATTCAATCATCATCATTATGGATACAGGCAATGGTGGTGTCGCTTTTCATTGATGTTTTTTTGATAGCTATAGAAATAATATAATTTATTTTACGACCTATATTTAGTTGACAATCTTTTTTTGGATACAATAATATGTAACCTTTTTTAACATTAGCGATCTTAAATATTTTTAGCCATCCGATAAATTTAAAAAGAGTTTTGTAATCTGATTACACTTTTTACCTTTTTATTTTTCAATTAGGTGCGGATATATTACGATATAATATGTGTTATTAATTAAATCATGGCAAACATAATATTAAAATGGTAACAATATCATATAAGTACAACGCAAGGTTAGGTATGTAACAAAGTAGGTGAAGAAGTATATTAATGTAACAATGTCGGCAATCATTTGATACTGCTTTGCTGACCGAAACTTTATCGAAAATAACCAACTCAAGACATGTTATGATCCACATATATTTGAAACAATTAATAATGTATGTATATATTTGCTAAAACAAAACTGGTTTGGTGCTTTTTCTTGCCAGCAATTGATTTTAAAATACGTAATACGCAAAGTAATCAACCATTGTTTAATTATCGTAGTCACATGATATGCTTGACTTTTAGTTAAAGATATATACACAAACTTAGAATATCCCGGCAAAGAATGGAAAATGGTATATTGCGTAAGGATAAAAATATAATAAAAAAAAAATATTAAGCAATATTAGACTTTGGTAAAAGCCATCGTTAAAAGAACTCTGGATATATCTAATCATCCAGTGGTATTCAAGAGATGGAAATCGTTCAAAATATATACCTAAACGAGATAATCAAGCTATGCTAAGCTACCTGGAAAGGTAGCATACAGGTTCGAAATGAAGAATTATTTTTGCAGTGTATTGATATAGGCTAATGATGAACTTCAATAAAAATATTCTTACCTAAATTCTAGGCGCCAAAAAATCTAAAAAATGGCATGCCATGAGATCCAAGGGGAAAGCATGTTTTTCCCAAAATCCAGGCTAATCGCATTTTAGAACATTGAGATCTGTTCTTCATAAACCTACTTTTTCAACCTATCGTGGGTGGTTTTTAAAATTCCGGGACGTTTTTTGTCGTCCCTGTTCATTCATGTTCGATCATTATTGTTTCACTTTTCCGCAGATTTTCTGCGCGTAACAAACGTAGCTACTATGTATATTATGATACAGATTCGCCACTGGTATTGAATAAGTAATCTGTATATATATATTTACTTTGAGATCTATCTAACGAAAGTCTAAGGGTTGAAACCAATCGACCTGACCTTGGAGTTCAATAGTTTTTTTGAGGCAGTCATTTATCTTCTACGAGTAACATGTCCTACGTAACTAAACGTGGTTTAACGTCGTTAGTCTTTAAGAACATATTAATGTAACCTACTGTAAGTTACATAAAAATAATACCAAAACCACTCATACTGACAAACACGATTTTATTCATTTTATTTACTATTATTTTTTAGTGAAGTGGAAAGTACTAGTATATTTTTTTTAATTTTTTTAGTTATTGATATACATATTTTTGGATTAATACTATCGACCGAAGGTACTTGATGGAATTTGAATTTAAATTCTAATGGGCTTAAGTTTTGTACTATTCCGTTTAAGTCGTTTTTTTCGACCCGGGTTTTGCCTTTCGGCATCTTGAGGTGCCGTGTACACTCACCAAAGGCAAACACACACTGACAACGAACACTTTTAACTCTAGCTTATATTATAAATCAATACAATAAAGTAGGTAAAAACTCCATTACCTACCTATTAATTCAAAGTTTTAAAATATTGTTTATGTAAGATTTAATCCTACCATACGAGATAATGTTTGACTAAATCCAAAAAAATGTGGCTTTTGACCATACATATATTAATGATTGAGAAAGTCAATATTAATGTATTGATGTACGAGTACTAACAATATCTGTTGGTAAAGGATAACTGATATTTCCTTCCCAAGACCGTCGTAGAAACATTTACTCATTATTATTAGCCTTAAATATTAAATAGAAATATACTACTTTGAGGTACACGCATAGGTTTCTTTCATTTTTGTAAAACATTGAAAAAAGTAAGTACTTACTTAAGTACCTAACTAATCTATATTAATTCGCAAGAATCATGCTTGAAAATACACGATTTCATGAAAAAGATAGCAATCCTTTTAATTTACATTAGAAGATTTTGACAAATTTTATTTTATATTGACATTATTTTTCTTATTTATTATACTATTCCATATTAGAGTTTATTCATTAATTATAAGACAACACATAACATGATAGACATGAAATTTCAAGGACTGTTTTCCTGAATGTTGTGAAATAGTTCCAGCAACTTCAAAATTTATATGCTGAAATATTTCTGCGCCACTGTTGTACATTATAATATATTATATACGCATGAAAGTAAAAGCTAGTCTCTGTTGAAATTAAAATATTTGAAACATGCTCCAAAATATTCCACAACTGTGTTAAATTTAATCATCCCTCATAAACAAACAATATAATTGCACGACATTATGCCAAAATGAACCATCCCACAAAAGCAGATTATTTAAAAAAAAAATGCAATATTTATTAGGTAGGTACGAGTACAAAAAAATATTAATAATTATAATCTGTACAAGTAATTAGTATGTATGTAATATAACTAGGTGGTCGTAAGATTTTTTCTGACCTTTTTGTTATAAAACAACAACAAAAATCAAACATGTGAAAATTTATATATTTTCAAGTTATTCATTTACATCCGAATCATGAAAGAGCTTATAGAGTTCACGATTATTGTAATATAACTAGATGCCTGCCTTGCATATGAGACTAAAAATCATTAACAAGTATTCTAAGTTGAAACCAGGGAACTCAGAAATAATGGGAACTGAAATACCCAACGGGTAAGGCGATAGCAGGTAACCGTCTCAAGTAAGGAAGAATCCGGGTTAAACTTACACACGTGTCAAGAATACGTTGTACGTCTAATATTGAAAACTACTCTCGGTTTATGCATTTACGCTCATTTAATGTTGGTGTATTACACACACTATTGCACGTGCATAATGCTTGCTTCATTTTCGTAGGACACTCACACATTCAAAAACCCTGCTTTAAGGTGCGGCGTATTGAATATAGCCAATTCGTATTCTATTTATTATCTGTTCTGGGTTGAAACATATGCAACTTCGACGATTCACAGGATGAAATTCACTTTTAAATGATATCATAGTCAAGTTATTATAAACTTATAAAATTCTGTTTCTACCCAATACTCTGTGAGGCAATGCCTGAAGACATAAAACCTCATATCACTCAAGTCATAAAAAATGTAATAATTTATTTTAATACGGTTTCCAAAAACATGCATTAATTTTCTCGACAGTCTTCTAGCATCATCTTAAACCATACGAGCATCCCGTAGCTCCGCCGTATACACTCGATTGATAGTATTTAGCGATCTTCCAGGACGCCGGAATCCGGTTTGCTTGAAGAACAGACAAGCTAGGTTCAGGCTCTCTTCTGGCATCCGCAGCATGTAGCTGAACCAGGTCCAACGTCGCCTCTTCACTCTTAGCGTGCTGAGAGGCTACTCGGTGCGTTCTCTTGTCTTAACGTTACTCGTTAGATAACACCCACCGCAGATCCAGTATCCATCGCAACCATATATTTTCAAAGCTCAGTATTTGGTTGCTCTGAGTCTTCATAAGGTGCCAATATTTGCTATCGTTAAGGAGCACCGTCAGAATTCAAACATCGAATAAGCGGTATTTGGTTTTTACCAGGTACTATCGTGAGTCACAGACACTCCACATTGAGTTATATGTTTCAATAATGAAATAATTAATACTTTATAAGTATCTTTGCATCACGAAAATCTTTTCAAATAATATTTAACTTATTTATGACAGGGAATGGGACGATTTGGCACCGCGAACTGGCCTCCGCCGATTGGCCTCCGGTAATTGGCCGCCGGTACAATCGGACGCCGGCCCAATTTGACGCCGACCCAATTCGACGCCGACCCAATTGGCCTCCGGGAGGATTGGACGCCGCACAGTTGAATTAAATGCGCAAAGGAATAGCCGTACGTTACGATTTGTTGGAGTAAATAAGCAAGTCAGTTTAATATGCTTCTAAGTTAGTTAATACATGTTTAAGCTTTATTATAATATTAAGTCGATAAAACGCTGAAATATAATGTAAATTTCATTCTAACATCTAACAATATTTTTAATATTTGTTATAAATATAAATAAGTACCCATGTATAGACAATAAATTAATTGATTATGCACATCTTTAAGTTTTAACGAGAGAAGAATTATTTTCTTTTAATAAACATCATAAGGCATAATAATTATTCTCAATCTATATTAAAAATGTGTCAAGCGTGAAATGTATAAGGGACAACTACTGAGAAGATAGAAGCATATTAAACTGACTTGCTTATTTACTCCAACAAATCGTAACGTACGTCTATTCCTTTGCGCATTTAATTCAACTGTGCGGCGTCCAATCCTCCCGGAGGTCAATTGGGTCGGCGTTGAATTGAGTTGGCGTCCAATTGGGCCGGCGTCCGATTGTACCGGCGGCCAATTAGCGGATGCCAAACGCCGGAGGCCAGTTCGCGGTGCCAAATCGTCCTAGACCCTTTATGACATGTTGTGGGTTAGTCCATTCCGGCATAACGTTGTTTAATTAGGAAAATTTACGACTGGTGCTATTATTTCACATGTGAAAATATTCAACTGCCTCGAGTTGTATGGTGATTCATCTTTTTGAAATTTGCATTCATATTATTTATATCAAGATTACCGCTTGGCATGCTAGCCAGACAGATTTATTTTTGTGATTCTACTTTGATATTTTATGTAAATTTTTTGGGCAAACTGGAAAAACTCTTGCCCAATAAACAGTTTTCATTTATAAAACACAATTGGATACCTATCTACTATATATCAACTTTAATTTTATAACATTACAGTAACAAAGGTATTTATTACTCTTCCATTTTTCTGTCGGCAAACAGAATTAACCCATTCGCAGACGTAACGCAACCCATAAACGGATTTAAATTTACCATCATTCACATAGAAACCATCCCATTTGGATTTTTTTTATATAAAAATATTTGAACTTTAGATAATATGTAATGGTGACCTATTTATCTAGTAGATTAGTATCATTCTTGTATTGTGTATAATAAAAAAAATACTTCATGTAAATTGAATGGATGATGGTAGGTATATATTGTATATTATAATGTTGGATTAAAAGAAATCGATATGGATATTCATAGTTTGAAACATTTTAGAAACATACTTATTAGAGAAAAATAATAACTATACGCCCGAGATTTTATCAAATAATGTCGTTGATTTAATATTTATCGACATATTTTTCCTATATAAGAGCTTTTCTTCTTCTCTTCTCATTCATGTTTATGCCAAAAAAAAAGATTATATTCATGAAACTGTGTTTTTATTATTTGATAAAAAATAATATAGTTAGTTCCATTATAAAATGTTATGCTGACGACAAAATGATCATCATGATCGATGCTATAACCCAAAAGGGCGTACATGCTCAACGTTGGTCAAAATGGAGCTTTTGTTGTATTTTCAAAGCATGATCGTGGACATTCCAAATTTTATTATTGAATTTTTGTACTTCATGATCCTGGATATACCTTAAACGTTGTAGATAATCTATTGATATAATTTTGAAGCCTTATTATCCTTTATATTTATTTTAAACATTTGATGACTGCATAAAGTATTTTTATTACATAAAATAGTATTCTTTTAAACGTCTCGCTCTAATGTTTTAAATTAAGTCATATTTCAGTACATGCATGTGCAGTGGTGTTAAGATTTTTTACATTTATTAATTTTAACATTGACATTATTATAGTGAAATACTTACGATAAAAAATTATATTGATAATCTCTGAGATCCCAAATTTGACAAGAATTAGGCATTTTATTATTCAAAAAATGAGTAAGATTAACACATTTGAAGATAATTCTAAAGATACTAATTATAAGCTATGTCTTTAAATATTCAAGTGTAATTAACATCCTACGAATAATAATTGCTTTATAATAATTATTGACCTAAGAATAAGGTAGTGTTTTTTTGAAATACGCAATTTCTTTTGGCATTCCCCAGTAGTTAAGCTACAACATACGGCCGTAGCCATAAATTGACAAACTAAAACTGAAGTAGGGAAAAAAACACTACCTTATTCTTAGGTCAATAATTGTTATAAAGCAATCATTATTTGTAGGATGTTAATCACACTTGAATGATCAAATACATAGCTTATAATTAGTATCTTTAGAATTATCTTCAAATGTGTTAATCACATGTATGTACTGAAATATGACTATATTCTAAAACATTAGAGCAAGAGGTTTAAAAAAATACTATTTTATGTAATAAAAATACTTTATGCCGTCATCAAATGTTTAAAAAATATACAAAGGATTCAAAATTATATAAATAGATTATCTACAACGTTTAAGGAATGTCCAGTATCATGCTTTTAAAATGCAATAAAAGCTCCATTTCGACCTACGGTGAGCATGTCACCCCTTCATTTCTAAGAGACATATCGAGTTTCTTATGTTTGCCTATGTTAACGTTTAATTCACAATGTTTGTAATATTATGTAGATACAAAATGTATACATAATATATAAAAAATAACTTAATGAATAGTAGTTCATTCAAATAAACCGACAAGTAAATTTCATCCACTTGCGTAAATTGATCCACAAGTAATGAATTACGTGGTGGTTTCGTTTATGCGATTTTCGCATAAGCAAAATCACTAGTTTAGAGGCAGATATTTTGTCAACTATAATCAAATTTTGATAGCATGTCAGTTGCCGAAACAAGTTTCATATCTTTCATTCACAATGAGGGTAGGTAAATATAAATAATAAAATACGATAGGAGCTTTCAAATAATATAAAATCCTATTGTTACTTCCATACGTATTTTGTCGAATAATATATGGAGAGATGACAGGTTATGTTGTGGATACTATAGTGTACTAATAGTACACATTGGGTACAAAGTGTTTCAAAAATTTTATTCCTACGTGCATATTTTTGAGGCTTTTGAAATTGATGTATTTTTAATAAAAATAATTTTACATTGTTTCAAATTATCTATAAAAAAAGTATTTGATGACTCATAATTTATTCAAAGAAAGCAATATTATCGCCGTTTTCCTTGATGTTGATGGAATGATTGTAAACCTCAATAAAGGATTTGGTTCATTCGATAAAATAAATACTCCCAATTCATTTCAGAATGCCATTTGAAAAAAGAAGGCAATATTTTATTTACTTTTTACAATAACTGAAAAGAAACATCTTCGTCAAATGTCGCAATCAAAGCGCAAATATTGTACACCATACAAAAGATTTCTTCCCAACCAGCGACCCTTCTCAAGAAAATCCTTCACGGTTTGGTAATTTCGCTTTTTTTAAGCTGCAATGTTCCGCCGTGAGACATGCCGAGCCGTCTCCGCTTCGTCACCTAAATCCTGCTTAGGGATGCCCTGACATTTTCCCATTACTGAGTTACAGAAATGTCGATATTTATTTGACGCTATCTGAACATTTGCTACCAGAGAATCAATACCAGTGGCCAAAACTACTCGTTGAATAACTATCAACTACCAAAAATATACATATTTTAACATATAGTGATTCCTCACCGCCCGACCCGGTACACACAGGAAGAAGAGAAATCACTGACATAACTATGAGAAAAACAGTAAAATTCTATGACATAGAATTTGTTAGAACACATTGTGTTATTATTATTGTTGAATTAATGTTATTAATAGGTACATATACAACTTATTATTCATTAATTAAAATAATAATAATAATGAGTTTAAGATTTGTTTTAATTGTTTTACACTATATTGTTTACCATGTCTCGCTATTGATTATATAAGTACAGTTATACTCCAAAGATACGCAAAGGTGAGTCCGACGTCGGATGCGCGTATGTCGGGGTACAATCTGTAGTAAGATGGCAATCGCCATTATGTGCCTTTTTTAAATTGTTCAGGAGAGCAATTTAAAACTTTGACGGGCTAGGAAAAATCAGAGTTTTAATTTTGAAAGCCTTACTTTATTGTTAAATGTGTATAAAATAGTGGTTTACAGAGAGATATTTTTTTAAATTAAGGTATTTATAGAAAAAATGTCGAAATTTTCCAAATATCTCCAGGTTTTCATAACATATCATATTTTACCATCTAATGCGGGTAGCAAAACATGATATGTCATGGCAATTGATCAAATTACAAAGTTGTTTATTGTATTTTTAAGTTGTTTTTCATGTTTTTTTTTACAAAAGAAAGAAGACTGTATGTTCTGACAATCATATTTTTATTGTAATAAAAAAATCACATTGTATAACGCGAAAGACACAACGTTTACAATTATTTTACATTAAACATCACCACTGGTTGGATCTAAATCTTCTAACTCGTTAAACTCTGGAGCCTCTTCCGTTGTGGGTAGCTTTACAGGGTAGTGAGTACAGGCTTAGAGACATATCGTATTCTGCCAAATTAAGAATTACAAAAATGGTGACCAAATATGATATATTTTCATACATGTCATAAATTTCCTTTTTATCTGGGATAAAAGTGTAAAAATGTTGGAAGCCAAAATAAGTCACGTCATAACATATCATAGTTTTCCATCTTAAGAAATTCAAATAATGGACAAATCACATAATGACACACATAATAACATAATATAAGACCTAGACATACCATATTTTGACAGCTTGTAGATCTCACCTATACGAGTCTGGTGGTATACATAACTCAATTTGCCAAAAAAACTGACATATCGGGTATTGCCATCTTACTACAGCTTTGCATATAAATACAATAAATATTGTTTAATTGGGACCAAGGACTGACAAAAACACTAGTTTAGAAGAAAAATATTTAATAAAATTACAGTTATTTGTAGATATTATTAATATGTACAACATATTAAAAAAAAATGAGTTACGTAAAAAAGTTATTTCGATGTAAATGGTTTCATAAAATCTAACAAATTCGTCTGACGACACAATGTCTTCTTTTTTCATGCAGAACTTCTTCGTAGCAAGCTAATAATTGCTTTATTTCTTGCTTTGTAGCTATAACGCGTACTTTGTTGGAGTTCTTCTATCAAGTTTGCAATAATTGTCATGTGCTTTTCTAGTGTAACTGGGTCTGAAGTTTTATTTGAAACCGCGTAACTCCAAGTTCGCGTAAGTCGGGTTTGCGAAGGTCAGTGTATTGCATTAATTGTAATACCTACTCCAATAATTGAAGATGCTTAAAATTATTGTAGTGTTATTTACAAAAAAATAAGTACATGTAAAATCCCTATGATAAATCTATATACGGATGTTATGTTGGATGCCTTTAGGGCTGTGAAGACATATAACCAATACCTGCTACGTCAATACTTTTTATTCGATACCGAATGCCCCAATTCGGTCCCGGTCTAGCCATTTATTCCTGGAATCGCTGACAGATGGAAAAATGACCTGAGACGAATAAAAGAAAACGAAAAGGACTGAACGAAATTACGTGTGTGGACAATTTGAGGTCAAAGTGTATCGAATTCGGAAATCTGAATCAAAATAAGGAAGATATTTTTTCAAAGTAGTTTGCATCAGAGGATAACCGCTTAGGTCAATTTCGAACAAATAATTTATATATTAATAAGTAATGTACATTATAATAATATACTGATTCGTTTCTTAATAGAATAAATCTATCAAATATTTTTTGAGATATAACTAGTCGTTTAATCAGGGTATCATCAAACAATATAATATTAACCTATGATTTTTGCTACCATACAGGTTAATTATCGTGGCTATACTTTCATAGTCGGTAACCTCTATTTTAAATATTTTATTAAATATTTTTATTGATTTTAAATTCATTATAGGTATATTGTAATTTTTCATATTTAACAACTAACAGTGTTAATATAATTCTTTATTATTAATTTTAATGACGTGAAGGCAATGACATTAATATGGACGAATCATCTGGAAAATAAAATGACACTCACTTTATTGTCGGGTCTGCCGAATGGCATAATCTGTTCTAACGCCATTACAATAAAGGTGATATTGCTTTAAATTCCTGATGCTTTTTGTTGGGTCTGCCGAATGGTTCGGTTCGAACGGGTTCGCTCAAATGAACATTGACATTAGAAACACTGCTCTAACGCCATTACAATAAAGGTCATATTGCTATAAATTCCCGATGCGTGATATCGCATAATGGAAATTGCGTGACGTCTACCTATACATGCGAATGCGCGAATTTGCTTGCTAGCTACTGTATTGAGTGCGTCGTCCATTGATAATGTCATTGCGTGAAGGGCATATTATATATTTGTTTTTTTCAAGTTTTTATTAATTTCTACGTACCTAATATGTTACTATTGTATTTCTACGTATTAAAAGATAATATATTCTTTTTGCTGTCCTAAATATACTTGACTTTTTTGCGATTATCTCAAAACGCCTCAATATATGAATTAGAATAGAACTCATGTGATATTTTGGGCATTAAAAGATCAGACAACTTTAAATTGTTGTATTCTACTAAGTTTTTCCTACTTTTATCCAAAATATAAAATTATAAAACCAACAAAATATCAGTTTAGTTTCAATCAGCAAATAAAATATGCTAGACCGACGAGACGCAAATGCAAAAATTTGTTACTAATGCGTCAATGACATTGAGCTACTTTACGGGCTGCTTGTTGGCGAATTTACAATCTGCCTGTAAGTCGCCCAGTGTCATCATCGAACAAGCTAACAAGCAGATTGTAAACAATCTACCGAGAAAAAGTTGAAATACGGTCAACTTTACACGCTACACGCCGGCGTATGGGCCTACTGCGTCCGCGCAGTAGAGCGTAGTAGCGACCTCCCGGTAAAAACGAACTGCGTTCTGTCAAAATAGTCGCTAGCTTGTTGGCTTCTCAGCGAATGGAAAGTTTTGTGTGTCATCATCACAATCGCAGTTGCTGAATTGCCCGCTTTTAAATTCGCCAACAAACAGCTCGTTAAGTAGCTCAATGTAATTGACGCATTAACGAAGGAATATAATAAAAATTGATAACACATAAATACCATATAACTGTCATTGATGACATTGGGCTATATTTCAGTGGTATTCAAACGGTGCGGCAAACTATGGGAACATTATGACATGAACAAAAAAATCAAGAGAAAGAGCTAAAACAGCTTATGTCTTTGATTCTGGATAACGTATATATTTTAAGATACTAGATCTACTAGATCTACAGATACCAACATAAGTATTAACCCAAATAATTAAACTCAATTAAAGCTGTTCAGGCTAAAATTGCTGAGAGATGGATTCTGAACCAATCACACTGGGATATAGTATAGGAAAATAACTAAGTAGGTAGGTATATAGGTGCCAAATAAGTTTACTATACCTATTATAAAATTTAAATTTTAGTACGCTACCCAATTTAAAAATTAGGTAAGCATCGATGACATTGTGCTACTTTACAAGCTACAAGCGCCGGCAAATTTACAATCTGCTTGTAAACTCGCTCATTGTCATCATCGAACTAGCTAAAAAGCAGAAAGTTCAAAGCCGTGCTACTTTATTCGCTACTCACTGGCGTGTGGGTCGATCTGCGTCTGCGCAAAAAAGTAAACCTGCTGGTAAAAAAACGAACTACTCAATACATTCTGTCAAAATAAATAGTACCAAAAATTACGGTTTTAACTCGCTAGCTTGTTGGCTTCTGAGCCAGTGGAAAGTTTTATGTGTCATCATCAGAATCGCACTAGCTGACTCGCTTGCTTTTAAATTTGCTGATTTGTAGCTTGTAAAGTAGCTCAATATCATCGACGCTGTAAGAATAATAATATATATTTTTTAAAAGCTCCGATCGATTTAAAAGCTTGAATCGAGCTCCGCGGTTATTATTTTCTACATCAAGGCAAAATTATTTAACTTCAGAATTTAAATTTTAGTACAATATCATAATATTATTATAGTATGATTGGCAACACTGATCCTAAGCAAAAAAGACTATAATATTATTATATTAGACAGTGTTTTGTTGTGAAAATCGTCTAAAAAATAAACTTAAGCTTATAATCGCGAAGTGTTGTCATTTAATCAAGAATAAAAGGATTCTAAAAAATACTTAACTTACTTATACATTATATAAAATTTGAAATGTTATTTATACAAATTGTATTTTGAGATCAGAGTTGAAAGGCTTTCATTAGACACTTAGGCAGAGTGTTTTCTTTCATTTTCCAATGCGAAAAGCGTCTATTAGATATTTTATGTATTATGAAATTTAAAACGTTGAATTGAAAAGTATCAGCGTAAGAATAATATTTGGAAAGTGATGGAATATCTACTTTTATCATGTGACAAAATAAACAGGCAGTGCCAAAAAAAGCTTTTATTTTCTGAATGTCTCGAGTGAAAAATATTTACTATGGATACGAGCTTTTTAATAGAATCAACATTTTTTATCATATATTATGGAAAATAGTATTTTTTATATGATAATATCTTATACCTACGCAAAGTATTTGGACTTCAGATCTTGCACACTTTTCGTATTAGGAACATAAAGGCATTTCGATTTTCGAATCGAACGATTATACATTATATTTTTCTTCTATTGGTAGTCTCTAAAACAAAATGGTGGCTCGCATTGTACTTTAAAGTCTTTTGGATTTTTTAGATAACCTACGTACGGACTATCGGTGTTTTACATGATTATTAATCTTAAAAATAATAGTTATTCAGTATTTCTTTTGGTTGCCTAATAACAATGGCGAGGTAGTAACTTTCCGCAGCTACCTATATAGCTAAATTGCATATTAAAATTTCTGCTTTGATAGGGTTAGAGTATGTGACGTGTGTGAAATTTCAAATTTATTGATGTATATAACTATAAACGGTACAAAAAATACATTATCTACATATTTAATTATTATACTCAATCCATTCCTATTAATTTAAGTATTCAAGGTTTATTTTGGAAACATAGACTCATCTAGGTAATCTGAAATTATAGTGGAATATGATGTACCTATAAAGCTTTATTCAAATAAAACTGTGATGAAACTACCTACTACTTTTTACAACGTTTTTCTTAGCTCGTATTCTTATTTGTCCGGTACAAATCTTGCAATCGATTTTTAACTAACTTTCCGACTAGCTAGACATTTGAAACTTTTAGAATATATCAGAATATGACACCAATTCATTTTTGTAATACTTTTAGCTATCTTTAAGTAGAATTGAATTCATTTTCACTTGAATCTGTTTTGTATGAAAAGTTATTTCGACACCATTATTGGTTGCTAGTGGTCTGGGGTCCTAGCAACTACTATTGAAGTGCGTTACTATTGAAACCAATATGACATATTTCAGTATTATTTCTATCAAGTACAAATGTTTTGATCGTTTAAGCTAGTCAAGTCAAGTTTATATGATTTAACAGAAAATTTAAAACGTTGTATACAAAAAGTCGTTTTATCTTGTAATTATTACTTTTCTACTGGAGTCATCGACGTTCGACTTTCGAATTTTGATAGCATATTTTGGATAATTCTTTATATTACGGGTATATATTAATATTTTGATAATATGCATATTTCGTCATATTTTATATTAGAGTACCTACCTATACGTTTTATAACTTTGTACTTTCATTGCACTTTTTACTACAATGATACGCCTTTTTGTCTAATTACCTTGCATACAATTAGAACAAATGATACCACTTGTATTAATATGATCTGTAGTAGTAAATAAATAGTTAATATAATATTTTTAATCATTTTCATCCGAGAGCCGGAGTTCGAAGTTATGAAATGTATTCTCTACGAAACGTTAAATACATATTTATTCAAAATGAATACAAAAAAATGAAAATATGTTCATTTAAGTAACCATTTTACTGCTCACAATTATTGATTTTTCAATAATAGAGTTATTTAATTTATTTTTTACACAAAGTCAGTTAATTTATTTAAAAAAAATATGTTTATAAATGAGTTCAGGTCATTCAGGAGGTTCACTTCATTGTTTATAAATTACAAATGTGAAAAACATAAATGCATTGAATATATTTTTTTTGTATTTTTTGAAAACAAATCGTTTGTAGGCTGAATATTTGGCATTTTAAAAAATAAATAATTTCAAAACAAAGTAATATGCGTTATCAATTTAACAAATTTTATTTAGGTTTTCGATGCATGGACGTAACTAATTTACACAATCACGTTTCAGTGAATCGGCATTAAATGCCAATGTTAAGTGAAAAAGCGAAAAGTCATTATGTATATTATTTCGTAATAATATAATTATTGAAATCATAAATAATAGTATTATAGATTGTCAATATTATATTCATACATTTTATTCCCAGATATTCATGAAAAATTGAATGAAATAATTACACACTCAGAACACTGTCCGTATTACATAAATTATGTAATTTTTATCAAATATGGCTATATATCAAATATTGATATCAAGTATGTTATTCAATTTTACTGGTGGAAGAAGCTGAACTTCATTATTATTAATAAACAGAAATACTGCAAAAAGTACCAACTTAAAAATCTAAATTCTCAAAATATTTAGTGTTGGACCATCAGGAAGAAATCGGTGATTGGTTAATATTGTATTTATTATAGAATAAGAAGCTATTTAGGTAGGTGCCGATATTAACATTATGATATCATACATGTTTTCTATTTTAAATAATCACCATAACCATTTAATCTAACTATCAATTTAACTTTAAGAAATATGCAATATAGAAAATTATAACCGTTAATTTATTTGGAGCAGATACTTAAAAATGTTATTGGCTTATTGTTGAAGTAATGAGTAATGACACATAAAAACTATCACCATATTATTTTGGCTAACTTTTAGATTTTATGCATGATGTTGTGCTGAAATTTACCAGTTAATTTAATTTGAGTTATCTAAAGCAGTGTTTTAGCAAACAGCTTAAACCCGATATAGTCAATGTCTTGAAGGTTCGAAGACTCAGATGGGTCGGTCACGTTGTGAGAGACGAAATGATACGAAGATAAAGGAACTCCTGGGCCGCCTCCGAAAGAGATGAGTGGATAACATTAAGATGGATGCAGAGAGGCTGAGTGTGACCAACTGGAGAGCAAGAGAGATTCTCAAGGGATGATTATGCAATCGGCCATGGGCCTAAATGGCCTGTAGCGCGAGTTGAACTAAGTAGATTTTTGAATATTGAAAAATCTTTCACGGCCTAAAGTCTTTGAGTAAGTAGGTATATTTTTGAGGTTTTACAAGGAATGTATTTCAATAGGTAACAATGATTTATGATTTTCCTTTTATAATAATATTTATGAATTTTTAAGCAGGTTTTTTTCATTTGTGTATTAATTTGTAAGAAAAAAAGTATTGTACACTGATATTTTCTGGATATTTTTTTGTATAATATGTAGGTATTACACATACAACTTAATAACTGACAAGATATTATTGCGTACTAAAGTACCAATGCGTTTTTATATCGTGATATGTTGGAAGATATAAGATGTTATTAAGAATCTCCGAGTTACCATTGGGACACAATTATTTTCTCTTTAAGCAACATGAACTCAATATCGAAATACACATTTTGATAATAAAAGAAACTCCAAGACGAAAGAAACAATAGTTACGTCCTAAAAACGTTACCTAACATGAAGACACAAAGGAATTATATTCGACAATATTGGCAGAGAGATACGAATTTGCTTTCTTTTTCCCTAAAACCAATTTTCTTAACATGACAGGAAATTTTCTTAAGAAACTATTTTACTTGGAGAATTGTTCAAAGTATTTTTTTGTTTAGCATTTTCTTCAAATAAAAAAATAAAAGCTTTGGCAAACGTTCATGATACAGAGAAAATAAATGTTAATAAGCTAATTTAAGGAATGAACGGCATATATTTATATGCACCATTATTTTGATTAGTGCCACAAATAATTTCGAATAAGAAAATTGGGTAGGTACCTACATACATATTATACTAATATATTAGTTATAAAAAGAAACTATGAATATATTATATTAAAGCATAACGTAAATTAATACATCTTACATATTTTCTTTTATTTTTCACCGTGATATAAATGCAATAGAATGTTTTTCAAACATGGTAGTATAACTTCACTTAATAAGAAATACAACATAATAAAATACATGTTCGAATAATATTAATAAAAGCAGTTTAATTTTTGACCATCTTGGAAGATTTCAGAAAAAATTGTAAAATATAAAAAAAAATCTTACCAAATGGGACTTGAAACTACAACCATCTTAATTCCAGACACTGTTCTACATCAATCACACTATGGATGCATTATTATCAAAAAATGATGTAACCACTTATATTAAATTAATTAATGCAAAATTTTTCAATATTGTACTTTATGCTTATTGAATAAAAATGGTATTTTTAATACTTTGGATATTAGCAATTTTTATTATTTGTTCATGTTTTAGGACGCAGGCTTTAGCCATTCGTAATAATATTTTGTTGCATGTTACTGTTTAGTTTAGCGAAAATTACGTAAGCTGATTTTAAGAATGCAATGACGTATTACTGAATACTGTCGAAGCAAGTAAATTTCGTAAAGTATGAGTTGAAATAATATTTATGTTATGATTCAAACGTTCTGACAATTACGTCAAATTAAATATAATAATATACCCACTCAATTGAATTAATTTATTGTTTTTAGTTACCGATCCATTTTCTTATGTTTTTAAAACTTTTTTCTGTAATAAAATAAAAACAGTAATTCTACCAGTGATATAATATACCTATCATAGTGTTTTGAATATGAAATCCAGTTCCTGTTTCTGACGGCTTTAAACCTGAATTTACTTGCAAAGTCGGTAATATTTAGTCATCAGCCACTATATTAATGTAATATTATATAAAATATGTGATTATAATTTTCTTTAAATCATTGTACCATTTGAAATTCTAATTATCAAATAATATTATGGTAACCATAGAAAAAATATTCTATCTAAAATACTTAATATATCGGAGTAAGAGTTTACGGTCTTTTCAACTAAAAGCCGTGCCAAACGATGTTTCAAAGCTTTATAAAGCTTAAACGTATTTGTAGGTTGTTTTTATGGATTAAGCAGTTACCTATCCTCATTTTTTTCTACAAACACGTACATATCGCACTATTTGTCAATTTTCAGTTACTTGCTCAAATAATTGAGAATACTAACACGTACGACACAATATCTCAAAATGTACATCAAATTTAATAAACAAACAACCACACAGAAATACTTGTCTCGTATCTTGATATAATGTTATGTGGTTGTTAATTTATAGAATTTTCTCATTGTCAGAGTTAACTGCAGTAATGTTTAAGATTTATTGAATACAACTTTATAATTAACGTAAATGGCTGTAATTTTTATCTCAATAAAATGCTTAACTTAAATGCTAAAATATATAACTTGAAGATAAATCTTATCCCGAAAGTTGAACGATAAATAAATTTAAATTATACACTAGAGCTATTTTCTTGATGCGCTATTATATAATCTTTTCGCAATGTTATTTATTTAGTAATTACGACATTGTATACTAATTTTTTATTGTACTATGTAGCAACCGATGGGACATTTTTGTAAAATTATATAATAAAAGATATGTCATAACATTTACATTGCTTAGCCAAAAGTTCATAAATAAGGTTTTTATCGTTTCAAACATACTTTTTTACCATAAAAAATTAGATGCATGCTGTTTATATATAAATAATATATTAATGTACACCCCAACTCTTATTGTGGTACTTTTAGGACATGTTTTAATCAATCAAAATAAAAATATCATTTATGCCATGTTGGCTTAGCATACCCAATATATTAATTTGAGTGATGTATTCAATATGCATTGATTTGTTTTTTTTTTAATACTCATATAAACTGGTTACAAAAATTTCTTATCAACATTTCAATCAGAAAAAGCCCTAAACGCTTCATTACCGTAAAAAAACTTTAATGCTTCCAAATTTTAGAGTAACTTAGTATCAAAACTAAGTAACTCTGGGTGCGTGCGTGGTATGTCCAGCATTGTGAATATGATTAAACTTCCGTGCTCTAAAATGTCGGTAACATTCCTAGCGTTTGTTTGTAATATTGCATACTCGCATGATCGAAACATTATTTTTAAATACCTTTTTTATTAATAACATACAATGTCCATGCTATGCGATCATGATAAGCTAATTCATGAGTAATGCTAAGCTTGCAGTGTCTAAAAAATAACATGGCTTTTCCAATTTATTTTTATACGTTTGATAAGGCAAACTACTATTACCTACTAGTATTGGAGACTTAAATATTGTAGGCATAATATTATAATTTTACTTGAGTAGGTAGTATTTTATTTTACACACAGCTAGGGAAGTCAAAAAGTATCCAGACATTTGTTTCGATACAATACCGGTACTGATAATTGCTTTTGCTATGATACCGAACTTTCGCGTTTTTTTCGGAAAAAAACCTCTTGCAGGGAGAGCATTATTAATTAAGGCTATTAGTTTCATTGTATGTTACGACTATTTTTACCTTTTATATAATTATTATTTTTTTGATTTTGATTCTGTTAGTAGGTACTTAAATATAATAATTACAAGATAAAAAGAACTTTTTATATACAACGTTTTTAAATTTTCTGTTGAATTATTATGCTCAATATGCTCAAACTTGTACTTGATATGAAGTAAATAAAAAACAAACAAAAAAATATAGGATACTGAAATGTCTTGTTGTTTTTATTTAATAAAACGCAATTTTTTGTAGTACTTATTCCACTTTTAATCAATAGATTAGGACCGTTTTCGTCCACCTCAGAGGAACATTTTCAACCTAATTAATTTAATTACGTTTTATTAAATAAAATTAACAATACAATGTAGTTCCACCATGATTTGACAGTTAACAAAATAAAAGAAATCGCTGAAATATCATTTTGACATTTCATTTTGATTTCCATAGTAACGCAGGTATATATTAATAATTTAGTTCCTAGAACCACCTCTTTAGCAACCAATAATAGTCTTTTACTTTTTACGGATTTTTCTGAAATAACTTTCCATACAAAATAGAATTAACTGAAAATGAATTTAATTCTGCTTAAAGATAGCTAAAAGTATTAAAAGAACGCATTGGCCAAGTGTTCTGATATATTCTATAAGTTTCAAATGTCTAGCTAGCCGAGATGTTAGTTAAAAATCGATTGCAAGATTTGTACTGGAAAAACAACCACCGGACAAACAAGAATACGAGCTAATAAAAACGTTGTATAAAACCGGTGGTCGATTGCAAAGTTCTTTATAATATTATTAATACTAGAAGTACCATATAAAAATATTTGTTTAATTGATATAACTATTTTAATGCCTGAAATTTACCAATTATGGATTATTACTAATTATATTATTATTGATATTTTACCTCATTAGATAACCTCATTAGTTATCATCCAAATATTGAATATTTTACACCTGTTGAATGTATTATTATTGATTAGTATCTAATTATCTATTATTAGGGCTTTGACGACTTATAAGCCTATTGATTGTACGAGTATTATTAGTGACAAAGTAGGGTTTTTTTTTACAAACACTTATTAATCATATTTTTTTATTATTTATTGTGATCATTGACTTAAGGGTAGGTATTGGAGTTTTTACCTACTTTATTGTATTAATTTATTATATAAGTTAGAATTAACTGTATTCGTTGCCAATATGTATTTACCATTGATTGGTGAGTGAGTGCATATAGTGCCTGAAGATGCTGAAAGGCGAAATCCGGGTCACATAAAATGACTCAAATGTAATAGTAGAAAACTTAAATTCATTAGAATTTAAAGTTATTCATATTTATCAGCCGTCATGTTTTATTTTTTATGAGTAACTTTAAATATGATTTATTATTATTTTTAATTACGTAAAAACATTTTTAATCGCCATTTGCTTTTTATCTACTTCTATGTTTGAAAATAAAATACTCTTTTTATAGGCTTACATAACGTGTTTGTCGGTTTTTTTTTACGATTATTTCAAAAAAATCGGAATACGAAGGTTACCGAATTTGAAACTAATAGTATCATTCATACAAATATTGACGTGAATTCATAATTATTATGCTTTAAGCGCTACATTTTCTTATCATGCAACCATTTTACAGTTTTTATGATTCAGTAAACATGATCATTCATAATGTGAAATGATTAGTATTTAAACTCCATTTCATGAATTCAAAATTAAGAATTATTAAATTAAAATGCTTTTGTCGTAAATTTTATTATTCACATTATATTATATAATCGTAGCATTTGAAGTTGGTTAACACATAGGGAGGCATACAGAATGTCTCAGATAATATAATATATCGCACACTTTCGCACGAAACGTCGTCAAAACTTATAATAAATGAATAAAAACAAATTCTCCTAACGCTAACTCGATTCACAGGTGGTCCTCAGGCAGTTGTCGCCATCCCTTTTGGCGGAAAACCAAACTTAGTGGCGAATAAATCTGCATTAGGCCTTTTGTGGTTCGCCCGCGTGCCTTCAATTTATCGCGCTTCTGATATATTTCGCCGACGGTCTAAAAGGGACCTTTCATCACAAAGAAAGACTCCCGCATACGCCGAACATTATTTAAACCGTGGATACAAAGACTTGTATGAATCCCGAGCCGGACACCGTCACTATGAGGACGTGAAATACTCTTTTGTGTCATGTTTTTTTTGATGAAGTATAATTTTTCAGGGTATTCTAGAATTATATTCAGAAAAAATGATTTATAGTGTAACAATTTCTATACATATTTTCTCCCGTATTCAATCCGACGTAGAATATATCGCCTTCAAAAAAAGTTTCATAACGAAGTCTATTAAATGCATAATCTAAATAAAACACTATACAAATATGAATTCTCGACTCACCAATATAGAGGTGATCGTTAAACTAATATTCTTCAGTGAATACAATTAATACTGTTGGCTACGTTTATTAAACGGAGGGTAGATTTATTTGTGAGTTAAAAAATCATTGAAAGGAATGTCCTATTCAACGGTATGCTAATTATTCGTAGATAATATTTTTTTAAATATATATATTCAATTACAAGTATTATCATATAAATAAAAATAATAGCTACATTAAAAAAAACTAAACGATTTATTTCATATACAATAATTTATAATATTAAAATAAAAAGAAAATATCATATCCTACTTAACTGAAAGCGTAGTTAAAATTTGAATCAGCAACCAGCGACATTAGAAGCAAACATTCCACGGACACTAACATCCATCAAGGGTAGAAATATAAGTATAATGAGTTCATTCGATATACAGTTTTTCCATTAAAATACATGAAAATTCTTTTTATACAATTATATTAAAGTGATGACCAAATTTGGTATGTATATTCTTTTAGTTATATCTATCACTATAAACGTTGTGAAATAATAATTTCTTCTTCGGTCTTTATGCCCTTGAAATCAATATTGGTAATTATAACTTATTTTTTGAAATAGTACCAAGTGTCCGAACATTTTTTTAAATTTGAGAAAATGTACCATTTTTTTAAAATCTGTATTATTTTCTTACCTAATTGACACATTTTTGATAATTCGCGACCCGAGAACTACAGGGTTCTAAGTGAACAACTGCAGCAAAATAGTTATGGGCTGTTTTGAACGCTTGTATTTTGTTAATTGTGAATGTTTTCAATATTTTTTTGATTGAATATATCAATGATGGTACTACCATGTTGTAACTATCAATAAAATTACGTTAAAACTAGTTTTTGATGGTTAATTTTATATATCATAAATTCAATTAGAACTTTGTCCACCTAATACTCAAACAAATCGCCTTTACTACAAGGTTCTAACTGAAATTTGTATGGAAATTCTGGTGATTCAGGACACATAGTTTCACTTTTCATGTTAAAATAAATATAATTTTTGAAAGTTATCTAATGTAAAAAAAAAATCCGGAGAAAATGTATGGAAATTGTTGAGAAAATGGGAAATTTGGAATAACTTAAATATTTTTTTGTAATTTTTGTATAATACCATTTTAAAATAAAAATTATGTTGAAAATATGATTTAATAAAATTACAAAACTATTGTCGATGCACAAGCTCAATGTTTATTTTTCAATTTCAACTGGCTTGTTGTCTTCATCTACATCAGATACATTTGTTGTAATTGTGTATACAAGATTGTTGTTACTAATGGCTGAGGGAATGTTGTGTAAAAATTCTTCTATTAAATTATTCGCCTCAGTTTTAGAATAAACTTCAAGCCAGCAAGAGGCATATCTTTCAGATCCATCATAACATCATAATGATATTCGATAATTAATATACTAAATCTCTATAGTATGGGAATTCTCAGTAATAGGAATTTTAGCCATTTCTTCACCTCATCTACTGAGATTTGAATCATCTCGAACATTTATATCACTTTCAGGAAGACTTTTAAACCCAAAACATTAAATCAATGAATGAAATAGCCTTAAAATACTCTCAATATTTCAACATTATTATTAACAAAAGGTTAAAGAATAAAGTGTACAATGTTCGTTCGACATTCACATTATTAAAATAATCAATTGTGTAGGTATTGAAATAAACGGTTTGTGAATATGTAACTGTGACGTCGTTTGTAACGAAATTTTAAAGAATAACGATAATATAATTAAATCTTACTTACGTTTCATAATATTATAATTCATCTATTATGAGTTCACAATTTACTGTTGATATCAAATATCACGAAACATTTTTTTGAGGTTATGTATGTCGAAGCTATAGTAGTTTATGTAAATACTGGTGGTTTATTGATACATACACTGCATGAAGTCTTAATAATAAATTTAAAATACATAACAACAAGATTTTACTCTTCATATTGCAATTTAAACCATTTTAACAACTTTAAATGTATTCACAACCACGAAATGTCAAAGCACATAGAACTTTGTAGAACGACGGATCTTTTTAGATTATGATAGAACTCTGTAGTACCACAGATATATTGTAAAGTGCACAAGTGTCGGTAGTATTGGGGTTTAATGAAAAAATATAAGAAATATTGACCTCATATTGATATAGTATGTAGATAATGTGACTTGGAAGACTGCCTCATTATTACTTTAGTTTGGCCAAAAATTGACACTTAGAACTTTGTAATTCTCGGGTCGCAAGTTGGCAACACTAGACATAAGAGTGAAATACATAATATCTACGCTTAAAGTCATGGACTACGGTTTAAATATTTGCATCCAGAAAATTTACATATTATTTGAGTTTTTTACAGTGTGATTTTCAATTCTGATATTGTTACTTATTGGTTGAGCGAATTTCGATAACCGTAATATCTTTTATAGGACAATCATTTAATAAACCTATTTACAAAGTAGCAAAGATCATAAATGGATTGTAGAGCTAATTAAAAATAATCACAAGATAAAAAGAACTTTCTTTATACCACGTTTTTAAATTTTCCGTTGAATCTTATAAACTTGACAATTCTATGTATTAATAAACACTTTTTTTGTGCTTGATAGAAATACTGAATAAATAGAGAATACTAAATTATCATTTTGATATTTCATATTAATTTCCATAGTAACGCACGTGCATATTAATAATTTAGTTGCTAGGACCCCCTTAGCAATCAATAATAGTGTTTTACTTTTTACGATTTTTTTCCGAAACATATAAAACAGAATTAACTGAAAATGAATTCAATTCTGCTTAAAGACGGCCAAAAGTATTAAAAAAATGCATTGTCGTCGTGTTCTGATATTTTCTAAAAAAATGTCTAGCTAGTCGGGAAGTTAGTTAAAAATCTTCAATCGTCCAATACAAGTCTTGGAAAAACAAGAAAAAAATTGTACTGGACGCACAAGAAAAAATCTGTACCGGACAATTTAAAAACGTGGTATATAAAAAGTTCTTTTTGTCTTGTAATTATTCTATTTACATTCAAAAATAAAATACAATTAAACCTTTTATGATAATATTATGATCATTAGTAAAAATTCTAAACAATTCCGTCGAAATTATTATCACCAGTATCGTTGTTTTGTAGACGGAATTTATCTTTTCTTGAATATAAACTCAAGTCAACAACTGGAAAGTTACCTGTAAGAAAAGTTTCATCATAATTCATGACTGATAAAAACAATGTCTCCGTAAAGTTTATACTAAGCATAACTCGAAAGAACCTTATTAAATAAACCATTCCTGGAAAGTTTTAATATTTTCCTGGATGTTTTAATAAAACATTTCACTGTTGAAACATAAAAAGACCTCATAGGTGACATTCAATGATTACATTTAAATGAATGAGTATGTTGACAATATTTTAATCTAAATAATGTTACACAATAATATTATGAAGTATTTAATTAAATTTTAATACTAAATGATTTAAATTTTCTATTTTTAGTAATCTTGGTTTTAATTTTATTTATCGTCATACAAATTTCATATTCACATAATATTATACAATACACATACCTACAACTGACGCAAAAAAAAAAATGTATACCAAACCAGTTATCTATTTACTAAAATACGAATGAGTATAGTGATTTAAGATTCGAAAAGGCTTGAATAATGTCAAATTTAAAACTAGACTTTTATACAATTGTCAATTGTCATTATAATGAAAATATATAATCAAAGTTAAGTAAAATCCCAATTATCATAAAAAATTCTATTCTCAAAGAAGTTGAAAATAATAACAATTATGTCGAATAAGCTTTTAAAATGAAAGCATATACACTTATAATTTTGGTAACATCTCGTAATATCCCGAAAGGTATCCAATTCTGAATATGATTCAAGGGAAGCTATCTTGTATGTGGAACGCTGGTAAAAGTAGAATATCCTCGCTCAAATAGTCAAAGGCTAGTGATGGACGAGAAAAATATAGCCAAAATCATTACCGACTTACGACAACGGATATGAAAGAAAAACAAACCCTTAGAAATTGAAAATACAAGAAATAGACCGTTTTGACTTTGAGTATCCACCTAAACTAAAATATGCATTTTACTCCCATAATATACTGAAATGCATCAAAACTTAGACAAACGTTTGTAGAGATCCTGACATTGATTAGTAATTAAGATAAATTATCAACTCTTTAATTTAACATACGTACAAAAACTGATTGCCAAAACAGTAACGCAATTTGAAAAGCGCTTCGGTGATAATTGTAGGAACTGTTAATTTCATCACAATTAGCTAGGGCACACGTAGCTTAGCAGTCAGAATACATGGACGCGAATACCAGGGGGCGCGGGTTTGAATCTCGCTGGGTGTCATATTTTTTTCTGGTCGTTATATATTTCTCATAATATATATTTTTAAACTAAGTATGTATTTTAAATTATAAAATTAATTTAACTTAAGAAATTACCTTATTTGCGTAGGTATATTCGTAATTTATTTTTTATCTGGCATAAATGAATATTTAATTTAAAAAAAAAAAACGAAAATGACTGATGTCTCATACCACAGATTTTAAGCAAAAAAAAATGAGAAAACAAAAATTTTGAACAAGTTTTATAATTAATTGAAAATTAATATGTCTTCGGATTAGGTAAGTACTAAGAAAACAATTTAGTGAATTTAAACTTGTTTTAAGATTGCTTTAACTTGTAATTATTATTAAAACGTGATTAATAACTTTGACAGATGTTTTCAATTTATTTACACATGTTCTTCGATATGAAAACGTAGTTATCTAAAAGTTTTAAATTAATTACTACGCAAAAAGTTTAACATGGCTTTTAGATGTTGCCCAAGCACTGTCTATGTTAAATGATTATTGTTTCGAAAGTTAATATTTACTATGTTGTACAATCACATGACTGTTGAGGTAGGGTACTGATTTACATGTCTGGTCACGATGTCACGATGAACAACCTTTACTTTTTGACAAGAGCAGAGACAATAATGAAATTTTAAGACTATCGTAGACAGTGCTCAAGTCATGATATATGTGTCGCTAGATTTCAAAATCAGCCAAGTCCATAATAGATAAATAGGAGAAAATAGCTTTTTGTTTTCTCAAATGGACAGTGACAAGGGTGAAAGTTTGTATTATTTCGAGTATAGAATATTTAAAATTAATAAATTCCACATTTTGATAATGCAGAAATGTTAGAAAGCAGCAATTCACAAAAAAGTAAAAAATACCTAAAGGTGGACTTGGCAGATTTTGAAATGTAGCGATACATATGACGTATTTGAAAGAATTTATTTTTGAATAAGCGGCGAAGAATTTATTGATTACCTATTTCAGTCATTTTTACCATTTATATTGAATTAAAAAATAAATCCATCTACTTTGGCAACTTAACAATTTAAAAAAGAAAGATGACAAAGTTTGAGAAACAGATCACCACCTCAGATCGGACCTAAAGCAAGTTATGGTTTTTAGTTTACACTTCCGTTCCCGTGATGTCACATTAAGTTAGTTACTCAGCCCATTAAACTGCAAATATTTCAGTTAATAAAGTGCATATTATGCATAATATTTCGTATAAATTATGTATATTATGCATAATATTTCGGCTATTTATAGAATCATCAATATTACATTAAATTTACATCTTAATATTTTCAAAATCGATTGCATTATTCATAATTAATAAATTACTAAACATATTGTATTAACTTGTAAATTATAATATTCCATTACGAACAAAAGACGTAGATTTAAGAGAGAAAGAGAGACATACACAATTATTGTGAGAAAAAGATATTAAAGGAGGGGTGAAATTAAGACAATATGTATTCTGTAAGAATTTATAGAATTACTCGTATGATTTTAATTAAGTTTTGATCATTTTATAGATAAAACAAAATAGTAAATATTGATGATGAAACCTTATCAGACTTACTTATGTTGCCAAAGTATGCAGTTTAGAGGCGAATATGTATATTATTTACTGGACGTGCATCTACTTCTGGATATAATCATTCATGCGCTTGGCCATCGATAGAATTTATAATATCTTCCAACAGCACTCTGTCTGCACGTCTAAGAAGTATCCAACTAGTTTCGATATCTTGAAGTATGCCATACTCGAGACGTAATTTAATATGTGAAAATCTTTATTAATGGCAATCGGAGAGAAAATAAAATTACATAATATTATAGCTTGTTAAATATATAAGTACTTATATACATTTATTTATATATATAATTAGTTTACGCAAAAATGTCCTGCAAAGAATAATACATGTTTATATTTATTATTAGAAATATTTTGTGCTAGTATAAAGCACACTCAGTACAGTCCCACGGTGGCTGAGCGGCTTAAACATCGGTCTATAATATTGTGGGTCCCAGGTTTGAATCGTGGGTCTGGCATTGGTCATTATTTTTCAATTTGTGTTTGAGTCAGAGTATGGACCTAAAGGCCATATTCCATTGGCAGACGCACAGACCCAACCCGATCCAACGATCAACGCCAACCGTCGTCTCTAGCTATTTGCAATTACACGCAACGATTCAATCTCGTTGGTCCTTGATTTGATTGGTTAAAATAATACTAGTGTTGCTATTATTAAAAATATAGGTTGAGTGAAAACTAGATATTTCTTAGATTTGTGGCTACACTGAACGTATTCCCGCGCAATTTTACGTCAACAAAACTGAGCTGTCAGCTGTCAAACCTAGCGAGCATCAGATCTGTTAAAATTTATGCGGCCGTTTGACATTTATAGAAAGTTTGTATACTTATTGTTAATTTACATCATGAATAACTGGGCGAGCTTGAATCTCCAAACCAATTGAGTAATTCGAATATCGAAATCGAATAATCCAAAGACTAATTTATTGTAGCGAGTATGGCTATATTTCAACTGGCTCAGGCGGTCAGGACTCGCCGTAAACGAAAACACTGGGTCAAAAGTTGGCTAACTGAAGAACAGCGTGATCGCCATTGAATATGGCGAGTTTTTTTACGTTCCACACTATATCTTTGGCGTGTATTTATTCGACGAGGACTGTGTCCTCGGTGATACTCCATATATATTTTTTGAGTTTTCGCCATCAGTAGAATGAAATGAACGACCGTTTGCATGACTCAGGCACATATTCGGCTATTTTCGTACGCTTTCGGCAATCTTCGCTTGATAATGAAAGGATCGCACGACGGATAATAGAAAATTTTCCACTTTCGACCCGATCGCTCACGATCCTTGAAAACCATAGAGAATAGAGTTTGACAGTCGTGGCAGACGATCGGGCCAGACGCAATCTGCCAATGGAATATGGGCTTAATAGGTTGAGCAAGGGGCTATCATCCATTTCTCGTAAAAACAAAAATCTATTAATATAAACCTCAAATCTGTGGAGGTCCATAATATGATCTTATTAGGATTGGAAATGTAAAAGAAGAAAGATAAATAATTTATTGTTATTTTTTTTTTTTTTTTTTAGACCATGTCCGATCCTAATAGGATCATATGGGCCTCCACAGAGTGGAGGTTTGTATTGACAGATTTTTGTTTTTACGAGAAATGGATGTCAGCCACTTGCTCAACCTATTAGGTCCATACTCTGACTCATACACAAATTGAAAAACAATATGTGTACTAGCCAGACCCAGGATTCGAACCTGGGACCCTCGACTCTATAGGCCGGCATTTAAGCCACTCGGCCATCGTGGGTGTAATACCCAATAATTATTCCAGTGGTCTGAAGGTCCTTTTGTGAAGCATGGTTTTAAAACTCAGCGACCACTCTATTTTTTATATTGTGATGTCGTCAGTAAAGTTGATGTTATTTTAAGACTTGATATGTTTATATAAAGTACACCTATGTGTTATTATTTTTCATAATAGGTCCCAATAAACGCATTGTGCATATTATATAACTTTAACGGTACAGAAACATGGTAGAAATCAAGTTTAAAATTTAAAAGTTAATAAAATAAATGTGACCGTAACCAGCATTGCAGCTAATATTACTATTTGTAAGTGTGTTTTTTTTTACAAATTTTTGAAAAAATACGCAAATAACTTTACAATAAGAAATTCGCTGTAATATTATTCCTCCTCGCCAATCATTCAAACAAACACGCGAGACATACGACACACGAAAACAGTGACATAAATATATATGGATAAAATTCTTGCGCGTCAATCGAATAAAATAAAGTGTCAAGATACAACCCGTTCCCGTAAAATGCGATGAGTGGTAGATGTGCTACGTTTGCTGCGGAGAAGTCATCCAGTTTTAAAACCACTTTTTTTTATATCCAGATATTGGCAAAGCCATCTCTACTGTATGGTGCCAAAACTAAGTGATCCTATTCCGTAGCTATTAAAATCAAAATATACCAAAATTTTATTGGAAATAGAGACTTAAACGATTGTTTTGTATTATTAGTAAATCATATTGATATACATAACACAGAGTTGAGACTATTTTATAAAACAAGATATTGGTACTCATAAAAATGTGTTTAATGTTAGACATAATATTGAATCATCTAACTTTGAGCCAGATTATTTAAATTCAACATGATAAATCTAAAAAGTTCTATAGAACTTATGGAATAAATATTTTTGTCAAACATTTAGAAAAAAAAAGATGGAAAAATAATAATTTCGTAAAACGATTATTATCCCTAATAAAACTTAACAAAAATAAATGACAGTAAAAAATACATATTAAAATAAGCATAGTGTGTAGCTCACTTCTCTTTAAATCAAAATTACAAAGTTGCTAAAGCTGGTCCAAATTATTTAAACTGTTAATAATTTATTGAAGCTGTTTTAGATTAAATGAGTATATTATGTTTAATTAAAAATTGTATAGTTCTCACGCATGGTATAAGTAAAACCTCTTCGTTATGAGTGCATGAGATGAGATGATTAATGGTAATACATAATTTCGATACAAAAATGTTAATTTTTATTTTATAATTTCCATCGATTCGAAAACAAAAAAACTGAATAATTGGTTTGATATTATACTCGCTATGATATCCTTTTACTCACTTTGGAGCTGATTTCGGTATAATTAGTATATAAGTAAACAATCACTGTGACTATGCAATACTTTATAAGTAAAAAAAATGATGGATATACTGTATAGTTGTGCCGCAACCAATGCCTTGTTGGCCAACGTTAGACGTTGGCAACATACAATATACATACATTTATATATTTTACAACTATATTAATTTGTAAAGTATCTACTGTAGCGGTTAATGACCTCGGATATTGTCAGCAATAATTCGACAATCTAAGAATTAGCAAATCATCTATCTATCACAAAATCGTCCCATCTACAGTCTCTACTGACTGTTCGGCCATGTTCAACTGCATCGGGCTTGGTCATCGAAACGCATGAAGTTGCAGTAATGCAGAGGCCATCAGATTTCCCAATTGCAAACTATACTAACAATGACCTTCGAAATTTACCGAAAATTTATATAAATAAATAGCGAGTCATAGTTTATCTCATACACCGATTCTTGGACCTCGGACCAGCATCATAACTCTTGTACCGATTATTTACGCTGCAATAAAAATCGCGTTTCCATTCATCGGAGCAACCACCAATCCGACTTCGATCACAACTCCTGGTCACCTCCTACGATGGTCTCATCCCTTTGCAATGAGTCCTGCCAAAGTATTATACTCATGCCAGGAGACATGGGAGTGTTATATTAGACCATGCTAGACTTATTCTACCAGATTATGAATAATACTATTTCGTGACGAATTTTGCTCTCATTTTATATTGGATGGTACTGTATCGAAAAAAGTTTTAAATTCATATAACATGGCTTATTTTAAAGAAAAACTCCTCTTTTACATAATACTATACTTTTCCTAAAGGGAAGGGTTGCATATCGATTTCTGGCATACGTGTTTTTGTATTTTTTTTTACTTCAGGGAAAAGAAATAAGACACCTAAAGCCTTTCCTTTGAAGCTCACCACTTGAATTGATAGTGTTTACTGAACGTAAAGGCAAACATCACAGTTCAAACAATCCGACCGTTGCGCGTATAGAAATTACCCTATTTTACCAAATTATTTGATGACAATAAAATAAACAAAAAGTATCCCTGTACAAATGGGTCCCGGGAATATAGTTTCTTGTATCCATAATATGTATTTCGTAACATCATTCCGTAAAGTTTAAACTATTGAACAGATATTTAGGTACAATCATACCAATGTAAAATAATATGTGTAGGTATTATATCCCATCTAGATATTATATAATATCACAATATTATTATGTTGGTACGGTTTTTTGAAACGAACATGTTTTGCTATCACCGGATATTACGTATAAGAAAATTTTGAATATTATATGACTATCTCAAGGTTTTCATATATATATATTTTAACAGTATAACAATTATAATATTATACTTCTTATATCGTCATAACCAATTAGATTCAATATTATAGTAAGTCTGTAAACTGGCTCTAAAGTAGTGTTGTCTAAGCTTTTTCGAATAACCACCTCCATTTTTTTGAGTACATATTATATCAACTGCGTCTCTCATAAATTCAATCAAAAATAACACACGAAACATTTCATTTAAAATAAAATGTTGTAATAAAGAACTGAATATTTGGCCACTAAAAATACATAAAATGCACACTATTTATTTTTATTTCGATTTTTTATTGACAAATATAGGTATATAAATATTTATTTTGTAATTGTTGTCCTAGTTGAGCATCCTTGTATCAGATATTGTCATTTTTCCTTCCAGTGAAGTAACAAAAATAATTCCTTAACCATATGATCAAATCAGTATGTGACACTGACTCCATAAATGATCTCGAACCTTTTAAAATATAAAATATGAAATTACCGTCAATTTTATGAAAACCCTGCAGCAGTTCTACAAAACTATCTACGCGCTACTGGTCTCACATACCATGAGGCACGAAACGTGGGCAATGGACAGAGTAAAATTGTACGACCTCATGCTTGTCCTATGCCCTGATACTAGGGCATGACAGGGTGGTGAAATAATTTTTTTTTTTTAATAAGAACAAGTACAAATAGTTTCTATGTTGAAATGGGTGAAAAGTTTTGATAGATAAAACTGTATGCTCCTTATTATTAACATAATGGCCCACACAACGGGGAGCTGACAGGGCTTTAGCCTGGGGGCCCGGGCTCAGGAGGGGCCCGGGCTCAGGAGGGGCCCGGCGAGGAGAGTCGACCAGATAAGTGAGATAAACACACATCACAAATTTTCTTTAATAGTAAAAAAAAGTCGCCTGCATTTTCCTTCAATGTTATTATTTAAAATAATGTAAACAATTCTATAATTCAAATGAATGTATTAAAATATACAAAAAAACACTAAATATACACATTAATTTTACGGCATACACCATTTGGAAAACGCTATTGCAGAGCGTCACACTGCCTTTATCCTTAGCGATAGGTAAGGGTGCCTGCTAAAGATCCTAGCCTGGGGGCCAGTTTCGGGATGTGGGGGCCATGATTAACATAGATAATTTCATGAGAGAGACATTTCTTAGTCCATGATGGACCAGAGAGAAGTAGGTATGGTGTAAGAGATAATCGATTTATTTTATTTATGAAAACAATTATTCTATACGTTCATGTTAAACTGTAGAGCAAGTCAATTTTTTGAATAAAATGAGCTACGAAAGCCATTTATTTCATAATACCTACTTTTTTTAAAACTCTTTAACTTTTGGATGATAGTGTGTGAATACATTAATTTAATAAATTCAAATCGATATGAGAAACCAAAAGTATTTGCGCTTCTTTCCAATTTATTTCTGAAAAATATGGAATATATCTCACACGGACTAATTATTTTCTAGAATTTTTTCTAATATTATGTACTAGTACGTTTACGATCTTTTTTAAATTATATATTTTCATAAATTAAATACTATAATTCTTTAATCTTTCGTATAAAGATTATTGATTTATAATTAATATCTAATACCATAACCATAATAAACCATGTCCGATCCTAATAATATCACTCGGGTCTCTACAGAGTGAATGTTGTATTGACAGATTTTTGTTTTTTTGCGAGAAAGGGATGTTAGCCAATTGGTCAACTTATTAGGTGCAAACATATGTTGAAAATTAATGTCATAATATATTGTATTTGCCAGACTCGGGTTTTGAACCCGAGACTTACGGCAATATAACTTTTAATGTACTAATTGTAAAATTGTCTAATTCAATTTAAAATAAAAGCTAAATCTTTATACAATGTATTTTATTTTAAATAAATGTTTTGCACTTACACTTATTGTACATAGTGTTACAAAAAATAAATACAAAATAGTCAATACCAACTACAAATATTGTTGAACATCTCAATAAAACAACGTTATACCGAGAAGTGATTGTAAATAAACACAATAATACAACTTACAGAAACATTTGTGGGAAATCGAAACCTCACCCCGACCGTAACTAGAGGGATACTCCAAGGGGTGAAGAGTTACTGTATTGGGTGAATGTAACAGCTGCAGCCGAGTCTTATCTTAGACGACTAAGTTTTGGCAAAGTCATTTCACTTGAGCAGGCTCTGAGAGGAAAACATCACGAGTTAGAGATGGAAATTTGAAATGCCTCGGGGACCTGATTGCAGTAACTTGAATGACACGCGCTTTTGAAGGGCCTAGCGGGCTGTCGATCTGTCGATGCGGTAGGCAGCTATTATCCCGTCAGAATTGTCCCCTTGGGGCACTAAGTTGCTAGGTTTTCGTTCTATTATTCGATTTATTACCGAACGAGAATATCTAATTTTGATAGTAGATTCTATAAATGAAGTTTAATCATAAATGAAATCACAAATCGAATCGTTTTAAAATACAATAATGCTTTTACATACCTAACATTTTGCAATAATAAATAATTGAAGAATTTTTACATCAATCCAAGTATTTTTTCATTTTGAAATATAACAAATTGGATTATCCAAATTACAATTTTTATTAGCCGCTCTCCAAGTTCACCTTTCATAGTACCTATATTCACAATAAAGTTGCTATTTGAATGAATTCGAATTGATTATGCATATAAAATAAAACCATAATATGTTGAAATGTTTATCATTAAATTCATAAAAAACGTGCCTGTGAAAAGTTAGCAATACCAAAATCAGTTGTTTTTTAATTGAAAATAGAACCAGGTATTCCTTATTTATCATGATATTTCGTTTGATAACTCGATTAAAGTAATAATATAAACATTTGTTTAATATAAGCCACAAACTATAGGCATTGAATAAAATTTTATTATGTGGATGTGTGACCAATTTAATTTTTTCAAATTTGGTTTGAACATTGGGTGTAAGCGCATATCATACAACCATTCATTTGATTATATTTTACTATAACTTTAGTTTGTGGAACCCCGTATTCTTTTTTTAGCAATAGTGTTCATAAAAATGAAAAAAATATTAAAATAATATCCATAAAGATATAAGATAATCAAAAATTAAAACAACTGAATGTATTTAATAATATGGAAAATATTATAAAAAATCTACATAATGATAGTTAAATATTCTGGCTAAGAGAGTCGAATTAAAACAGTTTATATTAATATTAATACGCGTTAAAAATACATTAATTTTCTTCGCATACAATATATTTGAATAACAAGTTGCTGTCTGAAAAAGAAGCAAAAATTAAACGAATTCTATGATAATTCATTTACTTCTGATTAAACGGCTTTGGCGTTTGCAATAAAACTGCGTAATATGACTCATGCATATATTTAACAGAGCATTTTATATGAAAAGTACTAAACAATCCCCGACAGAGTAATAAAAACTTTTCCACGTTTGTTTTGTCCCACACAGAATTGAATAATGTGAAGCTCCAGAGTAAATATTCTCACCGCTTCACACTATGTTAATTTCATTTATAAGTTCAAAGAGGTTTATTCGCAGAGCCTACGTTTTATGGGCTCGGTATTTCTCGTTGGTGTTCATAGATGGAAATGTTTGGCAAGGTAACTCTCTTAATTTTAGAAATATTAAATTAAGAATTTTGTTATCAAGCTATAAATAAAATAATTTTATCATTCATTGTCTCAGTGATTTTTCTGACATTAACAATTTAATGTATATTTAGAATACGAAAATTTCTTAACGAATAATATCAATAATGAATAATGTAATATTTTTTTAACATAATATTGCACGTTATAAGAATTAATGTACTAGACGTTAATTAAAATATCACAAAAATGGTCGCTTATGTTGGCGTAATTTAGGATTTCTGATACATAAATTTATTGTAAAAAATAAAATGGTATGATTAATATTGTGGAAATCACATAATTGATAATGCGCATTGACCGGAATTTGTCAGGTTCAAGTTCAAAAAGCATAAATTTTTAATAGGTACCTTAATAGTCTTAGAGGTACCAAAGTACAATTATTTATTTTATAATACCGGAGTTAAGACACATTTTTATGAAATTTAGTTAGTAATTTGATTTAGAAATATTAAACATTATATATATATATATAATATCAGCAACTTGATCAACTCATAAAGTTAAGCAGCAAAGAATTAGGAACTGGGGTGAGTAGAGGGAGCTAGGGGAGACCTTCATCCAGCAGTGGATCGACCCCGGATGATGCTTATATTATCAAAGATGAATTAATGCGCTTTATAAAACGCATTTTAAAAGTAAAGCCAATATTTAAGGGGGGGGCATGCTCAGCGTAGGTCAAAATGGAGCTTTTATTCTATTTTCAAAGCATGATCCTGGACATACATTAAACGTTGTAGATAATCTATTTATATAATTTTAAAGCCTTATTATCCTTTATATTTATTTTAAAAATTTTATGACTGCATAAAGTATTTGTATTACATAAAATAGTATTCTTTTAAACCTCTCGCTCTAATATTTTTGGAAATAGTCATATTTCAGTACATAAATGCGCAATGGTGTTAAGATTTTTTACAATTATTAATTTTTAAACGCATTTATAAAACTATCAGTATAATTTATATCGACATTATTATAGTGAAATATTTACGATAAAAAATTATATTGATAATCTCTGTGATCCCAAATTTGACAAGAATTAGGCATTTTATTATTCAAAAAATGGGCAAGATTTACACATTTGAAGATAATTCTAAAGATATTAATTATAAGCTATGTCTTTGACTATTCAAGCGTGATAAACATCTTACGAATACTGATTGCTCTGTGATAATTATTTACCTAAGAATAAGGTAGTGTTTTTTTGAAATACGCCATTTCTTTTGGCATTCCCCAGTGGTTAAGCTACAACATACGACCGTAGCCATAAATTGACAAACTATAATCGAAGTCGGGAGTAAAATGATGGTTTAAAAAAATCGGTTAGGTACGCTGAGCACGTCCGCCCTTAAGATAAATGCAATAAATATTAATTTACAATTTTCTAATTATTTATAGATTACAGTTTACAGAAGGAAGCATTTTTATTACTTACATATTTATAATATATTATGTCCTATTAATTAGTGTCGTATATTTAAAAAAAAAAGATCATTATAATTATTAAATCGTTGTTTCGTATGTCTAATTTCTTAATTTTTCACTGTATTAATATATAAAAGTTTTACGTATTGATAACTGTAACCAATCGTATTTTATAACAATGTGTAAAATGGTATAGCAAACAAAAAATATTACAGAGTTTTAAAACAACATCGAAATAAAAACCCAATTTTTCGCATTTAAATTATATTGAATAAGCCAACAAGGCCAAAAAATCATCATAAATTTCGTTTGTATAATGAGCAAAGCGTCCCATTACATTTGAGGCCATTGCATGATTTAAAGCGCTTATAGTTTTTTTGTGACGTATATAAACTATTTTTTAAATATACGGCTTTGGTGTAAATCGTGACGAAAACAATCAAGCATTTCGGGAATACACGTGTGGTAAATAAAGCTCCGGCTACGTGGTGCAATGTTCACTTCACTAAAGTTGGACACGTGAAACAATCTCGATTAGATAAGGTGTTTAAGTATGTAAAAATATAACAATAACAAGTGGAGGCTTATTCAAAATAATAAAAATGCAATTATTTATCTTTAAAAATGTTTATTTTTTTCATTACATTCTAACATGGGGTGAATAATCAATTTGAACGGATTGCGTGTTGACTGACCAAGTAGTAAAACTTATCATTAGTTTTAATTTACGTATTTATTTAGTAAGAAACTGAATAGTGGGTACTCAGAATAAACTACATAGTAGAAAAATAATTTCATTATTAACAGGACTGCTTGAGGCGTAATAATTTAATTTATTGATATTTTAACACTACCTTTGGATAAGTAGGAGGTTTTTATAATTAATATGGCTTAAGATTTTAATTTTAATTTGTAAAAATAATTACCACTTTTATTATAGTCAAAGTGTAAAACCATAGCAAGTATATTTTTTTTGATCTCCAGATTTAGATGTAAGTACAAGCAAAAATATGGAAATAAATAAACGAATATGGTATATTGTACAGACACTGCCCAGATAGTATCATCCCCTAAGGATCAAATTCCATGGAACCCTAAAGAATCCGGAATCATTATCGGGCAGACTCATAGAAATTTGACAACTTCCACAACAAAGTTGAATAGAATCGTTTAAATCGTTGTCAATCGATATGTCCTCTAATAATAGTAACATAGTACGATAAATCAGCCTATTCCACACCATCAAGGGGTACCATGCATACCAAAATACTACCTCCGTTACCTTCGGAGATGACAGTACAATAAACTAAATAATTTTGTTTTTAAAGACAATTTTTTTGACTAAATAAAGTCTTCAAATTTTATTATACTATGTAATTTTCACTTACTAGATATTTATAGCACAGTTAAAATAATTGTATATTTTACTGTTAATCAAAGCCTTCAAGTGTTATAAATTAACCATAAACATATTTAAATATAGTATGTACAGAGTAAAACTAAAATAAATGATATAAATACATGTTATATTAGTATGCCCACAATAATTAATCAGTATTGAATTATATTTGTATTTAATTATCCAATTATACATTGTAATGTTGTTGTAATTTATGTACCTATTATTATATTATTTTTGTCGCTTTAGATTTTTTTGATAAATAATATTTAAAAAAAATGTATTCAATTAAAAATGTCTCTCTGAGGCGGATGAAACCGGTCCTAATCTATTGATTAAAAGTGGAATAAGTACTACAAAAAAAATTGCTTTTTATTAAATAAAAACAACAATAATAAATAAACATTGATACCAAATTCACAAATTGTAGTTGTAGATAATGCATATTATATTGTTCAATTCTTTCATTAATACCGTAATATAAGGACAACAGAAGAAAACTCTGTACTTAAGATCTCATTACAAGAAGGGTGAGTAATAAAATTTTTAACACTGTTAGAAGCGAACATAAAATGTGTTTACTTTAATAATTAAACAATACACTTTTATTTACGACATCGATGATTACACATTTTGATTGGCGAGTAAGGGATGATAAATCCCTCTTGCCTTCCAATACAATAAAAAAAATCGGTTATTATTTAGTCAAAGCTAATTATTATAATAGTCAAATGGACAAGAGACTATCTTATGTACTCAAAAAGGTTCACTCAGGTACCTGACCAATATCTAAAGGGTGCATCGCAGGATTGCCTGCTTCTCAGTACTTTTACGTAGGTACTTTTATTTAAACTTTATATAATTAGCTTAAAGCTTGATTATTTCACATTATATCATTCATAATAACGAATCGATTTATAAACCTCACCCATACATTATAATGGTGGTTACAGTAGAAATTTTCGTTTTTATAGTCAATGTATAACTACTTATTATATGTATAAATATATTTTGCAACTATAAATAGATAAGTAGAGAAATGACAGATTCTTCTAGCATTGTGGCCACGACGAAATTACCTTGATGGTGCATGAGTCGCATGCACTGTGAAAAGAATCTGACACCAATATAATATTATTTGTTATATTTATTTTATGAATCAATAGCGAATATGGTGTATGCATTTTATTAGTTATTAAATAACAAAGTAAGATAATCGTAAGAGGTAGTATAGATTCTGTCATTGCTAAAATAAATAGGGGAATTAAATAAACTGTATTTCTCTTACCATAGCTCGGATGAAAGAGAGAAGCAAGGAGCAGGAGGCCCGCAAATTTGGCGGGAATCCCCAGCGCCCCCATGCCTGGGAACTTGGTCCAAGATCGAATCGAAAAACGTAAAAAACAATCACTTCACTATCGTCACATTATCCACGGCATGTCAGTCAAATCAGTCAAAGTGCTGCCCGTCAACAGGCAACATCTCCCATGGATTTATTCTTTTACCGCCGCACGAACAAAACACACACTTTTAAGTTGGCCCATACACCCTATTTTCTTTGTTAGCTTTGCGTATTGTAAAATAGCACTTTGGTTTTATTAAAGATTTTCTTTCAAATTTGTTTCTTTTAGTTACGTAACATCGACATTTAGATGGTCTACTTGAAACATTTTTACGTTGCCTATTTTTCTACATTACACAATTAATGTAATTATTGATTAGATAATATTAATTGAAAATGAAATTTTAGTTTATATATATTGTAGGTAGGTACTTAATAACGTCGATAAAATGCTAATAAATAATTTTTTTTTAGTTTCTCAAGTCGATATTTTATTTTTTAGCATGTTCTTTGTTGTTCTATGATTTTCGTTTTTACAACACGGTTTTTATGTTGAATCTGTGTTGAATAATAAATGTTATGATTTTATATAAGTGTACAATGTACTTAAAAGTATAATATTTAATAATAAACTTTATCCGTTTTTACTTTGTTGATATTATATGATAAAAAATAATGTAGAAACTTGGCGCTGTACATTTGTAATGAATTTAACTTTATATAGCAATGCGCGCTATCTTTGTAACTTTCCGTTAAGCACCTATTTTTTCAGGTTTATGGTTTATTTCTCGCAATCTTTCGCTGATACAAAAAACTGGCGCGTGAAAAAATACACCGACGTAAACAACATTAAGGCTCTTTTGAAACCGTTCAAAAAATTTCCCGAGACTGAAAAACATTAAACGCCCTGGTAGTGGTGGTATATACGGGGGATTTTCCGGGACTAATGAAAGGCGTTTTTCGCGTGACATGGAAAGTTGAAGTAATTATTTTTCTTGGCCGTCGATTTTAGTTCTTGCGGGTCTTTGGCAGTTTGCGTGTCCAAATGGGAATTATGCGGCAAAGCGAATGCGGGGTGCGTGGTCAGCCAATCGGGTTAGGCTTCTGAAACAGTTTAAAATAAAATACATGTATTAGATACTTTGGAACACATAAAACTCTTAAATTATACTTAAATATATGTATCTGGTTTTGAAACATAAACTATGTAAGGTATTCGACAAACGTATTTTTTTCAATATTTACAAAAAAACGAAACGATAATAGTTTTTACAAGCGAAAAAAAAATGTGTAAAAAACCTGGTACAATAATTGACTTGGTGAAATTTTAAGATTAATTATGATTTTGTTATAATGTTATTTAAGGTAAATTTTTAAATAAATTTTATTTTGTAAAAGCGAATGAATTAGAGAAAAGCAGATGTTACCAGATTATATATTTTCTTTCTGTCACAATTTTTTATATCGCGAGCGTTTTTTGTTTAAAAAAACTGTTATCTTAGCTCGTTTTGCAGATAGGGTTAAAGCTCAAAGTAGCGGTTAATAAAAATAACTCAAAAATCATAGAAGTAGCTAACAGTAACTTTCAATACAATTATAAAATAATCCCGGAATATACATGATAAAAATGTAATCCCAGACAATGGACTTGATAGGTTTTGCAAATGGTAAATATCCAATTTTTCCAAAAATGCTAGAAAATCACTTAAACGCGACTAATATCCATGTCTAATTATAAAACCAATGAAAAAAAAAATAGGAAGATGAGCCCGTCATGTTTTAATGTTTGTAAATATTCTGAAATTGCAGCTATAGTGTTTGCGTTGATTCAATATTTCGATACCTTCACACAATTTCTATCAATGATTTCTAATCCAATGAAACCAATTTACTTATTAAGGATGTATTTTCTTCTGAAAATATACGTTTAAAATACATAATAAGTCATTGTAATAATTACCACCGCATTGGTTTATGACTAAAGAATAAAATGCATACAGATCGCAACTGTTGCACTTATTTTAAAACTGAATTTCAATTATATAAATGAAAAAATAATAATGATACAATGTAGATACTAAGTAGTGGTATAGTTAAAATAAATGTATAATACAATGATTTAAACTAAAGTTCTGTCTTCTATATTCTAGAATATATTATGGTTTCTTTAACTAATCATCACAGCTCGACACAATATTAACATTAAATGAACCTGAAAATGATGGTTTATGGCTTAAAATGTATGGTTTTTATAGTTTTTTATTGTTCTAATAGTTTTGAATGGTGTAGAATTGTTTGATTATTTAATGTGATTTTGATTCAACGAATACCTGTTATTAGGTAAAGAACGCCCTCAATTTCCTTCATTTTCAAGGCTGTCATTTCCTGTGCAATATTTTCGGAACCGCCCATGCTCCATATAGTTCTTAAGACTACTCATACTGTCTGTTGCATTACCATTTGTTTTTGACGTATAAGAAAAATCCTCTTAATTGCTTTTTTCCATCTTTAATTCAACAGCTCAATTTGAAACAAAAATAATTAAATATCCAGATTCGATATAAGTAAAATAGAGACCCAACAATGTACTTTAATATAATATCAACATGCACGCAATTAAATGAGATTGCCATTGAAAAAAATGAAAGTTATAATTTTCAAATAACAAAAACCACAATTAATTATACAGTAATCTAATAGTAAACAAGACATGAGAATATATGTTGGAGTTATATTACTATAACTTAACCATTTTTTCCCTCATATAAGTAATTATTATAAACAATAGAAAATGAAATATCGTGTAAGGTTGAGGTTTTTGAGGGTTGTTTGTATAATTCTTCGAAATTATTTGAATTAACTAACATATTATAATGTCTTAAGATGAACAATTGAAACAAATGGAAAAATTTGCATTGCATGAATACTATAAACATAAAGCATTTTTTAGTTTGTTATCAGAAAAAAAGATCAACGTAATACGTAGTACCATAAAATGTATATCATCCTAACGATGGTCTATCTCCAATAGGGGATGGAAAAATAAGAAGATTTGTTATTGATTCAAAACGTTAGGTCCTAAACTTCTCATTAATGAAACTTTGGATAAAGTAAATTATATTATTTGCATATTATCAAGTAGATATATATTTTATATGCTCGAAGCCAATAAGTAAGTACTTGTGTTTTTGAAGAATAATAATTATTTAACATAATATTGTAATACTCATAATTTAAACAAAATTTATGACAAATATCCTGAGTCGATAGATAGATAGATAGATAAAATTGACAATGCAAAAGCTTTGTTAGAAAACACTATACCATTAGTAAGTTCTTTTTTATTAGGTTACATGCAACGTCTCTCGTTAGCTTAAAACTTAGTTAGTTGGCAAATAAGTACATTATTTAACCGGAAAGTCGACTTGCTGAATTTACTTTATAAGACTTTTTGCACAAGTTTACTGTAAGTTTGTATTCCATACGAAATGCAGATGCAAGTTATTTTTATTTTGTTTTTCTTGGGAAAATTTTACACTATAAGTCGGCATAGTTAGTAAAGAAATTCTTTACAATGTTACTCTTCATCGTCATTCTTAATCTAACTACTACTGAATGAAACCCGCTCTTAAATTAAATAACTACTGAGTCAGACTGCCGTTGAGCTTAAACATTTTTACAACAAACCTATTTAAGAGTAGATTTTTCAGTAATTATTCCTTCATTCAACTCTGTGTCTAGCCCATTCCTATTTGAGGTTTGCACAAAACTCTATTATTTTCATTTTACCTTTGTTTGATTCCTAATTCAATTATTTAATTTTTTGTCCATTCGTGGTATTTTCATTATTTGTAGGTCGTCCGTCAAGGTGATACAATCTTTAAAAAATACTGGAATGGCAGCTGTATGGTATCTTATAATGGTTATAATGATAGCTTATATTATTTTAAGTATTATTTTTCTGACCACTTATTTAAAAAATATTAATTACAAATTTTTATTAATTTATATGACTAGATACAACTATTTTTAGGCATAATTTATTATTTGCATGAAAACACATAAACGTGTAAATAATTATTCAAAATACGTTAATTAATGTTGACTTAATAACATTTTGGCAGCTACTAGAGCTTGTAATTTCTCAAAATAAGGAAATTCTCAAAATTAATAATATTTGTTATCTCGAGAATTAAACATTGATTTTTCATATTTCTAGAATTCCCGAAATGACCTCTTCTGGCCGATTTGTTTTCTTCATTTTTTTTCAATTTCATTTCATTTCATCAATTTTTTTTAAAGTAATTTCGTTCTGAATGAAAGTCGTGGACCTTTTTTGTGACCGACGTGTTTTATTAAGTTTCTTTTAAATTCCCTTTAGAGTTAGCAGCTTAGCCTAGTGATAATCTTTAGATATCTTAGAAATAAGAATAGGTACTCAACATTTTTGAAAATTATTTTCTTGAGATTTCTCGATCTCAACCTGTATATTCGTGTGAAATATAGATCCTCAATAAAAGAAAAAACTCGTAACTTATTTAAAGGAATACAGAGCTAAGTACATAACTACAGGCATTATCTATGTTATGAGATATGAAATCATCTGGTAGATATAAATATACACACTTAGTGAAAACTAAATTATTCAACTGCTAATTCCTTAAATGTTATTAGAATAATCATTGTATGAGTCATTAGAAATACTGTTGATTTCGAAAATTAATCTAGAATTAGAACATACTTACATACCACTAGTAAATTTATAAGGATAATACTCGTAAATATACTGGCAGCTTATTATTATTAAAATAAATAAGACGTATTCATGCTCAAAATGAAATATATAATATTATTTTATTAACTAAATAAATAATGTATCGTCAAATTCTTTGTAGGTTTTGAAAATATATAAGTGTTATATGCATATTTTTTATTATTACTGTTGTTCATTTACGTAAGATGTCTACATCTCGTGCTACGGTAAAATGTAATACGTACAATTTACATGTAACCGATGCAGCACGTAGACCTTTAACTGTTTTTTAGCGATACATAGAAGGTGTTTTGTAATTATATGCTAGGTATAATTATTTATACACATATTTTACTAAAGTATAGAAATTCATAGTCATAATAGGTTACAAAAAATTCCCCAACAAGAAGCCATAGTACGGTGATTTTCTGCGTAAAATGATGTGTTAGTCCAATTAATATTTTCTTGTAGGTCACAAAAGCCTAATTAGACATATTTAACATATTGAAGCCCTAATTCCTGCCCTGATTCCCTGATTCGGAACAGTGAACTGATAATAACACCAGACAATCTCCAGTTTTAAGCTTTCCTGATTTTTTTCTCAAAAACTATAAAAAAAATAGAAAAAAAAGATTAAATTATTTCGAGCTCAGATAAATGATGCATCACTTTTTATTTTGTGTTTCAGTGAATGTTTTTCAATAAGCGAGATATAGACACATTTATAAAAACCTCTAAATTGTCCAGAGGAACATACCCATGTATGTTCCTCTGGACATAGGGTCATGTTCTTCTGGACAGTGTTGTTCCTCTGGACAGCACAAAATCAATCATTTTTAACCTTGGAATAACCTATAATACGAGAGTGGGTCAATAATTCCTTAGAAAAAAGCATTAAAACAGTTTTTATTTTTGTATTTTTTTTTTATTTCTCAACATAATCTCCTTGGAGCTCAATACACTTGGTTAGACGTTTCTCATTTTTTTTAAACCGTCAGAAAAATAAATTTTCGGAAGGTCCTCAAAATAAGCATTTGTCCGATCGATGACTTCTTCATTTGAAAAAAAAACGTTGTCCACTTAGCCATTTTTTTAAGTTTGGGAAAAGGAAAAAGTCACTGGGGGCTAAATCTGGCGAATACGGTGGGTGGTCGACCAATTCGAACTTCAATTCTTCAATTTTAGCCATTGATCGTAAACATGTGTGAACACGGGCATTGTCCTGATGAAAGAGGATTTTTTCCTGTTTAAATGAGGCCGTTTTTCTTCAATTTTGTTTTTTAGCTGGTCCAATAAAGATGCATATTATTCCCCTGTTATTGTTTTTCCTTTTTCCAAATAGTCAACGAAAATAATTCCACGTGCATCCCAAAATACAGTAGCCATAACCTTACCAGCTGATTTTACGGTTTTCGCCTTCTTTGGACATGGTTTGCCTTTGCAATCCACTGCTTTGACTCTTCTTTCGTCTCGGGAGTATAGTGGTGTATCCATGTTTCTTCTACAGTCACAAAGCGACGAAAAAATTCATCCGGATTGCGTTGCATGAGCGACAACAGGGCTTTAGAGGCCACCACCCTATTGCGTTTATTGTCGACTGTGAGCAAACGCGGCACCCATTTTGCAGAAATATTTTTCATGCCTAATTTGTCATGTAAAATAGAAATGACGCTACCTTTTGAGATCCCTGTAACCTCAATTATCTCACTCAACTTTAATCTTCGGTCACTTAACACCATATCGTGGATTTTATTGATCATTTCTGGTGTAGTCACCTCTACAGGACGTCCTGAGCGTGGTTCATCCTTTGTTGATGTACGACCACGTTTAAATTCATTTAACCAGTTATAAATAGTTGCAAGTGAAGGAGCAGATATGCCGTGAACTAAATCCAACTCATTTTTTATTTCCTTTGCTGTTAACCCTTTTATATTAAAATGTTTAATAACAGCTCTAAGCTCAATTTTCTCCATTTTCCATTTTTCCATTTTCCACAAGCAATTTTTTTTTTTTAATGTACGAGAAACACACAACAACCCGACCAATCTGATTGAAACTTCGCAGCATACTGAATCGGTAGTGCCACTGCATGAAGACAAACCGCTTACAGTACTAGTTGCGCCAACTGTCGGCTTTTCTAAGGACTTATTGACCCACCCTCGTATATAAAACGATATTTAGGTATTACTCAAAATATTTTTATTTAAATTGACAATAAAAATAATACATTTTTGTTATACATAGGTAGGTACTATTTAATGAGACAAACATAGTCAAATTTGATGTCTTTGTAAGTACATCTGCAATTATTGATACTCACTACTAAAAGATTTGTCCGATTCATTATTTCAAATATTACACTTTTCACACACAAAAAAACCTTCACGTCACTCCCTGGTATGTTTTCTCTGTGATTCTTAGCAATACATGACCTGTGAACGTATTACTGGCATGTGTCAATCACATTTTACTAGGTACGCTAGGTTCAGTACCCAACCTTTTACAAATGCTACAAGTAACCATTAACTCATTACTTAAGATCTCTCGATGCATGTTTTGTGGCATTTGGCTGATACCGAGATCGACAGAATCAATAATTGTATCCCTTTTTTCAGTTTAAGTTTTGGCTTAATATATCCCGTATAATTTTGTTTTTAGATCCCTTTATTATGTTTCTTTTCAATGTCACTGATATTAATGCATTTTTATCTGGTGTGTTAGTATTGACTAACACACCGATATTAATCCGGGATTTTCCTGGTTTACTTCCACTTACGATTTTCTTTGGGGGTGCTTTTAGGTAAGGACTAACTATTTCAGGTAATTTGCTTGTATGCACCATTTTCCTGCAACTCGAGGTAAGAATAAAATGTCTCGTGCACCTGCTCAGTTGGCATCTGAGCAACTTCGATTGACTCAGAATTCTTTGTTTCTATGACTGAAATCGAGCCATCCTCCTGTTGGTTTATTATAATTGGTTCAAGATTTTGCGGAGGATCTTTAACGTATGCTGATAAAAAATCATCCCCTTTAAAAATAGCATCGTTGAGAGGAGCGTTACATGTTACTTAAAATTGCTTACGACATATTGTCAGTAAGTTATGATCCACGAGGTGATCCCTTGTCTTTCCAAGTTTGCTGCGTGACACTTTAATATGAACCGGGTAGAGATTAAGTTACTTTGTTCATAAAAATATGATGCATTGTTCCTCTGGACACGTCCAGAGGAACAATCAAATATTTGTCCAGAGGAACATGACATGGCTATTTTTAACGGTTTTTAATGTTATACTTTTTGGAGTTAAGTTATCAAAGAGGTAATGAGCTCTAAAGCATTCTAAAACAATACACTATTATGTGACATTAAATAGTGCCATACACAAGGCTTCTTTACAATAAAAAAGTCACTTGATAATAAACAAAAATACTTACTTTTTCATTGAAAAAAAGAAAAACACCATGATTGTCTTTCACTTTGAGACATGAGACTAAACGTCAGGACAGTTTTGCCTGGTGTAAAAATGTGCATTTGAATGTGTTGAAAGAAGAAAAATATGATTACCCGTTTACGAGAAAACACCACTGTCCAGAGGAACAATCGTCCAGAGGAACACAACTTGCCCCTACAGTTTATTTTATTCACTATTAATTCTGATGATCTTGTGCCGATGATCCAAAGTTACTGATGGATAATGACGACCTTTTATATTAATGAATAAAGTAAATACCAAAACTTGCTAAAATTTAATTAACTATTTTTTTATTCAACGAATAATTCTATTATTGTTATATATTTCTTAGAAAAGTTTTCAAATCATGTATGGTCAATAAAAAATATAATTAATTAAATTATTAGCAAGTTCAAATAAATTGCAACAAAAAAAAATCTTGGAGTGATCCGTGACGTCGGTTAGTTTTTAAGGTAATTAATACCTACGTTGATTTTAAATACAAATAATAAGGTAGAAAATATTAATATAATTATGTACCCAATAATAATTATATCATCTATCGACCAAATAAATGTTGATAATTTCATTCGTTTGCCTTTTTTCTATCTTGATAACATTTTGATTTCTGAATTTATAAATCTCTTGATACTAATTGGTAATTGGTTATTGGTAAGTATTCATCCTTTTGTAATAAAATAATAAAAAAGAAAAGAATTCTTAAATTATATGATAATTGTGTAAGAAAAAAGTTTCTTTCAAATGATGAATAAAATGCTAATTCGGATTTATAAAATAATTGAGCCCATAGTGTAAAGCCAGGAAACAAATTTTCAATTCTGCAAGACTGCCTCGTCTACTACGAATCAGTCTTTTGTAAAGTGGGGGCGGTTTGTACCCACGCACTACAACCGAGTTTACATTATTCTCATTATGGAAACATGAATCCCCAGCCGGCCGCCCGCATTCAACATTCTGCGACGCTCATAAAGCAGCCGGGTTAAAAAGAAAATTCGCGAGCCTTGATGAAAACTCACTGCGGGAAATGTGAATGAAAATCTGGCTTGTTTGTTTGATCTAGCGGTAGTGTTTTTAGCGCCAAGTATGTAGGACAGTTTTAGTATTTTAAACCCGAGTACATTTAATATCTAGCAATCTGTCATTTGGTTAAGTGTTTCTGTTACCATTAAATAGTGCTTTAGCTATACAATTATTAGTGAAGATTAATATGTATGCCAACTATGGTATACTTACTCTAATATTATGGCAATACGTATTTTATTAACAGTATTACTGTGACATAAATAATATATATATAATATTTAACCAGGGCTCTTGAGGAAACTTGCTTCATTCGGGGTTCAAATTCAAACCATTTCAGAACATTATATAAATTGCGTTTTGTGATTTAACATCCGATTTTTTTTTATAGAATATTCTAAAGTACGTGCTATCTAGAAAAATTTCCTTAGCATTTCCAGTCTGTTTAGTGTAATTTTTACTCGTTATTGATTATAATTTTTAATACCCATAGTGTATAGTAGGTTCTTTTTTCTTTTTAGTATACCCACATGCAAAATTTACGCAATGAGTTAATCAACAATAATTGGAAAACAAATGAGATTTGTTATAATATACATTATGAACAATAAAGTATTGTATTTTTTCTACCGGAGTTAAAAGTTGTAGTAAAGGATCGATCCTAAGCGAAGATAATATTTGCCTTCACAGAGTGGAGGTTATTAAAATATTTTTTTTACGAGGAACGGTTGTTAGTCATTCGCCTAAAATATAGCGTCTTTACAGTATATCAAATAATACATAATGTTGAACAGATAATATGCATTATTTGATCTGTCACATATTCGTATCTACAATCCAGGATTTTGTGTCTATGCAAAAACTGCCGTTTGACAAACTAGGCTATTAGGGGTCATTTGGTTGAAGGTTGAAGCCCCTAAAATTGTAAGGTTTATGGTAGTTGCTTCTTCTGAATATTGAACCTCTCCCAGTCATAGTATGGTATTTATTTAAAATGTATATAATTAAAAATAATATTTTAATTAAGATCTTATGAGTATTCTAGCTAGTCCTTTCTACCAATTCTACCACATGGCAATATTTATTATATACTTAATCTTACGTAGAATCCTGTGTAGAAAGTGCCATTACACTCTGAATTTGAAAGTTTGAACGTTGAAAATTTAATGAAAGCCTAACTGAAAATGTTCCTAGCTTCAATAATACTGGTTACGTTGAGCTTTTCCACACTATTCACCTTACTCAATCACGTGATAAAAATCTAAAAAAAATACAGAAAACAAAGGTGATGATTATAATATTATATATTTAATATTAAATTAGTTTATTGTGCCTTAGTGATCCATACATGATCCATAATATGAAGAACAATAATAATTATTGTTAATAGTCGGCAGCATATTTTGGAAAATTCGACGAATTGTGCATAATTGTATAAAATCGTGAATGTGGACATGATGGATAGGCATATTCTGAGAATTATTTTAAAGATTATTAGCTGCTTCAACATTTACCCAGGAGCCCAAACTCAAAATTGGGAGAGAAAAATCAATTGTCTTTCATAAAAATGGTGAAAAAAAAACATTTTTTCTAAATACTGTCTAATTTGATTGATTTGTTTTCAGTTTATATTATAAATATAATAAATTTGATGGTAAAAAGGCCTTCTTAAATTTTGATTATTGTCTAAGATTGATTATTTTTAAATAATTGTATTAAATGTATAAAAAGGTTTCATTGGAAAAATCATTGCTTTTTCAATGAGTTCAATTAATTTTCAATACCAACTGAAAATCTCGGACCATTTGTACATTTTTGTTTAAAGGCATGCATATATTATCCTATAGCTGATTTTTTAGATCGTTATTTTTGTATTTTGTTATCCAATGGAAGCGGGTTATCAATATAATTTATATTATTTTTTGTAATATTAATATGTATATTTTTAAGAAATTTTCAAATTATGTATGATAATTAATATTGGTACCTATATAAATAAAAATTAAACACAAAATATTGTTATAAACTTTTACCAAGTAATAACAGTTAGAAATCCAGCGGGATCCTGAGAAACAAAAGTTGTAAACTGTAAATGTGTTAGCTATGAAGTTTACTGCCGTTGATACACCAACTTTGTGTAAGCTTACGGCACAGTAAGTTGCCTAAATACTAGCAATTCATGTGTAATTATTAACTTTGAATGTACCATTATCATATGTAATTATTATATTATATATAAATATTTTGCAATTATAAACAGTGCATCTTTTGCCATCTATCAATAAATTATATTCAGCATATTTATAAATCAGGATCAGAAAATGTTTATTTATACAATTAACATTATTAACCCATACCTTACGGGCCGCACAAAATTGACTTTTCAAATGAAAATTAACACGTTAATTACAAAATTAATTAAAAGGGCCCGTAAGCATTGTGTTAAAAATATGGTATCTCATATGGGTATTTAATATTATAATGTTTATAACGATCAAATTTTAAAGTTGTTTAACGATCCGTAGTGTTAATAATATTATTTGGATATATTATATCTACTCAATAGTTCAAACTATATTATTATAATATAAACTTTTCAACAAATTAAAAATATTATTAAAATTAACATTATTCGGAAATACCCCAATCGGAAATACCTTTATTATAAAATATAATGGCAAAATATAGGTCCTAAATGAGACGGTCACCCGCATATATCGGACTCCAGTCAAAATTATGTTTTGCTAGTTTACATACCTACATGATACCTAATCTAGACGAAATTAACAGATATTGACAGAATTAGTTAAAAAAGGGGTATAATTTTAAAATCATTACACGGTGAGTGCGTTAAGTCTAAAGTTTCGATAGACATTGACTTGATCTAGGAGTGAAAGTAGGTGCAATCTTATTTAGTTATGGTCCCAATATTTAAGCTCGATTTGATATACATAAAAAGGATTTCAAGTTATACACATTTATATTTTTTATAAAAATCGATGTTTTTTTAAATATCATATATTAAACTATGAATTAGTAAAAAATCTAAACGCTTAAAATTTGAAAACCTAATAAACTAAATTTTAAAATTAAATTTAACCATAAAAATAATATAATAACAACGTAACCTATGTACCAAATATGTGACTAATTCACATAATTTTACAATTTTAAGTTTATCTTTGACTTAAAAAAAATCCTTTTAATGTTTTCAGATACATATTTATTTGGCATATATTATGATTCCCTTAATTAAAAATCACATTATTTTGTATTTTATTTAGTACAAAAAAATTGATACGACGTCGGACGAAAAGTTTTTCGTTTGTTTAGGCATAGATATGGTACAGATTTTTTCTGAGTTATCTATTTAAAATTATGTATATTTAATAACAAATATTACATTTACAAATTTATTCTTGTGTGTTATTTATTTAATATAAAATAGTCAACATACGTATATTTTAAAATGTCTATCCAAATACATTTATAATGGCATGACAACAAAATTTATTATTTTATTCGGTAGTTTTTTATATGTAAAATTTTGTTAATAATAATTATTATACCCAAAGGCTGGTTAAATTTGAGTACTTATACGTGAAGCATTAGCATTAAATGTGTTGTCATGGAATAAATAGAGCTCCGCTATATCAACGAAATAATTTAGTTCACGCTAAATTTATCACTGGAATCAATAAAATAACCATCCAGACTGCTATTGCCGCCAATTCTTATCAACATATTAATAATATTGTGAGATAGTGTATAAAATATTGTGTTATACTGTAAGTATTTATTAGTGGCGAACACTATAACTACCAACGATATTTAGCGTTTATCTTAGAAAATATTTTTTGCTTACGATGGCGACTTGCTAGTTTTTTTTCCGATGTCTTAAAGACAACGTAAATCATCAATGGATGATTAAAACAAAAATATAGGTACGTATTAGTAACTTTTTATTTAAATAATTGATAAAAGAAATGTTTTTACTAAGTAACATATTATTATAAAATTACACGTGTAAATTTTTAAAATACACGTAAAACAGTCACAATTTATTGTTTTCAGATTCGGCCTAAAATTCACTTACATCAAAAAGCTTTTAAAACTTTCGCACCTAGTGGTAGCTTTAAGGTATGGATGTTTGAAATACATCATATATTATGGACGAAGATTGGTGTAACTATTTTTTTAGGTAGGTAAAATATAAAATAAAGATTTATTTGAATTAATTGACAAACATTTGATGACATTTTCAGATTCAATAATATATATATATTTAATTGTTCATATAGGAACGTTATTGTACAATAAATTAGTAATAGCATAATTATTCTTTTATGTGGAAGTCTCTAGTACATTTTCTTACCTTCCCAATTTGTATAACATAAAGATTGAAACTGGAAGCATTTGAAATGAGGATTGTTTAGAGTTTCGTGGACGGCTTAATGGGTAAACTAGTTCATCATGAGTCAGTTTGACATTTGAAACAGACGCATTGACGATTTTATTTTATGAAGTTTCCAAATTTTGTGCTATACCTATAACCGCAGATGTAGTCTTTCTATAACTCCAGAAATATTCTGTAAATTACTATTTTAATGTAAATATTTATTGCGCAACCGTATTTTAATTTTAATAAACTTACTATTTTTCTTCTAATGTCCCCATAAATATATTATCCACAGGTGGTTGGTATTGTTCACGTTATATATTATGAATAACACGTAAATATGTTGAGAATATCGCAGAGTTACCCCTCCATAATAAACACGCACCAGACTACAACTGTTTGCCATTACCCTAAGTAGATATTACCTCTGTAGCAAATGGAAAATATAATCTATATGTATTTATGCGACAGCATCACTACAGAAAAAGTCACCAGTATACACACATTTTAGGAATGTTAGATTCTCTATTATCTATAAAATACATTTTTAAAAACTTACATCATTTACTTTCCGGGTAAGTGCTCTCGCCTTTAAGCAGTTGTTTCGTATATTATCAATGCGGATTTCTTTTAATAATATTATTTTATCTAATGTACTCCAAACTTTGTCAATCTTGAAATGAATTAAGATAAATGACGTTTTAAGTTTAATCGTCTGATGCATGCCAATATTTTATTATTGACTTCCGTGTAAATAATGATGTTATATTTTTTTATTTAATACTGTATGGGTATTAACCTACACAAATGCGAATCAAACTTACATCTTTCATTTTCCGGGTATTTATTTGGCCTTTAATACTTTGGACGCAGAATACGCACCTGGCGCGTAATGACCAGGTGGCTGATCGATGTAATTAACGTGCATTTTAAAGGTGGTAATTAAAAAGTCATTATCTAGTCAGCAGTGAATGAGCTAACTCATTCGACTCCAAAATTTACACGTATCAAACCAACTAAATAATAACTGTTTGTCATCTTTGTACCTTTAATATAATATTATGTTACAAAGATTTTTAAGAAGATCTATCTATAGTTTATAAGAAATCTTATAATATTATTAAGTTGATAAATACGTATTGTTTAATTTTATGATCGAATATTGACTTAATACAATCAATCAAGCTTAAAGCATAGCGTGCAACTTTACACCAGAAGCTTTAAGTAACTAAAACAGTATCATTACCGATAACTCTGAACAGTTTCGAACAACTTAAATGTGTAGTTGAAACCACATTCTCAATAATATTATTAATTTTCCGTTCAGCCATAACTGAGTTAGGATTAAATACGATTCACTTCATTCGATGTATATGTTTTTGGGAAACTTTGCATCGTTATACTGTGGTAAGCTGAATCTTACACATTGATTCAATGGATTTCATATTAATGCAAGGAAGTTCATACATTTCATGATTCATGATATATTAAATGCAATTCAATAAATGAAACATTATGGTTTTGTTATGTGTTTCAACAACATGGTGTTAGGAATTTTAATATTCATGTTAATAAATTTTATATTATTAAGCTTGACTGTTTGTAATATTATTATAATTATCTATCATTGAATGTAATATTAACGTTAATAACAAAGATGTTGTTCAATTAATTTACTTATATACCACATATTCGTTTTTACTATTTATTTTAGATAATATTATCTTAACTCATAGCTTACGGGCCGCACAAAATTGTGTTTTTGCTAATTACTTTTCAAATGCAAATTAACACGTTAATTACAAAATTAATTAAAAGGGCCCGTAAGCATTGTGTTAAGATTATTCTTAATGAACTTAACATTGTAACTTATCTGCTTGCTTCCATCACTAATTGCACTCTAAATTAGAGATGCACACCATTGATGTTTTTAGAATATTAACACGCAATATTTTATATAATTTGTACTATATAAGACATGGCCCCCATATCCTGAAGCGGGCCCCTAGACCAGGATCTTTGTCAGGAACCCCTACCTATCGCTAGGGTTTAAAACAGACGCTCTACAGGAAAGTCTCCCAAATGGCGCTCCAGGTAAAATTAAGGGTATTCAGTGTATTTTAATGATTTTTTTTGTATTATTCAATAAATTCATTTGAGTAATGAAGTTTTCGAATATCAACATATAAAATCAAAATTTGCATTACACAATCACATATCTATTTTAAATTGCCAATATTCTTTAAGTAAAATAGCACCGCAGGTGACTTTTTACCATTAGAGAGAATTTGTGATGTGTGTTTATCTCACTTATAAGGTAGACGCGCCACGCGGGGCCCTCCCAGAGCCCGGGCCCCCAGGATAGAGCCCTGTCAGCCCCTTCCTTCTAGGGGCCATGATATAAGATGTACCTAATTCAACGGCTCGCTTGATTACGACTAAGTGTGTAATTTTGTCAGAAAGTAAGTTCACCGTTAGATATCGTAAATGCTCAAGCATTCTATGAATCTGTCAGAAAATAGAAAGTCCATGATTGTTGTATTTTATTGTTCGTCACTCTAAATTAGTTAGTTCGTCAATCAAATAAAAGGATATTATTTTACCTGCAAGGTATAAAGATCTCTTGCTTTTCATTTAAAAAGTGACTTAGTAGGTGATAATAATATGTACTTTTTCATCTTTACATTACGTGGCGTGGCGTTGGTCTCTATATTCTAACATCTAAAATGGCTTCAAAAGAGGAGATTGCTTAACTTATTTTATATTTTGACGTCACGAAGATGATTCAAATCAACCCAACATAAGAACATGATAGAATCTGATATCATACTCTAACAAACTGGTATCATCGAAGTTGAACGCAAGAGAAAATCCGTTCGCATAACAATCAGAAGAAATACGTCATTACTTTAAAATATATAAAAATTTTAAATATACTATAAAAATCCGTTCTATCATAAGCTTGCATAGTTTGTGTCCGTAATATAAGAAAGATTTTTAAAAATAAACATCACGTAAAAAGTACACTAATAGACCATAAAATAAATGATAAATTCACAAATAGATGCAATGCAACATAAATTACAAAATGGTAATAGGCTCGATAATATGATATTTTCATGCGCTAACTATACGCTCATGCTTACCGTGAGCTTACGTGCGCACCAGATTGTATGGGGAAGCCCATGTGTATAGACGGGAAAACTGTAACGCGGCTTGCATAATATTCAGCTTGCTTAAAATTTCGGTTTGTGCAAACTAAGTTTGTACGGTAAAACAAGTACATGTGGACGGGAGACTGAATACAAGCCGCGCTTGTTCTCATTCCATCGAAGGTTACGGATGCAAATAATACGTCTTAAAAAAATGTCTGACGTGTGGAATTACCCTAAGGATTTTTTGATCGAATTCATTACGTTATATAAAACGCTGCCATATCAGCTACTAGTCTACCAAATTAAATGTAGAAACTCATTAAATGCATTTAATACATTTTTAAATAATTCCACCAGTCAGTTGGATCTTCTCTTAAACTGTGACTCAATTTATATGGGAGTGTATGCTTCTTCTCAATAGTCATTGTTTAGACCACTTGGATGTGTAGCGTTTATATATCTCTTTTAACCAATAAATAATAAAAAAGGTGTGACAAAAACAAATCGTCACTTGCCAACATTTCTGCGATTCAGATATAACAGTATTTTTAAGATGATAACTTCTGTCGTAATGAAATTTACGCAAACTTACTTGTGTAGTGTGGACATCACAGAGTGTTTTTAGTATTTTTTTCACAAACTATATCGCATAGGCAAGTTGCTGCCGTTTAGCCGACGCATAATAAATGTAGATGGTATCTTTAACGACAATCATGACCCATCTCGGGCGAAAAATAGTGTTTTTTTTAATTATATTGTAGACACTCATTCTACGCAATTTTAATTTTGTTACATTACACGGTTAGATTTATATATCGTCAGTTCAATTGGATAACTTAATTTTCACTGTTTTTGAGATTGCTATCCAATATGATTCTACATTTTTTCCTTGTCTACAAAATGATAAAACTAGATAAGTCAGAAGTTATTGGGAACTGTTTTAATATAAATAAATAATGCATTAAATAAATAAAACAATATATCTACAATAGACGCAATTTCCCACTTAGTAATATTGTATTGTGGACTTACCGGTTTTTGTTAGTAGACACTCAATTTATGAGCGAATTCAAAGTTTCACCAGACCGTAATATATAGATACAAATATATTTTGCATAAAAATAATATGTAACATCCTCCTTAAACCACTGTTCTCATAAAAACAGCATTCAAAATTATGACTTTATTTAATGTCAGCAAGTGGATACCTAAATATTTTCGTTAATTTTAATAATATTATACTTTATGTACATTTTTGTCAACGATATTTGAGTACACCGATTGTGAACTTGAAGGTGGATTTATTTATTCAAATTAATTAGTTACATCAGCTCATTTTGTTTTCATAATTATTATCATTTCTTACGGTAATGTGATCATACGAGATAATGATAATAACAATATACATAACAAATGCCCTTATAACATAGACGATATTATCATTGTTTAAATAATATTTTGTAATATTATAATCGTAATATGACACAGTCAAGTTCCATAAAACTCATTACAGAGCAGTTGGCTATGTAATAGAAAGCATTCGGAGTACTCGAATATAATGAGGGCGTAATAAATATCATACTCGACTTACGTAATGTTAAATTTTAATGTGTGACAATGAGCGCTCCTTCATAAAATACGACAATTACTGAGCTTTGTTGGTGGGAAATTGCTTCGAATGTCACGGCTCTATAGTACCCAATTAAATACATTCTCCTAACATTAGTGAGATCTCAATTTAGTGAACAGAAATTTAATAATAAGTACGTATTTTCTCAAGTATTTAAAGGCTCTTTACCGGCTCTCTAGTAAATATCACAACGTTTTTAAACAGATACTCAGCGGTAGCAAAAGGTGGAGTAAGCTGTGAAGATCCGTCATAAATTGTGTATAATAAATTTTGTTTTTTTTTTTTAACTAAGACTACAATTTATAGATGGTGTTGGTTAGTTTTTTAAAATAAAATAAAACCTGCCAAACCAAAACATTTTATTTTTGGTATACTTTGGGCGTTACAAAATTTTGCACACTTTTTCATTCATAATTATTTGTTTTCATTGGATTAAGAATACCTACATTTATTACATATTATATTGTTGGTTCATTTTTTTAATTCATTAAGCCCTGCCCAAGCCAAACCATAATACATAAAATTATTTTATCTTTAAAATATCCAAAGCAATGTATGACTTTATTGCATAATTTTAGATATTTTATTGATTGACGTATATTTTTTGACAATTATCGATTATGGCTTGGTTATCGCAGTGTTTAATTGATTTGTAAAAGCTTACCAACGCCATTTGTAAATTATAGTCTTATTTCAATGAAAACAAATATGCATGACAGAGTTTAGTGTGCTCTATTAATGGCAGATATTAACAGCCTACCTCCACCCTTCGCCATTGAGATACTGTAATACCTTGAAGTTACACGATAGGTGGATCAGGCGAAAATCGCTCAAGTCAAGTCACGTAAGTCGGGATACAATTTTACAGATAAATACAAATAAATTTTGTTTAATTGGGACCAAGAACTAACAAAAACACTAGTTTTGATGAAAAATATTTAAGAAAATTGCAGTTTTTATACATATTTATATGTACAATTATTAAAAAATAAATGAGTTACGTGAATTAATTCGATGTCGATGACTTTATAGAATCTGACAAATTCGTATGACAACACAATGCCTCCTTTTTTCACGTATAATTTCTTCGTAACAGGCAAATATATTTTTATTATTTTCTTTGTAGCTATAACGCGTTCTTCGTTGGAGTCTATGTTTTCTAAAAATTTTAAGCTCTTTTTAATTGAGCTGGGACCTTCTGTCAAGCTTGCAATTTTCATGTGTTTTTCTGGTCTGAAGTGTCGGAACCGCGTAACTCAGAGTTTGCGTAAGTCGGGGTAACGTAAGTCGGGGTATTACTGTATACTATTTATTAAGAGATATTAAATTAATGAACTCTAATTTAAATTGTAGTAATGCTTTAAATAAAATTACTTAAACCGGGGATCGACAAACTTTTGACACTCATTGATTCGTTAAATAAAATTAGTATTTTTTTTAATATTACCCGTGTCAATAGGAATTGGAGAATTAGTTGATTTGGCGTTCAATTTTTTTTAAATAAAAGCTTACTTCAAGCATGAATTCCGAAAATACCACAGATAAGATTTTGTAGGAAGAAAAACGCTACGCTAGCAGAAAAATATAAAGCTTGCAATTTGTGACACTTTATTAATACCTACTATACATTTTAAGGTATTTTAATAAATCAATACGTACCTATCTAAAATTATTTAAGTACAAAATATTGCTTATTTAAATCCCATCTTATTACATTATTATATTTTTTATTTATCATTCAAATTTATTTCATGAAGTTTCTTCTGATGTAGTGAAAATATTTATGAAAAATACATGGCTTTAATATCGTTCATATTTGTTTAAAATTAATATCAATTTTCATTTAAAAACAATGTGTAGACACAATTTGAAACCATTTTTATTTATTTCAAATATAGCTACAATTTGTAACTATATAGGTTTTAAAAAACTATATTATGTATATTTCTTAGGTGTTTCAATCTTGTGATTTATTCCTTTGAATTAAAAAGTACCTAATGTTTGTTTTGATGCGAGCTTTTATTTATCAAAATATTAAATTATTGAAAATGGATTGTGCAGGACATATTAGAAAAATTGTTAAAGAACACAATTATTACGTGAGTGCTCCACATTGAAATTATATGTACGTAAAAAATGTTAACCATTACATTTGGGTAGTGTCATATTATGCAGCGTTCACTTCACATGTTGTGTACGTGTCAGCTGTTGTAGGAAATATACATTGCAGTATTAGAAAATTACGCTTCGTAAACCTTGCACCATTTTGTCACGTTCTTGTTTTGCGTAACAGCTATCATATGATTAGTCTATTTGTAGTCATATTATTATGGTACACTATTTTATCAGTCACTTTTTGATATTGGTCGAAAAGTAAATAGAAGTATTACAATATAAAACAAAATAATTATGTTACGGTTTACAGAAAATTTTTAGATTAAAGCTAATCTCATAAAAAATCAAAAAACGTGATTTGGTGATAATAAAAATAAGTGATGGAACAATTTGAACATACTTGAAATTAATAGGTATATCAGATCGAATATTCATAAGATGATACAACTATGAACTTTAAGGACTGTACAAGTTATCCTTTAATCGTTTTACATGAATACAGTGCAGTTGTTCAATTGAGCAGACCATGTCTTATAGATTAAATATGAAAGGTATACATAATTATAAACATCTTCAGAATATCAAAAAGAAAGAACAGGGGACAACATAAAATAGTTGATCGGTGAAGAAAAAGACTCTAATCTAATTCCAAAATGATAAATTATTTTTTTAAGTTGCAGCTGATAAAGAGGAGGAAAAATATTTCCTGGGGGAGTCCAAGACTCATATCGGATTATATCACGAAGAATAATTTCAGTAATATTTTATTTTCATATTATCAGAATATCGCATTTGTAAGATTTCCATTGTTGGTCGTTTCTTTTACTTTTAGGTACAGAAAATAACTTTTTAATCGTTACTTTTAGAATCACAACATATTATAATTATATAAGAGATGACACGGAGACTTGAAGCTTTCGAGATGTGGCTGTATAGACGCATCCTCAAAATTCCTTGCACTGACCAGGTGACAAATGTTGAAGTTTTTAATCGAATGGGAAAGAACCGAGAAGTTCTACGTAATATCAAAACCAGGAAACTACTGTACCTCGACCACATTATGAGAGGACAAAAATACGGTATTCCCCAACTTGTCATTCAAAGAAAGATCAATGGGAAACGTACCAGAGAACGGCGCCGCATTTCGTGGCTTAAGAACCTCCGTGATTGGTATGAGTGCAGCTCCACTGAACTGTTCCGGGTAGCAGACGACAACGATAAAATTGCCTTGATGGTGGCCGACCTCCGCTAGGAGATGGCACAATAAGAAGAAGAACTATCACAATATCTTGACTGCGAATTTATTGCGCTGTTTGTAGTATGACGGACTATTTATAGCAGTGGTCAGGGTCGTAGATTTATACCTGAAAGTGCGGAGAAGGTGTCCGCAGTTCTCCAGATCACAGCTATAACGTCCGTAGCCAAGATATAATGATAAGACTATTATATATCTATTGGATAGACTACGTATTATTCTTCTACTTTTATATTTATATTTTGATGGACAAAATTATAACTGATTAAACCACTATATTAATAATTTTAGCAACATAATATTAGAACAAAGGGTTATTTAAATTTATTATTAGAAAAAATATTTATTAAGATTTTTTTTTATTTGGAATAACCTCAGAAAGATACTAAGTAATTAGAAAATAAATTATTCTGAATAGAATTAAGAACTCATATTCATTACAAGCCGGGTAAAAAACCTTATCAAGTAAGCTACCATACATCAAATATCGGAATTATAAATAATAATAACAAATAAGTATATCTCTGAGATTGTTCCAAACAATTTTTCACGTTCAATGAATATTATTGCATTCGTAAGTCTTGTGCAATACTCAGTCTCGAATAAAACCATTTATCTAAAATACCATATAACTTGATTTATATTTGAAAATATAAAAGCACACTGTAGTAGAAGTAGGTATTATGCTTGAAGTTTTGGTAGATTTTAATTCTACAAAAAGTTCGATAAATCTAAGCACACTACTTGAATTAAATTCAGCTCTGCTCCGTTTTATTTATGCAGGCACGATACCTACATATAAGTATATAATGAAATCAAATAATGCAATATATTGGAATGCAATGGGTGGAGCCTTTTTCTATTATTTAGTTGAACATTTTTATAATATTTTGGCAAACGAATGAGAATTTTCAACAACTACATTTTTGGAAAATTAGGAAATTACTTTCAATCAAAAATATCTTTTATATTATGAAATTTGGTTTGTGGCTAAAGATTTTTCATATAGGTATCTTGTTACTTACTGTAACCCAGAAGATATTACCACTATTTCATATTCTAAAATCTAATGGATGTAAGTTTTGCGACCCGGGTTTCGCCTTTGGGCATCTTCAGGCACTATGCGCACTCACCAATGGTAAATACACCCTGACAACGAAAAAAGTTAAAAAACGACTCAAATAGAATAGTACAAAAATTAAATGCATTATAATTTAAATTCAAATTCCAACAAGTACCCTCGTTCGATAATATTAATGCATCACATAAGAAAAAATACGAATTTTCTTCGACGACATGATTGATTGTAATACATATTTTGCATTTTTTTCTTTCAGAATTGACCATTACAAAGCAATATTTTTGAACATAAGCTTGGTACTTGTAGAAAAAAATATTTTAGTTGTTATATTATACATGATTCTGGTTCTCCAAATATTTTTCTATACAATGACATAATTATGGTGAATAAAACTTCATTTATTATTGAATCTATCGCGTTTTTTTAGTAAAATAGAAAACAGATGTTGTTTGCAACTCAGCTTTTACTCAAATTTTACATTTTTCAACCAAATTTAAACACAGTTTTTTTTTTAATTGTATTGTATAATATTTCATTTTATTTTGCTACATATTCGATTTTTCTTATAATTAACTTCTTGAAAAAAAAAATATTCTATTTGCACTCTGCAGTTCCAAATTTCTCTATATTTTTTGGAATTATAACGATTTAAATTATCATAAAACAAAACCGATAATAATATTATAAATTAGATTTTATGTAAGAGACTAAAATTATTAGCTACTTTACTGCTTGTACTGTCCATAATTAATAGTGATTTTAATAACATCAAAAGTTATTACAAAAGTTTTCAGCATATTAGAAAATGAGATTTTAAATAATGAAACATTAGCTCCACCAGGGTGTGTGGGGAATGTCGTGAACAGTTGGGAGTAGGTAGACGTGACTGCAGTCGAAGCCGTCTGAAGGGGTTCCATTTCCATTCGCGTCCTGCTGCTTGGCAAATTGAAGACGTCGTTCGTTACGAGAGGAATGGAAGAATGCACTCGGCTCACTATTTTTCTCTTGGCTGACTATTTTGGCAGGCATTTTAGCAGAATCGGGTCATTGCTGATGTATTTTTAAGCTATGCTTTTTACAAATCGCTTAGACGTTTGATGAGCATACGAAATATTCATGAATGCCGGTTTTATTTTCTTTTATTCGTATTTCTATTCATACTATGAAATGCTTTTAATACAACATATTTCTTATTAGAAACAAGTCAAATAATATCATCAATATAATAAGAATCAGACTATACTTACCGTTAGATCTTCATAATGTAAAAAGTCTATGTTTTGTTAGTATCATTCTATTTGTAGTTTAAAAATATACTATTTCAATAATAAACCTTTTCTTAAATGTATTCTTTGTTATGTCATTTATTAAACATTTAAAGTGTTATTTTTAAATTTTAGATGAAGGTAAAATGTTCAGGTTGTTCTTACATTTAGATTTTTTAAACAAGGAGTTATTTTCCGGGCAGTTATTGACGAGAATTTAATAACGGGGTAGTTTTGTCCAGAGTATTATATTAACATGCCACTCTTATTTTTAAGTATCGATATGTTTACTGAATTTAAGAGGTATTACCGAGTTTGTGGGCTGACATGTCATTTCTTAGTGACACATACGACCATGATTAGGCGTTTCTGAAAAACTACCATAAAATATCTACGTGCTACACTTCTCACATGGTGAGAGGCGCGCGACATGGTGTTGGACTGTTTGAAATAATGTGATAGTATGCTTTCCCTATGCTTCGATACTATAAAGTGACATAATAATTAAGTAAGTATTATGTAGTTACTCTAAATACAATATATTTGAAAACAACAAGTGCTGCACTTTAGAAATATAAGAAAAAGAATACAGATTCTACTGGAAGGAACCATGCGACTACGATAATAGGCGCTGAGCTTAAGTTACATTATCATATAAATTACGTCAACAACGTCCATGTTATTTTATTATTTTAACACCGTCCAATATAAATATATAAGTAAAGATTTTAGATCGATATGATCATTAACAAAAAAGTTTTAATGTCACTCCATAAGCATTATTTGTGGAAAGTAAGTGAAAGTTGAGCGTAAAAACTTTACATAAAACCCCAACTTACACAAAAACCTGACAAAAAACGTTGCAGATTTTAGTTTACCGATTATTATATTATACAGTAGATTTTCTATTAAATATAAGTGTACATGTATATACCTATTATGCAATTTATATAGAAAACATATTACCTAATGAATACTTTTATCGAGAGTAAAAGTTTAAAAAAGTTTCATTGTAATATAAAGGATTCAGCGAATAATACCGCGACATTACTTTGAATTTCAAGAAAAGCTGTCACTTGACTTGTGATATTTTGCCCAATGAGAGCTTTTAGCCATAAAGCCGAGCATGCCTTGACAATGTTTAGCTAATGTGTGTACTAAACTTAACCATTTGTGTACCTCTCATGTAATGTTATCAACAAACAGATGTGTTTTATATCTGTTGTCGCGTAATATTTCACACAGAAACATAATATATTTAACAAGTATACGCTGATAATAGGTGGCACGCTATAATGTATTATAACACCTTTTTATAGGGCCATACTACATCGAGGCATTACGGTTGTAATTATTATTTGTGTTCCTGGAGCAGTAATTTAAGCCCATAAAGATAATTTCTAATTCATGAGTGCTATGTTTATGTATGAACCAGAGTATTAATAATTAAGCCAACTTATTGTGGTAATTCAGGTTCTATATTAAATAATATTAAAATAGTAAATTGCATTTTAAACCGGATTCAGAAACGAAAAACGAGAAAATAAATTTTAATTATTTAGAAACAATGCCATTAAAAATTATTATTAATTTACACTTTTTGGGGTAGGTACAACAATTAATATTCAAAATTACTCATAATTTCTACCATTATGACACACTACCTAGAAAACTGTGTATATTTTTTTGTTTATTTTCAATTCCATCTGAAATGTGTACCTATATTAATTGTAAGTTATAATATATGAAAGGTATTACGAATAACATAATATTATTTACTTAATAATGGGCCAAGTTTATATCATATAAGGGTTTATAATATTATTTAAATAATAAAAATCATTTTTAATATAATCTTTTTATAAAATTATTTTTTAATCAATGTATAACATGCAATGTCAGAAACATAGAAATTATACTGAATTTGTTATGAAACCATACCCATTGTATTCTGGCCGTTGAGCTTTACCGATTAAATTACCAATACAATTGTATTACAAATTATGAAAAAATGCAGAAATTACTAAACGATGCAGATATTTGACAGGCATATTTTTTTATTGATGGAATTTTTATATTTATTTATATGGGTGGGAGGTGTGTTTCTTATGTTCCTCAAATTTATAATATTTTTTTTCTTTTTTTTTCGCTTTCTATTTCGTTAAAATTACTCTGTGATGATTTTAAAATAAAAAATATGCAAAACGGGTTTTATTTTATACCTAATACGTAAATATAAATAAATTTATATTCTCTGATATGAAACAATGATGTATTGCACCCCATTTTGGAAAGAAATACGTAATTTATATAAAAGGAGTAGGTATTAAAAATAACTAAAGCAGGTTTTGCGACTCGATGACTCAATTATAACTTATGTTGTAAGTGTTAAAAAACAATACTTATCGATAATAATTTTGATGAACCTATAAAAGCCAATATTGGCACTAACTTATTAAGGTTTACGCCTCGTTTTGCATGTCGTAATGATCAAAGTTCGCCCTGCTGAGAGTGCATTCTGAAACTTTTCCTCGCAGCTTCATAATAAACTTTTATACAAAAAACAAGCGCGCGGTGGTGCAACATTGTTCAAACAGCGTGCAAGATTATCTCATTTGCATAAATATGTTAAGTAGTGTGGCGAAGCTGCCTTCCTTATTAGTAATTTCAATGAAAACACGAAATATTGTAATCGAACCTATGTAATGAATATTAATGCTTTCAAAGTTTATCGAAACAATAATATTCTTGCCTAAAATTTATATACTATAATTATTAGAGTTTAATAATATGGGTAGGTATATATTTTTTTTATTTCTCATACTTATTCCATAATTACCACGTGTTTCTTAGCTCGTGTTCATGTTTGTCCGGTGGTTGTTTATTCAGTACAAATCGTGCAACCGATTTTTAACTATTTTCCCGACTAGCTAGACATTTGAAACTTTTAGAATATATTAGAACACAATGCATTCTTTTAATACTTTTAGCCATCTTTAAGTAGAATTGAATACATTTTCAGTTAATTACGTTTTGTATAAAAAGTTATTTCGGAAGATATCCGTAATCCAATCCACTATTATTGGTTATATATCACTATTATATAGGTAAAACCAGTGAAAAAGTTAAAAAACATCTGTCCAAAAAGAATGTCAAACCGGCATTTTATTGTAATAACACAGTTGGTAGATTATTGATAAAAAATAAAGACTCCATAGAAATTAAAAATAAATCCGGTATTTACAAATTAAAATATAACAACTGCCCTAAATTTTACGTTGGTAAAACTACGAGGAACCTAAATATTAGAATTTCAAAATATTTAGCAGCCCAAATATTGGAGAAAGATACTTCAACGTTTGTGAACCACTTATTAAATGAAAAACACACGTTTGACATTGAAAAGGGTGCAAAACTACTTCAAAATTATACGGGTGATTATAAATTATTCTACCAAGAAATATTAGAAATAAATAGAGCACAGTTACAACGCTTACCTATATTGAATGATCAACTTAACTTTCCTAGTAGCCCTTTGTTATATCCTATATGATGTTTTACATATCAGACTATATGGTCAATGTCATTGACACAAGGACTTGCTTCCTAGCGCTCGGACCGAACACACGTATCCGCAAATCGCTCCGACCCGAATTTTATTTTCTCTACCTGAATTTGCTCTCTAGCCGATAACCATTTGAACCCAGCCGCCTCGCTCTGAGTTGAAAAGTTTGTTTTAAAATATTCGACTTTTGTGTTCGGCTTTCGCTTCATTTATATTGCCGCGAATACCGTGCATCCTGACGAACGTTCTTCCTAGATTGCTGCGAGCCCAGGAGCGGCTCCGGAATAAGTCTGAAATAAGGAGACGCGCTCATCGTGTAAACAATATATGACAGAGCATTCTATAATTTCCGGCTTGCCCGTGTAAATTGCCCCAGTTCTCGCGGAGTCTCCAGAGATCGCCTCCCAGGATGCTCGGGATCGAAAGCTAAGTAATCTAACAAACAATAAAATTTTACCATAGAACCATTACCTTAAATCAATCACTATTTAATACCTAAAGTTCATAAATTACAGTCTCAATTTATCTCACTAAAATCATTTCATTACAATTAGTATACTAATTATATCTGTAAAACCACTTAATTGACCTAACTTCAAAAATTAATTAAAATCGAAGCAAGTCCAACTCACTACCGATAGCATGCAATACGTTACCTCGATAGAATACCATACCTACTGCCCGCACATAGCTATAACAGTAAGAATATTATTCGTACGCAAACGGTAAATTCTACTCTATTCTATTACCAATTCGCACTTAAATAATTCCATTGCAATCAGTATAGGTACTATAAATTATTGAGCTCCATCAGCATAATTTTCTAAAACCATAACTCGTTATCAGAAACTATATTATATTAAACAGCACTTGCCTAGCCCTCTCAAATAAAAATTCAATTCAAATTAAATTTTAAAATAAATTAATTCAGTACATACCTAGTCCTGTACCACAGGTTATCAGTAGGTAGCTCACAAAATATCCAACACTATATATGTAACTTAAAGCCCCTTCAAACATAGCATCAGCCTTTACTTTATCTATATAATATATAACCATATACTTATTCATTTAATTCTAGAAAGCACGATCCGACCGCCCGATAAATAATTATTCCATACATACCTACCTACAAAAATAATCGTCAACTTAACAACCTCGCAGCCTTCAAAAAATTTATCTATTCACAAAAGTCTTCGCTCCAAACACAAAGTTACAAATTCTCAGAACTGCAGCCCTTAAATCAACCTTTTTTTTTACCTACCTAATAACAATATCCTGAAACAAATTGGTTTTATATTTTTCATTTCAAAACATATCTGTTTGGTGGTAATTATTGTATGCGACGATTATTGCTACTGTGATGTTCTGAGGGAATGAGTTAGCAATACTAGTAACTTGTAGTAATTAATAGTACCTACCAACGTGTGCTCTAATAACGTTTAGTAACGTCTGTCTACCTACCCTAAATCGCAGCGTTGCCAAACTGATTTGATCCAATTGCTTATTTGAAATAAATTTGTTAAAGTAGGTAACATCTTTGTTCTAAAAAAAAAAAAAAAATGGGTGAAAAATCGCCTGCCAAATCTGCCGAGGGCTCAACGATTAATTCCACTTGTCAAAAGACGCCTTCGTCTCTGACAACAGTGACCGTGACAGCAGTTACGTTTTTGGTGACCATCATCACAGAGGTTACGAAGGCTTCCGCAGAACTGGAAGCCCTCAAAAATGTCAGTCGGTCAGCGAAGGAGTCGATATCGAATAGTCTGGGCGTAATCAGGCTCGCGTGTCAGGCTGCAGAGCTGGAAAAACGCGAGCTTGAGAGCGCCCTCATCAAATCTAAGGCGCGTGCTGAGGCGACCAGAGATCTGCTCAATCAAGAAAAGCGTCACACAACGCAGCTCTCAGCTTATCGCCGACCTGTCACAAGAATCTTTAGTGAAGCACCTGCGCACACGGAGAGTGAACTGTCACCGCAAATCCTTACCCCTAAAAATTCGCGTAGTGCTGGCAACATTTTGCTGCGGCCAGCACAACCGCATTCAGCCAGTTCCGCAAGACCCGAAACTGTCATTCCCAATAGACCCGTACCGGCAAAGCGTTCCTTTGCGGAAGTTTCCGGGGCTACACGATCTTCTAGGAAGCCTGAGATTACACCTGTTTTGGAGTTCCCGGCTTCGACTGCAGCTGCATCGGGGAAAGTTCGTTCACGTCATGCTGTGATTTTGACAAGCAAAGACAATAATAAGACAAGCGAGGAGGTTGAAAAATGTATCAGAGAAACGGTGGACGTCTCCGGTCTAGGGATCGCTGTCGTGTCATTGGCGAGGGTGACTCACAACAAGTGCATCGTCAAAGTCATGAGCGAGGACGACTCCCGGAGACTGGTGGACGCTGTCAGCGGCTCGGAGGTTCTTACCGCATCGGTCAGCTCACTAAAAAGGCCGAGGGTTGTCCTAAAGGGTATTGAGGAAAATTTTGATGGGGAACAATTGATAACTGCACTACGTTATCAAAATGCCTTCATCAGAACGTCACCGAACGATTCCTTCAGGGTTGTGTTCAAAACAAAAGGTCGCATCCAGGGCAAATCCAATTACATTCTGGAGGTGGAGTCCTCCTTGTATCATCAGATGGTGGAAGTTGGTGGCCTGAACGTTGGTTTCCAGCGGGTTCGAGTGCAGCCATGCTCTAGTGTTGTGCATTGCACGAAATGCCTGGGGTATGGGCATACTGCTCATACTTGCAAGGAAGCCTTTGCGTGTCGGGGATGTGGGGGGGACCACAAAATTGCGGAGTGTCCCAAAAAGGGAAAGTTGACATGCGTCAACTGCGTCCGGAAAAATAGGCGGCTCCATCTGACGGCTCCGACGGGTCACAGCCCTCTATCGCGCGCATGCATATTGCACCGCCAACAAGAAGCCAAGTCTACTTCCGCAACTGACTTCGGAAACCAATAATGGCTATACACCTAAAAGTTGCACAAGCGAATCTTGCACGGTGCGAGGTCGCCACAGTCTCTTTCATCAGGTATATGGAATCTAATAACGTGGACCTGGCTTTAATCCAGGAACCGTACACTGGCAACACGGGTCAAATCCGTTCGTCGCTTTTTTCAGGTATCATTTTTCAGAAGCCGAGCAGTCTGTATCCAGTGAAGGCAGCTATTCTTGTGCGTCGAACGTCATCTCTAACCCACTGCATTTTACTTTCCGAGTTTAGCTCATATAGTTGCGCTGTTGTAGAACTCGACTACTTAGGAGAAGCGCTACTGGTCGGATCACTGTACTGCGCGCCATCGGTGCACATCGATGAATCGCTGACCGGCATGAGCAGGCTAATGAACACTTCAAAGGGTCACAGGCTGTTACTCGGAGGCGACGTAAACGCAAAGAGCATCTGGTGGGGCAGTCGACGTACTGATAGCAGAGGCACAGCCGTGTCAGATTTTTTAGCACAGCACGACTTAAACGTATTAAACGAGGGTTCTGTCCCAACGTTTGAAACGATCAGAGGAACTCGTAAGCTGGAAAGCTATATTGATATTACGGCGTGTTCCAACGCTCTGCTCACCAGAGTTGAAAATTGGAGAGTATGTCGTGATGCAGCGTTGGGATCCGACCACAATGCGATTGTTTTTTCATTACAGGCCGCAGATAGCTACGCTGCAAACAAAACTTCAAATGTCAATCAACAGCGACCAGGTTTGTTTAAGACGTCCAAGGCTAACTGGATAGATTTTGGGCTTGCACTTATTTCCCAGATTCAGGATCGCGGTATCACTGTAGATAGTTTGGATAGCGTCACAGACGCACATGAGCTCGAAAACATTGTCAAAGAATGGTCATTGGCGAACGAGTCAGCATGCGAGAGCACGATGGTGCGCTCTTCGGGCGAAGGATTTCAAAGAAAAAGTAATCCATGGTGGAGTCCGAAACTGGATACACTGAAGAGGGCTTTTAGAGTAGCAAGGACAAAATTTCGAAATTCAGGCGTGGTTCGACGGCCGTTCACTCGACAGATTTTTGAAGCCGCAAAGAATAAGTATGAAACTGCAATTGCGGAAGCGAAATTAGAAAGCTGGAAGAGCCATTGCTCGGCTCAGGGAAAAGAGAATGTATGGTCTAGTCTTCAGAGATTGCTCAAAAGTAAGGCGTTCAAACCGCCTGAAACTCTGACAATCAACGGTCGCATGACCTCTTCGGCTCTCGAATCTGCAGAGGCTCTTCTTGCGTATTTTTTTCCAGACGACAGTATTGCAAACGAAACGGAGCAACAGACATTGATCCGAAATGCGGCCTCGATTCCTTCAGAGGAAGATGACGACGAGAACTTCACTCTCGAGGAGGTCGAAAGAACAATGAGGCTGTTCAATCTAGCTAAAGCTCCGGGACACGACAGTTTCACGGCGGATATCTGTCTCAATTCATTCTTAACTGTTCCTAGCATAGTTGTCGCTCTTTATAATGCTTGTTTGCGAATTGGTCATTTTCCAAAAATCTGGAAAGTAGCTAGAGTGGTGGTCATTCCCAAACCGGGAAAGGACGACTACGCTAACGTCTCGTCATATCGGCCCATCGGATTGCTGCCCGTGTTCGGTAAAGTACTCGAAAAATTATTTATTAATCGAGTTTCCTGGAAACTTCAGACTAAACATCTGCTCAGCAAATACCAGTACGGTTTCACCCCTCAAAAGAGTACTGAAGACGCGCTTCATGCAGCAATTGATAGAATCAGGGGGGCTAACTGCGATGGTCAGCTCGTAGTGGCGGTATCTCTTGATATCAAAGGCGCGTTTGACAACGCATGGTGGCCATATCTTCTTCAACAGTTGAAATCTAAAAATTGTCCCGCTAACATTTTCAGGCTCATCAAAAACTATCTATCCGACCGAGAAGTCTTCGTCGAATATGCTGGAGCATCTGCTACCAAAGAGACATCAAAGGGATGCATACAAGGTTCGTCTTGCGGCCCTGTACTGTGGAACATAGTTCTCGACGATCTTCTCTCTATGCCGTTTCCTGAAGGTGTACACGCACAGGCCTTTGCTGATGATGTATTGCTGATTATGGAATCCAAAGAACTTGGTTCTCTAGAATCCATGACTAACAGCGTGCTGGAGAGCGTCGAGGCCTGGGGAAGGAAGGTCAAACTGTCTTTCTCCGCGGAGAAAACGAAGGCCTTATTCTTTACTAGGAGGCGCGTCTCTCCGCCTTCGCTGGTGATGAATGGGCAACCTCTATCTTTTTCTAGGGATCTTAAACTTTTAGGGGTTGTAATCGATGACAAACTAAATTGGTCAAAGCATGCGAACAGCATCTGCAAAAGAGCCGCGGTGACTTCGCTCAAACTAGCAAGAATGGCCAAACCCACATGGGGTGTATCTTCTGAAGCTCTTCGAATTCTCTACACTTGTGCTATTGAGCCTATGATCACGTATGCGGCCAGCATATGGCATGAAGCTGCCAAACGGAAAAACATAGCAAAAAAACTCAATACGGTTCAGCGAGCACTAGCGATACGAATATGCAGAGCTTACCGAACGGCTTCGCTCAATTCAACGCAAGCTCTAGCAGAACTTATGCCTCTAGATTTACGTTTAAAACAAATCGCTCTCATTTACAGAGCTAAGAAGGGCGAGGAGGACCTCGCAGGTTTTCTGCCTGACGACAGGTTTTACGAAAAACCGGTGGACCATAGAAGGCTGCCACACCCGGCTAGACTATTTTCTGAAGTGGTTTCTTATCCTGCAACGTTGGAAAGCAACGAATGCAATAACATGCCGATTTTCACGGATGGGAGCAAAATTGATGGCGGTACTGGTGCAGGGTTTGTGGCATACATTAATGGCGGTGAGATAGCGGCTCGTAAGTACCGCCTTGCCAGCTATTGTACGGTAATGCAGGCCGAACTCTATGCCATCCGATGCGCTCTGGAGTGGGCAGGCTCAGATCCAATTCAGCGAAAGCTCACCGAAAACCATAGTATTTGTATTTATTCGGACTCCAAAAGCTCAATCCAAGCAATTGGAAATCCGTTGTCTACTAATCCGATTGTCTTTTCTATTCACAGCGAGTCCGCTCTACTGAGACGGCGCCACCCCGAGGTGCACTTCAAGTGGATAAGGGGACACACCGGGATAGAAGGAAATGAAAGAGCTGACAAATTGGCTCGGCATGGTGCCTCTGAACCCAAGACCGCGGTAGCTTATGACAAATTTCCTCTGAGCTACGCGAAAATTACAATTTCAGACATGGTGAAAAACGAATGGAACTCACGATACATAAACTCATCGACAGGGGAGTTGACCCGAAAGTTTTTACCTTCAATTTTAGCAGCACGAGACGTCAGGGTGCATAAGGGACTGTGTTTTGAGATGACTCAGATTCTTACAGGTCACGGAGTAATGCGAGCATACCTGCACCGGTTTAAAATAACATCTGATGGAAAGTGTCCATGCGACGACGGAAGCAACCAGGACGTCTTACATTTACTCCTAGATTGTCAAATCTTTAGCAAGGAGCGGCACAACCTGAACTTTTTATTACAGATGGCAGATGCGGACATTCGAGACCTTCCGGGGACCATGGCAAACGAGGCCGGAAGAGATGCCCTTTTTAATTTCTGTATTGATGTAATAAAAAGAATAAAAATAATAAATGGTGACATGTAAAGATGATTCATGCCTTTCAGATCCAGTGACTGCAATCATATAAGATAGGATAAGTATATACTTAGAACATTAGTCCAATGCGACATTTCTTTTACCACGGGAAAAAACTCGACTACAAATCGCAGTCCTCAGTTCCCAATGAATACGACAAAATATTCATCAGAATCACCTCCGCCTTGCGCTACTAAGAATTTTCCAGGGTTTTTGCAAGGCGGTATCATAGGCCCTGGCCGAATTCAAATCAGCAATACCCGATGCGGGTAGAAGAACAGTTTTCAATAAGGCATATTCTCTCAGCCGGCACAATTTTCATTTGACTAGCATCAAGTAGAGTAGTTTGCGTGCCAAAGTCCTTAAGAAACCTCGATAGTAAATGCGATGTATCCATAAAGGCATCTAGAAAAAAAAAAAAAAAATGTCATTGACACAAACTTTATATATGTTTGTATGAGATTATATATGTTTGTATGAATTGTATGGATGAGGATTTAGGTATGTATAGGTGTGTATTAAATACATATATATTATATTAGGTGAGTTATATATATTATATTAAGGGAGTTTATATGTATATTTAAAAAAAAATGTTATAAAAGTAGGTACCATGTAATAGTATTATTAAAGACTAATATCTCATTAGTTAACTTCATTAATTATTTTTCGTAGAATTGACCTATTATTAGGTTTGACGATTTATTATAATAATATGCTATCCAGTGTATTGTTATTAATAAGATAGGGCTTTTACTAATTAGGTTTTTACTGACAATTCAACTATTCATAATTTGTTTGTTGTATTTTTCTCTTTTTTGTAACCTCTGACTACATAGGTAGGTAATGGAGTTTTTACCTACTCTATTGTATTGATTTACTATATAAGGTAGAGTTAAGAGTTTTCGTTGTCAGTGTGTGTTTGCCTTTGGTGAGTGTACACGATGCCTAAAGATGCCGAAAGGCAAAACCTGGGTCGCGAGAAACGACTTAAATAGAATAGTACACAGCTTGAATCCAATAGAATTTAAATTCAAATTCCATCAAGTACCTTCGGTCGAAAGTATTAATTTTTCAAAATTTTAAAAATCCTTATCTTGTAATTATTTTTATATAAACACAAAACCGGTTTCATTCTAAAGAATAAAACCAATTAAAAGTGACCGTTAGAATGAGACCGATCTTGCATACTATCTATTATAATATACGTGTAAGGGGTATTTTCCAATACATTATGTTTTTTTTTTTTATATTTGGCCATTTAAAATTACAAACGCATTATTTTGATATTTATTACAATATTTAAGAAAAAAAAAATGAATATCACTTCTAATTAGAGATTCCAATCCCGGGATCCCGAGCTTTTTTGATACCTATCAATCCCGGGATTGATAAACATAATCCCGGGATTTCGGGATTGATTTTTTTATCAATTTTTATGGAAAATAAAATAAAAGCGAAAATATAACAGAAAAAATACTTTTAATAAAAACCAACTTCATTAGAAATAAACTGAATTTGAATGAAGTTTGATTTATACCTATGTGTAGGTAGCCGATTTATTTTATTTTTTCACATAGATTATTAAAAATGAGAAAGATTGGAAAAAAACAATGCTTCGCACTTTAACAAAGTAATTCCACCATGATATCATACGTTTTACGGCAGTTTCATATTTGGCTGACTAATTAGATTTATGAAGCGGAAAGGCCATAAGTACGCCATGATTATTTGTTTTACTATTTTAAATCTCGCTAATCCATTCAATATGTCTTTACTATCAGAAACAGCAATCTCATATTAAATGCACATTATTATTTATATTACAATATTATTTACTCCATTAAACTTGTGTATTTCCAAAATTGAACGTACCTATACAATATAAATTTCTTAAATAGAATAAATTATACTACATTTATTTTGGACCGATTTTATCAATGTTATTTGTAAATATAAAAAAAATATATTAACAATGGAAAAAAATGCCAATCCCGGGATTGTCAAATTGTAATCCCGAAATCCCGGGATCAGAATTTTGGCTCGGGATTAGATTCCCTACTTCTAATATCATCTATATATAATCTACGTTTAGTTTTTTTTTTAATTTAATATGATAAAGTGTCATTTTTTAATTGTATTTCAATTTACTGATTGCCACAAACTTTAAAACGTATCAGAACAAATTGTATTTTCTCTGTCAACTTAATATTAGTATGATAAATATTTATTTTTCATTCTATTTTTACCTGGCTTTGATCTAACAATTGCCATCTTTTAAAAAATGGGCATGAAGTGGGCAAGCTAAACGTATATATTTAAATTTATCCACCTTTATGTAAAATTAATACATTTAAAAAAATACCTTACGCATTGGACAACAAGTGCAGTCACTGTCTAGGTATGGGTAGTGAGTGACCAACTGCGTTGGAATTCTGATGAAAAGTTTGCAAAAAAAAAAATATGAACATATTCATAAATTTTAATTGCAAATTTGTTCAATAAATAGTGATAAACGTATCAACGTGTTTTCCATTCTTTATATTGTTATGTGTGTGTAGTATAGTTAAAAAAAAATAATATACGAGTAGGTAGTTAATCTTTTATGCTGAATATATTATACTAACTTGTAAACTGCTATACTTTTTAATCTTAACTAGAAATTTAAGGTCTCTGATGGGGAAAATCTAAAAATATCTTTTGACAAATCTGACGTGACGATATCTTTATACCTATATTTATGTATAATGAATTATTTTTTGTATACTTCCTTGTAGATTAATTTATTTTTAATCTATTCTCTATTTACCTTCTCTTAAACCCACTGGATTATCAAACTATTTATGTTTTCTCAAAATAAAGGGTGACTATACATTAAAGTAGTGCTCCGCAACCGATGTGCCGCAAGACGATGCTAGGTGTGCCGCGGTGCAATAGCCAAATTTGCGTACATGTCTGGTAATATATTTGAGCACATGTATGAACTTAATAAAACAATGCAAGGTCAGAATGAAAATATATTGACGTGCTCTAATAAATTAGAAGAATTCAAATATAAACTCGAACTTTGGCAGGAGTTAAGACAAGGATCTCTACAAATGTTCCAAATGAACTACCAGACCACCATTGAAAACAAGCAATTAATTTTGGATACGTCTCGAAAACTTTCAACTTTGCTGCAAAAGAAATTTCATCAATACTTTCATACAATCAATGCGACTGGATACAAAACCCTTTTGCAACCAATACCGAAAATTCTATAAAAGCGCTTTTCCTATAAATTTGAGAGGAATTTGTAGGAAGGAACGCTAAGACTGAACTTCGCCAATGTTCCGTTGGCTATTTTCTGGATTTCGGTTAATAAAAAATATTCTCGGATTTCCGACATGGCTATCGCAGTTCTAATTTAATAGTATAATAAACCAGTATTAATATGATATAAACATATAAAAAATCGCTTAACATAAAATCAATACCATTAATTTTACCTCGAACAATATTTAAAAAACGCTATTTTAGAGTATCACACTTTAACCTTAGCGATAGGTAGGGGGCTCGCCAAAGATCTTGGCCTAGATTCAGGATGTGGGCTCCATATTTTGGCGTATAAATTGTTTTACGTGTGTTGCGCCGTGGAATTCTGGGATGACCTTTGGTATGCCGTGGGTGGGAAAAGGTTTCGGAGCACTGCATTAAAGGATAAAATATGCTATTCGAGTTTCCGTGAGGAAGAAGATGAATTATTTATCTACATGTTATTCCTTATATTTTTTCGCATTGTGAGGATGGATTTTTAGTTCTAAATAGCTATCTATATCTAAATATTGTAAAAAAAATTAACAAAGAATATTTTTTCAGGCCTTTAACAAGGCAGGTGTAAAGAAAAGCGACATGAATAATTTTTTTATTAAGTATTATGATTATTATTCTGTAATATGTTATAGCATGTTACTCGTATTAAAATTTATTTCAGATTAATGATATAACGGGGAAGTTTGCATGTTACTTGACGAAAAAGGTTAGAAACCACTGCTTTGGTATTTTAATAAAATATTTTTATTGCATGAAGTAAAACAAAATACTTCAACCTACACTGTTATTATCATTATGCAGATACAGTGAAATAATTATTATTATAGTAAATAATTGCTGTGCAATAATTAATGTAATATCAAATATTTTCATACCATTATTTGCTAATTTAGCATTGTTTATAATTATTATTATGTTCATCTTTTCAGGTGATACAAAAGGTATGTACCCATTTTCTTATAAATAACTCAAGACTTGAGTAATAGCTACAGTGTAACTTATTATATTTCCTTTACAAAAATGTTGTAAATGTATTTCCTTTTCACGTGAAAATGCGTGCTCGAACAATCAGCGGTTAATAAATCTGGTCACTTGTAAACTGTAATAATTTATGTTACTTTATTACTGGGCGCAGTATTCACCAAAAAAGTTTGTTTATTTATTGTATGACCGAAAAAAAGTAGAAAATAAAAGAATTTTTACTTATTTCCTCAGTTTCATTATAAATTTTCTAAGCTACTACAACAGTGGCGTAGCCAGAAATATTAAGTCGAAACTATTCCCCTCTTGAATCGTTTCTAAATAAGAAATTACACAATTCGATAAAATCAAAATGTTTCAAATGATAGTTAGGTACTAAATAGTTGTTTTTATAGCAGAATTAATTCTTTTAATGTACCTAAGTAGGTGATTATGTAATATTTTATGAATGAAAAAGTAGTTTAATTGATAACAATATTAATATGTAGTATGTACCTGCCTACGATTTGTTATTATAAATAACCATTATTGATTATTTACAGGTGGTGTCCTTTAGATTGATTTATTTAAATGACAGTTCACGCGACGTAGCCAGCCCCATGATATTCACAAATGAGGGCTGACAGGGTTCTGGCCAGGGAGCCCAGCGTGGCGGGTCGACCAAATAAGTGAGATAAACGCACATTAAAAATATGGTCTAATGGTAAAAAAAAGTTACTATTAAAGTACACGTAATACCAATAATTTTATCTCGAACACCATTTGGAAAATGCTTGTATATCGTCACATTGCCTTTAACCTTACCGATAAGTAGGGGGTCCATGATGCCTGCCCATCTCTACTAAAAGTGTCTTTACACTTTGTATTATACCTATCAAAAATGTTTGTTTATTCTTTCTCAGTCCCCTTTGAACTAAAGGCACCCGTACATATTATTTAAACGTCCAAATACATTCCATCCCCGTGTCCGGAAACTTGTACCTATGCAGTTCGCCGTATCACACTTCAACGTGAAATGTTATATCGAAAATATATGGCCGTATAATAAAGACCACCCAACCTCTTTGGGTCGTATAGTACTGACATAAAATTTATGCCTAAATAAAACACGGTTCTTGTCGGTTTACAGGAAGCCAGCAGCAAACAAATTTTGAAAATACCTGATATACTGGATTCTTTGTTGGGTTAGGTTTTCATTCTTGAATTCATGAATTTTGCCAAAATCAGCTATATTGAATCTAATAAAATTGGAATAAATTAGTATACGGTCATCTCTTTCCGATAAAAAAAACTCAAGACGAACTGTGCTACGGTGGAATTTTTTACATACAATTATTTACATGTATGCTTCCATCCTAGCATTAATACTCACACTTTAGTGTGCAACTAACCAGATAAGATTAGTTTATTCATTACTCAAAATATACAAGAAAGATTCAAAATTTTGAAAAACCTCAATAATGTAATATTGAAAGTTGAACTGAGTGGATTTTTAACACACATTCAATACTTCAAATAACCCAATAAATGTATTTTTAATTGTTTGTAGTTTTTCAAAATAACGTATTTCTATAAATAAGATAACATACGTATTATTCTTCTTAATTACAACGTTTTTCTTGGCTCGTATTCTTATTTATCCGGTGGTTCTTTGTCCAATAAAAATCTTGCAATCGATTTTTATCTAACTTCCCGACTAGCTAGACATTTAAAACTTTTTAAATATTTTAGAACACGATGCCAATGCATTTTTTAATACTTTTAGCCATCTTTAAGTAGAATTGAATTCATTTTCAGTTAATTCTGTTTTGTATGAAAAGTTATTTCGATACCATTATTGGTTACTAGGGGGTCCTAGCAACTAAATTATTAAATAATATATACAGGCGTTACTATGGACATCAATATAAAATGGCATTTCATTATTCAGTATTTCTATCAAGTACAAAAATTTTTGATCGTTTAAGCTAGTGAAGTCAAGTTTATATGATTCAACAGAAAATTTAAAAACGTTGTATTTAAAAAAGTTCTTTTTATCTTGTAATTATTTTATGATAAGAACGTGTCGCAAGTAAAATCAGAAGTTATAAGAACATAAGAAGAGTTTTTAGATACGAATATAAAATCCTGGTGATTAATAAATGTGTACTTTGATATTGTATATAAGTTTTGTCTCATATTATATATTATAAATGAAAATAAATTTTAAGGCATTTTCCGATAGTTCGAACCTCTCATTCCCAGGCGTGTTACTGACCATAATACTTTTAAGGTTTCAGTTGCTTTAGGATTATGCCGGTTCTTACCGGCTTTAATGAACAAGAAACCAAAACACGTCTGCTTAAGTATATACCTTAAATATATAATTCCATTACCGCAAGGAAAATCACAAGAATTTACGATTTAAATAGTGAATCACTTAACCTTATTCAGTCGGTGCGGAAAATAGTTTAAATGTTTCGAAATGTACATGTTATATTATAATTAGTATATCCAATCAACTGGAGAATTTTATCAAATCATTTTTCCAATCTAGTTTATCACCGCATATATGTGCAGTATGGCTCAGTATTGCCAAAATTTCCGTTTTGATAGCTGATAAGAGCGTTTTTGAATTCCGTGAGTCTGACAAAAATCACACAATATTAATTTTTAAATCGATAAGAAAGTACTTTTTAATTAATTCTATGATATCTGAGTAATTTATCTTGACAGCTATTTTAAGCTATGAAGCTATATTTCTAACAATCTACTATATTTGGAGATTCGGAAAACATTCTAATTTTAGACGGTTTTAATAGAGCGAAAGGGTATTATAGTTTTTTCATAGAATACTATCTACCATTTAAATGCCAGTTAAATAAATTGATTGATTTTACTAACCTTACTATAAAATATTATGTAAGCTTGACTTACACTCTAATTAATATACATATATCTGTAGTTCAAGTATATATTATATAGACGATATTCTCGCTTATTAGACGTATTTAATCCAAAATAAGGTTCTTATGGATTATATAAAAAACTCACAAGCATACTTCCTAAAATAGTTGGTAAATATAAATTAATCGATAAGATAGACGTTGCCAAACAGCTGAAATGGAGATGGGCGGGGAACATTGCTCACCGAAAGGACGACTGCTGGGAAAATGTCGTCATCCAATGGTACCCAAGGGGCACAAAACGGCTACAGGGTTGCCCTAAAAGTCGCTGGATTGACGAACTGATAAAGTTTGGCGGAAATACGTGGCAGCAAACGACACAGGACCAAGAGAGTTGGAAGAAGCTTGGGAGGCCTTCATCCAGCAGTGAATTGACCCCAGCTGATGATGATGATGATAAATCGATAAAAAATATTTTTGAATAGTTTCTAGGCTTCTAAAACGACAAAAAAAATTGAAGGTAGCTCACAATAAGCAATGAATAGAAACATATTCACAATGATGCTTAGCAAAAACTCAGAGACACTCAGAATAATTAATATAAGAGCGTAGACGTAAATAGTGGTATAAAGAAACTAGGTACATAGTAAAGCATCCATTGTTGATTCTACAATTCAGATATAGTGAATCTTTGGAAAAAAATAGTTATGTAGATACAAAAATGTTATCAAAAAAGTGAATAAAGCATTATGCGTAATGGCTGGGCATTTTTTTTATTTAAGACTTAGATTTAGACCTATATACACTTTAGTATAATAAAATACATTCAATATTATTTACACATTATTCTAAAAATATAATTATATTTATTTTTCTATATAATGAAGTTATTCAAGGTATTTTTATACATGAATTTAAATAGAATTTGGTGTAATTAATAATACACAATTATATTGGTAACCTTGTTAATACATATTTACATTTTTAAAATGCAATAACTTTTTTCTTTACCGTTTGTATTATAAAATAAAACATAAATGGTACGGAAATATTATGTTAACCTAAATATTAAAATGTGATGATAAAATAAAATCATGACGTTGTGATGATAAACTTTTATTAAAAAATAATTAATACGGAAGAGAATGGCAAATGCTGACAATGATGATATCAATGCCATCTGTTAACATTACACACATGAAAGTGCTCTTGACGTGAACATGGCGTAATAAAATTGGTTTATTTATATTTATAATAAAAAAATAAATAAACTGTGAGCCAGTTTAAACAGAATTTAGTTAATGATACGCCTGACAGTGGCGTATGTTTCTCATGGGAAATGTCACACAAAATCCTCAAATAAAAATGGCCCTCCCAATGGGCATTGTGTAACGTAGCGAAAGCACAAAATGCTCTGCGCATGTTTTCGAATAATTGAAATCGACACCATTTATAATTGTATCATCGGATAGATCACTTTTTTAATGCTCCTGACTTGTCACATTATGTCAAATGGTTACTTTAATCCTTTAATATCACGGAAATGAAGTGTAACGTAACGTTATGGAAAATAAGCAAGAAATACTCGTAGTTTAATAAATTGAATAAAATCCCTTTTCGCAGTTTCATTTGATTTAGAATTTTAAGACACGGTTGACTAAATTCTATACCTAATTTATTTTGCTCATTGGCACAAAGCCATACACTCTCAGTCAAGCAATTAATAATACAAGACTTTCAAGATGTGGGTTTATAGAAAAATTCTGTAAAAACATAGTATTGTACATAATAATTAGTTATCTAAAAACCTAGAAGAATTAATTATGTACATTAAAGGAAAAAAAAACTTATTATTTTGTGAAATTATGTATAATGATAAATATACCGTACTTTAGTACATTGGCAAGATATCCTGATAAGAATTTTCATCAGGGGCTTAGCCCTAATATTATATAAAATTAATATAAAAGCCAACCACATTTAGAGTAGAAAAAATAATTAGGAATCCTAACATATTTTTATTTTAGTGGATATAATGAGCACAAATAAATGTTATAATGTTGGTTAATGTCTTATATTTTAAACGATGCATATGGATTTTATGTATTAATTGAGGAATTGTCATTTACGCTCCTAAATGAAATATGTTGACCTCAATACAATGGAAGTCATTTAACACAGTACTTTTTTGAGAAAAATATTGTTGTTAGCCATTCAATACACCCAACCTATTGGGTCTATTATTGAATCAAACATACATTTAAATAACAATAATAATTTTCACCAGCAGTCAGTTTGAATCCATGATGCACGGTTTCGGCAAGGGACGATTTATGAAGAGGCTCCATTGGTATATATTAATGGTTTTATAAAATATTGTACATGTAATTATACTTCATTACAGTAAGTATAAAATTAATATCACACCAAAAGTCACTCATTCTATCTCGCTCATATTATACGAATATAAAGCACAAGGCATATTCTAGAATGTCTTTCTTTATTTTCCTTCCATTTAAATTACCATTAAATTGTTTAGGTAATATCATAATAATTAATAATAAATATAAAATAATTACTGATGTAAAAAATTTAAAAAAAAATATTATTGTGGGACGTAAAAGGATTTTTTTTAAATAATTAATATTTAAAAATTCATTTATAGAACCGCAAAAAATAATTTTTATTATATTTATATACGAGTATCATTATATTTTCTTATACATGTTCACTAAATTGTAATTAAATATAAATCATCTTTAAAGATAAAACATTTTTAATGTATTTTTATCATTAAACAAATACTAATCGTAAGAACAAAGGTAAAAACATTGTTTAAAAAATATTTAAGCTAAGTTTTTTATGTATTGGCATACATATTTCATCATAGATATTACTGGTAGGTATTATATAATTATATATTTAGTTATAGTTTCATTGTATACTACTCACAGTATAACAATAATTTTGCAATATTAATATATGCAATATATAACACTACTTAAATCACAAAACTTATAGTGACATTAAGTATTAAAGTATCACAGATAATTTTATTGTACATAAATCCGCCAACTTACCATGAAAAAATCACCTGCATTTAAGATTGAAAGCTCCCCTGGTGCACACATAACTTCAGGTATGCCCCACTTGCCATATTCCAATTAAGCAAAAAGCTCGTCGCATCGCTAGGTGTCACCGTAGCACACATTCGACTATTGACGACACCTCTACGCCGCAGCCCGAACGCACACGATTACTTACAACTAATGAATTTCACACCGATGGTTATTAATATTGAGTTACAACACTCTGCCCATTAAGTAATGGGAACACTGTGTCATATGCTTACTTTATCAATCACAAAATCATTTTACGCGATATATACCACGACTCAACTTCCACTCTATTTGATTAAACTAACAATTTTAAGTCCACACTTTATTTTACTTAGCGCTAAGTTTACCACTCATCAGTCAAATTAAATGGTGTACTCAAACGTATTAAATTGAAATCAAAATTTATTTCACGTTATCATAACAACGTTTTACACATGTACAACTAAAAATGTTTTTTATTCTATTTTGCATAATGTTTTGATGAATGTATATTTTTTAAACATTATTTACACTTTTAATACTGCCTTTTTATAAATGTATTTTAATATTAGTATTTTATCTAATGTTTTCTTGACGTCCTTCTTATAGAAGAGGTAGGTTTTTAGGTTAGTTTTTCGTCGCAAAGCAGCGCTTTTCTCGCCTTCCCGGGGGCGGCGGGTGGAGGGGATTCAGTATTGAGCTTAGCGTGCGTTCCCCGCAGCTGCTCGGGGTGTACTAGCGGCCCGGGCACCTACCGCACTGTTTCGACCCCCCTCCTTCCCCATCTTTCGTTGGTTCTAACTACCCCTCGTCTATAGCACCTTCATACGAAAATAAATTCCCTAACGAGACTGAAAAAATACACTTAATCTATTCATTCATAATGAGAACGATACAATCAGATTGAAAGCTCTTACATCATAGGCCTCTGTTGATATAAATTGTTGATAATATTGGAAATTTTGTCATCGGATGCAATAAATTAGTACTAATTGGATTTAAGCTTAGAGATTCATTATACTTTTAAATCAAAATTATTTATATCAGTTCAGACAACAAAAATATGAAAAATAATTAATGAAACATTTACATTTTATTGAGTTACTGCAAAACATAGATAGCTATATTATCGATTATTCTTATAATTAGTATTATTTTTATCATAGATTAATTGTCACTTACTAAATATTTTATATAGAACTTAGTGTATTTTTTTCACCATCATTTTGGTTTTCATCAGTTACATGTAAGTTGTACGTATGCAGTTCATCGCGGGACACTTATTCGTGCGCCGCAGTACGTGAAACATGAGTTCGTATAACATTTTATTAAATGACGAGTTCTTCGTTGAACATTTCACCGTGGAATACATTTGTACGTATCTTACAAAATGCGGTAATAGTTTGCAAATAGTACTGTTCCAATTAGAATAACCCTAACCTAACCTAACCTAGTAAAGAAATCTCATAAAATTCGCCACATGCTGTAGAATACGTACAAATAATATACTCCACGGTGAAATGTTCAACGAAGAACTCGTCATTTGATTAAATGTTACATGAACTCATGTTTCATGTGCTGCGGCGCACGAATAAGTGTCCTGCGGTGAACTATTTACGTACAAATTTCCGGATACGGTTTTCATCATCATATTGGTCACGATAAGTTTAAAATCAGAGATACTGTATACAAAGATGGAGTCTTTTGTAGCTTAAAACTCACTAAAAATCCAGTTCCAGTTTGTCAGAAGTGTTTGAATTTAGCTATTTAAAGTTAACAATGGAATTTTTGTATATATATAAATACATGGGTATGTTAGAAAAAATCAAGATCATCCGATAAATAGGACTTATTGTACATAAAGCACAAAGAAATATGCATTTTGCTTATTTTTAGAGGGCATGTCAAACTTCAAATTGCAATAATTATTGCTCCATAACATGATTTCGAGACTTACCAACTGTTGGCAGTTAAGAAACCTTACGATATTAATTAGATTCTATCACTATAAAAAAAATGTTTCTTTAATAATAATATAGTAATACACGAGACTTATTTTAATCTTTCAATATTTTATCTTAAAAAAAATACGAGAATTTGTATAATATTCTAGGTATGATTGATTATAGGTATATTGTATTGCCAAATACATTTCATAATAATCGTATTATGTCTTCACTCATAATAATACAAACTTATGATTTCCATAATCTTAAACCACCATTATTTTATAAAATATAATATTTACAATAAATATTTCTTGATAAAAGCTTACTTTAAGGCCTTCTCATTAAATGTAACCATATCAATATAATAGTAAGGCTATGAAAAAAAAACTAATATTATTTTCTCCGAGCGTCTTTTAATAGATTTTCCTAAAGAAAATTGGACGAATATGGGGTAGTAAGACTTTACTAATGATACACATTGACATTAAATTTAACATTATCATATAAAGTAAAATAATATACACAAATATAATATTGAACTTTTCAATGTTCCATTATTTTAAATCGATATTGTTAGGCTAAATTTTACGGGGATTTTAATAAACATAAGTTAATGTTCAAAAGTTTCCATCTTGCGATATCATGCCATAAATTATTTTTTTATTGAACGAATAATTCACAAGGTTTAAGAATGTAACATTCTTTATTAAACATACATAATTTAAAAATATCCATGAAAAATGTATATCCATTAGAAAAAAATACAACACCAAGCGGGATTCAAACCTACGCTGCCTGAAATTTGCCTCTATATGCACTGGTGACTAAGCTATGTGTGTCTTATCTAATTGTGGCTACATTAACTAAGGGTTATTTTTTTTCTAATTTCTTACAGGTGTTTTTAAATTATGTACATAATATCATTTTAAAATATAACACGTATTTTTACCTGCATTAAATCAAATCAAACATGAAAATTCAACGTTGGATCTGGTTCCGCTACGTATTACAGTTGTCTTAAGATCGATAGTATCAACCAGACTTGCCTCTTTTCAAGCAAAGGATTCTGGCATTCTGGAAGACTACCCAATACGATTAAGATGAGTCTGATGAGACACGGGATACAAGTTATGACCTAAGAATACGCACGTAGCCTGGTGAGTAGACAGGGTATCTAAATTTAATATTATACAACATTGTTATCATAGGAAAAAATCTAAGTATATAATAATTACAAGATAAAAAGAATTTTTTATATACAACGATTTTAAATTCTGTTGAACCATATAAACTTGACTAGCTTAAACGATCAAAAAAAATTATACTTGACATGACGTCATATTGATTTCCATAGTAACGCACGTATATATTAATAATTTAGTTGCTAGGACTATAATGGTGTCGAAATAACTTTTCATTCAAAACAGAATTAACTGAAAATGAATTCAATTCTACTTAAATATGGCTAAAAGTATTAAAAAATGCATTGGCATCGTGTTCTGATATATTCTAAGAGTTTCAAATGTCTAGCTAGTCGGGAAGTTAGTTAAAAATCGATTGCAAGATTTGTATTGGACAAAGGACTACCGGACGAATAAGAATACGAGCTAAGAAAAACGTTGTAATAAAAATAACTGTTTTCTTTTTCTTGTAAATTAACAGACATTTCAAAGACTATTCTCCCAACCTTTTATTATTTGGCTCTGGATCAAATACACGTTGGAAAATATTATGTGTTAAGCGTGGTAGTCAAACCGCACTAACAAGCATTCTTCCACAACTCTATTATGTATTACGACGTCTACATATAAAAAACCATAGCTCCATTTATAAGGGAAAATTGAGTATTTTTATATAAAAGTTTAACTATTAGCTATCTAATTATTATGGCTAAAATTAAATAAAACATCCGTTTATATCAAATAGATAATTTTTTGTATATATCATTATGTAATTAGGATTAATCTCGGTACATTTGCCTAGCACCAAAAAACTAATTTTAATAAAATTAATAAAAACATTTTCCGCTTGTAAAGATTAGGTTAGTACCAGTGATCACAGTTGTTTGTAGATATCTTTCCTCATTTCCAGGTGATCTCTAAGCTTTTCCTATATCCTCCTTTCGCATTTTATAGTCATACAGGATGATCGCTTATTACTTTAATACGATCACAGAAAGTTGTTTTGTAATGACTTTAAATATCAGATTGTTAGCAATAATTTAATAAAAATAAAATTCAATAATAAATTTGAATTATTTTTATTATACCTGCTTGGTTATCGATATTATAATTTTTAAGATAATCAATCTTTTAAAACATTATACGCTTTATTGTAAATGAATACTACTGGAAACATGATATTATAGCTTTATAATCAATATATAAATATATATCAAAGTAGGTATGTGTGTATATTGCTTCCAAATTTATACCATAGATAATGTTTCCATATTTTGGATTTCGTTTTAATTTAGTATTCTTTTGTTTTTTAAATCCTCTTTTCTTTTTTTCTTTCTTTAAATCCTTTATTTCTTTAAATCCTGTTAGAGTTATGTTTATTTAACATATGAAAAATTTCTAGGTGCATTTATTTTTATATTGATAAACGTATTTTTATTGATTTGTTAAGTAAAATAAATGCTATGGTAATTTATAATATTAACAAAATTTTGGTTGTGATATTTACCTTAAATAATTTGTTTAATAGTCATGTGCGGCGCTACAACCCTTGATGGGCCTTTACCTCTCATGAAAACTTCCTTCATTCTGGACAATCCAGTGTCAATACTCTCCATTTGCTTTGACCGAGCATTTTTAAATCACCCGTGACGCAGTCCAGCCATCTCAATGTTGGCCGACCAGGTCTTCTATTGCCATCGGGGGTTGCGTACATAACCCGTCTCGCTGGTATATCTTACGGAATTATATGCACGTGGCCGATCCAGATCACTCTCTGTATTTTCATATGCTACGTGATCTTTTCGCACCTATAAACTGTGTACAGATCCTCATTATACCTTGACCTCCAAATGCCACTTTCTTGAATACCTTCAAAGACTATTTTTAAAACTCTCTTCTCAAAGATATCCAGATTTTTCTCATCCTGTTTGCTGAGTGCCCAGCATTCTGATCTATAAGTTGATACTGATTGTAAGACTGTTTTGGTTTTTCTTGAAAGTGCGATGCTCTTTGGAAGCTTTTGGAGACCAAAATAGCACATGATGGCGAAGGTGATCCGGCGTTTTAGTCTAATATAAAACCGTATATTCAAATATTTTACCACCATACATCTGATTTTATGAAGCAATTTAATTGAATTCTTGATTATTGATGATAACTAATCCAATAATCCAATGAAATAGTAAAAATAGAAAAAAAGTAGCTACCTAAGGCTCATGTGAAATTACAGCTGTTGGCCAATGCGCCATATGTTATGCAGTTTAATTGAAATTCCAATAAAACAGTAGGTATTATTGTATGAGAGTTAACTGAAAAAACATAATTATCAATTATTTTATGCAATGTAAATAAACCGCATAAAAACTCGTAGGTGTAATATGTTAAGAATATTCAGGTAACGGAGATAGATAAAATAACATTTTAACAGTTAAAAACTTAGTTAACTAACTAAAAACAAACACTATATAAAAATACTGCAATGGTGGACATTAATTATTTTGTTTGCTTTTTTAAGAACGAATTTCAAATTTGGTGTACCTACATAATTAATTAATGTTCATACATATACCTAGTTTTATAAGTGCATAAGTAAATAATTTGAAACTTTCCCCACAACTAGTATATTTGGGAACGATTAGTGAATCCAATCCCGAGCCAAAATCTTGATCCCGGGATTTTAGAATTACGATTTGACGATCTCGGGATACCGGGACTGGTCCCGGGATTGGCATTTTTTCAATAATTCATATAAAATTTCTATATATACAAAATAACGTTGATAAAATCGGTCAAAAATAAATTTAGTATAATAATTTATACTATTTAAGACATTTATTGTTAATATTGTGTACGTTCAATCTTGGAAATACATAGGTTAAATGGAGTAAATAATATTGTCATATGTATAAATAATAATGTGAAAGTAAAACAGTTCTTTTTAATTATGAAAAGAACAAATACAAGTTAAAATTAAAAAAAAAAATGTCAAATGCATTCAAAAATATGGTGGAATCACTTTGTTAAAAGTGCGAAGCATTGTTTTTTCCAATCTTTCTCATTTTAGTAAATTTATGTGAAAAAATAAAATGAATTGGCAACACATGGGTAATAAATCAAACTTCATTCAAACTCAGTTTATTTCTAATGCATTCGTATGTTATTAAAAGTATTTTTTTTTTGTTATATTTTCGTTTTTATTTTATTTTCCATATAAATTGATAAAAAAACTAAATTCTGAAAGTTTCGGAATTATGTTTACCAATCCCGGGATTCATAGGTATCGAAAATAGTTCGGGATCCCGGGATTGGAATCCCTAGGAACGATTCGTGCTTAAATCGTGATATTCTTTACTGTACTTTAATAACCATTAATCAACAACTAACGGGAAAATTATTTGTCAAGTACACCTGTTGTTGGATTACACCTCAACATAGGGTAGGTAGTTTATATCTCGTAAATAATTTACAAGCCGTGAAAATAATTATCTATAAAAAAAAAAAATAGTTGATACCTTGAACCAATGGAAAGGAACCGAGAAATTATGCGTAGTATCAAAACCAGAAAACTATAGTATCTCCACCGCATTATGAGAGAATAAATAAGTACAACATTCTGAAGTTCATTATTCAAGAAAAGATGCCTGTAAAAACCACCAGTTCCGGGTAAATGCTAAAGCAAGCCTCAGTCTAATAGTAGCCGACCTCCGATAGATGGTACGGAATGAACAGGTTTACTTACTTAAATATAGACTTATAATACGGAATTCTACATGCCTATTTACTTTATAGTTAATTAAAATATACCAAATTAAACATTGTACAGTATCATTAAACGTAGTTTTAAGTTTAAAATTGTTAATAATCGAAATTACCAATCTGGAAGTTTTCAAAACGGGTTGAGTAAACATCCTGTACAGGGAGGTAGCATAAGCTGTCTGCTGGGGATTTTCCCGTTTAGGAAAAGGCACGTTCGGGTGCCTGCACTCGACATACTTACCGAGATTACTAATAAGTGTGTGGGAACCCCCCTGCTACGTTTACTTTTCACCGGCGCAGTGGCGTAGTTTAACGTTTCTGTAGCTTATGGAGCACTCACTTGATACCATGTTTGTTTGAAAGCATAGAGAATGATTACTTAACAAACCTGACTAGTTGTTTTGATACTTGATGAAAAATAAATCAGTATCGTTGGAAATAAAATAACAACTTTCCTATTTGATTGCATTGAAGAAATTTCAAGTATTACATGAATACAGTATTACAGATTTTTGTATTTCGGTTACCTTAATGTACCTCAGTATAAAATACATGTGCAGTTTTAAGCTTTGGTAAATTATCAATTGCCGATGTTATTCAAAACCATAATAATTAACTTTTTATATAGGATGAATACATTATCATATTCACCAAATACCTACTTTTCACAAAATTTTGAGTAAATTCTGTAATTGACATTGTAGATATTGAAAAATTTATGCGACACGAAATTGTTTACCAAGTTTTATAACTGACAATGTTATTTATTACAATAACTCACCGACAGATGAATCTCAATTTATTATTTGAGGCGTGTATTTTCAAAGTGAACTTATTACATTTCAACAAATTTTTGGCAAAAGACAAAAAACTGTTTACGGTATTGATGTTACATTATGTTTTTTGTACTGGAATAAGTTATTTTTGTAATTAACACCAATTTTGAAGTTGATTCTTCTACTGAATTATTTATATAAAATACTTGTTCAAAAATGTATCTTTTAAATTGTGGCATTCATAACTAATTTTCGTCAAGTAGTGGAATCACTAGTTAAAATATACCCCTCATTTATCGCTTATAGTTTTATTTTTATTAAAAGTAGGTTAACCGTCTATTTCCAGAAACCAAAAGTCCACAAAGTGAACATCTAATAAAAATGTTTACATATTTATAATATGTCATTTCACACAAAATAATATTTTGTAGGATTGCTGCCGAATGTTGGTAACTTGATAATTTAGGTATTTAGAGTTAACAATGAATTATCTACCTATATAATATAAATATGTATGCAAGAAAATAAATTCAAGGTCACTCGATATATAGAACATGCAGACGAAGCACAAATAAATAAGCATTATGTCTGATTTTAGAGGACATAATATCACGCTTCAAATTGCAATTACTACATAACATGACTTCAAGACTTACCAACTTTTGGCAGAAACACCACAAAATTGTAATAATCTCTAACTTCCAAAAGTATACAAAACAATGAATAACAGATAAATTAATATTGTATTGACAAATTTCAAAATATCCAATTTATTATTCGAATTTATTCCAAATATTATTTATTTCAATAAAAATGTGCTTATTGTTCTAATTTTAAAATAATTTACGATGGTAAAAGGAAAATAAGGCATTAACGCATGATATACAAAATATTGTAATATTAATGACAATTAATTTTGAATCGTGGAAGTATCGCTTTTTGAAAATAGGTGCCTCAATTAGAGATGTTACAATAATATTTTAGGGTTTCGTTGATAATGACTATATTATTTGTATCCCTTTATTATCCTACGCCACTAAAGCTTTTGCCGGAATATTAGGTTAATTCGCCATAGGCACACCTCTTTTTCAACCGCGTTGCGATATTTCCGGTTAAATTTTCACAAAAAGAAACACCCTGCCGATACGAGGCGATAATAATAAAAATAATATGATACCATTAATCAAAACCATCGTATAAAACCACCAAATATATACAAAATAGGCAAACTTCTAAAAAAAAAGCTAACGTGATACAATATTAAATTTAATCAAATGATTGCATCTACAAAAATATTTTAAGTGAACCTTTTTTTCTATAACTGCTATTTAGTAAATTGATTTTCGTATTTACATATTGTGTCAAAGATGCTTGATATCAGAGTTACATTTTTTCACAAATAAAATTGTTATTTATTTATTTTAATGTCATCATTTTTTTAATATGCATGTTTTTTTAGATAATAATATATTATACTTACTATATTCCACAACTTTTTTATGTCAGTCTGCTTAAATCATTTATGAAATCAAGTGTTTTTTAATAATAATAAGTATACGTTTTAAATACATTTAGTAGCTACAGTTACGTATAGTCATAATAATGTTACCATAATATTATAATCGTAGCCCACATGGTAAAAAGATTTGTGTTAAACATTGACTCCTTTATTTATAATGATTATTATGTAATATTATTATGTTGGTTTTTGTTACATCGAAAATATTATATAGGTATAAAAAAAACACTCATTAATAAAATTACTCTGAATTATTATTTTTAATTTGGCGGATTTCAAAGTAAGTTTATTGGTGCACTGAGATTTTTTGCTAATAATTTTGATCGTAAGTTATTCATTAATCGTAAAAGATTAACATTATTTTATTTTAATGATGTATTCATGTCATGATTTTAACGAAAACAATGTTTGACAGAGAATATCAGATGGTTACAAGACCAATTTTATTTAATTTTACGTCAGTAGAGGAAGATGTTTTATGATATTATTATTGTAAATTAAAAACAAAATTTCTTGGTGAAGTAAAGAAGAATATCTTTTGATGAATGCAAAACCTTCTAGTAAATAATTGTCAATATGCCTTGTTTAATTCAATGATTTTACAAAACTTTTACGGTGATAATAGATTCATCAATCCCACATATAATTAGTTTTATTAAGGAAGCGTGAAACCAAAATATACGAATACGTACTACTATCATCACATCTATATTATATTTGTACATAGTATATCAATACATAATGCAAGTATCTTTTTGTTTAATATTTTACTTACCTGCATTATTTAAAAAAACACCTTAGAAATATTTATACTCATAAGAAAAAAATATGACGCCGGACATGAATCCTAACTGTATATATCTGAGATTCTTGCAAATAATGTATGTATGCACTATACTATGTAATTTATGTACTTTTACATTCTCAAATCTTGTGATATAAAAATATATCAAATTATGTATTAGACAGTGCGAGTATGTTAAGACCTAAATTTTGAGAGATACGTGATACTGGCTAGTAATCAAGGTAAGTATTTATTATATGTTCCTTGATGCAAATGACAAAAGCCAGTCGCAAATATTAGTAAATTTTCGAAAGCATCAGTTGCGTGATAACTAATTTTTTCATCGTAATAAGGTAATATGCAGCTAAATTAGTCACATTGGCTGAAATCCTATTTTCAAATGGACATGATTCGGGGGTGTTTTCAAATCACGTGTGTTCAATACAGAATTTTGCATTTTCAAATCATGTAAATTAGTCGTTGAAAAAAATAAAATAGTTTATCAGTGTTTTAGGATGTTTTTTTAAACTCTGCGATTCTATATCACATGGATACTCGTAACATGAAAATCAGTTTGAGTGCGTGATGACAATTGTCTTGGCTGACTGCTTCTGACACATTCCTGAGTATAAAAAAACTGGTGTTTTAAATCAAAAGTAGGGCTTTTTTATACACCCGACTGGGTACCTATGGTACGGCGTGAGTCGGTTTAGAGGCGTTTATATTTATGTTGGAAAATTATAAAAATATATTGTTACAGTAGTAGAGAGGATTTGCGGCAGAAAGAGGGGAGAGTATATGATTCCCGGAAGCAATAAAGATACACAATAGGTTGGAGTGTTAAGGATGATAATGATTTATATAAACTAAGTCACACACTGACGAAGGGTGCTGGTAGGCTGTTAAGATCCAACATAAATATTACACATTAAACTTTGTCAGTCATACATATTTGTTTTCATTTAACTAAGACTACAACATGCAGATAGTATTGATTAGTTTTTAAAAATAATTAAAACCTGCGTGGACCAAGCCATTATCAGATTATAGTATAAAATCTATGAAATATCTAAAAAAATATTCCATTAAATCACACGAAGTTTTTGATATTAATAGATAGAAGAATGTTTTTTAACTGTTAGGTAGGGCTAAATAAATAACAAAAAAAACTAGCTAACGCCATCTGTAATATGTATACTTAATTCAACGAAAACAAATAAGTATGACTGAAAAGGTGTGTACTATTTTTATCGGATCGCCCATAGCACGCCTAAACTATTTTGATTTGGTAGAGGCAGGATTTAATTGATTTTTAAAAACTAACCAACACTATCTACAAATTCATGTCTTAGTTTAATGAAAATAAATACGTAGGTACGACTGACAAATTTGTGTGTGCGCTATTTATATCGTATCTTAACAGCCTATCACTACCCTTTGCCACTGAATTATCGTCACATAATATTATATAACATGTAAAATGAAGACCTAAATAGAAATATTCACATACATTTATCTATATATCTACGTTTGTATAATAAGCTGATATGCCTAAAAGGTAATGTGTATTTTAAACAAAAAGTATGCCACATGCTATTATTTGTAAAGGTGTATATCAGATTGTCTCCCAAGAGTCCACGGGGAATCCATAGCGAAATATTTTACAAAAAAACTTACCCCGAACGTGTACAAAAGGTCAACAGCATAGAACCAAAAGACACGGACACGTGTTACGGAGGCCTAAGCTTTTTCTAGTCATGAGTTATTAATCATAAAAGATTACACCACACGAACTTTATCTATTATTTGTGTACAAAAACTCGTACGAACTATTATACTTCTTTGGCATTTTGAAGATCGATTGGGTAAGTGATCCGTAACAAAAAATAAGTAGCCGGGAATTTTGTTCCATTGTTGCAATTATCAGCCATTGACGATATTTTTATCTGATTTTATCATTAAATCTATTTCTGAATATAAAAGTTCTTATACATACATAAATAATACAACACGTCATTTCATATGTATAGTTTGTCTATATTAAAAGATTATTATTGCTTCTATACCAATCCTTTGATCAAATTAAGTAGGTATCTAACACTTTGGTTTTCAATGTTTTTTGTTTTAAGGCGCCCTGAGAATACAAATAAAAAATATTAATAAACTATTTTTTTATTCCCGTCTAAGTTTTCTAAGTTTTTCATTAAAATAGCTACTATCAGAATCAGGCGTAAGAGGCTTTTTCTTCAATTCTTATCTCGCAATGTATAACATGTTGCATAAAATGAACTTTAAGGACATTGTGCAAAATAAATTAATAGGTTTCATACAAAATAAGAGTCACTACATAAGGTAAGAGCAGTTGCCATTTTTACCGCTTGAATAAAACAACAACTGAAACATACGAATCGTTGTGATCGTGAATTGATTCATTGAATGAAAATTATTTTTGTAATTCTATACTAAGAATTTTCTAATAATAAGGCTTTAAAATTATATAAATAGATTATCTAAAACGTTTAAGGAATGTCCAGGGTTATGCTCTGAATATACCATAAAAGCTCCATTTTGACCTAGGCTGAGCATGTGGGCCGTTAATTTCTCATAATACATACATAATACAAATTGACTACAATTTAATAATATTGTAATGGTTGGAAAACAAGGCAATAAAAAATGCATAAGTAAATATTAAAATCTTTTTATACAATTACTTCAACCTTTACCTAAATTAATAAAGATGGAGTATACGTTTTATAACTTTGCACTTTTTACTATACTTAATGATACGCCTCTTTGCCTGATTACCTCACATAAAATTAGATTATAAATGATATTCACTTGTATTAATATGTAGTAATAAATAAATTAATTAATTAATAATTATGTAAAAAATATTTTTAGAATAATTACACCATTGTCATCCTAGAGCCGGAGTGAAAAGTTATGAAGTGCCAACTCTACTATAATGCTAAATTCTTCACTAGGTTACACAAAAATTATAATTTCAAAATTAATTTGAATGGCTAACATATTATGGTTACATTTTTATTTTAATTTTAAACGTTTTATATTTGTAAAGCGAGATAAGTAGGTAAAAGGTCATCGCCATACCAGAAATTCTAAATTAGGTTAATGCTTCTATGCCATATTAAAAATCCCTTTTGCGGTCAAAAATATTTTCCATTCAAATACCCGTACCTTGCTGTGAGCTCAACTCACACACAGCAAAAGTATTTAAGAAGCTTTAAGGTAAATTATTTTAATGTTTGATTCAAATTATCTAGGTAACGCAAACAATATATATTTAACTCAATAGATAAAATCAATAAAAAAGGTTATATAATGAAATTTAATTTCTAAATAATTACAAGATAAAGAGAACTTTTTATATACAACGTTTTTAGATTTTCTGTTTAATTATTATGCTCAAACTTGTACTTGATATGAAGTAAATAAAAAACAAACAAACAAAATATAGACTACTGAAATGTTATTTTGACATTTCATTTTTATTTCCATAGTAACGCACGTATATATTAATATTTTAATTGCTAGAACCACCCCCTTAGCAAGCAATAATAGTCTTTTACTTTTTACGGATTTTTCTGAAATAATTTTCCATACAAAACAGAATTAACTGAAAATGAATTCAATTCTGCTTAAAGATGGCTAAAAGTATTAAAACAATGCATTGGCATCGTGTTCTGATAATATATTCTAAAAGTTTCAAATGTCTAGCTGGTCGGGAAGTTAGTTATCGATTGCAAGATTTGTACTGGACTAACAAGCACCAGACATCAAGAATACGAGCTAATAAAAACGTTGTAATGTAAAATAGACACAATCTCCGGTGAAAAAGATTGAAATAATATTTTTTACGGTATTATCAACATAATTACGATAATAAAATAACTACGTTAAATTATTTAGTTTATATTTCAGATTGATAATTTGTTATTTTCGATAACAATATAAGACCGTCTTCATCCCCTATTAAGCAGTAGGTACCCTCCTTTTGCCAATCGCGGAAAACTACGATGCGCATTAATGAAATCTTTAATTTTCAATATCTCGAAAAATAGATAGATGACACCCATATTTATTTTAAAACCGAAGATTACAAAGAATATATTCTTAATAGTTTCAGTTCGTTAGAATCATTAACAATATATATATTATTATACTTATATATTTTTAAAACGTTGTTTGGAAAACTAGACAACCACTGTAATAAAATTGACATCACCATATTTTACGAGTTAATAGAATGCCTGCAAAAATTGAGCATGGCAGTATTATTATAAGTATTATTACTTATATTATAAGAATATTTTGGATTGAATAATATTTTTCAAATGATAAATTTGAATAAATTGTTGTTTTCTGTATTACTAGTGTTAATAGTTTTTTTTTTTAAATATTGTCAATGATTATCAGATAAATTATATGAAACACAAATGATTGAATGCATTTATATTAAAATCCTTCGTTTTATGATTAATTCTTAAAATCCAGTAATTGTAGTTTACTTTTTATTTATAACTTTTTCATTTTTCGTGTAAAAATATACAAAGGTTAAATATATTATATTACTTTCAAGCGGTATAATTTTATTTTTCCAATTTATTTTTCTGTCTATACTATGTAATTTTGCAATAAAATTCCAAGAACAAAGCCGCTCAAACTGTTCACAATAATAAACAAACCTTAAATTAAAATTATATATGCAGAAAAAAATTCAGCCCAACAGGTCTCGAAAATATGAACGCTATTTGAATATAAATGGGGGCTTATGTTTCGTTGAGGTTTTTATTTGTAGGACGCATTTTATTTAATATTTCAAAATGTCCCACTGATATTTTTGCAAGCATATCTCGGCGACTATAGAGAATATATACGTAACCTATTATTTTATTTCTTAATATCATGAGACATTTAGCATATTATACGACATTAAGATACTCGCTTCGGTTCTTCCTAATTTATTTTTATTAGATTTTTGCAAAAATCACATTATCTAACGTGTTTTCCCATTCATTTTTTAGACAGTTTTTTTGATCAATTAATTTAAAAAATATATACCGTTTCTTTCACATAATATACATAATTATAATTTACTAATTTTAACTGTCAATATATTATATCATAATTATAAAAATGGATAATAAAAATATTATAATCAGTCAATTATTCACAACATTTTTCATGAATTTGATTTCAAAACGTTGTATTTGCTTCCACTCACATAAATATTTCGAACACAAAAGTAATGATAAACTGTTTTGCTAAACCAAAAACGGTCCATCATCAATGACACTCAAATTGAGCATGTCAGCAACTGCATCTATCTTGGACAACCCGTATCAAAAATTGCCAGGATTGCTCGCTGACCAAACTGGCATAGAGTGTATTTGGGTGCCTGAATAGTATCTACAAAAGTGACCTCCCATTGTGTCTTAAGTAGCCAAACAATGTGTGCTACCAATGCTTAAGTATGAAACATGAACTCTTAAGGGGGGACATGCTCGTCGAAGGTCAAAATTGAGTTTTTATTGTATTTTCAAAACATGATCTTGGACACTCCTTAAACGTTGTAGATAATCTATTTATATAATTTTGAAGCCTTATTATCCTTTATAGTTATTTTATACATTTGATGACTGCATAAAGTATTTTTGTTACATAAAATAGTATTCTTTTAAACCTCTTGCTCTAATGTTTTAGAATATAGTCATATTTCGGTACATAACTGTGAGGTGGTGTTAAAATTTTTTACATTTATTAATTTTTAAACGCATTTATAAAACTATTAGCATAACTTATTACGAGATATTTTTTGTAAAATATTGCTAATATTAACGCGCGTGTTTGAACATGTACCGTTTAAAAAAAAATAAAAAAAAATTCGGTTAGGTACATGTTCAAACACGCCCGTTAACATAATTTTACTCCCTACTTTAATTATAGTTTGTCAATTTATGGCTACGGCCGTATGTTGTAGCTTAACCACTAAGGAATGACAAAAGAAATGGCGTATTTCAAAAAAACACTATCTTATTCTTAGGTCAATAGTTATTATAAAGCAATCATTATTCATAAGATGTTTATCACACTTGAATGGTCAAAGACATAGCTTATAATAAGTATCTTCAGAATCATCTTCAAATGTGTTAATCTTGCCGATTTTTTGAATAATAAAATGCCTAATTCTTGTCTAATTTGGGATCACAGAGATTATCAATATAATTTTTTATCGTGAATATTTTACAAAAATTATCTCGTAATAATTTATGCTAATAGTTTTATAAATGCGTTTAAAAATTAATAAATGTAAAAATTTTAACACCACTGCACAGTTATGTACCGAAATATGACTTTATTCTAAAACATTAGAGCGAGAGGTTTAAAAGAATACTATTTTATGTAACAAAAATACTTTATGCAGTCATCAAATGTTTAAAATAACTATAAAGGATAATAAGGCTTCAAAATTATTTAAATAGATTATCTACAACGTTTAAGGAGTGTCCAGGATCATGGTTTGAAAATACAATAAAAACTCAATTTTGACCTTCGACGAGCATGTCCCCCCTTAAGATAAGATATATTCAAAAATTACGACTAGCGTAACGTGCTATGGAAAGGTCTATGTTAGGCATCACGAGGAAAGATTATTACCAATGGATAAGGAAGCAAACAAGAGTCCGCTATGTGATAGAGGGCGCTAAGTTGATTTAATGGCAATGGGTTGGTTGTGTCGATCGGTGAGTAAATAATCACTGGATAACTGCTGTCGTACAGTAGTATGAGACCACTAAACGTCCAGATGGACTCTCAAAACCCCGCTGAATGATCGAATTCATAAAGTACGATAGTTGTACATAGCAATGAAGAACTAAAGACCGACAAGAGTGTAGGGCTAGAGTAGACCTTCATCGAACAATGTATCGACTTTAGCTGATGATGATGACACAACATTACTACAAAGCTTTTTTTACCTGTTTATAAGTGGTGTGGTTTAAAACAGTACAATCTCAATTTCTGACATGAATTTCGGATCATTTTAAGATTAATTAAGTTTAGGTTATTCTAATGGTGGGTTCATAGCCGAAAACAGCTGTCTACAAAATTACTCAATTATAGTAAAATAACTATTATAGTAAACAATTTTGTTCCAAACTATTATTATGGATAACTTCATAATATACTGTTTTTTATATTATAATATTTAACTATATAATATATATATATATGTTATTTATAAAAAAAATGATTTGATGGTTTTATAAACACTCAAAACAGTGACTATATATTTATTATATCATAAAAAATATGTCTACTTATTTGTATTATAAAATAATACTTTACATAATTTTCATTACATTACAAAACAAAATCTATTAGTTTTAATTTCATCAAATATCGTGATAAGCATATACCGCATATAAGAAAAAAGACAGCTTTTCGACAAAAGTCACAAATTAAGTTAGTGTACGGATATTGGCTCTACGTGAAATTTTGAACCATTTGACATTATATTATAAAGTCAAAAGCAGTACATATAAAATTTATTTCAGTATCAAAATTGACATATTGTTTTTCATTTTTTTTTCACAAAAATGGTAGTTATTCTAAACAAGAAGACAGTATAAAGAGATCCACAAGGAAAACATAGCATCGATTGAAAATAATGTGAGTACTGGTTTTTGCTTATACCTACTATAAATCGAATCTACATTTAAAAAAATTTCTTAAGAAAGGTTGAAACAACGTCTCATTATCTCAAAATGTGACTTTGGCAAATAACTGACATTTTTGCTTATGGGGACAGCATATTTACATACAAATTTTATAACAAGACACAAATATTATATAGGTACATAGTTAAAATTTAGTTAATTTTTTTTTGTTCTTTTTTTATAAAATTCTATAGTAGGCTTTTTAAAATTTCATGAATAAATTTAAATAAGACTAAAGAAGACAGATAAAATTTATTTCAATTTCAATCATTATATTATTAACATCACTATGCTCCTGAATATACATACGAAGTATCAATATATCTTTATTATTATTATTATTATTAAATTTTACTTTAAAAATTTATCTTATTTTGATATTTTAGTCAAATTAAAGTATTTCTCTTACATGAATTCAGTATGTTGTCATGTGTTAATAATAATAAAATTCTTTGTCGTAATTTGTAGTACGTAAACTTCTTTGCATTGTATAATAATGTTATGTGTAGTAATGGATTCTCTTTGAAATAATTTAATTTATTTACGGAATCACTTTTGCGTAAAACTTTGTTTTGTTAAATACAACAAGGAAGGAGCACAAAGGCCCGTACGAAGGTAACAAGGTAACAACTAACACTGTGTGAAGCTAATTTGCTTTAAAATGCTCGCAACATGTTAAAATAATGTTAATGTAATTTACAAATTAAAACTGTCACATGCAGTTGGTCACACTGGGTCTATTAGGTTAATAAAAAGGCATGCCTACACGCACGCTGCTGGAATATCAATTGCTCTCATGCGAACGCTTGGAATCGTTTTTGAATAATACGGCTTCATAAAAAAGAGTTTTCTGTGAATTTATGAAAATTTAAATATTTTTGACAAAAGATACCAGAATTGTAATAGTTTTGCTTCAAATTTAATTACTCTATTAAATTTAAACATTTTTCATTCATTAAAATGACAAATGATTTTAATTAATTTTTGGTGAAATTTTATTTGAATACAATTAAAAAATTTAATGCATGGCATTAGTTTTCAATGATAAAATTGTAACTGAAAATCATAATATTTTATTTTAATTATGAGGTAGATTGTCAAATTCAAAGGTTTAGCCAGGTAATGATGTATAGCAAAATCAGTTTTAGGAACATAAGTAATTGAGATGCTATGTATTGAAGAAGTACAAGTGACTAAGTTATGTGTATCTACTTCAAAGTTAAATATGTGATTGCAAATTTTACACAACTGTTTTAAACATTCTGTAATTGACGTCTCAAAATGATCCTTATCACTATTCAAAACAACATACAATATATATATTTTTTAAATGTATGTATATTTCAATAAAAATATTACTTTTAATTTTTGTTTAGTTTTATATCAAATTTTTACTCTAAATATAGGAAGAAATATTCACGTTTCTCTTATATTTTGTACATAATTACGATTTAAAACGTAAAAAAATATCTATCAATAACAAAAATAGCTTGAATTTTAAGAGTTATTTAGATTACAAAATTGGTTAAAAAACTCAATGTTTGCAATAGAAAATACGAACATCCAAATTATTATTTTTCTATGGATAACAGAAACTACGACTTGGTACATATGCAATATCATTATTTAATACACCATAATATGATTCCATATAAGCCATACGCCAAATAGTGTATACGGAAATGCTACGGAATACTGACATGACCTGGAGCAATGTAAAAAAGTGACGATAGACAAATACTATTGAATCCATCGTGCGGTGTCTATTCGCTCACGTGGACTATGTAAGTAATGATTTCATACAATACAATATTAGATTCGTAGATTTTCACCGTTGGGGGAATACGGATGTTTCCCTGAGTGGTAGATGGGATTTAATAAAACAGGTAAAATTATATTTAAACTTGAGCATTTTTCTTTATTAAAAAAAAATCATATCAGGTACAAAGGAAATTTTCAGTATACCGCCGATGTTTTGCTTAACACAGATTACTTAAAAAGGTTTAAGCTAACCTAAAAAGAAAACATCTTTTAATAAATTTCGTTGTCTATTTTAAGATAATAAATCAAAAAAATGTACTGGGCTTTCTAAAACACACAATTTTTTTAATAATTGTATTATATATAATACAAATATCATGCAAATTAGCATAACAATTAAAATAGTTTTATTGTCAAGAATGGTAGGTACCTATAATTTTAAAATGTATCAAACTATTTTTTATCCAAAATGGAGAATATTATGAATCCTCTTAATAGATAGTTTTTAATCAAAATACTCTAAAAATCAAAGTTTATAATAATATATTTGTTTAAAAATCACTTTAAGAGTTATCTTTACAAAACATATGGTAAAATACTATCAATATTAGTTTGATATTATATACATTTTTTACCATGTCCGATCTTGTTTTTATGAGAAATGGATGTTAGCTTACGATGGTCGCGCTGCATAAGCGTCGTGAGTTCCAGGTTCGAATCCTGGGTCTAGTCTGAACACACATTCTTTTCAATTTGTGTTTGTGTCAGCGTATGGACCTAATAGGTTGAGCAAGTGGCTAACATCCATTTTATAAATTTATATAATACCTACATCATTTATTGATCAATTAAAAAAAAATGCTAGACTTGTGATTACATGCCCATTAGAAAAAGACAAAAATTGAGTGAAATTCAAATAGTGTATGTATATTTTGTCAAGAAATGGATACAAACTTTGTAATATATTATTCACGTAACTTAAAACCTGCTCAGGAGTAAATCTACAGGTTTAGTTGTCGCCATCTTGCAATAATTGTATTGGTAATATCTTTTAATGAAATTTTATATATTGTTCACAATTATAGTGTATATGATTTACGATTCAATATATTAAAAGTAGGTACACAATTTTGAAAAACCACAAAAAAGTTAACTTAGTCGATCTCAGTATCATTCGCCTAACAGTTTGAGTTGTAGTTGAAACAATTTTGTATTCTCGTATCATTTATAATCATTACCAAGTTAATCAGAGTCAAACATGACACAATTATCGCGATTAGTTACACAAAAGGAAATAAATTAAGACATCACTTTCCAAATCGTGTCTCACCGGTGATTCCACAAATCGAAAAGCCTGTCCCCAACAAAAGGATACTGGGTTTTCATTCATTTTCATTCTTACATTCCATTTACGAAAATGACTTAGGAAATAAACAGGAAATGGGTTCGCTTTGAGTCGAAAGGCACTCAGGCTAATCTTTGTACAACTTTGTGCCGTCATAACACAAAAAAAAATGGTAAGAGTGTCAATACGCCTCCGAGTTGCTATGTAGCTATACATATTATTCGTTCGTGCGTTATGAGTTTTCTTATAAAATATTCAAGGAAAATTTCAGGCTTGTAACGATTGACCTAAAAATCGAAGTGATATAACGTGAATCAAATAATATTTACGTAAATAAATATTACGTAAAAGTAATGTTGTTGACATCCAATTGGCCCTTTAGAAATTACCAGTTAGTTGGTATAATTTAATATGCAAATTGTTTCAATGAAAACGCTCTATTAAAAAAAATGTCTTATTTTTTATTTATTAATTTATTTACGAGTGTTATGTACTTAATTTTTCTAAATATTTATATATTACGAAATAAGTTTTAATGTTTGTATTTGCAAGTTCAATATACGTCAGATTTAAGAATGTTACGGTCTATATTAAATATATTCATATTTAAGACAAATCATAGAAATATTCCTGTTTAATAAAACCGTACATAATATTATAATCAATTATTATTCAATATTGCAGCCTGTTTTAATTGAGTACCTACCAAAGATTAACCAGTCGGATTTAATTTAAGTTCATTTTTTTCCTTTCATTCTAAATTATTTATGAAAAAAAAGGATGTCACAAAAAGGTACTCCGGATAAGCGAGGGGCATATTATGTTTATATCCCATTGAATTACCCATTTATTATTCCATTCAGTTTTCCGATAAAATATTTAAATGTGAAAAATATTGAATTTAAAAAATCATGAACCCTCATGGCTGAGGATCGTACCTATCTTTGAATTTTACCATCCTTTGAGCGATCAAGACTTTCCATCCCTCTCGAAGGTATATACATTTTTTTATTCATACCAAACATAATATAAATTACCAAGGTACTTAAATATTATAAAACTATTTTAACTGCTAGAATTATAAAAATAATTAGTTTTAGATTGCTGTAATCTGAGCCATTGCTTTCAATAGCATATAATGAAAAGTTAACTAGCTAAATTATTTTATTAATCGCATAAAAAAGTATTTCATTCAAATGACATGTATGCGATCCCAGAGGTGCATTTCTATATGACCCAGATCAGGTATTTACTTCAAAAACCGAATGCATATCAAACATTTGCCTGAAAAATACGTGCTTCACATGCATTTTTACGTTCGACATAGCTATGAGGAAAGTTTGTAATATTTAGTAACAAAACAAGAAATTTGTTATAGTTATCTGTAGAATGATTTCTTATTTTGATTTTTAAATATTTAGGTTACGTCAGTTACTAAGAGACAAAATTTAAAAATGTTAGTTTATCTCTAAGTTTTATTGGATTATGCTTATTTTTGGGAGTGGAATATATTCCAAAGCTTCAGATGCCATTTTGAATATTTAGCGCCATTGCATAAAAAGAAATAAAGATAAAGCAAAAGAACGAGAGATGCTGTTTGATTAAATTTAAAGGTTTCTTTTGTGTAGATACCTTAATTTATTAGTTTTTAATGATCTAGATTGAATTTATAGAATTAATTCACTTCATATAATCTACTGCAATTTATATAAAAAAATATTTTACAACACCTCTTGTTCCACTTTTTTCACTCAAATATAGCTTAAATATTTTATCAGTTGTTTTTTTTTCTACTCTCTATGGCCATAAAATACAATTATTTTAAAATATTATAAAGATACGTTATCTGAATATTTTTTTCCATACTCCTTGTCCCTCGCATTCTGTAATTAAGTTTAAATAACAATATTAAATCTTTCGTATTTTAATAATTGTGTTTTGTTGCAATTGTAAAGTTTTTCTAAAAAATAATACATTTTGCGGTGTAATAACGGTGTGAAAAAAGTCGTGTTATGATTTATCACTTATTTCCTGTAAAGAAAACTCAACTCTTAGCGTAAGTCTTAAAATGTCAATATATACATACATATAAGTAACTAACTTAAATAGTTAAAATTGATTCATTGTTTTTATGAAATAATATGACGTGTGGTTTATTTAACTAGGTAGTTAACAATTTCTGAGTTCCGTGGTAGTTAACTATGTTTTAATGTCTATTGTGTTATGTGATTTATTTTATACTCATACTGAAGATATTATTTAATAAGTATCGTATATTTATGCAAAGATAACTTTTTCACACCAATACAATATATCAAATATACCAATCGCAGCTTTCGGCTATAATTTTGCTACAAATGTCAAGTACGTATCCAAATCGGTGAGGACTTGGTAATTGGTCGTTACGTTCTACGCTGCTACGCAAAATGCTATAGCGTAGACACCGCCTGGGTCGAAGTGGGGTAAAGTTACTTTCAATTTGAATTAGTACGCTGTTCCTAATAACTCAATTTGGTTTTGTTTTAAAAAAAGAACATGTCCAGTAATATACTTTAAGTTTTCTTTAAAAACATATAGGAGTACATTAGCTGAGTTTTATTTTAAATATTTTTACTATCTCTAACTATATCTATTATTTTCAAGGCAACAATAACATACATACATATTTTCTAAATCCTATTAAACTTTATTCCATTGAAATATAAAATGCATTTATAGTGTATCCATATATCCATAAAATATCCATTGTTTATTGATGCATAAAGTTTTTGCATTAGTGTTTGTTTATTATACAGTATATGGAGACTATAATACTACTATAACTAAGGGTATCCTAAAAGAGTGCGAATATAAAAGTAATTATTTTAAATTGAATGATATAACTTAATTTAAAAAAAATACTTTTACAAAATATATGTTTTAAAAAAAACTCTGTTCTTAGTACTAATAACATAATATTTTAAAGATATTTAATGATTAATGTAGTTTTTATTTAACGTATATAATAATATTAAAATATCTCCAAGAAATATATAAAACTACGTTAAAAAAACTTTTTGAAAATAATAAGTCGCCCAGCGAAATTTTGTGAATTATTCGTTGAAAAAAAAACATATTTTTGTAGAATAAAATGATATGAAAATATGTAAAAATCTTTATATTTATCTTGGATCTAGCTTCGATATAATGACCATACTGATAAACCATTTTTATTATATGGAAAGACCTTGTGAAAGATGTTTGAATCATTCCTGAATGGTTTAGGTACTAACAATTTTAGTATTACCACAATTAGTCAAAGCGTATCGTGCAAGAAATTTATACATAACACGATTTACAACTGACCTGAGTCAATCAAAATATCATCAATAGATCCATAATTATGTATTTTTTTATTATTTTAATAATATTTTTCCCTTTATATAATATATATTATATATGAATTAAGCATATTATGTACCTACATTTATTTTCTTGTAAGAAGTACCTCAATAGATATTATTATAAAACTATTTACGTATGTTTAAAAATAAAGAGCATTCACAAACAGGCCTTTTTTTCAGGATTTAACAGGATTTGCGATAAAAAATATTATTATAAAAAATTAAATAACTACACATCGGCAATCTTCAAAAATAAATATCGTTATAGGAAATCTGTATTAATGTCTTTCGAGCATTGAACTCACACTCTGCTAACGCTTCTATAATAAGTTTCTCATCAAACTTATATTATAAAAATGTGACTTACTTATTATTTTTACCATATGAGGAGGTTTCTATTAAAAGATTTTTATTTTACGTGAAATGCGTCTTAGTCACTTGCTCAACCTAGTAGGTCGTTTCTCTGACCCCAAACACATATTTAAAAACCATATGTGTATTTGTTAGACCCAGAATTCGAGCCTGGGACCTACGACATTATAATCCAACGTGTAAGCCACTCGGTCACCGTAACATAACCCAACCTAAATAACAGTATTTGTGTTATTTGTACGCCGTATCAGGTTCCATTGAGTTGGTGATTAGATTAGCAAAAGCCTTTCCATTCTGCGCTATTTGAAACCGTTTCTCAATTCATCTTATGTCAATTCCGTCGCGAACGTTCTTTATCCAAGATACATATCTTTGATCCCCTTAAATATAGTATGTGGTCATATCAAACAGAAGATACTCGCAAAACATTCCTGAGGTAAGGAATAAAGGTGACCATTGCAAATTTCTATCACATCTCTTTAATATGTGTGCTTAGATTCAGAGCATGAACCTAACAAGTGGTTAACTAACAAATTTTTCAGAACAAAACAACACCATGATCACTGCCAGACCCGAGTTAATTCTTCAAAGCATGTATGTCGCGTCAGGCCATGGACGAGTTAACTCGGAAAAGTTGGGACAAACACAAATATTTGTCATTCTGTACCCATTTCATATTTTTTAAGGGATAACCTACAAGTATCCATCTAGTAGAAATTGACTGGGAGTAATAAGATTAAGTAACTTCTTGGGTATGTGGTCAATATATACAATACAATATAAAAAAAAATGCATGAAAAGTTAATCCCGGTAGGCCCTATAATTTATAACTGTCTGTATTTGTAGGCACTCGGCCCCTGGATCACCCCAGGAAAAATGGGCGGGTAATGTCAAATGGATGCATAGTGACAGACTGAACAAAGAAAATACTGAATAAAGATACCTGGAGGAAGTGCGTGCAATCGGTTATGCATCTGAATGGTCTGTAGTACCGGCTTAATTAAGTAAATATGACATGTAAAATAATAGTGTATATTTTCCGTCAGAATAAGTTTGTCTTTGTGTGATCTGGGGGGTCAAACAAATTATATACTATAGATAATAAAGCTTATATTTCGCACGACCTTTGCAGCCCATGTCAGACGAACGGAGTTTATAACTATCTCTCCTAAAACTGAGGCAGCCTTTGCATAGAGCCGAGGTATATTTGCCATATTATTATGTAACAACTGCGTAATTGTTAGAATAATTTCGCAGACAAAGATTTACGTAACTTACTCAAACATCAGATATTTGTCTTGTTATACTCGTTCTTAGGCATTCAGCTAAGTTTCAATATTGATATAAGTTGTAAAATATTACGGAAAAATTGAAAATCACTCTACATTGTAGAGATATTGAAATATCTAAACAAAATTTAATATCTTTAATGTATAATATTAACAGATTTCGATAAAATAATAATACTGGTACGCACCTACATTATTCATGCATTAACACAAGGGATGTTTTTTTAAACGTCTAAAATTCCAATTCTACGTCTAATTTGCTCATTGTACCTATTTCTAATATTTTAAAATGTTTTCTATCATGAAATACTTAATATCGATAGGTAGCAAAGGATAGATGTATATATTTGTAATAAATAATGCACACGAAACTCTATCAGTCATACTTTTTTGTCTTTATTGAACCAAAAATACATACTACAGTACACTATCAATAATCCGCCGCTCGATTATTCGATAGCTACTATAAACTGCCATTATTTTTACTAGTTGAAACGAAAAATCAAAATCTATAATTGGCCGATATTCGATTGTCGAATTCAGTAGTCCACCGCGTACAAGTATACAACGCAGATGAAACGGGATTATTTTGGAAACTTCTTCGTAAAACCTACGTTCATCATAATTATAGAAAGTAATGTACCAGAGAGGAAAGTGCCCAAGGACCACATCACAGTAATTATGCTGTGCTCCAATGCAACCGATACACACAAAATGAAGCTTTTGGTCATAAGGAAAGCCAGGAATCCTAAGCCTTTCAAGAATATCTGCCTCACTGAACAACTGGTTGTCAAGTGATTTACTACATTTAGTTAATAAACTTAGTTTATAAATATGTGTAATTTAGTAAATACTTGATTTTAATTATAAATAAAACCGTAATTTGCTAGCACAAATTTCTCAAAAAAAGTATTTGTACGAAATATCTACCTGTTTTAATTTTTACTACATTATTTTGTATGTATGCACTATAATCCGCCGCTTTCACTAATTGGAAACTTGTCTGGTTTTTGGGATGGCGGATTACTGAGAAAGTACTGTATATACACCAGTAATATCAAACCTATGGCACGCGTGTCACTATTGGCATGCGACATGATTTTGCATGGCACGCGTATGTTTTATGTTCATGAGAAAAAAATACTGACAATAAAATAATAATTTTAAAAATATTTTACAAATAAATAAATATTACTTATGTAATAATACAAAATAATACTGACATAGCCATGCGTAGTTCCTTTAGTTTTTAATAATATTTTTACCAATCGATGCGCAAACGGAAACGACGAAATTCATACATAAATGACAGATCGTTCTCTATGAAATATAACGGGCAGATAAGAATAAACATTACGTTTAATTTAAATTGCATAGACCGATCCCTATATTTTATGCGTCACACCTAATATTATCGCAGTGACATCATCAGGCAGCGGGAAAGTTCCGATCGATCGATTGATTTACAATCATTTTACAAAGCTTGAGGCCAGTGTAATAAGAGAATGCCTCATCGGATCGGAGAAATTTGTACATACAGAAAAAAATACAGTAATACTCAACAACTCAATCATAATTTTTGAACTTTGCCCGTCACGTCAGACAGCCAAAAAATAATTTCTTTTATTTTGTTAACTGTCAATTCATGGTGGAACTGCATTGTATTGTTGTTTTTATTTAATAAAATGCATTTTTTATAGTACTTATTCCACTTTATTAAAGTGGAATAAGTACTATAAAAAATTGCGTTTTATTAAATAAAAACAACAAGCCAAAAAAAAATATTTAGGAAATTTTGGCACGCGTAAAAAGGTTCGCCAACCCTGATATACACGATGATCTCAATAAAAGGCAGATACAGAATATATAATTTAATAATACAGTAAATACAGTGAAGAGAGCTATTAAAAATATATTAAAAGTGAAACACATAATATGTAGGTACTTATAAGAAAATAAAATATAATAGAATATACTAACGAAATTAAAAATATATAATATATGAAGAGAAAACAGGCAATATAATTGGTTGGGCCAATTATGATCGCCCTCTTAATTAATTTTGTAATTAATGTTTTAATTTGCATTTGAAAAGTAATTAGCAAAAACACAATTTCGTGCGGCCCATAAGCTATGGGTTAATATTTCAGTCCTACCTATAATCCAATTGTTGTCACAAGTCCAGGCGCAACTCAGTCACGGTTCATCAGTCGACCGTAATTGATAATCATTCGTAGACGACGACCGGGTTAACTCGATACAGTGTGACCGTCGACCAATCAATAATTTAATTTGAACCTCCATTACAAACTCAGTCAATTAGACCACCTACCAAGCCGTGTTATCGGCACAGGATGTCTCATACAAACTTGTCGTCATCATTCATATTCATAAGTGTAACCGTGTGAATGAGACTCAGAATCACCCACCTACTAGGACATGAGTGCATAAACCTGGTACCTGCTCAAACCAGACTCGACTACTGTTTAAATCATTCTCCCCTAGCATCCACATCCACAATCATTCCAAATTATTACAGTCCACTAAATCAAAACAATTAAAAATACAGTAAATTTTAGAACAACATAGTTTAAAAGAAAGGAGAGATGTTCTGCAGACTAGGAAGCATCGCGTAATTACATTCGTACCATTTGAAATATAGACGCTAAATTATTGGTACTAACAATTTAGTCTATAAAACGCAGTTTGAATGAAAAATATTTTAAAATCACAATTAGTTACTTCAATTGCATTATTAGTAGAAATAAAAAGGGGGCCCAGTGAAGTTTATGCATAGTTACTAGGTAATAAGAAGCCAATAACTTTCGACCTCACTACTAAACAAGAAAGTCAACTTTTTTCAATTTATGTAATACGTAGTACAAAAGAAAATAGTGTTATTTTTATGCAGGTCGTTCTGATAAAACGAATATTGCATGTTATCACGATATAAAACTAACCTAATGATAGTGTCCTGACAGGTACTTAATAAAAACGTTATAAATCATTTTATTATTTTATTATTGTGAGTTAATCTAATAAAAATTGATTTTGCGTAGTGCAATATAATGTTTCCCATTAAATATTATTACGTTCGATAATTATTATTATTCAACGCTGTCACGAAACCGTCATAAAAATATATCCTTTTTCTATTACACGTAATACGAAATAATTACTACGAGACTAAGCGATATATGTAATTATGCAATGATACCTACATATAAAACAACAAATATAACTGACAAAGTGCATATTTACACCAATATATATTTTTTTTATTGTTTATACGATTATTATAACATTTGAATATGTTTAACGTTATGATACCAATCATATCCAATAACCAAAATACAAAAATGTAATTTAAAACAATTCAATTTACTGAACAATTAAGACTGTCATATTATATATTTGATTTTTAATAATTCAAAAAACCGTTGTTCGGTAATTAAAAGTGTTTGCTTAATCAAATATTATTTAAATCATCTAACGGAAAAAAACCATGATGGTCTTTAACTTTATAATAGTGCATAAACACATAATTCACTGGAATATGATAATTTTTTTCCATTTATTTTTTACTTCCCTTAGCGATAATATAATCTATTGAAATGAAAAATGTACATGTCGAATTTATAAACCACTAATGGGATATATTATTACGTTGTACATAAAAAATCAAATTTCAACGTACCATGCAATTAATAATACACGTACTCAATTTTTTTTGTGATATGTGACATTGTCATTTATTCTTTCCTCTCTATATTATAAAAATCCCGACTGTACAAAAAACTACTAAAAAAATTAAAATATAAGTAATAATTTCATGTCGGAAAAAATTACATTATTACTGACATAGAAGGATATAAATTATATTGTTCGTAAAAGTATTTTACAATAAAAATAATCACATTGTACCGATTTCACATTAAATTCCAACAACAGCGGTTTGTTATTTATTATCCGCAAAAGATCTCACCTTCGTGACTTTGAAAAAGTTACTCTCATTAATAAAACAGCGCAGTTTATTCAGACACCGCTTTGGATATTTGATATTACTGACGTAAATGCCAAAAACAACCGTCACTAACAAATCGATCTTTCATCCATCATACACACCATGAAACCAAAGACCTAGGCACCAGGGGTGGATCGAAGGTATGAGACTGGCTCAAGGAATTTAAATAACGTATTATATTATTCTTTAATAATTATCTAATACATATGGAAATAAAATCTTGCTTTAATTATTGTAATATAATAATAATATGATCTTATATATAGTAATATGTAATTTCTGTAACTTATACTACTGGAATATAACGTATTTGCAATACAAATTTACTGCATACACATTTGTATGTGAGAGTCTTGTGGTGTTTCTCCTGTTGTGTTTCTCACAAGGCAAATCTGCACCTGTTTTGACATCAATGCGGTGGTATTTTAATCTGGTTATTTTTGGTATATTATACAATATTATTTTATATAAAAATATAATATTATATAAATACAAATAAAAATAGGCATTTTCATAAGCAATAAAGATATTATTTATTTAAATATATGTAAAAAAACATACCCAAGAATATTTATTCAGTAAAATTAATAATTTTTTTAGAAAAAATAGCAAACCAAAATAATAAATAAAAAGCGCGTTAGAATGAAGATAATGTTTAAAAAGGCCTCGGCATCGGTGAATCGATGTATTATTATAAATGCAAAAGATTGACTAAAGTATAATCAGTTTGATTTTATTTTATTTTGAAATTTGCACGTTTTTACCAATATGCGCTTTTTCCTATGACAGTGGTACCTAACATAAGCAGTTAAATTTTAGGCATGTATAGAAAAAATGTTAGTTGACCATGTCTTTTGCAAACACAAACAGGAATTCTATTCAAAATGTAACTTCCCTAGGCTTGTTTTTTTCGAGCCAAGAGAGCATATCGTGATCTCGGCCAATAAGTTAAAAATATCAATTCCGTAATTGTATGTATTGTATAATTATCATATAAATGTGTTTTGTCAAATGTGTAATTAATTACTAAGTACCAAAATAAATGTCAAGTAAGAATTAAGAATAAAAATCAAGTAGGTACCTTTTGTCGATTTCCTATCCCTCAAATCGTGACTATGTCCAGTATCCTACCATTTCCCGTAAAGTACTATGGTACTAGTCAAAGTGTCACAGCAAGTAGACGTCAAAATATTTTTGAGGAATGGCCCAGATGGAAGATAATTAATAAAGCGAGACGAGTTAGGTCTATATTGTTATTAGAATTAACAAGAAATAAACGAAAATTTTAATTTAAATTACATTATTATATAAATTAAAATGCATACTAAAATAATTATATACATAATACAAAATGCAACTAACGTATTTTGGTGTACCATTTAAGCCGTTCAGTAGCAGCAATTTGTTGTTGTTCAGATGAAAGTATTTCAAGAATTTAAAGCAGAAAAGAATTTTAAACCGCGTTCGTTTCACCCATATCTAGCTTTACAAGACTGAAGTAGACCCCTGCGGGTACCCCACTGAATTGGTGAACCGTGTACTCTAGTTCTTATATATGTTATTATTTTCCCTTTTAGTTTTATTTAAACTTTTACTTTTTTGTTGGAGAATTTCCAACGCAGTTGTGCAGAGTTATGGCGACGTTGACCCCACCGTTACCACTTTTATAAACTTTTTTGCAGATATTTCACACTGTCGCCAGTCGATAAACAAACTTTTCTCGGCTTTTATAGTTGATAGACATGTCTGCAATATGATTCGACACGTATAACTGCGCGGTGGTAGAATTTATTAAACCATCGCTCAAACGAATAACTGCATTTCAAAAATACTACACTCTTTTACAGTATTACATTAAATTTAATACACGTTATTAAATATTATAGTACTATTAATTCACATAATAAATATAATAATAATTATAACTTAACTTAACTTTAACAGAGTATCACAATTTATCGTTTTTACACTATTTCAATCGTATTAATTAAAATCAGCATTATCATATTATTTCATACTCCAAATCGCGATCAAAATAAAACTTGATTGAAAATTATAGGTGCGATGAAATTTTGGACTTGAGCTGTGAACATGTCAATTTGTTTCGTGACGGCGATGGGGGTATTAACTCTTAAATCGTGTAAAGATGACTAAAAAATGTTACTCATTTACTTGAAAAAGAAAACATGTCAATGAATATAATTATTATTATTGTTACTAATAGAACAATAAACAAAACATTAAATGGACGCATGTTGGATTTATATGACAAATTATATTTCATTCGACACGCGTCATTTGCACAATCCGCGCATCGCCTAGCTCTACGATTTTTTTAGACCATGTCTCAACTGAGGTATAGCCTTATTTTCACAAAGAATTGTCATTAGTCATAATCACGAGAGAGTGATTATATCACCTTTCTCCTAATACCCATATAATAGAATAATATTTTGTAATATTTTTTTACCATATTTTATGATTTCTAGTTGTTTGACTATATCTATTTATTATCTTAGTATATAAAAATAATCATAAGTCGATAACTGAGTGCATGCTTTAAGCTCGTTGTAAACGGAACGAATATTATCACGCGACTATTGTTCGTCGTCGTATAATGTGAAAGCTTTCACACAGTTTCACTCTCCACTGCAACCGCTTGGCCGAAAATTTTCATGCAAATTTATATCGCTGTGATAGAAGTGTAAATTTTTACAAAAAGTATGATCAGTAGTTTTAATCAGTGTATTGATGCTTAAAAAATACTTGTTTTAAATTTGTAAATACCTTCAATAGGTAGGTATTTGTTATCATAAGCCTGTGTCAATCTACTATTGTATTAAGGCATTCCCTAAGTTTTTCCAAAATTTTCGATTCCTAATTCGTCAATGAAACCGGCTTTATGACGGTTCTCTGGTCGTAATGTGCACTTTAGATACCATGAAGATAAACAATGCATATTATGTCTAAGTGTACGTCCTGAGTGGCAGCGTTCGGCGCAGCGTTGAGCGTTTTGCGCAACTCAAACGTATAACCGTGTGTGAAACTGTTCGTAGACAATGTCTTTTTTTGGTTATACATTTATACGGTTATACGTTTGAGTTGCGCACAACGCTCAACGCTGCGCCGAACGCTGGCACTGAGGCCTCACACTAACGGTTATTCATTTTCTGAGCGACATACACTAGGTACCTATTGCTGTTAATCTTCTAATCATATTAACTATATTAATACGTATTTTTATATATTTTGTGTAGGTCTTTCCGTATTATTTTCAATATTTTATGTATTTTTCACATGTATCAGTTGGCATGGAAAGGACAAATGCGTTTTAGTTAAAATAATAGGTGCTAACTTTTGAATATACCTACTTTTAAATCGTTTGGTTTGGTTTATGTTAATATTAATCTCGTCATTCATCACGTCTTTCTATAAATATATAAATGCAGTTGTTGATTTTCTACTGGTAATAATCGCTTATGGGTCAACATTGCAATTTATCAGTAGTCTTCAAGATATTATTTATCTGTAAACCTTTTTTACGACTTCCTTTTACAAGATTCTGCCTTGTATTCTGGAGGTCTGCAATATTATGACCTATTGTATTGTAGTCTCTTCTTAATCCAATTAGTGTAATCGGTTGATTTTTGTTCACCATATTGACTTTAGAAAGGAAAAAGGACGTAATCGATACAATCCAAATTTTACAGGAGCAAATAACGTTTTTATTATGTTTCCAGGTCAAAGTTCTAATACAAAATATACATAACCATGAAGGATATGATAGCTAAATTTAGAGCCGAGCCACACCGGGCGACTCTGGTCTCGAGATTAGTCGCCGAGACCAGACCGATGTATGCTTGCTTGCGCGACTACTGGGCGACCGGGTGTGTCATGGTCCAAATAACTGCATACATTGGTCTGGTCTCGGCGACTGGTCTCGAGACCAGAGTCGCCCGGTGTGGCTCGGCTCTTAGATTATAAATCGGCATTTGCAGTTTTACATACATTGAACACAATTTGTATTTAGTCGTTTAAAACGTTATTATCGAATAAAACCCATTTTGAACAAAATTAAGGTTACGTCATTTTCTCTTTCTACAGTCGATATGTGGTTTTCAGGCAGTTTTTGAAAACTTTGTAGGTAGGTACATAACTATTGTCAACAGACAATAATATTATAGGTACTCGTCGGTCTATAATTTTTCTAATCATTAAGGTACAATTTTTATGGAAGATGATGATCAATGCATTTTTTGTAAAACATTTAGGGTAGGTATTCCCCTTATGTAAGCAGGAAACAAGCATTTTGTTTATATTTTTATCTATATTCTAATATGACTGAGTTTTTAACTTTTAAGTCATCTTTTAAATAAAAAGTTTACCTGATTTTAATGAGGAAATCATTTAAATTTCATTAATAATATTAAAATAAAATATTATTTATTACCTTATTTTATTTTTATCTCGAAGTCCTTATTACAAAATACTTATTTTAGGCGCGATGTTATTTTAGTACTCTTGTGTTTTCGGGATACTACAGTTATGCAGTGGGGGTTCATTGCTGAACATTTTTGAAATTTCACATGCTATAGGTACATCCATGAAAAAGGTCCATTGACAGCATAGAGACCCGGGGCCATGTTTCGCTAGATATTTCAACCCGCGCCCCGTGAATTTTGTAAGTCGGCTATTTATTTTTTTCAATGGCGTGGCGGCGCAACACCCTTTTCAAATTTACAGGCAATCATGTCGAGACCATTGTAAACATGACGTCGAGGGCCGCGCGACGAATGACGTCATAAACATGTCAACCGCGAGATTGGACGGGGCTGGCGGGCATGCGGGGAGTCTTATTAAACATGACAATATGCTATGAGTAAAGCATGCGAATTTGCTAAGTCAAAAGAGCGTAAGAGACATTTTGTGCGAAAATTGGAGTTAGGTATATTCTATGGCAAGTATTTAATGTTGATCCAAAAAAATACCACTTTCTAAATAAATATAGTTATCAAAAGATTTAAATTTTTAATTAGGTACCTACTAATTAATATCAACATATTTCCGTTTTCGCGTATTTAAATCTGAAACAAATTGCGTGATTTTTTCCAATAATTTAATTCATTCTTCATTCATTCTTGTAGACGCGATGGTTGTTCGTGTAAATGCTTGAAATTTTGTCATATAATGCAATGCTATATATGCCCATTTAAATCCTCGCATATATCTTCTAATATATAAAAATCAATATTTGTTTGTTTGTTCGTATTTTATGCGCTGCCATACCGTTCATCCAATTGCGATAAAACTTTGTCAACTTATTGCTTGCACTTGCGCGAACAGTATAGGCTATATCTTATATATTTATAAAAATGAATATCTGTCTGTCTGTCCCGTATGCGTTCCTATACCATTCATCCGATTGCGATGAAATTTTGGTAAGTGGTTGTATGCACACCCGCAAAGGTTTTTGAATTAGAAAAATTATCATCTTCTTCTTCTTTTTCTTTACATCTTCTTTTTTTCGTATGGTTCCTATAACATTCATCCGATTGCGATGAAACGTTCTTCATTTGTTGTGGTAACACCCGCAAAGGTTTCTGAATTAGTACAACCATCTTCTTCTATTTGTATGCGTCCCTATATACCTTATACCATTTATTCGATTGCGATGAAATTTTGATCAGTTGTTGTGCGCACGCCCGCAAAGGTTCTGAATTGGTACAACCATCTTAGTCGCTTGCGTTCCTGTCCATTCATCCGATTGAATGAAACTTTGGTGAGTTGTTGTGCGCACACCTGCAAAGGTTTCTAAATTAGTATTATATAAAATATACAGTTTTTTGTTTGTTTGTTTCATCCAATTTTGGATTTTTTTACTACATATTAATACTATTAATAACGTTTGCATATTTTGGATTCGATTTAATTTAGTGTTCTTTTGTTTGACCTTTACTCCTATTAGAATTATTTTCATATTGCCATATTGTATTACAGAGATATTTTAATATTAAAAAGATAATTATTTATTGTTATTTTTTAAATATCTAAGATAAATGTATCCACGAAGCGACCATGTGCGAAGCCGGGTACTTTAGCTTGTTATATATAATAAACACTAGTTAAAATCATATGAATGTATTTTTTCCTTGTACGAATTCGGTAGTTAGCTCGCGATTATATTTGTGTGCAAAAACTCAATCAAAATAATGAGAAAGTTGGCCACCTCTGTTATACTAAATGTCATCGTCAGTTATTCAGTGATAAATTTACAATATTTTTTACTAGTGTTAACTAACGTTTTTAGCGTTTACTAACGTTTTTAACGTTTTTACTAACCAATAAAATTATTCTTTTAGTTAATGTAATCCAATGTTCGAAATTATCATTTGAGACCTTTTAAAGTTGCTACTCTAGAGGGGTGTTAGGGATATTTTGGCGAAAAATTGTTATCTATGGGGCGACACTAAGCGCAAACACAATATTTACTATAGCCACCGGTGGTCATACACTGCGAGTTTCATTTGCCATAATGTTTTGTCAGACATTTGTAAACACTGTATTACGATATAATTTAACTAGCTGTAAAGTTCAGAATTTACACAGCAAGTCTGAATATTGCTTTAACCCTTTCTGATACTTTAGCTTAGTTCCACCGCTAACCCCCATTCTTTCCAGATAACATTCCCCATACCTAGATACTTTGTGCTTTGATAAACACCTCACAACTAACTATGGTCACTGGTGGAATACTCACATACAAATCGTTACGACTTGTCGCACCGTAATAGGGGTTATATTTTAGGCATGATCTAAGATTGTTTAGAATGTCATATCCATCTTTCTGAAAGTGTGTTCTTTGACAAAGTTACAACTATCATTTTAGTAAAACAATATACTTATACATAATGTATAAAATAAAATACTCATATATGACAAATAATAAAATATGATTTCTTATATAAATGAATTTATCATCATCATAAGATGGCCGAGGTACTATAGTTTTCTGGTTTTATTACTACGGGAGTTTACTATATAACTAACCTAATATTAGAATTAAAAGCTTGGCATTCATTCAAACGATTAAAACCATGCCCTTATTTAGAAAAAATACATATTAATTTGACAAAACGTCATACGCAGAATTCAAGCACGCACACTGAAATTAAACTAAACTTGAAGTACCTGTACATTTAAAAAAAATGATAGAGGATGAAAGTATGATGCTATTTTAAATCAATTTGAATTTTTTTAAAATATATAATAAGCATATTATTGTGCTATTTAAGTAAAATTGTGAAGCTAAAAATATCAACTTCGCAGGAGAGAAATTTAACCTTTAAATATTCTTATTAGACAGTATTGCGCAAAATTAAGATTAAAATAAATTTGTCCCGATAAAATGCACAAAGTAGTAAAGAATATTATTGTCATTCAATAAAATGAGGTCAACTTTTCTAACGATGGTGTGAATTTAAAACTGACAAAGAATAAAATCATTAAGTGTAACGAATAGTATCTGCTGCTTTAAGATAATATGGGAATCGTAAAAATAAATAACATATGACATCAGGAAGCATTTAAAAGGTGGTCTGGTATAGAAAAATCAGTTTTTTGAAGTATGAAAAGAAAAACGATGTCTATGTACGGGGTGGTTTATCGTAGCAATGTCAATAATATGACATTGAGATGAAAACCAATCTCAACATAATATTTAAATTTTTATTAATCAAATTCTCATTTGTAAACAATGACGTCATTATTAATGGACGACGCACTCAATACAGTAGCTAGCAAGTAAATTCGCATGTATAGGTAGACGTAACGTAATTTCCATTATCCGATATCACGCATCGGGAATTTATAGCAATATGACCTTTATTGTAATGGCCTTAGAGCAGTGTTTCTAATGTCAATGTTCATTTGAGCGAACCCGTTCGAACCGAACCATTCGGCAGACCCAACAAAAAGCATCAGGAATTTATAGCAATATCACCTTTATTGTAATGGCGTTAGAACAGATTATGCCATTCGGCAGACCCGACAATAAAGTGAGTGTCATTTTTTTTCCAGATGATTCGTCCATATTAATGTCATTGTTTTTAAACCAATCATTATTATGTTAAAGTTCTATTTTTTCTATAAAGCACTTTAAATCATTTAAATTTTTTTTTTTTTTATAGCTTAAACATTACTAATGACATAAATATGTACCTACTTTTACCGAACGGTGAACAGAATGGAGAAAATCTGTTATCAAATGGTTTACATAAAGAATGATGGCACTTCATAGAATTTTAATCTAATGTCTAAATTTTCTACTTTTACGTTTGAACACATAATTCATCTTTCGCTATCTTCAGGCACTATGCACACTCATTAATAGAAACTATATAACTGACACAGAATGATATTGTCAATTACCGTTTACATAACACATTTTTAATTAATATAGTGATTTAAAATAAAATTATGTATAGTACGATATGTGTTAATTATATTGTTAATATTAACACATCTCATTATGTACTGTTCCACAATTTTTTCAATAATTCTTTTATGTTATTCCAATACTTACAAGTAGATAATGACATTTTAATAGATTTGTTTAATGTATGAACAGTGAGTAGTAATATACAATATTATATTTTTTAATATTTCGGAATTTCAAACACTACCGATTTCCCAATGCCTAAGTAATTCCTTACTTAGTAACAATGTTTTATGATATTTCATTGTATTTATTTGGTATATAAATGACAATTAAAATATTAATAAAGTCGATGTCAGTTCTACATTTCCTATTGGTGAATATATTCTATGCTTATTTTAGACGTCTACCATGGTGAAAAATCTGGAGCATTTTCTCATAGCGTTTTCATAATATATTATGATCGGTACCTAATATTTTATCTCAATATTCCCCTTTCCGTGGCATATTTTTGTGTACATTATAATATTATTATAATGATGCATAAGTACTCAAATACATGGCTCATGTTTTAATTTAATGATAACATTGTTTTATCATAAATAAACAACCGAAGTTTTTAATTAAACAACTACTTAGAAGATATTTCGATGGAACAAAATAGCAAACGCCTGTATGTTTTCTTCTTCTACGCTATATTTTAAGTGAAGAAAAAATCTGCAGTTAAAAGTTTATAAATAAATAAAACAGGTAGAAATAAACTCTACCAGCATTGGTATGAAAGTTTCTTAAGTAATTAAAAATTTCCTTGTTTATTTATTTTTCTATCCCGGTAGGATCTTTTTCTCACATTAAAAAAAGATTATTCAGGTCAAAAATACGGCTGCAACATTTGTATTATTAAATACTTGCTTGCATTAAAATCGTACACACAAATTATCGTGTTTTGATAAAAAAAAATACCCTAAACATTCCACTACTTACAAAACAATTAATAAATCTGAATAGTTTGACCATTTTCATGATATTAACTATGAAGAAATATATACATTTATTATTTTTTTAACCGAGTATTTGTGATATAAGAATTAAAAAACTACTAGATCAATATTGATGAATCTTTTGCAGATTATAAATTAGGTACAATTAAGTTTATATTTGCTATCAATTCAGTAAATTTTCATATTAATACTTCAGAAGCTTCTGAAATTAAGATATAACTACTCAACAACAGCAGACTTGCAACAATTTATTTATATATATATAATATATATATATATATATACACATATATTATTTTTAATAATAATACAAGAAGCCATGGGGCCCATTTATAGTAGTGTAGAGATACAGTAGTGTAGTTGTAGCTATGAATAGTATTTATATCCCGTTGCAGTCCAGATACATCCGCAAATTGCATACCTACCTATAATGAAAAATGTGTGCAAAATATCTAGTTTTCCTGCCGGTGATCATCACTATCTTTACAGGTTACATAAAATAAAATATTAGTATATTACAACCAAATAATGTTTTCTTGTTTCACTATTATAACTATTTAGGGTCTCGACTAGACTTTTCTAAACATTACATTTGATTATTATTAAAACTTTCGATTAAAAATAAATTTTAAAACAATAATGTGCAATAGAGATTATACAAATATTAAACTGTGTATTTGTTTGTAGCTTAAATTTCTTATACATTTCGTGTTAAGCAAACGCGAAATTCGTTCAATTCCAATAAATCTCTTAACTATTTAAGCTCCATACTTATGATTTTCTTTCGTGTTTTCCTTTATAGAGAAGTTTTTCGAAATTAAACACACTTGAGTGTATGGAGGAAATCCGGTTTGCTGAAATTGCTTCCTTGTACTAATAATGTTAACTGAGTTTCATGAGCATCAGATACTGTTAGTTTTCAAAAAAATATTAATTTCTAATTAGAAACCAGAGTGTATTTTTGCTAATTACGGATTTGGCCGACTTTACAACACACGGATAATGATTGATATTTTCTTAATTATCAATTATAGTGATACTTTTATTGACAACTAAATGTCCATTGTTTTAATTTGAATACTATTGTAATGGTTATTTCTGAAATTTTTCGATAATAATATAAAATATCGATAAAAAATAAACTTAATAGAAACACTGTGTCCAGATAATATTTAAAACGTTATAATAAATGAATTAAACATGAAAAGTGTCGATAATGCATTTTATATTCAAATATACATATTATTTTAATACCTATATATTATTTAAATTTATTAAGTGACTTAATATGATTATCTCATTTATCCAGCGGGTTTTTTTTATCACTCTTTAGGTATATAATAATGTGTCTTGTATACCAATAAATAAGTAATGACAATTGTTCAACAATTATCTGTATCTATCTGTGGGCTGTCCGTCTCCACTTTGACGAGCTTTGAATTATGTCCAAAACATATTCATTTTTTTCATTTTTGATTTCTCCGCGATATGCTCAATATACATCTCTCCATTCTTTCTGTCACTCTCAGTTTTTTAATCTCTTTTTAATGTACGATACAATTTTCGTACTTACACGTTATTACTATAATACCAAAATAACATGTATTTTCCTAGATTGTCGTACTCTCTACGCCTGCGGACTATAATTATGACCATATTATTGGACAGCCTAGCAAAGGCAAACCGAGTAAAATCTGTCTTTAATCTGAAATTCGCTGATTATGGAACCACCGGTTTGTTTAGCCATAAACGAGACTCTCAGCATGCACCTTCAATACAATATTTATCATTCAACAAATTATTTATCCTCTATTGTTTCCCTTCCTTTACTATTTACAATCTAAATGCATCCATTGAAATCGAAGGCAAAACACTAACTATTCGGGTTCGGTTTAGTATTATTACGACCTTTCATTAAAAAATTTTCTTTGGGTATATTTATCTTTAAGAGAATAAATTCATTTCCTTTTTCAATCTAGTGTAGCAAGATTACCATTTCTTCTTGTGGATTTGCACTGAGTTATGTGTCGTCTGCATATTTCAAATACGCAACGTTTTTACGTCCAACAGCAACACATTTTTACATTTCTCAAGTTTAGTATTCTCAATATAAATTTGAGAAGAGGATACTCCTCTTGTTCACTTGGATTTTTTTTAAATTTTTCACATACCGAGATTTTTTTATATATAATATATATATTTTTATAGATATTTTTAGTTTTGATTAATTTTCTTTAATTTTTGCATGTAGGTACTTTTGACTGAATAAAATATTAAAAACAAGAGTTTTTGATTGATTTGTTTATTTTCAACTTGTATTTTAATATTCTATGTGGTTGATTGTTTATTTTTGTACATCTCTAAATATTTGCAAAAGCTCCCATGTAATGTTGAAAAGCTCCCATGTTTCAATTCATGTTCAACAAAACCTCCTATATGTTTAAAATCACATGAGATCAAATGAAATTTTTATTTCAAATTTTAAGGTTTTTATTTGTGATATTACATTTTTGCAACTAAAATTACACTACTAAGTATATTTTTGATGTTTTAAAGAACAATCCGTAACTCTCAATTTCTCAAAAATCAGTTTTAGTGCCTCCTGAACAATTACGTTTTTGACACATGTGAGGTTTTTTTTCCGTTGATGACGATTTTATGGTAGGTCTATGGGTATAAAGACTTTCCATTGCTATATTCTGGGTTTTTTTCCATCATTTACAGTCAAAAGTTTGCTTTAATTGATGAAGTACAATACCACGTGCACATCAAATTCCCTGCATTATTATATTATATGGCATACTCTCAGGATTTTAAATGTCCACAGTTTTTAAAAGTTTCTAGCTAGGATACGGTTTTGTACATTTGCATAGTAGGTAGGTTTAGCATTTTTTTACTTTTGTGGTAGATCAGTGAAATTTTGTAGTAGAATACTTTCTTTTAAAACCTTTTATGTACAAAAATGAATTCAAATTCCGTATAATCGTGGAGTCATTTATTTTTTATGTTCATTTATTTATATAAATTAATTAGTAAAAAAAAGTATATAATTATTACTAATTTCACTTTAATTAACTGTTATATTAGTAATAATATATAAAATGTGATTATATTAGTGAATAACGAAAATTCCCTTAATCTCTCCAATAATTGTCAAATATTTCACCTTGTCGTATTTCCAACAATAAATTTGCACACCAAAGAGAATCTCATTATTGTATAATCTCTTACCCCATTTGAAGAAAATACCTTCAAAAGGCCACAAAACTTCCGATCGTCCGTCAGGGTGTTTCCCGACCGCGCGGTTTGGCAGGACGGTTCTACGCTCCTACGGTACTACGCCGTAGAGCTTTCGTGGCGGTTGCCGTAGAACTTTTACAAAAAGCTCCCCGCACGGTATTTGTGGGCTACCTACTATTGGCATCGCAAACATCATAGGTTTAATATACTTTGAACTTTTCATCCACCCGCCGCAGAGCTTCGGTTTTGAATATTTCAACAGTTCTCATCCCGCTGGTGAATAATGGCCTGCTATTTTTGACTGCGGGGGAAATATTGTTTTGAATAATTCTCTTTATTGTTTATCCTACTCGAAATGTTTCGTTTCGTAAAGTCGTTTGGTGTGTTTTAAGTAGCATTAAAAGTTTTGCTTTCGATGAGTAATCCAGTCTAATCTTGACTGTTTTCCTAATAGTCTTTTAAACGGTATACAGATTGGAAAACTTCCAAACTTGACAATTTTATGCATCTTCAAGGATATAAACTTCTAAGTAGATGATTTTTTACTGATACACAATTTTAGCACACTTATTACCCTAAGTTTAGGAAAATTCCCCTTTAAAGCAAACAAAATCGTACATGCTTATTATTAAATTAGTTGGAATTAGTACATCATATTATGTTTTTTAACCATGCTCGATTCTAAGAAGATCATATGGGCCCCCACGGACCTAATTAACAGATCGTCTGTTTTTACAAGAAATGGATGTTAAACACTTACTTAACATTATATAAGGTTCATACACTTTCTCTAAGCACACATATAAATACAACGTATAGATTCACCAGAACATATTACCCAAATACAATATATTTCCACCAAGAATTTATAATTAACACACTACAGAAAAAAATATACAAAAATATACCTACCACTGTGAAGGCTGAGAAGTGGGCCGAGTCCAATAATCAAACTTGGCGGGAGAGCGGTTTATATTTTACAGACGACAATAATTATACAAAGAATTTCGGAATAATTATTTTATAAATTATAGAAAAAAATAAACCCGACAGACCATTATTTCTGTTCCCAGAACCATTTATATCTGAGATATTTACCTGCTTTCTCAGAATTTCGGGACCAAGTAAAATGTTTGTTACCTATGCACCTTACGCATAATTTGAACATTATAATATTTTTTAAAGAAAACGTGATATTTATTGTATTAGTAGCTACCAGGTCTTTGTTATAAGGCCATTAGGAACCGGTTTTAACCTATTCCCAGAAGGGGGGCAATTTAGTGAATGTTATAATCTATATATCTAAAATGCCTATATGAAATTTACCAATACAGCAATGTTGATTCAACTTGTCGGGTTTCTCCGAATGCATTTATTAGTTAATTAGGTATATTCAACTATGTTTAAAATATTTAAAATTCATCTCGATTTACTTTCTCGCACTTCAACCAACTACTAATAGTGAAAAATAATTCATTCTATCTGTTAAATTTTAATATTGTAATGTATTGTTAATAATCATTTAATTTAATCATTTCCTCTATTGGTAAATCAGATATTTTAATACGTAATATTAATACTTATTAGTTTTCATATACATTAGTAAATATTTACTGAGAGATTATCGAACGTGTTCCAATGATTATAAACTAGACTAGTTAAACTATTACATTTGCTCATTGCTGTGTGTGAGCTGTTTTACAGCTGATGTAATTATACAACATAAGTACATTGTATTAATTATTTGAACCATGAATTACAGAATTGGCTACGGCTTTCAAATTCAACCTCTATAGGTTATGAAACTTTGACCTATACATGGTTCATTCCTATTATTTACCAGTTTACTTCTGTAATCTACCAAACAAGATAGCATAATAGCGTGTTACTAATAATAATTCCACTTGAACATTATAATAATATAAGATGACTGAATCTATACTCAATGTGAGAAATAAAATATGTAATAAGTCAGCGATAGTAAACGTTTGCATAATTCTGTACTAAAAAAGCTTGTGTTCTAATGGATTTCATGCCAAGCTCAAGATTAATTAGGAACAGTATTGCTCCTTTCTTTTCTGAAATAAATTCATTGTTAGCGTTTTTAACCTGTGAGAGATTGCCCACGTTTGCCAGGTAGTATGTATGGTCCGAACTGTTAAAATAAAAAAAATAGTTGGTTCCACAGAACAGATTAATAAATAGAATTCCGATAGGCTATATCTCAATACACTACATTTTGACGCAGGGTTGTGAATGTGTAAGTATCCTACAGAAATGAACAACACATTATAGATATGCAATATTGTGTGTTGCAACCTTCAAACACACCAATATTGAATAAGCGTCAGTGCATAAAACGAGAGCAGTTTTTTGAATGAAATACAAGTGTATCCTTGACACGTGCTTATGCTTATCAAATATTCTTTAACACTGTTGCCTGTTTCTCCACACCCGTGAGGTATTTCAGTTGCAATTATTTCTGAGTTCCCTGGTCGGTGCCCTTTAATATTCCGGGAAGCATTGCATTCAAGTTGAGGCTTAACCGTGAACTAGGATTTATTTTCGTGATACTGCTACCTAATATATAAAATTATATTGCATGCCATAAATTATATAATATATATATAAGATAAGATAAGAATAACCATTATATATAGTAAAATATTATGTACGTGTATGTACACAAAACAACTAGTATTTTAAAATAATAGTATTTCATGATCACAGTCACAATTAACACATCTTTAAAGCTTTTATGTATATTTAATTAAGCCTCAGTGACATGATAAACGATAAACAGGTCAAAATTAAATGTTAGGTTACAACAATTCACGCAGAGTCAAATAAAACAGCACTTTCCTGAAAATATTAATTGAAATCTTTTCAACGGTTTCTGCATAGTAAACAATAGGTGATAACCTAAATGAGAGTTAAGAGAATTTTTTTAACAGCCTTACATTTTCATATCATAGGCGTGCATTTTAAATTCAATTTACAGTATCAACTTTACGGTTTTTTTATAACATTGACTAACCTAATCAATAAAGAATGTCTAGCTACAATCGCATACACAACATTTTTAGCAGATCTAACCACCACTAAGTAGATGTAAACAGTCCTAGTATTTATTATATGTGATTATAATATATATTGATCTATTAATAATATTAATGTATCTTTATTTTGGAAGTTATATATGACCCAATTTAAAACCGAATATACACCACAGTTAGTTAATAAAGTATTATTTTTTTTATTACACCATTTTGAAAAATCAGAACGTAGAAATCCGAGATAAATCCTTGAATTTTGTGGTATTTTTACCCTCAACTTTCGTTTGCCGAGTTGCTATTTACTTATTAAGCTACCGATAAAATATTCTTTATGCCAATCACTTGATGCCATCTATAACCTCAAAATATGTATAATAATCATACACTTGCTAATATTTTTAATTAAATATTTTTTTATAAATGGTAGTCTCCATACTCATACGGTGGCCTGTTGATATTTTTTAACATTTTTTTATTAGGAATGTTCAAAACGTCATAAAATTATAGTTTGCATGGTAATTACAACTGTTAAATTCATTTCGAAATGAATTAATATTGTAAGTCAATTTCGATTTTAAAGTTAAACTTCTAAATCCATTTTAGTGCAAACTTATTCAATAAAAACTTGAGCATGCAAATTAGAATAATAACTGAATGCATGCTCCTTAAATTTTGTCACACTAATCGAGCGGTTTGCTCTCCAAAACTGGCGTGATGACTATAGTGAGAACAGCTCATTACATTCACTGAAGAACTGGTGGAGGAAACGGCAATCGCTTCTTCCATTCTTTACAATTTCCCAGTTATGTTCCCGGTTTTCTAATCTGTGAGTTTTTGAATACTGTATTAGCTTAGTAATTTTATTTAACCTAAAGTGCAGTCACTAATTAAATTTTTAATACACGATATTATTCAAATTGAAAAAGAATAATTTTATTATCCAACAGTGTCAACAATCGATAATAAAGTGTTATAGAAAACTAATAATAATATTTTTAGAATTCTGAAGAATTGGATGCTAAATAATATCATCATCAGCCTGAATCTATCAATTGCTGGATGAAGGCCTCTCCAAGTTGATTCCACTTTTCTCTTTTCTTAACTTAATCATTTCATCGATTAAGCGGCCTCTAGAGATACCTTGCGGACGGTTTTTTACCTCTTGAATACTAATGGATGACTAAATTTGTCCAACGATTATCCCTTCTTCAAACAATGTGTCCAGCCTATTACCATTTGAGGTTTTTTGTGAACTCTACCCATTCACTGCGTCCAACGCAACTGGTGCGTTGCCCACTGGGTGGCCATTAGCATGTTATTTAAATGTGGTTATTAAATATTATTTAAAAGGTCGGCAGAGAATAGATTAAATCGCAAACCCTTGTTTCTCCCCTTATCTCCTTATATATTACTATATTTTGCAAAAATATTAAATATTGAAATACATTTACTCCTTATTATATGATTGTTAACCTCATTTATGACATTTATTTTCTTATACTACACTTAGACGTTTCATTGCTACCGAGCATGTCGACCATGATTTTATTTGTTTTAGTCTGTACGCCACTGTACAAACTCATCACACTTGCGCGGCAGTTTGAACTTTTAAAACTGCGACCTGTCCATTGGAACAAACAACATTGAATGACACTCGCGAGTCGTGACGTGCACACAAAATAATTACTTTTCCACCGCGCGCCACTCGTGTCGCGTATTTTTAGCGAAATGTCATTCGGTTTGTAGCTACCAGGGATTACAACCCAAATAGAATTCAACATCCCGGGATTATCAAATTTATAACTCGGGATTCGATACAATTTTGTTAATTTTTTCATAAATTTGTAAATATCTTAAGTCGCAAAATTCACACCGAAAAAAATGTGTTGTACAGTATTATACATAATATATTCTGGGCTAATTCCATTATCAATAAGAATATTTTAAGACGTGCCTATAAACCAAAAGAACTAATAGATACTATCATGCGCAAGAAAGCTTTATGCTTTAGTCATACTTTCTACAATAAGAAGTATAAATTACTTCAGCTTATAATATAGGAAAAAATAGAGTGCATCAAACCGTAGCCTAGGTAGAAGAAAATTGTCTTGATTGCGCAATCTTGATAGTTCAGTTTCTAAGACATCGTGAATCTAATACGACTCGTCCAAAATAAGAAGGAATACTGCAATTTATTTTATCACCATTTTTAAATAAAAATGGCACAAAAAAGAAGACATTAAGAAAATTAATAATACTAAATTATATCCTTTCTATTTTTGGTATATAAATAACCGCATTATCTAAATAACACATCTTAAGTCGATATGTTTTCATTCATGAATTTTTTTTTCGACCATGTTCGATCCTAATAGGATCATATTGGCCTCTACAGAGTAGAGGTTTGTATTAACAGATTTTGTTTTTTTACGAGAAATGGATGTCAGCCACTTGCTCAACCTATTCGATCCATACCCTGACCCACACACAATTTTAAAAACAATATGCTTACTTGTCAGACCCAGGACTCGAACCTGAGACCCACGTCGTGATAGTCCAATGCTTAAGCCGCGCGGCCACCGCGACCACAAAATAATATGGTTTAATTAATCCCGAAATCCCGGTATTATAAGAATTTTAACCCCGGGATTCCGAAATCAAGCAAAAATAATTGAGTCTGATAACAAGCCTTGCTAGCTACAGCGTAATAATTCATATATGAAAAACTGCATCAGTGTTTCATCATATCTACAATATGCATATTACAATACACCGATTGTTAATTATAAAACTTTTTTTATTGAAATGGAAAACATACAAGACTCGCGAATGTTACATCTTTTATTATATATTCATAATGTGTGTACATTGGATGTGTGTACTTATGTACGCGTGTTACAAGTTATACTTCTTTGGCGTAACAAAACAAAAACAAAACTTGTGATAAACTAAATTCTTTGACTAGCTCTTAATTATCTTGTTAAATTACACACTCAAGAAAAAGAACCGCTTATTGTAACGCCGTTGGTTTATTTCTATACATTTTAACTTATATTACTAAATTATATAATGGTTTCTCGTTTTTTTTATTTTTAATGTGCCAACTGATACTCTGACGTTTAATCATTTGTTTACGTAAAGAATTGCAATAATAAATTTGCCGCCTGGGCGACGGAACAATTCTAAACAATAATATTATACTGTATAATCGTCACGATTTCAGTATTATACTGTGGCGTTAAGGTAGTGCGTTCGGCTGATAACGGAACAATCGGTGGTTCGAATTCAATCGAAAAAATAAATTATGTGTTGCATGTCACACGCCAAAAATACAACATGATCTGATCTTCAAAAATATATGGTAACGTGTAAAAAATACACCTTTTAACATAAAGGTCTTTTTTAATTGGTATGTGTATGATGTATTACAGAAAAATATGTCATTACTTATTATGCAGATAATTTACATGTTCATATAAAACAAGTATGTTTTTTTTTATAATACACAGATTGCATTCATAACCAACTATTATTACAAGGCGTTTATAACATTACATTTAAAATTAAATTAACAGTTAGTCGGTAATAATAGTATAATCGCTAATCTCTCCTGTACTATGTCATCACTTTTGCGACCTTTTCAGCTTTCTTCGTGTTACCCTATCTTCTCCAAATCTTCATCTTTCTCGAAGGATCATTTACCTACTCACTCTACTTCATTGGTGCTTGCCTTCTCTTTCTGACTCTCTCCGAAATAAATCTCAGTAAATAGTTTGGCGAAAGAATTTATTAATACAACATCAACAGTACACACAATATACGAAGATAGTTTTCATTTTGTTTTGTCTCATATTTTCCAGAATTCCATACAGGAAATTTGAAATACTCTGTTGGTTATTATATTATAATATGTAACGCTTAAAATAAAAATATGTATAAATAAAAAACGTCACAACTATATTATTATATGATGTAAATAACTAAAATGAAACCATTTATAAAGATATTTTTAACGTATTATTATAATGTTGACAATATTTTGAAGATATACCAGTGATTATAAGCCAAACGACTTTATATATCTATATAATATATAAAAAGAAAATTCACTGATAAAGTCATTGAAGCAATAAAATAAATTGTACAATATTGTGAATTACTTTTTTTTCTTATGCCATACTAGACAGGTGAGAGAACTGCTATATATTTTACAGGTATTTTTATCGTGAATTACTTATTTGACAGTTATTTTTATCTTATACAAGAACTTGACGTGGGAAAGAAAATTCTATTAAGATACAATAAATGATATGTTTTTACGTGAAAATATTGAACCCAATGTTACATGTCCACTTTTTTTCGTATATTTTTTTCATATATGAAGCACATGCGCACCGTTCTCTTTTGTTTTGTGATGTCAATTTTGGCCGCCTCTTCAATTATTTTTTAACATATTTTTTTTGCGACGACCATATAATACTTGTTAATTACTTGTTTAATATAATAATATTAATTTAAGAAAGCATTTTAAATTCAATAGTATTATATTTTATATTGCATCTTAGTGAAGTTCTTTGAGACAGTTACGAGTTTTGCAATGTAAAAGTCCAAGTCGTAATAATCGATAATCCATACTAGAGCAATGCAATATGTATTCACCGACTGCCTAAATGCACTTTACTGTGACCTGGAAAGGGGTGCATTTTTCACCAAGCGGAGCGTAAAGGCATACAGCCAGTATGTTAACGATTTAAAAATGATATCGCTCTGTGAGGTGAATTTTATGGCGTGCTACAGCATACTAAATCGAATTTAGTCAATGGTCCGAATATTTTAACGTCCATATTTCATTAAAAATGTATATTAAAAACCTATTCTTGTAAGTAATAAATTGATTTTTAAACGTGCTGGTTTTTTTTACGAAAACATTATAAAATTATCTTGTACCTATAGTTATTCTACCTACAGTGATTTTTGACGATAACATTCTTTGGGACTGTCGATCAAAAGAAAAAAGATTCTCAAGTCGATCCTACGATTCCAGTCCGGTCTGGTCAGTTGAACCGGTCGGCCATTAGGTACGACTTCGTATATCCAAGGAAAAAATTCTCAGCTTTCAAAAAGTTTGTGTCATTTTATAGTGTGCATGAATATAATTTGATCGTAATATTATTATAATATATCAGAATATCAATTATCCTGCACTCTCTAATAATTCACGTCAATCAAGATTTTGGCAAGTTACTCCTGTGATAGGATTATGGGAACCTAATATTTGTACGGCCAAAGAAGAACCTCGAAGGAAACCTAGAGGGGAAGAGGCCAGTGGGAAAGCCACGCACACGATGGGGTGAACATTACAAAAGATGCCAACCAGCTGCTAAAAATTAGAAACTGGAAAAGACGTGCGGAGGACCGTTCCGACTGAAGGACGGAGGTGGAGGAGGCCAGGGCTCGACTTGAGCTGTAGCGCCATTGAAGAAGAAGAAGAATATTTGTACAGTACACAAAAGTATTGCATCCGTATTATAATAGGTAGTGGTAATGAAAACTGTTGAATTATTATGGGGTGGAATTTAGTTTTTGTCAAAAAATAACAGACAATATGGCCGAGTAGCTTAAGCGTCGGTCTATAACGTCATGGCTCCCAGGTTCGAATCTTAGGTCTGGGATTATTATTCTCTAACATTAACTCAACATTATTGTTTTTCAATTGTGTTTGAGTCAGAGTATGGTCATAATAGGTTGAGCAAGTGGCTAACATCCATTTCTCGTAAAACAATCTGTTAATACAAACTTCCACTCTTTCAAGGTCAATATGATTTTATCAGGATCGGACATGGTAAAATATATAAAAAAAATATATTATCTCCATTTGAGTTTTTAAATTTATAGTCCCGTAAAACCATACATAATAACCAAAATTGTTCTATCGATTTACGGTGTACCTATCGTTTTTATTTTGATAGATTACATCTGTCAAAGTCGCTCCGCTATTTACAATGTATTTTATTAAGAGTCATCTGATACATAATGTAAATTCATTTCAATATATTTCAGGATCAAGGAAATGAAGTCGTGTCAGTATTTAATTGCAGTATGTTAGAGTAAAAATGTATTGCATTGTTGTAATATTTTGATTTTAATATAGAATAAAAACTCCCAGTTGGGTCGATTATGATCCCAATCCCAACCGGAAAAAATATGTCACACATACTATTCTTTATTTGATTTTGGTCAACCAGGCGTTTAATAATCACGGGTAATCCGTCGACCTTTATTTGATAATAGGCAGTTATTAATAAGCAACGAGAGAGTCACCTTGCTACAGCGTGGCCGTCGTTTAAGCAAGAACTCAATATGAGTCTCCGTACGAGCTCAGTAAATCAGGACATCTATTCAAGCCGCGTTACCGGTACAGAATGTATGATATAATGGGATGGTTGCAATTATTAGCGAACATAAATCCTATTTTTTCTAATAGAAATCAGGCATAAAAATATGTTAAATACCTAAATTATGTAATAATATTTCAGCGATCCGGGCTTAAAACTTTCAATATATTTATGATAGAAACTATAAATAAAGTATAAAGAAGCCTAACAGTAAACGTGATTTCTAAAATCTATATTCTGAATTATGTTAAGTTTATTTTGCTAATGCTTCAAAAGTTATGACCTGTTTATATAACAAAAACACTTTTGAAGTCAACGTCCTTAAAAATAATAATTTAAAAACCTTTAGGTGGAAGTTTTTCTATGTGGGTGAAATAAAACCTTAAAAAGTCTATATTCTTTAATATTTTCATTATACTCAAAATTAATTGTTTTCTGTAAAAAGTATTTTTTGTCACTCCGTTTAATCTGCTTTACAGTTAACGTAAAGGAAAAACAATGGCGACCTGTGACGTCACGGTATCGCCATCACAAATGGAAGAACTATGACTTCTTTGTCGTATTCGCTTGAGACATTTTTTTTTGTTTGTTTCGTACCAAACAAACGGAATTCATTTCACGTTTTCTCGTAGAACGGCTTTTCATTTTCCGTCAGTAACGCTTTTCACCATACAACAAGGAAACCCCACTTGCATTGAATACAAGTCTATCTTTCAGGTGACTTGTTGGTTTTATATAATTTATTTTAATGCTGAACGTATCTACAAAGTTGTATAAATTCTTAAAACGTTGAATAATCCTTTTTTTATATTTAACGGAGTCTAAAAAAATTGTTATTTCAAGTGATGAAGGCTTATGATTGAATATATCATGGATACTTGTTATTACATATTGCTAGTATTGACCAACGTCTTACAGCAAAATATTCTTAATTTATTTGCTCTTTTGAATTTTATTTTACCACAAATTGGATTTAATCTTCAATCTTAACTAGATCATAACTAATCGATCAGCTATTATCGATAGTCATATTATATAAATATAACTATACCTACTTATAATATAAAAATAGTTATATTTATATAACATCACTCTAAATCTAATTTTTATATTCCGGTTTGTAATTGGTCAATAATTTTATAAAATGTATGTAGTTTTTCGATTTTTTTTTATTAAAATATTCCTATCTTAGACGGATGAATGCAAAAAAGGTCTTTAAACATCTCTTTCTTCGTAAAGTGCCTTAAAATATGCCGCATACAAGTAATGTATAGCTGACCAATCCCCAGGGGGACATAATTACATTGTATTTATAAGCAATAATGTTATTTTGAGGATCGGTTAATTAAGTTGTCAGTAAATATATCTTAGTTAATTGTATATAGGTACCTACACACAATATCTACAAAGATCGTGGAATTGCAAAAGGCAAAATAGTACAAATTTCGTGCATTCACAAATTTCAATTGCAATAATTCGATTGCTATTACCGATCCAATCTTTTCCGACCCCTGTAAGTATAACAGATAATGGCGTCACTGTTCTGGCAGAAGACACTAATTCGAAAAAATTACATTGAGTTAGTTATACCAAAATGTTCCTTATTTCAAACTTTACCGTCTGGAAACCTTTTTAATGAATAAACAGTCTTTATTTGAAAGTCATCCTTTTTACGATTACTTAATAAACTCACATGATAGACCATTTCAAACGTTTTAACAACTTCAAAGTTAAATTACTCAAAACTAGTATTCTCCAGTTAGTGTGTTCTGCCAGAACAGAGACGATGTAATATCTGAATTATTTTTACTTTTGGCCGATCGACTCCTCACTGTAATTATTATATCATTTATTCCATACTTAATGATTTTTTATATTTTATTAAAAAAATATCGAATTTTACAAATATGTATAACATGAAATCCTTTCTAGTTATATTTTTTTAATGTTTATATATGCGTATGTATTGACGTAATCACTTTAAATATAAATTATTATTATCAAAAAAATGATTCAAATTGTAAGCCTCGCATCTCTCTGCTATGTGATCTGGTAGGTTCACTTTAAACTAAATATCATAGACAAAAAAATGATCATTGTATATTATGTGCATAATTTTATATTTGCTATAATCATTTACCTCCGTCCAACAACCAGTCTTCGCTACTACCTACTTCGTATTTTTTCATTTGACACTACAATCCAAAATTGATCTTAGATATCACGTGAAAATTTTTTTAAAGATTTCCTTAGCAGAAATGACTGTTTTTTACTCACTTTACGTGTATGGTTTATACCTACTCGGAATTGAAATACATAATATTAAAAAATAACATTTTCTAGAAGTGCGAATCGAACCCGCGTGTCTTGGATTCAAAAATGGTTGAATACTCTGCACTTATTACGAATACGTCTTATACGTAATACAAATATGATTAAATACATTTAACCACAGATACACATATAATTGAAAAAAAAAACATGTAAATTTGACCCGATCACTGTATTCGAGCTCAAAAGTATGTTATATATAAACAGCGAGCGATTTAGTCTATACTAATTATGAATGCATTTTTCCTTATTAGAGATGTATAAAAAGAACATGAAATAGTGTAAAATATGACCTACTGGCACATAAAAAGTAAATTAAGGAAATTCCAAACTTTCGAGGCTGCTAACTTTGCTTGCATACAAAAATTCCCAGTGATTGATATCGTGACCGAATTATAAAAGTTTTCCGTTTTTCGAATGCATCACGTAAAAAATAAGGCAGTCATTATGCAAATATATTTTCGTACGTGAAAGAGAAAAACAAGATTTGCTGTAAGACATGTGTATTTAACTTATTATTCTTTTTTTGCACTGGCAATAAATAATATTGAAGAACACAGATTGAAAACGCATATTATTATGATGTATTCGGATAGTTTTATTTTTTGGTTAAATACTTAACTGTGTTTTATTCAATACCTAATTTTATTGATTGATTTAATAAAGGACAATTTTTTGCTGCTTTAGTTTAAGAAATTCCTAAAAATGGTTAAATGAAATGAAAATGATTTTTTAAAAAATCTTAGAATTAATCCTGAACCGAGTGGTGTTAGAATATTTAAGAAGTGCTATTAAGTAATTAATAGTTCAAATTTCCTTAAATAAATCTTCAGGAATCTCTATACCGTGCTCTCTCTCTCTCTCTTCGGTTTGTCATACATAACCTCTCTGCATCTTTCTTGACGCTATATGTCCATCTCCTCCGGGTTCTTTTTTAGCCTTTATGGAAAGCTCTAATCTCTTGATGCCTTGCACTAGCTACGTGACCAACCCATCTGAGTCTTCGTGCCCTGAAAACATTGACTACATTAAAATTGTTTGCTCTGCATTAGTATGGGTGCGTCACTTTTGGTTATATTTTACCAGTCCAAGTATTCTTCAGATACAGAGCGATTGCTTTTAGGTTGACGTTGTATGCCAAGTTTTTTTTTTTGGATATTAGCTTGAACTCTAATATAAATATATAATATTATGTATACCTGTACCTGTAAATTATTTAAAATTACGTAGGTATAATTAATAATACATGTACTTACGTACGATTTAAAAAATAACTGATGTTCAAATCGTACCTATGTACTCATTATGTTATTTATATGTATATCATTTGTAGATTCTTTAAAAGTTTCTATTTAACAATTTCACAAGTTAACAACTACTCAGAAAACTTAGTCTTGTAGGTATATTTTATAATATCTTATAAATTAGATTATATTCTTCAATATACGTTATAAAATAAATTGTGCTCTCACTGATAATTGTCTACAAGAAGTACATGAATAATTAATACTATTTCTTTCTAGTACTTACGTGTTGGTAAAGTTGTGTAGTTTTTAACATATTTCTTTTTAGCACTACATAAATTGAAGTAAAACAAAGTAACATCTCAGTTAGTATCGTAAATCATGACATGGCTTCAGAAATACTCCGGAAGAAAGTTTACTTGCTCTGTTTGTTTGACATCTTCAGTGAATGCTTTGTTTGCGACTCATATGTATACCAACGATTCAGGAGTATAAATAAAATAATCCTACTGCTTTAAAATATCACACCTAGTTATATTTATCAATATTAAATTCACAATATAAATATTCACACATTTTCTTGACAAAAAATTACTTTTAACATTTTTCACTAAAATCGGATAATCTTATTCCACGGAGTTAATATATTATGTTTTTATTTAAGTAGTATTCTAAATAATATCCAAAACTAGGCATAAGGTATATAACAAACATTTTACTTGATCCCAAAATTCTGAGAAAGACGGCCTCATGTATAATATGAAACCGCGCTAGCGCGTGCGGGAATGAAATATATTAATATGTAATCGATAGTCAGGACCTCACGCTTTGCCGGGCGGGCCGCTTCGTTTTAATTGTCTAAGCATCTATAGAATAATTATTTAGAACTTTACGCTGCATAATATAGGTACCTAATAAGAAACACATCATAAACATACCTATTACCTATAAATAAAATATTAAAAAAAAAAATTGTAACGGGTGGGATTTGAACTTGCATATATCGGATTCCAGACATTGCGGTTTACCGACTTAATTCAAGTAACTGTTTATGGTATGGTCTCAAATTCCATAAAATATTTGTTCTAATATTAGGTGTGTGTTCAATAGCGAATACTACATTGCGTTTTATTAATAATTTAATAAGTAAAGGTTAACTATTTAGTTAGTAATGTTTTTGCTTGTCAATTAAATTATCTTTTTTATAATATTTATCATTCAATGTAATAATAATCGCAACATACAATGGCTCAACGATGGCGTAGTTATTGGAGTGACTTATTTCTTTTTGATTTTCCCTCCACCACCCGACACGTTTTCGCTTCCGTTATCCAAGCATATACCGCGGCGTAACCAACATCAGGTGCCCTTGAAATGTATGCTGAGAGTATCCCAGGAGCTTTCAAAACCTTGGTTAGCGTCCACTAGAATGTGCATGATTCCTGCTTTGATATAATTAAGGTCAATTCTCGATGAGAAAAGAACTTCTCGCTCGCCATAAAATGCCGCAAATTTTTTGAAAGCTGAGAAATTTTCCCTCGTAGATACCAAGTCACAATGGCCAACCGGTCCAACTGAGGTTCAGATCGATTTAAGAAACTCTTCCTTTTCAATCGACATATGGGAACACTCCCAGAGGACGTGATCGGCATCATGCAATTCGCCACATAAAGAAGCCGGTAATTCTATTAAGCGAAGCTGACAAAGTTTAGAGGCAAAACTGTCGCTGAAATTGACTCTAGTATGATTTTGTATGTGTTAAAAATACATGGGATGTTTTACGATGTGTGTTTATCTAAAGCAATGACCCAATAGATTGGCTAAATTGCTTAGAAGAATTTCATGTAAATCTATGTTACCTTATATATTCCGCGGAGATGCACAATATGATTCGTTTGTGAGTTATATTATTAATAATTATTATACCTGCACATGGTGGTTTTATAACTTATTATTACGGACAATTATTACAATAGTTAAGTAAGTATTGTGATCTGAGTTTTTCAGACATTCAATAATTAGTCACTGTAATATAGTTCTTGAAAGTTTGGTAATGTAAAAGTTCATTTAACCTAGATATTGCATAATATTTCAGTGCGAGAATTTTATTTGATGGTAATTTTTTTTATATTTCAACTTTAAACATTGTATAAAGCTGAATAAGAAAATTTGAGTGATGTAAGTTTTCATAGATATCTCACATTGTATTACATTTTAAAATGTAATACAATCTTTCTCATATGCACTATTACGTTTTCATAAACACAATCATTTATTCATGTCAAAATATAAGTCAAATGCAGTTTATCACTTGCAATGTAATATGTAACATGTAATATTTCAATAACAAGTTTAACATTACAGTACACTAATAAAAATATTGAGTGTATTTTGTTTGCTTATATATAACTTAGGAATAGGTTAACCTGTCAAACTGACTTGTGATACTGCGCTCACTTGCTGATACGTTGATTTAGAGAAATATACCTGTCAATTGATAAATCCAAGGTTAATGCTATTTTAAACCTCTGGATTATTGTAGATTAAAACTACGTAGAGTCACAATTCTGTGCTGATAAATCAGCAATAATTGACGCTTTGGAAGCCAATATTGTTCACGTTATTCGTGATATACGGCCAGCAGTGCTCATATAAATAGCACAAAATTGAACGTATCGAATAGGCTTCGTCAAGAATAGCCAAAGTGCCAATATGCTTGAGATCGTTTTAAAATATTTATGGAATAATCTTTCAAATAAAAAATATGCACAAAAGGTTATTTTTTGTATTACTTTTCACAATTTCAACTTCTATTAGCAAAAATCTATTAGCAATTAATCCCTTATATCCATTCTAATCCTTACTTATTACGATGATCTTACTACTTACTCACTATTAATAAATTGTAATTTTGAATTTCACCAATAGGGTATCCCTTTACCACAGTATTTTCACCTATGGTATATAGTATCGACAATGATTTTAAATGCCAGTACTCATTCATTATTGATAGTGCGCACCAAGTGGGAAAACATTTTTTTTATAATTTTTGTGACGAATAGCTAAGCAAGGACTTATAAATAGTAAAGTCGTTTTATAAATTATCTTTTAACTTTAATAGAGAATAAAATATAGTATTTTTTTCTTACTGATCAATAATTATTATTCTATGACCATCTCTATAAAAATTATGTATTAAGTTAAATTGGGTGGATTTGGTTAAACTTGTTAAACTGGCATACAGAAAAAAGTCAGGTAATCTCTGAAGCCAAAAGAAGATCATAAAATTGATGATAAGTGAAGCTTTACCATATAAAGTCGTGTCACGTTTTTCAAGTTCTACCGTAGGTTATAAAGAGTTAAGTATAACCGACTTACGAATAAGAATACTAAACGTATAAGCTGATTTTTTAAAGAAGATATATTATTATTATCGATTAATAGGCTTAAAGTATGTTTTATTCTATTACAATTCAAATATTTTTTTATTATAGTATATTCCTGTAAATAAATTAAGTTTGAAATAAAAAACTTAGTATAACTTATATTTTAAACAAGAAAATAATTATAATTTCGAAATACAAATGTGAACACGTCTTATATATTCTATCAACATAAAAATGGGTTAAGTACATTACTAAAAATTGAGCGCCTTGGATAATTTAAATCACACATAAAATAAGTTATATTTTAATTCAATATTTTATACTATTGCTTTGTAGTTGATTTATATTGTAGGTATGTGGTTTATAAAAACAGTAATTTAATTTTTTCACTTAGCTGTAAACAGTAATTAATTACAAATTTTAAAGGAAACAGTCCAACTATTCCTATTATTAAATACACAATACAGATAATACACAGTAAAGTTTGTTCTCTTATATACCTAATTTTGATAATAATTTTCTAGAATTTTACATTTTTTTTAATATAACTGAGAATCTATTCGCGCACGCGGGATACTGTAAACTAAAAATTGTATTCTTTAATTTTTAAAATCACATTTTATTTTTTAATTTAAAATAAAATTTCAGGAAATATAGAACCATTTTGTATAAAGGTAATACTATTTTTTTCAAATTTCATAGGTTTTTCATATATGTAGTTGCAGATTAATGACTGATCTGCGTTTTATAATTATATTTCAAAATAAATAAAATATAAAAACATTCACAAGTATATTATTATATACTTATATTACTTCTGCATCGGCAGCATCTGTCAATAGGGAGACGGCAGATCACGACACTAAAAGCGCAAGATGGAAGTATCGTGCGTAACTGGGATCATCTACTGGACACTGTTGTAGAGTTTTACAGCGCTCTATACAAAGATGACACTGACATCAATTCAGATCTTCCGGTGAACGGAAAATATGGAGATCCTCTTCCTGAGATTACCACCATAGAGGTGGAATATGCTATAATGTGCATGAAGAGTGGAAAAGCCCCGGGAGAAGATGGGCTGACTATCAATGTTCTCAAACGGGCCGGGAGGACGGTGAGCGAAGTGCTCGCACGTCTGTTCACGTCTTGTCTGCACGAAGAGAACATCCCAGAGTCATGGAAAAATGCCTCCATTATTATTCTCCATAAGAAAGGAGACACTGAAGATCTGAAAAACTATCGACCAATTAATCTACTGCCAATTCTGTATAAGGTTTTCACGAAAATACTCTCAAACCGTCTCGAAACAGTTCTAGACGAGAAGCAACCAAGAGAGCAAGCCGCATTAAGAAGAGGCTACAGTACTATGGATCATATACAAGAGCGCTACCAGGAATACAAACTGCCATTATAATTATCTTGGTTTTATAGACGAAAAGGCGTTTGATTCCATCAAAAAATTCTCAATTATAGACGCCCTTAGCAACCAAGGAATTTCCAGATGCTACATAAACATATTGAACAGTATATAAAGTAATGCCACAGCATGCGTAAAACTCCACAAACAGTCGTGTAAATTCCCCATTAACAAAGGTGTCCGGCAAGGTGATACCATTTCACCTAAACTATTCACCGCTACTCTTGAGGACGTATTTAGGAAACTTGATTGGGAAGAAAAAGGTGTTCCAATTAATGGAGAGCACCTCAGTTACCTGCGCTTTGCAGATGATATTGTTATACTCTCACAAGACCCGAAAGACCTCCAAGGTAGAATGCAAGAACTCGCGAATGTCAGTCAAACGGTCGGTCTAAAGATAAATGTCTCAAAGACAAAAGTGATGAGGAACTGTTTTTCGGACCCTGCGATTATCTGTATTTCTGGCACCTAACTCGAGCAAGTCAGCAGCTACGTCTATCTCGGACAGCAGGTGTCCATAGACGGAAGCATGCACGATGAAATTTCTCGAAGAACAAAGCTGGGATGGAGTGCTTTCGGACGTCTGAATAGTATCTTCAAGAGTGACCTACCATTATATCTTAAGCGTGGGGTGTTCAACCAATGTGTGCTACCCGTGCTCACGTATGGCTGCGAGACGTTGACACTCAACACGAGAGATGTCCAAAGGCTAAGAGTCACACAGCGAGGCATGGAGAGGTGCATGTTGGGCATCACAAGAGAAACAAATGGGTTAGGAAGCAGACAAGAGTACGCGATGTAATAGACGTTACCAAACAGCTTAAATGGAGATGGGCGGGGCACATTGCTCGCCGAAAGAACGGCCGCTGGACAAATGCCGTCATCCAATGGTACCCAAGGGGTACGAAACGGCCACAGGGTCGCCCTAAAAGCCGCTGGATTGACGAACTGGTAAAGTTCGGCGGAAATACGTGGCAGCGAATGACACAGGACCGAGAGAGTTGGAGAAAGCTTGGGGAGGCCTTCATCCAGTAGTAGATTGACCCCGGCTGATGATGATGATATTACTTATGATAAAATTATTTTGAATTATTTTGAACCATTAAACTGATAATAATATATAATTATTATTTTTAATATTAATAATAAAAGTTCAATATAAATCTATAAGTATTATAAATACAAAAATAGCTAAGCTACTTTATTTTATCTGCTGCCCTGTTTGTAAATCCAAAATTAGCGGATGTACGAACTGTACATTTCGATTAATGAACTTTCACAATCAGCAGGTAGAGGAAATAATATTTTTCCAGCATTACAAAAATATATTAGCGAAATAATTAACAATACGGGTGCTTCATTTACTGGAAAATCGCTGTATAAAATATCATTACTTCATTATTTTGTTTCAGTTAATTAAAAATGCCCTTTGATTTCATGATCATTTACTTCTGAATTCAAAATGACTCGATTTAAATTTTAATAATATCGTTTGTCGTTTCCGAAACGAATTAATAAATAATCAATAAACGAATAATTCTCGACCAAAGAGGTAAACTAGATTAATCAAAAAAATAAACATTTTGAATTAAGATAAAAGAAGAAATTTAAATTTAAATTTAAGAACTTGTCTAACTAGATGACGTGTGTCTCGCCACGAGTATGCGTGGACAGCTCAATGAGGTCACTTGTACCTCTACCGCGCGCAAGAAGTGACACGCGGCGATTACATATGGACAGTTCAATGAGGTCACATGTACCTGGAATTCGCGCGAGTCAAGGCACGATATTATTTCAATCATACACAAAATTGGTTACATGCTAATCGGTGTTAATGAATGTGAATATTTTTTAATTTATTAGAAATCTTATAAATAACTTTTTATTTGTACCTAGCCGAATATTTTTCATGTCATAGTCTTTATAACTTATAATCTACATGGGGAACGAGGACACTTTACCATTTTATAATTATCTTGGATTGTTAATAATATGTACTGATAATTAATACGTATAGAAATTACCTCTTTCAGTCATATATATGTTACACCGAATGTGCAAAATTGGCTATTACATGAAATGGCCAAACTTTTGGCTAATTCATGTAACAGTCAAGCCTGTTGCCTTATTCATGAATTAGGTAAATTTTCTGCTGGGTACATGAATTCGCCAGGGTATGGAATTCTTGAACTGTCAACATGACAGAAGAAAAAGTAAATTTAATACGGATGGTTTTATTAGTTATAATTGGACATAATATAATATTATTATTATTAGGTTAGGTTAGGTTAGGTTAGTTTGGTTTTGTAATTCTGAATTAAAGTATTCAACTGAATGTCAATTTTAAGGTTAGCTATCAAGTGTAAACAAACTATCACAAACATTCAATCGACCAAGCACGAATCAAATCACGAAAATACTTTTCAATAAAATTCTTCTGTTATCATATTATAGTTCTAGATTTCTTTGCGCATAGTAAATAGATATGAAAGTCATTGCAGTTACATATTGATTGGTATATTTTTTATATTATAATCAATGACATTTGTTTAGTTTGATTAGTTGCAAAAAATACAACCGGAGCGCGATCATCTATTTTGACCATAGATAATATATGTACATTTTGACCAATGCACGAGCATTTTGATACATTTAGTTTAGTTGCAAAAAATACCACCGTAGCGCTACTATCTAATTTGTCCCAAGACATGAACTAGACAGAAAAATTACTGCCGAATTCACGCACTCTCCAGATATTTTGTCTAATTCATGAATAAGGTAACGGGCCTGCATTTTTCATGATTTAGGCAAAATTTTGCCCATTTCATGTAATATTCAATTTCGCACAATCGGCGTAACATATACAAGAAATTTGAAAATTATACATCGCCAATGCTTGCGCTTTTTTGTTGATAATTTGTCAGTCTTTATTCAAAAAATTATGTAAATAAATAGGTATTCTACCCGCTAGATAGCTATATCTTTATTATTCTGTTATGGATCTGTTACTTCCCTCTGTATAATATCTCCCCAATGACAATAAATTGTCTTTTGTTTAATTCATCGATACCCTAACTTACTAATAATGTACTATTGTTAAGAATATTCGATCGGTGTGATTTCGACTATTACAATGCCCCTACTCAATATTATATTATTGATCAACCCCAATGTATCCACCCTATCTAGCTGTGTTACTACACACATATAAACCCTTGTACATGAACTAACCATCACTAATATTACTTACTTACTATTTCATATTAATACTATTATAAATGATCCATGGATTCATTCAACTCGGACCATTCAACTTGTTCAAACATAATTCAGCTCTGCTCACCGAGTTTTTTCACTGCGGATCGAACTCTATTGAGTTATTTCCCTTTTATTCATTCACCATGTAATTGTAAATTTATTGACGAATAAACATCTCTGAAGATTAAGATCCATCGAGTCTTATTACTGACATGAACCTTCCACTGGATCACGAGAAGGATCGGAGCCCGTTGGTAAGGATTTCCGTTGCCGAAAACAATTTTAATTTAAACAAATTTTATCCTTGATATTATTATAGATATAATATGTTTATTATATGATAACTAACGTAGCAACGATAATATACGTCGGTTTACAAAGGTTTTTTGGATATGGCATGTAACAAAAAAAGCTTTAAAACACACACATTATATTATAATTTATAGGCATCAGACGAAAAATATTACATAAATTATCTCTGTACAAAACGTATATTGTTAGTATGTAGCGAAGTGGAAAGTTCCACTGTGTTGCAGGCGATAAAAGTATCAAAGTGTTTTTTATGCTTTTATTTTTTACCTGGACGCCGTAATTTGCCGGTAAAAACTGAAAATTCGATCTTTCCACTGTAAATTTCCAGTGTCACAATATAACAAGTGCACGGCAGTATATCCGTAACGGGCGAGGTCGACGCGTCCTCTCTATTGGGTTTTTACCTCACGGTTCATTTGTTTTTTTATGGGATTCACCGTCACTTTGAATTTTATCAGAAAAAATCAATTGAATCGAATCCTCTATAAGTATATACGAGTAGTAAAGAAATTTTATCCACACTATTTTGACATCTAATATATAAAAAATAATATTTGTTTGTGGGTTTGTTTGTTTGTTTGTTCGTTTTGAATGCACTGCCATACCGTTCATCCGATTGCAATAAAACTTTGTCAACTTATTGCTTGCACTTTCGCGAAGAGTATAGGCTATACTAATATATAAAAATGAATGTCTGTCTGTCTGTATGTCTGTCTGTCTGTGTGTCTGTCCCGTATGCGTTCCTATACCATTCATCCGATTGCGATGAAATTTTGGTAAGTGGTTGTATGCATACCCATGAAGGTTTCTGAATTAGAAAAATCATCTTCTTCTTCTTCTTCTTCATTCTATTTTCTTTTATTCGTATGGTTGCTATACCATTCATCCGATTGCGATGAAATTTTGGTAAGTGGTTGTATGCACACCCATGAAGGTTTCTAAATTAGAAAAATCATTATTTTCTTCTTCTTCTTCATTCTATCTTCTTTTATTCGTATTGTTCCTATACCATTCATTCGATTGCGATGAAACTTTCATCGGTTGTTGTGGTAACACCCGTAAAGGTTTCTGAATTAGTACAACCATCTTCTTCTTTTTCTTCATTCTATCTTCTTTTATTCGTATGGTTCCTATATCATTCATCCGATTGCTATGAAACCTTCATAAGTTATTGTGGTAACACCCGTAAAGGTTTCTGAATTAGTAAAACCATCTTCTTCTTCTTCTTCTTCTTCATTATATCTTCTTTTATTCGTATGGTCCCTATATCATTCATCCGATTCCGATCGTCAGTGGTTGTGCCAACACCCGCGAAGGTTTCTGAATTTGTACAACCATCTTCTTCTTCTTCTTTATTATATATGTATTCTTTTATTCGTATGGTTCCTATATCATTCATCCGATTGCGATGAAACCTTCATCAGTTTTTGTGGTAACACCCGTAAAGGTTTCTGAATTAGTACAACCATCTTCTTCTTCTTCTTCTTCTTCATTATTTCTTCTTTTATTCGTATGGTCCCTATATCATTCATCCGATTGCGATGAAACTTTCGTCAGTGGTTGTGCCAACACCCGCAAAGGTTTATGAATTTGTACAAACATTTTCTTCGTCTTCTTCATTATATCTTCTTTTATTCGTATGGTTCCTATACCATTCATCCGATTGCGATGAAACCTTCGCCAGTTGTTGTGATAACACCCGCAAAGGTTTCTATTTGTATTATTGTATATTTTTCTATTTGTATGAGTTCCTATTCCATTCATCCGATTGCGATGAAACCTTTATCAGTTTTTGTGGTAACACCCGTAAATGTTTCTGAATTAGTACAACCATCTTCATTTTCTTCTTCATTATTTCTTCTTTTATTCGTATGGTCCCTATATCATTCATCCGATTGCGATGAAACTTTCGTCAGTAATTGTGCCAACACCCGCGAAGGTTTCTGAATTAGTACAACCATCTTCTTCTTATATTCTATCTTCTTCTATTCGTATGCGTTCCTATACCATTCATCTGATTGCAATGAAATTTTGATCAAGTGTTGTGCTCACGCCCGCAAAGGTTAATGAATTGATAAAACTATTTTCTTCATCTTTTTCTTCAATTCTATCTTCTTCTATTCGTGTGCGTTCTTATACTATTCATCCGATTGCGATGACATTTTGACCAGTTGTTGTGCGCACGCCCACAAAGGTTTTTGAATTAGTACAACCATCTTCTTCTTCTTCTATTCGTATGCGTTCCTATACCATTCATCCGATTGCAATGAAATTTTGATCAAGTATTGTGCTCACGCCCGCCAAGGTTTCTGAATTGAGGCAACCATTTCTTCTTCTTTTTCATCTATTCTATCTTCTTCTATTCGTATGCGTTCTTATACCATTCATCTGATTGCGATGAAATTTTTGTAAGTTGTTGTGCGCACACCTGCAAAGGTTTCTAAATTAGTATTATATAAAATACAAAGTTCGTTTAATCCAATTTTGGTTTGTTAGTGCATATTAATAACATTAATAACGTTTGCGTATTTTGGATTCGATTTTAATTTAGTGTTCTTTTGTTTGACCTTTACTCCTATTAGAATTATTTTCATATTGATATATTGTATTACACAGATATTTTAATATTAAAAAAATAATTACCTCTTATTATTTTTTAAATATCTAAGATAAATATAACCACGAAGCGACCCTGTGCGAAGCCGGGTACTTCAGCTAGTAACGTATATTTATTTTATTATTATTTTATTTTACAACGTTTTTCTTAGGTCGTATTCTTATTTGTCCGGTACAAATCTTGCAATCGATTTTGAACTAACTTCCCGACTATCTAGACATTTGAAACTTTTAGAATATATCAGAACACGACGCTAATGCATTTTTTAATACTTTTAGCCATCTTTAAGTACAATTGAATTCTGTTTTGCATGAAAAGTTATTTCGATACCATTATTGGTTGCTTGGGGCAACTAAATTATTAAATAATATATACGTGCGTTACTATGGAAATCAATATGAAATGACATTTCTTTATTCAGTATTTCTATCAAGTACAAATTTTTTTGATCGTTTAAGCTAGTCAAGTCAAGTTAATATGTTTCAACAGAAAATTTAAAAACGTTGTATATAAAAAAATCTTTTTATCTTGTAATTATTATATTGTCATTTTAATTTTTATTCTTCAATATAATTTATAATATAACGTCATAATATAATGCTTGCTTTAGAACAAAATTTATCTTAACACTTACATGAATAATAAATTGATATCAATATAGTAAAATAATATTTTTCGTTTTTTTTTCAATTTGTTATTATACACAAAAGCTAATAATCCGTATTTAATATGTACAGTTTTACAGTAAGCACAAGTTTTCTGCGTGGGTACTTCAATTTTTTTAATGTAATTATTTCTTTACTGTTTGGCTGCGCTTATCAATGGACTGTAAATTGTGACGTAATGATTCAAATTCTGGGGGAGGATATGTTAAGGATGCCAGACACTGATTTTTTATGCTATTGAGGCTGGCTTCGTAGTCTGGTTATCACTCCTGGTCATACTATCATTCTCGTATTCTCGTGCGGTAGTGTTTATTTGGTCACCTTGTGCGCGGCATTTGACAGTCAAAAATGGTGTCGGTTAAAATTGTTTATAAGCGCACGGTTGATGAATGACTGACCGTTAATTATCAGTCTGGAAAGGATTATGATGTCAGGTGGGTAGTACTTTTTTGTTGTAGGTATTAGAGTCATCCTACTTGGCCTAATCAATTATGTTTCTTGTTTCTTGAATCAATAAGTATATACTCTGACAGCTTATAATACAATAATTAAAGATCCAAGAGAAACTTATGTATGCAAGTAAAATAACTATTCCATATACCTACTTCAAAAAATGGTTTGGCGAAAACATAGTTCCTTACTTTGGATTATTCGTCATTATGACTATGTACTTTCACATTTATAGCACGCGAAGAAGGATATACTATTAAGAAAACTACTTTTTACTATTTTTATAACTGAAGAGAATAGAATATCAAATCCATTAAATTATGCGTTGTTATAGAAACACTTCTATTCAGAATATTAAAATATTTACCACAGTTTCTATTCCTGATTCCAGTCTCGTGGCGTGACAGTAATGTATGCGTCATCTAGGATAACTGTGAAAGGGAGCAATAACTTCGAAATAGAGCGTCGCTTTTCTCGACACCATCGCATTACAGGCGTCGACTTTTGGACGTTTAGATAAAATGACCTAGTGAACGATGGGTAACTTTGAGTTAAAATGTTTCTGTAGTAAGTAATTTTATATAACAGTAGGTACATACTCATGTTAGAATATAAATATATAATATATAGATATTTAAAAAACAGTATTTGAGTTTTTTTTACGATTGTCATTATCATCAGCAACCTGAATCTATCCACTGCTATATGAAGGCTTCTCTAAACTGATTCCACTTCCCTCGGTCTTGTGCGTTGCGTTGCCACGTACTTCCGCAGAACTTTATCATTTTATCGATCCAGTGGCCTCTAGGTCTACCTTGGGTACGTTTTTTACCTCCTGTATACCACTGAATGACTCAATATGTCTAACGATTGTCCCTTCTTTGAGCTATGTGTCCAGCCCATTTCCATTTGGGTAAACTCCAACACATTGCAAAACCTTGTTTGTTTCCTTATCTACTCATTCATCTTTTTTTCCTTTCGCGTTATGCCCAGTTTGCACCTCCCCATATCACGCGATGCTACTCAAAGTTACTGGATTTCTCTTTTATTTAGGGTCCATGTTTACGAGAAGCACACACTGGTTAAACACTTTACACTTTAGATACAGTGGGAGGTCACTTCTGAAGACATTATTCAGGTGGCCAAAAGCACTCCAGCCTAGCTTTACTCTGTGAACAATTTCATCAATATACATCCATCTATAGACACTTGTTGTCCCAGATAGATGTAGGTAGTTTTCACCTGTTCGAGTTAAGTGCCATTGATGAGGACCTCTTTTTGGTCCGCAAAGTAATTGAACATGACTTTCATCTTCGTTACATTTATTTCTAAGCCTACTCTGTTGCTTATTTCAGCGAGTTCCTGCATTCTGTTTCCGAAGTCTTCTGAGTCTTACGAGAAAATTACTATGTCATCAGTTGTATTTAATAAATATATTATATTATAATAGAATATAACCATTTTAATATTAGTATATATATATAGTTATATATTAATATAGTTATATAGTATAGAAGCCAACGTTAATGTTAAAGGTTAAATAAACAGTTTTTTTTACATTGAATGGCTATTAATCATTCGCGTAATCCATTGGGTACGTCAAGGAAGTGATGGGTGTATTTTCAATGTAAACTTATTCCACTACTTGACGAAAATGAGTTATGAATTCCAGTATTTAAAGAATAGAATTTTAAACAAGTATTTTTTGTATAGAAGAACCTAATAGTATTCACTCCAGTAGAAAAAATCAACTTTAAAATCGGTGTTAGTTACAAAAATAACTTATTCCAATATAAAAAAAACATATGTAACGTCAACACAGTACAGAGTTTTTGGCGTTTGCCAAAAATTTGTTGAAGTGGAATAAGTTCACTTTGAAAATATACTCCTTTTGTAAAAAATATTTGAAATTGTTTGATCATATTATATTTTCTAGCTATTCAGTCAAAAACAGTTGAGATTATTAATCAAAGTTATAATATTACTAAAAAGTTGATTATAAATGACATAATGCTTTAATCAAACAGTAATGATGTTTTTCTAGCCAAAAAATAATATAATTATTAAATAAATGGTTATTTAATAGAATATTAAATTTACTCCGGTATGTCATCACGGCATCTCCATTACTGAAACAAACATTTATGAGAAAACTGAATATTAGAATTGGAATGGAAATTCAACATGTCCCACTGATACGGAGAGCCACTACGTAGTGGAAAATAGCAAACGGATAGTTTTAATTAAATTTCATTTGCAATGTGTCACCTGTACGAGTTCAATGTTGCGACACTCTGGCTGAAATAATTCAGGGCCGGAACGAGATAAACCATTTTTTCCATGAAAAAATAACATTTTTCGAGTGTTGAATAAACAATTGAACAAAAAAAACTATAGGGTTAGTTGGGAGGTGGCTAAAGTTAAAATCTCTTTAACATTGGGTAATTGGCGTTAACGTGGTAAAAAAAACAGAACAAAATATAAATAATTACAAGATAAAAAGAACTTTTTATATACCTACAACGTTTCAAAAATTTCTGTTGAATTATTATGCTCAATATGCTCAAACTTGTTACTTGAGATGAAGTAACTAAAAAACAAATAAACAAACAAACAAATATAGAATACTGAAATGTCATTTTGACATTTCATTTTGATTTCCGTAGTAACGCACGTATATATTAATAATTTAGTTGCTAGGACCACCTCCTTAGTAACCAATAATAGTCTTTTACTTTTTACGGATTTTCCTTAAATAACTTTCCATACAAAACAGAATTAACAGAAAATGAATTCAATTCTGCTTAAAGATGGCTAAACGTATTAAAAGAATGCATTGGCATCGCGTTCTGATATATTCTAAAAGTTAAAAATGTCTAGCTAGTCGGAAAGTTAGTTAAAATCGATTGCAAGATTTGTACTGGACAAACAACCACCGGACAAACAAGAATACGAGCTAATGAAAACATTGTAAAATATTATACAACTTATATTGTTTACTTACATTTAAAACAAAACTAACAGTATCACACTGTCATAAATTTCAAAATTGCAATAATATTAAGCATAAAAGCGATGACAGATCAATATTATGTTATCTTCAGTTTTATTTTTTAATATACCAACTTCCCTGAAAAATACTAACATGAATCTGTAGGTTGGATGCTTTTTATTCTGAAAACCATATCTTCACATGATCGCTTGCACCCTTGTACATGTGTGTACCGGCACGGCGTGTTGTCGCAAAGAAGCGACACGCTTAGTGTGAGTTCTCCACGATTTTTCATCTGGATAAGACCACAGTACACTAGTAAATCTTTTAAGTTAGCATAATTATTTTTTTATTATTGAGTATTGAGAAGAAAAATTATTTCCGTATGACTGGAGACAGGTACTTTAACTTCACTATACTCAATTTTTATAGCATGTCACCTACTGGTACTAATGTTCCATCTCTGGTTCATGGTGAAAGTATCTATAACCAATAAAATTCCATATATAATATATATGGCTTTTAAATAGAGTAGAATCTATCTTTTATCCATACAATATTAGATTAACTACTGTGGAAGGAAAGCGGCATTTGTAGGTTTACCTTGAACTTTTTACCGCCATCTGCTTTCACTGAACATAATACATAATTTGAAAATACCTAAGATAATACCCACGGTGGCCGCGCGACATAAATGTTGGACTATAAAGCCGTGGGTCCCAGGTTCGAATCCTGGGTCTGGCAAGTACACATATTGTTTTTCAATTTTGTGTGTGTCAGGGTATGGACCTAATAGGTTGAGAAAGTGGCTGACATCCATTTATCGTAAAAAAAAAAATCTGTCAATACAAACCTCCACTCTGTGGAGGCCCATATGATCCTATCAGGATCGAACATGGTCGGAAAAAAAAAGATAATAATTATTGTATAATCTTATCTAACCTGCCATTGGCGTCAATAAGGAAAGGCAATAAATTTATTCACTAAATCACTTCGGATAATGATCAATTCCACCTATGTGAGGATTATAGGTAGATATTGTTTTATGAATTCTTAAAATATGGTATACTTTGCCAATTTGGCGTACATCTATCTACCTACTTTATAATTTTTGAATTTACTATTTATAGTTTTTTTATATCGTTTTTCTTATACTAGATTATTTCTTTGTTTTTAAATATTTTTATTGCTAACTCTTGGTTTTTTCCACGTCAAATTGTGAACTTTTACCAAAAATTTATAATTTGAAAAGTTTACTATATTATGTAAATACATAAATTTTAATTTAAAAAATATATATTTCCTTCAGTAAATAAATAAAATAAGGTTTTTATTTGGTTCTCTTAATAAGTGAAAATGTTAACAATTAGGAAGTATTCTTTATATTGATTTATTCCATCCCTATTATGGTGAAAATTATTAAAATATCCAATATTTTAAATTGATTATGTCTTTATCAAAAAAAATATTAATAATATACCTAACATAAGCACGTAGTAGTTAAACTTTATCAAATACCATTGCTTGTTTCATAAACTGCACCCTTCAACTTCGTGATTGGTTATTCTGCATAATGCAAGCAAGTGGAATTTATGCGGCGCCATCATATGCACTCTCTGAGAAATCATCTTTCAGGGAAACTTTCGCTTGGCTTATTTGAAACATTCTGTAATACACATCATAGTTTGATCTATGCATCATCATTCTTACCAGTAAATTATCAAAATATTTTGTAAAAAAAGTATTGTAATAATTCAAAAAAGGTCTATGTGCCTTTCTGGAGAAAGACAGATTATTGAGTCAAATATTCAAATATTATTATCAGGATGACTTAATCTATATCACTGTTATAACGAAAGAATCAGTAAGTCATTTAACTGCCACACAATCGTCGCATCCACAATCAGCATATATTTTACACATGTAATATTCGGTTCTATCACCTTGGGCTGGGTCATCAAAACTACTCGAAGTTGCAACAATTTGGAGGTCAACAAATTTTCCAATTGGAAACTAAATCAACAATGAGTCTAGCAATTTACCGAATATACATGTATATAAATAGTGAGTCATAGTTGACGGGTTTCCTCAGTCACCTCAGTCAGCCCAATTCACTCCGTCAATTCCGCAATCTCAGTCTCAGTATCACTCCGCACAGCATCTTTTTCACCGAGCCTAGGACGACTAACATCTCTCCTGTATAATTTACGCTTGTACCAATAGTATACCGTTACGCAGCAATAAAATATCTCTTTTCCATTCATCTAAGCAACCTCCAATTCGACTTTCATCTCTACATCTATCACCCCTAAAGCAGTATTGTCCCTCTACATCCTCAACGAGACCTGCCAAATATATAGTATTTAATAAAAATTAGAAAAATAATTCAAATTATTACATATTGTATAAGTACATAATTACGTTAAAATTAAACTATAAAGAGATCCTAATGCCATCTATAAGGCAATATTATTATTACCTTGATTTGATATTATAAAAAAATTTAAGAAAATTTAATAAATTAAAAAATTAAATTAATTAAATTCAGCATATGAAAATAAGCACTATTATTGCACACTTAATTGTTATTGTGTGTGTTTCTGTATGTTATGAATATAATATTTAATTTGATTTCAACTGCGCACTTACAAAGATTGAAAAATAATATACGAATTCCTAATTTCACAATATTTGTAAGTAGAGAAATAAGTTTTATTAATAAAATTAACCATGCTAAGAACCACCTATCTAAAAATATTCTTATGAAATCAAAACTCTTCAAAAAAAATACTCTCACTCGTCTACAAAATCTCTTCGAAAGCTTCACGTTTCAGGTAAGATTTAAAGTTCCGTGTTAGCTATATTATTATTTTATAATAATTCTACTTAAATAATTATTATTAAACAACGTTCAAGTTTTCTGAATGCTGTTGTTTAATATTCATCAAAGTTTTGTGCCAACAATTGGCAAAGTTTGAAACTTGGTTCTCTTGTTTGTTTATAGTTTTCGTACTTTGCGTTTCCAACTGCAGTAGACACCTTTTTATAAATTAAGGCTTATTTAATGCTGGTTTCATTTCCTGATTAAATGTATAGATCTATTTATTAATCCACTTACTGGCGATATAGATACTTCCATTTTACGCAATTCATGAATTTCAAGTCACAATTTGAGTTATATGATGATTTTATTTTAAAATATAAATACATCCGGTTTTAATATTTATTCAGAGATCACACAGATTAATCAATAATAACAGAAAATGCTTTAAACGGTACACGAAAATAGATTAACAAAATAAGATGACTCGCTTGACCAATTAGATGAACTTGACAAAGAACTAGTTCAGTTCAGGTAGGTATCACTACGATAACCATATACCTACTTAATACTAGAAACGAATTTTGATAATATAAGGTGCTCAGTTTTAAAGTAGAGAACCTGTATGATCAAACGAGTCCAAGCTAATCAGACTAAGCTGACTGGCTATAAAATTGTAATTAAAAATTACGGACTCAACATTGGGTTTAATCCTAATCCGTCTACATAACGCTTGCAATATCCATTCAATGGGCAGCACCTTCTGTGGTTCTCTTTTCTTAGTCATGCCGCTACAGATATTATAATATAATACTTACATTATGTCTCATTAATGTAAAAGTTATATGTATACGTCATAATCCAGATTAAATCTCGGCATCTCAATTAGTAGATTCCAAGCTCAACAATCCTTTATTGATAAGTGCCAATTCTTTAAACTATTTTGTCTAGCATCCTCGCTGATACTATAGACCATTGAAGCCTTAGATGTCCAACTCTTCGTCATCTTTGGTTTTCACAAAATACTTCATTGCGTGATCTGCAGTTATCTTTAGACAACACTTCAACACTTTTATTTTCTCTCTAAGCATAACGGTGCATGGTTGTTACATCAGTAAAGTGCGGCACCGTATCAGATTTTTTTATTTTGTAATTTTTGTCGATCGGTTTATTTGGTTTTAATCAAAGAACCAATAATAAATACCTTGTTTCTTCGATTCCTTGTCAGCGTCAGGATCTTTTCCAATTTTCGTTTGAACGTACATGCTCTTGAAAATAATTTTATAACTATTTTTATAATATTCAACGAATGTACCATTATTTCATAAATATTAATATATATAATTATTGTGTATGTTAAAGAACATTACATTCTTAAATCTTTAAAATAATTACTCATTGAATAATAAAAAACAGCAAGTTTATTATTCATATATTTTCTCGTGTAATAATTGTGTAAATATATCAAAATATTTAATTTTTTTTTCTTATTCGATGGATAGTTCAGGTACTTTTTCAGGGATAGTGAGTTTTAATAATAAAAAAAAATCACATTTTTCTTCTGATAAAACTAACAATTTGTCCTTCGGCGTGTCATAATATTCTTCAGATATCACTTACATAATTCTGTTAGGAAATATTGTAGACTCACAAAAGAAAAAAAAATATTGAGTTTATTTGAAGAACTTAAGTGTTTTTTTAATAAAACTCTTTATCATATTTCATTCCATATAGGTACTGTAGTTATATTAGTATAAATACAGTCATTTTAAATATTGACTCATTAAACAATATAATAATTCTTTCAACAAGTAATTAGGTATATGCATATTTATTAAGTGTAACATTTCAAATACCTAACTACCTAAAGTGTTTTTATTATTATTAGATTTAATGGACTATTAAATACAATTCCTCTCTTATCGAGATTAGTTATTTTAAATATTTTAAATGAATTTGTATTTTTATTGTCATGCATTCATATGATGACAGTTTCCTATACATAGTACATAACATGTACGGCACTGTAGTAAAAGTCTATGACAAAAATTACATACAAACTCACAACTGTCAAGATTTATATCAGGTTTATATCATATTGGCACGTTATCGATTATTCTTGTGTGTTACTTACTGTTCATTCCCATATCCCATTAACTTTTAGCGCCATTTGATGTTATACTGTTTTCATAAATTTAACAAGACTATGAAAAAATATCTTATAATATTTTATGTATAAATAATACAAATTCCATATAGTTTAATAATGACTAGATCTTAAACAGAAATTTTGTTTGTTTGAAAGACAATAATGTCACAATATATTATTACAAATAACGACATTACTTTTGAAAAAATGTTAAGCTAGAAGTAGTTTTTACCATGTTCAGTCCTAAGATGTTCATAATATTATATGGGCCTCCACAGGTAAAGGTTGTATTAACAGTTTTTTTTTGTTTTTACGAGATGGATGTTTAGTCACTTGTGTAACATATAACCTTCATACTCTGTGTCCGAATATATATTGAAAAACATTTTTTTTTACCAGACTGGCATTCGAATACGGTATTCACGACATTATAGGCTGATATAGCGCACGGCCATCGTAAATTTATTGGGCATAAGTTTATTTATAAATAATATCTCATAATATTATTAAAATAAACCAATCATGGTATTTTTTTGTTACTAATAATTGATTGGATGAAATCAGTCTTAGGTGTATTTTAATAATATTTTTTGTGGTAAAATTACAAAATAGCATAAAATTAAACACTGTTTTTAAGTTGTTTTATTATTTCTAATTACAATAATATTAGTGTGTATATATATATTCAAGGGTGAGCGAAACATATTATGAAAGTAAGGTGAGTAGAATAATTTACAGCTGTTCCTAATGTTTAAAGTCAATATGAGATGGCGTGGTGATGAGCACGTAAATTTTTTGAGTGACTCGACTACATTTCACCACTTTGGTACCTACTAACATGGGCAGGACAGAGCGTTTGATATTTTTTTGCTTCGAATAATGCTTCGGAAATTTAAATGAATTTTCCATGCCAATTTCTGTAGGCTCTCTTCTTAAAATAATATTTATTTGCATTCGATCTTAAACAGTTAAAATAATATCATTGTTTGACAGCAATGAAAATATTTATGCACGAAGCTTAAAGGGTGATCAGTCAATTATTTTGAAAAACGAGCCAAATATGTATATAAAGTGACAAAGCGGGCCGATGTTTCAGAATTAGTAAATTTCACACAGAAATATAAAAGTTTCCATATCAAATTATTAAATTCAATCCAAATAAAATTATCCAATCTTCTTTGAACTATCCTGAAAAGTAAATAGTAATTATAGTCTTGTTTTTATTTGTATTGCAGAAAGATTTATATAACATTCATAATAATACAAACTTAATAAAACTCCCAAAATTTAAACTTTACAAGACGGGCAAGAAACTACATAATCATACTAAATATTCAGTTTTATTAATATTTATTTTTAAATTAAATATTTTTCTTAAGGTGTTTTCAATTAATAGTATTAGATTTTTAATAGCACGACGTGTATTTGAAAGCTGAATATAAAATGCAACCATTAAGTAATTTTCGACAAAAGTGAAGTCAACCATTTACGAATTGATGTATATTAAATTATAATAAGCCAAATAGTTTTATATTTTTTTAATGAATATGATAAAAATAACTACCATTATAATATTAGGAAGAACTTTCGTACCAAACATAAATGCATATTTTTTTCAGCATTCACAATATTTTGTATCGAATGTTCTTCATAACCTGACTTATTCAGCTTTACATATTGAAGCCCAGCCACCGTGAAATAGGAGCTTATGTAAATAATAAGAAAAAGAAAAGATTCGACCAGGCAACACGCTCTACATAGCATCGACTTCGAACTGAGGAACTTTTTAATAAAACAATATCACTACTTGTTATTAAAAAATATTCTCGAGTGTTGCTTCGAAGAAAAATAACGGTGTCATAGTCTTCTATTTTTGCCGTGCTTTTACATATTTTTAATGAAATTTTTCTGGTACATTTTTTTTCTATTTGCACACACCGCGTCCTTGGTCGTTGTTTGTTTTTCGATAAACCCTTACAATTAGTAGAAGGTGAAATTTTATTAAAAAAAATATATATAAGTATATATTATTTTATATAAAACGCCGACAAAAGAAAGAAATTTAAGTCGAAAAAGAAACCTTATTCAAATAACAACAATAAACGATTTTAGTTTTTTTTTGTAATATAATCGTAGTACCTAGTATATGTCAATGTATAGTACCTATCAAGTTCTACGTTGCCTATCTGCCACTCAGCTGAAATCTCAGGTATCAATTATGTATATTTTATAACGTTTCTATTAGGTCGTATTCTTGTTTGTCCGGCGGTTGTTTATCCAGTACAAATCTTGTAATCGATTTTTACTAATTTCCAGACTAGCTAGACATTTGAAACTTTTAGAATATATCAGAACACGATTTCAATGCATTCTTTTAATACTTTTAGCCATCTTTAAGTAGAATTGAATTAATTTTTATATGAAATTTTTGTATGAAAAGTTATTTCGAAAGAAATCCGTAAAAAGTAAAACACTATTATTGGTTGCTAGGGTCTGGCGTCCTAGCAACTAAATTATTAATATATACGTGCGTTACTATGGAAATCAATATGAAATGTCAAAATGACATTACAGTATTCTATATTTATTCAGTATTTCTATCAAGTATATTTTTTTTATCGTATTAGCTAGTCAAGTCAAGTTTATATGATTTAACAGAAAATTTGAAAGCATTGTATTTAAAAAGTTCTTTTTATCTTGTAATTATTTTATATATATATAAAGGGAAACTAAAATAGTGTAATTATTCAAAGTGAAGCTTAATTGTAAAAAAATTGTAGGAATTGTTAAATTCCGCTCGATAGTTAAATTATTAAGTTTTTTCTCCTTCCTGAACATTTTTCTCAATAATGGAGTTAACTGGTTTGCAGATTAACCAATCGATATTGTTTTCCATAATGTTATAATATTATAATCTTCTTACGGGGAATAGTAGATATCTATTTGCCTAATCCATTGGGTCCTAATATTGGATTAAAAATACGTGGTAACAGAGTTTACCAGTTGCGAGATTGATCATGAGACCCATATGGCTTTACTATGCGCTAATACTCAATCTATATTGTGGTTTCAAAATAATGTTTACTTAAACAATTTAAAATATTCTTTAAATTGTGATTTTGAATTGATTTTGAATTTGAATGTGAATGAAATTGATATTTTATTAAGTTAACTCATATCATAGACTATTAAAATAATGTTACAACTCCATCAGTTAATATTATTAATACATAATTTAACCTTTTATTTACTGTACTAAAAAAATCCTTGAGTACCTTAAAATTGTATGATCTTCCAGTTTTATGATAAGATAGTTTAATAAAATTACAGTTTTACCAAGAAATAATGTAATAAAATTCTTTGTTATTATTTCATATTGTATAAGATGTAGATTCTAGAAATATCTAATATATTAAGCTGATTGAGTCCATATTACTTGAAGTATTAGATATTGGAAACCTTTGTACTTTCGTGAGATGGCTAAAACAATAGATTGAAGAGTCAATTTTGAAGCCAGTTACTTTATATTACAAATAATAAATTGTACATATTATTAATGAGTTTGAAACACAAAATACAAAAAATGGTCAAATGACGCTAATCATTGAGCATTTACCATAATAAATCTGTAACTCATTAATGTGTACCGGTGCATACTTAATAATATTAATCTTGCTGTTTTCCACTATATTCGTTCCACAGGCACTTTTCGCCACTGCCGTATAGTATTATATATATTCAAGTCATCCGACTTATGACAGGTGTCAATATTCTATATGTACCCAATCAGTAACTTAATTCTCTAGAGGTCCTGAAAAAACAAGCCGATTACATTTTCTTGGCTTATCCATAGACCTTACTAAAACTAAGCCGTAATAAAATTTAAAGAATGTTCTTTGAAAAGCTAACTGTTTTAGGAAAAGGTTTATTCTTCTATTATTATAGGTAAGTTTGTAACGTACATTTTTATAATGTAAGAGAATAAGTTTTTAGAAACTCTAATCCAGAAGATTGAAATACTTCTATAGAATATAAATTTCATTCACTAATCTACAATCATAATGATAGATTCATACATATCGGAGGCTGTTTTCTTCGGGCAGTTACAAATTCATTGAATAAATCAGAGAAAAGCACTCGCATTAGAGCATAAAGTTATAAATATAAGACGTTTACTAAATGTAGCAATGGAATAAATGAAAATGGTGAATGATATGAAAATTCGGCCATTAAAAGTTGACTTGCTTTTGACCTATCTTAGTCTCAATTGTTGTTAAAATTCTTTCTAGAAGATAATTTATTAAGGATATAGGAGTCGCTACTAGTTTTATATTATCCATCTGGCATTAATATCAACAAGGGAAAAAAGTTGAAATGAGCTGCCTTGCAATAGTGCATTGAAACAAATTTTATCGCAAGGAATTTTCTCTAGTAGCAGTAATATAAACAAATATCGGTCAAAACAACATGTGAAACGGTAAATGAGTTAAGGTTTGGTTGTGGGACGAGCTCTAGCGTGATGAGTGGTTTATTATTTACAGATCAAGATAGGCATTATTTTGCTTACATTATGTTTCCATATATTATTATTGATGTTAATTTTTCAGAATTAAAATCAAGCAACTCACCCTGGTAAGGAATGTAAGTTGACTAGCCTCATTTGCAGATCTTCGTACACGACGTTACCTTAGTGTTGATTTCTCGGAATATGGGACCAGGTAAAATGTAAAATGTAAATAAAACGTAATATTCACATATTATTTCTGTATTTAGCCAACTCCTTGTTATCATACCATTAGAATCCACGAAACAGAGTTAGTGGGTGCTACTCTGTCTTATTTATATCCAATCTTTGAGAAACTTTGTAGTGAATAGTAGACTGTCCCATCCTACTAACTATTATTTTAAGGTGCGATATAAATATTTAACAAGGGTGCCGTGAAATAAAAATGTTTGAGAATCATTAGTTCAATTTAAAAAAAAAAACCTATGTAATGTTAAGTCAAGACAAATAAATCCGTCATTAAAACTTTTTAACACATTGTTATATCTTTTTAATATATTTTTATATGTTAAACGTATAAAACAGTGTCATTGACTGTGTTAATACTGTTTTATTTCAGAATGGCTGATACAATAAATTATTCATATATATTGCAAAATAAATAACTAAAAAATGTACATAATAATATGTATTTTCATAGTTTTATGCTTTACGCAACAAGAAGAATCGTGCCGATTACGAAATAGATACTTCAAAATAAATGCCTATTAATTTTACGTTTATAAAAATGTTCAGTATTTTATGAAGATTTTTTTAATAGATGTACCTACTCCACAACTTGCTTACGTCATAGCACCTCCAAGCCACACTACATCCTCAGCCGTAGTAGCTCACCCTTAATCTTTAACCGATGGCCGGCCCTCGCCTTAACCGGGTATGGTGGGAATCCACGAAGCGAGCTCTCGCACTCTGCCGCCCTGAATAATTCATAAACATTCCCAGGCCGTGAAGTACGCCCACCTTCATACGAAAGAGTTTCCAATAGGGTTGCCACAAAATACAACGTACCGGTGTAGGCACGAACGCGCAACGAATTATCATTTTTTATCATTTATATTTCTACTTATACTCTAAAATATTACTGAAAATTTTAACGTTTTCTTATATTATAAACCTAATTATCGTCTGGCAATATAATTAAAGTTAAAACAAATAAAATTCAAGTTAAATGTAAACTAATGCAATTTAATCGGTCGTTATTTAAAATTATCTCTTTATTGCTAACAATATTCTAAATGTCACATTCCCCATTGATAATTATTTGAAGCTGTCTAAACATTCTGAAACTAAATATTAAAAAAAATATAGGTGTATACTCTTACCAGCTTCATTTCCCGTGAAGTATTTCCATGGTCCATACAATTCATGTTAAAAATCCTCTCCAAAATGGTCGCTCAGATATTATTCATTGTTTTATCACGATATAAAATACGAAGCAAAAATAAAATATGCGGCTATTCGTGTGAAAGTCAGTAACCACCCTTTTACTTTTTTGGTATTTTTCAATTAAATTGATGAAAAATCAAATCCAGCTACGTTTGATAGTTAAATAGAATTAAACGACATGTAATTGCAATATTTTTAATATTTTTCAGCCGTCATTTTTTATGTTTGATGACTAACTTTACTATAAACATGAATTAATTCATATTAATTTAATTGACGTTTATGACATTTTATTTGGCTAGTCGCTTTTTTTTAGTTTTAATAAAAAAAAACACTCTGTTTACAGAAGTAGCTAATTTTTTAGCGATTATCTCAAAATGGCGGAGTATGGAGGTTACTGACTTTGACAATACGACGAAAAACCCTTTTGTGTACCCGGAAAACGATACTAATATTATCGCACCGTGAGTGTAAAACCAACGTATCTGCAAATTTTTCAATTTCGAGATTAAATGCAAAACAACTGCAGAAGTCGTGAACCTGATCATGTAAAAGTGAAGTAATTGAAAAAACATGCAATATAATGTAGGTATAAACCAAATATTATGTTTTTTTTTTTAGAAAATCTATTTCTTCTAACAAAACGAAGATTTCAAACCCTAATATATCCAAAATATGTCTTTTGCAGATGCGTTGGTTTTACACTCACGGTGCGTTATGTTTTCGCCCAATCAAAACTTTTTTGCACTAGTAATACTACCATTACATAGCATAGGCACGACAATTATATTAAACGTCTAGAAGATGGAATGTATCTGAATTGTTGTGTGCAATTGTTATTTATGAGTTACATATGAGTATATTTTTGGGGTTAATAATAGGTACTAAAATGGTATGAAATATTTGTACTTTATAGTAGGTAGTATTTTTAAGTAGACATTGAATGATTTTTAAGCATAAGCAATATGTTATATCGGTTAAAAAAGATATTTTTTAAATTCAGGGTTACCAAATTATAATCCCGGTTATTAAAACGAATAAAAATAGACCGAAATCTAAAAATTACCGATTAATTTCTTTATAAAGTTTATTCATCGCGTAACGTAAAGTAATTAAAATACTTTGTACATAATTCAAGAAACAGTGTTATTCATTATTTCGATCATGGTTTTACATTTAAAGTTAAATAAATTTATTGTTTTCGACCAACCTCCGTAATTAAGTTTTTTCGTTAATAATTAAATAACATTAAAGGTCAAGAGTAACGTTTATCCAATAAAGCTTAACGTCGGTCGAAGAGGTATATCCCTTTGCCAACCTTAAATAATTAACATTCTTACTTTTCCGGATTTAAGAAATTTCACCATGAATTACTGTGAACTAACTATTCGGTTATATAAAGCTCTATAGAAATAAGCCTATATCTTTGTATAATAAGTCACTAGTGAAAAAAAATACACAGATTCTGCATAAATTAGTAAACATGTAAACGTGAAGTTAATACTATCACATGAAGGTAATTACAGGACATTGATTGTTGCGTTAAGACGCCAAAAGAGGAATCCCGTGTTGCAAAGATCGGTTGAAATTTAATTTAAAAATTTGAAATTTAAAACCTTTAGAATGCATAAACAAATATATTTATAATAACTTATAATGATTATTATTGCATATTTTAAAATTCACATAAAACAAAAAGTCAGTTTTGTTATATACGATCAAATGAAATTATCAATTATGTAAGCTGCGGACCTACTCGATGTGCATAAATATGTATTAGTGGGGATTGAATCTTTTGAGAATGAAGCATGAAGATTGCTTTCCTGGGGGACTTTTCACCAGGCTGATGGAAATCCCTCGGCATGGATTTAGGTTTTATAGGTACTTCCCTAATTATAACTGTTACTGGGAAATGTGATAGTGTGTTGGTGACCACGGTTTTATTTCTACGAATATTTATTTATTGTCGTCTATACGCTGCCACCATTTGACTGAATGAATTATATACAGAATGCGAGGTAGCACAATTGCGCAGTATAGTATGGTTTATAAGTATTTGCTATTATTAATATTTCTGAATTACGCCTTACTTACTTACTTACTTCACATTGTCGCGCCCTATTATCGGGTCATGGGGCAAGCACAAATTTACCCCGCTTCTCTCTGTTCATCGCCACGTCTCGCCTCTCTCGACATGTGAGACCTTCAGCACGTAGATCGTTATTGTAGTACCGTTGCAGGGTGAGGAACGGTTAGCCATGGCGAAGAAATACTTAAGGTTTGTCAAAAGTACGGAGTGTCGCTCACTCATTTCGGCATTCGGAAGACGTCATGTTTCTACCACGTGAAGTATCTCTTCATGATTTCTTTAATTACCAAGGGCTGCCGAGTTCACTTACGATCTTGAGTGTTTGTAATGCTATATTACCAATGTACCCCTATTATTCGGCGATGATATCGATTCTCAAAGCTTTAGTCGAGACCATCGATGATGGTAAAATGCCATGTCGCACGGCCTTACAAGTACACAGGTAGCACATACACGTTGAACAAATGATATTAGGTCTTCACAGAACACAGCTTTGATCTCCATACGACTCCAAGGCTGAACGCAGACCCCGCCACACCCACGCTGATTCCAAATTCACTAGATAGACTGCCATCGTCGGCAACTATTGTACCTAAGTATTTCAACGTGGTCACCAGTTCCAAATGCAGACCGAAAACCCACCGAGGCGTTTCGGTGTCAATGTATGCACCACCGCACATGGATTTGGTCTTCACTGCATTCAGATAAAAATCCACATTCTACAAAGTTCGAGCTCACAGCGACCCTATTCAAGATTACGTATTATTATTATAATATTAATAATTGTGTTATAAATATAATTCCGATAGGCTATACCCCAACATACTACATTTTGACGTAGTGTTTTGAATGTGTGAGTATCCTACAAAAATGAAACACAAATTATTCATTAAAATACACCAATATGTAACGAGTGTCTGTACATACACCGAGATTCAAAACGAAGGACAAGCGTATTAATGACACGTGTTTAAGTTTATCCAATATTCTTCCACACTCAAGATCGGTTGCTTGTTACTCCACACCCGTTAGGTATTTCACTTCACATTATTTCTGAGTTCCCTGCGTCCAACCGTTTGATCGTCGAGTCCAATATGACTGCGCTATCTACCTACACCAAATCGCGTAGTATTTCTTCACATAATAATATTTTTGTTACGTCATCATGGTCTAGACTTATACAAATTTCTGGGAAAACCGTTTTACGTATTATGAAGACCATCAAAATGATTGAAAGAAAGGCCACAAGTACATCATATCTCTGAACTCCCACTGAATGACGCCTACTGTAAAAATATTTAAATATAATTATTATTACGCGATTCATTCAGTTTGTCAAATATGATTTATATAAACAGAATAAACAAAGAAAAAATATATTGAAAAGGTACGCAAACATTGATTATTATGATATTTTAAAAAAAATATATATTAATATCATTTTCTTACAATCTCATGGTTCATACAATTTTATATAAACAAAAAATAAACTTGAGTTTAAGGGCGGACGTGCTCAGCGTGGGTCAAAATGGAGCATTTTTTTATTTTCAAAGCATGCTCCTGGACATACCTTAAACATTGTATATAATCTATTTATATAATTTTGAAGCCTTATTATCCGTTATATTTATTTTAAACATTTAATGACTGCATAAAGTATTTTTATTACATAAAATAGTATTCTTTTATACCTCTCGCTCTAATGTTTTAGAATATAGTCATATTTCAGTACATGCATGTGCAGTGGTGTTAAGATTTTTTACATTTATTAATTTTTAAACGCATTTATAAAACCATCAGTATAATTTATATCGACATTATTATAGTGAAATATTTACGATAAAAAATTATATTGATAATCTCTGAGATCCCAAATATGACAAGAATTAGGCATTTTCTTATTCAAAAAATGGGCAATATTAACACATTTGAAGATAATTCTAAAGATACTTATTATAAGCTATGTCTTTGACCATTCAATTGTGATAAAACATCATAAGAATAATGATTGCTTTATAATAATTATTTACCTAAGAATAAGGTAGTGTTTTTTTGAAATACGCTATTTCTTTTGGCATTCCCCAGTAGTTAAGCTACATCATACGGCCGTAGCCATAAATTGACAAACTATAATTGAAGTAGAGAGTAAAATGATGTTAACACGCGTGTTTGAACATTTACCGTTTTAAAAAAAAAATCGGTTAGGTAATCCCAAATTTGACAAGAATTGGGCATTTTATTATTCAAAAAATGGGCAAGATTAACACATTTGAAGATAATTCATGTTAGGTTTCGAAATCAAGATCTCCAATGATATTCAACTCTAATATTATGTCAAATAGATTACTGAAGCGTCAATCAGAAATTAAAGATCTTTGCATATTATTTGACTCACGTTTATCATTTCGCTCACACATCACTTCTACGGCATTGCGTGCGAGCAAGCTTCTAGGATTTTTCATGGGACAAGCCAAGCCATTCAAAAATCCAAATGTTTTACGTATACTCTATGTGTCGTTAGTAGGGATTATTTATTCTTGAATATGAGTCCATTATTTTGAGTCATTATGAGATTTTCTGTAAGTTTGCTTTAAAGCGAGTTCAGAAGACATTTCTTCGACATCTTTATTTTAATGTATATAATTATTTTCCTTTTGACAGTTTCTCAAACGAGTATTTTCCGACTAACTTTCTTCACGGCATGCTTGCCTTTTATTCTCACGAACCTCCTAGGTCACTTTCTGCTCTTAAAGGATTTTTCTCTGCTCTCACGTGGTATAGTTTCCAATCTCAATATTCTGGAAAATTTGAATTTTTATGCACCCGTCAATTACATACGTGGTCGTAACCATGACCTATTTTGGATGAAAGTTGTTTCGTCATGTCAGGCTCACCAGGCAGAAATAGCGAGGGCTGTGCGGCTGGTCAATGCACTTCCTAGAGGTGTAGACATTAGCGATGCATTATGTAGGTATTTTGTTTTTAAAATTCTATTTTGTTTTTTAATTTGTATTTTTCTTGAATTATTGTTGTTTTTTTATTTTATTTCTTTTGATATGATGCTTGTTTTTTTTCATTACTAAGTTTATTTACCTGTACTTTTTATTCTAAATGTCATGTTGTGAACGTCTTGAATGAATAATTTGTTATGTGCTCAATGTGTCCAATGATTTGATAGATATCGCTTTTGCTTATTGAATACACTTAAATAATAATAAACAATAATTAAAATATAATTAGTTATTTTAGTATGTAGTTTTGCTACATCTAGATAAATATGATAATCTTATAATACAAACTCGGATATAGAATTATATAAAATGTGGGTACCTACATACATGGTTTCTTTTAATTCACTAAGTGACTTTATTTATTAGGAATTGTCTTCACAATAATCCCTATACGTTATTATACCTACCTAAAAATACACAGTGACGACCAAAAGTTAAAAACCAAAAACACAACTAATTCTGAAAGTATCCAACAATAATATATGGCATGTAAATGATTAAAAACTTTTTGAATCTGTTTTCTGTAGGTATATCGTAAGTAGAAAACAAAAAGTTATTTGTGTATGTTAAAAGGTAGTTTAGATATCTAAGTGTGTACAGAGCTTAAAGCACATAGCAGTGGCGTTACTTGAAAGTGCTGTAATAAAAAAGCCTCCAGCCTACGCGCTTACAAAGTGCTTTTTCTTATTGTATGGCTATTCTTCTATATTTGGAAGAACACTTTATTTATACATTATGTCAGTGTACGGTGTGTATTTTTATAGCCATTATCAATAAAGAAAGCCAGAAAGGTGTAAAATATTTTTACACTAAGTACCTACTTACATAATTTCAGGTGCTCTTCGTTGAGTTACATTTAATGTAATTTAATATAATATTTTCCGCAACGTTACCTGGAAAAACGATTTCTTTTTTGTACGAGTATCATAATATAATAAAATATTATAGAGATGATATCATCATCATCATCAGCCGGGGTCAATCCACTGCTAGATGAAGGCCTCCCCAAGCTTTATCTAACTCTCTCGGTCCTGTGTCGTTTGCTGCCACGTATTTCCGCCGAACTTTACCAGTTCGTCAATCCAGTGACTTTTAGGGCGACCCTGTGTTTCGTACCCCTTGGGTACCATTGAATGACGGCATTTGTCCAGCGGCCGTCCTTTCGGCGAGCAATGTGCCCCGCCCATCTCCATTTCAGCTGTTTGGCAACGTCTATTACATTGCGTACTCTTGTCTGCTTCCTAACCCATTCGTTTCTCTTACGGTCCTTTCGCGTGATGCCCAACATGCACCTCTCCATGCCTCGCTGTGTGACTCTTAGCCTTTGGACATCTCTCGTGTTGAGGGTTCACGTCTCGCAGCCATACGTGAGCACGGGTAGCACACATTGGTTGAACACCCTACGCTTAAGACATAATGGTAGGTCACTCTTGAAGATACTATTCAGACGTCCAAAAGCACTCCATCCCAGCTTTGTTCTTCGAGCAATTTCATCGTGCATGCTTCCGTTTATGGAGACCTGCTGTCCAAGATAGACGTAGCTGCTGACTTGCTCGAGTTGGGTGCCAGAAAAACAGATAATCGCAGGGTCCGAAAAACAGTTCCTCATCACTTTTGTCTTTGAGACATTTATCTTTAGATCGACCGTTTGACTGACATCCGCGAGTTCTTGCATTCTACCTTGGAGGTCTTTCGGGTTTTGTGAGAGTATAACAATAGAGATGATATAATTACCGTTTAATACCTGCTGCAGAAATGATAGTGATTACTTTTATTTTACCTCAGTACATAATTATTTCTTCTTCTTCTTTTCCAAGTTCGGAGTTGGCTTTGGATTCCTCATGCAAACTCCAATACTCTAACCATTTTTCTGGTGTCTTTTTCCAGTCGATTACTATTAGAGCTTCGAACTGTACCTGTATGTATAAGTGAGCTAGCCATTGGAAAAGTTATTTTCCCGCACTAGACTTTTCTTCTTGCCACTTGAACGGTGCCTAGATACCTCATTAATAAATTAAATTGCAAGTATCTCTAACAATTATGAACTATTTCCAACCTATTCTTAATTTTTCCCTCAAAATATTAAAAATATTAATACCATTTGCTTAATTGCAGTAAAAAAAATAATACGTTTGAGGCTTCTATCAATACTTTTTACTATGCAGATTGTAAAAAAATTAAAAAATGGCATTAACATATTTTTTTCTAATGATTAATTCATAATTAGAAAAATTACAATGACTACGAATTATATTTTAAAATTAAAATATAACTTAAATCTCAATGAGCTGAACATTTCACTCGTGAGTGGACAACCGCTGTACAAATGCTGTCATAAAGTACCAGAAAACACAAAATTAATGGAAACTGAAATAACTTAATAAACTGAATAACCGAGTGTAAAGTAAAATATGGAAAAAATATGGGATAAACTGAAACACGTGTCAATAATACGCCATTCTAAGGTTCTCTTACGTTCTGACAACTGCTATTGGTTTATGCACTGACGCTCATTCAATACCGGTGTATTTGAAGGTTGCAATACACATGTTGCACGTCTATAATGTGTGTTTCATGAAACCCCACTTAAAAATGTAATGTATTTATAGCCTATCTGAATTCTAATTATTAATCTATTCTGTGAGTGACCTAAGGGACACTGAGTAACTAAAGTTGCACCCTAAAAGACGCTGATTAGACTTTTGATCTGAGACTAGAAATTTGATGAATGTACATGGCAGCGAATAACTAGGGACTAAGAAGAATTGAAGAAGCTAGAAGAGCCTTCATCAATCAGGGAATTGATCACGACTGATAATGATAATGACTTAGGTACATTTAAATAAAAATGATTTTGTTATTTTACGACGTTTTTTATTAGCTCGTATTCTTGTTTATCCGGTGGTTGTTTGTCTAGTCCAAATCTTGTAATCGATTTTTAACTAACTTCCCGACTAGCTAGACATTTGAAACTTTTATAATATATCAGAACACGGTGCCAATGCATTCTTTTAATACTGTTGACCATCTTTAAGCAGAATTGAATTCATTTTCAGTTAATTTATTAATATATACGTGCGTTACTATGGAAATCAAAATGAAATGTCAAAATGACATTTCAGTATTCTATATTTGTCTGTTTGTTTGTTTTTTGTTTACTTCATATCAAGTACAAGTTTGAGCATATAATAATTCAACAGAGAATTTAAAAACATTGTATATAAAAAGTTCGTTTTATCTTGTAATTATTTAAATGTTTATTCATAATATTATTATTACGAAAAATGGGGCATTACAAAAACGATTTACGATATTCTGTGTATTATACGTTAAGTTCAAATACCTACTTAAATAATGTTATCATGTTTTTGGATAACAATACATGCATATATTTATTACCTACGATATAATGTATATAAACCTTCAGTATTCCGATTAAAACCGTATCTATTATATTAATACATAAAGGTCATTGTACTTTATTAGCGTAATAAAGTCGACAGCGGTTCGTTTGCATCAGTTTGCAAATTTAACAATACAAAACTAGAGTCTGATGTTTACGTTTACGATCGGTTCAATTACATTTGGGATTAACGATCTTGGGATCGTATTATGAGCGGGATTTAGACAGTGCAGTGGAATCCAATTCCCGGATCAGGGGACTGTAATAGTGACAAGGGTCCAACAGGTTTGGGGTCCCGGAGGACGCGCCTGAGAGGTATACTGCTTAGCGTGAACGTATCATAAAATGCCGCGCGACTCGCTAATACCACCCGGCGTTAATTTCACACACACGCGCCCTAATATTTCTGCCACACGCAATAAATCAGCGGAAGGAAACTAAGACGATAAACTTTTTTTTTAAATGGAGAGGAATCGTAATAAAACTTGCTCGAGATAAATATTTTGCTTAACTTTATAATATTACAATGCATTCTATACCGAATACGAGTCATACAGTTTAAAATTACCATTGTTTCTAGAAAAAGCGAGAAAATCATGTTTTAAAAACAACGAAAAGTTTAATATTTCATTGAAAGATATGCTATTAAAAAAAAAAAATCATTGGTGAACGTACACGTCATTATTAAGAGTTCTAATAATTTGAATCTGACGTTACTTCGAAAGTCACACGTAACATAGAGGAAACTTAGGTCACGTGAAAAATAATATAATTTTTTGAAATTTCTATAATTAGTTAGTGAAGATTAATACGTTATTTATCTTAAGCTTTTGTATTCAGCGAACTTGGAGTCGCATGGAGGGCAAGGCTGTATTCTGTGAGGACCAAATGTCGTTTTTCCAACGCGTGCGTGCTACCTGTGCTCATGTATGGCTGTGAGACAATATGGCATCTTACTAAGCTTCAAAGGTCTGAGCTTTTGAGCTTTGAGAATCGATGTCTCTGCCGAATCTTAGGGGTACATTAATACGCCCGTGTTAAAAACACTGGAGTCCGTAAGTGGATATAGCAGCCCTCGGTGATTGAGATAATCACAAAGACACGCTTTACGTGGCTAGGATATGTGTTCCGGATGCCGTCTCGATAATCTTATGCTCAGAAATGTAGTTAATAATGTTTAAAAATATTGTATTTTTTTATAACGAGTTTTTTCTTTAGTTTAATAGGCTGCTTGTAGGTACAAACTGACAGTGATAACTCAGTTCATGCCTAAATTGGAGTTGATACGCTCATTATGTCACCTTTCATCCATCTTGATTGTGGGACATACGGATTTCTGATAGATTAAAATGTCCTTAGTGCCAAAATGGTTTAAAGTAATTTTTGGTATCATTTTTTTTTTTGCTTTTTAAAGGTTGATGCATTTATCACTTATTTATAATTAATTAAATGAAGCATTATTAACAGAAAAACAACCAAGTCACAAAATAGTTCTTTTGACTTTAGAATACAGATTTTATTTGATATCCAAACAAATATTAAAGAGTATATTACATACCTAAAAGAAAAACTTCAAGCACTGTAATTATGGTAACCAATCATATAAATTTAGATTTTTCGGAAATGTTTTAAAAAGTTTTTTTTGAAAATTCTTAACGCAGTTCGGTTTGTGTAGATATTGTGCGATATAATGTCAATATCATGTTATTTTTTATGAATCAAAAATCAAATCATTGACAAGCTTTGGTTCTTGATCCTTTCATAATTTATACGTAAGGAAAAATGTAACAAACAAGAATTTTACTTCAAGAATTATTTGCGTTTCTTTTTTGTTGAAAACTTCAAAAAAAAAAATACAGCAAATATTTCATTGTAAAAATAAAGAAAATTTATTACGCCTAGCAAAACAATAATAATTTTAGAAATAAAAATGCGTCACTCATCATCAGCATGCTGATAATATAAACGTTGCGGTTCATTACTGTAACCACATGATGGAAAATTATCGCAGAGATAAAATTCGTTACGTGTGATACGGAGGTTACCGATACACTTTTGGGACACTTAATTCTAAACAATATTACTAGCTTTCACTAAATTATGCCAAAAGTGGCTATGGCTTAACAACCCCAATATAATATTTACATCACAGTCGTAGATAATCTGAATATCTTTGCGAGTTTCTATGTTAACCCCTCCCACTTGCAACATACAATCAATATAAAAATAAAAAAAACACATTGCTTAGCAATTTTCGGTTATACAACACACACTTATTTCTTATTCAGTTATTATTGGATAGAGTAACAGGTAATTATTACGTGACTACGTCTTATTTAAATTTAGACTTTGCCAACGGACGAAAATAATATCCATACAGAATAGAAGTAGTCAAGTATTATTAGAGATTGCGATACCGAATGAATATAATATTATCAATACTGGTATTTCTTATTGAATACGGGTATTCGTCAAAACATAATATTATTGTAAAAAATAAAAGTATCCATCAATAAAGTATAGCTATTAATATCTATTGAAAACACTATTTTATGGCAACCTAAAGATCCTTCCTACATTTCTTATTTTGACCTTTGTAAATATGTAGAGATAATTTAGAACTACTGCTAATTTTTACAAATATACGATTAAGTACAAGTACAGGAAAATTCCTCTCAAATTTAACGTTTGTTGGATGTACTATCAATGTTAGATCAATGTTATAGAATTATTGGAAATATTTGCCACGAATGTTTTCTTTTTCGAAATATGTTGATGCATTGCGACATTTGAGAAATTTCGTTTTAATATTATTTAACCTTTGTTGATTTCAGTCAATTTATTTGTGTTTTCGCACCAATAATCTTATACACTAAATTTAATAAGTATAAATACAGTAGTAAGTAATTAAAAAATAACATTAAATTCATTTTCAAAAAACATAAACGTGTATACTTTCTTAATACCAAAAATTTTTATTAATATTTTGGATTTTTGAAACCGATATTTCGGTATCAATAAATAATTAAATACCGATATTGCAATCCCTTAGTATTAAAGATGAGAGTACCAACAAAGCTAATAAAAAAAAAATAACGCAATATACTCGTACATTGTAATAAATAACAAAACCAAACAGTTTATTATGGTTTGTCATCGCAAAGTATAACCGAATGATTGGATATTAAATATTATATCCACGTGATTTAATGAAAAGCAGCTTTTCCATACAATAATCTTCGTAAGATACCCTTAATACTTTGAAAAGAGTCTTGAGAGAAATAATTAGTACCTACATTATAAATTTCGTCAAACTATTTCGGAGTTGACATATATTTGGGCTATTTTTTTATAATTAATTGTACAATATTTTTTTTTCAAAGTTGTGTGGTATTCTGCCTTCACTATTTATTATCTTTGTAAAAAAAATCGTGTATTATAATAATATAATTTACTTTTTAATTAGTTGCATAATATACATGATAAATTTCTTTTGCTTTAATTTTTAGACGTAATTTTTTAATGAAAACTCTAAGCCATCTAAACAGTGATACCTAACTTTTAATTACGGATCCTGGATAATAACTAAGTATTGCTATCGAACAATATTTTTTTACAACAACTTTGCTCCAACTCCATACGTTTAATACCCCTACGTTTAGTTGTAACAAATAAAGCATAGAATGTTATCAACGTAGGATTACTAAGAGGTAAATGTCGTACGGCGTAGCATCAGTATGTAGCGTGTAACTGTCTGATGTAGTTTGTAGCCAGGATGTCTTGTGAAATGATCCCATAATTTTACCCTCACCAAATAATATTACAGGTATCACAAACTATTATTACATGAACACTAAAAAATATGTTTGTCAAAAAAGTATTTGTTATCAATTTTTTTCTCTGTTAATTAATATCGCAATTTCAAGTAAGAAATCTTTACGCAGCATTTCCCAAAGGGTCCCGCAAAATAAAATTAAGGATACCTTCAACTTAGTTGCTAGTTCAGCAAAGTTTACTACTTATCTAAAATTACACAATTTTTCACATTGCCGTATTCTCCGTCAACTTTATCTATATCAATACCATCGACCGAAGGTACTTGATGGAATTTTAATTTAAATTCTAATGGTATTAAGTTTTGTACTAAGTTACTTTTAAAATTTCGCTATGCGTATTTTTTGTGTCCTTTGACTTGATAGGTAGATAATGGAGTTTTTACCTACTTTATTGTGTTTATTTATTTGTTTTCAGTGTGTGTTCGCATTTGGTGAGTATACACGGCGCCTGAAGATGCCGAAAGGCGAAACCCGGGTCGCAAAAAAACTACTCAAATGGAATAGTACAAAACTTAAATCCATTAGAATTTATCTACTTATATCAGTTTTAATCTGTGAGACTGTTAACTTCTTTAAAAAATATATAACTAGAAATAATATATGAATGAAATTTCGACTTTTTCGAAATTATAAAACTAGTATGATACCTATGAGTAGGGATTGCAATACCGAATGAAAATACCAATACCGGTATTTGGTATTAAATATTTACTACCGGTATTAGTAAAATACATTTAAAAAAAATAGAAGTAATTATGTACCAATAATGTAGATATAGAAATCTCTTTATAGATATAGGTATAAATACAATAATTATTAATACTTCATGGAAAAAAATATCTAAATACGTACATATTATAATATTATATAAACATAAGGCGGCTCTCGTGGTGCAGTGGATAAGGCGCTGGCCTTCCACCCGAGAGTTCTGGGTTCGATTCCCGGTCATGACAAAAACATTTATGTGTTTTTCTCAAAGCCTGGGTGTTTGTGATTGTTCAAAATTACTAACAACCACCTTGTACGAAAAAACAATGACATGCTTATTAATAATTCTAAATATATATATATAAACGTAGGTAAAGATGTTGACGTTTAAAAATATTTAGTGGTTGAATGATTGGCAATTTCTTCTTTGAATGATATTTCAATAAATTAATAATATATGTTAAAAATGTCTAAGTGTCTTTAGATGTGTATGTGCCCCACTAATAATTCTACCTAATCTTTTATTAGTTTATTGTACTTTTTACACTTAGTTACGCGTCTAATGACAACGGAAGTAAACTAGACGTCGCGTAATCCGACTAAAAATGTATGGTCCTTTTATGTTAATTAGATATTTTGTTTTCACTTTAAATACCGAATATACCGATATTGTTTGATTTTTACAACCGATATTCCGGTATTGACAAATACTGATATACCGGTTTTGAAATACCGGTATTGCAATCCCTACCTTGTGTTAATTAAAACAATATCAAATACTACCGATGTCCATGTTTGGTACATAGAAATCATAAAATTTATTACCGTCGCAAAATGTGCAGACACAGTTATAATATACTGCGCCTACATTTCATCGTAAAATAATAATTGTGATCATTTTGTATGTTTGTTTTGATTGTGACTACTTTATATTCATACGTTGCATTATACGTAAATATTTTGAATAAAATATGTAACGGACTTGATAACATAATTGCATTATACTAAACTATAGTTTTGTAATCGAGGCCTTGCCAGGAATAATGTTGTATCCAACAATATTCTTGTTTTGAGAAAAATGGAAAAAATTAAACCAGTTATGTTTTGTTACATTTTATATTTTAAATACAATAAACATACAATTATTAAGAGTTTTAAATGTAAAATGGTGAAGAAAAGCAATTAAATTTGGATTTTTTACAAAAAAATATAGTAAATTAGTGGAAAAATGTTGTATATGAAAATTTCACATACAACATTATTCCGCAGAATGTATTTTATTCATTTTGCTTCACTCAATAGTGCCTGTAAAAAGGCAGCATGCTCATCTCACATGAATTTACACATGTCATTGAGGTCCTTGAGCTTAGAATTATCTTCGTCTGCTTTCTGAACATAGCGTCCGACATTCGACTCTCAATACATGAGGCGAGATGATGACTTTGTCCATTGTGATTCAGTAACCTGAATGCTAATTGAATATTTATTTTGATATTAAAATCGAGAACACATCCCGGATTAATTTTTTTTTTTGGCACAAACGCGACCTAGGAATAGAACTAGGAACGATTAAAAAAATTGAAACGGTATTAGATTAAGTTACAATATATAGAGCACTACAATGCCAGCATTATTATCAAACAACATTTCCAATAACAATATGGATAAATCAATTGAATACAATCGATTAACGTTCGACATATTAATAATACGTCGAACGTAATAATTTTATTCATGAGATCAACAGAACTGTCAAATGGTATACAACATTATTCCACAAAACTGTTTCGACGGGTAAATTGCAGGCTGAATAATATTTTTTCTAGATAAATACTCTTTTCTTACATCCTTCAGCTTCCTAGCTTTGATATTTGTCCAGTTGAAAACATTAGATGTCTGTTTGCTTCCTTTATTCAAGTGAATTATACCACGCTGCGCGATATTGACGGACGGCGACGCCATCTTGACAATAACATATACAACGTTCTTCCATAAACCAATAACTTTAAAATGCTGCCACAAGCCTAATTATTTTTTTTGTCATACTACCTACCTTAAACGATGCATAAAAACATACCCAACATTATTCCATCAATAACTCAACATTGACAATTTTATTGGATACAACATTATTCCGGGCAACGGCTCAATGTTATGTATTAGGTATGGCCATGGCCCACACACGACCCCTAGCACGGGGTCCCAGGCCAGGATCTTTGGCGGTCCCATCTACTAATTTCTAAGAGCAGTGTGATGTTCTTCAGCAGTTTCACCTAACGTATTTCGCGGAACTCTAAAGACTATAATATAATCAAAATCGACGAATATAACATAGTACACGTCGCGCAGCCATGTACCTACATTTAAATGTTAATATATGTGAATTAAAATAGCGCGACATGTGATTTTTTTACAATTATTCATGGAATGAATTAATAGTTTATTAACATGTTGGTTTTTCTCATAATTTAAGATTAGCTGACGACTCACATAACCAATGATTTAAATTTATTCGTAATAGTGATTAAAAATATCTTTTTGCGGTGCATATTTACAAAGATTTTGATTTTTTTCTGTCCTAGAAACTATTTCAGAATAACCAAAATATAAAATTAAAAAAACTTTAAATGGAAAATACAGATCTACAGGAATAGGGATGAAATAAATCAGTTTAAATACTAGTGGGGTGACATTATATTGGGCATAATAGGTGAACAAAACACATGCAGTCAATACATGTCGCTATTATCTTCAGACTATATCACTTAGCTGGCCGATCTGCCAAGTTGGACCTCTCTTATACCCGGAACCCCTGGCGAATATACAAGTCGACATTACCAAGAAAGGCAGAGTTTCCATTTATAAGTCGAAAAAAATATGAAGCTAAATAAGGATACCTTCTAAACTAAACTTTGTATGTAAACATACCTAGGAGAAATTCAGTAGGAGAATATCTATATATCAGAAAGTAAAGAAGTCTCAAAAATGTTTTCATGACTCTCTCCACTACTAGGCTGTACTTCAACTGATGCAGGGTCGGACAATAGACCCACTCTCAAGTCTGCTTCTAACTAAGGAGTTATAGGTCAATTTTTATACCGTAACATCTTACTCTTTTGTCTATTGGTGAGTTCTAGGTTCATCTCACCTTTTTCGGACAGTAAAATACAAAAGAAGCTACTTTGAACTGTGGAATTTTTCTACAAAATGTTGTCTGATTAACCATTCTTTCTCACCTTTAACATGAAGTTGTACATGATCTTGTAAATAATGTTGATCTGTACTCACAGGACAATCTGTCCTGTAGGTATATTTTCTTTATTTCATCCTTGACATTATATATCAGATATATTCATATAACTAAGATTAAATTAGGAACACGCTTTTACTTGTGGGTAATACCAGTTTTATCTTTTAGCATGTTCATCTTAACCCTTTTTTAATAATCAGATTTACAAGTAGTTATAGCTAAACTTATTTAATATTTGCGCATCTCCGATTAAATTAAGAATTAGAATAAGCTTACGCCAAGTAGGTTTTGGAATATTAATTCGTTAAAACTTTGTAGATTGAAATAAAAGCACCAAGTTGTGAAATTAATTAGACTATTTCTTGGCTTGCAGAGATCACAAGTCAATTCACGCTTCAGTGGAATCCGATATTGAAAATGTTGATTAATTTCTTCTTGGTTGCCTTCACTTTACCGTATCAAATGAGAACCCTTAAGTATTATTTGTCTGATTAAATTCCGTCTTAAGCATTCAATAAAACTAAAGATTAAATAGGTATACGTCATCTTACTATATATGTGTATACTATGTATTTAGTATTATACATAAATTAATTAACAAACAAATTAACGATAAACATTTTCCAGACAGGAAGCCACAATGTACATCTCATAATAATATATTAATTTTACAATTAAACTCAACTTATATTACGTGTTTCAAAACATAAATATATTATGTACATACTTACTTTTGTTATATTAATTATATATAATTTATCAAGTTAAGAAATTGAAAATAAATTAACGTATAAGACTGACGCTCTAAATCAGGTATCTAAGAGTTTTGCAGTTCTTAAGTCACATAACCAGAAGAGAGAAAAATAATTTGGAAAGGCTCATTTTTAAATGAAAGCCGCTGCGCAACTATGTACTACGAAATGCATATTTTGTTAAAAATATATAAGTAACTTGGACAATTGAAAATAATCACTATCTTCTACAGTGAGTGATACGAACACAATGAAAAACTTTAAAGTCATTTTCATACAGACAATAGCTCGAAGCTACTATGTCGTATGTACTTTTTTCAATTTAAAAAAAGAGTTAGAATAGATTCTGTGCCTACTTCAATTTATCATATTTTTTAGAGCAATTTCAAATTCTGAACATGATTTTCTTGAAAATGCCAAAAATTCTTAGACAATGTCAAGGGACTGAAAAATTATTATAAATTTCATTTTTCCATTTATGGGCATATATCATTGACTCTCAGATATATTATATGATAAACGATTTGGTTTACGGAATCAGACGTAATGCATACTGCTGAGATGATAGAATACAGCGATCATTTGTGGGTAAATCCGATCTGGGCTATACCTACTCATAAAAGAAAATTCTATGACGATAGACAACTATTGCAAGAAGAAACGACTGATGTTAGACAGATGTTAAGGAGGTGAGGTAAACAACTTTTAAAATGTAGCGAGTACCTATCACAGATGGAGGACTTAAAAAATCGATACTAACAACATTGTTTTAACCTTGCTCTATCATGAATGGGCCTCCACAGTGTGGATATTGTATTAACACATATTGTTTTTTACGAGAAATTGATGTTAACTACATGATCAACATATCATTAGGTCCATATTCTGGGTCCAAATACCCAGTATTCAAAACCGCATCTAGGCTAATTCCAAGTAAATTCTAAATTAAAATAACTAAAGTAAATTCTATGCCATTCTAAGTAAATTGTATAAGAAATGAAATACAGGTTTTTAAAAAAGGTTTTGTCGATAGCTATTTCGGTTGTAACACCATTATCAAGACTATTCAGCTAGGCCGTTTGCCTTTGCTTAAACACTATACGTATAGATAGAGACAAAATACATTTTATTACTCGTTCCAACAATATTTATTCTGTCTCTATCTATACGTATATTATTTAAGCAAAGGCAAACGGCCTATCTGAATAGTCTTGAAAATGATGTTAAAACCGAAATAGCTATCGACAAAACCTTTTTTAAAAGACCTGTAGATTGTTCATATTTTCATTTCTTGTAAAATGGAATTCTACGAAGTATATGCTAACTCAATTAATAAGTAAATTGTAAATTATTCGTTGAATAAAAAAAATGTTTATTTCTTTGTAAAAGTTGAGATAAGAATAATCACTATACGACAATAATTGTTAGTGACATACTTTCTACGCCAATTATTATTAATAATATATTCTATTATGTTAGGTAATACAACAAAAGATATTATATCTATATGGTTTTCTAGTAGCTCTGCCAATGAACTACTGACAAAAACCACTATTCAGCTGGTTTCTATACATTCCAAATAATATGAAATAATCAGTTCTGTGAATAAGCTCTCTGTTATATTGCTTGGATATAGCGAAACCACATTAGTACATGCTGGTTTTGAGGTTGGGAATCATTTAGTGTATTATAATTACTAATAAAATAATTATGGTGATGGTAAATTAGGATTTAGCAAAATTTTTAAAAGACATGATTTGGTAGGAGTCGGTCCCTCAACTTTTTTTATTGTAAGTGCCCATTAAATATAATTTGTATTTTTGAAGTTATAGGTACTTCTTTTGGCGCATTTGGGAAAACAGATCAGAGTGTATTTTTGGCGTGTGATGAAGTTGTGCGCGCCGATGCAACACATAATTTATTAGTAAGATTATATTAATTTCGGTCTCAGGGGTACATGTGCATGCGCATAGTGTCATTCAGTTAGTCGTTCAATACAATCAAGTAATCAGCACGTGTTGTAAACATACCTAATATTGTGTTATAATAAATATATATGTTTATAAACAAATTTCTGGAGACTAACATTCTACACTGTTAATTTATATTCATAAAACTTTATTTATATTGTAGTGTATATTTAATTTTCATTGTAAAGATTGTGTATCAAGATTTGAAGCTATATTTATGTAAGTGTGATTTATGAGTAAAATTATATATCAATAAATAAATAATTTTTTTGAATGTTGAGTTGGTATATAATTGGTAAAAATATATTAAAATTTGATTTTTTATTTATTCATCATGGGCACTTCTGAATCGATTATAACCGCTGTATGGCAAAGATGAGTTTTGGTCCAATACAATAATTAAATTACAATTATCATGTGCTATATGAGACAGATGAATCGCGTACGTTTTTATCAACCTAATCTACTGTAATATTAATTGACTCAGGTAACGGCTTATTTTGTTTTATTACGCCAGAGAAGTATAACTTCTAACGCGCGTACACACATCAATTTTTTTTACTAGCGTCAATTCACTCACATGTCACAACTTCGCTGGTTAACTTCTTCTTTTACTAAACCACCGAATCTAAGCCCATTATGGTTCGGTTTAATTAAATTTTATAAACTAATCAGCACCATCTGCAAATTGTATTTTTAGTTCAATGAAAACAAATAAATATGACTGAAAAAGTTTGATGTGCTCTTTATATGTCAAATCTTAACAGCCCACCTCCACCCCTCGCCACTGGTATATATAATACTACTACTTACTATTTTTTTTTACAATTCCCGATGAGACTGAGTCATGTAACCTCTGGTTTCGCGCCAATGTGCTTAATACACATGTTACATTCCCAAATCTTGTGAATTATTCATTGAAAATAGAAATAGTTTATTAAATTATTAATTTATTTAAGCAATAAATTATTATGACATAAAAAAATACATCTTGCATCTGTTAATCTGTTTTTCATGCACAAAAGTTGCAATTTAATGGCGTCATCATTTATCAATGTACGATTACGAGGCATAATTTAACACGATTCAATCACGCACCCTACTGAACCTATCATTTTATGCACCATTTAATCTTCTTCTTCAATACTTCAAGTACAAAATAACCATTAGACGCCAACGAAGATGAGGAACGGAATACCTAATATAATTTAAGATTGGTTATTAAAAAAAATATTATGGACAATTCCGATCCCATTAGTTAGGTACTGCATAACAATATTTTGGCAGTGAAAATACAGTATTTTTAGCAATGTATTAAATGAAATAAAGTAATGCATGACTAGATAACTAGCAATCGGCTACGACTAAGTCCGCATAAAATATGGAAATAAACAATTTTCTTCTTCATCCATATTCGCTCCTCAGTAGGGCATAATATGGACACCACGCGGTTCTTACAAGAATCCCTGTCGATCACGTCTTCTTGAATCGTTCCTGGTCAAATTATCATCCAATAGCTCCGCCGTATATACTATCTAGATAGTCTCTTCTCTCCCTCTCTTCTCTCTTTCGCCCTATATAGATAATCACTTCACTCTCAGCGTGATGAGAGGCTGCTTGGTTCGTTCTCTTATTTCCTCATTGGTCCTAAAGCCATACCATTGCACACCCAGTATCTGTCGCAAAAATCTGTTTTTGAAGCCCAGTATACGGTTGATCTGAACCTTCGTGAAGTGTCATGGTTCACTACCGTAAATCAGCACCGTCAGAATGCAAGCTTCGAATTGGCGGCATTTGGTTTTAATCAAGTAGGTACAATCGTAAATCCCGGACATTTCGCATCGAGTTGAATGTTGCTCGAGCCATTCCTATTTGTAAAACGAGATATTTCTGCAAAATGCCATCATCCGTGATGTGTGCCCTCAGGCATTTGAAGCGGTTGATGCTCTCGATGTTTTGCCCCTCGGTAATTCAAATTTCTCTCAGATATTTGGGGGGTAAATAAAAATTAGATAGATAATAATTTATACAATGCGTAAATTAAGTAATTCGTATTATTAGTCATTTCTGATCCTGTTATATTTTTTCAAATTTTTGAAATAGTAATTGTTTAATTTCTAGGCATACGTTTCACTGCCAGTACCTCACCTCATATATTGATGCGAATGCGTTTTTTCGAAAAGTTTATATTAATGTATCGACCATTGTTGGTACCTACCTACCTGTAATTATATTTTAAATAAGTAGTATGAAAGTTTTATCAATAGTTATCAACTAGTTTTTGAGTTATAACAGAAGAAATGGACTTTATATATACACTTTAATTATATTACTAGTATAATTATACCATAAAATCGTTCGACAAATTTAGTCATCCAGTGGTATCCAAGAGGTACAAAACGTCCGCAAGGTAGACCTAGAGGCTGTTGGATTGATGAAATGATAAAGTTCTGCGGAAGCACGTGGCAACGCAATGCACAAGACCGAGAGAAGTGGAATCAGCTTCATTCAGCAGTGGATAGATTCAGGGTGATAATGATGATGATGATGACATACCATATTTGTAAAAAAATCTATTCTACATTACAAGATTTATTACTCTCTTGAAAACTATATACTTTCAAGAAATTTTATTTACTAATTAAACATAATACTATTATGTTAGTACCTACGCTATTTTTCATATTTTGTAATTCGTATATACAGGACCAGGTGAAAAAAGGTATCCATTAAAAATGGCTTAGAGAAATCTATAAATAAAACAAACACTGGTTAATATAATTTTCTAATATAATAACAAACATATTTTAAATATTCTGTAACACTCTTTTTTTAATATAGACTTTGACAGGAACTGCCTCGGAATACCGCGACGTGGCATGTCACGTATTTTATCCACATAGAAACTGTGTGCTAACTGAAATTTTCACATGTAGCCTCCAACCGGTCAGCAAGCCCTATGCTGGTCCGTCAGTCACCATTGTGACGTTATCAAGCCGATACTTTCGAACGAATATTTTCACGACTACAATTTATCTCACGATTAACAACCGGTCTATGTCGTTCGATTGCGTGCTATTTTTCTAAATGGATGGTACAAAATAAAACTGAGAATAATAATTATAAAGTTCGTCATTCATTTTACAATATCAACATGAAATTGATCATTATGAAATATGGTAACGAAAAAACCACCACCTTTCTGTCATCGGTGAAAAGTGTCACTTCTTGGTAGGACATTTCTTTGCTAACCATTAATGTGCAAAGTTCGAAAGCACACCAATTTGGTCACATATTTGTTCTGTTCAAATTATGATTGTTGTATTTTTTAATACACACGTAGCTAAGTAACAAAGAAGAAGTAGATTTAAATGGTTATATTATATACTTACATCAATTAAAATGATAACATGTTCAAGGTTAGGTACCTATTTATTACATACTTTAATAAAAAGTTTTATTTGAAGTGCTTTACTCTAGAATATATATTTTTTTGTTTATAAGTATATTTGCTACATTATTGTGAAAAACAAATTCTATGCATGTCACCATGAAAACTTTTTTTTAAATAAAAGAAGGTAATACAAGGAATATGTAAACAATAATAATAATAATATTACACGTAGGAAGGTTGTATACGACCTACGTAACAGACCGTCACTGAAGCCTTGGTATCTAAATAATATAATAATAGGTACAAGATTGGTGATTATCTCACGATATAAGACAGATCGATCCTCCGGAAATGAGTTGAGTGTTTCACCCCTCGGCTGATCTTTCAACCCAAGCTCTCACAAATGTTTTTATTTCTGAAACATTCTGAAATTGATATCCGGCATTTTCTTCAATATTTACATTACGATGATTTTATTTACACGTCAGATGTGACTTTCCAGATTTACAAGGATTGTTACCAGTGACAGTGAGTAGTGAAACAGTTACAGAAAGACTCAGGTTTTGCAAAAATCACGTATACATACATGCTATGACCTTACCGAAAATCTGCTCAGAGCCCACGGATAAAAAAGCCAGTGCCTTACTCATTCGACGAAGGCGGTCGTTTTATATTTCTCTAAAACAGGGATACTCTCTCACAATACAACATCTTAATAATAAAGTATACTAGCACAATAGGTCAAATACAACAAAAACACAGTCAATTTGTATGGAGCTCTTTTTTCAAATTGTTATAAAACATAAATTACTATACAATATGCGACATAATTTAATATCAATGGTGTTTAAATAAACGCAGATTTTTAGCAATACCTACCTTTATTGTAATATTGTTAGAGTTAATTTTTAACCACATTTATTTCTATATATCTTTTAAAGTAGCAATGAAATATATATATGAGTCAGCTTTGATGTCTATGAATAAGCTATTTTTCACATATTGCGTCCATTCTTCAACAATAAAGTGAAAATGATAGAAGGGAAGAAAAGAATCCTACAAAAGTTTATACGCTAAATGCATATAGGCATATTGTTAGAAAAAAAATATTGTATCTCTTAGTTTTATAAACCGTAATTCGATATTCAAACTATAATAATATAAACTGTTTTAAGTACTAAATAAATTATGGGTGAGTATTATAGGTGTAAACTTAATATTATATTCTGATCGATTTAAGTTTTATACTATTCTGGAATAGTACAAAACTTAAATCCATTAGAATTTAAATTGAAATTCCATCAAGCAGGTACCTTTGGTCGATATTATTTATATTATATATTTTAAGTAAACAATATTGACATAATTATTCACTTTTATGGTTTACCCATCAATAATGTTGTTTAAAAAATACAAAATAATATAACCTCGTATCTGATTGTAAAATATATTTTAATTCAAAATCTTTCATCATAATATTATCCGTAGGTAACTTAAAATATAGTACTAGCAATTTCTTTATAGTCAATTTAATATATTTAAACTACCCTTTGATTAAAGGTGTTTTTTTAAGGATAATAGATCTTATGGAACACAGTTTAAGGAATACAGTGCTACCCAAGATGTCTGCCCACTTGCAACGGATCACCGGCAATTAATCTTAAACTTCTGCAAACTTCAGTTAACACTTAACGGTCGGTATCTCCCTTCCTTACCAACCGTCTGTTTGCTGTACAAATAGACCAATTTTCAATAAGTGAGATATGTAGATACATACATAGAAAAATAGAATACGAACATTTCCTTCATTTAGTTTATTTAATACCATTTTAGAATAGGATCCTGATTATTAACAGAAAATACTTATAAATTAAAAATTCTGATCTCTGAAAAAGGACTCATTGTATGCGTGAAAAAGGATTTTAAGATGTAACATTACTGCTTTGTATGAAAAGTTATAATAAATTTGCATTTTCTTCTCAAGATAATTTTGTTATTAATTTAAAAGCAACTGTTAATAATAAGAGTAAACCTGAATTTGAGGTTTCATTTATTTTTGGTAACCAAAAGTTTTAATGTAATTACTGGAGTTGTTTATACATTTAAGGGGTTACTTGTAATTATTGTTTACGTTTAAGTTTTGATATTCGGATACGTCATAATTGATTGACAGACAGAACTGTTATTATGGTTATGTTATTGTTGGTATGCACTCGTACACTGAATTAAACTCTGAAGATGTACATATACTATTTTTAGATAATTCATATAAATTTAGCATTTAATAATTGTATGTCGTATTACAAAGAGAGTATGCGAGGAACAACTTTGGCTAATTCAGAGCTTAATTTTATTTTGAACTCCTTGATTCAAGGGTTCGATATCAACTGATTGATATTATGTTCGAGTGACGAGTACTTAATTATTGTCTAAACTCGTTAGTTATACTTTCTGTTGGTAGACGGTACTATAAAGTCTCCACAGAGTCACTACAGAGTCACCCAAAAATCTGTTGGATTGATAAATTTATTATATTTTATCAAAAGTTTTATGAAATTATACAGCAGCAAAATAGATGCCATCATCTAGCAGTGGTACAACCTCGGCTCATTATTATATTATAATGTAATGTATATAAATGATTTTCAGAATGTACTAATTTCTTGAGATGACAAAACATTATTCATTAAGTACCCATAAAAATATCTAAAATAGTGATTTATCACTCAGGCATTATAATTTGTATTACATAAGTTTTATCTCACTACTTACTCTAAAGCCGTAGCGGTTCGAGATGCACGTTGCTAGTTTATTAATGTATTTTTTTTTATTTTTTGACCCCGGGTGTTATTTATTTACTTAATGTTTCTCAGAAAGTGGAAAAACTTATAAAACTCGGCTTCCCACTGAAGCCGCCTACACATTATTCTTACTTGTATTTAGCATGGAAATGATTTTATAAAACTACCTATCTATCTAATATAAACATTTTATGATTATTATATTATAATATATTTGTAATTATTATTCAAAGTACAAAATAGTTTAGTAAGTTGTAATATAAAAATTCTAGAAAAATTATATCAGTACTTAGTTAAAATTCAGTTTTTCTTTTAAATTATATTAAAAAAATTCTCTTCAATAAATTATCTTTTTTCTTTATCGTTCCCTCATGGCTAAAGATCATGATCATCTTAAAATTCCGCCATCTTCTGAGCGACTAAGACTGTCTACCCCTTTTGATCTTCTGCTTCTCCCAGGGCAAAGTGAACGCTGCCTCAGTAAGCTCTTTCAATTGGTCGCTCCAGCGCACCGACGCTTTTTCTCTGACGCTATCCAAAACTACTAGTCTGTCTTGGTTATCCGCCTATAAAATAATATACAATAATATTAAACTACCATCGTTATAACCTTTTATGCAACATTTTTTTTTTAAAAAACTATAATAACTTTACTATAATAAGAAAAAATGGAATAAGTTTTTTCACATCTACCCAATCTAATCTAATAGTAATCCACCCAAAAAGATTATGTTAGATACATAATAATATTTGGATATATCGTCATACTATATTTTTGTAAGTGGGATATTTCTTGTGTATCTGATGTCAATAATATATTTGTTCACTGTTAATAAATTATTGAAGACTTTTAATCGTACACGTGCTTCATTCAACTCATTACTTACTATTACAATTTTATTTCTGTGTCTTACATTAGATATTTTAGAATAATCGTTCTAATGCGCAATGTCTTTATATTTAATTGTATGTAGTTATCACAGTAATAATTCGTTTTGTATTCGTTGCGATCGGTCTTGTTTATGGTTGTTGATTTTGGTTGCTATGGTTTTCTTCTCTTATATTTTACGCGTGTCGCCGGTGTTGCCATCTCTGCTTCCACAATATCAATGAAAATATCTGTTTCCAATCGTGTACTTTTATTGAATCAAATACATTATGTGATGAGTTTCATATTGCCAAAAATTAAATAAAAATATATTATTTAAATGGCGGACGTGCATAAAAAAACCACATGAAAAACAGTACACGTTTTGACTTTATATAAGTCTGTATTAAATCCTGTGGAGATTATACCAGAAAGAACTGACTTCTAACGGTCTTACAACCAGAAATTGGCGACATGTTATATGTTGCATTTACATATTTATTTATGTTTAAGAAGCATAAATTTGTAACTGAAATGTTCTGCTAGTGAGTCATTTCTGAGAAGAGCACACAGTACCTCCACTACAGTGGTTTCAATTAAAGGAAAAGGGTATCAATATGCTTGAGAGGATAACGATGAAATATCGTTACTTGTCCAGTTAAATTAATGTATTCAAATATTATAAACTATATGCTGTATGTAAAAAATAAACCATTCTCTACGAAGAATATAATATGTATTCCTATACATTCCTAATACATTAAAAAAGGCAAAATACATGAGTGTAAGTAAGTCCCATATAGATAACAGAACGTGCACAGTGAATGGAGTCCCATTAGAGAGAACACATTCTATTATATACTTGGGTTGCACTCTGGATGATGACTGGAACCATACCACGGAATTGAGATGCCGAATCGAGAAAGCCAGGGTGGCGTTTACTCGTCTAAAAAAAGTATTATGTAGCCATGATATACACCTAGGAATCAGAACTAGAATGGTGAGATGCTACGTCTTCTCGGTCCTCTTATATGGAGTAGAGGCTTGGACGCTCACAGAAACGATTCTCAAAAAACTTGAAGCTTTTGAAATGTGGGTGTATAGGCGCATGCTTCGTATCAGCTGGAAGGACAAAGTTACTAATGTTGAGGTGATGTCAAGGATGAAAAAGACCAAAGAAATAGTCAAACTAATAAAAACCAGGAAACTGGCATACTTTGGCCACATCATGCGGCATCCCGAGAAGTATCGCCTTCTACATCTTATCATTCAAGGGAAGATCTCCGGTAAGCGAGGCCCTGGTAGAAGAAGAACGTCCTGGCTCAAAAACCTCAGGGACTGGTTTGAGCTCAGCACTCCATTCCTATTCAGAGCAGCGACGGACAGGGGCCAAAAATTCATCGCCGACGTCTGATAACGGACATGGCACACAAAGAAGAAGACTCGCCAGTCTTAATATTCCACTATTATGAAACTAGTATTTTCATTTTTTTTTTAATTCAAGTGCATATTAAACATACTAATAATTATGTGAACGCTTGTGTAACTTCATGTTCAACAAAAAGTTTTATTAAGTTTTTACAGCAAACTGATGGATTACTTTCTTAATATTATAATCCTTCCAAAGTATTATAGTAATTTATGGTTGAATAGCCATTTATATCGGTTTAGTTGGGGGCAAAACTAGGTGATTAAAGTTCGGTGGTCAGGTTAGTATGGCAAACTATTCGCCTTATGAGTTTGCCTCTCGAGTAATGGACTAAGCCACTAGACAGCCAAATGACGTCAAACAATAGCTAACTCGCTTCTTATACACACACACACACATTATGAATAAAATACAACTTTAGCCTATCAGGGGTCAAAAGGGTCGATCTACAAAAACACACTTATAAGACAAGTGTAAATCAAACAGTTATTCGTTGATATTAATGATTATTTCCAACCTCTTCATAATATGTTCGTACAAACAAATGATAATAAGAGTTGAGGACTCTACAGACCAATCAAAAACATTCACAATGCAACCACTATCGAAAATATTGCATTTGGTGCGAATTTCGTGTTAGGCATCATACCAATGCGCCAGTATCCCAGCTATAGGACTAAAAATGTTTATTTCATGTAGAATACTAAATAATATTAATATTTTTCACCAAATATTCTGTAATTTTAATGAATTAAATATGAAAAATATACGTACATGATAGAATTTTTAGAATCCCCTATATATTATTATCCTAAGAGATTTTTTGGTTTTCTTTTATTTAAATACCATTTTGCTGATTTTTAAACTATATTAATTAATTTTTAAGAGTTCCAAATCTACTTCCTTTAAAATCCGGCACAACCTGATAAAACTCGACACAATCACAGATAAAATCATTTTTAAATCGCGTTTTATATCCGTTACCATATTTTTTTGCGTCTTGCTGGCCATCCACAGCAAATTAATTATAATGTCGCTTAATACTTTCTATATAATCGATATTTCACAAATCTAAATTAATATTCCACAAAACTTAATTAATATTTCCTCACTAATTACTACAAAATTATAATCTTAGAACACGACACTGGAAATCATATCAGCTGTCAAACTCCGAGTCTGATTTTCATTTGCTTTCTTTCGCTTATTGACGTGTCAGTATATTTTCAAATTTAGAATTGGTGAAAATCCAAGAAGACATCGAACAATAATGTGACATTTCAATAGCATAGACATTTATTGCAATATTATATATGTATTCATTGCCAATAATAATAATGGAGAATTTTAAAACTACTATCAATGAATAATTTCAGATAACTATACATAAGATAGGATATTATAATAATATGTATTACATACTACCATAATATAAAATATATGGTTATATCCTGATATATTATGCAATAGTATTATTTTTACATTTAGGTAGGTAGGTAAATGAAATTCATGTGACGTTTATTACAATGTTATTAATTAATAATTAAATTGCAATAATGTTTCTTCTTATTAATATTTAAAAAAAAAATACATTACGTAATATTTATTCTTTATCACCTGTAACATCGCTCATATCTTATCGCTTATTGGCAAATAATATTATAATAGTCAATTATTACTATTTTACGCCATAATTAGGTAGGTACTATAAGTAAGTAGCTAGATAGTAAAAATAATATCAATTTTATTTCCTCACCTAGGTAATTTGGTAAATAATAAATTAAACATGTTGGAATTTATTCAGTAGTATTATTAAGAACCTACTAATTATAAAATAAAATACCATTTTGCTCCTAAGCAAAGCATTATGGACACTCCCTTTCAGTGTGGTAATTATGAGTATCTCTAAGTTCACCGAAAACAAATAAGTATGGATGAAAAAGTGCAATATATAAACATATTATATTCTATAAAAATGTCAGTGGTAGCAATCGGTGATTTCCAGCTGTTTTGCTAGGCCTATCAACAAGACTCTAGAATAGACTACTCACATGACCCCAGATTTATATTGGCAGTGGCGATTTGCGAATCGGCGAAATGTCAAACTATACGTTAAAGTTCCCACCACCACTCGTCATATATGCACAGCCGTGGATATGCACGGCCGCTCTCTATGACGCTTCAAACGTGTCTAAAAGAAGTGATTTTAAGTGCTCATTCCGTCCCGAGACGGAGCTGCACGGGACTGATGCTGCAACCATACACCGTAGTGCTTAAAAAAGAAAGTTAAGAAAGAACTTTTGTTTGATTTTGGACTGGCTCTGCTGTCCGCTGACGTTAAGCGCCCTGTATACCCGCATACTGAGTGTCACAAATTGAAATAAATGAGTCTACAGAGGAGTCGGGACTATCCCGCTCCCCATACGACGCTGCAAATTTATCGAATGCTGAAAAGTTGGCCTCGGTTGCTACCAGATCTCCATGTCCAATTCGGCCCGTGTGTGGACGGGGACCCTGGCAAACAGCTCCGCTCGTTCGAGTTCCATAAGCGGGTAATCCCAGAGGATGTGTTCAGCATCTTAGTGGTCATGCCCGCAGGTACAACCCGTCCCATCTACTATCAAGCCAAACTCGTGGAGTCTGGCGGCGAAGTTGCCATGGCCGGTGAGGAACTGCCAAATCCAGTGCGAAGGTTGGAGTCTTCTAGTTTGGTGCCTGCAGAATACGTCTTGAAAAAAACGGTAAGTGTGCCGCCCCTTGGGAGAGGCGGTCCACCTCGCCTACCATGCCGCAAATGCGGTCTTGTACACAATGTTGCTTACAGTCTTCCTGTAAGGACCGTCCTCGGATCTCTGCGGTGGTGTCAGATGAACACGTCTGAGGTGAATGAAAATCCTTTCCGAAGAATAAACTATGGCGCCGTCTATGCATACTTCACAATTATATTAATATCCAATACCGCCAAGCCGTCTGCAAGATCTAGCGAGACAGACTAGCGACCGCTAGCTGGCTCTGCTAGTAACTATAACTTTTACCCACTACACGTACAATGTATTAATAATAACTCTACGAAAATGAGATGGCAGCACATGCTGAAGCCACAGACTAAATATAAAATGTCAAAGTGACAGAAGACAGATTATTAAATTCTCAGTATATTACTACTTTTCTACATATTTCATAAACTATCTATAGACTATTTTCATTATTATCTCTCACATTTTCATGTTATTTACGAATATTTTTATAACCCCTGTCCGACAAATCATAAATTATGCAATAATTATGGACCATCTCAATAAACTTCTCAGTCATCGCCATTTTTATTCACATTACGATATTCGTGCACTGCGAATATAACGTAGTAGACAGCGTCATCGAAATTCAAACCGAATGTTTCGTTTCAAATTCGCACGCTAGGCGCAAGACGGTCGCGCAAGTTTGCGCTTTCCCGTGAGCCAATATGAGCATCATAGGTCAAGCGATGCGAAACATTCGCATCTGCGAATAAAACGCATTGGTAATTGGCTTCCTTAATAGTACAATTTTTTACACACTGACATTGCGTTGTCGGTAAAATGAGCTAATTCACAAAATGGTTTTACGGTAAACGCTCTTTTTCCTAAAATCAACAAATGTGGAATAAATCCATTCGCTACCGTCAACTGGTAAAATAATTGAAACCATGATTTAAACCAGAAAAGCTGATTTCAAAATTAGCGCAGTTTATTTAAAGCTTTAAGGCGTAAACATGTTTAGTAAATTTCGTCATATTATTTTATATCCATGTGACTCATTTGGTAAAAGTACATTGGCAGTGAATGCGGATTTGAGTCTCGCTGGGCGTATTTTTTTTTAAAGAGAGTTTCTAGAAGTTATAAATCGTCGGTCCCTATTAAAAAATTCAAATCTGCAAAATGCTATTTTTTAGTACGAGCAATCAAAGATGTTTCATCAAATATCCTTTGTGACCTATTTATTGCTTGTCATAACGAATAAAAGTACGGGTTATAGAAACTTTTCTAAACGTTTATAAAAACATCCGTCTGTCCGGTGAACATAGCAGCAACTGTCAGATCCGACGCATCTTGCCCAGCCACGCCCAGCCAACAATGTCGGTTGGTAAGAACCGACATTGTTATTCGGACACTCTCGGTAGATCCGTCATTTTTAACTTTAGTATCTCAAAATTTTTCAAACAAACAAAAAAAAACTGTGATTGTGGTATAAATGTTTAAAGTGTTTAAATAACTGTTACGTAATAATCCAAAAATGACAAAATTTCAGATCCGACTTTATTAATAGGGACCGATGAAATTGTATCTGTGGTTTTCCAAATGATGTGTGTTCAATGACGAATATTAATTAAATAAATAAGTTTATTAAATTATTTGCAAATCTGTACATTCTACTCATATTTGGACAGAAGTTATTAAGAAGTATTTTAATTTAAAGCGCGAAAGCCGATTACCAAAATTAATGTAATTTATTACGGTCTTTAAGGTGTAAATACATTATAATTAATGTCGTCTTTATTACATAGGATGCACACATTAGCGCAAATTCAGTGGATGCGGGTTCGAATCCTGCCGAGCAATGTATTTAGATTGTGTCTTGTTAGTCTGAGGTATATGGTATAGAGAATAAATTAAATACACAATAAAAAGAGAAAGCCAGTGTAAAATAATCTTGATTTTAATTTAAAAATAATATTATTAAAACCAACCCTTGATACTTTCTACTCAGTTAAAAATAATTTACAATTGAACAGATATAATTTTTTTTAATAATAACTGATCTCTTTAACAATTTTTTATTATCAAACTGCTAATACTGACATATTATTATGTAACATAGTTAATATTTTTGTGATGTAATATTACACATATTATAAGATCAACATTACTATAAAATTAATAGGACTAACATTTTTCACAAACTATTTTCCACAAACATTGCCACATTTTTGTAGCCGCCATAATCGTGCTGGATACGCCTATGAAGCGTGGGTGTCTGTCTTCTTAGCAACGTTTAAAATATTCATGTGTACTGCATTGTGCGTCAAAGGTCATAGAGACTGAAAATGAAAGCTAAAATTATACCGCACGTGAAATTCGGCAGAAAAAATCCACCTACTCTGAAGGGAAAATTTTCTTTCCATACACGTGTAATATTCTCTAGCTTACACTTTTAGCCTGTATGCAAACGTATTTTATATAAAGCCAGTTTGAAAAGCTCCTTTTCATTTTTTTCTAAAAGATTTTTTTATATAAACGCATATCAAATAGTGTTTACAGTGTTTTCTTTATGATATTCTATTACATAATACAGGCATTTTTTTAAGATTTTTTTACACTTCATGCCTGTTTTAAAATTTCATTATAGTTATAATACTGTATACTCATTTCTGTAGACAACACAGAAATGAATATTTACTCAACAGATTTTAATATTTATCAGGACATACACTGTCTATTGGTTATTGAAAATCTTGTCCTGACTCATATTACGATAAATAAAATGTGTAATACATACTGTGTTTTATTTTGATTTATACAATACGGTTTTACTACGAATTTACACAAAAACGAAAAAAATAGTAAAACTTATTTCTTTAAACAGAATCACTGCTGAACTTTTAATTACCACATTTAAATAACACGTAAATATACAATTCATTATACAATTCCGGGCATAATCGTGACTATGGTAATATAATATAGTAAAATGATTCTGTTATTTACTATTTTTAACTCTAAGCATGTGATTTTATTACAGTTTTTATATCATTTCCAAAGTATGACTCAATTACTATGACAAACTTAACACAATCACTGCTGACCTTTTAATAACCACATTTAAATAACACATTAATTATATCTAATGGCCAACTACTCCAATCGCGCCAGTCGCGGTGGTAGCACCAAATGAGTTAAGAACCCACGAGCTGTAAATTGGTAAAAAAAAATAAGATTATTGGCTATCTTTGGGTGGTAGCTCTGTGATTAATAAAAAATATGTAGATGAAATTATAATAACCTGTTATTCGTCATCTTCTTCAACACTGTAATGCATATCATTGGCATACAATTAAGCCTCTTTTATCAGTTTTGAGAGTTTTAATAATACGTGTTAGAGTTTTAATAAAGTGTATACGGCGGAGCTACGGGATGCTGGTTTGACCTGGAACGAAGCAAGAAGACTGGCGAGCGACAGGGATTCTTGGAGGCGCCGCGTGGTGTCCATATGCACCAGTTAAGGGGCGGATATGGCAAAAGAAGAAGAAGAAGAAAGAAAGAAGAAGAAGGTGTACAATGATTTAACATTAAAATTTATAGATATAGAGTTAATAAAAAGTATGCCAATAATACTAAACTGAAAGCTCTGCTTTAACGATAAACCGTATAGTAAAACAATACAAAAAAGTATAAACTTGAGCTTAACACTAATATCCTCGTTTTATCTCGTTCGTCTATACTATTTTTTTATGGTTATATTTATGAAATTTTGTATGAATCAATCTTCACTAGGAGGAGACAATCGAACAGCAAATAAAATAAATAATAATATTTTATTTTGGCAGTATATTTCTCAACAGACGGAAATTTTCGTTCAAAAATACGATGAAATAGCTTCAAAACTTTGACTTATAAAGGCGGCTAGCAGATTAAGTCTAAAAATAACGACATGTTATAAACCCTTAGAGGATTTTCATCAAACCTAACATAATATTTACGGCTCAACCAGCCAATGAAAATATTGACATCGATACCTTTCTCCAAAGCAAAACAGCTTTCAAATTATTATTAGTTTACAAGTTGTTAAATTTTCTATTTTATAAGAATGTTGTTTTACATAATTTTGCGCTTTTTATTAACCGTATAATATATATTACCAACTTCATCTCAACCCAATATGTATTGGTACAAGATACGGTGACGACTAGGGATTCCAATCCCGAGATCCCGAACCCCGGGATCCCGAGCTATTTTCGATACCTGTGAATCCCGGGATTGGTAAACATAATCCCGAAGATTTCGGGATTGATTTTTTTATCAATTTTTATGGAAAATACAATAAAAACGAAAATATAACAGAAAAAATACTTTTAATAAAAAATAACTAAATTATAAATAAACTGAGTTTGAATGAAGATTGATTTATGCCCATATGAAAGTTGCCGATTCATTTTATTTTTCACATAAATTAATAAAAATGAGAAAAATTGGAAAAAAACAATACTTCACACTTTTAGCAAAGTAATTCCACCATGATCTCATACGTTTTACGGCAGTTTCATATTTGGCTGAGTAATTATATTTATGAAGCGGAAAGGTCATACACCACAATTTGCTTTACTGTTTTAAATCTCGCTCACCCATTAATTAAGTCTTTACCGTTTAAAAAAAAGATTTTTTTTCGGTTAGGTACATGTTCAAACACGCACGTTAACATATTCTTACTCCCTACTTCAGTTTTAGTTTGTCAATTTATGGCTACGGCCGTATGTTGTAGCTTAACTACTGGGGAATGCCAAAATAAATGGCGTATTTCAAAAAAACACTACCTTATTCTTAGGTCAATAATTATTATAAAGCAATCATTATTATCACACTTGAATAGTCAAAGACATAGCTTATAATGAGTATCTTTAGAATTATCTTCAAATGTATTAATCTTGCCAATTTTTTGAATAATAAAATGCCTAATTCTTGTCAAATTTGGGATCACAGAGATTATCAATATAATTTTTTATCGTAAATATTTCACTATAATAATGTCGATATAAATTATATTGATGGTTTTAGAAATGCGTTTAAAAAATATTAAATGTATAAAATTTTAACACCACTGCACATTTATGTACTGAAATATGACTAATTTCTAAAACATTAGAGCGAGAGGTTTAAAAGAATACTATTTTATGTAATAAAAATACTTTATGTAGTCATCAAATGTTTAAAATAAATATAAAAGATAATTAGGCTTCAAAATTATATAAATAGATTATCTACAACGTTTAAGGTATGTCCAGGATCATGCTTTTAAAATAGATAAAAAGCTCCATTTTGACCCACGTTGAGCACGTCCGACCTTAATGTTTATGCAATATCCGTCTTGTCCCTTCCAGAAAATTACCGGATTTTGGAGAGCGTCGTATGAACGGTGTGTGTCAGCGATGAACTCCAGATTATTTTTTATTCTTCGAATCACGATTTCTCGCGTAGATGTGCGGTCGTCAACCATGATTTCAGCAACGTCGTCAACAACAGGTGGACGCACGTGCTTTCCAGCTGGTGTTTTATCAGGATTGATGACAATAGTGTGATTGTCACTTTGCAATTCGTGCATGTGTGATTTAAAGAATTTCAATAATTCATTATGCTCATTCAATAGGGCATCCAATTCGCCGACGATGCGCCTGGCATTAGGCGAATTGAGATTATTGTACCCGCAACGTGCATCCACACGATTGATGTCCTCACCGCCCATTAAGTAGATTTGTAAAAAATTATGTGGTTCGTTTGGCATTGGCAGCAATGAGCCTACTTTGTGGTACACTTGGCATTTGATTTTGAATATTGAATAGAATTGTTGACCATTACCACAGTACTATGAACTATTTCTGTTGCTCCGAACGAAGTCATTTGAAAGCATGAATTGAATGTGCGAATGGACTTCAGGAACAGGTTTGAATCTGGAACCGTGCCGACGAACAAGCCGTTCAATGGTTCTGGTGGTTTCTCAATTTCTGGTAGTTGCACTTTTCCTGATGCGCAACACATCCCGGCTGACTCATGTTTGAATTTGAGCGCATGACAATGGAGACATTCTTTGTCCATAGCACCAATCAGCACTTTCGGATGAGCGGAATATTCAATAACTGGCTCGTACTCGAATGAAAGATGAAGGAATGAAGCGGATGTAAATGCTCGATGTACTTGTTGGAGTTTTCGGTCATTTGCTCTGCGTGTGTTAATTACAAACCGGCGCGCTTGGCTCCGTTCCAATTGTCGTTGTCGATTTCGTTCAGCTCGTGCCTCTTGTGATTGAGATGCACGCAATTGCGACATGCTCACACGCATATTTTCATTATCTTGTTGGATTTGTTCGTCTATTCTTTCTGCTCTACCATTTTGAATGTTTGTTGCTTTATTCGTTCGACGGCCCAAATTGGCCCCCTTGCGTCTTGCTGGCATTGTTCACTGTAATACACGCACACAAATAGATAAATTAAAATAAATCGTACAAAATTTTGCACGCACTACGTTGTGATATGCCGAATGAAATGTCAAAATGACGCGACGCTTCTCTTGAATTCTTCTCGGACGTAGCGCCATCTGTCATTCAACAACATCTGTTCATTGTGTTCATAGTGTTCATTCTGTTTGAAATACGAACCACGGTTAAATTTGTTCATACAAAAATACTAAAATCGCGATTAAAAAATGGAAGGATGTGGTTAGGAGAGTGAGAATTTGGGGTTATAGGTATTTTTTGATGCCAAATAAAAAAAAAATACAAAAAAAAATTGTAAAAAAAATAAAAGAAAATTTATTCTGGATAGAGATACTCTAATCACCTAGCGGTATAAAATATACTGTACAACCAATTCTCATACCTAACAAATATACATAAAAAAAATTATAAAAATCGGTCGAGCCGTTTCGGAGGAGTGCAACCACAAACACCGTGACACGAGTTTTTTTTATATATATATAGAGATTATATAAATTGATGGTCAAGAAAATTTATCTATGATGTCTAACAGTCAGAATATTCTTTTTAATAATAAGTTGGTAGTTAATGTTATAAGTACCTACATAGACAATTTTATGAAGTTTGCAATTACTCAGCGGAGATAACCACTGAGTATTTTATTGTTTCAGATATCTCCTTTATTCCAATAAATCTAAAAATATAGAGGTGCTAAGACAAAACATCCAATATTACGAGATACCTGTAATAATTTTCGAAACTCTGAGAATTTCCATGGAAAACAACACGAAAACAACACAAATTTACGAGGAAAGGGTAGATGGTTATTCGACAAATTTAAAATTTGTCTAAAAAATCAAGGTTATTAAATACTATAACTAAGATAAATTTTACGCTTTCCTGTATTCATATATGAGTATAATTATAACAATGTTCTGTTACACAACCAATAGGCTTTTCGCATATTCTTATGCTTGTACGAATAGATGCTAATGAGATGACAATGGACTATTTCAACATATGCAGGGAACCAAATGCTTGGAACTTTGAGTCCCCATATAAAGATAATATGTGTTCATCATGCTATGTTACATATACCATTATTTAATGTCTTAATAAATATAATAAAAATATGCCACAACGTTGTATTATATTTATTTGATTCTGATGCGATACGTAAAGAAAAACCCTCATACATTTATTATTGTTTTACGCTTAAAATATTTTAATCTGTACATATAACAATTTATTCTGTAATTACAGTTGAATGGTTACGTTTAGCTTAACGTCTTTAAGTTTTCTGACGTTTTCACTTTTATATGGTTATTGTTTTCAAAACATGTTTCGTAGCCTCGCCACGTGTTTAGTTTGAGCTACCTTGCAATTGCAGTGTTATAATATTTTAAGTATTCCTAGATACTTGGGTAATTACTGTATGACTCTTTCATTGCGTTTTAGGATCATTACATAAGCCATTCTCATAAGATTTTATCTACCAAAGACTGTCGCTGTAACTTTTAGTGGCATGTCGGAAGTACAATATAATTTCCTTTTTGCATATTATGAAGAACAATGTTTTATTTCATATTATCCAATTATTAAAACCATAAAAAAACTGATAACATTCAGATGCTGATTGAGAATAAAGGCATTTTTATGTATTCTGCCATATATGTTACCGGATGCATTGATGGTTTTGTCATCTTTTCCATGTCTGTCGTTGTTCTGAAAACAAATGAATACTAAGCTCAGACTAGTCTATGTTTTTGAGATAAAACATTCTTTTTCTGCTCAAGCCTTGCTTACGATAATTTTTTCATTGAATAAGACGCTGAATTTGATATTTTTCTTGTTGCGGAAAATATTACAATATATAAATTATTTATCGAAATTAAAGTTTTCTTTCATAACTTATCATAACGGTATAGCGAACATACCACTCAGCATTATATGAGTGACACACTTTATTATATGTATATATTTTGTTGTAAAAACAAAACAATAGAGCGATAATAATTTTCAGCATTTCTTCAATCATAACTAGAGTCTGTTATGATGTATTAATTGTGACAATATCTTGTATTAGATGCACTGCATTTATATAAATTGGAAGGACAATGCATGAATCCTCACTCACTCATCTAGTCCATCATGCACCACTAATGTCACGAGTCCATCACTCAAAGTAGTTAACCACTCCACTCGAAGCAAGACTCTCAGTTCATTAATAATGAATTTATTGATCACTTCAATCTCACCAGTAAATCACTATCCGCGATTATAATCTCACGCGATTATCTTTATCATCCCTAATATTATATTCTTGTGAACGACCAATACACTCTCTCATCAAAACCTACAACCCACTACGGCTTTATCTCCTCCACACCACCACATCTACTGTCAAATAGGTACACAATATATGTAAAATAAATCAATATATTATGTATTATGTTTCCTTTATTATAATTTATTTTCAAATTTAACATTGGGTTTATCTTGGTATACTATTACAAACAAAATGAATTATTATTACTCTGATTTTATTTGCTTGAAATACGCACTCTTTTTCATTATTTTTATATGCTGTGTAAGCATTTGTGGAAACGGTATGGTGTGTGATATTTCCATTAAGGACCCATATCTTATGACGTAATCTTTATTGTTTTTCTTTATCTCCGCGCACAGTAATAAAGTTCGTTTTTGAGCAAACATTTTCGGTCGAACTCGATTTTGCAAAAGCTTCAACAGTGTATACAAAGTAAACATAATATAAAAAATATGATTTAATCAAAAACCTACAAATGGAGTGGTATTGATATTATTAATTATTATATTCTGTAAATTTGTATTCCCAGTGACTTTCGCTCATGCAGTTGTGTTATAAAATAATATATATAAATATTATATTGTACAAGCAGCATTGAAACATAACATAATAATTGAACTCATTTTACAACGTTTTTCTTAGCTCGTATTCTTATTTGTCCGGTGGTTGTTTATCCAGTACAAATCTTACAATGGATTTTTAACTAACTTCCCGACTAGCTAGATATTTGAAACTTTTAGGAAATATTAGAACACGACGACAATGCATTCTTTCATTACTTTTCGCCATCTTTAATTGAATTTTATTTTCAGTTAATTCTGTTTTGTTAAAGTTGTTTCGGAAAAAAATCGTAAAAAGTATAACACTATTATTGGTTGATAAAGGGTTCTAGCAACTAAATTATTAATATATACGTGCGTTACTATGGAAATCAATATGAAATGTCAAAATGACATTTCAGTATTCTATATTTATCAAGTACAAAAAAAAGTATTTATTAATACATAGAATTGTCAAGTTTATATTATGATTCAACAGTAAATTTTCAAACGTGGTATATAAAAAGTTCTTTTTATCTTATAATTATATTCAAATTGTATTATCTGTGCCCTGTGAATAAAATATTGTCGACTGCGTCATCGAAATTCGAATCGAATGTTTCGTAGCAAATTCGCATGCGAGGTGCAAGACGCTTGCGCAACTTTGCTTTTTCTCGTAAGCCAATATGATCGTCATATGTTCGCATCTACGAATACAACGGATTGGTAATTGGCAACCTATCTTAAAAGTACAATTTTTTCAACACTGTCGTTGCGTTATGATGCTATGCTAGATGCTAAATGAGCTAATTTAGAAAATTGTTTTACTGTAAATGCTCTTTTCCCTAAAATTAACAAATGTGGAATAAATTCATTCACTACCGTCGACTAGTAATTAAGGTAATTGAAACCACAAAAACGATTGCAAAATGGCGCAGTTTATTTACCGCTTTAAGGTATAAATATTTCTCGTTATTTTCATCGTAATTATTTTGTATCTACGTGACTCATTTGGTAAAGCACATTGGCATTAGGCCAGTGAATGCGGGTTTGAGTCCCGCCGGGCGTATTTATTTTAAAGAAAATTTCTTAGGTCGTATTCTAATTTATCCAGTGGTTGTTTGTCCGGTACAAATCTTTCAATCGAATTTTAACCAACTTCCCGACTAGCTAGACATTTGAAACTTTGAGAATATAGCAGAACCCGATGCCAATGCATTTTTTAATGCGTTTAGCCATCTTTAAGTAGAATTGAATTCATTTTCGGTTAATTCTATTTTGTATGAAAAGTTATTTCGACACCATTATTGGTTGCTAGGGCTCTGGGGTCCTAGCAACTAAATTATTAATATAAACGTGCGTTACTATGAAAATCAATATGACATGTCAAAATGACATTTCAGCATTATTTCTATCAAGTATAAATTTTTTTGACCGTTTAAGCTAGTCAAGTCAAGTCAAGTTTATATGATTCAACAGAAAATTTTAAAACGTTGTATATAAAAAGTTCTTTTTATCTTGTAATTATTTTTTATTCAAGACATCTGTATATATTACACAACATTTAAAACAAAATCTATATTGAAAATACGGAGCTTTAAAAGCCACATAAACATCAACTTTAAATATTATATTATTGGATACAATCTGTATCGAGCTCAGTGACTAGCACAATAAAACTGTCTGATGAATTGCATTACAATTATATTAAATCTTATTTATGGTTAAAAATCGTAATTTTCTTTTGTTAACGATTATTAATTGCCTTGTGTACAAATAATTAATGATAATAAATTGATTAAATTACTGGGTAGCGCTTTTTGCAGTGGACTTTAATTTTAAGATGCTGGTTGGTGGATTACGGATCTAAAGGGGGTGGGTTAACGCCAGACACTGACCTTTTATGTTGAGAGGGCTGGCGCGCGCTGGAGCTGGACGGTTCAGAATGTCACTATAACGGTTTCACTTGGGTTTTCGAATGAATGACGATAACAAGTTTAAGATGAATGGTAGACGTGACGTTCGCTTAAACCGTATTAGATTTAGCGCAACGAAGGTCAAACAGGTGTGTTTTGTCTGAGTCACTTTGCGATTAAGATTAATTTAGCTGTAACAAGCCTACACGCGCCCGTTGTCTTGATGTAACTGCTTGTAACGTCTAAACGACATTCGATGGACGAATCACCTTATACGCACAGCGGTCTACGAACAATTCACAATAATGCCAATCAGCGACGACTTAGCTATAACAAGCCTTCGCGCATCATTCTAGATGTAACTAACTTTACTCGCAATTACGGTCAACTCATGATCCATAACTGCTGGTCGCTCTGGTCTTGCGACAATAATAATTGAAGGATTCAAGGGTAGCTTGGAAGAGAGAATGAATGTTACCATAATCGGCCCAACCATTACTCATAACTTTCATTACTAAAATATTAATAATGTTCAATAAAATTAGTTTAACTACATAAATATGATAACATAAACAATGAAAAGCTAGTTAAGTAAATTTAATTTATTTATTTTAGAAGATAGAATTTCTGTAATTTAAATAAATATTCAATAAATAGTTTTTTCTTTAAAACCTGTTAGTAGTTGACAACCAAAAATTGACGATACCCGACTTAATTCTTATAAGACTATATTATTATAATGTAACAAGCACTATAATTTGGAGTAATCTCGAGTAATAAATGAGTGGCTATAATAAATTATGTAACGAGTCTCTTAAGTTCTTCATAAAAATATTGAATCAGTAGTGTGTTTACAATAAAGAGAACATATTGAAACAAAAATGGTTTCTTTTTATTTATTAACTCATCTGGTGAGGGTAGCAGCTAGAGTATCTTGAATGACTAAAAAAGCTCGGTTTTCCTGAAATGTCTTTCGAATAATTTACTGATATTCATCTTATCAATATAATATTAAGCGTTACATAATAGACTGATTAAATATGTAGTTCTATTTTTTTTAAATATGCTTTTTAAAAATATGTCATCATTTTAATGCCAGTTAATGTTTTTTTTTATTTCAATTTACATTTTTCTATTTTTAAAAATGCGACATCGGTGAGTCAGGCACGAGAGCAAAGCAAGGCTCTTAAGGAAGCGTTTTGTATTTTTATTAAGCTAAACTTTGGAGCTCGTTCTCTTAAATATGCCCAAAATAATCCTCTTAAGGGCGCCATCGGAGAAAAGGAGCACTTAAAAGATAAATCCGCCACTCTCTCGCCATTCTCCCCGGATGTTTTCCCAAGAACAATAAACAGTGAGAATGAAAAAAGGGTTACAAAAACCAAGCGCCACCTTATCATAACAGTAATGGGGCGGGTCATTTTTTCTTGATGGCCCGCTCTTATCATGGAAAGTGAGTAAGGAGGGGGTAAGGGTGGAAGCACTATGACAAAGCTTTTCAATTTTTATTATAGTCGTAACTTTATCTGTGACACTTTGTTTGTGGATCGTTTTTATTCTTCTGACTATCGAATTGATACGAAAATATACGATTTTTTAAAATATTTTATAAAAACATTCCAGAATCTTTATTATTTATAAATAAATAAATCATTTGATCATATATTTAACACGTATTAAGACATATTCATTACAATAAAGCGATTTGGTTTCATCTAAAAATAACAAAGTTCATTGACCGTTGCTTTACCTACGTTATTTTTACGGTGAATTTAGGTAGACGGAATTTTATAAATTCGTAAAGAGAATCTATAAAAAGATTTTATTTATTTATATCTGTATATGTATTATATATTATTATTATGTTCTATCGATATAATATTTTTATCACATACTTTTTTTATATCGGTATATTGTTTATTTGTATATTTGCATTGTTTTACCATGTATTTTTCTTTATAGTATGTTTCATGTCATGTTTCTAACGCCTTGATCTTGAAATATTCTTTCATTTAACTAAATAAATGAATTGAAATCACTTGTAGAAATGATTATAATATACCTACAAATAATAATTATTTTGGACGTAGACTCAGGTAAAGGAAGGAAAATTTTAAATATTTAAAAGTTTGTAGATGAAAGAAATTACTGTAAAAATCCTAATATCCGTAACAAGGCTTACATAAGATATCAAAATATGGAAAAACCTGATCTATATTTTGGAAATATTACAGAGTGATCAAAATTATCAGTGATAAGAGTGACGACTAGGGATATGTACTTACTTATTATGTGTTCTAATTAGGATTACTGTAAACAAATACTTTAATTATTATAAAAGCTAATAATTTCGATAAATTTTCATATCGATTTCACTATTATAGAAAATATTACTATTAAAATTGAATATATATAATTCATATTTCAATCTTAAAAAAATACTATGTACACAAATAATTAACGAAAAGACTTTAGAGATTCGATAAACAATTATTAATTTTGTAAAATTACATTTTATTAAATCATAAACATTAATTCACTGCTTTGATTACTAAGTTTTATCAACATTATCACCATTGCCTCTAAAATAATATTTTGATATAAGCCGTCTTTCGAATAAGGTTATAATATATTTAAATTAAAAACCGTTATATGTATACTCTCCAATGCCAATCTAAAATACGTAGAAATTTAATGACACTGAAATTTAGAGATGGATTAGAACCCGTGACATACAGCATCAAGAAGAGAAAAACTTTCACTATTCCATCGTATGTACTTTATTAATATTAGATATCATTATATTAAACCAATCCGTACGACACTGACTATTTATCAGGGAACTCTATGATTCTATTCCTGGTGGGGTGACAATACATCTAAGTGGTTTTCTTAAACTTAAAGTTTTTTTGTGATCGTTTCACTGTTACTACTATACTTCCATAAATACTAGTAGTAGTAACTATATTGGATACATAGTTTTATTAAATTTCATATTTTAATGTTGGAATTTAAAAAAAAAAACAACCTGTTCTTTTTGTAAGATTACTTATTTAAAAACCAAATAATTAATACTAAATAATAAATACCATATAGGTAATAAATAAAAATATTCTCAAAATTAAATAATACTGGCCGAACAACTTGCATTTTCACCAGTTTAATTGGAATATGCTTAGTATGTTTGTTTTAGATTGGTGAAGTTTTAGAAGCCTTGGCAAGTGCAGCGCAGCTTTATGAGAGTTTTTTTTTGTATTTCAACTTTTTGTGTCGCCTGTGGCGCTAAGAACGCCCAAATGGCTCGCACAGGAAGTGGTAGGGCAAGCAAACAGAACGCCGCGCCGTAGCATATCCGGTCACCCAACCAACAAGTTGTAATAAAAGGCTTTATTTGGCGAATCATAAATGATATCGAGTCTAGCGTGATTTATATAACACAAAAAAATATTACCAAGACAATTTCAAAGTATACTTCTGGTTTATAAAAGTTTTTATATTTATTTCCTTCACTATCGTTGACTAAAATAACCAGTGTATGATCGTCTATTAAATTAGATGACAATTGGAATTGGATTAAATTATTTGTACTCATTATTTTCACTTATTTTTATAGGACATCAACATCTTTTGAAAGTTCTACCAGGAACAAATTAATAGCAACCAACGCGCTTTCCGTGGATTTTTTGTAATTTTCCTTCTAAGATATCTTATGATAATGCTTGCAATGCATCTAAGCGTGCTGATTAATAATCTCTGCCACATAATTTAATAAAGTTATTATTGTATGTAATCTTAATCAGTAAATAAAAAATAAAATAGTTGTGTTCATCACATTGCAAAGTGCACGAGTGTCTATTTTACTTATAAACTTTAAGATACAGCTTTTCTGCTATCTGCTATTCCGCTAGGTACTACTTTCAAATAAACGTCAAATAAAAGTCACTGAACTTTTTCATTATATTTTCACTTCCAGGGTGTAATATTTTCTGCTTTGAAAGCTTCTTAGATGCATTTGAGACATTTGTACAGTATGTTTCTATCTATTTTAGTAACATATGCATGAAAACTTTAAACATTACTGAGTAAAAGAATTGTAATATGAACCTACCAAAAATAAACATTATTTATTTCAGAAATTTTATTTTATTCATTAAAAACTCAAATAAAAATATATTATTCTGTATAAAAGCTCGATGAACCTATACTGGTATTTCATTTAATTTGATTTCATAAAAACATTATTCCCACTTTTCTTACTTAATTTATTATCAATGAAAAATTTCTGTAAATAAAATACAACGGCACGTGTAAAGGATTTCCTCGAAAAGCGAATATTTCCATGAATGATAATTTATATAATTAAGTTAGTATGTCATTTTAAGAAAAAAATAATAATGAATTTATTCATTTTTAGGTTTCTTTATATTGTTTTTATTAATCATAACTTTTTCTAAAAAAAAATTATTAAAACAAAAATAAATGGTGACTTCACGAGAAATAATTGTTAGGTTTTCATCTAAATGTTTCATTTATTGCTAAAATGAATTGTGATATTTTCCAAGCGTCAGATTCGAGTTTGTATTCACAGTTTCAGAGACGGATGCTTTAATACTGGTCCGTCGTAAGTATGAAACTTAAAGAATACAAAATTAATTCAATTATCCGGTAATTTTATAAGAAGATGAAAATTTCTTCACAAGAAGAAAAGTTGCGGAAAAATAATATTTTATGTCTAACTTTTATATAATCTTACAATAATATTATGTCTCATCAATTTAAGAAATATGCTGTGATTTGTGTACTCAACTCATAGCACATATGTTTTTTTTTCTTTAAATTCGGAACGAAAATATGTACTTAGTTACTTATTGCTACTACTAGTTGATGATTGTACAACTGATAGATAAGGCAGAATAAACATCTTGCTTCGAGATCAATTCTATTCCATGACTCCAAAACTTTATTTAGTGAAAGCGGGATTTTAAGCAAATTTCGTATTATAATATTATATTATGTATTGATAAACATATTAATAAATATAGTTCTAAACCAATTTATTAAATATTAATTAGAGTTGTATTTATATATACAATATAGATACCTATTATGTAATTCTTATTTCGTAAATTTTGTAAATATCATTAAAAAGTGAATCTGTTTAATTTTCTGGATTTTAGCATTTTAGGGATTTTTAAGAGTTAAAAAATCGAATGAAATCCAGAGATCAGTGTGATAATAACTATTAATATCTTATGCTACTCAGTATAAATATTATGTTTATAATAATCAAGTCAATAAAATATACAGGCTTGCTCTTAGGGAGTTTGATGTTTTGTTATATAAGTTTTGTTTACGATTTTTTGTCACGAAGAGTTGTCCTTATATATTTTCCTTTCTCTTAAAGTCTTTGGTACTTACACTGGACAATTATTCAAGAAAAGTTGCTTCCATTAATTTATTCTAGCTTTATTCTATGAAAGATATAATTTATTCTGCTCGCCTCGCAAGAACTGGCTAATTACAAAAAAGTTTAAAGTATTTTCTCTTACTTAACAATTGGAAAAGTAATCTTAACACTTCCGCCAGAGAGATAGTCTTTTATTCCTTTGAACGATATATTTTTTTCAAATGGCCTAAAATGTCATTAAAAAAATAAATATATAAATTATTACATTAAAAAAATTGTCATTTTTAAAGTAAATACTTACCACTTATTATGCAGTTGATCATTCTTTCGGCCGATGAATATCTCAGAAAACTAAACAAGACTGTGAAATATGATCCAAAATGTAAAATATTCTATTGGCAGCCTAGGAAAGCTAAAAAAGGTTTTAAACTATTTCAAAAAAAAAAAAAACGGTGAGAGAATCTCTATAGATTTAGCTACATAGATCAGGATTTCATAAACACCAGTGTTCCACGTAACGTAAATAAGTGTTCCGCGAAAACCTGGATGGTTCTATATGCTGCAATGGCTGCAGCAAATTCAAACATATTTAACTTCATATTGAAGGCGAATGAAAACTAGTAGGTAAGGATGATTCCTTGGTTCGGAATCCAATTTTCGTATCAGTTAAGCCAATAATTAGTTTAGTGCAAGTCGTTATGAAAATCATTGATTTATTCAGTGACTCTGATTGCAAAGATCAGCTATTAAATTTTTCAAACGAATTTATAAGAAAAGTAGCTTATTGTATCAAAAAAAATTATTTCACTTCCGTTTACCATGACATTTATGCAAAGCATGACTTTCTTATTAGGTCAAGAAGATTTGCAATTCAAAACCCAAAATCATCGAGGTCATTAAAAACTCCATTCACTTCTATTAATTGTCGTCTAATATTTTAAAAATAATAACTGTTGCTTCCCATTTTTTTAAATTCAATTGATTATATTTAATTAAATACCTATCCTACAAAATAAACATGGCGTTCCGTTAAAATTTCAGAATTTGCGAAGTGTCCCATCGCAGAAAAGTTTTAGTTCAAGAAAAGAAACAGCTTCAAAACCACTAATTTAAACATATTATGTTATTTTCCAGAATTCAGATTTTAATTCAGGTGTATTCATTTACATTAAGAAAACATAACATATATATTATATTCAAGACATTTATATCATGTCATAAAAAAAACAAAGAAAACAGTTACCTTTATTAGTTAATTCATTAATTTTAATATTATAATTGTTTCCTAAAAAGATTAATATAAAATAACGATAATTAGACGTTACAAATTCAGTTAATATTATGTTTTATCTTAATAAATAATATATTAATTTGCCATTTTATAGTTTATTTTAATTTTATAAAAATCTTTCTACATAAAATATTAAACCGTTCAAGAAAATCATTCGTATATTAAAATGATCTTATCAATTGTCATGAACAATTTAAGGAATTTGCTATTACTATCAGTATTTTTTTTGCATAACGAACAAACTTTTCTTTCCAATCGCATGTGTAAAAGTTCGCTAAAAACGATAACCGTAAATCATGTTCCCGATAAAAGATGCTCCAAGAATTATTTTCTTTATTAGACCAAACAATAAATGGGAAACGGCAAAAATTCCATCAGAATATAACTTGATCGTTAGCAAAAAATCATTTAATAATTTTATTAATTGCGCACCTTTCATACTTTTTACACTCCACAACGTAAAACGTTGTTATTTTGACAAATTTGACTCTTTTGTTTAATAATAATTAAATTTTCTTATTTAATTAAGTACATTTAAAATACTTAATATATTTATCAAATCATATCTTATTTAAAAAAAAATATTTTAATATATTATTCTTTATTACAATGTATTTAAACACAAATATCAATCGTTTGTAATGTAAATTTACAGTATCAAAGTTTAACATTTAACGTAAAAATTTATTTTAATTGCAAATGTCTACAGATGAATAAATTCTTTGCTGTTTTTTATGAATCTGTGGAGTTTTATGAAAAGTCAATGACATTATTTCCCACTTTGATAAAGTCGTAAAAAATATTTAGCGACCTAATAAAACGGCCAATGAATTCATCAAAACTTTTTGATCAAATTTGTCAGTATTAAGTATCTAATCCAAAGGAGTTTTTCATTTTACTAGTTTATATTTACTGTGGTTTCTTACAATCAATTAATTAAACCAGTAATTTGCTTGATGCCTTATGATGGGTGGTATTAAATTGAATTTTATTGTAATATGGTATCATTATAATAATTTACATACATACCCATCAAATATTTACTTGTAGCAGTCAATGACTTCGGGCCTTGTCAGCATTATTTCGACAATGTAAGAATTTAATTAACAAGTCATTTAATTATCGCGTAATCGTTCCATCTACAACCAACATATTCTACACACGTGGCATTCTTCAATTTGGCTCTACTGCCTTGGGCTTGATCACCAAAATGCTCGAAGTTGCAATAATTCAGAGGCCAGCAGATTTCCCAATTACAAACTATATCTCGCAATTTACAGAATATTTATGTACATAAATAGCGGGTCATAGTCAAGTTGATGTGTTTGTCTTAGTATCAATCTTAACTTCGGTTAGTTCAGTGGTCTTGGTATCAATATTTGTGTCAGTTAGATTTCAGTCTCCGTATCACCCCGCACAGCATCTTTTTCGCCAAGCCTCAGACCAATAACATAACTCTTGTACCTACTGTTTACGCTACAATAAAAACTCGCTTCTCCATTCATCGGAGCAATCACCAATATGACTTTCATCTCAACTCCTGGTGTTCTCCTATAGAAAGTCTCGTCATTTTACAACTAACTTTGCTTAAAACTAATTAACATACATATTCATTTAATTATTTCTATTTTGCGAATACGTAGTTGACGGAAAGCTAAAAAGGTATAAGACATAATTTTAAATTTCACAGGAGACCAAAATGTTTTTAGTTTTTATATATATACACGTAAAATATTTCTTTCTAACATCGAGAAACAACTTTTACAAAAAATACTTTGTAAATTTCAAAAATTAAATTCTACGTCACTCATCATCACATCACCACATAACTAACTCATTATTGCTAAAACTTCTCATTCGCCCACTTGACTTTAAAACCTTGAACATAATAATAAAATAGACACATTTTAAATGAAAATTTATAATCAATCAAGCAAGAATACACCATCTCATAAATGAGGATTGCTATTTCCGTAACGTAATTTAAAAACAATAAAACTGAATAATATTATTCATTAATCCATTTAACTTTGAAATTACCTTCAAAGTATTTATATTAAACATTTATGTATTATGGCACAGGTTTTAATATTCGATTATATTAAGTTTCAAATTTTCATCAGAACTATCTTTCAAAAAAATATGGCCCCAAAACTTACGCCCAACAACGAATAAAAATATTTTTTCTAACTATGCATAAAATAACAATAGTGTACTGTATTGCTTATAAGTTGTGTTAGCTAAAGGGTTTGCATGCACCCCACACCCTTTGAAAACAAACTGTTTATACCCAATTGAGAACTATTCAATAATACAATGTTTACTGTTGTAGGTATACCTAATTAACGACTTAAAACGAAAGAGATTAATGATACTAATAAATTATTAATCTAAGGCTGATAAAAATTTATTTTGGATGCTTTAATGAGTTACTTGCTATATTTAACTTTTTAAAAGTTTGTAATTTTTTTTCTTCACGCTTATCAAAATATGCTATCCCACATTTGTTAGTTTTGGCATTAACTTTGAATGAAACGACCACTACATGATAACTAATCTAATCCGGTAAAGTATGTCTTTTATGGAAAAACTTTTCACAATACGTTCGCAAACTTTCCGCTGCTAGTGTGTAAATAATTGCGATTCGAAGCGTTGATAAAAAAACGTTCACCATATAAGTATATTACGCCGGACCACCCAAATTGGTTAAACCCAACTAGGTTATACTGTAGATCTAAATACTCATACTAATAATTTGAGTATACTTTTCGTGTATAAATTACACATTTTTATTTTAAAATTAAATTACTTTCGAGTGAATTAAAACTAGACCATATTTTTTTCTGCCGGTTAGAAGTTAAATCGATATTTTTGGCACTGAGTGAAAAATCCATGCAATCGGCTTGATGTAAGTACAGTCAATAATGTTAACCGTAACAATAATCACATTGGCCCTACTTTCGGCGCACGAGAAAATACTTACACTGCACATTTTTATGGTTATATGGTTCTAATATAGCATTATCATTATGTCATGCAAAGTTAACTTTTAAAATAAAATTGATTAGTTCTATTTAGTTTATCTAATCTATTGATAAGTTCAACGTGATACGTCTAGATCGTATTGCGGTGGGCTCATTAACAATCCTTTTATACTATACAAGTATTATTTTTCATGTTTCCACGATATCACTATTAACTCTGTAGCATTCATTCTATCTAGTCGTAGGACAAATTTTATGTTTCATGGTGTCGTATATTATGCGGTTAAACATGTTTGTTTGCAGATTGTTAAATTGGTTAAATTTATGATTATTGTTGAAATTGAATTTTCCTGTTGCGTAAACATTAACATTCACTTATTGTTTGATATTTCTTGTTAAGTAGGTATGGGTTTTTTGTCTATTGCATTTAAATAAAATACTATTCATCATTACTGCGTTCGTTTTTAATTTTACTGTGTGTTATGGCACACTAGATAATCATTATTATTCTATACTTAGTGTTACACCCCCGAATGGTTCCCATTTGGGGATGTCTCTGTGTATCTGGAGAGGCCCGAGTCGATATCAAATCCAACAAATAGTAAGGGCTGATTACGAAAATAAATAATAATAGAGCCGGCAATGCTGGAGATGACGACCGTTGAAAAATATTTGCAACGTCGCCGTTTTTCAACAACGCTCTCGTTGAAATCGAAACACAAGATGGCGGGTAATCTGCTGCAAACAGCCAAACAGTAAACACGCACATCTCGTCCTCCGTAAAATAAATTATTAAAAATGTAACTATTATAATGTAATATTAACTTAAATAAACCTCGCCGCTTCCATTACAATTCCGGTGTGTTAATTGTCCACCTCCACATCCCGAATCCAGACAAAAAACCATTCAAAAATAAAAGTGACAGCGTGCTTCTCACTTTCGAAAATGGAGGTTTTTTCTTGTATAAATACAAAAATTTTGACTTGACAATAATTTCATGTAACATACATGAAACATACATAAAGCATACATGCTGAGACCGGTCATTTAACTAAGAGCCCACAATCTGAATCATAAACCATCATGCATGCCTAAAAATCATAGCATAAGCAAATGATTTGAGACGATAAAACATTGGATAAAGATGTTTTCCTAATGTTGGTATGCAAAGCAAAAAAATGCGTTAAAATGATTAACAGTAAATCACAGATAAATAATAACTTCCAAAATAATAAATACATTAGATAAATAACGTAATATCTAAGTAACTATTAAACTTAATTAAAAAACTATATATTAAATATTTTTATTATTCGTGTGATAAAACCGATAATTTCACCTGTGTGACCAATATTGTTATTATCTACCAACACAAACAAATTAAAATCTGGAAAAAAAAAATAGAAATACGTCGTGATATTTTAGAATCCACAAGCATCTAACTAAATTATAAATAATTATATCAAAGAACTAAAATCAGAATATTAAGTTCTAAGTGAAATATTGCAAAACGATGTACTGATATTTTAAATAGTCCAAAATAAAAATTGAGTATGGCGCATACAATACTGCTAAGAAATCTATAAAAAAAAATATGAAAATTGACACTGTTTGGTCGTAGGATAATTGATTAGCATCAATTTTAGCGGTTATATGCGCATATAATCACTATTTTAATTGGAAGAAGATACTAAAATATATATACAAGGCACTTCCTGGGTTGATGTCTAAAGTAATAATATTACATTGATAATAATTTATTGTTCATCTATAATTTTGTTTTAATTTTTCTTTAAATTTATTAACAACTATATCTCTGCTTTTTATTATAAGGAAATTAATATGTTATTAGTATATTATAGTGATTTACTTTGATGTATTTATTATTGAAGATTAGTTAAACAATACATATTTTGCATTTTTTGATAAAATTAAGATAATTATAATGTTTTGTTAAATGAAAAATATTCTAGAGTATTATATATATATTTTATTATCTTTCTAACTGTGTTATTTAATTTTTACGTATTTCGTGAAGGTTTTATCGTAAGTTAACTACGTAGTTAATTTATCTACACAGAGATTGGATAGCCCAGATGTTAATGTCATGCTACACTGTTTGAGAAGTGTTTCCATCATGTATACAGTGGAGATTATCCTTCAGTTTAAATTTTAACTTCGTCTCGGACTTTTTTATTATAAGAATCAGGTTACCTCGTCTTGTACAGCCAATACTAGATCGCGAAAGTTAGCACTGTGACCGATATAATCAATGAAAATATATATTCGCTTTAAAGCGAAAAACACCAGTATTATCAGACAGCCGCAATGATAAACGCGGTCAATATAAAGTGTGTCGTTTTTCAATGTGTTTTCTTTTATCACTCGCCGGATACGATGATGATTTATGGCGTCTCTTGGGTATTTTTATCGGCGGTTAGATTGCAGCTTCGCCGTTAGGAAAATTCATGTTTAAAGTTGAAACGACCTCGTATGAGAGAGGATAGATACCCGCCATTGCTCCGCGCAGCTGTAAAGAGCAATGACGCTCTTTAAGAGATGAGGCCATTTTATTTGCAAAGTTGCCACGCTGCAGCCATGTTTATTGCCTCGCACATGCAGAGTTTTCTGCACAACACAAAAAGCAAACAGATCATGGCATATGACCTATAACGAATTGCGATAGGGAAACCGAATGCGGCGAATTGCTGGCTACTTTGAATGAATATATTATTATGTCAATAAAAAATATGTTTATCTTCGAATTCAAAATAACCACATAGCAATATTATTTATTTCTCAATAAAAATTGGATTATTATTATATCATAAGCGCTATTAAATACTAGCTGCTTCTGAACAATGACAGGCGGCTTAACAATACGTCAAAAAATATTTTGAACACTTCTTTGTATGTATACATCCATACATATATATAACTTCTTTTTAATCTTCAAACAACTTTTTTGCATACTTCCGGTATACAAAGATATTTGAAATTCATCGTAAAATGTTTTAACGTGGCAACAATATTATTTTCATTTAAAATTTGAAAATAAGCAGATGTTTCAAGCATGTGGTCCCTATAAAATTTTCGTACAATATTTAATGTTTTTTTTTTGTAAATATAAATTATCAATCTTTTTCACTTATTGATTCTTTATTTAAATATAAATGCCATTAGAATGTATCGTAACATAACATTTGAGCAATATTAATAATGATATTCAGTGAAAATTGATTTTAATCGCTATGTTCCTTATTTTTTCACACCTGTATCTTATATTTTAGTGATCATAATTATAAGTAAAGGATATTAAAAAAGTTTTGTAAATCATGCATGCAATGGTACACTTTTTGACTTTAAATATATTTATGATATTTCACTCACTTGTATATCATTTGAAATACATCTCATAGCATCAACTTGTAAGAATATTTGTATTGAGAAATTCTCAGTACAGGATATCTTAAGCTTAGAGTTGTACACGGCGCCATGTGCTTGAGCTTTATCAAAAGAACCCTCTTGTAGTGGAAACGCCGTCGATATCACACGTCGTAAAGTAAAGGTAGCGAAATCCCATAAGACGGGATAAACATCTCGAGCGCAGTGCACCTCGTTGGGGCGTTATATGCGTCAAAGCACATTCAATCACGATTGATCATACCAATTGCTTAGATGCCCTACAAAGGATACTACAAGCACGCCATAAAAAACGAGCTTTGTGCGAGCTTTCCTAAGTGGGAAGACTAATAGGGTGGAAGTTTATTACATTTAGCCATACGTCAGATTTGATAAACAATATGTATTATATAAATACATATGGATACAATGAAATTAGTATAAAGAATTTGGGCTTAACATAAAAGAGAGAATAATCCATAATATATTATATGGACCAAAAATCGATATAAACTACTCAAGTTAGCTATTTGTACTTATCAAGTTCACATTATTATCTAACATCTACAATTACATTAGATTATTTTGATCTTAATACAATCATATGGATCTCCACAGAGTGGAGGTAGTATTAACATATTTTTGTTTCCGTAATAAATAAATGTTAGCCACTTACTTAACCTATACGATCTATACTCTGAATCCAACGGCGACATTTACTTTAGATAACTTATGACTTAATTTAATTTTAAGAATGAGTGTCAATAAATGAAATAATATACTTTTCTCAATTATCGTTTTCATACTTGGGTAAATAGATAAATCCTAATGAACGTCACTAGAACACTTATATAGAGAGGTATCTCAAAAACTGTGCATCAAAACCTTTCAAAGGAATCATTTTTTTTAAACAGGAGAAATCTATTGTTTTATGTTAAAAACACAAATTTACCAGGTGATTTAACAATATTATAATCATTTGAATTGTAGCATTTGTTAAAAAAAATCGGTGTGTGTACTTATGTACACGCGTTAGAAGTTATACTTCTTTGGCGTAACAAAACAAAAACAAAACTTGTGATAAACTAGATTCTTCGACTAGCTCTTAATAATCTTGTTAAATTACACACTCAAGAAAAAGGACCGCTTATTGGGACGCCGTTGGTTTATTTCTATACACTTTAACCAGTGACGACCCGTGGGGAGGAGAATCGTTTGGAATAAATAGATATATGATATTTATATAGAAATAGTTAAAACTTTAGTATGCGTTGCACAATAATAGCATAGTAAACACTGTATGAAAATAATAACTCTGTGTATAAATGGTACAAACAAAATGTGTCCGAAATATCAACCAAATAAGGCCTCAGACTCTAGTGATTTGGGAGTCTAACTTGATTACCGATATTAAATTTATTCGCTTTTTACATCTAAATTTAATTTTGTATGTTTTAGTGGTAAGTATATATTTTGTTAGTAATGTGTCGATACAACACATTTCTTAGATATTGGAGTCATGAAAGGATGATAAAAAATGTGGGGCGACATTTTGGGACTTCCTAGGGGTGGCATTTTGTCTAGGGACGTCACTAACTTTAATTTATATTACTAAATTATAAAATTATTTATCGTTGTTTTTATTTTTAAAGCAACAACTGCCACTATGATGTTTAATAGTTTGTTTACGTAAGGAATTGCAAATGGCCGACAATAATAAATTCGCTACCTAGTAACGGAACAATTCTATAATATAATATTATACTGTATAATCGTCACTATTGTAGTATCATCATGTGGCATAATGGTTGTGCATTCGGCTGATAACCGAACAATCATTGGTTCGAATCCAATCGAGTGTGTTTTTTTGTGTGAAAAAATTAATTATGTGTTACATGTCATACGCAAAAAATACACTCTGATCTGATTTTCAAAACGCGCTTAAAGAAGTATAACTTCAAAAATATATATTAAGACAAACACTTTACCATAGTTTTCAGTACATTGAAAATATAAATGCAACCTTTAATAATAATTGTTCAAAGGCTAAATTGAAATGTTCACCGTACCGCCTCTCTTGTGGCATGGTGTCTGTTAAGGCTCACTTCCGTCAGCCTGTAGGTCCACACGAATGCGATAAATCTTCTTCTTGGTATACACAAAGCCTCCAACAATCGCAGGCAGAGTGTACTTGCGCACAAAGAAATCTTTCTTCATTCCCCGAGGATTCATGCACTCACCTTAGCACGGTTTTATGGTATTTGTTTTATTTCTCTTAACCAATATCTCTCTGGTGACCAACAATTGAATTTATAGTTGAATGTTTATACGATAATATTTTTACATTATTGTTAACGGCTATACACCTACATTTATATAATTTACATGTTGGTGAAACAACTATGCTAACATGGTAAAATATCGTGCCAGACTACCATTATACTGCCCTTCTAAGGAAGAAGGCAATAACTGACACACTTTTGAGATAAATGACATAATGTGATTTTTTTTCCAAACTTTAGTACTGTGAATTAATAAAAACGGTGATAATTTTTATTAGTAGAATGTTAAAATACAAACAAAGCAATAAAAAACAAGCAGTAAATGCAATGAATAGGTGTAATTACTGCCTTTTTGCTAAAAAAATGTATCAATTTAGAAGATTTTTCACTAAGGATTTAACGGTATTTTAGTGATAATACTGATTTTAAAGTGAAAAGAATAATATATAGCTTTCTAAATTACATAACGGATGGCATTCAAAACTTAATTTCACAAATTTTGCGAGTTGCTGCCTTCTTTCTTGGAAAGGCAGTATAATGCATGTGACTCCTGTCAGTGCTGTGTAAATTCTTAGCTCACTCCTATAGCCTTGCTATAGGGTGACGATAGCTTGGCTATTACTCCGAAATCCGATCAGTTTAAATATTAAATTTAACTATGAATTGAGTATAGTATATCTATTATTTTACAGTTTCGATCTACCAGTGGCGAAAGGTGGAGGTAGGCTGTTAAGATCTGACAAAAATAGTGCAAATTAAACTTTGTTAGTCATACGTATTTTGTTTTCATTGAACTAAGACTAAAATTTACAGATGGTATTGGTTAGTTTTAAAAAAATCAATTAAACCCTGTCTCAACCAAACCATAACCGTTTTGGTATACTTCGGGTGATCCGACAAAATTGTGCACCCTTTTTCATTTATACTTATTTATTTTGGTGGATTTAGGAATACATTATTACACATTTTGTTGGTTAATTTGTTTAAATTCATTATGCCCAGCCTAAACCAAACTATAATTGATAAACAATATTATTCTATCTACAAAATATCCAAAGTTATAAATGATTCAATTGCATCAGTATTTTTTGACCATTATCTGTTATTTAATCGTAGTTCAATGATAACAAATACGTATGACTGACAAAGTTTAGTTTGCACTATTTATGGAGGATCTTAACAGCCTACTTTCGTCCTTCGCCACTGCGATCAACATGACTTGTATTAACAAATACGTAATATTTTTAAATAATTATTTAGAATTTACTGAGTAGTATTTCAAAGAATTTGATTTACAAAATAATCGTAGTAATAATAAGGTTGGCTACCAATTTGCAGTACATCAGCCTAGCATATGTTATTTCTATCAAATCGAAAACATCTTGAACATCAATTTAATTACAAAGATTGTGAAAGCAAAAGAATCTTCTTCTGCTAATGTCTACGTTGCCTTCTACCTTCTCCAAATTAATCACCTGGAGTAGACCATAATTTTTATTTCGGTATCGGCTTAAGCGATGGCCTATTTGTGTAATGACAATTGAACGTAGTTATGCAGAACGTAACCAGTCCACAATAATGTCGAGCTGAGATAATGGCACTTTAGCAACAACATGATATTAAAAATGTAAAATTGTAAATAGTATTTTATTTCAAGAATATTTTTTTTGCGGCTTGGCTATTTTCAGCAGAATGTAGAGAAAATTTTCTCGGATCTGATCTATATCATATCTCATTTTTTGTGGACTGGCTACTTTCTGCATAACTATGTCCAATTTGTGTATGAGTCAGCGTACGGATCTGATAGTTTGAGCAAGTTTCTAACATCCATTTCTCGTAAAAAAAAATCCTTTGATACTAAACATATGATGTTATTAGGATCGGACAAGGCAAAAAAAAAATATATATTTATATATATGGCTAAAGTATGCCACAATTCTGCGCTATTTGCCTTATTGGCTCATGTTAAAACCTCATCATTGGTAATATTATGATTATCTCAGGAAATCCTTATTGTAAACATACCAATACGGGAATATTTTGAAATCATTCAGTATCCTTAAGGTCCATTATAATGTTAAATTAAATACATAATATGACTGACATCAATAAAATTCTAAATACTATAAAACCATTATACCCACCAGAAAATTCATAGTAGTCTGAATAAAAACTATATTTGATAGAATTTACCCTTCAGCCGTGAAAGAAAGTACACCCATTCGTCTGATAGATTGCCGAGCAAACGTTTTATACGGGAATCTCATAGATTTAATATTTGCACAACTATTCAAATTTCTTCCGAAAAAAGCACGTCTGAGTGTATGGAGGGAGCTTCTTTTTTATGATCGCAGATAGGTAATATTATTCAAATATACCCTTGCTTCTTTTCCAAAAAAAATGTCGATTTATTTTATATGAATCGTAAGTAGACAACATTGTTGTTTGTTGTCGTAAACAAGGCGTTAAAAAAATAAGGTTTTGCATCTAACATGCATTTTAGAAGGTTTAGCTAACTTAATTAAAGTAGATAAAACTTTTATAACAAAAAACTTTATGAAGAGACTAGACAGTTGAAAAACAAAAAGGGTACGATAGAATTCTTTTCTTTAAGAATCAATATAGTTCACGTCATAAAATACACCAATGTTTTGTCGAAGATATAAGAGATATTTTACTCATCAAAAGATGTTATAAATTTACTCACACGATATAGAGTTCCTTTTCGTAAAAACAGCCTAACCAATTGATAATATGATGTGGCACATATTATTGGGATATTTCCGATACGTTCATGAAAAACATGCATTTTAACACCAATTAATAGAACACGTACCGTATCAGGGTAGAGAAGATGCGTTTTTCAACAAAAATTACGCTGAAATCATTACGAAAGTAATTCCTAATCTTGTATGTGATTAAAATTTGCATGAGTCATATTTTAACGACTCATAAATTAAACTTTAGTGAAGGGGATAAATTATTCTCTCACTATACGATAACAGATTCAATAGGTATATTATGCCACATAAGTATTCTCCTTTAAAAAGCAACGCCCATGGTCTCTTGTAATGGGCAAATATTTTGTCAACCGACTGCAGTAAGTTTATTGAGCTACATAATTTATATGCTTTGACGGTACGGGCGCTCACTGTCGTCGGTTTGACATAATATGGAAAACTTCAGATTTTTAATGTCGGAACGGAATATTGTAGAAAGGCTGTTTGTCTATTACATAACTATTACCATTGAAAATGTTATTTTGTGTTAAAATTCTCATTTAAGTATTTATTGTGATTTTTTAATACAGAATAATACATATTTGTTTGTAAAATACATCGGAAAATCCTGTTCACATTCTTGTATCGAATATTGTAATAATGGAGACGTAACAAGCTTCTTTAAGGATTAATTAACTTTGTACTTTATCAATGATTCGTTTAATAAAGCAACGTTACCATATGAGTGGAAAACACCTTATTAATAAATGTATTCAAGAATACAATATAACTGAAATAAATGGTCACAATCGATGTATTTCTTCAAAACTATGCGCGGCAAATTATTTAGCTCTAATTTTAATTGAGCCGTAGGAATTCTATCTCACTCTAACGCATAGATCGGAGATATAAACGTGCCGAATGCTTACTCACTCACACGTATGGTTCGTTTTTGTTCATGCCTAAATACTAAAAATTTCACGTACTTTAAGGGGGGACATGCTCGTCGAAGGTCAAAATTGAGTTTTTATTGTATATTCAAACCATGATCCTGGACACTCCTTAAACGTTGTAGATGATCTATTTATATACTTTTGAAGCCTTATTATCCTTTATAGTTATTTTAAACATTTGATGACTGCATGAAGTATTTTTGTTACATAAAATAGTATTCTTTTAAACCTCTCGCTCTAACGTTTTAGAATATAGTCATATTTCGGTACATAACTGTGCAGTGGTGTTAAGATTTTTTACATTTATTAATTTTTAAACGCATTTATAAAACCATTAGCATAATTTATTACGAGATAATTTTTGTAAAATATTCACGATAAAAAATTATATTGATAATCTCTGTGATCCCAAATTTGACAAGAATTAGGCATTTTATTATTCAAAAAATCGGCAAGATTAACACATTTCAAGATGATTCTAAAGATATTTATTATAAGCTATGTCATTGACCATTCAAGTGTGATAAACATCTTATGAATAATGATTGCTTTATAATAATTATTGACCTAAGAATAAGGTAGTGTTTTTTTGAAATACGCCATTTCTTTTGTCATTCCCCAGTGGTTAAGCTACAACATACGGCCGTAGCCATAAATTGACAAACTATAATTGAAGTAAAGAGTAAAATGATATTGACGCGCGTGTTTGAACATGTACCGTTTAAAAAAAAATAAAAAAAAATTCGGTTAGGTACATGTTCAAACACGCGCGTTAACATAATTTCACTCCCTACTTTAATTATAGTTTGTCATTTTATGGCTACGGCCGTATGTTGTAGCTTAACTACTAGGGAATGACAAAAGAAATGGCGTATTTCAAAAAAACACTACCTTATTTTTAGGTCAATAATTATTATAAAGCAATCATTATTCATAAGATTTTTATCACACTTGAATGGTCAAAGACATAGCTTATAATAAATATCTTTAGAATCATCTTCAAATGTGTTAATTTTGCCGATTTTTTGAATAATAAAATGCCTAATTCTTGTCAAATTTGGGATCACAGAGATTATCAAAATAATTTTTTATCGTGAATATTTTACAAAAATTATCTCGTAATAAATTATACTAATGGTTTTATAAATGCGTTTAAAAATTAATAAATGTAAAAAATCTTAACACCACTGCACAGTTCTGTACCGAAATATGACTATATTCTAAAACATTAGAGCGAGAGGTTTAAAAGAATACTATTTTATGTAACAAAAATACTTGATGCAGTCATTAAATATTTAAAATAACTATAAAGGATAATAAGGCTTCAAAATTATATAAATAGATTATCTACAACGTTTAAGGAGTGTCCAGGATCATGGTTTGAAAATACAATAAAAACTCAATTTTGACCTTCGACGAGCATGTCCCCCCTTAATCGAAGTAGAACGCGCAACGGGTTTCGTTGTGTTTCATTCAAAAATTGCCCACCGTTCAGACCCTAGTGGCAGTAAGGGAAGTTCATGAACAAGTGTCAATAAGAACACGTAAAAACAATCGCAATAACATTTGAGTGATTACTCTTGATAGAGAACAATCTAGTGTATGTGTTTATGTACAATTTCATCTGTTTTTATTCATTTTAATAAATAGTTTTATCATTTCACTTAATATAGCAAAAAATATATTTTAGTGATATTTAAAAAGTAGCCTTTTTACAACGATTATTATTAGTTGAGAAAGATCTGAAAAATATATATTTTCCAAAAGCTTAATAAAAGCTCACATTGACCTGACAAGCTTTTCTTTTCATCTTTCATGTGGATACACTTACAGAATACTATGATTAACATAATACGTTTCACCACTAAAACGTCTACAGAAACCTTTCATTAGACATAATTAAACCTTTACCAGACATATTATATTGACGAAATGAACGATAAGTATTATTCACAAGAATAATCTCCCAAAACGGTGGATGTGAATCGTGTACACGAGAGTTTAAATAATGATTAGTTTTAATTCCACTTAGTTTAATAACAATCAGAACCGGCTTCATTTACTTAAAAAGAATATTGTTTAATTTAATGTGACTTACCAAAAATTGACAGTTGACCTTATGAAAGAGAGTATTAGCTTGACTCACTTTTGATGATCGAGCTGTAACGTATCGGCCAATGAAGTCGCGGGTCTTGAGCTTAAATCCCAGATGTAGAAAATCCACATATTTGTTTTTTAATGAGTGTTTGGACTCATGAACGTAATAGGATGAGCAAGTAGTTAACATGGGCAGACTAACGGATATGTTTGAATAAACTTGGTCTGCGCAGTCATGGCCATGTTTTTATTTCACAATAATATATCTCTTCCTAATGCCTCTTCAATGTGCCTATACTGCAGGCAAATAGGTACCGCACCATCGGTCTTCCCAAATACTTCCCCCATTTTCAAATAGTATGGGATAGGGAGAGGTAACAGTACATATTTCAGATGATTTGTTTAGTAGGTAGTAGTTATCAACCGATATACAAAGTGAAATTGAAATGGTTTTCCAGTGTATTGTTCAGTACTTGACTAATTTGCCAATTATTACAAAGATCACACTTAGTTGCTAGTTTTTTTGAAGGCATTTCATCTGCTCTGCCAGCTTTTAATCGCTATATCTTTTAGTTTTACATTTGAGGTTTGGCTTGAGAGTGTAATGAAAATATATAAGCACGACTATCTTTATCAAACGCGGAAATGGTTAATATTTTCTATTTTACTATAATAAAATATATTATGCTCTTTTCACTATTGTCAAGAAATATTTTTGCCGTAAGATTTAATCGGACTCGTAAAATATAAATGAATTTTGACTAGTTCCGTGACAACGCATTTTATGATGTCTTGAAAAAATTTTGAGTAAGATTATATTTATTTATATTTTAGATACAAAGACTTTATTTAAATATCAGACTTTTCTCTAACAGTACGAAATTTTAGAATAAAACTTTATTGTGTTAAGTTCGTTGAACTTTTGAATTTAAATTCTAATTGATAAAAAAAAATCATAAATTATTATATATTACACTAATTTGCTTGAACATTAATATGCTGGCGTCTTGTATTTCATAATGTCTTATTAATAAATAAAACTTACTTAAAGTGCGACATATGAGAAATAAGTAATTATTAGTTTCGAGCATGATTATTTAGTATAATTAATTCCCCTTCAATATTTAATTTGTTCGCACAAAATAATATTCTATATTTTTATTAATTATAAGAAAATAAAGGTTTTTTTCTGTCAAATGGTCAAGACTCTTTACCCAATTTGGCATATTTTTGTCAATGCCAGTTGGTAACAGTGAGTAAGATAACACGTCTTAATTATTGTTCTAACAGAGCAACCAAAATATAGATGACTCGAGAATATCGAAAATCACAGAAAATGAAATACCTAATTGATTCGTTATGAAACATATGCAATAATTGAGAGCAGTCAAAACATTATAATAATATTATATCGACCTATAAGTGTGCGTACGAGTATTTGCGCGATGATCGCACAGCAATCAAGCACATCCATATTATATTTTATATGCTCAGTGCAATGTTTGTACAATTGGTAAAAATGGTATCATTTGAATATACCTACTAATTCAATAATTGTCTTTATATTTTCAAATTATTCAGAAAACTATCAAAACGTCTTGATACAGTTGTAATAAAATTTTATGATAATATTTTTATTACATATCAATTGAAGAAAAATCTTCACTTTGCAATGCAAAAATAGCACGTTATAAAATAAATAAATATCAAAGTATTGCTTTCCTTTAATTTAAATAAATAAAACCTAATCATACATACGTAATAATATATTATATACAATTTTATTATATTACGTGTTAGTAAAAAAACTATATTTTTAAAATACATACCTATGTTATGCGTGAAACTATCCATCTGATAATATTGTGATCCATTAGTGATATTTAAATTTTGTTTTGCAGTATTTATGGTAATACGGTTGATGCCCATGGATTCATTGTATAAAGGAATAGTTGTTGGCCATTCACAGAACTCATTTGATTTTAGCTGCGGGTAACTCATATTTTTACAAAGACGACCACTCTATATTCTGTGCCAAGATAGGTGGCTCACTGTGTATATTCATAGTTTTAATGTAATTTCATCTACTTTGACAGCAGCTAGGTTTTCTCTTTCAGATGCGATTAGAAGTAGCATCAGTAATTCAGTTATTCACGGTACCAACGCAACGGTGATATTTTTACATTGTACAACTCCAAAAATTCCTCTGGGAGCCATCGCATAAAACAAGATTAGTCTTGTACGTGAACAATTCGAGGGATGCGCTTGGACTTGCGCCCATTGCCCCATGCTGCATTTCCCCCACTAATATTAAGCAGAAGCAACCCTCGTTCGTGCTTTCAAACAGATAAATTTCCAACCCTTTCCACAGGTAAAAGGATATACCTAAGTGTAAGTAATATTTACTTTACCGGAACGTGAAGAGAGAAGAGTTTTTGATATTCTTTTATCCGCATGAATAGTATTCTTCTACATAGTTATAGAAATAAATGTATACACGCAGATTTAGATAAATAAATAAAACACTTGATTAAATAACATAAATCAATTAAAAATAAATAATTACTTGAGATGGTGAGCACACGCGACACAACTGTCACCGAAAAAGTGAATGTAGACGTGCTTGACATCATACAAGATGGAAAGGTAATGTCAATTTCAAGGCAATTTGAATATCTTGGTCCCCCAAAACTGCAAGTAAGCAGTTTTAATATACCTGGATGCAGGCGGCTGTTAGAGGAGACAAGACCCATATAAAAAAAGAAAAAACACATGAACGGACTTGGTTGTAAAATTTAACACATCGCAATAATTAGGATGTATATTGCAATTTCACATTCATCTATTAACAATAATATATTGTCTTGTTCTCCAAATCTGTCTATAAATTCATATTGTTTCGCATAACACTGAATAATGTTATTATTATAAGTCGATGGTGGTACCTGTAAATAAAAACTATAACCACTTTGTCCACTGTAGACTACAACAAATTTATAAATAAAATGTCATTAATGCAAAAAATATAAAGAATAAAACCGTTTGTTGCTGAAAGACAACACCATGCAAATAATGGTTAATTTTATCTATCATCATTGAGCTGTAAAAACCTCCAAAGAGGCAAAATTTACAAAAATTAAGGTAGACGAAATTTTTTTTTGTAAGACTTTGAATAACTTGATTTATCTAAATAACAAGTGGACCGGCTATCATCGATGTGTGATAAATATCTCCGATGTGATGGTTACGTCATAACATAGGAGGTATTACGGCTTTATCGAGATATGTTAAATCAGGAGGCTAATACATAAGTATATTTAAATGTTGATGATAATATTCAGAACACTGGATGTTTTACTAAGCTATGCAGTCTAATAGAGAGGCAAAGTAAAAAATAAAACTATTTTGCTAAAAAATGGTCATTTCAAAGGTAACAGCTACGATAATATTCAATGTTGCGCTTAGTAATGAAATTCAGACAATCATCTTTATACGCCGTTTTATGTGCATATACCAATAATATAATAATAAATTTCTAGACATAAAAGGTTTGATTCATTCACATTGGTTTATTTTATTTATGTGTGAGTGCTGCGATTTCATTTACTTAACATAATAAAATTTCTCACCTCATTTGTAAGCGACGCAGCGGGTGAATTATACTAACTGTGATTTATTCCATCCAGACGATTTGATTTACTAAAACTATCTTCGCACTAAGTTTGCGGGGCTTATTTTAAGACACAGAATAGGTACACAAAACTTCTGCTTCTGAAGTGTTTAGGTGTTTTTAACAGAAATTACATAGCACAGATTTACTACTAGAAAACTTTAATTTAGATAAGTATTTATCCAACGAGAAATCAATTATGGTTATTTTTAGATTACTCAACAATTTCAATAAAATTTTATTCACTTGAAATTTAACACAAATCACAGAGTGGGTATGTATATAACTAAGTATAAATATGTATAATAATTAGAACATAATTATTTAATTGTTTACCTATTTATATAAATGAAGGTAATACTTTCATTTTATTATTATTTTCTGATTAAATGTTGAATCAACACAATATTTTAAGAATGTTACATTCTTTATAATAGAAAAAATTATCATAATTCTGTAAATCCTCAGAAACTAATAGTTATTATAAAAAAAAAATAGAAAAAAATTCTGGACCAAATGGGATACGAACTCACTTATTGCTTTGTGCCTTCGCGTCTAACCTATCGATGTATCTACGGATTCATGTGAATTATTTTTTTATATTAATTACGGTTTAATAAAGGTACTTTAAAGTACACCAATCATTAGATTAAGGAATATTACTTTACGTAATCTGCAACACCCACGGTGGCCGCGCGGCATAAGCGTTGGACTATAAAGCCGTGGGTCCCAGGTTCGAATCCTGGGTCTGGCAAGTACACATATTGTTTTTCAATTGGTGTGTGTCAGGTTATGGACCTAATAGGTTGAGCAAGTGGCTGACATCCATTTCTCTTAAAAAACAAAAAAAATCTGTCAATACAAACCTCCACTCTGTGGAGGCCCATATGATCCTATCAGGATCGGACATGGTCGGAATTTGTAATGGTATATAGTATACAACAAGATGCACTAAAATAACATCCCATTAAATTAGATATCTACATATATACGTTAATATGGTTTCCAGATTATTGTTAACTTATTTTAAAAATATATATATATATATATTTACTTAGGTAAAAGATTTTATTTTTTATTCCACTTATAGAAAAATATGTTTATTACTAGAAATATCGTATTCAATTCTACAGATTCTCTTTTTTAGTTGATTTGATTAATTTGATGAGCTACTTCATTTGTTACACTATTATCACTTTTACATGCATAATTAATTATATATTATGTTATATACAAAAGGAGACAAGAGAAGCCTTAAGGGATTAATTACCATGAATTAACTTCTACATTAATTTAATACTTAAAGTTCATTTTATTAAAGATATTTATTTATTAATTGTATAGATATTAATACGAAATAATGTTTTAATACATACATGATAATATTACGTTTATTTTACTGCATTAATATTTTTTTTAATATAAAACCAATGTTTACGAGTAGTAAACAAACTTTGAACTACTAACAATCACTCCGATAAAAATATTTTATAAATCTTAAAAGATATATGGCATACGAGTATATTATATCTACAAATGTTCAGCTAACTGTACTTAAATAAAGCGCACACAGAGCTTTTTTCCAATTCACTTCACGCGATTGCTACATTATCATTGCTCGATGCAATGTGAGCTTTCGTGAAAATTATTAAGACGTGTGCTAACATTGGAGAAAACCGACCGTCGACCTTTTGGCACAAGCTTTCACGGTTATAAAATTTGAATCTTAATAGTAGTAGCCAACTGCAGTATTTATAGACTGCACGGTATTTTTATCTTTTAAAAGTTATTTTAATAATCTATTTAACTATTTTTATTCAGCAATATAACAAAGCACTTATACTATGTCAAACTTATATTTTATCCAGCGTTTAAACAATTTTAAGACAAACAATGATTGAACGTGTCTTGAGCGGCAATTCGAAAAATATTATATTATGTTTATTGTATAGGTATTAGATATTTCAATCCCAGACAGATATAAATCAATTCCGTGGTAAGTGGATAGTAAATTAGGATAAAACCAATGAAATATTGCCCATTTTTAACATCAGCTGTTGTTATGAACCGATAATATGAAAATATATACCTACTATATATTTTATATTTACTATTTAATTTATTTCCCCGTGTAATATAATAAGAAATGTAATTGACTGTTAGTTGACAATAAAACAATCTAATTAATCAAACATATATGCATATTATTTTCCAATTCCGTCTGTAAAAGTTGGAGAATGAATAATATTTTTTTAAGATAGTGTATTTTGATTTATTAATTTTGAACAATCACAAACAGCCAGGCTTAAAATCACATAAATATATTATGTCCTCACCGGTATCAAACCCAGGACTCCCGGATGGAAGGTACGGGAGCCGCCCAGCTGTTTTGGATTATAAGCGCATCCTCAGAACAATATATGATAAAGGATAACAAACGCTCGTGAACTGAAAGTTCATATAAAGTTATTAAGTATAAAGAGAGATTATATTATGTTACACGAAAAAAAATATTTTTATATGTTTAGAATTTGTTCATGTACTAAAATAATTTTAATACCCTCTATATTGATCGGGTCATGTCAGTACTTTTTTGCAATACATTTATTTTTCTCAACGTTCTCCATAAGTCGATGAACCTTGTCACATAGGCATACATATTTTATTTATATGACTACAAGTTTGATATCCACTATGGCGTTCATCACATAAACGCCACTTCAATAGAATTCTTTTTCGTATAGATATTTTACCAATAGCAATATAAATAACTTTCACTTATTTGGTTTGACAAAAACGTATTTTTACTATTGTCAAAAATAATATAGTAAACAAATAATCCAATGTTTTCAATTTCTGAATCAAAAAATTGGAGTTAACGCTTGTGATTGATAATGCCAACGACATATTTATTGATACTATCTTAGATACTAACTAGAATACACCGTAAAATTTGGTTTTAGAAATTTATTCATTCAAATACCTACTCTTAATATATCAAAATATTGGTCAACCATTCCCTTTATTCAACGAATAATTCACAAGATTTAAGAATGTGACATTCTGTAGGAGGTTCGCAGCTTAATAGGTTAAAGCATATTCGCGCGATACCAGTGGATATATGGATACATGATGGATTTTTTCTAGTGGGTACATATCTGAGGTGTTTTCAAGTTATGTATATTCAAACTATTAATTAGTCAATAACACGATTGTTTGAATAATATGAGCAAGTTGAATGTATTGTAAAAAAATGTTATTTTTATAAAACAATGCACCGACAACTTATTATGCCATACTAATGAGTTTGATATTATAACAAAATGACAAACAACTCAGGCATGACATGTTTATTCTCAAACAAAACCTATTCAAGCTTTGAATGTTAATATTATTTATGCACTAACATATAATAATTACCTCACTTAATTATAACATATGTATATATTTTGTTTAGTGCGTGGGATCAAATGAGATATTTGAAATAGATTAACTCAAAAGCATTCTCACACTGAGTTAATAAATTATAGATATTAAATGATAATAATGAAAACTAATTTACATAATATATTATAATATATACACCCAAAGTGTTACCTACGTGAAATCGAATACATTATTATTTTTCTTTTTCTTATATTTATAGTGTTCTTATTTTAAGAGATGGTTTTTTTATATAATTATTTTACAAGACATAATATATAACGATAAAAATTGCAATACATTTATTTTTCTCAACGTTCTCCATAAGTTGATGAACCTTGTCACATAGGCATACATATTTTATTTATATGACTACAAGTTTGATATCCACTATGGCGTTCATCACATAAACGCCACTTCAATAGAATTCTTTTTCGTATAGATATTTTACCAATAGCAATATAAATAACTTTCACTTATTTGGTTTGACAAAAACGTATTTTTACTATTGTCAAAAATAATATAGTAAACAAATAATCCAATGTTTTCAATTTCTGAATCAAAAAATTGGAGTTAACGCTTGTGATTGATAATGCCAACGACATATTTATTGATACTATCTTAGATACTAACTAGAATACACCGTAAAATTTGGTTTTAGAAATTTATTCATTCAAATACCTACTCTTAATATATCAAAATATTGGTCAACCATTCCCTTTATTCAACGAATAATTCACAAGATTTAAGAATGTGACATTCGGTAGGAGGTTCGCAGCTTAATAGGTTAAAGCATATTCGCGCGATACCAGTGGATATATGGATACATGATGGATTTTTTCTAGTGGGTACATATCTGAGGTGTTTTCAAGTTATGTATATTCAAACTATTAATTAGTCAATAACACGATTGTTTGAATAATATGAGCAAGTTGAATGTATTGTAAAAAAATGTTATTTTTATAAAACAATGCACCGACAACTTATTATGCCATACTAATGAGTTTGATATTATAACAAAATGACAAACAACTCAGGCATGACATGTTTATTCTCAAACAAAACCTATTCAAGCTTTGAATGTTAATATTATTTATGCACTAACATATAATAATTACCTCACTTAATTATAACATATGTATATATTTTGTTTAGTGCGTGGGATCAAATGAGATATTTGAAATAGATTAACTCAAAAGCATTCTCACACTGAGTTAATAAATTATAGATATTAAATGATAATAATGAAAACTAATTTACATAATATATTATAATATATACACCCAAAGTGTTACCTACGTGAAATCGAATACATTATTATTTTTCTTTTTCTTATATTTATAGTGTTCTTAATTTAAGAGATGGTTTTTTTATATAATTATTTTACAAGACATAATACTCGTATATAACGATAAAAATAATATATTGGTTTTAAAATGTTACCGGAAATAGTCTCTCGTTAATTTGCATTCGCCGAACTCATCTATGCTTTTGTCATACCGCCAGCAAAGTTCACAATCTGGAAAACTCCTGGTTGTTGATCGGAGAGTACTAATACATTACTAAGTAACGAAGAATATTTTACTTTTTTATGATTTATATTAATATTATCTTCTCAGACAATTCTTTATTACTCAAAAATCGTGGTTTTCATAAGCAGTTTCTCTTCGGTACATATCTTCACGATTATCTACCAGTTGGCTGACTGAGCGATTTGCCAATATCAATGAAGATCCTGTCGTATTATTAATTTATTTAACCCAGTGTGAGGGTATTTTTCCTCTTTTTTCCGCTGCCTCTACATACTACCACATGGCAAAAATGATCTTGAAAGAGATGATCTTAGACAAGTAGTTTAGGCTTTATTTTTATCCTTAACTTGTAACTTCAACGAGTGTTTGCCTTTCGTATACCTAGCAGTTCATAATATGTCCGTAATTTGTAGAAATACCAAAGATAGTACGAGATGGATTTTATTCATTGTTGAGAAAGCTCTATCTTTTCATATTTTTAGTTACGACATTGCACTGTTAACTATGGAGAACCACCTTCCTCTAATTATAGATACGAGATCCCAAAATTAGTTTGATTGGTGGGAATATTCTGTATAGAAAATCACTCACCATCTCTAGAGTAGAAAACACACTCTATTTTGTAATATATAGTAAATTAGCATATTTTTATTTTATTATGTTCAGTTTAAAGAAAAATACAAGATAACAATAACTTTTTATATACCACGATTTTAAATTTTCTGTTGAATCATATAAACTTGACAATTCTATGTATTAATAAATACTTTTTTTGTACTTGATAGAGATACTGAATAAATATAGAATACTGAAATATCATTTTGATATTGATCATATTGATTTCCATAGTAACGCACGTACATATTAATAAAGTTGCTAGGACCCTTTTCGCAACCAATAATAGTGTTTTACTTTTTACGAATTTTTTCAGAAATAACTTTCCATACAAAACAAAATTAACTGAAAATGAATTCAATTCTGCTTAAAGATGGCTAAAAGTATTAAAAGAATGCATTGTTGTCGTGTTCTGGTATATTCTAAATGTTTCAAATGTCTAGCTAGTTGGGAAGTTAGTTAAAAATCTTCAATCGTCCAATACAAATCTTGGACAAACAAGAAAAAAATTGTACTGGAATAGATAATAAATATAAAATATTTTAGGATATTAGTGATCTGTTAACCTACATAACAGGTGACTATAGCGTATTTGAATAACATAGATAGCAGATAAGTACAAAAATTCAAAGATCTGGTCGCTGTTTTTAATACACTTTGTTATGCAAAGGACTGGAAGACTCAGCCTTGATATTCTATATACCTACCTCGATACTTTATATTTTACTGAAAAATACTTGAAATAGGTAGGTAAATACTTACACTGGTGTCCCTCTTAATCCAGTGCGTAAGGCACTGGCCTTTCATCTGGAGGCTCCGGGTTCTTGGTGAGGTCACAATAACATATTTACGTAGTTTTCTCAAATCCTGGGTTTCTGATCGTTATGCTTCTACTACTATATTACTATTTCGCTACAGTACTGTTAGTTAACCTAGGCCCTAGAATAAATATACATCTTTTAAGACACATTTTTGTATACATAATTTTGAAAAATACTTTTTGATAAAATATATTATAACCAATAGAAAAAATCTTTTTGAAAAAAGTAAGCCACCCTGGCAGGGAATCGAACCCTGCATCCCCTGGGTTTACGCCCCGTCCGTCGCATTTACCTCTATGCTACGCAGTGACATAGACTAATTGTGACAAATTTTAACTATTGGCCTTTTTAATACCTACTCATCAGCGTTTTTCCAAATCAAGCTACTTTGGCAATCGGTTTTTGTTTTTTATAAAATCAAAGAAGATACCTATTACTTTAATTACTAACCGACGTCATGGATTTCTCCAATATTTTTTATGATGTAACCTATCTGAACTTACTAATAATTATTTATAATTTACTTTTTCTTTTATTCAACGAACAATTCACAAGTTTTAAGAATGTTCCATTCTGATTATTGAACATAAATAATTTTGAAAAACACTTCTATTGGTTATAATATATTTTCTCAAAAAGTGTTTTTCAAAATTATGTATGTTCAATAATCAGAATGGTACATTCTTAAATCTTGTGAATTATTTGTTGAATAAAAGAAATAGTTAATTATACATTTTTGTATGATTAGATTAAGTAGTAGTTATCTATATTCCATATTATGAATCCATATAAAATTAACCTTAGTATGATTGTGTAGAATTGTAAATTAAATAGAACAAAAATATACCAACATAATAGATAGAATAATAAATACAATTATTATATTCTCGAAAATTACTCATTTCTGGCAAAACGTCCAGTCATGTTTGTATCGTATTAATTCTGACTGACACGTACTACTAGTAAGTATAGTGTACAAAGCGATCATTGTAGTAATCCCCACTGCATATTCAATTCTAAATCATTTGCACATCTATTAGCCAAAGTCCTCGCTTCAGAGCAATATTAGACATCTATTATTGTCCAATACAAAGCAGTGGAAACTAATACAATAAAGATGTAGAATGTACACATAAATAATAATAATATTACATACCTATATCTGAAATAGTATTATAACATATTTTTATTTTACTTATGAATTAGGTTTAATAGGTATAATGTACGTACTATCTGCAATAACAATGTTGGAAAGAATTTGACGTAATGTATAGTTAACAAAAATATAATTAGGCTTGGCAGGAAGATAGTCAGAATGCTGGGTAAGGTAGAGCGCGTTCTAATGATGAAGAATTTTTGCGGAAAACGGTATTTTTTTAAGATCAAGGGTAGAAATAAAATAAATACAGAGTAGTTAAAAATGAATAGGTATATGTATCGGCGAGTTTATATAAGGTAACAGGCGGGATCCGAGTTATGATGTGTTTTCGGAACGACCGCTGTAATATAAAATGAGTATGGACGCAGGTAGAAAAGGGTACGCAAAGAGTAGTCTACTGGTAGCATCAGCCAAGTCTCGATCCACTGCTGGATATAGGTTTCACTAGCCATTTCCTCATTTCATGGTTTCTAGTTCTACAGCGCCGCGTTTATTCGCCGAACGATAATGATTTCATCGATCCAGCGGGCTTTACGGCGTCTTTGTAGTCATTTAGTATCCCTCGGGGATGACTATATTTCAGCGGTTGTCCGTTCGCCGATTGACATATCCAGCCCGTTTCCATTTCACCGACCCGGCGTCTTCTATCCCACGGCATATGTACTCTTGTCTGCCTTATTATCTATGCATCTTTTCTATACCACGTTGCGCTAGTCGTAGTTTTCGGATTTCTCTAGACATTAACGGTCCATGTCCAAATTTTTATAAATGACATAGCATTGGTAATAAAAAATGCTATCTTTTTGTTGTTTGCTGATGACTTGAAACTCTTTTTGGAAGTTGTTACCTTGGAAAATTGTCGTCAGCTCCAACTTGATATAGATAATATATTAGATTGGGGCAGGCGTAACAAACTAGAATTCAATATTGATAAATGCAATCTTTTGTCGTTTACCAGAGCCTCAAAATTGTTGTTTTTCCAACACTCGATGCATGGCAGAGTTCTGTCACGAATATCATCTGTAAGGGATCTTGGCATTACGTTTGAGAGTAAACTGACATTTATTAGCCATATAGTTACCATTTGTAACAAGGCGCTTAAAATGTTGGGCTTCGTCATGCGTACTTCCCGGGTCTTTTCGGATTTTACGGTATTAAAACTTTTATTTAATTCTTTAGTTCGGAGCAGACTTGAGAGTGGGTCTATTGTTTGGGCACCGCATCAGTTAAAGTATGGCCTTATGGTGGAGAGGGTTCTGAAGAAATTCTTGAGACTTCTTTATTTGAGGTTGTACGGATACTATCCGTGGCTTTATCCAACCGACTTTCTCTTAGGCATGCTTACATACTGCAGTTTGCAATTTAGAAGAAATCTTTATTTAGCTACGTATTTTTTTCGACTTATACGAGGTAGAAATGAGAATTCTGCAATTCTGGGCAGTGTTGACCTGTGTGTCCCTTATAACTATCTTAGAAATAGAGAACATCAGTTGTTTATTCTCCCAAGGTGCAGAACCAACCTGCTACTGGTAATGCCAATTGGTAGGGCGATAACTATATTCAGCGAAATTGCTTCGGGTGTTGATATATTCCACCTACGTGAGGATGAGTATAGGTGGACGTTATTTTATAAATTTTTAAAATAGGGTCTGCTTAACTCATCCGGTGTATTTCTATGTACCTATATAATTAATATTTTTGTATGTACATATTTCTACTGTTTAATAACATACTATCTATCTCTTTTTTTAAGTCATGTTGTGAACGTCTTAAACTTATAATTTGTAATGTCCACAATATGTAAAAATAAATAAATTGAATTGAATTGAATGTTTCACTGCATTCTTGTAACAAACATTGATTTAACATAATTAGATGTCATTTTTTAAATATATAAATCAATTTTTATACACATAATATACGCTTTATGCCAATTGGGTTCTTGCATTTTTATCATATATAAATTCAATTGACATTTGTTTTCTTTTTCATTTTGTTGTTTGGTCTATTAATAATATAATCCTAAACGCAGTCTGACGTAATAATGAAGACGATGGAATTATATTATCTTCCTTAATATTGCACTAATGAGCATCTAGATGGAGAATGTTGCCATAGTGGATATAATTGGATTCCTCCAGAGCAACATCCATCACGGGGTCTAAGGCCAGTCGACGACCTTTCCATATCTTTGAGGTGAGCTTGAAAGCACGCACCCAAACTAATTAATATTCGCTACGTATCGCGTCATAAATATTCTCTTTCGGATTAACGCCAAAACGACGTATACATTTGCGAATTAATTTTATTCAAGTCATGGCGGTTTGGAAATTAGACGGTATTTTTTACGTTATTATACACCCTCTAAATTTTACCGAGAATGACGCGATATAATCCGCGTCCAAAATACAACGTGTCGCAACCACAAAATTTAACGTTTATTTAACAAACATAAAACAAAACAGTGTATTTCTTGATCCTTAAGCATGTTCATAATAATTTTTATTTTTTTACGTTCACATAATTACATTATCATCATGTTTATACAATATTATTATTGCAATTAACCACGTAGTACTACAATTAATTTATAATTATAAAAAAAAATACTCTTGAAGGCCCACACTCCTTCAGAAACACTTAGACACACTGGAACGCCTTGATATTCGGTCGAGCTAAAAATATCGCAAGATTCAGTGGCAATTGGTACTATTGTTTACTTATATCCTCAAGAAGCTTCCGTCTCTGGGTATCATACATAGAACATTGCCAAACAACGTGATGTCTTATGTAATGTCTTCGATCTCACTTCCGCACTGGCACCTAGGGTCATTTATTATACCTAACCGAGCCAGGGATGCGGCAAGATTATAATGATCCGCTCTACAGCGATTAATTGTAACAATTATTTTCCTATTGAGCATTTTATTAGTATACCATGGTTTGGTTTCAAAACTGTAATATAATTTGAAAGTACATTTTTCCTTTTGTCAGTCCTTGTTTTTTTAAATGTATTATCTGCTACGGTTTTTGCTATTCTCTTGAATGTTTCAAAAAAGTCTGTATAAGGTATGAGGAAAAGAATATATATATAAATTATTATATAAAAGAGTATAAATCATTATAAAAAATTTAAAACTCATACAAAACCATAATGATTACGCGTAAAGGACAACAAGAAAAATCGAAACAAACCCGGTAAATAGAAAAAACGACATTCATTAACATTGTCTTTTATTTCAACGAAGTTGTTTTCAGATTGAAACATAAAAGTTACCAATGTATCGCAATAGTACTTAAAATAATTATGTTATCTATACCAAATAAACTATACGCGTATGCACACTTTACTAGAGTACTCACTGATTGCCATACTGCCAATCATTATTAAATTATCAGCCACTCTTGATTCACTGATGGACGAAGGGCTCTCCATACCATCTCCACTTTCCACAGTTCTAAAAAGAAAAATTATACATTACGTCTACTTTATATTAAAATTTCAATATCGACTATATCTTGGTATTTTTTGAATAGTTAAATTTTTAAAGTTTCAAATTATTCATATTAGTATTCAAAGTAAAGTTTAAAGTTTAACCATTCAAGGGAAAACTTTAACATTATATTAGTTTTTCACTAAATATCTGTAAGTATATTTATATTAACGGAGCCATTTTTTATGTATTACTAGATGAAGGGTTATTATATTATATTCTTCACTGTCTCAAAATATATCGGTCAGTACTCTTTCGTTGCTATGTTATTCTGCTAAACTTATGTACCTTATCAATACGGTAACCGGCTCTTGGTCGCCTTTCAGGTATTTTAATAAATCTTATGTATCATTAAATGATAAGATTTGTTCAGTGATTATCTATTTCTTCATGTTCTGCTCAAAAACAATCCATCAAAACAGAACCCCAGAAAAATATGTCGAAAGCTACGTATAGATGAGGAGATGAGTGAAGAAGTATAAGTAGAACTGTTGAGTGTGGTTGCGTATTTATTTGACGGATTGACACAAGCACAACAGTGATACAATGGTACAATGACAGCAAGGTAGATATTTTAGCCCGAGGCACGATGATACATAGTGACAGTTCTCTACACACATAAAATTTGGAGTGAGATATTCATTCAATCGTGATAGCCTATTTATTGAACCTCTCACGATGGAATAATGCCAATACTGAGTATCCCATGCGATGATAAATGCATTTTAAGATAATAAATATTACTCATGTAAAAGTTATTATTTTGAATTATTGGTAATTGAATTCGTGTAAAATTTGTATTTTCAAATTTTATTTTCCCCAGCAGCGTTTCCCACTGGGTAAGAACTAATCAATACGGCTGACAGTCTGTAAAAATGTATTTAAAAATAATTAAACAATAATTTAGCGATCGATATTGAAAATTATCGATTTTCAATAGCGTATATCTCGGAAACCGTAACGGAAACCGGGAATTCGACAAATATGTGTAGAAACAATTGTATACAAAATTTAATTAACTTTCATTTTTATTTACAACATTTTTTTCTATATGCATCGTTTCCAAGATATAAGCAAAAAACCAAAAAATGGGACCTTTCGACCCCCCTCCCACATTAAGCACACCTCCCAGGTGCGGGGACTTTTAGTATGTTCACCTACTAACTACTCCTAACAAAGTCCTCTAGTCAAAATTTCTCTACAATATATTCATTGACTGGACTAAATGTGTTATTCCAGTACTAACGAATGGGAGCAAAATATGGATTTTAAAGTCAATGGCAATTATAAAACCAAGCTTAAAACAATGCTGTGTGAATAGATAGATGTCGGGCATAACGTATAACTTGCAGTGATCGAAAAACAAATTAATGTGTATGAGAACAAAATATAAAAGTGCTGAATGACCAGGGCATTTAGCCGTGTAATATTTTATTAAAGTTTTTTAAATTTCATTTTCATACAAAATTGATCGAACTTGCTATGTAGCCGGAGAAAAATACTGAGTCGCAAAACATAGTTTCAAGTGCAGACTGACGAGAACAGTGAAGCGTTGTTTTTCGTTTTTTTTTTATTTCGTTTTATTATCATATTTTGAGTGAATGAGGGCAAACTTGATTAAAAATTTGGTGTGTAAACGAAAAATTCCGTATTCATTATGCAAAACTTCATGTTTCTGAATGCAAATTATTATGGGTGTGTACTTCTACAGTTATTTTTTGGCGACAATACTTTTTGTATTCGCGACAAGGTGACTTTACAATGTTAACAGAATTTACGAAATATATTTATGTTCAGTATCACTTATACATATATATGTAGCAATCATACCACTCAGCATTAAATGAGTGACATACTTTAATATGTGTGTTTTGTTGTCAAAACAAAACAAAAGAGCCATAATGATCGCCAGCATTTTCTCAATCATAACTAGATTAGTAGGGTCCGTTATGATTATTATTAATTGCGATAATATCTCATGTAATATATGTAGGTGCTTTTTGTATAAATTGGAAGGACAATAAATAAATTCTCACTCACTCATCGAGTCCATCACGAGACGCACTACTATTTTCATGGGTCCTTCAATCGATATAGTCCATCGTTATTCAACTCGAATCAAGTCTCAGTTCATTAATATATTCAATATCTTGATCACATCGATCTTACCAGTAGTTCATCATTACCCGTGATTATAATCTCACGCTGGCATTTTTATTAAAGTATTATTGTATTTATTGTATCTCGTATCGATTAATAAACTACCTTCACAACATCCAACCAACAACAACCTTATCTCTTCTCCTCCTTCATCATCGTCCACCAAATTGGTGACCCCGATGTGATAGCGACGTGAAATGATGACGAAAAGCCAACAAAATTATATAACTATCAATAATCAAAGACAAAAATATTGCATACCTACTATTAAGAATATAGTTTTTTAACGCATTCGCTGCTGAATAGATAATGAGATTTTAATTGCCCCCTTTAAAATGCACGTTAATTACATCGATCGGCCGCCTGGTCATTACGCGCCGTGTGCGTCTTCCACGCCAAAAGTATTTTACACTCACCGGGAATATCTATCTCTATATACGTGCGTCGTAAGTTCGGTCCCTCCATATAAATGAGGCCAATATTCTCTGCTCAGGACTAGAAATAATATCCAAAAATGATGATGCAGTTTACTACTTTCTATTTAAAGTAGGTAGGGTACATCATAAAATAAATTGCTTCCCAAAGACGAAACATAGGTACCTACGTTTTATATTTTTTTTACAATTTTTAAGTATCCGAATAGACTTTTAACGAGGATTCGCTGTCATCTACTCCTGTTTATTTGGATATTCAAAAAAACATATTCATTTAAATATAATTATTTTAAGTAGATATTATTATGTCAAAATATATTACCAACTTTAGATTCATATTGTGTTATCCTTCTTTTTATCGTATAAACCCCTAACGAATATCCAGAGCAGTTTGGTAAAGCTGCACTCATACCAATTACTAAGGTTCTTAAGACGATAACCGCGGTTTTGTTACTTGATACGTTTACCATTGATCTTTCCTTAGATAACAGGTTGGGGAATGCTGTAGGTACTCTTGTCCTCTCATAATTTAACCGACGTACAGCTATTAATTAACCGCTCGCAATATTATATAAATGGTGTTTTTTTTTTTTGACTATGTCCGATCCTTATAGGAACATATTATGGGCCTCCACAGAGTAGAGGTTTGTATTAACAGATTTTGTTTTTTTTACGAGAAATGGATGTCAGCCACTTGCTCAACCTATTAGGTCCATACTCTGACTCAAACACAAATTGAAAAAAAATATATGTACTTGCCAGACCCAGGATTCGAACCTAGTACCCACGGTGTGATAGTCCAACACTTAAGCCGCGCGGCCACCGTGGGCGTGGTGAATGTGTGAATACTTGACACAAAACGATAATTGAACGATTATTTCAATTTATTGTGCAAAAATGCAAATGTGTTTTAAAGCCACCGATGGCTCAATGTCGGATTATTGTCATATATTTTTGTTAGCTTTTAAAATGTGCTAAATATCAACATTATTGATTTTAATAATTTTAAGTGTCAACCTAGGTACTACTCTTTATAATCTTTTAACAATGAATCATTCCTCTCTCTAACCAGTAGTTATAATATATATTAATATGTATGTATATTTTACTACGTCTTCATTTCACTACAAATATAATTTTTTTTTTGATTTTATTTTGATTTTCAAGTATGTTATTAATATACTTAAAGCTGAGTATGGGAGATATGCCAAATAACCACATGTCCAATGTCCATAGTAGTGCATTGCGCTGTAACATAAAGTTTAGAGGCTGAGCGTTGAACACGTCTGGCTGGCCGTAAGTAATTTTGCACCTTCGAATAAAAGACGATCGAAACGTGAGAGCACCCCAGTGCTTTACAATTGCAGAGCAATTCCAGGTTATCAAATAAATCGGTACACGATGTATCTTATAGCATTCGTTGATGTTTCATGCGGGATCGTTTATATGGGTAGGTATATACTATTATATCAAATAAAAATAAATCAGTTGTGAAGACTCGTTAGTATACTATTGCTTAAATAGAGTATTAATTCTTTTATCTTTATATAATATTAAGATGAATATACCGTATCAAAATTAGATTTGATATAAATAAAAAAGATTTTAAGTTATACACATTTTAATGTTTATAAATATCAATATATTTTTTTAATTAAATATAAAAAAATTTAAAATAATGAATTCATCAAAAATCTGGTCACAACATTAGAGAAAAACTTAATAAATTCATAAAATAATATGTGAAAACTGGTGTTCAAAATTTGAAGTACCTATTTGATAAACACCGTAGATCATATTAATTATCCATAACTCAGAAAAAATATATATTATAGGTATATCTAATAACGTTTACACTACATACTTACAGTATGACGGCATTTCTAAGAGTAATTCAATCCTATAGACCCAAGGACACAACCTACACTAAAAAACCTACTGGAAAAAACCACACCATATCGGTAGGGTAGTTGAATAGTGTCTAAAACTGTAGGTGAGACATTGATTCTCTTATTTGGAAAACATTACAATAATATAGTTTTTTCTCGATTTATTTTTTATTCTGGCCAAGGACCGAATGGGTTTTCAGAATAGTTAAAAACCACTCAGCGATAAAAAAAAATGAAGTCTGATCGAAAAATACTTCATTTTATTCTGTACTTAAAAGCAATTATGGTGAATTATTTTTAGTAATTAAAATATTCTTTTAAATTATCAAGTTTTATTTTATATGTTTTTTCTTATTATCTCCTTTTTATATTTTATGTTATATTGAATTTTGTTGTAATTATGATAAAAATGCATTAAATTCCTATAAATTTTATAAATACTACTATATTATTATGATAAGATATTCTATTCACCTACAAAAGCACTGTGTCATAAAAGAAGAAAAAAACAAACTTTAAGCGTTGAAACATCAATCAATGTTTATAAATTTGTTTTCCTTTTACAAGAAGATTACTCGCATGCACTTTCGAAGACTAAACTGAATACTGTCGACGTAAGCTACTGTAAAAGCTCTAAGTATCCCGCCTACTGAAAACGAGCTTACAATCTTCCTTTATACAGTGTACAATAGAGCTTTGCTTCGGACACGACAATATCTCGGTTACATTCACTCTCTGTAAAAGCTTAATGTGCTATTATACCCTTAAAATACATTCAAATCTACTTGATAATGGTGCAGCAAAAAATACTGCATACTATTTTTTTTAATTTATCAACGAGTTAATAAATTCTTTCATAAAATATCTTCGTACTATTTATCATAATTATGTGGTTCGTTTCACTTGATGTTTTTAACATTTAAGTTTCTTCACAATGATTTTTTAAATATTTAAACTTTTTTTACAAAAATTAATGTCTTAAACCACTGTTTGTGAAACTGTGTGCCGCTTTTAATCCTGTGATTAGTTGGTCCAAGGAAAAGATACAGTGAGATAGGTAAGGTAAGCAGAAGACAGTAGAAAATGCATTGTTTCCTAAGTATATAAGAGAAATTACATATCATAATAATACATACAAATACCCGAGGGAAGACAGATGTTTTTTTGATGCACGTGTATCGGAAATAAACAAACTGCACCCATGTTAGATTCATTTCTATTTAGTAACCAAGATACACGAGTTATTGAATGAATCAAATTGGTGATAGGTATAATTAACGAAACAATAAAATAATATGTGTTATAAATATTTAAAACAAACAATATCGTTAAATGATAATTTACAAAATGACGCATATATATAAGGAAGTACGCCAAATCTGCTGAATAGACTATATTTTAAGAACTCATAAAATAATCTCGATCTCAAATCATCCACACGCAAATGGATTTCATTTGCATAAATATAAATACGATTGATCTACTTATATAAGATATAAAATAAAGGAATAATTCATGGGACATAGATAGCACTATTAAATCAAAAAGAAGTTGAAATTAGTACAGAATAATTACAAGATAAAAAGATATACAACGTTTTTAAATTTTCTGTTGAACCATATAAACTTGACTTGACTAGCTTAAACGATAAAAAATTGTACTTGGCATGTCATATTGATTTCCATAGTAACACACGTATGTATATTAATGATTTAGTTGCTAGGACCCCAGACCCCTAGCAACCAATAAAGATGTCGAAATAACTTTTCATACAAAACAGAATTAACTGAAAATGAATTCAATTCTACTTAAAGATGGCCAAAAGTATTTAAAAAATGCATTGGCATCGTGTTCTGACATATTCTTAGTTCTAGTTCCAAATGTCTAGCTAGTCGGGAAGTTAGTTAAAAATCGAATGCAAGATTTGTACCGGATAAAGAACCACCGGACAAATAAGAATACGAGCTAAGAAGAACGTTGTAAAAAACAGTTGACATAACTTAATAAAGAATCAAAAACCACAGGAAATATAAGAAAAACGCCAATTATTCAAGTATTTTTATATAATAGTATTTCTGTATCTTAAGTGCAACTTGTTTTAAAAGAGGCCAGATAGCAAAACACTTCCACTACATATTCAAGTAGTAAAAGGTGTGATGAAGTATTTTTATTAGATTACATCACTATGTTCGATCCTAAGAGGGCAAATATGAGCTTCCATATAGTAGAGGTTTTATTAACAGCATGCTGTTTGTTTTTACGAGAACTGGATGTTAACCATTGATCGATATTCTGGATGCAAACACACATTGAAAAGTAATACGTGAATTTTTCGGACTCGGAATTCGAACCTAAGACCTACGACATTATATTTACTTTACATATATAAAAAAATATTTTAAAGAGTGAATGACAAAATTTAACGTTTTTAATTAAGTAGTTAGTAAAGATAAATAAAGGAGGTTCAAATATCTAATTTATCGAAAAATATTAAATAAAAACACTAAGATAAGTCGTGGAATTCATACTGAGGTAAATAGATAAATTAATGAACGCCCGTCAAATGCTTACAGACAGACATCTCAAAAATCGTACATCAAAACCTTTCAAACGAATCATATTTTTTACACACGAGAGATCCATAAAACATTCATATAAAAAAATAAAAACTCTCAACGCACTATTGACGTGGACACAGCCAGATTTTAATGCGAGACCGGCACTTCTTCGGCTCAACCATGTTGTCAAAAATGTGTACCCAGAAGTTTATCACCCGGAAAATTACGGGAGTGAAAGGAAAAGCGTTCGTAAAAACGCGTTGCCGGGTAATGTTTCAGCCTTTCGCTTGTTTTATCGCAAAAACCTTAAAAAGAAACTTTCCTTTTGGCTTTTGCCGGAATATCCCCCGACGAAAGTTTATTTCTCTTTTTAAGGTGATAATTGTAATAGCGGAGACAGTGCTGTGTCTTTTATCTCTACTATATTTTATTGCGTCTTTCATTTATACTGTAATAATTCTAAGGAATGTTATTAATGAAAATAATGACGATAATAAATTCAATATTACTTTAATACTAAACCGCGTCAATTTATTCGTAGTTAAATGGCATTTTATAAAACAGAATAACACATATATTTGAATCGTCCTATCATGAAAACATATCAAAGTTAGTTCCATTCTTCTCAGTTTTGTACATAATAGTTTTGCTCGGTATTTCCAAAAAAAAAACCTAAATAATTATTCAGCCACTTCCGGGTCTAACTTTCAAATGTTTAGTACATAAATTATTATATATATTCAAGATATATTTCCTGTCTATGATATTTTATTTCTTTGCCAAATTACAAATCGCGACCGATTATATCCACCTAGAAGGACGTATTGATTTCATGTGTTTGTGATCTAACCCTTTTCTAATTCGTTTAATAAATGCAATATACCTAAATTTCGCTGCTGTATGTATTTAATTAAATCTTAGATTGTGCGGCAGAGACGAGGGGATTGCACTGTTGGTCGATGGATCTAAGACAATATGTGTCGCTACATTTCAAAATCAGCCAAGTGCACCTTTAAGTATTTTTAACTTTTTGTTTTTTTAGCTTTCTAACATTTCTGCATTATCAAAATGTGGGATTTATTCATTTTAAATTTTCTATACTCGAAATAATAAAAACTTTCACCCTTGTGACTGTGTATTTGAGAAAACAAAAAGCTGTTTTTTTCCTATTCATCTATTATGGACTTGGCTGATTTTGAAATCTAGCGACACATATCTTGAAGATATCATGTTCATAAGTTTTTGAAATGTTAATGATTATTAGTAATGTCGTTTTTAAATACTGTATTCATATCGAGTACGCACATAGTTTTATTTTATGTCTTGGAGCGGAATTGGTAACCGTTGATATAACCTTTTATTTTCACAGTTTCAAAGCAATAATAAATAATCTCAGTCAGTTACGGTATTTCCAATCAGAAATAAAGCAACCACAGTAGTAAGTTTTTCGCTTGAAAGCTTTTCACTCCGCACCATTATAACATCTGTTGAGGAACAAATGAAAAACGGAAAGATCTAATATTCAATTAACTATTTATTTGAATAATACAATATTTAGTCAACTATTTTTAAATTTGTATATTCCACAAGGTACATTGTTATGTACCTACTCCCTAGTTATCTTCAATATTAAAATACTATTTTAAATAGCTACGTATTTATCGACGACTAATATTTTTACCAGATCTGTAGAGGAGAGTTTCAAATATGGCCAAGCAGAAAGTGGTCAGAAAGTTAATTAACCATCATCTGCATTTGATACATTCAAAAATTGATTGTATGTATTCCTTGACCCTGAAAATGCCGAGATAATGATAATATAATTATTTCAAAATAGCCGCTGGAGGAGATGATACCAATCAAAAACTAAAATCTATCTCTCTAAGTCACATATTGTGATAAATATTTGTACTTTGGTACAGTATGACCACATTTACAGGAGATTCGTCATTAAGCTGCCTATCTAAATGTATGCCTCTATTACTCATTAATTACCTTTCTTTAAGTTTACATTTTTACATAATAAATATTATAAATTGAATTTTTTTAGTTATTGGTTTTTTAAAATGCACTTAATCTAATAATCTATAATATGAATTAATGTTATAGTAAATCTGAAAATCAAGTATTATGCTTAATAATATAGATAGGTAGTAGGGATTAAATTTTAGCATAACAGTAAACCATTATTTAGGTATCCAAATACTTTGTTATTATTGTATAAGTGTCTATTAGTATATGGTTAATATGTAAGTAATAAATCCAAAACAGATAATATATTGTTCATTGGAAAATAACAATTATTTTTTTTAACCAACTATAACATAGTATTTAACAGTTTTTACAGTTTTTAACTTCAAAGTCATAAATAATTGACCAACAATCGTTGATTTATTGCTAATGTCACTTTTTTCTTAAGTAGTTGTTCATTTTTATGTATATTGTAATGAAAAACAAAAATAATACATATTACTATTATATTTTGTATAATAATTATGATAGCAATAAGTTTGAATTTATATTTTTTATTTTGTTTGATAATGGGAGATTTTCAAGGGTTTTTTTAATACTGCACGTTAAAGAAACTAAGAGGTATGTAAGTGAAAAGGGATTAATTTATCATTACCATCATACTTCTTTGAACGGCTAACGCTATTTTTATTGTATCTTTCTGTCTTTTATCATGAGTTCTTCAACTGAAATGGTCTGTGGGAATACTTCAGCTTTGCAGGTTTGCAACTATCCATAAATACCATTATTATACGTCCCACAAAAGTGTCATCGCAGCGGAACGTGACACTATTAGATGCAGCAGACCGTTAAATAGCTATTTGCTTTCGCTTAGACCATAAATTGTCAAGATATATTAGTTGTTCTCATGAACAAAGTGCGCACTGCTTATCATATTAAAGCATACAATGTTTCCTTATATCACAACACTTTCAGCTTTCTCATAAAAATGATATACCACTAGAACGTTTATGAAAATATTCTACAAATCATCGCGAGAAAATATTTGTTAAACATAACAGGGAATCGAGAGCGCTGTGTTAAACTGCAACACCTATCAAGTAACCTCAAAATACAATACTCTATAAAGGTCACTTCACAACTAAAGAAATTTCTTTTTCATAACAACATCAATCCTTTTTTCCAACTATTTCAAATACATAGTTCTTTGAACATTGTTTCCCGGGTTTCGAGACATTAGAACCCTGGGACCGTCTGTTTTGAAGACAGTGGTTAAGATTGGTCGTCGCTTGACTGATAAAAAAGGTGAGTGCCGTTCAATCGAGTAAGTATAATAAAGTGATACAGCGTATAAGCATATAATTCCAAAAAGGTAATACAATCGCTATTTTAAGTACTTTTAAGGTATCCTGTGGACTAGAGAAGGTAATTTATATACTTGGGGAAACCATAGTTTTATAATAATTATTATTTTATTGATTTATATAATACAAGAATAATATGTACTTATATCGTATAGCTTTACACTTTTCGTCACTTATTTTGTTTTAATTTATTTTTATTATTATTATTCGTATTATTATTATTGTTTTTTCAACACAATTCTTAATTTAATATGAAACTGTTTGTCTCTAATAATACAATATAAATAATTTGAACATTAAGTTCGGAAATCGATATTTTGGAGACCTCTCTAATTCACACATAGAATAAACAATTTGTATCAAATAAGACACTAACCCATATCCAGCATAATATAGGTAGTGAGTTTTACCGATTAAGATAACTCACCATAGATCATTTTTCTAACCCTGTAATAATTCTAATTTTTAACAATGAATTTATTTTGTTGGTTTTATTTAAATTTCTGTATTGGAAATCATTGTTTCACTTTTTTAAACAATATAATTTTAACAATAATTATTACTATTAATTCTTTAACGAGGTCCATTTTTTTTTAATTTGAGTTTGAACGTCCTTGTACTTGCTGATATATTTTTTTAAATTAATTTTAACTAATTTATTTGCGGCTACCTAGAGCCACGTTCTCCAGTTTGAGAAGTATGGCACTAGCGCACCAAAGTAACATTGCCTAGTGTATTTTATTTTTTAATATCCTGCGTCGCCCATGTGAATCATACTTTGAAAATCTCTGGATTATCCCAGTAGTATTCAAACTGCATCTACTTTTGTTCTAAAATTTAAGAAAGTGCCTGAAGAACAACTGGCACACTCATCCACTAATTGGTTAATAGGTAGGTACATACCTACTACTCTAATGCATTGGAGTGACCTTTAACATCTTCCACTTTCCCGTAAGACACCGGTGTCCATTGTATACTTGCGTAGATGGACAAAGTTATAAAATATGATATGTCATATTATGCAGGCAGTTAATTATCCCCGAAAGTTAGCTGTCAGGCGTGATATTTTTTAATACAGCCGCCCATGAATGCGTTAGCTGCGAGCTGTCAAAATGTCGTTGAGTATAATAACACATTTAACACGTCTTACTTGATTCTAATCAGATGCACTTTCAGACTCAGTGCAGTGTTATAACATAACTTATAGCAATCATTGTAGATAACCGCTTTGTTTATGGAATTGATCAGATATTCGGGTTAGTTTAGAGCAATAAACCGTTACGACGGTGGTTCATTCATAAAAACCAAATAAAAAAACCTATACATTTTCTTGTAAACTCGACATACTATCTTATCCGGACTCAATTGCCTTCACTACTAAGAATCGTGTTGTACAGGTCCTGGAACAGATCTGTCACCTTAAACAATCCTTCACCAGTTACAGTTTTTAGGGTTAATAGGGGACGTACTTCATTCAATCATTCCAGCGAGTCAGATCCTATCTCGTCATTTTAAAATCAGTTTGTCTGTCAGTAATATGAGCAAGAATTATTTGTACGCATACTACTGGTGGTAATACAAAATATTTAGCTTATATTCATTATTCATCAGTTTCAATTTTATAAGCAAAAACAGCTGATACATGGAGAATAATAAGTGAATGATTTAATCGAAATATACGATAATAGAACAATGGTGATATTACTGTTATTACCAAGTTATACTTATCTAAGAATATTTGCCGTGTTATTGCTTCTAGCTTTAAATAATAATCAACGTAATAATTTATTATGTCAACATTTTGAACCCATTTTTATCGTTTTAATATTTTAAATGTGATTAAACACTAGTAAATGATAAAGATATAGGTATTCAGTATTTTGCAATAGGTATATAAAATATTACTCTATCTTGTAATAAGCCATATATTATAATAATATATCTCGTAGTATATAGTTTTTTTTATAGCACCTACTATAAAATATGCTTAAGTGTACACCCAGAAGCAAGTATATGGTGCGTACGTAATAATATAGTATTTTCTTGTCATATTGTAACAAACCAGATATTCTGGAAGTGAAACATACATGTATATTTTCATATATAAGCTGTTTCAATCACACAAATAAGGTAGAAAGTGCTCGTTCCACACAGGATATCAAAAACTCCACTTTTATTCAATTTGTACGTCGTGAATATTATTCATTTTATATTTTTATATCAGTCACTGTGAATATGTCTTGGTGAATAATTCATACTATTATATAGAAGATACCTATTATATATATATTAAATCTACAAATGTTTAATTATGTCATCAACTTCCCATTGATAAATAAATAGTTAAGGTTTATTGAAAATCATGCAATAATAAATCATTATGTTATGTCTATCGTCTTTTCCAGTACATCATAAAAAAGAAACAAGTAAAACTATCTTACAGCCGAATACTAATAATGAATGAACCAGAAGTGTGCGATGATTTCTGAAACAGGGGATGCTCTTCAACGTAAATGGTTTAATGTACCACACCAAAATATGATAAGTAGCATTTATGGATACATTTAAGCATTTTTTATATAAATATAATAAATATTTATAAAATTGGTCACATTTGAAACATCTATGACCTGCTCGATACCGGAATGAATAATAAAAAGAAATCTAAAATAAAAACATCAATCAATAAAACTACGAGAATATTATTTAAAATATGATCACCACAAAAAATTGAGATTCAAGTCGAAGTCCCAAAAATCTCAAATAGCCGAAATCCTTAACTCCGAAAATACAAAAAGTAAAAGTTGATGTAGATATCCGTTTCAAATAAGTAAAATGGATGAAATAGCAATTTTTAATTGAGTAAACAATTCATAATGAACAAAACAAACGTTGAATATTTATCATAAAATATTAGGTAGGTACTAGCTGAAAACAAATAAAAATATAAACCGCAATAATATTTCGTTTCCACAATAATTGCATATTAATGACACTAATTACTTGTATCTACTGTATGTAATTCATAAATTTTGTTTTAGTTATTCTGGTACTTACGTTTAGTTAAAATATAAATATTGTTTACAAATCCATTTTAATTTATTTCTGGCATATATATACGACCTATAGTGTATCTATATAAAACGTGATTTTACTTAACTCAATGGTCTTCAGCAATAATGTGTTGGTCAGAAAAAGATAGGTTGGTAACTATATACATTTTACATATTTAAATAAAATACATTAGGTATATTATTTCGTTTTTATATATTTCCGCTTTCGGGATATCATCAAGCACCCAATGCATAACAATGTATCAATGGTACTGCTAAACGCAGCAACAACAGGACACGCTAGATTTCAAAATCAGCCAAGTCCATAATAGATGAATAGCAGAAAAACAGCTTTTTGTTTTCTCAAATACACAGTCACAAGGGTAAATGTTTATATTATTTTGAGTATAGAATATTTAAAATTAATAAATTCCACATTTTGATAATGCAGAAATGTTAGAAAGCAGTAGTTCTTCAGCAATTCACAAAAAAGTCAAAAATACCTAAAGGTGGACTTGGCTGATTTTGAAATGTAGCGACACCTGTGGGTCTATTCTATACTTATCGAACACTAAATTGATAAATAGTATCAAACTTAGGGTAGGTTTGTATCAAAATATTAGCACTTATTGTAACAATTACACGAAGCCGGTTTTTATTGTTGCAATAAGTGCGATATTTTAACAGCAGCAAGATAGGTGCTGTTAAAATATAGCACTTATTGCAACAATAAAAACCGGCTTCGTGTAATTGTTACAATAAGTGCTAATATTTTGATACAAACCTACCCTAAGTTTGATAATATTTTTCACTTTATCACTTTAGCGGTCGATAAGCATAGAATAGACCCACTGGTAGACTATCATGTTATCGATGGTGTCGTCAACGCGACATTCCCGATTTATAAGATCATATAATTATCAATGGTTCTGATTTCCCGGTCGTTATATAATTTTTTGTCCTGGAAACTGTAAGAAAATGGATAAGTAAATAGGCTCAGAAACAAATTATATAGTTAAAAAAATACTTCACTTATACTTGTACCGAATGGGACTTTAATCAACATCCATCGCAATCCCACCTAGATATATTTATCATTCAGGGTCGAATACATATTTATTTAATGAAGTATGATTTTCTTTTCTTTTATGGTGTTTACCACTAATATAATACCAGTGTTAACTTCGGTAACAATGCATTTTAATAATAAATAACATCAAACACAATACTTAGCACTGTTATTAAAAAAGTCGAATTAGTACTAAATATCACAATAAACCATTTCTTTTATTCAACGAATAATTTATAAGATTTGTGATAGTAACATTATATTATTATATATATTGAATATACATATTTTGAAGACACATCAGATATATTATTTACTTAATGGAAAATATGTTTTTTTTTCTAGAAGGTATATAATATTTACTGAATATTCTGTTACATTTAAGTTATTACAACATATTACACAGTATTAAATAATTAAAATTACCTAATAATTAATCTGTTGTATTTCAATATCTGACTGGCTAAGGTCAGCGTCAGAATATTCAAGATTCCACAAGTTTCCCCAGTTTTGAGGCACCAGAACATCTCCAGACGAAACAAACTTTCAATGAGTTATTGCAAGGGGTGTTTTTGTTTATAGCCCCCTCTCAAATCTCCCCTGGGATTTTTGAGGGGTGAATCCAACCACTAAACGCTCCCCCGAGAAACAAATAATAAATTTACAGTGCGAACGCCGCTTTTATTTAATTTATTCTTGCTCATGTGAGTTTATTGGAGCCGCTTGTCGCATCCAATCACTTTTTTTTATTTCGTTTGTAACTTCAACTTTCTACACGTGCCATTATTCTAGTAAATTTATTTGAACACTAATGAGACTTCGTTGCTACTTTTGTTTAAAATTATTTTTCGAGCATTGACTTTCTTTAAGATTGTCAACGTGTCGTGTTAAAGTTTGGTCGACATATTTTTTATACTATTCAGACGTATTTATTTATTCTTAAATAATAATAATAAACATTCATATATAACTTTTAACACCAAGTTATATACAAAGAAGAGCGAGTACGTCAAGAGCAGGACAGCTTCATAAAATAGTAGTAGATATTTTTTTGTGAAATTCTTACTAACAAATAAGCTTATTACTCTTAAATTGATAATTTTAGAAATTTACAAAATAACAAAACATTTTTTCTTTACTAAGTAAGTTTTTCCACATAAAGGCATTATATGCAATAAACAACAAAAAAAATATTTTTTACAGTAAATAGTATCTTATTTAGAAAAAAACTATAAATTGTTATCAAATATGTATGATAATAATTAATATCAATATTTATTTATTATGTGCTTTAAGGTCAGTGAGTGTATGCTATATTTAGTTATTAAACGTATTGATTTTTTTACAAAATTATAATGATTATGATGTTGGTAGGTACTCAAACTAATATCTATTTAAACTTAGGATTTTCATCCTAGTATCCCAAATCCTGTGTTTTAAAATACTTAAATTCCGAAATTTTGAGATAACATTTTAAAATAAAATAATTAAAACAGCACGATTTTTGTCAAAAAAAAATTCTGTTAATCAAATAAAAAACTTGATTTAAAAAAGACATCAAAAATATTAAAATGAACGAATATTATTACTACTTTTCGGCAATTTAAATATTTTAGGATTTGTTGAAACTGCTTCCATACTTAATCAATATTAATAGATGATATTATGTAGGTAGATACTTGTGAGGGTTTTTTAGTGGCTTGAATCTTTATTAAAAATTAAAAAACCAGCCAAAAATTTACCTGTTTTAAAACTACAACCAATATTTAAATGAATTTCGATACAAAATATTATTTTTTGATATGATTAAGATTTAAATAAAAGTTAATAAAACGTCTGATAAGTTTCTTTGGCTATGTTTGAAAAAATATTAAAACGTTAGCCAAATAATAACATAAAGTCTTCTTAGAATTTTGAAAGTTTTGAACAAATTTAAGAGAAGATCGCGAACTTATTTAAAAACCATACCTTGTACGTATTGAAAACTCCCTCCGTCCGTGTGGCGAAGCCTTCTTGGAGGTGTTGAAAACCATCCCCATCCCTTACACGAAATAATAAGGTGTCTATTACCTGTCAGACGAGTGCTACGGCGTAGCTAAAATATAACCTACGCCGCGGCTCCATTGTCAGCGATGAGAATACTGGGAACTCGATTAGGGCGTGCGCTTTCAAAATTGTATAGCACTTTTTTATTAGCTTGTCCGGCTTTAATGTATTATTAATCAATATTATTACAGCCGCGAGTGATTTATTAATGGATATTATTTGTAAAAAAAAATTGATAACAATAAAAATTAGGTCACAGTCTTGAATCTTCTGTGGGTATATTATAATGTAACATTAAAGGCCCTAGTTTATAAATGTATTTGAACAAATTGTTTATATAAGAATTAGTATTGAGTTTTTGCCACACTATTATTTTGAGTGTATTTAATGAACCCACTGTCATTTTTGGCGTAGAACTACTTCTTTCTGTACTGTAAGTAAATAGTACCGTAAATGACAAGGACGCACCAAGTTATAAGAATTAATTGTAAACTCTCATAAAACGAATTATAAATAATATGTATACATATTAAATGGCTGGAACTATAACCAAATTGAGTCATAATATACATTATATGCAAAACAACACTAAATTGTGATGAAACAGCGTTTTTAATGTAAACGTGTTATTGATATCTGCAGTACAAAAATAATATTAATATGTACGTAACCGCATTTATATATGGTTTCATGTTTTTACATAAAGTAGTTGTAAGTATCATGTAAGTACACGTTCTTTCTGTGTCATCTTCATTATTTTTGATTGCTTGTGATTGTGTATTAAGTTATTTCAAATAAAGACGAGTTATATAATATTCAAAATGTATTTAATATTTATAAGACTGTATCTCAATGCAACTCTGAAAAAAATCTAGTATTGAAGCTATTACACTTTTTACTTATGATATAATTAAATTAAATATTAGTAAGTCACCATCCATTAAATTTAAACGATTTATCTTAACAATATATGTAAATTTAAGAACTTATAGAATATAGAGTTTGCTTGCTACAACGGAATATGCAATGAAATTTAATCATTAACCCTTACTACTCGCTTTTAACCTTAATAATTATCAAATATTTATAGTCTATCTTTGTAGCTAAGGCTTAATTTACGTGTTTGATAAAAAAACACTTATAATCTTATTTATTAATTTTGTTTCAATTCAATATAATAATTATTGCATCGGTCCTTTAAGTGTTAAAACATATTGACCAAAATCCATTGTACATAGATTCAAGCCACACTTTTTAGTAATAATATATTCCTGAAGCATTCTAAATGAGGCCAAATATTTTTATTCTTACTGGGCATTTCAGCGTAATGCCTTTAATTATTTTGTAAGATTTCTCTGGATATTTGATTTAACAGTATAATAGCATATCTATATTGTACTATATAATAGTATAACTACTTATTACAATAGAATAGTATATAATAAATTGTATATTAAAGTATGAGAATCTGTTATTTGACTCAAAATATATTGATATTTCCATTTAAATCACAATCACAGATGCAAATCGCGAAAGAATAGTAGCAGACATCTTTACTTCTTCCTGGAACTTTATAAGGCTTTGTGTTCATAAGCTTTGAATAGCAATTTTTCAATGTACCTATATTCTGAGAAAATGGAATACTAAGAACTGTTATTTTACTATTTCATTCCAGAAGTAAGTTACAAATACATCATTCTATTGAAAGTTAAATCCATATTTTATTCAGTATAAAGTTTTATATGTAATTTTTTTTATGAACCACAACTTTACTATTATGGAATTTCAAAGAGTATATGTGGGAAAGTAGACGATGGGTTACTGGAAAAAAGGATAAAGATAGGCATGCTTACGAAAGATAAAGTTATGTTATATTTCTTCTTCAGTAGTGAAAATAAGAAATTCACATTTTTAATTATATATTTTTCTAAAAATAACATGTGCTTTATTAGCAGCTTCTCCATATCTTAACCAAAGACAAATAACATAGTAGATAGACTGAATATCAGAAAGAAAAAACCGGTATCAATAGATCGATATTATCAGGTACTATTTTGTTAAATATACAGGTATGTGGTTTTATTTATTTGATACATCGTAAGCCTAGTTCACGCACACAGTTTTGAATATTATTTGTGAATTGGGTGTGTTTTTATTATTTTTTTTATGCAAAGAGTTGGCTGCGATAGTTGGAAAGTTTCTATAATTCTGTGAGATTTTAATATATAGTTGAAATAAACGCTCAAGTTATTGTCATTTTTCCAACAACTAATAATATTTTGGGTGTTAATAAGTTCTCGTAATTAAATGGTTTTCTTACAAATCAAGATAAACATGTTACATATAACAGTGGTGATGATTTTTGTGAATTGTAGGAAAGAGGATTTTAGATGATGAGGGAGGACGGTTACACAGGGATTCCTGTTTGACTTTGATTTTGAGATGACTAGAGCGCTGGGTAATGAGATTATGATTGTTTATGAAATACGGAGCTTGTAATTGAATTATTGCTTTGATGACGCTATGGCGGTCAAACTTGATGATCTCGTGGCTTAAATGTCACTCCGTTTTGCATACACAGTTGTATAGTCACTCGTAAATTGATCAATTGATCAAAGTGCCTGGATGACAACAATTAGTGTATAGGTAGGGTGGAATTATATGATGAGATTTAAGTCACGATAATCAACGTCAACAAACAGTTTTCTATCCAATCCTTGTGACCAGTATTTTTAATGTGTTAAAATACAAGCTAAATAACTGCTTTGCATAAAGTTTTATCGATCACCATTAAATATTTATTTTATTAAATACGATTATTTTAAATTCATATTGTTACTGATCACAAATTGGTGAAATTATTTTTCTTCAAAAACGCTTAACGTATAAAATATATATATAATAATATGTTCAAAGTAAAGTGATTAAATAAACAAAAATAACATGCATACATGCTTTAACGTTTTCAAAATATGTATATCATAATATTATCACTTTCATTTATTATAATTCACAAAAAGAGAGAATAATTTCATAATGGTTCACCTATCCAACGAATGGCAATGTTACTCTGTGGCCACAACAAATCAAAAAAGAGTATTGTGGCATTTCAGCTAGAGTTGGGTTTTGGGAATTCTCGAGAGATTTTCGAGATTTTCTATCCTGAATCTCGAAAATTGAAATATTTAACATTTCTCGAGAATCTCGAGGATCTCGAGAATCTTTTCTCGGGATTCGGAATTTCTTTATTATCAAATATTAATTTAGATAGTTTATTTTTTGTTAGTTTTTTTAGTTATATATTTTAGTTTATTTATTAGTTATAAAAAACGATTTTCTATATGAAAAAAGTGGACAGAAAACACAAAACGTTCAAAGACTGGTCAGGGCATTCAACACAATTAAGCCAACGTCGACTCAAAATGAGCGCAATTTTTGCAATATCAGGGAATTTTGTGTCTCAAAAGCGTACGCGATTGTCAGACGCAGCGACAGTGTGTGTTTTTTGAAATTCCATTTTAATAAGTAATGTTTTGAATTATTTTGGTTTTCCTACTTCTATTTTGTTTGTCTTCATACATAAATAAAAAAATCATATTTTTTGGAATTTGTCTGTTCTTACACTGATTTTAGGATTTTTACAGATTTTTTTAAAATTCCCCGATATCTCGAGAATTCTTTTCTGGGAATCCCGAATCTCGAGAATTAAAAATTTCAACATTTAGGGAAATCTCGAATCTTGAGATTGAGATTTTCTCGGGAAATACTTAACTCTATTACAGCTATTGACGAATGCGCCATAATACATAATAAACTAAAACAACATTTTAAATAGTTAAAAAATTAATAAAAACAAAATAGTTACTAATTTAAACCAATATAAACCTAAAAGAATGTAAGAAAAAAGTTATTATATAAATATTAAAAAAAAAACAATTACAAATTTAATGTATTTAACATGTCCACAAACATTATAATACAGATTAAAAAAATCAATCCTTATGGATGTTATCAAATAGGTTAATTGCACGATATGCAACGAAGGATTGCAATACTGGTATTTTAATACCGGTATCCCGTATTTTGCAATACCGAAATACCAGTTTAAAAAATCATAAAATACCGGAATATTCGATATTGAGAAAGAGGAAACAAAATGCATTAATAAACAAAAAAAAATATTAGTAAACATAAAACGAAACTGTTATTCTTATCGGGTTAAATTACACTAATCTATTTTTAAATGTATACATATTATTATTATGTAACTATTTAGATATTTTTGCTATAAACTATCAATATTTTAGAAAGGTTTTTATAATAATATGTGTGTTCCATATATTTCACGAATACCGGTATTCAATAGGAAATAGGTGCCGAAATACCGGTATTGATACTTTCATTCGGTTTTGCAATCCCTATATACAGCATCATGAAACATCACATCAGTCCTGCGACTATGTTATTGCTTAGTATACTTTACTTTAATTAAGAGCAAAATAATTACACGATAAAAAGAACTTTTTATATACAACGTTTTTAAATTTTCTGTTGAATCATAAATAAACTTGACTTGACTAGCTTAAACGATCAAAAAAAATATACTTGATAGAAATACTGAATAATAAAATGTCATTCCATATTGATTTCCATAGTAACACACGTATATATGATTATTAATTTAGTTGCTAGGACCCCCTAGCAAACAATAATGGTATCGAAATAACTTTTCATACAAAACAGAATTAACTAAAAATGAATTCAATTCTACTTAAAGATGACTAAAATTAGTAAAAAATGTATGAGCATCGAGTTCTTATATCGTCTCTGTTCTGGCAGAACACACTAACTGGAGAATACTAGTTTTGAGTAATTTAACTTTGAAGTTGTTAAAATGCTTAAAATGGTCTTTTATGTGAGTTTATTAAGTAATCGTAAAAAGGGTGACTTTAAAATAAAGACTATTTATTTATTAAGAAGGTTTCCAGACGGTAAAGTTTGAAATAAGGAACATTTTGGTATAACTAACTCAATATGTCATTTTTTCGAATTAGTGTCTTCTGCCAGAACAGTGACGATATATTCTAAAAGTTTCAAATGTCTAGCTAGTCGGGAAGTTAGTTAAATATCGATTGCAATATTTATACCGGACAAACAACCACCGGACAAATAAGAATACGACCTAAGGAGAACGTTGTAAAATGGCATTTATAAAGCTCATTTTCGACAAAAATCTACTTTTAACTGAACACCACAAATATATAATAATAACTATCAATATGAAATTAACTCTTTGTAAAATATACACTTTGGTAAATCCTTTTCACTTTGATATGTCTATTTCATTTTCATCTCAAACGTATAGGAGCAAGTAGGTAGACTTTTCAATTTTATTAATGCAAAGCGCTAACTTTGCCATGCTGCGTTTTAATTACATCACGCAAATAGGTAGCTGCTTTAACTTCAATACATGAACGTGAAATCTACAGCCATTTCAGCAAATTACTGCACCCACATCTTTCCTTTGCTGTTAGCTACTTTTGAAATCTTCTTCACCTCATTTCTTGATTCACTTGCGATGTCTGCTGCTTTTAAATTTTGAAAATCTCTCAGAGGATTCTGTGGAGATTTTATTTATACATTCAAACATTACAAAATACTATCAACCTTTATAATTATTGTATTTTATAATAATATTTCTAAAATTAATATTTCCTTACACATTATGTGAATAAGTGGTAGTGACTAGTACTAATTAGTTGTTAATATTATAATTTCAAATGGGATAATCCTCTCAGTATTTTTTTACTATAATGACGACAAAATGCAGACATAACTATAGATAATAATATAGCCTTTTCTTATCATTTATTTTCATTCTGTATCGGAACTCAATCGGTATCAAAGGGATCTTTGCGTATAGAGATATAACGAGGACATTTAAATTGAGATACATTCTTTAACAGTGAAGACATGAAAATGAAAAGGTTATATTTTATTTTATTATTTTTCCACATTTTAATAAAAATCAATAAAGAATTTAATTCTATCAACACGAGGTACATACTTGGTGGTATTTAAATATAAGCTGTAGTTTATTTGTAGGTTTTAATTCGAATCATTTTTTTATGGCCCGGGTTTCGCTTTTTGGCATCTTCGGGTACTATGCATATTCATCAATGGTAAATGCAGATCTGACAAAGTTAATAATTATTGTATATAAACCAAAAGTATTACATTAAAATTCACGCTATCAATAGACTAGAATTACAAATTGTGGGATAATTTTTTAATATTTCGAAAAATTGTATCATCATCAGCCGGGATCGATCCAAATGTGGATGAAAGCCTCGTCTAGCTCTTTCCACTCCTCTCGGTCCTTAGTTATTTACTGCCACGCATCCGCCGAACTTTCGTCTTTTCATCTGTCCAGCGGATTTTAGGGCATCCCTGTGGGCATTTAGTGCTCCTTGGGTGGTACCCACTACTGTATGACATCATTTGTCCAAAGGTCGTACACTCGCCGAGCGATATGTTCACCCCATTACCATTTCATCCGCTTAGCGACCTATATCACATTGCGAACTCTTGTCTGCATTCGTATTCATTGGTTTCTTTTATGATCTTTACGCGTTATACCCAAGATGCACTGCTACATTGCATGTTGCGCGTAATATAATTTATTTTAATGATATATTATTAATAAATTAAAATAATAAAAAATCTTTCACTAGTTTACATTAAGTATAGGTACTTATCTATATTATTTTATTTCAATCATACGATTAATATAATATATTATTTTCAACCTAATAATTTATTATGTATAAATTATTTGGAATACCTACTTTCAAATGAAAATGACTACCGTGCGGGACTAATATTTGTTTCAAATTGTGCATTGGTCGCGTTTTTTAGTAGACTGTAATTTTTGTATGATTTTGATGGTGGATTTCGATGCTAGGGGGAGGGAGTTTATAGAGACACCCTGTGCCAGCAACACAGCTTTATGGGTGTTTGGCAAGCATTACGCAAGACGCGCTCGTTGTTTTTATGTAACTGAAGTTTATTTATTAATTATTGTTGACTGATGATTCATAACTGAGTTGCGCCTGGACTTGCGACAATAATTTGGATTATAGGTAGGAGAGAAATATTGGGTTGAAGGCGACCATAATTGGCCCTACCATGTATGTATAATAACAAATGCTATATTTTTAAATCTTTTGTATTATTCATTGACAAAAATACTTTAATTAATACAACATTAAATTTATTCTTCGGTAATAGCCAGGTATACGTTTAAATTAGTTAATTATTAGTATATATTTTAATATAATACAAAAGTGCATGTTTGGTATTATAGACACAAGTACGTTACACGACTTGCGTCTGACTGTCGTAAAGTATCGTTCACTCAGACAAGTAATTCCAATTCTAAGCAGTATACAATGCGCTACCGTTCTCAATTACTTGCGATACGACTTGGAACATTTCTTGTCTGTTGTCTTTATTGGCTAAATGATGCGATAGACAACCAGTATATATTATAAAACGTAAACTTATTTCGTCCTAAATCAACCAGAACCGCCTGACTATGTATTCACCATCTTTGTTAATGGCATCACACCTTTTCTCATGTGTCAGAATACAAAACATTATAAATAATTGTATGTTGACATTTTTTTGACACTAAAGATTTGTTTGATTTAATACATTTTTTTTATACTATATCAACAAATTTAATATTTCATAATGTACAATTTATACAAAGGGTAATTTAAATATTACATGCTAATATTGCTTTATGATAGTAACATTTTTATCATACTAGAGTAATGTAATAAGTACATAAATGAATGAAATATTAATAACAGAACTATTTGAAAAAAATACTCAACGCTTTTATCAATTATTAATACTTGAAATGAAAAAAATCGTAAGTTACTGTTGGCTTTATTGTTTACTTTTGTATCTGGCGGTCCCTTAAAACTCCCGTTACCTTAATGTCACCTTAGGATACCCTTCTTCTTCTTTTGACCATGTCCTATCGTAATACTATAGTTCTTTACTTCTCTTATGTTAGATCCTTAGTTGAGAATGCCTCTGTCGTGTGGAATCCACAGTACGTTACTTATATAAATCGGCTCGAAGCGGTGCAAAATCGATTTCGCAAGCACGTTAATTTTAAAGCTTACTAACTGTTATGATTTATCTAATTCTACTTCGACCGCTGCAACTTTTATGATACCATCTTTGGAAAGTCAACGTTCTATATCTGATCAATATTTTCTATTTAAAATTAGCAATGGTTTTGTTGACTCGCCAAACCTACTCGAAAGGGTGGGTTTTCATTGTCCATCAAGATATACGCGAAACCAAACTTTGTAAAATATCAGTCGTAGCGGTTCTAATTATGCACAAAACTCCTTTATTCGGCGCTCTTGTTTAAATTATAATATGTATTTCTCCACCGTTGATCCTTTTAATAATCCACCTCCAATCTCCAAAATTTTGTATAAATATATATATTATAATGTATTTACTTATACTTACATAAATATATATATTCTTTTATTTTTTATGTTACTTTTTTATTTTACTTTTTTATCTTTTGTATATCATTTAATTATTCATTATTCTTCCTCATTTTTCTCATTTTTCTCATGTTATCTTCTTATGTAATTTCTTTATATTTATGTTATTTGTACTCTTTATCTTGTTGGGCTAAACTATATTATAATATATATATGGAAACTTTGCTGGTTGCAGTAACTTTTTATTATTATATTTTAAGTTTCTGTAATCAATATGTAACTGTTTGTTTTCCTTGATAAATAAATAAAAAAAAATAGGATCATTATAATGGACCTTCATATAGTGAAGGTTTGTATTAAAAGATTTTGTTTTTACGAGAAATGGATGTCAGCCACTTACTCAACCTATTAGGTCCATAATACTCTGACTTATACACAAATTGAAAACAATATTATGTACTTTGTCAGACCCAAGATTTGAACCTGGGACCCACAACACTATAGGCCGACGCTTAAGTCGTGTGGCCATTGTGGGACCCAGTCCCAGTATATTTGTGAGGTTAGGGTTATATTTTTTTCTAGTAAAGGATTATCAAATTATTAGTACTATTGATTTTTAAAATGTCATAGCAGTCATTTTTTCTTATTCCCACCAAAGTTGACATTGTTCGATATTGTTTGGTAAATCATCGTGGAAAGATACAGCGTACTTAAACTGTTAAAATGTATTACAACAATAATGAATATATTCGAGCTAAATTTCGTAATATAATTAATTATAAAATAGTAATTTTTGTAATGTTAAGAATCCAATCCGTTAAAAACGTAAACATACTGCTGCAAATGTCAATGTTGTGAATCAAAGTATAGATAAAAATCTAGAACAATTAATTACACGTCGTTCTCAATAACTTGGATTATATACTTTATAAATATTTGCTTTTGAAGGCGTATTAAATCCAGTAATACAATAACTTAAACTGAATCAACATTTGGTGTGTCGAAATTTTGCTGATCGGGCTTTAGAGCAACTTGAAACAGACCCATTATTTCATGAAAAATCATCTTCAGCTTTAAGCTCATTTTTGGTAAAATGGTTTCATAAATAAGCACACTTATCGCATTTGGAGTAATGAAAACCCACACTTACATCCACAAAAATTAACAAAATGGTATGGTTTGGAGGATTTTGAAAACGAAAATGGCAATGCAGTTACTGTCAATGAAGAACACTACAGAAAGATGATTAATGATTTTTTCTGGCATAAAATAGATGATTTTGATCTATACAGTATGTGGTTCCAACAAAATGGAGCAACATGCCATACAGCTCATGATACAATCAACTTATTGAGAGAAAAGTTCAGTATATTTATCTTTTATTTGATAACCCTTTATTTTACCCATATTATGTATTTTTCATATAATATTACTTATAACTATGTAGTGTTATCAGAATAACGGTAATTAAAATACAAAATACAAATATCAACAGTATATATTTTGTAAGAAATGACAGAATACCAGTAGGACTATTTCATGTATCAGTATATTTTCTAAAGTTTTCCTTTAGAAAAACTTTAGTTCCATTGAACTTTAGATTTTAAAGCTTTCTTGTCTCTATTTCTGGCGTTAAACTACCTAGGCAGGTGTTCAAAAACCACCAGTTGAAAACGCACGGTATACTGTGAAGTACCAGTGGCAATTCTTTTTGCTTAGCTGGCTACGCTGTATGGTACGACTGTAAAATGCGAGAGCGTAAAATGCACCACGCTGCGCCGCGCCGTTAATTCGAAAAGTAGTCGGCAAACAATCGCGGCAAAGGAAACCACGGCGAGAAAAATATATCGCACTCTAACTAATTTATACCTAAGTTATGGAAGGTAGCACGATGAAAATTGCATGCCATTTTGTGTTACGTTATCATTAGGTGGAGCAAGGATTTTTGAAGTAAAACTTCTTTAGGTGCGTTTGGAAAATCAGATCAGAGTGTATTTTTGGCGTGTGACATGTAACACATAATTTATTTTTTCACACAAAAATAAACGCACTCGATTGGATTCGAACCACCGATTGTTCGGTTATCAGCCAAACGCACTACCATTACGCCACAGTATGACACTCCAATCGTGACGATTATACAGTATAATATTATAGTTTAGAATTGTTCCGTTGCCTAGGCAGCGAATTTATTATTGTCGGCCATTTGCGTAAACAAACTATTAAACGTCATAGTGGCAGTTGTTACTTTAAAAATAAAAATAACGATAAATAATAATATAATTTAGTAATATAAGTTAAAGTGGATAGAAATAAACCAACGGCGTTCCAATAAGCGGTCCTTTTTCTTGAGTGTGTAATTTAACATGATAATTAAGAGCTAGTCGAAGAATCTAGGTTATCACAAGTTTTGTTTTTGGTTTTTGGTAAGGCGCTGGCCTTCCACCCGAGAGTTCTGGGTTCGATTCCCGGTCATGACAAAAACGTTTATGTGTTTTTTTCAAAGCCTGGGTGTTTGTGATTGTTCAAAATTACTAAAAACCACCTTGTACGAAAAAGCAAGGACATGGTTACTAATAATTCTAAAAAAAAAAAAAAAAACATACGCATAAAGTTTTTGAATGGGTTCGTAAGTTTTCGATCAGTTACGAAAACGGCAGCTCGTATTACACGTAGCAAATAATAAAAATTACCTTTAATATGAATTATTAAATTACTTACAATATAAACTGGGAATTATTATGACATCTCATCTGATCCACTATTCTGTTCAGAAAATAATAATCATCGCTGACATCTGAATCTGCACCAATGTGTATTATCAAGTTTACCATATATTATGTGTGTATATTCCTAAATCACTTGCCCTGTAAGAATCTTCGATTTTTATGACGCGCTCACAGTATTTTTTTCAATTTATTCGAAGAGTAGCCGATAAAATGATAACCGATCAAACATCATATCTATTGTTTTTATGCCTTCCCGCATTACTCTCTGAATGGTAATTCTCCAATTGCTTCGTTTGCCGATTTAAAAATATTATTTTTCAAATAATTGTTCGGTTTTTTCATCACTTTTAAATATTCGGTCACATTAAAAACAATAATTTCTCGTGATTGTCTTTGTAAAGGTTTTCTGTAAAACCGAGATCAAGATGTGGTATTCATTATGAAACTGTAAATATACTATTGGATCGTGTAAAACAGACTTTTTACACACACGATACTTAATTCACCCAAACTGTGAGCCTTTTCCAGTATAATTATCGAAATTTACCTTCATATTGATGTAGTATCAATGCCGTATTATTGGAGTAGAAAAAACAGTATGTAAAACGAGAAAGGGATAGTTGATTAAATTCCAAGTTATACTAATTGACGAGTGGGATTTTTTTTTAGAAAGATATTATGGGTGGGAATTTTTTAAAGTAACTCGTTAGGAGTGGAATAAAATTAGAATTTAAAATGTCCTTTAGTCATTCATCGAACCCATTAGGTAAGTAGGAACTATATCAAAGATAATATAATAATATGGAAAAAAAATATGAGCATTTTTGAACAGCCGCAAGTTTTAACGTGCAACTGATGACTTCATATCTCGATAACTAGACCAGCAAGGGTGCAGTTTAATTACCTCTTCTTTCATTAAACAATTATCTTTTCCTAAGGCAGACACATTTTACATCGTTTTTATTAGCTCGTATTCTTGTTTGTCCGGTGGTTGTTTATCCAGTACAAATCTTGCAATCGATTTTTAACTAACTTCCTGACTAGCTAAGACATTTGAAACTTTTATAATATATCAAAACACGATGCCAATGCATTTTATAATACTTTTAGCAATCTTTAAGTAGAATTGAATTCAATTTCAGTTAATTCTGTTTTGTATGAAAAGTTATTTCGGAAGAAATCAATAATCCAATTCACTATTATTGGTTGCTAGGGGTCTGGGGTCCTAGCAACTAAATTAATACTTGCGTTACTATGGAAATCAATATGAAATGTCAAAATGACATTTCACTATTATTTATATCAAGTACAATTTTTTAATCGTTTAAGCTAGTCAATTCAAGTTTATATGATTCAACAGAAAATTTAAAAACGTTGTATATAAAAAGTTATTTTTTTGTAATTATTTGCATTTTAGTGACTACGTAAAGATTGATTTTAATTTTTATACTTCCGTAAAGAATATCCCGTAATTTTGTTTTTAACACATTTTAACATGTTAGATCAATTCGTAGTATGCAATAAAATGATTAGATTAGATGCATGTACAAAAAAAATACAAAATGTATACATGGCTGTATTTTTGCCAACACTAGTTTATGTCTCCGTCGATGTGCTACATATGACGTGACCCTTAAGTAGTTATGTATGTGGATTTTTGTGGAATTTAATTAAATTTACAAAACATTTGATTAATAAAATTGAATATTATTTTGTTACTCTTGGTCATCTATAGTAAAAAGTTACATTACTAAGTTAAATTTAAGATAGTAAAAATTAACGAAGAATAGTATTTATTATTTCTATGTATATTATCTATAATCTATATCTTTTTCTCATATCTTTACTGATGTTTGGAGAATATACAATTTAAAAAAATAAGAAAACCGTTAACAAAACATAATATAATCGACATCTATTTGTTTATCTAGACTAGACGAACTATATTCGTTTCAAGTAGCCAGCGAGCGAGGCGAGGCGTCTCTGAATATAATTTTCTTTTTGAAAAATGAAAATCTATTGAAAACTTTTGCATATTGTACAGAGAGAGATATTGAATACATTTTCTGAAAGAGTAAGTTACTGTGTCTTTCGAGTTAAACTTTTGGAATCGAATATTAACTCGGCCAAAGAATCGGGATAGTTACTTTTGTTTACACTGTCTGAGATAATAGATATTACAACTATCTGAATTTAATTTACCTTTTTTTAAGATTTGGGTCATTTATAAACTTATATAAATTAAACTTATTTGGATAGCATTGAAAGATAGGACAACCATTTATGGTTGCGTCACATCATTTGGTCTATTGCCACATCTCGCGCCTCCCATCACGTGAGACCTACTTCTTCGTGCTTAGACTATGAGCATTCGATTGGGCGACTAGGCAATCTTGGGCCTGTATCCCCTTTATATCTAGTCCCTATCTCTGGGGTTGCTTAAATTTATTCTTTCTTGAGAAGTTGGCCTCGGTGGCTTCGCGACCGACCGAGGCCAGGTTGAAGATCTGTGTGTATTATCTGGGTGATTTTATAAAGGTTTTTGTACATATGCAGGACGGTCCTTCGATTCTAACCACGTCATCGCTTTCGTCATCTGCGCAGTTGTGGGCTGCTATCCTTCTCTGCATTCAGTTTTCGTGCTTCCGTCTTCTTCGATCCGTGATGCTGGTGGGGCGTTGCTGGCGTATGTGTATTTTCGGGTCTTGTAGTGTGAGCACCCGTTGTACGTACAGAGCACGTATTCAAGTTCTCGGCGCTTGGATGATTGAAGCAGTTCCCTCGAGTAGCAATTTTTCTTTTTTGCTTATCCCTTGATCTTTTAGTTTGGTATTTGTTATTTTTTTTATACCTAGGGTAGGTGGGTTCTGAGGCTTGTACTTGAGTCAAAGTCAGACTGACCACCATATTTTGTTATTTACATTATACTCGAGGAAATTTTGATCTCCGTGTGATGCAATGGGGTCCCGATTGCGGTCGCTGAAAAGAAGGGATGGGTCTGGCGTAGATTGCTTTAATAGTACCGCTGCGAGTTAGGGAGGGTTGGTCACAGAGAAGAATCCTTTGAGGTTCCACAAGGGTACGGAGTGTCTCACTCTCTGGCGGAATCTGTAACACATGTTTGCTTACAAATTTTAATGTCTGTAAAGCGGTCGTACCAATGTACCCCTGAGATTATATAATTATATAATAATATTATATTCTGATTATATAATAATATTATATTCTGAGATTATATCCCTGAGATTAGATTATATTCTATGATAGTCTATAATAAATGCCTTTATTATGGACGATAGTCTTTATTTTTTCACCCGTAGATACCCATTTATTCACCCGTAGATTTATGCATTGTACATTTAAATGTATCCAACTGATTTATACCCTCACATAACATCAAACATAATTGATTGATATTCATTGGTTTGAAGTCAACTATAATATCACGTACTCTTGTCTGCTACTGTATATATTGATTTGTTAGAAGGTATAACCCAATGTGCATCTTTTCATGACACGTCGTGATACTATATCATTATAGTCCATATTTTACAGGAAGTTATCACTAGTGGCGCATATATGTTGAGCATTGTGTGCACAGTGGCAGGTCACTTTTGAAGATCTAGCCACGCGTCCAAAAAGCTGCAGGACAGTTTGGTTTTGCGAGCAATTAACAATTAAAATATAGGTCACCTTCCTTTGTCTTCAGAGATTTTAAGTCCGAAATACAATAATTAGTTATTCGATTTGTTTCGATTTAAATGCCGTTGCTGATTATTATATTGGCCACCAAGGCGGTTTATCATCAAAATTTTATTTTTCATACACTTTTCATATACAGAAACATCACTTAAGAAAATCAAAATAAGTACTATGAATGATTTGTGTACATTATAATAATATATTACATAATCAATAGACACTTAATGTATAGCAATTAATATAGATAGATCCCTTTGATGTCTGAGATATTATGTTATGGTTATGGCACAAAGCCCACAGAAGGCGGTACGGCGTGACAATGGCACCGGTATCAATTTCGCGAGCGGAATGACCATTCAACCAAAAAACAGTGTAAGCTTATTAATATATAGGTACAGCGATACGGAGTACGGGCGACCCTTTGTATCTTCAATAGATGTAATGTTTATTGTTAGTTGCTTCTCATACTAGGTAATTTTTTTTTTCTCGATTGAATCGATTTATCATCTACTTTCCGAGATAATAAATGATAAATATTTTACAACACCGTTGCTAAGCTGCAATAGGTGTTTTCCCGCTATATCTATTAAGCATCACACGTAAGTAATTTTACAACATTTTTATTAGCTCGTATTCTTGTTTGTCCGGTGGTTGTTTGTCCAATACAAATCTTGCAATCAATTTTTAACTAACTTCCCGACTAACTAAATATTTGAAACTTTTAGAATATATCAGAACACGATGCCAATGCATTCTTTTCATACTTTTAGCCATCTTTAAGCAGAATTTGAATTCATTTTCACTGAATTCTGTTTTGTATGGAAAGTTATTTCAGAAAAATTAGTAAAAAGTAAAAGACTATTATTGTTTGCTAAGGGGGTGATCCTAGCAACTAAATTAATAATATATACGTGCGTTACTATGGAAATCAAAATGAAATGTCAAAATGACATTTCAGTAATCTATATTTGTTTGTTTGTTTGTTTTTTATTTACTTCATATCAAGTACAAGTTTGAGCATATTGAGCATAATAATTCAACAGAAAATTTTAAAACGTTGCATATAAAAAAATATTTTTATCTTGTTATTATTTACACCCTTACCACGCCCCCTTATCCCAGGCTCCGCTAATGAATTTTAATTAAATTAGTTTTTTATAGAAAAGTTAACCATTAAGACCTTATCAGGATTGGTAATAACTAGATGTAATACTTAACTACTATTTTATCTTATGCCATTTGGAGGCACAAAAAATCAGCCTACAAGACTCATTAGAGTTTTTACTGTTATCGCAAAATTTGTTTCATGCGGTTTGCTCGCCTTTCATTTACGCCAACATATTGTAACATGTGCCGAAAATATTCTCGATGCAAAAAATGTATGGACCGGTTATATTTAAGCTTGAGAGAGGTTTTCGCTTTACCGCATATCGTCAGAGGCGATATTTCTAACCGAAGTGCGGGTCGACCCCATATTTGTCAAACAGCGCCGGTCGTGGTGCACTTATAAATAACCCTTGACCTTCATAACAAAACTTCAAAATACAAAGAAAACCAGTTTATTATGCTCAGTTCTACAGAGTAAATTATTGATAATTTACAGTGTTCAAAATCGAACACATGTTGGACTAAGACATCGCGATAAAGAACTAACTAAAATAGTTTGATATATAATTGTATATTTGTGTACGCATATTATTAATCTATTTCGTACACCCTCTCCGTTGGTATAATTGACCGTCTTATTTATACTAAAACAGACCACTAGGTGTTAAATCTAGTGAGCTGTTTTAGTATAACTTAGCAGTGTAGTAGTAGCATTAAAATCATTAAATCCTTGATATAGTCACATTAATATATTATAACATTTCTAACCTCACCAGTAATCTAACCATGAACCCCCCCAGTATGCAAAATTAGTGATTTATAAATTGTACTACAATATTCTCAGTTTTTTACTTCCAGTAGGTATCTGCTCGAACTAAATAACCAAGAATCAAAACATACATTCTGGGCTTTGTTATCAAAACCTCAAAAAAATACTAGATCACTATTTTTAATTTTAAAAATGTGATAAACTCCCATGAATATGAATTAGTGAGACTGTCGAATTACACATTTAAACATGTCTGATCCAAAGAAAATATGGGTATATACTTTGACATCTATTTAAAACAACAGGTGAATTCTGCCCTGCTAAGTAAAAAGACGGTGATTTTGGTTTTATGTTTAAACAATCTTTTTCTTATATTATGTAAAATTATTGGATTATTTTGACAGAATCTTAAAATAGACTTTAAGAGAAAAGGTAGTTTAAGGTTATCTAATAACAATTTCACTAAAACCAAAAACACCGTATCTATACTTAGCAGGGCAGTATTTTTCAAAGGATTCGAAGTCGAGACCCACGACATCATAAGCCAATGCGTTACCCGCTCGACCATCGTACGCGCATTATTTATCATTTGTTTTATTATCTATCCACAGTATCTATACTATATGGTCGATACCTGTTTATGTACACTTGTTTTACATTACCTACCTACTATTTATTATTTCAATTACATTATAAAAGTACACGCCAGTTTGTGTTTTAGGCATAACAGGAAGTCACCTTTGAAAATAGAACTGTATGCACTTTTATCACATTGTACCCATCGCGAGTAGAGTGTATCGCGACGATAATGATGAGTTATCATTACTTTGGTCACTTTAGACAATTGAGATTATATAAAACGAATGAACCGATTAAAAAATCTGTGGTTTATTATTTTTAGAAAATCAAAGTATGATTATTTATTACTATTTTATGTGACATTACGCTGATTCTGCACGTCTAAAGAACAATGGGTTGCAGCTACTAGTGATACCACAGTAACATTCCTGTCAGATGTATAAGATTCATGTGTTGTTCGCTGGACCCAACGTGCCGAGTGTTTTGGCATGAAAAAATTCTCAGCAGTAACGACGATTCGCGCTAAGTTGTTCTACATGATAACCACGCAAATTTGCTATTTACATAAGCTACGTAACAGTAGGCATATAAAATACAGTCCACGGCATGTGGTTAAAAGGTCTGTTCGTCACTAGTGATCATATTAAGTGTTAATAATACAAGTACCTGAATATACTTTATATGAACTGTTGAAAGGCACTGACTAAAGTTCTTTTTCCACGGCGCTACGTCCCGGGGTGGGATTTGGCTTCCTCCACAACCGCTCTCCACTCACTCCAGTCTCTCGGCACACTTCTTCAGTTACCGGGTCTTCCTATATGAAGCCAGTCCACTTCTATGGCGTCAGCCCATCTCCTTCTTGGACGGCCTCTGGGTCTCTTCCGTTGGGGTAGCCACTTCGTCATGATCCTTGGCGCTCTAACTTCAGGCATTCTCTTCACATGTTCCGCCCATCGTAGTCTTTGGGACTTACAGTATCTTATCATTGTTTGCTATTCAATCAGCTATTCCAACTCGTGGTTCATTTTTATTCTGTAGTTCCCATTTTCCAATGTGGGTCCAAAGTCTTTTCGGAGTATTTTGCGCTCGAAGACAGCTAATTTATTTTCCTCGTTTTGAGTTAAGCACCAAGTCTCACAGCCATAAGTGACCATAATTGTTTTATATATTAGTAATTTACATCTTCGGCCTAAAATTTTCTACCCCACCAGTCGCTTGCAGGCATGCCAGCATTTATTCCCGGAGATAAGGCGGATTTTTATTTCCTCTGCTGTCTTATATTGGGTATTTAGGCTGGATCCGAAATACGTGAACATGTCCACTCCTTCATATGCATGCTGTCGTATGTCTATATTCTACAACGGTACCTGATCGCGTGTGCTGACCATATACTTAGTTTACTAACTGACTAAAGTAGGTTTATAATAATTATTACTATCAATTATACTGTTTAAGCCTGTGTAAGTATTCTAGGGCTATTCGGAGGGTGCAGTTATTTTAAAATTTATTAAGCAATCGTGTAACCCATGTATTCACACAATGCTGGACTCAAATTCCCGCCCTGCTCACCGCCCACTTCGCACGCACGAGGGCGGAATCACTCGGCAATACTAAACTTGTCAGACCACAAAATATTATTTCGTAATAATATGCCAAGTCATTACACATACACATTGGCTTTGTGGACTGTAATGATTTATGAATATGTATTGGGATAATATCTTCTTTGTATCATTCGTAATTATTATAAATGTGCTTTATTCTGATGGTCATTATTGGGCTAAATGTAATAACTCACTTCAAAATAAATGATTGTCATCTACACTCTACACCAGTGTTCCCCAACCTTTTTACATCTGCGGACCGGTAAAAAAAAGAAATATTTTCGCAGACCACTAATACTGAAATAAAATTGGTTTTTTACGTAATATTTTTTAAATCTTATATTGTAACAGATGGACATAGCTATAACTAACAAATATACATATAACAGTCTAATACAATTAAAATTTAACAAAAACAATGGGTTTTTTCAACAAATTAATGCGAAACCTGGTGTTGCATCTATGCTTTACATTAATAAATTTATAGCTTCACAGCTTAAAGATGGATATTCATCTTCCAAATGACCACTGATATCAAAAACTATGGAAATAATTTAATGTACCTTGGGTGGCCCAGTACCATTTGATCCACGGACCGGTACCGATCCGCAGACCGGGGGTTGAGGACCACTGCTTTCAAACTGTTTTGAGTCATATTGCGATACTATCTACATTATTTAAAAAAAAAATGTAAGAAACTCGTGAATAATAAAATTAAATCGTTACCTAATATTTTTTACAAACTCTCAAATAAACATATTTTGAAAATTTCATATACCTATCAATAACTTAGTATTATTTATATACCTTGGCACTAAAAATACTAGAAGTATATGATCATTTTTACTTGGAAAGATGCCGTTGAAAAACATAAAACCTGTATTCCTAACACTTGCTACTTACTACCTATATACTAAGGGTTTCCCAATTAATTGAATATTTGTGGGTAATATTATGATGTGTGGTATTTCGGAGTGATAACTATTTAATAAAAATATTCTAAACATTTTTTTGAAATACCTATTCATAATATAGAACGTGGATAATTACAATGGATCTTTAAAGATTCGATCAATATATATGATAATATATAACCTTCAGAAGAAGTATACCTATAAGTAAGTAAAATTTACCACGCGATTGAGCAATATATACATAATAATTATGTACTTGCTTCTTATTCTTTCACCCTGTTGCGCCTCAGGATTGAGGCATTGGTCAAGTATAAGTTCGCGCCAACTTTCGCACCTCCCGCCATGCCAGACTTATAGCGCATAGATCACTTTTGTAGTACCGCTGCAGGGTGAGGGAGGATTGGCCAACGGCGATGGAACCCTTGAGACTTTGCCACAAGGATATGAAGTTTCACACTCTCTGGCGGCATCCGGAACATATGTCACAGTCACATATGTCCATTTTTTCATGATTACTTCAATCCCCGATTGTTGCTGTGTTCGTTCACGAACTCTACTGTTTGTAACGTGGTCGTACCAACGCACCCCTCAGTTTCAGCAGAGACATCGATTCTCAAATCTTAAATGCCGAGTATTTTGAAACTGAGTAAGATGCCACGTCTCACAGCCATAGAGGAGCATAAGTAGTATGAACGCATTTATGTATCTACTACTAAATAATTTATCGAAAAATACTGGAGATGCTTTGCATATACAGTGTATATAGACCGCACGCCATTGATAAATATAGAATATTATATGGCATGTTTATATAACATTAGATGGCATTCTCCAATGTATTTGTTTTAGTAGTCATAGAAAAACTAACATTTTGTATGTTAGCACATGACGAACGAATAATCGTCATCATTTTTGGACAATTGTAGGTATTGATGTCTTGCTATTATATACGTAAAATCTTCTGTGATTATTAGGCTTGAGAATTCTATACCTATATTATATCGTCGTACATAATATACAGTAAAATATATTTAACGAATATAACACCCAGCATACACTACAACAGTCATATTATGACAACCAGTGTTTCCCACAAAAAAGTGTAAATTTTCCCATTTCCAATCTAAAATTTCTATTATTATTCACAAAAAACAGTGAAATTGAAAGAAAAAAAAAAGAATATCCAGACAAAGCTTACAATAAACTATTATGTCGATTAAAACATTTCGTAAACAAAATATATTTAAGTTTATTGCTTTTAAATGATAAATACAATTGCACCTCTGATGATTTTTTTATACTATACACAGTATACACAATATAGGTATGCGTAGAATAAAACTGTGAGGTACGAAAATATTATTTTATTTTTCATCAAAATTTTTGAGACATACAGCCGAATCGCTTTCGACACATTATTTGGAAATCTTTGACTTACATAATATAATATATAAATACATAACAATACATATTATTACACGTTTATCAGACAACGATTAATAATATAATTTATGTATTTTTATCACACGTATTTATAAACATGTATGATTAAGTATACTATATTTAGCCCAAAAAAGGGAAATGTCACACTAAAATTGTAGGTATGCAGCTCTTTTATTTAGGTATCTACTTTAAATGTTTAAAGTTCCATTACTTATTCGTTTTGAATGTAACATTAAGTACAATTTTCAGTATGTAGTTTTATTTAAATACCTACTATTTGACAATACTGTGTACCTTTTTATTATTTAAAGCAAACCCAAGCTTTTCATAGAAAAGCCTCGAAAGACATGCGTAAATTTATCACACGAAATGGACACCAAGCAAAGGCATACGTCTTTTAAAATAAGTAGAGGATATGGTATTTAACATTTTAAACAATATGTATTTTTATTTCTGTAAACTAATCCTATTTTTATCAATATTTTTACGTAATAATTGATATACAGCACTTTAGAAAACGATACAATTTTTGTATACTTATGTATATTTTTAGGATTAATCTTATATGAATCAAAAAAAATTAAAAAAAAAAATCAATTACAATATAAAACTAAACTGAAATTCAACTCAAATGGAACCAAAAACCACACGCTGTGTTTGCCGTCACGGTGGCCAAGGATGACATGTTTAGAAAGAGTCACCTGTTGTACGCGCAAGACAGACAAAGACTATGGAACTATTGTTCGTGTCATGAACAAGACAATTTTTGATTAAATAAACTATGATAATATTAAATTTTTAATACATATTTCATGAGATTTTCTACATTTCCTGTTTGTACGCAGCTAACTATAATAATAACTGTATTCAAAAATAAGCATGGCGAAAGTATTGGTGTATGAAGGAATACTTAAATACCAACATATGATGTGACAATTCTTACATTATCTAAATGCTGTTAATTAACCCGGTCGCACATACAAATCATCTCGATTGTAAAATATCCATATATTTGATATAACAAAACTGCCAGCAATTTTGCAATCGGGGAACACCAAAGTAATAGGAGGTGGATCGCCTTCTGAGTAAGGCTGTAACAAGCTTTAAATCAAGTGTCAAGAAATACCGAAAAAATTGACAAAAAAGAACACGTTTTTACAGAATATTCTAATTTCAATAGTTACATCTGAATAATATTTTGCATTAAAATGTATCATGTAACAAAAAGACGCATTCTTGTGTTTTATGCGATTGTTTTTGATTGCGACATTATATTCGAACCAAATACCGAATGTATATTCGGTTACAAATTGTGTTTTGTGAGTGGCAACAGAATAACATTGACAAGTTCGACGTGTTGCAGTCGAAACGAGTTCATATTATGTACGACCCGGCTTATAGTTCTGATACGCATGAATTGCAAAAATAAGGAATCATGGCTCACTCGGTATTTTTGTTACTAGGGGAATGTTAATAGTGAGTTATAAATGATTAGGATTACGCATGGAATCACCAAAGCGATAAATTTTATTGTTATATATCTGTTTCCAAATGTGGAGAGTCTTTGCGGCTGGGTAAATCGAATTGCATTACATATGCAAAATAAAACGCAAACAAGTCACATCGTTACAAGACAATATATTTATGTTTTTTTTACGACTGAATGAAGCTTACTTTTCTATCATATCCACGATTCATACGCCAGTGACACTAAGCCACCATGTTTATATACGGTGGGGGGCACTTCTATCGGCCGCTGTGCGTCGATAAAATGTAACGGGACGGAATTTATCACCGTTTATCGAATTTGGCGGAACTCATTGGGGAGCCCCCGCCGAGACGCTGCCGGAAGGACGCAACTGGCCCACTATTCACGATCAATATACCCCCGAATATTTCAATGACACCGTATAAAGTGAATGAAATGTTAGGTTATTTACTACTGCCATTCGAATTGAACGATTAATTCATTTGGTCATTCAAAAGCAGGTCAAATAAATTTATTCAATAGGTGCGTATGTACTTATCTCAAAACCATTAGAATAATAAATACTAATTAATTACTAGGTATTAAACAATATTTCAATATATTCTGTTTGATCTATACTCAGCAATATTTTAAGGAACAGCTGTAATTAATTAAATATTCTACATGCATAATTTAATTATTAAGAAAAATTTTCAACTATGAAATTGCCTTGAATGAAAATAACATAATTTGTTTTGTAAATCTATAACTGAGTTTTATCGTTGAATAATATAATATTTAAAATACGTAATATGGTTATGTAAAATAATATGAACCGTATATAAGATAATAATATAGATATATCTATACTCATACGAGGGTTACCATCTCAACTAGATAAATATTATCATGAAGAATAGATAAACAGTAATTTAAAGCATAATTTAGTTCTAAAATCAATTCACTTTAAGTAAACAACTTTATCTATATTATTTAGAATATTCCCAGCCACTGAGAAAATACATACCTAATATAATTATTGAGAAGTAGGTAGGTACACGCATAGCTCTGCTTATGTAGTATACCTTAATCATTATAAAAATATTCAACAAATGCATAGTGTTACCTACTATCGTAATAATAATATTATATCGATAACACGTGTGAATCGTATTGGTGAACGATTAATCAAAAGAGAGTCAGTTCGATTTTATTTGAAATTGGCCCGTTTTAGCACGTTGCATTTAGACGAAAACCAATAACTTTGTCTTTGACTTGTTTGTATTGTTTCAAATACCTGAAAAAATGTCAGTTGTCCTTCATCTTTGTAAATACGAACAGGCATTTCATTCAAAATGTAACTTCCGTAGGTCTCTTTCTGTGTAACGTCAAACCCCTTTCAACAAAAGAAAAAATAATAATTTCATCATAGTATAATATATTGTTTAATTATCACATAAATGTGCTTTGTCTAACTTTTAATTAAGTAGTATTGAAATGAAGGTGTTAGTTTCAAAACTAAGTGCCATTTATCAATTAGGGGAAGACGGAATACATTGATACACGGAGCACATTAATTCACAAATTGTAATATATTGAGTTTTGGCGTTTATAAGGTTGAAAATTTAACAATAAATGAAAATACTGGTACTTATTTTACCATTAAAGTTTCAAATCTAACAGCCATAAAATAACGGTGCCATTTTGACATATGAATACGTGTATTAATTAAGGCGCTAAGTACCAAAATAATAAAAACTGACATTTTTATAGAAAAATGTTCTACATACCAACGCCAATCACTTCAACCATAGTCTAAGTGCCTCAAGCAAGTCAAAAAAATACAGCAAAATAATTAAACCTGTCGACGTTGTAAGTCCGTTGGCGTGTTTTATTTATAATGGTGTAAGTATCACTGCAATGGTCAACGGCATTCAATATTAAATAGCTGACGATGGTGTGTTGAAACTTGCGAGTTCTTAATACCTCAAATTATAGAAGCTGCTGTGATTGCTTCACACTGTAAAACTACATTTTTCAAAAGGTCTGTTTCATGGAATTTTACTGCAATGACTCGGTATTTTGTAACTACAGGCAATACTACTTCTTGGTACTTAGAGCCTTATTTAATACACGTATTCATATGTCTTTGATGATGTTAAAAGTTTTGTTTTATCTCGTGAACGTTTTTCTCTCCACAGTGAAATCTTTATAAAAGCAACAAAGTTAATAGTGTTTTGGCAAGTTCATTTATTTAAGTAATCATTATTTAGATAGTACATCCATCATTAAAAATAAGTAGATTCACATATTTATTTAATAAATATAATAAAGCATAAAGCATAATTATAGTATATCAATTACATCCAACTAACCTTAATTCAACATTAATAGCAGCCTATGGTGCTTTTGAATATTTTTAGGGTTTTATTGTTGATATGTTACACCTATCATACTATTAGATATTAAAATCATAAAGAGTATTTCACAATTAAACATTGTTGATGGCCAATACGGATTAATAGTTTGACAAATGAAATGATACGATTGACAGAAGCTCTAAATCAATATTTATCCTCTATAGTTGAAAATTTGAACCTGTAAATATAACTTTGGACAAGGTTTACTCAATGAGCATTTGTATCACTTGGCTTCAACCTCTGTATATATATTCACATTGTATCGCAAAAACAGTATGCGAATTTTAAACACCCAGCGGAATGTGAAACTACGACTTACCGATTAGGATGCTCGGATAAATAAATCATTTATTCGATAAATTAGTACGTATAATTAAGTATAATAAATAATAAATGTAAATTAAATGATATTTCACGTTATTTTAATACAAAACCTTATTCGTATTTTCACGTGAATTCATTCTACTAATCCAATAAAAACCCACAAAACTGTAATTCGTTAAAAATACTGTAAATCATGTCCGATTAAGGATCGACATTTCAGGGGGAAAATTTATTGTCTCTGTATAAAATGGGGACACAGAACGCGCGGTCGCCAGATGATTTTGAAGGGTCTAAATCCTCCGCCTTGATTTACTCGTACTCCACTGGACATATTATTTTAATTAAGGTCTGAACCTACATAAAATTTACGCCTTATGTGCATGTGTATCTACACTCTTTAGGTATTATAATATATTGGCTTTTTACCTATATACTATAGTAACTAAAGAGAAATTAAATTTACTTATAGAAAATTTAAATTTTAAATTGTGATTTATTCAAGACTGATAACATACATAAACCAAACAGCAAAAGACGTATATTCAAATCTTACTTGGTTCGGGATTTTTTTTCAGAACTTTTGAAATAGTTATTTTAAGGCCTTTTCAATATATAGAAAAATACCATGTTATTTAATTTTTCTTTCGACCATGTCCAATCCTAATAGGATCATAATATGGGCCTCCACAGAGTAGACGTTTAAATTAACAGATTTTGTTTTTTTACAAGAAATGGATGTCAGCCACTTGCTCAACCTACTAGGTCGATACCCTGACAGACACAAATTGAAAAACAGTACGTGTACTTGCCAGACCCAGGATTCTAACCTAGGATGCACAGCGTTATAGTCCAATGCTTAAACCGCGTGGCCACCGTAGGTGTTATTTATAGGTAATGAATAATATTTTCTTCCAAAATAAATTAATTGTTAATCATATTACTTATGTCATGATAATGTTTGGATTATTCATTCAGTACAATGTGTGTATTGTGTGTATTGTGTGTATTCTGTCTTTAAATGGTATTAACTTCATTTAATATATTTATTATAGTAGATACCTACCCTATATACAGTATAACAAAATTCGATAAAGATCAAAAATATATAAGTAATTCCAAAAATACAAAAATTGATTATTTTATTCCGATTCACAGTTGAACAGAATGATCCTCACAAGTCGTTCTACATATTATTAAAGTTGGATCGAGTCCATATCAGATTTGTCAAATTTTATACTTAAAGACATACTGCATTTTTAACGATCATGTCAATCAAAAGAATTTTTCAATTCTTTTTATGGGTATGCTATCAATGCAATCCTTGTCAAGAGTGATTGCTCTTTTAAAGCATTTCTTTTTACTTCCTCGTCATTTACAATCCGTCTATTACTGGCAAGCATTGGCAAGTATTATTTTCATGTTCCCGCCAATATCACTCGTAACTCTGCGGTCTTCATCGCATTACGGATGTGATGTTTCATGGTGTTGTTTAACGTGTGATTAGCCTATTTGATTGCACAATAAAAGTTAGTTTATCACAATGCTTTTATTAGGTCGTATTCTTATTTGTCCGGTGGTTGTTTATCCAGTACAAATCTTGCAATCGATTTTTAGCTAACTTTCCAACCAGTTAGACATTTGAAACTTTTAGAATATATCAGAACACGATGCTAATGCATTCTTTTAATACTTTTAGCCATCTTTAAATAGAATTGAATTCAAATTCTAATGGATTCAAGCTCTGTACTATTCCATTTAAGTCGTTTTTTGCGACCCGGGTTTCGCCTTTCGGCACTCACCAAAGGCAAATACACACTGACAACGAACACCCTTAACTCTACCTTATATAGTAAATCAATACAATAAAGTAGGTAAAAACTCCATTACCTACCTATTTAGTCAGAAATTACAACAAAAAATACAATAAACAAATTATGAATAGTTGAAGTAAAAAACCCTCATTAGTAAAAACCCTCTGTTATTAATAACAATACACTGGACAGCATATCATTACAATAAATCGTCAAACCTAATAATAGGTCAAAATTCTTTATAACAATAAAAATACTACACTCAATAGGTGTAAATCGTCAATTCTAAGAAAAAATAATTAATCGAGTTAACTAATGAGATATTAGTCTTTAATAATACTCTTACAAGGTACCTACTTTTAAAACATTATTTTTTAACAAAAACAAAATTATACATATAAACTCGCTTATAAATAGGTCCTACATGATAACAAGTAATATAAATTATTACAAAAGAAGAAAATATATACATAATTATTAGATTTAAAATAGTAAAACTAATTATTTATAAATTTTCTTTTTTAAAACGTCCAAAAACATTATCAAAATAGTCCAAAATAATTACAAGATAAAAAAAACTTTTTATATACAACGTTTTTAAATTTTCGGTTGAATTATATGGTAGGTAGTAATAAGGTTTATTTTTATTTATGATTCCATGTTGTTTGTAATTCTATGGCATTTTATTTGTATTATGGCACATTGAAAAATAACTATTCTTTTTATAAATAAACTCTATTTGCAATAATTAGAAGTTGGTTTTAATAAGTTACGTAGATATTTTGAAATGCGTAATAATTTTATTATTTGACGTTACAACATATAATATTTATATTATTTGTATGTAATCGTTAAAATATAAATGAAGTAACATAAATCAAAATATATAAACCTTATGGGCAATATCTGTAAAGATATTTTATTATACATTGAATTTATTTTACTTTAGTAATATTTAAAATGTAAATTCCTTTATAAGTACCCATTGGTGGGGTATCCAATATCTTTCGAGCTTGTGTGCTTCATCAATCATCTTGCTCTATTTTTAGTGAATTTTTCACGCCATTTTTTCTTAGTTTTTTTCTATAAACTATGTTAGTCTCGCCAATATGAGATTAGGTAATATTACATAATGGGTTTCAAATAATAAATTTTGTAAAAAAATAATATTAACATATTATAATAATATTATGTGAGTTTGCTTATACGCGTCAAATATAGTATATTATTTAAAATTTTATATTATTGCTGTCAATACTGTTCAGAATTGATGACTTCCCATTATATTTTTACTTTCATTTATTTCCACCAATTTCTTGACCTGATACGTCAACACACCTTTATATAAATTCAAATTTGCATGTTATTTCCACTTTTGCAACCAGTTTTGATTGGATACAATGTATTCAATTATATTTACATAATGAGTTTCTCTCAAACTCAATTTCTATATGAGCATAGACCTAATAGGTTGAGCAAGTGACTGACATCCATGTCTCGTAAAAACAAAAATCTGTCAATATAAACCTCTACTCTGTGGAGGCCCATATGATCCTATTAGGATCGGACTTGGTCGGAGTTTTTCTCAAACTAATAATGCCTGTACACGTACATGGATTTACTGCCAACAATAGCGTTTAAATTTAACCATCGCAATAATAACACTGTTTACACGCAAAATGATAATTTTTGCGCCAATCCCATTTTATGATGATCACAGCGAGACGCATTGGTTGTTGTTGCGAGCATATTTTCTGTGCTCCGCGGTGTAATTCGTATTTTTTTCCGGTAGGTTTGCTACTATTCTTTTACTACGAACACGCAGATATCACGTCAAATTTAGAAGCTACTTAACATTTTCAGTTCATGCATGCGATCTTGAAACTCACGAAGTAGGAATCACGCACACTCTAATGCAAGCCAACCAAAGTCTTGGGAAGTTGCCCCTGGGACATTTTCAGAATAAATAGAAAGAGCGCCTAACGTTCGTTACGCCACGGTATACGCCTGTATAGGTGTGGATACGTGGCGAGTGGTGAAGGGAAAAGCGAGTCTTGCAACTCATGTTAGTCTTACATTGCTTTGTGACCAGCGCAGTGCGCTATTGTCATTGACTATGTACCGTTTAACATCCACGAACGCGCTCCTTATCCTGGCCGGGATCCTTCCTCTTAACCTGCACATACAGGTACGCGGTGCCTCCACGATGCTTCTCAAAGATGAGAAGGCCATTGTTGTCGGTGACTTTCACCTTGCCCTGCTTTCAAACGTTGATGCTGAAAAAGTATCACTGAAGAAGCAGACAACACATCAAATGACGCTGGATGCGACGTCGAAGACCTGGCAGCAAAAGTGGGATGCCTCCACTAAGGGCAGACTCACATATTTGTTTTTTCCCAATATCCAATCGCGATGGAGATAATCTGTTTGACTTCTGACCATCACACCTGTCAATTCTTGTGGGCACGGTGGATTTACTGCCAAGCTCTTTGAATTTGAGCTTGTCGTCCGACCAATATGTCCATGTGGCGGAGAACTACAGGATGCAAATCGCATCCTCTGGAATTACACAAGAAAATGCTCAAATCGGTCGAATCTGGTCGCCACAAAGGACAACTATAATGCTTTTAAAAAAATGTGTCGTCTTATTGCGGACGTGAAGATCTCTTCACATAGTTTAGTATGTCCGTATTATTTTAGATTTCTTTTTACATATTATTATATTTATGTTAATTAATTAGAAATATTTACTTTTTTTTTGTTAATTCTTCATGCTCCTCTCTCCCATGGGCACATTTATTAAAAAAATCTCAATTAATTTCGTCAAATCACACTTGAATGCATTAGTTTTGGGCACATTCCTAGGCGTAAATAAACAACTGCTGATGCTTCACAGCCAAATGTAGGGCCTCATGATACGCTCGATTAAGACGGAGTGTGGTGCAGGGTAGGTTTTTTTGGATGAAAGTATTAGATAGTCTTGCAACCTATACGATAATACGTGTTAACACTTTTGTAATGATTGATAATCACCAAACTTCATCTTACTAGAGAAACAGTATCACATGATCAGATATTTAAAAAATATATCGTATAACGATATGACCGAGTATAATATTATCAGTAGAAATAATTGTTACTAATACTTTTTTCATGGCCCTAGTCGTGACCTACGTTTCTGCTTCCGTTCAAATAAAAACATTTAAAAAAAATAAATAATAATGAAGTTTTTTTTCATTCATTATTTTATATATTATTTTATAATCATGTGGTCATAACATGTAAGCACTGTACAGCAATTATATTGTAAAAATGTTCGATAGTTTTTTTATTTCGCCATTCAAAGGCTTTTTTAAATTTTCGTTTTTGCAAAACAAAAAAATTAAATATTTAAAAGAGTTCAAATAAGACATCCTCATTAGGAAATGCAAAAAAAAACTTTTGAAGGTGCCGACGTGTTAAATTGCTTTTCATATTTTATCACCCGAGGATGTTCAAACAAAATGGAACCGACCGTCGCGTCGACCTAATTTCCAAGCTTTTTACAGACTCTTGTCAATTACCCACCCATTAAATGACACAATATTGCCGACTAAAATGTACCTAACATTTTTTTTCGTAGTGTATTTGATATTGTTTTTCCTCACTGATATCTACGCAACCACACTCCTGTGACATAGAGAATTATGAGACCCATCAGAATACATTTTGTATTTTGTATTTTTATGTAAATCAAGAATAGATTTCTCTTTTTCTCTCGTCAATTTTTAATTATTCACAGTCATCAAATGGTACCAAAGAAATATAAACCAAAACCATTAACTAAAATAAAACACAATATAATGTGGAGTAAGCGCTATTGTATGTATATTGTATTTTACTTTAATAAATACATTGTCTTTTGACCAAGAATTGACAGTTAATACCATTTTCATTAATGGTATTACCTGTCAATTCTTATGTATAAAAACGTATGATTCAATCAAAGATCTAACTAATAGACATCTGAATTAATTAGGATTGGCGGAAATTAATAGCATGATCGTGAGCCAAGAATAATAGAAAAAATTGGAGGCCTTCATCCATCAGTAGATTGATAATGATAACGATAAACAGTTACTGAACATACATAATTTTGAAAGACACTTCTGAGAAAATATATTATATCCAACAGAAAAAATCCTTTTGAAAAAAGTAAGCCACCCGGCTGGAATCGAACCAGCATCTCTTGGGTTTACGCCCTGTCCGCGCATTATATTCTTTTGGCCTTTTTAACACCTGCTCATCAGCGCTCTTTGAAATCAAGCTACTTTGGCAATCGGTTTTTACTTATTAAATCAAAGTAAGTACCTACTACTTTAATTACTAACCGACGCAACGTCACGGCTTTCACCAATATTTTTATGATGAAACTTACTTGAACTTGCTAATATTTTTTAATTAACTATTTCTATTATTCAATTCTTGTGAATTATTCTTTGAATAAAAGAAACATTTACAATTATAACTACTAATATAAAAAAAATAATAACATAACATTTTAGGAATATTATTCAATCCAATGCCATTCTGTAATGAATATTAAATTTTAATATAATATAATAAAAATATGTCACTTTTAAATTTTGTCTTATCAATTATGTAATATTTTATTGTCGCTTATGTCGTCTCTTTGTTTAAGTTCTCGGTGGTTATTTAGCACTAATGTATAGTACCTATAGTTTACTACAATAAAAAACCTCGCACACAACACGATATTTTTCATGCCTAAAATCTCTAAAACCATAATAATTAACCGAACAAAAAAACAGTCAACTACTTCGTCAATCTTCAAGGCTACCGTTACTCGTGAATTATTGCATTCCGGACAGAATATTTAATTCCTATATCAGTAGTAATTCATTTTATGACATATTCAAAACCAAGAAAAAATTTTAGTACTTTTATAATATGAATTCATACTACTAATATTTATAAAAAAAAAACACATTTGGTAGAATTCATAATTCAGTTTATGTGCATAGCTCATAACTTTTTCTTATTCTAAAATCATATACAGTTATTGATAGTTATTTTCTGAGATTCCAATGTTATTTTATAACAAACCGGTATCTTTAAACTACATATTGTTAAATTGACAAAATATTTTTTTTTGTAAAAAATTTTACAAAAACTTCTAATCTCAATAAACTAACATTATGAATCCATTCACAGATCAGGAACCCCAGTGTTGCAATTGTTGTAATATTAGCAAGATACGGCTAATTGACACATCAATGAAATTTCATTTTTTAATAATTATGAATCAGACAATACAAAATTTCGAACCATCGCATAAATTCAAACGTTGAAACTGAAAAAAAAGAGTACGCTAAAAATTACAAGATGTTACCAATAACAACATATTATTATATTGACAATTATTATTAACTATTTGAATAATTATTAGGATTTGATATAAGTTCCATAACAAGGTGATCACAGCTTTAACTTCTCCAAACTGCAAACAATATTTATATTTCTAAGAGATTTCTATAAAGAAGTTTTCAAATATTTTTTTATAATAAATTTTTAAACATACAAAAAATATGTTTCTTCGTTAAATCCATAAATAAAATTATTACGATCAAAGAATAAGTACCTAAATCAATGTTGGGATACTTTTTATTCTACAACAATGATAAACATATTGTCATAGAATTATTATTATAGGTAATGTACCTACCTTTACTTATTACACCAGTGTAGACTAAATATGACGTTAACTTTTGAAATCTCTGTAAATGTTCAATTTAATTATCATTGACTAATTAATAAGTTAAGTTAAAAATGTCTTACATAGGGTGCATAACGAATTGGTAGTCAAATTCTTTAAATATTATCTTCAGTAGGATCGACGTAAATTCTTTGGAATTTTATAATTACATTCATAAAGTTTAAAACTCATCCACCCTACAAAACTTTAAGGTTTGTAAGTTCAAGGTTAATTTAATGTTTAATAATTTCAGCGTCACATATTAAATAATATATAATGTATATATCTAAACTGCCCTAACAACACTGTACATGAATATATAACGTCAATACATTCATCCTGCAATCTTATTTATAACTGAATAACTGATAAATATATTAACAATTTAAAAAATATATTATAAATACACTACAAACTTCTACAAAAAATGGCAATTCAATTATGCTAATACAAAATATCTCGATCGTAGAAACTAGATAGAAACTTTGATGAAAAATTCTCTTAAAAATATGCATGAAATATTTTCACATAATATAAAATTCCTTCGACTCATTCTGTTACTCTGATTTTTTATCTCTTCGGAATGCTGACATTCTCGTTCAGAAGAGATACAACCAAGAAACACATATTCTAGATAATGCACTTGTGAAATGTTGAACGCAAATATATGTCTTATAATATATAAAATTGGAGTCTCTCTTGGAAATTTTTGCGCCAGAGATGACTTTATCCACGAGTGTTGGATGCAAGGACAAAATATGCACGGAAAAGCACTTCCTCTCGACACTGTTACAGAGTAACTTTTCCTGGAGGCAAAAGAATTTCCAAAGTGCATGTTCTTTCTGGAACGTAAGAACAATAAGTACACGATACTTTATGTGTTTACGTCAGATGACATTTCTGAATTCAAATTCTTCCCAAAACACTTTCGTAACAAAAATGCTGATATTAGTAATATTTATAATATACCCTGCATAATATTGTGTTTGTTCTGTAAAACATAAAAGGGTCGGAATTTTATGGCTAAATCTGTATATGTAGCAATATTATTTCACGGGTATCTGCAAAAAAATATAATCCTTACTTAAAACTTTAAACAATAGTTATAATATTATATTATATTAATATTTCTGTAACTATTGGTACTTCTTTCAATTGCGGAACAATAACAATTTTCAACCAAATCGAGTCGGGTATTGATAATAATAATATAATATTCCACCATTACAATAAAGATAGGGTGAGTTTGTGTAGAATTATAATATATTCATAAAATAATCACACTTTGTACATATATTTTTTATCATATATTTTTTTTTTTATAAACGGTAATCAAATTATGACTTTAGATTTTTAAAACATCATAGGTATCAGCGATTTTTTTATTCCAATCAAAACTGACATTTTCACAGCGTATACCAATAATTGTTAAAATTTTGTTTAAAATGCAGTAGAGTAACTGAACATTACGGAGTATTAATAAACATTATGCACACCTCAATGACAAATGATAATAAAAATGATAATTTCTTTAATGTAAAGATCGATATAGAAGTTTCCAGGAAGAAAATTATAATATCTTAAGTTAAATTAGCCACAATATTTTAGGAAACTGTGGCGTAAACTAATACAAATGCAAAACTATTGCAGTATTTTTATAGATTACTGAATAAAAATTTATATCTGACAATAATTAAATCATACGGTGTATAAAGATGTAAAAGGGCCTGATAGTTAGTAACTCACAATTTTCACGACAGTCGGAAATTTGGCGCTCTTTGACGTTGCACTAGGCAAAATTATTTTCTTTGAACTTATCCATTATGTGAAAACCGGATTTCCTGAATTTGACCGTTCGCTTTTAGCTTCACTTCGTACTTTCTTCTTGAAAAAATGTTAAATTAAATTTTATGTTAAACTCTTTACATATTTTTGATTAATTTTACTGTTTATTACCTTGCATATTAATAAGTATTCTAAAAAAATCCAACTACCAAGCCTATAAAGTCAATCAACACATGAAAAATTAAATTTGAATATAAAAAGAAATGTAATATAATTTGTTACTCTACAACCAGGTATTTATTTACCTTATCATTCAGGCATAATTATTACAAAGATTTAGTGTCTATAAATCATTTTATATTTAAAGATCTTATATACCTATAGGTTATTTTTATATGCTTATTTTTATAATTTATAACGTATGTAACACTTTGTATGCACAGCTGTTTCGTGTTTGACTGAAAATGCTTTTATGACAAAAATATTTACGAACTTAATATTAGTATCAGGAAAAATAATATCAATGTTATCAATGAAATATGAAAATAATAAGTATAATGTTTAATTGAGCGTAGTTATGCACAAAGCAGCCAAGCCACAATTTTGGAAAAAAAATGAGTTATTGTGATTTCCATAATCTCACACGTTTGTTTTACGTTCTGCACAAATCAGCCAAGCTGCTGTCATACAAACATCTCATATAAATGCGTTTTAAAGATTTTGCAAATCGCAGAATATGACATTTTCGATTTGCATAAAGCAACCAAGCTGCTGTCATACAAAAATGTCATATAAATGCGTTCTAAAAATATGCAATATTCGTTCTGCAAAAAGCAGCCAAATGATAATAATTTGTACTTACGTACATTTTTAAAATCGTGACTGTAAGGTATGTTTTTCTACATTCAATTAATAAACATTATTTTCTCAATTACATTATATGTTTTTTATTTTATTATATATAATATAATATACAGATTTTTCATATAAAAAATAGTGCCAGGCAGCTAAATATTGATGTATAATTTACAAGTTTATGGAATTATTTTCAGAATTTTGAAATTCCCATAATAATTAAGTAACTTAGAAGGCTATTTTCAAAGAAAATAATCAAAAATATAGACTTTTCTTACAAAAATAAGAGATATGCACATTCTAAAAAAACCATTTTACTCAAAACACCTGGACTGCTAAAACACCAAAATTTCATAGATTATATGCTTTTATCTCTTCAAAAGTTATACAAAATCATATATATATATATAATATCTATCATTCAAAAAGTATACACAGTATACAGAGGCTTTGCTGATTTAAAGAAACACAATTTACATAAAAGTGCTTCTATCTCTGTTTGAGGTTTGTGTGGCTCGGCTGCTTTGTGCATAACTACGCTCAATTAACAAAGTAATACACACATATATTTTTGTCTATAAATAGCATTTTTAAGCAATTTTAATTTTTGTGTAAAATGATAAAGTTTGAACGCATTTTTCTCATAAAATACATGGCGAGCCTTCGAGACGAATCGTGGAACCGGAAAAATCCCGATGAAACTGAGACATATTATGGTAACCTTATAAATTTATTACCTAATATTTTAATAAATACACAATACATAATAATGTGAATGCTGAGTTATTTGATAATTTCGGGTCTCAATTGTTTACAGATTCCAAAGTAGCATTAATAATAAAATTGACAATTTAATGCCCACATTGACCAAGTGGCTTGAGCGTCGGTTTATACTGTTGTGTATCCCAGGTTGGAATCCTGGGTCTAGCAAATACACATATCGTTTTTTTATATGTGTTAGGAGTCAGAATTTATGGACCTAATGAGCTTACACTTGCTGCAAGTGGCTAACGTCAATTTCTCGTAAAAAATAAAAAAATAAACTATTAATATAAACCTCCACTGTGAAAGCCCATATTATGATCCTTTTAGGATCTGAAATGGGCATTATATACATAATTCAGAAAGAAGAATAGTGATAACCTTTTTGTCTTTTTATTTTAACAAACTATTTCTTTTATTCAACAAAAATAAGACACAAGATTTGAGAATGTAACATTCCATATATTTAACATATATAATTTGAAAAGATCTCATGCATATTATACAAACTAGAAAAAATCATTTTTGTAGAAAAAAAATACACCCGACGTGACTTGATTCTGTATCTACTGAATTCGCGCCAGTATGCTTTTCCAATTAAGCTTCGTGCATATTACTAAATTACTATGATTTAAACTAGTAGTTGTTACATGAAAATGCTTTTCGAATTGTGTTATAATGTTGGCTATGATTTTTTCTAGTGTGTATAATATGCATGAGATGTTTTAAAATTATGTATGTTCGACATTTATATAGAATGTAACATTCTCAAATCTTGTGTCATATTCGTTGAATAAGAAAAAATAGTTTAATAAAATAAGAAGACAAAAAGATTGTCAGTGTTCTTTTTTCTGAATTATGTGTATAATAATAAATATGTAAGGCCATAATATTTTTATCGTTGTTGGCTTATTGTAGTGTTGTGCATAGCACTTTCATAATAAAATACATATTATGTTCGTAGTTAGACCAATGATACTAATTCAAAGTTGCACACATACATATTATAGATTAATATTTTTTACCACGTTTTTTATATCGTATTCTTGTTTGTCCGGTGGTTGTTTATGCATTACAAATCTTGCAATCAATTTTTAACTAACTTCCCGACTAGCTAAACATTTGGAACTTTTAGAATATATCAGGACAAGATGCCAATGCATTCTTTACTTTTATTTCGGAAAAAAATCCGTAATCTAATCCACTATTGTTGGTTGCTAAGGGGGTGGTTCTAGCAACTAAATTATTAATATATACGTGCGTTACTATGTAAATCAAAATGACATTTCAGTATTCTATATTTGTTTGTTTGTTGCATAATAGCAAATAAATGATTTGTTGACAATCTCCTTATTTGTCCTAAATTATTAATACATAAAATTGTCAAGTTTATGTGATTCAACAGAAAATTTTAAAAGTGGTATAAGTTCTTTTTATCTTTTAATTATTTCCTATACATTTTATTGTTTATTATATTTTTTTTAATCTTGACGTATATATTTTTAACAAAGCATCTTTGAAAAATAAAACATAATAAATTATGTTAATAATATTTATTTACCTCTATATTATTGAAATAGCAGGTGTCGTTTGCGCAGTTAATTAATGTAAGTAACTCTTCTTTGTTCCTTTTTATGAGTAATTATGTCTGTCCTTGTCTTTTTTGATCCTCTCTTTTAAGCAGATTAGGCTAAGCCGCAGTTATTTCCCAGCGCTTAAATATAATTTTAATTTTTTTGGCTATTAAAACTTTTCGTCGACAATAATTATTCAAATCCTTTTGACAAATTGATTCAACGGTAACCCTTGGGGAAAAGAAATACTTAACAAAGGATTATTTAAAAATATGATATCGCTGTACCAAGTTATTCTGAAGACGATGACTCTAGTTACTAGTGAATAAACATAACTTTTTTTTTTACTTTGGAGTATTTCATATTTTATGATGAAATATCCGGACGTCTATCAGCGTCGTAAATATTTAAACAACAAAGCTTTGATAAACCATTAAGACTTTGTCGATTTTAACTACCCATTATAAAACGGTAAGAATATAATAATTGAAATAATATATACTCGTACAAGGGGTCCTCGTTATCCGAGGGTTCTTTTGACTGAACAAAAACGAACCATAAGTGCGAATGAGTGAGCATTCAGCACGCTTATATCTCCGCGCTATGCGTTAGACTAAGATAGAATTTCTACAGCTGAATTAAATATTTTTTGTTAACTTCGCTGGTAAATATGGATTTGATTGATTACATTCATTTAAAACTGCGAGGACGTGTGGCTAAAATTTATTGTTTTTGTGTCAAATATAAAGTTAGTGGTAATTATTTTTACTTATTTTTTTGATCATAATATGGTTAAATACAGCCGTACTGAGAAGCAACATGGTGGTAAAATGTTTCATAATTAAGTTAATAATAATAAAATCGAGGTTCTACTGTGCGTTATACAAATTTTATCGCTAATAGTAGCTCAATTTGGAAAACGCTTCAGTGAATATTAAAAGCCATTAGTTAAAATTTGTCGCAATTTAGTATAGCTCCTTTAACATAGTGGTCTATGTACGTGGGCGCGATACCCGAGAGATGCAGGTTCGATTCCTGCGGGGTATCTTACTTTTTCAAAAAGATTTTTTCTATTGGTTATAATAATATATTTTCTCAGAAGTGATTTCAAAATTATGTATATTCAAAGATATATAAGTACAACCTTTACTCTGTGGAGGCCCATATAGTATTTTTTTTTTGATTAGATTACTTTCGTTATCGTGAAAATGTCAATAATATTATATTTTGAAACATTATAGATAATAATTATTGTAGAATTTAATATTATGGTTACTTATTAAATTAGTAAATCTACCTGTAAGAACATACCTAATATTGAATTCATATTATTTCATGGAACGGAAAATTCTCATTAAGAATTATTTTTTCAACCCTCTGAAAATATTTGATGCCAATGTCTGTATCAATATGTACCTATGTAACATTTTTAATTAGTGTCAAGCATTAAACATATATATGTTTAAGCTATTTTTGACGTTTTATTATCCAATTACCTCACATATCATGTTAGTTTATTTTACCATATAATTACAACATATTGGAACATAAGATGGCAAAACATGATGGCTTGGAAAATCGGGAAAATCTTTGTTTCTACTAAACGTGGAGAATCAAAACTTTAAAATACTTATTCTTTATCTTAAACTCATTTCGAATACATCATTATAATATATTATTTTCAAAAGACATACCTATTCACCAGAAAGATTCAAACAATCTCTAAATTTAAAACAGCTCTCCTGCACAATTAACAAAAGTGCACATATCAGGTTTTGCCATCTGATCACTGATTTATATAGTTACCAATTAATTTGTTACATAGGTTAGCAATTGTTCTAAATAATATAGCAAATAGTGCTTTATTTACAATCCCTGATGTTGTGGTTAATACTGCTGTTTACTAAAAATTTGCAATTTAGCATTGAATAATGAAACGGAAACTTGCTAGCGTAATGAAAAGTGTAATGCATCATTTAAAGGCCTCAAAGGAAACTTGTGTGAGAAATATCTGACAAAGTGCCAGACAGAAATCGTTTTCAATGCTTCCGGCTAATTTCTATAAACGCGAAAAAATGCAAACGCAAAGTCTAAACATGTTTGAGACAACTTGCGATAGATTTTGCGTGCAATATAACTAGTTACAGGCTCCATTGCCATTTGTAGGAAAAAATTTTATATGCACCTTCAAGTAATTCTTGTGCGCGTGAAAGATTTTAAGTATTTGCGCAATCTATGTTGGTGAAATGTTTCTTACCAGAGCTAGTATTTTTTTAAATTAGCATCTAGCCTGCAAAATTTTCATTTTGCATAATATGACACCGTAAACAGCTTAAAACTTTTATATACTCGTACTATTACTATAGAAAGCTAGAATATTATACCATATTTGTTTGAGATTCAACATGCTGGTTTTCCGTACTTTATATCAGATGACAGTGCCACCTGTCAAAGTTCTTGTCGATGTGTCTAATGTGTTCAATGTTTTCAATGTGCAGATATATATAGAATAAGTATGTGCGTCAGTGTGTGTTGCACTGCGTCGCAGACAGATTAATCAAGATGAATAATTTATAATACATACATCTTAAAAATTATGTAATTAATAAAATAAATTTTACACACAAAGTGATGAGTAAATTTTTCACATGCACTATTTTTACAACGTTTTTCTTGGCTCGTATTCTTGTTTGTCCGGTGGTTGTTTATACAGTACAAATCTTGCAATCGATTGTTAACTAACTTCTAGACTAGCTAGACATTTGAAACTTTTAGAATATATCAGAACACGATGCCAATGAATTCTTTTAATACTTTTAGCCATCTTTAAGTAGAATTGAATTCATTTTCAGTTAATTCTGTTTTGTATAAAAAGTTATTTCGGAAGAAATCCGAAAAAAGTAAAACACTATTATTGGTTGCTCCATTGATTGGTGGTCCTAGCAACTAAATTATTAATATATACGTGCATTACTATGGAAATCAATATGAAATGTCAAAATGACATTTCAGTATTCTATGTTTATTCAGTATTTTTATCAAGTACAATTTTTTTTGATCGTTTAACTAGTCAAGTTTATATGATTTAAAAACGTTGTATATAAAAAGTTCTTTTTATCTTGTAATTATTAATTTATTAGTTGTAAAATACTAAATTGTTTTTTGATCTTTGTTCTTGTAAAAACAATGTTAATAATAATTATTATTGTGACACATTTTTTTGAAATGCTAATTTCTAGAATTGAAAAAATTCAACATTTTATTATGCCACCTTGCTTATTTTTTTACCCTATATATGCTTGTGAATGAGAATCAGAAACACTGCTTGAAATATAATTTTACGTAATATTACAAGTTTAGAAATACGCAAAAAATGTTTTTTTTATTAATGTTTAATTATGTTCCTCTCTCTGTCCATCAGTTTATTCCATTAAAAGCCAAGATTCTAAAATAAGATAAAACTCTCTGAAAACAATACGATTTTAATATCACGGGTAAATAAATAAGTCAGTTAGCAGTGATGTAAAATGTGTTATCTTCCACGTCCAACCGTTATCGATCACGCAGGCTTGAGTCAATGACGGGTAGGTAACAGCATCAAGTTGTGATTATATTGAGATGCACGTCGCGTACTGTCACACTGTCACGGCGACAGGTTTAGTTTACGGTTTCGTCATTTTGCAGAATATTTTGAACGATCACCATATTCTTTGATAGAGAGTGCCACCTCTAATTTATTAGTATTTTGAATTATTAATCATTATTCATGCTAATGTCAGTTTTTACATGTGCGTACGTTAAAATCATTTGCGACATTACATCCATAAATAATATTTTGAGCAGATCCTTACCTGCAGACCATAGATAATTTCGCACTTCGGTGCAAGGTTGCATCACCAGTCCCGTGCGGCTCTGCTCGAGACAAAATGAGGGCTTAAATTCTTTGATCTGGCACACGTAAGCTTAAATCGTAACCAAGCCGGCCGCGTATGATGTGGCTGCATATACATAACGGGTGCGGAGGTGGGAGTTTTACACACCAGACCATAGATGATAGACAACATTTTTATAGAAAATACATAGTGCCAAAGCTAAAATCAAAAAACACGTGATTTTGGCACGAGTGAAAAATGTGTAGGCATGTAGAATATGATAAAAAAAAACGTTCGTTGATTCATGCAGGTATCGATACAGTGTGGTACAACGTGAGGTGACCTCATTGTTGTTCTGGTGATTTTGGCAGATTTTGCTAACTGACATTGTTCGTTTAAAGGTTCAAAATATACTACGGGATGGGAGCATCAGTCTGACAACATTTTAAACAACATTACATACTTTTTTCCGATAGCGGCAGCTTACTGTGATGTCACGTGATAGTATGCGATGTGCAGCATAATATAATCACAACGTTAGAGTAGGGTAGAGTCTATCATGTTATTTAAACAGATCAAATCGTGTCAGCTGATTTTTTCATTCTTAACTCAAATATTTTTGTTTTATTACCGTTAGTGTAAAATCACTCAAAAGTCATTAAACTATTCGGTTATTATTGACCATACAAAATAACAACAAAAATTTTCACCAAACAGATGATAATAAATTTAACAAGTCAGCCTTAGTATTTTGAACAGTTTCTCATGCATCCATACACGTACGTCATTAAAATTGAGCTACTCGGAGCGAGTGACATCTACTGATGCGCTTCAAAAATATAGTCGTCAATTGCGATTGATGAATGAATGCCTTCGACAGGCGGTAAATTGATATGATTAATTGTCATGACCAATTATTATTGCCAACAGAATCTGTATTTTATCCAATGAACTTCTCAGAGTCCTTTTAGTTACCCCCACATTTCCCGTGCTTTCTGAAAATGACTGATCCAATAATAATAATTTTTATTTCACTGTTTTCGAACAATTGTCAAAACAAATTGGCGAATATCGTTGATTTATTGCACCATTAAACTTATATCTTTCATTCACATCCTTAACAATAATAAAATGTGTTCGAAAATAGCAGGACTTATATTTGAACATCCACTATATTATATTGTTTTATATTTATTGTTATAAGTAATTTATGTAAACTATTTTTTTATTCAACAAAGAAGACCCAAGATTTGAGAATGTAACATTATATATTATATTGAATATACATAATTTGAAAACATTTCATGCATATACATACTAAGAAAAATCATTTTCTAGAAACAAATACGATACTACATACTCGTAATATAAAAAAATAGGTAAAACTAAATAATGGAGTAATCCGTGACGTCGGTTAGTAATTAAGGAATTAATTGATACCCGTCTTAATTTAATATACTAAAACCAATAGCCATCATTACAACGCAATTCGATAAGCATTCCATGTAACAGCTACTATTTTAAATCGTCATAATTAACTAAGATGCCCATAGCTTAATTGGAAAAGCATACTGGCGCGAATCCAGCAGATACAGCTAGTAGTTTCGTCGGGTAGGTATCGTATTTTTTTCTACAAAATGATTTATTCAAGTGTGTATTTGCATGAGATTTTTTCGAATTATGTATATTCAAGTAAAAATGTATAATTATGCCTACGATAGTAGAGTGGTTTATGCGACAGTTTATAATGTCGTGGGTTCCAGGTTAGAATCTTGGGTTTGGCAAATACACAATGACATATTGTTTTCCAATTCGTGTTTGAGTCAGAGTACAGACCTAATAGGCTGAGCAAGTGGCTCACATACATTTACAAATCTGATAATATCAACCTCTACTCTGTGAAGGCCCATAATATTATGATCTTATTAGGATCGGGCATGGAAAAAAAATGTATGTAAGTAAATGTATTTGTCTAGACATTCCTTTACTATTCAAAATAATAAATTATTGCATATTCTGCACTTATATATATTATTATTTATGAATAAATAAATAGCTTATTCTTATAGTGTACTTATTATAAACAAGATATGCTATTACTATATTACAATATTGGAAATCCAATTATTCGATTTCATAATACATTGATTAGAAGTTGACCCTCTCAACCTTTGCCGAATAGCCTGACCAAGCTACTTTCGTAATAAATATTAGTGTTGCTCATTAGCCTGTATCAATCTACAGCTGGATGAATGCTTTCCAAGATGGTTTCATTCATCTTAAAATGTACTTCAGCAGAACTTAACTTTGGATAACTTTTTTTATGTAACATAAATATACGTAGTGTATAAATTGAAAGGAACATATTTTTTTCCATTCTCGCTCCCGTTTAAAACAAGATAATATAACTGATAAAAATATAATATAAAATAATCGATTCAACTATTTAGAATAGTTAATTTATTCATTTAAACAGAAAAATAAAGTGCAATGATAGATCTTCTGAAACATACTTTCAAATTGATATCACTATTTCATTATTGTAATTTTATTGAGTAAACGAAAAAGCTCATAAATTTTATATCAATCTCAAAATTATTATCATCTTCGCATGTATTATAAAACTAACTAACACCATAGTAATTTCATAAAACGGTATTATAGATTTAACAATTGATCAATAAGTATATATTATGCAAATCTAAAAAATAGCTTTCTCTTTTAAAACCCTACTCAGTGCATTCAAATTTATACAAAAGTCTCTCAAAATAATAAATTATGTACTTAGATCAATATTTAAACTTATTACAAGTATGTTAAAGATTTATTTTCCATCATCATAATCAACTCTTCTCCTCCCCACATCAATGATATAAGAACCACCTATGATAATATTATGACCTTCGGTTTGCCCTATGATCAAAAGCTGAATCATGACGGGGTTAACTAAGTAAGTAGGTAAGTGACAATAATGGGGGGAAAAAACCATGTTAGTTTTGGTGCCATGAAAATAAGTTGAAAAGTTTCTTTACACACCGTAAAATCATAATAGTGTATATATGTTGAAAGTTCAATAGTGTTTGAAGTTTTCAAAAAAGGTTTTCATGTCTATAGCATTTCTATGGCGAATGTAAAAATCTAATAAATTATACTAACACAAAAACATCGAAAATCAGGCTTCCTGTTGTGGCACTAATATCATTAAACGCCCACCAATTTGAAAAAAAGCTCGTTTGCAGACATCGGTGAATTATTAATCAATTATCCCTTGTAACGTCACATCCGGTTGGATAATATTATTTGTGAGCGGTGACGTTTCAAATTCTGAAAGAAAATCGTTTTCCATTGCTTTCTAAATAATACTATCAATACGAACATTTACATTTTATACAAAATGTAACTTGGAAAAACCTCAGAAACAAACCTTTTTGAAAAATCATTGATTCAAACATTCAAAAATATTGCTTGCCAGATGAGTACTTCATCCACGTTGAAATTTTGAATCAAGATCAAGACGGTATCTATCCATAAAAATAGAAAGATTTATTACCTTTATTTAAATTATAAAACTTTGTAGATATTATTCAAGAAATTTGACAATAGTCACAATGCGCAGTTATTAGAAAACAATATTTGGATAACATGACATAGACCACCAGTCGTTCACGACCCAGTTCACACTCAATTCATAGTTTATTTTATTATTTTTTGAATTATTATATTTTAAGGTCTTCCTGTTTCAGGCCTTGTATTAAGTACTTAAAAGTGATCTATTAGGTCTCGTTGTATCATTACGAAGGATTTCATACTCTACTAGCCTGACTGATACTCCACAATCTGGAAAAATTGTATGGTAAATAATAATTACACACTAGATCAGGGGTTCTTAAAACCGCGTAAATAAAGATGTAGCAGACATGCTTAGTTCTATAAAAGGCTTCAAAGCTAAAATACAGTTTTGGATAAATATGTTTTCGAAAAATTTTGTTGTACATTTTCTAAGAATGAAAAAAGTGATTGGTGAAAATATTTTTGACGTAAAATTATTTATTACTTATCTTAAGACGTTTTTAGAGCAATTTGAAAATATATTCCAGCAATTTTCCAGTATCGAACCGATGGCTACATTTTTTAAAAATCCTTTCATTACAGACATACACATTACTAAAATTGATAATAAAGACACACCAAAAATTGAATAAGAAATTTTAGATATTCAAAATGACATTATCAAACGATTTTAAGATAATGTTTTGACGATTTTTTAGAAATCGGATGTGCTCCCGCCACTATTATTCCAAATCTGAAATGTGCTCGCTACCGCAAAAGGGTTAAAAACCCCTGCACTACATAAATGTGACTACTCATTAAGTAAGTAGGTATATTAGGAGAGTAGAAACAAATGGCTAAAAGAGTATAATAAAATAACACAGTATAACCAACCATAAATTAAGCGTAGTTGAATTTTCAATTGTTTTTTCCACTCCAAGGCAGAAGATATGTGCTTTTGAAATGGAGTTAACCGATTGTATGGTTGATAACCCTTCGATTGGCAGACAATGTACAAATAGTGGACAGTGCCTAGCCGCCGATGGTATCTATATTATAGCCGGCCAGATGGTTGCAGGTCGATTGGTATGGGTGATTTGATGGTGTCAACAGGAACACTAGAGTGATCTATTCAGATACCTGGAGTAAACCTACTGGTATAATATAAGGTGAGATAAAAAGTATTTATTGAAAAAGGTTAGGACCTCCTCATGGTAGTTAAAACAGCGTTGATGATATTGATGATTATAATGATGGTGGTTATAAGCCATTCAATCAACTTATTGGTTATAAATTCTCTGAATTAAAAATTAACTTTTAAACAATTTAAACATTTAACGGTTTAATTGTATCTAGTTAAACCTGCAACTCTGGAATTCAGCCAAATTTCAGCATATTACTCTACTGCAGGTGATGATAATCTGTGTCAATGAAATTGCTCTTATTGTATAGAGTTGTTATTAAATTATAAACATTGTACTGCCTTTCTAAGTAAAAAGACAGTATTTTTGGTTTTAGTGAAATGAGAAGTCAAGTTTTAAACTACCTTTCCTCATATATTATCTAAAATTATTCGATTGTTTTGACATAATGTGACAAATAATGACAGTAGTTATCTATTTACAGTACATTTATTAAAACTTGGGTTCTCATTTCACTAAAACCAAAAACATTGTTTTTTATTGAGCAGGGCACAGTATATACTATTATGACGTATGAAACATAATTATAATACGTTTAATTTTTGAGCAACAAATTATTGAAAATAAATATACATTAATAATATTATTATCTACATTAAATTCCATAATACTTTATCAAAATTTCCAGTCTGAATTAATATAAACTGTCGGTCATAAACGTAGATTTGAATAGAATGTTATAAGTACCTAAAGGCATTCGGTTATTTTGACATTGGACGTCCAACTTTAGTTATGCACCATATTCAATTAAAAGTTTGGCTAAATATTCTGGTACCCAGCAAAGCGGTTACCACTCGTGCATGTTAACTCTGGTTTGTCATTTATATTTCTATAAAAATAGTTTCTAAAAACTATTCATTGAATTTCCACATCCGTAGAAATAAAATGAATACTAAATCAACATTTTGAGCAATGGATCAATATTACAAGAATTACATCACATTATAATCGTTAATATATATGAAAAAACTAAAATATACTTGCCTAATATGAAAAAAATGTCACGAATAATAAAATAACGAAAGGCATTTAAAACCTTTACAATACCACAGGATAAGAGGTTTGACGAATGTTATAAAAACTAATCCTTCTAAAAAACCGTTACTACCTGTATTTATTTTAATCATCACTAGATTAAGGGCTCTTCAAGCTGTTTCCATTTTTCTCAGCCCTTCTGTTGCTTTGCCACGTACTTAACTATCTTTTCGATCCTGCGGCATCCATCTAATATTGTGGTTTATTCCGCACTCAGACATATAAACTGAGAAGCTTTACATTCAAAATGCCATTTCTAATGTATGTATAATTATTATGTTTTTATAACCGCTACTTACCAATAAAAACTATTTAATTACGAGGAATTATTATACATTTGTTTTAAGTATTGGATCCTTGCTCTGGGTCAAACACATATTGAGAAAAATACTCATGCCGTCAGATACAGGTGCTGTATAACTGAGCCGCTGAACTACAACGTAGGGCTTTTATATTTAAACGGTTATCCTAATAGTCTAATGCATAAGGCACAAGATTCTCATAATGGGAATTCCGGGTTAAATTCTTGGTCAAGTCACAACACGCACAGTATATCTTTGTACCTTTCTAAAGCTATGTGTTTCTTTAATTCTTACACTACTGCGACTATAATATTATAACTGTTTCATTACTAGTATAGCGCCTGTACACGTGCATGGATTTACTTACAGCAATAGTGTGTACGTATTTTAAACTATCGCGATAATAACTGTTTACAGGTAAAAATGCTGACTGTTTCGCCAATCTCATTCTTCAAGAGTAAGCGAGACGCGATGTTGTCATTCTATAGTACTATTTGACAGGTCGCAGAAATCGGTTAACCTCAAAATGAGTCTGCGCGGTGCAGTTCGTTTTTTTTACCAGCAGGTTCGCCACTATCGTTCTACTACGCAGTCACAGATATAAAACAAGTAATTCCAACAGTCACGTGCAAATTCAGAAGCTTCCGAAATTTTATGATTCATGCATGCAATCTTACAACACGCATGAAAATACATGTTTATACCTGTATTTTCTTGTTATGGCCGCGATAATACGTATTGTCAGCAGTAAATCCATGCACGTGTAATCGAGGTATAACACTGTATAATAATAGTGGTATAACTTAACCTATAACATGCATAGATGAAATATCTTCTTCATTTTATTATTATTACGGTTGCTATGGTGGCTTTTACATACTTACATCAACAATATGTCATCATTTACTTTTCTGTCAACTATCGAACTTCTAGCTAATGTAGTATGTTTATATCAACTATAATTAATTTAGCCTCGCGGCCTATTGTAGTATTAAAATTTATATATTATGTTTAAAAAGCTTATTTCATTTTCTACTATAAAAATGGGGCTTAGACAATACGTCTAATCTCAGTAATGCTCATCAATTATTAAAATAGAGCCCACCGAAAACTTTTGCAGCGGTCACCTTTTTTAAACCAATGAGTTTCACCGTTCTTCGACGGGTCGTCTGGAGCCAAATTAATCCTGGATTATAGTGAAATATCAAAATTCTATAAATTACTAAAATAGGCTTATGATATAATAATTAATATAAAATAAAATAAAACAAAATATCCACCTACTACCTACGTAATCAATAATATATACGATCGATCAGATATGATGTCATAATTATTATAGACATCTGAGAAGAATACTGCCCTAATTATTTGTGGATAGGGAGGTGCTTACAGTTAATATAATGTTAAAAAAACAAACAAAATAAAATATTTCATATGAACATGATACCCACTCTGCTCTGCCAAGTAAAAGGTCAATATTTTTGGTTTTAGTGAAATGAGAACCCAAGTTTTCAAGCGCTGAATACGGTTACTATCTATTTAGAGAATATGTCAAAAGAATCCAATAATATTACATAATATTATAAGAGAAAAAATAGTTTAAAACTTGGGTTCTCATTTCAGTAAAACCAAAAACACTGACTTTTTACTTAGCATAGTATTACGGGGTATCTGTTTCGAAAGACTAGTGTCCATATTTTAATACTTGTGGTAAACGATATTTTTGTGTACATCCGTGAATGGTTTTCATCATACTTAGCTATATAAAACACATTATATATATATATATATATATGACCTATGTCAATAATATAAAAGTATATAACATTGGAAAACTTGTTTTTAAAATTAAGACGGTTATATTTTCAAATTAGAACAATAGATCCATTTTTATCTTAATTGTTATTATTATCTTAATTGTAATAAATATTCGACATTTAATGAAATTGGACTTATCTGCATTTATTTGTAGGTAACTTTTTAATTTTTAATTCATAAACTTTTTAAACGTTATTTTAGTACATGAGTTTTTGAATATTAAGTAAGTACCTACAATTTTTTTTTAATTTATCACTATAATCTTATATAGTGATAAGATTATCGTCGGGCCAATTATTATGGTTGCCCTCATCCCAATTTTTCCCTTCTACCTCTAATCCAAATTATTGTCACCTTCCAGACGCTCAACTCAATTACGGAGTCATCAGTCGACCGTGATTGATAAAGTGTTAGTTACATCAAAACAAAGTACCAGTCAAGACTTGTTACAGATTGACCGTCGTGAACACGGTAATTCAATTCGCGAGTTTCATTAGGAACTCCATAAAGGGTGACTCATAAGTGACGGTTCAACTATGTTGCATAAATACTGCCATGTGTCACAATCATTTACACACGAGTTAGGCCCGTTTCAGATGGGACACTGGTGTTGCGCTCGATATAATATAGGAGGCCTTTTTATTCGAATAAAGGGGCCTTTGTACTATGTTTATGAACGCTTCAGAGCTAATGAATCAACGCATTATTTGGCGTTATAAATTAGAACATAAAACTGGCTGCAGTTATAAAAACAAGTGTATCGGCGGCTTGAGAATGTAGCGGCCGACGGAAAAGTGTACCGGGCACGCGTTGACTCCTTAGCTCTGGGGCATTCATAAACATAATACAAAGGCCCCTCTATTCGAATACAAATGCCTCGTATAGTATGTCGAGCGCGATTCCGGTGTCCCGTCTGAAACGGGCCTTACGATTAGACCGCTGCGTCAATTACCGTAATTCACCCAATCACAAATGCATTACTCACTAAGTGTCAACATCCATATAAAGAAAGTTCCGGTTGATTCATGTGATAGAGACAGTATTATACATAACAATCAGCAATGAGTGTGTTGCGTGCAGGACCTGGGAGTCAGAAGAGCGCCCCAAGAGTCAGCAGTCCGGACCAGCTTAACGTCAAAGGACAGTGCTTGGACAGACCCCTGTTTTTGCTGTCCCTCACCAACATCCAAATCCTTGACCCTTCCTTCATCGCGCAGTCAGTATATGATTGTCTTCGATGTAGAAAAGGCTGTTATTAATTACCAATAACTAAATATTTAAGTTAATACAAAATGTATTAGCAATCTATGAATAATTAATTTACATATATCATAATACTTATATATATATATATTATATTAATAAATATACTTAAACCTGGTCTCATTCCATTCAAATAGATAATAGTATAAAGCAAAGAAGAGTAATTATTTATTCTGTTATTTTCGGTTTAGTCTACGCCCACACAAAAACCATTATGGGTGCTACTGGTCCCAGCTAATGTTGAGTGATCATACTCACCTTGCACCTGCGTAAAGTGTGTGCCTGGTAAATTTAAGGAACATCGTTATATAGGTACCTACTTTCCGCTAGTGTTACTCCGTGGAGTATCTAGTAATAATGCTCGCAGAGAATGTGTGGTGGATGCGAGGATTCACGATAGACGCTGCTGGAGAATTTAGTTAGTCAAATCGCCTACACGTAGCGTGTCTTATCCAGTTGTCGAAGTATGGAAAATGCAATCCGTAGCATATTATGGTTGTGTCTATATGCAGTGTTAACCACGTCATGACAGTAAAATTAGCACACTAATTTAAATTATTATTTAAATTATCATTGTTCTCTACAATAATTAAACATTTCACACTTTAATAATTGATCAATAATTATTAATGCTACGTCAAAATCAGCTTTATTTTAAAGGTCGCAATAATGTGTACCCATGTGTAGGTACCTCCCTAAATCCGCAAATGTTTCTGTGGTCGTATCTCATATTGACAGAATATCAAATGGATTTAAATTATATAAATTTAAGATTGATGAGTTCGAGATGACAAGGTGTAATATTAATACAGTAGGAAGAAAGACATTTTCAATAAAATTTTCCTTTTATTATGACTTTATTTTTCATAAAATGTTCTAGATATTGATACGTTGTGTTCTAATATGTATTTACTGTAAGTTAAATAATGTATATAGATTTGTGTATTTGGGTGTGTGTGATTTTTTGTGGTTTGTTGTAGGAAAAAAAATGGTTGTAAGTATATTTGTTTAGTTGAGTTAAAATAACTTTCTTAGAGCCATTCTTACCAATTATGGATTATTAATACCCAATGTTATTAATTATTTTTTTAGTTGGTACTATATTATTGCTATTTCTCATTAGTAAACTCCATTAAATTACCAATACGTTAACCCATAGCTTACGGGCCGCACAAAATTGTGTTTTTGTTAATTACTTTTCAAATGCAATTTAGCACGTTAATTACAAAATTATTTAAAAGGGCACGTAAGCATTGTGTTAATTACGATTTTAGGCCTATTGATTGTGTTATTAGTGAGTAGTTATCTCATCGTCATCAAGGGCGCGACAACCTGGCGTGGGTCTTGGTCTCCTCCAACAGCTCCCTCTACCTGCCCTATCCAGTGTGTGCCGCTTTCCAATTCGGTACCCCTAGAACACGGCAGTCACTGGCAGCTCCACCAACCAGCGAATCGTTGGCCTGCCTCTTCTTCTACGCCCCGGATTGCCGGACATCACTCTCTGCCGGTTCATTGTCATTCATATGGTAGTTATCTAATGAACTATTATTTATGGTTTTGACAATTTACACGCATATTGAATGCATTATTAGTAATTAAGTAGAGTTTAAAAAAAACGCTTAATTTATTCATAAGTCGTTTTTTATTCTGATCTTTGACTTGATAGGTAAGTGATAAAGTGTTTGCCTACTTTATTATAATAATTTATTATACAAGTTAGAATTAACTGTATTCATTTTTTATGTCTATTTACCACAATTGGTGAGTAGGTACGCATGTGCCTGAAGATGCCGAAAAGCAAAACCTTGGTCACAAAAAATTTCTCAAATGGAATAGTACAAAACGTAAATTCATTAGAAATACTTACATGAAATAATTGTGGCATTCATTAGTCATAATATTTTAACAAACGTAGGTGGTATTGAAATATGAATTCGTGGCAATATCGAAAAATTATTGTCCCTAGAGATTTTTGACAACACACTAATTTCCTCTCTAAACGCTACTTTGTTAATTTTTTAATATCCGTTTCATCTTATACACTCCCGATAGATCCTCATTTTTAATATATAATATATTAATATAATACATAATTGTAAAATACTTGAAAAACATACCTAATAGGGGGGAAAAAACACGATGCCAGGCGATACTCTGCTTTACCTAGTTATCCATCTACCTAATTACGACTAAATTAGTTAGTATTTGTACAACTGAAGCGTTTCACAAACTACGTTTATATTGACAATCAGAGTTAGTGGTTTGATTTGAGGTACTTACCAATAATAATAGGTACCTACCTACTTACATCGATTCCTAGACTTACGTTATGACACCTCAAAAGTTTATTCTTAAAGTGCTTGTACAATCACTTAATAAAAAAAATACTACTTTTATTATAATATAGTAAATGATACTATATATTATTATGCCATATGTACATATATATATATATATATATATATATATATATATATATATATATATATTATCATGTTAAAAATCCACTGCCTACACAATTTGGTTATACAAAAATAATTGTATTATATCATGTAGCCAGAAATACTAATAACATACATGAATACAACAACACAGTCTTATGGCGAAATAAAATTCATTCAGAATTCCTGTTGTTTTTTTTTTATTTCATGGTTTCATTATGATCGTAATAAAAAAAGGCTTTTTTAAAATGTGTTTAATTTTTTTAATTAGTTAATTATAATATTTATTTTAAGATCTACTAACAAATGTTGTGGTCAAAAACATTTCATTTAATTTAAACAGAAAAAATATTTTACCATCAGTATCATACAAAATATGTCCATCTTTGGTCTCTCTCCTCATTTGGTATTGCTGTATAAGTTTTGCTACTCGAAATTATTGTACTTTGCTAATAATATGTATTTGAATACAATCTTAAAACTTAAAATTGATAAAATGCTCTCACTTATAATGAGTTCGAACTGGAATAAAGATGTGTTTTATACATATTATTGATATAACGGGTTGAATAACTAATAACCATTATTCGAACGAAATCTGTTGATACAACCTCCACTGTATTATTAAGGTCCATAGGTAGTCTGTAGGTAGGAGTGATATCGCAAATAATTTATTTACTCGATTCAATTTAATCTCTTAGAAGCAATTTTGTTTCCAAATACAATTTATTTTTTTGAGAAATAATCATTACGTAATTAATTTGAAAAGTTACATTGTTTGTGAAATTTAATACAGATACCTGATGGTTGTTTTGACTGTGAACATAATAAACAGATTTTGCTATTATATAATAAATATTAAGCGTATTTAATTAATGTGAATGAGTCACCATACAATATTTATTTACCTTAAGAATTCAGGGGCCTGATTTTCTAACTATTGTCTGGTGCCACACGAGACGATAGTTAGGAAATCGGGCTGCTGCTTCTGAAAAGTATGATATTCGATATCTATTATTCCAGGTATTTCAATAAAATTAAAATATTACTTATATAATAATATACATCATAACGTATTGTTCTAAATATCTTTGGTTTTTGTGTTTATCTGTTTAATTAGATGCACAAAATATTTTAGACACCTTGGGCGCAGTTCTAATTCCTAATATGATTTATGAGTAGAATATTGTGGAATGGTAAAGAATTGGGCAAAATGCGTAAATATAAAAAAAAAATATTAGTGCAAGAAATATGTGGTAGGACACATAGATCTTAGGATTGACAATTACTGAACTCATCTAGTCATCCAGTGGTACACTAGGGATTAAAAAACCTACAGAAATAAAACCTAGATCAGGCATATACAATTTCAATTAAGCTGTGATCGAGACTCAAAACTGACAGTGATCTATCAAAATATCCCATTGTCATTTTTTTTTAATTTGAACAAACGTAATATTTATTACTATTGGCAATAATTAAGCTACTGCTTTTGTCATCACAAAGAAATTCGCAATTTCCCATTCATCGTGGAAATGATACGTTTGGATCTTCTTTTGGACACTCATTACACGAATTGTCAAACTCCTATTATGCAAAGAGTCTACTGTGCAACGGTAAAGGGATTTTAGTTTAAAGCGCGAGGATTCAAATCTTCTCTTTCTGTCACTCCTGCGGTAGTTCGTGAGTGATTCAATTTGAATCAAGCGAAATGCGGGCGTCTTCGTAGTTAATTAGAAATGACTTTCACGCTAGTTAAAGAAATACAAATTGGAATTTTCAATGCTTCTCTTCAACATCTCAATAAAATCATAGTATAATATTACAACTGACGGTACATGATTTTTAGATTTTTATGACTCAAATTCTATGGGCAATTAGAGAAATTGATGCGATAGACTTAAAAACCATCCAGCAATCAACCGGTCGATTTTTACAACACTGCATATGCTTGACTTTGATGTAATTGTAAATAATTAATAAATAGTTAAGATTCAAATAACCAAATAGCATATAATCAGGATGGAAAAGTTTTCGTATAGCAGTAAATTTAAGATGATGATGATTATGTTACTTTAATTAAGTCATAAAATCATATTATTTCTTTCTGAGTCACCGTACATTTTATGTAATCATCGAAAACATTACAATAATATTATTGTTGAAAGATAGCCACTTGCTGTTAATGCGATTCAACGTGAATTCTCAAAAAACGTTCAAAAATGATTTACAACGTGTCACTCAATACAAATACAAAACCGGCTCCCAATTCAAAAAACGAACGCTTACGACTAAATCACCGCCGATAAAAATTCCTTTTTCAAATGGATACAAAACCGCACGCCATATTGTCATTATCATTTTTTTAATACTAGTTTTGTGAAAAATCAGTGGCATTCCACGAAAATTATACAAATTAAGAAAGACAGTGTGAAAACATGAGACATTTAGAAATCATTTAAATGTTAATTATATTAGGTACACGTTGCATTAAATATAGCAATTTTAAAAGTTTAGGGTAATTTTTTGATTCAATTAAGATAAGTGCTTTAAAAAACGTGGATTCTCGTTACGTTACTAAATTATAGGATAGGATCATTAGTATTAACATATTGGTAAAAAATATATCTTCTTCTTCTTCCACCCTGTCACGTCCCAACATTGGCCACTTCCCTTGGTCCATCGCCAACTCTTGTGGCTCCCGTCATGTTAGACCTATAGTACGTAGGTCACTCTAGTAGCACCGCTGCAGGATGCGGGAGGGCCGGCCACGGCGACGAAACCCTTGAGGCTGTGCCACATGGGTACGAAGTGCCGCACTCTTTGGCGGCATCCGAAATACGTGTCCCAGTCACGTAAAGCGTCTCTTTGTGATAACTTCAATCACCGAAGGCTGTTGTGTCTGCTCACGAACTCGGGTATTTGTAACGCGGTCGTACCGATGTACCCCTAAGAATCAGCGAAGTCATCGATTCTCAAAGCTGAAAAGCCGAGACTCTTGAAGCTTAGTAAGATGCCATGTCTCACAGCCATACAGGAGCTCAGGTAGCACGCACGCGTTAAAAAAACGACATTTGGTTCTCACAGACTACAGCCTTGACCTCCATGCGACTCCAAGTTGGTTGAACGCAGAGCCCGCCACACCCGTGCGGATTCCAAGCTTATTAGAAATACCACCATCATCGGCAACCGTGGCACCCAAGTATTTGAACCTGGACACCAGCTCGACGGGCAGACCGGAAACTCGCAGAGAAGTGTCGGCGTCGATGCATGCAGTACTGCACGTGGATTTGGTCTTAACCGCATTCAGATGAAGACCCACACTTTCGAGTTCTCGGCGAGCCTGTTCACGGTTACCTCCAACCGTTCGATCGTCGTTCGAAATAATATATACATAATATAATATTATGTTTTTTTAAATAGCACTTAGGTAAATGAGTTCTTAAGAGAAAGCTCACACAATTTATTAAAATATTTTCCAGTAAGAGTAGATAATTCTAATGACTAGAGAATGAATATGAAATTGAATTACTATTAGTTTTAATAATTATTAAGATTAAAGCATGTAATGAACACCCATGCTCAGCGTACGTCAAACTGGAGCCTTTATGCTATTTTCAAAGCATGATCCTGGACATTCCTTAAACGTTGTAGATAATCTATTTACATAATTTTGAAGCCTTATCATCCTTTATATTTATTTTATACATTTGATGACTGCATAAAGTATTTTTATTACATAAAATAGTATTCTTTTAAACCTCTCGCTCTAATGTTTCAGAATATAGTCATATTTCAGTACGTCCATGTGAAGTGGTGTTAAGATTTTTTTATATTTATTAATTTTTAAAAGCATTTATAAAACCATAAGTAAAATTTATGTCGACATTATTATAGTGAAATATTTACAATAAAAAATTATATTGATAATCTCTGTGATCCCAAATTTGACAAGAATTAGGCATTTTATTATTCAAAAAATGGGCAAGATTTACACATTTGAAGATAATACTAAAGATACTCATTATAAGCTATGTCTTTGACCATTCAAGTGTAATAAACATCCTACGAATAATGATTGCTTTATAATAATTATTGACCTAAGAATAAGGTAGTTTTTTTTTTGAATACGCCATTTCTATTGACATTTCCCAGTGGCTAAGTTACAACATATGGCCATACCCATAATTTCACAAACGATAAATGAAGTAGGGAGAAAGATCATGCTAACGCGCGTGTTTAATTTATAAATATAAAGGAAAATAAGTCTTCAAAATTATGTAAATAGATTATCTACAACGTTTAAGGAATGTCCAGGATCATGCTTTGAAAATAGCATAAAAGCTCCATTTTGACGTACGCTGAGCATGTGGGCCGTTATTTTTTTTTAATTATTCTGCTAGATTTTATGTTGCCACTTACGCATTTTCGGCTTAGAAAACTTCATATATTGGTTGATGTGTCATTACAGCAGACTAGCAAACTCTTAACCGCTCTGCTACCACCATTTAACAATACTGCTAATTAAAATTACCGCAATTTGAAAATAAATCATAATTTATTTTTGTACCCAGCTGTAAACAATGTTAGTACGCCGCACCCCAATCACAAGTATATTTTGCATCGTTCAAAGTAGACACAACGCGTTTTGTATCACAACCATCTTTATAGTATGGGATATGAATCATTATTTTGATCACTGATAAATGGATCGTAAACATAACAAACTGAATGCATTTTGTTTGTAAACTCAAATTTACACTGCAACTTTTATTATTATCTTAATTAGTGCATTTGGAAAGAAAATACCGAAAAAACTACATACTTAAAAATATTGCATTTTTGATAACAGTCTCTCCAACATTTACTTTTTCCTAAACTCACAGTTTCGGGCCATGGAGATGAGTTAAAGGAAAATAACAAAACAGTGACGCACTTAGTAAACTTAACAAAATTGTTTGAAACACATTAATTTCGTTCTCTAAAGTAGATACTACGCAATAATTACATTTAAGTACGTTTCGGTGTCGTCAGCCAGAATATTACAATATTATGTTCTATAGAGGTAATTAAATTGGAATACAATATTCAAATGAGAATATTAATTTACATCAATGTATTACATTATTCTGATACACGTTTAATAATAAAATCAATACGTATGTTCTTGCATATTACATACAAAGCTATACTGAAGTCTGCGAAGTATAAAAGTACCTATAGTGTGTTGGCTAAATAGTAGATACTACATAGAGTGGGAATACAAACAAGCTCATTACTAGTACAAAATATGGTGAAAGTTGATCACTTTTTAGTAACATTGGAATATTTTTGTACTGCAGAAGCATTTTCAAGACAAATAATAATGATAAGTAAATTCATCGAATACGCTTGAATCATCGGATATGTTCGGCAATCTTTGGTTTGCCTGTGGTCCGAAGGAGGGTAAGCGGAAGCGGCGCTATTCATTGTTACCATACACATATAGGTGTTTCATCGTAATAATATATACGGTGAGCAGTGCGCGCTGGGCGGCATGCCTCGAGCGTGTATTGGCTGACGTCACAATTACGTCATGTCGTCTGGTGCCACACGAGTCGATAGTTAGGAAATCGTTGATGACCCAATCAGTGTGTATTCGGTAAATGAATACAGACATACTATAAAGTATTTTAATGCAATAATTAATCAAAATAATAACGACAATTCGTGATATGAATAAACAATGAAGGAATTTTCATTATTATCAAGATTACAAAAAATTAATGTAAGTGACTATCAGTGTTTACATTTTATTGTGATTTTATTACATTTGCTAATTGATATTATTTTAGAACATTGATATTAATACATTTTATGACACCAGGAAACTAAATTTAAGCTTTTTTGAAATTTTATCGTATAAAATATAATGTTTAATTTAAAGTTTGATGGTTACAATAAAAAATGTGGATATATCTACACTACCTTACTAAGTAAAAATACAGAAATGAGAACCCAATTTTTAAACAACCTTTCCTCTTATATTATGTACAATCATTGGATTATTTTGACATGATCTTTAAATAGGTAATGTATATTAATTTAAAGATTATGTCAAAACAATTCAATAATTTTACATAATATTATGGGAGAAAAGGTAGTCGTTTAAAACATGAGTTATTTCAACAAAACTAAAAAAAAATTTACTGGATCTTTTTTCAGGCAGTATTATAATATTATAGTCGGTAGTTTTAACTCTTTTTAATATTTATGAACTTTGAGCATAAATATTTTCTATTTTTTACTTTCCCTTCACACATTTCCAGACACCGGAGTTAAACCCATGCTCAACGACGCCAGAATCTAAAATTCTGACACCAGGCCACCGCAGGCAAATTCATCAAAGTATTATCAATTATTTTCTCATTATTTAATAAACTCTCTTTTATTTTATTCAACGAATAATTCACAAGAATTGAGAATGTTTATATTGAACAAACATCATTTGAAAACACCTTATATATGTATAATTATATTCTAGAAAAAATCCCCGACGAAATTTAAACCTCGTAACCACTAGATTTGCGCCAACGAGCTTAAAACTTTATGCTACGGGCATCCTATATAGCTATAGAAACCATAGAAAATGCCTTTTTTGTTGTAACCATAATAATAAAACAATTGTTTTATGGTTAATATACCGATTGGATTACTTACGACGTAGAATTACGACAAAAACAATATTTATTATATATTATTTAATTGAATGTATTCCCTTTGTATGGTGTGATATTAAATTTGTCGCTTATACAAAAGTGATCAATAAGCTAAGCAATTATCGGCTAATATTATGATCTCGGCCTCTAAATTTTTTATTAGTAGGATAGTACGGGGTCAGGAGAAAAAACCATTGCGGCAAAATCTTATTTTCTCTAAAATGCAGCCCTCACTCTATCTGTATTATTATTTAATCTATGATGGTAATATCATTATTTCTATCACTCTTAAAAATTGAAACAATATGACATAACATAATTAATAAACTTGGATGCTCAAGCTATCATTATAAATATGCAATCATGGCATGAATATCAAAACGTCACCCAAGTTAGTAGTACGTACCGTTGTAGTTGCACTAATCTTTCGATATTACATCCGTGAAAGCTTTGACGCGGCGTCAAATTGCAGTCTTTCGGAGAACTTACCATGTAATATAATATATACCGAGGAAGATCGTTAGCATAATAGCGTGTATTACATTGAAAGATGAAAATAACCTAAACTCGACCCAAATATAATATCTTGTGTGAAATTTTATTTATTTAAAAAAACAAAACGTTGTGGACATAAAACATCAAAATTCCAGACGATCACAACATAAGATTTACATTATAATAAATAAAATCCTCACAAGAGAGAAGAAGAAGAAAAAAATGTGTACAGTAAACTAATGTATTTATGGAGCGTATTGATTAGTCATTTTTTTCAAGGCCAATTTAATAGTATAATAAAATATTGAAGAAGAGAAAGTACATAATAAAATAAAATTACCTAAAAGATATTCACATAAATAATAATATCCTAATATAACTGATCACATAAAATAACCAGTGGAATCGACAAAGCGTCAATCAATCCACGCATCAGCCTCCGGTCTAACTTGGCATATGACTTCTCCATGGAAAGCATAGTAGTTTTAGCACTACACGATATGGTCAGTGGTTTGAATCTCACCACAGTCGGACCGTTTCAGGACCTTTTAAGCCACATTTATGCATAATATCTGGATTTTTGACGTCGTATTCAGTTCAGATAACATAGATTTTTGCATGGAGGCCCAAAATCCAGTTCATTCAGTGGAAGCGGAACTTGGATAGAGGCATCTTTATTCTCATTCTGGAGCAACTCTTTTTTTATATTGATATTCAATACAAATGTAAAAGAATTTTGACAATAAATTGATTACGTCTTATACGTCAGCTCTAATTTAAGACATTTTAAATAATTTTTAAGTGCACGAAGCATGTTTAACTTAGTAAACTTCACAAATATTAAGATCACCCAGTTACCGTTCCGACATTCTCACTCAAGCTATGATGGCCATTTTTTTGTTCATTGTAATCCTACTTACTCAAGTGCAGTTATAAACGGTTCTGCCAAAAAAAATTCTGGATTTTTAAACTGAATAATAATGCTTTTGTTATTTATGTCTTTTTATATGCCCTGAAAATTAGCAAATAAAATTCATAGCTGTAGTGTGAATTTCTCTGCAAATGAACATTCTGTCATTTGTAGCGAACTTAATCACTGTACAAGTGGTAATTTTTGCTTCAATTTTATACATTTAGGCTCCATCTTTTCAGGAGTTTTTTTTAACATCTTTATTTTATAATAAAATTGAAAACACAAGTAGATGAACCCACCACTTGTGGTGTTATGTACCCATCTTTCATATGGATGTATCAAACATCAAATGTTCATTGGTCTGGCATTACGGCAAGGGATGAAGGGAATATGTTACTTTATTTTTTTTAGTTTTAGTTTTATTTTGTTATTTTCTTTAGTGGATGAAGGTGTCATGTACACGTTTTTATAAATAAATTACATATTTTAAGATTTTAACAAACTATTTCCGACGTTGTTAAAATTGTGTGATCCTTAGTTACCACTTGAATACATCACTAGTTAAATTATCCTCAACTGAAAAAATACATCAAAAAAACTTTGACCTCAATTTACTCAAAACTTTGATTTTGTAACATAACTCCTTCATCCACTTGTGTCTTCAATTGTGCATGTAGGTAATTATTAAAAAAAATACCATTGATAGTGTCTTTTTAAGAATCTACCGCGACGACGAAATGGCTTATTTATGTAACACAAATAACAATATTATTTACGACAGTAATTTTCTAATATTTATCTACGTTCAGTAAATGCATCAAATCTAATAGTGCAATACAGCTTAAAAGTTTCCAGTGAGGCATCGGTTATGCGCTAGTACGTAAACGGAAGAGGCCTCTTCGCGGATCCACGTTTACACCACAAATATTTTGATACGAATTCATTTCAGGAGCGAGTACCTGATGTAAGCCATGTGCGACTTGGGTGCAATAGAGAACCATCAGAGGAAAAGCGCAGTAGTGGAAATTGTTTATATATTATACATTTTCATTTTTAGTACAATATAATTCTTTTACCCTCTTTATTCTATCACCTTTACATCGTAGAATGTTGATATGTTGATAGACTTGTTGAAATTACGAATTATTATAAAAATGATTTCAAACCGTATACTAAAAAGTAAGAATGCAACAAATAAGTTAAATAACATTACAAATACAAATTCCTCATAATATTTAAATACACATATATTATTTTGAAAAAAACACTTTCTGATAGAGTATATAATAACCAATAGAAAAAATCTTTTTTTGAAAAAAGTAAGTCACCCCGACGGGGAATCGAACCCTGTATCTCCCGAGTATACGCCTCATCCGTCGCATTACCATTATGCTACGGCGTGACATACTAATAGCGAACAAATTTTAACTATTGGTCAATTACTATACCTACCCATCAGCGTTCCTTCCAAATCAGCTACTTTGGCAATCGATTTTTGTTTCTTAAATCAAAGTAGGTATATTACTATTACTTTTGATTACTAACCGACGTCGTGGAATTTCTCCAATATTTTTTAGATGTAGCTACTTGCACTTGCTAATAATTTATAATTAACTATTTCTTTTATTCAACGAATAATTCACAAGATTTAAGAATATATCATTCTGATTATTGAACATATATTATTAATAATATTTGTTCAATAATCAGAATGATATATTCTTAAATCTTGTGAATTATTCGTTGAATAAAAGAAATAGTTAATTTAAATACACATTATATTATATGAAAAGGCAGTAAAAACTGTCGAAATCAATAGCGTTGTTCCAGTTGGCGGGGTTCCATGCCCTTGATCAATAATGATTAATGACTTCAAAAATATTTCATTTAAAGTTTTGTTTATTTTAACCCACAAATGTATGAATTAAAGATACTTCTTCTATCATATTTACTAGTAAACTGGTAGTGTGTAGAAGTCAATAATTTAAATGCCACTTAGTGGCGCTGCCGAATTACGTCGATATGTTTTTTAACGCTGTTAACCGGCTCCCACATCATAATTTGTTTAATCTCCAACGTTTCGTTGTGACGTCATCGTTATTCACAAAAAACACGTTGCAAAATGGAGCTCCGCACATTGGTGAAATACAACTTTTTAGTTTGAAAAAAACATCTAGTGCTGCTAGAAACAAATCGCATGCGTCTCGAGCTGCACGTTGAAGCCACCAGAACGCATATGCACACCTAGGAATTGGTCATTACTATACTGGCTTGCCAGTCACCGCATCCAAATATGTATACGTTTCGAAAGGTTACGCGCGACTATCGCAATGCATATGCAACATCGGAGCAACAGTCCTAGAAGGTTTTATATATGGCTCTGTGGCAGACGTGGCGAATTTAGATGTGAGAGCCGGCTTAATCTTATAAAAACGACGACAACATTTCTAAAGAGTAAATGAATATATTTGTACTTTGGTAGTATTAAATTCACATACTGACTTTTCAGATCTTATCTAACTATGATCATTTCATCGCCAAGTTGTCATATTAACCTAACATATATGATCTAACATTCTTTGATAGTGTCCCCAAATAAAAAACTCAAGTCTGTCCAATATTCAGTTTGACCAATCGACTATTGCAACCTCATTTCTACAAAACTAATTTGGCTTCGTATGATGATTGGGAATATCTGGTCGGGCTCCTTTAAATTAGAGAACTATAAATACCTGTTTACTTTAGTATACGTCATTCATAGTTTCTTGATTTGGAAAGTCTTTACATACAGGTATACATAATCAGTCCTCTGCAAGACATATTATTATCTTAAAGGTGTATTACACCACTAGCCATACGTAGCTGGTGATAGAAAGAAAGTGGTAAGTGCTGAATCGCTAATGTGTTATGGCTTGTGTTAATAAATTTTAAATTTAAGAAGTAAGAGTACGATAGTATAAAGACCAGTCCGGATCATTGTAGACTATATAGTAATAATTATTATTAATGGGTACATTTATATAGCTTTTATCTCTTATGTAAGTTATTAAGCATAGCGTAGTTCGAGGAAGTTTCTTCATTCAAATTTATACGCAATGAAATTAAATTGTTGTCATTTAAATAAATAATAAACGCCTTTTATAATGGCGTGAAAATATGCCTGCAAAGTTACAGTGCTCTCTCTGTAGGCTATTTTCTTGTGCTTTCAAATAACAGATGCTAGGAACGTGATGGAGCTTTTACGAAGCAGCCTGCCTCAAGAAAATTTCCATTCTATAAGCAGAGTTCTTGATCGCAATTTAAAAAAAATATACCGCACTAAACTTGACCTTTTATCGCGAATAAAAAAGCTTTCAGAACATTTTTAAAGAACTACCATTTATATACTTTCAGATATCATTATTCAATATGCTTTTAACATAACGCGCATTGATTTCTTAAAAAAAAAGTTTGATTCACGTACTCAATGACGTTCAATTCAATGACACATGTCACTAGAGTGACAGTTAGTTGCAAATAAAAAGTATGAACGAAAACATTACGATGTAAAATCGGTTATGTAGCTATGCTAATTTGAAAAAGAATACGTCATATTTACAAATTTTCTATAAATTAAACCTAAGGTTTAAATAAATCCAATTGCACCGGTAACCAAGTTCAATAAATCGATTTCAAAATAAGTGTTTTAAGAGGTAGTTTCCTGGAAGCGGTTTTTATATTATTATTTTTTATAAATTTTTATATTATAACGATTTGCAGGCAGATATATATTTTCTCACTTATAAATGGCATATTTTGAAAACTGTTTCTAACAAATTTTTTTTATGGCTATATGGCACTTTATTACGTTTACTTAAGTATATATTATAATTTCATCTATCTCAAATCTTTCACATTTTTATTAAGTAATTCATCTTCTTATAATTAACACTATATTAGTACATTTTGTATTATGAAATGCTACCTATCTGAAGTATTTTTTATGTACGTGTTCTTAAATAATATAAATCTATTGAATGACATTAATTAACCTGTACGATTAAAATCTAATCTAATTATCTAAGCAATATTTTATGTGATTGATTTCACAAAACGTGCTTTTATTATTTTTATTCGTGGAATAAAAAAGGCTATTTTTTCATTTTTGTCCTTTAAATAATTTAATTTTCGTAGAACTCATTACATTACTTTTACTCGAATTCATAAATTTTTAATTGTTTGCATGAGCTCACATTTGATATTAAAACGGCATGAGCTATATTAAAACGCACATATTATTTTGTGTGGCATGAATATTGTAAAAACATTATTGGTTGATTAATATTAATACAGCAATTATAATAGTAGGCTTGAAACTAAATATTATCCAAAGATTTTTAAGTCATTATCATGAGCAAGTTTTAAGTTTCATAGACATTTAGTACACACATCCAACGTGCCAGACACATCTTTCACACAACGTAAAGTAACCAGATCATGAATCAAAGGAAGACATGGAGACTGCCCACGGAGAATATTATGTTGTCTATACTGTACGTGATTCCAACAACAGCTGTATTTAGTTTAGTTATCAGCGGCTTAATGTTTTCGTCATCACACTTTACTATTATCATATCTACCAAATTTAAGAGATTCCCGGCGAATGTATAAAATTTTAAAAACATTTGTAAAATACTAAACATTCTATACTACGAACTCTTTTTGAAAGGATAAAAAACTAAATTGAACATATATATTTTTGGAAACACTTCTGAGAAATATATAATAACCAAAAGAAAAAATCTTTTTTTGAAAAAAGTAAGACACCCAGCAGACATTGAACCTGCATCTCTCGAGTTTCACGCACATGCACATTCTATGTTATATTTTCTCAGAAGTGTTTTCAAAATTCTTTATGTTCAATAATTATAATGTTACATTTTGAATCTTGTAAATTTTTATTCGTTGAATAAATAAAAATGGTTAATTAAAAAACTAAATATTTTGAAAAAAGATGATATTATAATATAAAAATTTAAATATTTTTTTAAAAGGAAAAGTTAATGTATTAACGAATAACGTAGAAGTTTATTGAGATTGGTAAATAAATAATGGTTTTAAATAAATCAATTCCTATCAAATAAAAATATAAATTTATGTACGTGAGTAAAAAATCGTGAAAAAGTCTACGGTTTTTTCGCAAGTCGAAATGTAATATGTAAGAAAAACTGTAGACCTCTATCGCGGACCTTTCTTCGAGTGAAATATATGAATAGAGGAACATAGGGAAACTGATCGGTCACACGCGGTACGATGCAGATTTATGTCGAAGTGTTCAACTCTCCCCTTTACTGTATTAGGATATTCCCGTGGCCACCTGTTCAGATCTGTGCTATTTTTAAGGCAAGTGACATTTTTATTCAAGCCATAAAAGTCGGAGGGTTTTTTACGGCGCTCGACAAGTATGAATGTCTACGGCAATTTTTGCCGTGATTTTTTCCTCATAGACAGGCGGATTCTTTACACTCTCGATTCTCAGACGGTAGTTTTTCAGTTATAATAAATAAAAGGTACAGTGATTCAGTGATTTATACCAATACTTAAATCAAACAAATCAAAGGCGAGGTTTCCTATTATCCAATAAAGTACTTTTTCTCAAAACCAATGCTGTAAGCATAATGTTCTTTCAAGATTTTTTTTATTATTTTTCTCATTCATTCATTCAACACTGCCCTCTTTCCACCGCAAAATCCTTCCAATGCCTCAGTGGAAGGATGTTGTATCTTTTAACATTCGAATCCCAACACTAGGTATCTCAGCCGCATTTTTCTCTTATGGTCTATATTACTACACGGTAATAGCACCCCACCCCTTAAATAGTGCGTTCGAAAACCAAATGACGATACCTCATTGCCAGGAGGATAAACACGTGTGACAAATCTACGAAAGTATAGTCATAATACGATATTTAGCTGCATCACCGTGATTTCAGAAACATCAAGCTAAACGGTGTTTCGATAAAATATTTAACATCCGCGGCGCCTTGATACATGGTACATCCGAATGACGAAAAAATAAAGTTAGTCTGACTTATATAGTAAATGCATAAAAATTATCGGATCCGTACAGAGATAAGGATGTGTCATTATGATAAAAAGAGAAAGTACGTCAAAAACCTGTCTTCAGGAAAGCATCATTTGTAAACACCTAGATTTCACTGATAAAATTGAGTAAAGCTTAAATTGATTTATGGCAGTAAAATGTTGTTGTCATTTGATGATATAACTTACTTTGTCATTCCTTGCTTCAGTATTATAGCATAAAGCAAAAACTAGGTGGCATCACTTTCTACGGGCCATCGTTATTTCCTACATTTCAGATACATAATGCGTAGATTGTTATTTTGGCAATGTTGTAAGATGAGGTAGGTGTAGTGGAGACATCGGAATATATTATATAATGAAACTATCGTAAAACTGACATAAAAATGCAAAGGAATACCCCAGACAATTTACTCATAGCCATAATCGAATACTGCTGGTACTCAGAAACGTAAAGTTTATAAAATCTGAAGACGTATTTCGTCATTGAAAAATATTTCACTTCCAAACTCTTATTGCAGCTGCATGATAACTTTTCGAATACCTACTGTTGAAAACTATACTGTTCGGTAAAACAGAACTAGACAGGATGCTGTAGCAGCATATGGTAAGGAAATTTATAAGGAGGAACGTTAGAATACTTGTTTATCTGTAGCGAAAACTTCATCAAAATATTTTAGCTACGTACCTACTCAGCATATTTACAGCAGTCGACGTCAATATTGCTTATATCCTTATACGTAATAACAACTTACAATGGTGGGCATAACTACGTGAATAGTTTGTCTTACTTTGAACTTTCCAATAGATTTAATAAAGCACACATTCATTAATTTGATTATCTATTATAATCGCTGTTTGAAATAGTTGTAATAGTTCAAAGATCATCAGTTTAGATTGACCCAGTGCTGTAAGAAGGCTTATACTCTCAATTCTTATTTATATTTTGTGTACTGAAATTAGAATTTATTAGGTATTGATATGAAAGGGTTCATGTAGGAGAATTTGTTTCACTATAATTAAAATCACAGCTCCGGGGAAATTTTATATTCAGTATATTTCGTTTTTAAGACGGATAAATTGATTGGGGTAAAAATTAAATTATTATCAATATTTCACGTTCATGTTCACGTACACTTTGGCGCGAAAAGGTAACAACTTAGATTTAAAAGTGACGGTCAAGGCTCAAGGGATAGTTCCCGACTCGCTAGTACCTACCTTATATCCTTCATCCACACATAAACAAGTAACGGTATTTTTTTACTGGATTTTTTCGCTGTGCATCCTGGTCAAGCATTCCTCTATCAACTCATTTACAGTTACTTACGAATATTATTATACCCAAGTTCTTTTCTTCCCAACTCTGTCGATTGCAGGATTTTTGATGGGGGATTAAGGCATTTAATGTTATATTTGGTATCTGTACATATTCATAATCGGTATCAGATATTTGGGTAGAATACGCAATCTAAGAGTTGGCTCCATAATCAATTGATGTGACTGACATAGGCCTAGATTATAATTTTGTCACGAACCATTGGTATGAGAAGCAGCCGAAAGAAAAATATATTGCTTGAGACCATTACAGTTTGTTATTGATTTGTGAGTTGTTCACGATGACCTTTCTTATTCTTTCTTCAATATTTAGGCCTCGTTATGGAGGCCATACTTAAAAGATAATGCAGATATGTTTAGTGTCAGTATAATATGTTGAAATGTATATGTAGTATGTGTAGAAAAATAAAAAAGGGGTTATAGTTTACTGTTGTAAAGGTTATAGCTATAGATGTCAGATCAGATATTGGAGTTTGGAAAAAGAACTAGAAACCATTATGTTTTTATACATCTTATTAATATTGTCTAGGTTGCTAAGGGCAAAAATTCAAAAATTATCCCATGTTGACTATTCCAAGAAATATTCAAAATTATTCGTATGTACGAACACGCTATTTAATCCTCCGCAAAGTCTGACCAATATACGTGTTCTGACATCTGTGACAGTTAATCTCAAAATTTTAGAATTTAATCCTTTATTAGTTTTAAATTAATATTCCTTACCTTTAATACTATTACTTACAAACTTAGTAATTCAACAGTATTTTCGGTATGGTGATAATGGAAGAAAGATGTAGATAAAACACGAAACCCCAAAAACTAAAAACAAGATTTTTTTATATTATGTAGGTACATAATTTACAAACAAGCGGCTTAGTTAAGAGATTATAAGACTGAATTAGTATCGACATGTCTCAACAACTAACAGTACATAATTAAGTAAGCATATTATGTAGAGCACAATATCTCCACGGAGTAATTTTGAGCCATGTCTATTTTGGTTGCAATCTCAAACGCGTAGTTTCAGTTCGTTGCCTACTATTAATTTAATATAATCTTTAATAGAAGTTAACGTCTCACATAAAACCACAGATAGTGGTAGTCGGTAATAGTGCATTTGCGAGCGGTATCCGCTGCATTGTGTTGATGCAGCGCTGCATATCTTTAAAACTTCTCAGCTATTTTATTGCAACGACAATGCACTGAACAATAGGCTCCGACTTTGGAAGCCGGCGCATAATATCCTAGGTCCTAGGCATCTGTGCAATTGCTTTCCTGCTCACACTCGCTATCAATACGGCATTCTTCTCTTTCATTTACTACTTATACTACTAGATCCGCATCTAGGATTAAGGCAAGCAATTATACTGTTTATCCACATTATAAAAATAATTGTGTAGGAATTTTATATTCATTTTCGATGTTATGTTTTTTCAATAAAGCTTACTACATTATTAAAACTTATGTGTATAAGCAAAAACATAAATATTAAGTGCAAGGACATCATCATTAACATTTAATTCAATCCTGTTGTCAGAAATCGAGAAAAATCACCAGGTAGGTACTAGAGAAGATGGTGTCCTCTTACTAATGTATTGTTATAGGTAACCTTCCATTGCACTATCATAATACATATTATCGTTCACGCAGTGACGTCCAGTGGGGGTAAGCAGATAGAGCGTCGCTTGGGGGCGGCAGTTATCCAAAGGGCGGCAAATCGAGTAGAATCATTGTGTGTATATATAGATAGCTACCTAAACTTAGTAATAACGGAAATATCTTTCCATTAAAAAATTCAGCTTACTGGTTGGAAACAAAATAATTATATATTAATTAGGTACCTACTATAAAAGTTTTAACAGGAGTATTTTTTTTTGTTCGCGATGTCTAGTTTACTTCCGTTGTCCTTGGCCGTCACGTTCCTGGTGAACAGCAATGATACGTGCATAGCTAATTTAAAATTTATCCAAATACGTTTGCCAGTCACTCGCGAGTTTGGAAGTTGTGATGTGTATTTTTAAATGTACCTAAGTATCTGAAACCGTAGACTCGCAATATTGTATATTGACGCAGAGATAGCATTTAAATTAGATTTAATTGTATACTTATATCTTGTTAGTAATGTATCCATACAACACATTTCTTAGATATTTGAGTCATGAAAGGATGATAAAAAGTACTGTATAAAAAATGTGGCGGCATTTTGGCACTGCCTAGGGGCGGCATTTTGTCTAGAGACGTCACTGCGTTCACGGATAAAGAATATCTGGATATGGGATAACCTTGTTTTTAAATTGTTTATATTAAAAGTATACTAATGTAATTTAAATTAAAAGTCATTTTTTGTAGCGCTTTTTATAACATTAGGAAGCATATTCATCCGTAACTTAATATTATGTATTTTAAAAAATGCTTACTTTTCGTAAAATACGTAGTCAAAGTAGTTACGTAGTTGAAAAGAATAAAAAAATCACATTCATTTTTGAACACGGTGGTCATCATGATTTCCATCTTAGATATCAATAGAGAGTCACATTTTACAACGTTTTTATTAGCTCGCATTCTTATTTGTCCGTTGGTTGTTTATCCGGTACAAATCTTGCAATCGATTTTTAACTAACTTCCCGACTAGCTAGTCATTTGAAACATTTAGAATATATCAGAACACGATGCCAATGCATTATTTTAATACTTTTAGCCATCTTTAAGTAAAATTGAATTCATTTTCAGTTAATTCTGTTTTGTATGAAAAGTTATTTCGGGAGAAATTCGTAATCCAATCATTATTGGTTGCTAAGTGGGTGGTCCTAGCAACTTAATTATTAATATATACGTGCGTTACTATGGAAATCAAAATAACAATTCAGTATTCTATATTTGTTGGTTTGTTTTTTATTTACTTCATTTATCAAAATAATACAAGTTTGAGCATATTGAGCATAATAATTCAACAGAAAATTTAAAAACGTTGTAAATAAAAAAATATTTTTATCTTGTAATTATTTTAATTCAGCATCAAACAAACTATATAATTTCATACCTACTAACTTAGGTATATTAAAAGTATTTGAATTTTATTGAGATAATTTGGGAAACATGGCTGCAAATTTGTTGGGGGAATAAATTTCAGGTGTCTCCCCTACCGAAAAATTGACAATGGGTGTGGATATAGTGTATTTTCAGTTTTGGTCGTCTCCTTAAAAACTGCAGCTTTCCCCTACTCGTGCGACCGTACCGCTAGAATCAAATAATAATTATCTCGCAAAGTTATTTTTTACTACCAATTTTCTTTCTATCTCATTAACACCATCATATTAATCATGGATAAATCTATAATAGGTGTATGACGGCTTCTACTAGCTTATTCTATTCCTCTCAATTCACTGCATTGCATTATCACAATATAGTTCCGTAGTACTTTACTATTTAGTATTTACTATAGATGTAGCTGTTTTTGGCGATCCATTATATATTCTGTTTTTAAATTCTATTTTATTATTTAATTTATATTTTTTTGAATTATTGTTGTTTTTTTATTTTATTTCTTTTGTATAAAACTATTTTTGCTTTGTTTTTTTTCTACCTTGTTTTTTTTCTTACTGATTACTTGTATTTTTTATTCTATATGTCATGTTGTGAACGTCCTGAATTAATAATTTGTTATGTACTCAACGTGCCTTTTTTAAATAAATAAACTATTTCCTTAATCCAGCGGTCTTTATATTTACCGCTCAGACTTTTTCTACTACTTTAGCACCTAAGAATGACTAGATTGATTGTCCAACGATTGTTCATTCATAAATATTTTTAACTATTAAAATTATTAATTGATTATTAATAAATAGTGTAATTCTTTATTACTACAGCAGCTTGATTGATTAATGATGAATGATTCGATATCGCGAGGCAAACATTATTTAAATTTTATTGAAGTAAATTAATACGAGTCTCTGAAACCGTGGACCTGCTTCAATCTCATAGCACCCGTATTTTTTTAGAAAATGGTATTTCGGCAAAACAGTGCTCCATAAAATAGAAAAAAAATACTTTTATACCGATGACAACAGATATAAAATAATATGTCACAAAAAAATCAGTTTTTGCAATAGGAAATAATATTATAGATATTAAAAATAATTACAAAATATTTTAAATTATAATTCTTGATATCATCAAATAGGTTAATCGCACAATACACAGCATCACGAAACATCACATCCGTACTGCGATGGGGTAGCATGAAGACTGCAAAGCTGTGAGTGATATAATATTATAATATATTTCAATATCATTTACTGAACAATATTTCGACGGATTAACGAGGAAATAAGAGAATACACCAAGCAGCCTCTCATCATGCTGAGAGTGAATAGTCGACATTGGACCTAGCTCGGCCACGTGCTGCAGATGCCAGAAGAGAACCTCAACCTGGCTTGGCAATTGGGAGGATAATAACTCTGTTCAACCAAATCACTTCGGATGTTGATATATTCCACCTACGTGAGGATGAGTATAAATAGGTGGACGATGTTTTATAAATTCTGAAAATATGGTCAGCTTAGGTCATTAGGTCTTCTTTGTATCAAATTTATATTTTTTTGTATTTACACTTTTCTACTGCTTAATAACTTAATACTGATATATTTATTTTTTATATAATACTGTTTTAATAATATTGCTTCGTTTCTAAATGTCATGTGAACGTCTTAAATTAATAATTTGTAATTTTCACTATAGTTACCTATGTAAAAATAAACAAAATTTGAAATTGCCTGTTATTCAAGCGAATCAGATTCCAGCATTCTGGAAGGCTGTTAAATACTATCTATAGAGTATATACTGTATACGGCGGAGCTACGGGATGCTGGTATGACCTGGAACGATGTAAGAATACTGGTTTGCGACAAGAATTGTTGGACGCGCCGCGAGATGTCCATATACTCCAACTAAGTGACATATATGGCCGAAGAAGAAGACGAAGAACAATATTTCAATCTACGTTTTGTAATATTGATATTTACTTTAATTTTATTAATGTAAAAAATCCCCTTACAAATGTTTTTTGTACCTTCTTATGTATATTTTGTTAAAAAGGAATATTTTTACATTTTTCTTTCAGAAAATAAAATCTTTTTTTATATTTTTACACTTCCAGAACACTAAGAACATACTCGTGCTTGTCTCTATCAAGATGTACAACAAAATATTCCGGTAGCTTTATGGAATACAATTTTCTTTGCCCAAAACTGATTTATTACTACACCGGTTCTGTCGTGTATATCCATATTCAACCCCCTTATAGTTTTCCCGTTCTTACTCTCGACTATATTCTCTTTACTTCAGTTGCCTCTCTCCCGGATTTAGCAAACTGCTCCAACATCTCCGAACCGAATGAAATCTTATACTCGAATAAACTTCCCATTACGAATGATAAGATATCCACAATACAAATGACTCGGATCTCGTACATGTGTATGTGTAACAAGTATCATATACTAAAATTGCTCGTGTATTTCGCGGAAGGCATTTTCGAATGCAGTTATTTCGTATATATTGGCAAAGCTTCAATATTTCAATAAACCGTATGAAATACGCTTTCTTCGAAATTGAATTCGTACATACGGTGATTGTAATAACGAGATATCAATATAAATCTATATATACTTTCATTTTAATATAGATCTTACCACATTTTGCCTTCGGTTAAGCTTATTTATTTGCATAGTTACACGTTTTCCATACTCAATTTGATAATGTTATATACATTAATATATTATTATTAATATAAATATATATATATATATATATATATATATATATATATATAATTAAAATCAATACAATGAATTACAAATTAAAAAATAATGGATCAGATTTTTTTTAAATATTTAAATACGTTTTAATAGTAAAGTATACATAACTAGCGTAACCTCAAGATCAATAAATGATTAATAATTGTTGCTTTGGAATAGACAAAAGCGTGCTAGAAGTTGTATTTTCCTCACACGGGAATAGGGAAAAATCACATACCTACTTCGGTATTGAAAGTGGAAACAAAGTGTATTAAATAACGTAAAAGGTTTATCTGGCTGTGTTTTTTTTGTCGAGTTACGCGATGTCTAGTTTACTTTCGATATCATTCAATACCATTGGAAATGAGCAATGGCACGTACTATAGAATATTATTATTTTAAAGTTTTTTTTAATTTACATTTTTTTCGACCATGTCCAATCCTAATATGATCGTATGGGCCTCCACAGAGTGGAGGTTTGTATTAACAGATTTTGTTTTTTACGAGAAATGAGTGTCAGCCATTTGCTCAACCTATTAGGTCCATACTCTGACTCACACACAAATTGAAAAACAATATGTGTACTTGCCAGACCCAGGATTCGAACCTGGGACCTACGGCGTGATAGTCCAACGTTCAAGCCGCGCAGCCACCGTTTATATACTTACTTATAATATATTTATTGGTAGATCTTCTTTTTTCCATAGATTTGACATTCAATAGTAAACATCTAAATACCGGAATTAGTATTTTAATTCGGGATTGTGATCAATACACGGGAGTTGAGTGGTTAATAATGCACGGGTCTTGTCAATATTATTTATGTATACATTTACATGTAACATCACAACACACATTTCATACTATTACTTATATAAAAATAATTTCAAAATGCGGAATAGGTACTAGAAGTATGGCAATACACCTACCGTTTTGTTTTACAAGTCTTACGTTTATTGGTGGAAGACAGCTACTGATAGAAGTTTTCATGTTAAATGGGTATATCACTTGAGGGCAGGAAACGGAATCCATGAGCAAGAAAATAGTTAAAAGCATATTATTAACACTTAATAAAATTTTAAATAAAAAGAAATACAATTTGTTGGGCATATCGCTAACACTATCTTCCATTGTTTTCTACAAACTTGGTGGCAGATGCTATTGTTTTTCCAGTTAATTTATTTACTTGATCACTCCATCTCATCGGAGTTCGCTTTCTGCTCCTTTTACCCAGTATACTGCCCAAAATACTTTCCGGTATTTAAGATATAGGTACGTCTTAAGTTACGTAAAAGTTAAGTTACGTACGTTGATGAAATGATTACCTTTAGGTAAAATGTACGGAAACGCAATACAAAATATCTAAAAAAAATTGGGAATACTTAGGAAGGTCCCCATCTACCAGTGAATTATTGATAGCTACTTATGATGGCCATGGTGATAATTAAATGTCATGAAATTAAATTGTAACAAAGTAAAAAAAATGATCGATTCTTCATGTCAACAATATTAATTTTATATATTTCATAATAATATTAATAATAAAATACACAACTTTCATCTTCTTGGCTCTACAAACGTATGTAGGTCTTGGCCTCCTCCAGAATCTGTTTCCATCCAGGTCTGTCCGGATCCGCTTTCCCCAGTTAGGACACCCAAGGTCCTTAAATCCAACTCGACATTTTCTTTCCATCTTGTATGAGGTCGATTAAGTCTTCGTTTGCCTTCTGAATTTCCGAATGAAATATAATACTAATTAATTAGTAATTCAGACCTCGGCAAACTTTTTGGATAAATGCCTAAATTAGGAATATAAAATGAATGGCGGGCAGCAAGTAAAATACTATTTTTGACATATATCATTATTATTAACATGAAAAAGGAATTTGAACATTAAAAAAATAAATGATTCTCTAATAACCAACAATTTAATGAGAAGAATGAAACTGTTTTACATTTTTCAACATTTTTTTTAATTTCAGGTATTAATTATGTAGTTGAGATCCTTAATACTGCTTTTAAATAATGTTCATCGGTGATGATTGATCGTAAAAAATTGATTCATGATTGAAAATGTTTGTTCACATAAATGGAGGTTGATCCAAAAATATTCAACATTAATTTTATCGGGCTGAATCTTTGAGTTGTTCGAAATCATCCGAATTAAGAGTGTTGTAAAATTTGCAGATTTCTTCTCGGTGGTGCAATTTATAGCTCGCGGGCTCCAGAGAAATACTTGTCGGGCCATAGTTTGCTCAGGCCTGTAATAACTCATACATATTTTAATAAAATATATGTAAGGTAACTTGTTATACTAATTGTGATGTAATATTATAAAACTAATAAAGCATTGACCCTGAGATTCTTAAAAAAATGGATATATAAGAATAACGTAGAAAAAACAATTATAATTATATTTATCATGAAATGTAAATAACCTGAACGTAATCACAATAAATTGGTACAGGTGGAAAATACTACCCACCTTTGACATTTTCAAATAATTTAAAAACGTTTAGCTCAAACTTTATTTTGGGCATTCAATTACAAGTAAGACAGAAGAAAAATAATTACAAGATAAAAAGAAATTTTCATATACAACGTTTTTAAATTTTCTGTTGAATGTCGTTTTGACATTTTATTTTGATTGCCATAGTAACGCACGTATATATTAATAATTTAATTGCTAGGACCACCAATCAATGGAGCAACCAATAATAGTCTTTTACTTTTTACGGATTTTTCTAAAATAACTTTCCATACAAAACAGAATTAACTGAGAATGAATTCAATTCTGCTTAAAGATGGCTAAAAGTATTAAAAGAATGCATTGGCTTTGTGTTCTGATATATTCTAAAAGTTTAGTCGGGAAGTTAGTTAAAAATCGATTGCAAAATTTGTATTGGACAAACAACCACCGGACAAACAAGAATACGAGCTAATAAAAATCTTGTAATAATAATAAAAAATGCAAGAAATCAGCAAATTCACGGTATAAGAATGTAAATTATACTTGAATAATTCAATTAATATTTTGAGAATTAAGTATTATATTGTCATAGAAAATAAAGCTATTATGTACTCAAAACTTTGCGGGGTTTTAGTTTCTGTAAAAATAATTTAATGTTAAGTTGATATAGAAAACATTTTTTTTGTTCTAATAGTATTCGTGTTTGGTGTATTATATATTATAATATGTTGAATTTAATGTTTTATTTTGGTTGCTAGTCAATTATATTGGTTTATGTAGCATATTATTAGCAAAAAATCTGAACAAAAATAACTTAAAATCATTGTATTAGAAATATTTCATAAAAGTAGGTACATATATTTATTTACCTACTTAATTCAAATTCAAATAAGTATATTTATTTTACATTTTTATAGTGAATAGGATATATTAAAAATTCAAAGCGTTCACGAAATGACATAAAGTAAGTTAACAAATTTCAAATAAAAATACAGGGTTATTTGAGGTAATAATTCAATAATAAAATGATAAAATAATAGTACCTACATGTAAGCACCTAGGTAAGGTGATAGACCCTATGTTAAAATCTTAAAAATAATAATGTCCACCTAAATTCACCCTCACATAAGTAGAATATATATCAATAACTGAAGTGATTTGATAAAACACGGTTATTACCTTCCCAATTGGCATTACTAATGGCAGGTTAGTTCTGCACCTTGGGATAACAAACAACGGATACCCCCGATGTCTAAGATAATTATCAGAGACACACAAGCCAATAATACTAAGAATGTCAGAGTTTCCATTTACGCCGCGTATAAGTCGGAAAAATATCAACTATGCTAAGCCAATGAAATTATTAATTATCTATGTGTAACTTTATATGGAAAAGCAGTGTGTAATAAATGATATACTTAATATCTTATTTGTTTTGTCATTTTTTTACTATCTATCCGGCTAAAAAATAGTAAATAATAACTCTAGCTGATGGAATTTTCAGATGTTAAAGATATCATTCTAAATATATTAGATTCAGTACCGCAATTAACTCTTGCTCGCATTGACGCGATGCTAGAATAGCTATCTACGTTCTGTTGGATTGACATATTAAATGGCGCAGAATGTGGGGACTACACGAAATGAAATACCGTGAATACAGTATCTCGATAGTAGAAGTCTCCAGATTTTTCAAAATAAATATTTTTATATTATAAAGTAAACTAAATACTATCTTAATTCTACGGTTACCGCAATTATTTTTAAGCATACACGTGTTATCTATTTAAATAATTTCGGTATGCTAATTATTTTATATCAGTCAATATGTTTTTCCCAAGATAGCGTAGCGTTATTCTAAAAAACATTTAAATCACACAACGCTAAATGAGCATTCAAGAAAAAGACACGTAGATTAATATGCGTGTCTTGGTAAAGGAAATGAACCATACGTTATGCCAAGATTCCCAACAAAGTATTCGAGTAATCTCAGAATGGATAGACTCGAGTTCCTACGACGAGTGAAACCTAATAACCGTAATAGTTTTGAAAAATTTACGAATAATTGTTTGCATTTTATGCATATAAAAAAACTAAGTGTGTATAGCGAGTATGTGAGACGAGGAACCGTTGGTTTTTTCTTTATTTTCATCATCTTAAACGTCGCCGTCTGAACTGTACAAAAAATTTCACAGTACATCTTATTTTCCACTAAGGTTCTCCCTATATGTATCAAGTACAATATAATCTTTATGGAAAATTTGTTAACTTAAAGGTACTATCACCTCCGAATAAAGGGAGATAAGTTTTATGTTCTCCCTCTGGCTTGGTGTTGCAATAAATGGCGTGATCTGCTGTGGTCACATTATAAAGTAAGCGACAGAACTGACAGTGGCTGAACTGACCAAGTCGGTGCTGGATCGAGCGATACGGAAGAAGGTTATTGGAAAAGCATGTAATCTCAGTTAGCTTTGTCTTCAATAATAAGTCAAATGATTTTACGAAGATTTTTTTTCTATTAATAATTTCTACGAAAGTATAATAAAATATAATTTCGAGGAGTACTAATAATATATTGAAAAATTATATTAAAGGAAATATATTATCATTTATATTATGTGGTGATATTTATAAAATTATGATTGTTTCAACGCTTTTTTAAATACCTATTATTATTTAGTTAAATCGTTCATGCTACTTATATAACTACTTTTTTCCATGTATTTTATAATAATTTGAATAGAAATCGGTGAATTTAATTTATAATAAGTTTTCATATTGTTTGTCTTGATGATACATTAAAATGATTTAATTGTGTACAAATATTATTTAATATATTATTTCGGATAATGAATCAACTTTAATTATTTACTAAGTATTATTACATCTAAAAAAGTAATTCAATACATCTAACAAAGCGCAATATTTAATTCTTTATAGGTATTATTAAGTAATATTAAATAAAGTAAAATATTTCAAAAGCAATTGCTCCGTTTGTTTGTTGTTATATGAAACGATATATCCTTGTCACGGCGAAATTTGATTTTATTTGATGTATGAAACAAAATATATATTAACGTTGAGTAAAATGAAAACGAACCTGCTGGAAAATATGGTGATATCACTCACATCTACAAAAAATAATAAATCAAAAGACGGCATTACTTGTTTACTTTAAAAACTTACTTTATCTCGCTACTGTTTTGAATGTTTAACAATAGCTACGTTTTTTTATGGTAGTTAAATTGAGAAAGTTTCAAAGTATCAATTTAGTATTCAAAAGTAAAGTTTTTAGTTCAACTAAGTGAAATAATTTAAATATAATATACTTTTTTTTAAATTATCAGCTGTAAGTATAGGTATTTATATATATATATATATATATATGTATATATATATATATTATCATTATCTCAGTCACTCTAAATATATCCACTCCTTTCTGTCCTGGGTCTTTCGTTATCATTTACTTCCGCTAAAATTCGCTCCTCACTCTTCTGTTTTTTTATTATTTCTTTGGTACCATTGGACAATGAGTCATCGATCTGTTATTCCAACTATGTCATTTACCCATCTCTACTTCAATATTTTGTTAATACTCTGTATAATTTTATAACTTAGCGTTTTATTACCTACTCTTAGTTTTGAAACTTTTTAAAATTTAAGATCCATGCTTCACACCTATATGTTAGTATGAGAATACAACATTTGGTTGAACACGCCTAAAGGTATAACTACTGTATTATAATAAAATTATAACGGTTATTCCCGTATCGCTGCAAAGATAGTGATAGATAGACAATAATTATTCTTAAATATTTTATTCAGATGTCAAAAATGTACTCCCAGCTTTGATCTCGGGACAATTTCTTCTGAAATTTCTTCACTTACAGATATGGCAAATATATATTATCATCACCTCAATACTACAACTAGATAACTCTGATTTGGTCATTTTTGCGAAAATTAAATTTAAACTTTACCTAATTTACATAAATCTAGCCTATGATTATTATTTAAAATAAAAAAGGAAACTTGTGCTTGTCTAATTGGGAAACTCTAATTGTATGAAAAAATCTTGTAGATATTTTATTTTATTTATTTAATGCGTTTATGGTTTTAAAGTTATCCAATATTTAAACAATAACACAAAATAACTATAGTTCCCCCATTAAGTACTGACTAGTTTTATCATTTTCTAAAGCAGGAAATATAGAATCATATTCAATAGCTATCTTAAAAACAGTCAAAATCACGTTATATAGTTGAAGTATTGAGATGACGATATTTTACCTGCATGGTTATCTAATAACTAATGTTACATAAAACGGTTTTAGTTATTTATCAGGGTTCGCTTATTTTTTTTATTAGGTATGTAAATATTAGTTTTTTGCCCATGTCCGATTCTAATAAGATCATATGAGCCTCCACAGAATGGACAGAAGTATGTTTTGACAGATTTTATTTTACGAGAAATGGATGTTAGCCAATTTATCAACCTATTAAGTCTATATTCTGCCTCAAACACAAATTAAAAACAATATAAATATTTACCAGACCCATGATTGGAACCTGGGATCTACGATGCTTATAAGGCCGATGCTTGAGCCGCTAGGCCATCGTGGGCACCTACCTACCGTGTACACTTAAGTAAATGATACTGAATTGACGTAACTAATACTATATATTGAAATTCGTAATTGTATAATATCTATTACATAAATAACATAATGCAATAGCCCAAATGCTGCAAATATTATTTATTTATTTGCGCACACAGTGATATTATTTAAATACAGAACTTTTATATTAATATACAAACAAGGCAAACATTTCAATAACAACAATGATTGTTTTAATAGGTGTATTTATATTTCAAAAATATTTAAAATAACAACCTGTTAAATTTGAATAACAACAAAAACAAACAATAAAGTTATTAACTCTACAATGCTAGATAGCCACCCCATGAAGAGGTTTTATAACAGATTTTTAAAAGAGATGTTGGGTACATCACTTACCCAACCTGTTAAGTTTCATTCACTACCTTTAAACTAATTTCAAACATTTCAACAAATTCAAACAAAAAAAAAAATTTTTTAGACCCGGGACTCCACGACGTAATAATCATACAAGTTTCCACACGTCCAACGCAAGAAAATAAATAATCAAAAAAAAGTTATCCAAATTAATTATAGGTATAATTATTAATGTCTTTATAAAAAAAATACAGTTTCTCAATTCTCAGCTACTGTATTATGGATTTACTTAAATAATATAATTAAACATCTTTGCGCATGTATTTTTTGAACATTTATTTAAAAATAATAAAATATATATCGTAATAATATTAAAAAATGCCAATAATAAATCAATTCAAAAACATTTACCTCAACTCTTTAATTTCAGTAAAATAACTTAAGAATTGAAATCAATTACTGTACAACATTAAAAAGTCTTCTTTGAAGTAAATAAATAAAATATAATATGAAAAATCATTCCTTTGTTCTTTCTTAATTAAATTTACCACGAATAAACCAACATGTTTTGGTTTTTGATATAATTCAATACGACAACTTCATGTATATTTCTTTTATGTTGGAAGAGACACATTAGATTCTTAGAAAACATAAACGAAGGATACAAATAAAGTATTATTTATTTAAATTACTTCATTACCATACGGTAGGTACATATACTCTTTAATATACTTTGACATATTATGCGAAACATTCTATCTTTACACCTTCAGAATGCTTCAGATATAATATTATTATCTATATCTGTCAATTATATGTATTTACTGGATAATTTTGAAGTATAATATTTTAATTAGATGGTTCTAATAACTATTAACTGAAATATTTGCAGATTAATATGCTGAGTAACCTAATGTGACATTACAGTAACGGCAGTGTTAAAAACAAATTCTAGAATACGTATAAAATTGTACTTAGTAAGTTTAGTTTAATAAGTTTGAGAAAATCCTTTTTTACATACCTTATCAGCTATATTACTATAATTATAATATATTATATTGTAGTGTGAAAAATCACAATAAAAACAATCTACAAAAAAGAATCTTAAGTGAAACAAAGGGTAATATTAATGTAAATAGGATATAAATTGGTTGGCCCAGGTGTAGTCGAAGGGACGATAAAGGCTTTCACTAGTGGACGGCGTAAGGACAGCTGCCTTTACATTTTTTATGCGTCGCTCTAACCAATTGCTAACTTCAAATACTGCCTTAACATGTCAATTTAACCTTTTTACGCCCCACCTATTTGAGTCCCAGGAAATCTTCAAAAGTTGCATTATTGTATCAAAATATTATAAATAAATGCAAAAATGTATCATATTTTTGTCCCTTATCGTTTTATGGATCTTTATATTATCCCATGAAGTATATTTTCAGAATTGATTTTATAGTGATATGTTATATATTATTATAACAGTAAGTTTGTATACATATACGATAATATTACATCGCTCTACATACAGAGCCAACTTGTGTACCTACAATATAAATTATTAAAATAGCAATACTGTTAACGACGTCATTTTAAATTTCTAACATCGTCGAATTATTATTATGTACTTCACTTGAGTAGTTCATGGACACGTATTCATAATTGAGCGTAGTTATACACAAATCAGCCAGGCCACAATTTTGAAAAAATGAGTTATTGTGATTTCCATAATCTCACACGTTTGTTTTATATTCTGCACAAATCAGCCAAACTGCCTTCGTACAAAAATCTCATATAAATGCGTTTTAAAGATTTTGAAAATCGCAGAATATCACATTTTCGATTTGCATAAAGCAACCAAGTTGCAGTCATACAAAAATGTCATACAAATGCGTTCTAAAAATATGCCATATTCGATCTGCAAAAAGCAGCCAAATGATAATATTATCTACTTACCTAATTATTAAAATCCTGACTGTAAGGTGTGTTTTTCTACATTCAGTTAATAAACATTATTTTCTCAGTTAGATTATATTATGTTATACATTTTGCATGTAAAAATAAGTGCCAGGCAGCTAAATATTAATGTATAATTTACAAGTTTTTCGAATTATTTTCAGAACTTTGAAATTCCCATAATACTTGATAACTTAGAAGGTTTTTTTTAAGAAAATAGATGCAAAAATAACGATTTTTCTTACAAAAATAAGAGTTAGGTGTATTCAACACTGAACATTCTAAAAAACCCATTTTGCACAAAATAGCCTGGACTGCTAAAATACCATAATTTCATAGATTATATGCTTTTATCTCTTTATAAGTTACACAAAATCATATTTATATAAATATAAAATATCTATCATTTAAAAGGTATAAACAGTATACAGAGGCTTTGTGGATTTAAAAAAACACACTTTATATATAAGTGCTTCTATCTCTGTTTGAGGTTTGTGTGGACTGGTTGGCTGCTTTGCGTATAACTACGCTCAATTGTGACAATACGTTATACAAATATGCTTTGTTCTATACTATTGGAAAGGAGTATAAATAGTGATTTAAGGTACCCATCTTTATTATTATTTGGCAATAAACTTTTCCAAATTTCATTCATTTTTTTTATTATTAAAATAATAAAATTTAGATGTAAGTTCACAATATAAAGTACACGGTTTACATAATCATTTCTTTTTTATTCAGATAAGTACCTAGGTATATATTTCTAAACCGAATTATTTTATATACGTGAACTATTAAAGAGCTAAAAGTGTTTAATTGATTAATGCTCCAAGATAGTAAATTAATTGCCAACAGCTAGACAAAACAACTTTGTATTCAATTTGCATCATATAAAAAAGCTATTTTCATTATGTTAAAGACAGTCCTCAATATAAAGTTAAAAGGCGCCGTTACAATTAAGCTCCAATTGAAGTAATAAAAAATATTAATAAAAGCTCTGTTCAAAAGGGGTAATAAATCTACTACATCTATTCATTACACTGCGCGCTGCACTTTGACAATTAAAACCTATTGGCAATGAATGTCTTAGCATGGGTGTCTTCGCCAGTATTTCTCAAGAGAAGAATATTTTATGGCATTTTTTAATAATAATATACTTCCAAAAAAAAAGTCTTGGTCGCCCAAAGGATGACAAAATTTTAAATTGGGGACAATCCTCAGCCATGAATGTATGACCAAGAAGAAGAAGATATAATTTATATTACCCACACAATTTAAATTAAACGACACGGTTTTGAATATCTGAGTGTCTTATGAAAATAAAACACACATTATATACATGCAATTGTATGTGTTGCAACCTTCAAATACACCAGTATTGAAGAACATCAGTGCATCAGTGCATAAACCGAGAGCAGTCGTCAGAACGAATGAAAAGCTTAAAATGACGTATTCTTGATGCGTGTTTAAGTTTATTCCATATTCTTCCACACTCGATATCGGTTGCGTGTCCCATTAATTCTGTGTTCCCTGGACACTACATTTACACTTTTCTCAACATTAGGTTTGATATCTCAGCTACTTCAGATACACTGCTGTGAGGTTCTTTTAATACTGTTTCCACTCGTCTCGTCCAGGTTTTTATTCTTACGTTAACGTATGCTTCTGCCAAACTTAATGATCTTAACTAAGCTGGTGATCTGGAATGGTTGATTATATCTTCAGTGAGATAGACTAATGCCTAATAGATCTATTTCTATGCTACTCGTACGAAAACCAACAATAATGTTATCACTAACTTCTGCGCGGAGTAAATTCCAACTTTCGTTTCATGTCTTAGTATGACCTCTGTAACACAATTAAAAATAACAATATCGAAAAATTTGTACATGAATATTTTTCTACAATTTACAATGAACAATATTTTTCTGTTACAATTCAAACCAATAAATATATTATTTTCTATACATAGTATGAAAATACCTACTAAAAAAATCTTTGAAAAATTATTATGCCCAGCGAAACTCGAACCCGCATCCCACTGAATTCGTTTCAATAAGTTTTACCAATGGCGCAAATCCAGTAGACGCAGGCTTAATTCTCGACGGGCGACCTATTTTTTCATGTTGGTATTTTCAATGTATATATATTTAATAATGAATGTTATATTCTCAATACATGTGAATAATTCACATGTATTGAAAATATATTTATTATTCGTTATAATTCGAATAATTATTATTCGTTGAATGAATGTTTAATCCATATAAATATAACACGAACAAAGAAAAACACTTATTATTACTATATAACTTAGGTACTTACTCTTTTATGAGGATTGAAAATCATTAAAGCTTTATTATACATAAAAAGTACATAGTGTAACATATTGCATTACCTAAAATTATGATAATGAAATTGCGTTTATTTAATTAATACAAGATAACAATATAGTTCATATTTAGTATCGTAATATCTGTTGGAATTACATAATTTATTTTACACAGCTGCTAAAATTAAAAAAAAAACATTTAGAGCATAAGTAGAACTTAGATTGTCTCAACAGATTTGTAATATTTTACAAGAAAAAGTTGTGCAAACACTACTGTAGACAAAGCACATTAATTTTACAATCTTAGTTGCGAATCTTGAATAATTATTCCAGTAGATGGACTTTAAAGTACTTTTAATTCATGAGGGTTTTAAATGCTTGTTTTATAGATGAGTGTCTACCCAATAAATAATACTTCAAGTTAGTGCGTAACAGTCTACTATGCCATTCTTGCGATACATTCCAAAGGCACTTAGAACATTAAAATAATTAATATACGCTAATCATATGTGATATTTATAACTCGTCTATTATAGTATATTCATACTTTATTATATTTCAAAATTTAGTTTAATATAGTCAAGTTTTGTGGTTTCATTATCAATAAAAGAAAATAAATGTGTGGAATATATCGTCACTGTTCTGGCAGAAGACACTAATTCGAAAAAATGACATATTGAGTTAGTTATACCAAAATGTTCCTTATTTCAAACTTTACCGTCTGGAAACCTTCTTAATAAATAAACAGTTTTTATTTTTAAGTCATCCTTTTTACGATTACTTAATAAACTCACATGATAGACCATTTCAAACATTTTAACAACTTAAAAGTCAAATTACTCAAAACTGATATTCTCCAGTTAGTGTGTTCTGCCTGAACAGAGACGATATTTTTTACTTACATAAATAATATTATTATAACTGTGAAATTCAAATTTATTAATTTTCCATGTTATAATGAATATGATAAATTATAAAGTCAATGCGTTTATAACATGACATAAAAAATAAGTGATAATAATATTGAAATATAAATACAAGCACACAGAGTGAATTTGATTGGTAGACCCCTATTTTAAAAACGTATACAAAAACGTCCACTTAAAATCACCCTTTTGGAAGTAGAATATATTAATATCCGAAGCGATTTGATTGAACATAGTTATTACCCTCCCAATTGGCATTACTAATAGCAGGTTAGTTCTACACCTTGGAATAATAAACAACGAATGCCCCCTATTTAAAAAAATAATTATCAGAGACACACAAGTCAATACTACCAAGAATCGCAGAGTTTTATTAATTGTAATAAATAACTACTTCCCTAAGAGGTTTTATGACAGATTTTTACGAGAAATGCTTGTGAGCCTCTCAATATATTGTGTATTATGCACTGTTTACAAATACGTATTGAGAAAGCAAGACGTGGGAAATATTACAGATTACTTAATTTTAATATTTTATACTCAATTGATAATATTCTGTTACACGAATTAAACTAGTACTATTTTCTAATTAATTATGTGGAATAAAGTATTAAAATAATGTAAGTTATGTTTATTAAAACAACGCCTTTTGACTGAAAATTGACAGTAACACCTTTCAAGCGATTGCATATTTTTCAGATTTAGGTTTGAAGAGGCCCTGGATTGATATAATATTTATTGTATTGGTGGTGTCAAAAAATACTCTAATGCATTTCTTAAATAATAACATCATTGCTATTTTGTTCTCAAAATCATTTTATTACTTGTTAAAAAAAATGTTTTCAACATTTCAGACTTAAAATTCAAAATATTTTTTTAATTCGTAACTATGTAGAAAATACCGGTTACTGGAAAGACTGTTAGTTTCAATATCTGTAATTCCCGTATTCCGATATTTTAAGATAGGTAATCGAAAAAATATGTTAAGCATAACTGGGTACCTATTTGGAACTTAAAATAGAATATAAATTTTTCTTTTTATAAACATATCTATGAGTAAACAATAAAATTAGAGTAATAAAAATGTCCTTCACATCATGTAAATTAATAAAAAAAATCATTTTTACGGTTAGTCGTAAATATAAAAAAAAATGTGACTAATAATAATATAAACGACTTTGCAATCAACCTGTTTTTATTCTTTTTAACAAACAAATGAAGCTGATTTGATGGTTTATTAAAAATTACTTATATAATCAGGATGAAGAAGAATATAAAAAAGATGTACAATATTGTAGGTTATCTTACTTTGAACCTAATCGCCTCAATTGTTGGACATTTTTTATTCCACGCCATATTCTTAATATATCGATTAAAATAATATATTATCACCATTATTTACTTATTGAACATAATATTTATTAATAGATGACGTGTACAATTTATTATTTTATTCGTAGATTAAGTAATTTTTTTAGATGGAACACTGCTTAATGAAAATCTTGCGTCGTCGAAAATCACTACCAGACAAACATCTCCACCACGTTTGTTGGTATTTTGGCTAAAGCAAGTAAGTTCAATTTAGTATAAGATAGTTTCGGAGTTATTGATTCCTACTGGCCAACTGATACTGAGTATATTTTAGCAACCTCGCTCATTTATTTTCATTTGGCGTATTATACTCGTACTTCGACTACACACACTGGTTGTATTGAATTGTAAGATTAATTACTGCGCTTACTGAAGCAAGTATCGAACATTTAGCTCAGTGCTGAAACAAATTTTAATTCAGAGTTATACCTATACACACACACATATATATATATATATTTATATCCGACCACATTTAGCGGCTCATGTGTGAATAGACGACCTTCGTCGATCACTATTTCACATGTCATATATAATGACATGGATGAGGTAGCAACTTGCTGTCTTTTTCGTTATATTTAAAACATGGTCAGCTATCACTTAACTATAAATATTATGTTTATACCCAAAAAAATATCATCTATTTTTAATGTCTCTACATTGATCATTTTGATCAACACACTTGTTCGTTCATGCAACGTTGCCAAATTATCTTGAATTCAGAACACACAGAACTGAGAGCTAGCTTAGTTCAACTAATGTTTACAGCTGTTGTATTGTTATTATGAGAGTTTTTAAGACCATTTTATATTTGAATGTAAATTACAAGATAATAATATTAGAAAAATAAATAAAATTAAATTTTGTGTACTAACATTATATTGTATTTTGACAATTACAAAAAAAATCAAGTTGATATATTATTTTGGAATGAGTTTGTTGCTTTGAAAAATGAAATTTGACTATCGATAAGAAAAATATCTGTTTAGTCGGTATCTTGATAAAATCATGAATAAAAGTATTTAGAAATGATTAAGACGATAGGTATTGTACCTAAATGAATGATTTACATGTGTGGTGTACGGTGTGGTGTACCTTAATTATTAAGGTAAGTAGGTACATGCAAAAAAATAATTCGTCCACACCAGGGATATGTACATACTATTGGAGAAGACAGATGAAGGTGTGAACTGTAATAATTCTAATTAGTTTTTCGGCAATTATAAATATGTCTCCAGTGCCAGTGGCACCCATACTACTAAATAATATTTTGTATGAATAAAATTATCTTGTGAAGTGCATGTAAAAACAATACATAGCATTATGACCACTGTACTGCTTGGGCTTATTTTTTTCCACTAAACAATGGCTACCTTTTTTTGTTTACTAATAATTGAAAAATTACTCATTTTACGAGATTCTTATTTTATGCCGTGTTTATTCATAAAAACTTTTTAGATTTTAGAACTGTACTAAATTTTATATTTGGCGTTTTTTAAATCATTCTGTTATTATGCCTACTGTTAATCTTTTCGATGCACCCCAACTATTTTATAACTTATTAATATAAATTATCCACCTAAAAGGTAACCATACAATTTGAATTTGTGAAATGATACCATCTTATTATTAATTTTTATTTTATGGTTATGTTTTTCACCCTATGATTATTGGTTTTTCTCTTGTGCAGCACAAATTCAAATGATTTTGAATAATTCATTTTTTTGATTTTTTAGATAAATAAAAATGTGTATAACGCGAAATCCAAATCTGTACCTTAGCGTCAACTTGACCCAAGATTTTATAATATTTGTATGGATGTGATGCAATTTTATGTGATATAATAAATTATCTAAATTTGATGATAATTCACATTTGGAATTTTATTTTATAGTTATCTGTAGTGTGTTTCCTGACTAATATAAATGGCTATTTATCCAATACGTAGAAGGGTCGCATGTTACTATGTTACCATGAAAGGGGGTCGCGATCAATGGTTCATAATAAGCCAACAACTCAATAATTCAAGTGGATTTATTTGAAAATTACAAAAAATACACAGAATACCATTCATTTTACCTCGCCAAACCCAGCGATTCTACGGAATATCATTTGGGGATAATATGGGGAATACTACTGTAGAACATCATACTGCACTTAACCTCAGTGATAGGTAAAGGGGCACGCCAAACATCCTGGCATGGGGCCCCGGTTCGGGATGTGGGAACCATGGCCAAAGCATAATAAAGCAAAAAAAAAAACTGTCTACGATGAGAATTTTCACATTCAATGACTGGTGTAATTTTGTCAAAGAATGCGGAAATTCATTGTATCAATGACGTTTCAGGTTTTTAAATCATTCGCATCTAAATATGATAACCCAACGCACCATTTAATTTATATTACAAAAAAACATTGTGTGGTAAAATAGTTCCCATATACAATATGGCGTGGTTTCACGTTTGAAGAGATAATTTTGAGAGACTCTTTTTATATAAACATCATTTGAAGAAAATGATTTTATGGTAGTTGGTTAACGACGAAATATAGAAAGAATTCCTGTTATTGTTCCAGATATACCTATAATAATTAAGAATCCAAAGAAATCATATTTCTAACAGCGCTCGGAATGGAGCGAAACGCCCCGGAGCGCCGTTCCGGTTCGTGAATTCCTCGACAATTCCGTTCCGTCTCGTGGAATCCTCGAATCTACCGTTCCTTCTCGTGGAATCCTGATAGCGAGATGTCTCGTAAAATTCTCGAGCCTCATCAGACTATTTAATATGGCGTTCCGGTTCAGAATGTGTTGAAATTGAGGAATATGAATTAGTATAATATATTTAAAAAAAATCTTTCTATTAAACAATGATTTTACTTGTTGACGACTCCTGATTTTTAATAATTCGTAAATGTCGATACAATTGCGTGCCACAGTTAGCCAAATTTCTTTTTAGAAATGCATCTAGGTATATTTTTTCCTAACAATGCATTTCTAGACAACCCATGTGTCTGTCTGATAATAAAAAATACAGCTTTTATTGAAGAAAGCACCCTTACATTTATTGCTCTCTTCGGTTTTCTTTAAGACAATATGAGATAATAGTATATTATTTAGTACTATTCAACAAGTTTTTTTGCTTGCAGACAATATCACAAAATACATAATTTATTTAGGGTAGGTACCTACTACCTACTACTAATAACGATAATAACTTAAAATTATTACGTACCTTTTTTGATTTTGTTTCAAGTATTTGATTTTCAATTGAAACACATGAAATATCTACACATTGTCAAAAATAATTCATTTGTTAATTAATGTTTTATAAATAAATAAACTACCTCCGAGTAGGTATCTACCAAGGCTTGGATTTTCGACCCTTTGGTATGAATCACAGAGCAATTGACTTGGTTAAGAGTGTAAATCGCGGGTTCCTAAATAGTTATCATTTTGAGTATATTTGTATTCAATACGGGAGTGGAAGTCACAATATTTTATGGAATGAAACGGGAGAGAAATGAATGGTAAAAACTAAACCATATGTAACTGTCCGATTGACGATTGCGTAAAATATAGCACATATGATAGCTAACTTTACATATTATGTAGGCTTGACGCGTTCATAGTTTTGACAATACATCATAAGACAATCGAGGCCGTTCATTAGTCGACCTGTTGATATTAGATGGTATGCAACCAACGAGGCGTCTTCCCATTGGTATGGAGTGATATACATCCGAGGAGGTTTTATATCGCTATTGTGCAAGTAAATTAAAATATCAGAGGTCTCTGTAAAATTTTTGCGTCTATGGGCATCTTCATCAGAGATAACGAACAAATTTAAACGTTCATAGACCCATATCATGCCGAGCTACTTTTATTTTTAATTTCGATTTTAGTTCGGCAGAAATACTTTAAAAAAAAAACGCGTAGGTAGGTACCTTCCTAAACTCTATCTATATGTATCCCTTCATGTTATACAGAAAATAAAGCTAATGGAAAAATATATTGTTGAGGATATTAAAATAACCGCAGTAATGCGGTCCTTTGAAATAAATCAATATAGGTAGGTACCTACTTAGTTCATATTTTTTGTTTCACAAAACTTCTGCGTAGCAAAGCTGTTTACCATTCAATAATAATACAATAAATCCTATCTACTGTGCATTGAAAAAAATATTGTCGGTGCTCTCAAATTCACAAAACTGTTGCATAAGGAAGAGATTTTTTTGTCTCAAAAAAGGTTTTATAAACAATAGATAATAAAAATAGCACATGTACTTTTTACAACTAAATTTTTTACTTTGTACTAAAATGTTAGTTTAACCAACAATCCTGGAGTATCTAGAGGTCGTTTACATCGTCGTAGTATTTATTTATAAAACCATAGTATTTATAAAAAAGTGCATACCCATCTAAATCAAGTAAGTACCATAATAATTATGGTGTCTTGATTGTGAGTTTTTGTTGGTGTTTTGAATTGTTTGTCTTGTGATTGGGGAAACATGTTGCATACTATGCAAACCACGAACATACTAAGGATTTTTATAGGTACCTACTGTACAATAATAGCAAAGTACAAATGAGTAAAAAATATTAAAACTGTGTAGGTATTGCCAAGTGGTAACGACGAAATCTCAGAACAAGGTATTTTGAGTTGTTTCTCTATAGAAGTTGGGTATCGAATAGGACCTTACACTCTGGTGATTTGGATAAGTGTCTAAACACTCTAAACTCTATATTGTAGTAACAAATTAAAAAGCGAATAAATATTATGTATTAGCTTTTTTTTAAAATTTAATTTCATATACCTATTATCGTAAAGGTTTTTTTTGTTATATACTCATAGAACCGATTCCTTATTACAGAGGTATTTGAGTCGTTATATGGAGATTCAAAATACTGTAGAAAAATTGGGGCAGCATTTTATTTAAGAACATCATCGGGTGTTTTGCTACCATCTTCTCGTGTTCCATGACTGAGAGTATTGCAGGTATATTATTTTCTAATTTCAATTCATATAATCTCAGAAAATAATATGTAACCATATATTATAATATAATATAACATATAGATTGCATTGAGCAAATAATAGGTACATTGCGAAAACTCACGAAATAAAATAGGTAAAATACATTTAAATAAAATCATCACAATCCAATTGGAAAAATATTTACTTATATAATAATTAATAATTTCAATAACATCAGAAATCTATTAGAATAAATTATCCCACATGCCCACATGATGTAAATATTTAAATATTTTTTTCTAATATCTACAAGTCTGAGGTTGTTTAAAATTATGCATATTTAATAAAGAATGCTACATTCGTAAAACTTGTGTATTTATTAAGTATATAATATTATTAAATTAATTTATTATGATATATAAGCTCTTGCCTTTTCGTACATGGTGGATTTTGATGTGATTAAAAAATAGTGAAATCAAAATATTTCCAATTTAGGTACTAAAAATCAGAGTTTTAAAAATGAAGTAGCATGTATCTTGGTTTAACCAATGTACCTATCTTCTGCTTGAGACTTTCACGGTTGTTTGTCATGGTAATTGATTTTTGGGTTTTCGCCGTGTGTAATTCTTTCTTCTTTCCTCGACGTTTCGGGCTTGTTGCAGTGGCCATTATTAAGAGATATTATATGATATCGAGGAAAGAAGGAAGAAGTATACGTGGTGAAAACCCAAAAAATCAATAACGATAAGGCATCTTCACTCATGTTTCCATCTACACTTAGTTACATGTTTTTATTCAAACTACTGAGGAAAAAAATGGAAAATTGTATTGGTTTGTCCATTATTTCATGTATTTTTATGTTTCCTACTCCAATTAGATTCATATACTTACAATTAGGTATTTGTATAATTATTATTATTATAAATGATTTTTTTTTAATTTTTGAGTAAACGATTTCGTAAACTTATATTATTATATATTTTTTATGTTACCAACAACTGATTCGGGTGAAGGTGATGATGGAAATGTTTTATAAAGTACATTATGTAAAACTAAGATTTTTTATATTACAGATATTATATCTAATATTGCACATTTTTGAAAAATTATTAGCGTTCCTGTTCGTTAAATTTTCCATTTCGAGCACTGATTTCTAAATTAAAATATCGTGATTTAGTGACAACGCTAAATACATACCAGAGGAATACCAAGAGTATTTTCGTGGGCTTTCCAGACAGTGAAGATTATGCCTGTTTTGTACTATTATTTTGTTGATAAATGCAAACCTAAAAAACAACGAAGATCTTAATGTTATCTAGCTTATGTATCTACCTACAGAACCCAAATCATTAAAAAACAAGAGATTATAATATTATTTATCAATAGTTATATTTTTTGTTATTTTAACCAATATGCAATATTTGAAAAAACATGAGAGCCAAAATTTCTTAAAAACCCTAAATACAGTCAAATTTACAGGTACCAAAACAAAACATTTTTCACATCATTTTTCAATAGTGGACGAACTGTAAAATTTTTGTTTTTTCAAGTGAAAAACAAAATACCTTTTTGGTGATGCGTGTGTGTAAGTAAAGTGATTGGTATTATTTTGATTACATATATGTAATTATTTTCGTCGGAAATAATTTTCCAAATTTCCATGTCGCGCCAAGTTGCATTAAATCCATTAACCAATGGTTATACGGGTTCAAATCTCGTCGAGTTTCGTATTTGTTTTCAAATATGATTTTTTCTGGTGGGTATATATCTGAGGTGTTTTCAAGTTATGTATGTTCAATATATGGAATGTTACATTCTCAAAATCTTGTGAATTATTCATTGAATAAAAGAAATGGTTAATTCAAAGATTTATTGAGTGTATTTATGTATTCATATTGGATCAATACAAGCAAGCAAAAAATAAAACATCTGGTAGGTCGTGCCATTTATTTCAACTTTAATAGTATGCTTATAGTTAAGCACATATCTACTAAAATGTAGTCTATACAATTATTACGCACTTTTTTGCTATTCAAATCATTTGACGACCTCCGTGGACGAACGGTTAAGATTCTCGTCTACGAATCCGGAGATCGCGTGTTCGAACGCGGCGTGCTTAGTCAATTTTATTTGATTCATATGTGTTATTTTACGTTTAATTACTATAAAATATTATAGTATAGTATACTTGCGGCAAGTTCCGGAGCGGTGGATACTCTCAATATCGTGAAAGACAACAATTCAGAATCGAAACGTTGCTTGAAATGACTTCTAGTCCAAATACTAAACAAAAAAGTATCAAAATACTAAAAGTATTTTGATATCCATTAAAAACCCACTTAGGGTTTTCAAAGTATTTATAATATTACAATTAATAATAAGTATACAAAGTCATAATATTGTTTCACCGAATAAGAAAATGTATTCTGTCTTCATCTATACGTATAGTATTTAAGCAAAGGCAAACGGCCTATCTGAATAGTCTTGATAATGGTGTCACTTTATTCAGGTGTAAACAATGGACTCCGTCCAGCACCTGTACCTACAGTAAAAAATATTTCTTATGCAGTTTACGCAAAGGATATTTTCGCATATCATTGAAATTATAAAATTTCACGCACCGTTCCCGTCCCGTCTCACCTTCCTATCACCTCTTCCTTGCAGTGGCAACGTCGCACTCTCCGATCAGCTAAAGGCGATTAATAATGAACGGAAATAATCAACGAAGTCACGTTCTATATTCAGGGATAAAAAAGTATATAGGAGCCTATTTACTGCCTTCGAAATTATCACTTACCTTATCAAATTGAGTTATAGGTACCTACGGTACCAGCTCGTCGAGCTGGTCACAACTGCATATAAATCTATACCTGACAATGATCAAGTAAGTGATAAATGAGCCAATAAGTCGAAATGATCAGGTAACTCCGGTAATTTGTGGACGGTTTGATTCACTAACTGCCCTTAGACATACTTATATATATATATATATATATATATATATATATATATATATATGTATATATATATTATAATATATCGGTGTTACAAATAACACAACCTTGCCAAGCACAATCGATGTATCCGGGATCATACATTACCCGTCAAAACGACATCACCCAATAAGTTAAAATAATAATAAATTATTCTGGCAAATAAATTCTACTATACTTTAGCGAGACACTTTAGAGGAAGACCTTTTGGTATGATAACTAAAATAAAATGTACATAAAAATCCTTCATCGTGTATATATATCAATCTACACATCGTAATGCTAGGCTTTATGGAAAGATGAAATTGGACATATTATTTGAAAGAAAAATACTGATATGGGTCTTCGGAGTCATAAAGATGGTACCACGTGGTTAAAAGGTGCAACCACTAACTATAAACAATGTATGATAATACCCATGTCATACTACACATGAAATATAGTCGACTCCTTTGGCAGACCACATTGAAGGGGTGGAATATACCCAATCAACAAATAGGTTCCTATTCAACATTTCAGTGTGGAAAATGAGAGTTGAAAGACCTAGTTTGCGATGATTGGACTATGTTGAAAAAAATACAACATTTCTGAGACTATGATAGTAGATGGAGCTTGCGATAGACAAAGTGGAATTGAGACATTTTCTGTAGGCAGCCAAAATCCACACTGTGTGTTGTTGGCAATAATTGGCAATAATTGGCAAGTTGGCAATAAATTTATTGTATTGCATCCCCTTATTTTGGGATAGTCTTATTATATCATAGACGTCATTGATATTGTTCCACTTATGGAGGTCATGTAGGCACGAAATTCTCTTTCTAAATATTTCTCTGCTGTTTAGCTAAAAGTAGATAATCTTAGCTTATTCGTCCGTCTAAAACCCAACGGTTCAAAAAATCTTCACGGCATGTCAATACGTTTACATATCGAAAACGTTCCGTTATGATATTCCGTTCATTTAAAGTTCCAAATTACGAGTACACAAGTTGGGTTATATTGTATTGGGTACCCACCCATTTTCATATGTCGATTACAAGTCCTCGTAAAAATGTAACCGAAATATTTAGTAATGTGTATCATAAATTAAGTTGTCATAGAGAACTATTATACCTATAGGTTATATGTATTTAAATTCTAATGAATTTAAGTTTTGTACTATTCCATTTGAGTCGTTTTTTGCAAATCGGGTTTTGCCTTTCGGCATCTTCATGCACATGCTCACTCACCAATGGTAAATACACACTAACAACCAATATAATTAATTTTAAATTAATACAATAAACTCAGTAAAAACTGTATCACCTATTAGTTTATTATATATATATAAGTTAAAATTAACTGTAGGTATTCGTTATGAGTGTGTATTTACCATTAGTGAGTGCGCATTTGCCTGAAGATACCAAAAGGCAAAACCTGGGTCGCAATAAACGACTCAAATGGAATGGTACAAAACCTTAATTTATTAAAATTTAAATTCAAATTCCGTCAAGTACCTTCAGTCGATAGTATTAATATTATATAGGTATGTATTTGGTTTTATCATCCGACGGTTAGCAACTTTCCGAGTAATCTTAAAGCACCAATAACTAATCAGATTCCATAATACTGTCAAAATATTGTTCGATCTGCGTTTTGGAAACAAATATAAAATTAAACCATCTGGATAAATTACATAATATGCCTAAAACAATCACACTGTTGACAAAACTAGGTCAAGTACAATCAAACTGTTGAGAAGTTTTCCAAGGATGCTCCCAGCGCAACATTGAGGGGAGTTTCTTCTTGGTTACAACACGATATACATTAAAGAAGGTATGGAGATGTTAAAGATACTGATGAGAAAGTATGTGTTTACAAAAATAGCTAGAGTGGGTCTTTTAAAATAATGAAGAGTATGCCAATATTCAAAAATAAGTCTCAAGTGGTAGACTACTAAGTCTGAGCAAAAACATCTTTCGGTCTATTGAGCCGTTGCGTGGTTATGCGTATTAAATTTCATGCTTGAGACATAGGCTGTTCAATGGAGTCATCCCACATTTGCAATATACCTATAAAGCGATAAGAGGATTACTGTAAAAAGCATACACTACTCGTAAAGTTCAGAGTAATATTCTCACCGCACATTATCTCATGAAGCTGCGTTGCCAACTCAGTGAGTTTCTTGTCAGATCTAGTATTATTTAATAAACAACTAGTTTGAAAAATTTGCATCTGACGTATGGCATCAAATATAGCGTTATTCGTACCGTAAATAACTTAAAAATCATTCAAAAGCTAAAATGATACTTTAATAAAACTAAAATGCTCGCCTTTTGTACCTTATTATCTTTCCAATAAAAGAAATTTGATTTGAATTATTTTTGGAGAGATAATTTTCATATAAATAATATTCTGATTTTTCATTCATACTTTAATACATTAGTTCATACCATTAATAAATTTCGTCTCAGTTAAAAATGTCGAATATTAAAGCGAATTAAACTAATTGTCCTGACAGTTATTTAATCATAAATATTCACTACTCTAATTATGGGAATTATGGATTTTTTTTTCGAAAAGGCAGTTTCTAGTTTTTTTTTTCAATGTCGAGAGAATCTAGTATTTTTCTGCCGACTAACTTATTTTCATACACTATTTGCCATATGATAGTTAGCAACGCTCTGAAAGCTCTTCTCTATATTTCTGTCAAAGGTAATTAGTGTCCTGTGAAGTTTTTTTCAATAGCCTAGCTACCCTGTAGGCAAGTATTTATGCTTCATAAAAAAATATAAAGATTTCTTTATACGAAGAGATACATTATTTTCAAGTAATTATATCGCCAATACGAAGTGATTCAACCATATTAAACATGTTTATATAGATATATCTTTGCATTTGGATAACCTGTTACACTAGCTTCTGTAATTACACAGATAACTGTAGAAACAGGTTGTTCTCTCTGCAATAGTTATTTTTTGTTAAAAGTTTACTCTCAGTATGATCCGGTGATCAGTTTAATGATGAGCGTCAACGTCCACATCGTTAATGGTAAGCTGCATGTAAGTCCGTCGATATTGAAAAAAAATTTCACAACATGTACCTAAGTAGCTGGTACACGAATGGTTTCAGCGATCTATCCAAATGACCTTTTTCAACTTGAACACCCGTTAGCGCAGTAACCGCGTAGCTGAATTCATGATACATCTTACAACGCGCTATTTTTTTAGTACAACAGTCAGTATCATACCATGTTTGCATTGGAACTTACATAAAGTTATGGTTCGGCTGTTTTGACAAACCATTATTTTAGTTCACACGTATTATAGCTATCAATGATCTTATACCGAGTCAGCATAAATTTCAACAACGTAAAATCAACAAGTAATTTAACTATCAATTTTTTCATCTAGCATCGGCATTTTTAATTACAGGCAATGACATAGCAAATGGCTTTCTCATGCTTGCTCATCAAAACTCCTCGGAGTCGTTAGATATTGCGGTCAGCTGGTTTCTTAATATTAACCTAGATAACGGTGGCTCGTGTAAGGTATTGGTTGCTTTTGTATAAATAGCGAAGGACTATGATTGATAAGAACCACTTGAGTCGGTCAATCGACACAGTCAACTCTCACTACTCACTCGACACTCGTCATTCGACATTCATCTCTAGAGCAGACTCCCGAGCTCATCTCGATCATCATCACAACTGGATCGCGGCTCGGTCTGAGCTCCCAGCTCACCGCGATACTTTGTAGTCTTTATCATCTCGTCACCTGCACCTCGTCGATCCCTAAACACTTCAATAATAGTCAACGATTAAGTAACTATCCGGATAGGTATAGGTACAACTGGATAATTCTTGGATACAAACCATAATTTTAAATACTGTTAGTTAAATTTTTCACAAAATGTTGACCTACCATGTTAAATAATCCACCATACGCTTTATTTGCCTCTTTTCCTATAACTGCAGCTCTTACATACTTTGCCAGCTTTGTTCAGTTCCTCCCTTTTGATACTAATTCAATTTTCAATTGATTTTTAATTCTACTTTTTATTTTTCTTTCTAAATGATTTAAAACAAATTAAAATTAGTCGATACTAAGTCAGCTATGGTTGTACTACTTATTATCGTTTTCAATACCTTATAGTATCATATATCTATAGATATATTTTTTTTAATACATCAAAACGTTTGTAGTGATCTAATCATTGTCTATGATCTTCTTTTCCTCATTTTGACCATCACGTTCCACTCTTATTATGGTTCATTGGTTATATTATGTTTATTAAGAAAAAAATCTCTTAGCACCCTTAAAGTTTATTTATGTCACTACAAGATGCCATAGCGTATGATTTGAAAACGTTTGATTCATTGTACACCACCGATTATAATATAGTGTCAAAGAAGTACTAAAACTAAAACTTTATATTTTACGGTTTTGTCATATAATTTAGTTAATATTAATATTTACGTGATACAAATTAGTTAATATTCAAGGCGCACAGTTCAATGTTTCGATACATAATTACATTATAATAGTCGCCGTATACCAAATTGGGGTAGGCCAGCGTTAGCAAGCCAAACATTGGTCAATCACGTCACCCCTTTTGCGACCAAAGGTCTCGACTTGTACCTACTTACCAGACGAACGGAATGGCTGCGGCTTTTAACCTTTAGACCAAAAACCAAGGTGGCGAATGATCGCTTTAAGTGAAATATAATCCTATGCGGTTTAAATCGAAAAAGCTTCCAATTGTTTACTCCGGGGATTTCCGGTGTAGCAATTAGCTTTGTTTACCATAGAAATAAATTAGACGACAGTAAACAACGTTCTGCAGTTTGATTTTCTTTATTTTTTAATCTACTGCAACCAGGGGCGGATTAAACCATATTTATTTACATAAAATTAATTATTGATTACAATACCAAAACTCGAATTTATAATATTATATACCTTTTCTTTAAAGTTTTGAAAACAATACATACCTACATTTTTTGTAACATCAAAAAAATACCCCATCTGAAAAAAATCAAAATTCTTTGCATCAAATATGACTTGAGCTTTTACTATTGCATTCCAGGCGCCGTGTTATACTTTCTTTTGCTATGGTTACACTCACAAATCACGACCTAATTTTCTAACAATATGCAACTACTTATGTTATTTTAAATTCCATTAATATTGCCAAATATTTTTTTGTAATCTTAAATTATCGAGGTATTAATAATAGATTAAACTATTTTCTATTCAATAAATACGTCACTTAACATACATTAACGGCCCTTGTGCTCGTCGTAGATCAAAATTGAGTTTTTATTGTATTTTCAAACCATGATCCTGGACACTCCTTAAACGTTGTAGATAATCTTCTTATGTAATGTGGAAGCCTTATTATCCTTTATAGTTATTTTAAATATTTGATGACTGCATAAAGTATTTTTGTTACATAAAATAGTATTCTTTTAAACCTCTCGCTCTAATGTTTTAGTATATAGTCATATTTCGGTACATAACTGTGCAGTGGTGTTAAGATTTTTTACGTTTATTAATTTTCAAACGCATTTATGACACCATTAGTATAATTTATTACGAGATAATTTTTGTAAAATATTCACGATAGAAAATTATATTGATAATCTCTGTGATCCCAAATTTGACAAGAATTAGGCATTTTATTATTCAAAAAATCGGCAAGATTAACACATTTGAAGATGATTCTAAAGATACTTATTATAAGCTATGTTTTTGACCATTCAAGTGTGATAAACATCTTATGAATAATGATTGCTTTATAATAATTATTGACCTAAGAATAGGGTAGTGTTTTTTTGAAATACGCCATTTCTTAAATTTATTAAAAAATCTTAACACCACTGCACAGTTATGTACCGAAATATGACTATATTCTAAAACATTAGAGCGAGAGGTTTAAAAGAATACTATTTTATATAACAAAAATACTTTATGCAGTCATCAAATGTTTAAAATAACTATAAAGGATAATAAGGCTTCAAAATTATATAAATAGATTATCTATAACGTTTAAGGAGTGTCCAGGATCATGGTTTGAAAATACAATAAAAACTCAATTTTGACGTTCGACGAGCATGTCCCCCCTTAAATAATAATCTTTTCTTCCCACTATTACTGAGCGGTTACGCGCCAGGTTTATAATGTTGTGGGTCATAGGTTCAAATTCCTGGACTGAAAAATCTTATATTATAATTTTTAGTTTTTTAATCTATGATTGGACCCAAAATATGGCATTAAAAGGTTGAATAAGTGGCTAATATTTTTCGTAAAATCTTTTATGATTTTATTTATGATCTTCTTAGGATCGACCGTATAAAGAAAATAATATTAACCTTCTGATCAATCTTTCAAAATTTTTGGTTTAATAAACATGCAATTATTGGTAATCATATTTTTTAAACACTATTTTTTTGAAGATATATTTCTAGATAGAGTGTATTTTTGTCGTGTGACGAAGTTGCGCGCGCCGATGTAACACCTAATTTATGTTCATAAAACTTTATTTATATTGCAGTGTGTATTTATTTTTCATTGTAAAGATTGTTTATCAAGATTTGTATTGTACAAGTATTATTTATAAGTAAAATTATACATCAATAAATAAATAAATTTTGTGAATGTTGAGTTGGTAAATAATTCAAAAAATATATTAAAATTTGATTTTTTATTAATTCATCATGGGCACTTTTGAATCGATTATAACCGCTGTATAGCAAATATAAGTTTTGTTCCAACACAATAATTAAATTACAATTATCATGTGCTATATGAGACACAGATGAATCGCGTACGTTTTCATCAACCTAATTCACTGTAATATTAATAGACTCAAGTAACGACTTATTTTGTTTTGTTACGCCAAAGAAGTATAACTTCTAATGCGCGTACATAAGTACACACACCGATTTTTTATTTAAAAAGGTTATTAAAATAGCTTAATTTATCTCATTTTACCAGTTTTGAAGGCTCAATGATGTTAAATTTAACAAAACAGATGCCTAAATAAACAAAACGAGAGTGGTATTTATAAATTGTGTATTGACCTAAATAATATAAAAGTATCAGAAAACCGCCGTGTCAACATTCCATTATTCTTCCATCGGGCCCCAACTGGAGCGAATATCAACAACAAATTCGGAGATGGGCCGCGATAAAATCACTGGAGCCAAGACTGGGTCGAATGACCGCTAGTGGACTTAGATCGTGGAGGAAGGTCACTTGTTTAATGGGCGGCTGATTTCGCTCGCGTCCGGTCAACCGTGCAATTAGCGATGGGCGTGGGGAGGTAGGGCGGGTGCGGGAGCCTGGAGGGCAGGGGTCTACGATTCGTGCTACGGCCGCGATAACGCTCTACGAGGCGGCATTATTTTAGGCATCTCTGGCACGAATATATCGAAGATTTTTTTGTACTTTTTGCGTTTCGGTTGTGAATAATATTATTGGTTTTTCTGAAAGAACTTCAGAATAAAATTCAGGTAAGTATCTATCAATACACAAATTAATATTTTATTTCGTTATGTGTGATTACTCAAATGCAATCATTTAAATTAAAATAAACATCAATATTTTTAACTCGTCCTAGAAAATTATAGTCGGAAATAATTGTAGTATATATGATTTATTATGTGCTAAACACTATAAAATATATATATTTTTTTTTATACTACATAAATCAACATTTTTTAATTCATTATGGGCACTTCTGAATCGATTATAACCGCAATATTGCAAAGATAGGCGGCTCTCGTGGTGCAGTGGGTAAGGCGCTGGCCTTCCACCCGAGAGTTCTGGGTTCGATTCTCGGCCATGACAAAAACATTTATGTGTTTTTCTCAAAGCCTGGGTGTTTGTGATTGTTCAAAATTACTAACAACCACCTTGTACGAAAAAGCAAGGGCATGGTTATTAATAATTCTAAAAAAAAAAAAAATATTGCAAAGATAAGTATTGCTCCAATACAATAATAAAATTACAATTATCATGTGCTATATGTGACACAGATGAATCTCGTACGTTTTCATCAACCTAATCCACTGTAATATTATTAACGCTTTCGCTGCTGAATAGATATTGAGATTTTAATTGCCCCCTTTAAAATGCACGTTAATTACATCGATCGGCCGCCTGGTCATTACGCACCGTGTGCGTCTTCCGCGTCCAAAGTATTAATAGACTCAGGTTTTGTTTTGTTACGCCAAAGAAGTATAATTTCTAACGCGCGTAAATAAGTACACACACCGATTTTTTTTATTCATTTATTCTTTTTAGTACACCCACGGTGGCCGCGCGGCTTAAGCATTGAACTATCACGCCTTGGGTCTCAGGTTCGAATCCTGGGTCTGGCAAGTACACATGTCGTTTTTCAATTTGTGTGTGAGTCAGGTTATGGACCTAAAGGTTGAGCAAGTGGCTGACATCCATTTCTCGTAAAAAAATAAAATCTGTTAATACAAACCTCTACCCTGTGGAGGCCCATATGATCCTATCAGGATCGGACATGGTCGGAAAAAAAAAGAACAGGTCATAAGACTTTGAGAAAACCACATAAATATATTGTGACCTCACCGAGAATTGAATCCGCCCTACGCAATGGACTACGAAGACCGTCAAACGTGTGTTGTAAAATTTTTTGGAATGTACCTGCATATGAATATGATAGACAAAAATAAAATCCCACACATCGTGTTACATGGAAAATTTTCTGGCTCATTTTTTTGGTCAACCAGAAAAGTTAACCAGGAACTAATTTTTCAAAATTTTTAAAATCCTAATAAAACAGACACTGACAGTATGTAACACGCGTTAGGTGAAGAAGGCATAAATGTTTTATTTTTCAAAAAATGGTGATAAAGCCCGCAGGGAGAATGATATTCTAAAAATACTTACAGATAAACGTACCAAATCTATATGGTCACTGATTTTTGGTGGCCAAACATCACCGTGATGATAATATGTCATGAGGTTTCAACATTTTCATTGTCACAGACATGGCGTACCATTTAATGATGAAGGGGTGAATAGGACGTATAGAAAAGATTACTGTATGACAGCCAAATTATCTCGATCATGATTTTCAGTCACAAGATCGTACAATATGTTAGGTAACTTAATTAAGTTAAGTAGTTAACGGTGTTTTACTTGTATCTTTCAAATGATGTATTACCTAAACGATTGGTTATATTAGAGATTCCATGGTAATGGTACTTATTTAATGGGAAACTTTTTTTTATATAGTTTTGTTTTTCCATAGGTTCAAAAGTTTTTTTAAGTTAAAGAAACTTTTTTTCATAATATATAAATTTCTATAGGCATATTGATTATAAGTAATCAACACAGTCTAAGAATAAGTTATAAGTAATTCAATTTAAAAAAGGCCTAAAAATAATACTTTATATAACTTCTATTATTAGAGTTTTTATCTACTTTCAGAGTACCTACCTATGATAGAACAATTTGTTAAGTAAGAGACGTGAACCGAATATCCAAATCAGTAAAAGTAATCTGCTAGATGCTTTAGCCCTTTCAGATCATTTAGCATGAAAATAATATCAACCAATGTTCATTAGGGAAACTTTCTTTTAGAGAAAAGGGAATAAAAGAGAGAAAAAATTGTACAGTTTATCGGGACTTTTATCAACGTAGAAGCAATGAATATTTTTCGACTTTTCCGTTTTTGCGTCACGAAAATAAAAAAATAATTATAAGAAAACTTATACCTCTCACTGCCTGCCTACTTATGTTAATTTATTTAAATTTCCTTGAAGTAAATTTATTTTCATTTGGTTGAAAAGTTGCTGACAAGGTAATTATTCATTTAAGTACTAATTAAGTATCTTATATTATTATGATAAATAGGTACTTACTAATGTTTTAATTTTAACGTTATCCGCTTCAGTGAAAATGTGTGAAATTTATTACAAAGAGATTTACTTACTTCTACATATTTTTTATTATAATAGTAAAATATATAATATGTAAGTAAGTACATAGCTACTATTAAGAACTCAGAATCAAAAATAAACCAAGAAGTTTCCATGCAATATATCAACAATATATTTTCAATTATTATAAACCATTTAGCATGATATATTTTTATACTATAAAATTCACACATCACGTAACTTGAATTGTCTACGTAGGTAGGTGTAATTAAGTTTTTTGCCACTTCCAATCCTAATAAGATCCTACTTGGGGTTACTGCCAAAAGTTGGTAAGTCTCTAAATCTTGTGTTAATGCAAGTTTGACATGCCTTTTAAAATCAGGCATAATGCTAATTTCTTTGTGCGTTATGTGCATGATCTATATTATATTGGTTGACGTCAATTTTATTTTCTAACATACATATTGATATATAGATACATAATCCATTGTTAGCTCTAAATACCTAATTTATCGATTTACTAACTTTTGGTAGTATCCTAACGTTTATGGGCCTCCACAGAGTAGAATGTTGTATTCACAGATTTTTATGTTTACGAAAAATGGATGTTAGCCACTTGCTCAACCTACTAGGTCCATACTCTGACTCAGACACACATTGAAAAACAATGTGTGTATTTTCCAGACCTAGGATTCTAACATGGGACCCACCAAGTTATAGGCCAACGCTCAAGCGTAATACCAATAATAAAAACTCTGGAAATTTCTTGATTTTTTAAAAGTTATAATTATGCTGAAATTTAGCATAGGTACTGGTATAAAACATACAAAAACTTGCTGAAGATTCACGTAGATCTTATGTCTTGCAAGGTCAATCTTAAAGTGAGAATGATCAAAAAGGATCGCAAGCCTGTTGTCCTCTCGTTGTGATGCTTTGTTTTTGGTGAGAGCTGATACTTTGCGGCTATTTATTTTTGAAATTCATAAACCTAGTCTTTGTATACGTAAATACGTTATATCACAGTGTATATTATGTACTTATCGGTTTTTTTTTTTAATATTTATAACGTATATTTTATTCTTTTTTAGTACTTAATCACAGGATTAGTGGCGAAGGGTAGATGTAGGCTGTTAAGATCCGACACACTAAATTTTGTCAGTGACACTAATTTGTTTTCATTGAACTAATAATAAAATTTTCAAATCGTGCTGGTGAGTTTTTAAAAATCAGTTAAACTTCATCTAAACCAAAACATAATAGTTTAGGCATGCTATGGGCGATACGACAAAAATAACGTTGATCATATTACAGATGGTGTTGTTGTTTTTAAATTTATTAAGCCCTGCCTAAACCAAGCCACAATAGATAATAATAGTTCTTCTATCTATTATATATCTAAAATTACATATGATTTAATATCATAATTTTAGATATTTTATAGATGGCAGAATGATTTTTTTTTGGTTGCATTTTAAAAACTAACCAACACTATGTACAAACTGTAGTATTAGTTCAATAAAAACAAAATACGAATAACTGACAAAGTTTAGTATGCACTATGTATGTCGGATCTTAACAGCTTACATCCACCTTTCACCATTGCTGGATACCATTAGTAAAACTTTATTACTTCATACAGATTTTATTTATTCAAGTGTGTTTTTATCACATAGTGATATGTGTGCCCATGAATGTCTATAAAATTCATCTTTAAACAGTTAAATTTTACATTTCTCATTTGAAAGCATTGAAGTGGACGTTTGACATTACAACTGACAGTAAAGTTATATTTTAATCTTCACTTAATCCCGGATACTTGTCAAGTTGGTTCAATTTTATCGATGAAAGAACCTTTAATCCTGCATCCAAACTTCGCGTTCATTTAAACCCACTTTATCTCAGATTTCAATAAATTATTGTTATTTATTGGAAACAACAAAATATTTTTAAATAATATTAATTAATGGAATTTTCACTTTTTTCATTCCATTATTTTACCACTATAACAATATTTAACTATCATTAAAATAAATTACGAACCAAATAAACCATTTCAGATAAAAATAGAGGAACGTATTGTAAAAAAATATTTTGTTCATACGTAAAATTAATGACATCTAATAAACAGACTTGTAAAATTCAAATGTATATTTAAGCTACGTTCCAGAATCGATTTCATTGGAAAAATCTGCCGGCGGTCGATACCGATTCTTCATGGACATTTTATTAGATTTCAAAACTACACTAATTTTCCAAGCTATCTTTACTAGATAAAACATAATAATATACTGGACATCACAGCTGTTGATAGTGCCACACTCTATAATGTTTAATATTGTATTATATTAATACAACCAGCATGAATTCACAATAACCAAATAAAAGAAAAAAAGTCGGTTTTCATTCGGGGTTCTCAAGATTTATAATCAAAGATACTGGTCCCGATACTGGTTCTGAAATAATGAAGAAGTTCTCAGAGTTCTAGGGTTCAGTTCCGGTTTTATTTCCAGGTCTGATAATAAGTGATGTTATGCCATTACCTTGTATATTTAGTAAACTAACGTAATTAATCAAACTAATTGAATAAGTATTTTATGTACATATTGAATTAATTAAATTAAATAAGTTTGTCGATTCCAATCTGTTATTGGCGATGCCAATTGGGAGAGCAATAATTATATTCAACCAAATCGCATCCAGAGTCATTATATTCCACCTACGCGAGGACGGTAACTACTTTATATTTTTAATTTACTCTTTATAATCTATTTATTTTATACGACACTGCTTTTCCAATACTGCTTCTCTATCTGTATTTTTGTATCATATTATGAAAATCTTGAATTAGTGATTCATATTCCACCAATTAAATAAATAAATTTAAATTTGAATTTTTAATTTGAAAAAAGAATCATTACCTATATAAAAAAAAATCAAAAACCAAAATATTTGGTATTCGTGCCAATTAAGTTCAAGCGTGTAGATTTTTTTGTATTTAGTTTATAAAGGAAAGTAATATGACACCTTTGATCGTATTGAAAATTTACTACGGATTGCAGAGTTTTATTATATCAATTCTTCGCGCTCTACCCGCTGGGCCTTATAAACAAAATAAAATCCCAGTTTTTACCTGCACGATACGACATAATAAATGAACACATGCGAGAAGTATATGGAGTGAGTTAATGAACCATAGGGGTAACGCTCGCCAATCAGCTTGGTGACGTCACTAGAGACGAAGCTTTTATTTGCGTCACAGAGAGGTTTTGGTTCTTAGATGCAGGCCCACCCCATCCGTACGTGCAAAATGTGCGCTGCACAAAAGCGGCCGAAGATCTTTATTTTTTTCATGTAATTTCAGTAATAATTAACGACGCAATTAGATTGTATTAGCTAAGGAGGGTAGTAAAACTGTAATAACATTTGAAAAGGGTCAAATGGAAATGGAGTAACGGATTGTTTGTGAGCTGGCTCTAGAAGAATGGGGTAAAGAGTGAAACAGAAACTGGTTTAAATAGTTATTATGTAAGTAATCTCCATCATTTATAAAGATATTCTCCCATCGAACCGCTTCCTAAATATACACAAAACTGACATAAAACTACATTACAAAAATTTCACGTAACGTATAGTTTTTTTCTTAACGAACTCGCAATATAACTTAGATATTTAAAACCAAATATCTATATAATATAAAAATGTTTTAAAACTATTAAATAAGCTAATTTTATTTAATTATTATTTTTGCTTACAATTACACTTCGCAACAGACATTAATTAACGATAAAAGCTTTTCTTTATACTACATACTTATTTTAAGAAATTTTTAATGACTTTAAGTTAATACTTAGGTTTTTATATTATATTTTAAGATTTCGTTTCGATTTAAAAAGGAGTTTATTGGGTACAGATTTTTGAGATTTGGCGGATGTGTTCCCTGGGGTGGGCCTGCTTGTACTTCTCTGCAAGTAGGACAGATTGAAAGTCAGGCAAACGACGCAGCTATTTAGATGGTTTGATTGCCTCAAAGCTTTTGGACATATTAAATGGTGGGTTTTAACATTATTTGTTGGGATTCGTGAATATTTTATGTATGTGCAATTTAAATTAAACTTTGCTCACTTATCTATCACTAGGCTTTTGATACATTCATGATATATTATATGAATAAATCGCATGTACGTCAATGGTTGATTTAATGTACCCGTATGTACATTTGTAAATAATTTGTGTACTTATACATAATTTTTCATTCTGTTACTAGCTTGTATTGAGAAAACATCCTAAAAGTAAGTTCTGGGATATATGTTATAACATGTAGTGTAAAAATGCACACCACAATACAATAATAAGTCCTAACTAGATTGTAAGAGAAACTTTTTGGTAATAAATACATAAAAAAACATTCGTTTGTGTTATAAATGAAATCATACCGGAGTAGATAATATTTACAGGATAAAAATAACTTTTTATATACTTACCACCTTATTATATTTTCTGTTGAATCATATAAACTTGATAATCTTATGTATTAATATAAACTTTTTATTGTACTGAGAATAGAAATACTAAATAAATAGTATAGAATACAGAAATGTCATTTTGACATTTCATATTGATTTCCATAGTAACGCACGTATATATTAATAAATTAAGTTGCTAGGACCCACTTAGCAATCAATAATAGTGAGTAGTAAATATTACTTTAACGATTTCTTCCGATAGATACAAAACAGAATTAACTGAAAATGAATTCAATTCTGCTTAAAGATGGCCAAAAGTATTACAAGTTGTCGTCGTGTTCTGATATATTTTAAAAGTTTCAAATGTCTAGCTAGTCGGGAATTTAGTTAAAAATCTTGGACAAACAAGAAAAAATCTGTACCGGACAAACAAGAATACGAGCTAATAAAAATGTGGTAAAAATGATTAAGGTGAGTAGAATCTCGAGTACCAAGCTTGAAATGCACTCTCTTCTGATGATCACAAAGTTATTAAACTTTAAAAAAAACACTAAAGATGAATTTCTGATTATTTCGTCATTTTCATTACATTTTAGAAAAAAATTGAATGTTTAAAATGCCAACTTAAATAACGTGCGATTAAATTTAATAGTGTTTTTATACTTCTTCCATAGAATATATTTTTACAGTAATAACGATTTTGAAAGATAAGATTTTTACTGACCAATAATTGTTAACATAACCACTTGGAAATAAGTGTTACAGACTTACATAATATTTGTCAATCGCCGGACAAATGCCGTCACTAATCACTCAAAACTAGTCAAAAGCAGCGAGTGCGGTGCTCGCGCAAATTTTCTACGTGGCGCGTAAATCATCAAAAATACAACGTAATCAAATACGCCAGCGCCCACTGGACTTAACGATGCCTTGCGCGCCGCCTGCCGCATGAGTCACCGTTTTTCGCTTCTCGGCGATACGATTTCATGAAAATACAAAGAAGTCCATTCATTGAACACGGCTACCAAAATTACGCTGCTTGAGGCGTCGTCGTACGACGGGCGAAAAGCAATTATTTAATTACAGAGAAGTCATTGCTTAATTTTATTGCGTTTTCAGTTTATTGCTGGAATGTCGTCGTAAATATTATTGACAAGCCCCGAAATAATATAATATTTTTATTGATTTGTTATGAGAGACGCTGTAAAAATAATTGTTTTGTGCTGCTTGGGCCGCTTATTACATAGGTGAAGGGTAATGCGCGGCGAGAGACGTGTGATTATGGTTATGAATAAACACTTAATACGCCGACTTCGCGCGCTCGACGCGTTCTGTAGGCACCATCGCTAAGGATAAAGGCAGTGTGATGCTCTACAGTAGCGTTTTCCAAATGGTGTACGCGGTAAAATTAATATGTTTATTTAGTAGTTTTTGTTGTATATTTTAATACACCCATTTGAATTAAGGATTTGTCGAGTGTCGATACACAATTAAAAATTTTATCATACAACCATATATTTTAATTAATAACATTATTGAAGGAAAACAGCGCCTATTAAACAGACTTTTTTTTTAACTATTAAAGCAAATTTGTGCTGTGTGTTTATCTCACGTATCTGGTCGACTGGCCTTGCCAGGGCCCTCCTGAGCTCGGGCCCCCAGGCTAGAGCCCTGTCAGCCCCCCTTGTGGGGGGCATGATTATATGACCTTTATTGTATTTATAAAGACAGCAGTCACTTAAAATACTTCAGTTAGCAGAGTAATTAAATTATTTGCGATAATGGTAATTGAGATAATAGCTTAACTGATTACAAAATGTATCTGGAAAGTAAAAGATTTGTGTACAAATCCCACTTGATTTAAGATTTGACTATGATTTTCCAACATATAACACTTGTATAATATAATATATGTCGACGACTGTCTCGGCCTAAAAATTTTCAAAACGACTCTTAGATCTTAGATAATACTGTTAACTCAAATTCAATTAATAAATTAAAACACTTCAGTTGTTAGGAATGCAATATTTGCAAAGATGGTACTTGAGTTGATAAATTAATTTTATTGTTTAAAGTATACGCCTAGCAACTAAAAAGCATTTGTTCAAATATCACTCGTTTTAAAAAAAAATCTAAGACGCTTCCAATAGCTAATAAATATTTCTGAGATCTTTCTAAAATATGTATTGTTTTAATGAGCAACATTCTTAAATCTTGTAGGTAATATTGTATTACCTTGTGAACAAAATATTATTAATTGCATTAAGTAATATTTATACATTTTAAGAGATATAGATAGTTTGATGTAAAATAAAAAATGTTTAATGTTAAAATTCAATTAAATTACCATTGCCGACAAAATTTCTTCGAAAATTATGTTTACTAGGTATAAGCACGGATACGTATTATGAATTAACATGAAACTGTTACGTCTTATAATTTAAATAGTTTATTTTATGAAAGGGTATGTTTTTGTGTATTTATTTTATATAATTGCCGCCTATGCGTGAGTCTTCTGTGAATTCGGAAATGTTTCGTTTAGTCAACATTCAAACTTTCCTCTTTATTATTTACGATCGAGCTGTTTCAAAGTTTTACAAATATACTTAATCCATTGAATAATAAACATGACAATTCCCTTCATGCTACTTCACTATCAAATATTTATATTTATAATAATATTGACATTTAAATAAACCGGGATTATCAAGTTGTGACTTATCTTGTTTTATTTGTTTTAATGACTTAAGTACTTTCATCTTTTATGGGTATTAGGTATTTATTTATTTAGTACAGTTATATAAATATTGACAAATTAATACTATGTAACGTCAAAACATTTAAATATATCATTTATTTTATTCAATGAATAATTCACAAGATTTGAGAATGTAACATATTATATATTGAACATATTTTATTATTTTCATCCTCGCTGTGGAACTTGGTGGTCCCCGGGAAATATTACCACTTTACATCCACCGCAAGGTCCTCATATCCTTAACGGCTCAAATAGACTCTATGACGATTGGTCACATATATGCCGAAAAACCCGTTTCTTATGTTGGCGTCCTGTGTCACAGGGTGTCACAGAGTGTAAATACGATGTCATAAAATATGTATGTATAATATGTCGGAATGGCATAGATATGACCATAGACACTAAATTGCTCTTAGCATATATGTGCCCGATCGTCATATAGTCTATTTGAACCTGAAGCTTCATAGATGTTGTCTCTTTTCACACAATTCAACCACCTCACTTAATGAATACGGACCCATATTTCCCCTTCAGGACGAGCATATTTAGTATGTTTATTATATATATGTAGTATGCATATTTAGTATATTTAGTATTTAGTGTATTTTTACATATTATAATTTAAAATTCTAATTTCACTGTAAGTCATAAATGTTTATTTTATTAATAATGGGACTCCGTCTCCCTGGGTGCCTTTGGTAGACCAATCCCGATTAGAAACCTCCACCTCTTGGCCTCCTTCGGGTTCATGCCCCGAGTGTAGGTAGATACTATTATCATAATCTACCTGAATATATTCACTACTGGATCAAGGCCTTTCTATTTCTGATACATTCATCCTGGTTATGAGCGATAAACTAAATTTCTCCAGCTTTTGTCCGTTTTTAGAGCTATTTTTTTAGCCCAGTTCCATTTTTTTTCTTTCATATTATGCCCAGCACATACTTCTCCATACCACACTATGCTACTCAATCTTTCTGCTACTGAGGCTTTATTTTTTGCACATATATGTGATTTAGGGAGGTACAGTTCAACACAACGTTTTAGAAACGATGAGAGTTCGCTTTTGAAAAGTTGATTACTTATATATATATTTATTGTCTTAGATATGGGATACCTGTTTGAACTATGTGCCATTTATTCGGACCTCTTTCATACAAGTTAAACATGACTTTTTGCCTTTGTTACAGTTTTATAAATCTAATTTGCTACTTAAGTACTTCAGGGAGTCTGTCAAGAAAATTACAATGTAATAGTAACTCAAGGTAAGTAAAGATAACTCAGGTATTTTCTATTTTTGAGGATTTCTTTGTCATACCAGTCAAATTGCTTTAAAATTAGTCTTCAAATGTAGCTGTTAACAGTTTAGGTTAGATTTTCGTGCAGATTTCTTATCATCACCTTTGCTGACAAGAAATTTGCACGATGGTTTATACCCTCATATCATATACAAGATAAAAAGATAAGTAAAGATAAATGTTAATATTTTGATTATCGTGGCTTAATTTTCTTCTTTTTCCACAGTTTTTTTGTTTCTTAAGATATATATTTTATATCCTTAAACAGTTAAGTAGTAAGAACATCATTTTGACTCAAAAATTGTATTACAATTTGTAAGGGCCTGAACGGGTTTTTTGGTACCTACTAATTGCAGGAGCATAATATGTTCGGCATACATGATTCGGGCGGTTCAGCCACAAAAAAGACAAAATAATCAAAGAACGACGCTCATTGATGGTTCAAGTTATATTGTACGACACTTCATAATATTATCATTACTATTATTGGTAACTTAAAATAATGATATCGCCCCGGCGTTAGGCAATCTCTGTCTATTGATTGTCTCTCTGGTCCCGATACGAAGCATAACAGCACGACTTTATTTCCAGATGCCTAGTTGGCTGAGATTTTGTGTGCTTCTTAGATGTGACTCACTGGCAGAACAATCAGGTTCACGTTATACCAATACCTAATTTACACATTTATAATAATTATTAGTGTCATTCTGGCTTAGTTATATTGTACTAATTTACCTACAATTTATTATTATATACAAATTATTTTTTTCAAACATAACTAACAATACCTACCTATAACACATTTTTTTTTCTTATTAAAAAATGCTAATAAGCAAAATTTGCTGAAAATCTGGTTATATTGCTATAAGACCTCCAAGAGTTGGTTCCGGTCATTATCCTTTAGGGAAAGATACGTTTCGTAAATCACACGCGTATACCAAAATTGTACCGCCTAATATCCAGTTCATTTCATATCGTAAAATATCACTATAATTAATATAAATGAATATTATTATTATTACCTTCTTGATAGTTATGAAGGTAACTAACAGCAGGTAATTAGCAGGTACAATAATATACTATTATATATTTTGGGATTTAACTCATTTATTGCTGACAACGCGACTAGCGCGTTTGCATTAGATGACCATTAAGTACAATTAGCATGATAATTAAATGTGGTAATTAAAAATTAATTAGCTGGTCAGTAGTGAATAAAACAATATACTTACTTAGGTACGATGCATTCTGATTATACTAACTATTATTTATAAAAATAATATTTAAAAACAAAATGTAATACGTACTTAACTATTTTTTTTAACCTCTAGAATAATTCTATTAGACTGTTAATATCTTCTTAAGTCGACATAAACAAGTAATTATAATAAGATTAACCTGTTGGGTAATTGTGCACTCAACCTTAATAAAGCATTAGACCAAATAAATTAAATAGGTACCCAAGTACTTATGTATATACGAATAACAGTATTATTTGCTTTGGAAATTTCTCACAGACCTAAATAATCATAGCCCTTTTCATATTATTTTATGTCACTATGAAATAAAAAAGTCACCACCTACGTAAACGTTTCATCCAGCCATTGTTATTTTCTGTGGAGTGGTATTATTATTAATTAATTCGTTTTATCAAAGCCTATAGTCACCACGAAAGCTTTTGAAATGTGTTTTCTCGTACGTATTATTCTGTTGTTTTTCTCACGGTCTTTTTGATAGTTGTCTGGTATTCACGTAAACTCACATAGGTCAAAAACAATGTAATTTTATTCCAACGTACCTTTCGTTAAACGTATGTAAGTACACAGTAAATGTGACACTCATAAAAATTATTTTAACTATTATCCGGCATGCCCCATACATATACAACCATTATTTACCACTGTCAAAATAAACTTACTTCGTTTAATTTTACGTATATATCGGTATATGCAACTTTCTATTACCATACAATTTTTGGTGGCGCTTTTCAATAGACTGTAATAATTGGGAAGGATTTTGGATACAAGGGGAGGGTAGTTACACAGAAATTCAATCCAGGCACTAACTTTGATATTGAGATGGATGGCGAGCTGGAGCTGGATCCGTATTCACGCACTGACATAACTGGTAAGCTGAAGGTTCGATTTATCACTATCACGGTTGCACTGGTTCTTTGGGATAAATCATGACGACAAATTCAAGATGGATGAGAGACTCAACGTTCCCACAAACCATATCAGATTTATCGCAACGGAGGTCGAACATATGCGTTATGGATGAGTCACCTGTGTTGTTAACGCGTCGTCATCTGTATCGTATCAGATCATGGCGCGATGGAGGTTGAAAGGATACTAGATGCATGTATCATCCTGTACGCATAGTGGTTTACCGTCAATTAATAAGTGCCGGTATTGACGGCTTTACGGGTGTTGAATCGTCGGAGTTGTTAATGTAACTGACACTTTTTATAACATGCCTGGACGCACAACAATGAGTGTAGGAGGTAGGTTACGAATTGTATAGGATTAGCGCTATCATAATTATTGGCCCAATCAATGTGTTATAATAAAAATCTATGATCTATAAGGGCTTTAACTCGTAGTACTACCGGATTACGGAAGGCAAAATCAAGTCCGAGTTGTGATTGCCTATAATTATTATATAATATGATTGCGTAATTTTAAATCATCGTGATTGTAGTTTTATTTAAACCTTTTCTAAAATCTGAAGTTTGTCTGGTTGTTTGTGGTATGATTTAAATATTTGTAACTGAAACTTTAATAGTTTTGTTTAAATCATTTCTTGCAAAAACCACCAAACATCGCGGAACCTTGTTTGGAAAACACTGCAGTGTACTAAACAATTATTAATAGAAATCGCTATGTGAATTATTGGAGTACAGATAATTTTTCATCCACTCATGGTGATATTTCACAAGAGTCACGCATATCAAAAACATATTTTTATTTTGATATCACTTTCAAAGTGTATGTCTTTGAAAACGTACGCGTTAGCCATGGAATAGACTCTATTCAATAGAGAATCAAATATTCGCTCTAAAAAATTATGTAAAATAACACCAAAAATTGTACTTGGTTCCATACCTTATAATAATCCAAGATGGCCGCGTGGCTCATGCGTTGGCCTATAGCGTCGTGAGTCCCAGGTTCGAATCTTGGGTCTGGCAAATACACATATTGTTTTTCAATGTGAGCAAGGGGCTGACATTCATTTCTCGTAAATAGAAACCTCTACTCTGTGGAGGCCCATATTTATCATTATTATCCTACCTTTAATAAAATGCATACCAACTGTTTATTTCGAACAAATTTTCATATGAGTGTACCACAGTTATCATAATATTTTTAAAATACTGTAAAAGTAATTTACTTTGTTAAACAAAATATTATTCAACGAAAATAAAATAATTTTAAGATATTAAAAATTTTATGACCAAATAATTTGATTTACATATATTTATATGTGACACTTAAGAAAACGTGTCACTATTTTCAAGTAAGTGTAATGCGCAAAAAAAATATATTAAACGAGAAAGCCCAAAACAATTATTTACATAAATATATTATGCTACAATAGGATTACAACTTCAATAAAAACGCGCACATTAAACAAAACTTTTATAAACTCGTTTACAAGCAACGAAAGAAAATTTAAATTCCTTTGTAATTCAGACGAATGTTTTATATGCGGATTTGAGTTGTGATTATCTTTAGCTATCATTTTTAGAGCTTTGAGCGCAACTTTTTTTTTGCTGCGCTTATATGTTAATGTAAATTATATGAGTGGCTGGTTTCCAGTACTGATATAATATATTACTTATTTATAAATAATATGTCTAAAATATGTATCACCTTTTTATTATTAAATGTCGGACACCCATTGATACTACTCACATTGTAATAAAATAGAAAGATACACAATAAACATGAAGGTTTTCACACGGTTTTTATAGGTACGCGTTTTTTTATTTGTAAATTTTAAAAATGTTGTTAATTACGACTATATTATAATAATTATAATACACCCAAGTTTTGTAAACTAATGTTATATTGATTTTACTAAATAAATGATGTGCAAGATGTTAACTGATTTAATGTATAATACCAAACTACGAAAGACGAACTTTAAATATTACAATTCTTATATAATATATATATATATATCTTGGTTATGCAAAATACTAGTATATACCTAATATATACTATAAAAAATCTTCATTATCTTCATAAAATGTTACAATAATTTATACTTTCCAGTATAAACATTCAATATGGCGCAATCTATTGATAAAACAGTGTGCCTAACACTATCAAGTGCTTTAATACATTGAATGTAAACTCGTATAATATACATATATATGACCTGTGTGCGACTATTACGTAATCAAGGTTACAGCAGATACTCACACAATCAAATTAATGTATTAATTAACGAAGCCTATAAATAAGGAAACTTAGGTACACCGCAGGCAAAACCTTTGGAGAAATTACCAAATTTAACAAACTCTTGGAAATGAAGAAGGCGAACGAAGATTTTTTGGAGTGTAAATGTGGAAAATATGGGTTAAAATAGGATCCCACATATCATGTTGTGTGGAAGACTCGCTTGTCGTTGTCCTTTGGATATGCCTCCCTAAAGTTGAAGAGGTGCCTTCGACAGAACATTACAAAAATTTTAATACAATAGAGAATGTATACATAATGATAATACACATATTATATTCAATATTAACTAACTTTTAATTTCATATTTTTTTAATATATTCAAAACATGACGTAATAACTATTATGTTACAACGATATTATTTTTCATTGGCTCGACTATCAGATATGTATCTTGGCCACCTTACATGTAGATTTTTATGGTAAATAGATGTATCAACCTATTTGGTCCATGCTTTGGGTCCAAACACAAATTCGAAAACATCGTGTGAATTGTTCTAGACCTGATATTGCAACCCAAAATCTACAACTCTAGAAGCGGCCAGTTTACCACTCATCCATCGTCAGTGATTATTAATATAATATGAAAAGTTAACATACTGTTTAAAAAGCTCACTCATTGCCACAATGATGTCCTCAGCAAAATATTGATATTTTTATTATTTCATTTCATTTTTCTGAAAGAGATTCACGTAAAGTGAATCTCGCTTATGTATGACGAAAATGCATCATTGTATAATAAATTATCGGCAGTATCAGGATCGAACTCGAGACCTTTCGATTAGCATGCTTACTCCTCGTATGAGCTTAGATTCTGGCTTAGCTTCTTGGAGGATATGCAGCGAGTTTTTGATAGCTAACACATACTTTATCTGTTGGTGGCAATCATCTATAAACAATAATTATTGATCTCATTGGTAAATGCTACCTCCTCAATATCAATATACGGCCAAATGAAGTTGTCAAATTAACAATAATTTAAATGTATTTTAATAGCAAAATTAACATGTTAAAAATTCAATTAAGAATAAATTATTAATAAATGTAAAAAGGTGAAGGTAATTTTATTAATAAAATAATAATAAATACCTTTTTATTGTCATTTTGACTTAAATAAGTTGTGATAAAATTCTTACTCTGCCAGTTAAACTGTAACTTAATGTGTAACTTATGTAACTTAACTTAACAATAACTTAATGTATAATCTTATTATATTGTTGATTGTGTTACAAAATAATTGAATTAGAAACCTAGTTTTTTAAATTTATTTTGGACTTGAATCAAGTTTTTGGATTAGGTTTATACGATAGAAAACCCACGCACAAAAATGTTACCACAGATTTTAACTCAGAAACTCTTTTGGCTAAATCCAATTGAAAAGCCTTTGTAAACCGTAATTTGTTTATACACTTCACCGATGAGTTTTATACAGTCAAATTAAAGCTTACTTGTGCCCAATATACGTCATATTTTTTCCATGTGTTTTGCTACTTATAATTAAAATGTGATTTTATTTTTAGAACAATATTATTTATTTTTCAGACGGAATAAGATTAAATTTGTAAGCCTTTCGTTGAATTTTGATAAATACAGAGTGGGTGATCTTTTAACACAATATTTGTTTTTATCTTTTTACAAAATAAGTAAAAAATGAACATTTGTATACTTTTTGATGTTATCGTATTTTATATAATATTTTTTTTCACAAACCCACGCATATATTTTGGGACCTAGTTCAAAAATAAGTCTTAAATAATATTCTTTACATAAGTATTTCATTATCATTACATTAACAGCTTCACTTTGGCTACATATTATTATAAACTATAATAAAAACCTTCCGACTTGCGACAAAACTACTGCAAAGTTTCAATCCTCAGAGTTTTAATATAAAGAGAGCGTGTATTTTTCAGCTTTATGAAGCCATATTTCTTGCGTATAACCCAATGACATTATTGCGTATAACGCACAGTAGAACCTCAATTTTATTATTATTAACTTAACCATGAAACTTTATACCATGACGATGCTTCTTAGTATGGCTACCAAATTTTACACAACGTAGTTAACCATATTTTCGGCTAATGTAACTAAAAATAGTTACCACTAACTTTATATTTAATACAAAAAAATCATCAATACGTGCTCGCAGTTTTCGAATGAACGAAGTCATTCAAACCAATATTTACCGGCGACGTGTACAATATTACATATATAATATTATATTACATTATAGTACATAATATACAAAATATTTAATTCAGCCGTAGAAATTCTATCTTACTCTAACGCATATTGCGGAAAATATAATGCTTTCTCACTCGCACTTTAGGTTCGTTTTTGCTTAGGCCTTGTTTAAATCTCATTAGCTTAAAAAGTAGGTCATAAAAGTAGTCATTCATAAAAAAATCAATTACTATCAAGGTAGGATGAAAAATAAACTTTTCATGTTAATAAAACTATTCATTTCAAATATTCTACAATCGATTCTATGTGGTCGGTTTCGATCATGATAAAATCAGTATTTAATATAAATGCCATAACTTCATATCGTATTTTAGTCAACAAAATAGGCAATGAAGTTAGGTAGCTACCTACTTTTGAAAAGTTCTATTACAAACTGAAACAGTTTATTTCAAATCAGTATTTCGGTAACTTTATGTCACCGGCTTGATTAATTCATTATAGTAGCTGGAAGTCGATCATCACTCAATTCGGAAATCCGAAATTACTGTGATAATTTCGGGTCGGAATACAATAATAATTAGTTCATGTCCCGGACCCTGGTTGAACCACAACGGAGACGCAACGGGTCTAGAACGATTCGGCACCGGGACAACTGGGCGCCACGCAATCGAATGAAATTTCAAAAGTAAATAGACTTTCATGAATTATAGGTAATTTTTAAATATATGTTTATATTCAAATTATTATTTAATACTTCATCATCATCATCAGGGGCGCGACAACCCGGTGTGGGTCCTGGCCTCCTCCAACAGCTCCCTCCACCTGTCCCTATCCAGTGTGGCCGCTTTCCAATTTGGTACCCCCAGAATACGGCAGTCACTGGCAGCTCCATCTAACCAGCGAATCTTTGGCCTCCCTCTTCTTCTACGTCTTATTGGATTGCTGGACATCACTCTCTTTGCCGGTTCATTGTCATTCATATGGTTCACATGACCTAGCCATCGCAGTCTCCCAATCCTAATTGATTGAACTGCGCTGCAATCTTCGTACAGTCCGTAGAGCTCAGCATTATATCTTCTCCTCCAATTGGTGCCATCCCTGATCGGTCCATATATACGGCGAAGAATTTTTTTTTCAAAGATGTTCAGGGCTCGTTCATTTTGCAGAGTTAATGTCCAGGTTTCCGATGCGTAGGTGAACACTGGCTTTACAAGTGTTTTGTAAAGAGTGCTTTTAGTTCGACGAGATAGTAAGCGGGACTTAAAATGTCTTAACAGACCAAAGTAGCATTTATTCGCAGACATGATTCTCTTGTTGATTTCTTCTGTAATATCATTATGTTGAGTTACAAGAGATCCAAGGTATATGAAACTGTCGACCGTATCAAACTTGTATGCACCAATATCTAACTTTGGTGCGACTTCTCGTGGTGTGACATGCATGTATTTAGTTTTGGCCTCGTTTATTTGTAAACCCATTCTTTTGGCAGAGGCTTCTAGTGCATTATTTAATACTTAGTGAGTATTTAAATGATTTTATTGTGCATATGTTTAAGTTCCGATGAGAAAAGAATTCTTATATTTGTATATAAAGCCTCAGGCATGATAATTCTCAATCCGCAATAAAACTAAACAAACAAAATGAATTAAAAGTACTAAGTGGTAGATAGAGACTGATTAAAATTCCTCGTCTACTTTCTCTATAAAATCGTAACGAACGTCTCTTTATTTTATTCAACAGTACGGCGCCCAGTTGTCCCATTTTCGACGTAACACAGCTTTGAATTTTATTTCAGAGGTCACGAAATCCATCTTTATTTTACCGACAACGTAGATTGATATAATATAACATACGAAAAGGGAAAAATTTTGACACCTAAGAAAAGCTAAAAAATGAATCTGGAAGAAAAATTAGTACGGGAAAACAGCCGTTGGGACCTAAATAATGTCTACTTATTTAAATATCGGTGATTTTTTTTTGATCGCTTAAAAATTAACTTGTGACTTAGTCATTTATATTTTATCAATTCGCCTATTAATAAAAATATTTCTTAAGTTTTTGCCGTTTAAGGTTAAAATTTCGGTTGGGTACATGTTCAAACACGCGCGTCAGCATGATCTTACTTCTTACTTCATTTATCGTTTGTCAATTTATGGCTACGGCCATATGTTGTAGCTTAACCAATGGGAAATGCCAATAGAAATGGCTTATTTCAAAAAAATACTACCTTATTCTTAGGTCAATAATTATTATACAACAATCATTATTCGTAAGATGTTTTATCACATTTGAATGGTCACAGACATAGCTTATAATAAATATCTTTAGAATTATCTTCAAATGTGTCAATCTTGCCCATTTTTTGAATAATAAAATGCCTAATTCTTGTCAAATTTGGGATCACAGAGATTATCAATATAATTTTTTATCGTAAATATTTCACTTTAATTATGTCGACATAAATTATACTGATGGTTTTATAAATGCTTTTGAAAATTATTAAATGAAAAAATCTTAACACCACTGCACATGTATGTACTGAAATATGACTATATTCTAAAACATTATAGCGAGAGGTTTAAAAGAATACTATTTTATGTAATAAAAATACTTTATGCAGTCATGAAATGTTTAAAATAAATATAAAGGATAATAAGGTTTCAAAATTATATAAATAGATTATCTACGGCGTTTAAGGAATGTCCTGGATCATGCTTTGAAAATAGAACAAAGCTCCATTTTGACCTACGCTGAGCATGTCCCCCCTTAAGAATAAAAAAAATGTATTAGACCGAATCACCCATACGGTGTTTGATTTAATGTTTCATTATATTGTTTTCATTGTGGGTATATGAGTTTTACCGTTTTGGAGTTCAGTTCTTATAGTTTAATTAATAAATCAATTATATCCTGCAGATTTAGTTGGCATAATAAAACCCACTTTGTTCAAAAGTAATTTTTCCTCATTGCGAATTTTATTCATCCTTAAATATCCACATGAAACGGCTAACGTACATGCCCGAAAACTTGGTTTATTATATCGGTTCAGGTGTACTAGGACCAAAGTACAGTTACGCAATTAGCATAAATTCGAAGGCATTTATTATTCATAAAGCAGAAAGCTTTTGAATGTTACCGCTTAAACCATAAGACGTCTACGCTTCCTTGTAACTTTTTCATAGTACAAATAATACCAAGATATACAGCAAAATTTAAAAGTGTATCTCTCCTTTCAGATTATCCAATCGCACAGACGCTGTATTATTAAAGTTACGATGTACATTATATGCCAATATATATAATTAGTAATAGTTCACTTCAATTCACTCAGTTCTAATTAATACGTAATACACTGGCTTCTATTACGAGGGTTAGTTTTCAGATACAATTACCAGTGAAGTCACAATATACCTTTGGGATTTTTTCAAGCTTGGACGTTTCTGTAATTGTTTCATTACTACTACTATTAGAGTTGCTTCTTCATAACTTTGCACTCCGGCTCTAGGCTGAAAATGATTTTTTACATATATTATCTATTTATTTTCTTATTCCTAAATACAAGTGAATATCATTTGATTTAATTGCATATGATGTAATCAGGCAAAGCGGGGTATCAGATAGTAAAAAGTTCAAAGTTATAAAACGTATAAGTACTCTACTTTACTAAGAGTGTCTGCTCTGTTGTAATATTTTTTTAGTTATTAATAATCATGTCCTTGCTTTTTCGGACGAGGCGGTTGTTCATAATTTTGAACTATCACAAACACCCAGGCTTTGGGAAAATCACATAAATATATTTTGTCCTCACCGGGAATCAAACCTAGAGCTCCCGGATAGAAGGCCAGCACCTCACGCACTGCACCACGAGAGCCGCCTTACTCTAAAATATATAAATAAAATAAGTCACAAACAGGAAGAGACGACTAAGAGAAAACGGTATTTTTTTACTCAAGACTGACAATTAATAGACAAAATTTATGAATGTATTATCATTACTTATTCTTTTTAACAATACATCAGGCCATGAGACCAATGACATTAGTGTAGTGAAGCATTAGTTTATTGAGTATCTAATAAAAGAGAGATAATGACAAACACACGGGCTTTGAGCAAATCACATAAATATGTTGTGACTTCACCGAGAATCTAACACGAGGCCCCGGATTAAACGCCAGTGCTTTAATGCAATTGACTACAAGAGTCGTCCTGCCATGTATAGTATATACATTATATTGAAAATACACAATTAACGAGAAAACTCATAAATATTATCGTAAGCAATTTAATTTATATGTAGTGTATAAGGTATATTAATTTTCGAGGCTTTCCAAATAATATGTATTTTAATTGTTGTTTTTATTTAATAAAACGCAATTTTTATGTATTACTTATTCCACTTTTAATCAAGAGATTAGGACCGGTTTCGTCTGCCTCAGAGATACAATCTCTGTATTTTAATTCATTACATAGATACCATTAGCGTTCGGTTTATAGATGCTGTAGAATTGTAGCTGCAAATTAGTCGATACAAAATAATGTATTTTCATGGTATTGGGAAATATAAATACCTAAAAATGAAAGTCACCACATGCCATAGGTGTAAATAATATGCTCAATTAACGCTAATCACTATATAATAATATCTAACTATTAGGGGGTATACTGGTTATCTGATCTTGCATGGCATGAGTGTTTCAGACTGAGGGAAATTGCGTGGCCCTATACTTATCTTATGATATTATGATGTTGAAACATCACAAGGGAAAGCAGGCAAATATATAGCGAGTGTAATTATATTTATAATAATGAAATCTAACGGATTAGCTAAAGTTCTTCAAAAGTAACAACACAGTGTCCAAAGCTTTAATTGCTCAACCAGTATAAGATACCAGTGCTAACTCATCTATATTGTATATAAAATATGGACCTTTGATTTAAAATATATCCATAAACGACCACAACGCGACATCGAAAGGTCCATGTTGGACATAACGCGAAAGACCCCAATGAAATCGATAGATAAGAAGTCTATGTGATACAGTTCACCAAGCTAATCAAATGGTAATGCTTTGGATATTTTAACTCGGCTTCTGGATAATCACAGGAGAAAAATGCACTCATACAGAGCTAACCAATGATAATTCCTTAAAACCCAATGTATTGACAAACATACCGAATTTGGCGGGATTACGTAGTAGTAAAAAGGTATAAACTGATGAAAGAAGCTAGGAAATTCTTTCATCTAGCAGTTAATCATTTCAGGATGAGTATTATGATGACAGTTACCTAAGCAGGGTCAGTTTCGTATTTTAACTCTCGGCCTTTTGATACCAAAATATGCTTCAACTTACTGTAAATTTTATCACGCTGTTTTGTCATTTTCAACAATAAACAACGTTCTCCGCAGAAATTTTTCGATTCTTAAAACTCAACTTACTTCAGCCTCCTGGCCAAGGCATGTCATCCGTTAATTTTTCATAATATTGTTTCTAACACAAGTCAACAGATCTAACTATTAAATTAACATACATATTATATAGATCACTAATAAATCAAAATATTAAAATTGAAAGCTCATCTCGCTTGAATAAAACTAAAACATTTATTCGCACGTCCTACGGCGTCAAATTTGAAATATAAACAAGAAATTAATTTTCAGCCTGACTCAAACTCAACATTGTATACCTACCCACTAGAAAGAAAAATGGCGTAGTATTTTGGAAACGTGTATTACATTGTTTCTATATTCATTTATTTGAAATATTCGTCAAGTGAAAGTCTTACTGGCATATAATATATGACAGCCTGCAACATGAGACAGATGGATAACTATTGGATTTTTCAGGAGATTTGGTAGTGTTGAAAGTCGATATTGGAGGTTGCTCCGATGAGTATGGGAGCGAGTTTATTGCTGACGAATAAATAAGTACAATGGTAAAATGACAGGGAAAATTTATGATACTGTTCTAAGGTCCGAGGGTCCATGGAAGAGAATTCTGTGCAGAGCGACTGACACGAAGATTACTAATCGGACTGAGATTAAGATTTAGACTGACTAACTCGTCAACTACGAGCTCCCATTATTGCACTTCGAGCGTTTCAATCCCATCGAAGAAAATCACGCGTGTAAAATATGCTGATAGTAGATGCGAGGATTGTGTGATAGTTTAAATGATATGCTATTTTTTAAACTGTCGAAATAATGCTGACAAGGTCCAAAGTTATTAACGGCTACAGATCTAAGCGCATATTTCTCTACCAGATTCTATTTTACCAATTTACCAACTCCTGATGAACTATTACAATTGCGTTATTTTTAATAAACTTTATTTTAACCACAATGAAACTACTCTAAATTGATACCATCAATATAATCTAGAAGCTGTGCAAAATCCATCACAATAGATTTTGAGTAATAACAAAAAAACAAACAGACAGACAAATAAATAAACAAGAATTTAAAAAAAAAAAAAAAACTATACGTTGTACCTACGCATCATGAAAATATGCAAAATGTTGATCAAAACGCAAATATGGTAAAATCACTTAAACTGTATTTGCAATCGTGCAGTTGGATACCAAAACATTTTAACAACATAATAACTAAAATCGTTAATATATTGATTTCAAATCATAAAAGACGGTTGCTAATAATGAAAAGAAAATAATTGTACCTATTGAGATTTCTAATATTTTGTATACTTAATTAAATTAAAGTCTTGCACTATAATGTGAAATACGAGTATTACGATTGAAATGTGCCAGAATAATGTAAAATAAATTATTGTAAAATGTTCGTCCGGTTTTACTAGATGTATTATTATGGTTATACCTTACCTCACAGCGTAAAATGCTTATACATAATATGTGCATTTAGATGTATTGGATCGATCCCACGTTTAAAATAAATCAAAGCAAATAACTGCAGTATTAAATAAAAGCTTAAAACTACGTCTATAAAATCTGTTTATAAAACCTCCATTCTGTGTAAAGGAAAATGGTCACATGATTTATATTTTTCAACACAAACTAAAATATTATCAAAAATAACCTTCATTATAATAACTATGTTGCATTCGATGTGAGTTAACTATTTGTTTATTTTATATATTATAATATTTTCAAGATTGCTAATAATTTTATAAAACAATATCTATCATGTTTACCATGTGTGCGAAACGCGATGCTTACGGGCCCTTTTAATTAATTTTGTAATTAACGTGTTAATTTGCATTTGAAAAGTAATTAGCAAAAACACAATTTTGTGCGGCCCGTAAGCTATGGGTTAAATATTGCTGTGATGTGGTGACTATTAAAATCATCATCATCAGCCTGGATCCATACACCTCTAAAAGAATGCCTCTCTAAACTGATTCAATTCTTGTTGGTTATGTGCGTTGCATTGCCACGTACTTCCGCATAACTATTTCGTCGATCCAAAATCTATAGTCATCTTTCGCACCATTGAGTATCACTGGATGACTAGATAATTCCAGTGATTGTCTATTCTTCGAGATATAACTTTAATATTTAGAATTTAATGGAGTTCTTTTTTATAAAACCAAATATTTATTTTTTCAGTGACAGCGTGATATTATTTTTCTAAAATATTTGTTATCAAAAATCTGAGTAAGTACATGAAATTAAATACCTTAGTAATACGTAGCTTCTTCTTAGTATACATTAATCTCTTTTGAATCTCTTTGGAGTCAGGTGTAATGATTACGCAGAAAATGGTCTTATTTATGTACCAAGAATATTACATTTTAAACTACCTCACCTTATTGCTGTATTTCAGCGTGTAATGAAAAAATAATTAAAAAATTTACAGACCCATAAAGAAATGAATCATGCTTTGCGAAAGATAGAGACTTTAGTGTTCACCGGAAATACGTAAGCTTTAAGCACCGCCTTAGTTACATTATCAAATAAAATTGTCATTTTTTATTAAGATTTCTCAAGTATACTCAAGTACTCCGTGTAAACCATACTTACCAAAACTTTATTTGACTCAACCCCTTTTTCAAGGGAAATTTTTAATAACAATAAAACGTGCCATTTTTTTTATTTAAAAAAATCTTAGTAAAATTCTGACGATGATGTAGGTAGACTGTAAGTGTGTCTGCATCCAAGTGAATTAGCTTTGTTCGCTTTAAAAAAAATCTCAGGAGCTAGTAACGTCCCACAAAATGTGTCCAATGCCCAATGAATCCGATAGCGGCCACTTTGGGAAACCATAGTCCAAACAATAATAATATGTTTGTCTCCAACATTGGCTAAATAAAATATAATTATACAAATTATATGTTATTGGAAACCATCTTACGTAATTTTAAAATATAAAGTTTACAATATTAACTTTTGAGTCGTACATGGAGTTTAGAGATATTGTGTCCAAATTTTAGTTTACGCATACATGCACTTATTAATATCTTTTTTTCATTGCATTATTTTTTTATTAAATACTATGAGTGTGTATAATTTTGAAAATATCTAACCACGAAATATTGATAAAACATACACAGCTTATAAACTTATAATTACCGCAGTAGAAATTCCATCTTGATAATATCTCAAAACGTTCCAAAGTTTCTTAATAAAACATCTAGAAAATAACGCACATGGTTAAGTGTCCAGATAGCAGCGATGTATTGGTGAGGTGAGGTACTAGTAGAGTATCGTGCAACTGCATCCAACCGTTGTCGATCATGAAAGCTTACTCGTACCCTCACTTGGGTTTGATACTTACGTATGTGTCTAAAATAACTGAGTGAATATTCATAGAAATAGGACGACTAAATAGATTTGGACTAAATAGATAGGGTGGGCAAAGGCTGACTATGGCCTCAATGATGTATACCGATGCCAATAGGTATACCTCTAAAAAATGTTGAGACGCCACTGTCCAAGAAAGTCAGCAAATCCTATCTCTAGCCTCCGCGTGGCGTCCCCCGGGCAATGCAGATAATGTGCTGTATAACGCAACATAATATCTGTAGCTAATAGAGAAGGGTGCAAGGCGAAACTCTGGCGCCTTAAAACGAGAGACCTTTGGCTACGGGAAGGATCACCCAGACAGAAAAACCACACACCAACCCGTCTGGACAGCGTGGTGTGTTATGTCCAAAACCTTCATATGAAAACAAAAACTTCTAGAACCCGGCCCTCATTCTCCGGAGGCCAACCTGATACTGATCACGGCAGCGATCAGCGAAGGAAGGCAGAGGGTGCTAAAAATCCCCGGAGACCCGGAAAAGGCTGCCAACAGATGACCATTGCTACATATAACGCAAGAACATTGTCCAGCGATGCCAAACTTGTAGAGTTTCAAGAAGAGCTCCGGAATATCCACTGGGATGTTGTCGGACTCAGCGAAGTAAGGCGTAAAGGTGAGAGTATTATTACTTTACAAAGCGGACATGTGCTGTACTCCAAAGGAACCGATGAAGGACGCACGAGCGGTGTTGGATTTGTTGTCAACAAAGCCTGGAGGGACCGCATAGTCGAGTTCAACTGCATTTCTGACAGGGTCGCAAGCGTGATACTTAAAATCAATGCTAGGTACCGCATTCAGATTTTGCAAGTATATGCTCCGACACAGAGCTATCCTGATGAAAAAGTGGAAGAGTTTTACGAGGAAATAACATCCTTGAAAAATAAAAGTAAATGCCACTTCAACATCATAATGGGAGATTTCAATGCACGTATTGGATCATACCAAAGAGATGACGTAGCGGTCGGACATTTCGGACATGGCTCAAGGGATGGTAGAGGGGACATGCTTGTGGAGTTTGCTGAAACCAACAATCTTCACATCATGAATTCCTTTTTTCAACATAAACCTACACGTAAATGGACGTGGAGAAGCCCGACAGGAAGGACCAGCGAAATCGATTACATCCTCACTGACAGAAAATATACATTTTTAAACTGTAAGGTGATCAATCAGTTTAACACCGGCAGTGATCACCGGATGGTGAGATGTAAGATAAGATTGAACGTCAAATCAGAAAGATCCAAACTGCAGAAGAAGTCAAATGCTCGCGTATACCTGCAGAACAATACTGAATTCCAAAATGAACTCAAAAATGCACTATCGGCTTTCTTAGATGAGAACGAAACCGTTTCCCTATCCAACGCGGAGGATATAACGAATATTATTCTACAATGTGCAGAAAAAACAGGCGTAAAAAGCTCAGAAGTTACACCTTCCACCAAGCTTTCGAAGGCAACATTGAATCTTATGGAGCAGAGAAGGAAAACCAAGAGCGATAGACAGGCGCAAAACGATATGGAGTTTTCATCACTTTGCAAAACCCTCCGAAGGAAGATTAGAGAAGACCTTCGTAAATTCAATGTAAACCTCATACAAGCAATTGTGAAAGCAGGCAGAAGTTTAAACAAAAACAAGCAATGCTTGTCGATAGGAAAACGTCAAATCACAGCACTAAAAGCAAAAGATGGTTCTATCGTCAGAAATTGGGAACACTTGTTAAGCCGAGTTGAAGAGTTCTACAGCGATCTCTACAGTGATGACACTGACAATACGACTATAGACTTAGATCTTCAGAGAAATGGAAATTCGGAAGACCATACTCCCGAAATTACATCCTGGGAAGTAACCCATGCTTTAAATTACATGAAAAGTGGGAAAGCCCCCGGGGAAGACGGTTTAACGATAGATATCCTCAAAAAAGCAGGAAAGGATGCAAATGAAGTACTTGCACAATTGTTCACAGCCTGCATATGCAAAGAGGATGTCCCAGAGGTATGGAAAAATGCCAGCATTGTCATTCTTCACAAAAAAGGTGACAGAGAAGACCTAGCAAATTATCGTCCAATAAGTCTACTCCCTATTCTCTACAAGACGTTCACAAAAATTCTCTCAAACCGTCTGCAAAATGTACTAGACGAGAACCAACCGAGAGAACAAGCCGGATTTAGAGGAGGATACAGCACTATGGACCATATCCAAGTCGTCAGAGAAATCATAGAGCGGTACCAGGAATACAAACTGCCACTATGCATGGGTTTTATAGACTATGAGAAGGCGTTTGATTCGATAAAGAAATGTTCAATACTCGACGCACTCAGAAAACAAGGAATCCCTGGACGCTATATAAATATTTTCAATAATATATACAGTAGCGCAACAGCATCTGTAAATCTCCATAAACCATCGCGCAGATTTCCTATCAGCAAAGGAGTCCGACAAGGTGATACAATCTCACCTAAACTATTTACAGCTACCCTTGAAGACTTATTCAGGCAACTTGACTGGAATGACAAAGGGATCCCCATAAATGGAGAATACCTGAGTCATCTGCGCTTTGCCGATGACATAGTAATTTTCTCGCAAGACTCAGAAGACCTCCAAAGCAGAATGCAGGAACTCGCTGAAGTAAGCAACAAAGTAGGTTTGAAAATAAATGTAACAAAGACGAAAGTCATGTTCAACTGCTTTGCAGGCCAAAAAGAGATCCTCATCAATGGCACTCAGCTCGAACAGGTGAAAAGCTACATCTATCTGGGACAACAAGTATCTATAGATGGATGTATATTTGATGAAATTGTTCGCAGAGTAAAGCTAGGCTGGAGTGCTTTTGGCCGCCTGAATAATGTCTTCAAAAGTGACCTTCCACTGTGCCTAAAGCGCAAAGTGTTCAACCAGTGTGTGCTTCCCGTGATGACATATGCGTGTGAAACATGGACCCTAAGTAAAAGAGAGATCCAGAAACTTAGAGTAGCACAACGTGGTATGGAGAGGTGCATGCTGGGCATAACGCGAAAGGACAAAAAGAGGAATGAGTGGATAAGGAAGCAGACAAGGGTTTGCGATGTAATAGAGTTTATTAAAAGCCTTAAATGGAGATGGGCTGGACACATAGCTCGAAGAAGAGACAATCGTTGGACAAATCTAGTCATCCAGTGGTATCCAAGAAGTACAAAACGTCCACAAGGTAGACCTAGAGGCCGCTGGATCGATGAAATGATAAAGTTCTGCGGAAGTACGTGGCAACGCAATGCACAGGACCGAGAGAAGTGGAAGCAACTTGAAGAGGCCTTCATCCAGCAGTGGATAGATTCAGGCTGATGATGATGATGATGATGATGATGAAATAGATTTAACCGTTGTATCTTATTATCCAATTCATTTGGCAAAAAAAATCAAATCAGTCTATATTTTCATTCTGTAAATCTGACTAGGTACTTAATTTTTGTTTTCACATATCTATCGGAGGAAATCACTCTTGCTAGTATTTTATTTATTGAATATTATTATTTTTATTATATTTTAATAATTATGTAGGTTACCAAACATACGTTTATTTTGATAACGTAAGTAATATTACTAATTTATTTTGAAATTGTATATACCTACGTACTTTTACTTTTTTTCATAGATGTTGAAATATGGTTGATGATAACCTTGAATGCGAAGATACTCTTGTAGGAAAGCATTTGATAGGGTAGACGCAAGTCACGTGATTTAAATTACTTTACGCGGAAAGCACAAATCAATAGAGCCTTATCTCCAACTCGGAGGTTTGAAAGAAAATAATTTTCCGCTAAGCACTACTCGTGAATCTTTACGTTTTTAAGCGTGAACCTCTCTTTGTATTTAAAACCGTTATTTACCGGTGTCAAAATAAAAGATCAGAAAATTCTAAAGGACCCACTCCATAGCTTCGAAAATTCATTACATTTTCTACGTTACGGGTCTACTTCCTAAGGAATGTTTTTCAGTCTATGAAAAGAATGGATACTGAAAATCGATTAAAATTTATAACCTGGTTTATATAGGACAGTGTAATGAAACTATTTTTTTTAATATTTCACGCACAACAATAATTTGTATGCCCACATTATAATACGATTTAATTTATTTCTTTTTTCATTACCAAACGTCGTGATGATTTTGGCATTTTTTCCTTCCTGTCCCTACCATGAATAGGGATGAAGCGCTTAATAGTTAGTGGTTGCATTTTTCATAGTGGACTGTAATTTTGTGACAAAACGATTATGATGGTGGATGTGGATGCTGGGGGAGGCAGTTACGGTCACAGTCGCCTGGTCTTTATTGGACAATAATCGGAGAAAATATAGGCATGAAAGCGACTATAATTGGCCCAACCAGTTAGTTATATCTAATTTTTCATTATTTTATTGATTCTTTATCGATGATAAAGTTTCTTTGGCTTTCTAAATTTTCAATAATAATTAATGTCATATTTAAAGGAAAGTGCATAAAAATATCAGATAATATAATTTTATAATACTCGTATAAAATGATTAATTTATATATAATATTATAAATTTAATTATAAATATATTCTCTCCTTATCTCGGTATAACTCTCCAGTTTAATTTTAAAAAAATGATTCCTATCCTTGGTCATAAAATACCTATAATATTCATCAATAATTAGCATTTTGTATTTTATAAACTGTACATGGCAAATAATATTGTTAATCTGGCTCTTATTTCAGATAGTTGGATTACTGTGTCCTTAAAGACCATTAAATACCATCCACAGCATGTACCTATGTATAGGTGGCACTAAGATATTATGTTAATAACCTGCAAAGACACTGGCTATCAACAAGGATTCTTGCAGACGCCAAGTCAGTGTCTATGATACATCTATAAAAGAAGATATTATTAAGATTCATTTCCTATAGCCTTGCTAGTGGCATCAAATACGAAATAATATTATCGATAAGGTACCTAATAACTTTGACATTATAGTATATAATTATTAGAATTGCGTATTTATGTATTGTGTCGTCAGCGTACTTGTGCAGGCTTAGAGATAATCTCCATTTTGTTTCTCGCGAGTAAACAATGTATACATAGCGTACGTACGTCTATGTTTGACTCGGTTGTATCAACACTGTTTAATGTCCGGATCTATCCACACTTTTTAATAATGACTTTTTACGATCTTGGAGCATAACGCTCGCTATGGCTAAATTCTATTTAACAAAGCTACTCCGGTGATGACTTAAAACTATATAATTTTTGTAAATTATTGTGAAGAAACAGTTATTATCGGGAGCTAATTTAACCATTAAAGGATCTCCATGGAAAAATACATATTATGTAAGTATTCAACAATATGTGAGTAGATAAAAATGCCAATTAACACGCATTTGAGTGGTTCACAATTCTAATCCTATAAGGATATGATTACAATTATAAAGTGTTATTTTGAGTACATTTAAGTTATCTAAAGGAAATGATACCCCTCTGAGAATATGAAGGAAATACTCAAATATTATGTTTGAACCTAGCTTACACAAAAATAACCAGATTAGATTTGGTTCACTATGGTTGTGAACCACTCATTTATCTTAAATGTACATGTCTTAAATCGAAACAATCAGTATCCTCTCAGAAGATAATTCGTCTTAAAATAGATAGCAATTATTGAATATTTTCTCGTCTCCAATTTCAATAAGCAGTGTATCACAGAGTTATGCCTTCTATAAGGGTCATTTCAGGTTGCTGATTTGTTTCCCCAATATTTTTTTCCTTTTACGTTCTAAAGTTTTCGGTATCATTAAATACGTTTTTTGTTTGTTTGTTTGTTGCTCTTTTGAATAGTAGTCAATATTATCAATAAACTTTGTTAAAGACACTGTATCATACTTAACTACAGAAATATCTTTTCGTAAACCGACTATGTATGTATATATATTGTGAAAGGCAAAATAAATGTATGTAGCCATTATTAAAATGTCGATTTCCATAATATTGAAAAACAGTATTTTCAAGGATTTAGATATTTTTGCTTAATAATTTTCGGCAATCTTGAGTTCGGGACTCCGTGTCATTGCCAGTAGGTACCTACTCTTGGCCGTACAAAGTAATTGTAAACCGCCCTTGATTAAAATAGGTAAGTATTTTATTTGTATTAATCCCCCCTTCAGTCACCAGCTTTAAAAATAGTACCTATCAAAAAAGTTAGAAAAAACAAATATTAGAGAAAAGAGTAACAATTCAGACAAAGTCAAAATTAGATTTCAGGTAAATATGTATTATGTAGTATTAATTAAGTAAATGTCGGGCAATTTTATGGTAATTATGCATACATACATCAGAATTTATTGGATCTCCAAATATGCTTTCTTTAAAACGAACGACTATCATTTGTTGTGACATTTAATCGTACAATAAAATTGTGTAGGCAACATCTGTATAAAATGAATCTTTGGAGGTAGGATGAAGGTTACACGTTGGTACAAGAATGAAGTAAATGCAATGGTAAGGATGATGACGTGAGATTATAATCGCGAGGTAATGTCATATTATGATATCGATATGACCAAGATAGTAATTATAAGAATGCACTGAGAGACTTGATTCAAGTGGAATAACGGATGCGGGTACTATGTCGAGTGGAGAACTCGTAATAATAGCAGCACGTCTCGTGACGGACTCGATAAGTTGAGTGTTAGTTTATAAAATTTCCTTCTTATTTATATCAATGCAGTACATATATTACCATAGATACTGTCATAATTCTCAATCAAAACAAATACTACTGGTCTAGTTATGATTGATGAAACGCTGACAAATATTATTGCTAATGTTTTGTTTTAATAACAAAACTTACAAAATAATTAAAGTGTGTCACTTATAAAATCAGTAGTGTGATCACTATAGATCTTTCATGTTATCTTCATGTATGTTTTGATAAGCTAGAATATTATGATATTAATTTACTTTGAATTTAACATTATTTTTAAAAAGGCCTCCAATTTATCTACCCTTAAACGAACCAAGTCATCATACTATTAAATTAATGACACTACATTATTGTTCGATAAAGATAGAAGAAACATAGATCTGATGACGACCAAAATGTGAGTGACAAGAATATCTAGGTGAATCGCCCTATACTTTTTTTGCTTCAATGGTGGCAAGTAAAGGCAATAAAACCACATCGCGTGCATTTCTGGTTCACCGAATCAATTAAGACGAACCTTTTTTATGTCCGTCGTAAAAAAAGCAGGCGAATATGATTTTTTGTACTTGTTTAATTGCGATTATAATGCCGTAAGCGGTCGTCATTTCAGATTGCTTTACATCAAATTATTATAATTTTACGCATGTAGTCCATTATATACTTTTTTAATTATTCTATAAAATATAGTTCAAGCGATTTATGTGTATATATTTCTCCAAAAATCATGTCAACTAATACCCATCTTACTATGTATACGTATTACTTATAATGGGTAGCAGATAATGTACCCTCTGAATATTAATTCCCCGTCAATATCTCCCTGTAATTCTCTCTCTTCTTACAATAACCCTCCGTATAAAAATAAAAACTTATTAAATACAATTTTCCTTGACCCAACAAACAATGGATATAAAAATCTATTTGACCCATAGACTGTAGATACATCTAGACGCCACCCGTTGCATTGCTAAATGAAGCCGCGTGCCGTGCGTTTTGTTTGTGGGCGAGCGAACGCATTCGTCTACAAATGTTCGAGACCATAGACCATTTCGCTAGTGCTCGCCAAAAGTGCTCGCAGTAGACGCTCAGAATTGAAATATAATTTTCTATTTTTTTACGTTATATAGTATTTTTAAGCGGTCAAAATGCAACCATTAGATAAAGATATCCATAATTTAAGTTATTTTGAAGAAACACTAAATCACTGATATTAAAATATATAATAATATACAAATAAATTATCACGAACATGTATCAACATACCTATGAAACGTAATACCATCTTCTTGCTAATCAGTACGGCTACCATATTTTAATACAACACACAGAACCATCTTTTCTGCTTAATTAACTAAAAATCTTTACCACTGACTTTATGTTTAACACAAAAAATAGCAATTTTAGCTACACGAGCTCGCAGGTTATCGACGCTAAGTGAAGCGATTCGCCACGATTTTCTGGCGACACTTTTGGAAACTAACTCACACATATGTAGACCTTTTATCTTACTCTAGCGCGTGGCGCAGAGATTATAAGGGTGCCGAATACTTTTTCACTCGCACTCATGCATCGTTTTTGTTCAGGCCTTAATTTGACCAAATAAATCTCCGGGGTGTTTTGCGCAGGGGGTTATTATCCGTGAGGTAAATTTCTTATTTCCATATTGTATTCCAATATAACTAAAAAAACAACTAAACCAACATTTATGAAACGTACAAACGCTCTAGACTACATTTTTGTAACCAAATTAGTGAAGTTAAATCTTTTTTATTCATTACTGAATACACACAATATGAATAGTACCTACTCGTGGGACTCAAACTTACGTCTTTTACTCTTTGTGTGAATGCTTTCATTTTTAAGCTATCGATCCGTCTATCATTTGTGCGACTTATTTCTTATAACAACGTTTTACCTGAGGTACTAAATTGCATTGTTCATAAATACAAGAACATTAATAATCAAATTTGGAAACGCCTTACGTGTATTAAGCGTCAATTACATTGAGCTTCTTTACGAGCTGTTTTTTGGCGAATTTATAATCTGCCTGTAAAGTTGCTCAGTGTAATCATCGAACAAGCTAACAAGCAGGTTGTAAACACTCTACCGAGAAAAGTTGAAAGCCGGTCAACTTTACACGCTACACGCCGGCGTGTGGGCCTACTGCATCTGCGCAGTAGAGCGCAGTAGCAACCTCCCGGTAAAAAAACGAACTACGTTCTGTCAAAATAGTCGCTGGCTTGTAGTTTCTCATCGAATGGAAAGTTTTGTGTGTAATCATCAAATCGCAGTAGCTGAATCGCCCGCTTTTAAATTCACCAACAAACAGCTCGTAAAGAACCTCAATGTAATTGACGCTTTACGGTTATGTTAGTAACGGTATTTTTCTTAATAATTTATCACAAAGCAGATTACCTCCTGGATGTAATTAGTACTATCTCAGGTGAACCGTAGTTATATGAAATACTTCGAATTAATTAGTACATTAATACATTTGGTTAAGAAATGAATTCATACCTAAAAGATAAGATCCTTATACCGAAATAATATATTATTATGCTTTAGTTTATCGATTAAGTTAAGTAATAATACATGCTATTTTATAAAATATCCACGGTAAAAGTTGAATCGTCAGACTTAACGTGAATTGGTTGAACTGTATAGAAAAAAATACTGAAAACTGCGACTATGGTTTTGGTATCCGTAATGTATAGTACAATTTTATCACCATCGATGATGGTGTATATAAATAGTAGTTAGGCCAATTATGGTCGCTTTTCCCACCTACCTCAAATCACCAGATATTGTTGCCAGTCAGCAGTTACGGGTCACCGAGTCAACCGTTATTGTAGTTACATGCAGTTACGTCAAGACTGCGAACGCACCTCGACTTGTTAAAGCTAAGCCATCGTTAACGACAGAGTGACTCATCCAAAACGCTTATATTCGACGTTCGTTGCGCTAAATCTGGTAAGGTTTGAGCGAACGTCGTGTATATCATCCATCCTGAACTTGTCATCATCATTTATCCCAAAACCCAAGTGAAACCGTGACAGTGCAATTCCAAACCATTCGTTTACCAGTGCGTGAGTGCGTGAATACCGAACCAGCTCCAGCGCGTGCCAGCCCTCTCAACATAATAGTTCAGTGTCCGGCATCTTATTTAAACTACCTCCACCCCTAGATCCGTAATCTACAAGCATTTTCAAATAACAGTCCACCGCAAAAAGCGCTTAGAAGTTGTTGACCTATTATTAATTAGTAGTGTACTAAATTAAAGAGTCATATTTTAAATTAACAAACAATTTATTACAATGATAATGTACTATGACTATATTATTATACAAATTATACAAACGCGTTAAACTGTGATCTTTTAATTTGTATCGCATGCAGTGCCACTTAAAACCCGGCGGTCGTTATGCCAATCATTTTAATGCTAGTCAACAAACTCAAAGGGCGTCATTAAATTCTGTGACAAACGAGAAATAAACTCCTCTTTGGATGCAGAAGCGTGGAATTCACCGTATTATTAACCTACTGACAGGTCATTACACGTACCTAAATATGTCGTTATAATAATGTGGACAAATAAATATTATCATATTTTTATTGTACTTATAAAGACTTTTTACATTTTTTTGCAGCTGCCCAAAATATCATATCGTGGTTTCATCAAATTTCCGTCTCCGTGACACCTCCAGTCGCCCATCAGAAAAAGATCCCTAGAGTCCCCTAACTTCTCTGTTTCAGCAGAGTTTCAGTACATGGGTACAGATGACACTTCATATCACTAAAGATATATGACGGCAGAGCAAGTCAAGATTCTATTTTATTTTCTAAACTCTTTCTGAAAGCACCAAGGTGCATGGTTGCTACATCAGTCCCGTGCAGCTTCGTTTTCAGATAAGAAAGTGGGCATTAAAATCTTTTCATTCAGACACGTTTACATCGTAATTGAAGGAGGCTGCGCACAAATGGGTGGATACGAGGTAACTCAAATCAAAAAGTTCCCCTCCCTGCAAAATCTCGCACATTCCATTGATATATTTCACATAATATACATAATCTGTTGCCGGTGTCCTTATTAGTTGGACCAGTTTTTTTATATGATTATGAAGAGTCGCAGATTACTGTGTTAATTATACAGTTTGTCTTGATAATCATCATCATTTAACTAAGGCAGTGTAGTACTAGTTCACTACCTCTCCATCTGATTTCATTATTCTTATTGACTTCTTTCTGAGTTGCAGGAGAGGATCTACTGCAGACTGGGAGTAAGCAGGAGAAAACCTAGAGACATAAATGGATAGTATCGGATATGAGGGATTCCGGTGGATCCGTTGAACGAACTTCTTGACCTTAGATTGTCACGAAAATATAACGTGTGTATGCACCGAATCTGAAGTGGACATTCTAAGTATGTTTGCGTGGTACATATTAAGAGGGGTTTCGAAGACTCTTCGGAGTACATTGTGGAGTTATTTAACATGTATACCTTCCCCGAAGGAGTTTCAACCGTAAACTAAAAATAAATATTGGGAACTGAAATACCTAACGCGAGTGGAGTAACAGATAACCGATCTCGAGTGTGGAAGAATGTAAGATAAACTTAAACGCGTGTCAAAAATACGCTTGTTCTTCATTCTTAAAACTGCTCTCGGTTTATGCACTGACGCTCATTCAATATTGGTGTATATGAAAGTTGCAACAAATACTATTGCACATCTATTATAATGTGTGGTTCATTTTCGTAGGACGCTCACACATTCAAAAGGCTGCGTCAAATTGTAGTGTATTGGGGATATGGCCTATTGAAATTTTATTTATTAATTTATTCTGTGCCGAAACTTATTGCGTAGTTGTTATATTATCAGTCTCGTTATTTTTTTTTACTATCTTAGGATTATAATATAATGAATATCAATATCGTATATCCAGTGTTTTAAAGATCCATCTTTTAAATTGTTCTCGGTACCTCTCAGGTACTACTGAATGATTACATGCATACTGCGAGTAGGTATATTTTATTATTTTTCGTAAACTGACTATTAAATATAACTTAAATGAGATTTACGTATATTAGTGACTGTTTACCAAGCTTTATACATTCTTTATAATATTGTACTTCAGTATTTATATTTACACTGATATCGAAAACAGTATTGATTACAAGAACACTTTAATGTAACATCCCTAGTCTGTGATAGCATCGCTCATGGCCCACGGGCAAACTTGTTTTGCGATACAATAATAATAATAATATGACGTCATTACTGGAGCAATTCAACCCTTACGGAACTCAATTATAACTGCGAGAGAGGTTTACCGGTAGATCATCCCCCTCCATCTACGAACCTCATAACAACAGATAGCTTGCCAGTAATGAGACATTTTTAGTACTCGGTAAGAGCATCATTTTTAATACGTACAGGGCTTTGTTGCTAAATTATATCAGATATTGTTTTACCATCAACATTGTGAGAATCATAAAGAATATCATTAAATAATATGTATTTTTTTAATATGATAATATTATAGCTTTTTTAATTAATTACCTCCCTTATAAAAATTTCATATTTTGTCGTTACTGTCGATTATTAATACCTAATTAAATTAAACACTAAATAATATTAGTTATATAATTTAGTTAGTTTATATAATTAGTGTTAACCAATGAGTTAAATATTATCAAATAGTCATATTGCATATAAGTATGTACCTATGTGTAATTGAAAAAAGGGATTTTATTCAATCGATACTGCTGAATAAGCCCTACCGCACACATATCCACCGAACACGACTACTAGTGGCCACCATTAGCGGTCGGATAACGATTGGTTTGAGCTACCGGTGGCGGCCAATACCTGAGTTCATTCGTCTCGCAGGTAAACTGAGAGTCGCTGGCGTTTTTACCTAGTGTGCGGCGTGCGCGCGCACTCGTTAACTAACTATAAATTTATTATTGTCAACCACTAGCAGCGAGCACTGGCGTCTGCCACAGCTAGTGGACCGAACGCGTCCGCTCGAACGCCTAGTGTGCGGAGAGTTCATTGAAACCCATTGAAGAATTATGCCGCAACTGTACTCGTCCACTGGTGGTTGAGCTGTGGTCGCGTCCGTTGACTATGTATGCGGAGGCTCTTAGTAAATTCTAAATATAATAAACATAAAATTTATCATACAAACTTTCCAAAACCCAAAAATCTTCTAGCTTTTCTATGAAGTAATAATTTAAAACCTATCTCCCTCTCCCTTCGTAGTCTTGATTATTATTATATCATAATATAGAATATATTATTATGCATCATGTTGTGTATTATTTTAATATCAGATAAGATAAATACAAATACATAAATACGCATTCATAAGTAGGGCGGGGTTTAGGTTATAATAATATTTTTACGATCAGTTAATAGCCTTTCGCGTAACTTATCAGGTCCTTTCGATAAATTATACACACACTCATGATTTTTGCCAGTGGTAAGATTAATTTGAACTCGCGCACACGGCTTCAAATATACAGTCACTATGTCACTACTCCAGCATCGTCCAAGATAGATGGTACTTATATAGGTACTTAAACCTCTTTTTTCTGAAATTTTCATTGAACTCCAATCAAAAGATGGTCGTCATTATGATAATTTCAATTTTTTTAATGTTTCTTTTCGTCAATTATGTTAGTATACATTTTATGAATAATTTAATTAATATCTGTAAATGGTTTTTAAAACACCCAGACTTAAACATTATAATATGCATCATAGGATGCTGTAATTATCCGTGATTCTATACAACTCATTGATCACTTGATTACTTATTTTCAACACGAAATAAACATAACATACACGTGTTACAATATTTAAGCTTTAATACCAAACTACATTTAAATTACATAGTGTTTTTCTCTTTATTTAAAAAATTTACAGTTTTAAGATTCCGATTGACTGATTGTAACCCTTTTGAATGTAAATTTTAGTTAATTGTTTTAAATTGCATGTTTCGTAATGCGTCACTGGATGTTCATCATAGCTCAACAGTTACACTTCCCCTCAAGTTATTCTGATTGATAACAGCACGCAGCGTTCCCGCCAAGTCAACATTGCCATGTTGAGACGTTCGTAAGCCATCATTATTATGACCGTCGGTGTCTGTTTGTATCGTGCTCGCTACGCTGACCAATCTTTTAGATATTCTTCTTTGCAATGTTAAAAACGAATATGATGTACATTTTTTTAATATCACAGCAGTAAGAATGTTCCATTCACCAAAATAATTCATGTTGTTTTTTTTTCGTTCCTTGGCAGTGACTTTCGGAAGAGTCTATTCCTTAAAAATATTATGCAGATTATTTTAAACTAAAAATAATACAAAATAAAGTACTGGGCCTTGTTAGTTATCTACGTATTATTAACAATTATAGTCTGTAATGCAGTGTTGGTACACATGCTTCCGTTCGCGAGCTATACATGGTACTCCATGTCATTTATTGGGGCACACAGCCTACACCTCATTAGTGCGTAGTATTCTTGAACATAGGCCTATTATCTGGAGTCCTTATGGAGTTTTTTTTTTTTTTTTTTGTGATTTTACCGAGGCTTTGACTGCGACTCGCTGTCATATCGCCTCTTCTCTTCTAGATTATGGAGTTTTCTACAAGCTTATTTTAGAGCGCGTTCAGAAGAAATTTCTTCGATGTCTTTATTTTAACGTATAACTATTTTTCTTTCAATAATTCATCAAACGATTACTTTCCGACTGCCTTTCTACAAGGCATCCTCACTTTTCACTCTCTTGAATCTCGTAGGTAACTTCTGCTCTTGAAACATTTTTACCTGCTATCACGATGAATGGTTTGTAGTCCGTGCGTCCTAAAGAATTAAAATTTATATGCGTCTGTCAATTACCTGCGTAGTGTAGTCGCAGCCATGACCTATTCTGGGTCAGAACTGTTTTCTCGGAGTAAAGCTTATCAGGTACCATTAGCGAGGGGTGCAAGACTAGTAAATGCGCTCCCTAAAGACATATACATTTTCAAAGATATACGTTGCATTTTGATTTTGAAACTTTGTTTTTTTGTATAAAATTGTTTATGCAAAAAAAATATTATTATGATTTTCTTCTTTTCTGTTGTGAGAGTAATATTTGTTTTAATGTAAATCTCATGCTGTGAATGTTCTGAATTCTGCTTTTGTTATGTCCATAATGTTTTATTTTCTTTATAAATTACCTGCTAGGTTCACAGAAAATCATAGTGTAGCATTCTTTAGAAAAAATTTTAACTGTACTGTAGAAATACATATGCATATGCCAGTGCGTCAAATTCAGGTTTCAGTGGGTCTATTCTATAATTATCGACCGCTAAAGTGATGAAGTGATAAATATTATCAATCTTAGGGTAAGTTTTTATCAAAGTATTAGCACTTATTGTAACAATTAAAACCAACTTATTACTTATTATATTATATTATAACTTATTATACAAACCTACTCTAAGTTTAATAATATCTATCACTTTATCACTTTAGCGGTCAATAAGTATTAGAATAGACTCACTGGAATTTAAAAAAGACTGTGCACTATTATAACATCAAAAATATTAATATTAAACGCAACATATAGATGCTTGTTGCCAGAATATAAACTTTGGCATTAAGTATACAATATATATTTTTTTAAATAATATTATTATATAATACATACTCTATAATAACGCGCCACGTATGCAATCGGCGTACGATTAAAAAGATATAAATCACCTTTACTTATTAAAATATTGTACACGTCTATAATGTATACAAGTAAAACATCAGTTCAAACTGAAAGAAATCTTCATTTGTAGCGGAAAGAAAAATCTTGGTAAAACTTTTCCTCTGATTAAAAATAAACTCCAATAGTGAGCTTCTGAGAACTGGTGCTTTTGATAAAATAAGAGCATGTCTTGAACAAATGCTGTAAAGCTTTATCGTCGATACTTCAGTATCAGTAGTTTGTAGAAGTCCACGTGCAGCCACGATATATAACACCACGTGCGAGGCAACGCAAGGCTTTTATGGACCTCGAATATGGACCGGTATTGTGAGCGCTATGCTATAGCGTTAAGTGTCCACAAGTTATATTACGATTATGTATATTGTTATTTACAATCACAGTAAAACTTTCAATCAAATGTACGTATATAAATATAGTTAAATTTTATCAGTAAAATTCAATAAAAGAAATACCAAACACTATTTTTTTTAAAAAAAACGGTGTGTGTATTTATGTACGCACGTTAGAAGTTATACTTATTTGGCGTAACAAAACAAAAACAAAACTTGTGATAAACTAGATTCTTCAACTAGCTCTTAATTATCTTGTTAACACACTCAAGAAAAAGAACCGCTTATTGGAACGCCGTTGGTTTATTTCTATACACTTGAACTTATATTACTAAATAATATAATTATTTATCGTTGTTTTAATTTTTAAAATAACAACTGCCACTATGACGTTTAATAGTTTGTTTACGTAAGGAATTGCAAATGGCCGACTATAATAAATTCGTTACCTAGTAACGGAACAATTTTAAACTATATACTGTATAATCGTCACGTTGCAGTATCATTCTGTGGCGTAATGGTTGTGCGTTCGGCTGACAACCGAACAATCGTTGGTTCGAATCCAATCGAGTGTGTTTTTTTGTGTGAAAAAATAAATTATGTGTTACATATTATTGTCACACGCCAAAAATACAGCTGATCTGATTTTCCAAACGCGCCTAAAGAATTATAACTTCAAAAATTATTTTAGTATATTTTCCACTTTATAGGTATAAATAAACCTAAGACTGGTTTAGTCTTACGTCATTATTACATATTATACTAAATATACTGTAATAATATCGTTAGATGTAACCGGTATTAGGTTTATAATACAACTGTAGATAAATTATTTTTTTTTAAATTTAAAAAACTGACATAATTAATATTTATTATTTCTTTTAATATCATGTTTCTTTATTTAGCTACTACCAATCTACGTTTCTGCCAAAGTTCAGCCTCTACCTCATACAACGACGATATGCATAGATTCAGTTCAACCTTGATTAGCCTTCTAAGGTTATAAAGAAGACACCTCCGTATCCATCCGTAATATTACCATATCAAAACCGTCTCTGAAATGTTCACCTGGGCTGATATCTCTAGTGATTTGTATTGCATCTAGCCGTGGTAATAGGTGGCGGGCCTAAATATCTAGATATTATATAGAGAGATAGGTTTATATTCGACATTCATGTTCACAGCCAAATTATTTAGTTATTTTGATTTAGACAATATAATATTAATTATTATATTATGATTTAGCCAAGTTAGAGTATTTTTTTCAAGCTTGAAAAATGTCAGTCTGTATCAATACATCATATTGTTAATTATAATTCATCATCATCAGCCTGAATCTATCCACTGCTGAATGAAAGCCTCTCCAAGTTGATTCTACTTCTCTCGATCCTGTGCATTGCGTTGCCACGGACTTCCACAGAACTTAACCATGCCATCGATCTAGCGACCACTAGGTCTATCTTGCGGACGTTTTGTACCTTTTGGGTACCACTGGATGACTAGATTTGTCTTGCAATTGTCCCTTATATTACATCGCAAACCTTTAGTCATTATTATATTATTTATTAACTAGCTGACCAGGCAAACGTTGTTCTGCCATATAAATTATTTCTAGTGAATATTTTGGTTGTTAAATAAAAAGTAAAGAATGTATCGTAAGTGTGTGGGGATGGGATCTATGACATAAAGAGGAATAGAGCACTGTAGACGATGACCGCCGATAAAAACAAAAAAACATCAATCATTCATTTTCTCAATTCAAAATGAGTAATGATGTTCATAATGAATGAATTACCTGTGACAGGATCTGGTTGTTTAATGTTTGTGCAATATCCGTCTTGTCCCTTCCAGAAAATTAGCGGATATTGGAGAGCGTCGTATGAACGGTGTGTGTCAGCGATGAACTCCAGATTATTGTTTCTTCTTCGAATCACGATTTCTCGCGTCGATGTGCGGTCGCCAACCATGATTCCAGCAATGTCGTCAACAACAGGCACCAGAATCGACGCACGTGCTCTCCAGCTGGTGTTTTATCAGTATTGATGACAATAGCATGATTGTCACTTTGCAATTCGTGCATGTGTGCTTTGAAGAATTTCAATAATTCATTGTGCTCATTCAACAGGGCGTCCAGTTCGCCGACGATGCGCCTGGCATTAGGCGAATTGAGGCTATTGTAGCCGCAACGTGCATCCACATGATTGATGTCCTCACCGCCGCGCCCATGAAGTAGATTTGTAAAAATGTATGTGGTTCGTTTGGCATTAGCAGCAATGAGCCTACTTTGTGGTATACTTGACCTTTGATTTTGAACGTAGAATGGAATTGTTGACCATTTGCCGCAGTATTGTGAACTATTTCTGTTGCTCCGGACGAAGTCATTTGGAAGCATGCATTGAATGTGCGAATGGACTTCAGGAACAGGTTTGAATCTGGAACCGTGCCAATGAGCAAGCTGTTCAATGGTTCTGGTGGTATCTCAATTTCTGGTAGTTGCACTTTTCCTGATGCGCAACACATCCCGGCTGACTCATGTTTGAATTTGAGCGCATGACAATGGGGACATTCTTTGTCCATAGCACCAATCAGCACTTTCGGATGAGCGGAATATTCAATATCTGGCTCGTACTCGAATGCGAGACGAAGGAACGAAGCGGATGTAAATGTTCGATGTACTTGTTGGCGTTGTCGGTCATTTGCTCTGCATGTGTTAACTACGAACCGGCGCGCTTGGCTCCGTTCCAATTGTCGTTGTTGATTTCGTTCAGCTCGTGCCTCTTGTGATTGAGATGCACGCAATTGCGACATGCTTACACGCACGTTTTTGTTATCTTGTTGGATTTGTTCGTCTGTTCTTTCTACTCTACTATTTTGCATGTTTGTTGCTTTATTCGTTCGACGGCCCAAATGGCCTTCTTGCGTCTTGCTGGCATTGTGCACTGTAATACACGCACATAAAAATTAATAAATTAAAATAAATCATACAAAATTTTGCACGCACTGCGTTGTGATTTGCCGAATGAAATGTCAAAATGACGCGACGCTTCTCTTGAATTCTTCTCGGACGTAGTGCCATCTGTCATTCAACCACATAAATAATTTCGTTCTGTTTGAAATACGAACGACGGTTAAATTTGTTCATACAAAAATAATAAAATTGCGATTAAAAAATGGGAGGATGAGGTTAGGAATTTGAAAATTTGAGGTTATAGGTATTTTTTTATGCCAAATAATAAAAAAAATACAAAAAAAAAAATTGTCAAAAAAATAAAAGAAAATTTTTCTGGATAGAGATACCCTAATCACCTAGCGGTATGAAATATACTTGTTGACCTATTCTCATACCTAACAAATATACATAAAAAAAATCATAAAAATCGGTCGAGCCATTTCGGAGGAGTTCGACCACAAACATCGTGACACGAGATTTTTATATATATAGAGATGTCACTGAAGACAAAAGAGAGAAGACTGTTGGATACTTTTGAGATGTGGTACTAGAGAAAGGTGCATGAAAAAAAATGAAAGCCAAGCACACAAGCGTATCTATCCTGAAGTAGCTGGACATCAAGGATTGACTCTTGACATTTTGCGTAAGATGAATAGGTATTTAGTATCATAGATGGATTGCCCGAATAGCGTTAAAAATCAGGATTGGCTGGTAGTTGACTGGAAGTAAATTTCAAAGAATACGTGAAACGATGCTGACTCGCTCGAGTGACCAGCACAGCTTCGAAATTAATGAAGCTAATTAAGTTAGTAAAGATTGCAAGCTTCATTGATGAGGGTAATGACAAAATTGAATAATTTTATTAATAAAAAATAACTTATAGTAGATGATTGATTGAAAATTGTGAAATACATAACTACACGTATTTATAATTGTGTATAAACAATTATGCACCGTAGAAAATCAGCATTAAAGTCCTAGTGATTAAATGGTCAACAATACATTTAAAATAATGAAATATGGATACAGTCTTTAGTCACAGTGTGTTTCTTTGTGGGAAAGGTAAAATTAAAATTAAAAATAACTGTCAAATTTTCAAAATTAATCATAAAGCACATTATGTCAAATCAATGACTTTGAATTAGTCATTTGCATACCCGTAAGTACACATACCTACAAAGTGATCCATAATTTAGTCTTCTTTCGGTAAAAAGTATAGCGATATTAGACTAACCTCTTCTTCTGTTTGTAAACAGCTTTTATTTAACTGGAAGTTAATTAAAATATCAATTTCATTAATTTATTAAAAATAGTTTCAGTTTATTTAGAAATACTTTTAATCCAAAGAACCATATGTTAAATTTATATTGTTATGTTAATGTTTGTTTGTTTTTATAGTAAAATAGCTCCAAGGTAAACCAATACATTAAAGCCAAGGCCGCCTTTTTATTTGAATATTCAATCATTGGCATAAGATATTTCGTTATTTTCACTCTGCTTTTCATCGCGATAACCGAAGAGGCGAAGCCTAAAAATACATTCTCTCCATTCTCGGCGAGTTATTTAGCTTTCTGACCTAGTAATGTTGTTTTTCAATCGTCCAATCTTCTAAATGGACTGATGCGAGCTGTACGCTACATACTACGCAGTTCCACTTTCAGATATCATTCGGTATAATAATAACTGTGGAGACTATAAAACCAGCTTCTACTTTGTACCAATAGGATGTCTCGTTTATGTATTTTTTCAGTCTACTCTGCTCCCTTAACTGTTAACCCTCCCTTTATTCTCTCGTTCAAAATTTTATGGCTCATGCATACAATTCAACAAACATAGTGTATATTTACTTTATCAAATTAAAATATGTAAGTGTACAATTTTCTTCATAACTTCATAATTAAAATAAAAACAATAATATATTTATCATGTGAAACTAACTACGCCTAATTAATTAGCAGATTTGCAAAACAACCATAAATAGTGACGTCGACTTTGGTAATTGAAACGGCTGACATTTTTAGAATTTCGATTTTCCGTTAATTTTCTCTACATCTTTCTATCCTGGGTCAATACAATAAGCTAACCATCTTATCCATCTATATCGTATCAGAACTTTATCAAGCGTAGCATACTTATATGGATATAGTGATTAAAACTGTGAAAACTTATCAATGCGTCTTATAAGATTGCTTAATAGTAACACTTTCGGTTTTAATATTTACTCAGAGTTCACAGAAATTGATCAACAATAAAATCGAATGCTTCAAACGGTACACGGATAAATATTAACAAAATGCTTGCAAGCTACTGCAACAACTTGCCAAATAATTAGTTCACTGCAGGTGTATATCTCATTTGACGACTATATAACCACACTTAGCACTAGAAACGAATCTAAATAGTGTAAGGTGCTTAGTCTCAAAATAGAGGATCTGTATGATATAAAAAGGATCAGAGCTAATCAGGCTAAACTGAAGCTGAGAGATTGTGAGTCCAAACTCATTGAAAAACAAGATGTGATTTTACCAGATCTGACATTCGAAACCGAGACCCACGACATTATAAACCGATATGTTACCGCGTTGGTCTATCGTCAGCGTATTCTAAATAATTGTAGGTATCTAATGAAAAAAATATTCGATTACTGTGATAAAAGGATTTTTTTTACATTTAACATTCGTGCTAATTTTGTTAACTAATATTAGTGTTATTTATATTTAACTAGCTGAGCCAGCTGGCTCTCGCCAGTCTGTCTCGCTAGGTCTTGCAGACGGCTTGGCGGTGTTGGATTTTAATATAATTGTGAAGTATGCATAGATGGCGCCATAGTTTTCTCTTCGGGATGGGTTTTTTATTCACGTCAGACAGTTTGACATTTCGCTGATAGTAGTAGAATGAGGTTGCGGAATCCTTCATCCAGCAGTGGATTGATCCTAGTTGATGATGATGATGATAACGATATGAGTATGTAGATAAATATAATATCACCAATTTTGATAAATACAGCAATTCAAATGACAGAAAGGAGTAGAATATGGGTAAGGAGGCCTTTATCCAGCAGTGGATTGGATCAGGTCGATGGTGACGATGACGATATTACTATGTAGATAAATATAATATCACCGATGTTGATAAATACAGCAATTCAAATGACAGAAAGGAATAGAATCAGGCTAGGGAACCCTTCATCCAGCAGTGGATTGATCCTAATTGATGATGATACCGATATGAATATGTAAATAAATATAATTTCACCGATTTTGATAAATACAGCAATTCAAAAGACAGAAAGGAGTAGAATCAGGCTAGGGAGGCCTTTATCCAGCAGTGGATTGGTTTAGGTCGATGATGATAATGACAATATGAATATGTAGATAAATATAATATCACCGATTTTGATAAATATAGCAATTAAAATGCAGGAAGGAATAGAATCAAGCTAGGGAGGCCTTAATCCAGCAGTGGATTGGTTCAGGTCGATGTTGATAAGGATGATATAAATAGATATAGTATCACAAATTCGTTTAACTGCTAGTGGTAGAATCAGGTTGCGGAACCCTTCATCCAGTAGTGGATTGATCCTAGTTGATGATGATGATGATAACGATACGAATATGTAGATAAATATAATATCACCGATTTTGATAAATACAGCAATTTAAATGACAGAAAGGAGTAGAATCAGGGTAGGGAGGCCTTTATCCAGCAGTGGATTGGTTCAGGTCGATGATTATGATGACGATATGAATATGAGGATAAATATAATATCACCGATTTTGATAAATACAGGAATTCAAATGACAGAAAGGAATAGAATCAGGTTAGGGAGGCCTTTATCCAGCAGTGGATTGATCCTGGTTGATGATTTAAATAATATGTATAACACCAATTATTGTTGAATACCTTTTGAATATTTTTGGGTTATATGAGCTAATTGAATGTATATAAGTTTCATTGGTTTAAAAAATTATCATTTAACAGCCATAAAAAAAATGTTACGTTATCAAATTTTGAAATAATATTTTATGGTTGATCCAGTGTTGCCATGTCTACTGAAATTTCAGTAGATCAACTGATATTTTTTGCCAATATACTGAATTTTTGATTTTTTTTCGAAAATCAAGAAATCTACTGATATTTGTGTTTCTCCATAATTGTAAATTAACTGATGATTCTTTTAATAATAAACTTGAAATGATTTACGCATGACCTTTTTTGATGTTATACACTTCTTTTAAATTGACATAAAAAGCATTGTAACTCTACCCAAGAGCGCCATTTTACCCATTAATATTATCATTGTTTAGAATAAATTAATATTATGAGTTATTGTTATTCTTATTAGTTTTAAATCATATCTAATAAAACACATTTTTCAAAATCTACTTATACTTTATGAAATCTACTGAATTTTTTGTCAAAATCTACTATAATTTTAAATTTTGACTTGGCAACACTGGATTGATCGCATAGTCAGTGTTGCCATGTCTATCTACTGAATTTTTAAATTTTGACTTGGCAACACTGGGTTGATCGCATAGTCAGTGTTGCCATGTCTACTGAAATTTCAGTAGATCAACTGATATTTTTTGCCAATATACTGAATTTTTTATTATTTTTTGAAATTCAAGAAATCTACTGATATTTGTGTTTCTCCATAATTGTAAATTAACTGATGATTCTTTTAATAAAAAACTTGAAATAATTTAGGCATGACCTTTTTTGATGTTATACACTTCTAAATTGACATAAAAAGCATTGTAACTCTACCCAAGAGCGCCATTTTACCCATTAATATCATCATTGTTTACAATAAATTAATATTATTAGTTATTGTTATTCTTATTAGTTTTAAATCATATCTAATAAACCACATTTTTCAAAATCTACTGATATTTTATGAAATCTACTGAATTTTTTGTCAAAATCTACTGAAATTTTAAATTTTGACTTGGCAGCACTGGGTTGATCGCATAGTCAGTGTCGCCATGTCCATCTACTGAATTTTTAAATTTTGACTTGGCAACACTGGGTTGATCGAGTGTTGCCATGTCTACTGAAATTTCAGTAGATCTACTGAAATTTTTGTCAGGAAAAGAAGAAATTATGATATTTGTGATGAACAAAAGTCACTTTTTCATGATTTTTTAAAAGACACTTGTGAGATTATGTCAATATGCACGCTTTCACCAAACACAATCGTTGAATTTCATACATTTTTGTCAATCAATGGTGTTTTGAAGAAAAAATCAAAAAATCTACTGAACTTTGAAAATGTTAGTTGGCAACACTGGTTGATACCTTTTAAATATTTTTGGGTTATAATGAGCTAATTAAATGTATATAAGTTTCATTGGTTCAAAAAAAATTGATTCAACAGCCTTACAAAAAAAAACAAAAGTGACATATTTTAAAATTTTCCTTGGTATCGTAAAACGCCGATATGTCGTACGCCCGCGTTTCAATGAAATGATCAGTTTTAATCGGAATTCGTATAAATGTTATTGTTTATTTGAATATTTATAGTTATCTATGGGTGATTGTTATAAATGTGAGTTATTATATAGTGCTGTGCATTTTTAAATCATTATGAGACGTAAATAATATCACCTGTTGTTTTTTTACATAAACAACAAATAATGACGGATGTTACCTAGTTTTTAAAAGTGATTTTTTTGTGACTGTGTTAAGTTATATAAAATTGTGCTCACTTCAACTTATAGTCACTCGAATGCATCTGATAAGTAAATATGTGGTGAGTCAATTGAAATACCGTATGTTAGTATACATAGCGTAATAAATTTATAGTGTCAAAAGACTTGATTTCCGTCAGAGGTGTAGAAACTTAACTTAAACAAAGAACTTAATTCATAAAAATTTAAATAAATCAGTTCTAATATGTTTATCGATTAATCTTATTATGATTAGTTTGTGAAAATTGATTGTATATATCGGTTAAAATGCATTTTATGCCATATTTGTTTAGTTGGTTCGAGTGTTGCAAACATTATGAAAAAATAAATTCCCATATTGTCAATAAAGTGACGTATGTGCCGGAAAGCTTTAGAGAAACATCAATATTATATCGCAAGATAACTTAAATTCGGAAAACCCTTCCTTTCATACTCTATATGACCTATTTGAATTTCGAACATTCAATTAGTGTGTTTGACGTTTGAACCCATCGGACGTGACGAATAAGGCACACAATCGCTCGCCAAACATCGGGAAAGCTGTAGGATAATAATATATAGGAGATTATTGATCTAGGTTATGAAACAATTTTTTTTATATTGTAATAACAAATTTTAACAATGAAAAAACAACTAGAAAATGTTCTTTTATAACCATAGTCATCATAGCCGGAAAAGCAAGAAAATAATTTACAATGTCGTATTCTACATTATGCGCTTTTTGAAGATTAAAACAAATTATTTATTTTCTAAATAAGCAAACAAGTATTTGATAAAAATACGACCTGTATAGTCCTGTCGAAATTGTTCAACATATCTTCTATATCTGGTTTTAGTGCTTATTATATAAAATTTGCTGTTTTCTTTTGTTGATCGTATTTTCTTTAGACGTAAAAGAAATGATTTTTGTAAATAAATCCTTTAGTTACATACATCGACATATTATTATACGTTGTTTACATGCAGTCATTAAGAAGACAAGGATTTTTTCAAACAACGCAGGTAAATATAATCAAATGGTTATTTATACATCAACAAAAAATGCCATATAGATTTAAATTTAAAATATTGTGATATTCTGAATATCAATATTATGTACAGCAGTGATCGCCAAACGGTCGCTCGCGAGCTACCGGTAGCTCGCGTATATTTTATTATATTTATAAATTTGCCTTTAAATGAAGGCATTGATTTGTTCTACCTACGTATGAGAATCAACGTTTTCCACTATGAAAATGGTTAAAAGTAAATATAGAAACAGACTCACAGATGTAGGTACATCTTGATAATTGCATTCGGATGGGAGTGACAAGGTACTCACCGAGAATTGAAAAAAATATGGAGGAATGTGAAGTGTATTTTACTCACTCTTATTTCACGATATTTTTAATTAATCTTTTGTTTATAAATGAATAATTAAAGAACGCATTTTATGTTTTATTGGAAGTCCGATATCCTAATTTATTTTAAGTAATATAATATTATGTAAAATTATTAAGAAGGAATATGTATAAGTAGCTCACCAGACAATTTCAATTTCTGAAAGTAGCTCACATCCTCATTGAGTTTGGAGACCACTGATGTACAGCAATGAAGTTGTTACATTTTTGAAGATGGACATTTCTCGAACATACATAATTTGGAACATCTCAGATTCAGAAACATACCAATTAATATATATAGGACTCGAACCTGCATTCATCGGATTTTAGCTAATGTGCTTTACCAGTTTATCTACCCGATGTCCTACTTCATTACAATGAAATTATCTACATAAGTTCATGCAACTGAAGTGCTTTACAAATTTTGCATCCGAAGTTTTTCGATTTTTTTAATGTGCTCTTTTCAAATTATGTATGTTCAATAAATAATCTTACAGTCTGATTTTTTTTGAATTATTCGTTTTATAAAAAATAGGTTTCATACTTATATAATTATATTTATATTTAATCAAAAATGCCTGATACAATAGAGATTCTACCTACCATATACCCACCCTTCTATATACCTAGCAAATAATAAACAATACACGTTTATTTTCTAAATTATAATACCATATAATCATAAAAAATACAAGTGTTGAGATACCTATTTATAACAATATGATTAAAGTAAATTACCATTGTTCTCCTACGCGGTAGATATTATGGCCTGCAGTGGAGGTTATATCATTTTACCAGGAAATACATATTGATAAAGCCGTGTTTCTTCAATTTAATTATAATATAAATTTTATTTTTTATTCTCAGTGTGTGATTCATTAACGAGAATAATCATTTCGTTAGAAACTGTTCAGAAGTTTTTACTTTAAAACTTACGACAACTCCATTAATTAAAACTCTAGAGTTTCAAATAGGAATCGTAGCTTTAATTATGAAATTCCTTGTGTATTTTTTTTTATTCTACGGAGTGCAGCTGTTTTTTTATTCTTTTTCATTACAGATAATTTCAAAAGTTATCAAAGAAAGTTTAACCCCAGATGTTAGTAGTCACCTATATTTGAAACTTTTGAGTCTTACTGAGAAATAAGGGTAGTAAGAAATAATATTTAATGTCTTTTTTCGTATTATATTATACCCTAATTAATGCAATTTATAAAATTTGACTAAACATATTTAGATCTGCATATTATATTATTCAGTGAAAAAATATTATCTCTATGTAAAGTAATGCAATTTGTTCTACCGGTGTCACACAGCATTTAATGCAAAACATAGATCTGAATAGATAGATCTGAAGAGCAAAGTAACGTGGAAATTAAAAGGATAACTAGACAAGAATTGAGTATTTGTAATATTATGTGGAATGCAATTTCTTTTGTGATTCGTCTACTTGAGATAAAAGTATACACGATTAGTCAAGATACCACCCTCAGAAGTGACGTTGTTCCCATTCCTCACACCAAAATACAGTTCTTCCATGAATAATATAAGAAACTCAGTTTATGTTATGATTAGTTATTTACATATGATGCTAAGATACATGAAAATAGGTCGTAGATCATACTCTTCACACTCCTAACTTGGTATTTGAACGCGACTCACTTTCTTATGCGTAATATTATCACATAATAAAATTTATTATTATCTACTATTATACTTACAGAATTAAAAATACTCAAATATTATGTTTGAACCTAGCTTACTTAAATATAACCAGAAAGGAATTGGTTCACTATGCTTGTGAAAAACTCATTAATTCACTTTGACTTATTTTATATTATGTTAAGTAACTATCTACCTATTGTTCGTTCATATCGTGTTTCTAATTTTTCGTCATCTACATCCATGTGATTTGGGGTTTTCATGGCTTGGTGCTTCTTTGGGCATATTATTTGTCTTCGTTAAGACCTCATGACTGAATATTGTGAACCAGATGACTTGACCATCTGACAGATTTTTTATGGGTCATCAATGTAAAAGCTGTGACACTTTTGCTTTACTATTTCCATCTGTAGAGAGTTCTTCCTCTCCCCACACCGACGTCCAACGCGAGCTGACATTAAAAGTTTGTTAATGACAAACGTAGGAGAGGTTGTCTCAAATCTAGAGTTTACACAGTATTACATTCAACTATGGTAACTATATAACTGACAAAAAACATAATTAATATTTAAATAGCATATTAAAAGATCGTAAATCGGCATTATTTGTAAGAAAATATTTTCCTAAGTATTAACACGCTCGGTACCGCAAACGAGAATCCTCGTTATATCAATAATTACGCTGAGTACCGCGCGCGAGGATCCTCGTTTTGTTGCGCGTTTTTAAATAAATATTTTTACTGTGACATCTATGTATTTTCAACGAAAACATTTGACATATCCTGTTAGATTATAAAATTCAGTACCGACTGGTATAGATAAAATATCGATATCTGTTTTACCTTCAGTGATATTATTAAATAAAAATCACAATTTTATTATTATGAGACGCCATTTTTGATCATTCTCTCGTGTGACTTTACCGAATTATGTACTGATTTTGAAGACGAAAATTACAGTAATAAACAATAAAGGGATTCAATAAGGTAAGAGAAATAATTTATCTATGATATTTTATATAAATATTTATGGTTTCTGGCTATCTCTAGACACTATCTGGCTATCTCTATTGTTTTATATCGTCTTCAACTCGATTCTACCAGGCAGGTTGTTTTTCACTGATAGCAGTACGACAATGCATTTATAATGCGTTTAATTGGAAATTTCAATTTCAGTAGAATAATCTATTTTTTTCTAGAACACAGCCGAAAGACCTTAACGATTCTTTAAAGCCATGCAGCATTATGCAAACTGTATTCAGTAGGAAAAGCGATCCAATTTGTCTACGAGTAAGTAAGCGGCCATCATATTGTTATAAAAATACGGGATATGGCATGCGTTCTCATTCGACGAGAAGAAATACCAAAAAAATACAGTTAATAACCAGCATTGATATTGCATATATATTGGCCAATGAGAGTGCGGTTTATTTTTTTTACTGATGACCACGTTTTTTATAATATTCTATATTGTAAATCTAATTTTGTGTCCCCGTCGTCATAACTGACTTTTCTTTATCCTACAGCGATCTACTTAATATACTTTGTTGATATCGTATGACAAGGGACGCGATACACGGTGCTTTACTGAGTGAAATGGCCTGACCTTGTGTGTGCTCTATGCTTCGATGCTGGACTGCAATAAGATTAAGTAAATAAGTGGGTAGGTCATATCGACTGCTTAATTTGCAAACCAGTTAACTGCATTTTTAGCCAAAAATAAGATATTGATGACATTTTGTTATAAATTATGTTTTTTACGCTCACACAAAATTTCGAACTCCTAAACCTATAAATAAATGCGTTATCGTTGTTTATACAACAGCCAACTGTAGGTGCCAAATTTTCAATATCGTACATGGAACAACTCCGCTCTTTATATAAATTTTAAAGTGTTTTTTTTGGAATTTAAATTATTAAGTTTTTTCTCCTTCCTGGACAATTTTCCCAACTGGAGTTAGCCGGTTTTCTGATTAATCAGTCGATATTCAAATACCGCATTTATGTGGATTAAATATAAGGTATGTGATAATATTATACAAAGATAATAATTATACCAGAAAGGAACCTCAATCGAAGAGTACGTTGGTATTATTTTGATATTTTAACATTTTATTCAATGATGTATAAAGAATTAGCAAGACGCAATTTTAGTATATCGTTTATCTATAAAAACAAATGCCATGTAGCAAATGAGATACCACTTGGAGTCTTATCACGTGTTTGCTGGAGAAAAGTAATAATTATTTAAATGAGCTGGAGAAAATAATGAGCATTGGAAACACAAAATGAGATGTGTATACCGTGTTTATAGCGCAACCTAACTAGATCTTCAAAGTAATTGGAAAACTACAGCTTAAGATAAACAGACGTGGCTGACACGATTGTTATTAATTAATATGTTTAATAAGTTAATGAGATTTATATTTTTTGGCAAAGATTAGTTTTTTTTAACATGTACGATCCTAATAAGATCATATTATGGGCCACCACGGAGTGGAGGTTTGTGTTAACAGATTGTTTTTTTACGCAAAATGGATGTTAGCCACTTGCTCAATATACTAGGTCCATACTCTGACTCAAGCACAAATTGAAAAACAATATGACGTGTATTTGCCAGACCAAGGATTCGAAACGACCCACGACGTTATAGGCCGACGCCTTCAGCCGAAGATTAGTAATATGAAAAATATAACCGCATATCTTAAAGAATAATATGAAATGCTCAAGCCAGAATTACATTTCACAATAAAGTTTCTTATATTGATATATTTTCAAAAGCAATTCAATTTAATAATAAATAGAGTAGGTACTTACTAATATTTTTTTTTTATTTTGAAAAACATTTACATAGTTTCACGACACACTCAATAGAACATATCCTGCCTTATTACATAAGATAAGCATATTTTTTTCATTTTGAACCAACCAACCGTTGAAGAAACTATTTCAAATGGATTAACGAAATAAATCCGCGGCGCTGTTAAAAAACGAACGCGGGATTAAATTCCCGCCGAAGAGGATTTCGTTCACTATTCAGCCAGCGGCTGGCAACACTCGCATCCGTGTTCCAAGTTTGAATTTATATTTTAAATCTTTCTCCCGCTAACTAATCGAAATAAAATAGTTGAGATTATTGCATTTATATTACAATCTGAAGAAATTACGGATTTGATCTCCATAATAGTATAGTTTGCACATTTATTAATCAAGAACCTGGGTTAAAAGCTAAAAGTTAAAAGGTAAAAGCATATAATATGATCATTTGGAAAAAAAAAGAAAATAACAGTTAAGGGCCCACATCCCCAATGAAAGTCAAAATGGAGATTTTATGGTATTTTCAAAGAAAGCCTGAACATTACTTAAACGTTATAGATAATCTATTTATATAATTTTGAAGCCTTATTATCCTTTATATTTATTTTAAACATTTGATGACTGCATAAAGTATTTTTATTACATAAAATAGTATTCTTTTAAACCTCTTGATTTAATGTTTTAGAATATAGTCATATTTCAGTACATCTAGGTGTTAAGATTTTTTAGATTAAATATTTTTTAAACGCATTTATATAACCAGTATTAAAATTTATGTCGACATTATTATAGTGAAATATTTACGATAAAAAATTATATTTATAATCTCTGTGATCCCAAATTTGACAAGAATTAGGCATTTTATTATTCAGAAAATAGGCAAGATTACCACATTTAAAGATAATTCTAAAGATATTGATTATAAGATATATCTTTGACCATTTAAATGTGATAAAACAATCTACGAATAATGATTTTTTTATAATATTTATTCACCTAAGAATAAGTTAGTATTTTTTGAAACACGCCATTTCTATTGGCATTTTCCAGTGGTTAAGCTACAACATACGGCCGTCAACATAAGTTGACAAACAACAACTGAAGTAGAGAGTAAGATCATGTTAACGTGCGTGTTTGAACATGTACCTAACCTAACCTAATAAAAACGATTTTTTTTCGGTTTAAACTAGGGGCTTTTTCTAGGTGTTCAGTTTTTAATATTAAATGTTCTGGTGGATATAGCACTTGAGCTCACGTGACGTGAGTGTAATGTCTTTCTAACATAAGTCTCTCTTTTGGCTACCGATAATGAATGAAAATATTATACAAAACAAATTTAAAACGATAGTAATTGGTAAGATACTTATAATAAATAAATAATATTAAGTAAATTATTGAGCAATATGTATTAACATGCATGTTTTTAATAGCTGTTTTCAAACTAATGAGTTTAAATGATGATTTTAAATTTAAAAAGTTGATCTAGTCGCTATTAGTCGAGACTACGTAACTTACACTATTGAGATTCATTATAGTGCTTAGTGTAGTTATTTAGTTGTGAAATGCGATACACACCTGAAGTGAACTAATCCTTTGGCATGTTCATCTGCTTGGGCATTGGGTCAAGCTAGTCATCTTATCATTTTTTATCTACTTCTGTATACCGTTTGAAGTGTTCTCTATTATTGTTGATCAATCTCTGTGAACCCTGAATAAATATTAATACTGGAGGTGTTTCTTTTTTGTAATAAACAATCTTATAATATTGAATATTTAATATACCCACTGATGAATAAAAAAACGTTTTGAGGTCATGCCATGAATGTATTGATTAGAAAAACAAAATGTGATATTGACCTGTTTGATTTTCGACCCTGCAAAATACGGAGCAAGAGGCAACCGTTACATGTTATAGAATATATTAGGCATTAGATATAAATATAATCCAAAAAAAAAATAACTTTATAACTTAAATTAACTTAATGATAACTGATAACTCCATTTCGTATTCCAACAGGCATTAGCATACAAACAGGTAAGTAAGTAGTAAATAATTTGTAATTCGTCTAACTTATTTACACGCTCTTTCGCGTTAGACTGAACAAAATGATTGATTACTCACGGTGTATTCTAAAATATTTCAGCTGAGAACTGCTTTACAAATAATAAGAATACGGCTGAATAAAACTCGTTAGCATTTGTGAGTGGTGAAAACCGAAAACACGCTCCGAGCCACGATTTCATTTTACAATATTAAATTTAAAATAGATCAAGAATATGCTTTTACTTACGCGAATCAATTTGCATGTAAAGTATTGACGCTATAGTTTCTCGATAGATTACCGTGTTATGTCTGGTATACATATTTTTAATCTATTCAATCAAGGACAATGGTTATTATAATGGTTGAGCTTTTGTGAACTATAATTTTGAAGGATGCTTGTGGACTCCGGATCTGGGGGGGAGGTTTAAATAAGATGTCAAACACTGACCTTTGATGTTGAGAGGGCTGGCACACGCTGGAACTGGTACCGAGTCATGCACTCACGCACTACTAAGTAAATAGTTTTGGAGTGTCACTCTCACTATTATACTTAGGTTAATATGTATGATGATGACGTTTGTATGAATGATCAGACACCCTGTGCCGGTAGCACGCCTTGAATAGATGTTATGATTTACTGAGCTTGTATGGAGACTCGTATTGAGCTCTTGGCTAAAAGATGGCTACACTGTAGCAAGTTGATTATCTTGTTGTTTACTAATAACAGACTGTCATTAAATCACGGTCTGCTGATGACCCGTGAATATTAACACAATGCTTACGGGCCCTTTTAATTAATTTTGTAATTAACGTGTTAATTTGCATTTGAAATGTAATTAGCAAAAACACAATTTTGTGCGGCCCGTAAGCTATGGGTTAAGTGCCCGGATGATAATTATAATAAGGATGGTAAGTGTGATATATATTTGCGGATGTGGGATCATAATTGGTCTATCCATATAATATTAAAGGAGATTGTTCTTATTTGTTCATTGTGTTGGCCAAAACGCGTTTTCCAAGAATTATTAAAACTAACCAATCAATATTCACTTTATTCCTTAAGAATTTCATACAACTTAAATCATTTAGTATTAACACCGCGACTGGCGCGTTTGGAGTCGTTGGCCATTAGATAATTACGTGTTATTTAAATGTGGTAATTAAAAGGTAATTTAAAGGTAAGCAGTCATTGTGTTAAGGCTATACTTCAGCTGAGGCATGGTCTACGCCACGCACAGATTGTATAAACGACGCGTGACGAACAAAACATAATTTGTCATAAAATTTCAACATGCGTCCATTTATTTTATGTTTATTGTTATTTAAGTAATAATAATAATATATTCAATGACATGTTTTGTTTTTAGAGTAAATACGTAACGTTTCTTAGTCATCTTTACACGATTTATGAATTAATTCCTCCGACGCCATCACAAAACAAATTGACGTGCTCATAGGTCGACTATCGCAACGCATGCAAAATTACGTCCCACCTATTGCTGAAAATTATTTGCCGTTTCACTGAAGTATGCGCTTAAGCTTACTTTCAAATAAACAACGAAGCGCTAGGTGTTGGGATTTCCCAACATGACTTTGAATGGAGAGCTCTAATAAAACAATAAATCGAAAAAAACACACTATGTCATACAAACTAAAGCCGGGGGGGGGGGGGGGCAAGCAGTATGGTTTAATATCTCCTCTAGCTACTTAACAATATAAATGGCGGGAATTTTTTCCATTATATATTTTTCATTTCGTTACCTGATAGATTATGTGCTACACTTTGGTATTCGTTACGGATGTCGTGTCTTCATGTAACTAGCCGACAAACCGAGAACGTCTCTCAGTATTTTATAAAAAAGTATTTGGTCAAAGAGCGCAAATGGCGCAAAATTTTAAAATTATAAAAAAATGCAATTTCAAACTATCCGAATAATAATAATATTAAACTGGTTTACATTAATATACTATTGACCGTATGTATTTTAGGACTATTTTGTTTGTTACAACAATAATAATTTAATTAATTAAACATACCTAAAACAAATTTAAAAAAACTAAATTGTAACCTCTTTGAACTAATAGATTGAAACCTTTTGAGAGTGTCATTTCCGAATAACACGATCAAAATCCGTGCTCAAGAGATCAAATTTAGCTAGTATACATTTAGTTGAACAGTCAAAATACTGAAGCACTTTTAACTTGACCTTTCGACTTAGTATGACATTATATCAGAATATCTTTTTATACATATATTTTATAGCTAATTACGTCCACAATTTTTACTTCTTATATTTTATTTTTACTCAAAGCTAACGACCCAATTATTATTCTTCGTCTGATACAATATTATGACTGGTGATATCGTAACCCGGATAATTTGACCGTCGAGCAGTCTACTCCACAGCTTGGCTCCACCATTTAACACCACAACCTGTATCAATGTGAAACCTGTGGCATTTTCTACATCATTTCGCTGACACACGAGACTTTCAGCGTCCGCTTTTAACATCACATTTGAAAAGTGTATTCCCTCAGTCTTTTTCTTGCTTTAACCGTCTGGCTGCGCTTGTCGTAGTGGACTGTAAAATTTGGTAGAATGATTGTGATGGTGGATATAGATGCTGAGGGGGAGACCTTTACATGAGAGTTAGTCCAAGCACTAACCTAATTGATGTTCAGCGATCTAGCTGAACGTGGTCCCTGGTGCATGCCCTCACGTCTTAATAAGCGCTCCCACGATACACTTTTTATGAATGATATGATAAATGAGGAGACACCCTGTACTGGTAATACGGATACAGTTGATTTGATTAACGGAGTTTGCACGGAGACTCGAATATAATTATTGTTTCTACGATGGTTATACTGCCCATGCCCATGATCTGAATCAGTCTGTTTGAATTACTCGTTAAACAATGTTCTAGCTGTATCAAGCCTAGATGCGCCTGTTATCTTGAGGTAACTAAATGTTATTCAATAATGGTCGACTGATAACCGGTAACTGCGTTGCGTTTGCGACAATAATGAGGATTTAAGGTAGGAGGGAAATATAGGGACGATGGCGACTATAATTAGCCAAACCACCGTTCAATAATAATTTATAAAATAAGCTAGGCAATAATAAAATCAAATAAATTTTATTGCACTATTAGCTCGAAATAAAACATGTTAACGACGATTAATTTTAAATCATAAAAACATCATTACGGTGTGTTCGTTTCTATGTTTGCCCAAAAAAACATCACTCAAATAACGCATTCAAAATTCAGTTACACCAGCAGTCCGTTGAGCAAATAAAGAAAAAAAGCAAATAAATCAAACATACGTCACAGTCTCACGCGGCCGCCCTTGTTGGGTAAATGAAGGTTGGTATGAAAGAATGATTCCCATGCCTCGACACTATCGATATTCAGATACTATGGTATTGGAGCTTTTTCCACTTTATATTGTGATTTTTTTAAGCAAAAAAATTTGTCTGGTAACACTATTGTTGATACATAACTATCAAGTCGTAATAAGTACTAACTTTAGTAAGTTATTCCCGAAAATTGTCACGGCTTCAGTGGCGCTAGGAGCAACGCGTCCCGCTATTAATCGAAAGATTGATAGACAAATCCCAACAGCGGACGTTATTTGTTTCACATTTTGTATTAAATTATATATAGATAACATTATATATTTTTGTCAATCTAAGGTCTGGGGATATAACTCAATACTAGAACGAGATTGTAGATTCACCGTAGCGATTTTTAAGTCAGCTGTGATGCTTTTTCGTTACATACACATTAATTGAATTCTCACTGCCTACTAGTTTTGCTATACTGTGTAAAAAGGTTTCACTTAGATAAAATACAATGACATAATTTATTACATTATCTACCTACATTCTTTATTATTTTTCTATCGAAATTTTTTGTTACGTTTCTTTTTTGTTGCTATTAAATTTGATAATATCTAGTAATATTTTATAATATGTACTAAATTAATGTTAGTCTATATTACTTCAACTATAACAATATAAATGAGTTTATATTTTGTATATAGGTAAAACACTCTATGATGATTTCACAGAGACTTTGAATTAACAGCCATTGTAGCTAATTTTATCAATATTTTAGCTATGTCTATTATAATATTATATAACAAGCTTTCTTCAATGACTGTTTTTATTTAGTATTTTTAATACTATATTTTATTGAATATGTGGGTTTACAACGGGAATAATAATATGTACCTAGTTATATTATATGAAAATTATTAAATAATTTAATACGTCGTTTTGAATTGCTCACACAAATATCAATACATTCTTCCGATATCAATACATACGTCAATTATCGATACTCTTCTTTATAATTCACCTCATCACTAGCAACGAATAAAGGGCGGAATCACGTATGCAGGACTCGAGCTGCATCACGTATGCGATCTCGTTTTATTTTTATTGATATAACCGCCCGTTTGGCGGCGAGAAGACGTAAAATCTGACATTCGGGCGATTGCGAAGGGGGGTGCTTCAAGTAAGAAAAGAGAGATGCGTTAGATTTTGGCAGCTTTCCTCTACCGAATTACCGATTTTTTTTCAAATCTACTCTTTAAAAAGAACCAATTACAAAAATATGTTAAAGAAAACCTTTTTCTATACATTTACAAGGAACCTATATAATTATATTAATAAGTTACAAAAAGAGACGTTTTCCTATAATTTCTGAAGAGTATTTATATCCATTGCTTTATCAATTTTTATATTGAACTACGGAAACTACGGAAACTACGGAAAAGTTCATCTGGAAAATGATTAAAAATGTTGATAAGCGGACAATTTTAAAATTCATACAAAGATATTTTATTTATTTATTTAGAAAAAGAGTATAACGGCATTACAGCAATTGGCCAATGCGCCATAATACATAATAAATACAAATACATAAAAATATCTTAATTACAAATAACAACTAATATAACAATAAAGTAGAAAAGACAGCATGTGTAAATATTAAAGAAACATGATAATATATACAATTATAAATTTAACCTATTTAACACGTCCACAAACATTATATAGTTAATAAAAAATAAATCAACCTTTATGGTGCCATCAAATAAGTCAATTGCACGATACACAGCATCATGAAACATAACATCTGTCCTGCGACGAAGTATCTTGAAGACCGTAGAGCTACGAGTGATATTGGTAGGAAAATGACAATTAATATTTGCCAGTATATACGGATTGCAAATGAACCCACGAAGAAGTAAAAATAAATGCTTTAAAAGAAATAAGAAGAATATTTTACGTAAAACAAATTATAAATTTAAAACGTTCACAGCATGACACCCTTAGACTGAAGGTTAAATATTAATATACTTTTTACGACGAATAGCGGTCACTGTTTCACCCAAATGATTGGATTTATGTACTGGATCTATGCACACAGTACATTTTTACCAACCTCGTTATTAAACTGCGACCATATAGTTTTATTTTTTGTTGTTGATAATGGTAACGGATATTATACATATTTTTTTATCATTTTTTTTACTGTAAACTATTACTCCCTTTATAATAAAAAAAAAATTTATCTTGATTTTATCATTTAATAACAAAAATCTAAGACGAGACGCAGCTACATCTGTAATGCTTTGATCATATTTTACGTACTGATATAAACAACTCATACTGCATACTGCAGAGTATTTGAAACGAATATAAAAAGACATTTTTTCATCCAAGGAATTTTCGTAAGTGGTTCAGTATCTAAGGTCTTGGTAATCTGAAAAGTCTGGCGTAAGACTAGGAGATGTACTGCAGTTTAGCTACCAACCTTCGATAAACTCATCCGGCCATAGCACAAAAATAATGCGTTACTATATATAACGTAGGCATGTCCACCGCGAGATGGATTTTGGTCAATCGTACTATAAAACCATACAGGAATTAAGTTGTAAAAATGTAAAAACCGTGTATATTCAGTTGTAATAATATAATATGGTTTCATTGAGATTATGAAGAAGAAGCTTTAACCATTTCTATTTTTTATTACTTCACGTCCTAATCTGAAAGGCGTTTTTAAGTTAACCATGATGATGCTCCCATGACTTCGCATGAATTGATTCGAATTACATCACTCACAACTGGTCACAGGAGTGAGATACAGAGAAGATGTGAATCCCCGTGCTTTAAATTGGGCGTTGTTTTCTTTTAGCATCGTGCAATAGGCTATTCTATATTATTAGGAGAATAATTTGACGATGTGTGTGTGATGACTGCTAAAATTAAGATCTAAACTTTTCTGATGACTGGAAAGTTGAGCATGCCCTCATTACTGTGAAAAACCAGTGTTAACTTATAACGGTGCAGTATCCTCAGCCAAATGTTATACGTTCAGTTAAACATACATAATTTGAAAACACTTCTGAAAAGTATAATATAAACAATAGAAAAATCATTTTTGATAAGATAGCATAGTGGTCAGTGCATATGAGCATGATTTTCGAGAGACACTGGTTTGCATCCTCTTGTGTGTCTTCTTATTTCTCAGAAGTGTTTTCAAATTATGTATGTTCAATAAAAAATAATGTTTCATTCTTAAATCTTGCGTATTATTTGTTGAATAAAAATATAGATAATTATGTTTATTTAAGTTAAATAATGATAATTTGAGAGTGTGGTGGATCACTGCCAGTTTTGATTACGGATATTAGATCACAGCCTACTCCAAGTTGGGCATGCCTGCTGAGTGATATAAGAATTTCGTTTAAAATGGCACCTGTGGGTCTATTCTATACTTATCGAACACTAAATTGATAAATAGTATCAAACTTAGGGTAGGTTTGTATCAAAATATTAGCACTTATTGTAACAATTACACGAAGCTGGTTTTTATTGTTGCAATAAGTGCGATATTTTAACAGCAGCAAGATAGGTGCTGTTAAAATATAGCACTTATTGCAACAATAAAAACCAACTTCGTGTAATTGTTACAATAAGTGCTAATATTTTGATACAAACCTACCCTAAGTTTGATAATATTTATCAGTTTATCACTTTAGCGGTCGATAAGCATAGAATAGACCCACAGATATGTAAAATTTACGCGTCATTTTATGTATGTAGCGTGATATTTAAACAGAACAAAAGTGACTATATCTCCAACCTTAAAATTATTCTTACTCTTTTGATATAAATACTTATTTAAAGAGTATTGAGTTTCCGCATTAAATGTGAATAAGTCTACAGTAAACCCAGTAACCTATCTACAATCCACTTCCATAAAGATGGGATGACTCATTTCCCCCTTAGGGCTCCGCAGGCGAGAACTTTGATCGGCCTGTCTTATTGTCCGTCCAGGGCGCCGCAAATAACCTCTAGCGCATCGGGACGCATAAAATTGCGATCAATTCAAATGCTAACGTGAACAGATTGAAAGGTTTTCAATGCGCTGAGTATTTCGATATTTTCCTCGCAATTTTGGAATTCTGGATGAATATTCGAGCACATTCATTTCGTATTAGCGTGGAATTATTTATTAAATCATGAAATATAGTTAAGTATTAATAAAATTACGGTGAAACGAATTCCACTTCCAGAATATTTGATTTCAATTGCCATGGTACTTACTACCCGCGGAGAACTAATGTTCTTGTGAATATTCTGTATGAATATTTAATCTTGATTTGTGTTCAAAAATAATAAATAATAACTATCATGAACATCCATTTGAAGATTTTAGTAATCCCTGTACACTTTCATTTATAGAGGGCTAAGTTCATTATGTTACTTATTCTGGCGCGAAATTTATAATTTTCGCGCACAGGTATTACATTAATTGAAGCTGTTAAGAGACACGATAACATAAAACGTTATTTTGTTACTTTCATCATTTAAATATGTTTAATTAATATTTAGTATTTTTGAATAAAAGTTTGATGACATTTTATAGGTCCTAAATGGTTATTAAGCCCTCGGTAATATATCCACTCGACCAATGTATTATAATAGATTAGAGTTTACAAATCAGGTATTTGTCTAATATCAAAAAAGGATGAGCTGCTGAAGTCGGTTCAGCAAACTGTTATGCCCATTGGACCGTCCGATCTGGTTGCCACTAACTCCAATTGTGTTGTATTTAAAAAAAAAAACTTGGCGTCATACGGCCAACGTGGAGATCTTTTCACTTAGATTGTTCGGCAGTTTTGTATTATCTTTTGTTACTATTATTACAACCTTTAAGTATTTTGTCTCTACGTACTCCTTTCTCAAATGGTTACCCTTAACTTAAAGTCATGAAAATTCTATCAAAACACATTTAACATTCCGAATTTAAAAAAAAATAATGCTTCGTATCCAAACGTAATGTCTTATGAACATACATAATTTTTGATAAACACTTTCTGAGAAAATATATTCGCCCCGTCCGTTGCATTCACCTCTATGCTACAAGCCGACGTACTAATTGCGACAAATTTTAACTATTGGCCTTTTTAATACCTACTCATCAGCGTTCTTCTAAATCAAGCTAAAAATTTAAACCCAGGAGATGCAGGGTTCGATCCCCTGCCGGGGTGGCTTACTTTTTTCAAAAAGATTTTTTCTATTGGTTATAATATATTTTCTCAGAAAGTGTTTATCAAAAATTATGTATGTTCAATAATCAGAATGGTACATTCTTGAATCATGTGAATCATTCATTGAATAAAAGAAATAGTAATGTCTTTTGGTGCAACCAATTAAGACCGGATGTAGTGGGGGGCGGATGTGGTTTGATGTAGCCATTAACATACCAACATATACCGAAATAACGTTTTTTGAAAGAAAATAGAATAGAATTATTATATAAATTTTATTTTTCGCATTAAATCAACAAATTTTGAAACGTTAGAAAATATTTTTATTTATTTGCAATTGAATAGTCCATAATATACTATATGCCCAACAAACGTTGAATCTGAAAGGGTTTTTTATGTATATTTATTTTGAACTTATTTGCACAAAGAAAAAAATAAATGACGATGAGCAAAGTCTTAAGGTACTTAGCCTTTTCGACGGCATATTTTAGTTAAATTCCTCTATAAATTCAACGTATTTTTACAACGTTTTTCTTAGCTCGTATTCTTATTTGTCCAGTGGTTCTTTGTCCGGTACAAATCTTGCAATTGATTTTTAACTAACTTCCCGATTAGTTAAACATTTTAAACTTTTGGAATATATCAGAACACGATGCCAATGCAATTTTTTAATACTTTTAGCCATTTTTAAGTAGAATTGAAAGCATTTTCAGTTAATTCTGTTTTGTATGAAAAGTTATTTTGACACTATTATTGGTTGCTATTGGGTCTGGGGTCCCAGCAACTAAATTATTAATAATATACATTACGTGCGTTACTATGGAAATTAATATGACATGTCAAGTACAAATTTTTTTGATCGTTCAAGCTAGTCAAGTGAAGTTTATATGGTTCAACAGAATTTAAAAACGTTTTATATAAAAAGTTCTTTTTATCTTGTAATTATTAAATCATAATTTTGAACTGAATTATTGTTTATATTTTTAAAGGTCAGCAAATATGAACTTCGACTGTTTTACTATAAAATTTACTATCTTTATATTAATACATATTTCCGTTTGTTTTTATTTTTTCAAATACTGAAACTTATCCAGATAATGCGATCCTAGGTACAGTTTTCTTCGTTATGAGAATATTGACGTCAGGTTATCATTATTAATTTTTATAATATTAGAATACCACAAAATGATAGTATTACTCAAAGAATTAAGGTTACGTAAATCAATTAATATTATTATATTGTTTTATTTTATAATTATTTATATTGCATTTTCACCAAGAATAAAATTAAAAGTTTACACCATACAATTTAATCATTAGTTCAGTTTCAATGAAGAACTGTATATTATAAAGAATCATTACAATAAATCACAGTATGAGTATTATTTTCTGTCATTCACTAATCATCTTTGAACTATTTTATAAATGTGTATAATGCACATAACTGTAGTAAAATATCACTATATAGTTAGTAGTGCTAACGTTATAATTTTGAAAGTCGTGAAAGCGAGTTGAATTTCGTGTCTGACAAAAATTACATAATTTTTGTTCTATTTCTGATTGATTCAGATCAAGGAAAATGACACAAAATGGTACAAACGGTAAATAACCATTCATTGTAAGAACATACCTAACTGTTAATATAATCATTTGACGATCCTGTAATTATTATGACACCTATTTCTCCTCCATTTAACAACTCATCTGCTTCATATTTAAACCGTGCCATTTCCAATATATATAATGTAGAGATATGTTAAATAATACCTTCTTGTATAAAGACGGAACCTAAACGAATGAAGTGATTGCAAAAAAATACTACTTATTTTTAAACTTTGAAAAAAGACGAAAAGTTTAATTTGTTGTATTTATACAAAAAATAGGCACTCACGTCAAACTAAAATTGCCTTTATTAATTTTATAGAGATATATCGAAAAGTTCCACGTGAAAGAAGTTTCAATACTTTTGGTTATATACAATGATCGAAATTGGTATAATATATTTTTCTCACTTCTGTTATTCTTTTTTTCTTTTCTCCAACATTTTTTACAATAAAATAAATAAATATCTTGTCATATATTAATAATTTAAAAAAAATCTCCTATACAATATTAAAAATTCACCATGAAAATTATTTCTATTTTATGTTATCCTTCTTCTAACACATGTACTTTCACTCTTGTGTTAGACTACGGGTTAGCAACCCTCGGGTCGCAAGGTATTTTCTTGGGAGTAGCCAACTACTCTTAGATTCTAATTAAAAGTAATATTTTCATAAACTGTTCATGTAAATATATTTCATGCATAGTAAAATGTACATTAATTAATAAAAGAATTACATTTGACATTCATCAGGCAGTGTAACGACCTCTATGAATAATTATATATAAATATTTTATCCTCCACTACATTGAAAAATATTTCTAAATCATACTGGTAATATTTCCTTTTTATCTTCTCAAATTCTGTAGATAAGGTTCATAGTCCAAAACAGCTGCCAATAAAAATGTCTTAATAATGTAGAATTAACAAAAACCTTTTTTTCTAAATTTATTTGCGTAGTAGGTATAATAAAATAAAAGAAGGTGCATGATAACTGATAAAAATTAAATAATAATCATTCTGTGAAGTTTATTTTTTTTGATAAGCTTAAACGTGTTTTTTCAGTTTATTATAAATGCATTTTCATGCTAATGTAGCGGGGTGCAGGTTATTTAGCTTCAATAAAAGGGGGTCACGACAAAAGAATGAGAAGAATCCTAGGCTAAGACTTTAATATTAATTTTTTATTATTTAATATTAATTATAATCATTTACCACTTTTGGAAACTTCATAGGTTACAATACTTTACAATACAAGTTTTATTTTTAATTTTATACACATATTATAATACTGCCTGTAGGTAACAGTTTCAAAATATTTAAAAAAAATCATTCTGTGAAGGTATATTTCACGTATTAATAAACATAGATAATATTTGTATGTAGAAAAAATTGCGACTATATTATTTGTCACCGTCACCAGAAATCGATCAAGTAGCAGATTGTACTGATTTAATCTATAATATGCTGAATCCAAATTTAATCACATATCAATAATATAACTTATAATTCTTTCTAATTCTATTTACACATGCTGTCTTTTTATTGTTATTTGTAATTAAGATATTTTTATACATTTGTATTTATTATATATTATGGCGCATTGGCCAATAGCTGTAATGCCGTAATACTCTTTTTATAAATAAATAAATAAATATCATATTAACTCAGACGCGGGATTCAAACCCGTTATCTATCTAACCAGAGGCCAACGTTACAACCCATATTTAATTTCGAGCTTAGAATACTGCCGATGTAATCGCTTTTGTAAAGTTATTTACTAAAATTCTGTTATAAAAATATATATTAAGATCGTCGCAAAAGCTAACTATTTTTACATCCCTAATCTAGGTTAAACCCCCTCACCGTGAAATCAATTCTTTAAAACATCGGTTAAGAGTTAAGTCAACCCTTGCCCATGCTTAATCAAGTATACCTATTATTAATTCTTTTTTTCCTGGCATGTTGATTTATTTGTTTTTCGGGTGGACTTAGCTACATTTAGCTTCGACGGTCATTTGTAAGGCACGCATGGACGTTGTACTTTCGCTATTTAATTTCCTTTTAAGATTATATCAACTCTAATCATTGATTAGTGGGCATTAATCATTTTGGCAACTTTTCACACTATCTACGTAGTGTTTAACCAAATAGCAGTAAGCATTAAATAGGGTAAATATTATTATAAAATATCCAGTTTTGTATGTTTTAAATATATAAAATTTTAAGATTGAAAATAGAAGGAAAAATATAATACAAACTCTGATTAATTTATATTGTAATAAAATAATACATTTTCGTCGAACATTATATATCCGCATTACATTTACCCTATCGCCTATACAAATTACAAATTACATAATGTATATTGTATGTGTACCTAAGGAATACGTTTCCGGTATGTTGGAAATAAATAAAACAAGCTGTACAAGTGTAAAGCTCAGCTAATATCCGGTTTGACTCACGTGCCAAACGTCGATGGAAACTCCGTCTGCCATCCTTCTTGGCTGGACAATCTTTCCGAACGTTCTGTAATTTTCGAGAGATTATTTTCTTATTTTATCTAGGTATTTGTTTTTAATTAAATTTTTCTTACTAACAAACTGATTTTTATATCGAATTGCATTTAATCTTCAACCCAGAGCATATACATACCACCTCCTACAGTTGGGAGGCATGATTTGTTGTTAGCCATTCACTCAACTTCTTGCTTTCGATCGAAACATAATAAATTAATCTTATCATACCTATTATAAACAGTAAGTATGTACTTTTGAACTAGTTGTCAGTTTTTAACCTGCACCTTACCAATCAGATATACAGTACAACTTCTATTATATGGTAAAAGTCATCGGGTTGCATACAAGCTGTGATAAGTATGTGATACTTTAAATCAGACTATCCGTAGTACTAGACAATAATGGTGAAAACTCGTAGTAAATAATTATTTCAAATCAGTACAAGAATTTGTAAAGATATACTCGTCCCAATATAATTGCGAGAATAATTAAAAATATATGGATTCTTCTATTGTACTTTGTACTGTATTGTACTGATATTAACGACATCGATTTTATTGTATAAAATAATCATCAAATTCATAAATGCATGAAAAGAACTTACTTAATGGGGTTGTGATAAAGAATTCTCGATAAATAAACAGAAAAAGTCAATCTCGGAAAATTAATTTTCTAAAATTTCTGGAATTTTCATTTTTCGAGAAATCTTCAATGAGATTCTCGATAAATTGTTAATAGACTGATAGGTACCGACCGCAACCAAAACGCAATAAAATAGGAGCAAGTGAATCATTTAAGTTCATTGTTGAAATACATACTTAACAAATAGCTCTTGACTTTGAGTTCCTGAACGAAATATCTTAAAATGCTGTTTTTTTTTGTCGAATGACCTAATAAAAGCTATTGATTTTGATTCTGAACGAAATTTGCCTCTTAAATAATATTTTGTTGAAAAAACAAGCAGATTTCTCAAAAATCTCAATAAAATAAATATTCTGGATTTTGAGAATTCTTGAATCTCGACAAAATTGAAATAGTCGAAAAATCATAATGTCTACTTATTTATAATAATGATAAGAAACATTCACATTTTTCTATAAAAGAAAACTTGATTAATGCTGAATATTGGTTATTTGCTCTAATGAATTTGGCACATTTTAATGTGAATCTGTTATGGTGCAATATGTACTGATAGACAATAGAGTTACTAATCTTTTCATGTATACATTATTTACCTCCACAAAGGAAGCACTCTTTCAATACTAAAATAATCTTACAGTGTCAAAATAATGTTTTGTTCTTCCATAAATACGCAAACAATATACGCTGAAAATAGATCAGAAGATCGTGCAACTTTTCAATACAACATCCGACGTCGAAGCAATCCATTTCCCATCGATAATATTATAAAATGTCGTATAATATCCTTATTCTTAGTATAGACTGGGATAAAAACAAATGTCCGCCATTGACTGAACTACTTCACTATACTATATATTATTCCATAACACCATATTTACACATATCACATACGAGTGCCTCCTCGTAATACAAAATATATCTTTTTTATAGTCACGCCTAAATCAATAATCTTTTCATATATTGTATTTCTCAGAAAATGACGAATATTTTTAGATGAAAGACTTATCTCGCGTTGACAAGTCTGCCCCAATTCGATATAGGCACCACAATGTCCGAATTTCTTGTCAAGAATTCTTTGTATACGTTATATTTTTATTATATTATTAGGTCAATATTATTATGTAGGATAAATGTACGTAGATACTACCCATTTAATATGAAAAATGTTGAAAATTGATTAATAAAATATTATTATTGAGGTCTTGTGGGTCAGTAATTTAGTATTCATATACAGATTTAAAATATTTAATGTACCTACACATTCTTTTTTGCCTTCGTATATTCTATCGTTATCAAGAAAAACTTCTTCATTCTATTTTGCGGTCATCCCTATTTGTATTCCTTGTAAAACCGTTTACTGATATTATTGATATATCTCATTAGTTAACTCCATTAAATTCCCAATATATTCCCATTGTTTTCCCAGTATTGACGATTTTACACCTCTTGAATATAGTAATAGAATATAGTGTAATTGATTATTATCTAATGATTTATTATTAGAGTTTTGACGATGTATATGCCTATTGATTGTATTATTAGTGATAGAGGCTTTTTACAAACACTTTAATTATTCATAATTTATTTGTTATATTGTTATTATGATCCTTGACTTAATAGGTAGGTGATAAAGATTTTACCTACCTACTTTATTATAATAATTTAGAATTAACTGTAATCGTTGTCAGTATGTATTTAACTTTTGTTGAGTGCATATAGTGCCCGAAGATGCCAAAAAGCGAAACCCGGGTCACAAAAAATAACTCAAATGGAATAGGATAAAACTTAAATCTATTAGAATTTTAATTCAAATTCCATCAAGTTAATTTAAAAACACAGAAAATAACGCGATTTGATATACATTTCATGTAGGACTTACTAGTTAAAATTGTCGTTATTAAGTAGGAGGCCCGTAGCTTAATTGGTGAAACCATATTGACGCGATACCAGTAGATATCCTTTTTTAAATCCCGTCGGGGTAATATTTTTTTCCAATGTAATTTTTTCTTATGTGCCTATATATATCTAACATCACCGATTACCCCAACCTCCACTCAGGAAGTTGAATACTTAATCTCACGACTTAAAAATCGTTCAGCGCCAGGCAATGACGGAGTGAGCAACCTCTCCCTCAAGAATTTACCAGAGAAAGGCATCCTTGCCTTAACAGGGATCTTCAATGCCTGTCTAGATCTGCAATACTTTCCAGATGTCTGAAAACTTGCGGACGTCATCCTCCTGCCAAAACCGGGCAAGGATCACACTCTCCCCGAAAATCACCGGCCGATCAGTCTCCTCCCTACGATGAGCAAACTCTTAGAAAGACTTATAAATGCCAGACTTCAAATCATTATCCATGAGAAGAAACTCATACCAGACGTTCAGCACGGGTTCAGAGCCGGTCACGCTACGAACCATCAACTGCTACGCGTAACAGAATACATAACAGACGGTTTCAACCCCCATAAATTTACAGTTGGCTTGTTCCTAGATATTGCTAAAGTTTTCGATAAAGTTTGGATCGAAGGACTCATAGTTAAACTCTCAGAGGCCGAAATCGAACAGCCAATCATTAAAATCCTACACTCGTTTATCACCGACAGACACTTCGCAGTCAAACTGTTCGGAGAAAGATCCTCAATCAGACCCGCAAGCGCCGGAGTCCCACAAGGTTCCGTTCTCGCTCCGTCTCTGTATAACCTTTATACTAGAGACATTCCTATACCATTAGATACCCCATTAGCTTCGTGCATAATAGCACAATATGCAGACGACACAGCGATCCTCTCCAGATCGATGAATCAAGACAGAGCTAAAGAATTAGTCCAAAGGTCGGCTGACCAGGTTTCCGCCTGGTGCGACAAGTGGCGTATAAAAATAAACGCAGACAAAAGTAACGCCATTTGCTTCAGACGCAACTTTAGGAGACCACCTTCTAAACGTAAGCGCAAATTTCCACACCTGGTAATGCACAAAACTAAAATCCCTTGGACCAATACGGTCAAATATCTTGGTCTAACGTTAGACACCGCACTCAATTTTTCGAAACACATTAGCGATAAGAGACGCCAAGCCGACATAGTCTTAGCCAAGCTCAAACCCATGATAGGACATAAGAGCAAGCTCGCCCATCGCAGCAAGCTGCTATTATACACAGCTATCGTTCGCCCCATTATGACCTACGCGTACCCCGTCTGGGCATTTGCAGGCCTAAAGTATATCAACAGACTACAAATCGTACAGAACAAAACCCTCAGAGCAATCACAAATGCTCCCTGGTTCGTCAGGAACACCACACTCCACAGCGATCTTAACTTGGAAACCATCCAAATCCACATCCTCAAGCTCACGAAGCAATTCTACAGCTCCATCAACAACCATCCCAACACGACAATCAAAGACTTACTGCAATATGACATACACGCCCACTATCAATTCGACCGGCCAAGGAGGGTACTCCTACTGATGCCCCCCTCCCCTAACTAACACACTGTTTAACCTGACTTTCTTTCTTGTATCTTTTCTTATCGTTACAGATCTCTTGCTACCCATGCTATGCTGCCAAGCGATCACCCAAGATGACCAGATGACCAAATAACCATTATTTCCCTACAGATTAAAACCACAGCGGAGGGGTTTTTGGCCGGAGGTGGGCTTGCTCACCTCCGGAGTTTTTCTCCCCTCTGCGGCTCAAATTTTGATGAGCAAACGGGCTAAGACCCGAAGTAACACACGATAAAGATGCGATTATGGATGCCGATTCTTGCTTTTTGGCCTTCTCTCAGTCTTCCTGGGAGCACTCGTCTGGTTCGGAAGAAGATGACCCCGGCTCTGGATGACCCCGGCTCTGGATTCGAATTGGACCAACGCTAGACCCCACGGACCAAACGCTGGACTCCGCAGAACCGGACAGAAGCGAGATGTGGGGTGGGGAGATGTTGGAGGCCTGTGACGGCGGTGGTCCTTGTTGTTTGCTCATGTGAAACACTTTTTAAATATACTTACTAGAGATTCCTTCACCCAGATCCCAAACCTGGTCTCGGTCGGTCGCGAAGCCGCCGAAACCGGGTCCTCTCACTCTCAATCATGCTTCACTCCCGATAGGCACTCCATATAAAGGGGATAGGCGCTAAAAACCGTCTAGGTGGCCCAAATATATAAGCACATACCCTAAGTAAGTAAGTAGTTATCGTTTTTATTTCGTTTTCTAGAATATGCAAAGCATAAACTTGTAGTCTACTGACTCCCAACCTATTGATAGTAACCAGCAGGGGGTCGCAAAGTATTTTTATGGTCTTGCTAACTATATTATTTACCAGTTCATAACATATCAATTGTTGAATATGGATCTTTTCAAACGGATTTTTTTGTGTCGCTTTATTTAAAAAATCATGTGTAAAATTTACATATGCATCCTATTTATTTAAATAACATTCATAACATCGTAGTTTTACTGAAAGTATGTAGGAATAATTACTTTTAGTAGAAAATAGATAATTACTACAGTGAACGATTTAATATACAATAATAGTAATGTAACCAATAGAAAATAGTGTAATACTTTACTGTAAATTGAAACTAAATACAATATTATGTTCCTATCAAACTATGTATTTTATTTAGGTTGTCAACAATATACAATATTCATAAATGTGGTATTTATTTGCTTTTGAATACACCTATATAATTTTGAATACCGATGTTAATGAAAACTCGGACACATACTCGTATTAATTAATTTTGGCATGATTTAAAAAATAATAATATATTTCAGGTAGTTCACCGTTGGCTACCAATAGTTTTTTCAAAATATTTATTTATAATTTGTGTGTTTCTGGGGTGTTCCAAATAATTTAAATACGTACATGCTGATTTAAATGTAGAGTAAACAATATGTAAACAGAAAGTCAGAGAAACTATTATGATCAACATGTTAAATATTATTTTAACTGTGTTGTTTTTTGTTCTATTAAAATTGGCTATTAATCTAAAATAATACTCCATGGAGCGAAGGTTACTTGTATGTTATCAATTATGTCGCAACTCGAAAAAGTTTAGGAACACAATATGATCTATTCACCAAAAATTCAATAGACTGGATAATTTTGAATGATGCTTTGTATAAATCCAATTCCATTACATACGCACTTGCTTCATATTAATTACGTATTAATATGTTCACTACAATAAGGACTCGAAAAATGCTGGAGCGCCGTTCCGGTTCATGAAATTTCCAAAATTGTCGCTCTGTCTCGTGGACAAATTAATTTGACCAGGCTGACTAGATAGGATATATAACAAAAAATCTAACACATTTATTTTTATATAATATACACAAAATTAGATAACCAAGTATGTTAATATTTTCTGAAAATTATTTAGCGCTCGGGTTCGTAAAATTTTTCATTTTGAGTGCTGTACCATAAATGATTATATATTAATCTTTTTTTATCTGGTAATACAGCAATATATGAATATTGGTATTTTGAAAAAGACCCCCTCCACTCTGATACCAAATCCTTCGTTCCTTTTCCTGAGTCAATCAATTCTAGTGCCCTTCCTGTAGAGCAGGGGTTCCCAACCTTTTTGTACTATAGAGCACATTCTAAAATATCGGTAGGGTGGCGGGCACCACCTATTTTTAATCGACAAACTCCTTCCATAACTTCTCATTTTCCCATAATTTATTTTCTTATATTCATAATTTATTAATAAATAATAAACAAAAATGTTTCAAAATAATAAAACTTTTATTCAAATTGCATACACACAGAGAAATGTATTTGCAAAACGTAAACAAAGTAAACAAAAAACACAAATACAAAGAAAACATTTTATAAAAAAATAGAATATCAATATGTCAATGTGATCTTTGGCATTGCATATCATTGGCCAGTGCCTCATAATTAGGAGAGTATGACGATAATCATGTTAGCAAACAATCATAAAGATGCTCATGAGTCGAGATCTATATCTTGATTTTATTAAGTTCATGTTTGAAAACAATGATTCGCATAAATATGTTGAACCGAATAATGATTCAATTTTATATGCCGCTTTTTTCAAAAATGAGAACTTTTCTCTGTCCACTGTATTCCAAAAGTCCTCTGATATTAATGATTTAAGCAAAATATCATTCTTAAAATCCAAAATTTCTAGCTCTAGTTCTTCTGTCTTACCTTGAACAAAATCTGCAATACATGCGGCCATTTCCATTACATTTATTTGGCAAGTAAAAGGATTGATGCAGAAGGAAACAATTGGCTCGATATCTGTAAACTGCAAAAATCACTCTTCAAATTGTTTTTTTAACACTTGAAGATGCTTAATAAATAATGACCCGTTTAATTCATTGTTACCTAGCATTTTATTCATATGTGGGAAACGCACGAGAGAATTGATCTGCAGATGTGATATCAACAAATCCAATTTAGCTTTAAATGACTTTACAGAGCTTATCATTTCAGCTATGTTTTTGTCTTTTTTTGTGTGTTTTTGTCTTTTGTTTTTTGTCTTTCCCCTGCAACTCCAAATTTAAAGAATTCAATTTTTCCATGATGTCTGTGAGAAATCCCAAATCAATCAGCCAGCGAGAGTCAGCTAGTTCATCATAATTTGCCTTTTTATCGTTTATAAATGTTTTTATTTCTTCAATTAAACTCACAAATCTTGTAAGAACCTTTCCTTTACTGAGCCAACGTACTTCAGTATGCAGAATAAGATCATGTTTTTTTATCTTCAGTATCTTCTAACAGGGCCTTGAAAAGTCGGTGTTGCAAAAGAGCTGCTCGAATAGCATTGATTATTTTTGTAACTATTTGCATAATGTGTTCAAATGGCAATATTTTACAACACAGAGCTTCCTGGTGGATAATACAGTGGTAGGACATAAAGTTAAAAGTTATAAAGTCGGGTTTTCTGCGTGTGTCAGGCTAGCGTGAAAATTCTGTCTCTGGCGAATAGTGGCGGGCACATACGAATCGTTCCGCGGGCGCTATGGTGCCCGCGGGCACGGGGTTGGGAACCCCTGCTGTAGAGTGTAGGTCATTAAGCCACCAAAGTCACGGTCTTTTCATACTCCGCTTTCCGCTTCCGGTCACCTAAGAATGAGGAAAATGATACGTAATATCACAATATTTTATCATCACTGATTTCCAATTAATCAAAGTTTTATATCTATTTCACAAAATAATTTAGTATGAACACATCAAAATTAATTAAAATCATGAAATATAGTGAGTAGATTGGTGAAAATACTTCTGCATTGGCTACCCAACAGTTACAGTACGATTGATCCAATCGAAATCCCTCACCTGACTAATTCAAACGGCTTGCTATCCAGGTAGGTACCCCACAAACTGACTTCTCATATAAGACGAGCAATCCCAGGATTGACAAGTTAATTACGCCTGATAGCGCTGTGTAGCTTAGTATAGCGAATGGAATCATTTGTACTGTCTTGATCCGTGACTCGCTGAATTAAACTGGCACGATACGTACTGTACCGTGTTTCGACCCTGATTTACTTTTTATTGTGATAGAAAACACAATAAATCGACACAGTTAGGTTACTTTTCTTTTGAAGTTTTGTTTTCTAGTCGAATGTATTTTTTTAATTTCTTAAAAAATACATTATATAATATACACATATATATTTTTTAACACTACAACACGCTACAAAGTCCATTGACAGTAATCAAGTGACAGTAGTATTTTAATAGTAATAATAGATTGTGATTAAAGATGGTTTATTAACTACTATAATAATTGATACAATTATAAGCAACATTAAATTAAATATGAATGCTTTAGTTGCGATGAAAGTCGTATATTATGTTGTATTTGAAATAATAAAAGTATGTAGTAATATTATATTTAATAAAATTATACCTACCACTCAATCATAATAAATTCAGGTTTCATGATTTATTTTTGCGATACACGTACATTTAATAATTTATTGTATGAGAGTATATAATATTTGTATTGAAATTCTTTGAAGTGTTTAACAAATAACGGAGATATTATTAGATTTTCTATATACAGTATAACCTCGTTTTTACGTGCCCGGAATTCACGTTTTCCCGGCAATTGCGTGTATTTTTTTCAGTCCCGATGTATTTCAGTACATTTAATGCCCGCATTTACGTTTTTCTTTCCCGCGATTTACGTCGGAAATATTCAAAATTGTTCAAGTTACGCGCACTTGACAATGATTGGGTCGTGACATTCGATCGATTTTACAATAAAAATTTTAATTGAATGTTGTTTTTTAATAAAACGTTATTTTTTTGGAAACATAAAATTTAAATGTTCTTTTTTTCAATACCCCCCTTTTACATTTTCCCTCCAATTAGGTTTTTTTTCTTCAGTTCCTTAAAAAACGTAAAATAGGGGTTATACTGTATCTACATGCAATGTAAAATAATTTTCAGGTATTATAATCAATAGTCAATACCACGGTATTCAAAAGAAATATCGAGGGCGTTGCTAGCCCCCGCAGCAAAAGGGGATGTTTGTGAGCAAGTAGGTAATAAGACATATTATTATAGAGCCTGATATATAATAGATATTATATAAAGTAGTATGTAATACAACATGAGACTCATCCTTCTCATTATTTTTTTACTCATTTGATTCCATTTTAATAAACTATTTCTTTTATTCAACAAATAAGATACAATATTTCAGAATTTAACATTCAATATACTGAATATACCTAATTTGAAAATATCTTATGCATACTGGAGCGAATCTAGCAGATACAGATTCATGTCCCGTCAGGGGTAGTATTTTTTCTATAAAATGATTTTTTCTATTGTGTATATTTATGCATGAGACGTTTTCAAATTATGATGATCACTGATAATGATTATCTATTATGTTTTACGGGCAAATTCATTTTTTTTACCTAATTGTTTCGTTTTGAAAATACTTTTATAATTTGTATTCCAAGTTGCATGTTTGTTTACATATTTTTAATTCAGAAACTAGCTTTATTTAATTAAAAAAATACACATAGCTACATGTTGGTGAAATTTAAAATAATCCAGTATTATTATAGTTTGTAATAGAGATAATTTTCTCCCAAGGGGTAGCTGAAAAGAAATATATTTGAAAAAGAGGCTATGATAATAAAATAAATAAATACCTATAGATAAATACGGAGAAGATATAAACTATTTTATTATAGTGTAATCTAAGCTCTAAGAAGGTATGCATATTTACATAATATTATGTAACTTTCACAGAATCTGGGTATTTGATTGTTTCACTTCTACTACTAAATAATTCTACTTCTACATTATCTGTTGTAGTGTTAAAAATTATATATTTTTTGATGTCTTTAAATCAGCTTGCAACTAACAGCAACAAACTGCACAAATTTTCTTTAATGCATTCATAGATGCGATTTAAAAGCACATGTCAACCGAGTTTTCTCGCTATTGCTTCGTGGTAATAAATGCACACATATTTTTACGTAAATATAATTTTTTTTCTAAAGAAGAAAAATTAACACATTGAGTGAAACTAATTTGTATTTTTCCAGTTGATTGGGGCAATATTAATTGTCACTACGAAATTACCGGCGCCCAACGAACGCACAAGTCTGAGAATATTAATGATTAGCTCACGCAACTACGTCATTAGGTTTTTTTATTATATATGAAAGCCTTTATATATTTCAGTATTCAGACGGGCGAAGCAAACACTCATTTTATTATTATTTTGTCTCGAAAACCCACATTACAAAAATAAAATATAATTTTTTTTTTCAAATGAGAACATGGTCTCTTAATTTAAATTCTTCACACGGATTATGATAAATTAAGGTAAGTAAAATAACTATTTCAACATTTTTATGGAAATACAAACATTCAACTGAGACATTGAAGTTGCTTATGACCTGTTTATATTTTTATTGGAAATTTACATTTTAGATAACTAATATCTCAAATTAAAAAAAGTCCAAACTCTATTATATTAATGAAACATAATATTGGAAGAAAATATGCATGTTAGCATAAGGCGCAGAGATCATAATATGAAAAAATTCAATCCGTCAAAACAAAGTTTGGCAAGCTGCATTGGTCAAAAACAGAATTGATCATTTCTGAACAAACTGCATCATCTAACTACTTCAACGATACAATGAGTATCCTCGGGGACGTATTTACCAACTCTCTAAATGAAAAATTTCAAAATATTTCGCGACAGCAAAAACATGAAAGTACACTGCTTCTTCGATGGCACTACAGCTCGAGTTGAGCCCTGGCCTCCTCCACCGCCATCCTCCAGCCGGAACGGTCCTCCGCACGTCTTTTCCAGTTCCTAATTTTTAGCAGCTGGTTGGCATCTTTTGTAATGTTATTACCCCATCGTGTGCGTGGCTTTCCAACTGGCCTTTTCCCTCCTGGGTTTCCTTCGAGGATCTTCTTCGATATCCGTGACTCAGGCATGCGCATACACTAATCTTCTTATATGATGGATACATTTATTTACCGTAAAATATGGCTGTAGAATTATTATTAATAAGCTTTCATAACATTTACTGTCGAATAACAAAAAGATTTCTCGATTATTGAGATAAACGCACTCTCTTTACATATTATAATCTCAAATATTATTCAAAAAGTAATCTTGTAACAAGTCTTAAGAGTATATTCAATGATATTGACGACTTATTTTAAAAGGTAATTCTAATGACTGTGTTGATTATAGGAATATATAATAGTAATTATGGCCCACGATGGCCGCGTGGCTTAAACGCCGGCCTATAAAGTCGAGGGTCCCAGGTTCGAATCCTGGGTCTGGCAGGTACACATATTGTTTTTCAATTTGTGTATGAGTCAGAGTATGGACCTAATAGGTTGAGCAAGTGGCTGACATCCATTTCTCGTAAAAATAAAATCTGTTAATACAAACCTCCACTCTGTGGAGGCCCATATGATCCTATTAGGATCGGACATGGTTGAAAAAAAAAACAATTATAAAATGAGGATTTTCGCGCCAATTTTCGGTGCTCGTATGTAATATGATTTTTTTTTACGTGGGCACCAACTTGTATATACTGCAAGAAAGGCCTCCGAATGGCTTAATCTACCTGGCTATTTCTGGATTAATTTATATACAGCAAATATCATAAACCTTATTACTATTATAATATTGTACTTAAAAAACATTTATTTATAGAATGAATCATACAAAAAACTTACAAGAAAGACTTTAAAGTACATTTTTTTAAATCATTTTAAAATGAAAAAACACATTTAAAAAAATCAAGGTTTTAAAATACCTTCCGTTGGGAACCATTATAAAATATTGACTAGATCCACGGCGTAGGTGTTTTAAAAAAACTTTTTGTACAGACAAAATATAAAATATTCTAGCCTACTTTTCAGTTTCAAAATGTTAGTCTCTTTGAATGAAATAATAAAACTCTGTTTATAAAGTCTATAGAAGCACTTATTTTTCTAGTCAATGGGTTTTTTTTCAGTAAATATTACAGTTTTACTGAGACAGAAGCAACTACAGCTACAGCCAAAAAGTGAAAGTTTACATCGAAAATTTTTAGTAACAAAATTTCAATTGAAAAATACGACAGTCTGAAAGATAAAAACGTGTTTAATATTCTAATAAATATTATTTTAGTCATCAGCTTTCAAAATCAATTAGTTTACATAAAAAGAAAACATTTTCGCTCCTAAACTAAACATAGTATTATAGATCCGCATAGGGTATACCGTATATACCGTAACCATTGGTGTGATACATTATAGTTCAGTGCTCGAAATGGAAAAGAGTTTTACGAACCGGAGTGCTCGATAATTTCCCAAAAATATCAATACATTTATATTATAATAAACTAGATATTTTTTATTCAACAAATAATTCACATGATTTGAGAATGTAACATTGTATATTTGCATGAGATTTTTTGTTAAATTATGTGTGTTCAATAAGTATATTTGTCTAATTTGGTATGTATTTTTCTAATTTAGTATGTATTTTTCAAAAATAAGTGTGTTTGATTTTGTATTATAATATGGCCCCGCTAGCTTAGATGGTTAATTTTATTTTTCCTCGACACGACGGATTCTCGCGGTGCGCTCCGGTCTATTTCGAACCCTGATACATTAATAAAATACTGGTAATAATATGTAAATTAATACTATCGACTGAGGGTATTTGATAGAATTTAAATTCTAATTGATTTAAGTTTTGTACTATTTTATTTGTGTAAATTTTACGCGGGTTGAAATAAATAACTCAAATATTATATACCTAGTAATACCGGGAAGAATGGGTGAGAGGCACTCACATGTATGCTGGCAGCGTTCTTCACGAGTATCACCTTGATTGAGGGTTGTGTGGACATCAGGACATATAATTCAAGATAAAACACGTCTTTGATTTGACAATTTCCCTGCGCAGGGACGTTTAATTACATTAACTTTCCAGACATTGGTTGGGTTACATTATTAATTACACTTAAAGGAGTCTTAGATTTAGCTATGGCACAGTCACTATGTGGGAGCACTATGTGGGAGCGCGTGTTTGAACACATTGGCCAAACGGGCGCGAAAACGTTTTGTCGGGGACGCGACGCGTGGTTTTGAGGTGGTTATAGGGATTATTAATAACACAATAACGGGGAAAGAGATTCACTAACTTATCATATTGAGACAAGCGTGGCCAGGCCACGCCGAGCACGTGGTCCTGGACACCTACCACTCTCCCGGGAGAATTTGTACTAGACGCAATTATCTACGACGGATCTATCGGTGATGAGACAAGAGGGAGGGGCAAAGGGATGAAACAAAAATTACGGTAAATTTTTGTTTGTCTCTCGGCAAGTTACCATTTCCTAGTAGCTGGGCTTAGGTATTCGCCCTTTTTGCCCGTGGATACCCGAGATTCGCATCGTCGTTTTGAAAGATAATGTTTGTGAGGTAGGGCTGTGCAACCTTTTAGTTGGGGAGGTGTTTTGATATTAATGTTAAATGCCTGGTGCGGTATTCGAGACTGAGTATTTGGTAATACTAGTAGAAAACTTTAATCTGAATATTTGAAAACGCGTCAATGGCTTTGGAAACAGGCCTTCTATCAATATTTACTCATACATAGTATTCAATTCAATAGTTAGTATAGCAGTAAAATTATTGATAATATTATTAAATAAATACAAATTAATACGTGTATTAATTAAAGCGCTAAGTACCAAAAAAATAAAAACGGACTTTTTCATAGAAAAATGTTCTACATACCAACGGCAATAACGTTAACTATAGTCTAATTGTCTCAAGCAATTCAAAAAAATACAGCAAAATATTTAAATCTGGTGACGTTGTAAGTCCGTTGGCGTGTTTTATTTATAATGGTGTAAGTACCACTCCAGTGGTCAACGATATTTCAATATAAAATGGCTGACGACGGTGTGTTGATACTCGCGAGTTCTGAATTCCTAAGATTATGGAAGCTGCCGAGATTGCTTCACACTGTGAAAACACATTTCTCAAAAGGTCTGCTTCATGCAATTTTACTACAATGACTCAGTATTTTGTAACCACAGGCAATACTACATGTTGGTACTTAGAGCCTTAATTAATACACGTATTCAAATATTGTTATTCTAAATTTATATGACGTATCCACTATTGGAAAAACCTTTAACCTTAACCCCTATTCCGCTATCCTCAATAATGAGGGGAAAAAACGATATTAAACAACACTTAAGTTCATTATATAAATATTTTATGAGACTTTATGTTTATATAAGTATAGAAACTTAATTTAAATGTACTCCAATTTAATATAACATATCTTTGAAATCAGTATGTATGTATATCTAAGCGATCACCAGAATTTCGATTATATATGATTATGTTTGAATAATTAACTATCCTAGTTCCTCACGAATAAATACGAATACTCTTTTTTATATGGAAACGGGAAAATGTAATATAATATGCATACATTACATGAAAGAGAGTCATTTTAGTCGATTTTATTTTAACAGTCGGAAAAGTAATGTAACAGACATCAGTAGCGCGCTGAATCATTTCACTTGTATGAATATTTTAATAGATTTGAAGAATATTAATAGTACTGCACAGTATTATTCCAGAGTAATTTCCTACTATCCCGAACCGTAAATGTTTATGCAATTATGTAATTCAAGTACATACATTAGGATGCTAAATATATACCATAAAGTCAAATTAGATTTTTAAAAAAACTTGGAGTAATATAACGCATATGGATAATAGTGGATATCATCATCAGCTGGGGTTGATCCACTGCTGGATGAAGGCCTCCCCTAGTTCTCTTCACTCTTTTCGGTGCCTAGTTCTTTGCTTTCACGTAGATCTACCGAACTTTATGAGCTGGTATCTCCAGAGGGATTTCTGACGTCTCGGTAGGCGTCTAGTGCCTCTAAGGTACAACTGTATGACGACATTTGTCCAGCGGTTGTTGACATTTTCCCATTCCCATTGCCATTTCATCTGTTTAGTGACCTCTATCACATCGCCTACTCTTGTTTGCTTCCTTATCTATTGGTTTATTTTATGATATTTATGCGTTATGCCCAATATGCACATCTCGTGGACATGGATATAACGCGCACGAATTGTCAAATAAATAAATGGTTAAGGGTACAAGCAAAAGTTTTTTACATTATACAAAGTCTAAAAATTATGAACAGATTTGATATTATAAAGAACCCGAAAAGGCGATCAAGAACGTACTGGATCAATGAGATAATCAAGTATGGCGGAACAGTTTGATAGTATTTATTTCTAAATTTTGATAAGTAGTGGTTCAAATTATATTAAGATTTTGTGACAGACTCATCGATATATCGGATTTGTTACCCCTTAATAATGAGGTTCCTCGGTGGCCCTTGTAGTCCAACGTGTAAGGCGCTGATGTTTTATCCGGGGGCTCCTGGTTCGATCTCGATGAGATCACAATATATTTAAATATGTAATTTCTTCAAAGCATGGGTGTTTGTGATTATTTCACTTATATTACCGATTATACTACTATTTCACTACACTACTTTCATTGGGCCTCGTGGCTTGTTGTAGTGTTAATAATTATATATGTAAGAAAACAATCCCTCATACGGCCAATGATTTGAGTAAGCTCATCTCCACCTCCACTCCGCATTGGACCGCCTTCCACGACACTATAATTGTGTCTGAATGAAAAGATTTTAGTGCTTTTTAACATCTCATGGTACACATTAAAATATATTATATTATTACTAATTCAATAATACGAAAAGTATTGACCAAAACAAGTATAATAAAAAATGCTTCTTGAATAAATGAAACTGTTTGTTTAGAACCATTTTTCAAGTCCTAAGCACGCCACTAATTTATTCCTTCGGAATTTGTACGTCGGTGTAAAAGCAGACCAGTCGTGGCCTGTAATGACGGTGTGGTCTCTCAAAGAGCTTTTTTGCAGGCTGAAAAGTTTCACAGAACCGACGACGGAGCTGAATAACGAAGCTGGGAGATCACACAAAGGACACCCTGCGTATAAGCAAAAACGCCTGCGAGGACCTAAGAGGTCTGCAATGCTTGCAGTTATTAGACCATACGTTAAAAATCTTTTAAATTCGGTATCTTACACTCCATTAGACAAAGTGTGAATTTTGTACCTAATAATGAAATTACACGTTGAGTATAGTTTTGTAAAAAAAAAACGAAATATTTAACATTATTTCTTATATTTGAAAAAAAATTGAAATACTGTTACTGCTACGTGGAAAGGTATATAGAGATATACAACGAGTATTTGTCTTTTTTTTAATATTTACATATTATCTGCCATGGTCATAATAATATCAAAATGATGTTTAGGTTAAAAGAAAGAAGAGAGGGCTGGGTAATTCTATAGTTTTATGTTTCTGGGCGCCGACAGTTTTATTCTAAAAATATTAATATTAGGGACGTTTTTATAATTATTATTTGTTATTTGTGTATTAGTTAAAATAGCTTTTGAAAATAACCTTCTAAGCAAATTAAACTTGTCATTATCATCATTCAATCGGGTCAAACAGGTAGGTAATTAGGTACTTATTATACATTCCATTGAATTTTAATGAATGAATATTTTATTTAGGTACAAATGAAAACTTTAGAAACATACATAGGTATTGAAAAAAATTCTAGAAAAACAAATTTGCCGGAGTGGGACTCGCACTGACGTCTTTCACTTTCCGGGTGAGTGCTTTTACTTCTAAGCTATCGATCTGTCTTATAATTCACGATAATCATTTTTTATATTTACTCTTAACTTAAGGTACCTACTTCAAATTACACCAATCAGTAGCCAATCTGCTTTATGATCAATAAAAAAGTAAATGACATCACTAACTTAATCGTGACAAAAATTTGACACTACTCAAATTATAGTATAGGCATTCTTATACAGCATTCATGAAATTATTCATTTTTTTATTAAATTTCATAAAATACCCACAAAGTAGGTACATTGTCATTTTTATCAATTTTTTAGCAAACAATATTTTAGTAAGTAATATTTTTCCATAACAGATAATAGATAGGTGTTTTGAATACTTAGCTTATTTTTTTATGAAAAACTGAAAGGAAAAAAGTTTATAAAATTTTACAATAAAAAAATATGTCACAAATATAGCACGTCCAAAATTATTATTTAAATAATGATATTCGAGTAAATTTTCAAAGGAGTTACCCTGAATTATCCATAAATTGAACATTATAAACCACTCCTGCTTGAGAGACACTGCAAATTTGAAGAGCTTAATAATCTACATAAAATAGACATTATATGAAGACCATCTTCAGACTCTTTCTATCTAATTGACATGTATTTATTACACGACGTGAAAGACCTTTACTATAACATTAAACATATGAAATTTCATGAATATCGTTACTTGTCAAATTAATTAGTTCTAATCATCCAGCCACGAGTATTTTTGAATACTTGATCCCAATAATACTAACGTAAAACCGTATTTCTTATATGAAGCACATTGCACTGTTATGAAAATGTCATATTTTTTATAAAATGAGTTTATCACTTGGTATCCTGCATTCACCATATTATTATATAAAAAAAAGTTTGCGATACATAAGTATTTCACTGAGTTTCATCAAATATGTGTATCGAAATTTACGTTTGGGTATCATAATATTATATTTATTTTGTATATATTCATTCTATAATATTAATCGTATTATATTTCAGTGGCGAGGAGTGGAGTTAGGCTCTTAAGATTCGACATAAATAGTGCACACTAAACATTATCAGTTATACTTATTTGTTTTCATTGCACCAAGAATGCAGTTTTCAGATAGTTCTCGTTAGTTTTTAAAATTCAATTAAGCCCTGCCTAAACCAAATCATAATAGTTTAGGAATGTAATGGGCGATCCGACAAAAATAGTGCACACTTTTTCGGTCATACTTATTGGTTTTCGTTAAATTAATAATATACATTACAGGCGGTGTTGGTTAGTTTTTAACATTCATTAAATCCAGCCTTAGCAAACCATAATCGATAAAAAAAATATTCTTCTATCTATAAAATATTTTTTGACGGGCTTAATTAAATTTAAAAAAATAACAAACACTATCGAAACTTTGTAGTCTTTATTCAATGAAAACAAAAACTTTTGACTGACAAAGTGTTGTATATTATATTAGATCATAACAGCCTACCACCATCCTTCGCCAGTCCATAATATGTCACCATCAAAAAAACGTTGAATCACTCGAAAAGATTTCATCTTTAAAAAGAAGACGATTCCAAACATTTTCAGTAAATTATAAAAATCAAATAATCTTCAATATCCAAGATAGGTAGGTTACCACTTATTGATTACAGAAAAAGTACAATCTTATTTTTTAGTGCAGTATATTTTCATTAGACAAGAAGTTAAAGCTTCATTATTAATTTTGCAGAGGAGGTGAAGCATGCCTTAAAGTTATCAATAACACAGCCTATTGATACCTATTGATAAAACCAGCTTTCACCTTAAGCTTCAAAAAGGTTAAAGCCAATACAAACCCTGTCACGTTAACTTAAGAACAAAGTAACACTTAACTCTGAAAATTGAGACTCATCATAGATTCTATTTTACAAAGCGTTTGTGCTATTCCACCTTGTTAGAAACATAATCGCTCATTTTGTGATACCTACCTGCTTTATTTTCTTTTAGATTCATTTAAGCATACCAAGGATAGTTTTTCAGGGACAATCGACACATTTTGATTCACTTGGTACTAGTATATTATAATAGTACTACATAAATCATAAACTGTTTAAGACATAAATTTTAGATATTTAACTACTCGTATTAAGCCAGCTTAACATACATTATAATATATATTTTGACTAATAAAACAAAACTAAATAATACATTTTAATAAAAAGCTAGCTTTTAAAAAAATCTGGTCACAACTTGAAGCAGTACCAAAACATTAAGTAGTTAAGTAAACTAGTTAATGAAAGATGTAGTTGGTAGATTTTTCATCGGGTAATTTTTTCATAAGAAGTCCATTTTTAAGACAATTCTTTAATTATTTCACGAATTTATAGTATAAACACAACATTTATAAATAATGGAAATATTTAACTATTTAACTTTTTATATACCACGTTTTTAAATGTTCTGTTGAATCATATAAACTTGACAATTCTATGTATTAATAAATATAGAACACTGAAATGTCATTTTGACATTTCGTATTGATTTCCATAGTAACGCACGCATATATTAATAATTAAGTTGCTAGAACCCCCTTAGCAACAACGATTTTTTCCAAAATATCTTTCCATACAAAACAGAATTATCTGAAAATGAATTCAATTCTGTTTAAAGATGGCTAAAAGTATTAAAAGAATGCATTGTTCACATATTTGTACATATATTCTAAAAGCTTCAAACGTCTAGCTAGTCGGGAAGTTAGTTAAAAATCGGTTACAAGATTGGACAATCAAGAAAAAATCTGTACCGGATAAACAAGAATTCGAGCTAATAAAACACGTGGTAAAATATCGGGGACTATATTAGTAAGAAGTAAGAATCGCACCTCTTACCCCGAAAGGATTGATTAAATACATTTATACGTTAAATGCAACTTTTACGTATTATTTTTTAGGGGACATTATGAGAGAAGACTTACTTCTACCCTTTCCAAGACTATCGTAATGTTTTTTTCGATTGTACGTTCTGACACATGTGAGGAATACATATAAATTGAATACTATTACAAGACCGCATGATATATTACATTACTTAGGTAATTTATATTCATAATAATACATGCCTTTATATTAAATATAACGGTAGTCATAGTATGTATGTACCTATATACTACAAATACAATCTGATTACATACATATTTATGACAGAAATTGAAGGATATACCTTCTTAGGTACGCAAAACATAGAAATAGCTCATTACCGTATCAAAAGGTGCATATTAATTCAGATTTGGTTAGGTTATTGATTATGTTTTTATTTAGATATAATAAATAGAATATTAGTGTCACAAAGTAGACTACGTCAGAAAATCGAGGACTGCCAAGACGAACCATTATACAACGCTTTTCTGTAAAACTTCACAAGATATACTATGCATTGAAACACTCGTCTGTCTGGAAAAGTAATGGCTTTCTTTTGTCAGGTAATTGTTACATTTAATATATTTGTTAAACTGACATCACATTCTTTATTTATAAAATGTATTATAATATTTAATTATTCTCTTTCATAAAATAATAGAAGTGTATTAGAAGTATAAAATGATAACTTTAGTTTCTAGTTCAAAGCAAATTGATAGTCGTAATTAGCTGTACTGAAACTGTCATTACTATGACTATTTTCTCTTATCAGTTTCGAACGGTTTCTTTAGAAACTGAGTCCATGTAAATTTATAAGAGAATCTATCTTAAATAATGCAAAACACTTAAAGAATTAATCAACATCTATAACAAATATATTAATCTTCCAAGCCACTATTATATATAAATTAGTTACTTAGGTATAAGCTTAATTACTATCACGGAGCAACATTGTACCGTAGTGCAAGTACAAAATTGGCCCATTTCTCTCGATCCAGAAGTGCTAAATTCACGTATCATCACGTAACACATAATACAGTGTATAAATTGGTCTTGCAGCATGGTAGGCCATGGTGCCGGAACCCATGAGGCTGTCACAGAGAATCACGAAGTGTTGCACTCTTGATCGGTTATTGATAAAATCTTTCTTTGTGATCATATTCGTCACGCATCTGCTTATGAACTCGAGTGCGTGTGACACGATCGTATCAATGTACCCCCAAGACTTGATGATAATATCGATTATTATAACACAAAAATAAAGACACTTTAGCCTTAGTCAGTAAAGTTGCTATCGTCATTTTCGTCAACATTTTTTAAATTAATTATCTGTCTTATGTATTAATTAATAATTTTATATGAAAAAGCTTAAAGTTATATGTTTTTTTTTAGAATTAATACTAACTATGTCCTCGCTTTTTCGTACAAGGTGATTGTTAGTAATTTTGAACAATCACAAACACCCAGGCTTTGAGAAAAATACATAAATATTGTATCCTGACCGGGAACCGAACCCATAACTCTCGGGTGGAAGGCAAGCCCCTTACGCACCGCACCACGATAGCCGCCTAAAGGTACGAGTATTATGCTATAATAATATTTATTATAGAAACTGCTCAAAAACTAATTGAATAATAAAATAATAATTTGAAAGTTTGTACTAATTATAATTATTAAAACTTTAAAGATATGGTAAGTGACAATCATAATATTTATACTTCAATAATAGATATTTTATATATTACTAGCTGAAGTACCCGGCTTCGCACAGGGTCGCTTCGTGGTTATATTTATCTTAGATATTTGAAAAATAATAAGAGGTAATTATTTTTTTAATATTAAAATATCTGTGTAATACAATATGGCAATATGAAAATAATTCTAATAGGAGTAAAGGTCAAACATAAGAACACTAAATTAAAATCGAATCCAAAATATGAAAACGTTATTAATGTTATTAATATGTAGTAAAAAAAAAAACAAAATTGGATGGAAAAAACAAACAACAAACTTTGTATTTTATATAATAATAATTTAGAAACCTTCGCAGGTGTGCGCACAACAACTGACAAAAGTTTCATCGCAATCGGATGAATGGTATAGGAGCGCATACGAATAGTAGAAGAAGATGATTTTCTAAATCAGAAATCTTTGTGGGCATGCGCATGACAACTCACCAAAGTTTCATTGCAATCGGATTAATAGTATAGGAACGCATACGAATAGAAGGAGAAGAAGATGGTTGTACTAATTCAAAAACCTTCGCGGGCGTGCGCACAACAACTGGTCAAAATTTCATCACAATCGGATGAATGGCATAAGAACGCATACAAATAGAAGAAGAAAAAGATGATTGTACTAATTGAGAAACCTTTACGGGCAAGGGCACTCAAAATGTCATTGCAATCGGATGAATGGTATAGGAACGCATAAGAATAGAAGTAGAAGATGATTTTCTAATTCAGAAATCTTTGTGGGCATGCGCACGACAACTCACCAAAGTTTCATTGCAATCGGATGAATGGTGTAGGTACGAATTCGAATAGAAGAAGAAGATGATGGTTTTACTAATTCAGAAACCTTTGTAGGCGTGCGCACGACAACTCACCAAAGTTTCATTGCAATCGGATGAATGGTATAGGAACGCATACGAATAGAAGAAGATGGTTGTACTAATTCAGAAACCTTCGCGGGCTTGCGCACAACAACTGGTCAAATTTTCATCGCAATTGGATGAATGGTATAAGAACGCATACGAATAGAAGAAGATAGAATGAAGAAGAAGAAGAAGATGATAATTTTTCGGTACTGTTCGGTTATACCGGAGCCAGCGGAAAACGCATTTTGAAAATAGCCGATAAACTGGATTATTTGTTAGGTTAACCTAACCAAACCTAACCTAACCTAACCTAACCTAACCCAACCTAACCGAACCTAAACTAACCCAAACTAACAAATAATCCAGTTTATCGGCTATTTTCAAAATGCGTTTTCCGCTGGCTCCGGTATAACCGAACAGTACCAATTTTTCTAATTCAGAAACCTTCATGAATGTGCATACAACCACTTACCAAATTTTCATTGCAATCGGATGAATGGTATAGGAACCAAGGAAGAAGAAGAAGATACTTGTACTAATTCAAAAACCATTGCGGGTGTTACCACAATAACTGACGAAGGTTTCATCGCAATCGGATGAATGGTATAGGGACCATACGAATAAAAGAAAATAGAATGAAGAAGAAGAATAAGAAGAAGAAGATGGTTGTACTAATTCAGAAACCTTCGCGGGTGTTGGCACAATTATTGACGAAAATTTTATTGCAATCGGATGAATGGAATAGGAACGCATACGAATAGAATAATATAGAATAGAAGAAAAAGAAGAAGAAGAAGATGGTTGTACTAATTCAAAAACCATTGCGGGTGTTACCACAACAACTGACGAAGGTTTTATTGCAATCGGATGAATGGTATAGGGACCATACGAATAAAAGAAGATAAAAAGAAGAAGAAGAAGAAGATGGTTGTACTATTTTAGAAACCTTTGCGGGTGTTAACACAATAACTGACGATGGTTTCATCGCAATCGGATGAACGGTATAGGAACCATACGAATAAAAGAAGATAGAATGAAGAAAAAGAAGAAGATGATGATTTTTCTAATTCAGAAACCTTCATGGATGTGCATACAACCACTTTCCAAAATTTCATTGCAATCGGATGAATGGTATAGGAACGCATACGGGACAGACACACAGACAGACAGACATACAGACAGACAGACATTCATTTTTATATATCAGTATAGCCTATACTCTTCCCGCAAGTGCAAGCAATAAGTTTACAAAGTTTTATCGCAATCGGATGAACGGTATGGCTGCGTATTAAATACGAACAAACAAACACACAAACACACAAATATTAATTTTTATATATTAGATGTAGTACATAAAATACGTCATAATATGCTATCTGTTATATATATTTTTTATAATAATATTTTTTTTCAGAAGTTATTTATCTTATTTCAGAAATTCTCTTTTGAATTGAGTGCTTTGTCTCTATATTAATATTTTTATCATTTCTTATGATCTATTTTTAATCATATAATAATAGCAAAAACAGAATTTTATTTATTGAATTTATACATAAATTATTGGTGTTATAAGCAATTATTACTTATATAACTTCTTTACTAAACTAATAACTTTGACAAAATAGCTATTAAAAACATTAATTATTGAGAAAAATGTCAATATTTTCCAAGTTTAAATCGTGCGTGGGAATAATTATATATAGGTTTAATGGCCATAGTAAAGTATTAATTTCGTTTCAATTGAAATGGATTTAACAATGTATCTTCTAATTTGAAAAGTTGTAAAGTTATGAGTGTTTTATTTTTAAGATTGGATTACACTCCATGAAGTTTTTATGCATAAAACATTACTATTTTATTCTTAACAAAAGATATAATTCAAATTTTATGGTCTGACCAATCCTATCGAATACTAAAACACTAAAAAACTTACAGATTTGACAATATGTTTTTTATCATTTAAAAAACTAGACCTTATTAAATTTACTGAATGTCGAAAACAGATAATTAATATGTAGAATTTATAGTTGCATACTCAACGTTTTGAAATCGATTAATAATTGATCCTGGTTACATGCACAATAATTCAAATTCAAATTTATTTATTTACATACAGTAAAAATTACAAATTACAAATTTAAGTCATTCATAACATGACATGATAAACAAAAAAATAGTATTTAAAAAAGTATAACAAAACAAAGGTATCAAGGTACAAACCACGCCGAATTAGTAGACTCTATCGTCAAATAATAACTTCTTGTTCACGTGTTAAAACTGTAAATTTACTATCACCTCCAGTGCAGCTAATCGCACTTCCATTTTCAAATGGGGAAACGTTCCCAAATATATTATTTCATTTTACGCTCCCGTGGTGTATGGATCTATCAATTTACGTAATTTTAAGCTTTTTATAATAAAAAATATGTCTAAAACAATCAGGAGTGATGTTAGAATTATTATTAGTAAACATTTATTTTATTGCAAACACGGAAAGGAGTCGCATCTAATAGAAAAGCCAACACAATATTTAAACACACCTCTAGCACGCATTGCCGCCATGACAGGTACGTCATCGAAAAATCATCTACATGCGACTACAGCAACTTACTGTTATCGCCGATTTCATATTTTAAGAATTTATAAAAAATATCAAACTCTCATTGACATCACAAATTACAGCTCGTTTTTTTTTGGTAGAACTAACAACTGATGCCCCCAATTTCCAAGATAGTTATCAGGAAAATGTGACAACACTATCAATAATGTAAAATTTTACAACGCGTATAAGTAATGGTTTATAAAATAAAAAGAAAACCAGTCACTGTTATGCCAAAGCGTGTAAAAATTAGATAGATGCATTGCCAGTTTACACCACACACTTATCAACCCACGTTGCCTACTTGATAGTATGTAAAATTTATATTGTTGACTAGAGAGTCATTGAGTTTTGCACTAACTCGAAAGCGTGCTAAATCTTCGTGAACATCTTTCTCAAACAGTTTTAGCCATAATCCAATATTTGGTGTCACAGGTTTGTCATGCAGAGCAACGTACTCATTTGAGCAGCACCATACTTTGTTTAACCCTATCTATGCTTCACACAGTAAACAGTAATTTGACATTCGCGTTTGAAGCAGTTTTTTATATCAACAAATTTATTTTTGTTAATACTGATAGTATTTCTATATTATATAATTTATTCAAACTTTAATATATTAATATCATAAGTCAGATTTCACTTTGAAATTATTAATAATAATTTATGACTTATTTTTTATGAAGTATGTACATAGCTAGTTTTTAATGAATTTCAAAATCTATTATTTTTCTTCCAGTTTTATTTCTGAACTATTTTAAACTTTGAAAATAATTAGTTATTACATTTCGCATTACTGTAATAGGAAAGAAGTGTATTAATTAATGACTAGCTTTTTCTTCGTTTATTCGTAAAGTCTGGTGTAAAGTTTGACTACTCATATAGATACTATGAAAAAATGTGCAAAGGAAAACGCTTTACAAATACCTTCTTATACTGTCTTACGCTAGCATTATTAATTATTATCATCGGCCTTCCCCTCTCTCTATATATATTTTTTTTCTTAATAGTGATGCGTATTTAATACTACAGTAGTAATGATTCTTTATTAAATTACTATCTAGCATTTATTATACAACATAATATGTTTAATATATCTCATTATGAGTAATAGAAGAACGAATGCATATAATTGAATACTAGAAAACACTGATATATCTCAAAGAGGTCATTCAATTGACCAAAGATAATTTAGAGACCTAAACTACGCTAGTAGGATTATTTAAAAAGAGCCACAATATTGCAGCAGCTATGGTAGTAAAAGTGGTTTCTGAATGGTAGTTATACAGCAGTGGCGAGGGGTTGAGGTAGGCTGTTAAGTATCGACGTAAATAGTGCACACTAAACTTTGTAAACTAAGAATACAATTATTTGCAGATGGTGCTGGTTAGTTTTCAAAAATCAAATAAACCCTACCTAAACCAAATCTTAATAGTTTAGGTATGCTATGGGCGACCCGACAAAAATAGTACACATTTTTTCAATCATACTAGTTGTTGATTTTTTTTTAATTAAGCATACATATTACAGATTTTTTTTAAATTCAAAGCCCTGCCTAACCAAACCATAATCTATTAAAATAATATTCTATCTATAAAAAATCTAAAATGATATACGTAGAGTTAAATGTCATAATTTTAGATATTTTATAGATAAACGAATGTTTTTCCTCTATTATCTACTTGGATTAGGCAGGGTTAAATTGAATTTTAAAAACTAACAAACACCATCTACACAATTAATATAGACTTAGTCCTATGAAAAAAAATACGTTTGCCCGACAAAATTTAGTGTGTATTATTTATATCTGATCTTAACAACCTACCTCCGTCCTTCGCAACTGCTGTATACCTACTGTTTAGAAGCTCCATTTACTACCATAGCTTCTGGAATATTGTGGTTCTTTCTACATAATCATACTACGGCATATTAGCTCTCTAAACTTTGGTCTATTGAATGACCTCGTTGACGTATGTCAGTGTTCTCTAGCATTGAATATGAATTCGCTCTTCTATCACTGATGAGATCTATTAAAAATATGTCGTATAATATGTAATAAATGCTAGATAGTAATTAAGTAAAAAATTATTACCACTGTAGTATTAAGTACGCATCACTATTGTTTTTAAATATTATTTAATAATTAATATGGTATCTTTTGGGTTGAAATCACTCAAACATGTAGACTGGAGGCATCTCTACGTGCCACTTTGCTAGCAAGTAAATGCATATCTTAAGAAGGCTTACACTACTTCACTCTACTTAGCAAGTGTGAATGTACTTAGCGTTTACGAAAATGGATAATACTTATTATTATTTAAAATATTATACTACATCATATTAGCATCATTTTTTGTGGATACGTCATTTTTGAAAGCCTTTTTCATGATGTATTTCTAAGCTAATCAATTCTTGTAATGTCTTTGAACTTATTTTCATTTTGTATAAAAATATTGCCAATGCATTTTTCAATTTAAATTGTTATACAGAAAACGATTTAATATCGTCATTGTTCTGGCAGAAGACACTAATTCGAAAAAATTACATATTGAGTTAGTTATACCAAAATGTTCCTTATTTCAAACTTTACCGTCTGGAAAACTTCTTAATAAATAAACAGTTTTTATTTTAAAGTCATCCTTTTTACGATTACTTAATAAACTCACATGATAGACCATTTTAACAACTTCAAAGTCAAATTACTTAAAACTAGTATTTTCCAGTTAGTGTGTTCTGGCAGAACAGAGACGATATATTAGTGTCATTAAATCACTCATTCAAACTGTATTTTATTCTCACACAAAAACTGTCAGTACAGTACTGTATTTATTAGTTTTAACCAGTTAAAATTTACCTAACTGTTGGCTATTAAAATCGTTATATGTTATTTATGTGAATAACATAATAATGTCTGTAAAAAAGATAATCTTAATAAGCTAGCAACGAATAATTCACAAGTTTTGAATAGAATAAATAGTTTATTAAAATTATTAGCAAGTGCAAGTACGTTATAATCAAAATTTGGAACGATCCAGGTGAAGGTTTTGTAATTAGGTCACTTTATACAATGTCTTTTAACCTTTTTAATCCGCGGACCACAAAAAAAATCAAAAAATGTTTTGCGGAACATCAACGTTGGAATAAAATAATTAATATTTATATTTACACTATTTTTTAAACAATTGTCGAAATATAATAATATACAACCTCACTTCAAATGTTGGGTTTCTAGGTAAACTACGCCACAGTTCTTCTATGAAACGATTTATGACTATATACAATAGTGTCATTGATTCCGAAAATGACTTGTTCATTATGAACCCTTATAGGTGCATGAGTTCTGAAAGATATTTATTACTTGAAATTTAATTTAAGCTTTTAAAAATGGATACTAACTATTTTTGAACTGCAGAAAATTTTTGCTGCCCACCCAAACATCTTCGCAGACCACCGGTTAAGAAGCTATGACTTAGTTGATACCTTGATTTAAAACACAAAAAACTAATAGCAAACATTAACTCAATTTGATAATATTTAATATAAAAACTACAGATTAAAATCGTCGTAATTAAGAGGACATCCGTAGTTTGCATTGACGCGAATCGAGTGGTTATAGGTTGAAGTCCCACTGAGCGTTGTATTTTTCAAATAAGATTTTTTATAATAGGTATATTTTCAATAAAAATGGAATCATCATACATATTGATTAAGTTTAACATTACATTCTTTTATTCTTTGTATAATAATATGTACCTACTTTCACTTGATAATATTTTATATATGTCTCGCTACATTTCAAAATCAGCCAAGTCTGCCTTTAGGTATTTTTTTACTTGTTTGTGAATTGCTGAAAAACTACTGCTTTCTAACATTTCTGCATTATCAAAATGTGGAATTTAATAATTTTAAATATTCTATACTCGAATTAATATAAACTTTCATCCTTGTGACTGTGTAATTGAGAAAACAAAAACCTGTTTTTCTCTTATTCATCTATTATGGACTTGGCTGATTTTGAAATCTAGCGACACATATATCCTTGTTCTTAGGTTGCATTCTTCTAACGATTATCAGACATTTTGTTGTAAATTACGATTAAGTACACAGAATTTGGACAACTATATAAAATTGATTTTGGTAATTTTACATTATCTTACTTTATAGTCTATCTATAGTAAAGTGATACTATTACTAAAATAACTAAATCAAAGATTTTACGAGGAATTACAAAAAAGGTTCCATTAAAATAATTAAAGTAGTACCTACACACAAAAAGTTTTTGTCCATTATAAAAATCCTACAAAAAAACATCCATACAAAGGCTTTTTATCAAACCTATTTCAAGCGAAACGGGCTGCCCGTCCTCCAAATCGTCACATCCAATCAGCACTAATTGGTATATGTGAATATTTCAAATATGTTACATTTACCGCGAGAATTGTCTTTTAAATCTTTAATTTTGCCACAGGCTTACTTGTTTTTTTTCAGCTAAAACCCACAAAACATTTATAATTAAAGTTTACTATAGCCCACTTTGGACAATGGCCTGATTATTTTCATTGTCACGATTTTTAAAGTAGTCAATTAATACCTAATTTCTTACATAGTACGTTAAAACAATATTATTACTTGCTAACTTTTGCTCAGTGAACTCACTTTATCCACATAACACAATATAATATACGAAAAACATACTTACCTGCTACGGATTTCAATACCTAATCAAAATATTATTTCATAAAAATAAATAAAAAATATTGTTATTAATTAAGTACATATTTCTATTATTCAACGATTAATTCACAAGATTTAAGAATGTACCATTCTAATTATTGAACATACATAATTTTTAAAACACTGTCACATGGGTGTCTTACTTTTTTCGAAAAAGATTTTTTCTATTGGCTATATTTTCTCATGAGTGTTTTCAAAATTATGTATGTTTATAAAATATTATACGATTACATAATGTAGTACTTATTATATATTTTTTTAATGAATTAATCACAAAATTTAAGATTGTACCATTCACAATTTAATATGACTGTAGTATATAGCCCCTTCAGAAACTTACATATAAATATTGGTACCTACGTAATACCACATAAATCCGCAGCCATTGAAATAATATTCTTTGATCTATATTATTATCATTCATATCGAATTGAAATTGAAATTAAATTAAAATTCTAATAATTTTGACAGTAGTAATTTATTACGAGTCTTCATACTAGATAATATTTTTTAATTTATCACATACTTCCATGCAACTAATAATAATTTATGCATGGTTATCAATTTAACTACACAATAAAACAAACATTCACAGGCAAAAGTTTGCAAACATTAACATCAAAATATACAAACTTTCATAATTTATTATCACAGTATAATGTTTAATTACGAATAAGCAGTTTTGTTCGTGGAAGAGGTTGACCGTTTTACAATGCAAAGGTCCTTGGAAGCTATTTCGTAAGACATCAGGGACTATATGACGTTATTATGACGCCAAATAATACGTATTTATAGTTCATTCAACTTCAAATTGACGTTCATGGAAACTAATATTTTTAAAGTATCAATTTCAATTTATTTCAATTTTCAATTTATTTTTAACATATTGTGGACATTATAAATTATAAGTTTAAGACGTTCACAACATAGAAACAAAGAAGTATACTTAACACAGTAAGTGTTACATAAAAAAGAGATACATAGTATGTTATTAAACAGTAGAAATATGTACATGCAAAAATATTAATTAGATAGGTACAAGAAAGTACACAGGATGAGTTAAGCAGACCCTATTTTAAGAATTTATAAAACAACGTCCACCTATACTCATCCTCACGTAGGTGGAATATATCAACACCCGAAGCAATTTCGTTGAACATAGTTATCGCCCTCCCAATTGGCATTACCAGTGGCAGGTTGGTTCTGCACCTTTGGGAGAATAAACAACTGATGTTCTCTATTTCTAAGATAGTTAATAATCAATTAGTTATCTTTATTTTTATTTATTCTACTTACTAATGTTCTTTAAGGTATTAAGTGAAAAATTTCCATTTAGATAATTCATTACTGAGAATAATAGTTGTAATTACTGTCAAAACCTTCCAACTTGTCCGGTTGATCGATAACTCATACTGTAGATAAGGTCATATAGCCTGAAATAAGTCAATGACTGCGATGAACGATTGTTTATGTAAAATGTACAAAATTATTTACACAACTACAGCATGGTTGAAAATGTTTTTACTCATTGCAGATTGTAGAAGATCATTGAAAATGAATGGAATATTCATCAAACAACATTTTACCGAGCACTAATTTCTGCAAATAAATATTTTTTAAATTAGCTGTTCCAATTACGAAATATTTTAATTTATACTATTAATATTCATGGAAAGATGATAGCTAAAATTCGTTTAGAAGACGGCGCACAGAGAAAGATATATTTTCTTCTGGAATAACGTGTTCTCTTTTACATCTTAATAACGTCGAATAATTACTTAGTAAATCGTTATCAAGTGGATAAGTTAAAAAAACATCAATTTTCATTTTATTTTAGTATTAGAACTTGTCTTATATAAATGTATATATATATATATATATATATATGTTTGGCAAGTATGATGAGGTGGTGGTAGATGATGAGTCGTTGAGAATGAGGATACACTGAATACAATAATAATGATGATGACGTGAGATTATAATCGCGAGGTAATGATGTACTGATGAGATCGATATGATCAAGAGATTAATTATAAGAATGCACTGAGAGACTTGATTCGAGTGGATTAATGGATGTACTATGTCGAGTGAAGAACACGCGACAATATAAGTAGGTACTTATGTCTCGTGACGGACTCGATGAGTGGAGTGTTAGTTCATAGATTGTTTTTCTTATTTATATTAATGCAGTACATATATTACCATATATATTTTCGTAATTCTCAATCAAAACAAGCAATACTGGTCTAGTTATGATTGAGAAAACGCTGACAATTATTATTGATAATATTTTGTTTTTTATACCAAAAACTACATTCTAAAGTGTCTCACTAATTTAATGCAGAGTAACATGACCACATATGTATTTAAAAACATGGTTATCTTGACTGATGTCTTGTTTTATGATCATACCGTTGATATTATACAATAGTGATGAAGACATGGCTGCAAATAATTATTTAACATTCACTGCGAATCTTAATTCTATAGAGATTTTATGGTATTTTCAAAGCATTAGCCTGAACATTCCTTAAACGTTTAAGAAATGTCCATGGTTATGCTCTGAAAATACCATAAAATCTCAATTTTTACCTACGTTGGGCATGTGGGCCCTTAAAATTAGTGATGGAAAAAATATATTTACCCATGTAATTATGTAACTAAGGCAATTGCGTTTCTATATTATATAAACCTCACGATTATTGCCGCCTGCTTCATGCATCAAAAATATAAACAAACACGAAGGTGACGTCACAAATAATAGTAATTCAAAATGTATGAGTGAACTAGGAAATTGTTGACTAGCTTACTACATAATGCAAAAATAAAGCCGTATGTTTGAAAAAAAGGAGGTATAATGTATTAATATTAATCTGCTGTTTTATCTTTCTGCTATTATTTGTAGTAAGTATGTTATTTGTTTATATTATTTTAATTTTAAAAAACTTATTCCACGTACTTTTTACAGCGCCTACTGTGACCAAATTAGTATAACGACTGTCTATGAAGTCGTGGGTCATAGGATATATTGCATGTTGTCTTTTTACAAAAATATCTAATTTAAAAAACTTAAAAAAATAAATCACTAGAGTACTGAAAATGAAACAAAATTCAACTTCAAATCCACCACCCACCACCCTTCAATAAGCACTTTCACCACTCCTATATTACAATCCATGACTTCTTTGTCGTAATACAATGTTTGGTTTTCTTCAAGTGAGAGGTTGTATAGTAAACGTCAAAAATAGTTGTATATACCACGAGGGTCTTCGCCTTCTTCAACATCCACTTCCGTGTTCTTTAAAAGCTTTACCCAGGGGTTAACTGTCTTGATATTTTACGATAAAGGGCGTTATCTATTAGCTCAACCGTTTTTGGAAGAGGTAAAACTGTGGGGTATGGTAAAAGTATGGGGAAAATTTACAACGTAGAATATGTATAGCATCTAAGTACGTTAATACTTAGATTTGTTTTTATAACCTACAGAAAATATTCACCATTTAAATGTTGAATAATTGATTTTAACTCATAAACTATTTTCTTATTCGTATGTAGGTACATCATAACTGAATATCGTGAACTGGATAATTCAACTGTCAACTATCTTAGCTTATATTATACAGATATTTTTCTCATCCCTATAAGAAGCTTATTTTTAGAAAAGCATTAAATAGTTAAAATATTGTGTAATTGTAATAAAAGTTATTGAGTCGTCCGTCATCGATTGATTTGTTCCAAGAACAGCTAGTGATGAAATAAAGACAGTATAATAAGCCAGATTTTTGACTTCGTGTAAAAGCTCGTGATATGTGTTTTTTGGGTTCGCCATATTATATTTTACTACCCCACAAAAACGGTTTCATGTTTACAGAATAATTCTTTTGGATACACTTTTGGGACACTCAAGATGAAATTGTAATCAATCTAACCCCATTAATAACACTGTTTTGTTAAAATAAGTCTAACATTATTTTGTCTTAGCATTCTTTAATTCTCCATCGTATGGTACGTTGGCATTTACAATGTAAACTTTACAATAATTATTGATTATTTTAGTTTCTTAATTTTAATTATAAATAAGTATATTATGTATTCCTAATTTATATTGAATGAAGTATAGTGGGTTTGTGATCCTCTCGTTGACAAGCCACACAAAGGTCATAATATACGAAACCGTAATCAGACCTTTCTTGACCTACGGCTCTCAAACTTCAAGCCCTAAGCCTACGACCAAAATGTGGTTATACATGCTCTAGAAATTGACTAATTTTAATTAAACTCTTCATATTTATTAAGAAAATTAAAACGATCGATCGAGGGCACTTGATGAAAATTTAATTTATATTCAAACTTATATTAACTTTGTAAACTTACATATTTCGAATCATTTGTTTACATAATGTTTAAGGGTACTGAAAAGTAAGCCCCACATTTTAATTATCAGTAAATATAGAAATACAATATTTTTACAATTATAAATTTCAATCTTCGTATTATATTACTCGCACGTCGTATTTTTTTAAATTTCAATATCAAATCCTGAAGTCCAATTATTGATATTATTATATACATTGTGGTAAGTACAATATCTCCGGATGGTCCCTGATGGTTTCTTACATATATTGATTTAGGTACGTATTGGTTAAAAAGAATTAAACCAAGTGTATGTCGAAAATTATTCATATAAATCCACGCATTTTACTTGTAACTACCACATGATGTAGACTTGAAATATATATTCGCGAATTTTTAATATCCACCCTTATTAAGATATAGGTAAAATTAATAATATTTCAATCGTATATAAGATAAAATGTATATTGTATTTGGCAATAATTATTAAGCAAACACGTCATGTATACATATTAGCAGAATATGAGAAGTGTTGTAAGATTTGCATTATCGACTGCATAATCTGCAAACCAGCCAACTGCATTTTTGACCAAAAATTTAATTTTGAAGGTCTTTTGTTATAAAGCATGTTTTTTTATGCTCACACAAAATTTCAAACTCCTAAACCTATTATAAATAAATGTGTTATCGCACCCAAATTTCCAGTATCGTAAATAGAACAACTCCGCTCTTTATATAAAAGTTCTTTATATATAGGGAAGAAAAAATAGTGCATTAATTCATAGTGCAGCTTATTTGAGGTGCATATAAGATAATTTTTCAGACAAATATTCTTTTCTAGGCAATTTTCCTTATACAATTCATACATTTTATCCATTTTAAGAATTTATATTGAAATAAAAGATTTTATATAAGTCAAATATTATGTATTCGATAGTTTTTTACTTCTACTTTCAGAAAAACTTTTCAAAACATTAAAAAAGTGAATCGAATTGTAAAACGCTATGTTGTTACGTTTGTGTGTTAATAATATTTTAGGACGAATATTGTTATCACGAAAACGTATCAAGCGATACGTTTGTGTGTTTCTCATCAAAGTAACAAAATATGAGATACGTCTTAGGTTATTTCGATCTGTGATGACATTTTTAAATTTTTTGTTTTTCCATCAGGTAGAAAACGTTATTCTGAGTAAAACTGCATACTTAACTCAAAAACGCATTTTTTGTCGATACGTTTTTGTGTTAATCAGGGGACGAATTATTACAAAGTTTCAACCACATTTATCTGAAAAGAAAGATATTCCACATGAGGAAATTTCTATATTTGATAGAAATCGTGCAAGTTTTATTAATCAGTCGATAACTATAAAATCTCTATAAATTTTCTTAAATTCCTATAAACTGTCGATTTAATATCTCATAAATTAATATTACTAATGGTAATAAGTAGTAGACAATTAATAATCCTGTTTCACGTTAGTCATTTAGAGATTAGTAGATGCAACAGAAGAATATTTTTCAGATTAATTTAGATTCTAGAATAATATAATGCTAGAATTAAATGCACTACCATGATGTATATAATAATTATTTAATTATAAAATGAAAATAACTCATACTTATGATAATTAGGACTATATCTATATTTGTTATGATACAAATTTACATTGTTTCATTGTAGTTATCATCTTATACGTTATTTTTTAATTATGTACCTAAACACGTAATAAATTTATGACCCAAACAACCTATAAAAGTAATGGCAACTATAAAAAGAAGAAAAATTGGGTAGTAAAATTTAATAATATGAAAATTTAATTGCATGGATTGAGGTGTGAAAGTATATCTTTGTGACATTAAATTTATGAGACATAAAGTGGAAACTGAAAATAGGTGGGAAAAGGAAATAAATTATCTATTACGTGAAAAAACTAAATACAAAAGACTCAAAGTGTCATAATGGTCAGGTGTGTCTAACCTTTTGAATTGAAAAATGCATGTAAGTATATTCTCTTCATGGAAGTAAAATATCTGGAGCAGCATTTAACTTAATGCGGAAGATCTGTGACATCTATAATATATAAATACTTGGACAGAACTAGAGCATGCATTACCGATTTTCGGTTAACCGATATACTGGCAAAAATAACTAAATTTCTTAACCGAATTCCCGGTAATTGTATTTCTAATTGTCTCTACTTATAAGTAGTATAAAACTACTTTTCCTTATTTCGTATTGTGTAACAATAGCTGATCTTCCAACCTATAACAACAATATAATCATAAATTGTACCACAATCTCAAGGGTTCACCGTGGCCGACCCTCCTTCAGCCTGCAACGGTGCTGTAAATGCGATCTGTGTGCTGCGGGTATCGTATGGCCACCAGGAACCGAGAGAAGTGGCACGACTTTATGCCTGCACTATGTCTCAATACTAGGGCGTGACAGGATGAAGTAAGTAAGTAATGAAGTAATCTGAATAATGTTAAAAAGCAATACATACTTAATAAAATTATTCTCAGAAAATACTTATTTGGGGCCAATCTAATGCGGATATGAAAAGCAATAATTTCATTGGTATTAAATTAGAAAATTTTCACGACTACTTGGATGTTATGAACAGTAAATAATTTAGGAGAAGGAAGTAAAAGAACAGTTTACACTCGACATGATCATAGTTGTACGGAGTCAAGCGACTGGCCGCAGTATCTACCAGAATTTTGTATTTGTATGTGTGAATGAATTGTAGGGGGAAATGTGACGCCAAGTTATTATATTGTTTTTATGCGAAATTCGTGAACTTGCCTAATCCTAAAAAAGGTTTACAATTTAATACTAGAGTTTACTAGATTTTTAATAATAATTATTTGGTTGTTTTTAATTTTATTTTTCAATGTATTTTTAAAGTAGATCGTTAATGGTCAATAACAATAAATATACAGTTTTTTTAGACTACATAACTAACTAACAATAATATAACTTACTTTACTGTGTATTACTTACTCGTATCATTTGTTAGATTGGATTATAATACGTAAAATAATCTTTATTCTATCTTATTAATCTATCTATGTTTAAATATAATATCGCCAATTTAATGACATTTATAGTACCTAGAGCTTATAATATGATTAGTCGCAGCACTTAGGTAATTTTGGATTTGAGGAGCTTTTGGTCACGAAATTTCAATTATATTAGAAACAATGATATTATAGGTGAGACAATTTTTGTTTGCTATTTTTTCCAATGCCAAAAGTCACTAAACACTAGCTTATTTCCAAAATTTAATAAATGCCAGGACTTAATATATAGCTACTTTAGATATAGTAAATACTGTGTGATTACACGTTCAAATTTCATGAATCAAGTATGATGCATGCAGGTGATGAAAGTTTGTTCAACTAAACGTAATGCGAATTTAGTTCGCGAAAATTAATTACTTGCAAACTAAAACTTGACACACTGATGATCCGAGCCATCTTGAAACATTGAAAGGCCTAATTTGTGTACAGTGTGCATTAATGTGCCCCATTCTATTCAATCTGCAATTAATATCAGAGGTAAACGGTTTAAATCTATCCCGGCTTCGTTAAGATTCGCTATCTTTCGTGGAAACGAGACCTCGTTCGGGACAGCTACTTTTGCAGGCGGAGGGAAGGGGGCGCCGGAGGTCGGCTGCGGCGGCGTGCAGGGGAGGGGTGGAAACCCGGGAGGGTAGTCTCTTCGGAACCTTTGGAGGGATTACACGTGTCGATGGAGCGTGTCGTTTTTCATGTGAAAAAAAAATGTAGCACTCCAATCCAATCCAAATAATACAGCGCCCAATTCGTGTGACATGTGACCTGTGAGACGTGCTTCATACACATAAAAATAATATTAAACGTACTGACATTCGCAAAGAAACAGACATTTTATAAGTTGTATAACGTTAAACGTGATTTTTATTGAATACGTTAGGATTAACTTTAAAAAATACGTAATACATAGAAATTTTAAATTATATTACCAATCTGTTAAATTGATAAAGTTTTATTGTAACGTAATTCAAAATATATTTAAAAGCTTAGTATAAACTATTTTATACAGTGTATTATAAAATATGCATGTGAAATTTGTGAAATTATTAAAAGAGTGTCCCTCAAAAAAAATTTTAAATTAGCTTTAATACGAGTTTAAATCAAAGTTATTCAAGTATTTAAATGTTGTATAGAAAATTAATGTATAAAATTGCTTTACGAAAAAAGTGCGTATAGTTATTTACTATGTGTAATAATTAATGTGATTTTTAAATTTTAAATAATATATTCTGTTAAAAATTAACACAATATAAAGTAAAATTAAAAATTCTATAGTTGAGTACATTATACCATAATATTATAACTAAGGTAAGAAAAGATTTTATTAGGTACAATATTTATTTATGTATTTCATTGTTATTCGTTATTTATTTGGTACCTGTTTTATTTATGGCTTGACAAACCATTGGTTTGGAATAAATATTGATCGGATTAATTTAATGGGTTCTTGTCTATTTAATGGAAGCCAGAGTCAAACAATTTTTGAAAATAGGCGATGATATAATGGAGTATTGTATATTGTTGGGTTAGTTTAGGTTAGGTTACCATTCTTGAATTTAGCCGAAATCGGCTATGAAAATTACCGCTAATCTCGCCTAGCTTCCATTAAACAGACTTGTACCATTTTAATATTACTCAATTATGAATAATTTAAAAATGCCTTATACCTAGGTATTTCGATTATTACATTCTGGTGTATTAAATTAACTTCTTATTTATGTAAGATTATCATTGAATAATAAAAATACGTGATAAATAATATTTGTATCACTTTTTTTAGTGATATTAGTTTATTACCTCCCTCACAAGTAAGAGCTTTTAAATAATACAAACCTAGTAATTTAGACACTTATAATATCAGTACCAATATTGATTGAAATTTAATATGTTTGTTAATATTTCCTTAAAGCTGAAACGTTAAAATATTCGTAGGCTGTTATTATCGACTGAAATGAAATTATTAATGTATATTTAATACGCTCACAAAATACGACTAAATTATATTTTGATAAGCAAGTTCGTACAGCGCCATAGTATTAGCTTCAAATTTTGTTAAGTGTATTTTATTATTTATGATTTACCTACGTTGCGAACATGCGAGAGTTAAAACTTTTTTTCCATTGGTAGGTACCTAGTATCCAAATAATAAACCATTAAATTCCTACGAAGTTCCATTTTATATTAACTTTTGTTTGATATTACCTTTACTAATATAGGGAAGAAATATAAATTAATTTATATTCTTTATAAGTGGTGTTATCATTTTAAACTTAATACAATTTATAATCAACTATTTATTTTTATTTAACGAATAATTCATAAGATTTAAGAATATAACATTCGATCGCCAATAGTAACTCAATTTGGAAAGTGCTTCATAGAGTATTAAGAGCCATTAATTAAAATTTGTCGCAATTAAGTATGACGCCGATAGCATAGTGGTATATGCACATGGGCGCGAAACCCAAAAAATCCAGATTTGATTCCTGCTTGTTGTCTTCCTTTTTTCATAAAAGATTTTTTCTATTAGTTATAATAAATTTGTTTGTTGTGTTTTCGAAATGATGTATATTTAATATAAATTATATTTTTCATATGATATTACGATAACTATTTGCAATAACTGATCATGTTGCGGGTCCCAGTTCGAATCCTGGGTCTGGAAAATACACATATTGTTTCTCAATTTGTATTTGGATTGTATGGACCTAATTAATAGGTTGAGCAAGTGGCTAACATATTATATTTCTCGTAAAAATAAAAATATGTTAATACAAACTTCCACTCCGTGGAGGCCCAGATATTTAGATCGGACATGGTCAAAAGAAAATAAGATGAGTTATGACTATTTTGCTACGAATATTATATTATTATTAATATCGAAGCATTATGCCATCAGTCAAGCAATTACTCAAATTCGAATACCAAATTAATCAAAACAACGAGACCAGCTATACGAAGTGCCGTTTGCTACGAGGGAGGGAACCGATATGGGATAAATTATTTGATGAATAAAATAATATGTTTCCGGTACCAGATATATTCATAAGCGACTTTGCAATAACAATACTGTTTTCCAAAAACCTACGGAAAATAATATAGTCACATTTTAATTATTTCTTCCGAATATTTGATAAACACGTATATAATAAGAGTATGTATAAAAAAGACACCTGTAGAGAACGGTGGTACATGACATTATCATACAAATTAAATAGAATAATTGTATTTTATATGTACCTACACTGTGAAAATAAATGTTTGTATATTTTCAGAGAAAAAAAATATATTAAAAAATCCAATCACACATTTTGATTTAAAAAACAATATGCTTATTTGAACCCTAAACCTATCTATCGCGATCTTTCCGCCATATCATCTGCGCCATGGTGTGTGGCCTTCAATATATTATCGAAATAAACTGGTCTGTATAATAGTAATTAGATGAAAATAGATTTTTTACATTTTTGTGCTTGAGATGATTACACTTATTACTTATTTACTTACTTTTTCTTGTAAATCTCTATCCTCGAATCATAGAAAAAGCACAAGATTGCGACCACTTCGTTCGATCCCGCGACATGTCCTTATTCTCCGCACACACACTCCGCGTTCTTACTTAGTTTTACCACCGTAATTATTACGAATATTACCTTATACTTGCAGGTTCCTTTTTATATTAATAACGTAATTTTTATGTTGCTTTAATTCTTTAACTCAGTGATATTCAACTTATTTCTATTTATATACACATTCAGATAATTCAATGCGCTGATGCATAAGCCCAATAATAGATTCGTACGCTTTAGTAGCCATTTTATTCAGGCAACAACACAATTTAATTTGCACTTCCCTTGCTGTAACGATGGTCGTTTGACCTTTCTGTCTTCCTTAGATTTATTTTTCTGTTATAATCTTTAATTTAGACTTTACTTCAAAATCGTATTTTATTTTCTTTTGAAATTGCGTAAAATGGAAAATAATATGCAAAAATTATTTTGTTTATATTGATAAGTAAGAATAACCTCTTACGTCTGATTCTCATAAGGTAATTATCGATTGGCAGCGTGAAATATCAAAAAAATATATCGAATTCTGAAGACAAACAATAATTATACAATTAGATGTTCAAAACATATATTTTAAGGGCGTCATCAAAGTTTGACAAGTTACTTAATAAACAATAAATTAATTATTTGCAAACCATACAAAATGGCAAAAATGTAGAGTGCTTCAGTTAAAACATTCACGCCCATTTTTTTTGCTTGAAGATTCTTTCTCCAATGTAGGATCTGGTCCGCTTCAGAAATAGGTTTCGTAACGATTTTTTACGATAAATGGTTAGTAGCCACATTTTCAATCTACTAGATCTATGCTCGGAGTCCAAAATCACATTGAAAAAAAAATCCAGACCAGGAATCGAACCAGCGACCACCGACATGCTACCGCCCGTCTATCGCATGCATAGAGATGGTACATTAAGAAGAAGAATAGCATACCAACAATTATTATTGAAATTTATTTATTGTAGTTATACATTAAAATATATTTTGAATAAGTATTACTTCCGGTGTTGGTGTTGAACAAATTTTTGATTAATGACTACAGTATTCAAATTTGTCAGATCATCAATACCAGAAATTAATAGTGGAGCGTGGAAATAATTAATCTCATATTATATGTATTATTAACTTACTATTAGTCACGTTCGAATAATGAATTTAATTACCGAGAATAAATATTCAAGACAAAATGAACATTCGTAACTATTTATGGTTTTACTAATCAAGTGTCTACTGCAAATTGAATTTCCATTATGAAGAAAAGCTCAGAGAGTTTCTCATTGTTCCTAAGTACAACATTTAACAATCTATCACGAGACTTGTAAATTTCAATTACAAAACTAATTGAAACATATTATCTGCACACTATACAATTAGTTATTGTTTCATATTTCACCAACAGAGCCAATTCATTGTAATTAGGATAATTATGCCCAGTCATTCATTATTTGAGAGACGTTTAACTAAATACATTCACTGTACATAATAGCATCTGCGAGTACCTAGATACCTAACGTTATATTATTAGCCGCCCGCAATGGACGAATTGTAACGTGTCCGCTTATGAAATGTTGGGTCAAAAAATCTAGTCCCGAGAATTCTCTAGAAATATTCAGAATAGTCAAAACTCGAATCACGAGAAATTAATTTACCGAAAATTCAAGAATTTTTATTTCTCGAAAAATCATCAATAAGATTCTCGAGAAATGTATAAATTTTCATCAGGTTGAAATGTTGACCGCGACCAGAATTTACCAAAAACTGAACTTCTAAAGATAAGGTTCTCCAAAAAATTGTTTTTCGAAAGAAAAAAAAACTATAATTATTCTACTAAAATTGATTCCAACCTAAATCCTGACTAAATTAAAAAAAAAAGGCAAGAAGAGGTGACTTCGTAATAATGTTGATTTCTCTAAAATCTCGAGAATTCTCAATAAATTAAACAGCAATCTTGAATTCTCGAGAAAACAAAATTCTTGATTTCGAGTCTCAGGAAATGAAAAAATTCGAGAAATGACAAGTCTCATATTATGAGATTCTCTGTTTATTCAATCTATATTTGGGTCCATAGTATGGACCTTATTATTTTAGTAAGGAGCTACAAAAAAAATTGCTTAAAAACCTATTCACAGGGAACTCAGAAATTGTTCTGTGCCTGTTCGTAAGGCGGGTAAAAATGGGTCTTCTTGATGCAGCATCAATCAAACAATACGGATGAGATTTTTACCAGACGTGCACACACATGGCCTCAGTAATGATTATTCTGCCACAACTACATCGTCGATCTGGGTATATTTAAAATGTATAGTGATCTAACTTGTTAGGAATAAAATTTATTAGGAAAAAATTTTATTTAATAAAGATTTTCCCTATCTTTTTTCTTCAACTTTCTGATAATAATGTGTTGTTTTAAAAACTCTTTGTATATTATATGTTGCCACTATTATCATTGTTTCACTATTGAATGAAGATCTTTACTGACCTTACTCTTTCTGATCATTATACTTTCGTTTCCATATACTTTCGCTAATATTGATTATGTCATAGGACCAACGGCCTCTCAGTCAATCTTTATATTTTTTAATATCACTTGGGTATTACTGGATGAATAGATTTGTGAGGCGATGATCGAAGAGGGAGATAGCCTGTCTATCTTAAATTCAATAATATATTAACATGAATTATGTATTCTGTTGAATAGACTTATTTGTTATATCATCCATTTAATGATATTTAGTTACACCCAATTTTCATCATGCATCAGAAGTAGTTTTTATCACATTATTTATATTTTATGAGGTAACAATAGGAATACATATATTTTAGCTTGGGTACCTACAGATCAATTTTTAGTAACACATAAAATTGTTGAATTCCCTACTTTGTTGATTTTACTAATATTTCTTAAATAAAATTTAGATAATATTAAGATATTTTTGTTTACTATGCAATAAAGGTTCTTAATTGATCAAAATCACATTTACAACGGTGTTTGATGTAGTTATAAATGAGCGCTTCGTATGACTTTGACATAATTATGTTATGGATTAAGCCACAAAGCGCGACACTCAATATCATTGTGTTACAACAATGCTCTCAATATGATTTACATTCGTATGTGGCGATAGACCAAAGGGAGGGCAAAAATTTCTGCATACCCTTTGCTCTGATGCTGGAGCATAACACAATATTACAAATTAGTTGGTACAAGTAGACGTTGTCGATCCGCGACGATATGAAACTAATTAAGTTTCTTTCGTTATATATATTATTATCATTAGATTATAGTATGAAATGTGTATGTATAACGTGATGTAGTCTGAAATCAATAGTGAAACAATAAGTTAATGTGAAAGATAAGTCCCGTTTTTTTAATATAATATAATAATGTGCCTATGTTTATAAAATCGATTGATGATTTTTCAATATTGACGCTTATCTATTGGGTTTGTGAAATTAATGTTGACATAGTAGGCATAATGATAAATTAGTCATTAGTAACTTTCCAATTAATAAAGTTGTGTTGACTGTGAAATTTAACGCCTTCATAGTGAAAAACCGCCCATGTATGGCTTGATAAATTGCTTTTTTTACAAAGTGACTACTATGAAAATATTTTGCAATAACTTATCCCTCAGGATTATGTAATTTTTTCAGCTGCACAATAAGCGATCTTTGTTCGGAATTAACTGCGGATCTGATCTGTGTCGTCACATTAGACTTTCAAATGAAAATATATAAATAGCCCGAGCTCACTTATAAGTTTATTTTCTACGCAATGTGGAGAAGAAGTTTTCTTGTTAGGTTTACAGCTTTTAGATGCAAGATATATGCCCATTGGCTAGGGTAGGACACATTATGAATGCCTTGTACATACCAACATACATTTTATCGCAACCAAAACAAAACACTATTTAAAAAATGTATAAACGTTCCATAAAAACATTATTTTCTTTTAAAATTTCGTATTTTTATATTCCGCCGCTGTTGGAAAACATGTTCTAACAAACGAGGTAGTATTGAGATGTTTTCGGTAAATTTCTACTCTTTGATCAGAAACTAAGTAACTAAGCATGGTTTTATGAATTGGAGGGTATAGGGGAAGATTTGAGTCATGAGATATTTTAGTTTAAAAAATGTAGTATAAAAGAGGTCAATATGAAAGATGCAATTGAAAAAAGATGAAATTTCGTCTTCTGAACATTTTAACAAAACTGACTTCTATCCTTATTCCCCTGTACCCTTCAAGTGTTATTTTGATTAAAGTGACCAATTTTTCACGATATAAACTGTCCAAACTATATTTAATTTAATTGAAGGAGTACTTTCTTTTTACTTCTCAGCTTTTAACAAATTATATTATATATTAACTGAAGTTGCGTGGTAGAACTTATATAGAGTAATAATAATTATTTACATGTTTCTATTAGTTTTATATATATTTTTTAAAAATATTAATGTTATAAGATATCCGGCTAGAAACCCATTCGTACAATAATCTATTACCAAATCACATGGACAATTCATGGATGAAAGACTAATAAAATTCATTTTTTTCCTCTCGTAGGAATTACTTGTATTTGGGTTTTTACCGAATGTTCTTCTTCTTTTTCTCAATGTCTCGGGTTACTGTGGAGGCAATTCTCAAGATATAATGGATATTTTTTTTGTCAAAAAGGGTCAGATTTAACCTACAAGAAATAATATTAAAGTGAGGTGATAGTTTGCTGTATTACTTACGACCAGAGATGCCAAATCAAACATAAAATTTTGCTGAAAAAGACAAAAAAATGCAACATTTTTAATCATAGCTCGTCATTTATATTGATAATATCTAGGTTTTGGTATATTATTTACTATAATATTACTTCTTAAATTATGATTATATTTTTAGTTTAGTCAGCTACAATGATTATACACAAATAAAAAAATATTCAAATTCTTACATTCCACATGACAAAACATTGTACAGGGGAAAATAGCATATCAATTTTGAATAGATATTTAAAATTTGTACATACATTCATTCATACATCTCACATTAAAACTGTACCTGAGAGTCAATATATCATAATAAATATTTTTAAAAAAAAATACTTAGATTTGTAAGCCGCTTGATGTCTACAGAATTTCAGATTTCTGTCTTATTTTCTACAAAATCGTACATACGACACACTAGCTTTGAGGTATATAACTAATACGCTAAGTTATAGGCACATATAAAATTCATCTTGATTTATAAAAAAAACAGTTATTTATTTTTGCAGCCACTTTCTATTAGATTTGGGGAATTTATCGCTTTCTATTTGTGTTTCAAAAAAAATATCTAGCCCGCTTCACCCGCAAATCATAAACATCAACCCACTTAGTGATTAATTAACTTTTTTATTTGTTGATTTTAGTGTTTTGGCCCCTTAACAGGTCGTGCGTAGTATGGAGAGCTTTTTTAGATTGTACTTTACGTCCGGATGGTCACCTGGGGGACATTAAATATTATCAACTGACTGGTTACCATAATACTGCTTTGATATTCCATCTTTTTAATGACCTGATCAAAAATTTTCATTTGAATATGCATTTTTTTATTTATGAATCCCTGGAGCATCGTTTTTAACAACGTATTTAATGTAAACAAACAACGATATCCCACTATTCTAGGCATACTATTATGCAATCTATCATTGTGTTTTAAATAATAAATCCAATAGAATAAGCTTGCAAGATTAAAAATATTATTTTGAAAAAGCTGTATACAATTTATTTAATTTCAGTTTCATATTATACAGTATTCAATTTTCGCAAAATACAACTTACAAATTCAAATACTAAAATAAATAAATATCTTTACATAAATCTATATTAATTGTTGAACTACTAAAGATATTTTGGGATATTATTTGGGATATAGTGCAATTATTATGATAATGACATTACTCTGATTAATAATTATATTTAAAATAATATAGAGATTGTATCTCAGTGGAATACCTATCCGTATAAAGCAGATGAAATCAATTCTACTTTTTTGACATTCATCTTCTTTTTAAATACAAATATTTGCCAGAGGTGAGCTTAGAATTTAGATGAATGTTGTTTTATAAATTTCTCAGATAAAGTTTATTTAACTCACATGACGCACTTAATTTTAACACTCTCGTTACTGTAATATCACCTTAGGTTACCCAGCCCATTAAACTGCAAATATTTTAGTTAATATGCACTTTGTGATCTTCATATTTCGGCTATTTATTGAATCATCAATGTTACATCTAATAAAAATGTAATTATTTTCATGATCGATAGATGTCGACAAAGAGAAGCACACATACTTAATTGTGAGAAAGAGCTTTAAAAGTAAGCATTGCGATCAAGTACCTATGATGACCAGCATTCTTGTAGGCTGTAATAATGTATATAAATACTTGTATGATTATAATTACATTTTATTGCCTTTTTGATCATTAAAGTTAAAACAAATAGAAAATAATGATCATGCAACCTTATTAGACTTATTTCTGTTGCTAAATTAGACATTTTCCTTTTACTTATTTATAATATTATCAATATCGTATGGCAACCCAAGGTAACATCACCCGAACGGTCAAAATTTATTATCATCGTAAAGGGAAGGTTAATATGTAATTTTTTTCTCATAATATTATCTTTTTGTTTTAATCGCATATAAATCTTATAACTTATAATGTTTTGTTGTGTACACATACTTTTAATTTAACTTTAAATGCAATAAATTGGTTTTATTTGATGGTAAAGTTTTTCATAAACCTCGAAAGTTATAATACTATGTTTTTCATCATTACACCTGATTTCATACTGCTATGTATGTTTGCCACGTTTTAAATAAAATATATTACCTACGTGGATACAGAGCTGATATAAATAACACATACATGATAAATCTATGTTCATTTCTTCTCCAATCGTATGATGGATATTTATCGGCATGATTTGCTTGAGCTGGCTTTTAATTTTTAATGTTGGCAATAATAACCAGATCCTTTTAACCCGATTTAATTAAATTATAATTATAATCAATGTCATATAGGCAGACTGCGTGATTAATGATAAACTATTAAGTAATATTCTAATTGATTTTTTTTTGAGTCATTTATGATAACATGGTAAATGCACACTGACAACGAATACAATTAATTCTCGTTTATAAAATAAATTATTACAATAAAAGAAGGTAAAAAAACTGATAACGTACTAAATAAAAGATCAAGTATAAAAATACATTTTGAATAAGTACAATATATTTGATTTTTTTAAAAAAAACCCGTAGTAGATACATTAGATTCTCACTATTTATACATTCAGTAAGCGCATTAAATTGTCATTCTTAGTACAAATAAGCAATGGAACCAGGCGACGTGTAACAAAACCAGCTTATGAGAAGTATCACCAAATATAATTATTTACCTCCTAAATAAATAAACAAGTAAACAATATTAATGTACAATCCATAATCGGTAAAGTAAATGCATCAACCGCAGTACCAAAATATCAGGCTACCCATTACATTTAGGTATAGTCTATTTTTGCTGTTTAATGTATGTCAAACAAATAGAGAAAATCAATTGCAATCCCTGTATCCCAACATATTTTGATACCAAAATACCGGTTTTAAAAATCAGACAATACTAGTATAGGTATTCGGTATTGAAAGTGGAAAAAATGTATTAATTAACATAAAAAGCTTAACAGAATTCAAATATTTTTGTCGGGTTACGCGATGTACTTCCGTGACCCTTCATCGTTCTTTGTGACCAACAATGACACATGCTATAAAATATTAATATTTTAAAAAGGTTTTTACGTCTATTATATTTATTAATATATACGGTACTGTTCGGTTAAAGCGGATACAGCGGAAAACGCATTTTGAAAATAGCCGGTAAACTGGATTATTTGTTAGGTTAACCTAACCAAACCTAACCTAACCCAACCTAACCTAACCTTAACTAACCCAAACTAACAAATAATCCAGTTTATCGACTATTTTCAAAATGCGTTTTCCGCTGTATCCGCTTTAACCGAACAGTACCATATATACTTCTGTATTTTTCACTCATTCTACGAATAGGTACCGATATTAATACCGGTATTCAATATGAAATACCGGTATAGGTATTTTCATTCGATAATGCAATCACTAAATACATGGAATGAATAGTAATTCAGTTATATTTTTTTGTAAAATTAAATAAAGTCGTGGGTCTCAGGTTCGAATCCTGGGTCTGGCAAGTACACATATTATTTTTCAATTTGTTTATGAGTCAGAGTATGGACCTAATAGGTTGAGCAAGTGGCTGACATCCATTTCTCGTAAAAACAAAATCTGTCAATACAAACCTTCACTCTGTGGAGGCCCATATGATCCTATTAGGATCGGACATGGTCGAAAGAAGAAATAAAGTCAAAGTATATTAATTAACAATATTACATTACCTGCACTTTGAAGCTCGTGTACATTATTATCAATTAACAATAATATATAAACAAGACTACTTCAATAATTATCTTCTCAAATTTGATGTCACACTAGGTGTTCCCTTCCCTAACAGGTAAAATACCTCTCCAACCCCCTTGCGTTATCAAGTGTACCCCAGAGAAAAACCGTACTACCTCATTGGCTTCCCATACTAAACCACTTCCTCAGATACTCTCACAAACGACACGCATCATTTTATTCGCTAAATGTTGCCTTATTTTCGCCACTGACTTTAACGTGGAGCATTATCATTCAACACCATAAAATTTTAAATATAATGGAGCGATAGCTTTTCTTAGTTTTTAATGCTACGCGTGCATAATGTGGTCCTTCTAATGACCAAAGTTGTTGCAGTCATAATGTTTATAAATTAATATTAAGAGCGTACATAAGTGAAACGGCAAATAATTTTTAATACTGTGTGGGACATAATTTCGGCCGCGTTGCCATTCGGTGAGCGATAGTCGACTTGTGAGCACGTCTATTTGTGTTGTGATGGCGTCGGAGGAATATATTCTTAAATCGTGTAAAGATGACCAAAAAACATTCCGCATGTACTTGAAAAAGTAAACTTACTATTATTATTAGTAATATAACAATAAACATAACATTAAATGGACGCATATTGGATTTTTATGACAAATTATATTTCGTTCGGTTCGCGTCATTTTCACAATCCGCGCATCGCCTATTCACGATCTTTTTAGACCATGCCTCAGCTGAGGTTTAGCCTTAAATCGCACCATTTAATGCGCACTTGAAAGATGCGTCCAGCTGGTCACAACAAGCAGCGTTTTGATTTGGAACTCGGTCAGAAAGTCGCAGCGACCAAAAATAATATAGGTGGAAATGAGTTAACGCATACTTTCCTGAGGCAGGAAATGCGGCCAGACGATTTTTTCGTACCCTTATGTAAACATCAGTTTTGACGCTGAATAACTTATCCATGGAATCGAATTATGACGAGCAATATGGTACATGTCCAACAATACTGTGTTTAAATATATACGGGAATTAAAAACAATGCTCCGAAATAACAGTTTTTTGTAATGAATGTAAACTTGAATGTAAATTTGAATGATCTTGGTAAGAAAATAATATGATCTAAACCAAAAAATTGAATAACACGTTCATCTATACAGAGATGAACCTTAAATATGGGACAATAAATGGGATCTTTAATAGTCGTACAAAACTTTCTAAAAATGATAGATTAGCCCTATTTTACAACGTTTTTATTAGGTCGTATTCTTATTTGTCCGGTGGTTCTTTATCCGGTATAAATCTTCCAATCGACTTTTAACTAACTTCCCGACTATCTAGATATTTGAAATTTTTAGAATATATCAGAACACGATGCCAATACATTTTTTAATACTTTAAGCCATCTTTAAGTGGAATTGAATTCATTTTTAGTTAATTCTGTTTTGTATGAAAAGTTATTTCGATAACATTATTGGTTGCTAGGGGTCTGGGGTCCTAGCAACTAAATTATTAATATATACGTGCGTTACTATGGAAATCAATATGAATGTCAAAATGACATTTCAGTATTATTTCTATCAAGTACAATTTTTTTTGATCGTTTAAGCTAGTCAAGTCAAGTTTATATGATTCAACAGAAAATTTAAAAACGTTGTATATAAAAAGTTCTTTTTATCTTGTAATTATTTTATATAAAAAAACACCACAAACTAGACCTTACTTCAGTGATTTTTATGGGGAAATAACATAAGGTTCCATCTAGAGGTAAATACATATAAACATGTTTATATAATTTATTATTAAAATATGAAATTATATAATTTTATAATTACCTATATAATTCATTTATTATTACATTAACGAGTATTATAATATAGAATTAAGTTTATTTATCTTTTGTATTATGTCATTCTAATATTATTTCCATAGTCATTTCGAAAAGATACTTCTAAAAGTTAGTCCTTCTAATACTTATTATGGTTATTCTAAAAATCTTATCTTTGCCAAAAAACAGTAGACCTAAGAAATGTGTATGTATTGGTATCAGTCTCTGAGGACATTTTTGCGGCGTCCCGACGACTAAGCGCATAAAGCCTCGCGCCGTTTCTGTAACAACGACGCCCTGGAAACCCGGCGCCCTTTCCCCTGTGGGAGCGTCGCGAGATAAGCCTGCGAATTTTCAATGTTTCCTCCTCCGAAAATCATCATCTGCGAAACATAACACTTCTTTCAAATTGCCTTGAAAGGGTTGAAAAGGTCTCAGCGTAATGGATTTCCGTGTTAAATGTTTAATGTTATTTTATACAAATTCAGATTTGAGTGTCAGATATTCGCAGAAGATTTTCGGGTCACGCTACTCATAAATTTGAGATGTATTTTTTTGCGAAAGGAAATCTTTCCTTTTATGCTCTTCAAAAACATGCCGTGGTACCACCTTTTTACAAATACTTAAAACATCTTCTGTCAAATATATATTAAACGATCTGTTACAAAACTGAAACCTATTTTATTTGTGGTGAACTATTTTACACTCCACATGATTCATAAATTTCAGTAGTTTTTATTGAAAATTGAACTAATTTTTACGCGATAGAACTCGTGTCATATTAGTGAGAATATAAACACAATTATATTATTTTTACAATTTCAACTCTGCTATATTGACAGCTGTTTATTTTAGATACACGATCTTATATATACATGACTCACTACTCTTTAATAAACATTTTGGTGATTTTAAAAACAACGCAATTTATTTTTAAATCCAAATATTATCTTTTTTTTTGCTTATTAAAATAATCAATTTTCGAACATATTTTTTACATCTTAGTCAGAATAATTAAATGTAGTATCTACAATCTCAAATAAGATATGTCGTCTTGATTGATATGCCAATCAATATATTCACTAGTGACTAAATTTAAAACGATTAATTATAACCTCTGTTGGTATTTCTCATGATTCGTCATTTATGAAACGTCTTAAAAATATGTTATATTAGTAAATAGTCCTAGGTGTAAAACGTAAAATTTTCATTTAGCATATTTAAATTACTATACTGCATGTTATTTTTTTATATGAGATATTTTTATATTATGATAATAATTCTTAATAGTCTATAATTTCTAGTAATTACGTCTTGTAGAAAATAATGATGTTCATGAAATAAAATAATGGTATTTTTTGCATTTATGAATAGAATAAATTTAATTAAATTCTAAGGGAATTTTCATTTGTTGTCAAACCTAAGCTGTTTTGTATTTTCTTTTTAGATTTCCACTAACAATGAAGTGCTTAAGACCTACTACCATGCTAAAATTGAGAAGTCTTTGAGACTTGAGAAAAAAATCATATTTCACAGACGTCGGTTTAGTTTTTTTAGTTTTTTCATTATTCTGAGTAGTTGTATTTAATATTTACGAATGCTCTTTTTCAGTTTTCTATCTCGTTTATTTATAAATGATAAAGCTTGGCCTTGGATAAACACTTAAATTTTTGATTCTAACACATCCATTATTTTTACTTGTAATAAACGTATAAGTATATATGTATATATATATAATATAATAATGTATTTTTTCTATTGTTCCAGGACGATAAATCAAAGATTATATCATCTCATCTAATGTGAGCTGTAACTCTTCTCCTCGCCACGAAGAAAATACTTTTCTCAAGAGCCAGACACGTGTGATGATAACCTGACCTTATTTATGTCACCGAAACTTCATGTGAAATATATATATATTTTATGGTTGCACCAAACCGCCATTTGCTAAAGCCGGCAATGTGGCATTCCATTACACATATACGCTGAAAAAAAACTTTTTATGATACCATATCAACTTGATTCATAAAAGAAAGGTCAAATGATCACATAAACTATAATACATATAAATATCTTGTTTGTGTGGTTGTGAATCTATAGGACTGGTGATAAGGTTTATAAAAATAATAATATGTAAGCATTTGTACTTGGTGCACTATTCTTCTGTGACAAATGGTTGTAATGACCCATTTGTGTGAAAAACAGCTCATGTCGCAGACGTGAATAACGTGAAAAGTGTTTTAAGTTTTTTTTCGTGGAAATTCGTTTCAAGTAAACATGAATCCTCTAACAATGCCTGTAAGGGTTGCCTGCCTTCTCTTTATGATGTCGCTGTTCCGTCCAAGCTACGGTAAGTTTTTTACATATTTCACTTTTCATATTATTTTACACAAACTTATGATTCCGCCTAAATTTTATAAAATTGCTTTCGCCTACCTAACTTTTTTAGGTCTTCTATGGATATCATTCCCTTTATTATTTTTCGTCAGAACCTCATGACCGAGAAACGTAATTCGGATGATTTAGGCATTGAACAGCCTTTCTCACCCCTCTCAATATTCATGAGTATCATAGCCTGTATCAATGGGAAACTTATGGCAGTTTTGATTAGTCCATCCACTTGAATGAAAGTATTCCTCGTTCTCTGTGAATTTCAATCCAACTAAATTCCGTAATTTTTTTCGTACTATCTTCTTAGCTTTGTACTATAATGGTCAATTATTTTGAGTGTGTCTCAAATCTGAAGTTTGCTAATGATGGAATGCATTGGTATCTACATTTTGTTCAGTTTCCGTTTCCAAAAGTACATTTTAAACGTATCTAGTCTCTTTCTGTCTCTTGGTGGCATATATTTAATCCATTTAAATTCAAACGTAGTCTGAATATTTAATATTTAAAATATACTATGTTTTCTCTAGTAAACAAATACTTCTTCTTCTTTTACACTTTATGCCCCAGCATTGAGGCATAGGACAAGCACAAATTCACATCGCCAACTCTCACGCCTCCCGTCTTGCTAGACCTGCAGCACTTAGATAACTTTTGTAGCACCGCTGCACAGTAAGGGAAGGCCGGCCACGGCGACGGAAACCCTGAGGCTGTACCACAAAGGTACGATAAGACAAACACAGTTATACATTAATCATATCGATTTCTCTAGTACGTACAGAATATTTTTTTATATTTATTCACCGATAGTATAAAACAAAAATTGGTAAAAATATCGTTCAGAAGAATACTTCTGATTTTAATGACATAAAATGGATTATTCTTACTTTTAGTGTACCCAATATATTATTCCATAAATTATTACAATGTCATTTCGTAAATTTATATCTATTTTGGTATATAATACGAGTATCATAATTTAAAAAAATAATTACAATAGCAGAATTGATTTTTTTTACTAGTTGTAAATAATGGGAAAGAAACTTTCGTTTCTTTCTGTTAGTAAAATACTAAAACAAGATAAAAATTGTTTATATTTGTAGTTTATTGTTTAAAATAATGATGAGCCACCTAAAATATTTGTCGGCTAGAAAAACTAATGTCTTAAATGTAATATAATTAATATTTTACTACTGTTAACTCATTCGCTGTTGACTAGATAATGATTTTTTAATGACCACCTTTAAAATGCACCTTAATTACATTGATCGGCCGCCTGGTCATTACGCGCCAGGTGCGTCTTCAGCGTCAAAAGTATTTTAATCGATGACTACTAAGTACACACTATAATAAATAATACATATTTCAGAACAATGTTTTATATATTATATATAGAAATACTACCAGAAACTTTATAGATGCCATTTTAGCCCTGAAAAGATCGGCATCTCAATTTGTACTGAAACATAATATGTTTAGTATTGACACACGTAGCGAGAAAAGGCGGTGTGTATTACTACCCAGTTACCCACTAAAAACGTATTATTAAGATTTGTGTGAGTTCTTAAGATAATGACTTTAACCAAAACAACGTCATGGCTAGAAATAATCTTCCTGAACATTTAAAACAATGTCATATGAGACGCGAAGGTGTGTTAAAACAATGTTCCTAAGCTCAAGTTTTCCATGCTCAAGGATGTCTTATAATTACACAAGTTATTGTGTGGATCATTCGGTATCTTTCGACTTACGAGTTAAATTAAATTGATGTAGCTTTTATAAAAAAAAAAACATTTTTTGTATCCCGAAGCATCCATTTTTACTGAAATATTTAGAATTGGCAATCGCCCATCACATTGTGAGGATGAAATATGGAAAAATTCAATGTATGTGCTTACATCGAAGAAAATAATATCGACTTTTCCAAATCGCTACTCCACATGAGAGCAAAAAGAGTGAAATGTTAATAAGAACAATTCTTAGTATGACTTTTTTTCTTTCGTTTATGGTAGAATAATATTTATGTAGTGGTAATTTATTTATTTATTTGCAATTAAAAAATATTTAATCACTTAACTCGTTTTAGCTGTCCAAGAAAAAATACAGAGTTAATAAAGAAAGCACCGATTTTTTTCCATCTTATTCATGTTTTTGTTTATAATTTATGTTATGTTTTTTTTGTTTATTATAATCGTTTTAGTAGGGTTATCACTTACACCCAAATCGTAATCTGTTGCAATAATCTATGTTTGCAATTATATACATGAAGAACGACCTTTTGCCAGTCTGTAGATATTTTTTTTGTAAACCTAACCTCATATTCAACTCAAAATCACCAAAATGTTACTTACAAACTTTTGACTTGGAGCAGTCCATATACTGGTTCAATTTACAAAAGCACTCTTCTCTAACTTCACATCACGTTATATTGTTTGTTTTGATACATCTAGAATCGAGATGGGAATCTATCAAACTGGTACCTAACAAGAGTGTAGTCTATTTGTTGCATAAGTTTCAATAGTCCAGCAGTTTGAGTTATAACCTGTAAAACGGGAAAACATTCCAATTTTATTATTATTGTAGTTTTAAATTCAATATAGTCTATCTATATTATATAGATAGATATCTAGATAAAAAAAAATATTATTTAATACCTCAATTGCATAGTGTCATTATTATTATAAAAGTTATCACATGAAGGTTTCAATCCACACTTGAAAATATATTTTTATCATTCACAACTCCATATATATACCTAGATATCATATTCAAAACAAGTAATCGAACATAATAATAATGTTTAATATAAATTTCTTCTTGTGTATTGTTCATTACTAACTTAACCAAACCTAATCTGTAAGAGGACCATGGTCAAGCAAAAATGTGTCGGCTTATAGTGTCGTGGGTCCTTGGAACGAACCTCGGTTCTGGCAAATTCGTGTGTTATTTTTCAACGTGTATTTGGACCCCAAGTATGGATCTAATAGATTGAACATGTGGTCAATTTCCATTTCTCGTTATAACACAAGTCTGCTTTATTCTGTGGAGGCTCAAATGATCCTTAAAAAAATCATTGATTATATTATAATATATTCCTTTTCGATGTGAATTTTTTTTAATGGTAATTTATTAATAATATTATTAGGTAAGAAATAGTTTTTTTGAAGATAAGTATTTAAAAAAACCAATCCTGAAAATATCTAGCTTTTTTATTTATTTTGAGAAATACTACGTATAAAGTTTTCTTTTTTGGTTCCCAATACATCCTAAGAAAATTCGTAAATTATTTTAATTTCCATATATATTTTTCCAAGTATATAATATAATGTACTTGTCCGTCACCCGGCTTCGTAATAATAATTTTGATTGCCGCGTCAATCATTTTAATTTTTGCGAGTGGCCCGCTCGGCAAAATAATTTAATATCCCTTCTGCACAGGTTGAAGGTTTATATCCATATTTGACGTAATGTTTTCGCGCGTGTACTACCCTTTAAGGAAAATTAGTTTCCGCCAAACTCACCCCTTAAAAAGTGAAACATGCCTACATTTCTCCGAGAATATTATTCTATACATGGAGGTAAAGAGGAACATATCGAAGTGGAGTGATATTTGTTTACAAAATTTTTCCTCAAAGATCTTTATAGTGACAATTACGATCCTCTATTTGCACGGCTTTTTTTTGCACGGTTTCGAAATAACACGGTTTAAAAAAAGTATCGATTATATTTCATTTACATTGATTTTTTTGCCTTAACGCAGTTTAAAAAATCAAAAAAGAATAAAAATACGTATTTATATACATATTTATCAAAAAATTACGTTGCAAGAGACCGTACGCCACTGGTGCATACATATGTAAATGTTGTCACCGGATGCCGCCTAGCCATATATAAATGTACATACATGGCGCCATTAGTCAGTCACTTCGGGTTCGATACAAGAGACGTGCCGCGTGCTTCGGCGTCAGCGTCATTAAATATTTCCAGCGATGAGAGTGATTTTTTGCCAGCGAAAAACAGCAGTAAACAAACAGACACCTTTATTGTCAAGTAGCGACACTGAATGAATACATTTCTCTATGCTAAATATAATTTAAATTTACAAATATTTTTATGTATAAATAATAAATAAAATCGATTTATTTTTGAGTTCAAGAATTTCGTATTTTGGGTTGATTTTAAGTAATGGACCTATCTAACATTTTTGTATGGGCACCTTATCTTTTTTTACATGGTTTTGTTTTGCACGGTCGTCTTTGGAACGTATCTCCCGTGCAAAAAGAGGATCGGGTGTAATTTTATTAACACATCACTTTTTTTAAAAACTTGCCTTTGTCAAAAAAAAGTAATCGAGATATTGTTTAAAATATAGTCACAATATTACGGAAGTAAAATTAAAAATAATATTGTTATGCACATTGTACAGTAGTCCCCGAGATGTTTCGAATGTGAAATTGGCGCAAGTCCGTTGGTCAGGCCATGTCTCAAGAATGGAAGCTTCTCAACCCTCCAAGAGGCTTTTTTTTTTATAAATTAACTTGGAAAAGGAAAGTTGGGAGAGCTGTGCTTCGATGTTTAAAGATACACGGTAACCTCAAGTGTAAGGCTGTCGAGAGAACTTGCAATAGAGTATTCGATATTTTCAAGAGAAGGCAATAATATTATATAATACTAGCTGACCCGGCAAACGTTGTTCTGCCATATAAATTATTTCTAGTGAATATTTTGGTTGTTAAATAAAAAAAATAACGAATGTATCGTAAGTGTGTGGGGATGGGATATATAACAGAAAGAGGAATGGAGCGCTGTAGACGATGACCGTCGATAAAAACAAAAAAACATCAACCATTCATTTTCTCAATTCAAAATGAGTAATGATGTTCATAATGAATGAATTACCTGTGACAGGATCTCGTTGTTTAATGTTTATGCAATATCCGTCTTGTCCCTTCCAGAAAATTAGCGGATATTGGAGAGCGTCGTATGAACGGTGTATGTCAGCGATGAACTACAGATTATTGTTTCTTCTTCGAATCACGATTTCTCGCGTCGATGTGCGGTCGCCAACCATGATTACAGCAATGTCGTCAATAACAGGCGCATTGAATTGAAGCACGTGCTCTCCAGCTGGTGTTTTATCAGGATTGACAATAGCGTGATTGTCACTTTGCAATTCGTGCATATGTGCTTTGAAGAATTTCAATAATTCATTGTGCCCATTCAATAGGGCGTCCAGTTTGCCGACGATGCGCCTGGCATTAGGCGAATTGAGGCTATTGTAGCCGCAACGTGCATTCACATGATTGATGTCCTCACCGCCCATGAAGTAGATTTGTAAAAATTTATGTGGTTCGTTTGGCATTGGCAGCAATGAGCCTACTTTGTGGTATACTTGGCCTTAGATTTTGAACGTAGAATGAAATTGTTGACCATTTGCCGCAGTATTGTGAACTATTTCTGTTGCTCCGAACGAAGTCTTTTGGAAGCATGAATTGAATGTGCGAATGGACTTCAGGAACATGTTTGAATCTGGAACCGTGCCGATGAGCAAGCCGTTCAATGGTTCTGGTGGTATCTCAATTTCTGGTAGTTGCACTTTTCCTGATGCGCAACACATCCCGGCTGACTCATGTTTGAATTTGAGCGCATGACAATGGGGACATTCTTTGTCCATATCACCAATCAGTACTTTCGGATGAACGGAATATTCAATATCTGGCTCGTACTCAAATGCGAGTCGAAGGAACGAAGCGGATGTAAATGTTCGATGTACTTGTTGGCGTTGTCGGTCATTTGCTCTGCGTGTGTTAACTACAAACCGGCGCGCTTGGCTCCGTTCCAATTGTCGTTGTTGATTTCGTTCAGCTCGTGCCTCTTGTGATTGGGATGCACGCAATTGCGACATGCTTACACGCACGTTTTTGTTATCTTGTTGGATTTGTTCGTCTGTTCTTTCTGCTCTACTATTTTGCATGTTTGTTGCTTTATTTGTTCGACGGCCCAAATGGCCCCCCTTGCGTCTTGGTGGCATTGTGCACTGTAATACACGCACATAAAAATAGATAAATTAAAATAAATCGTACAAAATTTTGCACGCACTGCGTTGTGATATGCCGAATGAAATGTCAAAATGACGCGACGCTTCTCTTGAATTCTTCTTGGACGTAGCGCCATCTGTCATTCAACAACATAAATAATTTCGTTCTGTTTGAAATACGAACGACGGTTAAATTTGTTCATACAAAAATAATAAAATCGCGATTAAAAAATGGGTGGGTAGGGGTAGGAGGGTGAAAATTTGGGGTTATAGGTATTTTTTGATGCAAAATAATAAAAAAAAATACAAAAAGAAATTTTCAAAAAAATAAAAGAAATAATTTTCTGGATAGAGATACCCTAATCACCTAGCGGTATGAAATATACTTGTTGACCTATTCTCATACCTAACAAATATACATAAAAAAACTCATAACAATCGGTTTAGCCATTTCGGAGGAGTTCGACCACAAACATCGTGACACGAGATTTTTATATATATAGAGATAGATGCTGTGGACGATGCTTTAATTATACAAAATATGAGTTTCAATATCGACAACATTAATAAATAAATTAATTAATAACACACTGGTTGTCCGGTACTGCAGCCTATGAGAGCAAATGTGATGTGGTTTGTGACTCGATATTCAATAATATCTGTTTCAAATAGTTTCCCATTATTTTAATATACCATTTTCAACTTCTAATTTCATTAGGGACTAATGACCACTAAATTCATTTAAAATATCGTACAGAAGCTATTGATAATAATATCTGCGTACTATATACATATTATATATTATTGCGTAAAAGAAAACATAGACATATATTATTATAATGTAATTTTGCAGTTTTTAGCATATTGCTGTATAATAAATAAATAAACAAAAATATTTTCCTTCCATTTAATTTTGGATCACAAATACAAATACAATATTTTTTTTATTTAATACACTCAATAAGAATATTTTTATTGACAAATTTAAGAAGGTACCTATATGTATATTAATATAATATTATACCGAAGATAAGAATACAAATAGAAATACAACATAATAAAATAAATAAAATTATCATTATTTTTGAACTATAGATATAGAGGTATATTGGTATTTACAGAAATGAAAATAAATATAAAAATGTGTATGTATATACTATAAATTATGAATGTGTCTATTTATATTATAAAATATTGTTGTAAGCGGATGATAACGTCCTTGGTGGTTGTTAATATTTTCTAACAAAAAATTATAGTTCACACCAATAAAGTGATAATATTATGTAAGAAGATATTCGTTAGCACCATTGGGTAAATAAGTTACCCCTTCCTTTATTGATAACACCTGAGTCCGACTTAATAAGATTACTAGTAGGTCCCAAACAATCCGTTCAGCACTCAGCCCTCTGTAGTAGTACTATTCGTGTTTATTCTATTGCCAGGTAAATTGACGGAAAATTCTATTACAGGGGAAGTAATAATTGCTCAAATAACGAGAAGAATTTGTCGCCAGCGAGTGAAACGTGTCAAAATACGTTTTCCTAGTATTACGCAGATCTCAAAGTGAGAGGTTTTAATACAAATGCCACATCTAGATTTATATGTGCGAACACAATTTTCGCGAAGTATCTTTTATTGAAGATTGTTCTTTCAACTGAAAAAAAGCATTCAGTTTAAAAGAACATATTATATAAATTCGGTAGATATTTAGAAATAATTCCATACATTGTAGTTATTTCTGTATTAATCGCTTATCATGGTAATATTCTTGACTTTTTTTCTGTAGCACTATTTCATGAAATTGTATTTTTTTCTCTTGCGGTGCAGTGCGTAAGGCGCTGGCCGTCCATCCGGGAGCTCTGGGTTCGATTCGATACAATATATTTATGTCATTTTCTTCTCAAACTCTGAGTGTTTGTGATTGTACCAAATTACTAACAATCACCTTGTACGAAAAATCAAGGACGTATATATTAATAATTAAAATATATATATTATATATCAGAAAGCTTGTAACCAAATTGCAATAAATTACTTAGGTATATATTATTTCATATTCGGTTTTATGGTGGTGTATTTGGTAGAGTGTATATTCCTTAAGCCATGTGTAATACCTACATCTTGTTTTTTCAACCTGTATTTGATACAGATCATTACCCAAAACCAATTCTCCTCAAAAATACAATATAAGAATACTTGTACTTTGGACTAAAAATGAGCTTATTTATTATTTTCCCATATTTTTTAAATTTTTGTATGTAATACTTAATACCATTTAGTTGAGTTGAAACTTTAGAGATTAAGTATCGATTTTTGAATGACCTAAATTTTCAGAAGAACACCTTTTCTTTTTGTAAATATTATATTCAGATATGGGCGGCTCTCGTGGTGCAGTGAATAAGGCGCTGGCCTTCCACCCGAGAGTTCTGGGTTCGATTCCCGGTCAGGACACAATATTTATGTGTTTTTCTCAAAGCCTGGGTGTTTGTGATTGTTCAAAATTACTAACAACCCACGTTGTACAAAAGAGCAAGGACATGGTTATTAATACATAATTCTATATTCAGATATGGTATGAGGTATGGACGCCAAACCAATTAATAGATGTCACGAGTTGAGACTTTTGAGATTTGGCTGTATAGATGCATCCTTAAAATTTCTTGGACTGACCGGATGACAAATGTTGATGTTTTCAAACGAATGGTAGCGAACAAAAAAGTTGTGCGTAGTCTTAAAAATACAGAAAACTCGGCCATATTATTAAAAGTACAAAATACAGCTTTCTGTAAGTAGTTATTATCCAAGAAAAGATCAGTGGTAAACAAAGAAGATCACGACGCCGCATTTTATCGTTTGAACACTTCTGTGATCGTTACGAGTGCAGCTCCAGTGATTTTTACCAATAATCTGACGTGGCTACTTCACGAAGTTGTTTTTATGAGAAAATTATGTCAACCTTTTCTCAATCTACTATGTATGTCCATTAGTATGGTCGATAAAATTATTATTGAAAAGCAAAACGTAAATTAACTAGACGCGATATTTAAAATCAAGACTCATGATATCATAAGCGAATACGTCACCACTAGGAAATACAATCCCGAGCCAAAATTCTGATCCCGGGATTTCGGGATTACAATTTGACAATCCCGGGATTGGCATTTTTGTCCATTGTTAATATGAAATTTTTATATTTACAAATAACTAGAATAAATAAAATCGGTCAAAAATAAATCTAGTATAATTTATACTATTTAAAATAATTATTGTTAATATTGTTTACGTTCAATTTTGGAAATACATAAGTTTAATGGAGTAAATAATATTGTAATATAAATAATAATATGAATTTAATATGAGATTGTTGTTTCTGATAGTAAAGATTAAATGAATAAGTTAGCGAGATTTAAAATAGTAAAGCAAATCATGGTGTACTTATGGCCTTTTCGCTTCATAAATTTAACTAGTAAGAAAAATATGAAACTGCCGTAAAACATATGAGATCATGGTGGAATTACTTTGTTATTAGTGAGAAGCATTGTTTTTTTCCAATCTTTCTCATTTTTATTAATTTATGTGAAAAAATAAAATGAATCGGCATTTCGTTTTTATTTTATTTTCCATAAAAATTGATAAAAAAAATCAATCACGAAAGTTTCGGGATTATGATTATCAATCCCTGGATTCATAGGTATCTAAAATAGCTCGGGATCCCGGGATTGGAATCCCTAGTCACCGCTCTTTCATTTGATATAGATTAATCACATTTTTTTCATTTTGAAATCTCATAAAAAGAACTAATAGGAATATTAGTCATCTTCAGATCTTCAAAAATCAAAGAATTGTTATTCTGGTCTCTTTATTGTTTTTTCAGTGTATTTATAAATAATCATAATTATTATTAGCAAGTGCAAAGTTGTCAAAACTATAATTTAATAAATTTAAGGTTTTTCTTAGTCAAGTAGTTATATTTTTAACTCTACAAATCACAATATCAGCAGTAATCTTCAGTATAATAATAATATTATACTGAATAGTGTCGGTTTGTAGTTTGTTAAATTAAGTTATCCTTTACAATTATCCAAAAACATGTGACATTCCCATCGGGGAAAACTTAATCAACGCCTTTACATTACTCGTTAAACACATACTCTTTTGCACAAATCAAATCAAATAAAACCTCACACGCTTGGCGCACAAGAGTGGGTTACTCCACCCGGTCGAGTGGGATGATATTTGTCAGTATGTAAAATTGTCGGTGGAAGGCCTGTTAGGTTTGTTTAGGCATCGCAGAGATGTATTCAAGATCCCAAAACACAGAGACAAGGGTACCCTTCAACTACAAATAATATATGCCTCCTCAATTCCAACTTTGTCCTCGATTCTGTTCAAACCACAATTCAATTGTTTTTTTTTGCGAAGGCCGAATGTAAATAATCAAATATTCTATTGGCAATTTTAGAGAGCGTTTTTTCTGGTGATCAATATAAATAAATAATTGATATAGGGTTGATTGGAGAGTAAGAGTGGATTTTAATTGGCTTAGCGTCCTATTACAGTACATTTGCATCATTTTGGGGTAATGATAAATGGATAGGACAATTATTTTAATACTCTTACGTATTATTATTGTTATGTATTATTATAAATTTTTTAATATATCTCTAGATACTCCATAACGAAGCGAATGAACGCATAATACAGAATATGGATAGTAAACGACTATTTAGTACCTAGGTATATTGTAAAAGATTTGTATGACCACATATTGTAAGTTATCATTCTCTCGAACCCTTACCTTAAATTCAAATATATGTATTGATTAAGAATCTAAATCTGCCAAACTGTATTCTGTGGTACCTACTCCAATATATCTTTATACCTATAAAAGGTTATTTATATAAAAAAAATATGAAGTAGATACATTAGACTTTTATTTAAGACAAATATCGGTATCATCTCGGGATGGAAAAGTTTTCTCAAAAAAAACAGTACTCGCACGATTTGCAATCATAAATAATTTATTGATCCGATGCTGATATTTGTGGTTTTTAATTTCTTTACAAAGACAATGTTGGTGAGTGAGTTTTGAGAATTTGATTTTTTTAAATTTGAGACTGCTAGGCGCGAACAAAATATCATTTTAATCACAGGCAAATTGAAATCTTTCGTCGACAAGTTAGAACTATAGACCAGAAAAGCTAAAAAATCTCAGCATTTTCCAGGCGTAGACATTTCCTAAAACAAATTTAAAATTTTATTAGAAGTGCAGAAGACAGAAAGAAACTCTTTCTGAATAATTTTCTATGTATCACTTGATTATCAAACAGGTGAGTGGGTTATCAATCCTTTCGTCATATTTTTCATGGCGTCCATGCTGTAGATCAAACACACATTGAAATAATTAAATGTTATTTATGCCAGACGCTGGATTCAATCCAAACCAAAGGCTTTAGAGATGATCGGGTGCTTACGAATTGTGCCAATGCGTGTAGAAAAAATTTGAATTTTATACGTATTGCAATGAATTTTATAGATTAAAAATATATAAATATTGTCTTTTATTCAACAAATAATTCATAATATTTAAGAATATAAGATTCTGAATATTGAAAATACATAATTTAAAAATATCTCATGAATATACCCACTAGAAAAAACCGATAGCCAACATAACGCGATTAGATAAGCATTTCATGTAATAACCATTAGTTTGGCCGTAATTAAGTAGGATGCCCGTAGCTTAGGTAATTGATAAAGCAAACTGGTGCGAATCCAGAGGTTACAGGTTCTTGTCGGGTATAGTATTTCTGTGTAAAAAAAGATTTTTTTCTAGTGCATGATACGTTTTTAAATTATGTATGTTCAATATAAGTATAATTTCATTTTTTATTTGTGTTTTTAAAAAAATAAGCTTTACTCATTTGAATCTATTATTTCGTCAAAATAGCGTCTTAAAATGTGGTGATAAAAATCGACAAATAATAGCAAGATGAGCAATATGGAGACAATGACGTTTCGACGACTCGAGGGCGGCAGACTGCTTCTAATCTCTCCGGAGATTCTAATTAAGCCTCGCTCTAGTCAACCGAAGCAACCTTATCCTCAGGCAACCCTCAAACTACGCTTTAAATGAGTTTGCGGAACTTGAAAAGATAAGGGGGCTGCCATCTGCCTTTACTCACTTCCCATTTCACAGTGAAAGATTCGCCAAACTTTTCATTATATCGATTGCTCGCACCTTTTTTGAATATTTTTTTGCCTTTCGAGTTTTGATCTTACGCCTTTTAAACACGACTGTTTAAACTCAATTAGCAATATTCTATCGAAATGGATAAAAAATCTTTAGCTAAAATTTTACATATATAACTTGAAAATATCTCAGATATAATACCCACCAGAAAAAATCATATTTGAGCAAAATTCGATGATCTACCTACAGGATTTGAACCCGTATAACCACCGATATCGCGCCAACTGTGCATTAACCAATTATTATGCTACGAGCCTCTTATCTAATCACGACAATTAAAACTAGCAGGTCATACATGAAATGCTTATCAAATTGCGCTATTATTGATTATGATTTTTTCTAATGGGTATATATCTGAAGTGTTTTCAAGTTATGTATGTTCATTATATTATGGAATGTTACATTCTCAAAATCTTGTGAATTATTCGTTGAATAAAAGGAATGATTTAATAAAAATTTACATATTACTATATTATTAGATAAGAGAATGCACCAAGCAGCCTCTCATTACGATCATCATGAAGAAGTACCAAACCTGACTCGGCCAAGTGCTTCGAATGCCAGAAGAGAACCTCAACCTGGCTTGGCTGTTCTACATGTCAACCGGATTCCGGTGTCCCGAAAAGCCGCTAAATACTATCTATAGAGTATATACGGCGAAGCTATGAGATACTGGTATGACCTGAAATAAAAAAAAACTGGATAGCGATAGGGATTCTTGGCGACACCGCGTTGTGTCCATATGCTCCAGTTATGGGCCGGATATAGCCAAAAAAGAAGAAGAATATATTATACAAGCTACCAATGCAAAATTTAGCAGTTTCAGGCGGATAATATCGCTATCTCTCTTTGTATAACGAGTGCTTAAAGTCAGACAACGTTATGTACAAAAAAGTGTTGTTTTTTGTTGAGATAACGTTATTTTACATTTACGGCTACATGATAGTCAAACAACGTTATGTCATTTTTTTCTAATTTCTTATTAAATCGTCAGTAAAGTTAAACGCTAACTACATAAGTTACCCTTATTTTCATATTTTTTAGAAACTATCCCTATACATTTTAACATCATCATAAGCAAGATAAATGTACAATACACAATAAATTATAAAATATTAACATTAGGTTTTAAATAAACATTTCCCTTGTTGAGTAACAAGAATTTAAAATAACGATTTTTGGCTCTCCTGTAAAGTTGCACTTTTGTAGATAGTGTTGTTTGACACTAAGCCCTCGATAATATTTTTTATTACTGAGGATACCAATTCTTTCTTCTTTTGATAATGTTCGATCCAAAGTTTTACAAGAAAATGGATATTAGCCATTTGCTCAAAGGTCCATATTCTCACTCCAAACAAAAATTGAAAAACAATTTGCCAGACTTAGGATTCGAATCTGGAACCCACGACATTATAAGCCGACGTGTAACCCGCTCGGCCATTGTTGGCACACTGATTACTGATATTATAATACCCATTATGTTATCATCTAAATACATTGTCTGTCAGCTGAATTTGGAACTAAAATTTCCATTATTTTCCAAAAACTACAAAAGGAGTTATCTACCGAATACAGAATAGTAAATTATGATTAATGATTACTGTTCATATTAGATTTGCTCAATATTCCAATTGTTCGTTTGTGAAATTAATATCACAACAGCGTCTTTACATGATGTCAAGTTATTTTGATTATACTGCTGGGTAGTTATGTAGGTACACCACGGGTACGCAGTGCTTCCAAGAATCTCTTTTGATCGTCAGTCCTATCTTGTCTTCTCAGCTTATGTCAGTACTATATGGCTCCAATTTACACACCATATGGCTGACATTTAGCGGTCTATTTATGGGGTCGTTTATAATTCATGTGACACGGTTTTCGATATTTTTGAAAGATACCCTCCCCACCTCCCATCATCACAATCCATCACAAAAACTTACAATACTTCTAAACTTCCCTTACATAAACTATCTTACATTTATAACCCCCCCTCCCCCATGTTTTGCAATACCGGTATTACAAAACCGATATCATAGTATTTTTTGATACCAAAATACCGGTTTTAAAAATCAGACAATACCGATATAGGTATATATAGGTATTGAAAGTGGAAACAAAATGTGTTAATTAGCATAACATAGCAATAGGCCTACATGTTACACGATGTCTGGTTTACTTCCGTTACCCGTCCACGTCCTTGGTTACCAGCAATGACACGTGAAGATTTGCGAAATAGATTATTGTATGTACTTTCCTAAATTTAAATCTATCCAAATAATGTTTTAGCCAGTCGCTTGCGGATTTTGGAAATTGTCAGATGAATCAGAGATTTATATAAGTATATATAGGTATATTTATTTTATTGGTGGATACTTTGGTTTTTTTCCATATATTTCACGAATACCGGGTATTCAATAAGAAATACAGAAATACTTGTATTGGTATTTTCATTCGGTATTGCAATCGCTGCCCCTCCCTCTTATTAAAAAAACAAATTCATTGTATCGTTGAAAATGATCGACTTCAATACCTACCTACGATGTTACGAAAAAAATAACATGTTGTGACGTTCCTTCATAATCCGTTTGTTACTGATCATCACATTAGAATCATTATGGTGTGACATCATAATGTACGACCCCTATATTACCACAGAAAAAAAATTATAGTACATATCTGTGTTGCCAATCGTACTATAAGTTTAGTACAATACTAGTATTTTGATTATTTGATTTGTCAAAAATACATTCATTCATTTTAAGAATTCAATAAAATAACAGCTTATTTTTCGAAAATATCATAAATTTTACACGTTTAAATTATAATCAGCATTGAAAAAAATGGCAACACTAAAATGCTCATCCAGATTTTTTCCGCATACATCCAACATAAATTTACATAGAACATTGCAGAAGTTATATTGTCTCGTTTCAAAATGATATCGTGGAAAAAATATATTATTACTAGCTGACCCGGCAAACGTTGTTCTGCCATATAAATTATTTCTAGTGAATATTTTGGTTGTTAAATAAAAAATAACGAATGTATCGTAAGTGTGTGGGGATGGGATCTATGACAGAAAGAGGAATAGAGCGCTGTAGACGATAACCGCCGATGAAAACAAAAAAACATCAACCATTCATTCTCAATTCAAAATGAGTAATGATGTTCATAATGAATGAATTATCTGTGACAGGATCTCGTTGTTTAATGTTTATGCAATATCCGTCTTGTCCCTTCCAGAAAATAAGCGGATATTAGAGAGCGTCCTATGTACGGTGTGTGTCAGCGATGAACTCCAGATTATTGTTTTTTCTTCGAATCACGATTTCTCGCGTCGATGTGCGGTCGCCAACCATGATTCCAGCAATTTCGTCAACAACAGTCGCATTGAATCGACGTACGTGCTCTCCAGCTGGTGTTTTATCAGGATTGATGACAATAGCGTGATTGTCACTTTGCAATTCGTGCATGTGTGCTTTGAAGAATTTCAATAATTCATTGTGCTCATTCAATAGGGCGTCCAGTTCGCCGACGATGCGCCTGGCATTAGGCGAATTGAGGCTATTGTAGCCGCAACGTGCATCCACATGATTGATGTCCTCACCGCCGCGCCCATGAAGTAGATTTGTAAAAATGTATGTGGTTCGTTTGGCATTAGCAGCAATGAGCCTACTTTGTGGTATACTTGGCCTTTGATTTTGAAAGTAGAATGGAATTGTTGACAATTTGCCGCAGTATTGTGAACTATTTCTGTTGCTCCGGACGAAGTCATTTGGAAGCATGAATTGAATGTGCGAATGGACTTCAGGAACAGGTTTGAATCTGGAACCGTGCCGATGAGCAAGCCGTTCAATGGTTCTGGTAGTATCTCAATTTCTGGTAGTTGCACTTTTCCTGATGCGCAACACATCCCGGCTGACTCATGTTTGAATTTGAGCGCATGACAATGGGGACATTCTTTGTCCATAGCACCAATCAGCACTTTCGGATGAGCGGAATATTAAATATCTGGCTCGTACTCGAATGCGAGACGAAGGAACGAAGCGGATGTAAATGTTCGATGTACTTGTTGGCGTTGTCGGTCATTTGCTCTGCGTGTGTTAACTACGAACCGGCGCGCTTGGCTCCATTCCAATTGTCGTTGTTGATTTCATTCAGCTCGTGCCTCTTGTGATTGAGATGCACGCAATTGCGACATGCTTACACGCACGTTTTTGTTATCTTGTTGGATTTGTTCGTCTGTTCTTTCTGCTCTACTATTTCGCATGTTTGTTGCTTTATTCGTTCGACGGCCCAAATGGCCCCCTTGCGTCTTGCTGGCATTGTGCACTGTAATACACGCACAAAAAAATAGATAAATAAAATAAATCGTACAAAATTTTGCACGCACTGCATTGTGGTATGCCGAATGAAATGTCAAAATGACGCGACGCTTCTCTTGAATTCTTCTCGGACGTAGCGCCATCTGTCATTCAACAACATAAATAATTTCGTTCTGTTTGAAATACGAACGACGGTTAAATTTGTTCATACAAAAATAATAAAATCGCGATTAAAAAATGGGAGGGTGGGGTTAGGGGGGTGAAAATTTGGGGTTATAGGAATTTTTTATGCCAAATAATAAAAAAATACAAAAAAAAAATTGTCAAAAAAATAAAAGAAAATTTTTCTGGATAGAGATACCCTAATCACCTAGCGGTATGAAATATACTTGTTGACCTATTCTCATACCTAACAAATATACATAAAAAAATTCATAAAAATCGGTCGAGCCATTTCGGAGGAGTTCGACCACAAACATCGTGACACGAGATTTTTATATATATAGAGATTGAAAACTTTTGAAACACACCTGGAGATACTTAAATATTATTTCAGTCATAAAATGAGATGAAAGTTTAGGAGCTTTCGTGAATAACAATTCCACTCCCTACTCATAATAATAATACAGCACTAGAAAGATTCCTTCTTCGTGATACTTCGTTTCCGGAAAATGCATGATCATTCCATACAATATCTCTCGCAGGTCGCGACCTTGCGAAGCCTCACCCCACTTGCTCGAGATGAATAATATAACAGTCGAGTGTTGTGTTCAGACAATGTTCCGTCTGTTTGCATTATTGTACTTAATGGTGACAATAAATTAGAACTATTAAGATTATTTTTGAACCAGATATTATAATATAATAATTACACCAACTAAGATTATGATAAATAAACAGATAAAGTGTGTAGCGTTCAAAACGACAAACCGGAGCGATCTATAATTTTCTGAAAATATTAAAGTACGCTCATTTTGTTGTTATATAATGTACCTACTTTGGATGAACTGTTTATACGGCCTCCCAAGTTTCAAAGTATGTTATACCTACCAAACTTTTCAAGTTAATAAAGGTTAATAAACAATTTTCATGTCATCATCATCATCAGCCGGGGTCAATCCACTGCTGGATGAAGGCCTCTCCAAGCTTTCTCCAACTCTCTTGGTCCTGTGTCGTTCGCTGCCACGTATTTCCGCCGAACTTTACCAGTTCGTCAATCCAGCGGCTTTTAGGCCGACCCTGTGGCCGTTTCGTACCCCTTGGGTACCATTGGATGACGGCATTTGTCCAGCGGCCGTCCTTTCGGCGAGCAATGTGCCCCGCCCATCTCTATTTTAGCTGTTTGGCAACGTCTATTACATCGCGTACTCTTGTCTGCTTCCTAACCCATTCGTTTCTCTTACGGTCCTTTCGCGTGATGCCCAACATGCACCTCTCCATGCCTCGCTGTGTGACTCTTAGCCTTTGGACATCTCTCGTGTTGAGGGTCCACGTCTCGCAGATACGTACAATACCTACAGTATTATTATAACTTGACGGTCATAGTACTATGGACCCACGCCAGATATCACATATAAGACATCCATAAACTAATTTAAATGATATCACCAAATTGTATTAAAGGAGGGACAAGCACCTCGCACCCTCCGTCTATTATTTGTAATTCTTTGTAACGCGTATATCTTGGTCGCTGTATATTTACTTGCATTTCCGTTGAATTAACTTTTGTGAGAGCTTATTGTTACCCGATCATCTCCTCGCCATCTAGTGTAAATACATCCTTGAATATAAATCATCTGACAATTACCTTCAAGACGACGATCTTTAAACGTAACAGTTGTGTATACTACTCAGGAGTTGCACTATGGTAAGGAGACGAAGGAAGGATAACAACATCACACTACATCAGGTTCCTGTCAACCCAGGCCACCTGATTTCTTTACCCTCTTCCTTGAGGGACATTATTGAAGGACAAATCAATACCTACCTCATTCGTAAAAGGTTTTAAAAAAGTTCGAAGATATAAAAACTGTAACTTCAAATTTATAAAATATTCCAAAATATACTGAGATACGTTAACATTCGACCTTGTATGCCAAATAAATAGATACTCTACAACCATATTATGAATGACGTAGGATGTGTCAGATACTACATTGTACGCTGAAATTTTGCATACGACTATGTTTTATGTTTGAGCGAACATTATTGAGATATTTTGTTGGCGAATATAACCAATTTTTTAGTATGATTTCAAATAGAGCCCTGTTAATTTTCAATATGGGATATTCTCAGAATGTGTCCAATATAAACGTAGAAAATTGCGATTAAAAGATATCACCTCCCAAAACTGTCGAACACAAGTTTTGATATTTATTTTTTTTATTATCTGATTTCAATAATAATACCTATAAGTAAAATAATTAAAACTGTAATATATGTAATTAAGATTATTATTATAATAATAAATTTTCATCAAGGATGCTTTTACAATAAATACCTATTACTGGTTTTCTTATAGATTATTAAAAATATCCCACGTATATAGTACGTTTTACCAATAATTAAGACTGTCTATGTTGAAAACAATACATAATAATATTTCATATTAGTTTCCATAGTAACGCACGTATATTTTAATAATTTAGTTGCTAGGACCCACTTAGCAACCAATAATAGTGAGTAGTAAATATTACTTTTATCGAATTTTTTTCCGAAATATATAAAACAGAATTAAGTGAACATGAATTCAATTCTGCTTAAAGATGACCAAAATTATTAAAATAATACATTGACGTCATGTTCTGATATATTCTAAAAGTTTCAAATGTCTAACTAGTCGGGAAGTTAGTTCAAAATCTTCAATCGTCTAATACAAATCTTGGACAAACAAGAAAAAATTTGTAATGTACACACAATAAAAAATCTGTACCGGACAAACAAGAATACGAGCTAATAAAAACGTGGTAAAATGACTGGAATTAGTACTAAATATTGTGTTTTATTTAAATTACATACATTATTGGCGGATAACGTCAAATGGACGCGGAGAGCGTGTGATCAACTAGAGAAAGAGAAATAACTCGTGATAGAGATACCTTTAGGATGGTTGTGTAGTCATGGATCTGAATGGTATATAATATTAGCTTAAGTACATATATAAGTAATTAGTATAATATCTTTTTTATAATGTCAGCTGTACGTTTGCGTCACCAAATCATTTTTTTTCTTTTATTTTGTTAACTGTCAATTCATGGTGGAACTGCATTGTATTGTTGTTTTTATTTAATAAAACGCAATTTTTTTATAGTACTTATTCCACTTTATTCCTCTATAAAAAAATTTCGTTTTATTAAATAAAAACAACAATACCAAATCATTTCGTGAGTATTAATTGTAGTCGTTACTAAAATTGTGAATGTATAGGCTTAGTCCATTTTATATAATAGAAACACTGAATTTATTCCGTACATATGTATATATGACTGATTTATTAGCACCTCTCTTGTATTTGATTATTCTTGCATGTTATATTATGTAAACTGATTTCAATTTTTAAATTCATGTTGTCACTACCTAAAAAAAGTTTCACGTTTGATAAAACGACATAATTTTGAATTATTAATACCGTCATAATTTTATTTTCATACCATAAACCTGCCATTTAAATCAAGCACGGTGTATAGTTCTGTGAAACATTGCCAGCGTTTCAATGTCATTGCCGAACATTACAACCTTTATTTTTGAAACAATACAAAACAGCGTTATTACCCCACCAAACTTTTATAGTTATTGTGTCCATAAAAGAAAATACAACGCCATCTATGAACATAATGTGTGACCGTTAATCATGTTTTGTCACCGAAAACGGAAACGCACTTCCCGGGTTTTCATACAATGTACAATGAAAGAATTACTGAATCGTTTTTTCCTATGCCAGCGGTGTGCGCGTGTTTTCCCTTAAATGTAGATAAAGAATGGCCTCATATGATATAATCTACGGTCTGGGCGATGGGTTGGATATCTGATGCTCGAATACATATATCCTGGGAAGGAAAAAAACCTTTCTCAATTTAGTATATGCGCAATTCAAACATACGACTGAGGTAAAATATTATTTCCTGTAAAGGACCGAACAATTTTCTTTGCTTACGAAAAATGGCTAACCGCTCGAATAAACGATAAATTCAATGATTGATAACATAGCAAACATAATATTTGGCTGAGTAGGCAAGAACAAGTAATTGCTTTTCTTTGCTGTTTGAAAAAAATGTTAATATAATTTTTTACAGGAAAAAACCAGCATTTTAAAAATGCGTGTTTGTATAAAATTATAAATACATAGTACTTACCTATCATAATATATTACAGTGTAAATAATGTTTAAGATTTTTACATAATATTAACTAAATCTGGGAATAATTCTTATTAGGTCCATTCTAACCTATAGATCAGAATGCTGGACAATAAGAAGAAGATTTAAAAAACCTGAATATTTTGAAAGTTATATATCCAGCGCATTTTGAGAAAAAATTATCACGAATGTATCCTTGAACAATGGACTCCCGAGTCATTTCACATGAAAGAGTGGTCGACTCCGTTGGGTAGGCCATGTCTCAATGATGAAGTCACCCAACTCTTTTTCCTTGCGGACTGTGTAGAAGCAAATATGGCATCCATGAGCCTATGGCAGCGGAGAGTACTTACGGCAGACATAGATGAATGGAGACATTTTTGTTAGAGGCGTCACTTTGATAAACTAATATGATATGTGAATTTTATAAAGTTTATTCTGTAGTTATAATATAGGTGTCTCATAACCTAATGACTGAGTTTTATATAGATAGGGAGAAAAGATTATGGCACTCAATATTACATCCTAATAAACGATATTTTTATTCAATGAATAATTTACAAGATTTCAGAATGGAACGTTATTTATTAAATAGGTATACATAATTTTTAAAATATCTCAAGCATACATATTAGAAAAAAAATCTTAAAAAAATATGATGCCCGACAGGATTCGAACTTGTATCCGTCGTGCCTCGGCCAATGTGCGACTGGCTTAGACAGATGAGACTGCTACAGCTGTTCAGTTATACCTTCTTCAATATACATAATATGCAATAATGCAGTATCGAAACCCAAACATTTCTGATGCTTGTTTATTCATAAGATGTACTTATGCATCAATATCAATAATATCATACACACGGTTATGTATGTATTAGGTATGCAGTAATACATTTGTAGCTGATGTTATTTTAGGATGAGATTCAGATCGAGCAAAATATTATTAAAAATATTTATTATTAATTACAACCAATGATTCTCATCATAAAATTTCAAATTAAGTTCTTTACTCAGCCTTTCTACCAGAGGCACCTAGCGTAGAAATATGAAGCTTGCAATTTGAGACATTTTTTTGATAATTTATAATTTGATCGATATGTTTTGTTATTACATACATTTATAATAAAATTAGTATATCTCAACATATTAATAAAATAAAACACACTATATTTTCAAAAATTAAAAAAACTTTATTGTTTTTTATTTATGCAAAACTTTTTGCATTCATGGAAATATAAATTCCACCTGTTTTAAAACCACATTGATTATCATGCAAAAATAATACCAAACAAAACCGACCGAATTTACTTTTTGATTGCGAATAAATATTTAGCCAACGTAAACATAAAAACATATTTATTCACCATGATAATATTATATAATTATTTATGTTTCTATTAGTATACGCTGTCTAAATATTGCGTACATAGTCAAAAATAAAATGTATTTGATAAAAATGGTTAGTATTCGTTACTTGTTTAATAGAGATGTTTATTTTTCATAATGTATTGGACTGTTGTTAGAACAATTTGACAATTAAATTTGATTCTGCCTTACGCATCGAATTACGTAGCTAGAAATTAATTTTAAGACATGGAATTATTTTATAAGTGTCAATATGAGTATGTACGGGAAAAGCGATTTGCAGTTATATTGGTAAATATACATATAAATAAATATAAACGTGAAATGAAAAAAAAAAACCAAAATACGATAATAAACACGAAAATATAAACGTATAAAATGATTTTTTGAACTGTATCGATCATTAGCAAGCTTAAAACCAAAGAAAAATTGGTATAAATAACGATAAAATCATTACATAAATTTATTTACAAATGAAAATGTAACTTTTTAGCGCCTTTCCTGTTGTATTTTTGTTCGTTTTTTTTCTTGACGTAATGCTCACTAAGGGTGACTAAATTGGATCGTAAAAAAGCTCTACTGAACTAAACATCATTTTTTATGACAAAAAATACACAAATTTTAGTCAAGACGAATACGCAGAAACATTATGTTTGTTTTCATAATATTAAATTGCTTTTTTTCAAATTTTCCATTATATACTAAGTTAATTTTATTTACAATGATAAAATCATGTACAATCAATTATTATTTACAAAATATTGGATAGCTCAGAATAGATTTACACGGCTTATAATAATTATAATGGTTTTTTCCTTCAATTATCATATCCTTTAAAATATTTTAAATTCAGCTTAATATAAAATTTAATTACACTGACATTCAGTATAATATACAAAATATAATATGTCACTATAAACCTAAAATCGATTATACATAATATAAAGTATGTAATGTAGTATTCAAAATAGTATAAGGAGTTATATTTCGTTATACCAGTTTTACTTTATTGTAAGTGCGATTTATGTTTTGAATTAATCTAGTTTGACGATTGAAACCATTGATGCGATGTTGGTAAATGAGAAAAATTACAATTCCGAGTAATTCGATTAATCCAGGCGTAAGACGATTGATAAGCTATAACCATGTTTCAAGATGTTTCTCCCAGTATACCTACTATACTTCAGTAAGAGAGAGTAGTTACGACGAGTCTCAAAAGTAATTTTTCGTTACAAAGATTAGAGACTGCGTAAGTAATAAGTTGATGGTATTTGTTTAAAATACATTCTAAATAGGATGTTGGAAACATAATATTATAATATAACGTCTAGTTCAGATCAATATACATAATATTATCTTCTTTTATCATGGCTAAGGATCATAAACATCTTGGATATTTTCATCGTTTGAGCGACCAAGACTTTTTTTTTATTTATTAAGGAAACAAACAGTTACATTTTGATTACAAAATTTTAAAATATAATAATGAAAAGTTATTGCAACCAGCAAAGTTTCCATAAGACTTTGTGTGAATGCTCCTCCTCCTTCACTTGGTCGCTACCTAACCAAAAAAAAAAAAATTTTAAACGATACATGTTAAATAGTAGAATAAATAAATTATCATTGATTTTGAAATTGCGGTAATTTTAATTAGCAGGTATTGTTAATTGTTTAAACGCGCGTGTTTAATTCATAAATATAAAAGATAATAAGGCTTCAAAATTATATAAATAGATTATCTACAACGTTTAAGGAATGTCCAGGATCATGCTTTGAAAATAGAACAAAAGCTCCATTTTGACCTACGCTGAGCATGTCCCCCCTTAATTTCGCAAGATTACGCGCCACTAATTCCCATCAAATGGTAAAAAAAATCCTCCACATAATAACAACTTTCTTGTTTGTACTAAGTACATTTGGCCTATACTACGCATAATCAATATATGTACATATTAGTAATGAAATCCATATTGTTTTAATGGTCAGAACCATTATTCATACTTTTGAATGGGACATTGTCAACAGTTACCAAATATACAATGATACAAATATAACAGTTACCAAATACAGCTATGAATACTAAGAAATTTAAAGACAAAAATATTTAATGAATATATCGACAATAATTAAATGCAATTCTAAGAAATTATTATATTCAAATATATTTCGCATTTCAAAAAACATTTACATTTAGATGGCCGTATGCTGTACTTAAAAGCAGATGTAAGAAGCCTAATATGTAGATTTAAATATTCCACACTTTGGATATTTTATACGTAAAGTATAATTTCGAATAAAACGATATTTTAGAGCCGTGAATAAAAATGATAACTTACCCGAATCACAAACAAAGACGGCGAACCCCGGGTAAAGTTTGAAGTGATAGCCGCTAAAAAATGTCCCCATTTCCGGCGCTTTTTGAAGCTATTTCAGTATTCTCTATTGGCAAAAGACCTGCGTGCCAGAATAATTCGTAGGCCCGCTGTGATGAGGGGAAGAAATATCACCTCTTATCACGTGTGGCGCGTCATCACGCCTTGTCGATTCGAGCGGAAGTTCGACCCAAATTACTTCATTTCCTACGAACGCGTACGAATTCATGATGGAAAATTTCGTGTCGTTTTGTTCGAGGCAGTTTGCTTTTTTATATGCTTGCGAATCGTTGCCTGGAAATAGTTATTTACTGCCGTATTTGAATAAATATTATGATGTTGCTTTTGTACGGATATATCGAAAGCATTGTTTTACGGAAATATAAAGGTTCCGTATTAGATATATTTCTTCTATCTAGTTTGTTATATCAAAATGGCGTACCTACATAATATTTTGCAACTTAAAATTTAAGCAATTTCACATTACAATTTTATTAGTAACATTACATATATCAACAATAAAAAAATGGCGTTAGTAAAGATTTGTCATTTAAAAAAAAAACAATCTGAAACAAGAAAGAAGAAGAACACACAGAAGAATTCGCTGATGTACAGCTCCTACAGTATGGGAGCATTGATTCTATATTCTGTCCAGGATACCTTCAATAGTCGTTGTTAACATCACATTTAAGGCTGTTGGTTTCAAAGTAGGTAACCTCCACATTTCATCATTTTGATAAAATCACAAAAAAACATCAACCACACAGGATCGCCAATAGAATATTTTCTTATTTTGGAATATTTTTTTAAATGTTCGGAACCTTATTAAAATTAACCGAAATGAGATTACAATATTAAAAAAAAAAACATTTTTAAAAAATGATGGCTGATGAATATAAACAACTTTGCAATCAACCTCCGGATTAATTCTATTTAACCAACAAACTGAACTGGATTTGATATTCTATGTATATATTATGCAAAAGTACTAATAGAATCATAATCAAGAAAAATATCAAAAATAATTAAAATGGAGATTAGAGACTTCAAAATTATTAGTCCCGTTTCGAAAACGTCAAGGGTTGTCTTTTCCTTGACTCGTAACCAGATGGCACATAACCTCATAAATAACTGATGTTTACCAAAATGTCCGTTATCATTTAGAATAGGAATTTCAACTTTATGAGACATCGTAAAATGTAATACTTCATCTCCAATTCCAGCCGATGTGTTAGCTTTCAAACTACGTAATGCATATTAATTTACGTCTCCGGAAACTTGCACGTATGCAGTTCACCGTATCACTATAAAATGTTGTATGAGAAATATATGGCTGTATATTAAAGACCGTCCAACCGCTTTGGGTCGAATTATAACTGACATAAAATTCATGTCCAAATAACATACTATTTTTGTCGGTTTACACATTACAGGAAGCCAGCAGCAAACAAATTTTGAAAATAACCGATATACTGGATTATTTGTTAGGTTAGGTTAGGTTTTCATTCTTGAATTCATGAATTTGGCCAAAATCAGCTATGAATAATAATTAATGATCATCTAATAATATTGGAAACCATAGGTATAGCATACGGTCATCTCTTTCAGATAGAAAGCTCACGGCAAACTGGCCACAATTTACATATTGTCTTAATTTAACTTCAGCTGAGGTTGAAAAATTTCATTGAGAAGATAAAAACTATAGTGTAATGATTTTATATTGGTAGCTACTGATATAATTATACACATAAACGTATCATAAACGTCACCAATTAGACAGTTACAAACAGAATAAATTCGAGGTTATATATTGACCTTTTACTAGGTGAATATTGAACAGCGGTGTTATGCGGGTGGATCAGCTTAATAAATGTCTTTTACTTCCGTTCCGTCTGGAAGCAACATGAAGTAGAAATGTAGTAGCAAAAACTGATTTGTAGTCTAAACTAGACTTTAATCTGAATAGAAATAAATATAATTTAAAGTTTGTGAAATAAATAACGCAAAGTTATGTTTAGCCGTTACTATTAATACGAGCCGTTGAAATAATTATAGTAAGATAAACGTATTAAAATGAATCATTTCCTATTTAGCATAAGAACAAAAGTCATGATAACAGTTAAACTAAGTCATTAATTACCCGGGCTTTACACAACAATCAGTTAGTGAGATAATATTTCAAGCCTTTCTACACATTGGTATGTTGTCCTTGGTAGGGTTTTCATTTTTTTCTACTACTGTAGTAGGTACTTTTCATTTTACTGAATAGAAATTTGAAAATAAAAAAGATATTCTTTGGTGAAAGATAACTGTATTTTTTAATATGTAACGCTTCAATATTCTTAGGCAAATATATAATATGTTTGTTTAGTTTAGAGAATATATTAGATAATTATTGAAGACACCCCCCGACCAACGATTAGCAGCATATAATATTTCGCATATTGAGTTATAGTAGTATAGTACAATAATAAGTGGGTCCTTGTGAACATTTCAATGCATCGAAAAGGTTTATCCTTCACTCCTAGATGATGCTGTAAGGTTTTGAAAACTGCTTCATCCAACAAAGACGGTGGTGTGAGCTCGTCATCTAGTGGTATAAATCAATTATTAAATAAAGGCAGAAAAGGGGTGATCGACAACAAAAATTGAGTTGATGTCAAAAGGAAAAAACTGAAAGATGCCGGGAAACCATTTATTTCGAAAAAAGGAGCCTCAGTTCCAGGAAAACAAGAGCCAAGAACAATGATAAACGTATATTGAAAAAATGTTTGATTAAACGTTTTTCTTCATTCCTCAAATTTATTGTAATATGACCATTATCGTTTTTCGGGGGATGCCTTCAATTATTGCCAGTTTTTATAGTAGATACCATAAGATCATAACCTACTTAAAGTTGGACATGCCTGATTTAGAGTATCAGTTTTAGTCTTCCAAGTTTATTGCTAACATTAGGAGCCTGACGTTAATATATTAAACTTCATATTATCACGCATGTTTTACTGTCTAAATGACAAGTACTAAGTTTCTTTCATTAAACAGGCAGGTACCACTACTATCATTTATAATAAAATACCCACGATAACATTTACATACCGCTTTCTGGGAATTACAAAAATCATTATTGATAACCCTAAGTAATCCACAGTTACCAGTAGCAAATACGGTGAAAAAGGACCCAGAGTGGAAATAGCATGTTGTCATTATGTAACTAACGTTTATCTTGTGGCGATCGCGTGTCGTCTACCGACTTAAGCCCTCAGCTCGCTCTACTGAGCAATTATTTATTCTTATCCGGAATTCGTTAGAAAAACTACTAATACCACCGACCTTTGCATTTAGAAAAAAGTCCACCATACTTCCCTTATTTAGCGTCGGAAGCTTGGTAGACATACAACAATTATGATATTATGAGTACGGTTTACACAAATACAAATTATAATAATTATTGAATGTTTATTTTGACATATCAATAAGAATATTTTAACAGTAACAAAGCTAACAATTGGTTGAATTAACAACGTCATTAAAAATATTCACTGATATCATTCAATCTTAATTAACAATATTAATTTAATCCTCCATACATGAAAACGGATGGCTGATTAACTAAAAGCTACCTATATTTAAAAATAAATTCAAAATGTACAATTCGAAAAATCTAAGTAAACAGGATGTGGAAGTCTAAAGCTGTGTATCTTTATATTGAAATAATAAATTACCTGAAAGTCTATCTGTACCGCTTTTTGTCTTCATCGTCGATAAATAGTGTATGTATAGTTTATTTCACTGATTTCATCCAAGTCAATACTAGATATACCAAATCTTCTTTCTGGTAGGTAATGATATAGTTCTACGAGTATGTATCATCGTGGTCTTTTGATGTGTTAATTTAATACTTACTATATAATTCTATATAGTTTTACATTGCGCATGGTGTTTGAAGATCTACTCAAGTCGCTAAAAACGATTCAAATAAATTAGAACAAAGTTTATATCAATTATAATAATACATTTTCAAATTAATCGTCGAATAATTTATATAGTAACGTATATATTCCTTTCATCTGTTTAGCAATATTTTCTTATAACACAGAAACACTTTATAAACCAAATAGTTTTCATGTTAAATAACTCTTCAATGGGATAGCTTATATCTAAAAAAGTCATGCATGTGCGACTTAACCTTTCGTAAGGTAGAGCTTTTTGGTTCGAAAGTCGTTTAAAGGATAACGAGAATGGCCCATTTTAAAAGTCTATTTTCGTAATGGAAAGTCCATAACTATTAAACTTTTGATCCGATTGTGAGCTTTTTATCAGTTCATTTTATTGTCATATTATTTTAAACACTCCAAACACTTATTTTAATCACCAATAAGTACAGTTTGTTCTAATCGGATTTTTTTATCAACGTGAGGTAAGATTTTATTAAGTCATACGTTTTAGGTATATGTTTGGATGTCTTTTCATAATCATTATCACGATAAATAGCTTAGCAATCAAGGGCGGGTTTTGACTTACTTATTTGTCTTCTGATCCTGAGGCAGTGTGTTTGTTGACATCATCGACATCCGGGTTTATCTAGGATACCCCTCGGCGATTAAGACCTACCACTCTACCTACATAAACTGTCCATGTTAGGAGAATTATCGTTCGTGGAGGTTATAGAACTTTATACTGTGTAGTATACGTCATTCGCGTCCGTATAGTATTAGATCATTTATCATTCATAGAACCTTTCTTTTAAAGATGTTAGTATAGTATAAATATTTAATGACTAACTCCAATACTCCGACCCTTAATGATCGGATTAACGCTATTAAATATGTCAGTTCAAATACAAAAAGTAATTTTGTAGCAGTAAAATCATAAGTGCTTCACCAATAGCTAGTAAAAATAATCTTCTCTTCAAAAATATCATAATTATTATACTTACGTGATCATTTTAATTTTTTACTAAAGGAAAAATAGCTAAAATTATAACATCATTCAATATAATACCCAAATTTTTAATTGATCCTTCCCACATTTTTTTTAATTTTAAAAACAGTACCTATTTAGTATTATCTCGTAGATTTTTCACTGAATACTTCTTTACCGGTGATGGCAAAACTATGACATGTGGACCTTTCGACTCTCCTCCTGCCTTTATCTCATCTCCCAGGGCGGGGACTTTTAGTATGTTTACCTACTAACTACTCCTAACAAAGTCCTGAAGTAAAAAATTGTGGCATATTACATGCACTATACAATATATTCATTGATTGGACTATTATGGCCAATTTAAGTTAATATGTGAAGACACAAATATTTTTTTTTTTTTTTTTTAAATTTTATTTATCAGACATATTATTGACTGCATAAATTTTGACAAGTACAGCCTGAGCGCAATCCTGCACCGTATGTTTCATCTGATGACAAAGGTGTGGGAAGTAGAGCGCTGTCCAAGGGACTGGGTGAACGGTGAAATCATCACACTTCATAAAAAAGTGACCCTCTAAGCTGCGACTATTACCGAGGCATTACGATACTCAGTGTTCCGGGAAAGATTTTGGCAAACATCCTCTTGATGAGAATAGGGGACCCAATAATGCACATCCTCAGGAAAAACCAAGCCGGGTTTCTACCTGGTCGAGCGTGTGCAGACCAAATCCACAACCTTCGATATCTTCTCCAGCAGAACCATGAGCTGAACAGTCCGATGGCTTGCTGCTTTGTGGATTATGAGAAGGCTTTCAACAGTCCACACCGCCCCTCCCTCTGAATGATACTGGGAGCATTAATGATCCCTCCCAAGATCATTGCCATAATCAAAAGCCTGCACGAGAATAGCGAATGCTGTGTCGGAATTGGAGACACTGTCACGGAATGGTTCGGGGTCACGACCGTGTCCTTGCTCCGTTTCTCTTCATCATTCTCTTTGACTTCATACTGCGAAAGTCAATACCACCCGACCAAGGCATACCTGTTACCCCCACGGTGAAGCTATGTGACCTGGAATACGCAAATGACGCTGTCCTATTCGATAACTCAATCGAAGGCATTCAAGAGACAATCGACAGGTTGCATAACAACTCCTCTCGCGTTGGTTTGAAAATCAATGCGAAGAAAACCAACGTCTTGTGTAATAGCACCTGTCCTGATTCAGGTTTCCCTCTGATTAGCGACGGACAAAACATCGAGAGCGTCGACAGCTTCAAGTACCTGGGGGTACACATCACGGGAGATGGCATTTTGCAGAAAGATCTCGCTATCCGAATGGGAATGGCTGGAGCAACATTCAACTCGATGCGAAATGTCTGGGTGTCACGTTTGTATTCGGTCAAAACCAAATGCCGCCTATTCGACGCTTACAGTCTGATGGTGCTGCTTTACGGTAGCGAATCATGGCACCTTACGAAGGCTCAGAGCAACCGTATACTGAGGCTCGAAAACAGATGTTTGCGACGAATACTGGGTGTGCGGTGGTATGACTTTAGGAGCAACGAGGAGATAAGAGAACGCACCAAACAGCCTCTCATCACGCTGAAAGTGAAGTGGCGACGTTAGAGCTGGCTCGGCCACGTGCTGCGGATGCCAGAAGAGAATTTCAACCTGGCTTGCCTGTTCTTCAAACCGACCGGATTCCGGCGTCCTGAAAGGCCGCTAAATACAATCTACAGAGTGTATACGGCAGATCTACGGGATGTTGGTTTAACCTGGAATGAAGCAAGAAGACTGGCGAGCGACAGGGATTCTTGGAAGCGCCGCGTGGTGTCCATATGCTCCAGTTAAGGAGCGGATATGGCAAAAGAAAGAAAAGAATAAATTTTGACATACTTGCAGAAAAAGGTTCACCATTCCAGCTAGATTACTCGTCATGGAACATATTACTCAAAGCTACTTTTTCTTGTTTCACAATATAATAGATTCCAATAATTATAGGAACTTTCATTAAAATTAATACTTTTGATAACATTAATTCACTTCACGGGTTTATTATTCACGGTTTAACGTTCCCCTGACATAATCGCAGCATGTTCCAGTTTTATTCTTCAGAATTACTCTGCATTAGGTTGACCGCGACCCGTTGCTTTTTAAAGCCAGTGTACCATGTCGGGAGAATTTTTTAGGGATGAATGCTTTGAAAAATATTCAATATTCAAGGCAGGGATCTCATTTTTACTCATACTTGTGTCAGAGTGGTTATTTTTGTATGTTCAAAAAGGTTTTATTTTAGTTTTGGTTACTTACCTACATATTATTTTTCTTTAAAAACAGTTTAACTTCAAAAGTGTTTGAGCTACATTGGCTAAAGTTCAATGAAAAGTCCGTAACTACTTTTTTCAGCAACTTAAAAAATTGGATTGAACATATTTTTTTAGTTATATGTTGATTGAATATTTCGAAAGGTCACATGTACAAATCAAACAGTTTAATCAAAATGTTAAAACGTAAATACAGTTAATTCAGAATCTTATCGAAATATTAACAAATCTACTGTTAATTAAAAACGATGATTAAAACAACGTAAACCTTATGATGAGTTCCTAATAAAATGTCATTGCGTAAAAGATACCTAACTTAAATTTAGTTAAAACAACCGTATAAAAATCTTACTGTAGGTATTAGTGTGACAAAAACTGCACGGAAATACGTGATATTCAGCACCCATAATTCACTGTGTGTTCGATAAAGTATGAAATTTTATTCACATTACAATGCCCCTCGCTTTTGCGCAAGTAGACGACGTGCACTATTTAGAATGTTAAAGTATTGCGAGGAGAAGAAACATAAAAGAAAGCTTTTAATTTCTTTCAATAGTGCCAGAAATTGATTATCTCTTATGACAAGTGAACATGCAAAGAACACGTAATAGTATCATTAAATGCAGTGCAGTGACGTAAAAGACTTGATATAGAAGTCGCATTGTAAGCAGGCACACGAGTCGACTATATTCAAGAGGGAATAGGTGATTTTTCCGTAGAGGAACAATACAACAACAAACAATGTCAAAAATCCAAGTAGTCTATGTTATATGTATGCTCGAGTAAATGCTACTTTTCATGCTGTTGCTTGTCGTTATATAGTATATAGACGACGTCTTTATTTTATTGTTGTGCAATGTTATTAACTACAATAATATTGGTACAAAAAACCTAAATAAATATTTTAAAAATGCATTCTTTGTTAGAAATTATACTTCATTTTTTTCATAACTTTGATATAACTAACATTTTTTTAAGATCCTTATTAAACATATTATAATTACTACTTTATATACCTACGTCTGTGTAAGAACCTAAGTCTACGTAAGTGGGACTCTTTGTAGGAGGCCTTCGCCCGAGGAGCGGTTCTTACAAACCAAACAAACTAATTACATATCACTGTTTAATTTATAAACATTATCTAATAGTATTATATACAAAATAAAAAATCTTAATATATATATATATATATATGTATTACACAAAAATATAAAAAAATTATAATAATTAATATTATATAAACTAGAAAATAAGTAGATATATTCACAGGTTGTATATATATGCATAAGATATAGTCAATTAACTGTCATTTACTTTTGTTTGTAAGAAATAAAAAGGCTTTTTTATTTTTATTTATTCATTTATACCTACGTCTGCTCTAATCAAAATATTTAAGGAAGTCGTCCAAAAGCTCATCTCTTATCAAATCTCCTATATTTAGGCAAGATAAGAGGCCGGTGGAATTTGTCTTCCCCGTTTCCATTCCGGTTTCGTGGAAACAAAACGAAATTGCCTTTCCGCGAGAGGATTTCCGTGTTCTCTGCCGATTGATGGAGTGGGAATACCTATGAATGCATTTAGAGGAGAATGGCGTGTAGGAAAAGCATCTTTATGGGAGAAAACTCTAGCGATAATACAATTTAGGGGTGATAATAATGTAATCAAAAAATACCGGCTGTTATTAATAATATAATATTCAACTCAGACTTATTAGATACAGCGAAGAAAACTTCTTACTAGATGATTATTTAGAGTATAATATATCTTAATATAAAATAAACCTTCATTATTAGCGTATAAAGCAAAAACTCAATAATAAATACTTGAAAATGGAAAGATTTAATTTTCACATTGACTTGGAAAGAAATTTATCACTTAAAGTACGTAATGAGTAGTAGAAACAATATTATTTACGTAAAATTAATCAGGGAATACAACAAATTTTCCAGGTCTAAAGGGGATGATAAGATGTGTGAAGATAAGTAATGGTTGTTTGGACGCTGTGAAGCGAAAGATTATCATTTATCGTTACAAGAATATAATAAATATAATAATAGGTACTTTAATCTTTTACTGCATAGTGTCCCAATTTTGGAATAAACAAAAAATATGCTTTTTCTTAATAACTTAATAACTATTTTACCATAAACATCCTTCTTTACCGATTTTGTTTAGACATTTCAAGAAAATAAAGCATTTCTGCATTATAGCCTATGCATTTCTGCTTTGACAGTTGACGAATTTGTATGTACCTACGCCAAAATCCGCATTTGTAAATAAACAAAAAAAAAATATACAGAAGATTGAAATTGGTTGATTAAAAATATTTACACATCAAATAAGGTGTGTAAGTAAGTATATTAGTTTTTTATAATTTTTATCATTTGGTTTTGTATTTTGTCATACTGAAATGTGAGATTTCATAATGTCGTAAATATGCGACACCACGCAATAACGAACAAAATTAAGTGAAATATTCGAAAAAAAAATATTATTTTTCCTTCATTCATAAAGCATTTTGACTCCAAGAAATTTTTTTTTTCAAAAACAAAAAACCATACAGTAAAGGGTAAAGATGGCAGCGTGAGATTATAATCGCGGGTAACGATGTACTGGTGAGATCGATGTGATCAAGAGATTGATTATATTAATGAACTGAGAGACTTTATTCGAGTGTAATGACGTTGACTATGTCGAGTGAAGGACTCGTGACAATAGCAGTGCGTCTCGTGACGGACTCGATGAGTGAGTGAGGATTCATGCATTCTCCTTCCAATTTATACAAATGCAGTCCACATATTACAATAAATGTTCTCGCAATTAATAAATTATAACAGACTCTACTGATCTAGTTATGATTGAGGAAATGCTGACGATCATTGTTGCTTTATTTTTTTGTTTTGACAACAAAGCGTTTATAAGTTAAAGTATGTTGCTTATTTAATATATGGTATGATCATGGCCTCCACATCCTGTTGCGGGCCCCCAGGCCAGAATCATTGCTGCCCCCCCCTACCTATCGCTCAGGTTAAAGGCAATCTGATGCTTTACAATGGCGTTTTCCAAATGGTGTTTGAGGTCAAATAAAATTCAGTGCAGATTTTTTAACACAAAACAACCAAACTTTGCGTTGCACGTAAAATAGCGCTGCAGGCGACTACTTATTAGAGCATAATATTTTTTTATCTCGTTTATCTGGTCGATCGACACGCCAGGCCACCTCTGCCTGGGCCCTTAAGCTAGAGCCCTGTCAGCCCTTCCCCCTTGTGGGGGGGGCATGGGTATGATTACTACACATCAATGACATCACAAAATATTATTCTAGATTGTGTTGGCGAATGAGAAGTATTTTTATCGAAAAGTTTTTTTGTCTAGTTTGCTTTAGTTTATAACAGATTAATTTTTCGCGCGTTTTACACGTCCTCTTTCCGAAGCTAGGTGAACAAAAAAAAACACCAAAGAAACCGTGGCATTGATTCACGCTTAATCCCGCGTTTAACATAAATTATTTGTTATGTTCAGTAAATAATTGAAAGTAAACTACCGATGAAACAAAATTCAACTTCAAGTCTTTTAATTATAACTTTCCTAGCACGTTTCAGATAGCCTACCTTCCTTAAACAGACTTGTTTTGCTACTGATCTGCTGTATGGCACTGTTGTCATAATCATTTTTGATACTACACCCCACATAAGTCTCCCTAGAAAAAGTCTACGCATCTTGTCGCAAACTTTAGCTTCAGAGATTTCATGTCCCCCTCCTATAGCACATTCAACAAATACATTTTGGTGTACCAAACCTTTCAGTCTGCTTTATTCTTATTTTTTTTTTAAATATTGTTTTATTTTTATCTACAATATATTATGTTTTGTCAAACATGAATAGGCAGGTTACATTATTATACATCAAAGAGCTCCAAAACGAATAGAATGGTCACATTTTTACAACATGGTGTTTTCGTTACAAAATTATTTATAATCCAATGTTTTCCAAATAATTTTAGTCATATAGTTACAAGATAAAAAGAACTTTTTCTATACAACGTTTTTAAATTTTCTGTTGAATTATTACGCTCAATATGCTCAAACTTGTACTTGATAATGAAGTAAATAAAAAACAAACAAATATAGAATACTGAAATGTCATTTTGGCATTTCATTTTGATTTCCATAGTAACGCACGTATATATTAATAATTTTGTTGCTAGGACCACCCTCTTAGCAACCATTAATAGTCTTTTACTTTTTATGGATTTTTCTGAAATAACTTTCCATACAAAACAGAATTAACTGAAAATGAATTCAATTCTGCTTAAAGATCGCTAAAAGTATGAAAAGAATGCATTGGCATCATGTTCTGATAATATATTCTAAAAGTTTCAAATGTCTAGCTAGTCAGGAAGTTAGTTGAAAATTGATTGCAAGATTTGTACTGAACAAACAACCACCGGATATACAAGAATACGAGCTAATAAAAACGTTGTCATAAATAGTGAATATCAAAAAATGCCATTATGTTCTTTTATTCAGTCTTGGCTATTCTATTTTATAGCCATAACTTACTATAAAAATGTATAAATGTCAACATCATACAAAAATTATAATTTCATAACATGAAAAAGTATCAGAAACAAAGCCTTGAAATGAAGCATTTTTTTAAAGATCGATATTGCAAGAGAATAATCGTAAGAAAACATCTATTGTATGTATATAAAAGCATATTTTCCGTTATTCATTTAATATGTAAAATGTGCATCTTTTCAAGTCCCTTGAATACATCAGGACAATTATTATTAGTGTACCCAAAATAGCAGCTGTATTATTACGCCAAGCTTATCCACCCGCTCAGATATTCAACTGAGTGGAACTCACCTGTTTTTTTAGCTAACCAACGACCAATCTTTTATCGACTTGATTTTCAAAGCAGAGATTCTATAGTATCGAAATGTCTCAAAACCCATGGGAGTTTATTACCTGTTGACTATCAATCCTTGGACGTTGCATGTAATAATTCTACGTGTACATAATATAGCAACTACCAAGCGAGAAGCGGTATTTTTGAATCATTAATACAATATCAGTAACTTCTATTATGTCATTATGTGCTCTCAAAATACACAATGATGATTTAACTGTCAATTCTCAGTTTGAATTCATTATATACATTATATATCGACAAGATCCTGACGTCAGTTAGGAATTAAAGTAGATAACTATTATTATTAGGTATCTTAATTCAAACCACAAAAATCGGTAGCTAATTATAACTTTATTCGATAAAAGCTTCAGTTGCATGATTATTGGTTAATTTCGTCGTAATTAAGTAGGATTCAGATGGCTAAATTGGTAAAGCACATTAGCCAAAGCTGTCCGTCATCATATATTTTTCAAGATTTTGTCTAATATACTATATATCTGACGTTTTTCTAAATTAAAATTCAAATAAAAAATTGTACATTCTTAAATTTTATGAATTATTTGTTGAATAAATAAGTTATAAATTTACTATATTAAGTATATCATTTACAAATATTGCAAAAAAAAACTGTAATCTTTTATCCATATTACCTAACAATGATTCGATTTACGTTTAAAGGATTCATTCTTTTCATAATGGTTTGTCTATCGGCATGTTCAATACTTCCGTCCACGTAACTGAACTTTTTTGTGTACAACTTTAGGTACCTACTGTGTTGTTTTTTATATTATATTATATATTTTTTTAACTTTTTATATTATTTTTCAAAACAATATAATATATTGTTGCATGTTGTATGTGAGTATATCATTCTCATTTATATTTTAAAAAAAAATCAGTCTAAAGCTCGTGCGCTGTTTATAAATAAATATTTTTTTCCCACTTAAATACTCACTGCTAACTGGTGTTAGGTATAATTATATTAACCACGTTCACAGTTAAACTAATGTCAGTTAAGCACATTGTAGCGTTAATTACATTAAATGTTTTTTTTCGGATATATTCTAGTGGTTTGTAATATATTTTTCAATTTCCTGGATAAACCTGCACAGTGACCTCTTTATTCTAATCACTTGACCGAAGCCTATAGCCATGCATACCTCTGAACATAAAACCGCGCTTGGTCGTGCATTATTTTGAAGTTGTCGTGTAAATGTTGCTACTATGAACCAAAGTTAATTCAAGCAGAAACCGTAGCCGTAAATAACCGCTTTAAATATTAAGCAATTTAGAATTTCTAGTCACATTCCATCAGACGAGCTTATATGGCAACCTACATACAGATTACGTGAAACATTTTCAAATGACCCCTTCCGGGTCAGCGAATACCAACCAGTGTCGGATTATCCCACATACGAATGAGGTACTCGTCTCGGACTTAATACGGACCACATAATCCTGCTTCTTAATTTTTTTTAAATCTCTGAAACTTAATTCCATTTGTAGTTTGAGATACCTCAGACATATACCTACATATTAGAAAAAAAATATTTGTACAAATGGTACCTACTTGAACCCAATACATAGCAATTTTGAGTTCTAAGTTTAAATCAAGATATTTCATTTACAGAATCAGGTTATATCAAAATTTTAGTTTTTAATACTCATTCACTGCGGACCAGTTAATTAATATTTAATTATCACATTTAATTAACATGCTAATTATATATAATGGCTATCTAATGCTGATACGGCAGCCGTGTCGTCAACGCTGCTATCGACCGAAGGTACTTGATGGAATTTGATTTAAGTTCTTTTTACTATTCCATTTGAATCGTTTTGTGCGACCCGGATTTCGTTTTTCGGCATCTTCGGGCACTATGTACTCACCAAAAGGCAAATATACACTGACAACGAATACAATTAACTCTAACTTTTATACCAAATCAATACAATAAAGAAGGTAAAAATTTTATCACCTACCAATTAAGTCAATAAAAAAATATTGTATGTAATAGTTAATAAAAATAGAACATATATAGTTTATTAACATACCAGAAACACACCGATTAGAAAAGACTTCAGAAAAACATTTATATATTACTAAGAAATCGGTGTGATCAATGATTAAGTACATGGTGATCATACGATTATTATTAAAATTATGTTTTAAGCTAAATCTAATTTTGATTATTACATTTTTAAGAAAAACAGCACATCAATGTATATTTCAATGAAACTAACGTGTATAAAAGGCTTCAGAAATTTAATTTGAAAAATCAACCTTCAAAAAGAAGTCACGAAAATAGAAAGTCCTAATCCACCTTATTGAGGGTCACAGAATCAAACAAGTATACACTTTTGCCTGCGGCACTTATAATCACGATTTTTTTCTATGGGGCATCGAACTGACCTAATCCGCTACTATCCTCAACCTTTTATTTTATACGACCGCTGTGAACTTTCAATTCATAGTGACAAGATTTGGACGCTATCCAACGGCTTGCTCTGCCCGTATAACGAACATGGTTATTCCTATCTGAAAAATTCAGTTTCGTAACGGTGTTGAATCAATAAAGATCAAATGCTTACGTACAAGCACTTATCCCACAAGCTGCCAAAATCTTAAATGTAAAACGATATGCTTTTAGGTCGTATAAAAAGCGATTGATCTTTTCATCCCTTAACTTGAGAATCTCGCACTAAACCATTTATGAGAATTTTTGACGTATTATATTAAGCATTTTTATCTTCTTGATAACAATGTTTCAATATTTAATATAAAAGTGATTGATTTGATTTTTGCAACTATTTTATTAATCTATCACTACAACCATCTTATACTTGCTTAATATTACATCAGAAAGATGTAAAAATAGTTATATTACACTGTCATTTCACAAATCAATTACATATCTTACTTAATTCACAATATCATCACGCTCCAGCATCAGGCCATAGAACACGCATAGTGTGATCTCACCAATTCTTTTGAACGCTTTGAATTTATATTTTGTTATGTTCATTATGTAAAATAAATTAATTTGATTTGAAGTGGTGTCGAAGGCAAAATTTATTTGTCGACATTCATAATAATATGCATTAAACAAAACAAAATAATCAACAAATACTTAGCTATATCATAATATAAATAAAAGAAGTCGTGAATAGCCGGCCCTAAATCCGTGGATCCTGGGCTACATTTTTTTTCAGTGTGTGTTTGACATGGCATCCATGAATGGATTGAGTAATTATTGGCTGTCACTCAAACATCATTAGTGAAGACATTTTTTTTTTAATTAATCCTGCTTTTATTAACTAGGTAGTCAGTGTTGTATAAAAAACATTATTATTGAGAGCGTACATTAATTCTTCTATAAAAATATATTTCTTAATATATTTCATGCCTGTACTTTTTATATTTAGCAAAATTTATTGTTTGTAATTTATCAAAGTGAGAATATATATCATGTAGTACCCGTCTTCTTCTCGTATCATTCTCTATCGGAGGTCAACTACCGTCTGGAGTATTTTTACTTTATCATCTGCTATACTGGAATCATTCTACAGTGGCACAATGTGTACGGTAAAAGCAGGTGTTGGTTTACCAATATAACTTAAAATCGCCCATGACGCCATTGTAGAATGATTCCACTCTATCCGGAGTACTTCCGTGAAGCTTCACTCATACTTATCACGGAGTACAATCTTAATCTAAAATAATTACAAGATAAAAATAACTTTTTATATACCACGTTTTTTAATTTTCTGTTGGATCATAAATAAACTTGACAATTCTATGTAATAATAAATAGTTTTTTTTTGTGCTTAATAGAAATACTGAATAAATATAGAATACTGAAATGTCCTTTTGACATTTCATATTGATTTCCATAGTAAAGCACGTATATATTAATAATTTAGTTGCTAAGATGACCTTAGCTACCACTAATAGTGTTTTACTTTTTACGATTTTTTTTCGGAAATAACTTTCCATACAAAACAGAATTAACATAAAATGAATTCAATTCTGTTTAAAAATGGCTAAAAGTGTTAAAAGAATGCATTGTCGTCGTGTTCAGATATATTCCAAAAGTTTCAAATGTCTAGCTAGTCGGGAAGTTAGTTAAACATCTTCAATCGTCCAATAAAAATCTTGGACAAATAAGAAAAAAATGTACTGGACAAACAAGAATACGAGCTAATAAAAACGTGGTAAAATACAGTGTATTCCTACGCTATATTTCCGTCAAGGATAATGAGTTTGGGAATGCTGTATTTTTGTCATCGTAAAATCTGGTAAAGATATTGTAGCTTGATACTGTGTAGAATACCTATACATATATTAATATTTTTATGTGGTGAATATCAAGCTATAATTATTAACATTTGAAAATTTTATTTACAATAAAATTCACTAGGTACCTATTCCAAAATTCTGCGATGGTTTCGCACGGACCCCATTGCAATAAACTCACTCTTTGCCCGTTTTATACACTATTGATTATTTTACCCACCACATATATCTCTGAAACACTTCAAATGTGCGCAATAATAATAAAAAGGCTTTGAGTAAATACTGTGGCGCGGGCTTTTTGCAAAAGCTTACTTGGGCATAACAAAGATTAACAACGGGGTGGGGGTAAAAGGTATGATCATTTATTTATAAAACGGCCACGATAAGGTAGCACTAGCGATATGTTAATTATCATGGCTGTACATTTTATGGAAAGAGCGTTAAAATAAACGTCTATCACGGCATTAAGGAAGACCATAAAAAAACCAAATGGATCCGTGAATCCCGGCATTATAGTATATTATTTACACAACGCGGTATTTCATCAGTATTCAAACCTACTCATATTACAATTATTTCATAATATACCTATAATGTCAATTATTGTATATATGAAAACAAGTTACATATTACAAATTAAAACTTGTACCTTCTACATTTCCAATTCCTAATACTTGCGCAAAAAGATATTATATAGATACATTTTTATACTTATACCTTGTCCAGATGGCGCGATTTGACTCGAGCGCATTTCAGGTACATGTGACCTCATTGAGCCGTCCACGTGCACAACTCGCGCGCGGTTGAGGTGGAGGTGACTTCATTGATACGTCCACATACACTCGCGGCGTGTCGCGCCAAGACAAGCATCACCTGGACAAGCTCTATGGGTAAATCACACAAAACCACTGTAATTTTTTCTTTAATAAGAAATCTATGTTGAGTTTCAATAACCTATAGTTTTATACCAAATCACAGGTTTTTAACATACATAATTAAAAATACCTTAGAAATATATTATATATATTAGAAAATATTGTATTCCTGGCCTGATTACGTGATTTTTTCAAGAAGCATGTGAGTATTTTACTGTTTCACTACTAGTACACTACTGTAATTGGGTCTCTTGTTAGCTGTAGTGTTTAAAACAATGGGGAATTAATACTTATAACAATGTCAGTCAAAAATTAGGCGAATTGGCCGTAGGTAATTATTTAACAAATTTCATTAACGTTTCATAATGCTACAATGTAAAATATGTATGACAACACGTTCAATACGAATACTGAACTGATCGGATACTGCAATGTGTAAACAAACAATTATGATGTACCTAGGTACCACGAATTTGGTGTTTGGAATAATATGAAACGTATTATTTTTTATGACTATTTGAATACTCATGATAAGGGTTATATTATATTTTATATACCTACGCTCAATTATTATTAGAACGTTATGTTCGTGTAAGAGAATCGGAAAATTGATTTTGTGATTCTCTTGGGATATGACAAAACCTTCTAGGATAAGAAAAGACTTATCACGTTTTGTTCGTTCGCCGGTCGTTAAATTTTTGATTGTTCTTGAGACGTGATGGATTTTCTTTGCGTTATTACTATTTTAATGTGTAGTTTCCAAAAATACACGTAGCTATTAGAAAAGTAGAGACCGATTAGATACGTATACATCATAATATATAATATTTATTGGTTAAAGGATCAATCACAACAGAGTGACCAAGAAATAAATCATTATATATTATAATATATAGATATAAATCAATTTTTTTACTAAGCATATTTTTATTGAGTATGTTAGTTTCAAAGTCGGTATCCTCCATTGTTCGCAATTTTAAGATAATCGTAAAAAAATTCAAACACATTTAGGATTGCAAAATATATAATATGGACGTACCTATATATTTGTATTAATGTAATATATGTGTCGCGTACATACGTCAAATTTAAATATAATATAATATGTTCATTTCGCTATTGTGTTTCTATCTATTTGAATCATTCAAATTTGACTTTCTACTACTAATTTGATATTCAACTAGCATAAGTTAATTTAAAATAATGAGGACGTGCGAGTGTTATCATTATTGTCTTGCTATAAAAATCGTAGATTTATATGTACATTTTATATATAAAACTCTAATTCATCATACAAAATTCGGAAATATATTTATATTCTTTATGTATGGTGCAGGACGGGACTCGAATCCGCATTCATCGGATTCCGGTCGATGTGCTTTACCAATTTAGCCGTCTTCACCTAATCTATTTACGACTAAATTAACCAATAATTATGTGATCTAATGAAATGTCAAATTCTTATTTACGACCGGCATTTATGGTTTGCATCAAGGTACAAATAATAGGTATATATTCTGATTCTTAACAGGCGCAAGTATCTCTCAAAATTTTAGTTTAACTTACATGCAGTTTCTAATAATTTAATAAACTGTTTTCTTATCAGACGAATAACTCATAGGATTTTACAGTTACTTACGATTAGTTAAATAAAACATAGTATATTATCTAGGTTAATTTATATTTAGTAACATCTAAAATATACATACTATCTCGTTTTTGCTCCAAAAGGAAGCAATACCAAATGCTAATATTTGATTTATAATAATTAAAATGAAATCGTTACATTCCGTCTTCCAAATTTACTTAATAATTACAAGGTCGCATAATATTAAATCAGCATTGTATAAGTCTTACGCTGACCCCCAAACCGCATTGTATTTTAGTCTATAAACAAAACAAACATACCCAAAGTTCAAGTAAGTAGTAATATTATTCAATGGCCAATAAATATTGAAAACGGGCGTATAACCCTCTGTAGCCGAAGCAACCGTAATGAATCACGATATATTAACCCTAAAAAGGCAGCATCTTCTAATAAAGTGATACGCTACGCTACAGCATTATCATCTCGAAGAGGTTTCAATTGAGCTCACCCCCTCCCCAGCTATGTGAGGCTACTTACTTGCAATAATTAACCCCTGGCCGACGTGCCGTTTTCAGACGTACGGATAGCTCAATACAGGTCAACATAAGTTAACCTATGTAAAATCATTCCTGTTTTCTTGAAACCTCTTGATTGAGTATTTATAAGAAAACGGTTTTTTATTATCAATAGTTTTTATTAGAGGTTGTGATCGTGATATCTCATCTCGAGAATTTTCAAGAAATGATCAGAAAAGGCCAAACTCAAAACCGAAATTTTGATAATTCTCATTTTCCTGGCCCCACATTCTGAAGCGGGCCCCCCTATCTATCGCTTAGGATAAAGGCGGGGTGATGCTCTACAGTAACATTTTCCAAATGGTGTACGCAGTAAAATAATGAGTATATTTTCATACTTATATCCATTTGAATTATGGAGTTGTCAAGTATCAATACACAATTAAAAATTTTACCGTATAAACATATAATTTAAAATAATAATATTGTCGAAGGAAAACAACCGCAGGCGACTTTTTTACTATACCAAATTACCAAATTACTACTACCAAATTTGTGATGTGTGTTTATCTCACTTATCTGGTTGACTCGCCTCGCCGGGCCCCTCCTAAGCCCGGGTCCACAGACTAGAGCCCTGTCAGTCCCCCCTTTGTGGGGGCCATGCTCATTTTACCAAAAATCATGACTGATAATCTCAAGTAACCAATTATTGTCACTGAGCCAAGCTGCCGACCGTAACCGAAAGAAAGTCATAAAAAAAATAAAAACGGATTTTCTTAAGAAAAATTGATTTCTCGTTTTAAACAAAAGGCCTCGAAACATTATGATTGTCAACCTACCGTTTTTCTTTCCAGATATAGTGTTTTTCGATACATTATATTATAGTTTGCAAAAAAAGTGTCTAGAATATGGCGTTTTTTCTAGCGTTTTTATGCCTCGAATAGCTTTAGCGTGCTGAAAAAACTGAATTTTCTGTCGACCATGACTTTGAAGACAGTTTTATTTTATTTTTTTCAAAATAAAAAAATAAACAAATTATATATTACTGTTTAATTATTCTATCTCTACTAGAAAGACATGCAACTTACTCATAGTATTCATTAAATTATATTACTTATATAATTTTTGTGCGTCAGATTTTTGAATCTGACGGATTGCTAAGTTACTGTTGTTCTTTTACCATGTTTTTCTTAGCTCGTATTCTTGTTTGTCCGGTAGTTGTTTATCCAGTACAAATCTCGCAATCGATTTTTAACTAACTTTCAGACTAGGTTTACATTTGAAACTTTTAGAATATATCAGAACACGATGCCAATGCATTCTTTTAATACTTTTAGCCATCTTTAAGTAGAATTGAATTCATTTTCAGTTAATTCTGTTTTGTATGAAAAGTTATTTCGGAAGAAATCCGTAATCCAATCCACTATTATTGGTTGCTAAGGAGGTGGTCCTAGCAACTAAATTATTAATGTATACGTGCGTTACTATGGAAAGCAAAATGACATTTCAGTGTTCTATATTTATTTGTTTAGTTGTTGCTAAATAGCAAAAAAATGATTTGTTGACAAATGCCTTATTTGTCCTAAATTATTAATTCATAGATTTGTCAAGCTTATATGATTCAAGAGAAAATTTAAAAACGTGGTTTATAAAAAGTTCTTTTTACCTTGTAATTATTAATTTGAATTTAAATCTATATGTAACACGAATAACTTATTAATTTTCACGCCGAAGGCTGCTTCCTATAAATAAACTCTACCAGGAAAAGGTTGTAAAAAATTATATTCATACAAAATAAAATATTTTCTTATATCAGGTCTTATATCCCTCGACCAATAATAGCGCTCGGATATTGTAATGATGGCAAACTATCACGCACGATATTTGGTGACACGCGATTGACAAAAGTCTAATTTAAAATAAACATAGCCCATATATGAAAAATTACCTTAGAGCACAGGATTATGTTATTTAACGGATATGTATGACTTTGGGTGTAATTGCGAAGTAGATACAAAGCACGAGGAAATCTTTCAACTTTTCTAATTGGCGAAACAGTATAAGTTGCATTAACTAAACTTTATATTTATGATTATAGCCAAAATATACTAAAACATTTATATGGTGGTCAGTCGAACCAATTGGACTTAATCAACAATCCCTCCCTTGATCATTCATGGTAATGAAAATGAAAAATAAAACAAATAAATAATAAATTAAAAAGAAGAGTTGTTTAAAAAACTACATAAACACACTTGCTTCGGCCTGCCTGGTGTTTTATATAATATATAATAATAGTTTTTTGTCAATTAATAATATTACTGTGGTTTATCTAACTTGTTTAATTCAGTGAAAATTATTAGCATTTAAAAAAAATTAAAGGTTTGATTGTGAAACTTTTAAAATACGTGGTACTATTCAAAAGAATCATTTAAAATTTCAATGTACTTTATTTGATTTTTTGATTCGTGTCAAAAGATTCTTCATTTGAAAATCTGCTCCACTGAATATCAATAGAGAGACAATGTTACACCTAATCGCAGTTGTTGTATAATCTTGAAAAGTGAAGAATTGCTTTATTCATCAGCCGGATTAATCAGACGGCATAATTATATTTGCGCCACGTACCTCGACTGCGAAACATCATTCAAAACACCGCCTGCTCAAATCGGGTCATACATTTTCTAGGTCCGGCCCAAATGGGTGGACGAAAATTGCTACAACTATTCTGGATTCATAAGACAGTCGGACTTGGTAAAGCTATGTAGCAAATAAACGAGAGAGAAAGCTCTACATCTAGTGATTAAATTATAAAATACCTGAAACTTAATAATACTATCATGACGTAAAAAGCATTATGGATGATTTGATTTATTTCCATATTGTATTATCAAAAAAATCAGTATAATGTTATTTCAGTTTTCTTTTATATTTCGTTAAAAATACATTACAATCAGTTTCAGAAAACACATATTAGAAAATTTTTTGAAAAATACTATAATTACTGATATATATAAGATTCAAACACACATATATCGGCGACTGTTTTACTAACTAACTTACTGATCAAGATAATTGATTAAAAACATGCCTGACATGCGATACGTACAGGTAGAAACATCACCTTGTTTAAGATTTTTTTTTTCAGATATGTTTCTGGAGCTTTTGAAAAATGTTACATTCTAACATTCTAAAAAGTTGTGTATTATCAGTATTGATTAAAAATACTTTAATCTCTTTTATCTTTTTTACCATATAATGTACATATGTATTATTATAATAATTATAAGCATAATATATGATGTTTTTCTCATTGATGAGTAGGTACGTCAATAGGTAATATTAAATTTTATTTAGTTTCATTTTGAAGATGGGTTCATAACCCGAATCAGCTGTCTACATCAATTACTAAAATGTAGAATTAATTAAAAAAAAAAAAAACGTTGTTTTGAAACCAAAATAGTGTTTATTACCTGTCTTCAGTTCACTCATTTGTCTAAATCTCTTCTTTTTTATATTGTGACTTAATTCCGCCATACGTGGTAAATTCGTAAATCCACAAAAAATTAGTATAACAAGTAAGTTATACCAGATTTTCTCTGGATCAACACAATATGATGAAACAAATTTTAAAGTTAACATTAAAATATATCAAAATATATGTATTTATTAACACAAATGAACGATATATAATACTACAACTAGCTAAAACATACACAAAATAAAGTTAGTGGTCCGATCCGATGAAGTGAATTATTTGTATACGTAAAAGTTAGGTAAGATCTAAAAATAAATAAAAGTTTTGAAAAATTTAGTTTCGATAATTATGCAAAAATATATTACATGTATATAAAAACGGCCCCCCAAAGGTTTTTGTTATTTAATTTGGCTCTCATGAAAAGTAAAACAGTCGTCATTGGCCCAACTAAACCACATGAGTCAAATTAGTCAAATTATCGACAATTTTATTACTAAATGCCATTTAACTAGTCTTTTCCGCTACGATATATTTGTGTAGAGCGACGTTTTCTATATTATTAATTAGCGGTTCATTATCAGTTTATGCATGCCAATGCCGTGATGGGAACCCATTTGTAACATAACATCAGTGATAAAATTAATTACAATTAGTTAAACCTCGACACGTAAAAATGTCAACGGCCAAATGGCAGCGGTTAGACGACTAGATAAATGACCTCATATTGACAGTTTTACGATAAGGATAATCGCTACGAACAAAAAATAAATAAAAAAAACTGATATCAATATTTCTTCTACAACTCTTCGAAGATCTTGGCCTCATCCATCCCGCATGATCCAGCCTCACTACTATCGAATTATTTTAACCGAATATTTTCAAATATCCTGTGGCGCAGTCCAGCGATCTTAGCTTTAGGCGTTCATGTATTTTTTCCCTTCAATGGTTTCATAATATAATATAGCTCACCCTATCAAAAACTCTTCTAGTATTATATATTCCCGTGGCCAAGGCCAAGTGCAGATTTTTCATTTCTATATGTCAATTGACCATCTCACTTCTGTAAAATGTATAATATACTTCTTCATTACATATCGATATTCAAATGATTCTTTGCATGACTTGAAGATCAAAATAGCACTTGCTAACGTAGTTAATTTGGTGATTTATTTCATACATCCATTAGTTCTCACGAAAAACTTGAATTAAACAAATGACTCCACTTTATATGTCAGCTGTGCACAGATTTTGTTGGTGGCGCAACTTAATAAAGTGTGGATTCATTAGTATATCCCAGATTCTCAGTCAGAACAAGGAATATTGCAGCTTTATCTGCCTTCATTTCCATTTTTTTTATATTTTTATAAAATAGAAGCCTCATCAAATATCAATATCACCATTCAAGTGCCGATAATTGTATTGAAATATAAAATAAGCAAATTTAAGATTAGCCACTAAATTTAATAATGTACCTCTATACAAACATAATCGTGCGTATAAAATGTATCAAGCCCTTGTAATACTTAAATCACTTTTAGTCAGACATTTAGGATTATTGAACTGTCAATCATTAGCTTTCCGTTATAAATATATAGGAAATATACATTGACAACTAAGTATTTGAATTATATTGCACTCATTGAGTTGAATAAAATCTCCTTGTTAGCTATGAAGATATACCTTCTGTAGGTATAGCTAATTCTTGATTATGTTTATATCAGAACTAATCTGTTAATTGTACCATATACACCCAGTGAATCATTGTGTAACCTAGGTGTATGTCTAAAAACACAATTATTATGACAATAATGTTTTAAGATTTATTATGTGAGCATATTTTGTAGTAATCTTAATTTATTCACATGCATCTTAAACCTTTTCTCAACTTATTTAAAAAATATCTCATGTCACTGTAAGTATTGCTGACCAATCAATTAGTTAGACATTATATTCTGTCTACGACACTCCATACGATATTTTCGTTAAAACAAATTCGTATTCCGTATAATAAAATCATTTATCATCCTAGCCTTGACGATGTTATAACTGCCACTATATATCGACACAACCCTAAAGAATTCTCAATTATCTTATGCAAGACAATCAACCATGTTGAATTAATTTTTAATTATCAAATTTTGATTATAATAAATTCTATGAATCAATTTTTCTCGTGACACCATTATCATGACAGTCTCAATAATTCAAATTGATTTTTTTAATGTAATTAACATGCCAATTATTACACATTCAACGCAGTCACGACATGACAGAAAAAAGTGTTAATACTATTTAAATAAAAATACAGGTTTATTATAAGTAAATAAAATTAGGTACATGGAAGCGTGACCTAAGTAGACTTTATCTTCAAAATACTTATAAAACAGCATCCACAGATAAGTAAACATTCGATTAAGTAAGTAATTATATTTTAGAAGCCACATTGGACGCATTCATAAGATTGTTAAATCGATATAAAATTTATGGCTTCGTTTCACAGTAATATAAAAAAACAATGAATTCACTGGTAGACTCAATTATTATCTTGGCTGTTTGTCCTCGGAAATGTGTCCCTAGGCGGCACTAGAGTTTTTCACCGGTACCTACGTATATTTCTAGCAGGTCCTAAAATATAAAAAATGCCGTTTTGGAACATTGGCCATAATAATAACTGTTAACTAGTTAGCACGAAGCCAATTTTTTTTAAAAGAAAAACGCGTTTTCAAAAAACTTAATAACGAAACGAGAAAGTTTTTAAAAGAGTTTTTAAATTGCTAATTTTATCAATAGATACAATTATAAAACGAAGATTAAATAATTACAAGATAAAAAAGAACATTGTATATACAACGTTTTTAAATTTTCTGTTGAATCATATAAATTTGACTTGATTAGCTTAAACGATCAAAAAAAATGTACTTGATAGAAATACTGAATAATGAATAATTATGAAATGTCATATTGATTTCCATAGTAACGCACGTATATTTATTATTTAACAATTTAGTTACTAGGACCCCCTAGCAATCAATAATTATATCGAAATAACTTTCCATAAAAAACAGAATTAACTAAAAATGAATTCATTTATATTTAACCGGTTAAGTGCCCAAAGCGTCTTTGGACGCCCTAATTACACCAATTCCTATGTTAATTACTATCAATTAACTAATTGCGGCATAGAAAGGATTAAAGATGGCTAAAAGTAATAAAAAAATGCATTGGCTTCGTGTTCTGATATATTCTAAAAGTTTCAAATGTCTAGCTATTCGGACAGTTAGTTAAAAATCGATTGCAAGATTTGTACTGGGCAAATAAGAATACGACCTAAGAAAAACGTTGTAAAATACACCTATTCCATATAATAATAAAACCAGACAGATTATATTACCAAACTAGTGGTAGGTACTAAATTATACGTTTAATATATATAAAAAAAATCTAAAACATGTTTTGTATGGTTGAATTGGTATCTATTAAAATAATCTATGCTCTGGCAGCATTGTATACATACACTGTTTGTAAATAAAAAATACAATACAGCTTACTGCTGACATCTTTTTGAACATACCTAGTTACTTATATTATTATTTACATTTGCAAAACAGCATAATTAATTTTTTCTTTAAAATAAATAATGCGTTACAAAAAAAATATTTTTCACCGGTCTTACAGGCATATTGCAACAAATAAATCGACCCTACAAAATGACTTGCAACTAATTTAAGTAGGTATTAGTAATTTTTTTTGATTCAAATTCATTATAATATAAAAGCTCCATCTGTTTTGGAAACAAAAACAGCAGTTTCCATTTTTGCAATATGATGAAGAGTCATTAAAAATGTCTTACATCTTTCTTATAGGTATAATTTTCAAATGGAGACTCACGTTTTTGTTTCCAGAGCCTTCGTATGATTGGCCCTCCAATGCAATAGGCAGAGACGTCTCACACTAGGAGTTGCGCATTAGATTCCTACGCCTTTATTCTGCAAATGTATATCATTCTAATATTATCATATTATAATCAGTGAGATGTAGATACATCTTTCTTACAAGTCTAAAAAATATTCTAGTTAAGCTCCCAAAATATCTTTCATTCTTGATGTTCGACCTCTATACTATAATTTCGTATTTGTATTTTACCACGTGTTGGCTCATTAAGCAATTACTGAACCTTATGTAGTATTTATAGTTTTTTTTAAATAAAGAATTAATTAAACCCACCACCGAGAAATTCGCGGAAATAATAGCATGTAGTTAATAGAAGTCAAGTGAATATAAAATTAAATACCTAGTAAAAACTCTATACAATCAGCTCTCGCATACATAAATTTGTCATACAACTGCATCCGGACATGGCGTTTTGGACAATATCCGTATATACTCAAAATAATTACCCGCCATGTTTTTAACAGCAACACTAATTCATTAATGAGATGAGGAAGGACACGTAATTATTATTGTCACTATAGCGTGTTTGAATAATTATCTATTAATAATATTTCAGTCATGTCGTCAACAATTAAAAGTGTGGTTATTTTTATCATTAACTAAAACTTTTACAACGTATACTTGGTCATAAATTATATGTGAAAGCATCTTTTTTCGACGCAAGGTTCTGTATATACTTATATATTTATATCAGTGGCAAATGGGAGAGATAAGCTGTTAAGATTCAACATAAATAGTACATACTAAATTTTGTCAGTCATACTTATGAACTAACTATACAATTTTTAGATGTTGCTGGTTAGTTTATAAAAAATGAATTAAACCCTGCCCCAACCAAACCATAATAATTTAACTACCTACCTATGCTATGGGAGATCCGATAAAAATAGTTTACCTACACTTTTTCAATCATACTTATTTGTTTTCGTTGAATTAAAAATACATATTACAGATTGTGTCGGTTATTTTTTTTTTAATTCCTTAAGCCCTACCCAAACTAAACCATAATCGATAATAAATATTCTTCTATCTATATAATAACTAACATTATGTATGGTTTAATGGCATAGTTTTAGATATTTTGTAGAAAAATGAATATTTTTTTACTATGTCTTGAATTAAGTTAGTCATCTACAACACATTGCAGACTTCGTTCAATGAAAATAATTATGTATGAATGACGAAGTTAACTATTTATATCGGATATTAACTGCCCGCTTCCACCCTTCGCCACTGATATATTTATAATATAGGTATATATATTTAAGAAATAATGATTTTCACAAAAAAAATACTATAATTGTAAGTATATTATATTGTGTGTCAATATTATATCCTTTTAAATGTATAGTATTATTTGTGTTTGAGAATACATCTTCTCGGTCTTTCCATCGTGGCTGAGGATCGTGACCATCCTGAAATGCAGTAATCTTACGCGCAACCCCCCACTCCATCTTTCTGCCTCCAGTAATATTCTTCAAATTTTTGATCAAAAGCGCCGACGCTCTCACTTATTTTACTTCCCCTGGAGACTACTAAAATATAAGTTTCAGTCTCTTCAATAAAATATAATTGAACTTATTTTAAAAATTCAAAACATTCAAACAATTGCAATATTTTATGACAGGTTCTGGTGTAAGTTTTACATATATTAATTTTATAAATTAAATGTATCGCTAATAATTCAAACCTTTAATAAATATATATGTAAGTACTCTGATTTTATTTTGTCATTTAATTTTACTATTCCGAATTTTCTACGATTTTTTTATATTTTGTTCAATTCATTTTTAGATAACGTATTAGTCAATCCTTTGTCCGTAACATCTTCCATTCATGAAGGGACATGCGTACACTACAACCACAAGATGTTAAAAATTAGATGCTTATTTAAGGCACGGTTTATGTATAGGGGTTTCATGCGTAAGCATGCGGACAAAATGTGTGGCACCTCCGCTTGCCTCGTCAAGACTATGAATGAAGTATTCAGTCAATTTCATTTTTGATGAATAAGACAAAGATGACAAGATTAGAAACATGGCAGTAGAGAAAATTTAAGAGCAGCAAGACACATTATAATTATTATAAAGAGCATAAAACAGGAATATGTTTACTACATAGTGGAAGAGGGAAAAAATCTAATACAATTAATTTATCAGACAGGAGAGAACTCAAGAAAAAGAGATATGTCACCTAGTACGTAGCCACCAAGCAAGGCACCTGCCTATGTGGCCTTAGCCTTAGTAATCTAATTCGTCGGTAACCAACCTGATGATATTCATTGATTATGTGTCATCGGCGCTGGATAGAGGCCACCAGGTTGACTGTTCCTATAATGACTTCTCGAAAGCGTTTGATAGAGTCGACCAAAAAGTGGAAAAACTCCAACTAATCGGGTTGTCGGATCGATTTTTTGAATGGTTCGATAATTATTTTAGAAATCATCAGCAATACGTATCGTATGGCCTTTATCAATCAAAGACCTTTTACACATCTTCTGGTGTCCCTCAGGGCTCAAATTTAGGGCCGTTGCTGTTCACGATTTTTATAAATGACATAGCATTGGTTTGACATGACATAGTTTGCTGATGACTTGAAACTCTTCATGGAACTTGTCACCTTGGACGATTGTCGTCAACTCCAACTTGATATAGATAATAATATATTAAATTGGGGCAGGCGTAACAAACTGAACTTTTATCATTTACTAAAGCCTCACGAGTATTGTTTTTCCAGTATTCGACGCATGGCAGAGTTCTCTCGCGAATATCATCTGTAAGGGATCTTGGCATTACGTTTGACAGTAGACTGGCGTTTAGTCGTCATGTAAATACTATTTGTAAAAAGGCGCTAAAAATGTTGGGCTTTGTCTTGCGTACTTCCCGGGTTTTTTCGGATGTTACGGTACTAAAATTCTCTATAACTCCTGGGATCTTTATTTAGCTACATATTTTTTCCGACTTACACGCGGCGTTAATGTGAACTCTGCAATTCTCGGTGGTGTTGGCTTGTGTGTCTCTGAACAACTCTTACCTTAGGAATCGAGGGCATCCGTTGTTTGTTCTCGCAATGTGCAGAACTAACCTGCCATCAGTGATGCTAATTGGGAGGGCAATAACCATGTTTAATGAAATCGCTTCGGATATTGATATATTCCACTTACGTGAGGGTGAATTTAGGTGGACATTGTTTTATAACTTTTTAAGATAGGGTCTATCGATAGTTCACTCTGTGTGCTTCCATCTACTTTTATTTTTGTTGCTTTATTTTATTTCTTTTCTTATTTTATTTTTTATTGTACTTATTATTAAGTCACATTTCTCTGTATTTTTATTTTAAAAATTATTAACACTTATTTTATGTCATGTCGTGAACGCTTTGAATTTGTAATTTGTTATGTTCATTATATGTAAAATAAATAAATTTGATTTGATTTGTTTTAATGTGGGTTTGGTTTTGTCAATAGAATGTCTCGAGATGCACCAAGAATCTTTCAGCGCTCGTCCAGCGTACGACGCGCTTTCGGCGGAGCGTTGAGCGGAGCACGCAACTCAAACGTAAAACCGTGTGTGAAAATACTCGTAGACAATGTCGTTTTTAACAGGTTTTTCTTAGCTCGTATTCTTGTTTGTCCAGTGGTTGTTTATCCAGTACAAATCTTGCAATCGATTTTTAACTAACTTCCCGACTAACTAGACATTCGAAACTTTTAGAATATATCAGAACACGATGCCAATGCATTCTTTTAATACTTTTAGCCATCTCTAAGTAGGATTGAATTCATTTTCAGTTAATTCTGTTTTGTATGAAAAATTATTTCGGAACAAATCCGTAATTTAATCCACTATTATTGGTTGCTAAATTATTAATATATACGTGCATTACTAAGGATATCAAAATGATATTTCAGTATTCTATATTTGTTTGTTGCAAAATAGCAAAAAAATGATTTGTTGATAATTTCCTTATTTGCCCTAAATTATTAATACATAGAATTTTCAAGTTTATATGATTCAACAGAAAATTTAAAAACGTAGTATATAAAAAGTTCTTTCGTAATTATTGGTTATACGTTTGAGTTGCGCGCCCCGCTAAACGCTCCACCGAACGCGCCTACGCTGAACTTAATGTCACCCAATATAATATGTTCAACATATTATATATTATTATCCCAGTCACTGAAAAAATAGCCATTAGTGTTAACAAAAAGAAAAACATTGCATTATTTTAAACGAAAATTCAATTTTATTTCATTGTAAGTATCAAGCAAGTTAAGCGCGGTGAGGCCGGGCTTTATTCGAATGACCTTTTCAGCTATTTTTTTTTTTGCGCCGAGAGCACTTTATTGCAAAAAGATTCTCGAATTTCCATAATAGCCTCATTTATTAACCGTACGCATTGCTTTATTTCAAAGAACAATGATTCCATTGTTTAACTACCTACGTGTTTCTCGTTACAATGTGGTTATCCTAAAGCCGTTCAGGTATAATTCGGTCTTTATAGCTCGTTAGATACAACCAAAAATCAAACCGATACATATATATATTATTAATATTATAATGGTTAGCTCAATATGTAATTAAATTTGTTTTCAATGTGATACTTACATGGAAAATATATTTTAATAGATTCATTGTACTTTTATTATCATTAAAAACTCATTACATTATTGTGGGCAATATCCAATTTTATGATAAAATAAACAAAATTCATCATTTTTGCTGATATTCAATTTATATTACTGTTGTACTATTACTATTGTTGTATTACTGTCTGATTATAATATCGCATAGATACCTGACAAGTGAATGAATTAAATTAAATTACAAAACAATTTCTATCAAGTAGAAAATACGCTTCATAACTTTGCACTCCGGCTCTACGATGAAAATGGTATAATATATTCTAAAAATATATTTTTTGCATATATTATCTATTTATTTATTTATCACTACATATATTACAGGGCAAAAAAAGAAATGGGTGGATAAGGAAGCAGACAAGCGTTTGCGATGTGATAGACTTCTTTAAAAGCTTCAAATGGAGATGGGCTAGACACATAGCTCGAAAAAGAGATAATCGTTGAACAAATTTAGTCATCCATTGGTATCTAAGAGGTACAAAACGTCCGCGAGTAGACCTAGAGACCGCTAGATCGATGGAATGATAAAGTTCTGCGGAAGTAGGTACGTGGCAGCGCAATGCACAGGACCGAGAGAAGTTGAATCAGCTTGTAGAGGCCTTCATCCGGCAGTGGTTAGATTCAGGCTGATGATGATAATGATGATATTAATATAAATTAATACCATTTGATATAAGTTTATGCAATGTAATCGGACAAAGAGGTACCTAACAAAAAAAAAAAAATTTTAAACGGTACATGGTCAAACGCGCGTTACCATGATCTTACTCCCTACTTCATTTATCGTTTGTCAATTAATGGCTACGGCCGTATGTTGTAGCTTAGCCACTGGGAAATGCCAATAGAAATAGTGTATTTCAAAAAAATATTACCTTATTCTTAGGTCAATAATTATTATAAAGCAAACATTATTCGTAGACTGTTAATCACATTTAAATGGTCAAAGATATAACTTATAATCAGTATCTTTAAAAGTATCTTTAAATGTGTAAATCTTGCCCATTTTTTGAATAATAAAATGCCTAATTCTTGTCAAATTTGGGATCACAGAGATTATCAATGTAATGTTTTATTGTAAATATTTCACTATAATAATGTCGACATAAATTTTACTAATGGTTGTATAAATGCTTACAAAAATTAATAAATATAAAAAATCTTAACACCACTTCACATGGACGTGCTGAAATATGACTATATTCTAAAACGTTAGAGCGAGAGGTTTAAAAGAATACTATGTTATCTAATAAAAATAATTTATGCAGTCATCAAATGTTTAAAATAATTATAAAATATAATAAGACTTCAAAATTATGTAAATAGATTATCTATAACGTTTGAGGAATGTCCAGGACCATGCTTTTAAAATATCATAAAAGCTCCATTTTGACGTACGCTGAGCATGTCCCCACTTAAATATAAATTTTTCGGATTTACTTTTTGCAGGGTTTGGAAATAACACTACTAAAAAAAGTGGATCAATCTAGACTGATTACTTTACAGGATTATAAAGAAATATAGATAACGAAAATTAATCATTGCTATATTATATATTGTCACCGAATGTGAACACTGAAATAGAACGCACCACTAGGGCCAGATTGAGCTAGCCGACATCAGAGGTGTTGTCACGGTAACGTCTAATACACTTCTAGCGATGGGTCGTGTGTCAAAGATATTTTTTAGGTTCAACAATGCCTTTCTTCCAAAAAGGATTTTTCGATGACTGGTTTTTTTAGTTTAATGTGTTTTCCGTTTAAAAAATTCTTCCAAAATCAAAGACGACTCATTATTTTTTCGTTCAATCTACATTTTTCCTTTTAAACTTTTTAGAAAATGAAAATTTAATTCCAAATCAAATTCATACGTTCTGCGTGCCATTGTTTGATCACGGGTCATATGTGTGGTATCGCTGGTCTTTTAATTAGTATTTGCGGACAAACTTATAAAGTCGATTTATGTGGAAGTTGTACAATATTTCAGTAAGTCTCGACAACAAGATTTCACACAATATATTTGAAGTTATACTTCTTTATGCGCGTTTGGAAAATCAGATCAGAGTGTATTTTTGGCGTGTGACATGTAACACATAATTTACTTTTTCACAAAAAAATAAATGCATCGATTTTGGATTCGAACCACCGATTGTTCGCCTATCAGCCGCAGTACGCGATTACGCCACAGTATAATACTCAAATCGTGACTAATTATACAGTATAATATTATATTTTAGAATTGTTCCGTTGCCTAGGCACTGAATTTATTATTGTCAACCATTTGCAATTCTTTACGTAAACAAACTATTAAACGTCATAGTGGCAGTTGTTACTTTAAAAATAAAAACAACGATAAATAACTATATAATTTAGTAATATAAGTTAAAGTGTGTAGAAATAAACCAACGGCATTTCAATAAGCGGTCCTTTTTCTTGAGTGTGTAATTTAACAAGATAATTAAGAGCTAGTCGATGAATCTAGGTTATCACAAGTTTTGTTTTTGTTTTGTTACGCAAAAGAAGTATAACTTCTAACGCGCGTACATAAGTACACACGCCGATTTTTTTTTATTTCAGATAAATTGTACGTAACACATATTATAGCTTTGCCCTTTATTGTGTTTTAATGTTGAAAAACAGTCGTATAATGTACAATTATTTTTTGTTAATTAGCACATTTTCATATGTGCTAATTCGTGACATAATTTTTTTTAACTACAGTATACCCTTTTTATCTGTAACTGAACCAAAGTACCTACATAAAATTTACATAGATATCAAACGTTTTAATTTTGTCATTATTCATTTTAGCATGGTATCAAAAAAACAATGCCCAAAACATTAATTTTATGATGTAATTTGTATTCACAAAACTTTTTTCATATTCCTTCTTATTATCAGTTTTAACAGCCTTATCTATTTTTACTCGCTTGCTTTTGAGTTTGACATTTTAATATGTATAATACCCATTAAATGTTTGTATTCTCTGACATTTTCAAACACATGATTAGTGTTTTTATTTAGAACAGTCAATTTTAAGTTATCTTCTAATTTAGATTTTTTTATTTGCATCGTACAGAACACGAATACACCATATTCCTCATAATGTAAAATGCATAGCACACTACGACGGATAGGCGCAGTCACAAACTGCAGGATTTAGCAATTCAGTCAAGTATTTAAATAATAAAATAACCACACATGTTACTATAAGAAATGATAACGATACTAGGTCATGTTTGGAATCCTGATATTATCCTATATAATAGTCCCTATTAAAAAAGTCGGATCTGAAGTTTTGTCATTTTTGGATTATTACGTAAAAGTTATTTAAACACTTTAAACATTTAAACCACAATCACAGTTTGTTTTGTTTGTTTGAAAAATTTCGAGATACTCATGTTAAAAATGACGGATCTACCGAGAGTGTCCGAATAACAATGTCGATTCTTACCAACCGACATTGTTGGCTGGGCGTGGGTGAGTAAGATGCGTCGGATCTGACAGTTGCTCCTATGTTCACCGGACAGACGGATGTTTTTATAAACGTTTAGAAAAGTTTCTATAACCCGTATTTTTATTCATTATGGCAACCAATAGGTCACAAAGGATATTTGATGAAACATCTTTGATTGCTCGTAATGAAAAATAGCATTTTGCAGATCCGACTTTTTTAATAGGGACCGACGATTTTATCTACATTAATATGTAAGTACCTTCTACCTACCAACATAATAATTCTCACCCCCATTATAAAATATATTAATTTTATTGATAGGACTGCATTCGACTAAAGATTTAAAAATATATAATATACTAATAAAATAATTTATGTGTGTGTCTATGATATCGATATATTATATATGCATCGTGTTTTGACAATTTCCATGATACCTGAGCATTATATATATTTAATTTTATTATAACCAGTTATAACTCAATAAATGACTGGCCCAAATTGATGAAACTTAGAAAGCTGATGGACTACATTATTTCTCGTACCAATTTAATAGAGTTTCATTTTTATATCTCAACAGGTTCCGAAGTTGATATAAAACTTCCTGAAAATCACGCACATCAAATAGTTCGTGATGTCGTATCAGTTAGTACGTAACGTAGTCAGATAGAAGTGCTGAAGTGCTGAAGTGAGGTACGGATAAATGTAAACGTAACAACACACAACAGTTATTTACCGCGCGGGTTCACTCGATCTATCAGTAGGGTGTTACGATGGACGACATAGTTATTGGATAGTAGATATAAGAAGAAATGTATATCGAAATGAAACGAAGTTTGGTTGGCAGTAGTAAATAATAAAAATTGTCCAGATATCTACTGCCAATTTCATTTGCACCATTACTCAAATTACATAATATAATCGACCTTCCATTTAGTTCTTCAATTTCTAATGTGGTCGGGTTGTCTATTAGATTATCTTCCTTCGGTTAAAGGGCGCCCATTTTTTCATGGAAATCTTTTTTTACTTGTCCAAAAGGCGCAGTATTGCCATACTGTGATAAATAAATGATGTGGATTCGCATTAACGCGTGAATTTTTAATATGCACTTACTCTAATGCTTAATGTACCCTGAAGATTCGGGCAGTAGGTATTAGGAGAAAGTGCTTACTGCGCGGAATAAAAGTCGTAAAGCAAAATTCATGTCGAAATTATGTTCCCACGCCTTGCAATAATTATTTTTCTGAAATACGGGCGAGCTGTCTCAGAATTTCTTTTCCGTGTATCTTTTTGTAACAATATTTTATGAATGGTTTGGGTATAAATACGCCTGTAATGCGGCTTTTACTACACCATGTTGTAGCTGTTTCGTTATAATATTCGAACGACTTTTTTCGTGACTATATTTTCAAGGTAGGTATATTAAAAAAAATGTTAATTATGTACAACATGTATAAAATGAACCAATATTAAATATACAAAATATCTTTTAAAGCACATCCAGGGGTGAATTTATCAGTACTCTGAGTACACGCAGAAGTAGGGTCCCATACTGCCAAGAGTCCTCCAAATAAAGTATATAAACGCAAATGAAATATTATATTATGTACTAAATTAATAATAATTTAGTAGATTTCAAAATATTACAGAATAATAAATTATTACATTGATTAACTTGATAATTTTATTGCGTTGAATTAATTAATTATTATACATACTTTATTATGTTATTATTACATAATTATTAGCGCATCGGTTTATAATTTCGTGGGTCCTGGGGCCCCAGTTTCTCTGATCTGAGAAATGGACATGTTATTTTACAATGTGTTTTTAGACTCTAATGAAAGCTTATTATGATTGTTTTAGGATCGGATATGATATTAAATGTATTAACATATAGACATGTATTAACATACAGACAGGTCTGTTGCATGTCCTATCTGTTCATTTGAAAGTCTTTTTGTGAAATTTAGCCTATGCCATAAGTATCAAGTGTTAAAATACAGTAATATAGTTGTGTTTTTTTAGATTTAAAAACCTTATTGTATAAAATATGCATCTGTTTAAAATTTTAATCTGTGACGAAGAGAGGGTTGACGTCCTTCACCATGATAATCACTCGCCGTCTGCTACTGTGATCTTTTCTTATATACCGATTTAGGGGATGGTATACTTTTGTCCTCTCATAATATGACCGGGTTACTATAATTTTATGATTTAGATACTATGCAGAACTTCTCAGTCCCTTCCTAATTATTTCAGATGTCAACATTTTACTTCAAGGAATTTTGAGGATGCGTCAATACAACCACACCTCGAAAGCCTTAACTCTTTGTGACATCTCGTGATTTAGATAGTTATTAAATATATGTTTTTGTTTTTAAAACTTTCTTTTTATTTGTTTTTTTATTTGATCATTCAGATTTTCTGTGTAACGCTTTTATTAATGGGAACGTTATTATTTAAAGTGTTTTTCATGTTTATTGTGAGAAACACTAAAACCCACCATTAATTACATCGTAATAATTATTTGCATGCTTTTAAGCATCTACAACGCAATGACGACCTTTCTATAAATAAAAGCATTGTCTCTCATGTAGAAGTTAATGGCACGCATTAAAACTCCCCCTTGAACTGACCACTTGCAAAAAATACGAGAAAAACTTTTAGTGCTTCGAAATGTTTCAACTCCTCCGTGAATTGTGATATCTTCATATAAATATTGTATTACACGACGGAATGGGCCAAAAAGACATACGCATACATACCCAAGTTATAGCATAATCCATTAATGGATTTGTGTACCTATATAATACAGGTCCCATTTTATGTAGATACGTATATGTTTTTATACCTGACTTATATACAAACATAACATATTTTTTTTAAGTTAAAACCTTTTTCTGAAACCTTTTTTTAAACGATAAAATATGTACATATTACTCGTATAATACTGTATATAGGTATGTGCTTAATATAATTTTTCAAAATAATTTTGAAGTGATATCTAAAATCTATATTAATTGACTTATTATTCTTGGATACTATGCTTAGTCACCGTTCAATCTTTAAATGGCTGGTATATCGCACCCTCGCAACTAAACCGCCACAAGTTCAAATTTACGTGTTTTGAGTTAATTACTACGTTTCATTTTCTATCGTTCATAGTATATGTACAGAAAATTTCATATCTCTAAGTCTTGATGACTCAAAGTCAAAGTTCAAGTCAAAACTTCATTCAATATCTAAACATATTTCAAAAGGTAAAAACTTCAAAGCTGTTTTTCTGTTTGACGTTATTTGGATTGTGGCAGTTTAGTTACGATGGTTCGATAATATTATTTTAATAAAAATAATAACATTTGCAAAAGCTCGGCAGATTCCAATTGTCAAACAAAAACAAACACTGGGAAATTGAAAAAAAAACGTATCAAATGACAGTTGTATATAAAGTGTAAGGACTATATTAGTTGTCAAACGAGCCTTATTTTTTGTTTGAATCCTAGGTCTCCATAATATAGTATTTTTTTAAAGGCGTGGGTACAGATTATGTGTATAATTTTACATTATATAGCTTCCATAACCCGCCACAAGTATCTGAAAAAATACATATTTTTATATCTATTTTGGTTATATTTTTATTCCAATATAAAGTTTATTGGCTGATAAAAATGTAAAAATATATTCATACGTATTTTACACTTACAAAACAAAACAATGTAAAAAAATACCAAGTTATACAACAGAGCAATTACACTAAAACGCCTAAATGTCGTTAACCACAGGCATTTTTACTCTGGACTGTGTTCGGTTTTTGAAAATAGACAATAATTATTTTGGGAGCATTCCGCCATCTATAAAGTGTTTTATAAAACAGTAGTGATTTATTTAAGTACACAATTTTAGACTCTGTATATTTTTTTATTACAGTATGATTATTATGTGAATTTGTGGAATTTATTGTATCGATAATCTCATTCAATCAAAAAAAAATTCATTACGCTTTTTTATTTTTAATAAACTTTTCAGAGACATCCTACAATAATATATATGAATATAAAATATTATCCAGTAGAGAAGAAAATACTCTCTTTTATAATATAATGTAGGAATATTAAAGATAATAAACATATAATTTTGGTTGGTATTCGTCAGCAGAACTTAAAAAAATTGATATCATAATTATTATTATGAATATTTCAAAAAACACATGTGTAGAGTAATACTTTTATAAATAAGAGCACTTCACAGTACAGTCAATGACGTGGATTAAAACCCCACTTGATTCAACTTTTTTCAAAGTATGTTTCTGGGGTTTTAAAAATAAATGTTAACTTTTAATAAATAGAATATTACACTCTTAAATATTGAATAAAAAAATAAGTTTACTCACTGTAGGTATCATACATTTATTGGTAGATATATGTGATGCTGGCCGGCCAGGCGTACAAATGTCTCCATAGCTATTGCAAGACCTTAGTAACAAATAAGTTTCCTGGCCACGTTATCCAATTCTTTGGTCATATAGTAAGAAAAGATCCGAAAAGTCATTCGAACAATCTTAAAAATGAAGCAACATCATCAAATAAGATCACCAAATTGATAACAATGACGGAAGTTATAAAAGCGCAAGATTTTTCTATGTTTATATATTTTTTCTAAACATTTTAATGTAACTGACGATTTTTACTTGCTAATTTTGTAGAGTACAAAATGGTACAATCTTGATAATTTGTTTAATCGGTAGTTTTTCATATGTAAGCCTTCTTTATCTTTTACCCGTTTTCTTTAGTATAAGGTGCACTTTCCTTTAAAACAATACTCCATCTACCACATAATAAGTACTGTATAATCCTATAGCCCTTTTGTGTACCCAATAGTGCGTTTATGCTTGTGGATTTTGTGGCCCACTAAATCTTTTTTTGTTTTACGACGATCCCGGACATACACTTTTCTGGGTCGCCGCCTTTATTTGCAGGCAAGTAAGGAAAACTGTAAATGAATAATTAAAACGAGGAAGAGTAATTGATTAAGGTAAAAGCCCAGCAGAGTGGGTGGACATTCAAAGGGAAGATGAGATTATTTTTTATGTAAGATAATGGAGTAACATCCCCCAGAATTTTTTATGATTCATAATGAATCGTTATAAAAAAAAGGAATGAAATTGGAAAAAAACGGCCACTATCCTTTTGAAACCTTAAGTAATACCTACTTACTTTCGTATAAGACCCGTATAATGAGCTTTTAGTACATTTAGGAAATAATATTATTATTTCTCAGAGGCTTTGAACATTTTCAATACTTTATTATAGGTACCTATACATATTTCATATAAATTTTCAATAACTTTACATTATAAAATTAAAATAATAGTACTTTAGATAAGACAATATTTTTATGAATCATAAGTATGCAAACTTTGCGAATTTTACAATGATCCTTCGTCATCCCATATGTAAATGATAGTGCAAATCAGTTGGCCAGGTCATGTCTGATGGAAGACACTTAACCCGCAAAGAGATTTCCCTTCACTAGAGCAAGAGGAAAAAGAAGAATCAGAAAACCTTGACTGTGGTCGTTGAACTGTGTTGAAAGTGAGACAGCATCCCTGTGGCTACGATACATGGAGTTTTTGTCAGTCATAGAAGAGTGGATACGTTTCTTAGGGGTTGTAGATAAGTGCCGATGGTGGTGATAACTTGCATAGGTACCTAGGTAGTATGTACCAAATATCACTTTTCAATAACTTTACCTTCCGACACAAATTTAACTTACTTTAAGACACTAAATACCACCTTTTGGATTATTCTCAATCATTTACTTTTTTTAAATTAAATTTATGCAATTTTTTTTTTCGCTAATTTTCACAATACTCGTAAATGAATGGAATGTGTTCAAGTAATACTAATAGCGTATTTTTAGCGCTCGCTACCAATATAATCCAATCAGATCAAGATGGAATTTGAATTCATAGAGGTCTAAGTATGATTACGTGCTAATGAAATTAAATGGCGATAATGTAAGCGGACTGTAATAATTATTAATGGTTGTACATATTGGTAAAATTGACTTGGGAACTCCGGGCAATGACTTTGTGTTGAGCAGGAAATCTCGCACTCTTGGCTCCCATGTTGCTCACGCACATACTGTCACGGTTATGCCACAACGTCAGTCGTCGCTTTTGAGCGCACGGTCTGTAGACATGCGTGCTTACCTTGTAGATCGGTGATTCATGGTATGTAATAGAATTTATTATATTTTATTTTTGTTGGTTTTGCTATCATATTGGCCCTAAATTAAATGTCAGGAGAAACATAAATTTGAAATGATTTGGTTAGGAGCTTATACATAATTGTGTATACTATAACTAATATACAATATTCTATATACCTAGTTATTATAAATAGTGGATAAATATATATTTTTTTCATATGAAATCAAAAATCCATTGAACTGATATCTATTAAAATCGTTTTTTTATTAAAGTTTACCACAAACTAATATCAATACTCAAATCTAAAAATAATTTGTAAAAAAATGATATTATATGCCCAATATATACCAATCATTACAGTTGATAAATTAATCAAATACTTGAATGTTCAAATGCTTAATTTCAGAGCCGAAATGCTGTTATAAATGTTTTCATTTGAGCTTACTATCATCGATTTCTGGACATGATTAACTTAACTTAACTAAACTACATAATTATTCGAAAACATACTTCCACAGTGTCTATGGTAGTAAAATAGCAGTTCCAATTTCCGATTCTAAATCCCATTAAAATGTCGTGTTTAGCAACATTATGTCCGGTTTTCAATATGCACTTAATTCAAATCGAGAACAATGGTGCTTTTAGATATAAGATATTGTGTTGGGATAAAAAATATTCATCCTCAAAGTCCATTTAATTTAACTTACACTTTGTATAATATGATCGTATGCTCCTTTTAAGAGCGAACATATTTATTTACCTTTTTCATAATTACAATCTAAAAACTTTTACAACAGCTATTTAAAAAAAAAAGAAATAAACCTCTAAAATATTTAAAATATTATACCTGCTATGATTATTTTCTACTTCAAGATTGCACACGTAACGCTTTTCCATGGCAAAAACTGTGCTTACAAACTCAGTGTACCTAGCTAACGATGTTTTTTTATCCTGCAAAGGGCACGTTGTGGCAAATATCGAGATCGATCTAACCCGCCAAAGGCAAGCTTTTTGTTTATGGTCACATTATTTCAAGTACACTCGTAGACGTATTAAATGATAGAGAAGCTTTGCTTATTCTTTGTCAAACAAAAGCTCGTATATATACTCACCTACTTATATTATTACTTATATCAAAGCGTGTATAATGATATTTTTGAATATGCATACAAAACCTTTTGTTAGTTCTGTCGCTTTATCAATACACATATTAATTACTTCATCATTGTTAGTTTAGTATTGAATACCAATCAATCATAAACACTGCTGTATTGTTTGTATTATAAAATTTCAGCAAACGGGTGGGATTGTGACAATTGAATATTTTCTAGGGCTCAATTGTTTTAATTAAACTTTCCGCGAATTATTTTTGGTTATATTCTTTTTTTTATTGTATTTAATGTAAATAAACTATTCAATTGTTACCTTATTTTAATATATTATTACCTAATGTAACCATGGTTATGATATTACTCATGATGATTATAGATGGCATTTGGTGTTTTCTTAATAATTACTATCATTATCTATTAAAAGTATCAAAGATGATTTGTATTAATTTTCTAGACCTTCATTTACGTAAAATCAAAATATGTTAATTAAATCTCCGTAACTCGCGCAGTACACAAAGCATTGGTAATCGAATGTGATTGGCTCCAATATAAGGAGACGTTTTGAAATTTGGTTGCTAGTTTTTTGATAAAAAACCGTGATGGAAGAAGAAGATTTTAATTAAATTTAAAAGACTATCACTTGCTGATTTTATCTTCAACTTTATCATCGTAACGGAAAATTCTATTCTGATAAAAGGACAGTATTGCTCTGAAAGATGGATACAGTATATACATAAAAACAATATAGTATGTGGTATGGGAAACTTATCGCGTTACCTAAAAGAGGTTGACAATTATTGATGCCTCCGCCAAAAGATCTATTAGATGACTCTTTCTACTACGTGTGTATGTATAATATATTATAATTTTCTTACGGCTTCATATTAAAAGTTCTATCGTCAAATCTTATATTCCATACATAGAACAAAACTACTAACTCTGGTCAGCCATGGTATTATAACACGCTAGGGTCAGTGGGCGGGAAAATTGAACTTTCCAACACGAATTCATAACAAATTATGACTTCTGGATGAACAGCCACGAGTTTAATTAATTCTAGCTGTTAACTAAAAAAATAATTCTCTCATTTTTTTGTGAAAGTATTAAAAATAATTTGAATAAACTTTTTTAGTAGAAACACTTTTTTAATAATATTTTTATTATTATATTGGGTGGTGATTTCACGATTATATTATAAAATTAAAAATTATATGAAATTCTACAAATGTGTTTATTAGTCGATAGCTAGTTTGGTTATAAAATCATAATCTAGAGTAGTTTCGAAAACATTGATGTTGCTCCGGAAGACCACAACTCCGGTGGCTGGACCTCTAGACTCTTGATGTATTTAAATGATGTTTCAGAATAAGGACAAAAAAATAGTGAATAGCAAAGTTTGAAGTGGACAAGACCTATCGTAGTAGATTTTTGGGTTTCCAAAGTGTGTCCTTCTTCCTTCTTTCCTCGACGTTTCGGGCTCGTTCCAGATGCCATTACGCCCCCGAGCCCTGTGAGAGTGAAAGCCTCAAACATTATATGAAAAAGACCTACATCGGGCAATAATAATATTATTGACACATATCAATTACCTAATTGATATACTTATACGTTAAATTATATTACTAACAATAATTATATTTTCCGTATATAAATTACTTGACAAACCTATTTTTAAAAAACCTATAATAATCTTGAACCGTGTGAGGTTAATACGCTTCACTGTCACTGTAATGGAATATTACATTACCCAAAGTCATTTAAGCCACAGTGAATGCATTCATTCCAAATTAGCATCACCACATTCAGGTTAGTTCTAGGCGTTGTAAGAAAAAACAGCTGATTTCTTATAGTTATCTGGTAACCAAATACTGGTTATCAACATGAATGGCAAAGTTCTTATTTACATTAAGTATATTATATCCTTCAACACATAACACATACCCGTTATGAAGTTATCCATATTTAAGTATTGGTGATAATAGAGTAGGTACTGCCAGATACTTTACCGATGGCTGGATGCAGTGAAACATAATATATTTGAGACGTTCATTATTTTCAAAAACTGATTAGTCCACATATTAATATCGTCAAAATCATACAAAAATGCGTACTTATATATTATTATATTATATTTAATTAAATAAAATAACAATATGACGTTAATAGGTACCTACAGTAATATGATCAATCAATAAATTAATAAGTATAAATTCCAGAATTTCATACATTACTTTAGGATACCAGAATAATTTTCGTATGTAATCTTTATCGTTATCGTTAAATCGTATGTAATTAGTAATAAATAATATTCATTCATTTACGTAACATAATTTTCGCGTTTTATTTATTTATTTTCACATCGTGGTAATGTTTCGTTTCTTACATAATTTAGTAGAGATTACCAAAAGTTTTTGAAAACACACTTTATGATGGGAACCAACTTTTATGTTATACAAGCCTTCCTAGTTATGAAAGTTGTGTGGCATAAACATGGCTAAATAAAAATAATACCAGCATGCTGACGTATCTTTATTTACGGAATAGAAGTAAATGCGATGCCATATTTCAGGACTGCAAAAAAATACCCCATATAGCGGACAGTAAATGAGGCGAAACGATTTGCTTCTCTTTCACTCGTCATGCTCTCTTTTTCAGATGGTGTCCTTCAAGTTTGGGAAAGTAAAACTGTGGTTTGCAAGCTTCGAAAAATTAATTTGTAATAGTGCTTAATGTATGTACTGTAAAAGTTTCTTTCTACCCAATTACCAAAAAATAAAATGCAGATATAGTAGAACTTTTATTATCAGGACTAATTATCGAAGATGAATATTGTCCGGATTGCGAAATATGCGGATGATCGGAAAATAATTTTAAAAAAATCGTTTAATATAATATATAATATTTATTAAATCATATATAACGAATAAACTAATATACTTAACGGTTTTTTTCTATTTTTATAATAAAATAAAAGGTCGTGAGGCCCAATGAGAGTAGTGTAGTGAAATATAAGCATAATTATTAGTTATGAAAGTGAAATAATTACTTATTAATTATTAAATAAAACTTGCAAAAATCCCAAATATATTCTGACGTCACCGAAAATCAAACCCGGAGTCTTCAGATGAAAAGCTAGTGCTTTACGCATTTTATTACAAAGACCAAATATTTGACAATCTACTGTAGTAGATACTAGACTAAACTAAATACCTGCTCGTATTTTTTATTTCTACAAACATAATTATACTACATTACTTTTTCCTAAAACAATCGCTTTATTTTATAAATATAGAAATATTAGTGAGCAGTACTTTGATTTCGATAGCATTTAATTCAATTCAAGTCTTGGTCACGTCTACTTACTTTTTCTACCTCGAGCGATCCTCTGCGGCACCTCTCCAGTCTTCGACCTCATGAAGGGCTCTTATGTCATTCGTCACCCCCTGCTTACAGCGCAATTATTAGCATAAAATTAAATTCTACCAAGTAAATACTATCTTAAAATACTTACAAGATAAAAAGAACCTTTTATATACCACATTTTTAAATTTTCTGTTTAATCGTATAAATTTGACATTTATATGTTTTAATAATTTAGGACAAATAAGGCAATTGTCAACAAATCATTTTTTTGCTATTTTGCAACAAACAAATATGAGGCGCCGAGTGCCAAAGAAGCTTAAGCGCCAACTTTACGATTTTTGACATTTGAATGTAGGTTTTTTCTATAAATCGATATGTATCATGCCACAAAGTCTTATCGCTCAAATAATTATAGATATTTTACAAAAGAGATTTATTTTCTCTGGCATAATTTGTTTTGGTCGTTATGTCGGCACGCCACAAAAGCTTATCCGCCATTATACTATGGAGAGCGCGAGACCAAAACAGCTGTCAGATTTGTCTTATTGAATATACATTCTCAACAGTGAAAAAAACTAAAAATAAAGTCAAGAAGGATTAGAAAAATAGTTTCGATGTGTGTTAAACCTGTAAACGAGGAAAATCACGGTAAGTTTAACAAGTTTTATCCGTTTTACTTTCACATACGTTGTTGTTTAAAATATTTTAGATTACTTTTGAAATATGGTTATTAACGTCGTTTTAGTAATTTTGTCCACTAAACTTTTACTTCCATGAAGGAAAATAACTCTTATTTCTAATTTCATCTTGTTTTATATCCAATTTCGATTGATATACACTAAAAAAAGTATTTAAAAATCAACCGAATCCTTGAGAAAAAATGAAAGTGTTAAATTTGAATAATGATTTTCTTATTTTGGCCAGTTTGGAGTAACGATTTGATTTAGTATTATTAATAATATTGGGTATATAGACGGTTATTACAAAAAAAACAATCCAAAGGCTTTGAAATCATTGCTGTAATGGCAAAAACGTATTTAATATTATAAGGCAAATTTTTTGCCAAACAAACTCATGTAACAATCATAACAAATTTGACCATTTTTTTCAGTGTTTATTTGGCATTAATTATTTTTTTATGTCAAAATGTTTTTTTATTGCTATCCATACCCTTAGATTAAAATATTTTTTTAAGTGATTTTTTTTTTAAATTAATGCTATCATTTGAGTTTGAAAATGTTAATGCCACAGAAGCTTATGCAACAAAAAAAAGTATCAAGTGCCACCTTTTTTCATTTTTCTATATGCCAAAGAGGCTCAAACACCATTTTTTTTGGAATCCAATAGATATTTTTCATTAAATATTATTGCAAATAAAACTTTGATTTTTCTAAATTTGCTTTGCTTAGAAAATAATTTTCCATTTCAACATTCAAGTTTAAAATTAAAAAAATAAGTTCACTGAAAACTTGTCGGCCATTTTGTAGCACTTTTGTTAAATGGTGCTTGAGCTCCTTTGGCGCCCGGCGCCTCATATAGAATAGGTACTGAAATGTCATTTTGATTTCCATAGTAACGCACCAGTATATTAATAATTTAGTTGCTAGGACCACCACCTTAGCAACCAATAATAGTGGATTGGATTACAGATTTCTTTCGAAATAACTTTTCATACAAAACAGTATTAACTGAAAATGAATTCAATTCTACTTAAAGATGGCTAAAAGTATTAAAAGAATGCATTGGCATCGTGTTCTGATAATATTCTAAAAGTTTAAAATGTCTAGCTAGTCATGAAGTTAGTTAAAAATCGATTGCACGATTTATACTGGATAAACAACCACCGGACACACAAGAATACGAGCTAAGAAAAACGTGGTAAAATAGTTAGGCAGGTACTCCAATCAGCACTCGTAATATGTAAAAATACATTATTTGCTTGAATTATACCATTATACAATAGGCCTAGTAGTATCTTCAATTTTTATAGCATGTCATTTGTTGCAACAAATATTCTATCTCTGGTTCGTGATGAGAGCATCTATTAATACGAAAATAAACTCCTTTTAAATAATGTAGAACCTATTTTTTGTCCATAAAATGTTAAATTCAACAATCCTTAGAGTGAAAGCAATAATGATATTCGTATTTCCAAAGTAACTAGCTTGGCTATGGGGACTATGGGTATCAAGCCGTATACAAGTCACTTAGTAATATTCAAAAGCTATCATCAATAATGAAAAATGAACTTACACAACACTTTTTTTGGATAGCGCATAACCTCGTGTAAAGTTATAGGCATAGTACAAAAATTAAAGAAATACGTCATATATATTTTGCGATAAGCACGACGTGAAAAAACGCATTTACTCAAGCGCATGCACAGCGTAGCCCATTTGGTATTTATCACTGTTTACATGCGATCACTCCAGAGTCCATACTGAAATTTATATATGTATTCCCTTTCCAAGCTGTATGTCGTATCTTCGTTCGGTTTTTTTGTCAAATTTTAGTATGAATATGGTTTTTGATAGGTACTATTTAGAATAATAATTCATATTCGATCATTACATTTAGAGATATTTAATTATGTTATCGGTTATTATAATAAATATAACGTAAATACTCCAATGACAAATGTATTGTTTTAATAATAGTATTATGGTCAATAATTACAATTATTATTATATTGATAATATTTTCTTCAACTTTACTCTATATAGATTATACACGCCAACATTTAGCGATAAAACTGGATATGAAATAACAAAAATATATAACAGTACTCAGTACTGAATATTGTACGAAATATGTTACGTTATCATGATAATCTTTGTCTAAAATCTAGGCATAATTGCATGTAATTCAAGTTTTACGTTTTTGTAAAAATTCAAATGCCTCGTGAAGCCAATGTGGATCTTGGCCAATTTGACAAGATTACTTAAGTCACACATCAAACGAGAAACAACATGAGAATATACTTGATGCGAAATTCGATGTACTACAAACTCAGAGTAATAATATTAAAAAAAAACTTGGTATTGTTCCGCAAAATAAAGTGGTGTTTTTTTTTTGCGGATAACGCACAGTAGAACCTCAATTATATTATTATTAACTTAACTATGAAGCTTTATACAATCATGTTGCTTCTCAGCACGGCTGCCAAATTTAAACCCAATATAATTAACCATATTTTCTACTAAATTAACTAAAAATATTTACTAGTAATTTTATATTTAACAGAAAAACAATAAATTTTAGCAATACGTGGTCGCAGCTTTTGAATTAATGGAGTCATTCAAATCAACATTTACCGGCGAGGTATACAAAAAATATTTAATTCAGCTGTAGAAATTCTATCTTACTCTAACGCATATTGCGGATATATAAGCGTGCCGAATGCTTTCTCACTCGCATTTATGTTTCGTTTTCGTTCAGGCCTTGAGTACCAATTATATTATATACTACCTCTTTATAACTTTTAATTACAAAATTGTACATAATATAATTAATTGTCACTTTAATAAGATATGACCGTTAAAGTATATATCCACATAATATAATGGACTATCATGGTAAAAGAAAAACATCTTTCAATCAACGTTGCATTGTTGGAAACTCTGAAAATTCAGCTGAAAACTAAGGGATGTGAACGAGATATTTATTTTCATCGGATTATTTAGTTCCCAACCCTGCCGCCGCCTCATCAAGGGGATAGAAAATCCGAATTTCGGGCAGGGCCAATAAATCCAGTCTCAAAATGCCTTTCGCAGAACTTTTCCTTATATTTATATTATTATTTACGTCTTTAAATGACAAAAGAGACCACTCGTCATAACCTCTCGACGTTTTTCCCCCGTCAAGAGGTTTAGGGGAGCTCAAAAAAATTAATTACGAAATATGGTACGAGAAAATTCTATATATTATATTATGTACTACGGTGAATTTTTGTAACTGAAGTTGGGTATATTTTTTCCTGAATGTTCTTTATTTAGATCATCACAGTATATCGGATTTCAATGTATATAAATATACGGGAATCAAAGTTTTTTTTTCTAATGAACATTTCAATCACAGAAAAAAATCAAGATTCAAATACAAATTAAAGACAAAAGAGTGATTAAAACATCAAAAATATTTCATCTTTATAGATGAATACTTTTCTTGGCTCATTGTTTTAGTACCAACTAAAGATAGCGTATCGTTTTACGCATCGGCTTATAATTTCGTGGGTCCCAAGTTCGAATCCTGGGACTGTCAAATACACATATTGTTTTTCAATTTAATATGTATGTAGTGTAATGTAGTATGAATATAATAAGTTGAGCAAGTGGCTAACATCCATTTCTCATAAACACAATACAAACCTCCACTCTGTAGTGTTTAAGATCATATTATTAGCATCTGACATTTTCAAAAGAATAAATGAAAAATGATATAAAGTTTCAGTAAACAGTAATGTTTAATTCAAAATTTACCATTTCAAAGGACAGTTTTTTTTTTTTTTTTAAACACATTTTATTTGGACGTATGGACTACTCCAGGACCGCCCTCGAATTTTAAATAATATTAGTCCATACAAATATTATTCTTCATTTTAAGTCTTTAAGTTTTTCCGTTGTATTATGTATTTCTATACATAGACAACGTAATTCATAGAATTATAGTTGAAATCGAACCTTTTGCTATTCACATACAACGGATATAACGCAATAATCCAGATGCTACTAATTGATATTATATTTCTATTTTCATTTTATGATATTAATAATACACCTAACATGCGTCAAAAAAATGTGTGATCATCCGTTTTAGTTTTTTTATATTATAATAAATTAGCCTCTACCTATTTTCATTTAAGAAACCTTAAAACTTACATTAGGTATGTTCCTATCTTATTATTAATTTTATATTCTCCAAAAATTACCCACAGGTTTTCAAAATTTCAATTTTTATATCATTATTATCACCTGATTTAATTAATTTTCAGTTTAGATATGTATTTTATATATATCGAATGTGGGGAAATTACTTAATATATGTATATATAATATTAATACTTTCGACCGAAGGTACTTGATGGAATTTGAATTTAAATTCTAATGGATTCAAGCTCTGTACTATTCCATTTAAGTCGTTTTTTGCGACCCGGGTTTCGCCTTTCGGCATCTTCAGGCGTCGTGTACACTCACCAAAGGCAAACACACACTGACAACGAACACCCTTAACTCTACCTTATATAGTAAAACAATACAATAAAGTAGGTAAAAACTCCATTACCTACCTATTTAGTCAGAAATTACAACAAAAAGTACAATAAACAAATTATGAATAGCTGAAGTGTCAGTAAAAAACCCAATTAGTAAAAACCCTATCTTATTAATAACAATACACTGGACAGCATATTATTATAATAAATCGTCAAACCTAATAATAGGTTTAGTTTTGGTCATGCTAGTTGTTACACGTTCACTAGTAATTTTTAATTTATCATCTATAAGTTTCTTTAATTTATAAACTTGTTTCTCGTATTTGGCTTGGATTATCACTGACACATTATATCTCAACTCCCCATCTAAGCTATCAAATTCAATGGGATGAAGTTTACGAGAAAGTAGACAGTGAATTAATTTAAGATATTGACTTACATTATCCCGTACTGCATACCAGTGATTTGTTTCCTCCTTCAGCCATGCTATTTTTGCTTTTCTCAAAACATTAACAGCCGGGCTAAACACTCCACCTGATACACTTATTTTAATATTTCGAGATATGAATTTTGGAATCACATTATTTTTAATACAACTTTTGTTAAACCACAAATTTTGACACGCAACGCGAAATTTTAAAAGTAACTTACTATATAATTCAGTCAATCTTGCCGTACTAGCAATATTTATAATATTAATACTTTCGACCGAAGGTACTTGATGGAATTTGAATTTAAATTCTAATGGATTCAAGCTCTGTACTATTCCATTTAAGTCGTTTTTTGCGACCCGGGTTTCGCCTTTCGGCATCTTCATATATATATATATTTATGCACCCCAATTTTCAAAGTTACTCAATTAAAATGACTCATTAAATTACACTCGCAGATATAACCTCAACAATCTGTTGTATCCAAGACGTGCAATTTGACACGGTAATGTACCGAGACTGCCCATTTGCATTGATTACTCACTGGATGAACTAAATGATAATATAATATTTAAAAACCTGGATAATATGACTTGAAACCACAGAATGGGAACTTTAAGCAATATCAATGAAAAGCAAGTGTCAGACAGTAAATATTATATTTTATAACTATTAATTATAAAAAATTTCCAATATTATTTTATAATTTATGTATTGCTACAACATTATATTATTCATTCAATATATTATTTTTATTACTTAGAAAACTGTCCGTGTATAGCCTTGCTGTAGGGTAGTCACGAATATAGCTTTAATTTAATAAAGAAAATATCATTAACATTATTAGCCTATTTAAAGAAGTCGGCATCTTAAAAAAAATTAAAACACGTTATTCATTTATAAAAAGTCAAATGTACTGTTTTTTTTGGCATGGGTAAACTTAACATATATTTTTGTTTATAAGCAGTGGCGATTCTCCCTTGAGTGCGCTGGAGCGGTGCACACCCACCCACTCAATTTATGCGAAAAGACTTTTTTTAAATGAGTATTTAATTTATATTTGATTAATTAAAAGTGTTCTGATCTATTACCGTAGTCATTAATTCATATACAAAAACAAATTCTAATATGTGTTTTTAACCGGCTATTTTAAATAATAATATTATATGTTGATGTGAGCGATATTCGCCATCGCTCGACCAAAGCGCCCAGTAATCTAATTTCGATTTCTTTGCAATGAGAAAGAGCGTCGTCTGTCGCGTGGGATAGCAATACGTAAATATTTTTTCTACGTGCTCGGGAGCGACAGTTTCAGTCGCTCTCGGCCCGAACGCAGATTCATCGGTTTTAAAACAATACAGCCCGTATCACACGTACAATTATTGTTTGACAATTTTTATTCAATATTATTATAAAAATAAATTCTTTTCACAGTACGCATTTAAATTTCCGCACATGTTGACAACATTTCTCAAATTTAGGCGAAGTACAATTTTTCGAAGCGAATTTGTCTGTTATTTACAGCTTGGATATTTTTTATAATGCTGATGGCGCCTCAGCATTATAAAACATTTTAATCGAAAAAAATCTCATTGACACATTTACGGAAACGGTTTTACTATTAAATTTAATTTTTACTATTCCGATGACATCAGTGGAAAGCGAAAGATGTTTTTTCACACTCAAACGGATCAAGTGTTTTAGTAGAAATGCCATCGCGCAATTAAGATTGAACGCATTATGTATGCTCAGTATCGAAAAAAGAATGATACAAGAGATTCCTGACTTCGACAAACGCGTAATTGAAAAATTTGTGTCGATGAAAAACAGAAGAATAGATTTCTCATACAAATGAACAATAAATTCCGGTCACTGCCAGATACGAGATATTTCGGTAGTACTAATAATTCGGTCAAAACAAAATAGTTCGTGTCAACCAGTTTGTGTTAAAGTTTAAAATCCATTTTTTTTCAAGAAAAACTGTTTTTAGAGGTACAACAAATAATAAATAGTGAGTTATTTATGATTTCTTTTAAATGTACTAAATTAAAAAAACCAATAGTTTTTTTTTGATTTTTTGGTGAAGTTTTGATGAAGGCAAATGCCTTTTTACGGCAGTCAAAAGGTGAAAAAAGTGAACTCCCAGTAAAATAACTCACCGGTCGCCACTGCTTAAAAGTATATTATTATTTTAATGTATTTTGGCAAAAAACAAATTAAATTTAATTTATAATTTAATCAAATTTAAATAATACATACTAATACCACACCCATCACGACGTACAAAATTGCTTGCATCTCAGCACATCTATTTCCTGGAGAGAAATTTGTATTGTTCCGCAATACTGACTATATTGAATCCATTTCTTTCTTTATTAAAAAGAAAATTCAAATGCACTCTGTTATATTTATAATTGTTTATTCATATCTCTACTATGTGATAATTATCATAATACTTATATTTTCTGACCCACAATCACTGTGAAATTACAATACATTTTTCCTATTATAAAATAAAAACTTCGTCTTAGTTTGCATTAATTTCTTTTGAAAACTAGTCATAATAAATTATGTCATGTTCAAAATAATAAAGAAAATTTTTCTTCGTGTAGGTATACAAAAAAAGTACATTATAGTAATTTAATTAACGGAAATTTTGACACATCGTATTTTAAATGTGGGTTCTCAAATGGTCGTATTCCACGAACGTACATAATTCCTAATAATGTAACTCAAATTTTCTTTGATTCTTGACTCACACGCAGAAATAACGTACTTATTACAGTAGAATGTTCACCCTTAACGTTTATAATATAAAGCATTCAAAGATATCCCACTGATAAAAAAATCTTCAATATTTTAATCGGCGAACCTAGGAAATAATAAGTTAAGATTACTTAATTGCTACATGGAAAATATAGGTATATTATTAAGACCATGTCCGATCCTAATAGGATCAAATTTTGTTTTTTTACGAGAAATGGATATCGGCCACTTGCTCAACCTATTAGGTCCATACCCTGACTCACACACAAATTGAAAAACAATATGTGTACTTGCCAGACCCAGGATTCGAACCTGGGACCTACGGTGTGATAGTCCAACGCTTAAGCCGCGCGGCCATCGTGGGTGTATTATTAGTATTATTTAGTCTAATAAAATAAAGTTAATGATATATAGGAGGACAATAGAATATAGGTAATACTATAAAAGAGGGAAGAGAATCAATTTTCAAATATGATTGAATAGAGGGGATGAGATTATTTAATGTGATGAATTTAAAAAAATATATTTCAATTCACCTTTACGCATTAATGACTATTTAAATTAATGCTTTCTTTGTCATACTGATACATAATCCTTGAAACCAAGACTACTGCATTGCTTATAACATATAATACCATATCGATCATGTTTACCACCCCCATATACCCTACAGCCTTGTGAGTTTTTATGCGTTATCTGAAACTTGATTTTGATATTGCCTACCAATGAAACATCCATTCTGTATAATTAAATTTGAACTCTATTGAAACAAATACGGCAGACATAAAAGACATACTATGGTTAATTCTGGAGATTGGTTTTACAATAGCCAACAAAAGAACAGTGTTTCAATAGGACCGTTAATACAAAATACATACTGTAACCTTCTAACTTTCGGTTACCTACCACTAAGCAGACAGGGGGTCACGATACTCAATAACGTTTTGAAGTTGGGTGAGTTTACCCTGCCCATTACTGTAATGTCACCTTAGGTTACCCATCCATTTTTATCCAAATATTTTCATCAATATGCTCTTCGTCATCTTCATATTTCGACTATTCCTAGAATCATCAATATTATATCTAATTAAAATGTTATCATTTTTTAAAAAAAATCTACAGAATTATCCAGTATATATAATTGATAGATATCCGTCATATTTAATTTACCTGTCATTAATTATAAATCCACATTGCATACAGAGTATTTCATTCCATTACGAACAAAAGAGATATAATATATATCTAAAAGTATATAAAAAACACATGTTCAATTATTGTGAGAAAGAAATATGAAAAATATGCATTCTATCAAGACAGTTTTATGACTTGTAGCCTGTAAAAATTTATAGAAATACCCGTTTGATTATAGTTAAGTTTTTATGTCTTTTTGATCATTTAATAAACATAACAAATAGCAAATAATGAGGATGAAACTTTGACTGAAATTAGGTACTTTTACTTACTGTAATATTATAAATCTCGTACGGTCACCCAAAATTACATCACCGAAATAGACGGAATTTATTAGCATCGAAACGGTTTAAAGACAAAGAAAAAATCTTATAAGCATAGAATTTATATCTGCAATAATTGCCAAGGTTTAGGACAAGCAAAAAAGTAAGAAATATATTGTATGGAAGATAACTGAATAGTTTTGTTGTAAGTTTTGACAACATATATCGCTTATAGTTTGGCGAAATTATCATATTTTATTTTCTCTATAATTTTGATAACCAATACATATATATTTTAATTTCTTTTATTTTGTTAACTGTCAATTCATGGTGGAACTGCATTGTATTGTTGTTTTTATTTAATAAAACGCATTCAGTTGAAAATGTCCCACTGAGGCGGACGAAACCGGTCCTAATATATTAATTAAAAGTGGAATAAGTACTATAAAAAATTGCGTTTTATTAAATAAAAACAACAATATATATTTTAGTTTCTCTTTTGTAGTCTTCTTTTTACCAGCTATTGTAATATTGTCAATTTGGTATGGTAACCCAAGAAGATATCACCGGAATGGGCGGAATTTATCAACATCGTAAATCAAAGGTTAAAATGACAAAAGTGACCATGTAGTAAATGATTTATTTGTACAGATAATTAATTACATTTAAAAAATATATTACCTACAATTTTATAGTACTTTAGAATACAGATTGGGCGATAGAGGAGCCAGGCTTATTTTTACCGTCCATTTAAGTAGCATTTATACGAAGAGAATTTACATTCTGTTATTTGTAGCAACGATACTCTCCTAGAATAGCACGTTCGGTGGCAGATAGAGTATGGCTCGATTACGATGTGTTTTCAATTGCCACTATTTGGATTTTTTTTAAATAATGACGGGACTTTCAAAATACGAAAAATATATGAATATATAATACCTTTTTCTTAAATATGGCATGTTTTGGTTTAATCAAATCTCAATAATCCATCAGTTTCAAGCATTACCGATGCATTACTATTACTCTATTAGTAATAACAAATATGTATTGGTAGTTACTTATAATGTTAAAGAAATCGCCTTCTGAAAAAAACCTGTTCAGCCCAACCTTTAGAGCCCTCGTGGTTCACCCATCGGGAGCGCAGGGCTAATCACCTTGCCTCCTTAAAATCAAACAATTAACAAAACAACACCACAGCAGCCTCAGACGACAACCGGATTTGTAAACTGACAACCCATTTCAAAAACATATAGAAAGCCATTATAGAAATAAATTACCACAACTGAAAATAATAAAAAAAAAACATTGACGTTAAAACTATGTATGACATATTATTTTAATTACAAAAAATGATAATCATTCTTTAATTGACTAGTTATTTTTTTGTAAGTAGGTAGGATTCCCGTTGGTTAATTAGTAAAATATATTAGCACGAATCTAATAGTTACACTTCATGTACCGTCGGATGCTGTATTTTTTTTTTTTAAAGATTTTTTCTGGTGTATCTGAAGTGTTTTCAAATTATGTATATGTGTTAAATAATATTATATGTTTGAATTTGTATATTATATTGATTGAGAATACTTTGAAGAGGGGTGAATTGTTATTATAATATGAGAAAGAGATAAAGAGGCGGATTTTTAAAACGAAATCGTAGGTAAATCGGAACAATTAGAAAATAATTTTGAACATACATAATTTTGAAAACACTTCTAGAAAATATATAATAATATATAAAAATATAAAATATATAAGATATTCCGCAGGAACTGAATCTCCATCTCTCGGGTATCGCGTCCACACATATCGGCCACAGTACAAAAGGAGTTAATTACGACAAATTTTAAGTAATGGCTTTTAATACTCACTGAAGCGCTTTAAAGTGTTTTCAAAATTATTTATGTTCAATAATTGGAATGTTACATTCTTAAATCTTGCGAATTATTCATTGAATAAAAAAAATAGTTAATTAGGAAAATGATATGTTTTGTATTATCGTGTAAGTAACGTAAAATGTTAGCACTAATAATAAAATTGATAATTTAAAAAAAAAGAATAAATTATTTTACTTACAGATAGTGATTGATTCACATTGTATATTATATTATTACCTTATATTAAACTACCAATATAAACTTATTATAATAGATTATTTGTTGAGTCATTACGCAAAGTATATAACAAAATAATAATGCGTTCATGGTAAAGCTTCATACCCACGCATAAATTCTAAAATCGGTCCAATGGATACATTTTTTTGAGTCCTAGTAGTTATAAATCATGTTTGATAGAATTATAAATGATGTTAAGCACATATACGTCTCCATCATCGAATAGAATGAAGTTGTTTTGTACATTTTCAAGAGAAAAAATACTGGAAAAAGATTGTGTGCATATGTATTTGAATAGCATGAATCTTTTTTAACCATTTTAGTACCGACAGTTATTGTAAGCTTCACGCTGAAGCGTTAAAGAGTTTACTTTGTTGGTCATAAAGGGGTTTAAAGTGGTTTTCCAAGCGATAGGAGCTACGTTAAAATCTGATGTGGTTCAGTTCAGTTATGCGAAAAGTTTACGCTATTTTGTAATATTATATAAACAATGTTATGATTTAGAATATGTTATCATATTCATACTTTTGAGTAAAACTAAAAAAAACTACAATAATTCTTGTTGATTCATTCTCCCCAAGTACCTCTACGACGCTATTGCGTGATAATGTAATGAGTTTATTATGTTAGACATTAAATTACTGCAAGATATTTTTTATTAACATTATAATTAAGAGGCTGAGGAAAGAAATATATAATATAGTGTGTGTACTCATGTACTTTTGTTAGAAGTTATACTTCTTTGGCGTAACAAAACAAAAACAAAACTTGTGATAACCTAGATTCTTCGACTTGTTAAATTACACACTCAAGAAAAAGGGCCGCTTATTGGAGGGCCGTTGGTTTGGTTCTATACACTTTAACTTATATTACTAAATTATATAATTATTTATCGTTGTTTCTATTTTTAAAGAGAAAACTGTCACTCTGGCGTTTAATCGTTTGTTTACTCAAGGAATTGCAAATGGTGGACAATAATAAACTCGTTGCCTAGGCAACGGAATAATTATTCTACTTTCAAACTCGCGTTTGTATACAGCTGACTGATTCGCAGCTAACTTCATACTGTCGCGAACTTCCGTAACGGTGTGCGCGCCCAGCTCTCAATTTCATTCTCTATCAAACGTCCCAAAAGATGTATAACTTCAATAAAATAAGACTTGATTATAAAACTAAGATATCGGAATCAGTGTGATTGTGGTCTCAAGTCAAATCAAGATTAAGTTTTATTTTGAATGCAAAACACGTCATAGATTAGAAAGTTTTATTTACTCATTGAAATAGTGTCAACTAAATATGATATATAATTAAAGCATGTATATTTATTTCTTAAATTATTAAGAATAATACAACTTTATTGCCAAAGCTCCAAAACTAAGGACTATATTTTAGTGAAGGTTTCAGATCTATAGGAATTATTCACATTTTTAAAGGACGTTTTATAAAGACCTATATTTGGAACGCTGGATCACCATCAAATTTGAAATATTGTACTAAATTTAAAGTACGAGTGAACTTAACGTGATGTATGTAGAAAAGTATTAACCAGTTTAATTAATTAAAAAGTTTTTACATCGCTGTATACATAACATGAAAAGGTGAAAAGGGATTCAATCACGTATCTGCACTCATGTGCATAAATGTTGTCATTAGATTCATGTCAGCTTATCTAGTTTTAATGTCTGACTAGAACCTCTTCAATTTCGAAAAATACACTCACAAACATAACTAAATATTAATATTATTAAGACCATAAAATATGAGCTTTCACGTTTTTGAACTGTCTTTAGTATTACTACTTCACAATGTCAGTTTCGAGCATCAACTCGTAAGACAAGCACAAAATCGCACCATTTCTCCGCACCTCGTAGATCGTTTTTATAGCAACGCTGCAGTATAAGACGGGTCAGCCATGATTCTGGAACCCGCAACAGCTGTTGGAAAAGGACGCGCAGGAGTGTCGCACTCTCTGATGGTATCTGGACTAAATGATTCAGCTCGTGATCACATCCGACAGCATGAACTAGGGCAAGGGGGGGCAAACTGTAGCCCGCGGGCCGCATGAGGCCCGCCGGGTATTTTTTTGCGGCCCGCCATCATTAATTGTACTTCTGATTACGAATAACTTTTTTATAATTTTTTTAAAAATATTGACAATACATTAAAATTTGTTTAGCAATAGTACGCGATCCATTTTTAATAGATATTGATAGTGTACCGACAGAGCTACAACGTGAGATTATTGATCTGCAGTGTGACACTGATTTAAGAGAGATGCATCGTCGTGAAGAAATCTCCAAATTTTACAATGCCCTTAATTCAGACAAATTCGACCAACTTAAAGATTATGCAAGAAACATGCTCATTATTTTTGGATCAACCTATATATGTGAACAAACATTTTCGATCATGAACCTCAATAAAAATTCTTTGCCATCAAATATCTCCGATGCCCATTTACAAGCAGTTTTGACAGCAGTTTGAATACCTGAATTTAAAAAAATGTTAAAAAATGTACAACAGTTTCATTCTTCTCATTATTTTTTTTGTAATGTTTATTTTTCGTGATAATAAATAGTGTATATCTAAAAATGGTATTTTACTTGCGGCCCGCCGCTCATTTTGAATTCTTGAATTTGGCCCTCCATCCAAAAAGTTTGCCTCCCCCTGAACTAGGGCATCCAAAGCGGTGCTAAAAATGAGGAAAAATTTTAAAACTTTCATTAAATGAAAACATTGTCCATTCAAATTATATTCTATTATATTGTATTGCCATTAACTTGAAGCTAGGGATCAAATTGCTAAATTAATCAGAACATCTTAATTAAAGGTCATTATTACATTATTAACAAAAAGTGTCAATTTACTAAGTTTAATTGGACACTCTTGTTGATCGTAATTTATTAATTAGTTGATCAAATAATCAAGTAATCAAGTAATGTATTAATATTACAAATTGAATAGGTTTTACCATCACCACGTCATAATTCATGCGTAAAACTGAATTCAACTGGATAAGGTTTTATTGATAATCTTTTCATATCAACTTATAGGTTTTGTGAATATTTTAACTTGGTTTGACGTCTATCAAATAGCTACTTAAAACAATAGAATAAATTTGGTTATTGTAGGGGTGATGATAGAATAATAATTTAGAACAAACCCTCATATTATACAGAATGTGAAAAACAGTTATGAAGAATTTACAATCATAATAATTATTATACTCGTAAATAAAACAATTTAATTAACATGATCACGGGTGCACTGTGTATTTGTTTAAATTCTCATCATTTTTAATAAAGTTTTATTATCAATAATGAATATTGATTAAAAGAAATATAATTAATCAGTTGTAAAACATATTAAACCTATCTAAAAATTGCCTTCTCAAAAAAAGATAAAAAATAATATGTTATAAATAAAATGTGGCATAAAATTTAAACATTTTAATAATTTTATTAATTATTCTACAGGAACTGCAAATGATCGCAATTATATTTATCGTAAACTTAGACTGATACAGAGTATTCAAATTTACTGATACAAAACATGATTTATGTTATATAACACAATACAACAAAACACTAGACGTAAACCTACGTAGACCTAAATTTGAATAACAATGCTCTATTTTATGTAGGTTTTTGGTACACATTATAAATTATAATACATTATTAATTTCTCTGCAAAATATACGCTGCCTCGTTAGTGCGTGATATATAGTACGGGTAAATTATCTTAGTGAACATTGACGTCTCAGATATCAAAAACCTCTCGAGTTAAGATTCTACACTTAAGATCCACAAATTAAGGTGCCATCTTAGGATTACAAAGCGACTCTTTGTAGTATCAAATTCTGTACTCTGTTCTTGACCAAATTGAATCAAAGCTTTCCAGTGAAGACATTATTCTTGAAGTGAAATTCGAGTGATTTCGTTTAAAATTACCGTGAAACAAAGGAGATTTTTTCATTATGATTTTTTATTGTATGCGTTATACAAAACGTATCATGTTTATTGTTGCTTATTAAAAATAATTACACGTAACTGATTTTGTATCACATCATTATTTATTACATTTTAATCTCGATAAAGTTTACCGAGGGTTTTTGAATATGCGTTATTAAAAAAAAACTATATGCACACCATAGTAGCAAATATTTTATCGACGTTTAAATACCAAAGTAGTACCTGCATGTATGTACCTATTTATGTGGTGGCAATCCGTATAACCACATTATATTATTCTAACCATCATTGATAGCTTCAATTTTTGCGGAGACAAGCAAACATTTTAATATTTTTTTTCTTCTTCTTCGTCGGGGCCTCGGGACAGCATTCCCCACAGTTTGACATTCAGCGGTACACAGAGATATTGCCAGTCGTGGATTGTCATGCATGTGGATTGAAGTCCTATTCGGTAAACATTTTTGTCTGCTTATATAAATACTTCTGATGCTGTCGCAAATAATCTACCCTAATATTACATTATAAACTGTAGTTGTAAATATTTTAATTTACTTGAAAATTGTATAGCCCCATTTTCTACAACATGTTTCGACAAAGTTGTAATGGATGGCAGTTAAAAAAAACTCAAAAGTTAAAAATTAATCGTAATCAATAGTATTAGTCGACTATAAGAATTGAAAAATTTATTTCATAACTTCAGCCTCTTTTTAGATAAGTATATCTACTCCCAAACTTTTCCTGCAATAAAACACATTGCAAATCTTGAAATTTCAATGGAAAACCTTGTTTATTTTATAATGTATATAAATAATACATACTCAATAAAAAAAAATTAAAAAAAAAACAATAATTATTTATTTAGTAATTATTTTTAAAACATAACACATAAAAATATAAGTGAATAAAGTTCTTAATGACTTCGATGATTTTGGGTCCTTGAATTGGAAATCGTCTTGATATCAGGCACAATATTCTAATATCTAATGGTGGCGTCGGGCCTTTTTCTGGACTTTGACGTCGTTGCAACATAATAAGAAAATCCTGCTTTGTATTAATATGTCATAGTAAACGGACGTAAAACAATAATAGCTCGTGTACTCTTGTGTACGTGCAACATTCTACGAATAATGTTTTCTTTATAATAATTATTGACCTAAGAATAAGATAGTGTTTTTTTGAAATACGCCATTTCTATTGGTATTTTCCAGTGACTAAGCTACAACATACGGCCTTAGCCATAAATTGACCACCAAGGATAAATAAATTAGGTAGTAATATCATGGTAACGCGCATGTTTGAACATGTACCGTTAAAAAAAAATCGGTTAAGTACATGTTCAAACACGCGCGTTAACATCATTTTACTCCCTACTTCAATTATAGTTTGTCAATTTATTGCTACGGCCGTATGTTGTAGCTTAGCCACTGGGGAATGCCAAAATAAATGGCGTATTTCAAAAAAACACTATCTTATTCTTAGGTCAATAATTATTATAAAGCAATCACTATCAAGCTTATAATTAGTATCTTTAGAATTATCTTCAAATGTGTTAATCTTGCCCATTTTTTGAATAATAAAATGCCTAATTCTTGTCAAATTTGGGATCACAGAGATTATCAATATAATTTTGTATCGTAAATATTTCACTATAATAATGTCGATATAAATTATACTGATGGTTTTATAAATGCGTTTAAAAATTCACAAATGTAAAAAATCTTAACACCACTGCACATTATATGTACTATATTCTAAAACATTAGAGCGAGAGGTTTAAAAGAATACTATTTTATGTAATAAAAATACTTTATGCAGTCATCAAATGTTTAAAATAAATATAAAGGATAATAAGGCTTCAAAATTATATCAATAGATTATCTACAACGTTTGAGGAATGTCCAGGATCATGCTTTGAAAATAGAAAAAAAGCTCCATTTTGACCCACGCTGCGCACGTCTGCCCTTAAGAAACAACACTAATTTACGTTTATTTTAAATTGAATTTAATGTTATTTCTTTGTGCCGTATTACCTATTAAATTGAGTGTATTTGAGTGTATAAGTTATGTGCTGCTAATTGAAAATTTAATACATTGACTGTATCCAACAGAAGTGAAGTAATAATAAAAATCCATCGAATATACCTATTTATATAATTGTCGCGATAAATTAACATAATATTATTTCGAAATAGATCATCCCTGACAAATGTTCAATTATTCTATAATAAAATTAGGTATTGATGACTGTACAAACGTTGAATTGAAGAATCTTTTCCTGTAGCTGAACTTATTTTCACTTAATAAACTAGCCTTTTTGACGGCTTTAGTTAAAATTATCAATATATTCAAATTATTTGTAAAAAAAACACCAGTTCTACAATATTATGATCAATAAATATTTTTAAATATCAACATAATAAACCCACATGTATATAGGTATGTTTTAAAGAGATTTTAATAGCTATATTTACTTATAAATACCGGTATCAATACCGGTATTCAACAAGAAATACCGAAAAACTGGCGTTGATATTTTCATTCGGTATTGCAATCCCTAATTGTAACGCCTTGAATTATTTGCAATTTTTAATGTTCGTTTTTATAAATTTAAAATATATAAATTTGAATTAATACCATTTGAGATGGTATCTAATTAACAAAAACACAGTGGTAACTGAATCAGCCTAACATATTATTATTTACGCATTAATTCATCATAAAATTTTAAGTTGCCATATTATTGAGTGATTTTGGAGCAATATTGCTGCGTTACTGGCAATCTGCCGACCGAAACTTATCGATGAAGTAGTCAAGACATTCAAACGGTGTAATAGCTTGCGTCAAGTGAAGAGACACTTCAATTTAATTTGACTCTCTTATCTTCCAAGCAAGTATCAGTTTTCGTAACTACTACTGTAATGAGGAAACTAACTATTAGATGTTATTTGCAAAGTTTAACGTCTGGCGATTGAACCAGTACCGTGGGTATAACATCCTTGAACTTGTACGCCGTACATATCGTATTCGTATAAGTACTAAATAAATAAGATAGTATTTTATAATATTTCTTTGATACCCTCATAATATCTTCATTTAGACTTCAAAATCTTAGATCATATCAACAAAAATATACCAATGGCTACTTAATCAGATTTCCATGTACCCATAGAGTCTACGAAATAAACCTAAAATATGGTACGTAGGACACAATGCGTTAAAAAACGTTAACTATGACTACATTAATTGTGAGTATTTTAATAAATTATATTAAATCAATGAGCAGGATTTTTTTTATACAAAATTATGTTATATCTATAACAACATTAAGTTCTATAATTAGTAGGATACATATTTTTGACATACATTTGACAACATTCGTCTCTGTTCTGGCAGAACACACTAACTGGAGAATACTAGTTTTAAGTAATTTGACTTTGAAGTTGTTAAAATGTTTGAAATGGTCTATCATGTGAGTTTATTAAGTAATCGTAAAAAGGATGACTTTAAAATAAAGACTGTTTATTTATTAAGAAGGTTTCTAGGCGGTAAAGTTTGAAATAAGGAACATTTTGGTATAACTAACTCAATATGTCATTTTTTCGAATTAGTGTCTTCTGCCAGAACAGTGACGATATTTCATATTAAAATATGCAAGATAATATACCTATTCATATTAACAAATAATGTAATATTATGTTAACAATGATATTAAGTAGGTACTTATCTAAATACCTATAACATAAAACATAATTTCCATTATTAAGGGGGGACATGCTCGTCGAAGGTCAAAATTGAGTTTTTATTGTATTTTCAAACCATGATCCTGGACACTCCTTAAACGTTGTAGATAATCTATTTATATAATTTTGAAGCCTTATTATTCTTTATAGTTATTTTAAACATTTGATGACTGCATGAAGTATTTTTGTTACATAAAATAGTATTCTTTTAAACCTCTCGCTCTAATGTTTTAGAATATAGTCATATTTCGGTACAGAACTGTGCAGCGGTGTTAAGATTTTTTACATTTATTAATTTTTAAACGCATTTATAAAATTATTAGTATAATTTATTACGAGATAATTTTTGTAAAATATTCACGATAAAAAATTATATTGATAATCTCTGTGATCCCAAATTTGACAAGAATTAGGCATTTTATTATTCAAAAAATCGGCAAGATTAACACATTTGAAGATGATTCTAAAGATATTTATTATAAGCTATGTCCTTGACCATTCAAGTGTGATAAAAATCTTATGAATAATGATTGCTTTATAATAATTATTGACCTAAGAAGAAGGTGGTGTTTTTTTGAAATACGCCATTTCTTTTGTCATTCCCTAGTGGTTAAACTACAACATACGGCCGTAGCCATAGAATGACAAACTATAATTAAAGTAGGGAGTAAAATTATGTTAACGCGCGTGTTTGAACATGTACCTAACCGAATTTTTTTTTATTTTTTTTTAAACGGTACATGTTCAAACACGCGCGTCAATATCATTTTACTCCCTACTTCAATTAAAGTTTGTCAATTTATGGCTACGGCCGTATGTTGTAGCTTAACCACTAGGGAATGACAAAAGAAATGGCGTATTTCAAAAAAACACTACCTTATTCTTAGGTCAATAATTATTATAAAGCAATCATTATTCATAAGATGTTTATCACACTTAAATGGTCAAGGACATAGCTTATAATAAATATCTTTAGAATCATCTTGATATGTGTTAATCTTGCCGATTTTTTGAATAATAAAATGCCTAATTCTTGTCAAATTTGGGATCACAGAGATTATCAATATAATTTTTTATCGTGAATATTTTACAAAAATTATCTCGTAATAAATTATGCTAATGGTTTTATAAATGCGTTTAAAAATTAATAAATGTAAAAAATCTTAACACCACTGCACAGTTATGTACCGAAATATGACTATATTCTAAAACATTAGAGCGAGAGGTTTAAAAGAATACTATTTTATGTAACAAAAATACTTCATGCAGTTATCAAATGTTTAAAATAAGTATAAAGAATAATAAGGCTTCAAAATTATATAAATAGATCATCTACAACGTTTAAGGAGTGTCCAGGATCATGGTTTGAATATACAATAAAAACTCAATTTTGACCTTCGACGAGCATGTCCCCCCTTAAGAACTTGACACTCACTTAATTCATTGTGTATAATATTCATTATTGAATAAAAAAAATGCTTATTTTTAATTATTCGCTAGTAACATCAGTGAGGGTTTTGGTTTCATAACTCACAATCTCCATCAATGCTTTTTTTTGGCAAGAAACAGTTTCCTCGGTACAATTTAAAATGAATAGTGTGATGATTCTTGTTTTCAATGCATTAACAATAAAGAAATGGGCTGTAATAAAAAAATGTTTACTTTTGCTAAAATATAAAATATATATAATTTAAATAATATGGAGAATGTTAGTTCTGCTCTGAATCTATGGAGATTGTTAGTTTAGAAAATAAGTTAATTTTAAATTCTTGATTTCTGATTATCACATGTACTAGCAAATAATATACCTATAATGTCTGATTTCAGTAAATAACTCAATAAAATACTTGAATACAACAGTGGAGCGAACGTTTACACCATCATAGATAAACAACAACTGTCGGCCAGACGGTGTGAATATTAAGAACATTGCTGCATTCATAATTCATTTTTTTATTTTGTGAGTTATGAAACTAGAATTCTCCTGATAACTGTAATAAAAATATATTAGTAATATAATTGTCTTGGTTAATATTAAAAATTTGTTGTCCTTCCATTAGCTGAATTTAAAACGTCGATTAACGGGGTTGTTGGATTATATTCATAGACAATGAAAGATGCGTGTTAGGCATAAAGCCCATTGACGCAGCGAGTGGGGCGCTCGCGCAAAATTTCTACAAGTGGCGCGTAAATCGTCAAAAATACAACGTAATCAAATACGCCAGCGCACATTGGATTTGACGACGCCTTGTGCCCGCATGCCACATGAGTCACCGTTTTTCGCTTCTCAGCGATACGATTTAACGAAAATACAATGGAGTCCATTCATTGAACACAGCAAGAAAAATCACGCTCCTCGAAGCGTCGTCGATAAGACGGGCGAGAAGCCATTATTAAGATAAGTGTACGCTTTGTTTAGTTATTGCGTGTCCGATATTTAATTACAAGCCCGGAGAAATAATATAATATTTTTATTGCTTTGTTATGAGAGACGCTGTAATAATAATTATTTTGTGCTTCTTGGGCCCCTTATTACATAGGTGAAGGGTAATGCGCGGCAAGAGGCGTGTGATTATGGTTATGAATATACGCTTCTTACGCCGACTGCGCCCGCTCGTCTGTCTTGATGGACTTTATGCCTTAGGCGTAAAATCCACTTAACGCAGCGAGTGGGGCGGGGCTCTCGCGCAAAATTTCACAAATGGCGCGTAAATCATCGAAAATATAACGTAATCAAATGCGCCAGCGCACACTGGATTTGACGACGCATTATGCCCGCCTGCCCCATGATTCATCGTTTTTTGGCTTCTCAGCGATACGTATTAACGGAAATACAACGTAGTCCATTCATTGAACACGGCAAGCAAAATCACGCTCCTGCACCGCGATTTCCTAACTATCGACTCGTGTGGCACCAGACGACATGACGTAATTGTGACGTCAGCCAATACACGCTCGAGGCATGCCGCCCACGCACAGTGCTCACCGTAGATATTATTACCATGAAACACCTATATGTGTTTGGTGACAATGAATAGCGCCGCGGTCTGAGTGGCGTTATTTTCTCGAATGCTATTATCACTCCGGTAGTATGTCGCAAAGTCGGGCTCCATCACTTTTCTGCAGTGCTATGCTCCCACAGAGGCTGCTAGCGATGCAGATAAGGATACATTGTACGAAAGTTTGGCGGAAGCCGCTGGAAATATCCCCAGCTGTGATCATGCAGTTATCCTTGGTGATCTTAATGCCAAAGTAGGATCTGACCCCTCGCGTGGACCCTTTGTGCTGGGAAAACATGGCCTTGGCCAAATGAACGATAATGGTTCCCGTCTGGTAGATTTTGCCTCAATGAATGGTCTTGAGATTGGTGGTAGTCTTTTCCCTCATAAGATCATCCACAAATATACATGGACATCGCCAGACGGTAATACAAGAAACCAGATCGACCACATTTTGGTTAAAGCGAAATACCGGCATGAACTGCTAGACGTGCGGACATATAGAGGTGCAGACATCCACAGTGACCACGAACTCTTGGTCGGGAAATCCCGTATAGACCTCAAACGAGTCCCAAAACCCAAAAGGACGGTCAGACTCGATGTGGAAAAACTGAAAAGTACCCGTGTACGTGCAACCTATGAGCTGGAGCTGCAGAAGCGCTTATATGATGCTAGAACTCTCACGTCTTCCATCGACTCGGATCCCTTAGAAGGAAAATGGATATTATTCCGGGATGCTATAATGAGCTCCGCAACTACTGCATTAGGAGAGCGGCATACGCACAGACCGGACTGGATGTCACCTCATACATGGGAGATGATTGAGAAGAGGAAGCTCCTGAAAGAATTGCAAGACAATGGTACATACGACCCACAGCGCAGCGCGGAATACCAGACAATGGACCGCGTGGTAAAGCGTTCTGCCCGCCGCGATAAGCGCCGACGCCTGGATGACCTCATTCGGGATGCGGAATCTGCTGCCTGCAAGAATAATCCAAGTGCTCTCTTCCGCATCACCAGAGCAATTTGCGGTAAGAAACGTCCAGTGGTCACTGCATTACGCAACTCTGACGGAGTGACAGTCACCGAACCTGCAAAGGTCCAGGAGCTATGGCGCCAACATTTCAGTGATGTCCTGAATCGCCCACCTCCATTGCATCCCTTCGATATTCCGTCGGAGATCACTGCCCTCGGAATCACTACTGCATCGGGATTCTGCGAAGATCCTCCGACAACTGCTGAAGTTAAAGAGGCTGTCAAAAGACTGAAGCGCAGGAAAGCTCCTGGAGATGATGGCATCCATGCAGAATTTCTGCTCTGCGGACTGAGCGCTGTATTGCCGTCCTTTTGTGACCTTCTGCACGAGGTGTGGGAAAGGGAGCAGTGCCCCAAAGCCTGGAGGGATGGTACCGTTGTTACTCTGCACAAAAAGGGTAACCCACAAGACTGTAATAATTACAGAGGAATCACTCTCCTCAGCGTTCCCGGGAAGGTGTTGGCGCAGATTCTCCTGTACAGGATTAGAAGTCCCATGCTGGACGTTTTGCGTGCGCAGCAGAGTGGATTTGTCCCGGGGAAGTCCTGCTCAGAGCATATTTCAACTCTCCGAAGCCTTCTGCAACAGTACCAAGAGATGAATATACCTGTCGCCTGCTGCTTCGTGGACTATGAAAAGGCATTTGACAGTCCTCATCGTGAATCTCTGTGGCAAATTCTGCTAGGATATGGTGTCCCACGGAAACTGGTCGCCGTGATAAGTGCTTTCTACACCAATACAGAGTGTCGCGTGAGAGCAGCCGGAACATCCTCTGACCTCTTTGAAATCACGTCAGGAGTCAAGCAAGGATGTGTACTTGCGCCCTTTCTTTTTATCATCATGATGGATTTCATAATGCGTAAGACGGTTTGCCCCGACAGTGGGATACGCCTACATCATGATGACACAAGCGATCTATGCGAAGAAAGACTGTGCGATTTGGAGTATGCAGACGACGCAGTCGTGTTTGACTCGTCGATCGAGAGGTTGGAAGTGACCGTGAACAGGCTAGCCGCGAACTCGATGCGTGTGGGTCTTCATCTGAATGCCGCTAAGACCAAATCCATGTGCAGTGCTGCTTGCATCGACGCCGACACTCCTCTGCGGGTTTCTGGTCTGCCCGTCGAGCTGGTGTCCAGATTCAAGTACTTGGGTGCCACGGTTGCCGATGATGGTGGTATTTCTAGTGAGCTTGGAATCCGCATTGGTGTGGCGGGCTCTGCGTTCAACCAACTTGGAGTCGCATGGAGGTCAAGGCTGTATTCTGTGAGGACCGAATGTCGTTTGTTTAACGCGTGCATGCTACCTGTGCTCCTGTATGGCTGTGAGACATGGCATCTTACTAAGCTTCAAGAGTCACGGCTTTTGAGCTTTCGATCGATGAGAATCGATGTCTCCGCAGAATCTTAGGGGTACATTGGTACGACCGCGTTACAAATATCCGAGTTCGTGAGCAGACACAACAGCCTTCGGTGATTGAAGTTATCACAAAGAGACGATTCACGTGGCTGGGACATGTATTCCGGATGCCGCCAAAGAGTGCGGCACTTCGTACCCTTGTGGCACAGCCTCAAGGGTTCCGTCGCCGTGGCCGGCCCTCCGTCACCCTGCAGCGATGCTACAAAAGCGACCTACGTGCTGCAGGTCTGACATGGCGGGAGGCACAGGAGTTGGCGATGGACCGAGGGAAGTGGCGCCAACTTGTGCTTGCCCTATGCCCCAATGTTGGGACGTGACAGGGTGAAAGAAGAAGAAGTATGTCGCAATGATGTCATATGACGTCATGTCGACCGGGCAGCTGGCACTCACAAGTTCTAACATAGGGCCCCTGGAAGCGTCGTCGATAGAGGGCGAGAAGGCATTATTTAATAACACTGAAGTCATTGTTTAGATATTTCGCTGGTAGAATGATGTCATCGTGAATATTAATTACAAGCCCCGAGAAATTTAATAATATTTTTATTGCTTTGTTATGAGAGACGCTGATAATAATAATTATTTTGTGCTTCTTGAGCCCCTTATTACATAGGCGAAGGGTAATGCGCGGGTGGGAGGGGGCCTACTTCGTAGAGAGCGCACCGAGCGCCGCTTTGGTGGGCTTTATGCCTTAGAATCCCACTCGGTTTATTTTTTTTCTATGGTTCTTTTTTAAATGTATTATTTTGGAGTTTTTTAAAATGATTTATTTTCAATTTAAAAATATTATCACCCAGTTACGTATATAATATCAAGTTACAATAAAAAAAACTCTGTTCCAACACGTCATAAGATAACAACTGTTGCAAAAAGAAAGTTATTCATAAATTTAAATTCCAAAATCTCAAAATGCTAAATTTGCATGAATATACGTAACCCTTGCTTTATTTAGTACGAAGATAATATTACCCCAACTAATAAATTGGTGTATTATTCAAATAAATACATTACTGTCATTTTTGTGCGTTTTTTAAGTGGATACACGTTGCTGGAGTTATGATTTAAAGCTCGCATTTTGTAGGTGAGTTATATTTTATACTCACATTATATTCAAAGAAGATTTCAATTTGCATATTTGAATTATGGTAATCGTTTTAAGGATCTTACTTAGAAGAAATATTGTGCAATAAAATCCTTTAAATTGTAAGTCTTTTTGAGCGTAACTTTCTTTCATAAAAATGATATTCCATCAATCAAGTTTACTGTGGAACATTAAAGGTAAAGACGTAATAAGATGTTTCATTTATTATATTATATTCTTTGTGAAAGATGTTACAGTGAGTCATAAACTGAAAGTATTAAACATCACAATTCAATCGTCTCTAATACATACGTATGTTTCTTCATATGAATTCTATGAAATTTCTTTCGGTATATTAATTTCCTGTGCAAACACAAAGCCTTCTTTTTCAATTTTCCGATTATTCGAACCGTAAAATTGATATTATATTTTGAATATTATACTATAAAGCAGCGCTTCTTAAACGTTATATATATCTACTTATTCATGGAGAGGCAAGTACACAGAATATGTCTAATATAATTTCACATTTAACATAATATTAAAAAACTTATCATGAAAAAATCCCAGCTGTTATACGGAGTCAAAAAAGACTTAAAACACTTTAATACAATATAAATGCGCATATTTAATATATATTTTAATATTAAACATATATTTTTATCTCTTTAGGACTTCATTTTAAAATATATGAATAATAAATAATATTGTTTTCTTTGTATATTTAAATGATTTTCTGTTAGGTTAAAACACAATTTAAAATATATTATTCAAGCACCAATATTTTGCTTCTTCAGGGCCCATATAAAATAAAATGCTCTTAAAGTATTTTTTGAATTCATTATTATAATAGTATCTAGATATTATACAATATATTGGATAACACACGATATCAAGAACAACATGTTTAGGATGTTGTTAAACAATAGCATAATTTTACATTAATATAAATAATTATTATTTAGATATGATTTTTAATGAAAATAAATATTTCTTATCATTGTTCGTGTGATAGACTAGGGATAACGTGTCCGCTTATGAAGTCGTAAATCTCGGGTTTAAATCACGAGTCTGGAAAATTCACATGTTCTTTTTCCATGTGTGTTTGGACCAAGAGCATCTTCACTAGGCGGCCAGCATCGACATCGAATTAGAGAACCGATTAAAGAAATAATCATTATAAGTATAACAATACTATTAAAATAATTACAAAAGAGAATAAATATATTTAACGAAGTATACATCATCATCATCATCATCAGGGGCGCGACAACCCGGTGTGGGTCCTGACCTCCTCCAACAGCTTCCTCCACCTGTCCCTATCCAGTGTGGCCGCTTTCCAATTTGGTACCCCCAGAATACGGCAGTCACTGGCAGCTCCATCTAACCAGCGAATCTTTGGCCTCCCTCTTTTTCTACGTCCTATTGGATTGCTGGACATCACTCTATTTGCCGGTTTATTGCCATTCATACGGTGCACATGACCTAGCCATCGCAGTCTCCCAATCTTAATTGATTAAACTGCGCTGCAATCTTCGTACAGCCCGTAGAGCTCAGCATTATATCTTCTCCTCCAATTGGTGCCATCCCTGATCAGGGATGGCACCATGATTCTCTTGTTGATTTCTTTTGTAATATCATTATGTCGAGTTACAAGAGATTCAAGGTATATGAAACTGTCGACCGTATCAAACTTGTATGCACCATTATCTAACTTTGGTGCGACTTCTCGTGGTGTGGAGTATACATACTATTACAAATTAATCAACTAAGTTTATATATTACGCTATGTAATAATATATATATAGTCAATACACTGATAAGTACAGCAAGATTACTGGTAATATCATTTTAAACAGATCGTATTTAAAAATATAATAATATATAAAAAAATATTTTTTTTAAATCATTTGTTTGTAGGATTTTTCACATAGGTATGTTTCTGATGTTTTACGAATTAAAGTATAATATCGACAACCATAGTATGAACACGGTAATTTATTTATTTATTTATTTATAAAAAGAGTATTACGGCATTACAGCTATTGGCCAATGCGCCATAATACATAATAAATACAAATGTATAAAAATATCTTAATTACAAATAACAATAAAAAGACAGCATGTGTTAATATTAATGAAATATGATAATTTATACAATTATAAATTTAGCCTATTTAATACGTCCACAAACATTATAATATAATTAATAAAAAACAAATCAACCTTTATGGTGCCATCAAATAAGCTAATTGCACGATACACAGCATCGTGAAACATAACATCTGTCCTGCGACGAGGTATCTTGAAGACCGTGGAGCTACGAGTGATATTGGTGGGAACATGAAAATTAATATTTGCCAGTATATACGGATTGTAAATGAACCCACGAAGAAGTAAAAATAAATGCTTTAAAAGAACAATCACTCTTCGGGTAGACAGGGATTGCATTGATAGCATACCCAGAAGAAAACGAGTCGGGTAATTCATTTTATTGTCATTATCATAAGAAAAGAACCCGTATGTTCTTAAGAAGAGAAATCTAAGAAATCTATTGTGGAATCGATCGAACTTAATTGTGTGGATGGACCTATTAGGACTCCAAATAATGCTGGCATATTCGAGAATACTCAACACAAATGATACGTATAATTTACGTAGCACTCGGACGTTTTCGAATGATTTTGAAACCCTCATTACAAAACCAAGCATTTTGCTAGATCTAGTACTGATGTCAAGAATATGCTGATTGAAAGTGAACTTTGCATCATACAATACACTCAAATCTTTATCTCCGTTAGCCTACTCAATATTATACCAGACAATGTGTATGGGAACAATAAGGTGTGCCTTGAACGACTGAATGAAATAATATTACATTTGGAGGTAGCGAATTCAAGTTTATTCAATATAGACCATTGCGAGATAGCATCTAGGTCAGACTGCATCATCGCACAGCATAATGGGGTTTCAATAGTTTGAAAAAGTTTAAGATCATCTGCGAATAGCAAACAAGAAGAATTGGTTATAACTTTGACAATATCATCAAAAAATATTAAAAACAAAATTGGGCCGAGATTTGAACCTTGAGGAACACCAGAGTTTGTTCTAAAAATCCGCGATTCATTCCCATGGTAATCAACAAATTGACGGCCATTTTTCAAATAAGAAGCAAAAAAACATATTATACTATATGACGCGCCAAATGTACAAAGCTTTTGTAATAAAATATCGTGATCAACACGATCAAATGCCTTGGAAATATCTGTGTACACAGAATCAACTTGAATTGACTTATCCATAGAATTTGAAATAAAATTATTATACACTATAAGATTTGTTACTGTGGACCGCCTAAGTCGAAAACCATGCTGCGAATCGGAGAGGCGAGAGTCTATTTGACGGTTGATGTGTATATGTAATATCGATTCAAATAATTTATATGGAGCCGAAAGAACTGCTATTGGCCTATAGTTAGAGATCTCTGATCTAGATCCCTTTTTATGAAGCGGCCTTAGGCGGGTTATTTTCCATGCATCAGGAAAAGTGCTGGATGTTATGATTAAATCAAATATATGTTTAAGCGGAAAGGATATATGTTCGTAACAGCCCTTAACAACATAAGGTGGCAAGCCATCTGGACCAAATGAACTTTTGGGAGACAAATTTGAAAACCCATATTCCATATAGGTATTTCTCGTCAAAAGCTGAGATTTGAATATCTTGCGTTGCAGACGAAGGACCAGCAGAATCGGGGTCAAGTAGCGGTTCTATTGAGCTATAAAGTGATTCAAAATGCTTAGCAAATGCATCAGATATACCATGGTTATCTATAGGATCATTATTCAATGTCATCATGGCATTGTCTTTTGTAGTACTACTGGAACTAAGCGAATGAATATATTTCCAAAAACAATTAGGATCTAACACAATAATTCGACCAATCGACGTTAGATATGATTTGTGAGCCGAAGAGATGTCACACTTCAATGAGTTTCTGAGACAGGAAAATTTACTATAATCTGCAGTCTGTCTATGTTTTTTCCACAGTGCGTGATAATATGCCTTTGACCTCAGATTATAAATAATTTCTGGCGTAAACCACTTAGGATATGAGTACTTCGGTAGATGAACGAGCCGGCGAGGGAAGCAGGAGTCCAGACTGTTATAAAATTTATTATAGAAAATATCTAATGCCGTGTTTACATCAGTTTGTTCATATAAAGAGGTCCAATCTGTAGTACTCAAATACAACGCTAAAAAATTTCCATTTGAAAAATTCCATTGCGGATTATGCCTATTCAGTGGAGGAATCGACAAATCATTTCTGTGCGATACATGCTTAAAAGATGCAATTGTGCAAGTAGAGGAATGATCGATATCTTCAGGAACAAGAGGCTCGTCACACTCGCTGACCACCGTGCAACCAACGTTAGATAGCACCAAATCAAGCGTCCGACCGAGACTATTTTTCACAGAAGAAAATTGTTTTAAATTAAATAAATTATTTAAGCTGGTATAATCAGATTCAATTAAACCAGCGGAATATAAATTAAAATCTCCCAAAATAATAGGTTTTTTGTTGGGCAGTACCAAATTTTCTATTATGTGAAAAAAGTCAGTGTATGTAGTCGCTGAGCTGCCGGGAGGGAAGTATACAGCGGCCAAGTACAGTGAACAAAAGTTAAAATTAACTTTACACAAATTAAAATCAAAATCATATTCACTCAAATACTGTGTACAACAATTAATAAATTATAACGTTTCGTTCGGTATTTATTATGTTTTTTTATTTATCCATTGTATGTCATACCAGTGGCGAATGGTGACTTTTGGAAAGAGATAGGCTGTGGAGATCTGAGAAAAAAAGCTCATTTGTAAAATGTGTAAATTATTTTATTATTAATTATTTTGGACAAAGCTGCAGTCATAGACAATAATATTATAAGCGAAGATTTTAGGCTTGGCGATCGGAGTTTACCATATTGCATACAATGCGATATACAGACTGAGGTCACGTGACGTAAAATCCATACAAAAAAAAACACCAGCATTCCTCGACAAATAATACGATAATTACGTTAAAGACAGAAGACGCGCTGTGGCATATTTGACAGGTTATTCTATAATCTGTATATATGTTCAATAATTTCCTACATGTACGACAGATGTCGTTGGAAAATTAATTTATTTTTATAAAATATAAAGTAATCAAGTGATTATATAAATACGTCAATATGCAATTAAAATAATATTTTTCTCAAAAAGGTAGGCTTTAAATAATCGCCTAGTATGGATTCTTTGCCACTGTGTCAAACATTATAAGTATCAATCTCCACTTCGTTTTTTTTTCAAAAAAGGGTCCATAATTTATTTTTAAAACGACAAACAATATGATTAAAAACAGTTAATTCGATGCGTTGTTTATAATATATTATTATATTCCTGTTAATGAATAATAATAATATATAATTGAAGTCGATTTTTTATGTTACAAACATAATTTCAAATAAATTTTATTCCCTTACTAAGTAAGTACGTACGTACAATTTTCGTAATACTTTTTTTACAAGAAAACTTTTTCTACGCTATTGAAAAAACTCACAAATATCATATTTGCGTTACGATATCAAAAAAAAATACTTTCCTTTTATAATTTTTCTTGCTTTATCTCTAATAGTTATGCCTATGTGTGAAAAACTGCTCAAATGAAAACAATATTACAATCGCGAATAGGATCTGTATTTTTTATCATATATTAGGTTAGTTTCGGAATTCCTAGCAATTTACCCAACCGCTCGGTGTTATCTTAATATGGTAACTTTAGCAGAAAAGTGGAAACATTCCTGACTTATCGCGTCATGTGTTTAACTTTTAGCAGCGGGAAGCATTTCTCGAAGTGTTTGCCATAGATAAACGTATCAAACCATAGATGGGATGGTGGACTATTTGCTTTTCGAACCATACGTAAGTATCGTTCGAAATTCAAACACATGAGGGCTTATTTAGGCGCGTAATTTATTTTTACGAAATGGTTCAAGTATAAAAATGAAAACAAAATATTTTATTTTCAATAATTTTCAAAGATATTCTAATAGTTTAAATATTATTTTATATGTAATATAATATTGTTTAATAAAGCAGTAAAATTAATTTAGGTTTAGTGTAGAAATGAATATTAAACTTTTTTCTTGTTATCAATTAAAATTACACTGGTCTGATTCCTTGCGTGATGGTTTACAACTCTTTTGATTAAAAAAAACAGTTACAGCTAAATAAGATGGTAGATTTTATAAAATTATTAAAAAGTTATGTTTTTTTTTAGTTCAAGGTTTTTTTTGTTTCATGTATGAAAGTACTTTTGCTTAATATTAGTAAAAGCAGTATTATTTCTTTAATTTAAGTTACATATTTCTATTAAAACTGTACCATTTCTTAGGTTATATAATAAAATATGATTCATTTGATAAACTTAAATACATTTTGCAGTATTTAATTCAAATACGTTAATAAAGATTTGAATAAGTTTTTTTTGCTAAAAACAAACGATAAACTGAATGTAAAATGAATATGTACGTCCTAATCATTGTTATATAATCTGGATGAAGTACAATGGATATTATCTAACTTTACAATTTATTAAAAATTGTCAATGAACAATAATAAAGTACTATACCAATAATATAATTCATAATCAAGATTATTCTTCAATAATTGTGGTCGGCCACTATCAGGACGATCTTCACTTTATTGACTGCTTCCGAGAACAATTCGATGGAGTTTCAATCATGTTGTTCACGAAGATTCCTAAGTCATCGAATGTGCTATCTTCGTTTGACACAATAATCGTTACTTTCTTGAATAATGAGTTGGGAAATACTATACTTTTGTCGTCTTAGCCGAGGTATTGTATGTTTCGAGATTTAATACTACGGAAAACTTATCCATCCTTTCTTATACGTTTGAGGACATTAACATCAATCCAACGATATAGACGATTCAGCATTCATAGCTTCAACTTTCAAAAATCATAACATGGACAAAAATAATATATCATAATCTATTTAAAGCTCAGTCGGAAGCCAACAGCAGTGGAGTGAGGTTGTACAACTTCGCTTGCGTATTCGGGACGCTATTCGCCTGGTTACTCGCGAATGGTTATAAATACGGGATACAACAAAAATAATATTGTTTGTAAATGAATTTGACAATAAACTCAACATGTGTGGTCCCATGTGATTTTGACAATCAGTGCCAGTGCTTGAGAAAAAGTGAAAAATATTTATTGTTGCACGGATAGTGCACTTTGTGCGGGGAGTGCGTCAAACGCTGTGAAGCGAGGGGTTGTCCACACTGTTTTTTGTTCACACTGTTGCGCGAATTCCAAGACCGCGTGAACGGCAAAAGCAATAAAATGGAAAACACCACGATGGAAGTGAATGAAACCAAAAAAACGAAGAAGAAAAGAAACGATGATGAAGAGGAAGTGGTTGGAGAAAAAGAAGAAAAATGGCAGACGGTGACCTCTGGAAAAAAACCCAGAAGAGACTCTGGGGTCACTCCAAAGGGAAACCAAAACATTGTCATGATAGCGACGGGAAGTAAAATTCCATTAAAATTGAAAATAGCGCAGATGCTGCATAAGGCAGGAGTAAAAGTACAGAAAATTTACAATAAAAATTTAAAGACGTACATCCAAGTAGAAGACGAAAAAGAAGCAGATAAAGTGAAACAAGCTGGAGAACTCAAAGATCTCGGTTTTGTGACCAAAGAGAATGACTCCTGCTCTTATGGAGTAATAAGAAAAGTCGATATTGATATGGACCTCCAAGAACTGCAAATGGAAATCAAAAGTGATGCAAAAGTAATCAACCTTAAGAGGTTGACAAGAAAGGGTGATACAGGAGAGCTGACAAAGACCTCGTCAGTCAGTATTAAATTTGGGGAGAAAATATTGCCGAGAACAATTTACATATATGGAGTCTCTTTTGCTGTAGAACCGTATGTATTCAGGGTTATGCAATGCTACAAATGCTGGCGATATGGGCATATCGCGAACAATTGCGGACGTACAGTAGAAACGTGCCCTAAGTGTGGTGAAAACCACAAAACCTGCGAAAAAAATGAGGAAATTACGTGCATCAATTGCAAAGGTAACCACGCGGCAAACAGCCAAAAATGCCCAAAGTGGCAAGAGGAAAAGAATTGCAAAGAAGCAATGAAAAAAATGAACATACCTTTCAAGGAAGCAAAAAAAAATATGTTAAATAATAGCTATGCTGACATATTAAAACAAAAAAAAATCGTAGGAAGAGATGAAAGCGAAACAATTCAAAAAACTAAGGAAAACAAAAAGAAAGAAGAAGCGGTGGTAGAAGCTTCAGGCTCAACAATAATATCTACAGGTAGTAGCGTAAAGCCTACAAAAAATAAGAAAAATTCAAAGGGGAAGACAGAGGTTAACGCGATGGGAGAAATTATGAAAGTCTTGCTGAAAGGGGGAGACTGGCAGCAGATCATTAAACAACTAATAATTAAAGCAGTGGACTGGGTATGCAAACAATTCAAAGAAGGACACTTAAAGGAAATTCTAGGGGAGGTTCTGGAGCAAAATGGATAGTAAAAAACAAATTAGGAGTTTACAATGGAATGCCAGAAGTATGAAGCAAAAAAAGGATGATATAGAACTCTACTTAATAAGACAAAAAATTTCAATAGCATTAATCTCAGAGACTTGGCTGAGGTCTGAATTAGACTATCTGAAATTCAATGATTACACGATGTATCGAAAATACAGAAGGGATGGATACGGAGGAGAGCGATTCTGGTGCATAAAACACTGGCGTCTAAAGAAGAAAGAAAGAAAGACGGAAGAGCTAGACAAAATAATTATAAAGCCATTTAACAGAATAGGAGTGAGGACCTGATCGAAGGATCCCCTTCTAGAAGAGAAAAGGCGATATGACAGCGAGTCGCAGTCAAAGCCTCGGTAAAATCACAAAAAAAAAAAAAAAAATCTATTTAAAGTGGCCGTAGTTGGCAGACTATTTTGAGCTTGACAAGTTGATCGTGCATATGCAGCTTGATAAATTTAAGATAGATTTTTCTTGTGTTTGGATCAAAGGATTCATTTTTCTAATCACAAAGTAGTGATGTTTGAAAAATAGATTGGAAACTATGTATTTTAAATACCTACTTGTCAAAAACCCCACCAATACAATAAATACAAGTTAACCGTGATTTAATATTGAACATATAAGTTAACAAAAATAATTTAATTAACTATTTCTTTTATTCAAAGAATAATTCACAATATTTTAAGAATGTACCATTCTAATTATTGAACTTTCATAATTTTGAAAACACTCATAAGAAAATATAGCCAATAGAAAAAATATTTTTTAAAAAAAGTAAGACACCCGGCAGGAATCGAACCTGCGTCTCTTGGGTATCGCGCCCTGTACATTACCACTATGCTACGACTGCCATGCTTAATTGCAACAAATTTTAACTATTTGCCTTTATCTATCTGCTCATAAGCGCTCTCCAAATTGAATTACGGTAGGCGATCGGTTTTTGTATTCTAAATTAAAGTATTTATTTGATATCTTTAATAAAAAAAAAACGGTGCCGTGTGGGACTCCAACACACTTCTATTGGATTCCGACCAATGTGTTGAATTGAACTATTTTCGTTCTACTTAATTATTGACGTAGGTATATGGTTTGTTGACTTACAGTTAAATTTCATCTCAAAAACTGTACGCACTAAGTTCAATTATTGTTAATCACCTAATTTTACATTTTACAATAAATTGTCGGGCAATATAAATAAATATGAAGGATTTCAATATACGTTTATAATAGTTTCAAGCTTTTTGTAAACACCAGATTTTTTTTGTAAACACTAACAAAACATTCAATTTAAATTCGGAGCGTTTTCTCGGGGTGTTCAGGAAAAAATAACATTCCGAATTAAACCGAAGTACAATAAAGTGGCCATCTTATAGAATCTTTTCAGTGCGGCAATGGAGGACATGTTTACACGCTTAAACTGGAAAAGGGGGGAATTCCCCATAAACGAGGATCGCTTAAGCCACCTCAGATTTGCGAATGACATTATTATCTTTACAAAAGACATCAAAGATCTAAAAAAGCGAGCCGGGGAGAATTCGCGACTGAGCTGACTGAATTTTAACTGAATATTCGAATAACAAAAGAATATCAAAAATCTTAAGGAGTATTTGGAAACACCCATTTAAATATAATAATGAACTTTACAAATCTCAAACACTACTTCGCACAACCTTTTCGTGGTGTAGTTGATGTGTATTCAAATTTAATCGAATGACCTGACAATGATTTTAAAATATGGCGAGCGAAACGTAAACCCTTAGTAAAAGAAAGGTCCAACACCATTTCATTGTACCCACTGCGAGTAAAATGTGTCGCGCTGGGTTAATTTAGTTGTTTTTACCTTGGTTATTATACGTAATTGCCTATCGTAATCAAAATACATCTCAATAATCCTGTCAAGCTATATTCCACTTGCGGTGGATTTTCGTTGCATTGGTCATTCTCAAGATATCTCATTGCAGCGAAGAATAAAGGAGGAAGGACACACTGTGACCACCCAAAAATTTATTATGATAACTTCTACTCAGCTCATTTTGTGTACGTCCATGTACTTTTTTATGTGTCATTAGGCGAAGTCCTCTGTATTCTGTAAAAAAAAAATACAGTAAAATATAATGTCTTCTACAGTAGATACTTTATTAATACTTATAGACTTAAAAATTGGACACCTTACGAAACGTTTAACGAATGTTTATTTTTCGTAATCACATGCGTGCGGAACATGGATCCTCAGTGACATAGTGATGTAGAAACATAGAGTAGCAATGCATGGTATGGGAACGTTCGTGGGCTCGTACTCGTGTTGGGTAAATAAATAAGTAGATACATATTATTAAAATTTATTATTTATTCATAATACTCGTAATAACGAATTATGGAAAGAAGTTTTCATGAAAATTGATGAATACAAAGTATTGCTCCGAATCTTTTAGCATTTTGTGCTAAGCCAGAGCTACATCCCACCACTTTCATTCAGTTAAAAGGCATTTTCATTTTCTCTTGTTATTTTATTATATATAATGTTATGATTTCTCCGCCACCAGAAATATTCTATTATGAACCCCAGGTAGCGATGTTTATTATTATTTTGTACCCTAATATTATGTTGTACTTACCGTATTTTAAATTTACCGGTTGTATCAATATGTGATCCTGATACTTAAGGGCACATACACCCCTCCGCATATATGTTCATAATAGCTATCCCCATTAACAGTGGTCAGCAACCTTTTACCGATTCGGAAAATGGATTTAGATGTAACGGTCATTTATTCTCTTCAGGTTAAGTTATATTTCACATACTGGAGGACTCTTGTGAAGGCTTTTGAAGTCGCGTTTGAAAGGGGACTAATAAAAATGTACCTAAGCCCCATGCTATACGATGTACTAAAGGAACGTACATTTGTTAAATCTTTAAAACGTAACAATTCACAGGTTATTTGTAATATGTACTGTTATTATACAGTACAATTCCATGAAATAAATGCTTTGAATACTAGTCAAATTAATTAATGAAAATGCGGTAACTAAGCCAAATGGTTGAAAATTCAATCACTATTACATTCAAATTTTCTATTCAATTAGAATGGCTGTTTCAATATTGTATACACTCCATCGACAACATTGTCAAATGACTAAGCGTATGTAGAAGGATGCCTGGCATCATGACTGGCAACCAACAGGTGTGAGAAACTTCCTTCTAATCACGGATACACTGGATGAACATCCTGGTTTTAAATTATAGTGGATTTAAGTTGTGTACTATTCCATTTGAATGGACATGGAATAGTACTCAACAAAACTTAAATGCGATAGTAAAAAACTTAAATCCATTAGAATTTAAATTCAAATTCCATCAAGTACCCTCAGTCGAATATCGTAGCTTTAGATAGCTTCTGCTCAAATATATCGTGAGACTGAACCGAATCTGATTTGGACATTCAAGATGTGGTTGTATGAAAAAATTAGCCACTTTATTGTGTGGAGATATTCAGATCACTAAGAGTCTAATAATGTGCATGCCCTCTCCTGAGGAGTTTCAGCTATATATACCAAGCCGCAGCATAAACTGTTGCGTAGATTAATGCCTTGCTGGTTCCACTTTGACTTTTTATGTGACCAGTTCTGGGATTTTTTTTTCTTTTTTATAATTTTTTTTATCATACAATTTATTTGTAGACATATATATAAATATAATACAAACGTAAATTCCATACAAACTATTGTTCTTTTACATAACCACTCAAATATATCTACTGATATTAGAGTTCGGTACCCACGTATTCTATATAGAATTTAAATGACATTTTTTTGCTGTATTTTGTATCAATATTTAAAACTAAGTTTTTAAATATTCCATTTATTCGGAATTACTATTAATAGTTTGCTTTTAATTAACTATTGATTTTGAATATTTGAGTAACGTATGTGCATATCTTCGTAAATAGTTACATTTATTTTAAAACTCCCAACCAAAAACTAACGCAGGTAACTTAAAGATAAGAATATACCATCGCTGTTCTGGCAGAAGACATTAATTCGAAAAAATGAAATAATGAGTTAGTACCAAAATGTTCATTATTTCACACTTTACCGTCTGGAAACCTTCTTAATAAATAAACAGTCTTTATTTTAAAGTCATCCTTTTTACGATTACTTAATAAACTCACATGATAGACCATTTCAAACATTTTAACAACTTCAAAGTCAAATTACTCAAAACTAGTATTCTCCAGTTAGTGTGTTCTACCAGAACAGAGACGATATTATTCATTCATTTTTATTTCTTGAATAGTTTAAAACACAACATAGAAAATGTGGAGTTTTAATTCCATTTTAAATACTTACTTATCAAGTTATTATATCTGAAAAATAATAAAGCGCCTCGCATTTACTTTCAAACATGACGTAAAAGAAGGTCACCGCCCCGAGCACAATACAGACGTACGCACATTATAAAATTTAATTCCTGTTCCGAAATATTGTTAAGTCTATTTTTTTATTTAATTTTCAGTGTTGTCAGCCCAGCGGACGAGTGGAAAACAGGGTGAAGAGGGTACCCCGACGCAGGCAAAGGCCCCTTCTGGCGCGGCTGAAAACACTCTTCAAAGACTGGGGGTTGGGGGGTCCGTGGTGGGTACGGGGACGCAGACTCGCGTCGGACCTTACTTCGACTCCTCTGCCTCCAAGAATGTCACTGCCTTGCTGGGAAAGACAGCGTACCTCAACTGCAGAGTGAAGAATTTGGAAAATAGGACGGTGAGTTTATTACCCAGTGATATATTATTATATAGCAAAAAGGCAACTTTGTTAAATGTTGTTTTTACTTTTAAAAAAACTCTAAAATCCAACAAAATAAAACAATATACAAAATAAATTTATTTGGATTAGATATACATATTTAAAAACTGAGTAACCGAAATATTATGAGCTTTATGTCTTATGTATAGGCTCAAAATGAGTTAATAAACCATCATTATTATATTATTAGGACTGATGATTTTTCTTCGTTAATATTATATGTGAAAATTTTGATTCACAAAAATATTATGTAGAGCCAAAAGACAAAAGTAGAAATATTCTCTAGGACATTTATCTTCACGTTTTTTTTTTTACTAATTTCGGTCTAATCAAAAACTAAAAGTGACTTTGCACAGAAAGTTGCATTTTGGGCGTAACGCAGAAAGATCACAAAATAAATCAATAGATCAAGATCCACACAATATGTAAATGTATTTATTTTACATATAGTGAACTTTACGTCGAACTGGTCCACAATATTTACATATTATAAAAAACAAATAAATAGATGTAGTATTATAAAAACAGTATAACGAGTAAATACAAAAATTATAAAGTAGATACCAACACAGAAGCACACTGAATGACCTAAATAGACCCTATTTGAAGAATTTATAGAACAACACCCACCTATTTATACTAATCCTCACGTAATCCGAAATAATTTGGTTGAACAAAGTTATTGCTCTTCCAAACAACTGACACTCCCGATTTCAAAAATAGTTTTCAAGGATACACAGATCAATACTACCAAGAATGGCAGAGTTCTCATTTACACCGTGTATAAGTCGAAAAAAATACATGGCCAAATATAGATATTTTCTAGTGTTTAAGCGATAGTATGTAAGCATATCTAATAGAAAACTAGTTGGCCATATTACGCATTCCGATAGAGGTCACCAAGCCGATGAAACGGCACTGGATCGGAATGTCATTCGGCAAATAGATAATCGCTGAACAAATACACTCATACTTACATACATACAACATTAGTGAGTCGATAATGATGAAATTTCTACTTTATATTTAAAATATATTTAACCAACTAAATTTGTTGGGCCAATAATATAATTAGTTTTCTCAGAAATTGATATTTCTGTAATGATATTTAAGGACTTCTAAAAAAGTTAGTAAATAATAACATGTTATAATATTATGTAGGTACCCAACGTTTATTTTCTCAGCACATTATACACAAAAAGGTTTTGATGAACGTAATCCTTTCGAGATAGCGTGTGCCAAAAACATTTCGTATGGAACAATAATTATTCTGACATTTATCACGTACGTTTTTTGTTGGTAGCTATACCATATGGTTAGTTCACAGGCTTAATTTTTTGTATTATTTTCACCTATTACCACTGTTAAAAGCATTATTACATCACCACAAAAAGCTCAGAATGTGCTTTTTGTACTACAGAAATAAATCTCTGCGCCCTTTAAAAATATAACCCTAATACGTTAGGACTAAGTATAACAAAATTTATTATTTATCAAATATTTTTCTTATTTTCACTTGATTTTTGAACGCTGAAAGGGTTATGTTTATTCAGATAACCTCAAAAATGAACTTAGATAAGAACCAAAAATAGAAAAGTATATTTTTTTTCAATTATCTCATGTTATTCAATCAAAACGAAAACAGAAAATATACTTGTAATATCATAATATCGTTTTATTTTATGTTTTATGGATAACTTAAAAATGTTAGATCCAAAGAAAATCATAATATAGGCTTCCACAGGGTACGTTCCAATTAAATTCAACCAAAATATCATAAATCACGATTTTTAAGTTAAATTTTATTTAACTTATTGGGTTATCTTTAATAAAATTATAATTTAGGTCGCTGTTCACCTTTTAATATTGTCTAAATTATTTTGTTTTTCGAAATATTTTAATTTTTATTATAGTTACTTACTTGATACTTCATAAAAATTTTGATTTATTATTATTACAGTCTCAAAACATGCAACGAAATACAATAACATTGGAAATAATAATTAATGAATGAAAGACACTTTCTTGTGTGACCTAATTTAAAAAGTAAAACAAAATGAAAATGCGTGTAAATGAAAACACTTCAAAGAGATTTACTTTTTTTTTTGTTTTTGTTTCAAAAAGATTTATAAGTCAAAGGAAATTTAACGTGTAGGTACATAAATGTTATTTTAAATGATTTCAAAGTAAAATTCATTATAACATTTTAAGCTAGCATCTCAACATTTCCATGGGATTATTATAAACAGTTCATAATATAATACATACTGATGATAAATAAAAATGAGTAGGTATACCTAAGTAGTATTTTTTATTGCATCATAATATGTTATCAAATTATAATATTATTGTTTATTTACTTAACTTCCATAAGTCTGATTCTAATTAATTATCTTCTTATCTCTTAGTCCACGTTCACTTCGGTGGATCATAATTAATATTATAGACACTACGTGGAATCTCCAAGAATCCTTGTCGCTTGCACGTCTTAAAACATGCCAATATCAAATATATCGATCGTTTTTACTCTATGGATAATATTTAGGAGTTTTCCAAGGTGCCAGGATTGTATTGGGTAGAAGACAATAAATAGTCCGAGAATGTGGTCCAAAAGGGAAGAGATGCTCAAGTCGGTCCAACCAGCTGTTGACCTGGTCATCACAAATGCCAACTATTATGCTTTTAAAAAAATTGCAGCGTCTTATTATATGTAAATTAACTATCTATAATCATTTATTTTTTGTTATTTCTTCCTCTACTTCTTATTAAATTATGTCTCAGTAAACTCAGACAAAGCACACTCGTGTGCGTGGCGATCTCGGTCTTGAAAATCTGCTCCCAGGCGTAAACAACTGCTGATGCCTCACATCAATACGTAGGGCTTCGTGATCACTCGATTAAGACCGAGTGTGATGCGAGGCAGGTCGGCTTGGAAGGAACTAGTAGTCAGAATGATACTCATTTGAAGATTAATATATAGTACTTATTTGAGTCAGGTCTACTATCATATATTCAACATAGATGTTAGAAGTGACATGAGCATGCAAGGTTAACTATCTTATCTCATCATAACTTTGAAAGTCATAAACAAGCATCTGTATTCGAAACTCAGTATACAGATGGTCTGATTCTTCGTAAGATGATTACTATAAATCAGTACAATCAGCATGCTAGCATTGAATAGACGCCATTTAATTTTGACTGAGTTTCAGATATTTCACAATTAGTTCAATGCTGCTCCAGGCATTCCCTTGCTTTATAACGAGCGCATTTTGCAAATCGCGATCATTCGTGATATGTTACATTATTAATGTCATTGGTGTAGGGTATCTAAAACTATTGACATTTTTAATATTCTGGTTGTCACTGATTTAATTATAAACTGGGTACAGCTAAATGCCATAAACCATGATTTTGGTTTTCTTCGGTTCACACCAACGAGAAACAAATCGTTATACATATGGTTGATTATATATTAAATTTCTTCGATATAATAATTGTTAGATAGTAGGTACAGCATCATTGACATACTCCAACAACGTTTAATTTTTCGAAAATGAATGATTTGAAACCACAAAACATGAAACTAGAAATTAGCGTTACATTTATCACTCCATAATGGGTGTAATTTAATTTTAATATTAAAATAGAGTTATGATTAATAAAATACACATAACGCCATTGTATATTTGATAATAAAAACCTCTAACCTTCTTTGATAAATTTATATGCTTTTAACTTTGAGGATAATACCAGGAAGAAGGTCTCTTGATAAACGACAGGGATGAAACCGTCAGACTTGTTGAAAGATATTTTCATTACATTTTTCCAAGAAAATAACTAAAAGAACAGTTTATGGAAAAGTAAAAGGATGTAAGAAAAGCCGACCTATATAGATAATATATTACAATTCTCCTGACTGAATTCAAACTACGAGTCGTTTTAAATATGAAATAGAATTTTTGTAATAATAAAAATTATACAAAAACCTTATGCTTGCTTTATAATATAGGTACTATGATAAAATGTTTAAGTATGTGTGTTATATGAAAAAAATCTGTTGGAAAAACAAAATATCATACAGTGTATGAATCTACCTCGTTTCTTGGAATTTCATATCTTTGACATACCTATAACCTAGCAGTACCGATCATGCTAAAAATTGAAAGGTTAGTGAAAGTCATGTCACCATAAAATGCTAGTTATATTTCTTTATTACTTCCTACTTCAAAATTCATAATAATACTTTATTTTCTTCGATAATACTTTACTATGATGCGACGGGAACCTTAAAAATACTAGGATTTTTTTAAAAACAGGTCACATGAAACAATTTTTTACTCTTTTTCCTAAAAAGTTTAAATTCGTACCTTTTCTGCAAATCTTCACGATCTCTTGCAGAACCCCTGACATGGTTTACGGAACGCGGTTAGAAATCACTGGATTCACAAATTACCATACCTAATTTAAACTTAATTGTAGGTTATTTTTCTGTAACTGGACAAGATAAACCATTAATTTTATTGAATGTCATATAATAATTTACTAAAATCAGATTTTTCTCAATGTGTACGTCAAAATGAACAGAGGTGATAAAATTGTAATTTTATTTAATTATTACCTACGTAACGTCTTGGTAATAGTTTATTAAATTAACTGCAAGTCATTTCGTAAAACAGATTAATTTTAATCAATCATATCATCATCCCACTTCAGCCCTGATATTTACTTGCCAGTTCTACACTGAAATAAAAATGCTTTGCTAAACTATTATTTATTTCAATACCTCAATTAACAAGATGTAAGTAAGTAATTCATGCATAATAACAAAACACTACTTTTATTTTTTATTTACAAAATTTAAAAATTTAATACGCCAAAGCAGATAATATTTTTTATTGTTATCAATATTAACTATTTATACTAAAATCTTTCTGAAATTCTTATTAAATATTATTGCATAAAGATTCTCCATTACTGTGTGCCTTAAATTGTTAATGGATGTTTTATGTCAACTCCATTTCAATATAATTTTTCGATAAAATGGCAAATTAATAATATAATATTTGTATAAAGTCGATGAAATATTAAAATTATATTGAAAATGTATTTTAATACAAACATGGCTATGTAGGTCGCCGAGTTTCGAATTACGTATTCAAATACAATGCTGTGGAATATTCGTGAATTTTTCAATAAATTCATTTGAATTAATTATGCACTGGATAATTAAAAAAATATCAATATGTTAATTATTATGATTTCATTTGCAGCTTCTACTCTAATTGGTAGAACAATATTTGTTACACAAGAAATTTCTGATGAATTTTAAAATAATAAAATCAGCATCCACTATGGATCAGAGTCAAGTACGATCATTTCTTGGTAGATAAAACGCGCCCTTAAATCCTACGGCTGAATCAAGTTTACCTTTTTTCTTTTTTATCTATTGTGTCTTTTGACCCAAAAATTAGTTAACGAATAAGTTGTCTACCAATCGTCGTAAGAATACCACCTAGCATCTATGCCAGCACGGAAATTGGTAATATACACCCTATCCTCTTTTTGCACGGTTTCGAAATAACACGGTTTTAAAAGAGTACTGATTATTTTTTATGTACGCTAATTTTTTTGCTTTCACATGGTTTAAAAAAAACTAAAAAGAATAAAAATACCTATGTATGTGCATATTTATCAAAAAAAAATGCATTACAATAGACCGCACGCCACTGGTGCATACATATGTTGTCACATGATGCCATCCAGACATAGATACGTACATACATGATGTCACTAGTCAGTCACTTCGAGTTCGGTACGAGAGATGCGCCGCGTGATTTGGCGTCAGCATCATTAAATATTTCCAGCGATGACAGTGATTTTTGCGGCAGCGGGCACGTTTATTGTCAAGTAGCCACACTGAATGAATATATTTCTCTATGCTAAATTTAATTTAAATCGAAAACTATGTATTTTTATGTATAAATAATTTACATGTATAAAAATAATAAATACACTCGATTTATTTTTGAGTTTTATTTTTGTATGGGCACCTTATCTTTTTTTACACGGTTTTGTTTTGGACGGTAGTCTTTAGTACGTATCCCCCGTGCAAAAAGAGGATCGGGTGTAATAATACATCGAAATGCAGTACTTACAAAATATACTACTGTTGTTTTATTAGGGGTATCTATAAATTTAATACAATTCACTGATAATTAACTACAAGTTCAAACATTTTTTTAATTTGAAAATTTATCTGATCTTTTATGCTTTGATTTCCGTATTGACTATTTATTTTGAAATATGTCAGTAAATTAATTGATTGTATTAGTTTATTTAATGATGTTAACTTTGATTCTTGGTGGATAAACATTGTATAGGTACACATAATTTTAAAATAATCAGGCCCAATTTTGTCCGCGTCAATTATAAATAATATACAATATTGAAGTGGACGAATGCAGTTCAGACTATTAATAAATCACCTGGAATTATTAATTTTTTTTTTAATTGTATTTAAATTTTATTTTTAAAGTATATTTTTTGTAATCTGTATCTAAATTCCCCTAGTAGCACAACTAAATTTTGAAAGAATAACTTTTAATACCCACCTAAACCTAACCTTACCGACTTTTTATCATATATCTCCCTCGTCTCTTGTTAGTATCTAATGCCCACCCAAAGCAGTTTCTGAATTTTTATATGGCACATAATCTTTTCGCCGTCATAACGTGATTACAGCATCAAAGTATACCTTTACCTATAGAATGTTATTTTTACAGCCTCAAAGAGTCTTCTAAGGACTCTCATCTCTCATAATGCAACTTTTTCTCATTATTCTATCAACACTGAGGCCCCAAATTTTCACACACGGTTATATGCTTGAGTTGCGCGCGCCGCTCAACGCTCTGTAAACTTACCACCAAATTGGCGAGTTTAAATACATTTTCCTTGTAAAACTCTATGAATGTTTTTAAATCGCGACCCTCGTAGTATAATGAGTAATGCACTAGCTTGTCATACGAGGGTTTAGGATTCTATTTCCGGCGATGCCACAATGCATAATATGCATAATATCCTACTATTATAATATGTGATTTTTTCAAGCCTGGGTATTTCTGTGATAATTCTACCACTACACAACTGTAATTGAGATTAAAAATAATATTATATTATAAGCAGATTTTATTATGAAAAATGTGGTTCTGATAAAGCATTCGCGATGTCAATAAATGATTGAGAAGTCTCACTGTAAAAGGAAGACTAGTATATTATGTCTATGGATTATGTTTATATTTAGACGTAGAACTACGTATTTGTGTTCGGCAAGGTGTATCGTCAATCGCTCGGTAATCATTCAAAAAAAGTATTACGATCATGTCAGAATTGCTTTTATATTAATTCAACGAAATAAATACAGCGAAACAACATAATTATTTTATCACTCCATATAGATATATAAAAAAGTCGCCTGGGGCAGGGAAAATAGACCGCGACAACTGCGTTCCGGTGGCCATTTTATTCGTGTAGCTCCACAAAATCTTAAACAATCCGGACGCTTACATGATTTTTAAAAATTATTAATTTATTCAGTAAAAAAAAACAAGTTCAAAAAATATTTCTTTTGCCAATTTTGTATAGAACCGCTTTCGCTGATAAACTTACTACGTTTATCACTAGCTAGTGAATTACCATTTTTTTTAGATATTTTTTTAAAAAGGCTTTCTCTTCATAGCAGTTCATGTCCTATCGCTATCTTTGTCTTTAATATATCATGTATATAATTTACATTTCTGCTTATATCGTATGCCGTAAATACTTCACCCTGATAAATGATTACTTACGTAAAATTGTAATGCCGTGCGATAGCTGCAAAAAGGACATGAGAAACGTCGTCGCTTCTTTCAAACGTAAAATTAACGAGTCACAACTCGCGCCGGTCCCAATTAAAAATCACTTAATTACCTAAAACTAGAACCGAACGGAATAAATTACGTCATAAATGAAAACATTTCCAGTACAGGGGTAGACGTGAAAAAAAGCTTATTATGAATAGCTTTACGAACGACTGAGCGATGAAAGTAAAATATTTATGTGTCGTTAAAAGCCAATGGGGAATAGTTTCTAACGTGTAAATTTGTATACGTATTACATAAATTTAATATCTTTTCACGTATTTTCTAGCATATATTATCAGATAAAGTCATATTATTAATATTATATTCTCTGCAACACTTATTAAACTAAAACCATTAGAATATGCTAGTATTCTCACAAGACCTTCTGCAGCAGAATATAAGAATTTGCTGACTATAATAGTACAAAACAAATTTAAAAATAAACGAATATGAAACTCATATTTAACTGGCTACTAAATGAAAGTCAAAGATTCAAACACGTGATAGAAAACAAATATTTAAGAGAATATGTCTCTATAGCTGGATGTATATCTGATGAAATTGTTCACAAAAGAAGTGATTTCGGCCGTCTGAATATTGTCTTCAAAAGTGACATCCCATTGTGCCTGAAATAAAAATTATTCAACGAGTGTTTACTTCCGTAAATATATATACGTATGACACACTCGCTAAAAGATAAATCCAGGATCTTACACTTTCTGATATGAATATTCTGAATATGGTAGCATACCTATAGTTTTTTTTATAATACCACTACCACTTTTTCTAATATCTTAATTTGATAAAATCTACAACATTAAGTTGGCAGTCATGCTAATAATTAGGTTATCTTCCTTTACAAAATAAAAAAACCCGAACTCACGTGTTCTTTATTCACACCATAAATATTAATATTAGGCACGATTTAAAGTTGTCAGTAAGTTGTTGAAGAATTTGTATTTTTTATTATTTTTATTTACTGTTTCTCATACCACACCAGCGCATCTTATCTATACACAAGGCTGCTATCGGCGGCTACCGACGGCTATTGAAGGTAGTTTATCATATTTATATATTGAGGTGGTTAATTTTACAATAAGTTAACCGTCTGAACTGTCAAAAAGTGCTATGTTTGGAAACCACCTCTCTTGGCTGTGTTAGCTTTTAGAGCGAGATAAACGGTTTTGACAATTTAATTTAGACTGATTACTTATTGGAACAATTATAATACATCAATACATAAATAAACATAAATACCTTCGATAGCCGCCAATAGCAGCCTTATATATAGAATAGATGCGCAAAAATACACTCGTGGTACGCCGATAAAACACTGGTGTATACGGTCAGCGTAAAATGCTGCTTCATTTTAAATTCCATAAAAACCATAAATACAGGTATCTACCTATATTAAAGTCTAATTTACGTAAGTAAAATATTCCATTATTTTAAAGACCCTTATTAAGCTTTTTAGCATCTTAAGACTGCATGTATATACACCTAAGATAAGTAAAATGCGTACAACCTTCCCATCAGTTGTCAACAAGTTTAATTTTCACAAAAAATGGTCCTGAAGATACTGTGTAAGCTCAATGTTTTACGACCAGTTATCATTCATATATTATTACGTATACTTATGTCCCTTGATGTATACATGCATAATGCTTTCAAATTCTGGTGATAAATTTTAAAGCAGCTTGCCTGTATGACCTATTTCTATTCTTATTTTTCAAGGCATGAATATCCTAGTTTGACCCAGATTTTGTACCTCAGTAACCTTTTGCTACGTATTTTAATTTCGCAGTCTAACACCGTCATGTTGTTTGATCTCAATTCAAAGTATTTTAAAGTAATCTCTTTTTAAAACTTTTGAACACAAAGGTAATTTTAGACCACAATCGTTGCCCTCTCGTGGCGGTGTTTACAAAATACACTACAGCAAGGCCCGCGAAACAAACATTGTGAGGCGAGGCTAATGATAAAATTTCACGTGCAGCAGCTGGAAAAAATGCCCGCCTTTGTGATTTATGAATATTCATTAAAGATCCGCCTAGTAGAGTTAAGTACTACCTATTCCTAAGTAAGTAGACTCCGTTTCACGAATTATTTCCGAGTGTAGTTCAGAAACTCCATACAAACACACTGTATTAGATTAATATTATCTATTAGATTTTTTTAAAAAAGTATGTTTTATAACGTTGACATCGATACAGATTATAACTTACTACCTGCACAACTAGTTAACTCGTTGAAATGGGTTATACGTGTAGTTTAATTTCTATGTGTTCGGAATTGTTGAGCGAAACGGTATATAGGTAACTAGAGCGTGGAGCGTCGTATTTGGCCAACTTCAGAAATGATTCTTGTATAATTTTAAACGTGGCAACCCTTCTCTTTGGACGACGACGGGTGGCGCCATCTTTTCGCAATCTGAAACATTTCGTTGTAATTTAGCATATTTTAAACCAGTTTCACGATGCTAAGCTAAATTTATATTTAATTTACTCCCAGTGCAAATATAAACTTTGTCGAAAAAACAAACTGGAAAAGTTTTGCAGGATACCTACCTACCTTTTTGTTCAAGGACGATTTTAGGCTCATTTTTTTATATTTAAGAGCACAAAAATAAATTTAAAAGTTGGAGTTTTGTCGTACCTACCTACCAACAATATAATTCTACATAATTTGGATTACATTTAAAATGAGTGATACATAATATACAGCATACAAAATATGTAATTATTCACTTCAACAACATTTATCTACCAGCGATAATAATAAATAAATAAAGATTTAAGTTGGTTACCATGCATTGAATTTCATGAGTGTGGACAATAAAACTTAATACATTCACTTTGGCAATATAATTATAACGCCGTAATTATTATGGGTTCATCAAACGACATTTTAATTCATTTAAAAATAATCTACAAACACTACATGTATTTGAAATACACATTATTCTTTATCATATTATTATGGTGCATCTTTAAATGTAATTACCGATTTAAATCCAAATGATATCGAATGAGTTTGATTTATTTCGTTCTCGTGTTCTAAGATATTTTTATAAATTCTAACATTAATTTTATACATTTTCAAATCGAGAATATTCAAGACGAAGAAACGAAATTTTCATTCATTAAAATACAGATAAATCATAAAATTATTTATTATGAATCACTTTCGCAAACAAATTTCCCCATCCTATTATGAAATCGAGATTCATCTAAAAGGTGGCGCTAGTGTCGCACTATCCGTACAAATTGTGCGACATTTTTCTTAAACGTCAAAATTGTCAACCGTTTGTGCCCGTCTTCGTGACTAATGGTCCGGCGCCACGTCAAGGCTTTCATAAAAAGTCTAATGATAGCGCGAATCATTTTTAGGTTTAAAAATATTCGGTCCGACGCGGTACGGTTTAAAATGGAGCTGGTGCGACTCGCAACGTTACCCGCCAACATCGACTCTGACAGATTAAATGGCACCCTTTTCGCTTATTTCTGTATTTCATTTTTAAATTATTTTTTTCACCTTTTGAATCGTCGAAATGAAATTGACGAGTACCTACTTAAAAGCTTTATAATTAACGTCACAGGTATTATGATTTTTTTTCTTATTTGTTCGTAAGTTGTGTTTCCTACATTTCTTATCGTTCAGTTAGACATGCAACAAATTTAATTGAGTTTTACTAAATATTTTTTATTCTAACCACGCGTCTAAGCATCAACAAAATGTAATTTGTGAGTTGTATCCACACAGAAATGATGCCTTAAACCGAAAACGACACTTTTTTTTATTTCAGCTGTTTTCGCCAAAATAATTCTTCACATCTGCGAAGCTATTCTACACACAATCCGACTATCGACGGTAGTTTATCATATGTATTGAGGTGGTTACTTGTTACAATAAGTTAACCGTCTAAATAAACTGTCAAAAAGTGCTATGTTCTAACAACCCCTCTCTTGTGTATTAACTTTTAGAGCGAGATAGACAGTTTAGACGGTAACTTATTGTAACAAATTATACTACCTCTCAATACATAAATATGATAAAGTGATAATATTTATCACTTTAGCTATCTATAGGCACCTTGTGTATTGAATAGATCCACTGAGTCCAAACACAAATGGTTTTTTTTTGAAAATAAATTATAAATTTTCTCGACGCTCTTATGAACCAATTATTACGGTACGCGCTAAGCCCTGGTCTAAGGAATAGTATATATATGACACCCCGGAAGTCCGGGTAGGGAGGGGAGTCGGGGCCGCACGGCCGATCCGACCTCAGAGCTCGACTCGCCGGTCAACCGGGCGTCAATGAGGCCCTCGTAGCGTGCCGTCGGCAGAACGCGGGAGACACACGACCAGCTTCCACCCTTCGACTAGCTCAGAATAGTTCAAGGCGGTCAATAGTAGCTGGTTTTTAGTCCGGTAGAGCACGTTCAGTGCACGGTAGGTCTTGACAGTTGGGGGTAAATGCAGGATTGACGGGATGGAAAAATGATGAACGCACGTTGTTCGTAGCAGCAATCGTTGCCGAAAGTTTTATTACCTAATTAGTTAGGTACACGAAAAAAATTACACAACACACATTACATACACAACACAATATTACTACACATTAACAATCTCACACTTTATAAATTTTTAACAGCCCTAAATTTATTAAAAACGGGCGCCTAGGCTGTCAATTAAAAATTAAGCTTCCACAGGGCACACAGCCTGTCGCGTTTGGGAGTCTTACGCTAACTAACTTTCTACCTGCAGTGTTGCGGCTAGCTCTCCTTCTTTTGAGCTTTATCGCTGTCTCTTTCAATCTACCCCTGAACGACCACCCCTCTCTATCATTCTTGCATGCGGCGAATGTTTGGCTTTTGCCTGGGTTTTACCGTAAGGGTCGTCCAAGCTACCTTTTTGGCAGGCAGACTGAAAGTTACAGAGATTTCTAAGAATTGAGCCCAAAAGAAGCAACATTTATAGTTGATTACTAAAGAGCATTTTATGCATAAAACGGCGATGGAAGGATTTTGGCGGGATATGAGAAACATGAATGTGGCATCCATATCTTCGCTCGTGATTTACTATTAAGGGGTCCTCCATGCCCGTAGAAACGTGGAGGTATCAAGCGGCCCCATTCAGATTCGAGCGAAGTGCCCATTCTGTTTCCCGCCATCGTCCCTCCATCCTCGCTCGTATTACCGCAACACAGCGGTGTGCTCCTTGCCCCATTTACTTTATTGACGGTGACATGACCAAACTCAATAAGTTTACATATAACGGGCCCTTCTTAGGGTCAGTTTAAAATTATATTCTCGCAAGTAATTCATTACAATTCAAGAAAGGCATCGGGGCGTCGCCATGAGCAACCTAAGTTCACATAGTTTTTTTTTCAGACATGAAATATAATTCGTATCTATAAGGAATTTACATTACAAGACCGGACGTCATTGTCCGCCTCCGTATCCTGCTTGAAGAGCTTATTAATTAATCTTATTAATAACGACCCTTTTCCATTACATAAATATTTTTTTTTTTAAACAATGCCTTTCGCTACCTTTCGCACACGTCACGAGTCTCCATGACGCAGCTACATTCGCGACTTCTATTTTAAGCTTACAACTTTCATGGTTATAAACAAGCACTAAGCAGCACTCACACACGGTTATTCTGGGTCCTCGCCATTTGGTCGCAACACCCAACCGTTTACCGCTACTTTGGGTTTACCAACGAGACTATCCCCCACCGTTCATATCCCGAGGGAGGGTCGACGGACGCCCCTAGCTGAGGCGAGTGGTTCAGACAATTGAAGTTAAATTCCCTCCACCAAACCCGCCCCGCACCACACTCGGTCTTAATCGAGAGTATCACGGGACCCGTCAATTGGTGATGTGAAGCATCTAAAAATTGGCCTGGGAGTGTCCTGGGAGAAGGTGCCCAAGACTTAGGTTGCTACGCTCAGAGTGAGCTCTGACTGAGTTTACTGAGTTTACTCTAATTCAAAGTGCCAGGGAGAGAAAAAGCACATAGAAATTACTTAAAAGAAAATGAAGCTACTTATTTATTATATCAAAGAACGAAGCTAATCATACAGGCAGCAAAATTTATGTGAAGAGATCTTCACGCCCGTAGTAAGACGCCGCAAATTTTTTGAATGCAAGATAGTTGGCCTTAGTAGCAACCAGGTCGGACGGGCCGATGGGTCCAACAACTGGTTGGACCGACCTGAGCATCTCCTCCCGTTCGGAGCACATACCTTTGGTTCAGACAGACCTTTGCGTGGTCGATCCCTCGCCCACATGCTCAGAGCGTGAACATCGCCCCCCATCGTTCAACCACCAGCAGAGTATACCTCGCTGCAGTGCCCCCGCGGTGGACAGTGATAACCAGCCTCAGTATATCCTGTCACCTAAGTAGCGGTTACAAAAACAAAGCACAATCTTACAAGGTGGAATCTGGCATGAACGACATCGTTACAGGCTCATCACCTTCAGTTCGCTACCAATTACGCACACCGGTATTCTTACTCGGTGACGCTACATTTGCGAGAAATTATGTTTTGACAGGCATAATCACAAAGCAACATCTATTACACATTACAATAAAAGAAAAAAGAAGACAATTTAACAGCAATCGACTTCTGGGTAAAACTCTATCATTCCTGCCTCACTACGCTAGTAACAACATATTTTTAAATCACAACAGAAATTCAAGACATAACTAGGATGAAAACCACAATTACAATCAATAAACAAAGTATAAAACCTTAAAAACCCGTCCCTCCGCCATGAGGTGACCCTGATGCAAGCTTCCTACCTACGTTTCGAACCGCAAGAAGAAGGCGGGTAACTGAAGTACCCACATCGCTAGGTTGCGAGCGATTGCGTCAACGACGTTTTCGACTCGTATGGCGGCAGTCCGTGCTATTTTAATTTCTACCTGTTTATTTCTACGCACCGTTTTAGGTCGCGTACGTCTACGGTGGCTATCCCCACCGATTTCCGTGGTCTGAAACCTCCTCGATTTATATCCTTCTCGGTGAAGGCCTCCCCTTGCACCTTTATATAAATACCTTGAATTTCTAACTATAAGGGTAGATTCCACACCACCCGTATCCACTCTTCTTCGAAAGAGTAGATGGTGGAGCATCGCCCGTTTTAGCTCCTCTGAGGGCCTATCCTCATCGCCTACTTCAACACTACACTACTGCACTTTTTCGCTACTTCACCCCCCCACTACTAATTAAAAAAAAAATTAAAATGGAATTAGATTTTCTGATAATTCGGGTAGACACAACGACGCCATTCTGTCTCGCGGCTAAGCGAATGAATGCTGATGTGTCGCCCTTTCTGACACGGCTGAAAGCCCATTGTTATCTATCACGTTCGCTAAGTTTTCACAACAATGTTTCGGATTCACGTCCACTAGCTCTTAAAGATTCATCCTCACTCAGCGATATACAATTCACGAGAGGGTTGTGGTATTCCGTCCCTGCATGTCAAATTACTAGAATATCCGGCCACCGATCGATAAGGGACCCTCAACACACAATAAAAATACACCTCAATATTGTCCTCCACCAGTCGTATCTCGATGAGGAGTCGACAAGCGGCCCCTGCGGTGGTGAGAGGGTCTGTGCCGACAGAGGTTTACCAACAGACTCTCACACAAGGGTGAGAGGGTCTTACCGAAGGCGTACGAGCCGGCCTCCCACACACTCGCCGGAGTGACGAATGGCGCCCCTCAATCAATCACTCCCGACAGAAGACAAAACCAAGGTGCCACAATAAAAAAAACAAATTAAGCTTCGCCTCGCTACCCATTCATGAACGGCGGAATGACTCGGCCGGCACTACCCTTCGCGATCTAGGCTTCCTCTCGACACACGCGTCACGTCAAGTCTCCCGCTCACGATCGGTACCATTACCTAGATGCAAGTTACTTCCACAGATGGCGCGCGTAGCTAAGACTCATCTCGTCGACTCGCGGCAGCTCATCCTAACACCTCTATTACCACCTAACGAACGCGCACACTAAAAATCGTACCCTATATTCATCACCCGTATCTACATGCGTCCTTTCTGACACGGCTGAAGGCCTCTCGTTATCTACCACGCGCGATAAGTTATCACAGTGATGCTGCGGATTCACGTCCGTTAGACCTCAAAAATCTGCCCTCATCACACGACACCAACTCACGGGACAGTTGTGGGGGACACACCACCCATTACTAGAATATCCGGCCGCGATCGACTATTGACTCGTGACACAAAGAAAATACAAATAAAAATACAAACTCAATTACGGCGTACCTGGCGCGAACAGATTCGTTACACACCGACGCCCTCCGCACACTACTCTATCGCGCACACTGGCACTCGTGCTCAATGTCACTACATTCGTGAGCCCGCCTTAATCCTGACAGAGACGACAGATGCCTCCTCGATCAATCCCCGATCGAGAGACATGGTCCCACCTCAACGAGTCAACCAACCAGCCGACGGCGCCATCATCTAGTCAACCGCCCCGTAAGAAGATGCGCGTAGCTAAAACCTATTCCGTCGGTCCACGGCAGTTCATCCCAATACCTCCATTCCTCCTTAACAAAGATTCCTCGCTAACGACCGTCATTACCTCTCATTACACGCTCATACATGAGTCGTCATTAAGTAAATTAACCTAGGCAAAATTCAAGGGATACAATTAACAAAATGTGCTGACAAAACAAAAATTAAAAATAAGTATTCATGGTTATAATACTTAGTACACCATCCTTCCGTACTAAATATGCAATACAGAGTCATCAACCTGGCCAAGGTAGATTTATAAATGATAATTAAGATTCATTTTCAACATTTTTCATCTCATCTTAATTGAGTGAATAAGGTCATTCATATTTAATTATTCTATTTTATTCCGTCGTGTTCGACAACATAGGTTAATGCAGTACCAAACTGCGGCATATACTGTAGTTAAATTGTAGGTCTAACAACAAAATGACACATCAATAAGACATACACGGCAATGATAATAATACCCAAGCATTACCATACGAAAATAAACAATATGAAATATGAATTAAAATTAAAGCGTTATATTGGCCTGGTCGTTCCTCTGTAGGGGGTCTCTTTCCTCGTCATCTTCTCCAGTTAGGGCCTGACAGGCGCTAACCGGCTGTGTGGCGGTCTGGCACCGCGTCGTCCGCGCCGCGATGGCGCATCACGCCTCTCCACGGACATTTCGTGACCAGCATCCCTCTTGGTCCGCGCCGTCTTCTCGCAGATACACTGCACGGTACAACACTCAATAACTTCCATCAAGTCCGTATCGCAGTTATCCAACGTAAAGTTATGAATAAATTTAGTATTTATAATTTATTATTATTGTCGTTGATCCTTATTTGCACGCACTGACAATTGTTAGTATTGCAAAATTAACAGAAAAAATATAAACTTGATAAAATATGTCCAAATGTCAAACTGACAGATGACAGCTGTCAAAAGCGACAAATAACAACACTCACAACCGATCCAAGATGGCGGGTGTCAACAGACTCAGCATTTTCAAGATGGCGGACGATCACAACACCACAAGCGTCAAAATTACAGTCGTCAACCACAACAACCGTCCTCCCACTGTCACAAATGTCAAAATGTCACTGTCCACGTCAACTGTCAAACGCTTTAAGCACACTAAATTTAGCACTGACTCTTCATTTCAGGATATCGGTTCGGTGAAGCTCCTTCGGTTCTTCACTGCCCTATTTCTGACACGTACTTGTCAAAATGACAGGTACTGTCACAGGTCCACGTTGGGCTCGCCAAAACTTGACACCCCGGAAGTCCGGGTAGGGAGGGGAGTCGGGGCCGCACGGCCGATCCGACCTCAGAGCTCGACTCGCCGGTCAACCGGGCGTCAATGAGGCCCTCGTAGCGTGCCGTCGGCAGAACGCGGGAGACACACGACCAGCTTCCACCCTTCGACTAGCTCAGAATAGTTCAAGGCGGTCAATAGTAGCTGGTTTTTAGTCCGGTAGAGCACGTTCAGTGCACGGTAGGTCTTGACAGTTGGGGGTAAATGCAGGATTGACGGGATGGAAAAATGATGAACGCACGTTGTTCGTAGCAGCAATCGTTGCCGAAAGTTTTATTACCTAATTAGTTAGGTACACGAAAAAAATTACACAACACACATTACATACACAACACAATATTACTACACATTAACAATCTCACACTTTATAAATTTTTAACAGCCCTAAATTTATTAAAAACGGGCGCCTAGGCTGTCAATTAAAAATTAAGCTTCCACAGGGCACACAGCCTGTCGCGTTTGGGAGTCTTACGCTAACTAACTTTCTACCTGCAGTGTTGCGGCTAGCTCTCCTTCTTTTGAGCTTTATCGCTGTCTCTTTCAATCTACCCCTGAACGACCACCCCTCTCTATCATTCTTGCATGCGGCGAATGTTTGGCTTTTGCCTGGGTTTTACCGTAAGGGTCGTCCAAGCTACCTTTTTGGCAGGCAGACTGAAAGTTACAGAGATTTCTAAGAATTGAGCCCAAAAGAAGCAACATTTATAGTTGATTACTAAAGAGCATTTTATGCATAAAACGGCGATGGAAGGATTTTGGCGGGATATGAGAAACATGAATGTGGCATCCATATCTTCGCTCGTGATTTACTATTAAGGGGTCCTCCATGCCCGTAGAAACGTGGAGGTATCATATAGATAATACAGATATTTTATTTAATACAGACTTCTGATTCAAATATCAGTATTATTTATTATTTCTCAGGGTTTCAATCTAACATATAATTAATTAATTACATTAGCATAATACGAAATATCAAAAGTTGAATAAACGTTGACTTGGAATAATTTTATTTTGTCATCGGCTCAACAATACAATGTGGAAGTTGACCGCCTCCCGAAGAGGTTTCATGGCATTTGGTAATAATTTGTCTGTGTAAGATCCAGAGAATGATGCAGGATTCTAACTCATGACTTATGCTTTCAGACATATGCCACTCGTTCATCATGGAGCCCATTTATATTTTTTTTACCACATCCGATTCTAATAAGATCATATAGGGCTCAGGAAACGGAAACAGATTTTTTTCTTACGAGAAATGGATGTTAACTACTTGCCCAACCTAGCCATACTTTATCAATGACAAACATTGAAAAACATCATGTGAATTTTCCAGACCGCACGATCTTATATGCTTGATTGTATCTATTTATGTTTAATGACATTTTATTATACGTAATCATTGAATTCTATAAAATTAATTTGAATCCCGATAATTCTTTTGACTTTCACGGAGTTATCAATATAATCAGAAAGTAAACATATTTAATTAATATGTATATTATATACCATGTTCACTTTTGGAGCATATGGATCGGATGGACCTCCATATAGTGCATGTTATAAAAAAAACAGTTGTTAGCCATATGTTCAACTCATGTACTATTGTACTTTATCATACATACTTATATTAAAAACAACATGCATTTTTGACCAGCCGTTGGTGCAAACTCATGGCTTCAAATTTTTACAGGGACCACCGCTCTACTGACTAGACCAACTTGGGTACAATAGAGAAAACCATTGATTGACATAAAAGTATTCTAACATTATTTGGTTTAGGAAATAAAAACTTTCTTTGCTATTTCATTTATATTTATTTCAGATAAGAAATTTTATATATCAAACCGCGAGTTCAAGGCCTTGCCTTGTATTATTATATTACCCTCTATGGTAGTGAACAACATTAGAATACAAATTCTACATTATTTGCGCAGATTAGAAATGTTGTTTATTTCTATACGATAAAGCATTTTTTTATTAAATAATAATTTATTCTGTACAAGCTATGCCTACGTAATAGAAATACATTATCAACAAGAAAAAACTGAAAGAGTAGGGTTTACCTACCTATCGGAATGTTTGCCTGTGGCGTAATCTTTTGTTCACCCGCAAATAACTTCAATTATCCAAAAATTACCAGATACTTACCTTTTACCGGTCTAGTAATTAAAATATTATCGAAACATCGGAGAACAACCGACCCCACCCCGATCTGTTAAATTTTGCGCAACAGTAAACTTTACATAATTCCCAGTATTACTGCCTACTCATATGTTAAGTTAACAAACAAAATTTCCTTCAATTTGAATTGGCAAATTAACTTTTGCGTTACTTTGTATGTTATCCCTTAGTTTAATGATTCTACAAAGTTGGTAATTGAAATCAAACATTAAAAGCTTTTTACTTCGTATAAGGTTTACATGTGGGAACAATACTTTATTAAATTATCTCCTGTATTGTTTCATATAATTTATTTTATTTGTGAATGAGAATAAATACGCGTTACAAATAGTGGAATACAAATAACCATTTCGTGCAATTAATTTTACCTTACCTGTTAATTCATATTTGACAATAATTAAAGGTGTAAATTAGGGTTTCTAATCTAGAGTTTTCATTCGATTTCTAAATTATTTTATTAAAAGACACCTTTATTTTACTTTTACTTTTTGAAGCTGGTTTATTATAAACAAAATATTGTAATATTAGAAAAATACCATTTTCCTCGTATGTATCATAAAATTACTACATCAAAAATAATGTGCATTAAACTCAAATAGACTAATATTACATTATAATATCTAATTCTTGGCAATTTTTTTCATGTAACCTTTAAAACCTGGGATTAAAAATAGTAATCTCGTATGTTCTATTTTTGCTTTACGTGTAATGATATTAATTGTCAACGATGATAACTGTCTAAATTTTAAAATCCATTCTATACAAAAATGATTATAATCGTCACCTCAATACTACAACCAGATGACTTGATTTTCACTGTTTTGATATAGATATTAAATAATTATGATACTACAAAATGTACCTTCTCTAAAATTACTTCTCTACAAAATGATAAAACTAGGTAAGTCAGAAGTCAATGGAAACTGTATTATTTTGTGTTTGAATATATGAGATTAAAACAATATACCTACAATATTTTTTCATACAATTGAACATTCTTTTTATTGTTCCCAATTGGACAAGTATAATTTTCCTTTTTTTTAAAATAATAATTATAGACTAAATTTATGTTAATCAAGTAAAGTTTAAATTTCATTTTCCTAAAAATGACCAAATCAGAGTTACCAAGTTGTAGTATTGTTGAAGCGATGGTAAATAGATGACTGAAACCGAATTCAGTACGGTCTTGCTAAGTAAAATGACGATGTTTTTGGTTTTAATGAAATTGTTGTCATAGATTTAAGCTTTTTTTTATTTTATACACACTTGTCTATTTAGAGATTATGTCAAAACAATCCAATAGTTTTACACACCTAATATAAGAGAAAGGGTAGTTTAAACCTCCTACGATAATTTCACTAAAACCAGAAACACTGTGTTCTTACTTACCAGGGCAGATTAGTACAGAATCTATATACTAGAACCACGTACCTAAACTTAAGCGACAGTTACATTGAGCTTCTTTACGAGCTGCTTGTTGGCGAATTTAAAAGCGGGCGATTCAGCTACTGTAATTTGATGACTACACACAAAACTTTCCATTCGCTGAGAAGCCACAAGCCAGCGACTATTTTGACAGAACGTAGTTCGTTTTTTTACCGGAAGGTTGCTACTGCGCTCTACTGCCCAGACGCAGCAGGGCCCACACGCCGGCGTGTAGCGTGTAAAGTTGAACGGGTTTCAACTTTTCTCGGTAGAGTGTTTACAACCTGCTTGTTGGCTTATTCGATGATTACACTGGGCGACTATAAATTCGCCAACAAACAGCTCGTAAAGAAGCTCAATGTAATTGACGCTTTAGAAGCACGTTGTTATATTATGAATATTATTACTATCGATTATTGTATATTTTAGTCAGTTTATATTTTTTCTGCTCGTGTTTCATTTCTGTTGTTATTTTTCAATTTAAACATGAATAATGAACACTACTATTAAGTAATAAAATAGTTTATCAGCGGGCATTAATGGAAAGATTCTGTAATAAAACCGATAAAAATTTGCACATTGCAGTTATTACAATTTTATCAAACCGAGATTGGTTGGGTTTTTGGGGCCCCTTCAATAGTAAATACGGCACTGGCTAGAGGACAACATAAATCTATCATACACACAATATCGTTAAATACGCCATCGTCATAGATTATAAGATTTAATTGCTTTTATTGTACTTAAAAGTATTGACTAAATATAAGGAACGTTATGGTATTTACAAAATCCACAATTTTAATAACTATTAGTTGACACTGCTGCAGCGAATATAGTAAATGCTAAAAGCAAGTTGATTGGGTAATTTATTTATCTATTGATTTGCTAATTTACAATTTTATATTAAAAAACAATAAATATAAAACAAATTAATAACCAATTTAAACAAGTTGGTATTTTAACTAATATACTTTTTGTAATAGCTGGGTAATAGCCAATATTTATGTTTTCCTGTATCTGAAAATAAGCCTGAGTCAGCAATGGACGACTTTAAACTATATATCATTGTAAATGCCAAAATTATCTGTAAATTTTAATAGAAAAATTTCACCTGGTCCCAAATTTCGAGAAATCTGGCTAAGGTGCGAGCCACGCTATCCTATGGCTTACCGAGATTTATTTACGTAGTCTTATTTCAAAGTAAACAAATGCATATGACTGACAAAGTTTACACTATTTACATCGGGTATTAAAAACTTATCTCCACCATTTACCACTGCTACATAGTATGTTGCTATTTTATTGAAAAACTAGCTGGAATATAATATCCTTGGTACCCATTTGTCATACTTGTATTACACTTACATTAATACGAGTAGTTTAAAATGGTTAAAATAATATTAACGACTCTCTGTGGAGTCAAATTATCGGAAGTTACATTGACTATTAGAAGCTTAATATCGTGAGACAGTAGAGACACCAATATCTAAGTACCATTATGATAGTCTCTGGCGATAAGTGCTGCTCATCACAGTTACTGTCGCTTAAGATAATTTGACTTAATGAAGACGCTATTTGGAATAGCACTTACTTGCCCAAAGTCTCGTGCTGTGAAACGGATCGTCGTTAAGACAGTTGTAATATACGCATACTATAATATATATTTCTTTCCTTTCAATTAATAGATATCGTAACACGAAACATACATCAATGATATATATGTTACGCCGAATGTGCGAAATTGACTATTACATGAAATGGGCAAAATTTTGGCTAATTCATGTAATAGTCAAGCCTGTTGCCTTATTCATGAATTGGGTAAATTTATTCGCCAGAGTATGGAATTCTTAAACTGTCAACACGACAGTAGAAAAAGTAAATTTAATACGGATGGTTTTATTAGTTATAATTGGACATAATATAATATTATTATTATTAGGTTAGGTTAGGTTTGGTTTTGTAATTCTGAATTATTCAACTGAATGTCCATTTTGAGGTTAGCTAACAAGTGTCAACAAACTATCACAAACATACAATCGACCATTGCACGATTGATACCCAAGCACGAATCAAATCGCGAAAATACCTTTCAATAAAATACTTCCGTTATCATATTATAGTTCTAGATTTTTTTGCGCATAGTAAATGGATATGAACGTCATTGTAGTTATTGATTGGTATATTTTTATATTATAATCAATGACATTTAACACATTTCGTTAGTTTGATTACTTGCAAAAAACAACACCGGAGCGCAACCATCTATTTTGACCATAGATAATATACGTACATTTTGACCAATGCATGAGCATTTGACACATTTAGTTTAGTTGCAAAAAATACCACCGTAGCGCTACTATCTAATTTGTCCAATGCATGAACTAGGCAGAAAAATTACTGCCGAATTCACGCACTCACCAGATATTTTGTCTAATTCATGAATAAGGCAACGGGCTTGCAGTTTTCATGATTTAGGCAAAATTTTGCCCATTTCATGTAATAGTCAATTTCGCACATTCGGCGTAACATATATATTCAATACTATCCCGTAATACATTGTAATGCTATATTTAATTCAGGAAGACAACATAGATCTAGTATCCTTTCAGAATACTTATATCTCTTACTAACCAATATTTTTTTTTGTTTACCATGTCCGATCCTAATAGGATCATATGGGCCTCCACAGAGTAGAGATTTGTATTAACAGAATACTCTAATAATATCTATAATATTGAAAATAACTATAAACAGGTGACTATACTGTGGATCATCCACGTATCATGTCGCCTTCTTAAAATAAATATCCTTAAATATAATATATTATTTGGCGATCAATTATTTGAGTGATCTCAACCTGCTATGATTTGAATGATGTGTACACGGCCGCCTTCCATGATACTATAAATGTGTCAGAATGAAAATATTTTAGTTCCACACTTCCTTGTCCCGAAACGAAGCTTCACGGGACTGATGTAGCAACCATACACCTTAGTGTTTAAAAAGGTTTTATAAAATAAATAAGAATCTTGACTTGCACTGTCATCTATTATGTCCTTCAAATCACGGAGAAAAATTTTCAAGTTGGTCTTGGTTAATATCAAGTCAGCGTGGTCAATCGGGCTCGTGTGTGGACGGACCCTGGCGAACTGATCCCATCAGCAGGCAGTCCCAGAGGACGTGTTCATCGTCATGATGGACGTGTCCGTATGTGAATTCCAGCCTATGTTCTATCAAACGAAAACCGTGAAAAGTCACCATAGTCGGTCAGGAACTGGCTTACTCAGTGTGTTGGTCTTAGTTGTCACATCTAGAAAAAACAGATACGTTATTAGGCAATCAGTCGGTAAATAGTTTCTTCGTTTTAAAAATATAAAAATCATAATATTATATCCTAGGGTCCAAACCAATATAGGTATCTACATATATCCGCATAAAATTTGTACAATTGTTATAAAACTAAAAACATTTCTATGAAATCAATTGTAGTTTAGACAGCCTACATCGCATTAATTTTTACGTTTTAATCAAAACAACATGTAGTATTACCACGAGCTACTCTATGAAACAGTTACTATTTTTTTTAAGTGAATGATGTATAATTGGAGTTTAGATTTGAATATTAAATTATTCACGTAACAGGCAAGTTCGTGGATTTATCAGCATATATGCAGGCAATATGTTATTTACATGAACAATCTCAACCGTCTACAAGTACATAATTTGTATCGAAAAGTGAAAACTTTCGGCCCCTAAAAACAAGACCACATATTTTAATTCCGATGTGCTAACTTACAAAATAAAAAATAATTCTCTGACTTTCAATTAATCTTCTGCACGAAAAAGAAATTCCATTAAGTTTTTAATACTAAAATGTAACTCTTTGGGGTATACCTATTTGGTTTTCTCTTACACACACCTTATTATATTATAATATATACTTACTTGTACATATATACAGTCAACATGTATACGGGTAACATTGCACAACTTTTAGGTGTTTTTAGCGATTTATTGGTTTTTGGAAATAGTCATCTACATCTATTTAGATTATTAGATGTTCTTATAAGTTCGTTAAATTAATTTTGATATGAAAATCTTTCAAAACATAAAAAAACATAACTAAAATGCTGTTTTTATGGGTGGTCCAATGATAAATGAATAATTGGTTAACTTTGGACTTTAGTATTTTCGATGACCAAATTCCCTGATTTTTATCTGGGTAACATTGGAATGTATTTTTTTTATGTAAAAACTCTAATCTAAAAGAAAACATCAAAATATCACAATTTAGTATCTATTACCCATTCTTATTGTCTGGTTTAGGTGAAGGTACCTATAACAATAGTGATGATGAATTGAAAATGACCTTTCGAATACAGAATACTGTTTTTGCTACAATAACGGTTGTTTTAAAATAGTTTGACAGGTTATTGTGGTTTGTTATAAAAACCATAGAAAGAAAGTAGATTGGGTGTGCTTTTTCTATCAATAATGTCTCCTAATGCCGGCCACCAGAAAAAAATAAAATGCAGTTTCTTAGGTTTTGTCAAATGATATATTGAATTCCAATGTTACCCCACTAGTACTGTTGAGCCTTATTTTTACAAGTACTTTATTACGATTAAATAACTGACCATCTAATGATATTCGATTATATCTTTGATAAGTGAATATTTCATGTCTAATATTTTATATATTTCCTTTTTTCAGTCCACGCACACGGTGTCTTGGGTCAGACATCGCGACGTGCACCTCTTGACAGTGGGTCGTTATACATATACGTCGGATTTACGATTCAGAGCCATTCACAACCCCCACTCCGAGGATTGGACACTGCAGGTATGTGATAATCTACAAATTTCCTTATTTAAACGTACTAATTTATTCACTCATATAAGCGACAGATTATTAAAAGCATATAAATGACGAGATAAACAATCGAGACTGTCACAATAAAGCGCGTATCTTGAGGCGAGGGAGACAACCTTATTCGGCAAAAGTAATCTTAACATTGTCAATGAAAATGAAATGAAAGCAACTACAGGCAAATTATAAACTATTTTTGGTGCAGGGAAATAAAATAAATGTTATATTATGCTTCCTGTTACCCTAATACAAATATTAACCAGACCATACTTACCACGTCATATTCACTTTGTTACGCTCCAACATTAGACCATACTAGGGTAAGCACGTGGTAGTATTATTTCTCTCGGTCCATCAATAGGTCCCACCCTTTTTCTGAGGTGTAGATTGGCTAATATAATCGACTTTTTGCGGCTGTACTACAGAGTCGCGAATTGCCTAGAATTGGGTATTTCCCGAGAAAATCTCAATCTCGAGATTCGGGATTCGGGATTTCCCGAAATGATGAAATTTTGAATTCTCGAGATTCGAGATTTCCAAAAAAGAATTCTCGAGAATTCTCGAGTTATCGGGGGCATTTAGAAAACCCGTAAAAATCGTAAAATCAGTGTAAAAACAGACAAATTCCAAAAAAAAATGATTTATTTTGTTTATGTAAGAATAGAATACAAACGAAATAGAAGTAGGAAAACAAAAATTATATAAAAACAGTACTTAGTAAAATAAAATTTCAAAAAATACAGACTGTCAATGGCTATGTCTGACGATTGCGCTCATTTTGAGCCGACCGAACGTTTTGTGTTTTCTGTTCACTTTTTTCATATAGAAAATCGTTTTTTCAATTAATATTTGATAAAGAAATCCCGAATTCCGAGAAAAGATTCTTGAGATCCGGGATTTCCCGAAATGTTAAAAATTTCAATTCTCTAGATTCGGGATGGAAAATCTTGAAAAATTCTCGAGAATTCCCGTCGGGAAATTCCCGAAACCCAACTCTAGAAGTGCCAAACTATCGGACTGCATTCGAAGTAGGTCATGAATATATAACCCAGCGACAATTAAAGCAGAATTGTGACCAAATCCACCATCAAGAACTGATGAGTCGGCATATAAATTCAAGTGTACCACTATATTATATTTAGCGGAGACATCGGTTGTCAAAATTGGGCTTTTCCAGATGCTACTTCTCACAACTGTACAGGAGCACAGATAATATGCACACAATATTTCTAACACCATTCGATCCGCATAAGCTACAGTGACAACCTCCATGCATTTCCGAGTTGATTGAACGCAAACCTTCATTGAAATTCCGATTCCAAGTTCACTTAATAAACTACTAACCTCGACAACCGTCACAGTATTTAAACTAAGTTACCTGCTCAAAGTCGAAAAGCAATCAGTAGAAATATGTATGATAGCGACAGTGCAAATAGTATTGCATAATGCTTTAGTATTCGTTGCTTTCAGATAGCAATCCAGTGAAGGTTTTCCTAGAAAGAGATGAGACCGTCGCTTCATCAGAAAGTATAAGTCTTTAAATGATGCATATTTTTCACAACATTACTATTATATTTTAATATGCACTCAATGCGTTGTATTGCCTACGAAAAAAATTCAATGTGAATACCCAACACGGCTCGAATTAGTATCGATTCTGTTAACTGTCATCTCTAACTGATTAATTCATTGTAGGATTTGTAGGTTAATGGATGATTGTATCGTTTTCGTCCACCAACGGCCTTTCTTCGCATAAGACAGAAAATTTCCACTAACGGGACTAATCACCATCCGCATCACAATATAAAGTCAATCATTATATAAAATACAAAACCCGATCGCCAATAGTAGCTTAATTTGGAAAACGCTTCAGAGAGTATGAAGAGCCATATTTGTTAAAAATTTGTCGCAATTTAGTATGGTGCCTTTAGCATAGTGGTCTATGTGCATGGGCGCGAAACCCGAGAGATTCATCTTTGATTCCTGCGGGGTGTCTTTTCCGAAAAAAAATCTATTGACTAAAGTGTTTTCAAAATTATGTAAGTATGTAAAATAAAGTATTCTGATATTAATAAACCACTAAACTTATTTAATTCAAGATTTGAGAATGTAACATTCTATATATTGAACATACATAATTTAAAAACATATCATGCATACACACACTAGAAAAAAATCCATTTTAGAAAAAAAAATACGACACCTAACTTGATTTGAACCTGTAACCACTGGATTTGCATCAGTGTCTTTTTCTAATTAAGCTATGGGCATCGTGGCGTCGGTTAGTAATTAAGGCATTTAATTGATAGCTACCTTGATTTAATATACAAAACCCGATAGTCAACATTATTAACGTAATTTGATAAGCACTTCATATAAGAACTACTAACATTAAAATCGTCATAATCAAGTAGGATGCCCGTAGCTTAATTATAAAAACACGCTGGCGCGAATCCAGCGGTTACAGGTTCAAGTCCCGTCGGGTGTCGTATTTTTTTTTCTGAAACGGATTTTTTACTAATGGGTATAAATATGCATGAGATATTTTTTAAATTAAGTATGTTCTAATATTCTTAAAGCTTCATTTTTTTATTGATTTCTTTCCACTTAAATAAGGATGCCGTATTTTTATTTTCTTTTTTCACAATGAGTTCCCTTTTTTTCACGTACAAATATTTTTCTCATTCTTTAGCGTAAACGACTATATAAAAAGAAAATATTACTTTTGATACTCAATTCGACTAGATCTTTCAAATGTATAGCAAAACACATTTGAACTTTAATTTTAGCACTCTAAAAGTTAAATGTATGTTTTTAAGTGTTGTTTATTTTCTTTAAACGTTTCCTCCAAACAGTTCCTCTCCTCTGGAGAGATTTATTTATTTAGACTTATCTCTCAGCTCCATCGACATTTTTCTCGCTAAATAAAGTTTCTGTATACATAATATAAATTTACTAATTAATTAATTCTAAAATAGTCACTTATTTTGTATCCCCGGATTTGCGTAAAACCGATTTAAACTTAATGATTACCATTTTTCGAAATCGTTCAGAAAATAATAATACACTCACCAGCTTACTGATTTTGAATAAACATTTCCAATTTCAATAAATAGTCATGTTAATATAGTATTACTTTTAAAAGTTACGATAGCGAAACGTGTAAATTTGCATGTTGGGTATAACGCGTAAAGATCGCAAAATAAACAAATGGATAAGGAAACGCGATGTGATCGAGGTCGCTAAGCAGGTGAAATGGCAATGGACTGTACATATCGCTAGGCGAGTAGACAGCCGCTGGACAAATTTAATGCCGCCAAACAGTGATTTTCAATATTATCAGTGATATATCTACCTATATAGACGGCCTTTGTAGTCCAGAATCTAAAGCGCTGGGCTTACACCAGGGGGGCCCGGGCTTGATTCCCGATGTGGTCATAATAATATATAGTTTACATAATCTAATATTTAAATTCCTCAAGCCTGAGAAAGTTGCCAATGTTATTGGGTTTCACGTCATGTTTCCGTATTTATTAAAGAAACAAAAAATATATATTATAAAAATCTTGCATTATCCGTTTAAAATGATTATGAGTTTCAAAACTTCTCTGATTACTTTCTATGTCTTGCAGTCAAATATGTGGAAACTTCATTGCTTACATTGCTTTACTTCTGTCTATTATATTTACATGTATTTATAATACTGAGAGTGTTTATATAAACACAATAAAAAAACAGGTTTTATTATATTTTTAATTTTCATTTCTTTTTAATTTTTCTCAATAAAAATAAAGATGTAGGTATTACATAAAGGAAAACTAATTTGAAATAACTGTTGTCACGATTCACTAAGCCAACTTTTGTTAATAGGATGTATATAGGCTTACTATATTATATAAATAAATACATAACGTTGAAAAACCTACACATTAGACAACTTCAATATAAGTCCTGGACAAAGCGGAATAAAAATACACATATTTCGCCTGCGTAGCTCTTACATTATACCAATTAAGTTACTGACTAAAATCATTTTAACGTAAAACACATTGGCCGAAATCCGTCCGCAGCGATATTTTTCTTATATGGATGGTTCTAGTGTGTTTACAGATTACAAGATTTTTTTGTTCACAAAATAGCTATGTTTATATTTTTTGCATAGAAAAAACCTTCCCTGGTTTTTATTTAAGTTTATTATTGTAAATAGAGGAGCTACTATTAAATTCATTTTATTTTATTTTCCAAATAAATGTTTTGATGTTTTTTGGATTTATTTATTACTTAGTTTCTTCTCTACATATTATTTATTATGTAATATATTATTCTTAACTATAAGAATAATACATTACAAAACTATTGAATCATATACCTACTGATACATACAAACTACTTTCACGTCACAAGCACTAACTAAGTTAACCCAAACTTTAACCGGGTCGATATGATTGTAAAAGTATGACATTTTTTTAACTTCTCGAGTAGAGAGACAAAACAGTGTATTCTGTTTTGAAACTAAAACAGTAAACTTTTATTTTATTTTCACAACACGCTTTCAACCTGTCATACTTCAAAAACCAGTAACTATATTGCACGATCGCGCGACAGATAAAATAAATTAATATAGGCATTTTGACACGAACGTACAAGGTACAGAAGTTAGCCGTAATGTAGTTTTTCAGATTATTGTATCATTCTACGATATTATGTTACAAAACATGACGTTTAATATGTAATAATATTTTAAAAGGTTCATAAAAACCTTTTTGGTTGACATACAAATATTCATATGAGACTGACTTGACTTTTAAAACAACTGTGAAGTCATAACCTCTAAAGGCAATGCAGCGGAAATAAATTGAGACATTTGAAATATTTTAGGACTAAAAACTTATAATTCATTGAACAGTCTAATCAGATTCAGAGACATTCAAAGATTAAAATTATTAAAGGAATGACTCTCAACAAATAAATCTATGACGCATTCCGATTTTCTTCTGATAAATTTCTCGTTGTGAACATGACAATCTGGAAAGAATGGTGGTTTTAAAACTTAAATAATAAACAAACCTGTGACAGGGCACTGGGTCAAGTCTCTACCTTGAGACAAGCTACGCCCCGTGGTAAGGTATAGAGCAGTGGCGAAGGGTGGAGGTAGGCTGTTAAGATTCGCTATAAATAGTGCACACTAAACTTTGTTAGTCATATGTATTTGTTTTTATTGAACTAAGACTTCAATTTACAGATGGTATTAGTTAGTTTTTAAAAATCAATTAAACCCTGCCTAAACGAAACCATAATAGATTTGGTCTAATTTGGGCAATACGACAAAATTGTGTACAATTTTTCATTCATAGTTATTTGTTTTCGTTGGATTAAAACTACATATTACACATATTTTTGGTTCATTTTTTTGATTCATTAAGCCCTGCGTAAACCAAACTATAATAAATAAAAAATATTATTCTATCTATAAAATACTCAAAGTTATGTATGATTTAATTGCATAATTTTAGATATTTTATAGATAGACATGTATTTTTTGACTAATATCTATTATGGCTTGGTTTCTCAGGGTTTAATTGAATTTTAAAATCTAACCTATACTATCTGTAAATTGTAGTCTTATTTCAATGAAAACAAATATGTATGTCTGAAAAAGTTTAATGTGCACTATTTATGGCGGATCTTAACAGCCTACCTCCACCCTTCGCCACTGGTATAGAGAGTCTGCATATGAGGCGTATATTATCAAAACCTGCTTAACTCCACGAACACAATTGTTGGCAAAAGCGAAAAAACTGCTGTGGGCTTAATTATTGCAAAATATAAGAAAAGATAAAATTAATGAATAAAGAAGTAGATAATAACACGTCACCTGCCGGGTTTTAATTGGACGAAAAATCAAAATGGCGGTTTTTATCTCTGATGTCATTGGTTGTATAGCTATGAGTCTATTTTGAAACTAAACCATTAAGGATTTGAGCACGATTTGATACTGAACATGATTTTCAACATGAATTATCTCTGTATTTAAAGCATTTACGCAAGCGAATGAATATTTATTCTATAGGTATTGCCATAGAGAACAGTTTGGCATTAAAATTTGAAAAAACTCGAAAATGGTCGTTAGGTATCTTTTGATAATAAGGTGCTCATGTGGCTGCAACAACTTTCAAAATGGTACTATACTATTATTACATACGTAGGCCATTTTTTTTTTTGCTTAATTTTCGAAAAATAGTTTTTAAATCATCAGAATATAGCAATATAGTTTAACATTTACAGTAGGAGTTGTAACTTTATATTGAATAATATAGATACATAATTTTAAAATACCTCAGAAAATGGTTATTTTCCAAGAACTAGAAAAAATCGTTTTGAAAAAAATACGACTCCCGACTAGACTTGAACCACTGGATTTGCGACATTGTGCTTTACCAATTAAGTTACGAGCATCCTTCTTAATTATCACGTAGTTAATTAGTAGTTCTTATATGAAATACGTATCAGATTGCGTTAATTTTGGCTATCGTTTTTTTTTTATGTCAAATCAAAGTATCAATTAAGTGCCGTAATTGATTTCAAAAAAGGTTTTTTTTATACTTCCTTTTCTATACTTGTTAATTGTTGTCTATTGAATGAAAATAATTATATTCTAATATAGTACACCAAAGCAGGTATATAAATTATTGCCATTTAATTTGAATACTTACAGAAAATGTGTAGCCAATAGATAATTAACCTACATTCAATAAAAACAAATGAAAGAATATTAATTATTACGTAATCGTAAAAATGCATACCTGATCCAATTTCGTATTAGGATGAAAAATAGCATATTGCCGACAAAAATCAACATACCTAGTCCTGGACCAGCTAGGTGACACTTATGGATTATTAAGCTTTGCCACAGTGCACTTTATTGGACCAAATTATAAACGAAATACGTTTATAATTAGTTTATCATAAGTATCATATTAAGCTTAATACAATTAAAAACCTTAAAACTTGCATTTGCCCTGCAATTATTATTTTGAAAAAATTACGTTAAAATATCAATAAAATAGTAGAGATTCTGTGTTCATAATACTAGTTCGCATGTGAAGGATTATCACTACTGTAGTATTAGGTACATGGCACATTATCTATATCCACTTTGTAGACTACTTGTCTTGTATTGCTGTGAATTGATGCAGTATTTCCCATTTCCAGATCAAGTTTCCGCAACATCGCGACACGGGAATCTACGAGTGTCAGATATCGACAACACCGCACATGAGTCACTTCATACATTTAAGTGTTATTGGTAAGTGCAATATATATTATATAATATTATTAATTATCTAGCTCTAGCATGTGTCGTATTAAAAGTTTAATATAAAATTCAATAAAAAATACATTTCACTTTTAGTTATTTTTAATATTCAAAACACAGTCTTTAAACGAACTTATCACCATTCTATATAATTTATATTACAATAATTACAAGATAAAAAGAATTTTTCATATACCACGTTTTTAAATTTTCTGTTGAATCATATTATATACTTGACAATTCTATGTATTAATAATTTAGGACAAATAAGGCAATTATCAACAAATCATTTTTTTGCTATTTTGCAACAAACAAATATAGAATACTGAAATGTCATTTTGATTTCCACGTATATATTAATAATTAAGTTGCTTGGACCACCTCTTTAGCAACCAATAATAGTGGATTGGATTACGGATTTTTTCCGAAATAACTTTTCATACAAAACAGAATTAACTGAAAATGAATTCAATTCTACTTAAAGATGGCTAAAAGTATTAAAAGAATGCATTGGCACCGTGTTCTGATATATTTTTAAAGTTTCACATGTCTAGCCAGTCGGGAAGTTAGTTAAAAATCGATTGCAAGATTTGTACTGGATAAACAACCACCGGACACATAAGAATACGAGCTAAGAAAAACGTGGTAAAAAATGTAATAAAACCCTTACTTTTAATAAAATTTTCAATTTAATTTAAGCCTCATACTTCGATAATAGTTATTACTACAGAACAGATTAATAAATAGAGATTTAAGATATTGAATGCACGTTACATTTACGTGACAAACTTTATTGGATGTTATTATCACACACATAACTATTGAAAATAACATATTCTTTAACACGCGTTTAAGGTAATTTGATAATATATTCTAAAAGTTTCAAATGTCTAGCTAGTCGGAAAGTTAGTTAAAAATCGATTGCAAGATTTGTACTGAATAAACAACCACCGGACAAACAAGAATACGAGCTAAGAAAACCTTGGTAAAAAAATACTTTCAGTTTCTTGACTGAGATCTTTTTATTTTCAGAAAATATTACTCCATAACTAAGTATTTGGTAATATAAAAATTTTAATTATTATCTTTCAAAACTTTAATAATTTCATACAGATCGACAACATTCCAGTATTTAGAAATTAATAATTCTGATCTAATAATTTGAAGTATATTGACAATTAATATCGGTCTGATAAGCAGAATCTTATTCCATAGTGCCTTTTTCAAAACTATATTTAAGTGAATATTAAAATATGTATACATCCCTGATTTCAGTTTTTTTTTAAATCGATACGTTATTGTACCTATTATAATTTTCCAATAACTGGTTAGTCTCAATAAGTCTGCTACATACTTATAATAATTTATTCCTAAATATGAATATAGAAATAAAATAAATGTTTTATTATAAAGAATATCTTCAATAGACAAAACGATATATAATATGTCTATGTTTTATTTTACCTTGTATTATTTAGTCGATATTTGAAAATTTCAAATGGAATACATATATTTGAATGAGATTGGAATTGGATTTAGTATTATTTGTTATAAAGTATAATTTTTATTTAGTTCAGTATTTTGTCTCATGAGAACAGCTTTATAATATATAAATTAATAGTTGTTTTAATTTATAATTAATGATTAATGATAAATTTATAATACATAAAATAAAAATACGTCCAGCTCCTATATGGCTTAACAAAATTATAAAATTTGTCACATATGTATGATGCCGAGTACCGTTTATAATAATCTGATATACCTATATATAATATATATGTCTGTGTTTTACAATTCAACTCTTGGATTTATTGTACGCTCTCTCAAAAGCACACCTATTAACCATTTACCCGTATATTTTGAAGAGAAAGTTTCATCTCATAACTCAACTAATTTATTTGTCCAAACGGAATATTTCAACGCTTTCTTTGTTGAAGGACCGTATTTTTCACTTAGAGAAGGTATAAATTAAATTAGAATTTAACATTATGGCAACAGCCTGTAGTGGTTAGGGCCTGCGTCACGAACGACCCTATGTGCCACGAAAATAGGAAACCACATTTCTAAAACGGCACTATTTTCGAATTCCCTACTAAAAATAGTTTATTTTGTGAACATACAATTTATTTGTTTTTTTCTTTTCTCTTCAGTCAGCCCATTTTTCATGCATACCATTTTGACAAAAATTTAATTATGTATTTTTCAATTTGATGAAAATTGTTTTTTGTATCGTGCTTAATTTTCCACCACAAACCTCAAATAATATTTTACCACGTTTTTATTAGCTCGTATTCTTGTTTGTACGGTACAGATTTTTTCTTATGCAGTACAAATTTTTTCTTGTTTGTCCAAGATTTTTAACTAAATTCCCGACTAGCTAGAAACTTTTTAGGATATAACAAAACACAACGAAAATGTATCCTTTTAATACTTTTGGCCATCTTTAAGCAGAATTGAATTGATTCTCAGTTAATTCTGTTTTGGATGTTTCAGAAAAAATTCGTTAAAAGAAATATTTACTACTCACTATTATTGGTTGCTAAGTGGGTCCTAGCAACTAAATTATTAATATATATGTGCGTTTCTTTGAAAATCAATATGAAATGTAAAATGACATTTCTGTATTCTATAATATTTATTCAGTATTTCTATCAAGTACAATAAAAAGTTTTTATTAATACATAGAATTGTCAAGTTTATATGATTCAACAGAAAATTTAAAAACTTGATATATAAAAAGTTCTTTTTATCATGTAATTATTTCTTAATATATTCGCGTTCTTCTTCCTTCTCCAATATATTGTAGTAAGGCCCAAATTGATTCATGGTCTCCTCATTATGTCGCATCCACCAAATAAGATCATGCGCTGACCCATCCCCCTTAATCCCCCTCCATCACAGTTGGTCCTCAGCATCAAAGATCCTTAGCACCATTCACTTCCTCCATTATTTTCCCAGTCTATCTATCTGTCTACCCAGTCTATATTATAAGTCTTGATCTATCAGCACGACTTTTCTCCGTGGGCATCCAAGTAGGTTGTACAATCTTCTCTATTACATAATACTATTTACTTTACACTATCACTCTCCAACATCAGGGCATATGATAAACACATTTTACCATTTCCTTTCCCACGCTTCTTTCCATAGCTCGTTAATCGTTGTTGTAGCAACATTGTAGGGTGAAATATGGCCGGTTACGATGACGAAATCTTAATGACATCTTCCAGCTACGTGATGTAACATTTTGATTACTCAATTTTAATTATGCATACCAAATATAACATTGTGTACCTACCCTTAATATTCCAAGAATATTTTAATATAAACGAATACTTTCCATTTTCTAAATTGGATAAAGATTGTAAGTGGCTTTATTTGTATGAGTTGATTTTCAATTATTTCAAATCATGTAAATAATTGTATCTCTTTTCCAATAAAGTTTATTTTCGTAATCGAGAGTTTTCAAGGTTGGCTTCTTATTAAGAACAAAAACGACCCAAAAAGCTTTTCTTTTACAGTCATTAAATTAATATTATTATTGTCCATATTCTATTAAGGATTTAATAAAATGTTTGGCAATGAAAAGAAAGTGTCTTTCGTCTAGACTTAATTAAAATTATAAAGAATAATATTAATTACAGTAATACCCATATTTTAATCATTAGCAAAAACTAATTAGATAATATTTTATTTAATCTGGGTTTATATAAATTTAAACGGCAAAAGCATATTTTTGACACATTTTCTTAATTATAGTTAAGTCCGTCAAAGGAAAACAAATTAATAATTTACAAAATATTAACCAGTATCGTACTATAAATAGAAAAGACTATAATATTTAATTAAAATAGTACATCACTATGATATTACTTTTTCGGTAAGGATAATTGAATACATGAAATAAAATAGGCATTAAGTGCCAGAAAATCGGAAAAAGTGAGAATGCAAAATTTTTTTTATGTGCCATCGTCAATATCCTAAATACATGTCTATGCGCAAAAAAAACTATATTAGAGCTTCTATAGATATTCGAGAACGATGGAAAGTCTTGGTCGCTTAAAGGATGACGAAATTCAAATGTGTTCACGATCCTCAGTCACGAGTGTACGACCAAGAAGAGAAGATATTCAAATATAACTTTGTGTCTATGTAAGAGGGAACGTGTTTATTTTTTTTAAATAGACACTAAGTGCCGTTTAGTCAATATCCGTCATTAGACATAGTTCTTCGTTTTCGATAAGGGGGGACATGCTCGTCGAAGGTTAAATTTGAGTTTTTATTGTATTTTCAAACCATGATCCTGGACACTCCTTAAACGTTGTAGATAATCTATTTATATAATTTTGAAGCGTTATTATCTTTTATAATTATTTTAAACATTTGATGACTGCATAAAGTATTTTTGTTACATAAAATAGTATTCTTTTAAACCTCTCGCTCTAATGTTTTAGAATATAGTCATATTTCGGTACATAACTGTGCAGTGGTGTTAAGATTTTTTACATTTATTAATTTTTAAACGCATTTATAAAACCATTAGCATAATTTATTACGAGATAATTTTTGTAAAATATTCACGATAAAAAATTATATTGATAATCTCTGTGATCCCAAATTTGACAAGAATTAGGCATTTTATTATTCAAAAAATCGGCAAGATTAACAAATTTGAAGATAATTCTAAAGATATTTATTATAAGCTATGTTTTTGACCATTCAAGTATGATAAACATCTTATGAATAATGATTGCTTTATAATAATTATTGACCTAGGAATAAGGTAGTGTTTTTTTGAAATACGCCATTTCTTTTGTCATTCCCCAGTAGTTAAGCTACAACATACGGCCGTAGCCATAAATTGACAAACTATAATTAAAGTAGGGAGTAAAATTATGTTATTGCGCGTGTTTGAACATGTACCTAACCAATTTTTTTTTTTATTTTTTTTTAAACGGTACATGTTCAAACACGCGCGTTAATATCATTTTACTCCCTACTTCAATTATAGTTTGTCAATTTATGGCTACGGCCTTATGTTGTAGCTTAACCACTGGGGAATGACAAAAGAAATGGCGTATTTCAAAAAAACACTACCTTATTCTTAGGTCAATAATTATTATAAATCAATTATTATTCATAAGATGTTTATCACACTTGAATGGTCAAAAACATAGCTTATAATAAATATCTTTAGAATCATCTTCAAATGTGTTAATCTTGCCGATTTTTTGAATAATAAAATGCCTAATTCTTGTCAAATTTGCGATCACAGAGATTATCAATATAATTTTTTATCGTGAATATTTTACAAAAATTATCTCGTAATAAATTATGCTAATGGTTTTATAAATGCGTTTAAAAATTAATAAATGTAAAAAATCTTAACACCACTGCACAGTTATGTACCGAAATATGACTATATTCTAAAACATTAGAGCGAGAGGTTTAAAAGAATACTATTTTATGTAACAAAAATACTTAATGCAGTAATCAAATGTTAAAAATAATTATAAAGGATAATAAGGCTTCAAAATTATATAAATAGAATATCTACAACGTTTAAGGAGTGTCTAGGATCATGGTTTGAAAATACAATAAAAACTCAATTTTGACCTTCGACGAGCATGTCCCCCCTTTTGTGCTTTTTTCGTAGTGCCTAATTCTTGTCAAATTTGGGATCACAGAGATTATAAATATATTTTTTTATCGTAAATATTTCACTATATAATGTTAACTTTATTTTTACTAATGGTTTTATAAATAGGTTTAAAAGTTAATTAATCTAAAAAATCTTAACACCACTGCACATGGATGTACTGAAATATGACTATATTCTGAAACATTAGATCGAGAGGTTTCAAATTATACTATTTTATGTGATAAAAATACTTTGTGAAGTCGTCAAATGTTTAAAATAAATATAAAGGATAATAAGGCTTCAAAATTATATAAATAGACTATCTACAGCGTTTAAGGAATGTCCAGGCTTATGCTCTGAAAATACCATAAAATCTCCATTTTGACCTACGTGGGGCATGTGGGCCCTTAACACTAGATACGCGGATATCAAAATAATATTTAAAAATGTTTAAATATTGTATACTTATACATATTCGTACTTACTGATAGTACTTAAAATATATTTTATCAACATAATTAAGTAATGTAAAGTAAAATAATGATTTAATTTTAATTCAATCATAAACCGCTTTACCCTAATATAATCTGAGGAATTATAGTGCCTGTATACATGCATGAATTTACTTGCACGAATAGTGTGTATTTTAAACTATCGCGATAATAACTGTTTACACGTTAAAGTGCTGACTGTCTCCAATATCATTCTTCAAGCGTAAGCAAGACGCGATGTTGTCATCATATTGGTGCTATTTTTGACAGATTCAGACAGGTTCAGTCAAGTTTGTAGAAAATCGGTAGACGTCACAATATTTAGTGCGGTGTAGTTCGTATTTCTTCCGGCAGGTTCATCACTATCGTTCTAATGCTATTGCGCACCGCCATGCAAGGACCAATAATTATTGCGTGAAAATTGAGAAGCTTCTGAACTTTTTTGATACATGCATGCAATCTTGCATGATAATACGTGTTTACACGTATATTTTCTTGTTATGGCTGTGATAATACGTACTGTCAGCAGTAAATCCATGCACGTGTATACGTGAATTTCATGAAAGCATTAATTTATTAAGACGGCACTTCAGTGAAACGGCAAATAATTTTCAACTATAGGTGCGACGAAATTTTGGACTGGCTGGCAATCGGAGAGCGAAGTCGAGCTGTGAACACGTCAATTTGTTTTGTGATGGCGACGGGGGTATCAATTCTTAAATCGTGTAAAGATGACTAAAAAACGTTACCCATTTACTTGAAAAAGAAAACATGTCAATGAATATATTATTATTATTATTAGTAATAGAACAATAAACATAACATTAAATGGACGCATGTTGACTTTTTATGACAAATTATGTTTTTTTCTGCACGCGTTATTTGCACAATCTTCGCGATCGTTTTAGACCGTGCTCCAGCTGAAGTATAGCCTTAAGGTGATTCATCAGTGAAACGGCAAATAATTTTCAACCATAGGCGCGACGAAATTTTGCACTCGCTCCCATTCGGAGAGAGAATGTAGAGCTGGAAACGCGTCATTTTGCTTTGTGATGGCAACGGCCGTAATAATTCTTAAATCGTGTAAAGATGACTTAAAACGTTACCCATTTACTTTAAAAAGAAAACATGTCAATGAATATATTATTATTGTTACTGATAAAACAATAAACAGAACATTAAATAGACACATGTTGGATATATAAGACAAATTATGCCTCATTTGCACCCGCGACCCGCAATCCGCGCATCGCCTAGCGACAATCTTTTTAGACCGTGTCTCAACTGAGGTATGGCCTTAAGTGATTCGCTATAATTCAGTGTTCACTCACATATACAAATTTGTTTGTAGAATTATTGCCCAGTACCTTTCTTTAGAAATCCATATAATTTTGTTAACCTAAAGCTATTCATATACAGATAGTCCAATTCGAGCCAATTCGCAATAAGAGCAACGTTAATTATTTAACGCTCTGTTCAGAATTCGGCTGATATCTCTTATCTGATTTAGAAAGTTAACGCTAACCAGGCTCTTCCATTAGGACTCTCTGAGTTAAGCCACTCAAACACACCAGCATTAGATAGAATTATTGCCTAATGCTTTTTAACTATTCTCAAATGAATGGAGGAGTAGTTAATTTTATTTCAACTGGAGAGGAAACGTTTTATTTCGCCACAAAAAAAAGAATCTCTGATTCTGTATTCGAAGTAATCCAAAATAATTACAAGATAAAAAGCACTTTTTATATACCACGTTTTTAAATTTTCTGTTGAATCATATAAACTTGACAATTCTATGTATTAATAATTTAGGACAAATAAGTCATTGTTGCTATTTTGCAACAAACAAATATAGAATACTGAAATTTCATTTTGATTTCCATAGTAACGCACGTACGTATATATTAATAATTTAGTTGCTAGGACCACCCCTTTAGCAACCAATAATAGTGGATTGGATTACGGATTTTATCCGAAATAACTTACATACAAAACATAATTAACTGAAAATGAACTCAATTCTACTTAAAGATGGCTAAAAGTATTAAAAGAATGCATTGGCACCGTGTTCTGATATATTTTTAAAGTTTCACATGTCTAGCCAGTCGGAAAGTTAGTTAAAAATCGATTGCAAGATTTGTACTAGATAAACAACCACCGGACACACAAGAATACGAGCTAAGAAAAACGTGGTAAAAATGTAATAAAACCCTTACTTTTAATAAAATTTTCAATTTAATTTAAGCCTCATACTTCGATAATAGTTATTACTACAGAACAGATTAATAAATAGAGATTTAAGATATTGAATGCACGTTACATTTACGTGACAAACTTTAATGGATGTTATTATCACACACATAACTATTGAAAATAACATATTCTTTAACACGCGTTTAAGGTAATTCCATATTTTTCCAGTACCACCGTAAACACAGTAAACTACACTCAGTAGGGTAATCCAGTCTCCATTAATGTTGTGTTTCCAAGTTATAACTATCGGAAAAAGCTATTTTTCATAAACAGTTAACATAATATTAGTGTTATATATATTTTTCATATTTCATACCTAGCTAATAACAATTATTATCATTCCATAATGTAAAGGGTTTATACTCACATTGGCTTAATGCCTAGAGCGATGGCTGTCTTTGTATAAATACGAAATCGTGGGTCGAGGGTTCGAATTCCCGCTAGTCAAAAAAATAATGTTTTTTTTCTTGTGTATTTGATCAAGTGTAACGAGCCAATGGGTTGGGCGAATATATAAAATAAAACTGTTTATTGTAAAAAAAAAGTCTGTTCACTAAAATTTCACTCTGTGGTGTCTCATATTATGCTGTGCATTTGATTGAACATAGTAATTTACTTTTTTAACAGGGTTTAAAAGGGTTTAGAAAAATTAGTAAGTACTCTCGTAGGTATCTGTAAACCTCATGTGTGTTTATTTGTGGGTCATGTCAATTTATTTTAGATAGCGTCGTGGGTCCCAGGTTCGAATCCTGGGTCTGGCAAGTACACATATTATTTTTCAATTTATGTATGAGTCAGAGTATGGACCTAATAGGTTGAGTAAATGGCTGACATCCATTTCTCGTAAAAACAAAATCTGTTAATACTCTGTGGCGGCCCATATGATCATATTAGGGTCGGACATGGTCGAAAGAAAAAGAAGAAGAAGAATATAATATGTCAATGGTGTGTAATAAAATTTCAGAATCTTATCAGGATAGTATAAAACCACATATCTAGTCAATATCAAAAAGGGTACCGTTACTCGAACATATGTTTACGTAGACTCTTTGGTGTTTGGTTTCTTTGCGATCACTGCATGAATAAATGTAGGTATTTAAGTATTTTCGGTGGGTTTTTTTGTCACATTTTTCTAATATTAGTTACTGTGTTATAAATTTTTAGGAGAGGCAAGTTTTAATGATAAATAAAAAGATATATATTATTGAAACACCCCTATAGCCTATTAATTGATGCCTAATTATTCTTAACTCTCTAAAGCCATAATGAATGGAAAAAAAATGGTTGGTATATTTTCAACAACAGATTCAACGATTTAAATTATTGACATAATTAGACACATTGAAATTTCTAAATTCTTTTTGGGAAATCTTTGTTTATATAATTAAATAACATGATACATAATAATATATAATCATTACATATGCCACACAATTTAATATAGACCATGGCTGGCTTTGTTCATTAGGATTTGTGAATCATATTGTAAACTGAAGAAAATCATAAATACATGTTATTATTATATTATTAAATATTTGAATAATATAACGTCATTGTTCTGGCAGAAGACACTCATTCGAAAAAATGACATATTGAGTTAGCTATACCAAAATGTTCTTTATTTCAATTTTTACCGTCTGGAAACCTTCTTAATAAATAAACAGTCTTTATGTTAAAGTCATCCTTCTTACGATTACTTAATAAACTCACATGATAGACCATTTCAAACATTTTAACAACTTCAAAGTCAAATTACTCAAACCTAGTATTCTCCAGTTAATGTGTTCTTCCAGAACAGAGACGATATGTAACAAGATATATAAAACTTTTCTGAAGTATCACGCAATTTTTTAATAATTTATGATCGATCATTTAATCATTTTCTACTTTATTGACTTTCTATCTAGAAAACAATGCGTAAAATCCATATATTTTGTGAATCGACTGGTACCAACTAATTTTTAGAAATAATTAATTACCGATGGGTGTAAATATTTAACAATTAATATATGAATACTAATTAGGTAGCCTGTCTTCAAAATCGATTTATATTGAAAACCAATTAATACTATAAGTTTATCAAATAAGAGATATATATTATTATACTGAATTTTTCTCTGAATAAATTGATTGTATCACTAGATGTATAGCATGATACACCATCTTATTGGAACCGTTTATCGTTCATATCACAATCATCTAATTCATACCAGAAAAAAATGTTTCTGTAGCGTTCTCCATTGCCATTTTCAAAAAAATGCGTTTCAATTACACATCCAGACCATAAATCACACCAACCTGTTAATTTTTGTGGATATAATGGAGTTTCAATAATATCATGCAGGTGTTCATTACTCCAAAATGCGACAATTGTGCTTATTTACAAATTCATTTAAACAAAAATTAGTTTAATCGCTGAAGATGATTTATTGATGAAATATTTCAAGTTGCTCTAAAGCCCAATAGGCAAAATTTAGATGCACCAAATTGTCATTCAGTTTATGTTTTTGTGTTAACTGTATTTTATACATCTTCAAATGCAAATCTTTATGAAAAATATTCCATGTAGTGCCATAAGAAAGTCCGAGAACAACGTGTAATTGATTGTTCTGCATTTTCATCTACACTTTGATTTACAACATCGATACTTTCAGCAGTGTAGTTGGATTTTTGACAAATTGAATTCTTAACATTACAAACATTACCATTTGACTCGAATTTTCTAATTAAATTACGAATATTAAACTATGTAGGTCCGATTATTTTGACAATAAATTTCACTTAATGCCCGAAACGTAGCTCGAATAGATTCATTATTGTTGTAATAAATTTTATTAATTTGTATACGCTGGACGATGAGTTGTCAAACAATACGGAACACAAATGACATTTTTGTCGCTGCTATGACGTTTTAAAAATATATGGTTCTAATTTTATAACCCTTTATAATAAACAAATATAACAATTTTTTCTTCGCTATATATTTTCTATAGCAGGGATGGCGAACCTATGGCATGCGTGCCACTCGTGGCACGCGAGATGATTTTGCATGGCACGCGAATGTTTCATTTTGAAGAGAAAATATATTACTTCTATATTATATATTTTAAAAATAATGACGACATATTATGCATGTGTATTTTTTTTTAGTTTTTCATATTATGTTTACCAATCGATGCGCAAACGAAAACGACAAAATTCATGCATAAACGAAAAATCGCATTGTATAAAAAATAGCAGGCAAATATTTTTCAAGATAATCATTACGCAATTGCATAGGTCGGTCCTTAGGATCGGGCAATTAAAAATAAAAATATTCAATCGAAAAACCTTATGCAACTAATTATCGGCAGTCATTCAAATATTATAATAACTGCTTGTTATTTTTACTGAAACATAATCTCTAAAAATGGAAAACCGTTCAGTGATGTAGAATATAATATTAAAGAAGAGTGATTCAAATGCTTCCACAATCTCTTTGAGAGTTTTGAAAACAAGACATAAATATTCAAAGAATAAAATATATGCCTTCGGCTAGAAATGCGGTGAAAAATAGAAAATAAAGAACTGAACTTTTTTAATGGAATTCTTAAAAACTACTTTTTTAGAAATCTTTTAAAAACTATTTTTGCCACGAAGAACTGCTTGGCACATCAGACATTCGAAAAATATTATTTGGGAAATTTTGGCACGCGTTCGTAAAAAGATTCGCCATCCCTGTTCTATAGTATTCAACGATTTATTTTCCCATCCACAGTGCTTAGTAATAATAATAATAATATTATTAATAATGTATTACGCTCTCAGTAGGAATTCGGTAATATTATTCATTTCTTACACTCCACTTCACAAAGGCACAGTAGTAGGCCGTAATGAACGCTGCTCTAATAAATAATTTAAAAAGGTCTTTTTGTTTCTCGCTTAATCTCACTTTTGTGGGGTAATTTCGTTTTTGATTTCGTATAGAGATTACGCCTCGCACGAACGGAAATCTTAAAGGAGGCGGGAGAACTCACAGAAGCTCGCCCCCGGGCGGGAAACTAAAAAGCCGACCAATAAACAACCCCTGACACTTTATGGCTGCCTCAAAAATTCTCACCCGTGCCACTTCACAATAATACTTTATCATATTTTTTTAATGTGAGCTTAATTGAAATTATTTCTTAGTTACGATAAAATGTCCACTATAACACATCTAGCTCTACTTATATGGCGATTAAATTCTTTGTAGGCAACTTTGCTCACTCTCATTATCGTCGGTATTTTTTTTATTTCTCTATATAAAAAAAGTTATCACGTTACAGTAATATTATACTTCGTTTGATAGAGTTACAGTAATGTTACAGTAAAATTATACTTAGGTTGATAGAGTTATTCATCGAATAACTTTAATACCTTTTGTTCATGTTCAACCATTGGAATTAGGTCAATGCCTACCAATATTTGAATTATTATGATATTAACTATATTAGTACTTATTTTTATCACATAATGAAACATTACCTGAATAAAACTACTATATTACATTTATCATAATTTCATATTGATTAATTTCAGTTTGTTGCTACACCTTCATAGTACCTACCTACTTATTGGTGTATTGGTAAAAAATTCTTCAGTTTTTTGGTGGTTTTTTTTACCAATGTTATACTAATTTATTTTTAGGTATTCAGAGGATAAATACCCAATGCTCAAAACTAGTGTTTTGAGTAAAATTTATCTATTTTTAAAAATCATGTTTTTCAGCCGTATTTTAACAACTACAATGAATCGAAATAATTTCACTACAGATACATAAGATTTTTATTTATTACGTTATATTATATTATTATAATTTAATTGTGTACCGACGTGTAATGACAAAATTCATTGTCATACATTATAATTTTAATAATGTGTATTAAGCAATTTTAATTCTGGCGATTTATTATAGAATTTAGCAATCAATAAAAATGTTATTTTAAATTTTGCCATTTGCATACAAAATGCTTATGTAAAGCTTCCAAACTGAGAATAACCCATATTCATAGGAAAACAGACATTGCGATACGCGTCTCTAATTTAATTTGATACATATTGTGTTTTTATTATAAATATAATATTGTTAATATAGAAGTGAGTACCTAAATTATTTTATGCTGAAAATCATTTAAAGTTTGAACTACATTTTTGACGAACTTTCGACAAACAATCGAACAATCGACTTTACAATGCTTCATTGTAAACTTTTTCAAGAAAACAAGTTAATTAGTAACGCAGGTGTAAAACATATAAATTATTATTAATTAAGCATGCTTTCACTTGTACCAAATACAAGAGAATTACGTCAGTGAGCAAAATGTTACTTCTATATATTTGAATATGTTCCGCCTACTATTTTCCCGAATTTAAAAGACGCTTTTCAAAACACTTCTTAAAAATCAATATTCACACCTCGGAAACCTGGATAATAACTATCCGAAATATTGAACCCTAAATAGTGTTAATTTTTTTATCGTATTTCTCGAGTTAAGCCTATCTAGCACCATTAGCGAGGGGTGCAAAACTAGTACATGCGCTACCTAAAGACATAGATATTTTCAATGATCTACTTTGCATTTTGTTTTTGAAACCTTATTTTATTGTATAAAATGTTTTTTTTACATTATTATTTTTTTCTTCTCCTAATAGATCCTAATAAGATCATATTATGGGCCTCCACACAGTGGAGGTTTATATTAACAGAACTGACTCATACACAAATTGAAAAACAATATTTTTACTTGCCAGACCCAGAATTCGAACCTGGGACCCTCGACACTATAGACCGGCGATTAAGCCACGTGGCCATCGTGGGTGTTGCTATAATAACTGCAATGCCTGCAATGGTGCTATAAAAACGATATACGCGCTGTAGGTCTGTGGGAAGTGCCGCGAACTTTTGTTTGCCCAATACCCCCAATACTGGGTCGTGACAGGGTGAAAGAAGAAGAATGTCCATAATGTTTGGTTTTCTTAAATAAATAATAACCTAATCTGAATATTTGATATGTATATTAATATGTTGATTATATTAATGCAAATTTTCTTGCGTTGCATGTTTATATTATGACAGATAATTCAAAATAAATATTTTCCAGCGCATTATGGTATATAGTAGAAATATTTATATATGACAAATATTTGTTCACTCGTATTTCCGTGGAATTCATTCCTCAGTGTTGATACAGTTCCAGTTTCAGTACCGCGCGCTGCGAAAAATTCAATTCATTCCGTCATTTAAAATACTCCTTGCATGTTTATTTACCCCGGCTACTTACCCAGAGCATAAATTCCATTGTTTTTATTTGTTCACAAATAAAATAACTCAAATTTTCTTGTTTATTTCACTGTTTTCACGGGACGACAAAAGAGTGGAATTATCATAAAACCCACTTTAGGTATATATTTTGTAAACTGCTGCAAGTAAGAAAATTTATTATTTTTTTATATATATACTTATTTACTTGCGCCTTGAGACAGTTACGTTTAATAAGTAAACCAAAACAGAAATTATTATTTTAAACTATAATAGAAATATTGATTTTTTTATTGTCTCTACACTCCGGTGTGGACAAGGCCTGAACAAAAACGAGTGGGAGTGAGTAAGCATTCGACATGTTTATATCTCCGCAATATGCGATAGAGTAAGATAGAATTTCTACGGCCGAATTAAATATTTTTTGTACACGTCATCGGTAAATATAGATTTGAATGAATACAGTTATTCTGAAAACTGCGAGCACCTGTTGCTAAAATTTAAAGTTTTTGTGTTAAATATAAAGTTAATTGTAAATTCTTTTAGTTAATTTCGTAGAAAATATATTTAACTACGTTGTGTTTAAATTTGGTAGCCATACTGAGAAGCAACATGATGGTATAACGTTTCATAGTTAATTTAATAATAATAAAATTGGGAAAGGGCAGATGATCTGGCGAAGGAAGCTGGCCATTCAGGGGTACCATATCAGTGGATACCAGAAAACGTGGACTGGAATGAGGCTATAATGAAAATGTGCCCAAGTATGTGGATAGATTTTCACCATAGGGCATCATTTGAAAAGGGGAAATGGAGTAAGTCTATTCTACCATCACCACGAGAGGTGCCTTGGTTTGTAGAGTCTTTTTTGACGAGAAATGAGCTTAAGTTAATACTGAGGCTAAGAACAGGGCACACCATGGGCAAAAGATTTCATGTTCTCATGGAAAGAAGCAAATCGCAGCTCTGCGATGAATGTCATGTTTTAGAGAACATTGTACATATAGCACTGCAATGCCCCAGATATGAAATTCACAGAGTGCAGCTGCGAATTGCGGATATCTATGAGAATGTCGACGAATTGAAGGGTGTCCTGGCGGTGGGTAAGACGGAAGAGCTAGGCAAAATTGTAAAAGTTTTTTTAAGAGAATAGGAGTGAGGACCTGATCGACGTATCCCCTTCTAGAAGAGAAGAGGCGATATGACATAGCGAGTCGCAGTCAAAGCCTCGGTAAAATCACAAAAAAAAAAAATTGAAGTTCTACTGTGCGTTATAATACGCAAGACACGTGGCTTCATTTTGCCGAACAATACCCACTTTCTTTATATTATTACTCTGAGGGAATGGACCTCACCCTTACCGAGAACAGTCATGTTTTATTATGTCTATTTAACCTTGAATATTTTCTTCTAGTGTGCATGATGGCCGAGCGGTAATATTGTGTCAGTCGTATAATGTCGTCGATTCCGGGTTCGAATTCTAGGTCTAGGAAATTTATATGTTATTTTTCAATGTGTATTTGGGCCTAGAGTATGGACCTGGTTGGTTGAGCAAGTGGCTGACATCCATTCCTCGTAAAAATAAAAAAATTTAACACAACATCCACTCTGTGGAGGCCCATATATTCTTCTTATAATCGAACATGGTTAAAAAATGCGTAGGAATTATACATAGTAAATGTGATTATTATTATGGTTTCTACTGTCGACTTTATATGCAACAATATTCGATTTTTTCTCTCACTCATTTTCTAAATCGACTTTCAAACATTGAACAACATGTGAATTTTTCAGACGCACGATCAAAACTCGCGAATTCCGGTTTCCGAAGTAAATATAAGGCTACTCGACCATGTTTTATTTATTACATAATATACATATTATTTATATAATCCTTATGTGCTAAGTATATATTCTGACACCTGATAAAAATATTATTTAAATGTAAATTAAATTTTTTACTGAAACAAAGATTACATAAACTCGCATAGTGTGTATATCATGGTAAAAAAAACTTTATCAGGTGTGGGATTCGAACCTACGTGCCACGGGTTAGCTACAACGCAATGGCAGTCTCTATATTACGACTACAAATAATAATTTAAAAAACGGTCGATAAATAGATATTTAGCAATAAGTATCTACATAATAATATGTAATTTGTAACATATTATAATTATATATTTACCAGATTTCTAACGTAATATTACAACATGTGTAATAATAAAATACTTTAAAAACAATTATTTATATGATGTATATTAGCCAACGCATAAATAGAAGATAGAATGTACCTACGTAAAATAAATAGGTTTTGTTAAAATTAGTTTATATTACATTAAATTTTAAATAATTTTATCTTTTTTGAATTTTGTAATTAAACATTATGTAAGTAGGTATATTTAAAAGAAAACACTGAAAAAAAATCTTACGCTTCGTATTTCACATTAAAATACTGTTATTTGTAAGTTGTAAGATCGCCGTAAATATATTTTGTAATCTACTAAATAAGCACACCCACAAAACAAACGAAAATGGAAAATTATTCACTAAATCATTCAAAGCATTATAAATAAAATATACTAAGAGCTTTCCACCGAATGGTAGCCGAAAGCTTTTGCTTTTTAACGGTAAGTTTCTTTGACTCAGTAGCGTATCGAGTTTCCACCCACTCAAAAAAAAACTAAACCACTCTGATATATTATAAATGTCAGGAATTTTAATGCTTGATGATTTGATGACATATTGCTGTATTAAAAACGTATATTTTATACAGATTTTTGATAATGTCATAGTTTACACTTACACAAATATATAAATTTATTAAATGTAATATACACTTGATATGTATATTATCGTATATCAATTTACATTCAAAGTACTTAGTTTGTTTTTGAGAATAAACTTAATATTATGTATGTTTATTTCCATAAATCTATTCATGACTTACTTAAATTAATCCAAAAATATTAAGTTTTAGTGAGCATTTGAACTTTTATTATAATTTATCTTTTCTGCGTAATCATGTCTGAAGAATTTTAACAGAAGAAAATATACATTGTGCGACACCTATAAAAATAGCGCATAACTAGTAATTAATTTCGGTATTTTGAACAGGATACAAGGGAGAGTGGCGAAACAAGCCAATATATTATTAGACGCAATCTTAATAAAGTCAATAAACAATAAACATATTAGCCCCGCTTATTTTCTGCGCACGAGAATCAATAATTGTATCTGCGCAGTTAAGCAGTTCCACTATAACGGTTTCCATGAATATGACTAAAACTTTTATACTATAATATAAATTTAATTAAAGGCAGTGATCAAATCCTGCTGACTGCGAAAAATACTCAATATTAATATTTTTGATAAAAGCTGGTTTACATTAATTATTGCAATAGCAATTTTATTTTTTTTACATTATCAAATCTATTATATATATAAATCTATAAACGTATTTATTTCTAATTCCTTGAAATTATATTTAAAGTGTATTACACAAATACTATTTTAAAATGTCAGTGTAATTCAAAATAATAATGTGGATGTAAAACCATATTAAAGTTAGTAAAAAAAAAATGATATCAAGATTTAAATGTGAAACAACTGGTTATGTATCTGGATTAGTTACATGCAAAAATATTAAAATAATAAATAAAAAATGATATAAGGTACCTATAAACCAATTATTGTTGTTTAATTTTAGAAAATATTATGTTTATAAAATGAAATCTTTATTTTTCATTTATGATATTTACACTTAGGTGATGTGGTTTTACATTCACGGTGCTAATCTAATTATGATAGTTTCATGGCGTATGGGGTAATAATTGTAAGTGAAGAATGTTCCAGACATCATTATTTATATAGGTATATCAAACAAATATAACATCATTTTGAAAATAATTAGGTACTTACGTACGTATATGTATCGATCTATACACATTCGCTCTAACTGGAACATTCCTATCTCTTGACAGTATGTAGATTATATTTCTTTTAGATTAGATCAGATAGATTAGATTTATAGTAGAATGGTTGTTATCCAATTTTTCACCGCATTAGACACTGAATAAAGTGCACTTAAAATACCTACACAGAGTTTATTATAAACATACCACATTCACCCCAGCGGACCTATTCTATGTATAAGGCGGCTACAGACGTTATTTTATCATATTTATGTATTGAAAAGGTCAATTGTTAGAATAAGTTAACCGTCTAAACAAACTGTTAAAAAGCAGCCCTTCTCTTGGCTGTGATAACTTTTATAGCGAAATAGACAGTATAGATGGATAACTTATTCTAACAATTACACGGCCTCACTACATAAATATGATAAAGTTATAATAGTTATCACTTTAACCGTCGATAGCCGCCTTGTGTATAAAATAGCTGCGCAGATTTGATATTTTTTCCATGAAACGTGACGGAATGGCGCCGAACGAGAGAGACAATGCAATAGGCTTGATGTAAACAGTTGAAAATAGTTACCGTAACAATAACTTCACCTAATTCTACTATCATTCACTTGAAGTAATCGCATGGATATATATTGTACATGGTGAAAATAAATGGTTCCTCTATGTATAGCTTAACACACTTATAACCTAAAAAAAATAACGAATATAATATTTATTACAGAAAATAAATATTTACAAATAACGTTAAAAAAGAACGCTACTGTTAGACTAAACACAAACTTTTCTCGAGCTTAGTAATATAACAATTGATGCAGTAAGCTTAAAAACTTTTATATTGAATGTTTTACCTGGTTTACCAACATATAAAATGTGCATTTTCTCACCAACCAGGGAAAGAAAGTAGCATTAAAGTTCGGCGCTAACACAACAAATAACAATTCTTTTTACCTCTATACCTAATAGAAACTTTGGTAAACTTACTGTAAACATATTATTTTAAACACCCAATAAAACGAATCCCAACATAGAAGCAAAGTTCATATTCACGATTTGTTTCATTTATTTTTACAATTTTGACAGTTATATTTTCTATATTCTGATTATAAGATCTATAAACAATGGAGGTTATTATTAATTTATTACATGATTACATTCTAAGATTCTTGGTTTAATTTATTACGCCTGTTTAAACACGAACTGTACAGTTCAACAGTACAACTGAATATAATTAAGTTTAGTGAAGATAAATTGATTGAGACTAACAAACAGACAATAATTTAAAAAAATATATATATTTGTTAGGTATCATGGAAATATTCAAAACACTGATAACAAGTAAAAGCAAATATTTCTAAATCCCAGACAAATATTTAAATTATATTCCTAGTATAGATTGGTGTTTCGCTATTTAGCATATTCAGATGCTATGTAGGTATAACTATTTTCTATGGTATATTATATACTACTTCCAGAAGTTAATGTATTCATTGTTTATATTAACTAAGTCTACCCGGGGGCCTTATGTTGTAACTTGCGAGTAGAAGTTGCCCGGTCGACATGACGTCATATGACATCATTGTGACGTACTACCGGACTGACTCAATACCATTCGAGAAATTAACGCTACTCAAATACTGGCGTTATCCATTGTCCCCATACACAAATAGGTGTATCAGCATAATAATATCCATGGTGAGCCGTGTGCTTGGGCGGCTCGCCTCGATGCGTGTATTGAGGTTACGTCACAATTACGTCATGTCATCGGGTGACTTCATGTCACAAGTTATAACATAAGGCCCCTGCAGCCCTATGTTCTAACTAGTGATATCAAGTCACCCGACGACATGACGTAATTGTGATGTCAGCCAATACACGCTCGAGGCAAACCGCCCAACACACACTGTTCACCATAGATATTATTACGCTGAAACACCTATTTGTGTATGGGGACAATGAATAACGCCAGCATCTGACTAGCGTTATTTTCTCGAATGCTATTATCACTCCGGTAGTACGTCACAATGATGTCATATGACGTCATGTCGACCGGGCGACTACAACTCGCAAGTTCTAACATAAGGCCCCGGGTCGTTAAAATCAAATCCTGTGGGATACTACAAAAGTCTTATCACTTAGAATATTTTATTTTATTGTAGTTATCATAATGTTATTATGAATATTCCAATTTATAAAAAGAAATGGTAATTTCTTTGATTGAATTCTGAATTTATGAGGTTATTTTTTTCTTCAAGTATATCACATATTGCGTTTACTCTAAAGTAGGCAACATAAACAGAAATGCTTCAACTATTATGTATGATTCGTCTTACTAAGATATTGCTCCGATAAAAAAACAACAACGAGATTGCTTTCGCTCTCCAGGCATACGACTTATCAATAATAACAGTATTATTGATTCCTCGCCGTAGATTTTACAGTATTTTTATATGTATTTATGCCATTCTTTGTTTCATGAAAAAATATTTTCCAATATAAAAAACGTTCCTAAACGTAATTTATGCTGACAGAAAAATAAAAAGAGAGAAAAAAAGAACACGTGTTCCTGACACCTTCACTACCGCCTTTAAATTTAAAATTGGGAGAGGAAGTATTGCCAATAATCTACAAGCGCGGAAATAACAATAAAAAAACAAAAAGTCTTATAGAGGACTTTAAACTAATTGTTGAGTTTTCTCAATTTAGATTCTATTTCTCACCCCTAAGAAGAAGAATGGCGTAATAAATAATTATAAATACAGTAAATAAAACAATACGTATTTCTTTAAATCAAATTTAATATATGTTATAATATGTCCAACGTCGCCTCTTCAGTCTAAGCGTAATGAGAGGCTGCTTGGTGCGTTCTCTTAATCTCCTTGTTACTCCTATAGTCATACCACCACCGCACACGCAGTATCCATCGTAAACATCTGTTTTCGAAGCTCATTATACGGTTACTCTGAGCATTCGTAAGCTGCCATGATTCGCTACCGTAAAGCAGCACAGTCAGAATGCAAACGTCGAATAGGCGGCATTTGATTTTGACCGAGTACAATCATGAGTCCCAGACACTCCCCATCGAGTTTTGCCTGGCTCGGCCACGTGCTACGGATACCAGAAGAGAATCTCAACCTGGCTTGCCTGTTCTTTAAGCCGACCGGATTCCGGCGTCGTGGAAGACCGCTAAATACTACCTATAGAGTTTTTACGACATAGCTACGGGATGCTGGTTTGGTCTGGAATGAAGCAAGAATACTGGCGAGAAACAGGGATTCTTGGAGGCGCCGCGTGGTGTCTATATGCTCCAACTAAGGGCCGGATATGACCGAAGATATACTCGTACTATGTAATATAATACTTCTTAACCATGCCGTGGAATGGTCGCATTGTGTGGATGTGGGTTTGAATTCTGCATCCGGAGAAATTCATGCATGTTTGATTCAAAGAAACTACCCAATTTGTTGGTGAAATGGTTAACAACCATTTCTAGTTTTTAAAAATACGATAATATAATTTGAATAGACGCAAAAATTTAAATCTACTGCTAATCTAAGTTTAATCTACTATTAATCTTATCTGCTATATTGGTAGTAGGTTTTTTTTAAAAAAAATATTATCCAGCGTAGATAATAATATTTAAGTAGTATCTGTTTCGAAATAGGGAATAATAGTTATTTTAATATTATAATAATTTCTATACCTATATTTTATATGAGATATATGATTTACATTATCAATACAATATATAATAAGTGGATATCTAAACGGTTTTTATTTAAATTTATTATTTTTTTAATCTTATCATGGTTACTTTCATGAAAACAAAATCGAGACAATCCGATTTTTTTAGTTTTCGTGTAATTTTATGGCAAACGGACAAGATTGACCCTACTGAGAATGTACTAAAACCAAACCTTTCTGGTAGTTAAAGCTAGTGTCGCACTTTCCATACGAAGCTATGGCGAATTTCCCGGCGGGTCTTAGTGGGTCGTTACGTTGACCATTGTTGATTCTCATTTCACACGTTGGTGATTCCTGAAATGAAAAAAGATTTTTTTTCATCCCAGGTCAAATTTATCTAGCCACTAGATTTTTCCAGAACTAGTTTACATTATCTTCAAGTAACTACCTACATTACTTCAATGAAACGTGTTTTCCTTTCTTTCTAAATCACGTAGGTTAGATAGGAAGCAATATTCTAAATTAAAATATATTTTCAATATAAGAGGTTATTTTAGTTTCAAATAAAGATTTTTTTGTAGTAAAATTACATTCAGTCTATCAAAATTCATTCATAAGTATATTCGGGTATACCAAAGAAAATACTTCTATATCGAGTAATAAGGCACAAAATGATATTATGTATTGACTTTACATATCTAATAAGAAAATTTCTCTAGAAATCATATATACTAATTTTTGTCTTGGGTATTATTAAATAACAACTGTAATATTATAAAAGTTGTAATAAACGTACACGAGAAAATTAATATATATGATTTATATTGGTACGAGTATATTATTAAAATACTTACCTATAATGTGAACATTTCTTAAAATTATGTACGACATCATGGTTCATTACTATTGATATTTTAACAATGGCAATAATTACACCAACAAAATAAATAAACATTAGTATTCCGTTTTTATAAAAGAAAGCAATCAAAATTTTTATATATTCATTAAATGACTTTGTATTTAACACGTGAGAAGTTTGTTAATTTTTTTTAAGATACATAATAGGTATTTTATTGACTTTATACCTAAGCTTCAATATAGATTTTTGTAAACAAATGTAAAAAAAAATATTTGAATATCCTAAAAGGTACTTTTTTATTAAAGAACATTTGCGATGTGTTTATCTCATTTAATTGGTTGAGCTCTGGTCCCTAGGCTAGAGTTGTGTCAGCCCCCTTCCCTTTGTATGGGTCATGATAATAATATTAGTATCGTATATTAAGGCTGTATGACAGCTGAATATACCACTAATTTATATTTATAATACAAAATATATATATTATAAACATACGCATACAATATTTATATACAGTACACTCTTTAGTTTTTCATAGTAAGCAGCACATTACTAAATTACGCTAACTCTGCTGATTTACTACGAATTGTTAAGAAAAAAACTTACCTAATAATAATGTTTACTCAAGCAAAACTACGATGGTCGATTTCCAGCAGTAGGGCTACGTAATTACTCGTTATCATGCCTGTTTAACTATTAAGCCAGCATAAGTTATAAATTTCGCCCGGAGCTTCGATAGCAACGTAATAGTTTCCTTTCATGAGAAAAAGCATACGGAAAATGTTTTTCCAGCTACGCGAGCGTCGTGAAAATGAACGCGCAGTCACGGAATGGCATCGATCAGCCGCCATACGTACGCATTTTTGTAATTTTCAACGTAATATTTTAATAAATAGGTTCTCTCAACGAAATCCTAACGCATCTACTAACCTGCACAATAATGTTAGTAGTATTGTGGTCATTATCAATAATGACTTACTATTAAAACCACATACTTCTGTCATTACCTTATTCCACATACTACATCAGCTGTACTTGATTGCAAATGACTTTATGTCCGGTTTTCAGGAGAACGCAATTTAATATAATATTTATATCCTTAATATAAATGTAACTACCTCCAGTGTTTTAGTAAATTCGGGTTTCTCTTATGAATAGACTTAAATGTGTGAAATGGGCATAACAGATATATTTATTTAGATACAAAATCATTCAAATGAGTTAATTTTTGATTTAAGATTATTATTTAATACTTTGTATCATTTTTATCATCCTATATATCAGTGATGAGCAATTTTTGTTCTCACGAAGACCAAATTTAAAATAACTTACTAAATCATTTGGGGGCCACTTTGTCTAGAAAAATCTCTTTCAAAAAAAAAATCTTCTTTATATAAAAAAAAATCCATTCATCGGTATTCGACAAGGGTAACTTTCTTTTATAAAACACGAGAATGTAGTCCGCCAAAGTGATCGATCCGTCATAATTGAAGACAAAATAATCATAGCATGAAAAACAAACAAACTTTCGCTTGTCACAACAGATATTTTTTTAGGCAAATATGCACTCAATATAATACATTCGTATTCGTTTGACGTAGATATTTAAGATAATATGTTTATTTTGATGTTACGTCAACTTTAATTTTTTTTGCGTCATTCGGGCTATGCAGGTTGCTCATTAGGTACTGCTCCAGATATTAGACTAATTATTTAAAATTTTCTACTTAGTTATATATGTAGTTATAGTTTCAATTCTTTATCCATAATACGATTTATTCTTGAAGATTTGTTCTCCCCCCTCTCTCAATATCGTTAAGATGCTAAACTTATTCCACTTAAAAAAATCGATATTTATTATCAAAATGAGCCAAGTGGACCATATTTAAAAAAATATATATATAATAACGTCCACGCTGGTGGAATATATTAACATCCGAAGCGATTTGGTTAAACACAGATATTGTCTACCCAAATGACATTACAAATGTCAGGTTACTTACACACATTGAGAGAACAAACAACTGATTTATAAGATAGTTACCAGGGACACACGTGTCAATACTACTATTAAGAGGCCTCTTTGGAAAGCGGTCAATATTCGCATCGGAATAACGATGATGATGACTCGATTACCTGGTTACTTATTTACGTGGAATTTAATAATTTAATTAACTTACATTTTATGAGACCATTAACTTTAAACTTACCCCGTTTACACGTACATGGATTGACTGCTGACAATACTTATTATCATGGCCATAACAAAAAAAATACGTATAATCGTACAAATTACAAGATTGTATGCATAGATTAAAAATTTTCAGAAGCTTCTGAATTTTCACGTGACAATTTTAATGTGCAAAATTTGCTCCTGCACAGTAGAACAATAGTAGGAAACCTGCCGGTAAAAAAATTAACTACACCGTAGCAGAGACTCATTTTGAAGTTACCCAATTTTCACGACCTGTCAAACAGTACCAAAAATGACGGCGTCACGTTTAATCTCGAATAAAATTTACTTTTACGTATAAACAGTTATTATCGCGATAGTTTAAAATACACACTATTGGTGAAAATAAATCCATGCACGTGTACAGGCGATATTATTCAAAGGTACTTTATTAACAAATTACTTATAAATATTTTGGTTTCTCTAAACAAATGATTTTAGCCTCGTATTTCCGTATCTAATTAAATCAGCATTACTGAATATAATAAATTTAGTACTTACCTATTAGCATATTGTCATTTTGAAGCATAATATTATTATATTATATACCTACGTCTAGGGTTGTCAAAAACGTATCAATACTTGTTGACCAATATTCTGATTCTTTTCTTCCGATTTGATACTTTTTATCAGTAGGTACCTATTAGGGAATCCAATCCCGAGCCAAAATTTTGATCCCGAGATTTCGGGATTGCAAATTGACAATCCCGGGATTGGCATTTTTTTCCATAGTTGATATAAAATTTTCATATAAATATACAAATAACATTGATAAAATCGGTCAAAAATAAATCTAATATAATTTATACTATTTAGGACATGTATTGTTAATATTGTGTAGGTTCAATATTATAAATATTTCATAAATCTAATTAGTCAGCCAAATATGAAACTGTCGTAAAACGTATGATATCATGATGGAATCACTTTTTTAAAACTGCGGTGCATTGTTTTTTTCTAATCTTTCTCATTTTTATTAATCTATGCGTAAAAATAAAATGAATTGGCAACACATGAATAATAAATCAAACTTCATTCAAACTCAGTTTATTTCTTATTAGTTATATGTTATTAAAAATATTTTTTTCTGTTATATTTTCGTTTTTTTGTATTTTGTTTTCCATAAAAATTGATAAAAAATCAATCCCGAAAGTTTGGGGATTATGTTTACCGATCCCGGGATTCAAAGATATCGAAAATAGTTCGGGATACCGGGATTGGAGTCCTTGGTACCTATCAATCAGAGAACTCAGAAATAATGGGAATTGAAATACCTAATGGGCGTAGAGAAGCAGGCAACCGTTCTCGAGTGCGGAAGAATACAGGATAAACTTAAACACGTGTCAAAAATACGTCATTCTAAGCATGTTCTTCGTTTTAACAACTGTTTTCGGCTTGTGCAATGATGCTCACTTGATATTGGTGTATTGAAGGTAACGTCTATAATGCGTGATTCATTTTCGTAGGACACTCACACATTCAAAACCCTGCGTCAAAATGTGGGAATGGGATGATTTGATTAATTTGAATAATTTATTAAATTTGATGAATTATTGATTTTGATGTTTGACGAGGGAAGAATTATTTTCTTTTAATAAACATCATAAGGCATAATAATTATTCTCAATCTATATTAAAAATGTGTCAAGCGCGAAATGTATAAGGTACAACTACTGAGAAGATAGAAGCATATTAACTGACTTGCTTATTTACTCCAACAAATCGTAACGTACGTCTATTCCTTTGCGCATTTAATTCAACTGTGCGGCGTCCAATCCTCCCGGAGGCCAATTGGGTCGGTGTCGAATTGGGTCGGCGTCCAATTGGGCCGGCGTCCGATTGTACCGGCGGCCAATTACCGGAGGCCAATCGGCGGAGGCCAGTTCGCGGTGCCAAATCGTCCTAGACCCTCAAAATGTACTGTTTTGGGATATAGTTTATCGGAATTCTATTTCTTAATCTGTTCTGTGGTAAAAAAATTCACTTAATTATTGTTTTATTGTCTAAAATTTTATAAGTTTGCTAATATTTTGCATTTTTATAATATTAAAAAGTTTCGGTACATTGATATCGAAACATGCAAGTATTGATACGTTTTCTTTAGATATGACGGCCCTACCCACGCGTATAATACATTCAATGATAAATAATAATATTCACAATTTCCTCTTTAAGCTTCAGCTGAAAAACCGCCAAACTAAAATTAATTAACTTCTCATATTATTTAATGGAATATTGAAACCTATCCACAAGGTTTTGTTTTAATTAAAGAGGTTTAACAATAAGGATCACAAAGTTCAACGAGTAGGCAAACAGGAGATACGCCTTTACGCCCTTTAAAATATATATTTCATTGGCGTACGCATAATTTTATGGCATTAGGGGTGGCAATTGACATTTATATTGAGAATAATAGCTCATTTTCTTCAATAAAGCTGTTGTACGTGATAACAACACAGTATGATATGCATTTAAATGGCGTAATTAACTTCTTATAAATGTTATCTCTTCAATAAATTAAGTCATAAATAATATACTATTTCCTAAACTGAATAGATAACTACATTTTATTGAATAATCAACGGCAATAATTCGATGCATATTAATACTAATAATTAATCATTGTTTTAATATAAATATAATATTACATAATTGGTTTAATTTCTGAATATATTGATAGTATGAACAACGTGTTCGAGTTTGCCTTTCAACAACTTTGTAACCACCAAATTTATTTATTTATTTGAAAAATACAGGTTGAGTACATAACAAATTATTATTTCAGGACGTTCACAACATGACATTTAGAATAAAAATTACAAGTAATCAGTTACAGAAAAAACAAGGTAAGGAAAAAAAAGCAAAAATAGTTATATACAAAAGAAAAAACAACAATAATTCAAAAAATACAAATTAAACAATAAAATAGAATTTAAAAAACAGAATATATAATGGATCGCCAAAAATATATACATCTCTAGGGAGTATATTGACCAACCGCACAGCTTTCGCTATTGGTGCCTGGTGAGCCTGACATGAGGAAACAGCTTTCACCCAAAATAGGTCATGGCTGCGACCACGCATGTAATTGACGGGTGCGTAAAAATTCAAAATTCAAAAAAATACATTCAAGTTATGTACCTACTGTCTCCATTAAAGTAGTTTTGAAACGCGTTCTTTTTTTAATTCAACACTACCTATCGATTTCGTAATGGTGACAGCTTTTTGCGGTTTATAATTCAAAAATCATGGACCCTCAGACAATAGAGCCCAAATAAAAAAAATATATATATTTAATACCAGGAGTTTTTATCATATTACTTTCATTATTTTACGGTTACTGCATTATTCTGGAATGGATGCACAGAAAATATACAAGTGTGACTCATTTATTGATTCTATGTATTACGATTGAATATTGTTTGCGTTGATACACTATTCTTGAATATGAGTCTATTATCAAGTCCTTATGAAGTCTCTTACAAGCTTATTTTAGAGCGCGTCCAGAAGAAATTTCTTCGATGTCTTTATTTTAAGACGTATAACTATTTTCCTTTCAATAATTCGTCAAACGATTACTTTCCGACTGCTTTTCTACAGGACATGCTCACTTTTCACTCTCATGATTCTCGTAGGTTACTTCTGCTCTTGTGACATTTTTGTCTGCTATCACGAGGAATGGTTTTCAATCATGGCGTTCTAAAGAATTTAAATTTATATGCGCCTGTCAATTACCTACGTGGTCGTAGCCATGACCTATTCTGGGTTAGAACTATTTCTTAGAATCAAGCCTATCAGGCACCATTAGCGAGACAAGACTAGTCAATACGCTCCCTAAAGATAATGATTTGCTGTGCATTTTGTTTTTGAAACTTTATTTTACTGTACAAAATTGTTTATGTTTTTTTATTACTTTCCTCTTCTCTCTATCTCTATATTCTCACTATCTTGCACTATCAACAAATTGTCTGAATTTTGCCTCTACGTCATTGAGGTTGTATTAACCAATTTTTGTTTTTATTAGAAATGGATTAATTACTTCTTCTAGGTCCATAATCTGGATCCAAATACAAATCGAAAAAAACTACATGTGATCACCAGCCAGACCCGCGATTTGAATCCGGGACCCGTGACATTAAAAACTCGATCATCGTATTGTGTGTAATAATAATATTATTAAGTTAATAGTACCGAGGCCGTAAAGATTGCAAATAAATCTTACAGTAGGTACAATAATGTAAGTTATTTTGGGTGAACTTGCAATGCAGGTCACTTATAGCTAACATTATTAGTCATTTTTTTTGCTTCATTTGTATAAGTTAAGCTCTATTAAATCTATCCTAAAAAAATATCTATTTAAAACAAGATTTTTTTTTGACACCTTTGGTACCATGACTTCTTTTGAAAAGTATCTATTACGATTTTGGGGTTCGATGTGTGGGTTCACACTTCGGGAGCTGTCGATGTGTCGTAGGTTATGGTGTTGAGTATGATGATGAAGAAGTCGAAGATGTATGCAGGAGCGAATTTTATTAAGCGTAACGGTTGGTACAATAGTATGTTACAGCAGTTATGTTACAATACTAAACTTATGATAGGTATGGATCCGAGGTCCGCATCTCAGTACAATCAGATGTTGGGCGAAACGTATATTCGAGTGACATTTTGATAAATCAATATTCGTTATTTATACAGTCAAAAGTAATACCTAAACATTATACTCCAGTACATAATTATATTGGACGAGTCAGCAGCTTAAATACGAGTAGCTGTGATTACAGTCATAATATAATATGATACTATGGGAATAGGTATTAGACTAATTTTCCATTGCAATATCGTATTTAATATTGCAAATCAATTTTCTGATACAGGTAAACAGTTGTTTACCGGTATGTGAGACCCTGGGAATTTATTATTGCAGTCGAATAATTTGATACATTAAAAATAGATATTTGATCAATAATATACTGACAGCTACACGATTATTTATGACGTCATTTTTCTGCAATAATTTCAAACAAAACATTGTGTACCTACTTCAAATCTCTTTCTAACATTTTATTCAAATCGATTGCTTAATATTACTTTGGTCAAAACTCAATATATCAACCCCAATTTTCTTTTCAGGCCTATACTTTAATGGCCTAATACGTAAGTGTTCGCGCCACTGGCCTGATGTATGTTTATAAACGAGCATACATAATCAGCCGAAGGGCATCGTCGAAAAACCATACAGACAGGGCTGTATTCGCTCAAATATTTATATCGCACATCCAAAAGATCGTTAATGCTTTAGCAGTAACCACCTACATGGGACTAATCCTATATGATCCTTTCATTGAAAAGAACAATACACATCTTATATAATATAATTTCACATTTTCTAAAAAATAATGCCTAAATTTCGCAATAAGCGTTTACATAGTTTCAATATTATTTTGAAGTCGAAAAACTCAAATGAAAATAGTGCTGCTATCATTCACAATGTGCATTAGATAAATAGTTATTAATTCAATATTCACCCACGATGGCCGCGCGGCTTAAGCGTCGGCCTATAGCGTCGTGAGTCCCAGGTCTGAATCCTTGGTCTGGCATGTACACATATTATTTTTCAATTTGTGTATGGACCTAATAGGTTGAGCAAGTGGCTGCCATCCATTTCTCGTAAAAACAAAATCTGTTAATACAAACCTCCACTATGTGATGGCTTATATCAGTAATTGCCAAACGGTAGCTCGCGTAGGATATTTTATCTTATTTATAAATTTGAATCTGATTTGTTTAGTGTTGCCTCAACTGTAGAATCTGTATAACCTTTCGTCCCAACAGAAAAGTATCCAATTTTAGTTCAAATTGCGCTCAAAATGAAAGCATTATTTTGTTCCACCTACTTATGTGAATCAACGTTTTCCACTATGAAGTTAGTTAACAGCCTCACAATTGGGAAACAGACTCACAGATCTTGATAATTTCATTCGGATGGGAGTGAGAAGGTACTCACCAAGAATTGAGAAAATTGTGGAGGAAAGTGAATGCCATTCTTTTCACTAATTATTTTTACTATTATTTCAAGATTTTTTTCAATTATTATTTTGTTTATAAATAAATAATTAAATTACGCATTTTATGTTTAAATGGAAGTCTGATGTCCTAATTTATTTTAAGTATTATAATAATAATGTGTATGGTACGATGTAAATAGGACGATGATAAAAAAAATATATAGAAGAAATATGTATAAGTAGCTCACCAGATAATCAGATAATTTCAATTCATGAAAGTAGCTCACATCCTCATTGAGTTTGGAGACCACTGGCCTTTATGATCTCATTAGGATTGGATATGGTCAAATTCAATATTATAGGCGCAATTTTGCTAAGCATTGAAACGATTAATTGGAATATTTCAGGAGACATTCATTTCATTTGAATGACTCCATTGTTTATTTATTAATTGTGGAAACAATGTGTTCATTACCTCACCATATTCGATCCAAATACGATCATAATATGGGTCTGTATTAACTGATTTTTGTTTTTTATATTGAATGGATGTTAGCCACTTGCTCAACCTACTAGGCCTTGTCTCTAGATGTGATTGACTCGATTGCATTCCAGGTACATATGACCTCATTGAGCCATCCACATGTAATCGCTGCGTATCACTTCTCGCTCGCGGTCGAGGTACAGGTGACCTCATTGAGCTGTCCATACGCACTCGCAGCGTATCGCGGCGATACACGCATCATCTGGACAAGCTCTTAAGTCCATACTCTGAGGGACATCAGCCAATCCTTTCCTGTTATTTTACATTTAGCTTACAGTATTTCATTATAATTAACAAGAACTTAGTTTCTTTTTGTACATCCTTGGTTAAGATTTCCGGCAATGATTTTTACGTAATACTAACTAAGTTTTATTACACGCTAACTGTGGCAATCCAAACGTCACTCAAATGCAGAATGATGCTAAGTTGTATCACAGTTATTTTACAGAAAATTCCTCTGATGCAGTTAAACATAATTGAAGATTCTACAATCACAATTTGACCAAACTGAATTAATCGACTTCGATTATTGAAAAAAATGGAATTAATATAACAGAATTCATTTATAATTAATTACAAATAATATTTTAAAGACGAGTGAAAAACTAAAACAAGAAATACCACTCAATTATCTCGAATACTAAATTTTAAAAAAAGTCTTTCTGAACGCTCTGTATGGAAGGCTTTCATTTGTATCACATAATTTGCAGATTTAGAGAAATTTAATCAATTAAATTGATATTGAAGATATTTCATGTCATGGTAGGTATATATCTACTCAGAGTATGTATTGCGTATATTTAAGACATGTACGTCGTGTGGATTTTCGCGCAATTTTTAGTTGCCTAATTATTTTTTCTATAATAAATTATGTATTTTCACCCCAAACAGTTCTGCGATTAGAGCCCCATATTGGTCAATTCCGCTCCTGGACTCTGGAGGTAACTGATAAGTATTGGTATAAGGTTTGATTGGTTTAATTAGTTCCATCTTCCGACCTTCTAGTAGTATTATAATAACACTTAATATTTTAGTGTTTACACATTAAATATTTTAATTCGAATTCTTTAACTAACAGTAATTACAATTTTATTCTGTCTACTATCGTGCTTAGTCAGGTAAGGTACCAAAATCATCCAAATTAATTGCGCAGAGTTAAGATCTTTTGGCAGGAAAGCAATAATTTCGTTCCGGTATATTATAGAAATGTGATATAATATGAGTATAATTTATAAATGTGAATTTCCTGTTTGTGAATGGTATTAGCAATTTTCCGAGAAAATTATTCACATAGTACTAATATGATTGTTCAAACTGTTACAAAGGAAATTCTTTTGTTCGAGTGATTATCAAAACCGAATGTTTGTTTAAAATTACAGCAGAGTTATTACAGTAATTTTATTTATTTTCTTTGTCTGGCGTATTTTCGTTACTTATATCAGCCAACGGCAAACAATACGCACATAATTAAATTTTTTTAATTAAATTATTATTTATTCAATATAAAATATTCAATATTTTAGAATGCAACATTCTTCATTAAACATATTAGATGATATTAAACAACCTTGGGAATATTCAAAATATGTGTACAGAATGGGTAACACCTTAAATTCATGGTTGATAGAAAATTCTCGCATGATTAACAATTCTTGGGTGGATTACAAAATCAACATATTATGTCAGTTTTTTTCATACTTGAGATTTATATGTCATTTTGTTTTATTTTTTTGTCTATATGCTCTCATTTACCGTTCTTTCAAAAACAAACCACGACATGATTTAGATTGTGTTAAAGTTTCTTTGATTCCAGCAAAAAAAATCATTTGACAAAAGAGTTTCTACAAATACAATATAATATTAATTATGTCAAATGATATCTGTCTATTACATGTTTTTTGAAGTGTACTTATATCAAAAGTTCTAATGATTATTATTTCTCATTAAAAAAACACATATTGTGTAGTATAACAACGAAAAATTTAATTCATAATTCACAAGGAAGAGATTATATTACGTTTTTTTGGTACTCTCCTGTAAAATTGTTCAGTTCTGACATATATTTTTTTTGTAATCTATCCTTCAATTTTATCGGTAGTTTACTAGATACATCACCTGATTTTGTTAGATGTGGGTTCAAATTCCTTTCGATGCATTTTTTAAATAAATGTAATTCGTTTAATATTTTTCTAATACAATAAGCCGTGAGGCTATAATATTTTAAATCCCATCAAGTACCTTCAGTCGATAGTATTAATACTATATAGTATTTTATAAGTATAAAATTAAACAATCATAAAAATACTGTTATGTGTTCGGCAACGGAAATCCTTACCAACGGCCTTCTATCCTTCACGTAGTCTAATGGAAAGTGCATGTCTATAATAAGGCACGGAGGATATCAATCTTCAGTGTTGTTTATTCGTCAAATAGTATAATAGTATATAAGTATAGGTACAAGGTATAAACAAAAGGTAAATAACTCAAAAGAGTTCGATCGGTGGTGAAACAACTCGGAAAATAGAGATACCTACGCTAAGTTTAAACAAGTTGAATGGTCCGTGTTGAATGGCATTAGAATCATTTAAAATATGAACAAGTAAGTAATATAAGTAACGCTTAGTTCATGTTCAAGAGTTATATGTGTGCAGTACACAACTAGATAGGGTGGATAAATTGGGGTTGATCAATAATATAATATTGAGTATGTGCATTGCAATAGTCAAAATCACACCAATCGAATATTCTTAATAATATATGCTTAATTAGTTACTTAGAGTGTCGATGAATTAAACAAAATACAATGTATTTTTATTAGGGAGATATCATAAAGAGAGGAGTTTTCATACATAGTAATACAAAGGCTTTAAAAAGTTATATAAATTATTATGACCTCACCAGGAATCAAACCCGGACCCCCGGATATAATACGAGTGCATTATTCAATGGACTATATTATAATATGTGTTTTTAAGTCGTTCCAAATTATGTATAGAAAATATGACTTAATAGTTTATTATACTGTATATTTTGTATTTTTGTACCTATATTGTTTACTCGAGTATACTGTAAATAACATTGACTGGCATTAAAAAAATATCCATTAATATTTCATAACGCTTGAGGTATTTATTCACATTGTCATTAACTAAATTAATAATAATTAAATAAATATGAATAGTGAAAGCACAAGATATTAAATTAAATAGTATAAAATCATTACATATAAAAAAAAAAAAGTGGATATTGCAAACCTAATGCTATTTAGGGGCCCACATGCCCACTTAGGTCAAGATGGCGATTTTATGGTATTTTCAGAGCATACTCTTGGACATTCCTTAAACGATGTAGATAATCTATTTATATAATTTTGAAGACTTATTATCCTTTATATTTATTTTAAACATTTGATGACTGCATAAAGTATTTTTATTACATAAAATAGTATTCTTTTAAACCTCTCGATCTAATGTTTTAGAATATAGTTATATTTCAGTACATCCATGTGCAGTGGTGTTAATATTTTTTAGGTTTATTAATTTTTAAACGCATTTATAAAACCATTAGTAAAATTAATGGTAACATTATATAGTGAAATATTTATGTTAAAAAATTATATTTTATTATATCTGTGATCCCAAATTAGACAAGAATTTTATTATTCAAAAAAGGGCACGATTAACAGATTTGAATATAATTCTAAAGAAACTGATTATAAAGCGATGTCTGTGATCATTCAAATGTGATAAAACATTCTACAAATAATGATTGTTTTATAATAATTATTGACCTAAGAATAAGGTAGTATTTTTTTTAAATACGCCATTTCTATTGGCATTTCCCAGTGGTTAAGCTGCAACATATGGCTGTAGCCATAAATTGATAAACGATAAATGAAGTAGGGAGTAAGATCATGTTAACGCGCGTGTTTGAACATGTACGGATCCGAAAAAAAACTGTTTTTTACGGTTAGGTTACATGTAGATATAAATCGATTGAAAGATTTTACAGGTGTCGGTAAGGCGTAATTTCCGAATTTTTGCCTATATATAAATTTACTTTTTTTATTTATTTACTAAAACAAATCATGCAGACTAAAATCTGAGTGAGATATGGATTTGCATAATATGTACATCAAACACTAATGAATATACCGACATCTACTTCATTGCGTCAAAAGGTAGACTGGTATGGGGACAGAATTATAAATAATATATATTCAACCATTTCTTTTTTGTTTTGTTTCAGAGCCTACAACCGATATAATTGGCGGTCCCGAGCTGTTTATAGATCGCGGCAGTACCATCAATCTCACATGCGTGGTTTTGTTTTCACCAGAACCCCCTGCGTATATTTTTTGGAACCACAATGATGCTGTAAGTATTTCTTTATTAATAATATTTTATATTTTAACTTAGGTACTACTAATTAACTACACAATGCTCGTGCCTTGTATCATAATGCAATGACAAGCTCACGTAATTTTCCTACCTCTATTATTAGGTAATCCCTGCATAATGTAGATTGTAGACCATCGCTGTGGAGAAAAAGCAAGTTGGTCATAATTACCGAATACAGCATGGTTCATTAACACCTTGAATGTTATTTTATCAAGCAATATCCGAATTACATCCCCAAATCACGTGAAATGCCTATCTTACTATCCCTACTTTATTGTATTGATTGGTTATATAAGTTAGGGTTTATAGTAATCGTTGTCAGTGTTTATTTGCCTTTTGGTGAGTGTACACTGTCTGAAGATGCCGAAAGGCAAAACCCGGGTCGCAAAAAACGACTCAATTGGAATAGTACAAAACTTTAATCCATTAGAATAATACTAGAATGCGGTTAATTTATATACCAAAAAAAGGGATAGGTATAATTTATTATTATTAATTTTCTTATTGTCTTCTTTTTTGTGCCGTCTTTCATTAAAAGTTGGTGATGTAATAAATTGCAGTACACCTTCTTAAATTGGGCCAGTCGTATTTTTTAATTAATGTATTTTAGTTTATTAATGTGTCCAAAAAAAAAACAATCGATGAAGTAGTATAGAAGTAATATCAACTTTAATTTGGCAATTATCCATATTTACTTAATCTCTAAGCTGCTTTATTAATTTTTCATTTACCTAGAGATTAGATATTCGTTACACTAATTCTAATGGAGTGACATCCATTCTATTACCATTTAAAAACGGCCTAGTGCTCGAAACATGACGTCACTATATGAAATTCTTCCTTAATAATTAAATAATTATTAAATTTTTGTTTAATAAAATAAGAATACAATAATGTCCCCAATATATTCATTAAACACTGATACAATGAGCAAATAATAAACCTTTTCTATGATCATGGCTTATTTGAGGTGTCAGGATGGATTTGAAAAATATATTTTGTCTGAAACAATAATTAATTCCTTTCTGCTTTCTTGGTCCTCAAATAAAGTTAGTTTTAAAAATTTTATATTATATTTAAATGTAAAAAATATCGCAGACAAAATTTATTGGCTGATGAAGTGACCTTTTCCTTAAAATAAAATGGATTATTTTCAACACTCGTTTTAAATTATATGTAATTAGCCCGATAAGAATTTTTAAAGTACGCATTTCCCAAGAGACAATAAAAAGTTAAATAATTCATTTCTCCGGTATTACTAATTACCCTAAAACAATCGCTGATAAAAAAAATAATCTCATTAGCATAAGAACGAAAAAGAAGAAGAAGAAATAGTAGTTTGCCTGATGGATAGGGCTCATTTAAATGCACCATGATAAATTGAGGATGCTGAAACTTTTCTCCATTCAGAGGTTCTTTTTTTGTCTTCTCCGCTTTCAAATTGAGACTGAAACGATTTTTTTTTATTTATAGGAAAAGTATTCGAAACTTTCGAAGCCTTAAAATGATAATGAAAAATCTACATCATTAAGTTAAAAAAGCAGAACTTCGTTACGCGCCCTGATAAATGAATTATTTATGGACTGTCATTTTGTCTTTGATTAACGTAAAAGCATTCGTAAGTTTTCTTTTTTACTGTTTGCCTATGAAAGGATTATGTCAATCTAATTATTTAAATCCAACATGCTCAAAGGATTATTCCTGGAAAATATATATATATTTATTTAATTCAAACCTAATGGAAAATACTTTTCTTTATAATCAAATCTATGAAATTGTCAACAGTGTAATATTATCACAACAAAAAATCTTTAAAATAAATTATATTCTAAAATTATTATTATCAGTTTTTTTAACGCGCCGCTTTAAAAAATGTTTTTAAATTTGCTAGTACATATATAATATATAATATTTTGAGAAATATATTGGATATAATGCGGAAAGATTACAAAAGAATCCAATTGATAATGAGGCAATGTAAGAGATTGCCTAATTGAGTAAATGCACCCATACATGATACCCACTTAATCGACAAACTCGGCGAGTTCGGAGAATATACGTCACACCAAATAACTAAGATTTAATGAAACTAAGAAAGACGTTCATCCAGCAGTGGATTATAGATATATTATATTGATTTGAAAACAGTCGGATATCTATAGTACTTACTCTGTCGCATAAATTGCATAACAGTCAGTAACGGTTTCGTTCGCTTAATGTCATATTATCAATTTGATAATATCACTATTATATCCTAATATATATAATCTATTATATCATAATATTCTAATTAATATTATTAATATGTAGGTATATACGATGTCCAAGCTGTAACGTGTGGGCCTATCAAAGACGTGAGTCACTGGTTTGAATCACGGATGACATATTCTTGTGTTGTTTTAATGTGTTTTTAGCATGGCCCTAGTAGGTTGACTCTTCGTGAGGTGGCCAATATCCAAATCGGATTGTAGAGCCAATTAAAACAAATATGATTCTGTTTGATAAAAGATAACCTGTTTACTAAAAGATAACCTGTTTACTAAAAGATAACTGGAGATAAATTAGTTGTTAATTAATTGGTTACTATAACAATAAGTAGGTAGGAAAACTTAGTATTGAACGAATTCTAGGGTGGCGCATGACTGAGAAATTATATTAAAAAAATAAACATAAGATGAAAAAAATTCAGCACTTTTACGTTTATTTTCATGGATATAAAAACAAATTATCACTTCTTATAATATAAACCAACAATATTGGAAGTACCTATAATATATATTAACTTCTCATTATATACCTAGATTCCCAAATTCACATATGAATTATTGTTATTTTATTTGATAGAATTAATGTACACATAGATACATATTAATTTATTATTTTTAAGCAATACTGAATATTATACAAAGTATTTTTTTAATAAAAAGCATTTTTCATTGATATAAATAACGTAAAAATAAAAACCACAAAAACATACATAAATGTTTAATAGATTTTATAAAAACATTTACCAATTATTGAATATTGAATTGCTTACTGGATGAATGCTTTATTATTACTGTTAGCTACTGAGTCAGATATCCATCTTAATAATCGTCAGCTGAATGCAAAACTATTCTAACTTACATTTGAAATTTTTCAAGAGAGAGTTTTTTGAAACAACTTACTGAAATTATTTATTATCTTTATGGATAAATGTACGCATCATATTTTATTAGGATTATTGATGAAAAAATCTGTGCATACACTTGTTTATATAAATAATAAATAACTGAAGTAGGCTGTTTCAAATAAATCTTCTGCAAAATATTTCAAATGTGAGTTAGAATAGTTCTGCATGCAGCTGACGTAATGTTTCCTAATATCTACTGAAACAGATATCCATCTTGCTAAATAATGTTACCTAATATCTACGATACCATAACGTTTAGCTGCTGGTGTCGGTGACTACGCAAATTAACCTACGCGTAGAACCCTTTAATCACTAGTCACTATTTTTATTCGAGTATCTGCCGACCAGTACTTACCCTATTAGTCGTTGGTGTAATCCTTATATAAAAATACATTAACATTGTGTCTTTTTCTCTTCTGTGAACTAGATCATCAGCTACGAGTCGCCGCGTGGTGGCGTCAGCGTAATAACAGACAAGGGAGAGACGACCACATCTTTCCTGCTAATCCAGCAGGCCAGGCCCTCTGACTCAGGCCAATACCAGTGCAATCCCAGCAACGCCCAGCCCAAGACTATCTCGGTTCACGTATTAAATGGTTTGAAAACACCTTTTCTATATATATTACACATTTTATAAACTGACGTCAGTGATTCTATACCATAATCCCAAGAGCTCATGTCTAAGATTCCATAACTGCAAAATTATGCAAAAAACGACAAATTGAAAATGGAACTATATTATTATATTCTTGAATTATATTAAAAATAAACAATCGTAGGTACTATCATAATATACTTACAATATTTGGTTCGTTCCTACTAAACTAGAAAAGAAGTGATTTTTAAAATTTTATTACTAGAGTTTATTTGGTAAAAATCTATTTTAACGGATATGACATTTTATTTAGTGTTAACTCTGATACCAAACGTTAATAATAATTATTGTCGATTCGAATATTGTGCTACGGTAAATAAATAGTGTATTTAATAATCAACACGTGTATGTACCTATTTTCAACTATTTTCGTTTAATAAAATCGTTCTTCATTTAAAACTTTATTCATAATATGATCCATTTAATCTATCCCTGTTAGAACTGCGCGTTTTTAAGGGATCTTTTTTTTTTAATTATTTCAATTCAAAATGATTTTTTTTGTAAAAAAAAATCGTGATTTATTCTATAGATTTAATTTCTCTCTTCGAAATGAATTTCTTGACGTCTTAGGCATTATTTATTGCGTTATCTTTATTAGTGACTTCTTTCAGGCGACGATTTCGTTTGAAAACTCAAATAATCTTATTATCATAAAAGTTCAAACGAGTCTTGAAAAATGTACCTTAGCTTTAATATTTTATAACGCTAACTAATAATTATATTTATTTAACGATTATTGATTTGCTTCGACTTTACAGTACCTGCAAATCTTTTCTAAAATATATTTTTCTAAAACAATCATATTGTTAATAATTCTTTTACGATATTTTGTAATTTTGCTGGTTCTTACAGCTATTCGCTATCTTAAAAAAAATCTGTATTTTTAAAGCATGACTATAATTATTAGTTACACTTTACGCTTATTGTTTTATTAATAACACATCTAAAATTACTATCAAGTTCAAAAAATATTAGCGTGAGAGAATTTTATGTCAAATTTGCATATTATTTATACGTATTTAGAAACGTTAGATGACTTATAAATTTTAAATAGTAAATATAAGCTAAAAATATATCATTGACATAAATAAGGAATTTTAAAAATGTAGCTAATGGGTATTAATTTGCCTAAGTCATCCTTAAAAGATACACGATTTCATCAACGTGGTAAAACAACAGGAGCAATCCTCTTAACAATAACCAAATAAAAAGACAATACTTAGTAAGTAATAAGTCCCGACAACACGTTTTATTAAATACAGTTATCGATTTTTAACATATACTTTAAAAAACGTAGTTATTTATATTCAATATAAATCATACCCTTGCCAGAATACTGTGACTACTCAATTTTTCAGTCAAAATTTTACAATGCTCTTCGATCTAAAAATAAATTACTTAGCAGTTTTTTTTAAATAATATGCAAGAATAATGTAATATATTTTTTGTTTATAGTGTATATATAAATTAAAAGTGGCCATATTCTAATTGTAAAATCTCTTTTAAATTACATACTTTGCTCATGAATTGTAATATGTTTCAAAATATGGCACTCTGCTGAGTGAAACATATTTGAATTTTTCAGCCATAGATAAATAATAAACTTCGAAAACACAAATATGCCAGGGTATATTGATCTGTGGCAGTTATCTTTCAAATTAGCGAAATACGTATAATGTACCTACGCAAAGTAAAATATGTGTTTATTTAACATACAAAATATTATTTTAATTGGTTGGTAGGTTCATATTATCTACTAAAAGGGTATGGCATGTTTGTATCGCACGTTTGTATCGCACGAAGCCTTTTTCATTATATTATGTAATAATGTACAATGTTATCGTATCCTTTGACAATGATTGCAAAAGTATTGCGGAAAGTATACAGAGAAATGTTATTTAATTTGGTGTTAGGTCAAAACCTTTATAATTCAATTAAATATATTATAATTTTTGTACACAAAATTTGTGGTCATTTATTTATATTATAAATACTACACGAATGTATTTTTATTTGTATTTTTACATACGAATTTAAAGGTTTAAACCTTTTTTTGTGTAGTTATTCCGGTATTATTTCATTTTTTACGTCATTTAATGATGAAGTTCAATGAAATTATGTACAATTATATGACTTACAGCTTTTCCAAAAAAAAAAAAACATTTTCTATCCATTATCATTGCCTGAGGCGTTGATTTTATTGTAATTAATTAATACCAGGAAGCTTTCCGAAATATATTATTTGTAAATTAAATTAAATTTAAAAAGTATGTAGGTAATAATAGTCTACCTAGATGCCTACGTTTTTTATTTTTATTTATTTGTTATACAGTAGGTAATAGGCAATTATTTGATTGTATTTTTAATAATATGTTATTCTAATATTTTATACAGTCATGAATAGCTATTATAATATTTTAAAAATATAAATTTAAATAAGGTAATTCGTGAGGTTACTGCCAAAAGTTGGCAAGTCTCGAAATCACGTTATGGAGTAATAATTGCATTTTGAAAATTTTTCTAAAATTAGACATAATGCTAATTTATTTGTGCTTTATGTGCATGTATCGGATGATCTTGATTTTTTTCAGAATACACATTCATAATATAAATACATAATCCGTTGATAACTCTAAATACCTAAATTATTGAACAACGGATTACTATATAATCTCTATATTTTCATACAAAGCATATTTTAACGACGATTTGTTTATATTATTTTTTTAAATCCCATTTAGCCATTTATTCATAATTTAATCCTATGTAGCCATGGAAAAGTAAGGAAAGAAAAAAGTATATATACATGGATGTCGATTTAATCAGAACTTATAATCTATATTTAAGAATACTTAGTATATAATATTATATAAGTACACTCGGATAATAGTTTGGTTTGTCTACAATTTCTTGATACAATACGTTACCATTATAAGAAAGAAAAATTATAACAGTTGTAGATATACTCTAGAAAAAAAATCAAAATGCGAAAATAATACCTAAGTACTTTTCTTTTACCAGGTGAATACCCGGCGGCAATGCAGAGGGGCGGACAATCTCTACTCCTTGCCTCGCTGGCACACCGCGTACTCCTGATTGCCGCTTTGGTCTTACAATTCTCCTGACACCTTGTGCAGGCCCATTAAAGTGCCAGCCCAGCCCGCCGTTACCAGGCTCGCATAAAGTGCTGAGCAGTGTGTGTACCAAATAAAATACAGAAAAGAACGATAACAGACTACCTATCTCCTTAGTACCGCTGTTCTCCTAATACTGCCCCATAATTCATATTGTAATGTGACGTGGAAGGAACGCGTGTTTTTGCCTCATATATTTTTTTCATTACTTCATGTGTATATATCAGAGATATAATAAAATAATATATTGTATAGTGAAATTTAACAGTGAGCGACGAATGAAGTCTGTATCAATAATAGTTATTAAATGCCAATTCATTTGCGTAAAGTGCATATTACGTAACTCTTTTTATATTTATAAATATCTACACAACTAACTACATTATTAGTTACGATTATTTATTGAGTTATCAAAACATATTTATAACTTTAACGACATTTAAATAAAAACTAAATTTTTTTGAAGTTTCACAATATTATTATACTTACGATGTAAGTAAAATGTATTATATATTTTAAACTTATCGTCCAAATTTTATTTGCACATATTATATTATAATGTTTCTATCTATAATGTGCATGGTATAAAAAAATAATAGTACCTTTGTTATATTTATCCAAATTCATAGGTAGTAATTTTATATAAATTAATACTGTAAATTATTGTATATTATTAATTCTTATATTTTGTTACACTAATTACGTCCTCTAATACAAGTATTTGTTAAATCTTAAAAATTAACATATCATTTTGTAAATACAACGTATAAAGTGGAGTTATAACATTATCACTTTACGCAATCGAATTGTTTTATTAAATCCCATATCCGGCGTAGCATAAAAAATGCAGAATACATTATTTTAAAAATAATTAAACTACGTAAAAATCATTATTTTGTTCACAGAAATAAAAATTAATTAAACATTCATTGTTCGGTTTATTTTAATCAACATTTGATGCATGTGCTTGTATGTAGATAATTTAAACGTTTTGTGTGGAATAATAATTTTTTGTAAGATACGAAGAATCAATAATCCAACAAGAAGTGGTAAATGAAAAGAAAAAGACAGTTATTGAACAATATGACACGATTCCCTGTGATAATTTATGGCATAAGATGTAATTTGTATGTAAATACTATAAGATAATATTATATTATAAATATAAATAAAGGTTAACTCAAATAAATGTTTTATGTTCGTTTTATTTATATCACAAATATATGAATCCGATTTCATTTATATTTACAAATCGTATTGTTTACCAAGTGTATCCGAAAATAGTACCTACTCCAATAATATCCTTCATTTCTTTGTGGAATCAATTTATTTCTGGAAAATATTAAAAATAATCCGTCTATAAAATAGAAACCACTCAAATGATTAAATTTCAAATTATGTTTGAGTCACTAATCTTATTACAGTATTCTTCTGGATTTTTAGGCTTAATAAATATTCGGGTGAAAATATTATATTATAACATTGCAAATAGAATAAAATTCATTGCAATATAATTAAACATTATAAGGTATAATCAATACATTAATATAATTATTGAAAGAGGAGTATTATATTTGCAATAAATTCAAACTAAAGTAGAACAGCTTTGTTGTTCATCCAAACATTTTTAAAAAAAAAATCGGTAATGAAAATATGTGTGGATAATAATCATTTAATAATTCTGTGATGTCTACGAAATTGCATAATTCAACCAGAAAACACTTTATTTGGCTCTGATACTGAAATGGATTATGTTGATTAATATAAGACTCTATATTTTCAATATTAATAAGAACAAAACACATGTTGGAAACAATACCTGTCAAAAACTGTAAAAGTTTTTGAAATTACACATGTGGAAGCGATAAAAATTTTGCACCATTTTACAATAATCTTATCTTTGTAAAAAGAAGCAATTTTCTACACTTATGACATTGAAAACAAAATACAAAAATCACTCACTATAAAGATATCTTCTAAGTTACTCTGAGAGATTTTGGGTAATACCCAAAAATCTTCTCCCATCCCTGTCTCGAAAAGTTGATTTTTTCGTACCTCGTAACGTTAGGGCGAACATACTTCAATATGGTTTCCATGAGTAAAATAAAGAGCACGTCATCGCTTATAATATACAAGGCACCCGGGCACGTAGCGTACGTGTTTATTTTATGGGGCGGAAGTTATGACACTAAAAGTTAAATATTGTGCCCAGCGCTACTTGCACTGTTCAGGAAAGTGCATAGAAAATTTTACGAGCTAACGCTCTAAAGTTTCGAAGAAAATATACCGAGTTCGCGCTCTTTCGCTGTATTCTGTGTCACGTTTTACGACATAAATATACATTTCCAGTTCGAACATGTATCTTAAATCACCATTATACACGGATTTTAAATCCAAGGGGCATGCTTACTCGTAATCGTAAGGATTTTTTCCAGATAGATATAGACAGAGACAGCCTTGATTTTTTTTATTATTATAAAATGTGTAGGTATCTTGATATTCACCACGTATAAAAATATTTTACGACATGTGCTTCGCTTATACATTAACCTGTATCAAGTCATACTAAGTATGAATATACCAAGCCCTGATACCATGGCCCCCACAAAGGGGGGGCTGACAGGGCTCTAGCCTGGGGGCCCGGGCTCAAGAAGGGCCCGGCGTGGCGAGTTGACCAGATAAATGATATAAATACACGTCACAAATTCTCTCTAACAGTAAAAAAAGTCGCCTGAAGCGCTATTTACCTTCGATATTATTTAAAATTATGTGTTTGTAAGATACAATTTTCATTTTTGTATCGATACTCGACAAGTCCATAATTCAAATGAATGTATTAAAATAAATAAAAAATCACTAAAAATATACACATTAATTTTACCGCGTACGCCATTTGGAAAACGCTACTGTGGAGCATCACGCTGCCTTTATACTTAGTGATAGGTAGGAGGGCCCGCCAAAGATCCGAGCCTTGGTGCCCGCTTCAGGATGTGGGGGCCATGCCTGATACATTTGGTAGGTACTCGTGTAGGTACATATTTTTCCCAATCTTTCCAGGTCTGTCGCTGCTCTAAGCAAATAGGGAAGGGAATTTCGTTTCATGGCATAGAGTTGGTTATGTGTTATAAAATTTAATATCTGCATAGATAGCAGTGGCGAAGGGTGGAGATAGGCTGTTTATGTCTGCCATAAATAGTGCACATTAAATTTTGTCAGCTATACGTATTTGTTTTTATTGAAATAAAACTACAATTTACAGAAGGTGTTGGTAAGTTTTGAAAATTCAATTTAACCCTGCGAAATCAGGCCATAATAAATAATAGTAAAAATATTCTTCAATCCATAAAATATCTAAAATTATGCAATTAAAGCATTCATAACTTTGGATATTTTATGGATAGAATGATATTTTTTATCTATTATAGTTTGGTTTAAAGCGAATTCTTCACTGAGCCTTTTTTAAAGAGGCACCTAGCGGAAAAATACGAAGCTTGCAATTTGAGATATTTTTTTGATAATTTACAATTTCAACTGTATTAATGAATAAATATGTATCTGAAAACATTAAAAATAAAAATATTTTTTATTTTAAGTCAAAGACAAACTTACAATTGTAAAAAATGCAATAAAATGTGAATTTGTTCTATCGGTCCGCACCCTATTATTACATATATTTTATGGTCATATTTAATATTAAAATTTAGTTTATTAAGTTTTCTAAGCATCACTTAAGCGATTTTTGACAAATTCATAGTTTTAATATTTTTTATATCTATTTTAAAAAACATCGATTTTTATAAAAAATATAAATGTGTATAACTTGAAATCCTTTTTATTTATATCAAATCGATTATTTTTATCAATATAAATAAAATATTTATATTAATATAAATAAAAAGGATTTTAAGTTATACACATTTATATTTTTTATAAAAATTGATGTTTTTTAAAATAGATATAAAAAATATTAAAACTATGAATTTGTCAAAAATCGCTTAAGTGATGCTTAGAAAACTTAATAAACTAAATTTTAATAATAAATATGACCATAAAATATATGTAATAATAGGGTGCGGACCGATAGAACAAATTCACATTTTATTACATTTTTTACAATTGTAAGTTTGTCTTTGACTTAAAATAAAAAATATTTTTATTTTTAATGTTTTCAGATACATATTTATTCATTAATACAGTTGAAATTGTAAATTATCAAAAAAATGTCTCAAATTGCAAGCTTCGTATTTTTCCGCTAGGTGCCTCTTTAAAAAAGGCTCAGTGAAGAATTCGCCTTAAGCAGGACTCAATGAATTTAATAAAATTAACCAACAATATGTACTATTCTTAATCCAACGAAAACCAATAAGTATGAATAAAAAATATCCATAATATTGTCGTATCGCCCAAAGTATACCAAAACTATTATGGTTTGGTTTAGGCAGAGTTTAATTGAATTTTAAAAACTAACTAACACCATCTGTAAATTGTAATCTTAGTTCATTAAAAACCAATACGTATGACACACAAAGTTTAATGTGCACTATTTATAACGCATCTTAACAGTCTACCTCCACCCTTCGTCACTGATAGATAGTAGTTGAGTCGGTACCTTAATTGGTAAATCACTGGATTTTGATTTTTTCGGGTATAGTGTTATGGAATAATATCACTTATATGAATATATCTTGTAATATACAAATTTATTAATAAAGGCTGCGCCAAACCATTTTGTTAGCCAGTAAGTGCAGTAACATGAAGTATCTTAAATTATAAAAGATGTTGTGAGCCCTTTGTTCGCCCACATCCTCAAGCTCACGAAGCAATTCTACAGCTCCATCAACAACCATCCCAACACGACAATTAAAGACCTATTACATTACGACATACACGCTCACTATCAATTTGACCGACCAAGAAGGGTACTTCTACTAATGCCCCCCTCCCCTAAATAAATATCCTTTTTTCCTATATTCTTCTCTTTATGTATACTCTTTTCTTCTTGTACTTTTCTATATGATTACAGATCCCTTGCCACTCAACCTAGACCGACCAACACCCAGGATGTCCGGATGACCCAGGAGGGTACTTCTATTAATTCCCCCCTCCACTAATAAAAATATCCTTTTTCCTTATATACTTCTCTTTCTGTTTATTCTTTACTTCTTGTACTTCTCTATATGTTTACAGATCCCTTGCCACTCAACCTAGACCGACCACCACCCAAGATGTCCAGACGACCCAGGAGGGTACTTCTAATAAATCCCCCCTCCCCTAAATAAATATCCTTTTTCCTCATATTATTCTCTCTCCCTACAGATTAAAACCACAGCGGAGGGGTTTTTGGCCGGTTGTGGGCTTGCTCACCTCCGGAGTTTTTCCCCCCTCTGCGGCTCAAATTTTGATGAGCAAACGGGCTAAGACCCGAAGTAACACACGATGAAGATGCGATTATGGATGCCGATCTTGCTTTTTGGCCTTCTCTCAGTCTTCGTGGGAGCACCGGCTGGTGCGGAAGAAGATGACCCCGGCTCTGGATTCGGACTGGACGAACGCCAGACCCCACGGGCTGAACGCTGAACTCTGCAAAGCCGGACAGAAGCGAGATGTGGGGTGGGGAGATGTTGGGGGCCTGTGACGGCGGCGGTCCTTGTTGTTGTTTGTTCAGAAGAAACACTTTTTAAATATACTTACTAGAGATTCCTTCACCCAGATCCCAAACCTGGTCTCGGTCGGACGCGAAGCCGCCGAAACCAGGTCCTCTCACTCCAATCATGCTTCACTCCAGATAGGTACTTCATATAAAGGGGATAGACGCTAAAAACCATCTAGGTGGCCCAAATGAATAAGCACATACCCTAAGTAAGTAAGTTGTTCGGGACACTTGCGGTCTAGCACCCGTCGCGAGCAGTCGCCTTTCCGTGCGCTCCGACTCCAGCTGAGATATCCAACCGAATCAAGACCTTCAATCTACCTGCAGAACCAGCCGACATAGCAAATACCTACTTTGCTACATCCTGCCAAACAGCAACAAAGTTACCTACTTTTTGCCGATACCTGCCGACCCGCAAAGAATTACCTACTTTTTGCCGCCGCCTGCCGACCAGCATAGTATTACCTACTTTTCTGCCGCTACCTGCCGACCGAGCAAACTACCCATTTTTGCTTACCACCGCAAGTGATTCCGATCATCCGCCTACGACAAGATGGAGCATATCCAAATCGAAATATCCAGACTCGCCGCATTCCGGCCGACCAAACTGAGGGATCTCATGACGCTGCACTTCCTGCTCTTGACGGCATATCAGGAGCAGGCCGAGTCGGCGTCACCCGCAGTCCCACCTACCCGCCCTCCTCCTACCTGGAGGAAAAGCATCAACCCGCCAAGACGACCATCACCGCATATTTGGACAAAGACCACTCTACACCATCACACATCATCACATCACAACAGCGCGCCGATCAAGGAGGCACACCCAGCCACTCATCCTGGACACGATACCGACCATCTATCGGTCGTTATCAGGGGCTTCCACATCGGCACGCACACGGAGGACATCACTAACGATCTTCTTCGGAGAGGCCTCCCGATCATCAGCGTCCGGAGAATGACACGGGGCAGGACCCGGCATCCAATGCCCCTTGTCCCTGTGTACCCAGACACAAGCATTAATCCCAGACGCTCGACTTCACAAGGAGACCTCGACGGAAGTGGATGTCTCCTTCGCTGAGGCCGAACCCGGATCCCCGGATACACAACCGGCCGAAACCACAACACCTGAGACCCTGACTCCCGACTCTGCCAACAACTCATATGCAGAAACGACAGAGTCCCCGGAAGTAGAAAGTCTCGAGACCCCGACTCCCGATGAGCTCGCAGAAAAGACTCCGGACGACCCCGAAACCGACTCAGAATCAGAAGAAAACGACCAACTGTCCGATCAGAGTGACATCAACCAATCACAAGATGACTTGCCTGATGAACCTCAGCAGACCAACTGCCGGAAGTCCCCGGAAGCAACACTACCCATGTCCCGCGCTTCCCAGGTGATTTACTATGATGAAAGGAACAGGCTGCTCAGCAGTCTTCCAAGAACAAATCTCGATTCCGAACAGAAACGCCTGCTTCATGAAAGAGTCAGAGACCTCCTAAATCGCACCAAACTCCCTGAAAACCTCATAAGAACCGATCTCAGAGAAACTGAAGGACTCAAAAAACAACAGGACTGCAAGAATGATCCGAAAGCATACTTCTTCTTGGACGCATACTCAGAGGCACTTAAATGCCACTTAAATGAATCAAGCAAGACCTCAGATGTAACTCCAAAACCTGACGAACCACAGGAGACCAACAAACCTGCGTCACCAACTCCCGACCAAGACTCCGAAAATGAATACCAGCCGACGGACTATAACGAGATAGTGTATAAGCTCGACGTAACAGAACACACTGCCCTCTCGTTAAAAAGCGCCATACCGCAACACGATGCAACCAACAACCTTCCAGACCCTGCATCACCAATAACCGACCAAAAACCAAAGAAAAAGAAGAAAAATAATAAGAAGACAAAGACGCCCAAAACTGATAAAATCTACTGCAGCGAGACCAACCAACGCGCCTACTTCTTGAAAAAGAAATAAGCCTCCAGACCACACGCAAGAATAAGGACCCAGCCCAGCCCTGCCAACCGCCAAGAAGCAGAGCTCCGAGCTGCGATACTCGGAGCTCTTCCAGGCTATGGCAACGACCGGAAGTGAAGAATACGAGCCAAAGCAGCAAGAGGTATGCGAAGAATTCGACGGACGCCTGCGTGAAGTTTGCTTTACTTTTTAATCATCATCCAGATCATCTCACTGAGATCTCCAACCCGGCCTCGCTCGGTCGCGAAGCCACCGAGGCCGGGTCCCTTCAACTAACAACAATCAAGTGCCGCACAGATAGGCACTAGATATTGCGGGAGTAGACGCTTAAAAAACCGTCAGGCATCCCTCATGAATACGCTTATATCCTAAGTAAGTTGTTCGGGACTTGATATCCGGGAGGCGAAGGCAGGACCGTCTGTCCGCCGGAGCTCCCGCGATGATTGTCGATCTCTTTAAAATGCCGTATCGTTAATTAAACATTTAATTAATAAACTGCCGATGTCAATTCTGTTAAAATAACTCTGAATAAATTCAACCAGTTTAAAACGTTATTGTTTTGAGTTCATAATTGCCGCGGTAGTTGGCATGCGGCGCGACCTCCACCTTTGCGTCGCCGTGTTGGGCCAAGGCTCCCCAATGAAGCCGTTCCCTAACATGATATTTGGTGTCAATGGCAGTCTGGTAAATCCGTGCTATAACAAGAGGTTGTAATGTTTCTGAGTAATTTTATGCAGTACCTACCTATAGTAGATTAATTAATTTATATAAAAACTACTTACAACATATTACCACAGTTTTGACATTAACATTGAAATAAAAATATATATAAATGTTTAAAATGATGAATCACTGAACGCATTATTTGACTCCCCTTCGCCAATGGATCCTTCCGCCGTAGGAAATATAAAAATCAGTTGGCATGGTAGGACTTCGCGGTGCTTTGAGGTGTAAGGCAACCACGAGACGGCGTAATAAGCATCTTCTATTTTAATTTTACGTGTCATTAATTATGTATTAAAATATAAGTGAACAATTAAATTAATCATTTATTTTTATCTTATCGATAATTATTATCCAGATACCTGTTGAGCAACATTATTGTCGAAACAGATTTATTATAAATATGAACGTGGAATTCTACAAAGTACTTTACTACTATATAGCGCCAGTCCTGGTCAATTAATAGAACATCGGCGTCTGTCGACGTGAGTTGGGGTTTCCATTCCTGTGTCTGAAAATAAACTGCAAAGCGAGCCGTAAATTGAAGACATATTTTTATTATTGACCGCATTGTGTCGCATCAAACAGTTTCTTACATCCTGGCAGCTGCGGTTCAAACACTTTACAAATGATGGGGTCAGTAGATGTGGAATTGAGAAAATAATAATAGAAATTGGTAAACAAACTACTACAACATTATTATTACATACCTACCTAATCTTCTTCTTTCTTTGCCCATATCCGCCCCTTAGCTGGAGCATATGGACACCACGCGGCGCCTCCAAGAATCCCTATCGCTCGCCAGTCTTCTTGCTTCGTTCCAAGTCAAACCAGCATCCCGTAGCTCCGCCGTATATACTCTGTAGATTGTATTTAGCGGCCTTCCAGGACGCCGGAATCCGGTCGGCTTGAAGAACAGGCAAGCCAGGTTAAAGTTCTCTTCTGGCATCCGCAGCACGTGGCCGAGCCAGGTCCAACGTCGCCTCTTCACTTTCAGTGTGATGAGAGGCTGCTTGGTACGTTCTCTTATCTCCTCGTTGCTCCTAAAGTCATACCACCGCACACCCAGTATTCGTCGCAAACATCTGTTTTCGAAGCTCAGTATACGGTTGCTCTGAGCCTTCGTAAGGTGCCATGATTCGCTGCCGTAAAGCAGCACCGTCAGAATGCAAGCGTCGAATAGGCGGCATTTGGTTTTGACTGAGTACAACCGTGAGTCCCAGACATTTCGCATCGAGTTGAATGTTGCTCCACCATTCCCATTCGGATAGCGAGCTCTTTCTGCAAAATGCCCTCTCCCGTGATGTGTACCCCCAGATACTTGAAGCTGTCGACGCTCTCGATGCTTTGTCCATCGCTAATCAGAGGGAAATCTGGATCAGGACAGGTGCTATTGCACAAGACGTTGGTTTTCTTCGCGTTGATTTTCAAACCAACGCGAGAGGAGTTGTTATGCAACCTGTTGATTGTCTCTTGAATGCCCTTGATTGAGTTGTCGAATAGGACAGCATCATCGGCGTATAACCTACCTAATAATATTGTATTACTCTTAACACATTTTAAACACACAACAAAATTTAAATTTAGATAGGTAACTATATACTATATAATTATAATATGATTGATTTTTATATTCCATTGGTTTGTTTCTAATATATTATATAGTCGTATACTTAGAAGAGACCGCTGATATTTTAATCAAAAAAATATTAGTTTTCTTTCGTCTTTTCCGTTCAATCGTTGCTGGATATCAGCCCTTTGAGCAGTGACGTCCCGTGGGGGTAGGCAGATTGAGCGTCGCTTGAGGGCGGCAGTTGCTCGAAGGACGGCAAATTGACGAGAATCATTAGGTATATATGGAAATAGGTACATAAACTTAGTAATAACAGAGATATCTTTCCATTACAGAATTCAGCTCACTGGTTGGAAACAAAATGTATGAATAGTTAACAGGTTTAACAGGACTGTATTTTTTGTCGGGTTCGCGATGTCTAGATTACTTTCATTGTCGTTGGACGTCACGTCCTTGATGACGATCAATGTCACGTGCAGATTTGCAAATTATATTTGAATATTATAGGAAGGTGCATACTTACCTAATAATTAATGTATCCCAATATGTTTGCCAATGTATCTATAATGTATACATACAACAAATTTCTTAGATATTGGAGTCATGAAAGGATGATATTATTAAAAATACTGTAAGTATTAAAAAAAATGGGGCGACATTTTGTCTAGGGACGCTACTGCTTTTGAGACCCTAGGGTAGAGCCACCAAAGTGACCCTAGTATAGTAATGGCGCCAAGAAGTATTGAATATGAAATTATGGGTAATTACAACAAAATAAATTATTCAGATATTTTCAAACTCCGTATGTCCGTATTTGTAATTCAAAATGCATAATATAATATTTTATCCACAATCGAGATAGTACCACACAACCTAACATAATAATACATATGTCATATTATAACTAGGTACATACTGTAAGGTTGACTATACCAGATATTTTTAAATACCTACCATTGTCCTATATATTATTATTAATACTTTTTACCACCTACATACTATTTGAAAAGTTTAATATAGCCTTGAGCCATATATTAATAATTAAAAAATTGTTAATTCTCTTAATAGTATTATACCTTAAAACATCCGGTCAGTTGGGGTTAACCCGAGTTCGTATATCCGGTTTGTTTCCTTCCTTTTTGATTCCTTACGGACAACTAAAAGTCTATCTTAATATTATGATAAGTAGAAGTCATTATTAATAATTAGAAATTAGGAGACTGCTTAAACACGACATAATCCAAAGCTTTTTTAGGGTAAATAATCAAAATTCTCGTTAATATTATATCATCGTCTATCTGTTAAAACCTTCGATGTGGTATTATTATCAAAATGTTTTTTTTACTAAAGTACTGTGCACTAAAACCTTCAATGATCATATATAGTATATATCAATACAATTTAAAAAAATAATTAATAGTATAAACCTCCGATTTAACATTTCTCAACTTTATAAGATTGTATTATTTAATATAGGACCTATAACAAGTACTCTATGATGATGGACCCTTTACCATTGGTTAAATTATTCACAGACCTACAAAAAACCTACATTCAAGTTTTTATCTACACAGCAGTTTTGTTGTCCCTCCAATGAAGGTGTTAACACCTCAACAGTGATTTTCCAGAATACTTTATTTGAAGCTATAGTAGTTATTCTTCTTCCTCATAGTCACCATCATGGCCGTGGATTGTGATAATTCTGAAATATATATAGGGGAATTTAGAAAAGCTGTCAACAATTATTTCCCCTATCCTCTGCAAGCCTTGTTATGGATACACTACATTTCTAATATGATTCTACTAATATGAAAGATAATTAAAACACTAATGTCTGCCTGTACCAGCTGTATTTCTTGAGATATCACGATCTCTTCATATTATTGTCGTCACCGTTGGTGCTATACATTTCATTTCTTTCTCACATCCATCCTAGTCATCTACAAATACACTATCCTGACTATCCCATGCATTTTTACAAAGTTTTACAATACGCTACAGTCTTTCGTGGGATTTCTTTTAAATTCTAGATCTCAACTATGTAGTTATAACTCAGTCTGATACTCCGTCAACAACGTACGGTTAAAAAATATTTGCGCTACCAAACTATGCCAATTAAATTGTATGTAATGGTTGTAATTAAATGATTTTGAAACATAATATATTGTTTATATTTACATTATTATTTTATATTAAATCTCAAACTAATATAGCGCCTGTACACGTGCATGGATTTACTTTCACCAATAGTATGTATTTTAAACTATCGCGATAATAACATTACGTAATAGTGCTGGCTGTCTCACCAATCTTATTTTTCAAGAGTAAGCGAGACGCGATGTTGTCATTTTTACTATTTGACAGGTAGTAAAAATCGGTTAATCTCAAAATGATTTTCTGCATGGTGTAGGTCGTTTTTTCACCGGCAGTTTGGCCACTATCGTGCTACTTTGCAGGCTGATATTGTACCACAGTCCAATTGTCGGGCGAATATTCAGAAGCTTCTGAACTTTTTTAATTCATGCGTGCAATCTTGCAATTTGCACGATAATAATATATGTTTACAGGTGCATTTTTTTGTTTTGGCCGCGATAAAACGTACTGTCAGCAGTCAATCCATGCATATGTAAACGGGGTAATATATTGTATTGATTATAAAATACACCGTACCTAGTAGATTGATCACAATTATATTTTTTTATAATTTCCTTATAAATACGATACGATAAAACGATGCAACACATTTTATTATACCAGAGTTATACTGCCCTTGCAAGGAAGAAGGCAATAACTCGCAAAATTTGTGAAATTGAGTTATGAATACCATCCGTTAGTTAATTTTGAAAGCTATATATTCTGTTCACTTTAAAATCAGAATTATCACTAAAATAACGTTAAAATCTTTAGTGTAAAAATGAACATCTGCTAAAATAATACAAATGTCTTAGCTAAAAGGCAATAATTGCACCTATTTATTGCAGTTACTGCTTGTTTATTATTACTTATAACATCCTACTAATAAAAATTATCACCGTTTTTTTATTAATTCACAGTACCTACTAAAGTTGGGAAAAAAGTCACATTATATCATTTATCTCGAAAGTGTGTGAGAGTCAGTTACTGCCTTCTTCCTTAGAAGGGCACTATACAGGAGGTATGTTTACGCAAAAATATGCTTAAAATCCTGCTGTAAGTGAATAAATAATAAAGAAAAAACCTTTTAAAATATTACTATCCAAATGTGCAATGGTTTATTATAAAATAAAACAATTTTGTCAGTAAGTAAGTAGTCAATTCACAATATACGTAAATCACTATCAGCTCAGGAGTGGTAGGTACTACGTCTTACTGCGTTTGTTTGTTTACAAATACCATGAACGGTATAGCCAAGGTCTGTAATAAATAATATAATCACAAAACTAAACCCTAAAAATTCTCAAAAATGGAGTGAGTATACCTACTTAAGACTTTGAATGACAATTATTACTGTTACGTGTTATGTCCACTGTGTCTTTTACACAACCGAAGAGAGTACTGCTATTTATTTACATATGTTTCCGCCGAAAAGTAATTGGTAGGTAACTAACAGTGATTTGATACTAGGGCTTAAGATAATTTGCGTGGAATGACAGAAAACTGGACATAATCTCGGATAGAGAGGAAGGTAATCGACAACCGGCACTTTATTTTTATTCAAACACATTTATTTCACTACCTATTAATTAATTACATATTCATTAGACAATTATACAATATACACGGTTACGGAATTGGTTTTTAATTTCTTATTGAAAGGACGCTTGAGATCATAGATTTTCACGCCCCAAAAAAACAAGCTTTGTAAGGTTACATTTTGAATGAAATGCCTGTTTATGTACGCACGCAAGGCGGTCAACTGATTTTTTACAGGAATTTCGAATCGAATACTATCTTATTTGTTATCGCCACAAGAAGCGCGCGTTTTGTAAAAATGCGGCAATATTAAATTAAATCAGCTTTAAATTTTAAGCAGTGTTTAAGGGGGGACATGCTCGTCGAAGGTCAAAATTGAGTTTTTATTGTATTTTCAAACCATGATCCTGGACACTCCTTAAACGTTGTAGATGATCTATTTATATAATTTTAAAGCCTTATTATCCTTTATAGTTATTTTAAACATTTGATGACTGCATGAAGTATTTTTGTTACATAAAATAGTATTCTTTTAAACCTCTCGCTCTAATGTTTTAGAATATAGTCATATTTCGGTACATAACTGTGCAGTGGTGTTAAGATTTTTTACATTTATTAATTTTTAAACGCATTTATAAAACCATTAGCATAATTTATTACGAGATAATTTTTGTAAAATATTCACGATAAAAAATTATATTGATAATCTCTGTGATCCCAAATTTTACAAGAATTAGGCATTTTATTATTCAAAAAATCGGCAAGATTAACACATTTGAAGATAATTCTAAACATACTTATTATAAGCTATGTCTTTGACCATTCAAGTGTGATAAACATCTTATGAATAATGATTGCTTTATAATAATTATTGACCTAAGAATAAGGTAGTGTTTTTTTGAAATACGCCATTTCTTTTGTCATTCCCCAGTGGTTAAGCTACAACATACGGCCGTGGCCATAAATTGACAAACTATAATTGAAGTATAGAGTAAAATGATATTAACGCGCGTGTTTGAACATGTACCGTTTAAAAAAAAATAAAAAAAAATTCGGTTAGGTACATGTTCAAACACGCGCGTTAACATAATTTTACTCCCTACTTTAATTATAGTTTGTCATTTTATGGCTACGCCCGTATGTTGTAGCCTAACTACTAGGGAGTGACAAAAGAAATGGCGTATTTCAAAAAAACACTACCTTGTTCTTAGGTCAATAATTATTATAAAGCAATCATTATTCATAAGATGTTTATCACACTTGAATGGTCAAAGACATAGTTTATAATAAATATCTTTAGAATCATCTTCAAATGTGTTAATCTTGCCGATTTTTTGAATAATAAAATGCCTAATTCTTGTCAAATTTGGGATCACAGAGATTATCAAAATAATTTTTTATCGTGAATATTTTACAAAAATTATCTCGTAATAAATTATACTAATGGTTTTATAAATGCATTTAAAAATTAATAAATGTAAAAAATCTTAACACCACTGCACAGTTATGTACCTAAATATGACTATATTCTAAAACATTAGAGCGAGAGGTTTAAAAGAATACTATTTTATGTAACAAAAATACTTCATGCAGTCATCAAATGTTTAAAATAACTATAAAGGATAATAAGGCTTCAACATTATATAAATAGATCATCTACAACGTTTAAGGAGTGTCCAGGATCATGGTTTGAAAATACAATAAAAACTCAATTTTGACCTTCGACGAGCATGTCCCCCCTTAAAGATGAGCCAAAATGAAATAGTACAAAACTCAAAACAATTAGAATTTAAATTTAAATTCCATCAATTACCCTCGGTCGATAGTAATAATTTTCTAGATTAACTTTGTTTTGCAATCGATAATAATTACAGTACATCAATGTGCCATCATCTATTATTACGATGATAACAGTGATTGTATGGGTACATAGTGATAAACGTACTCAGATTTATTTGAATGCGACAATATATTATCACATAGGATTTAATATTTAATTAATGATTATTGGATGGATAAATAATTTAGTGTTTGGCAATAAGAATTAATTGCTAAAAACATTAATATATATTTTAAGTAGCAAACCATAATTTTCTTAGATGACTTCTGGCTTGAGAGAAGTCGTTTCACCTGATGACTTAAAGCCACATGCCACAATATTGTTTAACGCGCAGTACGTGTGTTTAGCAACTAAAACTGATATTAATTTACACATCCGACGCACGAGCTACAAGAGGCCTGCGACAAATTCGACGCCCTTAAAACACCGGCCGCAATTTTCATTAGGCAAACCTCAATAAAGCGCCTCAAGTTTGGAAATAGGGCCTGACCTTCCGCTACATAAGCAGTGATCGTTACCTCTACGTTATTATGGGCGCCGGTTCGAGCGTCGGCGTCGGTGGTAAGTGAGCCTAATGCGTGTCACACGTGTTTGGTCGGGTCGGGAACGATTTACCTACCGCTGCCGTATGTTGACTTGCCCGATTACGAAATTCTTCAAAGTGCGGTATCTTTCAAGCACTTAACAACATGGGATATGGCGATCAAAACAAAATGCTTACGATTTTTAGTTAATTTCATACAAGCATTTATCTACAACGAAATGTCAAAAACATAAATGCTGTGTACGCTTTTAAATTATATATTCTTTCAAGATTACTAAACAAAAATCTGTGCTTAAATTTTCAAATAAAATTTTAATCAATAATAGACAATGTGAATATGATATTCTTCATTGAATACGTCACAAAAAATAATACTATCTCATATTTGAGTATTTTTTTCAATCCTGTCACCTGTTTTCATGTTCACATATAGCCAGGATGCATTTTCTATTAGTGAGGTTTCATTTTACCTAAATTTTCTAAAAGGTATCACAAAAAAAGCATCTAATGGAATAGTACGGATGTAGACAATTTCATTGATAAATCCATAATAAAATATTATAATGTGCAAGTTTTAATAGGATTATGTTAGATAAATATTGATTAATATCCGGGCCAGCTTCGCCCATTTTAAATGGTGTACCATATCCCCATAATGAATCATGTCAACAATATAATTTATATACAGGCAAGAATAAGAGACGACCAGCGCGTGTAAATATACACAAAGTACCCGCCCCGACCTTATGGGGAACTAGTCAATTTTCATTGCCACAAGACTCACTCGCAAGGGTGTCAACAATTACTGACAAAAGTAAATTTCACCCGGGATTCCGTCCGTAGATACACACACATGTCCTGTGAAAATTGATAATACGGCGTATATAAATTTATGTAGATATACTATCGCTTTTCTGTTTATTATGTATATTGTAATAATATTCTTCCATATGTGGACAGTACTCATTTATGTATGTATGTGTGTATTTATTTATATATTTATTTGTTTATTTACATTCACAACAGAGATTAAAATTTTAAATGAGCTGCTACTAATCAATACATAATATCTAATATATACCAAATAATTCCCTCAAGGGAAAAAAATACAATAGAATAAAATTTTCTTAAACAAGAACATCACTGAAAATTTCTGTCTCTGCGGAGCGCATTGATTAGTCTCGCACCCCTCATCTGTGATGCCTGATAAACCTGCAGTGACGTTCCGTAGGGCTAGGCAGATTGAGCGTCGTTTGGGGGCGGCAGTTACTCGAAGGGCGGTAAATCGAGGAGAAATAGCTACCTTAACTTAGTAATAACGAAACCATCTTTCCATTACAAATTCAGCTTACTGGTTGAAAACATAATGTATTAATTGACATAAAAGGTTTAACAGGGTTGTAATCTTTTTGTTGGGTTCGCGATGTCTAGTCTACTTCCATTACCCTCCGGCGTCCTTGGTCACCAGAAATGACACGAGCAGATTTGCGAATAATTACAGTCTATAATTTGTTAATAATGTATCCAACACATTTCTAAGGTATTGGAGTCATGGAAGGATGATAAAAAATACTGTAAAAAGAATGAAATGGCATTTTGGCGCTACCTAGGGGCGGCATTCTGTCTAGGGACGTCACTGTAAACCTGACACGAGGAAATAGTTCTGATCCAGAATATGCTATAGCTGCGAATGCGTAGATATGTACATAAGTAGGTGAGATTTTTTCAATACTGGGTATTTCTATGATGTCTGACAAAACTATAATATTTGAGCCACGTGTTCTTTTTTAGTGTAAAAATATTATACTAAATTCAAAATTTATAACAACTCAAACGTTATGATTAATCCTTTCCTCATACTGCATCATTTCTTTAAAATAAGCTACAGGTCAGATATGCCGAAAGACACTATACCAAGGGAAATAGGGCTCTACCTTGGCTTATTCTATGTTCCAGTACTAGAATGTGATATGGTGAAGTACGTGATCTATGTTATTGTATGTTTATTACAGTGTATATAATATGTAAATACCACCAATAATTTATATGAATTGAAGGCGTCCCCGGCAAAGGGGTCTATATAATACAGCATGTCAAAAAGTGATTTTATTGACTAAAACGGGTTTATATACTCGTAGCATTGCTCACGATATTGGAAAGTTTTTTTATTTTAACTGCCACACTTTTTGAGATATTACTAAGTAATACTAAAATGCTTACCGTTGAAAAGGGGTCTATATGATTATTTTATTATCCAAAATAATAAAAATAAAAATTTGTCAATGATAAAGAGTGTTTTCATGAACATAATAATTATTATCACAGATATAATCCAAAAGTCCGCATGATCGAAAAAACGATTTTTCCTCTACTGAACAATTTTGTTTTTGCATATAGACCCATTTTCCGGGGACGCCTTCAAATACTAAATGTACAGTACAAGATTTTTATATAGTTTATCACGTGGCCTTTCATCCGGGAACTCCGCGTTCGACGCGGTGAAGACACAATATAAGTATGTGATTTTCTCAAATCCTGGGGATTTATTATCGTTTTACTTCGATTATTAATTACACTACTGTTAAAATATACAACTGTCATTGAGCCTCCATTTAAAAAAGAATATTTATGTATATATTCAAATTATTAAGTTTAATTATAATACTATACAACAATATTACATATATACACTTAACAAACAAACGAACTAATTAATATCAGGATTATAATATCCAGTGTCTCTAACGTAGTGAAAATCATAATTAATATATATTTGTATCATTTTAAATAGTATATAATGTAAAGTCGTCTTATATACCTACATACAATATAATTTTTAATGCCATTTTAATTTCTAATCATTTTTTTAAATACCCCATAACTTGACAAATGTATGTTAAGTCAAGAATGACATAATTTTCCATGTACTAATTGTTGGAGACTTACCTGAAGATGTCTTGCAATATATGTATATTTTGTTTAACTAGTCATCTAATATATTTTAAATATAAATCCTACTTTAACCATGCACTTTTTTATTTTCCGTATCACTAAGTCTGATATAATATAGTTGAAACACGACTACTTACTTATACTTCACTTTTTCTGCGTTAGCTCTCAAGCAAATACTCTCGACGTAGTTTATCGAGTGTACCTAGCTTGTAGTTTACACGTGAATTCGCACCTGTCTACGTAGTAACGGCCTCCCCTTGCCAGAGTCTATTTACAATGCAAATTTGATGATGCTCTCAACTCCTGGATGTCCAGCGTACTCGGGCAGTTAGCGGCCACCTTCTCCAGCTAATATCCATTACGTTATGAGAAAAGTTGTTACAGTGAAAACTCTCGAAGTATGCGCATCTGGGGCTTTGCACACTTTGCTAGTTAAACCAGTACTGACCATAATGTCGATGGACTGACCCCAAGTAAACAAAACAAAAATGTTTACCTCGTTACATTCTGTCTAAGTATGTAATCTTTAGTAAATATAATAACCAAATTACCATACTCTTACAATGTTACTTTAGCGTTTTTTTTTAATTATACAATACAAAAATGTACTCAAATGTGACCTCAATATTGCAGTAGTTATTGTGTATATCAAACGTATTAACGATTGTTTCAACAATATTTAATATAATATATAAAACTAGTGACAAACATTTTTAATACATTTAAATTTATTTATCTTACATACTATAGTAAACAAATTATAAATTCAATACGTTCACAAATTAATATAGAAAAAAGTAATAATGGGGAACCGCATTAAGACGGTACTTCAGTGAAACGGCAAATAATTTTCAACTATAGGTGCGACGAAATTTTGAACTCGCTGGCAATCGGAGAGCAAACGTCGAGCTATGAACACGTCAATTTGTTTCGTGATGGCGACGGGGGTAATAATTCTTAAATCGTGTAAAGATGACTAAAAAACGTAGCCCATTCACTTGAAAAAGAAAACATGTCAATGAATATATTATTATTGTTACTAATAGAACAATAAACAGAACATTAAATGGACGCATGTTGGATTTATATGACAAATTATATTTCTTTCGGCAAGCGTAATTTGCACAATCCGCGCATCGCCTAGCCATAATCTTTTTAGGCCATGCCTCAACTGAGGTATAGCCTTAACAATAGTAAGTATACAAAAATAGCGTTACTATAAGAGTTAGAAAAATCATTAAGAAATATAAGAAAGTATGCCGTGAATGGCAACATCTACCTAAACTCATACTCACGCAAGTGTCATATAACAATATCCGAAGCGATTTGGTTGAGTTAGTGCCCTCCGATTCGGCATTACCAATGTCAGGTTAATTATATACCTTGAGAGAAAAAAATAACGATTCTTCCGATTTTTTAAATACCTATAAGAATAAACAATATGTCAATACATACTATCAAAAATGACATTGCAAGTTCTCATTTAAGTCGAAAAGTCAAAAAAATACGTATCCAGCTAAATATAAATATCTTCTAGCATTCAGATTACAGTATATGAGCATACCAAAGAAAAAAATAATCAAATAAAGGCACGGATAGTAGGATAATGAGTCTCAAAATTTTTGAAATGGGTATCTTGTAACGATGCTACAAGAGTGACCTAAAAGCTGTAAAAGCCTAACTATTTGCTTAAACTATTAGATAATAATATAATCCGTCCGTTCCAAACAAATATTTTAAAACCAGCGAAACAATCTTTCATTCGTCTATTAAGGGCGGTTCATTATATATATTAATAAAATGATAGTTTTAGTGTTTGAAAAAGGCTCTTCCATAACTAGCGTCACAAGATATTACGCTCCAACCCCCACCCCCGCATTCGTTAAAAATAAAATCATTGGAAATAATCGATTTAAAGAATTCGTTCTTACGGAATATTTTATTCTAAAAAAATGAGTAAGTATAATATATTATTTTTATAAACTATTTTTTTTATTCAATAAATAAGACACAAGATTTGAGAATGTAACATTATATATTATATTGAATTATTGAATATACATAATTTGCGACGTGGGTTATTAAGAAATTAATTCATACTTACCTTAATTTAATATACTAAAACCGATAGGCAACATTATAACGCAGTTCGATAAGTATTTCATGTTACAACTACTAGTTAAAATCATCGTAATTAACTAAGATGCCCGAAGCTTAATTGGAAAAGTTTACTGGCGGGAATTCAGCAGATACAGGTTCAAATCCCGTCGGGTGGCGTATTTTTTTTACAAAATGATTTTTCTAGTGTCTATATGCATGAGGTGTTTCCAAATAAATTATGTATTTTCAATATATTATTTTGTTTGTTTTTTAACTTTATTAATGTCCCGCACTTCTCTATCCACAAATAATCATAAATAATTAAATTAAATCAGACCTTATCCCGACAGTCAACGACCTATAAACAGTTATTACGTATGTATTACAAAATTACAATCTTTGTAATGACCTTTTAGTACAGTATGTACACTACTGCACTCAGTTATTGATATCAAAGCAAACGAAACATGCCTCTATTGCTATCAAAATGTGGAAACAGTATTATAAACGTATACTGTTGTAATTCTGTATGCAATATCATTTACGTTCATCATAAAAACGTTCATTTAATGACAGCAATATAAAAATTTATTGATCAAGTCAGCAAATACATTATATTGGTTGTGGCATCCGAAATTCGGAGGAAACGTAACGAAAACACATGTCCCTTTATCGATTCAACGCAATACAATATTTTTTTACGATACTTAAGCACAGCCATTATTTTTCTTAGCAAACAACAACTTTCGCCATAAACATTCAATACGGTATCTGTATTATTACTTTCCGACGCAATCGATACAACTTAATCTCATATTGCCGATACAATTCCGATGGAAGCCTTTTTTACGATCACTGCTTAAAAAATTATCTATTTTATGGTGATTATTGTTTTTTGTATTATGTACCTAGAAATATTTTTCGATATTCTCTTAAGATATTCTGTTTTCAAATTTATTTCAATGGCATTAAGTTGAAGAATTCAGTATATTTATATTACACCGTTTTTATTAAGTCGTATTCTTATTTTTCCGGTGATTGTTTATCCAGTACAAATCTTGCAATCTATTGTTAACCAACTTCCCGACTATCTAAACATTTGAAACTTTTAGAAAATTTATCAGAACACGATGCCAATGCATTTTTTTAATACTTTTAGCCATCTTTAAGTGGAATTGAATTCATTTTCAGTTAATTCTGTTTTGTATGAAAAGTTATTTCGGAATAAATCCGTAATCCAATCCACTATTATTGGTTGCTAGGGGTCTGGGGTCAACTACATTATTAATATGTAAGTGCGTTACTGTGGATATCAATATGAAATGTCAAAATGACATTTCAGTATTATTTCTATCAAGTACAATTTTTTTTGATCGTTTAAGCTAGTCAAGTCAAGTTCTATGATTCAACAGAAAATTTAAAAACGTTGTAGGTATATAAAAAGTTCTTTTTATTTTGTGATTATTGGTGATTGGCACAACCTTTTTATCAGAAGGGGGAAATTATGCATTTTTTTATTTATTCAATAATGATATACCATCTCTCGAAACTTAACTTCGACGCCCACTATGGCCGAGCAGCGTAAGCATCGGCTTATAATGTCATGGCTACAAGCTTCGAATCCTGGGTCTGGCAAATTCGCAAATTGTTGTTCAATTTGTGTTTGGGAGTCATAGTATGAACTTGAAGGTTGAGCAAGTGGCTAACATTCATTTCTCATAAAAAAAATCCTCTACTCTATGGAGGCTAATAATTATTATGATCCTCTCAGGTCTGAACATAGTTAAGTAATAAAAAGTCACTTTTACCTATTAAAAAATATTTATTTTAATATTAAAGGCATTGTTAGCACTAGTGAAATTTCTGTCACTGAGCATCAATCAATAATATACTTTCCTTTATCAACAAGAAACATTTTGATAAGCTCGATAATATAAATGTGACCTAGTGGCCATATCCAAGTGAGTGTTTTGAGAAGTCATCTTCAATCAAACCAATCGGTTCAATTTACATTTATTATACTTATATCAAGTATATCTATTACAGTACAATAAACTAAAATTGATAATAACAGTTGTTACAATGTTTCCATAAAAACCTAGACTAAGTATTTATTTGTATATGAAAATATTATTTATTCATATATTTCAGTTGATCTGAAGCAAAAAAATGGCATTGAGATGAGCACGCAGCCGATGTATGACAACATAATTATCATTTAGGTTTGTAATATTACGATATTATATAATATTAAAAAAGAAATATTTTATTTTTTGGTAGAATGGCATAACATTTATCACTAATGTTATTACTCATTAATTTATATTTTTCATTTTATAAACGACTTCTTAAACCCCATAAAGAGTTTGGTCTAAATTTATTTTCATAATTGGTAGCAAAAGGAATTCAACAGTATCCATTCAATTTGTTAGGCACTTACAAACACGTTCAAATACAATTTTATTCCCAATCAATAAAAGTTTATAATTTTGACAGACTATACAATATCATAATGCTATACAGAAGTTTACTGTGTGATACACTATAATTAGATTAATCAAATCCTCTTAGAATAGCCTTGTCACTGAAATAGCGGCGGGTTTATGTACTTCCGTGGAGCCTTTTTTGCGAAAATGTTGTCTATACGGTAAATCTCCATTGCGTATTAAAAATAGTTCATTAAGTTATTATGTTAGAAGAAATTTTACACGATAACTGCTTTATCCTTTGACTAAATTTAGCTATATATTTCAATTGATATATCAGTATCAATACTAATAATAAAATACCACAAATAATAATGTAGCGGACAGTGATCTCGGGCCTTGCCAGCATTATTTCGACAACGTAAGAATCAGCAAGTCATTTAACTATCGCACAATCGTCTCATCGGCAATCAGCATATTATATAGGTGTAGCATACTTCAATGGGGTCGACTACCTCGGAATGGTCATCGAAACGCCTCGAAGTTGCAACAATGCAGCGTCCAGTAGATAACCCTAATGCGAGCTACATCAACAATAACTCTAGCAATTTACCAATTATTCATGAATATAAATAGCGAATAGTTAGCTTAGTCTTAAGTCTCGGGCCAGTACCTCAGATCAGATTCAGTCTCAGTATCACTCCGCACATCATTTCTTCTACCAAACCTCGGACCAACGCACTCTGTCATCAAGCTTCAGACCGCTAACGTCACTCCTGTACATTTTACTCTTTTACCAACTAGCAATAAACTATTGCTCCTCCTTTCATCTGAGCAACTTTCAATCCGACTTTTATCTCTTCAACTGTCACCCCTTATAATTAATTCTCGTCCCTCTACAATGAGACCGCCAAAATAATATAATTATTATCCAAAACTACTGTAACAACAATAATATTTTTCTGCTTTCGTGCTTCATTTACGAAAAGAGATCATATTATTTTCTTTCTTGTTCACTCTTATAATAATTTTAAAACAAATATCCCTTAGGGGGGATCCTATATATATGCCAACAGAGAGCCTAGTGCAAAAATACGAAGCTTACAATTTGAGAATTATTTTTGATAATTTACAATTTCAACTGTATTTAATTAATAAATATGTATCTGAAAACATTAAAAAAACTTACAAATGTACAAAAAATGTGAATTTGTCACATATTTGGTACACAGTTACGTTATTATTACATATTTTTTTTAGTTATGTTTATTATTAAATTTTAGTTTATTAAGTTTTAATTTTTTTACCGTTTAGATTTTTGAATAATTCATAGTTTTAATATTTTTTTATCTATTTTAAAAAACATCGATTTTTATAAAAAATATATATGTGTATAAAAAATATATATGTGTATAACCTGAAATTCTTTTTATTTATAATATCAAATCGAGCTTAAATATTGGGACCATACCTAAATAATATTTCATATAAATAAAAATGATTTTAAGTTATACACTTTAAATGTTTAAAATTAAGTTTATCTTTGACTTAAAAAAAATCTTTCTAATGTTCTCATATACATATTTATTAATTAATACAGTTGAAATTGTAAATTATCAAAAAAAAATCTCAAATTGCAAGTTTCGTATTTTTCCGCCAAGTTCTATGTTGGCATATATAGGATCCCCCTTAATAGTAAGTATTTACGCATTAGCATAATTAACTCTAAAGCAGGGTATTATGATATTATTTTTCATCATAATTGATGATATTCAATTTTCATTAAATTTAATCTTTGATCATTACTGTACTTATTATTTCAAAGAGCATGGCTTTATTTTAGGCTTTTAGCTTAAAGTCCTTATTAAGTATGTCAATATTTTAGAAAAATGCGTTATTTTTCAGAAGTATTACAATGCTATGTGAATTAAAAACGGTCAATGCAGTGCATCCTTTAGTACAGCATTGCATATAAAAATACTGCATGATAATAATAACACTGCAGGAAAGTTGTATGTAGGTAGTCAATTTTTGTATTCAAACCACATAACCAATTCAATACTGGAATTGATGCCAAAACTTTCAAATGGTTTGAAATCTATCAGAATAGTTTATGTAGGTTACAAGCATCCACTTTTACTAAGCACTCACTCAAGACTCGTATAATTCAATGTTTTCAGGAGCATTATGTGACGCCAGACTAGCAAATAATTCCACAAACTATTTAGCCTGTTAATTCACCCGAGATAACTGAACGCAATTCACTGTGAACTTAATCTCTCGGCTTTAACTGTTTCGGTAGAAAAACAGCTCAAGGATAACGCGTATTTGTGATATTCTGCTGAAGGATTTTCTGAAAACGGATCGCGTAATATGATACATACAATAAAAGCGTTTAAAATGCCGTTATAGGTACTGAACCAATTTCTTTTAAGAAAATTACATGTGATATTATTTTTCCAAATAACAAGATGAGGTACCGAGGAGTGAACGAATACAAGTGCACTTTTAATCTAGTTGAATAAATCGACTTCAACTTTGAATATAATATATTATATAATATAATTTCATCGGATACCTATATAAATTTCAATACTAAAGTTTTAATTCTATATAATACTAGCTGACCCGGCAAACGTTGTTCTGCCATATAAATTATTTCTAGTGAATATTTTGGTTGTTAAATAAAAAATAACGAATGTATCGTAAGTGTGTAGGGATGGGATCTATGACAGAAAGAGGAATGGAGCGCTGTAGACGATGACCGCCGATAAAAACAAAAAAACACTAACCATTCATTTTCTCAATTCAAATTGAGTAATGATATTCATAATGAATGAAAAACCTGTGACAGGATCTCGTTGTTTAATGTTTATGCAATAACCGTCTTGTCCCTTGCAGAAAATTAGCGGACATTGGAGAGCGTCGTATGAACGGTGTGTGTCAGCGATGAACTCCAGATTATTGTTTCTTCTTCGAATCACGATTTCTTGCGTCAATGTGCGGTCGCCAACCATGATCCCAGCAATGTCGTCAACAACAGGCGCATTGAATCGATGCACGTGCTCTCCAGCTGGTGTTTTATCAGGATTGATGACAATAGCGTGATTCTCGCTTTGCAATTCGTGCATGTGTGCTTTGAAGAATTTCAATAATTCATTGTGCTCATTCAATAGGTTGTCCAGTTTGCCGACGATGCGCCTGGTATTAGGCGAATTGAGGTTATTGTAGCCGCAACGTGCATCCACACGATTGATGTCCTCACCGCCCATGAAGTAGATTTGTAAAAATTTATGTGGTTCGTTTGGCATTGGCAGCAATGAGCCTACTTTGTGGTATACTTGGCCTTTGATTTTGAACGTAGAATGGAATTGTTGACCATTTGCCGCAGTATTGTGAACTATTTATGTTGCTCCAAACGAAGTCATTTGGAAGTATGAATTGAATGTGTGAATGGACTTCAGGAACAGGTTTGAATCTGGAACCGTGCCGATGAGCAAACCGTTCAATGGTTTTGGTGGTATCTCAATTTCTGGTAGTTGCACTTCTCCTGATGCGCAACACATCCCGGCTGACTCATGTTTGAATTTGAACGCATGACAATGGGGAGATTCTTTGTCCACAACACCAATCAGCACTTTCGGATGAGCGGAATATTCAATATCTGGCTCGTACTCGAATTCAAGACGAAGGAACGAAGCGGATGTAAATGTTCGATGTACTTGTTGGCGTTGTCGGTCATTTGCTCTGCGTGTGTTAACTACGAACCGGCGCGCTTGGCTCCGTTCCAATTGTCGTTGTTGATTTTGTTCAGCTCGAGCCTCTTGTAATTGAGATGCACGCAATTGTGACATGCTCACACGCATGTTTTTGTTATCTTGTTGGATTTATTCGTCTGTTCTTTCTGCTCTACTATTTCGCATGTTTGTTACTTATATCCCATCTACGTGAGAATGAGTATAGGTGGACGTTATTTTATAAATTCTTAAAATAGGGTCTGCTTAACTCATCCGGTGTACTTCCTTGTACCTATATACTTCATATTTTTTGTATTTACACATTTATACTATAGAATAACTTAATATTGCATAATTACAATATTACATAATACTTTTTTAATAATATTTATTTGTTTCTAAATGTCATGTTGTGAACGTCTTAAACTTATAATTTGTAATGTCCACAATATGTAAAATAAATTAAAATTGAAATTGAATTCGTTCGACGGCCCAAATGGCCCCCCTTGCGTCTTGCTGGCATTGTGCACTGTAGTACACGCACACAAAAATAGATAAATTTAAATAAATTGTACAAAATTTTGCACGTTCTGCGTTGTGATATGCCGAATGAAATGTCAAAATGACGTGACGCTTCTCTTGAATTCTTCTCGGACGTAGCGCCATCTGACATTCAACAACATAAATAATTTCGTTCTGTTTGAAATACGAACGACGGTTAAATTTGTTCATACAAAAATAATAAAATCGCGATTAAAAATGGGAGAGTGGGGGTAGGAGGGTGAAAATTTGGGGTTATAGGTATTTTTTTATGCAAAATAATAAAAAAAATACAAAAAGAAATTTTCAAAAAAATAAAAGAAATTGTTTTCTGGATAGAGATACCCTAATCACCTAGCGGTATGTATATACATTTAAAAAAATCTTTAAAATCGGTCTAGCCGTTTTGGAGGAGTGCGACCACAAACATCGTGACACGAGATTTTTATATATATAGAGATATTATCTTGTTTCAACATGCTGAAAATAAAGTATTATTCTAAAAAGATATACCTATTATTACCCACGGTGGCAGCGCGGCTTAAGCGTTGGACTATCACGCCGTGGGTCCCAAGTTCGAATCCTGGGTCTGGCAAGTACACATATTGTTTTTCAATTTGTGTGCGAGTCAGAGTATGGACCTAATAGGTTGAGCAAGTGGCTGACATCCATTTCTCGTAAAAAACAAAATCTGTTAATACAAACCTCTACTCTGTGGAGGCCCATATGATCCAATTATTCAAACTATTCAAAGAAAAACTTCATATTTATTTATATTTATAATTGTTGTGTTTAGTGTTTAAAAAATTCCCTCATAGTCTAATGTGAAAGGCGCTTGGCTTTCACCCGGGAACCCCGGGTTCGATCGCGGTGAAGTTACAATAATATTTAAGTAACTCTTCCAAAGTCGGGATGTTCACTTCTACTACTAACTATTTGACTGTTTTCCTATGCTAATGAAAATATATTTTCAATAAAAACGTTCTAAATATTTATAATATTAATACTAGGGAACTTCATGAATTTTTAATTTTGATTCTAATGGATTTAAGTTTTGTACTATTCCATTTGAGTCTTTACCTAAAGTTTTTACCTACCTTATTGTATTGATTTATTATATAAGTTAGAATTAACGATATTCGTTGACAGTGTGTATTTACCATTGGTGAGTACGCATAGTGACCGAAGATGGCGAAAAGTGAAACCCAGGTCACAAAAAACGACTCAAATGGAATAGTACAAAACTTAAATCTATTAGAATTCTAAATATTATGTCTCGATTTTGATTCTGAACGAAATTTGTCAATTTTTTCCTTAAAATAAATATCGACCGGAAGAGCTAAAAAACGGACACTTATATATACTGAAAATACTTATCGACTTTTATTGTGGAGAGAATTTGTTAAATTTCTCGATAAAATCGAGAATTCTCGAGACAAAAATATTGTTGATTTCAAAAGATTTCAAAAAATCTCACTAAATGAAAAATGACGAGAAATCACAAGCTCTATAAACAGAGTCAGCAACAATGCAGCTGATGCAAGTGCTGAGAGGACGTTGGTATGCAACAAGAAAGATGGCGGAAACTCTTGGAGAAGGCTAGATCAACCCTTATTTATTATTATTAAGCCATTGGTGATGATGATTTGTTTGTATTATTAAAAACGTATATTGTTCAATAAAAACAAGTAACGCGTGAAATAGAATTTTACAAATACATTTTTTGACGAGTTGAGGCGTGTAAGTACAAAAAGCGACAAGTCCACAATTCAATATTTTCGGGAAACATCGTTTTTATGTTTCAAGCTTCTATTATTTGTTTTAACGTGAGATTATTTTTTCCGTTGTATTCTATGTCGCATAAGGCACATATTTCCGTGGCACTGTCATGAGTTTACCAGATGCTGCAGCATGGGAGACGCCCTTTTCAATATTGAACGTTCCCTTATTGGTTGACTTAAACACGCGCGAAATCAACCAAGCTTTAAATAATATGAAACACGGACTTGGCGCTTTTTGTAATAAATCGAGAGTTCAAATATTTTTTTTCGTAGGGTTACGTCATGTTTTGGAATTTATAGATCAATACGTATTGTGTAAAATTATACAAAGAATACGTGCGTATTTTTTTCTCGATTTTGACCAAATGTGGACTTATCGCTTTTTGGAATTAGACGCCTCAGTTTTAATATTATTAGGTTGGTACTATTAGTTACAAAGATTATACTCATTCTGATATATTGGAAAAAGTCAGGTAATTTCAAATAGTCTTGTTAATTATTCACATATTCGTGGAGCATTTTAATTATTGAATTCACACGCGGGCAATATGTAGGCAATCTGTTTAATCAAGAAAATATTCATAAAATACCTGTTGAAATCGAATTTGAATTTCACTCCGGGAGCGGCCTCTCTCCCCGAACGTGTAAATTGCAATTTTGTAGCCGCTGTCGTACAACAGGACCGAATATCGTTACATAATAGCGCATATTTACGATCGCGCAGGTTGTACGCAAAGCTTTACAAGCAAAATTATCGATTTCTAATTTACTAGCAAAATTTGAAAATGGAACGTTATCTTAAAAAAATATATTTATCGTAACTTCCGAATTTGAAATTAATAGATTTTTTTAATAAAAACCTTCTTCTGGTAAGATAGAAAAAAAATATTTGGGATGAAGCGTGTGCGTAGAGATGAGGGATGCTGATCATGTGTGAAGAGCGGAGGATGAAGACTTATAGTTGCTGGTGGAGATGGCGATTTTATTTACTGATTGACAAGTGCAGTTTACATGGATATATAACAATAATGCAAGCGATAAAAAAATGAGATATTTAGTGCGAGGCTCGGCGATACTGAGCGTCTTTCGTGATAGACTTATTTATTGAACCTCTCAAGATTGAATAATGCTGATACTGAATATCCCATGAATTTCGCTCAATTAATTTTTTTAAATATAATAAATATTAATTTGAGGTAAAGTTCTTATTTGTAGGTAGTTAGATGCGTGTAAAATTGTATACATTGAAATAAACAATATTATTTTCGCCTTCAGTTTTTCTCATAGAGTGAGCGATAATTATTGATACTGCTGACGTCCTGTGAAAATGTACGTTAAAATATTTAAATTTAAAAATAAAATATTTTGGCGATCGATTCGTATGTTGCGGATTTTGCTGACAATGCTTGGTTTCCACCGGATCGTTGCTCGCCATAAATATATTAAATTAAACTTAAAAAGGTAATAATATATTATCTACGTAATATAATGTTTAAATTATCTGAAATCATTATGTATTGCAGATTCACTTGTTGCAACTTCCCAGATCTAACGCATAATTTGAAAATATCACAATCGCGCTAATTTAAAAATGCTTAAAGCTCAAAATATTTTTTATACAATATACTTGTATGTAATTAAATGAGCAACCACGTGAAATTGGAACTAACAATGTATACTTTTCATACACAATAAATAAAAAAAATGATACTTCTTCATTCTTGCATTCTTCAAATAAGTGAATAATATTCGGTAAGTACTATTGATTTATATACAACTCACTCACACGGTCTCATTACAGAACCGTTAAGCTTAGATTTTAACAAGTAATTGAATGCATCATAAACTGTTTTAATGGTGATGCTTGAAGCTTCTCCGCGACATCTAAAAATCACCCATAGGCGTAAGCAAGAATAAAGTATGACCTTCCATTGTATTTTATTTTATAGGGGTTTGAAGTTTAAGCAAAGTGCAAAGATAGGGTAGTGATATAATGACTAAAGAATTACGAGTGTGAATTTACTTAATTAAGTTATTCACGTACCTATCTTTTGCATAAACAATTAAAAGCTCGTTGCATCTTAATTGACTACAAAAAAATAATGTTTTAAACTTTACAGTAGGTACTTAAATGTGTACTATAATCTGTATTATGTGGTTAGAATTTCTGAGTGTTAATATAAAAAAAAACAATAACGAAAATCATGCTAATATTTGGAAGCAGTCAGTTTTTTAATTACAATGTATATTAAAAAAAGACTTGAAGCTTTCGAGATGTGGCTGTATAGACGCATCCTCAAAATTCCTTGGACTTACCGGGTGATAAATGTTGAAGTTCTTAATCGAATGGAAAAGGACCGAGAAGTTCTACGTAGTATCAAAACCAGGAAACTACAATACCTCGGCCACATTATGAGAGGACAAAAATACAGTATTCCCCAACTTGTCATTCAAGGAATGATCAATGGGAAGCGTAGCAGAGGACGGCGCCGCATTTTGTGGCTTAAGAACCTCCGTGATTGGTACAAAGTGTAGCTCCACTGAACTGTTCCGGGTAGCAGACAACAAAGATAAGATCGCCTTGATGGTGGCCGACCTTTGCTAGGGGATGTCACAATAAGAATAATTTAAAAAAAAAAACTCTAGACAGTTGACTCTTGGCATTTGTTTATCAATTTTTCATTACATGTAATTAATTGTTTGTAAGAAAGGTATGAAAAAAATAAAGGTGTATAAAGATAAAGACCAATATCAACATGATAAATATGAATATATCGAACTTCAATAAAAATAAATAATAAGGTAAATAAGATGTAGTGAAGTCTTTAAATGAGATACTTGCGTTTATTTAAGAGAAAATTACTTTTTTATGTTTGGGTTGGTGCTTGAAAGAGCTACTCGTAATTTCTGTTTAACAACGGAATTTTTGATCATGACCAACGATGAGAAATATTTCTGACATATGATGTGTTTTGGCAAACGATAGAACGGTATTTATTTCCTTTCTACTAATATTAGAATATTCTTTTTTTTTGTATATTCAAGCATCATTTATATTACGGAATTATTCTGAAATGAAACTTAATGGTAATTTTCTTCAAATTAGGAGCAAAACTTAATTACAAACATATTTTGCGGTACATTTCCCAATCGTCCGTAGCACACTGGTTGGCAACCTATTTATACACTATTATAGACTACATACACACAAATAACTGTTATTTTTATGTATGATTAATAATCGTAGGTTTACACAACTATATCTCCGTAAAAACGAACCCAGCCTGTGCATGAAACCATTCGTCCTATCTGTTCGTTCACCGGCACGGTATTAATTTGACGTGGCTCGTTGATTTAGTGTGGAGCCGGTATATAAATCTACGTTGACAGTTTGTTCGTGTACATTGTTCTGACTCAATCCTAGAGTAACGAGTAATGGACACGAAAGCATAATTGAACAGATCTGGGGCTCGTCGCTGATTGGTTTAAATAGTTTTTAATGTATTGGTGCAGGCAGAATGTTAATTTCGATAGAAATTGTTCTAAATTTCAATCCATAGTATTACTTTGTTATTTCAAACATTGTTTTTGTAATCCCTAATATCCAATATTGCCAATAAAAAATGGCATTTTTATATACTTACTGTAATCATATATTATAAGAAGAGGGCTATTTTCCTTTAGAAGATGAGCCGAGTAATATTAAGGGGGAATATATTTAAAATAATACATTAACTACGTAGTCAATGTATTTTTATTTTGTTTTAGAAAATAATTTAAAATTAAGCAGAAACCTTCTAAATACGGATTTTACATAACCATTCACTATTTAGTGAACAGAAGGAGAAGGCACGGGATACAACATCATAACACCGGAAGAGAAAAAAACGTGGCGTCATTGCCTCATTATTTTGCTGTTGCTACTACTGTGAATGATAGTTCCTGGCTGATCAGAGGGTGGGTAAATAGAAGGAATGAAGAAGGTTTTCAAGAAAAGAGAATATTGCAATATATCGATACATAGAACAACTTTTCGCGTCATTATTAATTATCCCATGAAAAATATGTAATTAAAAAATTTAACAGGACATTGGTTAAGTTATTATAATCATAAAAAAATAATATATCGGTTTAAAAGCCTAACCTATGCAGAATTATAATGCTTACAAAATACTTACAGTCGTACACATTTCAGAGTTGACAGTAAGTTTTATATTATATATTATATGAATAACAGTACGATATTATATCCAACGCATATCCATTTCATTATCTTGATCAGCTCTGTCATATGTATTCTATTGTATACTTATATTTTCACATATATATTTCGTGGTCTTTTCGCATTATGCCCAATATGCACCTTACCAAGTCACGTTGCTTTATATGAGACACATAAATTGAGCAGTTAACTATTACGATGGTCAAATATGTATTTGCTTATTTAATTAAAAGACATGTCAGATTATGAATAAGTTAAATCAAATAGACATATTATATCATGTAAAACGCATTTTTATTACGACATCATCATAGATGAAGATTTTTCTTTCATCTTTGAATTTGTGTCGATTAAATAAAATATTAAAGATTTGCATTTATATTAATTTATATTATAAACCAATCATGTATTTTACTAAAATGAAAAATAAGTGAATAATAAAATATTTATTTCAAATATATTGCCATAGGTAATACAAATAATCAATTTTATTTATATCAGAAAGCCATGTTACGTTACATAAAAAAATAATTGCTTATCTATTTATGTTAGCAGGGTATGCATTATTATTATTATTTTCGGAAAAAGCTGGAGGCTACCTAAAAATTTCCGGGAAAGCTATAGGAAAACTTACAATGAATATATTTTTAACTAATTTCAAAGAAAACGAGCTTATCTTATCATATTCCAAAAGCACCACATTAAGTGGATGAAAGCACTTTATTGTTTTTTTTAAGTTTTTTTTTCGAGACCAATATTAGCATTCATTCAAAAGTTGTTCTTTATTGTTCAATTTTACGGTCCAATTATTCTCTTGTTGAACAAAAAGAATGTTTTCGGCGAGAACGTGTCGAACAACAAAAAAAACAAACGCAAAAAAACAACTAAATGAAAAGCAAAATGTTTTATTTACTCAATCAAATTCTTTATTGTCTCAATTAAACATCGCCGGCTGTTGAGTTGACTATTAAAGGAAACGGTAAATATCTATTCATTCCGTTGTATACATTTTTGAATACAATGCATATTTTAACATCACCCATGCGGCACGAACTTCATATAAAAATACTTTTCATTGAGAAATTTTATTCCTTTACCTCAACAAGGCCATTCGTTGAATTATAATAATACGCTAATCAATTTATGTGTAATTTTACAGATAATATTTTCCATGAGGATTGAATATTTTACTACTAAAATAGAATTGATAATATGACATATAAATGTTGAAGGTACGTAAGTACCTACTACTCAGAAGAGCTCGTAGGAGGAAATCAAACGAGAACCCAAACATGCAAACCCTTTACACAACGTGTTCAAATGAATTATTATACATTATTTATTTGATTTTCTTTTCTTAACCTTGGTAACGACTAACATTTCATAATATTTTATATGTACTTAATTTGTAGCATTTTTTTGACCATGTCCGATCCAAATAAGATCGTAATATAGGCCTCGACTGGGTGGTGGTTTGTATTAACAGTTTTTGTTTTTACGAGAAATGGATGTCAGCCACTTACTCAACATATTATGTCCATGCTCTGACTCATACACAAATTGAAAAACAATATGTGTACTTGCCAGACCCAGGATTTGAACCTGGAACCCACGACACTATAGTCCGACGCTTAAGCCACGCGTCATCGTAGCATTATACCTAGTTTTAGCGTGCATGGACTTACTGCTGAAAGTACGTATTATCGTGGGCCGTGGCCATAACAAGAAAATGCACGTGTAAACACTATTATCGTGCAAGTTGCAAGATTGCATGCATGGATCAAAAAAGTTTCGAAACTTCTGAATTTTCACGCGACAACACAAACAAAGACCCCTCCAAACCTACCCACCCCGCACCACACTCGGTCTTAATCGAGCGTATCACAAGGTCCTACGTTTGGTGTGAAGTATCAACAGTTTTTTACGCCTGGTAATATCTCAGGAGCAGATACCCAAGTACTGAGGTCGCCATGTTCTCAAGTGAGCTTTGACTGAGTTTACTGAGTTGAGTTAAGTCAATTAAAAGTAACATAGGAGAAAAAGACACAGAAAACCAATATAAAAGAGATCTATACGTCCGCAATAAGATGCCGCAATATTTTTTAAATGCAATATAATTGGCCTTTGTGGCGACCAGGTCGGTTGGCCTGATGGGTCCAACAGCTGATTGGACCGACATTCCATTTGCTGCGGACTTTTTAATTAATATTTAATTACCACATTTAAATAACATTCTAATTATATCTAATGGAACATTCTGGGATATTTCCAGAGGATGTGGTTTACGCCGTGTCATTCTCCGCCACATGGACATGTTGGCCGGGTAACAAATCCAAGCTCATAGAGCTTGGCAGCAAATCAACCATGGCATGTCAAAAACTGACTGGACGCGACAGTTAGAGTTTGTGCGGTATCTGCGCCTGCGCACTAGAACTATAGTGTCGAACCTTCCGGAAAAAATAAGAATTACACGGGGCAAAGCATTTTGTTATTTACATTTTTTTACAACCAGTCAATCAGTCAATTGCACCATAAAATGACAACATCGCTTGGAGAATGAGATTGGCGAGACAGTCATCATTTTTACGTGTAAACAGTTATTATCGCGATAGTTGAATTTACACACTATTGGTGCCAATAAATCCATGCACGTGGACACGCACTATTATAATACGAAGCTTTAATGAATACAATTTACGTGTCAGCTATTTTTGCAGATGATAAAATAAGTAAATGATTGTATAGGTATCTTTTAATTTTATGAGTTATTTTTCAGAGTGATCATAAAAAAAATACTTCCGATAAATCGTAGTAGTACAGTTTAATTTTCTCAATCAAATACTTTTTAATAAAAATATCTCAGTAATTGAGACGTAACTTAAGTATCGTGGATAATAAATCTTAGTTTGTAAATATCCAAATCTCTTAATACATTGTTGATATTTGAGCCGTGACATTTATTGCGCATAAATAGACAGAGGCAATAAAAGCCGTTTGCCATTGTGGCAAATAAAACAACAAACTTGCAAGTTTTGCTGCCGGCCACTATGGCAAAGGGAGTGAAATGAAATGAAGACTCCGTTCGTAAAACATCATAAAAGTGTTTTATTTATTAACTCTGGAGGGTGTGAACCAGGCGAAATTGAAGACTAACAAAAAACGAACATTATTGCGTTTTGTTTCTTTCTACGTCTGTTTTTTATTAGCTGTAAATTGTGTTTGTTTTTTTTTCAATTTCAATCGAACGAAAATATTGTTTTGGTTTATGAAGTTTTAATAATAAATTGAAGAAAATATTGTATTACCAGATGCCAACATTGCAATAAGGAAATTATTTGATAAAACAATCGTAAAACCAACATCGGCACGTTTCTCTGTGTTTTCATATAAGTACTATTTTTTAAGTTTTAAACCAATTTGATAAAGGTCACTTTTTCTATTTGTAACTTCAAGTTTTACAATCATATAATCTGACTGACATACCTTTCATATTTTTTCCAACAATAACACATGCCCACATTCTATTGATTCACTTCACATTGTGGCAAATTTTTGACCTTACCACATTTCTCTTGATTCAGACATGTGTTGTGTAATTCGATCATTAACCAAAGTTAGCTACAAACTTCTACAAATATGATGCCATAAGCCAGCCGCACAACCTGAGAAAACCTCTTTACGTTTTGCTGTCTTTAGGTTTTGCCATGTAAGTCACGGCCAGTACTCTGCTAAAGAATCCCTATAGAAAAACAGGGATGTTAAATTATTTTGTACAATGATTACATACAAAATTCTATGCAAAGACCGTAGTCTTACACTTGTTTTAAAAGCATATGCATTATTTTAATGTACTCATAAATCTATTATGTGAATATTGTCCTAACGAGTAACCTAAAGTCTCACTACTTTCATAAGTTATCGAGTAAACAATTTGTTTTTTGCGATTTCATTTGAGTTATGTTCTCATTATTTCATTGTCATTTACAATAATTACTATGTTCAATAAATTCACAGTCATTTTTACGTTTTCTTCGTTATATTAATTTATTTTTATTACACAGTTATAAAAAATAGATCAAAGTATGTAAAAATGTTGTATAAGTTCTCAAAATAATAAGTATTCAAAATATTAAGTAAGCCTTTTTATATTTCCCAAAATAATATAGAAATTATTTATAATACATTTTAAGAACACAATTATTTTGAGATAGTAAAGTTGCTGGATACTTTTTTTTCATTTATTCATGAATATTGAATATTGGTTATGGTGAAGTGATTCAGTTACATAATAAGCAGGGTCTACTGTGCTTAGTTAAAATAATTACAAGATAAAAAAAACTTTTTATATAAAACGTTTTTAAATTTTCTGTTGAATCATATAAACTTGACTTGACTAGCTTAAACGATCAAAAAAAATAGTATTTGATAGAAATAATACTGAAATGTCATTTTGACAGTCATATTGATTTCCATAGTAACGCACGTATATATTAACAGTTTAGTTGTTAGGACCCTAGCAACCAATAATAGTGGATTTGATTACGGATTTCTTCCGAAATAACTTTTCATACAAAACAGAATTAACTGAAAATGAATTTAATTCTACTTTAAAATGGTTAAACGTATTAAAAAATGCATTGGCATCGTGTTCTGATATATTCTAAAAGTTTGAAATGTCTAGTTAGTCGGGAAGTTAGTTAAAAATCGAATACGACCTAATAAAAACATTGTAAAAATCAATTTCTCAATAATTTCCATATAATGTTCAAGAGTTTGGGAGACGTGCATTCTATACACTGTTTTACTGAATAATTGTAAGTATATAAAATAGTAATCTAAAAATTATATTTTGGGACGATAAAGGAACGAAGGTTTTGCGAAAATTAATATCAGTTTATTTATCCAGGCTTTACAAAAGGGTACTTAATTTTAAACAAAAACTAAATTATTTTTCACTCCATTTAAACTAAAGCTTACAAAAATACGAAAATAGAACATTTTAGTTTGGCTATTAGTTTTATGGAAGTACATACCCGCTTACGTGTAAAATTAATTTTAAAATATTAATGACAGCAGAGTAAATGTTGAACTTTTTGAAAACAAAAGTTTTTAGTTTCTGAAAAAGTTTCGTATTTCACGGTAGGTAACTGCCAGGTACGGACTATCATCAAATTATAATTAACTAAGATTGCGTGTATAATAGGGCAAGGCTACGAAGAAAATTTAGCAATGACCTCTACCTTCAATGAATATTGATTTGGCCAAATAAATCGTATGTGAATAATAGTCGAGATTTGCATCTAAAACGCAAGACTGGTGCTAGAATTACAATCTATTGTCAAGTAGATTTTGCAAAATCTACAAGAAAACTATGAACAATATTCTTGATATTTCGGAGTTTGGTTTATCGCAATTATAACTGTGTCAATTTATTTATTTGATGTTATATTTGTATATGCATTAGAATACTCAGTGTATACATCTAATATTTTTATACAACAGAAATGTAGTATTGTCTGTTGTAATCATATTACCACACCTACTTAAATTTCGATAATTTTGACAGAAAATAAGATATAGTCAGAGCAAAAGAAATCGAGATAAAACAATAAAATAAACTTGATGTAAATGCAGTCGGCAATAACAACGGTAACAGTAATGACAATTGCCTTATTTAATTCGTGCGCTTTAAAATAAATTGCATCTGCGCATATTCAAGGTTAAACTTCTGTTCCCTTTTATAGACTATCTACCATATATAGGGCGACTCATAGGGTAATAAAACATCATAATCTTCTGACTTTATTTATAACGTATATATTATAATTTATTAAATTCGCATTTACATATATGAAGGACCAAGATCCGGATGGTTTGGTCTACAAATTTTACGACTTGGCTCCACCTTTTTCGAAATTCAGTAGTTTGCAAAAATCAGTGGAATACCCGTGGTACCTTCGATTTAGTTTGCCCATCTATATAAAACTCTCCGCCGTACTGTCTGATCTTTGACCTGATCAAAAATCACGAATTTATCCATATTATCATCATCCCAGCTGACTATGAAACCAAAAAAGATAAATTCTGGAACAGACAATCCGAGGGAATCTGTCTCGAATATCAAGCTTGCATTTCGACATCCACATCTTGAACCACATTTCAAATGAGGCTAGTTTTGCATATCGTTTACCAATAATATCCAAACCTCAGAGACACAATATTCCAAGTGATTAAAACAATGTCTTATACCTCACGGCAGGAGAAGTTAGTATAATGCCAGTCACTGAAGCTATGAATGCGGCTTTGAATCCATGACTGGAAAAAAATAGATAACTTTTTCTATGGATTTTGCCAATAGCTAACAATGATTCTTCATAAAAATGTCTTTGTAATTATAGAGTAATACAATAAATGTTTAAATGTAATTGTATGTGTGTGTTTTTTTTATTTGAAAATGTCTAACCATTTACTGATCTGCATTGCTAAGAGGTTCAGTTCATGTGTAAACATGGCTTTAGATATTCAAGTAGCCACATTCCATATTTGAAATAATATTTGAATACACCTGGTGTAAAAGTATGAGTGAGCGGGGGTGCAATATATCAAATTGGATTAAATTCAGCGGAGATTTCCATAAAGGCTCAACGCGAGACTCAGCCGACTGCAAACAAGGTTTGCGCTACTATGAATTTAAATATATGTATGGAAATGGGCTGCTCGTCGCCCCACTCCGCTCCTGGCGACGCCTTTTTTGTGACGGTAGTTAGCGAAAGTGAGACCCGACATTTTAAATTAAATTCTCTTTTTGGGAGCACACATGCTGTCGTGTCGTATTTTCAATTGAATTTATATCCGTTCGAATATTTTCAAATACACTCGGGGACACTTTTTTTTAATTTATGTCAACTGTCATTTTGCTTTCGGTAATATTTTTATTGTATTTTAATTGAGAATGACAATATTTTGTATTATAACCCATTTAACTTACTGCCTCATCTCCTGACCTAGCCTATACAGGGTATATATTTTGAAAGCACAATTTAAAGTAAATCACATCGTCGGTCAATCAATATTATTTGTAATAAGTTTATTTCTTATGTGTTTTCGAGCTTCAGTCTTAAATTTTGTGAATTATTCATTGAATAAAAAATAGTTGAAAAAATTAGTAAGTAATTAATTATTCTATTAAATAATTTCGCTGATTATTTCTAATTTAGTTCCATCTTCGGATACCTTTAGATTTTGAAATACTAGACATCCAGAAAGCTTACTTTATTTTTAATTACGATAAAAACGTTAAAGTTACGTTAAGTATAAATGTAAATAAGTTGGTAGTTTGTAACGATTCATAATTAAATCTCTCTGTAATAACTATACTATAAATGTATTATTTTTAATCACAGAAGCAAGTTTTTTGTACAGATAAATTTAAAAATAAACGTAAATCATCATTTTATAATAGAACTCTAGGACTAATGAGCCTACATAGGTGGTGGTTATATAAACATATGTTTTACAATGAATAGTGGTCAGTTATTTTCCCAACCTGTTGTATCCTTGATAAAACACACTTTAACAAGCACTTTTCTTTATATCTATTAATTCACAATAGCAGTAGTACATGTCACTGTCGTGTGTTGTGATCACTGAGTTCGAACAGTATTACATAGTATAAAAATAAAACCTTGAAGATTTGCATAAATGATTTTTGCTAGTTCACTGCAATTGAGGCAAATGTTGTTATCATTGCGGGTGCTCTGGTGATTGTATTTATATTACCAATATTACTCTCGCTCAACGCCCCTCCAACGTTGTCTAGTTTTCTATAAAAAATATTAAACTTCGCACTAATATAGTCAGGCAATTGAACCCAATCGGAAAAGTTTGGGCGACACAATAAAAAATCAAACTTAATATAATATCAATCAAACATTTAATTATACATAAATATTGAAAACGCAGAGCTTTTGTAGGATATTTGTGTAACAATGACAACATGTTTTTATTAAAGCTTTTCAGTATGTATTTCTAATGAAAAGCATATTCAAAATAAGGTCATTGGCATCAGTAGGTACAAAACAAATTGTGTTAGACTGTTTGTTTTTTTTTGTGATTTTACCGAGGCTTTGACTGCGACTCTCTGTCATATCGCCTCTTCTCTTCTAGAAGAGGATCCGTCGATCAGGTTCTCACTCCTATTCTGTTAAATAACTTTACAATTTTGCCTAACTCTTCCCTCTTACCCACCACCAGGACACTCTTCAATTCGTCGACATTCTCATAGATATCCGCAATTCACAGCTGACGACATCAAATCTTTTGCCCATTGTGTCCCCTGTTCTTAGCCTCAGTATTAACTTAAGCTCATTCCTCGTCAAAGAAGACTCTACAAACCGTGTTGGACTGTTAAAATGCTATCTTAAGAACCTAATACATACTTCAAATTTAAAAAAAAATTGTCGATAAAGAGCAAAAACATCATCTTTATTACGTAGGCGAGTAGTTTTTCTCTATTATTAAAAATTCCGTTGAATTCTTATTATACAATATATAATAATTTTTGAATAGTTTTTAAGTATATTATTCAAATTAGTCAAAAATGTTTTTTGACAATACTTACCATGCTCCAACCGAACCTCACACACGCCATGACCTGGCCTGAATGTAGTATGTTTATAACTCGAACGTTAGCGATACTGACAAAAGTAGAGTGCAATTAAAGGTTAAAATATATTAGCATCACGTTTATGTGCTGTCACAGTAGCTGCCGCTACGGGAAAATGTGTGTAATGTCGTTTTTCTTGGTACCTATTTAAAATCTTATCAGACTGATACTCCCATCCCGTAGCACATATTGAACCTTTAAATAGCAAAATCTGCCAAAATCACCAGAACAACAATGAGGTCACCTCACACGTACCGCGCTTCATCGACACCCGCATGACTCAATGAACATTTTTATCATTTTCTACATGCCTTCACAAAAGCGCGTTTTTTTTGTTTTCAGTGGTTTACACTGTGTATTTTCTATAAGGATATTGTCTATTATCTATGGTCTACTGGTTGGGTTCTTAATTTAATAAATTAATTGAAATTTTCATTAATAATAATTTAAAATACTAATACATTAAAGTTGGCACTTTCCATCATTGAATTTATAAAGACAGTGATCGTTCATATTCTTCGGAATGACGAAACCATTGACTAATTATTGCTATGAAAACATGGCAGTACGCGACGTGCATCATAATGTATCTGAACCTTAACATTATGTCATTATTTTCATCTCAAATGCATTTTGTATCTTTTATTTATGTATCACGTTATATTCGTTCTCCTTCCGTTAGTTTATTATTTGTATTTATTTCATATAAAATTACTTAATCCCAAACGGCATATGGTTAGATATAATATTATTATAATATCAGGGTAAAGATTTACTTGGCAAGCATACTTGATAGTGCTAACATTAATTTACATATGTGAAATATCTGTGTAGTTGTTAGGGAATAGGAAGTATGTGATTTATTTGAGCGTAAAACAGTCGAGTTATTTTTCAACTTATCATAAAATTACTTAAAGTTTCAAATACAAAATTTAAGCATCTTGTCAAATTTTACGCTAAAAGGAAAGAATGACTAAGTAGCTTTGACACTTGCCTCTGACAATGTCAGTCAGCATGCAAAAAGAATTGCCCTAGAAATATTAATAAAATATTTTTTATAATATATTCTGTGCCTTTGTCCTCGTCCGCTCCATGGGTGAAGTTTATTGAAACTACCCGATATTTGAAAGAATCCCTGTTATTTACCAGCATCCCGTACCTATACACTATATTATGTTCCAAGAAAAAAGTATACAGGAGGCGGTGAGGCGGTGAGGCGATAGCAAGTGCGTCAATTTGTCAAGCGTAAGACCACTCAACTAAAATACAGTGTTAATATAATATAATACTGCAGACCCAATTTACATATATATATATATATATTTATTTATTCAGTTTATGCCATTTTTTTATTGGCTCCACCCCAATTCTAGAAATATCCTGTCGATTTACTTTCTCAACTAGTGAAAGGCAAAAATGTATTACTTCGCTAGCATTTTTTTAGCGTAGATATTTACAACCATGGTAATCCGACTGGAGATCTTTTGTAAAATCTGATACATTTCTATACTATACATTTCGTTCCAGCGTGTTTATTTCTGCAAAATTTCAGAAGATTCTGTAATATATGCAGATCGGGGAACTCAGAAATATTGGGAAGCGAAATACCTAACGGGTGTGTAGAAACAGGCAACCGTACTCGAATATGGGATAAACTTAAACACGTGTTGAGAATACGCTTGTATTTCGTCAGACAACTTACTGATCTCGTTTTATGCACTGATTCTCATTCAATATTGGTGTACTTTAAATTGCAACGCACATTATCGCACGTCTATTATGTGTGGTTCATTTCCGTAGGATACTCACACATTCAAAGCCCTGCGTCAATTGTAGTGTATTGGGTTATCAAAATGTGGCCTATCGGAATTCTATCTATTAATCTGCTCTGTGATGCAGATGTTTTAATAATACGATAAATCGTAGAAACATTAATCTGTTCTTCGTTATTTTATGCAAATAATAAATTGTTTATCCTAAATAAAGTAAACCTACACTTACACGAAGATATACTTTATCCAATAAATCATTTAATAAGCTACGTATAGGCATCTATAATTTTAGTATTATCTATATTATAGTCATTCGATGACACCCAACCAGGTATACAATCGCCTCAGAACCTTTCTAAAATCTGCTGGATTTAGCTTTTAAATTTTGCTAAAATAAGTGGCAGCAAAATATAAGAAACTATAAGATGGCACGAACCAAACTAGTGGTAATTTGTTATGAAAATTGAATGTCTATCTGGTGGTAAATTACATATTGCCGCATCGATTAGATGTTGATTGATAATAATATTAGTATATCAAACATATTAGAAATGACACCAAATTGTATGAAATTATACCTCTACAGTAAACAATTGTTTTTTTTTTCCTGGAATATTAATAAAATTCAGGCATATTAAATAATTCATTTCTGTTGAAACAGTATCATATTGCAATAATAATAATAATCATGGTCTCTCTTGAAATGTTTCGGAAAACATATCATTTTTCGTCACCTTCACAGCTAATATTATTATGTTTTCGTTTAAGTCATATTCTGTCACTTTACTCCGAAAAAAGAAATTTTTCATAAAATGTCACAATACAATATTCTCTTCCTTCAAATTGGCTTCAAACAATATGAGTCGCTATCATATTATTTGAGAATTTATTTTCACTCGAGTACTTTCTAATAATATTTTCTGGGCACGGCTGGTATGTATATATATTTCCTTTCATTAGTACGACCTTCTATTATGCTCGAAGGGAGCATAAAACTGAAGCGTTTAATAAAATGAAAATATCTCGGAAAGCTCATTGTTTGGATAACATAACCTGAAAGGCTGCTTTTTATTTTTTCCTTAAAGTCATCACTTATATTGCCTTTAACCAAATATGAACAAAAATTTTAATATAAAAAATCTATATTATAAATTATAATGTTTATTGTCTGTCTTGGAATAATACCTAATACCTGACCAATTAAGCCGCGTTGACACGGTCCAAGTACGATCCAAGTAGACTTGGATAGGAATAATTAGTATGAAGATGTCTCATCCAAGTGACAGCTCCATACTATTTATTCCTATACAAGTTAACTTGGATGAGTAGGGCGCGGTCCAAGTAGCTTGGATAGGAATAATTAGTATGAATATGTCTCATCCAAGTAACAGCTTCATACTATTTATTCCTATCCAAGTTAACTTGGATGGGTAGGACGCGGTCCAAGTAGCTTGGATAGGAATAATTAGTATAAAGATGTCTCATACGAGTGCCATCCAAGTTAACTTGGATAGGAATAAATAGTATGAAGCTGCACTTGGATGGCACTCGATCCAAGTGTACTTGGATGGTACTTGGACCGTGTCAACGCGGCTTTACTTACTATTACTTTAGGCAATGACACCTTGATTCATGTTCGACTGCTTAATCATCATCCAGGTATCTCGTTCTTGACCTATGTTTTTTGAGAATAACATTAATGCTATTTGTACCCATTTTATTACAACGTTTTTATTAGGTCGTATTCTTATTTGTCCGGTACAAATCTTGCAATCGATTTTTAACTAACTTTCCGACTAACTAGACATTTGAAACTTTTGGAATATACCAGAACACGATGGCAATGCATTTTTAAATACTTTTAGTCATTTTTAAGTAGAATTAAATTCATTTTAAGTTAATTCTGTTTTGTATGAAAAGTTATTTCGGAAGAAGTCCGTAATCCAATCCACTATTATTGGTTGCTAGGGTCCTAACAACTAAATTATTAATATATACGTGCGTTACTATGGAAATCAATATGAGTGTCAAAATGACATTTCAGTATTATTTCTATCAAATACATTTTTTTTGATCGTTTAAGCTAGTCAAGTCAAGTTTATATGATTTAACAGAAAATTTAAAAACGTTGTATATAAAAAGTTCTTTTTATCATGTAATTATTTCATACCTTATTCCGTCTATTTTGTACACAGATCACAGACAGACCAGAATCTTTGGCAACCCCATATTTCAAATGTATTTATTTATTTTAAATATAATTAACAGTGCAAATTATAAATTCAAAGCGTTCACAACATGACATAAAGTAATTGTAAGTATATAATTTTCAAATAAAAATACAGGTTAATATGAGTAAATAATACAATAATAAAAATTAAAGTAAATGGAAACACGTAGAGTTAACTAGATTCATAGACTGAAAAAAATATAAAACAAAATCCGTCTAAATTCACGTAAGTGGAATATATCTATCAATATCCAATGCGATTTGATTAAACATAGTCATTGCCCTAACAACCTTGAGATAACAAACAACGAATGCCCCCAATTGTTTAAATAATTTTCAGAGACGCACAAGCCAATACTACTAAGAATGGCAGAGTTTCCATTTACGACGTAAAAAATATGTAGCTAAATAAATATTTGTTCTAAACTTTAAGTTACAGTATGTGAGCATACTTAGAGAAACTCAGTCGGATAGAGCCACTGATAATATCCATACCGCCGAAAGAAAAGGAGTCTCAACAATTTCTTCTGGACCCTCTCCGCCATAAAGTCGTTGTTCAACTGATGCGGGGCCCAGACAATACTCTTAAACATTCTTAAGTTTATCCTATATAGTAAGTCCTATATATTGCTTAGGTTAATGACAGTATCATCCTCTACGGGTCTTCAGTAATGTTTTCCAAATTCTACAAGTGAATTAGGTATCATTTAATTATATCAATCACGATATCACGTCAAATTGCATCGCTCAACCACATATTTTAAAATATTAATATTCTTGAATTAAAACAGCGCTGAAGGCGAAATTTTTTACCATTTCACCATTTGAACCAATTTGTGATGCGTGTTTATAACACCCAGGCTATAAGTCCTATCAGCCCCTCCCCCCCTTGTGGGGGCCATGACTCAAGAATCGAGTGGAGTTCCTTTGTGTTTTTTAGTGTGACCTTTATATGAGCCTGCAACATAATTCATAATGAAAACTATTCGGGACTAAAAATCGTTAAATTGTTTCAAATGGGGAAACATGGTTCCATTAAAGTATAGCACACCAACGTTTAGCTGTAAAAACATCTGATGTAAATATTGTCATTTTACAGGAGAGACAAAAAACTTATTTGTAAACACAAAAATGAATGTAACTGTCACTGAATAACTTAGTGGGGAGTTCATTATATTTGATATAATACTAACTAAGTTATAATACATCCGATATTCAAATTGAAATTTTAATTCAAGTTTATTTACTTTTTACATACTTACTGTGAACATTACAAATTACAAATTTAAGACGTTCACAACATGACATTTAAAAACAAAGAAACAGTATAAAGCGGAAATAAATATATGCAGTATCACAAAAACAGTATGAAAAGTAAAGTAAAATGTACAAAATTAAAAAAATATACATTAAAAATGATTGCTATGTCTATGAAACATGTTACATCGAAGGTTTATATAAAATTTTATTTTAATTCTGGTAGTAGATATATAGAATAGTGTAGGTTTCATAAAATTATGCAGGCTAATATAAACGAATGCATAATATTATAAAAATGTGTTGTCACAATTTGTCACGTCAAAAGTTTTAATAACTCAACGACGATTTTAAAAATTTATCGCAGTGCGCTAATTGATTGCATTTTATTGAACTTTTTATTTTCCTTTTTATAGGGGTGTAAGAAAATTTAAATAATCAGGATTTAAATTTTTTTTAGGTTTTATTTGGAAGAAATGAATGGCTGTAAGTACACATATTATTTTACACCTTCGATATTAGTAAGCACTGATAATTCTAAAACGTGCATAATAACTATTTCTTACTTTTTATACATGTATATATTACCAATATTTTCTCTGATTAAATACATAATACTATCCTTACAACTGGCTATAAATATAAGTTCATTGCATATCCGGCAAAATGTCATTTAGCAGTTTCATAGAAATTGTATATAATTTCTAATTTTTCATTTTTGATGCCATATTATTTAGTATTTCTTTTTAATATGCCTACCTAATTAAAAGATTTTTAAATGACCTTCAAATTCATCATAAACCGCGATTTATATAATATATTATACAGATGCGTGGGCTACGTGCTTTTTCTTTCTCTACGCTACATCTAAATGTGTAATTTGGCCTCACCGTCAAGTGACAACACCTTTTTTTTGGTCTGCCTTTATTTTGTTTATCTGCAGCACACATCTGATCATGATCGTTGATGTCCTTTCGTCTGGCATTCTTTCAATGTAACTCGTCCATCGCACTATATGCTAACATTGATTTTCTGTTCGAATGCATGCTTTATTTTTATTCCACGTGTCCCATTTTCAATGTGTGTCTAAAAAAATCCCAATATGTTTCTTTCGAAGATTGTCTGTGTTTCTTTTTTGTTCATTTACATTGATTAAATCCATTAAAGAAAAATATCGAAATATTTACAATGAAGCACTGAATCTGTGACGTAAGCAGACAATATACCGTTACGCACACCATTAAAGTTTTCTCTTCCAAATCGTGAGGATTTCAAAATGTCTCCATCTAAAAAATATATCCTTATTATTCTGACTTTGTATAACTTTTACCGACCAATGAGCTTTATTTAAAATTTATTCATATTAAGCTTGGGTGAATTTTAAGCAGGCGTACGGCGAGGCGGTCGGTGTTTTTGTCATTTTTCGTGCTTATTTTATATTCTGAATTTTCCCCAATTTGAACTACGCTGATCCCATTGCAGATAGTAGGGTTTACCGGTTTCATCGGCGGTGGCAACATTTTTTTTAGAATTCGTTTGAGCTTAGAAATTGTATAGAAAAATGAGATACGTTATGGCGCCGTATAAACCGAAATTATAATATATAAAAATTATAATTGATTTAAGTTGAATAGACGTGTACCAATTAAAATTTAAATTCAAATTCCATCAAATACCTTCGTCAATAATATTTTTTTTTAAATATATCAGTTTTATATTTAAGCCTAACGTCGCCGGCGTAAAACAGTGACAGAATACCCACACCCAATGCTTCACATCCTATAGGTACCTCAAACCTTAACGTTGTATTTTCAATGCCCTTTTGTAGTTCACTTAGTTTTAAATATATTTTACAATACCATAATTCCAAATGTCAACTTTCCTCAGTTGATATTAAGCTTCTTCTTTCTTCTTTCTTTCACCCTGTCACGTCCCAACATTGAGGCATAGGGCAAGCACAAGTTGGCCCCACTTCCCTCGGTCCATCGCCATCTCCTGTGCCTCCCGCCATGTCAGACCTGCAGCACGTAGGTCGCTTTTGTAGCATCGCTGCAGGGTGAAAGAGGGCCGGCCACGGCGACAGAACCCTTGAGGCTGTGCCACAAGGGTACGAAGTGCCGCACTCTTTGGCGGCATCCGGAATACATGTCCCAGCCACGTAATTCGCCTCTTCGTGATAACTTCAATCATCGAAGGTTGTTGTGTCTGCTCACGAACTCGGGTGTTTGTAACGCGGTCGTACCAGTGTACCCCTAAGATTCTGCGGAAACATCGATTCTCGAAGCTCAAAAGCCGAGACTCTTGAAGCTTAGTAAGATGCCATGTCTCACAGCCATACAGGAGCACATGTAGCACGCACGCGTTAAAAAAACGACATTTGGTCCTCACAGAATACAGCCTCGACCTCCATGCGACTCCAAGTTGGTTGAACGCAGAGCCCGCCACACCCATGCGAATTCCAAGCTCACTAGAAACACCACCATCATCGGCAACCGTGGCACCCACGTGGGCACCCACGTGGGTGCCACGGATATTAAGCTATTTACAATATATTAGTATTAATGATGTATTATGCAATATTATTAAAATACATTTGTTTATACAAAGTTAATTTTATAAATTACAAATTGAAGACGTTTATTGCAAGATATGAAAAAAATATAGAAATATGTAACGTAATTAACAAAACAATGTAACATAGAATATAAATATAAAAATCATAGATGAACAAAGTAGACCATTTTTTAATAATTGATATTATGTCTACTTATACTTAAAAAGTGTAATATATCAATATCCATAGTGATTTGAATAAACAGTTATTTTCCACCCAGTTGACATTACCTATGGCAGGTTAGTTTGCCACAACCGATGCTCCCGATTTCTAAGATCTTATAAAATAATCGTAGAAATATGGAGAACTTACCAAATTTATAAATGGTAAGTATCGTGTCGGAATTCCGTATATTAATAACCTTGTTATTCCTTGGACTTTGTAGGGTGACAGAAACGAATGGGAAAAGACCAAGAAATTTTTCATAGTATAAAAACCAAAAAACTACATTGTTAATTACAATATGAGAAGACAATGGGACCTTCGTACAGTACTTTCCAAGTAAACCGTTAAGGGGGTCGATTCACTGCTGGATGAAGGCCATCACTAGCTCCCTCTACTTGATTCTGAGTTCTTTGCTGCATATGAAATATAGAATATTATGTATCTTCTCAAAACAATGAAAAGGTTTTATTATATTATGTAGGTACTTACTGTTACCATGTAAATAATACACCGTCAAGCCATGCGAACCGATGTAGTATATTATTATCGACGTTCAATGTGACAAAACACATTATTATTCGATTTTTAAAATTTAATATCTTATTCCTATTCGCACGGGTCCACATTATGATTTTTTATTAAAAATGGCGGTGGTTTCCTTATTCAGCAAGACAGTCTTTTATACATATAACGTTGGAGAAAGTATAATGTAATCATTAAGGGGGAGACGCATGCCAGCAGAGAACCTAGCGGATATATACGAAGCTTGCAATTTGAGATTTTTTTTTGATAATCTACAATTTCAACTGTATTATTTAATAAATATGTATCCGAAAACATTAAAAAGATTTTTTATTTTTTTTTAAACTTAAAGATAAACTTACAATTGTAAAAAAATGTAATAAAATGTGAATTCGTTGCAGGGTCAAATCTTATTATTGCATTATATTTTATGGTCATAATTATCATTAAAATTTAGTTTATTAAGTTTTAGATTTTATGTGGTGTAGATTTTTGACAAATTCATCGTTTTAATATTTTTTATATATATTTAAAAAAACATCGATTTTTATAAAAATATAAATGTGTATAACTTGAAATCTTTTTTATTTATATCAACTCGAGCTTCAATATTGTGACCATGCCTAAAATAAAATTTGATATAAATAAAAAGGATTTCAAGTTATACACATTTATATTTTTTTTAAAATCGATGTTTTTTAAAATATATATAAAAAATATTAAAACGATGAATTAGTCAAAAATCTACACCACATAAAATCTAAAACTTAATAAACTAAATTTTGATAATAAATATGGCCATAAAATATGATGTAATAATAAGATTTGGCCCTGCAACGAATTCACATTTTATTACATTTTTTTACAATTGCCAGTTTATCTTTAAATTTAAAAAAAAATAAAAAATCTTTTTAGTGTTTTCAGATACATATTTATTAATTACTACAGTTGAAATTGTAAATTATCAAAAAAATCTCAAATTGCAAGCTTCGTATTTTTCCGTTAGGTGCCTCTTTTTGCCTCTGAAAGTATAAACATTCCCCTTAAGTAAAAAGTCCACCATAAACTATTAATATTAATATGATGTTTTACGTTAAATAAGCACTTTTGTGAACTTCAGCAAATCCCAGGATTGAGAATACTAATTCTGTTCAGTGGGTTTATTGTATACACAAGGCGGCTATCGGTGGCAATCGATGGTAGTTTATCATACTTATGTATTGAGGTATTATAATTGGTACAATAATTTAGCCGCTTAAACTGTCAAAACTGTATATCTCGCTCTAAAAGTTAACACATCAAAAATAAGGGTTGTTCAAACATAGCACTTTTTGACATTTTAGACGGTTAACTTATTGTGAAAATTAAACGCCTCAATACATAAATATAATAAACTACCGCATATATATAAAATAGACCCACAGGACTATAATTCATACTTTCTATATATTTTACACTCTGTCGCCATACATGTGTATAAATGTCATGTATTTATTTGAATTGGCCGAATAACAATTAGTAGTAGAAATCAGTTTTTTAAGCCACCTCTTTCCTAAATATATGCAATCAGGCGTTACTTGGTAACAGAGGTTACTACTTTCCACATATCCGGCATTCCGTAGGCGGACGGTTTTAACCGTCGATACGATACGTAGGAATTTGCCGAGTTAAGAACTCGCGTATACGTGCCGCGCTTACAGATGCAAAAAAAAAAGAAAAACACAAAAAGTTCTAAGGTGACGTCGTTGTTTTGCAGATAAGCAATTTTTTCGAAGTCATCCGGCATAGCCATAGAATCTTCGCTATATCGCAATATTATTTAGTGAGCGGACGCAACTTTTATGGGTCGCTGGACCAATTTAGATATCTTTATTCCGGAAGTTGTCTCTCTTTGTCGATATCTTTATCTTTAATAAATGAAGTTATATTTCACAAAGGTTGATTCGAATGCCAGAATAATCTTGTAGATAATATTTTGAAATCTCTTGACACTGAAAGCGGATGGTTGACATTTTGGTGGTTAGTAACTCAACAAATGAGTAAAACCCTCAAGATATGTAAACACGAATTATAAGTCTTCCCATAAAACAAATGATAAATGAATATATTTAAAAATAAGTTTTTGTCTACTTGCTGACGACGCGATTAAAATATTTCGTTACGCCTCCCATCTCAGGAGCATCATTGGTGTAACAAAACAGAGATATTTTTTTGACAGGGTTGTGACGGTTTTAAATTATTTTTTTACTAGATCTTGACCAAATAAATAGTTCATTTTACTGATACTACGCCTTTTTAATAAAAAAAACATCCGTCTTTTACATCCGCGATTCCGACTTTATTCGCCAGAATTACAGACGGGGAGGTTTGTTAATACTTACTCGCCTTTTTAAATATTATTTGATAATTAAACCTGTACTACCTAGGTACTTATCACATGGCAAGAAGGAACACTTACAGATTGTGAAACTTTGAAAGAATAGGTATAATATGATATGAATACAATTTTTTATCTACGCATAAACATACGAACCGACTTTACTTTTTTCAAAAGTAGTTTAAATTTATAATATGTATATAAGGTGTAGGTTTGAATTGTTATGTAAAAATATATTTGTGAGGCTGTTCCAAATTTTTCATGTATTTTATTTATTTCTTATTACACCTTACACACTATATTTATGTAGCTATTATAGTCACAAAAATATTCTTTTTAAATTGGTGGAACATTAACCTTATAATATGTGTAATAAATTTAGATCCAATCTTAATAAGTATAATACAAATTTTCATGGATTCCCGAGTGTTTATAGTACTCGATCAATCTCGCTTCATGAAAATATTTTCAAAAAGGAGAACGACACCACTAGCCTTTTTGAGCTGATCATCAAAAATTTTCCCAGGCCTTCGGTAAACAATGAAAACCGAAGTGAAAGCCAACAAACGCGGTGAGCCTTCTCCTACCTCTCGCAGGTTTTGACCTGGACCGCGAAAATTCTGGAAAATTCTATAAGCTTTTGCTCAGCGATTAAGTTTGAAACAATTTTCGCGGAAAACCTCAATAGGCAGGTAGGTACTATATTTTAAACTAGAGACAACTGTGAACAACTTTCAAATGAAATATTTGAGGTTTCAAGTGAATTATTCTCACTATTTTTCTCAGTGCAAAATGAAATGTAATTTATTCGGTTTACATTGAATTTATTAATGTTACCCTATAGCGTAATTGCCATTTTTTCCATATATTTAAATTTAACCTTCTATTTGCTTCCAATAAACAACTGCAATATCATCTGTCTGCCACAAACTGTCTCCTATTATTTCTTTTCGTCTATAATCAAAATACTTAATTTAAGGTGAAAAACCCCATGTCTCCATGCGTTGTATTGAAGAGTGTCTTTTATCCCTGAATCACCTTACTTTCACGTGTGATATGACAAAAGCAACGTGTATATGTAGTTCGTGGTCGTACTACCCTCGCCACTTGCCAATTTCGTCGTATAATATAATATTATTGTCAACCATTCAAATATATCCAGCTTCTTCTCATATCATTTTCATCAGTCCCAATATCCGATGCATGTGTCAATATGGGATTGATGAGGGTTTTGTAGAGCTTTATTTTAGTTTTCTTTAAGATGAGTCTCGATGTGTCTCTGTAACACATAGTATACTTAATAAAATCCTCACTGTATCTGAAATATTCAATGAATTTTATATTATTTTTTTTAATATTTCACACTCACACTTTCTACAGATATCGGTTTTTTTCAAATGACAGTGGTGATGCATATAATAATATTAATAGGTGATATTAAATTTATATATTCTTTTTACATTTCTTTAATTTTTATCTAGTATTGGCATTCTCAAAAACTCGTTTATCGTAAATTCGGTTGTAGTTGTAAGTTGAAGGGTAAAAGTTCTTAAGTCGAGTTTTTACGAAATTAAGATTTTAATACCAAATGTGTCTACAGAATTGTGCTCTTTTTTGTGTATCCATAGATTTTGTCACATGTAAGCAAAATTTATAGATATTTTAATTTGTGGAAATTGCTTACATAGAGAAAATTATCTTTTACTCTAAGTAAAATTATTTATTCAAAACATTGAATATAGCACAATATCAAAAACTATAGTATAGTATTTTGAAAACTGTGATTTATTTAAAAACTGATTGTCTCAGCTGTAAGTAAACTAATTTAAGGACTTTAATCTCGAAACTACAGAATTATGTCATTACTTTAGCGAGTAATAACCGGCCTTTTTTTTAATTTTGAAATTTGAGACTGTATGTAGTAAGGGGTGGTAGTTTGAGTCCGTTCATGATTGACACCTTTCCTGTATATATCACTTGTTACTGATGTAATAGTAATTTACGCCTCTCTAGGTCTCTTATGCGTCATCTAGGTAAGAATTCCTCAGGATTTTTGCCAAGAAATAATGTTTAAAATCACTATAGTTGAGTTTAGTTAGTAATTATGAAATAATATTACCTTATTAATATCATTTCATACTATTACATTGTTAAGATATACAAAATATACTACTTGTAAACTCCAAATAAATGATCTAGAATATTGTAGGAGAATGATCCGGTTTATACTGATGATGATATATAAGTATTATCTGAAAAAGACACTGATATTATGTTTTTCAGAAGAAAAAAAAATAGAAAGAAACCTTCGTGTAAGTATTACATTATAATATTATATTGCATTATATTAGTTTTATCTAGGGAATGTACCAATGTAGATAACAAAAATCACTTTACTCAGTAATAAATTATACTCTGAGTAATTTTTTTGATTTACGCATTTTTCGATAGCAGAGAAAAACATTGCGAAAAAATCTCGAATAGCGCGCGATAAGGAATTGTTCGATTGTACCAATTTAACGGGCCGTTTCAAGAACAAAACTTGAATACTTACATAAACAGTTCCGGGAGAGGATTGTAAATAAGGCAGCTTTTCCCAGATTCTTTTAAAACTTTGCATCAATGTTTTGGATTAGCGAAAAGGCCTATAAAATATATCTAAAATAACGATTTTTTTTTCTCTCTGGTTGGTATATTGTACACGTTAACTTTAAAACTTACTACTTGCTAGTAATATATATTAACTTATTTATTTTATTTCAAGCTTTGCAAACAGTTTTTCACTATTTTAATTAACCTCCATCAACTTACTATATGCACACATTATTTAATTAGGAACTAATGACGTAAATACTACATTCATTTGTCTTAAAAATCTATTATCGAATAGATACGTATTGTATTTTAAAATTGGAATAAAAAGTGTCAAGTGTTCACCTTATTGTATTCCAGTACCAGTGTATAGGTTCATAGCATGAACCATACAATTGGAAGAGGTTCAAGAACTAAGAGTAGCATAATAAATTGAGACTCCCACGTTGGGCATAACGCACAGGGATAAAAATATAGATATTTGACATAATACACAATAGTTATAAACACCTTGAAATGGAGATGGTCAGGCCATGTTACTCAAAGACCATTAAAATCATCAGAACAATGAGATAATCAAGTTTTCCATTAAGCGTCAATTACATTGAGCTTCTTTACGAGCTGTTTGTTGGCGAATTTACAATCTGCCTGTAAAGTCGCCCAGTGTAATCATTGAACAAGCTAATAAGCAGGTTGTAAACACTCTACCGAGAAAAGTGGAAAGCCGGTCAACTTTACATGCTACACGCCGGCGTGTGGGCCTACTGCGTCTGCGCAGTAGAGCGCAGTAGCAACCTCCCGGTAAAAAAAAACTACGTTCTGTCAAAATAGTCGCTGGCTTGTGGCTTCTCGGCGAATGGAAAGTTTTGTGTGTAATCATCAAATCGCAGTAGCTGAATCGCCCGCTTTTAAATTCGCCAACAAACAGCTCGTAAAGAAGCTCAATGTAATTGACGCTTTAGTAGCGAAAGTGTAAAGACTCACAAGAGTGGAGTCAGTAAAGAGAGGCCTTTATCCAGTATTGGATCAAAAGTGGCTGATATGATGATCATAACGATGATAATTAATGATTATTCAACATATTACGTTGAGATTAGAAATTCTAGAATCCAGTAGCTGGTTTAGGGACTTGGACGCCTGGGGCACTAACTGATTTTCAGACTCCGCATAACAAATCCTCAATTTCAACAATCAATGTACATAGTAAAATAAGAATGTATCTCTTCCCCACCAAATTATTATTGACAACAAGCAATACGATATATTATATAATACTGAATTTGTTTGTGCGGTTATGTTATAGGCTCCTTTGATATTAGGGTTTTGGAATAATTTAGTATTTGTATGGACTGATTTTAAGTGTTTTGAGGCCTATTTTTAAGTTATCTCATGAATCGATTATCATACTACGTGTCGAAGAAAATCGGAGCTGCTAAAATAACACACGTTTTCAAAAAAAACAACATTTGAATCCAGTCCGCAGTCATTAGTCCGCAGCTTATAATATTGACATAAAGGATAAGGGAGAGTTTAGTTCAAAATTACAATATTATAAACGACGTTGCTTGAGTAACTATTGGTGGGTATAGTTTAAAACCCAAATGCCCACCGACCTGGAAGTTTTCGTTAAAAGTTCTGACTATCTCTCATTGCATGCATCAATGTTTACTTATGTTTGAATGCGAGGCATGTATGCAGAAAGGCGGGCCGCGGTTTGATGTACAAACTATACTAGACGTAATATATACATACAGCAAAAATACAGCAAAGTTTTCATCAGTGATGTCCCGTGGGGGTAGGCATATTGAGCGTCGCTTGGGAGCGGCAGTTACTCGAAGGGCGGAAATTCGAGGAGTATCATTAGGTACATCTAGAAATAGCTACCTAAACTTAGTAATATCGGAAAAATATATTTCCATTTAAAAAACAGCTCACTGCTTGGAAACAAAATGTAGGTATTAATTATTAACATGCAAGGTTTAACAGGACTGTATTTTTTGTCATCTTCACGATATCTAGTTTACTTCCGTTGTCCTTGGAGGTTAATGGCCAGCAATGGCACGTGCAGATTTTCGAATTATAGGTAGGTACGTACTTACCTAATTTAAAATCCATCCAAATATTTTTGCCAGGTGTATTTTTTAATGTATTTGAAACCATGGACTCGCAATATTCTCTATTGTAGCACAGATGGCATTTAAATTAGATTAAGTGGTATATATTTGATTAGTAATGTATCTATATAACACATTTCTTAGATATTTTAGTCAGAAAAGGATGATAAAAAATACTGTATAAAAAATGGGACGGCATTTTGGCGCTGCCTAGGGGCGGCATTTTGTCAAGGGGCGTCAGTAGTTTTCATAAATCTACATTATATAAAAACGCATTTAAAAATAAAATTAATCAGAAAACCTGGACATAATATATGGAAGTGGCGAGGCATTTTTTATTACAACGTTTTTATTAGCTCGTATTCTTATTTGTCCGGTGGTTGTTTACCCAGTACAAATCTTGCAATCGATTTTAACTAACTTCTCGACTATCTAGACATTTAAAACTTTTAGGATATATCAGAACACTATGCCAACGCATTCTTTTAATACTTTTAGCCATCTTTAAGTAGAAGTGAATTCATTTTCTGTTAATTCTGTTTTGTATGAAAAGTTATTTCGGAAGAAATCCGTAATCCAAACCACTAGTATTGGTTGCTAAGTGGGTGGTCCTAGCAACTAAATTATTAATATATACGTGCGTTACTATGGAAATCAAAATGAAATGGCAAAATGACATTTCAGTATTCTATATTTTTTGTTTGTTTGTTTTTTATTTACTTCATATCAAGTACAAGTTTGAGCATATTGAGCATAATAATTCAACAGAAAATTGAAAAAGGTTTTATATAAAAAGTTCTTTTTATCTTGTAATTATTATCTAATTAGGTACTTATATATTTGTATAATGTTTTCTTATATATTTTAACACACCAGAAAAGCAGGTATACTCTATATCAAGGACGACACGATTAATAAAATTAATTTATTAGAATATAATATATGTACTAGATATATGTAGTCAGGTTGACGATTCTTACAATGATTTTTCGAAAACATTTGACAGAGTCGATCAAGATATGTTGATGGAAAAACTCCAACTAATTGGTTTGTCGGATCAATTTCTGACGTTATTCGGGAGTTATTTTAGGAATCGTCAACAATCAGTCATAGACATTTTAAACATTTTCTGGTGTCCCTCAGGGCTCAAACTTTGGGCCATTACTGTTCACGATTTTTATAAATGACATAAGTACCTAGAATTGGTAAATAAAAATGCTATATTTGTATTGTTTGCGGATAACTTGACACTCTTCTTGGACGTCGTCGGACGTGGTCGTCAATTCCAATTTGGGGCTGGCCTAACAAACTGGACTTCAATATTGCAATATTTTATCATTTACTAAAGCCTCTCGAGTATTGTTTTTCCAGTATTCGATAGATGGCGGAGTTTTCTCTCAAATATCATCTTTAAGGGATCTTGGCATTACGTTTGACAGTAAACTGACGTTTAGTAATCATATGGATACCATTTGTAAAAAGGCGCTACAAATCTTGGGCTTTGTCTCGCGTACTTTTCGGACGTTACGGCATAAAAAATTCTCTATAACTCCTTAGTTTTAGACTTTAGAGTGGGTCTATTGTGTGAGCCTTGCATCAGTTGAATAACGGCCTTATGATGGCGAGGGTCTAGAAGAAATTTTTGAGACTCCTTTACTTTTGGCTGTATGGATATTATCTGTAGCTCTATCCGACTGACTTCTCATAAGGTATAATACATACTGTAGCTCAGTGTCTGCCAAACTGTGCCCTGTAAGAAGCCTCAATACTGTTCATCTCAGTAAAAGTACTAACACGATTTATCACCTTTGCGAGTAAAAATAATTTCTTTCTTCGATGCTGAAAATATGGGTTATGATTTTCTTTTTTTTGATTGGTGGCTGAAAGGAACATTTCTTAATGATCTTTATGAGAAATTAAACATTTTAAATTTAAGCCTGTAAGGAGCGAACAAAAATAATATCATTACAATTTCAGGAAAATTAAAATCGTTTCCTGACAAGTCAGACCTGTGGACCAGAAAAGTTAAAAACTCACAGCTTGATTACTTCCCAGGTGTAGACGCTTCCTCAAACAAATTAACAATATGATTTCCTTTATTCATATTAATAAGGTACATTTGCTTTTTTAAGGCATTTTTATTTAGTGTGCTGCGGAACAAACCCCATTCATCATTATGCCGTGAAGTAAAAAAGTTTGGCAGCTTAACGTTTAGAAGGGATCTTAATTTAGCTACAAATTTTTCCGACTTATACACGTCATACATGAAAACTCTGGCATTCTTGGTAGTATTGACTTGTGTGTATTTGATAATTATCTTAGAAATCGGGAGCATCTGTTGTTTGTTCTCCCAAGGTGCAGAACTAACCCTCCAAATTGGTATTACTAATGTGCAAAAAATATGTTTAATAAAATCGCTTCGGATATTGATATACTCTATTTACGTGAAGGTGAACTTAGGTAGACGATGTTTTATAAGCTTTTCAGATGGTGTCTATCAACCTCACTATGTGTGCTTCCGTGTACTTTTATTTTTATTATTTTATTATTTACTCATATTATATTTATATTCAAACCCATTCGCTGCGGACCTTTTAATTACTATTTAATTACCACATTTAAATAACATGCTAATTATATATAATGGCCACCTGGTGGGCAACGTGGACGACGGTTAATTTAACTCTTTGAATTTTTGAATTTATAATTTGTCATATTCATTATATTATATTGTAAAAAAAAAAATGAAAAAATGTACTAATATCCTTAAATTTTCTTCATCTGACAACACTGGATTGATTTATCAGCATTCGATCAGATTATCCAATAATTTGAATAATAGTTTTATCGATATACCCTTAATTATAATTGAATAAAAAAATAATATCATCAAAACCCGAATGGAACCCATTATCCAATCAACACGTTTAATTCAATGATAAATTAACAAAGCACTATTTTGACAATCTTTCAGTAAGTAAATGACTTTGAAAACTATTTTTATCATTGAATTCTTTCATCGATAGTAGAATATTGCCTTCATAACGGTTTAACTGAACCGTTTGTTCTTCGCTTACAATGCGCACTTTCGTTTATATTCAAAAAATCTTAAATCATGCATCAAAAATAAATAAATTGATATCAAAGAAACAACAAATATCTTAACTAAATCCTTAAACAAAATGTAAACAAAATAACAAAACATTTACTTTATCTTTTCATACAATTCAGCCTAAACTTGGAACTTAAACTTATCTACTACTATTACTATTCACTTAAAAAAGGTTTGGTGGGTCTAGATTTGACCTATGTCATCATTATTAGCCTGGACCAATCCACTACTGGATAAAAGTTTTCTCAAACTGATTTCCATTCATGCATTGTGTTACCACGTACTTTCGCTCATTTAACTAATTTTCTCATCGGCCCATGAGCCTCTTGCAAACAGCGAATGACAATTTCACCTATTGGTAATCTTTCATGTTTATTTCCATTTAAGATTTAAAGCAAATTAATAATTCTAATTCTAATTACTTATTCTTTTTTTGTCCTTACACACTATGAACAATATGCACTTTACCAAAACGCACTGTGCTAATGAAATTTTTTGGACATCTTTTCATTATGGGTTTAATATTATAATATGACTTATATTAAGTCGCATACATATAGAATTATGAAATTTATGTATATTGTATATTACATAAGGTAAATTCAATACATTTTCATAAGTAGTGTAATAATAGTCCAATCTGTCAATACAAATCTTATCAGAATCGGACATGGTCGAAAAAAATAATAATAATATAAACTAAATATTAAGCTACTTGTCGTAATTTTTACATTTGTATTTGTATGACAATAGCGTATTTTGTTTCCAACACCTCAAGGTTACCAACTAAGTCACTAAAAAAGCAGGTCAAGAGAATTAAAGAAATCAAGTGGTTTTCCGGAAATAAAAAAAATACTTTTATTATTTCTCGAAAAGTTCAAATTTTACTCCAGAGATGACACGATTTGATAGCGATGCCGACTTTTAAAATTTGTCAAGAGAGCCCACTTGCCTTTTTAACACAAAAAAAACGTATTTGGAGACGTTCATTAATTTCTTTTATTTAATGCTGAGCTTTTTTCTTTCGAAGATATAAATAAATTTGCTGACATATTAACCCTTCACCACCCACATAAAAACCTAAGATTCTCTATTGTTTCCTTAGGTACACGTCCTAAATTCGCTTATTATTAAGTAATATTATTTTATTTATTTTATCATTATGTATCGTAACTTCATTTTATAATATGTTTAATTACATGATAAATTAAATTGCTCTGCTCTATATACTATGTATATCAATTCATAGGTTTCATTAAACATAATTTTATATTGATTTTATTTTAAATAATGTAATGAATAGATGATTATTATTTCATGCTGAATCGGCAATAAGTTATACATAGGTATTACGTCAAAAGACGGTTTTTTACTTTGACTTTAGTTTTACAACGTTTATTCTCCTGTAGAGGTTTTATAAAACTCTAGAACTGGGATGTTATTGTCTATGCTCATTTATAGAGCATAGACAATATTGCAATGGAAACGCACACAGTTGTCAATTAGAGCTTCCAAAATCTAAACGTTCCGAGCAGCTCGTCCGTTCCCTTTTAATGTCAATATAAAAGTTTTCATCATAAACCATGTAGAGGTGTTTTGTTCTACAGGGACACTGATGTACGCTAAAATGATTTGCAGTTGTGTTGGTGTTCGTTGGTAGTATTCACACAGGGTGTGCATGAAGAATTATGGTAAATAAGCATATTTTTATGACTTATTGTTTTAATAAAATATGGAATAAAAATGCGTACATTAGATCATAGATACCTATATACTCGTATTATTTAATTATACTGATAGTTACAATTCAATGAAAACATCGTGTATTATTATTTATTTAGTTGGGATTGGGAATATACAATGTTTTGGAATTTATGAATTAGCCTTAACGATATCATTATCGTTATTTAACAGATTAGTTATAAATTTATAGAGAACTATACAATTAAAGACAATTATAATACCGTAAATACATAATTTCGTTGGCAATGTCATTTAATTATACATATAATCATTAGGACTTTGGTGAACAATTACAAATGGCATTTTCAGCTATAAGTATAATGCTGTTAAAGTAAAATAAATAATAGGTAGAACATAATTTAATCGTGTATTATTATTTATTTAGTTAGGATTGAAAATATACAATGTTTTGGAATTTATGAATTAGCCTTAACGATATCATTATCGTTATTTTTTAACAGATTAGTTATAAATTTATAGAGAACTACACACTCCTCTTAAAACACGCCAAACCGTTCTTAAACCAACTCCTGATGCATCCGAAACTTCTGTCACGACACTACTTTCACTACACATTTCGTTTTTATTTTTTACGTATGTATATATAATATTATATACAACTTCCTTCGTTTGGGCATTAATATTATGATTAATTAAACGGGACATTATAATTCAGTATGCAAAATCATTTCAATAACAATCACTATATGAACACACTGTATACGATTGCAAAGAATGAGTTTATGACAGGTTTATTACCAGTAACTCTTAAAAACAATAGAAACTCCGCCCTTTCCTCTCCTGGACTGCACGCCTAACCAATGGGTGAAAATGTAATGATTGCAGGCGGTTCTAAATAGAATTTTTTTACAGGCCTTAATGCATACACACAAATATTACCAATAGAGATGCGAAGCAATTTTACCGTACAACAGTGTCCCTGTAGAACGAAACACCTATACCAGAACAATCAATACACTTTTGATTATCAACTTCGAACACCCCCTATAATTCTTACAACATTAGATAGCAAATCTATGCACGGCCGCTGCGTCCTCGTCGGATGTATTATTTTTCAACTTGGCACACTGATATTATTTTTTATTTTTTTAATCATATATAAAATGTTTTTGATAATAATATCTAACCAGCATCATAGACATTCTTCACACGGGGAATTCCATCATACTTTTTTTGTAGTATGTATAAGTTATGTAAAACTAAATTAATATAAATATTCTTTTAGTGTACGTTTAATTGAAAACATGTCCTATACCAGAACAATCAATACACTTTTGATTATCAACTTCGAACACCCCCTATAATTCTTACAACATTAGATAGCAAATCTATGCACGGCCGCTGCGTCCTCGTCGGATGTATTATTTTTCAACTTGGCACACTGATATTATTTTTTATTTTTTTAATCATATATAAAATGTTTTTGATAATAATATCTAACCAGCATCATAGACATTCTTCACACGGGGAATTCCATCATACTTTTTTTGTAGTATGTATAAGTTATGTAAAACTAAATTAATATAAATATTCTTTTAGTGTACGTTTAATTGAAAACATGTCCGATTCTCCAATATAATGTGTATAATGTTATATTAAATATGTATAATTAATGATTGGTAACCATTATTTTTAAGCAGCTATATGTTTCTCAATGGTTATAGACAATGCAGTAAATAATACCAAAAATTAGCTATGCAATATGACTCATCTTTCCGGTCTCTGTTATAACAATTTACATATAGTTAAAATTCCTAGATACTCGTAATACCTCAATCCGGCTGGTTATGACTTATCTCCAATTTCCTTAATGCCACAAAAATACCCATACAACGTTATTTAACTTTATTTTACATAAATTTAGCTTTGTGTTTTTATAAAGTTGAATCGGGCATTGTTTATTTTATTTTAACATTCAAGATCTTAAAAAAATGTTATATTCATTGTTTCAAGCGGCTTTTTATTTTTTTCCCTGTGCCGCGGATTCGAAAGAACAGAAATTCATTACTCCAAAAATTACATTTCCAAACAAGTTAAGTAATTGAAATGCAAATTTTCACTGAAAACACACTAATGTTCTATAATTTAAAGCAATAAATTCACTTACCGCCTCCAGTGACGTCCAACTCAATGTAATTATTATTAAATTAAACGAAACGCCCCGTTCGTTTTCGTGAAAATAAGCATTATTTTTTTCCTATTTTAATGCTTCGCACCCAAAGTTTTGAAAGTTTTTTTTTGCATAGTTCAAAGGATTTGGGTCAAATTTTTCATTACCTACTTTTTATAATTTTTATGTTACAACATCGTTGCAAATTGCTTTCGAAATGTGCTTTTAACGGATGAATTATTTTTATTTATTCGTGATGTACGCAATTATTGTTAATGGGTTAAAAAAACAATTCCTAACTGTTAGTAAGCATAACATATTTTTTATATGTCAACATAAATCCGACTTATTTTATACCTACATATTTATAAAACACTTTCATAACACACTATGCTCACTTTTTCAAATAAAAAATCAATGAAATTAAAATGAGTGCCACAATTAATAAATTTATGTCTGTTATTACGTTAATTATTATTATTTAAAAACTATTATGACTACCTTAGAATCATACCATTGATAACACTTTAAAACTTGATAGTATGAGAATTTTGTATAATAGTATTCATACAAACCAACAAAAATAGAGTAAGTACCTAGTTAATGGTTTACAACAAAAAGCTCTGGATATTGTAGAATTTAAAAGGTAAACATACGGTATCGAGCCCAACCATACTTAGAGTTATGTCAAATATTTAGTTTAGATATCCATATCGCCTGCTTACTGTGAACCCTCAATAATTATCACCATTACCACTCATATGTTTTTCTCATGCTTCTTCCACTGCTTTAGCTTCATGGATGCTGTATTTCTTTCCACAGTTAATACACTTCAGTTAAAATCTTCCGACCCTTGTTTTCCCTGCAATGTGTTGAATTGAGCATCTTGAGTAGTTGGGTGCCCTGATCCTTGAAACATTGCTCTTATAGGTTTCCTTACTTTCACGTATGCGACGACCAGGAGATCAATGCGTCAGCTGAATGCAAAACTATTCTAACTCTAATAGTCATCGCATACGATTTCAAAAAGCCTTATCAATTACCTTTCTTTCAAAAATAATCCATCACTCTCTCATACGATCTTACTCTAAATGTTTACTACAGAAAAATTTGAATTAAAAGTAAATTAAACAATCTACGTTAGTGGGTACGTCTTATTTATACGTTAATGCTTTCTATTTTCGTAGGATAGTTTTGGTAACCGTTCAAAATTAAAATATGTACCAATATATTATATTTTAAGTATGTAGTAGTTGCAAAATTATGTTAAATTGAGAATATAATATTTTATCGATTACTTGTACAAATGCTTTGTTTTAATTATTACACACATAAATTGTATTGTGAATGTAATATTGGTTTGTAAATACTTTTGTTCTGTACTGTACCAACTATAAAAATAAACATTATGAACAACCGAAGCAATTTTAAAACAAGAAGTTGGCTGAATATTTAAATATGATCGAGAATAGATTGAGGCTCAATACCCTGATCCGGAACGATTTGCGAAAGTTTCAAAAGCAGAGAATGATGCTATTACGTGATATACTATTTATGAAGGGGAAAAAAAGCTACAATTCAAACAACACTGGACCTGTATGCACTTCAATAAGTTGTTTACGTAGAAAAATACAATATGTATCTGAATAAACAATAATTTCTATAAATATTAATGTTTTCTTAAATGTATGTATGTAGGTTCGTTTTATTTTATTTTCACCTATTCTTTGAAACAAACTCATAAAATTATGATAAAAATTGAATGCTTTTTTATGCAACTTTTAAGTTTTATGCAACTTACTCGATTTTTCGACTTACACGAATATCTTTGGAACGAATTAATCACGTAAGTAGAGGACTTACTGAACATATTATATTGTGTTGTAAATACTTTTAATCAACAATGAAAATTAATACCTACATATTGTATATTGTAGACCCTGAAATAGACTAGGCTGTATTATCAACAAAGATGTACCTACCTGCCTTGACTTACTGATCGTATTGTGTACAAGCACTTTGTAAGCTTTTGAAATCCTCAACAATTTTCGTACGAATCGTTCATTTTTAGATTTCAAGTGCAAAACCAACTCAAATTTTACTTACAGCGGGAATGATTTTTGATTAATATGACCTTTAGCTTCTGAGTAATATCAACTCTTGTCGGCGGAAGACGTATCTACATCACTCATAAATTGATAATGGATTACCTAGCTGATTTATTAATAAAATATTCCCCAATACCTTTACCTTTGTAAAAGTTGTGTGTAATACGTATTACAGACATTTAGTAATATAATTTTTGACATATACACTTTTGCCACAATATTGAGAAAGTAATATATTGCTTCAATAAATATGATTATGTTTATACCTTTATGGAGTAGCGTCAGTAAATAGAATATTATTGAAGATACATAATTTTGAAAACACTTAAGAGTAGGTAGAATAATAGAAAATATATTATCGATTGAAGAGAGATCCAGAAACTTAGAGTAGCACAACGTGGTGTGGAGAGGTGCATGCTGGGCATAACGCGAAACGAAAGGACAAAAAGAGGAATGAGTGGATAAGGAAGCAGACAAAGGTTTGCGATGTAATAGAGTTTATTAAAACCCTTAAATGGAGATGGGCTGGACACATAGCTCGAAGAAGGGACAATCTTTGGACAAATCTAGTCATCCAATGGTATCCAAGAAGTACAAAACGTCCGCAGAGTAGACGCAGAGGCCACTGGATCTATGAAATGATAAAGTTCTGCGGAAGTACGTGGCAACGCAATGCACTGGACCAAGAGAAGTGGAAGCAGCTTAAAGAGGCCTTCATCCAGCAGTGGATAGATTTAGGCTGATGATGATAATGATGATGATAATATATTATAACCAATAGAAAAAAATCTTTTTTTTTTGAAAAAGTAAGATACCCCGCAGGAATCAAACCTGCATCTCTCGAGTTTCGCGCCCATGCACATAGGTCACTATGTATATGGGCAGCACTAATTGCGACAAAAAGAAAAGAGATTTTTTTTTTATTGGTTATAATATATTTTCTCAGAAGTGTTTTCAAATGTATGTATGTTCAATAATTAGAATGTAACATTCTTAAAACTTGTGAATTATTCGTAGAATAAAAAATAGTTAATTAGAATATTATTGTAGGCAACTTTAAAGTCGTTCTTGTGACACATCAAGCACTTGAATGAAGCTTCTCGTTTTTTACACCTAGTCGTGTCGGATACTATGGGAAAAATAATATATTATATATTTGTGTCGCTACATTTCAAAATCAGCCAAGTCCATCTTTAGGTATTTTTGACTTTTTTGTAAATTGCTGAAGAACTACTGCTTTCTAACATTTATGCATTATCAAAATGCGGATTTTATTTATTTTAAATATTCTATACTCGAAACAATACAAAATTTCACCCTTGTGACTGTGTATTTGAGAAAACAAAAAACTATTTTTCTCCTATTCATCTATTATGGACTTGGCTGATTTTAAAATCTTACGACACATATATGGGTTCTCAAAGCAACTAATCCTAGTGGGATGCATCCAGCAGTCAATACTAGTGGCGAAGGGTGGAGGTAGGTTGTTAAGATCCGACATCAATAAGTGCACACTAAATTTTGTCAGTCAAACGGATTTGTTTTCATTGAACTACAGACTACAGTGTTTGTTAGTTTTTTTTCAATTCAATTAAACCCTGCTTAATCTAAGCCATAGTAAATAATAGTAAAAAAATATTCGTTTATCTATAAAATATCGAAAAAAATCCATTAAACGATACATTTTTTAGATATATTATTGATAGAAGAATGTTTTTACCGATTGTGGTTTGGCTTAGGCAAGGCTTAATGAATTTTAAAGAACTAACTTACATCAAACTGTAATATGTATTCTTAATTCAACGAAAACAAATAAGTATGACTGAAAAAGTGGGCACTATTTTTGTCGGATCGCAAATGGCATACCTACTTAAACTATTGTGGTTTGACGTAGGCAGGGCTTAATTTAATTTAAAAAACTAACCAGCATCACCTGCAAATTGTATTATTAGTTTATTGTAAATAAATAAGTACGAATGGCAATGTTTAGTGTACACTGCATAATATTTAATTATGTCGAATTTTAAGAACCAACCTCCACCTCTCGCCACTGGTGGAAATGCACAATATATGGAAAGCATCATAAAGATACTTCTAAAGAACATAAACAGTACCTATGGAGGAAGAACTTGCGTAATTAAATAATAAAACTATACTAAACTATACATGAGGCGGTAGAAAGAACAAGCGGTTGTCTTGATTTTTATAAAAATTTCAATTCAAATAAAATGACTGTTACATATTTCTATAATTTAAATCGCATGAACAAATTGGATTTTAATTGCAATCGGAATATCAACAACCCTATTTAAATCAGTTATAGTTAACCGTTCCAAAAATTGGTAGCCTGAAAGAGTTGATTTTAGGTTGCCTATCTCCACATGTCAGCCACGAGGCCGCCTTCCATGACGCTTAAAATGTGTTTGAAAGAAAAGATTTTACTTCACTCTGCTTTCCAGATACAGAACCTTACGGAACTAATGTAACAGCCATACACTGTAGTGCTTAAAAATAGATTTTAGAGATAAAAATTAAAGGGTTAGACTGGCTCAGCTAGTCTCAGTGTCATTAATTTGCTTCTTTATCTGCATACTGAATATCAAGATGTTAATGCAATGATGATTTTACGGAGGAATTAGGATCAACCCGATTAACCTGATATCAACTCGACGTGGCAAATTAGTCCCGTGTATATGGATCCTGACAAATAGTTTCACCCGCTCAACATTCATATGCGGGCTATCCCAGATAACGTGATCAACGTCTGGGTGATTATGCCCACAGATTCAATCCGGCATATCCTCTTTCAAGCGAAATTTCTATGGCCCGTAAGGAACTTGCTATTCAAGTGTGTTCCAGTGGCGTTGCCAGACGCGCCGTGGACTGACAGGTCCACATGGACGCGGTGGCTAGCGATCACCGTCTGATCACATTTTTGTTCAGAGTTGCAGGAGATGCAGCCCCATTGAGCCAAACCGAGAGCGTACTGCTGGCTAGGCGTTTTTGGACGAGCGGTGTCAATTGGGATGCTTTTGACGTCAAAATTGGTGGACTGGCCTCTGCCATGTCGGCTGACAATCTCCACCAAAGAGCCAATGACTTGACTGCGTTCATTACTCAAACTGCGAAGTCCACGTTGGGTAGAACCTCTCTGAGGCCACCCAACCTTGCGCCATGGTGGATACCAAAATTGACGTCTTTGAGAATGATCATGAGACTTGCCCAAAGAAAATTGCAAAGAGCTAGAAGATCTCAGAACGACTTATCCATAAATGACGAACCTACGGAGATTGCTTATATATCCGCAAGGGCAAAATTCAAAAAAGACTATAATCCGTGGGGACCGCCTTTCCGCGTGATAAAGCTGGGCTCAAGGCGTGGTAAAGTCATGGGGGCTATGCGACGCCCCGATGGCACCTTTGCGATGGACAGCGCAGAGTCTACATCCATACTGCTGGAAGCTCTAATTCCACAGGACATACCTACGGCACATGAGGATGACAGAACCTGTCAACTAAGACTATCTGCAATCTTACCGTTGGACACTCAGCATTCTCCTGAGCTTACCCAGTCGGAGGTGGGATTAATTTTTGATGGCCTCAGGGCGGGCAAAGCCCCCGAACCTGATGGGATCAGCAATGTGATTGCCAGAAGGGCGTGGCTTCGAGCGCCTCATGAGATAGTCGGGCTGTATGCTGACTGCATGAGCAGGGGCGTCTTCCCGGACTGTTGGAAGAAGGGTCTCCTTAGGATTATACCTAAGATGAGCACACGACCACCGCATGACCCAAAAGCGTACTGTCCAATCACTCTTCTGCCAGTGCTGGGTAAGATACTGGAGCGGTTAATCAGCAGACGGCTGGAGGACCACCTTGAGAGAATCTACCCTATATCGGATAGGCAATTTGGCTTCAGACCTGGCAAGTCTACTGAGGACGCCATCAGATTTGCACAGAAATTTGTTGAGGATTTGCTGAGGAGTCATTGTGGCAGGCTTCTTTTTGGACATAGCCGGTGCCTTCGACACCGCATGGTGGCCATTAATTCTGTTTAAGCTTCGGCTCTGACAGATCCCGGAGGACCTCTTTGCCCTATTTTAATAAAAGGGAAGTTATATACGGCTCTATCACTGAATTGATTTACAGAGAGGCCACCATGGGGTGTCCGCAGGGTTCCGTGCTTGGCCCCTTGCTATTGAATATACTTTTTGACGATGCTTTGACGTTACCTCTGCCACCGGGCTGCGCGCTCGTCGCGTACACTGACGACCTTCTTTTACTAGTTGGCTCGTCGAGCCGTCCGACACTCGAGCGCGTAGCTAAGGACGCATTATCGAGAATCCTAAACTGGGGTAAGCTTAATAAGCTTGCATTTGCACCTGGCAAAACGGAAGTTATCCTCCTCAAGGGCAGCTCAAGGATAAACATAAATAAGCGATCACCCGCAGTGCGCTTCGGCGACTCTGCTATAAGGTTTTCTTGAGAGGTAACCTACTTGGGGGTCGTTCTGGACGAGAAGCAGACCTTTTTGAAACATGCTAAAGTAATTGTGGCTAAGGCCAACTCAGCCTATCAGAAGGTTGCTCGCCTGGCGGGCAACAATTAGGGCCTAAAGCCTGGGGCCCTGAGAATTGCCTACGAGGCTATATTCATGGGCATCGCTGGCTATGCCTCCAGCGTGTGGCACACCAAAGCCTTGCTGACAATTGTGAAGAGGGCTCTGCTTAGCGGACAGAGGGCTGCTCTGATTGGCCTTACTAAGGCCTATAGGACCACATCTACGGATGCCCTGGCGGTCCTTGAGGGGGTCTTTCCCCTCGACTTGCACGTTCAAATTAGAGGATCGATCACTCTCCTTATGATGAATATCATACAACTCTCGCCGGTGTCCCTCTGATATCGCCATCGAGAGTGGAGGGCGTGAGCTACAGAAAGACTGTATCTGAGCTGGTCTAAAAGACCGCATATGCGGCATGGCAGGCGAGATGGGTGGCCTGCCCTAAGGGCCGCCAGACTTTGCTATACTTTCCAGATGTCTGGGTGAGACACATGACGAGGAGAGTGGTGCCGACCCACTGGACTAGTCAATTTATGACTGGCCATGGAAACTTTTCAGCCAAACTGCAGGGGTCTGGTTTGGCAAGACATGGGTCGAGTTGCTCATGTGGACACGACCAGCAGGATGTAGAGCACGTCCTGTGAGACTGTCCACTTATGGGCCCCGAACGAGCGGAGTTTATTGCCTAGGTCCAACTCCATTCGGGCCCAATAGGACACGCGGACATGTTGGCAACCGAGGCCAATTTTGCGGCCTTTACTAAATTCGCCAGAGCGTATGGGGAGCGGGACACTCTCGACTCCCCTTGCGACTCTTCAAATTAAAGTCACTCTGATAGTTGCCATATAAATTAACATCATGCATTTGCACTTCGGTGCAAGGTTGCATCACCAGTCCCGTGCGGCTCTGCTCGGGACAAAATGAGGGCTTAAATTCTTTGATCTGGCACACGTAAGGGTTATGTTAGCCGGCCGCGTATGACGTGGCTGCATAATATACATAACGGGTGCGGAGGTGGGAGTTTTACACACCATGTATTCAAGTGTGTGGGTCAAAGTATCTTCTACTGATACCTGCAGAATACGTCTGAAAGTTTACCATCATTTTGAAGATGCCATCTACCTCGACTTCCATGCCGTGAATGCAGACTTTTAAACGAGTTCGCTTATCTCGGATCCCTCCGGGGCGCTGGATGGATGATCTCGATAACTGTGTTGATCCCTATCAGAAGGAGAGTGATCGATCCTCTCGCTTAGATGTGCAGATCTAGAAGTAACGCCTCTGCCAAGACAAAGCAGTCTACGTCTCACGTAGGCTAATGAGTTTACTAGACCGAAACACATTTCAATTTAAAATGACTAAATCAAAGTAGATTTAGCAAATATAACTTTATTTTCAAACCACTCTAATGAAGTTCTACCACGTTAACTCCGATTGAATTAATAAATCAATAGTCCTAACGATAAAACTAATTTTATTATTTCCAACAATTAATTCCGTACCAATATGGCAGAAGCATATAAGTCGTATTTTGGCGATTTTGAGATTTGAATGCCAATATATCAAAAAATGCCTACTTTATGTTATGGCAAAAGCATATATCTCTAAAACCTATAGATTTCTCGTAAAACGACTTGGAAAAACAATACATGTCATAAAATGTCAAGCTCTAATAAGCCAAAAGCATATATCTCTGACATATACGTTTTTGCAAAATATAAAATTTCAAACTCTAACAAGGCAAAAGCATATATGTCTGACATATACGCTTTTGGCATATTATAAAATTACGCATGCGCAGACTTATCTATGGTATTCTGCATTTTTTGGCAGCTGTCTTTATTGAATTTATAAAATAAGCAATACAGAGGGATTTATTGGTAATGATAATTTCTTTTATTTTATTAACTGTCAATTCATGGTGGAACTGCATTGTATCGTTGTTTTTATTTAATAAAAACAACAAGGTAGTGATAATCGTGGAAAACACTATCCCATAAACAAGAAAACAAACGAACGGGAAGAAGTTACTGCACACATAGAAAGCTTTCCTAAACATGAAAGTCATTATTCACGTCGTCACACATCCAAAGAATACCTGTCTGGGCAGCTAAACATTTCCAAAATGTTTGAAATGTATTGTTATATGCAAACGGAAAAAATATGATTCCTGTGTCATATAGTATGTATGCTTCAATTTTTAAAAACACCGGATATATATTTAAAGTACTTTGCAAAAACACATGAAAAACTTATGATACATACAATATTAAATTAAAATGTGCTACAGATTTACAAATAAAACAAATATTGGAAACCGACAAGTTTGCAAGTGGCAGATGAAGGCTATGAATTAAAAAAAAAACGATAAGACCAAAGCTCTCCAATATGAAGGTAAAATTGCTTTTTTAGCATTCGTCCTGCAGCAGTGTTTGCCAACGCCTTCTCTTAACTCAAGTATAGTGTAGTATAAAAGGCAATTATTGTACACATATAATTTGACCGTAAGAAATTGCACATCGAACCAAGCCTCATGTTATATGTGGCACGAGGGAATAGCTGCAAGGGGAGCCAACGAAATAGCGTTTTGTGTGATAAGTCTTCCAACTGTTGAAAATGTTATTGCATCCTCTGATTCTTGTCCGGGACAAAATAAAAATAACATAATAACTGCAGCTCTATCTTACTTTGTAAGTACATCACCAACTATCCAGGTCATGGACCATAAATATTTGCTCCCAGGCCATACGCAAATTGAATGTGACACTGACCATTCACGTGTTGAAAAAGCCAAGAAAACTTCCAACATAGAAATTAATATTCCCCATGATTGGTATCAGTTTGTTAGAACAGTAAGGGGCAAGAAATTTTTTATTGGTAAAGAGATGTCTCAGGATGAAATTTACAATTATTCAAGACTTCTTTCTAATCAACTGGTGAAGCGAAAAAAAATTAATACAGTTGGAGAAAATGTCGTTTGGAACAAAATTAGATCGTTCAGGTATGAGAAGGAGTTTGGTTTAATAAAATTTGAATATTCATTACATGAAGATGACCCATTTCTTCAACTTGATTTACGCCGTACGACAAGAGGAAGAAGGAACATTGTTAACATTAAGCAATGCTATAACGGTCCTCTGCCAATAAATCAATCTATGAAAGATGACCTCATCAGTTTATTGCATTGATAGATCCAGTTTATCAAACGTTTTATATAAATTTAAATACTTACCTGTTAATTTTTATATATAAATACTATAAGTAATACTCATAAACAACTGTTTACCAATATTATTATCACTGTTAGTTTAATTTTATCATGTTTTCATTTAATTTCCATGCTCTTGTTTTAATTCATAAGTTTTCCTATAATAAAACATCTAATATTGTAAATGATATGTCAAAATGTTGAAAATATTTTTATGCCAAAACCCCATATGTCATTAAATGCTCAATAACTCATTGAATTACTTGATTTTCTTTTTTTATCAAATATATTTTAAAACTATACTAGTTTTTTTATAATAATAACATTAAACTCTCCAATTTCCATCATATCCTGATTTGTGACACTTCTTTAAGCCTTAAAAACCTTCTCCTGTAAAATGCGAAAAAATGACTTATATGCTTCTGCCATATAGGTACGGAATTATATTTGATAAATTAATTTATATTTTCATGAATCACGTCATATAAATACGAATATTTCATTTATGTGAGTACCGAAACTAAGAAAATTCATGTGCATATCCTGACTGGAAAAATATCAAATCAATATATATGTCATTATATTTAGAATTTAATTTTAAATACGGCAAGAAATTGCAGGTATTAGTAATACATGCGTCAATGCCGCAATTATTGTTAGCGCTTTCGGCTATCGACTAAAAGGTTGACTCTGCACCGCGATTTCCTAACTCTCGTCTCGTGTGGCACCAGACGAGATGACGTAATTGTGTCGTCACGCTCGAGGCATGCCGACCGCGCACAGAATAACCATAGAAAATATTATTATCATACACCTATATGTGTATGGTGACAATGAATAGCGCCGCTGTCTGACCACTCGCTATTTTCTCGAATGCTATTATCACTCCGGTAGTACGTCATAATGATGTCATATGACGTCATCTCGACCGGGAAGCTTGCACTCGCAAGTTCTAACATAGAGCCCCTGGACGCCATTTTTGCTGCTTAGTAGTCCATTCGACCTCAGATCAAAATGAAATTATTTTCTATTGTTCTATTTTTAAATCGGCTGCTTTTTGTACACTTGTCTTTTTCGGATTGCTGTTAAAAAGTACAGTTAAATATTTAATTGTACAATATAATTGAAACAATAATATATTATGTAATAATATTATTTTTTCCGTAACTGGTTGGTGCCCACTTTGAGACCACCACGGCCATTTGCGGTGAACTTAGAATGTACTAATTGTCGACCTATAGCAGTACGATACAAAGCAGGCTATTATCTCATAGCAATGGTCACGATTAATTGACAAACGACGTCGCCTCAAAGGGTGATGGACACCGAAACCTCTCGCGCTTTCTACTCTCAAATTGGACGTAATGACATAACTTTCATCAACCATATTAAAATCTGTATTAACATATTCAGATTATAAATAGAATTATGTCGTGCTGGTATAATTTATCTTTTTTAACATATATATGTTACGCCGAATGTGTGAAATTGCGTATTACACGAAATCAGCAAAATTTTGCCTATTTCATGAAAAATGCAAGCCCGTTGCCTTATTTATGAATTAGGCAAAATATCTGCCGAGTGCGTGAATTCGGCAGTATTTTTTCTGCCTAGTACATTCAATGGGCAAATTAGATAGTGGCGCTCCGGTGGTGTTTTTTGCAACTAAACCAAATGTGTCAAATGCTCAAGCATTGGTCAAAATAGATGGTGGCGCTCTGGAGATGTTTTTTGCAACTAATAAAACTAACCAAATTTGTCAAATATCATTGATTATATAAAAATATTCCAATCGATAACTACAATGACGTTCATGTCTATTTACTATGCCCACACAAAATCTAGAACTATAATATCATGATAACGGAAGAATTTTATTAAAAGGTATTTTCGCGATTTGATTCGTGCTTGGGTATCAGTAAACTTCAACATGTAATCACTGGATTCACGCCAATCTGCTGTAACAATTATGTTAACTTAATTAAGATGAATTTAAATAGTGGGTTCTTATATGTAATGCTTATCAAATCGGTTTTTGTGTTTTGAATCAAGAAATCAATTAAGTACCCTAATGACTAACTGACGCCCGGATCACTGCAAATTTTAGTTATAACGTACTTGCATGGTGAGGTGAGGTGTCAGTATAGGGTAATAAAACTTGCCTAATATAAAATTATTAGCTACCCATGGTAAATACGGTATATTTATTATATAGTTATATATGGGGGCACCAAATTTCTAAGTGATTAAGACTCCTGAGGCTATTAATCCGGCCCTGCCAAGAAAAAGAAAAGAAAAAAAACTGGATACTAGATAAAAATGCGTTCATTTATTGTAAGAAATAAAAAAATGAAAATTTGAACGAAAAACACACAAGTGCGTAAGTATTTATATTCTCTCTCATTTCTCACCAGGATGGATTTATGAGAGTACTATAGAAAATAAGGTGTTTTATTCCATATTGTAAAGTTATGCCGATTTCCATTGGGACGTTCCGATATGTTTACCCATCAAGCAAAAAGTTCAACCTTTATGAATAATATGAATAATAAAAACTTTCTCCTAAGTTGAAATTGAAGATAGCGGAACATTACAATAACTAGACCCATATCGCGGAAGTTTAGAAGGCCGTTTGCGATTTTTCCCACTAAAAGCATGTGGAGGAATCAAAGTCAGGAAGAAAAATAAAACTCAAGTATTTTGTTTTCAGCTTTACTATCTGACTGGCTCGCTAACGATTTGTCAACATTCCGCAAAGCTCATTCTAAAAAAAGCCATTTCAAATATATACTTGCTTACCTCTTTAAGTATAAACTTTTGTAAATACATAATACTTACTTAACCAAAAGTTCAACGGCTCTCTTATCGCAATACTTTTGTATTTCAAGAGGTTAGCGACGCATTAATTTATTTTATTCGCGTAACTACCTCCCTACCACCCTCTGCCTTATTATATTTTCTCTCAGATTGAAAGGTAGAGTATAATTGTTTCATAGTTAAATAAAATTACAATAAATAATTTACAGGTTATGTTTATTACAATAAGAAAAAATCTCGATAAAACGTTGTACCGAGTGGTATTCGAACTGACATATTTTACTTTCCGCAGAAGTACACTCGTCTCAAAGCTATCGATCCATCTATAATTCATGTGAATTAATTCTTATGACCATGTTTAAACAGATGTGACATAGTGGCAAATATAGAAAAGTGCAAGTTGGGGATAACACGTAAATACCACGAAAGAAGTCAATAGGTACATGAGAAGTCAGACAAAAGTACGCGACGTGATAGAGGTTCCCAAGCAGATGAAATAGTAACGTGCTGGACATTTCGATTGACAAGTGGACAACCTCTAGACAAATGTCATCATACAATGGTACCCAAGGGGCACTAAATGATTATAGTGACGCCCAAAATCTCCTGGATAGACGAACTCATATTATAGTTCGGTAGGAGTGTATGGTAGCGAAGCGCTATGGAGCGAAAAAAGTGGAAGGAGCTATATGGAAGCCTTCATCCAGTAATGGATCTACCCCAGTGGATTTCGATGGTGAATATTCATGTCATCATATCCTAGAAAAAAAGTTTAAGTAACATAGTATAACTAATTGTAGAATGGTGTCAGATTCTACATACAGTAATTTGAACAATCACAAACACTCAGACTTTGAAAAAAAACACTTAAATATCGTGTCCTGACCGGGAATCGAACCCAGAACTCTCGGGTGGAAGGCAAGCTCCTTACACACTGCGCCACGAGAGCCGCCTAATTACAATTACAGTAAAATTTATTATCATTGTAGGTGTAAGCCGAGACAAATCATTGAAAAGTTGAAAAAATCGCCTGGTAAGGACAATTATGTTGCAGTGCGATATGAAAACACAAAAAACACAGCCTTCAATATTCATGCGACAGCATCGGCCCGCAAACTACTCAAAACCGGGACAAAGTTTTAAGTGGTGATAACAATTTGAAAGTCTTCCCGTCTAGATAACCGCTCAGGCCCTGCAAAACTTGACGCAGGAAACTTCCCTGAGTGGAAAATAAGTGCCGGAAAGTTTTTCCATGCCTCATACTTGTTTCAAAGCCTCACCGCTTACTAATTTGTTTGTGTAAATAACCATTCTCACTACTTTTAACTGGAAAAAACTTATTCCGATCATGATACCTACCTATTTGCTCAACTTATATTATTAGTCTAACTTTTAAACATGTCCATCAACCGCCGAAACTAGGCATGGAAATAAAATTATCGAATAACCGGTTAACCTGCAAAACGAAGCATCGCCAACGAATCAACCGGTCAATCGCACCATAGAAATCGAGTCGTAAAAATGTAAAAAAACACTCAGTTTTAATATTCTTAATATAATTTTATTGAGATTTTTAAGTGAAAACATTAACCATACTCATTGTTTATTTCTTAAAACAGCTTACGTATAAGCTTTCAAATTAACCGTATTTATGAATTTCTGAGTTTTCACCATGTGTACTTCTTCCTTCTTTTCCCAGCTTTTCGGGCTCATTACAGAGGCCAATCTCAAGAGATTATTAAACATCGAGAAAAGAAAAATAAGTATATACAGTGAAAAGCCAGAAATTTATAAATACGATAAAAAAAATAATCATGAAAGTCTCAAACAATGATGATGCCCGCGTGACCTCGTCGTATCAATTGATTTGTATTGCATCATTCACGGTCTGTCGCAGGAGTGAGGAAAAGAGGAGATATGAATCACAGTGTTTTAAACTAAGGCATGGTTTGATCTTACAGTCGCGCAGAAAGCTTTTAGCATAGTAGGATAATAGTTTGACAAACAGTGCGTGGCTAAGAGAAGACTAAAACGTACCAGGTTCAATTAATTAAAAATTGAGTATTTTTTGTGATGGTGAAAGAAAGCTGGTTAATTTGTATTGCTTCAATGCCCTCGCCCAAATATATTACATTGGTTTAAGTTGTAAAATGACAATGGCAGAGTGAGGTAATTCACTGAAAGTCCTGATACTGGATGGTAAGATTACAGCTTTCTTGAAATTGAACATGTCCACGGTAAACTGACTGAATAATTTTAATCGCGAAAGTAAAATAGAAAAAGCACGAAATAAACATACTACCATAATATATAAATGTAATACTTTATCGAATATTATTATGTCATATAAGTAATATTTTTTGTGGGTAAGTGTACTTGGATCCAGAGTATGAGGTACATTTTTGAAGTTTAATTAGATATACTTACCTATTTTCATTCAAATTTTATTCAAAACAGATATGACTGGTAAAACTTATATCTATATTTATGGCGCTCTGCAAAAAGAAGCCAGAGTCTGCTTTGAATGGCCCAAATAGTTAGTATACAGAGTTAGATGAAGAAATCTTTAGTATTATGTTTTATTTAAGTTTAATAAATAATGTCAAAATTAGCTGTCAGGTTTGTAACAAACAATAATTATTATTTATGTGCCTGGTCTAACCAAATTCTAGTCAGGCTATCATACAGAGTACAGAGACCGGCAAGCAATCGGCAATCAGACCTTGCCTTTTATCTTGGTTTAATCTGGATGTACTGCTCGATTTTAATTTTGGGTCATTTCTTTCTATTTTTCTATTGACCATGTCCAACCCTAATAGGTTGAGCAAGTGGCTGACATCCATTTCTCGTAAAAAACAAAATCTGTCAATACAAACCTCCACTCTGTGGAGGCCCATATGATCCTATCAGGATCGGACATGGTCAAAAAAAAAAAAAAAAAAAAATGAATGCCACATGCTCAACCTATTAGGTCCATATTCTGGCTCCAAACATAAATTGAAAAAAAAAATGTGTATTTTCCAGACCCAGGATTTGAACCTGGGAATCACAACATTATAAGCCGACGCGTAATCCGCTCGACCATCGTGTGATCATTTATTATATTCATAATTTAAAGAAGAATTTATTTACTGTGTAATCTCTTATTTAAATAAATACCATTTCGACTCTAATTTGATTTTTAGACTCCTCATTAGCCTTGACACGAGTTAACCGAAATCTCAATTTACGAATTACTCGTTTGTTCGGTTATGAATAACATCGATTAGCTTTTTACGCCTACCTATGATACAGCGAATGACAAAATCAAGTAAACAGGTAGGCACTAAATATATTTTCGTTTGACATAATATTCTTTCCGTGAGTAAATAAGACTGCGTGTGGTTATGAATATGGAATGAAGATATTTTTAGTTTTTCCGGTGATATTAGTCAATTTTTGTTTTGCTTCTGACAGTTTTGGAACTAAAAGTTGGAAGCACTGGAATTTTTCTTTCCCGACATTACTTAAACATTTTGATTTATTTTTTATATTGATATGTTACATAACTAGATGGAATGTCTGTCTATCCAAGTACGTGTAAAAACAATAACAACATAGATTGTATTTTATAATTAGGTAAACAAGTACATGTGATATATTTTTTTAATATATTATAAATACATAAAACAGCAAGCAGTTTTAACACTCCCACATAGATCTTAATGTGAAACGAGATTCAATCATGTACGGTTTTATATGAAAATATATAACTATTTTATTTCTAGCAATGAGGTATATTCCATGGATATGGCGTATATAATATCATCATTATTTTTTGGCTCGACTTGTTTTCCTTTAAACACTAAAAACAATAAGTGTATATTATATAAATGAAAAAATATATCAAAATATAACTTTAATAGTAATGAGTGATCATTTGAAAACAAGACTTCATTTACAGAATGTTGAAAACAGTTATATCAAGTATACAATGGAATATTTAATCTTCAAGTCCATTTACTCGAACTTGATTACACACCGGTGCACTTGTATTTGTTCAATTATTAGCATTTGCATTATTTTGAAAGTCCATTAGATCCACCGTAAATAATTGAGAAAACAGCTAAATAATATTGCTCACAATAAGTCTTTAATTATAATGACTACCATAAATAGGTATAATCAATCACAGATTTTGGGTAGTCCCCTGAGAAAGTGACGCAGAGGAAGGGTGTCGGCGCATTGAATTGACAAGAAAGAAATTATTGCCCTTCAAATATTTTATAGGAATAATTTACTGAGATTATTATAAATTTATTTGTATATAAGATTTTTTGCACATCGTGTAAACTTACTCTATGATACATAATAAATATTACTAAACCTATCAACAGCATCGATCAATTGGATTACCCAAATAAAACTCTCTCCAAACAGACTCTATCTTTTTATAAAATAATGTAAATTGTATAGATATATAGACTTATACATACATAATATTATATAAAGCAATGAAGAAAAAAAATGCTGAGTGGGATTCAAATTTACGTATTTTAACTGCCGGTTGACTGTTTTGACTTTCAATGAAAATACTTCGTCTTCTAAAAATCTTGTAGGTACTTAGGTATATAATATATTTTAATAAAAAAAATATATGTAATGAGTACATATCGACTACTACACTTAGCTTCAAACAAAAAAATGTATTTATTTGTTTTAGTAACTAACACTTATAACTGATATTTTCACATTTTTATCAACAAAATCTCACCAGGCTGGAGTATTTTTTCTTACCGAAAACATTATCCAACTTTATATTATTAACTCTTAAAACTCAACATTTATTTTTTTGGCAAAGATATTTTTGTAACCAATAATGTAAATGTTATTCTTAGCCAACTTTTATGTAAGTAATGCTTTTAACTTAATATTTTCCGATAGAAACTTTTACGATACAAAACAAGAGCGTCGCGATAAAGTGTCCCTTTGCCAGGACTGTACTGGTCATCTAAAAAATACTTTTTTTCTTATATTGTTCATTTCTTTTATATGCAGAATATACTAACATTCTTTAATCATCATAATTATTTGTTATACAATTCTTGGCAGATCCTGGATAATAAAGCGCCGCTGTTTTCAATTGCGCAATTCGTTTTGACTTAAATTTTAATTCTGTTTACAGTACTGCAATCCAGTCATCCAAGTCCAAGATTGCCCAGATCTTCCATGTGTTAATTCTTGACTGGACATGGTGGCTTCGCTGGCAGGCTCTATGAGGTTGGTCTTGTTACCCTTCAACATGTCCATATGGCGGAGAAATACAGAATGCAAACCACATTTTCTGGGAATATCCTAAAATGTCTACAGAAACAGAAGAACTGCTCAAGTCTATTCACCCAGCTGTTCAGCTTATCGGACTGTGTAAAGGCGAATTTTGTTGCATTTAGAAAATTTGCGGCGTCATATTGCCAACGTAAAGATCTCTTCACTTAGGCCTTGTCCAGATGGAGCGTTTTGACTCACGCGCATTCCGAGTATGTATATGTGATTCGCGGCAAATCATCTTCGCACATCAAGCGCAAGCACTCGACAGATTCTCGATAACGCAAAATTTTTATCGCCATTCCAAAATGAATTAAGACTGCTTCGAGCTCGAAATGACAGTTTAATGGCCATATCAAAATAAATTACGTCAGGTTGTACAATGCCGAGAATATATCTTGCTAGCTTGCTTTGTGTCACGACTGAGTTGAGCTCGTTTTTTATGCCCACTAAAAATGTATTGCGTGACACACTGCCAATGAAACGCGTTATATGGACGCAGCACTCATTTGGTACGTGTAAGCGGTGAGACACGCGCCATCTGGACAAGGCCTTAGAATGTTCGGCAGTTTGTATTAGCGTTTGTTATACATTTGAATGTTTAATATTACCTCTACGTGCTCCTCTTTCCCATTGGTACTCACTTAAAATCATGGTAATTCAGTCAAAGCACATTTGAGTGCATGGCCCATACCCAAGACTTGGATAATTGCTCCTGAGAGATTCCCAGTCATAAAAAATATGCTTCACAGCAAACGTATAGTCTCATGATATGCCCAATTAAGAGCAAGTATGGTGCGGGCTCGATATAGTTTGATGGGGCCATCAACTTCAATGTCCAGATCTTCTGTTACCCCAAAAAATACGTACACAACCTTACTAGCAACTCCTACACTCTACAGCATTCTATGTAGGTAAATTCCTGTAAATCTGTATCTGTAAAGTGTCTCTCCCAGCATAATATATCAGCTCATATTAGTTATACTTCGATATATTGTATAAAAAAGAACTTATTTTTATTAAAAGTGAGATTTGGGTATACTTATTTGTGTATTTATATTTTTTTAAATGTTTAATCTCAGAGACCCATTATCACTCAATGCTGAGTGTCAAGACCTTCACTGACCATAACAACTGTATTACCTTCGAGGTTCCTCCGACATTTCCCAAACTACATAGGTTTTTTGAGTTATTAACTGTATAAAAAAAATATTCTCATTCGCAGTAATGTTTCTAAATTAAGAATCTTAATTTGTGATGTCTTGTTTTCATTACTTATTTCCTTACTGTAATTTATGATATTACACTTACATAAATAATGATGGATCTATATAAAAAATATCTTTCATAAGCTTGTATCATTAAGGGCGATGTATATACCAGCAGAGGCGCCTAGCGGAAAAATACGCTAAATAACTAAGCTTGCAATTTGAGACATTTTTTTGATAATTTACAATTTCAACTGTATTAATTAATAAATATTTACCTATCTGAAAACATTAAAAAGATTTTTTTAAGTCAAAAATAAACTTACAATTATTGTAAAAAAAATATGAATTTGTTACATATTTTTGTCACGAATAACGTTATTATTACATTATATTTATAAGCTTTAGTATTGGGACCATACCTAAAATAAATTTTGATATAAATAAAAAGGATTTCAAGTTATACACATTTATATTTTTATACAAATCAATGTTTTTTAAAATAAATATTAAAACGATGAATTAGTCAAAAATCTAGACTGTAAAAAATTTTAAACTTAATAATCTAAATTTTAATAATAAGTATGACCATAAATATAATGTAATAATAACATTATTCGTGACATAAATATGTAAAAATTAATTCACATTTTTCTACAGTTGTAAGTTTATCTTTGACTTAAAAAAAATCTTTTTATTGTTTTCAAATACATATTACAGTTGAAATTGTATGCAAGCTTCGTATTTTTCCGCTAGGTGTCTCTGCTGGTATAAGTATCATCCTTTATGCAATACATTTTATCAAATCAATCTCTAAGCTTACCACATATAAATCAACACGGTGAAATGACTTTCTGTTAACATTACAAGTAGCCTTATTAAATCTTTTTCGACTGTATATTCATAAAATATTTGAACTTTATCATATTATAAGATATTTTTTCAGGTAAAAAAATACTATTGAAACAATAGGTACACAATAATCCTACTTATTATTATAATTCACAAATCACAGCTGAAAATCTGAGACCACAATGTCATTTTCATAATATATAACTACTGTTTGGTCGTTTGTACTTTTATAGGTATATTTGATAAATATTATATTATTCTGTGTACACTGTACGCATATGCAATATCATGAAAATCCTGCTCTGTTTTACTGAAAACAGAATAATTTGAGAGCTATAAACAAGGATTACACTTGGTCTTAGACTTAGTCTTGGTAAAGAACAATGCTTTTACAGCTGAAGGAAAACTTTAGATACCCTTGCGTTTAGACATCTGTTAATTTACTTTAAGGACGATTCCCCAAAATAATATACTGGTCGAACAGGCCTTTGCATAATCGATTCGGAATAATTATTATTTGACCGTACTGTTCACTGAGAATTCTCAAATGAATCTGCGCACCCGATAATATTGTTTCATGATTCGATTGATTTTATATTATATACATACTAAATTTAGATGATATATCACATATTTTTTTCTTATCATCGGAGCCAGCTGACGATTGTGACTTGGGCGATTTGGCCACCGGGTAGCAGCCCCACCCCTCGCAGTATTCTATAGACTCTTATCTCTATCTTGCATAAAAACCATGGCACTCTTCATTGATCCTTACAGCGCTGACGGCACAGCTATTGTGTCGTCATTAGATGGCCATTAGATATAATTAGCATGTTATTTAAATTAATAATTGAATGATCTCTGCTTGTTTTCCCCGATCTTTAACTTAATCTAATAATATATTTTATACTCCCTGTGAATTATGTGGCCAAAATATGAAAACACCGACACTGGAAAATTATCGAGTATATGTCTCAAATGTCAATCCTGTTTATTTTTTACTTGTTTCTTCATTTTGCCAGTTATGAGACTTTCAATATTCAATTAAATGCATACTATAGATTCACCAGTATAATTTATCTGCTGAGTGAGGGCGATCATTCAATACTTGTTATACTATGATAAGCTTAGTTCTAAATTCGAACACCAAACAATTTATGATGATAATATCATACTATATATTATATCTATAGTACCTATTCACATATTTTCTGCAATCACCGTCATGTAATTGGAAACACATCATTCAAAAAAGAAAAATGAGATCTTACTGATAATATATCATAATATACATAAATGCTACACATTTTCATTGCATATTATAGCATTATTGATATGGAAACCAAATAAGTACTTATTATTACTTTCCATAGTTCAGCTTACAATTCGTAGGTGACAAGTTAAAATCTGCTGACTAGGTAAAATTCACGCGCTTCTGCTAGGTATTTGATTAAAAGTCATGGGTAGTTGTCATATTCTCCCTTACCTTTCAATATTTAAAATACCTTATTAACAATTCAATGAATGTCTACAAACCAATCCTTGTAAAGAAATGTTATCTCAACTTTGTAGAGATATATACGCTTTAGTCAGCTTATGGTATAAATGGCGACATATCTTTTACATTTTATTTAATTTATACATTAGAAATATTTCTATGTTTATTAAAATATATTTTTTTATTGCAATCAAACAGTTGTAATAAATATAAACCAACAATACAATAATAATAAAACCTCTAATATACCAGTTTTCCCCAAGTGTATAAAATATCTCCTCCAGTAGATACCTCAAGAGTACCTAAAACAACAACCTCATTACCTCTTTGGATTTCGATGCTTATTCACTGTTTCAGGTACTCAGTTGAACGGCACTCACCTGTTTTATGTTAAATATGTTTCTATGTTAAATTGACATATTATTACACAAATTTTATAAAAACTGTCAGATAAATAAAGTAAAAGTTACAAATCTCCCAGGTAACCATATAGGTAAAACATCTATCCCACTCCAGTGCAGCATCTAATATACCACAAACGTCGACTGCGCTACATTTTAATATTTTCCGTTGTCTCGAATACTCACCTGACCGACACTCACCAGTTTTTTTCTGCAAAAAGACGCCCAATTTTTGTAAACAGTTTTAATTACGGTATTTTCTTATAGCCCAAGCGTTTCAACACCAGGGATCAGAAAATATTAATATTTACCGTATTTTATTAACGTAAGAGCCTTTTTTGATAAACTCAAAAATAGATGTGCATGTTAGAGATTAGATATTAAAAAAAACATAAAAGAGTTATAATTTTTCGTTGCTAAAAATAGCTATAAAACAGTCTCATTCGTGAGGCTTTTAATTTAAGTGATTAATAGGTATCCGTTTGACTACACGTTTTCGACGAAACATCAAACGGATTGGATGAATCGTCTTAATTAATCGTAAAACTTAATTATTTACAGATGTTTCTATATTTGAAAGCTATCAATAAGACCTTTCATTTATCTGTCATCAGATAATGAATTTAACATTTCTTTCCTCGAAAATAGAGAATTTTATTCCTCAATAATAATAAAATATAATACTGAAATATTTTTTCAGTCTGCAAAAAAGCTTTTCAAAGCTTACTCTAAATCCAAAAGCTTCCTTGAGTAATTATAGGATATACATGTACTCACAAACTAACGCTAGTCCCAAAACGTATAATTAAATCCACTTGCCTAATCTGGACTTAAATATTTGTCTGAGACTTATTTTCGCTCATAAATTATTTCAAACTCAGCATATGTAGGTACTCACCTGGTTTTATACAATGGAAAATACAAAAGGTAACATACAATGGCTATTAATTATTGGACGCAAAACACACCAACTTGTATAACATTCTTAACCACTATTCCTTGTGGGTACTATCATTATCAATAATAAAATATGTAACACGACATATCCCTAGATAAGGAGGAGTGGACCGATTTATTATAATATGCCTGGTATCATAGTTTGTCGAGTTGCCTCTGAACAGAAATAAGCTTAAACTGAAACTGATGCTCAAATCAGACCACACAATGCATAAAAGATTTGATGTTCTCATGTATCTCTGCAATAAATCGTATGTTTAGGGGGACATTGTAGATAGAATCATCATCAGTTTGGGTCGATCCACTGCTGGATGAAGGCATCCTTAGCTCTCTCTAAACCATGTGTGGCCAACCTTTTCATCAGCCGGGCCAGATTCTAAAAATGAGACTTCCTACCGGGCTGCACAACCTATTTTTATATATAAAAGAAATATATATATATATTAATAAAATAAAACAAAAATGAGAATCCAATATATTTATTAGATTAGATTTTTTTTTTGAATACCTAATAAAAAATAAACAAAATAATATAAACATAATAAATTTTAGTGAGATGTTTGATTTTGTGTGGCAGAACTAAGTGCATCAATATCGATATCGAGTGAGGTTGTTCCTCCACGCAAACAGTTTTCAAAATGCACATCAGTGATTCATGTTCTCACTCGGGATTTGATATGCTTCATCCGACTAAAAAGCTGTTCACTCGTGTAGGTGTTTCCAAATAGCGAAGTCATCATTATAGCATGTTTGCAAAATGCAGGATATTTCTCCTTGTCCAAATATGTTTTGTAAAACTCTTCCAAACTAACCTGATGGAATTTCTCCTTCAACTGTTCATCGCAACATACTCGTATTACACAATGTTCCATTTGTAAATTTCCCGGTTATAAATTCACGTCTACGGAGAATGGCGTTGCAAATGCATCAAATAGCACACGGTGCTTTTTAAAATCTAGAGCCAATATCGAATCTCAATTTGCGAAATTAGCACATCTAGCGGCAGCATTTGACATCATTTTTATTTTCTCACTGCTCTACGGTCCACAAGTTGACACCTAGTGGGCCGCGGGTTGGCCACCCATGCTCTAAACTCTTCTTGGTTCTTATTTCTTTGCTGCCACGTACATACACCGAACTTTATGAGATCGTCTATTCAGCGGGTTTTAGAGCATCACTGTGTGTGTGCATTTAGTGTTTCTTGCAGTGGCGAAGGCTCCATACTAAGCGATTATTTAAAGCTTACCTTCTATTTTCAAGTATTTAATTTATATAAATAAATATCTATATTGTAGGACATTGTAGGTTATAATAAAAATATTGATTGCCATCTATCGTCGTTATTTATAAGTAGAGCTTTTAATTTAGTCATGTTTCGAATCAAAAATAAATGACAGAACGTCCAACGTGAGTGCTATTTTTAGAATTATTTCAACGATAATCCAAGCCGAATTTTCTACCGAAATTCAGTTGCCAACTTCATGCATGTCTGGGTTTTTGTTCGAGACTCAGAAGCGTTAACAGACAAGCTTATTCGAAATTTTGATTTGTTTATTGTCTTTGCTTATCTTTAAAAGCAAATAATAAATAATAAGGATGATTAAAAAAAATAATAACTATTGTGTTCGATCACATATAATTTATAAATTGTTATTAAAAATAAATATTGTATTAATTCGCGATTATTATTTAGGTTACTTCAGTCATAGACAAACATAACATGCTACTATTCACAGTTTATGTCATTTTGACATGTCAAAGCGGTGGTAAAGGTTTATTTTATAATACAAAATTCATTGTGTTACTGTGAATGTGGATAAATTATCTCATATTGTACCGAAATCATTCGCCAGTGCTTTAAATATATAAGTATTTATTAAATTGTGTAGTGTCCTGGTAGAAAATGTGCGAACGATTGCATTTAAAAATTATCAAAGCTTGACCTTCCAAGGGTTCATTTAGATTTGAATACAGCAAAAAAACTTATATTAGACATTTTCACAACAATTTATAAATGATAAATATTTGTTTTTAACTGGCAGTTATACATTAAACAAACTTTTTTGTTGGCGATGCGTATTGTTTGGTAAAGAAAGTATGCGTGGGATTCTACTGCCATAAGTGATTTAAATAATTTGACAAATTCAGCGGTGAAACCTATGACCAGTGTGTCGTTGTCATTAGTGTGCACCTATTCATCAGTAGTAATATCGTAAGTATTATCTTCTTATTTCCCGTAAGTTACCTGACAAGTGTGCTCTTTTTCTCTGATCTCCACAGCTTACCTCGTTCCAAAAGTCACCCTTTGCCACTAGTTTCTTGTGTACTACTGTACGATTGCATTTGGCCAACGGTTTTCTACTCGCCAAGCGACGTATAGTGGAATAATACTCCAAATTTTTAGCGACTTGAAAATGCCTGTGAAAACTTTAAAAAACTGATAATATGCCCTACCACTGAGGAGGGTGGAAGACCTTGCTAAAATTGTAAAGCTATTTTACAATGTTGCTATGTTCGACGCCATTTCTTCTCATACTGATTATATTCTATCTGTCAGATAGAATATAATCAGTATCTGAGTACGGTGATTGATCCATCACGAGCTCAACTTCTGGAAATTACAATTAATTCAAATGTAATTTATTAAATTTAATGATAAATAATAATCTAAAAAAAATAAAAAAAATTTTACATGTTGAGCAAATGACCAACAATCATTGCTGTTAATTTAAAATTAATTAATATTTTTTTTTATTTCCCCAGAGGCATGTTTCACACCGAATTTTAGAACCAATAATAATTATTATGATGATGGTAATGTAAATATATATAATTAAATAAAATAAAAATGAATCGAAACAGCGCTTAAGATTAAATATAAATTACAGTGGATGCAAAACAAAGTTTTTGATAATTTTATTATCCAATGTTTGTGTTATTGATTATGGCAGCTGCCATCCAGGGATGCTTCAGGGTTTAAATAAGTAAATTGATCTACAACTTTCTTAGCCCTATCACTCTCTAGTAGCAACGGAGCATTGGACGAGCACAAGGTAGCGCCATTTCCATCAATCTATAGCCTCCTCTCGTGCTGGCTGCAATATGAAACCTGCAGCGCATAGATCGCTTTACACGCGCTAAATTGTACAATACATATTATATAAAATTGATTATGAGAGGTGAAAGTCGGGGCAAAAAGCAAAAGTCATTTTGCCGTTCACCGTTCGTTTATTTATCAATGAATTTTGGTATGTAACTTATTTCGACAATGCATGATACAGGTTTTAATTAAAATCACATCCGTTTTCAATGAAATAATTTCGTTTTTCGCTGTTTCAATATCGAATTCCATAGTAATAAATTTACCTTTCATGATTATGTTAGAACGAATAGTTATTTACATTACAGTTCATACTGAATCAGTAAGCATCAATAGCATGGGACAAAAATATTATTTCATCCAATAAATAGGCACATTACTAAATTATTTATTTGTTTGTAGAGTTTCGTTAAACATTCTTACTTACTACAGATCAACGTAGTTTTCGTTCGATTAATATTTGAACAAGTAAGGTCACAACAGTAGCGTACATTAGTGAAGTAAAATTTCATTAAGATTTACCATATTTAACTAATCTTTGTTTTGCAAATAAATCTTCATCTTTCGATGGCTATGAGGTTTCTCTAACCAATGCGATAATCTCCAGCTTTATTTCCTGTCGTCAACGTTGTAAACGGTGATCGTCTATCGCTCTTCACTTCTTCAAATAAGTGAAATAAACACACTTCATAAATTTGCTCTAATATTTTTTTTAAAAAGTCGAGTGCGGCGCTATTTTACTTGAAACGTTTTAACATTTTAAAATACGTGGTTTACAATGCAATTTTTGATTAATGTGTGTCAATACTTGATAACTTCAAGTGGGGTTTTTTTTAAATACTAAAAATCATTAAAATTACATTGTATACATTTAATTTTACCAGGAACACCATTTGGAAAACCCTACTGTAAACCGTTAAACTATATTTAATCCTAGCAATAGGTAGAGGGAGAAGAGAAGATTCTGGCCTGAGGGCCCGCCTTAGGATGTGGGGGCCATGACTTACATAGTTAATGACTACTGCATTACATTAATAGTCATTAACTCAATAACTAATTCCTACAAACCGAAATCAAACTATTGTTTTTCTTTACGTATTGTAAAATTTGTTTCTAACAAATAAATTACGATTAACGTATCCAAAACTCGCTTACATACGCTATCACTATGTGCGTATGATATTTTTATAAATACGAATCTTTATTTTTCTGTATATCTACACTTTGTGCCGTTATACCTTTTTACACCCACTGCGGGTGGAATGTATCGCGATCCACAAATCGATTGCTGAGAGAGCTAATCGCTGGTCAATGGGTGCCTCATTCAAAGAAAATTGACTCAAAATTATGCGTATACTGGTTTTTCACTTACCATGAACTAAATACGTCATGCGTAAATCAGCATACTTACTAGATATAATGTAAAATTCGGCGCCCATGCTTTAAAAAATCTACCAATTTCTTTATAGGCAGAAATATAAATAAACCCTACCACATTGTAAATTTAGTTCTCAGTATTTTATAATAAGTTAATTTAAAACAGGGTCATCTGACTTGAGTTATAGACTATACCTATTCGCCGAACAATAAGTACATTTGTATTTACTTACAATAAAAAATAGTATTTGAATTGATTATATTTATTTTAGTTGGTACATAATGAAATTGTTCCTCGCTACTGTGTAAACATAATATATTTGATTGGATTTTATGAAAAAGTAAAGATATTGATTTATTAGAGGAAACCAAGTCTCACCAGAGATTGTCGAGCACCCATTGATAATGATGCGAAAGGTAGAAAATAAATTTACCTATCAGTAAGTAGATAGTTGCGTATACTTTTCTGAATAATTTCTATTGATTTTAAATATATTTAGATCTGGAAATGTTAACATACTATGTAGGTATAAGCGATGAGGCTATAAATTTATATAGATAAGACGTCTTCTTCATGATCTACTGACTTTTAAGCGAATGTTGCTTAGCACAGTTTCAATCTCCCTCTTGATTGCAATTTTGAAAAGTATCTATGTCCTTATATCGTTGATGTAGACGCTACAGCCAAGAACATTGTATTTCAGTAAAGGAGCACAACCACATTGGGTTATACGTTATACGATGCTGACCATGTTAATGATGATGATCACCGCGTGAAATTATATCTAAACTATATTACGGTGTGCATTATACACTTATATATATCATCATTCATCATTATCAGCCGGGGTCAATCCACTACTGTATGAAATCCTCCCCAAGCTCTCCCCACTCTCCTCGAACCCTAGTTCTTTGCTGCCACGTACATCCGCCGAACTTTATTAGCTCGTCTATCCAGCGGGTTTTAGGACGTCCCTGTGGGCGTTTAGTGCCTCTTGGGTTCCACTGTATGACACCATTTGTCCAGCGGTTGTCCACTTGCCGAGTGACATGTCCAGCTCATTGCCATTTCATCTACTTAACGGCCTCTATCACACCCTCATAGTCTTGTCTGCTTCCTTATCTATTGGTTAATTTTGTGATCTTTACGCGTTATGCCCAACATGCACCTTTCAATGCCACGTTGCGCTACTCGTATTTTTGGGTGTCTCTTGCATTAAGGTTCCATGTTTCACATTGATTGAACACTTCACTCTGAAGACACAATGGAAAGTCCCTTTTGAAGATACTATTCAGGCGACCAAATGCATTCCATGCCAGTTTGATTCTGCGAGCAATCTCATCATACATACTTACATTACATTATTAATATTATACAAACAAAATTGCATCGTATAAACATATTTCTTCTAATTACCAATTTCCTATATCTTCAAATATTATATCCTTCAAATATGCTAGTTATATTATAATATTGAAATATAAAGAGTGGGTCGTGAAGTCGCACAGGAGCGGCTCGGGAGGCAGCTGCTACATTATTCATTCACGAATATGGAAAACAGTGGCTTAATATTCCTGTTGGCTTCAGCGAACTCCCGCCGCGGCGAGATGTATGAGGAAACACACACAATGGTAGTGTGACCGCTCAACAGACCTTCAATATACATGCTAATTTAGAATATTTCCTTCGTCTTATTCTGGTTCCGGTTTTAATCAGAGATTGAATACCATTGATGCAACTTTGTCTTAAAAATTGTAAACAATTGTTACTTTACTATTTTCAAAGATTACAACCGCTCTTTCATCGATTCTTCAATACCTTCCATATTGTTTCCTATCTTATTTTCAATTTCAATTCAATTTTCAATTTATTTATTTTTTTAACATATTATGGACATTACAAATTATAAGTTTAAGGGCGGACGTGCTCAGCGTGGGTAAAAATGGAGCTTTTTTTCTATTTTCAAAGCATGATCCTGGACATACCTTAAACGTTGTAGATAATCTATTTTAGTTTGTCAATTTATGGCTACGGCCGTATATTGTAGCTTAACCACTGGGGGATGACAAAAGAAATGGCGTATTTCAAAAAAACACTACCTTATTCTTAGGTCAATAATTATTATAAAGCAATCAATATTCGTAGGATGTTTATCACACTTGAATGGTCAAAGACATAGCTTATAATTAGTATATTTACAATTATCTTCAAATGTGTTAATCTTGCCGATTTTTTGAATAATAAAATGCCTAATTCTTGTCAAATTTGGGATCACAGAGATTATCAATATAATTTTTTATCGTAAATATTTTACTAAAATTATTTCGTCATAAATTATACTAATGGTTTTATAAATGCGTTTAAAAATTAATAAATGTAAAAAATCCTAACACCACTGCACAGTTGTGTACCGAAATATGACTATATTCTAAAACATTAGAGCGAGAGGTTTGAAATGAATACTATTTTATGTAATAAAAATACTTTATGCAGTCATCAAATGTTTAAAATAAATATAAAGGATAAGACGGCTTCAAAATTATATAAATAGATTATCTACAACGTTTAAGGTATGTCCAGGATCATGCTTTTAAAATAGAACAAAAGCTCCATTTTGACCTACGCTGAGCATGTCCCCCCTTAAGACGTTCACAACATGACATTTAGAAACAAAGATATATAAATATAACAGTATTACATAAAAAAAGAGATAGATCAGTAGATAAATTAGATAGGTACAAGGAAGTACACTGGATGAGTAAAGCAGACCCTATTTTAAGAATTTATAAAACAACGTTCACCTAAACTCATTTTCACGTAGGTGGAATATATCAACACCCGAAGCAATTTCGTTGAACATAGTTATTGCCCTCCCAATTGGCATTACCAGTGGCAGGTTGGTTCTGCACCTTGGGAGAATAAACAACTGATGGTCTCTATTTCTAAGATAGTTATCAGGACCACACAGGTCAACACTGCTCAGAATGGCAGAGTTCTCATTTATACCTCGTATAAGTCGAAAAAAATACGTACCTAAATAAATATTTCTTCTAAATTGCAGACTGCAGTATGTAAGCATGCCTAATAGAAAGTCAGTTGGATAAAGCCACGGATAGTATCCATACAACCTCAAGTAAAGGAGTCTCAAGAATTTTGTACTCAAAAAGTACACTATAGGAATATTAGGAAGGTTCACATAAAACAAAATTAAGCCTATGTGTTGTAATATTAGCCTTATTTATATATAAGTGGCGAAAAGTTGAAAGAATGGACAACCATTGGGAAAATGCAGTTATACGGTGATATAATAAATATAAACGATAACAAGAACACCCTCTGGATGAACAAACTCGTTAGGTTTGGCGAATTTTCATTGGTACAAAAACTAGCAGCCAAAAAGAGTGAAAAGATCTATTGGAGACCTCCACCGAGTGGTAGATTAACACAGACTGATGATGCATATCTGATAATAAAAAAAAAATATACCTAAATCAATTTTTACTTCCCTCTTAATCCTTCAGTATAATATAATTGTGGATTTTTTCAACCTTTTAGTGAAAACTTCAAAATCATCTCTCTATAAAAATAGCTTAATTGCTTCGAATTGTTATTTTAATGAACCACTCAGTGGTACTTAAGTGGGCCAAAGGGTCACCCTACTCAACTCTGGTTCGCAGGCAGTTTCGTCGGAGGGCGGAATAGCTTGCAGTTAGCGCCCCACTTTTGGCAGCTCGCTCCTCATAATAATGCAAACACTTTTCTGCTTTCAATTTTAATAAACCGCTATCTTCACATATTTTACAGCCGTTTAAAAAAATTACACTCTCGTTGCAATATCGCCATCTTTCTTTCCTGTCATCGAAGACTAAATATGCAATGATTTGAGAACTTTGTTTGATTTTTATTATAAATCAATGCCAATCTAATATCTGGTGTTGTCACTATTCGAGTTTAACCCAAAAGAGACATTTTAACGATAATGAGGCAGATATTCATTCGATAAATTGTTTAGATTAGATGCTTAGAATATCATCTTTAACATCCAAAATTGCATCTATAAGAGTTTTCCATTCAATTCAATTCAATTTATTTTTTAAACATATCGCACCGTGAGTGGAAAACCAACGCATCTGCAAATTTTTCAATTTCGAATTTAAATGCAAAACAACTGCAAAAGTCGTGAACTTGATAATGTAAAAGTGAAGTAACTGAGAAAACATGCAATATAATGTAGATATAAACCAAATATTATGGTTTTTTTTAGAAAATCTATTTCTCCTAACAAAACAAAGACTTCAAACCCTAATATATCCAAAATATGTATTTTGGAGATGCCTTGGTTTTACATTCACGGTACGATTATTGTAGACATTACAAATTATAAGTTTAAGACGTTTACAACATGACATAAAACATTATTAAAAAGAAGAAAAAAAAGTAAAAAAAGCGATAAAAATGAAAATATAAAGAGAGAACATAATATAAACATACAAAAGCATTGAAAATCCAATTATATAATTATACATTTATAGAAGTTCAAAGAAGTACACCGAGGCTTGCTAAGAAGACCCTATTTTAAGAATTTATAAAATAGCGTGCACCTAAACTCACCCTCACGCAAGTGGAATATATCAACACCCAAAACAATTTGGTTGAACATAGCCATATACCAATTGGCATTACCAGTGGCAGGTTGGTTCTGCACCTTGGGAGAATAAACAACTGGTGCTCTATATTTCTAAGATAGATCTGGGACACACAGGTCAAAACTGCCTAGAATGACAGAGTTCTGACTTTTAACAAGTTACACTTATTTTTAAGTATATAATTTAACACCCACGACGGCCGCGCGGCTTATGCGTTGAACTATAGCGTCGTGGGTCCCAGGTTCGAATCCTGGGTCTGGCAAGTACACATATTGTTTTTCAATCTGTGAATGAGTTTCAGTATTGAGCTAATAGTTTGAGAAAGTGGCTGACATCCATTTCTCGTAAAAAAAAACTGTTAATACATACCTACACTCTGTGGAAGCTCATATGATCTTATTAGGATCGGACATGATCAAACACCTAAACACTATAAAGAAAAATTCCATTTTGAAATACAATTTTATACATAAAAATAAATTTCGAATCAAAACACATGTCATGTCATGTTCATTAATATGTAAGATAAATAAATAATTTTAATTTGAATTACCATATATCGTATGGCCGTATATCATATTATACAAATAAATAACACATTTAAATTTATATGAGTATACTTATGTGAGACAACAATATAAATTACTTACCTATATACTATTTTAAGCCGACGCTTATTAATACAGCACATAGAAAAAATGTACATACTGCACAAAACGTTGTGTTGGTATTTCAAATGTAGGTATAAAAAAAAAACAACAAACATTAATACCTACCAGTATCTACCACTTGAACAGAGGTTTTGTATTCCGTCAAACAAATTATGTAACAGTGAAATAAAGTTTACTTCACAAAGGTAGACTAATAATGTAATATAAATAAATTATTTCTAATTCTCCAAAATTCTAGTTAATATTATATATTTTACTAGCCATGTTAAGCAATTTATTGCAGATCCAAATGTCTCAAAACCCTGGGGATAGACGATACATTAATTCGGTGATAAATATTCGTATTTTTTTGTTTTATTTTTTTTAATTTTAATTGTCTTAAACTCAGATTAAAAATAGCTCAGAACTTGAAAATTTAACTAATTTATTTAAATACAGACATTTACAACATTTGTTGATTTTTTCTACGTATAAGACGCCAAACGCTCGGTACATAATATGTCCAAAAAAGTAATCAGTTATTTTAACTTCTGAAGAAATAAATACGTCAAAATAAAAATTACATAGCTGCAGACAAATGAGTTTTTGATTTCCAGGTTGGTGAGTCGGGCTGGGGAAAACAGACACGATAGCTGCGTTAGCGCAGCCATTTTAATCACTTTACTCCGTGATATCTCAATTGATTTGGACGTTAACGTTATATTTTATAAACCAGTCATTCATTCAATAAACAAAAAAAATCTTTCGTATATTCTTACCGTACACGAACACGAATATATGTATGGTTATTTATTGAGCGTTAGTATGTTCAATTAAAATGTATCATTGAAAAGTCTGATATTTTTATAACTAGTTTGAATATATTCTCCAGATAATTATATTAATCATCATATCAACTTATATTTTACTGTGTATTTTGAATTAAATTTATACGTACTGTCACTCGGAAAATTTCATTGAAATTCTTTTAAATTTGATTTACATCTCAACCTTTGTTAAACGTGTTATACATATTATACCTATTTACAATCGCATTATTATTTTCCAGTAGAGGTCTAAGTTGACAGGTTGACATTTTACACATCCAGCTGTGGGTCTATTCTATACTTATCGAACACTAAATTGATAAATAGTATCAAACTTAGGGTAGGTTTGTATCAAAATATTAGCACTTATTGTAACAATTACACGAAGCTGGTTTTTATTGTTGCAATAAGTGCGATATTTTAACAGCACCTATCTTGCTGCTGTTAAAATATCGCACTTATTGCAACAATAAAAACCAGCTTCGTGTAATTGTTACAATACGTGCTAATATTTTGATACAAACCTACCCTAAGTTTGATAATATTTATCACTTTAGCGGTCGATAAGCATAGAATAGACCCACTGGAGGTTCTAATAACTGTTATTATTTTTGCATACGTGTTATTTTGCAAACCAAATATATTACTTTTTTTTAACTTCCAGTTTTCTATTTATATTATTTTCATCGAGTAAAAAAGTGAAAAAACAAAGCAATTCATTATGGTTTCTTTTGAAAATTTTAAATTAGTTCGATAGTTAAAAGGGGTATTTTTTAACTTAAATGGAATTAGGTTTGGTGAGAGGATTAAAAAAACTATCCAATCAAAAATAATAATGACCAAAGTTTACAAAAAAGTTATTGTGTTAAAACTTTCGTAATGCTGTTAATTATATTTTTTAAAAATGACGGCGTGCCTTTCTGAATGTACAGTAAAACATAGTTAATACCTACTAACTTTAATGGTATCACAAAAAATACTTTTCTTTTTCCGTTTGTTCTTTAACTGAACTAAGTCATGCTTGAAAGACGTAAAAATAGTTACGAAACAATCTTGTAACTTTTAAAAACACCTTCCTGCTTGGCTTAGAACATTGTTTTAATTTTAACTTTTGTTCTCTGTAACTTGTTTTCCAGCAACACTCCTTGTTATGGTAATTTACCTCAAGATTTTCCATATTTATGATAATAAGGTTTGTCTCACGTTGTACGTTGACTTTGGCCCGTGTCTAGACTTCAAAGAGATGGGAGAAGAAAAGCCAACGCGCCAAACAATCTTCTCAAGTTTCCATAATGAACTTAATGAACTTGACGCTGTCACGAAGCTGCTTTTAAAAATCACATTACCCTAAACCTCACGTCATACATTTTCGTAGAACTATATTGAAAGAACGATATGACAATGAATAATAGGCAGACAAAACAGTATCCAGGTCAAATAACTTATAACAAACACGTCAAACTTTGTACAATATCACGTTCTTAAATTGTATTAAAAAGACATTATATGTAACCACTTACTCTGTGAAGAACACAATCGGGTTATTAACAAATCCACCATACCGTTGAATGCATAGGGAAATATAAAACATTATAGTAAAAGTACGGCATTTTTTAAAATGAAGCTAATTTTTGGAAATACATACCTATGCGAGATTGTTTACGTATTTTAAACCAAACGAGCATTTCTACCCAAATTTGTATTGTAGGACTAGGAAAGACATACAAGCACATCAAAATAAATGTAGAGTAGTAGTTGTAAATAAAACGATGTAGTCATCATTTTTGATATCTCATTTGACTTTCTTTAAATGCGCAGTCTTTATATTCCACGTACGCGTGTCGTCCCCATACAATGGGTATAGTCTGCTTATTACCAATCTGTAGACCCTTAAAATAAATTAATACTACCTTACAGTGGCGAAGACTCCATACTAGGCGATTATTTAAAGCCTACCTTCTTAAGAAAAATAATTTTTATATTGACATTAAATAATATAATCACATAATAATATATTCAATATGCCCAACGACATCTATCGTATAATTGTCATAATAATTTTACGATCTTTTCCACTAGTTCAATGAGCACCATTTATGGCATGTCTCGAAGGTTTAAAAAGACAAGCAAAATCTCGTTTCGCTTCACATATTGTATGGATTACGTTCGCGTGAATCGAAAACTTTTTTTATATGAAGTTTGTTTCTCATAATTTCAAGACGTCTGCGGCGGCCCATATAAATAGATAAGCTATTCAAGGAGCGCTTATATTTTACATAAGTGCACATTTATTCAAAATAATTTATAAGATAATTTAAAAAAAAATATTTCTATGGGATTCAATCACATATTGATTGTTGTTAAAAATAATAAATAATTTATCTCGTGATTTTTATTTGTCAGTTAGTTTATTCATAGACTTAGACAATTTGTTCAGCCAATTATATAAGTTGAAATCTGATATTGTAAGTCTGTGTTTTAAATATAGAAGTATTTTAAAATGTCTAGTTTACTAGTTAAATTATAAATTTTTTATGGAACAGATTCACACCATGGATATTTTCAATATATTTTGAGCGTATCTTGCGTTTATATTTAAGAAAATACATAATTCAAATTAAATGCTTAATTTTATACCATCAGTGAGCTTTTGAAATTTCATCGGTATTTGTGTACCTACCTATTCATCAGTAGTTATGTCGGATTATCATCTTATTTCCCGTAAATACATCTAACAAGTGTGCTTTCTCCACAACCTACCTGTTTCCAAAAGTCACCCTTCGTCACTTCTACCATATATTAAATGACCGATAAGACAAATAATACGTATTATATTATTTCATCAGGGTTTTTCCCTCAATAATAACAACACTGACGGTATTATTTTTCCCACTGCAGTGACATCCAAAAAAACACAAGATACTTAGGTTTGAAAATATATAATTAAGAATAGGTACTTATATATATATTACAATTAATAATTGTTATGGGAATATTACATATTTAAATCACAGTATTACACTGAAAAGACGACTTAATACTGACAAAACGTATCTACCACATTCAAGAAAGTTTTTACGTTAACAAAATACTGTACGAATATAAATTAAGAATTTCTTAATATATATTATATCTCATGGTTATAATATTTTATAAGATATACCTGGTTATTAAATTTATGTAAAATCCTGGGATTGTAAATCTCTAAGGGTAAACATTTATCCTTATTAAGGTTAGTACATAACTTCCACATTTCTACATATTATAATAATTCGGTCTTATTATTTCAAGAGTAAATATTCGTGTTTATACATGCCGGTTCCACGCATGTATATACACATTTAAATAATTTCTAAACGTAGCATAAAAATATTATTCATTTAAATATCAACTTTGCATACTTAGATAAAAATATTTACTTAGTTTTTTTTTCTAATGTTATTAAGATTCAACCGCGAGGGATTCTGTGTAGGTACATAATTAATATTGAATACCTACCTATATATTTCATTCATATGAAAGATATTTAACCATACCTTTACTCATTGAACATTGAAGATCATAATATTTTCAAATAAATATTATAAATTCAAGTCTACAGCCAATAAAATGAATGGATTGGTCCTTTAATTGAAACTAATAAAAAATGGTAAAACGATTCTGAATTTAAAACATGTCTTTATGAGTGATTAATTTCCATGAAGCCATTTAATATTTATAATATAGGTACCTATAATATTTAATTCGCATTTACTTAGTGTTTGTTCTTTAAAAGTTACAGTTGCCCAATGTAACTATTTTCGCGTGCCTCCACCCTCCAACCCTAAAAATATTTATCATGATGAAATCAGTCCCGACAACCATGTTTTTTTCTTTTTTTATACAATAGAGCAGAACATTTTGATATGATATATCTTGTCCCATATTTAAAAGAGAATAATATTTTTAGTAGAATCGTTATATTTTGCTTGAAAATACATTCCTAAATAATTTTATTATTATTTCCAAAAATTACAAAGGGTGCACGTCTCACTGCTTTCTGTGTTAGATTTACCTACATATTACATAGTATTGTATAATATAAAATAATAAATTAAATATTAGTTTCTATAGAAATATAATGAAAGGTAAGATTTAATTTATTTGATAACATGATAGCAAACGTTGCTGTTGATAAAACATTTTTTTTTTCGTAATGAAATCCAATATTATTTCATTAGCATCAAAGTGTACCTATTTTCCTTTATCGTATAATAATTATTTTGTATCACCCACGATCTTAACAGGTATAGTAGGCGGTATCCCTCTATTCTTAGGTGGAATTATTATAAGCTCTGAATCTAATTTATGTCAGTTATATTATTGTGATCCTTTTATGAGAGCTTTGTCTCTATAAATAGCAAATTAATCGGATTAAAATAATTGGTTATGCAGATGACCTTAACATTGTACGAAAATTCATGTGAGCTACGAATATTAGAGAAGTTTTTGACTAAATACAAAAGGCTGCCAAAGCCGTGGGTCTACAGGTGAATGGGTCAAAAACTGAAATAGTAATGCAGACTCAAAGCAGAAGAACACCGGGCCAATCTTTCTACTTCAGTTCATATAACTTCAAAATAATTATTATGCGATAGTTTTATTGTCAAATATTGCCTATAATAATGAGGAACTGGGCGAAATAATAAATAATACATTTATAATCTGCTATGTTCATTATATGTAAAATAAATAAATTTGAAACGTCTGACAAGACCGCAACAGATATTTTATGTCTCATTATTTTCCGTATTTAAGTCCAAGAATGTTCTCGGAGATACAGAAATAATGTAATAGTGCATTAAATGATGATGCCTAGTACAAATCAAGATACTTAAATTCGTGAACAAGTGTAGGTAACTTATATTGTTTAAAAACTGTTCGAAAGTTGTATAAAAATTATTTGCAAACATTCCGTGTTACTTTTATACTCCTCGACATAAATGGAAAACATTGTCCATGTCCGTATCGTTAAATCAATCCACAGTGGCACAATGGGCGATTCGCTGGTGTATTTGTATGTTTTGCTACAATACCTGTTTCAATGCTAGCAAGCAAAAACGGCACAACTGAGAATCGCTTTTTTCCGTGCATATGGTCCTCTGTATAGTGGTTTACATATATGTAAGTACATAATAATATTATTTTGTTGGGTGGACTGGGCATAATAAATATATTTTTACAAAGTTCTCATGAAGATTTTTGATTTAAAAGGATGCGTAGAGCCTGACGAATATGTCACAATGAATCTGTACATTATTATCCATATATCTTACAAGAATGTTGTGGTGTATCATCGAATATCTAAGATTCTTATACACACAGCACGTATAATTAATTCAGTGGCCAATCCACAAAATATACTTCCTAAATTGTATTCACAAAACGAAAAGGTTATAAATAATTATTGTATTATAATTCAAATGTTAAACTTATATTCAAAATGACAAATAAACGGTAATTACTGTCTCTTTATTTACGTTGTTTTGAAATTGTGAGATTTAAAAGAATATAAATTATATTATACCTATGAACCTATGTTATTTCATCTCAGCTCTTCATACATACATGCTCTACACACGGGTTCTGATAATAGTCTAGGGGGAAAGTAAAATGTGAGACGACCACGGGTTATCTGGATCGATAATTTAAACGTAGATGCGTAGAATCAAAGTTTTAGTCAAATTATTGAGAGTAATATTTTCATATTATTCACTTTCATATTCAATATACATACAACTACTATAATAATATTTTGGGAAGATGTATTCCAAGAGCTTCGAGTCTAGTTAAGACAAAAAGACATACAGAGCATGATTCGGTGAAATTAACGTCAAATAAAAAATAAAATATGGAGCACTCTTCTTATGACATTAAAAATAGATTTTTTTTTAATTTATATATATATATACCAGCTTTTTCAAGCAGTCCTATAAAAATAAGTCAGGGGTCATCAAATTTGGTGAATGAGGAGACCAAAAATTTCATGATATGTGTTATTAACCAAAATTGTCATTTTAGCTTAAAGCACAAGCCACATTGGCTTCATCCTACAGGAAGAATATCTTAGGATTCTCAACTGCCGCATGCTAAAAGTTTTTAAATAAAGTCCTGGATGACAATCCTTGTTTTAGAACGAAATGGACTGATAGCTTATCAGCTATAACATCGCACCAACCAGGGTATCTGGGCTTATGTAATTGTTGATGTGAAACCCTAAGATTTTTAGTGCCCCACAATTTGAAATTTTACTGGGAAAAGGTGTTTGACAAGAAAACGCTGACAGTATTTTTATTGAGAATAAATAATCATAAAAATAAAAAAATTATAATATTGACTTACGAGTATTATTTCACATCGTAAGTAACCATCACAAATATCAAAAAACTCTTTTACAACCTGCAAATTTGTTTAACTTGTTTGAATAGAACCAATTGTTTTTTTTTTCAATTGAAATCTCTGTTTGCAACCTTATAGGTACCCCATTTACACGTGCATGGATTTACTGCTGACAGTACGTATTATCGCGTCTATAATAAGAAAATACACGTGTAAACATATATTATCGTGCAAGACAGTTGCAAGATTGCATGCATGTATCAAAAAGTTCAGAAGTTTCTGAACTTTCACGTAATAATTATTGATACTTGCATGGTGGTGCGCATGCGCAGTAGAACGATAATACTGCCGGAATAAATACTACCTACACCGCACAGAATATTTTGACGTCTACCGATTATCTACGAACTTATCCGAATCTGTCTGAACCTGTCAAATAGCACCATAGAATGACAACATAGCGTCTTGCTAACGCTTGAAGAATGAGATTGGAGAGAGTCAGTACAGATACGTGTAAACAGTAAGTTATTAACGCGATAGTTGAAAATACATACTATTGTGTAAGTAAATCCATACACGCGTACACGCGACATTAATACTATAATAACAAATACAATTATTTTATTATTGTATTATAACATTATTATTATACACTTCAGGTTTATTTACTGTCGAGATTGAATGTTTTGGTTGTATTATAAAATAAATAATATTTGATTAATCATTGAAAGTTAATGTGAAAAAGGTTTTTTTATTTATTTTACGTAATGGGTCAAATTACAAAACAACAAGATATGTGCATCACTACACCGCCGCTGTGTACTGTGTTTTAACGTAATTATACCCGTTCGTGATTTGTGTATGAGGTACCTACATATAAATAGACAGACTGTGTATTTAATTGCTGAAAGGTTTATTCAAGCCGAAATTGAATTAGTGTCGGAAGTGTTGACAGAATCTGCGTCAAATATGCAAATGCAGCGATCCGTACTAGTTATTGCAGCTTAGATTGTTGCCATTACATCCATGCAAGGAAATATACACCCTTTTGAGGTGGTTGGAAGAGATAAAACCCACCGTCATACTGAGACAGCCGTTAATTAATAGTGTTATTAAATTGTACCATATTTTCTTAAGATACCGTAATCAACAAAGTAATTACATTTATAAAAATTAATAAAAAGTTACACTGCGAACACTATTAAGATCGTCTTTACTTGATTATCTGTTCTCTGTCTAACTTCACTAAACATATGTAAATATATTTTTATTCTTCTCTACCGCTACCAGAGTTTGCATTCATGGTTTTTACACACTCTTTCTGAACTATTAAACGAGAGGCGCTTTGCCTGTGCTTGTTAATCCATACGTGTTAAATGACCGGCTTATCGCAGATACTGGATTTTGATAAATCTGACGGTGTCAGGTTTATCAAAGAACTTATAGTGCTCATGAGTGTAGCGACATTTCCTGGTGTCTTCCTCGGAGATTGGGCGAAAGATTTTTCACAAGATTCTGTCCCTCGAACACCAGAATCTACGTCTCGGTTCCTTGAAACAACACTTGTATCAATAGTATTTATTATTTCTTGGCAGTCTTAACAATTTAGAGTGTCTATAGTAAGTATTACCGTTATAACTTCTAATGACTACGGATCCGATGTAGACTATGTACTCATATGTTCCTAGAAGTACTTATAAATAAATGTATCTATGTATTAAAAACAACATTGTGGACATATTATTTCAGAACGTTCACAACATGAGATTTAAATTGATAAAAATCTGATTCTCTCCAAAAAAGTTAAATGAAGAGATTAAATTACGTAATATACTATAGCAAATATTATTATCCTCACAAGAGAGAAGAAAAAAACATAAACGATAGTATACAATAAAATTAAATTTCAAAAACAAAATACGCCGCACACAAAGAGATTGTAAAGTCTCTTTGGCCGCACATCACCGAAAATATCTATGTCTTTATCGAACGCATTAACTAGTTTTGCACCTATCACTAACGGTGTCTGACTAAATACGAATATATATATTTAATCAATACAAATACATATATAATATGTATACTGCATACACAAAAGTTTTAATTAAACCATAACATAATAAAGAACAAAGAAACACAACAAAAATGAGAAACATCCCACAAAATATCACTATTAAATGAAAAAATGTCATATTACAGAACAAATATTCGTAAATATGCTTATTATAATTTAATTATATTAGGTACAATATGTAAAGGTATGTATTATATAAATGTATTCAGATAAGTAATTAACGAGTTCAAAAGTATATACCCTTCAAATTTAAGTTGTCAACAAATCTATCTAAGTAGGTACCAAAAATATATTATATCGATAATTAATTATAGTTTTTTAATAAACTAGTGTTCGTCCGTATAATGAACAAAATTAATTCTTGTTTTAAATTTCGAATAAATAAAACAGATAATTACATGTTCACAAATCATTAATTTGCTTCTGAAAACATTAAATTTAGAAATTGTCCATAAAAAAAAAGAAAATTTTTACTACGAGCGGCGTTTGAATCCTAAGGACCTGGATAAAAAACGTAAAAAAATATAACAAAATTCGCTAAAAAATACATTTTGCGAATTTACCTAGTATTGAAATGGAATTTTTGTCTCCGCTTCTTTGCATTTTGGGATCATGGAAGGTTGCACCACAACGCGATATAGATTTTATTTCGAGACTTCCGTTTGAAATATCATCAAAAATATTAAGGTACTTTTTACTTACCTCAATTTTTGTTATACAGAATTGTCTATTTGCATTTTTTCTTTAAATTGCTTTTAGAATATAATTCCTAACATTTTTTTTTCTTTCTTACAGTATGTTGGACGACCCAGGTCTCCATGCCGCTTCGAAGGTGGACTCAGTATGGCTCAACGTCATAAAGAGGAATAAGACTCTTAGAACCAGGCTTCGCAATTACACGCAGACGGTTCTGGTCGAGTCTCTCATCGCCCGTATCAATTCGAGCACTTCATCTGCGATCAGCATAGACAGCGGCGAATTGACGAAGAGAATGATCTTCACTAGGAAATCTGGAACTGAACTAGAATGCCGTGAACCTTTTGAGCCGGTTGATCGTATCAGTTTGATCGATGAATCCAAATTGGTTCCGTTTCGGGATCTTTATACATTATGTGTCATAATATAGTATTTTTGTATAATCTTCTTTGTTAAATTAAATAAATTATTTTTATAAATTTAATATCTCTTTTTAATCCTATAACACCTTTCCTGCAGGTATTGTAATTTATTTTATTTATAATATAGTTAATCCTAACAAGAATAACATACCTAACTATAAAGAAATTATATGAGAAAAATTAGGAAGAATGTTTAAATTATATACAAAAAAAGTATATATCTATTTAAAAAAATGGAGAGTCAACAAAACCAATTTTAAAAAGAAATCAAATATTGAACGTCGACTTTCCACGGATGGTACCAATTTATAACGCATCTGCAAATTTTTCAATTTCGAGATTAAATGCAAAAGTCGTGAACCTGGTAATATAAAAGTGAAGTAACTGAAAGAAAGGTTTTTTTAGAAACTCTATTTCTCCTAACAAAACAAAGACTTCAAACTCTAATATATCCAAAATATAAATTTTTCAATTTCGAGATTAAATACAAAACAACTGCAAAAGTCGTGAACCTGATAATGTAAAAGTGAAGTAACTGAAAGAACATGCAATATAATGTATATATAAACAAACTATTATGTTTTTTTAGAAACTCTATTTCTCCTAACAAAACAAAGACTTCAAACTCTAATATATCCAAAATATGTATTTTGCAGATGCCTTGGTTTTACACTCACGGCGCGATTATTGTAGACATCACAAATTATAAGTTTAAGACGTTTACAACATGACATGAAATATTATTATAAAGAGAGAACATAATAAAGGATTGAAAATAATATATTATTATACATTTATAGAAGTTCAAAGAAGTACACCGAGGCTTGCTAAGGAGAATAAGAAATTTTATATTATTTCGAGAATACACTATTTAAAATTAATAAATTCTACATTTTGATAATGCAGAAATGTTAGAAAGCAGTAGTTCTTCAGCAATTCATAAAAAAGTCAAAAATACATAAAGGTGGTTTGGCTGATTTCGAAATGTAGCGACACACATATTGTTTTTCAATTTGTGTATGAGTCAGAGTATGGAGCTAGTAGGTTGAGAAAGTGGCTGACATCCATTTCTCGTAAAAAAAAATCTGTTAATACATACATCTGTGGAAGCTCATATGATCTTATTAGGATCGGACATGATGAAAAACCTAAGCGCAATAAAGAAAAAATTTGAAAAACAATTCTATATAGAAAAATAAATTTCCGTATTGTTCGTCCGTATAATTAACTAATTAATTCTTGTTTTAAATTTCGAATAAATAAAACAGTTAATGACATGTTCACAAATCATTAATTTGCTTCTGAAAACATTAAATTTAGAAATTGTCCGTCTCAAACAAATTACCTTTTTACTACGGGCGGCGTTCGAATCCTAAGGACCTGGATAAAAAACCTAAAAAAATATAACGGATTTCGCTAAAAAAATACATTTTGCGAATTTACCTAGAATTGAAATGGAATTTTTGTCTCCGCTTCTTTGCATTTTGGGATCATGGAAGGTTGCACCACAACGCGACATTGATTTTATTTTGAGACTTCCGTTTGAAATATCATCAAAAATATTAAGGTACTTTTTACTTACCTCAATTTTTGTTGTACTGAATTGTCTATTTGCATTTTTTCTTTAAATTGCTTTTAGAATATAATTCCTAACATTTTTTTTCTTTCTTACAGTATGTTGGACGACCCAGGTATCCATGCCGCTTCGAAGGTGGACTCAGTATGGCTCAACGTCATAAAGAGGAATAAGACTCTTAGAACCAGGCTTCGCAATTACACGCAGACGGTTCTGGTCGAGTCGCTCATCGCCCGTATCAATTCGAGCACTTCATCTGCGATCAGCATATACAGCGGCGGATTGACGAAAAGCATGATCTTCACTAGGAAATCTGGAACAGAACTAGAATGCCGTGGACCTTTTGAGCCGGTTGATCGTATCGGTTTGATCGATGAATCCAAATTGGTTCCATTTCGAGATCTTTATACATTATGTGTCATAATATAGTATTTTTGTATAATCTTCTTTGTTAAATTAAATAAATTATTTTTATAAGTTTAATATCTCTTTTTAATACTATAACACCTTTCCTGCAGGTCTATTATATTGTCAAGCCTCTATTGGTTCACTGCGTCAGCTAAATAGTATGAAAATAATAGAATTATTAACACGTATTATAATTTATTTTATTTATAATATCATTATTCCTCTCAATTAATCCTTACAAGAATAACATAAATATAAAGAAATTATATGAGAAGAAATAGGAAGCATATATAAATTATTATATTTTAAATTTGGAGTCAACAAAACCAATTTTAAAAATAAATCAGATATTGAACGTCGACTTTCCACAGATGGTACCAATTTTGTAATGGATATAATGGTAATAATTTAGTGATAATTGTTACAATAAGTACTATGTTCTAACAGCACCTCTCTTGACTGTCATAAATTTTAGGTCGAGATAGACAGTTCAGGCGGTTAACTTACACGTTATGTGTTAATAATTCGATACTGTCTTTCCTACCATATTCCTACTACTTGTATATAGAATAGACCCGTTGCGATTTTCTATCATATTGTTGCAAGGTCTTGAGCGATGATTTTGAGAGGGACAATAAACCCAGTCGATCGATATGTCTTTTATATAATATTTCATTGAAAAAATATTGCTCGTGCAATTAATGCGTGTGGCAATAATAAATATGACAATTATTTAGATTAAAAAAAAAATTGTATACACTGTATTAAATACACACTAATAAAATACCGTGTATTTTTTGTTAAAATCAAATTATGATAGTAAGGTATTTAAGTGGTAGGGCTCCACCTCACTAACCGCTTTCTAATATTTTATCGGCAATTTTTTAAAAGCTTCTCTAGAAGTTATTACATATTATTTATGCTGAAACGTAATATTCGATATTGTGACGTAATAAATTGTGTCTTTTATAATAATCATAAAACTTACATATTATTCTAGAAGCCGTTTTATTAAATTAATAATACTAGTAGACGTCTAGTCAAAGAATTATAAACTTCTTTCTACTCTCAGCTATCTAAAAAAAGGTTATTTCGTTCCAATTAATTTTAGAAAAAACAGCTCTACAGCAAACGAAATAGTACGTTGTTTATATGAAAATGTGACATTTAAAAGAAAGTTTTATTTTATACTTGACGTGAACAAATACACAAACTTTTTTGATTCAACACTTCTCCATTTTTGATCAAACTATTTTTTACTACAATTTGTTTTTGTCTCGTTAATAAAAAAAAATGTTGACGTCGAATCCATTTTAAACTTTATCGGCACCAATCTCAAAGTGCTAACGAAACCTCAACTATATAATGTAAACATTATAATTATATTGAAACGTATTAGTGTGTATTCAATGTGACATGCGATAATCTGTTATGTGCGTATGATATTCAGTAAAGATTAGAGATATTAAAGGTTAGTCTGTTAAGCAATATTATACTGTGCTACGTATCTAATTATATATACCCACACCAGTGTGTGCGTCCCCTAATCACATATGCGTGTGAAACATCGACCCTAAGTAAAAGAGAGACCCAGAAATTTAGAGTAGCACAGCGTGGTATGGAAAGTTGCATGCTGGGCATAACGTGAAAGGACAAAGCTGAATAAATGGATAAGGAAACATCTAGTCACCCAAATGTACCCAAGAGATACAAAACGTTCACAAGGTAGACTTAGAGGCCACTGGATTGATGAAATGGTTAAGTTCTGCAGAAGTACTTGGCAACGCAACGCACCGGACCGAGAAAATTGAAATCAGCTTTGAGAGGCATTCATCTAACAGTGGCCAGATTCCGACTGATGATGATAATATATACCCACAAAATGGCGATGGCAAGGAGATCTTATAATATACAAACTAGCATAGGTAGAGTGTTTACATAAGAAGGGATGAAAGGAGATATAGGACGACCAAGAAAATTAAATTTCACATGTAAATTCAATATTACATTGTATATTGTCAGTAGGTATCTCTATAGATAAACAAAATATTCTATATTAAATGTCATATACATTTAAACCAGTATGTATAATAGTCTTTAGTTAACATCAATAAATTTTGTATATTGTCTTGGTCTTGCATAAGGCGAATTTATGCAAACATTTCACTTCAGTGACGTTCCATCTATAAAATATACCTACCTGGGGCATTAACATTCTTTTGAAAAAAAAAATGTCGTCGGGATCAAACCAGCGACCCACGACCTCAAAAACAGCCAAGTAATGCAACCACAGATTTTTGGACATATTTCCGTATACACATTTTCTTCATAAATTTTATCTCATTCTATTTTTTTTCTTTATGCACGTTAAGTTCATATGCGGTTAATCAATGACAGTTTCTTCCATTCATACGTTATGTTTTACATCTGGTCCAGGTCGTAGGTTAAAAACCAACGCTCGTGATGCAGTTACACTTAACAGTGATTGTCCAGCCAGGAAGTATTTTTGGACAACACTTTATCGTCTTCTTAGATTGATCAGTTATCACATTTTTTTCATATGATGTGCTATGTGCCAAAAGTATCTAAATTCTCTGTTTTATACCTTTTCACATGCGATCCAAGGGACTGAACCTTTCCGTGATTTTTTTTATAGCCCACAATTCGTCAATATATAATGATGAAAATCAAAATAGCGCCATGATTATTTAACAATACAGTTATTGCGAAAAGCCGTCAAATACACCAATACTTATTATTACAACGTTTTTATTAGCTCGTATTCTTATTTGTCCGGTGGTTGTTTATCCAGTACAAATCTTGCAATCGATTTGTAACTAACTTCCCGACTGGCTAGACATTTGAAACTTTTAGAATATATCAGAACACGATGCCAATACATTATTTTAATACTTTTAGCGATCTTTAAGTAGAATTGAATTCATTTTCAGTTAATTCTGTTTTGTATGATAAGTTATTTTGGAAGAAGTCCGTAATCCAATCCACTATTATTGGTTGCTAAGTGGGTGGTCCTAGCAACTAAATTATTAATATACGTGCGTTCATATGGAAATCATAATGACATTTCAGTGTTCTATATTTGTTTGTTTTTTTTATTTACTTCATATAGTACAAGTACAAGTTTGAGCATATTGAGCATAATAATTGAACAGAAAATTTAAAAACGTTGTATATAAAAAGTTCTTTTTATCTTGTAATATTTCGATATTACGGCCATAGATATAGGTATATTTATTTTTAAACCACCCGCATTATTGAAAGGTTGATATTATTATACCTATAATAATTGCGAATAAATTTCATGTCGATACTTAATGTGTAAGTAGATAAGTACCTTATTCAAATAACAGTCAATGCTTATTTGGAAACCGATTATTTCAAATAGAATATAACTGCGTGAACTCAGTAGCGGGTGGGTGAATTGATTGTTATTATAATCAAAACGAGAATATTTATTATGAACAATATTTAAACCGCACGGAACACCTTGCCTGTTTAAAACTTTAACCACAATAATGGTTATATGCTATAAAGTTATACATACATATATGTATTACGTTTCTTAGAATGAGTAGCTTACAAAGTGTGCTAAACACCAATAAAGAATAAAACTTTTCAACCACAGAATAGATTAAAGTTTCGGTATTCTTTATTCCACAAAGGTCGAATTGTATCTCTGATCTAATTAATTTTGTATCTCTGATCTAATTAATTTTGTATCTCTGATCTAATTAATTTTGCAAGGCGAACCATTTCAAAAACCATTTCGAAAAGTTTATTTTAGACTAGATCATAGTGAACAGTAGAAATAATCTAATCTACTTACTTACCTAAACAGACAAAACATTGGTTTTTGTGAGCTGTGGGAAGTATGTACCTATATATTTGTCAATATTATGTTGCTTTATTATATATTTTCACCATTTTAGGTACCACCCGAGAAAGATCCTTTTCGATCCTTCCCCATTTGTTAGATGGTATCAACGTATTTTATCACACTGTCAGTTCATGGAATTTCAATGGTAAGTTAATGCAACCAAATCTTGAAAGTCATCGTGATATCTACTGGTTTAGCGTCCATACCTCCACGATAATGGAAATAATTGCGATGACATTAAAGCAAAGCATACACAGTCTCGTGTTTAGTTCAAGGTCTTGATTGCTCAGAATGGGTCTCATTTAGAGAAAGGCACCCCCGGATCTCATTTCTTAATGTCAGTCACTCTCATTTCATATTGAAACATTCCCTAAATATTATTATCGGGTCACGCGTTTAATTTATAATAACGCGCAGTAACATCCCTAGACAAAATGCCGCCCCTGGGCAGCGCAAAAATGCCGGCCCATTTTTTTATATAGTATTTATATAATCCTTTCATGACTCCAATATCTAATAAATCTGTTGTATGGATACATTACTAAAAAAATATAGCTAAATACTACTAAAATATACAAAATTAAATTTAGATATAAAAAGCGAATATACCCAAATCATCAGAGTCTGAGGTTCTACATGTATGATATTTTACACATAATATTTGGTTTGTTCCATTAAATTTAGCAATACACAGATTTATTATTTCCACATAATTTTTACTACCTATGCTATTATTGTAGGCATGTAAATAAAATAAATTTAGCCATGTATATCTATATATACCAAATGATTCTCCTCGATTTGCCGCCCTTCGAGTAACTGCCGCCCCCAAGCGACGCTCAATCTGCCTACCCCCACGGGACGTCACTGATAACGCGACCTGAAATTCACTAGAAGAATAAAGGGTATACTAGGTTAAACACTAGATGGCCCATATTTTGTTGTACGCTGAATAAGAGAAGTATGGAATAATTTCCATAAGAAATATCTATTTAGAATTATGATCAATTTTTAGTTTATATAAAGCCAAATAATGAGTAACATACATGGATTTGTTTTTCAGCGCGGCAACTTGACGCACCGGCTGGTGGTTGGAATAATCACCAGACGTTATCAGTACACAGTGAGCCTGTGTTACTCACATGCAACCTCATGCATACCTTACATCACTATATTACTTCCGCAGCAATATCCCCGCTTTTCTTCACTTGTTCTCTCTTCATACATGTACAGTATACAATTTACGTAGACTGCATGTGGTTTTGTTTATCCATCAGCCCCTGCGTCATGTTTCAATGGCTGACCGTCGTAATGGGCGGCTTATCAATTCCTTAATAATAATATAATCATAAGCATAATATGTTTATTTTTTAATCTTGAAAATAATATAAGATGGTAATGATGTTTTTTTTTGACCATGTCTGACCCCATAGGATCATATGGGCCTCCACAGAGCAGAGATTTTTATTAACAGATTTTTGTTTTTACGATAAATGGATGCTATCCACTCACTCAACCTATTAGGTCCAGACTCCAAACACAAATTGTAAGACAATATATGTGTATATTCCAGACCCACGACATTACAAGTAGGGATTCCAATCCCGGGATCCCGAGCTATTTTCGATACCTATGAATCCCGGGAATTGGTAAACACAATCCTGAAGATTTCGGGATTGATTTTTTAATCAATTTTTATGGAAAATAAATAATAACGAAAATATAACAGAATAAATACTTTTAATAACAAATAACTAAATTAGAAATAAACTGAGTTTTAATGAAGTTTGATTTATACGCATATTTTATGTAAGTTGCCGATTCATTTTATTTTTTCACATAAATTAATAAAAATGAGAAAGATTGGAAAAAAACAATGCTTCGGACTTTTAACAAAGTAATTACACCATGATCTCATACGATTTACGGTCGTTTCATAGTTGGCTGATTAATTAGATTTATGAAGCGGAAAGGCCATACACCACGATTTACTTTACTATTTTAAATCTCGCTAACCCATTCATTAAGTCTTTACTATCAGAAAAAGCAATCTCATATTAAATTCACATTATTATTTATGTTACAATATTATTTACTCCATCAAACTTATGTATATTCAAGATTGAACGTACACAATATTAACAATAAAAATGTCTTAAATAGTATAAATTATACTAGATTTATTTTTGACCTATTTTATCAATGTTTGAAAATAAAATTGTAATCCCGAAATCCCGGGATCAGGATTTTGGCTCGGGATTGGATTCCCTAATTATTATAAGTCAACGCATACGCCGCTCGGCCATTGTGAATATATGAAGAGTATTTTGTAAATATCACTGTGATCAGATCAAATAATGCATATTTTACGCCCACCATGACCTGTACCCCTCTACTTTAATTTCATCCTATCAAAATTCACATGTCTTATACTTGCAAAATAATATTGTATTATGATTTATGATGCTTGTTCTAACTATCGCTAAGAACCACTGGAACTGGAGTATCTGTTAAAGATACCAACCGACAGTCTTTCTTCGTAACGCTGATGATGTTTACTTAGTGCACCGGAAAACGTACCTCTTTAGAGAAACGGAGACTTGGTGTTATTGCATTCAAGAGACGTCAACTTCATGACGCGGTCGGGGCAGGAAACACAACTGTGTAATATGTATATTAATTGTTTCGTGAGATATGAGCTCTGACTCTTTCTTTTGAATCAAAATAATATATTTATTTAATATTATGCTCCTAATATCTACACCTACGATGACCGCGCGACTTAAGCGTCAGCATATAGCGTCATGGGTCCCAGGTACAAATCCTGGGTCTAGCAAGAACACAAATAATGTTGTTTTTCAATATGTGTATGAGTCAGAGGGGAATGGAACGACTGGCCTCCGGACAATTGGACGCCGCACTGTCGTAGACACGTGTAGGCGAGGTATTTTAATCAATTTCTGTCTACTACTTAGTAGTTTGAATTCATTTTACTCTTAACATAATGTATTCTTTATCGCGGATTGAGAATTACCATGCCTAAGGCTTTATATAAAATAAAAAACTCTTTTTACGTTGGAACTTAAACATATGCACGATGAAATCATTGTTTACGTCTGCATATTTACATTCTCACCAACTATTAAATCATAATATAATCATAGAAATTTAAATAATAATATTGAATTTTTTTTAAAGTACCTATAAGTACCGAACGTCTATTTATTTTCGAATTCCGTGGCGTCCAGTTGTCCGGTGCCAAATCGTCCTAGACCCGAGTCAGAGTATGGACCTAATAGGTTGAGCAAGTGGCTGACATCCATTTCTCGTAAAAACAAAATCTGTTAATATAAACCTCCGTATGATCCTATTAGGATCGGACATGATCGGAATATCCCTACATAAAACTATAGTCTATTGTAATAAGTAAACATAGTATGTTCAAGTATATATTCAGGAAATTTAAAGTATGATATAGTGTTTTTTCATGGCTTTACAGCCAACAGAAAAGTTTATATTTTAATTCAATCTAGACCTGATCTATCCGATGGTATATTTAAAAATTCAATAGATGATAATAATATTGACAATAATCTCGTACGTATATTTTAGATACCCAAACGTTGCTAAAACACTGATGTGTAACGGATCTTGAATATATCCTAATATGTTATTATAATTTAATAAGTAGATACTCAACTGTCATGATTTCATTCATACTGCAATGTCTGAAATACAGTGCACTGGTTTTCTTGCATACGAAAACTGTCGAACTCTCTTGTCAACTTTACCGACCTACGTATGTTCTCAGCTAGGCTTCTCACCCTTCAAATTTCAAATGCAATGCAATTTGAATAAGAGACCTGATAAATCCAAATATTTATTCTCACAGAAATAATGCGAAGATGTTTGTTTGAATACAGGAAGAATAATATATTTAACAAATACTAACAAATATTTCCAGGTGATAGTACAACCTATCAACGTTCTTAAACATATTATCTCTATATCCCTCTCTGCCATACGTTTACGTATATGTTCTGTCTTACTGCATTTGTTCTAGTGTTTCAGATTCCATTATTTGTCTGTGAGCTGCAGCACCATCCTGGTGGTGTCTTTGCAGTTTCTCCTGACTTTACCGAGCATGCCATCACTGAACTCGTTCATTTGTCAAGCGAGAATGTTTAGCTAATGGTTCTTCCTCATATGTAATCTTTCTATTTTTTGATTGATTAAGGTTACAGTAGGTTACAGCACCTTATTCTTATTTTAATTACCTTAAAATATTGTGGATATTACACTAATTTATCGACACTCCATTCACTTGATGTGCTATTGCAGGACTGTAAGCAGCTGTCAAATTGTTATAAGAGTGTAAATTATTTTCTTTCACGACCCGATTAAAATAAACTATAAGATAGTTGCAAATTCTTTAGAAAACTTTAGATTCTAATACCCATATTGTGTTGAACATTAAACATTTTAGATGTATTGTTTCTCACTTTAATACTATTCAAAAAGTCTCAGATACATTTTAACAGATTATTTTTGGTGTATGAAAACGATATACGGTCGTAAATACGAATATGGAGGTAACATATGGAGGTATATATAAGCATTAAAAAAATCTAGCAATAAAATTTCCCATGCTTTTATTTATCTTACCCGTTGAACCGTTGAAAAACACCGTGAAAAGGATACCCCGTACATTATAAAGTAATATTAAAAAAATATATATTTATTAAGTGAGTAGATATTTATTTTGACTCGATTTTAAACCATTTTTTTAGCCTGGAGGGTTAGGTTAGGTTAGGTTAGTGCTGAGAAATCACCACATTATTTTCAGCGAATCTAGGATGATTTGATGCCACTGATTTTTAAATACCAACCCACTCGATGGATTGACCTGTTGGCGCCTGTAAATGAAATGTTTCCGGAAAAACCCGAAAAATAGAGTAACGCCGAGAAATCAAATAGCATGTAAAAAAAGAGGCAGGTCAATATTTAGTTATCATGTGTAGCTACCAGTGACTTTCATGTGATTAGGAAACCGAATTTTAAAGCGACCACTTTGGAAAAGGATATTCTGTGGAGAAAGTTTTTAGAGCAAGTCTACCACGGACTCTTCACGTTCTTGATGATGGTAATGAATAACAAATAATATTAAACCGCTTACGTATTTCCTTAGTGTATTTTTAATATTTCATTTTATACATTGATATGTAATGCGTACTTACTAAAATATTTATATTGTCTATGAATCTGCAAGACGAAAAAATCGTTATTCGCAAATTCATGGCATGAGTTATTCGAAGACCCGCTTACGAGAGAAATCTCTCGCACGCTTCCCCTAAATGATTCCTTTCTATCTCTTTGCAATATTATTAAAATAACTGGAAATCAAATTACTTCCGATAAATTTAACGCGCGTATGATAAAGGAAAAAAATAATATATGGCTGGTTTTACGTTCCGTTTTTATTGTGTTTTCTTTCAACTTGTTACGACGAAGGCAAACATAAATTTTGTATTACATGACTGCATACTACATAAATATCACCTCGGCATTCAAAATAATATAATATAGTTTTACCAGCACTATTTGTTTGACAAAACAATATTGCTTCCTACCAACTATGTTATTGTAATCAAATCCAACACACAAAAATACCTACATCTCCAAATAAGGCGCAGAACATTATGAAAATTCACTCGTGTTATTTAAATGTACTGTCACATCAAATGTTTTTAATATTTTATAAAATATGTATAAATATACGTGGCTTGTGGGGATAATAGTCCCAATCTAGAGGTACGATTTTTGTTTGACTGCATTTTGTCTGTACTGTTATAACATAAACAGCTTATCAGCTTAGTTTATCTCTTTCACATGCAATTTTTTCTTTCTCATTAGTTTCTTAATGATATATTCATAAAATTCACCTCGAAAAACTTTACGAAATACTAAACAACAAAACAACACAAGAACACTACGCAAAATATTTTATCCTGACCATAAAATATTAAAGGTATAAATGGAGGAACATAATTAACTGCACATCAATGTAACTAACCCTCCCAACCACATTGTACAAAAAAGCAAGGGCATGGTTATTTAAAAAAAATCTATTCGCATTATGCCCAAGTTGCACCTTTCCATACAACGTTATGCTAATGTTAATTGTGAATTTCTCTTGAATTAAATGTCCATATTTTATATACATACTTGAACATTAGTATCATTTTATATTGGTTAAACACTCATTTAAGGTCATTTCAAATGTGCTCCATATTAGTTTCTGCAGGAAACCTTGCAATAAATATCGTGAACGTTCGGTTGTAATATAATATGATTTCATTGAGATTTTGAAGGGGGAGCAAAAATTTAAATTAAGCATGAGGAAACCCGTGTGACATTTTCGTATCAGTTGTTTTGTATTGCGCCACTCACAGCCTGCCACAGGAGTAGGAGAAAGAGATGATGTGAATAACCATTCATTGAACCGAGGCGTAGTTTCCTTTACAATCAGGCAGTAGACTTTTTGCACGGTAATCGTATAGTTTGACGATGACTGTCCAAAAAGAGACCAATACGAAAATTGATTATTTCTTTGTGATGGTGAAAGACAAATGTTGTTGTGTAATTTGTAACACCTCAGTGTCATCAGTCCAGTGCTCGAAATGGAAAATTTTACAAACCGGAGCACTCGATAATTTCCCAAAAATATTAACATATTTATGTATAGTATATTGCATTACGATAAAATGTGTTAATTTTTTTGTTATATACTTGCCAAGTCCAGTCGGTCAAATGGAATAACAATCTTTAAGCTTGTGGCATGCAAGATTGGTTATGTAAATCCTGTCAGCGCCGCAGATAAAAGTCAAGGAATACGACACGTCATAAATTCCATTAAAAATTCTAAAATTCTAAAATTTTCCATGATTCCAACTTTTTTTTTAATAATTCGCGAACTGGTACGCAATTTTTCCATGAGACGGAGAAATAATCTCGAGGATTTCACAATCCAGACCTTCGGTGCACTCCGGTCCATTCCGAGCGCACTTGAATATTGACATTCTTTGATTTATAAAACACTAAATAAGTAAAAGTTTTTGATCATAAACGTGTGACAAAATGTATATTGTAACCATCAATTTGTTGTAAAAAGTGTTCAAAAACTCTTTTTATTATATAATATATTTAATTCATTTGATACGTCATCAGTGTTGCTTTGTAAGAAAAATATATGTTTTACAGATTTTTTCAGTTACATATTCCAATAGTCGTCGACGACTTGTCTCTACATACAATATATACCTACATATATTATACGTTTCTGTACAATGGGTCTAACCCTTACGCGTGTACAGACTGACACACATACATCACAGAAAAGGAAATCAAAACGTGTTCAGAGGACCTTAAAACATGTATTTCCGTTGACATTTCGAACAGAGGATTTTTTTCGCGAAAACAACACTCTCCCCTATAAATTTTATTCAGGTACAGTGGCCAAAATGAAAAATGGCTGATTTATTTCGTGATAATAAAATTCCAGTCTGCTAATATTAATGAGATGTTTTTGGCTTGAAAAACATTCTGAAATTACAACTCCAAATCATACTTTTTTGCAGGTACAGTGTTTAAATGTTGTTAATATTTATTTTCTTAACAAACGTAGAATAACAGTCAACCGGTGATTTATTTGAAACTCGTCTAAAATATTCGTGAAATGTGGCACATTGTTATTAAGTACTATAGAATAAAAATATATGTTTGGATAATTTTAATTCAGAAAAATACTGTAATATTATGTATTACATTATTGTATCACTGAGAATTAAAAGGATATATGTGCGTAGATAACCTAGTAGAGTACACCGAAAGCTGAATTATTTACGATTTTACTGTTTTCTACATTTTGTAAATTAGATGTTGTCAAATAATTATTGATTATTACCATTCCAAGGAAATATATTGATATTTCTTCATATTTATTAGTGATCGAATGGGCACAAATCAATTTTTTAAAACATTCAAATAATATACAATGACAAGAAAAACAAAATTTCTATTGTAGTTCATGGTGTGTAATTTAAAGGTTAAGAAGAGAATCCTTAAAATTTTGTATACAAATTATGTATTATATTAAAATTATTTTTAATTGTTTGTTTTTCATTTTTTATTGCACCACGTTTAAATGCAGGGTTTGGCAATTGGTGCAATTTGTACATGGACTTAATTGCTTGAGCAAGTGGATAACATCGATTTCTCGTAAAAACAAAAATCTGTAAATTCAAACTTCCGCTCTGTGGAGGCCTATTATTTGATCTTATTATGATCGAGTATGGTCGAAATAAAGAAAAGATTTTTTATTTTTTTGAATAGTTTTCACGCATAAATGTGATGATGTAGAAACTATTCCTAAATTCATCTTTTACGATTATGTAACTTATGCTTATTTAATCTTCAGCCCCTCATTTACCAAATTCGTTGGCGTCTCCTCAAAGTTAAAACTAATTATTGACAATTAATAAAGTATAAACAACATAAATAATAAAACAACAAAAATACAGAATTATCAGGTATGGGGATGCCACATAAACATTTAGTTGACCAATTTGTATAAGTGATCGAAGGATAACACCATCGTATGCTAACCAAAGTATCAAATATCTCTCAATATTGCAGCAAAACCTTCAAACGGGCTTGGCTTATATTACAGAAAAATATTGAGAATAGGTACCTATATATGTACATAATATATGTATAATTTTCACCAAACACTATAGCAATATTCAGATGTTTTTTCATACATAGTTTTCCGATAAAATACAACATCGTAAAATTTAAGTGCTGTGTTTTCCAGGCGATTGCATTTTATGACAATCGTTGATTTTTTACGTCAGTGGAAAATTTTAATTCAACCTTATAAAAATGCACATAACTAAACTGTGAACTAAATTTTTCTCTTTGTGTTATATTGCTTTCGTGTTTTATATAAAGTTATTTTCATTCAATATGAATTAAAATATCACTCTCTATCATTATCTTAATTTTAAAAAAATATTCAGAATATTTTAATTCAACATAATATTATTACATGAGTACTATATTCAGTACACATTTATTACAATTTAACAAATGATAACTTCTTTCTAGTCCTGACAATAGTGTAACAACGAAAACAGTAATCAACTCATACATCAATCTTCAGATTTTCATATTGATTTTTATAATTGCTAAATGATGGATTTTAACATTACAAAATTTGCGATAAAAAATATAAAAGTATAAAACTTTAGTATTTATTTTTACAATTATATTAAGATAAATTCTATTAAGTACCTGAGTAGTTTCTAAAATAAGTGGCCCATGTTGGCAACACATCATAAAAGGCATTGTTTTCTCATTTGAGTCCTCCGCATTTGATTCCCGGTGACAATATAACATTTACATATGTGAGTTTCTTAAAGCTTGTGTACGGTGTGATTATTTCTTTTCTACTAACTACTGGCATTATGCCCCATGGCCTGTTGCAGTGTTAAAAAGAATATAATATATGTTAATAATTTGTTTATGTGGAATAGTTGTATACCATTCACCCAGTCCATTGGATTCTTGCTATACCATGGAGCTTACAAAGTCACGTGTAAAATAGGGAAACTGAATTCTATTATACCTAATAATCACAATGGGATTGTTTTATTTACTATATTTTTCAATTTACTATATTTTTTTTTTATTATATTAACACTATTACATTTCTTTAAGATAAATGTATCATCAACCTCACACTTCGTATTTTATCTCAATCGTAAAATATCATGACATGTCTACTATGTTATATAATCATATTCAAATTATATTTCTGTAATTTAAATGAGTAATAATTATACAAGTTTACACCCTTCATGATAAGAAGCACCTTTAAAGTACATATAAAATTATATAAACAAGGAATGATATTGTACGTATACCTAAATTCTATATTTCACTAGTCAAATATATATGTATATAGTACATTTTTAATATTGTGTAAAGATATAATTCGTAGACACTATACATATTAAATATCGGCAAATAGTATTAACAAAACTGTTCATATTTTTATTGCACTTTTTATTTTTCATATTTAAATTGTTTTAACTATTTTTCTGACACTGACAATCAATGACACTCAAATTGAGCGAATTAAAAACACTACTTAAGACTGTTCGCAGAGCCAAACTGGGATGGAATGCATTCGGGCGCCTGTTCAGCATATTAAAATGTGATCTCCCATTGTACCTCAAGCGTAAATATTCAGTCAATGAATGTTCCCAGTATAAAGGTATGCATGTGAACCATATCACAATGTAATAATATAAATCTAAAAATTACGAATAGCGCAACGGAGTTACATGTTCTTAATTACACGGAATGGCCACAAAACCCCAGTTGATAAAAAGACAGCCATTGTGATGGAAATAGAAATGGGCTGCACACATTTTCCTCGACAAATAAATACAATCGTACAGCAGTGCTGAATGGTGTCTTTTTAAGGTAGGTAGGCTGTAGTAGATAACTGAGAACAAGTCTTAGAACAGCCATATTTACAGAAAGTATTCGAATTTGATTTTTTTTCATCTTCAATATTTTTCTAAACAAAAAATATTATGTTTGATTTTTTTATAATAGGTATACCGTCACTGTTCTGGCAAAAAACACTAATTCGAAAAAATGACATATTGAGATAGTTATACCAAAATGTTCCTTATTTCAAACTTTGCCGCCTGGAAACCTTCTTAATAAATAAACAGTCTTTATTTTAAAGTCATCCTTTTTACGATTACTTAATAAACTCACATGATAGACCATATCACACATTTTAACAACTTCAAAGTCAAACTACTCAAAACTAGTATTCTCCAGTTAGTGTGTCAGCCAGAACAGAGACGATATATTACACAAAAGGCACTCAATTAGATATTTAAAAAAAAGTAGTGCCCAACCGCCTCAACTGTAATTCAAACTCAATCTATAAAATTGTGTTAACACGAGAGTCGGAGCCTCAGACCTAAAACTACGGAACAAATCCAGCACGCCGAAATAAACTTATACATCAGCGCTCGGAATGGACAGGAACGCACCGGAGCGCCGTTGTGGTTCGTGGAATTCCAAAATATACCGTTCCGGCTCGTGGATTCATTTAAAATTGCGTTGCGGTTCGTTAGATTGAGATAATTATATATGAATGTATCTTTTAAAGTTTTTCTCAAAATTAAAAATTAACGAAGTTATGTTATGCCGGGCGTGCAAGGGTTAAAAATAAAAATTATGACATCCCTAAATTTCTTTCAACCTTCTTATTTTGTGTCGATATGTCCATGCCTAAATGCATTGTCTAAATAACAAGAAACAACCAGCTGCAAGCGTAAATTACTTTATTACCCAAAAAAATGTACCTTGCTGACACTATTTGAAAACTCTTGAAAAATAAAGTATACATTGTTTAATAATTTCTAAAGGATGAAACATTTAAAATCTCAATACAATCTTGCCTTTGACTTACGCATTGTTAATTTACTTACCTACTAATTTATTATATTATTTTATTCGGAGTGACAAAAATTATTACTTCGCCATTTATTTTCGGGTGAATGAATTGTGTTTTCGATGGTTAAATTAGTACAAAAAAGTTTGATAATTTGACTCGTGCAATCCGCTATAATATTCCTATTAGTTGCCTTTTAAAACATTTTGTATTATTTAAGATATAAATACGTTTCTAAACAAAATTGTTTATATTATTAGTTTGGTGTTTTTTTGCTACATTCTAGTAAGTTTTGTGTTTTAATTTTAACTGTGTGTTTAACTTGATTTTTTAATAAAAAATTGTTCTAAAAGTTGGTCAAAAATGTCATCAGGCGAAACGTGTTAACCGAAACTATTGAAAAATATTTTGTCGCAGGTAACGTAACGCTGGCCACATACCTACACAATTTGATCATTTAAAAAATGATATTGAGTGGTTATTTATAAAAATAATGAAGGTATAATAAAGTAGTAGGTAATTCGTGTAAATCTGCTAAAACCACATTACATTACATTAGGAATTCACTCCAATAACCATTGAAGTGGCAACAGATGGTATTCATCTCAACAATTAACTTTTCTTAAAAAAAGCTTATGACGTGTCGTAAACCCCTCTTTTTACGATGTTTACATTTGTTTTGTAATTTACATTATTGTTGAATTGCGACTATAGTACAATAAATCTTGTGATATAACTACTACATTCATTCATTTATTTGCCATAGGTCATGATGAGTACCTGTGGATGAATACTTTCCTTATAATAGGCTTTATAATATAATATTTTAAAAAGTCTATTATGTTAAATTCGCTTTTTCTTCGTAACACTAAGTGGATAATCACCCTTACAATTATCGTTTTTAATAAGTACTTTCCTGTGGGATACAAATTCGCCATTTTTACATACTTAATTATATTATTACATATATACCTATATACTATTGTCGCTGGTATCCAAACTGATTTAAGATAATTCTGGCCACACGCACAATTTGATAATTTTGTGGATATTTATAAAAATAATGAAGGCTTAATTACGTAGTAGGTACTTCGTGTAAATCTGCTAAAACATTAGGAATTCTTTCCGGTGGACAATACAGTGGCAACATCTGTTCTGTGATTCAATAATTATTATTATCTCAACAACTTGACTTGTGTTAAAAAAATATTTATGATAAGTCGTAAACCCCAATTTTCACAATGAATAATGAATGATTTTTTCTACAAAAATGTGTTTGGGCCATTGATGGTTTGGGCAGAAAATATTGAATAGCCTTCTGCAGAGTTTATTTATTTGGGACGTTCCTATTGTATTACAATTATTATTACATGCATTGTAGCTTGTGACTTTAAAAATAATAGAAATAATACATAGGTAGTGTGGAGAGAACTTTTACTTAATTTTTGTTTGTAAATTTGTTTAAAAAAAATATAGGAATATCCTTTAATAAAAATGTACGACTATCATAATATCTGTATTTTATGTAGGTACCTATTATCATTTCCATGGCAATAATAACGTGAGTAGGGAAGGACAAACAATATAGATTGAATCGTTTAGAATAAGTAGGTACTAACAAATTAGGTACCTATGTGTCCAGTGCGGACATCTAATTATCTTAGGTGGTGTTAGTCATAGATTATTAAATAAATACGGTGGTAGATGTATATTACAATAATTGTAACCAAAGCATCACCATTGTAACATAACATGCATACAATACAATATTAGTCCTTATAATGTTGAATATAGTAGGTACTAATTAATGACAATTTTATATTATTCTATAAGAATCGCGCTTAGCAACCTGAGTTTCACCTTCCGTCATGTTTTATCTTATATAAATGAAAATGACACACTATTGGTAATTTAATTACAAATAATGCTATGTTTACGTTGTTTGGATGACTTGAAACTTTTATTAGATGTAGGTACGGCCTTCTTATAGTGGAGAAGGTTCAAAATAAATCTTTGAGAATCCTTTAAAGCTGTGTGGATAGTGGATACTATCCATGGTTTTATCCGATTGATTTCTCAAGACGTATGCTTACATACTGTATTCTGAAAGTTAAAAAGAGAGCTAGGTATTTAGGCTACGTACTTTTTCCAACTTATATCTACCCAGTACAAATGAGAACTCTGCCATTATTGGTACTTAGTATTGATTTTATTATATATTATTTTATAACTTTCTTGATAATCTAAGTTGTTTGTTCTGCCAAGGTGCAATAATTGCTAATGATAATTGGGCAGGAAATAACTATGTTCAACCAAATCGCTTCGGATAATCGTATATTCCACCTGCGTGAGAACGAGTTTATGTGAACGCTATTTTATAAATTCTTGGTATAGGTAGGCACTTACTGTTTTTTCTAATACTATTTCTTTATTTTTTAAACACTATTTTAATACTATTTCTTGATGTTTGATATTCTGTGCTCGTATTTAAATGGAATTTGTAAAATTTTCTATAACTACGTAAATATTTTTTTAATTTGAATCTATAAGGTACTTATGTGGATATGTTGTTTGTTATGACTAATTAATTACAAACTTATCTATCCCAAATGAGACAGTAAGTTATAATCAGTGACGAGTGGTGGTAGAGGTATCATGCACTGGTTATAGTGGTAGATAAAGTAAAAATAAAGAATAATACAATTTTTGACGGTATACTTTGTTAAAACAAGATTATTTCGCCTGCGGCGCTGACAATCCTTACCAACCTGCCCAATATAGATCCACGTAAGAAGTTTAAAGTTTATTGTTGCATTTTTATATCAAAAGTACGTACGTACGTAAAGAAAGGATTAGCATAAGTACTTAGTTTCGGAAAATTATACAGCGTTCCTGTTCGTGAAATTTTCCATTTCGAGCACTGTTATACATATAGTAGTGGTCAATGATTTCGGGCCTTCTCAGCATTATTTCAACATTGTAATAATTAGCAAATTATTTAAACTATCTGCATATTCTACACGCGTGACATCGAAGTGCAATAATGCAGAGGTCAGCAGATTTCTCAATTGCAAACTTCATCAGCAATGACTCGCAACTTACCGAATAAGCATGCATATAATTAGCAGGTCATAGTTGATTAGTTGCTCAGTCCAAATACCTATTAGTATCAATCATAATCTCCATCCGATCAGTAAGCTTCGTATAAGTCAATCCTGTCCCACGAGTTCGGATCTCGTGACAATATAACATAAGTATTGCAACATAACGCTCTTGTAACATACTCTTGTACAGACAACACTGCAAATAAAATTCGCTCCTCCATCGATCGGAGCAACCACCAAATCTCAACTTCGAATCTCTCCTCCTGACGACTCTCCATCTATACCTCCTGGTCATCCACAATCACATGGGTGTCGTCCCTCAACCACGAGACCCGCAAAACATATACAAAACTAAGAGTAGGTATGTTAGGCTTTATACAAAAATCCTCGGGTCACGTTATAGAATAACTCTGGTTTTGACATAGTGACAGTTTTTTTACAATATGTGTATAATAATTATTGTTTTTAAGTGCGTGATATATATACAAAATACTAGAATAATTGTGTTAGTGAATGCTACGCATTGGTAGTTCTAATATTATTGGCTCAGTAGGACTAGATACGTCATGTCAGTCTAACTGTCAGTCAATTTATAATACATTCCTAGAACCACAACAGATGTCGTTGGTAAATTATAGTATTTTTGTAGAATATAAAATAATGGACAATTAAACAATATTTTCTCAAGAAGGTAGGCTTTAAATAATCGCTTGGAGTCTTCGCCACTGTCGTACAGTAAGCCTCAATTACATTGAGCTTCTTTACGAGCTGTTTATTGGCGAATTTACAATCTGCCTGTAAAGTCGCCCAGTGTAATCATCGAATAAGCTAATAAACAGGTTGCAAACACTCTACCGAGAAAAGTTGAAAGCCGGTCAACTTTCCACGCTACACGCCGGCGTGCGGGCCTACTGCGTCTGCGCAGTAGAGCGCAGTACCAACCTCCTGGTAAAAAAAACGAACTACGTTCCGTCAAAATAGTCGCTGGCTTGTGGCTTCTCAGCGAATGGAAAGTTTTGTGTGTAATCATCAAATTGCAGTAGCTGAATTGCCCGCTTTTAAATTCGCCAACAAACAGCTCGTAAAGAAGCTCAATGTAATTGACGCTTTATAATAGTACCCTAGAAAAACTGATGATGATGGTGATTTAATGTTTTACCTTATTTTATAATAACGTATCTATATCTATCTTTTACGAGAAGGGCTTCTTATTTCTCAAAAAGAATACGAAATAATACACATACCTACATACACATTTGCGATATTACATAACAGACCCGTATTTCGTAGAGTAGCTTTTTAGGCATGGAATTGTGTTTCCCAATTGTTTTCGTTCCTTATGTCAACACTTTCATTCCAAGTGGTGTGTCACTTTGCTTTTTTCTACGGTGTCTCATTTCCCGCCCTTTAGGGAGAATATACCCGATGGAAATGATATACCATTCCATACACGAGTCGATATAGATGATACGCATAGCTATCGTATTGCGACTCTGAAATAAATTTGTTATACATTCCACGTGTGCCCGAACCACGCGAGTTTGAATAGATAAACTTTAACCTAAAATATACATTAACTTATTTAACATTTACTTTGTGTGACTCCGACAAATTTAACGCATAATTTTAAATCAAAATGTCATAGGAATGATCAATTACATATGTTTGGTATAGAATTTAATATGAGTGAATCTTTATTTTATACCATAGCCCGTGAAAAACGGAATCAATATTAAAACTAAGTAATTTACGCCCACGGTGGTCACGCGGCTTAAACGTCAGCCTACATCGTCAATGGTCCCAGGTTCGAATCCTGAGTCTGGCAAATACATATATTGTTTTTTTAATATGTATGGACCTAATAGGTTGACCAAGAGGCTTACATCCATTTCTCGAACATAAATCTGTTTTTAGGGTTGGACATGGTTTTTAAACCAAAAATAAATGTTGAAAATCGTCAGAAGCATGCTTATTAGAAAAATTCCATAAAAAATTGGAGCGATTAGAATTCAAACACACTAACCCTCTTATATGAAGTCTACAATTGTCGTCAAAAAATAGTTACCATTTTACAACGTTTTTCTTAGCTTGTATTCTTGTTTGTCCAGTGGTTGTTTATCCAGTACAAATCTTGCAATCGATTTTTAACTAACTTTCCGACGGGCTAGACATTTGAAACTCTTAGAATATACCAGAACACAATGCCAATGCATTCTTTTAATACTTTTAGCCATTTTTAAGTAGAATTGAAATCATTTTCAGTTAATTCTGTTTTGTATGAAAAGTTATTTCAGAGGAAATCCGTAATCCAATCCACTATTATTGGTTGCTAAGGTGGTGGTCCTAGCAACTAAATTATTAATATATACGTGCGTTACCATGGAAATCAAAATGACATTTCAATATTCTATTTGTTTATATATTTGTTTGTTTGTTGCAAAATAGCAAAAAGATGTTTTTTTGACAATTGCCTTATTTGTCCTAAATCATTAATACATAGAATTGTCAAGTTTATATGATTCAACAGAAAATTTAAAAACGTGGTATATAAATACTTCCTTTTTTCTAATAATTATTTTATATTTAAAATATTTAAATTAACTCAATGTTATTACGTATTGCAGTTAATATTGGTTTGTATTGCTTGATCTACTTACTATCTAACACCATGACACATTAATAGTTTATTATCTAACCGTTGCACGACACAATCGACATTTTTTTTTATTTTGTGCAGATATTTTGACAAATTTTAATTATTTATTAGTATTTTATATTGAAATATTGACATTCAAATATATTGCCTGATATTAACTCATTTAATGCTAACATCGCGACTGGCGCGTTTGGAGTACTTGGCCGTTAGATATAAGTAACGTGTTATTTAAATGTGGTAATTAAAAGGTCAGCAGTGATTGTGTTAAGTAACATTAAACTAGTATTTTATTTTATGTTTGATAAAGTCTGGAAAGCTCTGTGCAATTTTGGGTGCCCTCAATCTTTGTTCGTGTATAATTATTCATTCTAATTCATTTCGCAGTGTCTAATATGCCTGCGAAAAAGAGCTTAATCGGAAGCACAGTAGTTGAAAGTGAAGCTATACAAAATTGGCGATATGCATATGGATGGGTTAATCGTGTTCAACCAAACAAGTATTTTAACTTATTTTATGGTTGATTAATTATCTATTTACCTTGTCTAATGTTATTTTGAAATTACTAGAATAAATGTTATGTTTGATTTTGGTCAGTAACCAAAATATCAGTCGAGATAAAAATTAATTCATAAGTCAATCAATATAATATCTACACTTATTTAACATATTATTGTTTATAGTTGAAAATTTACCAAGTAAACATCTTGTTATAGGTACATATATTTCTTAAGTATCATAAAATTCAGTTCGAATCGTGACAACCTTAGGTGGAGGCTTGCTCAAACTATAATGAAATTTATGAATGTGATTTTTATTTTTAAAAAAAACCTAACAAGAAATTTATTTATAAATTATTAATGATAGGATATTAATGGTGACTTACCGATCACAAATCTGGGTTTGGTGAATATTTATCTTCACTGATATATTTATTTAATTAAATACACTATTAAATTAAGATTACACAACAATTATACTGAACATTTTACTTTTTACACCGACTGTGTTTTTGGCATGATGAAGACATACCGCCGCCACAGTGAAATAAGAAACAATGGAATAACAAGACACGTTATAGGTAAGTACTAGAAACAATGATAATAATATGACGTTAAATGTGTAAAATTTTAAAGGCAAATTAGACTAGAAAATACTCTTCAATTAATATTTAGTAGATAAAATATGATTATAATTATTATAAAAACTTGAGCTTTAACGGAATGGTATTTTAATATATCAGATTGAGATACTATAACTATATTATTTAGGAAACTTTTTAAATGCTCCTCAACTATTTGAAAATAAATAGGATGTTGGTATTCGTAATAAATAAACATTATTTGATCGCTTCGCCATTGAGTCTTTTGTTATCGCCCAGACGAACCAATAAAAGTTTTAAAATTAAAACAATAGAGGCTTTAAAATTATTTTCGCAGGTTATTCTTTCGTCTTTTATAAACTCGCACACTAAGCCAACAAACTTTGGCAACAATTTTTTTAAGAGCTTACAAAATAATTACCTCCAACTTTGGTTCTTCTGTTCCATAAATTTCATTAAACCTCTTAATATTGAAAATCTCTCAAGCAAAATGCGTTTTCTCTTAGCAAGTTTTGAAATATTAATAATTTCATTTTCTCTTATTAAAAAAATGTTATTTTTTTAAAACATTTTCGTTTTGAGTGTGGGCATGCATGCTTCAAAAATAATCTCATTTAGGCAAAGAGGAGCAGAGTCTATTTTGAAGATTTTTTATGAGTATTTTTAAATTTTCGTTTTTTTTTCAACTGAAAGGACCATGTTTACGAAAATAGCTTTCATGTTTAGTACTTATGTTTTTGGTAACTACATAATTATTGGGAAAGCATTTCTATTTCAGTCATATTTTATTCGCAAATATTTTCTGAATTTATGTTTTATTCTTCAATTAACATTTTTTTTTTTTGGACATTTATATTTTCTAAATTCACTGATTGTTCAGGGCATCTTTCGTGACGTAATATCTTCTATCTATAAGTTGCCACTAAATTCAAATCTAAGTACACTAATAATAAAAGAAATATTTTTTAAATTAAATAATTGCCACTAAATTTCAAACCAAATGTTTTTTTTTCGACCATGTCCGATCCTAATAGGATCATATAGGCCTCCACCAGGGAACTCAGAAATAATGGGAACTGAAATACATAACGGGTAAGGCGAAGCAGGTAACCGACTCGAGTAAGGATGAATCCGGGTTAAACTTACACACGTGTTAAGAACACGTTTTACGTCGAATACTAAAAACTGCTCTCGGTTTATGCATTTACGTTCATTTAATGTTGGTGTATTACACACACTATTGCACGTGCATAATGCGTGCTTCATTTTCGTAGGACACTCGCACATTCAAAACCCTGCATCAAGATGCGGCGTATTGAATATAGACTATCGGTATTCTATTTATTATCTGTTCTGTGGCCTCCACAGAGTAGAGGTTTGTATTAACAGATTTTGTTTTTTACGAGAAATGGATGTCAGCCACTTGCTCAACCTATTAGGTCCATACCCTGACTCACACATAAATTGAAAAACAATATGTGTACTTGCCAGACCCAGGATTCGAACCTGAGACCCACGGCGTGATAGTCCAACGCTTATGCCGAGCAGCCACCGTGTGTAAAATGTTTAGACCAAAATAATAAGGCCGTGTGTTGTTGTTACAGAATTTTCTTTTGGCGAACATACAGTCTTTCTCCTTATAGGATAAGCTGTTCGCTAGATACCTTGTTTTTCCATTCACCGCGGATATATTTTATGTTGTCACTGCAACATTTTATTCATTTTGAACTTATCAATTATGCTTACAATAATCCAGATTCCATTGATAGAATAAATTTAATAAATGTCAGCGTCCATAATAATATAAATATGTCTAAAAATAAATGTGCATATGCATTATTTCTAAACTTAATTTTTTTAAATCAAAGTAAAAGGCAATACGTCTGGTAAAGGGGGTGAGTGCCAACACCGACGAGTGATAAGTGAAGGAATTCACTTAAAACCCGAAAGCTTACACCACAAGGTTCAAGGCACAAGAAATCGGCAGTACCTCTTCCAGAGTAAACTCGATCCTCAGTCATGAACGTAACATCGAGGAAGAGAAAGAATTTTTTTTTTGCTCCGTAATATGATGTCTTTTTGTACCATATTTAATTTAGTATGTATTTAGTACCCGTATGACAATTACCGCATTGGCACAAGACCAATGTTGACAATATTGGTGCAGGTTTTAGAGTATTTTGGTCCCCAATAAACACTCAGTTTTATAATTTTATTTGAGTATTAGTCCGGCAATACAGCTCGGAAAATCGACGGAAAAGAATAGTAAAGAAGAAGTCAATTGTACGTAAAACAGTTCAACGTGAGCTTTCTTATCGGAAAGAGATGACCTTATATTATATGGTCTCCAATTCTATCAATTTCAATATGAACATTAATTCAATTTTCATAGCTGATTTTGGCAAAATTCATGAATTCAAGAATTAAAATCTAGCCTAACCTAACCTAACAAATAATCCAGTATGACGGCTAATTTCAAAATTTGTTTGCTGCTGGGTTCCTGTAAAGTGTAAACCGACAAGAACCGTGCTTTATTTAGGCATGCATTTTATATCAGTATGATACGACCCAAAGAGGTTGGACGGTCTTTACTATACGGCTATATATTTCCGATACAACATTTCACGGTGAAGTCTGATGCGGCGAACTGTATACGTACAAGTTTCCGGACACGGAAAAAGACAGTGCCAAAAAAATCTCATTTTCTATTTTTTAAATGACTTATTCATGCTTGTATTACAAAAGTGTATTTTTTAGATATAACGCCAAACTATATGCCGCCATTACGTACAAATCAAAACAAAAATAAGACATTGAATATTTTTTAATGTAGTGTAATAAACCTACGTATATATCTACCTCATTTCATTTCAATACAATTTCCATTGTTTAAATAATTCAAATATGTGCATACTTTAACTAGTTTTTACATTACTCCTTTTTTCTTTGCATTTTCCTCCCTTTTCTTGGTAAAAGGAGAAACGCGATACTTTTAAAAGAGTTTTTGTTTCCATTATCTTTTCCTTACATATATAATCCCTTTTTTCGACGATATGGCACATACAGTATGGATTAGTTTATTATGTTTTCTTGTTATATTTTCTTGAATAAACACGTTTTTGTGAAGTAAGTAATCATAGACATAGTACAATAAACAATACGATTGTTGTTTATTTGATTGAAAACAATTTTCTATGGTTGAATAATTATAATTGTAAACAAATAAAACTACATCATTGCGTTGGAAGGTTTGAAAATTCGGCATTCGAAAAAATATACTAGTACATACTAAAAAAAAATATTTTATAATGTAGTCCTTTTCACACGGTCGATAATTTATCTGCAACTTTAGTCGCTGACAATCGTCGGTGACTAGTGTCTAGACTCCCTATAGACACCGGTTTCCAGTCTATTCACATAAAGATGAACAGGCTACTTTAGTCGCTGGCAATCGCAGTGCCTTGATGTGCTACATGAAAAGGCTGGACACCGGTGTTTCTAGACACTAGTTGTCGTGAATTGCTCGCAATCGAGTCGCCGAAAATGGCACATCAAGGTACTGTGATTGCCAGCGACTTAAGTTGCCCGTAAATTACCCATGTAAAAAGGCTGGTCCAGCCTCAATTGTAAGTGTAACGAAATAGTTGTAACATTTGTAACATTTTTAGCATTGATAACATTTATGACGTCTAACAAACTGTCCTTTTCTCTCTCTTTATCCCCACTCCAGTCGTGATAGTTGTAACAGTCACAGTCTTTTTAAACGGACGATTGCAGAGATCTTCTATCGGCAGTCGCCGGGAGTTGACATGAACGATGGCGTACCTTTGACGGCAACGAGAGCACAGGCAATGAAGGTCACCCGTGAATCATCCCTGTCAAAAACAGTTACGCACAATGTGAAAATTACCTTAACATAGTCTTTGCAAGACGCCTTTGTTAACATTTTTATAGCTTTAAATCTATATGGTATCTAATAATAATATACTCAATATTTGTTAAAATAACACTGCTCGAGTAAGGCTTCATTCCAGCAAACAAAACAATCTGATCATTCCAATGTTTGTCCGGTAAGCATTCAGTCTGTTTTATAGCCATGTTTTGTTTTATCTAAATTAAAAATACGGAAATATGTAACTTTGAACAAGCTTATAACCCTGCACAATAAATAAACGCAGCATAGACAAGCCAACCTAGATAGAGATAGGTATAGATCGTACCCATACTAATCGATTATATAAGTAAAGATTTCCCTTCGGTTAACCTTTTCTATACCTCGCGATATTAATATGGCAGTATCTGACAGGCCGCAACGTCACACGGTGAATGTAGAGCGAATCTCTGTAATGCCGATAATTTCTGGCTTAGTATATTATAATAATTATTCAAACAGATTTCACTGTGTGTTTAATTTTTTAGATTATGCAGATCAATCGGCAGTGGCTAGTAATTTGAGATTAAAGTCGGACGAGATAATTCGCGAAATTTATATGGGAAGCATGTAGCTTTGGTTTCTTCCATTTATCCATCTTCTAGTTTGGTGAAATGCGAATTATAGACATTTCATCCACATCTTGCATGATTTTGGCATTTTAGCTTGTTCGATATCACCGGATAACCGACTTTTTTGTAAGTAAATAGAAAACATTGAATAAATACAATCTTCCACAAGAATTGTTTGTATGTCTAAATTTCTTTTGAAGTCGTTTTTTCATATATTTTTGTTAACTTTTTCTCTGCGTAGATTTAATATTATAGCAATTCTATAAATAAGTAATATCTTTGTGTCTGACAGAAATGGACTTTTTTATGTAAATCCTTTCTTATTTGCAGTACTTCCTACTCAACTTGAAATATAATATGCAAAAACTGACCGAGTGACGTAATAATATAATAGATTCGAAATGGCAAAGGCTGTGTAAAAGTTTTGGCTCACAGCCTAGCCGCCTCTCTTGAAGGAACAATACTGACCGAGCTTTTGCCCCGAGGAGCTTTCATTTTACTATCCGATTCAAGCTTTTGAAAGCTCCGCTAGAAAAAGTTTTACCCTTTAACCGTTTCCATGCGCTCAAGAGGAAGATCTTTTTTCTTTACGACAATATTATAATACGTGATAAAGTCGCTAAACTATTTTTTGTGTCATTTTTCATATGATGTTGGGGGCGAGTTTTTGTTTGTACCAACTTTCTCAAATATTTAGTTTTCGTTAGGACTTTTCCTTCAAAGATTTTTGGCCTCTTATCCTAATGAAAAAAGCGAAATAGTTCTGCATAAGATTAACCCAATTTGAATACACAAAAATCGTAAACATTGAAATGTATTCAACCACTTTCATAGAATAAAATATGTATTTCCTTAGTTAACGAGCGTATCCAAGTTTGATTTACATAAAAAAGTATCTTTGTAATCGTATTTTAGGTTTGGCAATCATAATGTCGTAAAAATTGTTCATGATAATAATAATAATATTATATTACTTATTTGTGTTCACCCAAAAATCATGAGCTCAAATCCAAATATGTTATAGTTTTCTCATTATCAGGATTTCGGCCATTCGGGATTTCAGTATTTGGGATTTCGGCCTTCGAGATTTCGTTCGGCACCCAGTACCTAAGTAGTTTATCAATCATACTATCTTAAAATACGCATTTATGCATAATAATATACATGTTTAAGCTTTATTATAATATTAAGTCGATAAAACGCTGAAATATAATGTAATTTTCATTCTAACATCTAACATTATTTTTAATATTTGTTGTAAATATAAATAAGTACCCATGTATAGACAATAAATTAATTGATTATGCACATCTTTAATTTTTATCGAGGGAAGAATTATTTTCTTTTAATAAACATCATAAGCCATAATAATTATTCTCAATCTATATTAAAAATGTGTCAAGCGCGAAATGTATAAGGTACAACTACTGAGAAGATAGAAGCATATTAAACTGACTTGCTTATTTACTCCAACAAATCGTAACGTACGTCTATTCCTTTGCGCATTTAATTCAACTGTGCGGCGTCCAATCCTCCCGGAGGCCAATTGGGTCGGCGTCGAATTGGGTCGGCGTCCAATTGGGCCGGCGTCCGGTTGTACTGGCGGCCAATTACCGGAGGCCAATCGGCGGAGGCCAGTTCGCGGTGCCAAATCGTCCTAGACCCTAACGTCTCGCACTCCTGCCATATGATTACTGCAGAATGTAGGTACATCACTTTGGTAGCATCACCATAAGGTTGACTACTAAGACGGAATCCATATTGTAGTATTACAAGGATGCTGAGTGTCACACTCTCTATAGACATTCGGAATACGTATCCTATTCACGTGAACCGCCTCTTCGTAATCACTATTTTCATGGACTGACGTCTCATGAATTTACAAACTCTTGTGTTTACAATAGTGAATAGAGGGTTTGAGTGGACTCTTTTTTGAGTTGCTCCGCTCCAGGGTCTGCTTCGCTCCGGATAAAAAGTTTTTATATGTATGTAGGTACTTATACAAATATTTTTTTTTTTAAATAAGTAGTTTTAAAATAATGTTCATTGTTTGTCATTTTCAATATTAAAGTGTCTCCAAAGTATCAAAAAAGGTGAGGTTATTTATTACTCAGCAGTACTGCCATATTAAAAATAATTCCAGTGTTGCAAAGTGTCAAATATAATATTTTCATTAAATTTTATGATGATAATTTAATAATTAAAAAAACAACCGGAGCAGTGGAGCACTACAAATTTTCGGTGCTCCTGCTCCGGTCTCATCCTCCGAGCTCCGCTCCAACGCTCTGGTTCATAAGTCGATCGAATTTTCCTACTTGGTATTATATATTTTGTCTATTCAAGTTTTATTAGATATTTGAGTTGTATGAATGTCTATAAACGTCGTCTAAATTCACCGTAAACTATTGATGTAAATCGCGACACAGTGATATTAGTGAAACACTTTTCGAATGCTCGTATTCGATGTTGACTCCGACAATAATTTTGAGTGTCTCGTGTTTGAAATCATTTCCAATTCCTTTAGGTACCTCTTATTTCACCCCACCGTCTGGTTTTACTTTTCAAGCACCTAGTTCTCTTCCGCGCCTCTTCAGGAAATGGGAACGTCACAGTTTGGTTAGCGAACACGCCCTATTCAAATATATGAATAAAACATATTCATAACATTATTACTCAATACTGGTTTCGTCTGACCACTGAGCGAATTAAAATGTCCTGTTAATAAACTAGAATAAAACACAATATATATTACGTACTCCACTTCGTTTAACATCAAGTTTGTACAAATGCAGATGTAAATAATTCCTGCAACTGGTGTATTTAAGAAATGTTTGTAGTCAAGTCATAATATTATTTGCCGTCCCTTAACACGTCAATATTTACCAACAAACATGAGTCATCAACATTAAATTTGTATTAGTACAACCGTTTTCGGTCTTGCAACCTATCGTCCTGAATGGCTGAGGGACCAGGGTACAAAAATCTCGACTTTTGAATTTTGAGAATTGATGTATCCGCCAAATTTTAGAGGAACATTGGTACGACAACGTTATAAACACTCAATTTTATATACCTTTCGTGACTGAAGTATTCACAAAGACATGCTTCACGCGCCTTGAAAATATTATGTTCCGGATACTGCCAGAGAGTGCGACACTGTATCCTTGCGGCACAACTTCGAAGATTTCATCGCCATGGCCAACCATCTACCACACTGCAACGGTGCTATACAAACGATCTATGCACTGTAGGTTTCACATGACGCCAATAACATTCGTTTGCATTACTTGTCAAGTAACTCGAAATTCCGTTTTTACACAATATGTCGTGGCCATTGTGTATCTGAAAATACAAGAAAATTACAATGGAATGATGATAATGACTAACTGTATGACTGAGGTTCATTACTTCTGATGTAAACTAAAATGTTGGGCATGATTTTATAGAAGGATTGCTCTGCGGCTGTATGTACTCCGCTACACTCATCCCCCGGCACCGCGAGTGTTTGTTTAATTACGGATTTTGAAGGGCGGCTTCAAACGTAAAGATAGATAAGCGTGCTTAACATTTCGAATCAGTTTCACTTAATTAAGTCTCTCCTATTTAAACGTTAATGCAAGCCACGAATAAAATTAAGTATTCCTCATGATTCATTTATCTATCTGGCTGATTTAATCTCACCATAAACACGAAAGTCAGTAAATATTGTAAAAATCGTTAAAAGCGTTCTTCAGTGAAACGGCAAATAATTTTCAACAGTAGGTGCGACGAAATTTCTCACTAGTCGCTAATCGGAGACCGATAGTCGAGGTGTCTGCACGTCGATTTGTTTTGTCATGGCGTCGGATGAAAATATTCTTAAATTGTGTAAAGATGACAAAAAAACTTTACGTATGTACTTAAAAAAGAAAACATTTCAATGAATATAATATTATTATTAGTAATATAACAACAAACATAACATTAAATGGACGCATGTTGAATTTTAAGGACAAATTATATTTTGTTCGGCACGCGTCATTTGCACAGTCCGCGCATCGCTTAGCCACGATCTTTTTAGACCATGCCTCAACTGAAGTATAGCCTTAAGGACGGCCTATACATTAACTATAAGAGATTCCGACAAATTACAGGTATTTGCCTCTGCATTCGGTTGATCATCTGAGACGAATGGATGATTAACGCATAAATTATCTGTAAAGTGATTTACATTTTATGGATTAGAGGAATTATTATAGAATATGAAAACCAGAAAAATCCGGTTACTAAATGAAGAATGAAACAGAGAGTCTGTTTGAAGCATTCAATTTCCACCCCGGCTATAGAGCACAAAAGAAGAAGAATATGTCTGACATTAATCTATATATATACACAACATATAACACTACATATATTTCCACTTTAAAGACGTTGCATTCTGACCTCGTTTTTTTACATATTAAGTGATCTCGTCACATGCATGCACAAAGAGTTTGAAAAATAATTACAATGTATTGACAGGTTATTAAAGACTACAAACACAAGTTACCAACGTCATAAAAACATTTCAACGCGTCTATGTTATCGCCTGTTATCGCGAGGAATGGTTTCCAATCCTGGTGTCCTAATGAATTTGAATTTACATGCGCCTGTCAATTACTTACGTGGTCACAGCCATAATTTATTCTGGATCGGAAGCATTTCCTCGTGGCAAGCTTATCAATGACCATTAGCGAGAGGTGCAAGACTAGAAGACTAGTCAATGCGCTCCCCAATGACGTAGATATTTTCGGTGACATACTATGTATTTTGTGTTCGAAATATTATTTTTATGTATAAAATTGTATGTTTTTTTTTTGTTCAAAATTTTATTTTCCTGTATAGAATTGTACTTAAGTATGTTTTTATTTTAATTTTATTCATTATTATATATTCCATTTTATATATTCTCTTCTCTCTTGTGAGGGTAATATTTGTTATAATGTAAATCTCATGTTGTGTATATGTGTTATACCTACGTCTTGAATTTAGATTAGTTATGTCCACAATGTTTTGTTTTCTTAAATAAATACACAAGGTTGCTATCGGTGGCTATCGAGGGTTATTTATTTTATTTATATATTGAGGTATTATAATTGATACAACAAGTTAGCCGTCTAAACTGTCAAAACTATCTTTCTCGCTCTAAAAGTTAACACGGCCACGAGATGTGCTGTTAAAACATGGTATTTTTTGACAGATCAGACGGTTAATTTAAAGACGGTTATTTTAACCTATTGTAATAATTAACCCCCTCAATACATGATAAACTACCCTCGATAGAGACGCCATATCAACTGTTTGTGTATGTGTAGGTACACTAATAAGTATTAATTTAGGATTTGAAGATTGAACTACCAGATAAAATAGTGCTGGAAAACAAATATAATATAATATTTAGGTATTATACTATGTGTACTGTTATAGTAGCATTTATTAGTTTAAGCCTAATGATGTTGTCCAAGTAATGTACGTTTGTATTACACGTTTAATATTTTGTATAGTAGCGATTGCATTTACATAATATTATGCACTTACATATTATTAATAATAGGAACTGAAATACATTACGGTTAAGGCGATAGCAGGTAACTGACTCGAGTAACGTGTCAAGAATACGTTTTACGTCGAATTCTGAAAACTTCTCTCGGTTTATGCATTTACGCTCATTAAATGTTGATGTATTAGACACACTATTGCACGTGCATAATGCGTGCTTTATTTTCGTAGGACACTCACACATTCAAAAGCCTACATCAACATGCGGCGTATTGAATATAGCCCATCGGTATTCTATGTATTACCTGTTCTGTGATTATTATCGTATGAACGTAAATCATTGCGTGAAATATGTAGGTTTCTTTTATTGAAGTTTTTATATGTGTATATTATTATAATAGTTATGCTGGAAAACTTTCTGAAACAAATTAAAATTCCCTATTATTAATTCCATTTTACTTTACTTACAGTACATGAGTAATGTTTTAGGTCTGTTATTAGAGATAAAATGTTCAAAACAATATCTTCATAAATAATTCACACGAAGTTATTATCACGCTCCCCGAGATCAGCTAACATCACCTTATTTCAAGACTTTCCCTGAATCTCAATGGATTGGCATACACCAATATTCTAATGTGGGGTCTACGCTACAAGAATTATAAATGACAGCTGAAACAACTTTCAACTGACAAGTTTCGGGAATAACTTCAAAGAAATGTATACCTATTTAATACTTAGATATCGACGCTTAAAATTCAGATTTTACTGTAAGGGGCAAAATTTCATAAAATAAATTTACTTTTGTTATTGTAAGGCAGAGTGTCAAACCTCTAAAATAGTGATCCACACCCTTTTTGTTTAACCGAACCCTTGAATAATTTTGTAAAATCTCGGGGAACCTCTATCTCTATCTGAACACATATTAACGTACACGGATAACTTACAAAATAGTTTTGTAAAATAGTAGATGGGGACATTCCTAAAAAAACTTGCCACCCCTTTTCTATTTGCGGTCACTTGTATGTAAATTGTAAGGGCCAGTGAAGGTTCCATGTGAAGGTTGAATAAGAATAATTTTAAGTATTTTTGTGAGCTAATCCGGAATAATCTGAAGACTTTGTAAACAAGATGTATGTGCATGACATGGTTCAAGCAATTAGATATATGTACCCATTACATTTCTTTCTTTTGACCATGCCCGATCGTAATACGATCATGGGCCTCCACATAGTGAAATTTTGTATTAATAAATTTTTGTTTTTACGAGAAATTGGTGTTAGCCACTTGCACAACCTATTAGGTAAATACTCTGACTTCAAACACAAATTAAAAAACAATATGTATATTTGCCAGACCCAGGATTTGAAACAGGGGCCCACGACATTATAAACCGACGCGTAAGCCACTCGGCCATTGTGGGCGTTAACATCTTTAAAAATCCATCTATTAAAATCTCTACTAAACTAAAATCTACTAAAAAGCCATCTCTACGGAATAAAGTCTAAAAAGATGTACATATTATTCACAAGCTTAATTTACCGCCTTCTTAACATCCAGCGTCCCTAAACAACGGATGGCATGTCAATCCGCATTCTCATGTCTTATACTTACACTATGGATGCACGAATTATTTTAATATTATGATAAAACACACATATTACACACTAACACATAAAAATAGTATAGCGATAAATCAATACATTCTTGTAACTGTAACCTTAGAGTGCAAATTGTAAACTATTTGACAAAATCAAAACTACAATGCGTAGAAGGTAGCAACGTAGACTACCGAATTGAATTAGTCAACTATACTGCTTCCCATTCCTTCCCATAACAAAAATTTACTTTCTAGTAAATCTCTCGCTTATTCAATAATACTAGCAATAACTAACTATCCAGGCAAAACTTTCGAAATGCTTCATTTTGTAAAACTGAAATACTCGTACCTATCAACGTTATTAGCTGTATTTTTTTAACAATCTCGTGGAACATCTAACTCCTAATACAACTCATTGAAACATGGTTGTAAATCACTACTCTAGCTCAATTTCATCCAGAATGTGTTGAAAAACCTTAGGAGTATTCTTCAACAAATAACTGACAAAAATGTAATCGTTGACATTATTATTATGGTAATGAATCCGATATTCAAATAATAATATACTTGTTAATTATTTTCATAATTTGTACGGCGAACCAAAACCTACAATAATCATGCAGTGTATAAGCATGAGGCGTGGTTCTCATAACTTTGCAATATTTCCTGAAACAAAAGGTATGTTTTGCGGAATGCTCTTGATGAGATTGAACGAGGAAAGTTTAAACTCTTAGTAAATGAACAAACAAACTTAAGATACGTACAATTTATTGAAGTTTCACTGCCTAGGTGTCGTAATTCAAACAACAGTTTTCTAGGCAAACGTCGGATTTGTATTCACCAAAGATAAATCTTTACAAAGCTGTGGATAAAGTATGATATGAAATAAACGTTTCCGGATATTAACTTTTTCTATTAAGCAAATTGAAATACCGCAAATAGAAACTTAAGTATAAGTCTCCTGAACAAGTTATAAGTGGAATAATTCATATCGTTAAACCAAATTTTGAATAAATGAAGATTAAAATATTTTCAAATTTAGCAGAATGTAATAACAGCATTAGTTAGGAACGTGAATAATACTTATTTATCGCAACCATAAACATAATATGTGCACAGATAATGTATGATAAGTGTTGACCGAAATTGAGTTATTATGTAAAAATCACCAGTATATTATATGACACAATTATGTTATTAAAATATTTATATTAGAAAACAAAAATACACCGAATGGGACGGGATGTAGACACATAACTAATGTATTTCGGACATTGAGTTTTACGGCAACCGATCCACTCACTCTTCATGAGGGAATTTTCTAAAAATATGTAATTCAGATGATATTTCAATTTCCATTAATATAAGCAACCACATATATAATTTTTAATAGAGGTATTAACAATATTATGTACTACTCTCTATTCCTAGATCAGAATCGCTCGATTTTTTTTATTCATTTGAATAAAATATTGTATGACCAAAAACAGTATTTGAAAAAATATTGTTTCATTCGAATATCCATTTCGCCTTCTTTTTACTTTCATTATATCCACAATAATTGCAATTTTCTTTAAAGAAAAATAAAAATTATCGTAAATAGAACGTTTTTAAATTTTCTGTTGAATCATATAAACTTGACTTGACTAGCTTAAACGATCAAAAAAATTGTATTTGATAGAAATGATACTGAAATGTCATTTTAACACTCATATCAATTTCCATAGTAGCGCACGTATATATTAATAACTTACTTGTTAGCACCCTAGCAACCAATAATAGTGGATTGGGATTTCTTCCGAAATAACTTTTCATACAAAACAGAATTAACTGAAAATGAATTTAATTCTACTTAAAAATGGCTAAAAGTATTAAAAAAATGCATTTGCATCGTGTTCTGATATATTCTAAAAGTTTCAAATGTCTATGTCAGGAAGTTAGTTAAAAATCGATTGCAAGATTTGTACTGGACAAACAACCACCGAAGAAAAAATAAGAATACGACTTAATAAAAACGACGTTGTAAAATATGCTCTATCCACTAAAAACACTTAATTCCATTTACATAAAATATTAAAATCTCCTGAAAATAGCTGAATTTTAAATAATCAATATATTTATGATGTGTAAGGAAATAACGTTAGGATATTAACTTTACGATTTCATTTTGTATGTTTAATGACACATGCGATTGTACTAAATAATTGAAGTCGAATTGCACATAATATATACATACCTACTTATTTTGACTGCAAGACATCGAATTCGTCGATGTAAATATGATAGCATTCACAAATCTCATGTAAAATGTGACGTTCAGCGTGAAGGGAATGGGACGATTTGACACCGCGAACTGGCCTCCGCCGATTGGCCTCCGGTTGTTGGCCGCCGGTACAATCGGACACCGACCCAATTGGCCTCCGGGACGATCGGACGCCGGTACAATCGGGCGCCGACCCAATTGGACACCGACCCAACTGGCCGCCGGGAGATTGGACGCCGCACGGCTGAATTAAATGCGCAAAGGAAAAGACCTACGTAACGACTTGGTAGAGAAAGTAGACACGACACTTTAATATGCTTCTATCTACTTAGTGGTTGTACCTTATACATTGTTCGCTTATGATTGATAATAATTATTACTTATGCTTTATGCTGTTTATAAAAAGAGAAGAATTCTTTCCTCATCAGAACTTGAAGATGTGCATAATTAAGTAAGTAATTTATTGTGTATACCTACCTATTCATATTAAATATATATATTAATAATGAATTGGTTAGTGAAAATAATATCTTTCGGCGTTTTCTCGATTTCATGTTATTATAATTGAACTTTATATTTATTCATCATCCGTAAATAAGTATTTTAAAGTTTATGAAATTACAAACAATATAAGTAGGTAAAATATTTGAAAGGTACCTACATATTACATTTTATATTATATTATTGTTTGAAATGTGTTGGTCAATCGATCTTTAATAATTAGGTACAATTTATATTAATCAAGGCGTTTACGTAATAAATAATATAAGTCTATAATAATTAACAAACTATACCGTATTCAGTACCTACATGTATTCTGTACCTACATTATTATATATTATGTTGACAAAGCGAATTTGTATGTAGGTGCATATTATTATCAATAGACTATTGTTTGAAATAGGTGTTAGGTATCTTCGGCTTAAAATTGCTTATTCCATTTTTATTACTAAACGTATTTTATAAAAAACGCGCTAACTCACATTAGATAAATTTCAAGAAAAGTTGACTCAAAAAATTCAGCAGTAAATGAATATTTTTTCATAGTGTGGTATATTTTTTTACATTACTTTTAAAATAACTGGAGTAGAGTGTACTAGATATTAATTTAAGTCGAAATGTTCATATGTTAAAAATTTCACCTTTAATTTAAAATGTGTACACATATTTTTGTTGAAAGATAAATAGTATGGCTTACATTAATATATTATTATAAACATTATTATGGACGCTAAACCAAGAGATGTTACGGAGACTTGAAGCTTTCGAGATGTGGCTGTATAGATGCATCCTCAAAATTTCTTGAACTGACAGGGTGACAAATGTTGAAATTCTCAATCGAATGGGAAAGGACCAAGAAGTTCTACGTAGTATTAAAACCAAGAAACTACAGTACCTCGGCTACATTATGAGAGGACAAAAGTACAGTATTCCCTAACTTATCATTTAAGGAAAGATCAATGGTAAGCGTAGCCTCCGTGATTAGTACGAGTGCAGCTCCACTGAACTATTCCAGGTAGCAGACGACAAAACTAATATTGCCTTGATGGTGTCTAACCTCCGCTAGGGGATGGCACAATAAGAAGAAGAAGATAAATATTTATTTCTGAAGAAAATCTCACAAATGGAAAATTCACTGTTGGAATATGAATACGTATAATATAACAAAAACAGTAAAACAAAATAGCAATAAGTAGCAGTGTAAACTTAATAATTATATATCCTCTTTGACAACAAAAGTCGATACCACCACCTGTCACCTGACCAAGGCTACTAAAAACCATCCACACATTATATATATGGTGGATACAGAATGGTGACATGACTTGGGAAGATAATAAGAAAATAAATAATATAGGAAAAAAAATTATATTGACTGGTGAAACATTTCACCAAGCATGGATTTATATTTTATGAGTTGTATTGTTTTGTGTAACTACGTCGAAATATATAATACCTATTATATTAATCACTAGGAAGCCGTTGTTTGTAATAGGGAATTATTTTTAATTTATCTGTGGAAATACCTGGGTACGTGGGAAAGCCCCAGATATTTAAAAATAATCTGATCTAACTACCTCATTAGCTCGATCAGGGGTTAAAAAATGATTGGCCTTTGTCATGAGAATTATACAAAATATTATAATAGCGTTAAAAATATTTTTAATAGGACAAGAATTTCGAAAAATGTCTAACTCATCGGCTAACAGTCTAAGAGCCGGCTGTCCAGTGAATTCGTCCAAAAATATCAGCAAAATATAATATAAAGCATTGGAGTGATCCTGAAATCGATAATTCAATACCTACTTTGTATGATGGTATGGGAGATGTATATATGGAGCATTTAGTGGCTGGACATCAACCACCAATGAAATTAAAAAAATTTAGAGATGCTGACAGCCGTATTTTAAAAATTGTACGGGAGTATGGTAGTAGAAACCCAATAGAATATTTAAGTGGACTCTCTCACAACTACCAAATGTTGTAATCCTTGATATATATTTTAATTATTAATACCTTTCAACATTTTTTTACTATTTTCTATTTTCGACATACTTTTCTTAATATTGATAAAATGTGAGGTTAATCCTTTAATACCTAAGTACCATAATATCTTTTGAAATTATTTATTAAATAGTTATGATTATCACTGTACATTATTATGTTAAATGCTATACATTTAATCTAAAACGAGCAACGATGAAAATCCAAAGTTTCACATTTTTAAGTATTTTCAGTAGGTCCCTGTGCATTGTTGACTGAAATCATTTGTGAATATAAATTATGATAAGATTATATAGGTATTGATTATATTATGAAATTTTAGTTCTTAGTTGTACTGTTTTTTAAGAACCCATTCGCTGTGGATCTTTTAATTAATAATTAATTACCACATTTAAATAACATGCTAATTATATCTAATGGCCACCTGATGGGTAACGCATCAGTTGCGTTGGACGCAGCGAATGAAAATATATGTAAGCATATTTTTTACAATATTTTTAATTTTAAATATTTTGGCCAATTCAGTAAATAATCCAAGAAAAAGTACTTAATCAAAAATATAGTATTGAAAAATCTTACTACGCTTGCTGGGCGAAAGACGTGTGTTTAAACATTTAATATCTTTATGATTTAAACCCTACTCGTTCCAAGATTTTTAGTTATTGCTAGGTATATTTTTCCAATTCTGTATTTATAGTGGTACTTTCTTAAAACTGATTTATAGTATGTATTGATTTAAAAGGGATATGATGTCATAGATAGTTAATAAATAAAATTGACTTCCTTATTTGTGTAATAACTTGATTACTTATTAAGTATATCATTGTGGTATTAAAATTGTATATTTGTAATTAGCTTCAAAGGAAAACAACCAATTGTTGTTATCCAATTAATTTATTTTAAATAATATTGTTAGTGTAAAAATGAAGGTAGTCTAAATCTATACATGTATTTTCATTTATCTGCATTTACATTAAAGTTTGATTGTTACGTCAACTAAATTTAAAAATACATTAAAATTGCATCTAAGTTATTATATTATGTTCTTTTAGAACCAAACCGGCTTTGAAAACACAATTCATTATTCGTAAAAAAATGTATAAGACAACTTCCATCATTCACTATGTGCATGCATATTATATCTCAACTTGTATTATGTACCTATTTTTCTATTATTAAAATTATTTTGTGTCATACGATTTTTCCTATAGTATGGTTCTGTTGTTAGTAATATTACATAGGACAGATAATATTATTTCTTTGATTCTGCAATAAACTTAAGTCGATAATTCTGAGATTTGAACTTTAGTTTTGTTTGATTCATTTGTTATTCAAGATTAATCTTTGTGCTTTATCTATTTATAATAGTATTACTATCGATCGAGGGTACGTGTCAAGGGAGTCGTTTTTGCGACCCTAGTTTCGCCTTTCGGCATCTTCAAGCACTATGCGCATTCACCAATGGTAAACACACACTGACAACGAATGCAGTCAATTTTAACTTATATAACAAATTCGTACAATAAAATAGGTAAAAACTTTATCACCTACCTATTAAGTCAATGATCACAATAAAAAATATAACAATAAATAATAATAAAAAATTAACAAATAAATTATGATTAGTTGAAGTATTTGAAATGAAGTGGAAAAAAGTAGCATGTAAGAATAATATCGAATATTTGTTTCACAAGATTGATATCATTGATATAGGTATCTCATTAGTAACCTCCGTTAAATTTCCAATACGTTGCTATGTTCCCAGAATTGACAATTTTACACCTCTTGAGTGTAGTAAGTATTTTTATTGATTACATTTACTTATGATCTATTATTATGTTTTGACGATTAATACTCATATCGAATGTATTATTAGTGAGAAGGTAGGGTTTTTTTTACAAACACTTTAACTATTCATAATTTGTTTGTTATATTTTTATTGTGAACTTAATGGTAGGTGATAAAGTTTCACCTAATTTATTGTATTACTTTATTATATAAGTTAGAATTATTAACTGTATTCATCGACAGTGTGTATTTACCTTTTGGTAAATGCACATAGTGCCCGAAGGTGCCGAAAGGCGAAACTCGGGTCGCAAAAAACGACTCAAATGGAAAAGTACAAAACTTCAATCCATTAAAATTTATTCGTTTAGTTTACTTACATTCAAATATATAGGTATGTTGAATTTTTGAGAGGTTATTAAGAAAAGTAGTAAAATATTCGGTTAGGTAGAATATATTAAAAGGGTATTTACATTACAAGTTTTATGTAGATAGGTAGGAAGGTACCTAATATTGTATTATTAGGTTCCTCCATTTATTCCTTTATTTTTATGGAAAGTAATAAATATTTTGTGTAGTTTTCGTATGTTATTTTGTTAAGAGGTTTTTTGAGATGAATATGTACGTATATTATGTTATTTAAATATCATAAGTAGGATTATAAAATACCCATACGATGTGTATTTATGAACTGCATTTTGTTTTTATATTATTAAAATGTATTGTCTAAAATAGGTTGTCATTGAAAATAAATGTATTATTATAATTGTCGTTTTATTTATCAATTTTGCTTAGCACTGCATAATATTGTGTTTTATTTTATTTTATTATTTAATATAGGTACTGTCTTTTCATCAAGGCTTCACTGTGAGTTAATACCGTTAAAGAAATTCATATGTAAGTATTATTATAAAAATATGACTTAGCAAATAGTGAATATTATTAATTACTATAAGGTTACTTTACATATTTATCCATCAACCTACTGAAATATTTACAGCAGATTATTTTCCTAAATATTTAAAGATATTTTTATTTACCCTAAAACACACTTTAAAATGTATTGTTTTAATTTAAGAAAAGTCTGAAAGAATATAATTTTCATTCAAACTGGCTCAATTTAACTAATAAACTATAAACAGGCAAAAAAATAAAAAACACACGACGAAATAAATAACAATAGCTTTAGTGTTTTATGGTTGTGTTTTAAATCATATACATTTAATAAACTTAAGAAAATACCAAATACGAATATATATATTTTGGTTACTTACTGTTTTTATTTGGTGTTTTTCCTCGCTTTCTGTAAAGTTGAGTTTCGCATAACATATACTTAATTATCCCCTTTATAGGGACACCTACAGATTCGTAAATATAAATAAAAATACGTAAATTTAATTGTGCACATCTTTAAAAGACGACGAAAGAATTCGATTATTTTTATAAACATCATATATATACTATATGTACTTAAATAAAAATGACCAAAACTTCCAATAAAGTTACAAATTCGCTTTGTCAACATAATATCTAATGTAATATGTATATACCTTTCAAGTAGTTTACCTACTTATATTGTTTGTAATTTCATAATCTTCAAAATACTTATTTACGGGTGATATACACATATAAAGTTCAATTATAATAACATGAAATCGAGAAAACGCCGAAAGACAAAATTTTAACTAACTAATTCATTATTAATATTTGTTGTTTTTAATATGAATAGGTAGGTATACACAAAAATTACTTAATTATGCACATCTTCAAGTTCTGGCGAGAAAAGAATTTTTTTCTTTTATAAACAGCATAAAGCATGAATAATAATTATTATCTATCATAATAAAAATATATTAAGCGCAAAATGTATTAGGTACAACCACTAAGTAGATAGAAGCATTTATTAAAGTGTCGTCTACTTTCTCTACGAAGTCGTTACGTAGGTCTTTTCCTTTGCGCATTTTATTCAGCGGTGCGGCGTCCAATCTCCCGGCGGCCAGTTGGGCCGGTGTCAAATTGGGCCGGCGCCCGATTGTACCGGCGTCCGATCGTCCCGGAGGCCAATTGGGTCGGTGTCCGATTGTACCGGCGGCCAATAACCGGAGGCCAATCGGCGGAGGCCAGTTCGCGGTGCCAAATCGTCCTAGACCCTATTTTATTACTCTATCTGGTATTTTTTTTGTCAATGACAGCTGCAACATTGACAACTACGTATTATATTGTCGGTTGCATACTTAATTCATAATAATTTTTCCACGTAAGTATATAATGACCGAATTCGTCTTGCAACATAAGGTCGAATTCACCATACCATATGACGAAACCAGTCATTGTATATTATAAAGTTATTTTCACATTTAACTATCATATATGTCCATCAACTGTAAAAAAAATACTAATGTCAATAGGTGATAGTTTTACCTCTAAGTTAAATATTAGCGAAAATGTTTTCACTGTTAATTCAAAACAAGAATACCATACTTATATTTCTCAGGACGCAGATGTTTCCGAGAAAGCCTCACACAACGTTTTAAATATAAATTGGCATAGAACGACATAAGAGTGGCATGTTGAAAGGCTGGATGCGGCGGCAGATAGAGTTACTTTCACGGAATGATTCTAGCAAAATTTTAGCTACTACGTCAAAATTATGTATATTTGAACAATATTTTTCAATTTAATTTAATTAAAAAAAAAATTTTTAAACAATATTAATTAGAAAAAATAAATTGTTATGCTATTTATTGTTTTAAATTGGTCATACATGAATTGAAGTATGAAGTTAATTTGAATTCTTACGTGAAATAGTATCGACATCCAGCTCTGGCGGATACAGCCCCACTCCCTATATGAACGCTTACCCGTTCCATTGTGTTCTATCTCCATTTCGCCAAAGCCTTTCACAGCACTTTATCTTTCTTTCTTTATATATATTTTTTTTACTTTTTATTAAGCTGTTTCGCGTGCAGGTCGTATTGTTTTGCAGGTTATCCTTTTGTCAGAAAGCTGAATATACTTTTAAACATAAGAATTTTTTATATAAAATATCCTTCGTAAAAATAATTCTCATACACGAACCTCTAAGCGTAGATATTCAAATGTATTCGTATTAATCAAATTACGATCACAAAAACCACCCGATTATTCAATAATATGTGTGTTTTCCGTTATATTTCACTGTCTTACAAACTACACCAGTCAATTTTTGACTGGAGATTGTTGCTTCGCTGAAAAACTCTACAAGATTGGACTTAATTTCGACCATCATGTCCATGTGGCGAACAAATACAGGATGCAAATCGTATCCTCTGGGAATGCCCTAAAATGCTGTTGGGTCCAACTCGATTGAAACAAAGGACAATTTTCTAGCTTTTAAAAAAATTGCAACGTCATACTACAAACCTGAAGATCTCTTCACATATTTATTTATAAATTATCATTAATCCTTGTCTGTCCTCCGTGATCCTTTCTTATATCGGTACATTTAACTTAAAAGAATGTAAACTCAGTCAAAGCACACTTCAACAATCACAGACATAAACCAGGCTCATCAGGCACCAATAGCGAGGGTTGTGCGGTTGGTCAATGCACTACCTAGAGATGTAGACATCTTTAGCGATGTATTTTGTTTAACATTTTATTATTTTGTTTAATTTGTATTTTACAACGTTTTTCTTAGCTCGTATTCTTATTTTTCCGATACAAATCTTGCAATCGATTTTTAACTAACTTCCCGACTAGCTAGACAATTGAAACTTTTAGAATATCTCAGAACACGATGCCAATGCATTTTTTTAATAATTTTAGCCATCTTGAAGTAGAATTGAATTCATTTTCAGTTAATTCTGTTTTGTATGAAAAGTTATTTCGACATCATTATTGGTTATTAGGGGTCTCACTGGGGTCCTACAACTAAATTATTAATATATACGTGCGTTACTATGGAAATCAATATGACATGGCAAGTACAAGTTTGATCGTTTAAGCTAGTGAAGTCAAGTTTATATATGGTTCAACAGAATTTAAAAACGTCGTATATAAAAAGTTCTTTTTATCTTGTAATTATTTTTAATTATTGTTGTTTTTTTGTTTTTTTTCTTTACTAAGATGATTTACCTATACTTTTTATTCTAAATATCATGTTGTGAATGTCTTGAATTAATAATTTGTTATGTGCTCAATGTATATTTTTTTAAATAAATAAACAACTTGTGATGCTTCACACCAAATGTAGGGTCTCGTGACACGCCTGATTAAAACCGAGTATGGTGCGAGGTCGGTTGGTTTGGAGGATTATAACTATGTTTGTGTTGTAAATAAACTAAAATGATATTAAGTATTTCTGCGTGTGTGTTGTATCATAGCACCTTAAAGGGCGGAGGGAGGGAAGGACGAAGGCTCAGAACAACCATATACTGAGCTTCGAGAATAACTGATGTTTGCGGCGGATACTGGGTGTGCGAAGAGCGGAACAAGCAACCGCTCATAACGCTGAGAGTGAAAAGGTGGCGTTGGACCAGGCTCGGCCACATGTTGCGGATGAATCAATACAATTTCTAACTGTATTCAGCGTCCTGAAAAACCGCCAAATACCATCCGATAGATTCTAGAATTTTTTGCTGCCATCTTGGTTTTTCATGAGCTCCCGATTGAAAATGTCAAGTTTAGCATCGAATTATTATTCAACGCTATATAATACATGTCTTAATTAAAAATCAATACAATCAGACAGTAATTAAGATAATTTTCATTTTGTTCACCATCTTGGCATTTTATAAGCTTCCATTTTAAAATGTCAAGCTTAAATTTAAATTAGTATTTAGCAGCATAAAATACAACTCCCAACTATTAATCAATCAAATTAGTCTGTAATTATAGGATTCTTTTTACCATTTTGGAAATTAAGGGCTCCTGGCAAAATTTTTGAAGCCTCTCAATATCTTAAAAATTACTCATAAAACGTTCACATTCATCATGCTAAATTTCATGCTTGATCCAAAAGTGCACAATAATTATGTAGCTATCAATACCCATCCATGATGGCCACGCGTCTTAAGCGACGGCCTATAACGTCGTGGGTCCCAGGTTCGAATCCTGGGGTCTGGCAAGTAAACATATTGATTTTCAATTTGTGTATGAGTCAGAGTATGGACCTAATTGGTTGAGCAAGTGGCTTACATCCATTTCTCGTACAAACAAAATCTTTGAATACAAACCTCAACTCTGTGGAGGCCCATATGATCTTATTAGGATCGGACATGGTCGAGGATCTCAATAATAGAATTGACGTAAAAATAGTGAAAAGGCTTGCATAAAAAACTAAACTACTAAGTAATAAAAATAAATTGTATTGAATTTGTTGGTCTTACATTCCCACATAAAAAAAATCATCGTGTTTTACAAAGAGATTTCATATTGTGCTCATATCCTATGTATTATTATTATATCCTATATGACTTTACCTGCAAACTTGTCGTTAGAAGATAATAAACATACAATTATATAGTATACGTACAAATTACATTGAAAATAGATAAGTGCCATTTAGTACCCAAACTTCAATTTATGTACTATGTAACTATATTTTGTCGGTATCAAAAAGTTTAGATTAAGCCTTTATCCCTTAAATTGGTGAAATATGGTAGTTTCCTTTTCCTAAATTACAAAACTTTTATTTAATTAATAGTGGCAATTAGTTAGTGACCAACCTATCCATAATAAATAACCCAGACCAGCGGACGCTAACCTATGGTCCCCGGACATTCTGGGGATGGGACAACATATTATTCAAAACTTACTAATGTAACATTTGCTTTACTTCTAATAAACAAACGGAAGTATTAATTAACAATAACTACTAAGCTACCTCGATCACCAACCCTTTTTAACTTATACAAATTACACCTACATGGTTCTAATCGAAAATTATCTAAACAATTTTTTTTTAACTCTCTACTATTTGTGTACATACACAATATCGTCACACGATTACAGCAATGATAAATGTATCCGTATAAGTAATTCACATGCATCTCGAAATTTTTCTCCCTTTCTCGTCGTCACCCTCATGACTGAAAATCGTGACCATTCTTGATTATACTGCAAAATTCTGGATCAGCTTTCTCCAATTTACCGGTACTGTTCAGTTAAAGCGGATACAGCGGAAAACGCATTTTGAAAATAGCCGATAAACTGGATTATTTGTTAGGTTAACCTAACCAAAACTAACCTAACCTAACCTTACCTAACCTAACCTAACCTAACCTAACCTAACCTAACCCAACCTAACCTTACCTAAACTAACCCAAACTAACAAATAATCCAGTTTATCAGCTATTTTCAAAATGCGTTTTCCGCTGTATCCGCTTTAACCGAACAGTACCAATTTACCTTATCCTCTACTAATCTTGTGGTGAATGCTATCGGGTTCCCAATCAATTTTTTTATTCGATCACTCCACCTCATCTGTGTTGGCACCCTGTTCTATTCCACTCACTCAGTCATACGCAAATAACCTTTTGTAGCTTTCAGGGCTACGACAAACAATGATTTTAGTTACCCTATCTCAACCCTCGATATGTTCACGGCCGCCTTCCAAGACGCTATAAACGTGTCAGAATGAAAAGATTTTAGTTCCACACTTCCTTGTCCCAAAACGAAGCTGCACGTAACTGGTGTAGTAACCATGCACCTTGGTGCTTAAAGAAAGAATTTTAGAAAATAAAAAATAATCTTGACCTGCTTTGCCGTCATTTATCTTTAATGACATGAAGTGTCCTCTGTATCCGTGTATTGAAACTTTGCCGAAACAGAGGAATTAGGAGTTGAAAGTGATAAATCTAAGGAGGGATCGTAATTATTCCGTCCTCCATATGATGCAGCAATTTTTTCAAATGCCTCAAAGTTGGCCTTGGTTGATATCAAGTCGACCTGGCCAACAATGTATCCGAAGAATTTCACAATATGATGCAGGCATACTGAGTACAAACTCTTACTCATGCGCAGCTCATATTGTACTGAGACAGTTAGTAGTGTTATGTCCCTTCAATGACACCTTCAGCAGTCGTCAAATATCAAAGAATTTTCGTTTTCTTGGCTCGCAATTTCCAGAATTGCTGAATTCAGAAAGACATATATGCCTACCTGCATATATGTCTTCATTTATTACGATTGCCTTACATAGGTGACATTTGGGTCATAGGAGATCTGCCCGGTATCACTCTAAGTATATTTTATTTAATGTTTGTAGCGCGGGACCTCTCACTCAGTCGCCTACAGTCCACGCGGGCGCCTCCCATCGAGGCGTTCCCTACCTGCGCGCGCCGGCGTCTCAGCTGGACGGCGAGGAGAGGGTCGCCTGGTTGGGAATATAAGGCGCTACACCGCCTCAAACAAATCAGTTAACCTTGGGCCAGCTTGGCCTTGACTTAGCATAGTAGACTTGCTTACACTGACAACGGTACACACGGCTTTCCGTGACTCTATCAGTGTACAGTGAGCTACTCTTGCAAAGTCATCTCAACATAGTAGTCTTGCTTATACTGACAACGGTACACACGGCTTTCCGTGACTCTATCAGTGTACAGTGAGCTATTGTGGTGAGGTAGGTACGAGCTCAGGTTTCGCCATAGTTTCGCCTTCAACAACACAACAAACCCTTACGAATTTATTTATTAAGGAAGTACCTACTTATATCCTTATATGTTTTATATTCGACCGGGCCTCACTATAGTCAAACTTAAATACGCTATTATTTAAGCTCGACTATTTTGTAATACGTCTCTTGCACCAGACCTGCTGTATCTACGATCATAAGTTTCATTTTAGTAATATGTATACACAGTCCACACATTATGTCACTGTCTACCTCAACTCTGCATAATAGCTATGTCTTTTTATCCTGACTAGATGTAGAGAGTTGTGTACTTATCATCAGAAAATCTTAAGTTATTAATTTATGTTGGCCGTCTATTCAGTGTTGTCGTTTCAATAGAATCTTTTATTTCATCTGTTCTAGAAATTAATCGTTTACTTCATACCTGCGGTAATTCTAAATAATTAATTTACTAAAATTTATCTACCATTTTTGAAGATATACTTCTTTAGGCGCGTTTGGGAAAAAAGATCAGAGTGTATTTTTGGCATATGACGGCGCAAATGTAACGCATTAATTTGGTGTGGGACGTGGGACGGAAGTTTTGCCCGGCGATGCAACATAATTTATTCTGCGCGGCGACGTTTGGGTGTTCCAAATAATGTTGCAACTTTTATTATGATTTTATTGTGATTATTCATTAAGATTTTAGGCTATATTTATGTAAGTATTATTTATAAGTAAAATTATATATCAATAAATAAATAAATTTTGTGAATGTTGAGTTGGTAAATAATTCAAACAATGGTTTGTTGTAAATTTACAATATTTAGATACTTGATACACAAAAATACATATTTTTACAGTTTAGGATAATATTTGTCGCATATCCCATGTCAATTTATTTATTAGCGGTTTATAATAATTGAAGACAATATTAATTATTATGTTTCATCACGAAAGCCAATATCACGTTTCAGTTAAACCATTAAATAGGCTATGTTTTACTTTTGATTTGTAATAAATTATTATTATTAACGAAAATAGTTGTACAGTCATCTGCTTAAGCAAAGATGATCGAAATAGCGGTTTGCTACATTTTTCAAACACAGGTTTTGAGATTTTTTTCTTCCAAGGTAGATACATTCTGCAATAATATTATTTATTCGCATACATAAATTATTACTGACGGTACCTATATCGATAAAATACGCTTGAGACCGAAATGAATATAATCATAATAACACGCCAATAAAATTTGATGTTTTATTACTTGACTTCTAACGCGCGTACATAAGTACACACACCGATTTTTTATTCACCACGTAAACTAAATAGGTACTTAATATGACATGTCCTTTGCTCACATAGTCAAATTTGTCAAATATACATGAGTGCCAACATTTCACGTTTAATTTGATAATATTATATATGTATATATAATCCAAATATTGTACTTGAAATTGTGTAAAAATCTTGAACTTATTTCAATATTTGATGGCTTGAATGAAAGACCCAAGTAGTCCCAAGAATCTACAAAACAAAATTGATTACAAAAAAAGCTAAAGATTAAGCAAACGAGCAAGGCCAAGATGTGTCATCAAGATTAGAGAGTGTCTCAAGAAGCCACTAGTCATAATGTAATATTGTAGTTAATACTTGACAATGATTAGTGTGTGAGTGGCATATTATATTAAATATGTACATATTTTACAATTATATTGTGGTGAATTTTAAAGGTATTCATCAAATATGTACTATACATATTATTACTTAGCGATACATAGCATAAAATGTACTCCAATTTAGCAATGAATTCTAGTATGAGCAACATCTCTATTGTTTAAAATTCGATGTTCATCTACATAACGGACATCGAATGCACTCACATAATTCAAATCGTGTATTTTTTTTTTCTTTTTTTGTAGCACACTTCACGGCACACAATATAATGACGTCATAGTGGTAAAAAGTTGAACCGCAACGTGATTTTTACTACAGGCAGGTCGGGTCAACATATACGAGGAAAATATTTTAATCTAAAGGGCCTAGGAACTGTATGAAGGTCTATTTTTAGTACGTTAGAGATCCAAGCAATACGTACACTTTTTCTTTCCTTTTCTCATTAGGTATGAGAATCAGCCATAAATAAAAAAAAATATAACTGCAATAAAACAGTATTATTGACAACTCAACATTTATGTAATTAAATGTATTTGGTAAAATATTCCATTTGAGTTTGTAATTTACTAAAATTTTTGGAAAAATCGGAAAATCTTGTAATCAGCTATATTTGCGATTATATTTTTATGATGGTTTAATGTATTACTATCTCATGTCGCATTCTTTGAAATAGATAACAACCATTTTAAAAGAGAGGCAGCACTTCTGGGATCCACACATATTTTTAAATACATACACACATTTGATTTGTTGAAAACGAACTCTATATTTGCATTGCAATAAGAGTGATTATTGCAGATTGTTTTGGATCATTCAACTGAGTACCTTATACAGTGAATAGGCATAGAAATTCAAATAGATAATGCAGTCAATATTATAGGTACTCTTGAATTATCCGGGGTACCTAGGTACTTGAGGAGATATTTTATATACTTGGGGAAACCTAAGATATCAATAGTTTTGTAGCGCTCAACAACCTCGGGCTTTGACAGCACTATTCCGACAATATAATAATTAGCAAGCCATTTAAATTATCACACAATCGTCGCATCTACAGTCAGCATATTTACACGCGATGTGATTCGACTGTCTCGGGCTAAGTCATCGAAACATTCGAAGTTGCATTAATGCAGAGCCAGTAGATTTCTCAATTACAAACTATATCAACAATGACTCTCGCAATTTATCGAATATTTATATATATATATATAAATAACGAGTCATAGTCTTAGTCGTAGTATCAATCTTAATCTCAGTTCAATCGGTAATCTTCATGTCAGTCAGATCTCAGTATTCGCATCGCTATGCGCAGCATCTCATTCACCGAGCCTCGGACCTCGAACCAGTAACATAACTCTTATGTCGACTGTTTACATTGCAATAAACTCTTTCTTCTCGATTCATCCGAGCTACTGCAATCTGACTCCTCCTCTCCACTCCGGGTAACTCCCTTAACCAAAACGGTATCACCCCTTCACAACGAGACGTACTAAAGTTTTATAAATATTATATGTGTACTTATATCGTTTAATTTTACACCTTTGCTCAGTTATTTTTTTTACTCTTTTTTCTTTGTATGATAATATTATTGGACATTGGATGTATCATTGGATGTAATATTGTATATTTTTTCATCTAATATACATAAATTTATGTATATATTATAATATTACATTTGTCTCAATTTTTTTGGGGGTGCTGCAGTACCGCAGTGCATATGGACGAGCCGCAACTGTTTAAAACCATATACTTTAAAAATTAAAGCAGTATGGTGAATAATAATCATGTTCTATCATGAAAATATCGTGTGATCATTTTCAATATAATATAGTACTTACGATAGTACTAATGCAAAATTATGATTTAAGAAAACATAATATGTAATATAACGCTCATATATGTTGGTGCCTTGTAGACTACGAATGGTTTCAGTAATAGTATTAAAGCCTTAAATTATATATGTTTTGTCAATTGACGAGGCCTTTAGTTGACTTTTCACTATGAAATAATAATTTTATCGCGTGCCTGTAAGTAGTACAGAGCGGCCTCTGTTCTGACAGAGTGACGGACTCTACGTGACGCGTACTCCAATAGACCAAATGTGTACGTTCAACTCCAACCCACATTTTCCACTAAACCTACACTTTCTTAACAGTTTTTATGTTGGGAAACAGCCTGAAATACTTTTATTTCACGCACTAAAAGATTACTTTTTTCTGCTTCCTAAAAATAGCTTGTATAAAAGTAGTACTGGCTAGATTTACTATAAAGAATAAATGTTAGGTAGATACTAGTATTTACATTTCATGTGCCTACAAGAATTATATCTGTATTCTTTTCTCTGCGTTGGCTATTATTATTAATTGTAATATTTTCTTTTTATAAATTTAAACAAAAAAACTAACTTATAATAAGTACAATATACCTACATTAAAAAAATCGGTGTATGTACTTATGTACGCGCGTTAGAAGTTATACTTCTTTGGCGTAACAAAACAAAAACAAAACTTGTGATAAACTAGATTCTTTGACTAGCTCTTAATTATCTTGTTAAATTACACACTCAAGAAAAATGACCGCTTATTGTAACGCCGTTGGTTTATTTCTATACACATTAACTTATATTACTAAATTATATTATGGTTTCTCGTTGTTTTTATTTTTAAAGTACCAACTGTCACTCAGACGTTTAATAGTTTATTTACGTAAGGAATTGCAAATGGCCGACAATAATAAATTCGCTGCCTAGGCAACGAAACAATTCTAAACTATAATATTATACTGTATAATCGTCACGATTGCAGTATCATACTGTGGCGTAAAGTTAGTGCCTTCGGCTGATAACCGAACAATTGGTGGTTCGAATCCAATCGAGTGCGTTTTTTTTCGTGTGAAAAAATAAATTACGTGTTACATGTGACACGCCAAATATATACTCTGATCTGATTTCCCAAACGCGCCAAAAGAAGTATAACTTCAAAAATCTTTGCTCATTAAATCTATTGATAGTAAACTAAAGTGTAGATATATTTAAAATGTAAAATAATGATAAACCTGTCGCTTTATATACTTAATACAAGTTTTTCTTTCGTCATTGCATCAGAATTTCAAGTCTCTGGAAACACGAATACATAGTAGGTGAAACGTCATTGACAGTTTGAAAGGGAAATATAATACACATACGCACAAGTGACGAAGCTAAACGATTATAACAAACGAGAAGAATAAGAATACACACTTAGTATATAGGGGAGCAAGGGGTAATGGGAGCTTGCGGGTAATGGGAGCGACTGCAAAACAGGTACCATCTAACACTAAAATGACTCGGAAATAACCAAAACATCTTCGTCAATCGTCGGCTAAGCCCGTCGATCGCTGTCGGCTGCTTAGTGGCACGTGCACGCACGTGGCGAGTGGAAGTGTGTTTTGGGCTAGGTGCTTATATCAATTTACAATACATAAACATCAACGAAAGTACTTAAAATTTTACTTATTTCATCATATTTTGTGTCCATTGTATAGCCAGATACATGTATCTTTGTTTAGTAGTTTCAGAATCAAGGTTTAAAATAGTTTGGTTCCGTTATTTATCAACCTTCAAAGTGGTTGACATTCGGGTAATTGGAGCCTAGGTGGCTCCCATTACCCCTATATAAATTTCACACCTCTTTTACTAGTAGACAAGATTTTAATTGTTCCAGATGCCCAGAAATAGAAAGCTGACGACTTTCAAGGCTGGTTGGACGGTGACTTCGTTGGAAAATGCCCTCCGAAACCAGAAAGATTATATTTGTGTTTTTTGCTTAGTTCCGTAACATGACGTATTGATTTTTTTTGATATTTTTAGTACTAGAGCACATTTTTGTTGAATTACATTAGTAAATATTTAACATTTTATTGTACCTATGTCTGTTATAATGTGTATAAGTGTTTGTAAGCATATTAAAATATGAAGCTCCCATTACATATTTGGTAATTTTTTGGCTCTCATTACCCTACATGTGGGGTAATTGGAGCCAAATGTGTTTTTTGGGAAAACGTTTTTTTTGTACCTTAGTTATAGAATTTTTGAGTGGAAATTGCGGTAATATTATTACTATGTAACCAAAGGACTCATTTCAAGTCTTAATAATAAACTATTAGAACGTTTTGTTACTTTTTTTCAACAATTTCCTTAGTAGGCTCCAATTCCCCCTTGCTCCCCTACTTAGATCAGTATTACTTAAAGTGGGCGGTATCGTCCCCTAGTGCGCTGGAGTACCTAATCCAAGGAGGTAGTAGGAACATCAGAAGCAATTGGGTGACATTGAATAGAAATAAGAGGTCAATAGAAGCAATAAAAAAGTAGAAGATATTTTTTTTAAAACTGTTCATACATGTGTCATATTGTATAATATATGTGTACCTAGTGATTACTATATTTCTCGAATAATCACAGAACAATTATTTAATTTAATTTCACCAAAAACCTTTCCCTTTTCTACTTTTTATAAAATCTGAAAAACTAGTAAGCAATATATTTTTATTTGCAGATAATATCTTTACTTAACCTAAAAAAATGTAGACAATGTGATATTGAATATTTGAATTATGGCATTATTCAGTAACTTGCAAACAATACATGTCAATACATTACAATGTCTAATTTTCGAAATAGTGTTATCAAATGAACGAATGAAGACTTCAAGAAAACAAGAATATTAAAAAAACATGATAAAAAGGTTAAGCACATAAAGAATATTTTTGATATCGATCAACAATTTTATGATATTCTTAAAATGACCGTACCCGATTAGGTTTTCACCCATTTTTTCAAGTACTATCGTCATTATCATCACCCAGAGTCGATCCACTGTTGGATGAAGGCCTCCCCTAGCTCTCTTCCATAATTTCTATCCCTAGTTCTTTGCTTCCATGTACATCCATCGGTCTTTAAGAGTTCGTATATCCAGCGGGTTTTGGAGCACTACTTCATGACGGCATTTGTCCAGCGGTAGTCCACTGGATGAGCCACATATCTAATCCATTTCCATGATTTTGTGACTTTCCGCATTATATCCAACATGCACCTTTCTATGCCACGTTGCACTACTTGTCATTTTTTTATCGCCTCGTCCAGCGTAGGCGCATTTGGCGGAGCGTTGAGCGGCGCGCGCAACTCAAACGTATAACCGTATAAACGTATTCACACACGGTTATACGTTTGAGTTGTGCGCGCCGCTCAACGCTCCGCCAAACGCGCGTACGCTGGACGAGCGCTAAGCGTTGGTAGAACACATTGGTTGAACACTTAAGCGATGGTGCCCACAGAACGCGTCGAGCGGGCGAAGTCGGCGTATTCATAACCATAATCACACGTCTCTCGCCGCGCATTACCCTTCACCTATGTAATAAGCGGCCCAAGCAGCACAAAACAATTATTTTTACAGCGTCTCTCATAACAAAGCAATAAAAATATTATATTATTTCGGGGCTTGTAATAAATATTTACGACGACATTATTCAACCAGCGAAATATAATGACACGGAATAAAATAAAACAATGGGTTCTCTGTTATTAAATAATTACTTTTGGCCCGTCAATCGACGAGGCCTCAAGCAGCGTAATTTTGGTAGCCGTGTTCAATGAATGGACTTCTTTGTATTTTCATTAAATCGTATCGCCGAGAAGCGAAAAACGGTGACTCATGCGGCAGGCAGCGCGCAAGGCATCGTTAAGTCCAGTGGGCGCTGGCGTATTTGATTACGTTGTGTTTTTGATGATTTACGGCGCCACTTGTAGAAATTTTGCGCGAGCGCCGCACTCGCTGCGTCAATGGGCTTTATGCCTTACGCTTAAGACACGCTGGGAAGTCACTTGTGAAGATACTATTCAGGCGCACAAATAATGCCCTCTGAGCAATCTCGTCATACATGCCATTATCAATTTTCAAGACGCATATATTAATCTCTAAAATTACACAAAACCTTATATAAATAGCAAAAAATGACGAACTGACCTTTAAATTCAATGACGGCCACTAAAAGTTCTGACTGTGAAAGCAAATACATACACTCTACACTTTATCCTGGATTATGGGCTATAGTATAAAAGTTTTTAATAGCATTTCCTTTATCATATTTAGTTTAACGTGGGTTCAGCGTGGTGACAAATCTGTTTACTAAAAAAAATAATCCGACGGCAAATAACTAATCCCTGTGATTTTAGAACGAGTCTGACAATAATAAAACTTAACATTAATAAATCGGTGGCACGGCACAGGCTCATCCTTCTCAAAAGAATATTTTTAATGTTATTCGTAATTTTTATTATAATTGTTTCTTTATCATAACGTTCTGTTACTGTGGTATCATATACCTATCTACTTACATTTTAAAAAAAAAAACGTAAATTTGATACTGTATAAATTATTTTTATAACGAAAAATAAATTGTAACATTCTCGAATCTTTTGAGTTATTCGTTGAATAAAACAATAGTTTATTTCATTATGTATTGACAAGTGCAAGTACGTTATAACTAAAATTTGGAGAGATCCTGACGTCGGCTAGAAATCATTGTAAGTATCTACTATTGGTACTTTGATTCAAGCTACAAGCCAAGCCAATATTAACGCAATTTGATAAAAGTTTCAATTGTATATACTTTCGACTGTATAGAATTTCGTCGTAGTTATGTAGAACTCATGTGGCTCAATTAGTGATAAAACACATTGTCTGTAATCCGATGGATGTGAGATCGAATTCCGGCAAGCATCGTATTTTCTTATAAATATTTTTTCTAGTAGGTGTGTTTCTGAGGTGTTTTCAAATTATATTTCAAAACATCTTTTTGAAATTCTCCCTAATCCTTTTTATTTATATCAAAGTTTATTTAGGTACGGTCCCAATATTGAAGCTCGATTTGATATAAATAAAAAAGATTTCAAGTTATACACATTTATATTTTTATAAAAATAGATGTTTTTTAAAATAGATATAAAAAATATTAAAACTATGAATTAGTCAAAAATCTCTTAGGCGATACTTTGAAAGCTTAATAAACTAAATTTTAATAATAAACATGACCATAAAATATATGTAATAGTAAGATGGGGTCCAATTCAACAAATTCGTATTAGTTTCGTATTTTTCCGCTCGGTGCCTCTGGTAGATAGACATCGCATGAAGATCTTCAAGATTGAGAAGTTTTTTTTCTGAAAAGAGTGTAGTGGACCAAATTAATTTGGAAATCTCTGACTTTGATAGTAATGAATGTCGTACAATATTTTCTCATTTTTTCTGGCATATTCGACTTAATATATATATATATATATTAATATTTCTGATTAATCTAAAGTCCGGTGAGTTCTTTTCACGCAAATATTAGTTACGCTTTTTTTTCTTTTTTATTGCGAACCATGCCCTTGTTTTTTCGTACAACGTAGAAACTTCAGTTCAGAAAGATAATTATTAATGATGAGTTTTGCACGTCCCACACGCCCCGCCAAACGTTGTCCACTCAGGCCGTACACTGACGGTTTTCGATAAAAGTCCAAAAAACCAACGTCATAAGTATCTACCACTGGTCGTTTAGTTGACATAAATACAACATAGGTAGCACTGTCTAAAGAATATTACTTGTATCTGAAATATTCTACTATTAATACTCTCTACAATTTGAGTCACTTTCTTATTCAAGACTTAGACTTTTAAACTGGATTAGACATCCTCTAAACCACCTCGAGAGAATTATAGAAAATTACTCAAAATAACGCGACAATAATTATCAGACTTAGTACTAGAAGAACACATTGGTTAAACGTTTTACACTTCAAGGATAGAGTTATATTTTATTCATAGATTCAAATCCACTTAATCTTAGAATATTTTCATATTTTATGTTAAATAATGTGTATGCTTGAACGATCACTACGGAAAAGCTTTTTGAAGGGAGTCACTTTTATCTAACTAAACATTGATTCTACACGTAACTATTAAATCAATAATTGATTATAATGAAGGTGCTATATTTAACGTGCATTATCTAATTTCCTCTTTATCGATTGTAGCCATCCTCTCAGTTCAATGAACCGAAGCATCCTTTTCTCATCGGTTTGGATCGTTCGAACATTTGTCAATCCTCTAAATAATTCACCCTCCCGTAATAAAACATGGCGAGCCCTCATTAAGAAAGCGGTCAGCACTCCAAAAGTTGGCCGCTCAATCAATACCCGAATACCCGTTCAATGTCCAGTCCCTGTTTGCGGACTGTGATGAATCACTTCGGAGGTTTTCACTAGGCCAGAACTATTCCAAATACGAGGCTTTAAAGGGTTGAGCCTTTATAAAAAAATATATTGTCACTTCTGAGAAGCATTAGAAAGTATTTTGGAAAAAAAGAATACAAATGTTCCTAACGCACCATTGCCAGTTGCGAATATAGGTTCGGTTTTTATCATTGAGACAAAAATTATTTAGCATAAAATCGCCTGAACGGAAAAAAATAAGACACCAAAATTAATCACAAAATGTCATAAGTATAATGTTTCAGGTGCAGTAAGAAATACAACATGGTATTCGAAATATTATAAGATAAAATAACCTGAAATAATTAAAACATATTTTTATGTTAGTTCTTATGCAATAATGCTCACATTCTTATTATATAAATCTAAATAGATGTAATAAAAAGACAATTTCTTAGTCATAAAAAACACAAAATATTTTGTACAATTTTTTTTAGGTTTTATTGGCTCCATTTACTTTTATTGTGTCTTTTTTCTTCGTATTTTAAATGGTTTTAAATAATTATTTGTTTTACTTCTGTCGTGCTTAGAGGCTACAGTACTTCTTTTTATTTTGAGGAACTTACTTTGAATTCATGCCCAGTCTTTTTTATTTCAGTTCATGTTTTAGCTATTAGTTTATATTTAAATAATTATCTGTTTCGCTACAAAATACTTTAGATGACCATGTCAGGAAAAGAAAAGATACATCGAAGTATCCTAGTGTCTGTCATGATTTTTATCATATGTCTAGCATAACGTAAATATTGTAAATTATATATTATAATACAATCATTAACTCTTTGATTATCTTTTTTGGATATACGAAAAAGGAAAAGGATAGTAAATATTTCAGAGTGTTTGTTCCGGATCTAAATTTATTAAAAAATCAACACAGTATACCTACCTACAACAGACAGCTTAACTTACAATACTGAGGAGCAAATCAACAACTTCCACTGTACTTCTTATATTTTCTACCTTAAATTTTGTAAGACATATTACAAAATCGTTTACATTAGAATTAAATAGTAAACTAATATATAAATAAACGATAGATTGTAAATAAATATAAAATACATTAATTTCAAAACATCTTTGAAAAAACGACGCCGGGCGGGTCACGAACCCGCATCCACTGAATTCGCCCCAATGTATTTTACCAATGTCAATAGTTTGTTGTTTAACTAGGTTGTCTTAGCTGAGGTAAATTAAAGAAATTAATATTTTATAAACGCTTTATCTTGTAATAGTGGAACCGCACATCTCTAAAGCCATGGGTACGTCTTCGAATCTGGCGTCTATAAAAATCAAATTTTGTATTTCACTGTGTCTCATACAGAGCATGGACCAAATTATAGGTGAGATGAATGGTTAATAACCAATCTTCGTATTAATTTAAACTTTACTCTATTAAGAGTTTTATGCTCTACTTTATATAAAAAGGGGACCTGCCTAATTTTCTTTTTTTTTATGTTATAAACTTAGATTTAGAACCACGGTAAAAACAGTATGTATGTAGTAGTGGTGCTCAATGGGCACTAAACTACTACTGGGACGCCCTTAAACCCACTTGATAGACGAACTCATAAAGTTCAGTGGATATACCTACATGGCAGCGAATAACTTAGGACCGAGAAGAATAGAGGGAGCTAGAAGAGGCCTTCATCCAGCAATGAATCGACCCCGGCTGATGAAGATGACACTGAAATCATTTTATAATGACATATTGGGTGGTTCGTTGTTGTTTTAGTATTGTTTGTAAAACGTTACAATGCCTCTTTCAACGGTGTCAAACAATACCAATACAAACTTGAATTGGTTTTTTCGTACTTATGATACGGTATATAATGATTCCACTATATACTATCTTCTTTCTTTAAAACCGTCATACACACAGTCGTTGCATACGGGTGCGAGTCATGGACGCTAAATATGAAAGCAGATGAAATGGTGGACTGCTTTGACAGAAAGATCCTGAGGCGGATATACGGACCCATGAATGATGGTGGGGAGTGGATAATTAGGTACAACACGGAACTATACCAAGATTCAAAACTCTCCACCTTCATAAAACTCCAGAGGCTAAACTGGGCATGCTATGTCCAGCGCATGCCTGAGTCACGGATACCGAAGAAGATCCTCGAAGGAAACCCAGGGGGGAAAGGCCAGTGAGAAAGCCACGCACACGATGGGGTGATAACATTACAAAAGATGCCAACCAGCTGATAAAAATCAGGAACTGGAAAAGACGTGCGGAGGACCATTCCGGCTGGAGGACGGCGGTGGAGGAGGCCAGGGCTCGACTTGAGCTGTAGCGCCATCGAAGAAGAAGAAGAATATACTATCTTAGGACAAGATTGCAATAATAATAAAACAGATAGATAAAAAGAGAATTAATCAAATATAATTTACAGCTAATTTTCGTGGCAATAAATTATCTCGAGGCAACAACTCATTCAATAACAAGAGAATGAAGCAACCAGATTTTATTCAAAAGATACAAAACTACAATCAAATCAGACAATCACATAAACTGAATTTCCATTCAGAATACATAGCGGCCCGGAATCCTTAGCTTTTCATATTTTTCAGGCTACATTAATTCCATACTATCTCCGCACTCCACCCGCAAAACTAACAGACAAAACTGGCTTATTATTAAACATTAGGCCATCCGAGACTCCGAGAGGCGCCATTTATCCTCCTTTATTTTATAGAGGCAATTTCTCCGACTGTCAACGTCGCTTGGGGTCGGATGAGGGAGGGAAAATCTTATCACACGACGATTCTCATTTTTCTTCAATATCTCTGCCCTATAAATTATTATGCGATATCGCACTACTTCGAAAATTCGTAAGTGGCGCTTTATGTACAATTTCAGGAAGAAATAACTTCAAACCGAAACGCTAATGTGTAATAAAGAATTAAATTCACATTGACAAACAACAAAAAAAATCTTCATCACGTGACACTACAAAAATTACTAATAAAACTAGTTTTGTTTACATAGCAAACTTTATCAATTATTAGTAATATTATATAATACTGTGTGGAATTCCCATCCAAGGAAATTCAAAATTCTTCTTAATAATAATGAACTTTTTTATACCTTAAGGCTGTACTTCAGCTGGGGCACAGTCTAAAACGATCGTGACTACGCGACGCAGAGATTGTGCAAACGACGGGTGCAGAACAAAACATAATTTTTCATAAAAATTCAACATGCATCCATTTAATGTTCTGTTTATTGTTCTATTAGTAACAATAAATATATATTCTTTGACATGTTTTCTTTTTCAAGTAAATGGATAACGTTTTTTAGTCATCTTTACACGATTTAAGAATTAATACCCCCGTCGCCATCACTAAACAAACTGACGTGTTCACAGCTCGACTTTCGCTCTCCGATTGCCAGCGAGTCCAAAATTTCGTCGCGCGTATAGTTGAAAATTATTTGCCGATTCACTGAGGTATGCTCTTAATGAAAAGACATTGTATTAATTTAAATAATTTATGAAGAAAAAGTACAATAATTATCAAAATAATGATCCCTTCCCGTTTCTTCCTCTTCAATAGTACATTTTCAACTGATACAAATTATATTATTTTAAAGTTATTTATACTTGAAGTAGACGAAACCAGTCATGATCATTACATACCTACTACATAATATTATTGTGTTTGGTTTTATTTAACATACATTATATTATGTTACGATGATTTAAAATAAGGGTACAAGTCAGTTATGGGGAGCCGATTTTGGCAAAATTCATGAATTGAACCTAACTTAACCTAACCTAAACTAACCCAACCTAACAAATAATCCAGTATATCGGCTATTTTCAAAAAATTTTTGCCGCTGGCTTCCCCATAACCCACTTAAAACACAAAATAAGTACTATTATATCAAGTTCCATTCAATATTCTATTTGGTCAAGGCAGATAAAATACCTCAAAAATATATTCCAGAAAAAGTTCTGGACACAGTAGGTACATAATTTGTAAGTAGGTATATAAATATATTATATTATATATTTCATCATATATCTTTTTCGTAAACCATTAATATGTTAATCCTTCAGTATCAACTGTACCACAGTTTGATAACGCACCCTGTTTTCCAGGATTTACTTATGCGCGGAATAACTTGACAGAACGGGAAAACGGTCTCGTCGATGTTATTTTTTTTCCTCTTGCAAGTGAACTGTGACAAAATAACATCAGAAGGAAAAGTTTTCCAGCACGCCGGAGCCGAGGGTAGGGAGAGACGCCACTGCAATGTTTCATGACGCGATGCGATCGGGGCTCAGCCCTTTACGCAATTTTGCTTACGTCAATTATGGCTATGTCACATTTAAAAAGACTAAGGAAAATTGCGCCTTTCTTACACTTTCAGGACCTCACTTTTGTCTTTGGCTACTCTGGTATGGTAGTCAAATTTTTTTTACACATAAAAGATGAATAATAATAAAAATTATATTGTTTAATTTAATTGTTTTGTATTCACGACTGATAACACAGAAAATAATATAATCCTGTTAGTGCTACACTCTACATAGTTTCGTAACACGTCATTAACATAACTATTCGATAAAAAATAATATTATTTACTTTAACAGAAAAGGACTTGAACTCATAGCTATAGCAATGTGGACGCTCTGCTTTGCCGCTTTAGCTACCGATTCGTTCACTAACCACGACGAATTTGTTATTAGAATTCTAAGATTTTTTGATAACCTAAATATCAATATTGTCTTTATAATGTATAAAGCAACGTGTGGGGCTTCTGTAGTAGTTGGTCAAACAAATTTTGATAATTATCTTGAAATTTAATGAGGTTGCCAGCAACTTGATGCCAATGTGGACACGGCTTAATAATGACATCTAGCAACAGAATACGAAGCATGCAGTTTAATACACATATTACTGATAATTAATTTAGTCAAGTTAGTCTAAAATATTAAAAACTAAAATAAATAGTTTTCATATTCAAATATAAGCTCACAATATTACAATAAAATTGTTAATATTATGAAAATACCGAAACAAAATTAGAAGTATTTAAATTTAAAAAACCTTGTTTACAAAAAATATTATTTTTTAGAAATATCGATGTTATTAATTAATTAAGTAAATAATTAATATATTTAATAGCATACTTCGCAATCTTGTCACTAGATGTCTCTTATTATAATACAATAAAGTGAAATCTATTTCCTTGTAATGATTATCAGATATTATTATGTATTTGTCAAATGAGAAGAATAACAGTTATATGTACATAATAACTATTATGATGCTTATTAAAAATTATTTTTTATTTTGTCTTTTGAATATTTTTATTCCAATACTAATAAACCATGCGTATTTGTGTAGGTACACTTACATTAAGTTATAAATATTAGTAATAAATACATAAATTGTATTTATACGTCAAACCATAAAAACTGCGCCAGAGTACTGAAAAAGTTTTGCAAAAATGTTTGTAGGTAGAAAAAGTTATCGGTGGAGCTTTTCCACTGCAATGTGTTTTCCTAATCTTAATGCATAATCTCCGAGTTCCTACACTAAATCATATTTATGTATTTCATACAGAACATTTTTAGCACTCTCTCCCGCAACTTCAAAGTAACTTTAGCCCATTAATGTGCCATATATAATAGGTCTCGCAATATTCTCTCATCCCATATCGATGTTTACATCCATTACAAAGTTCACACACAAGCGCCGGTAAAACTTTCGGATCTTAAGGGTGGAACACACAACCTACTGTCTACACAGGCCCATACATTAGTGGGGCATTCTTGCCCGGCATTATTCGCTTAAAACCTTTCCATTATTCCAGCAACAGCGAAGTCCTGCAAGGGTCAATGTTCAAATTTACACCGGAATCATAAAACAATGACGGGCTCCGACAAAACCGTGCGGAATGTTTGAAAGTTTGACATTGTTTCGAGATTCCGGGCACGCCTTGTTAGCGTCCCCACTCCGCCGCCGAATTTTCTCTCATCCGACGGTGAGAAATATTTTCGCGGGTTAATGAGCGAGTGACTGCAAATACGCGGGAAATTTTGCAAAGACGCCGCCATTGTCTATGATATGGTTTAATGTGTTCAGGCCTCGCGCTGCGCATGGATAATCGCTCGATATATTCACTTATAACCCCCCAGTCTCAAATGTGATTTCGAAATATTCCCTTGCATCTAACGCTGTTAAACGAACCTGAAGTTATTCGCTGTATTAATAATTTTATATCACTATACGTACATACATTATACTGTCTTATAACGTGGGCCTCGGGTTCAAATCCTGAGTTTGATAATTTTAAGTGTATTTTTTTTTCAGTGTATGTTTGGACACAGAGCATGGACCTAATAGGTTGAGCAATAGGTGACTGACATCCATATCTCATATAAATAAAACTGTTAATACACTCTCTACCCCGATAATGATGGTGTGCTCCGCTTAGCTGATATTAATTTACTTTAACTTTTTACCCAAGCTTAATAATGTAATATCAATAAAAAAAATTCACAGTTACACAAAAAACGTAATTGGAAAAATCTCGCAGGGGGGCAAGGAATGTAACTGCACGCCCTCAAAAAGAAAATGGTGGGGCTACACGATATACTAATTACACTTCATGAAAAGACTATACTGCTTGGACAGGAACTAAAGCGTATAAGGAGAGAATGGCACTGATGCAATCCCAAAGCAACGGACATTTTTAATTATTTTTTCTCATTGTGTTTGGAACTATAATTTTTAAAAATTCAAACAGAATATTAAGTCAAAAATAAATACTAATTCCTCAGCATAATGATGCATCTGTTTAAGTCTCTGGAGGAATTCTTATAATTTCCATTTACTACCCTTATAATATATACTTGAATCACTGTATGTAAGCAAAGCTAAAAATATATTTTTTTAAGAAAGGCCACGCCTATTGAAAGCGCAACTGCTTCCGTCGGTGTAATTAAATTTTAAAAGCGCTCGAGCTTGCTGTAAAAGATAAGGTTCTAATTTAAGCACGTATAAATCCCTTAGGTACTTCACTATCACTGTATTTCTAAAGGTTGGATTTAATACGCCTCTTTGTAGATTTTTTCACTTCTTAAATACAAACGATTGCCTGCCAACTAAGAATTTTCTGTATAAGCTCTATGGCTATATTATAATATATATGTATTACATAAGACGATCTGATTTAACTTACCCGAGATTCGAAGATATCAATTAAAAATTTGGCACACTTAATAGTTTCCAAATGTCCATATTCTTTACGTATCAATAATCTTTGCACGATTTTGCTATATAAACGGTAAGTAACTATAATTATGTAATTTATGTTATTTTTACCATGGCCCCCACAAAGTGGGGACTAGCAGGGCTCTAGCCTGGAGGCCCGGGCTCTGTAAGGGCCCGGCGTGGCGAATCGATCAGATAAGTGATATAAACACACATCACAAATTCTCTCTAACAGTAAAAAAGTCGCCTGCTATTGTTCTTCAATATTGTTATTATTTAAAATTATGTGATTGTACGATATAATTTTTAATTGTGTATCGATACTCGACAACTCCATAATTCAAATGGACGTAGGTATTAAAGTATACAAAAAACATTAAATATACAAATTCATTTTATCGCGTACATCATTTTGGTACACCTACTGTAGAGCGTCACACTGCCTTTATCTAGGTAGGGATGCCCGCCAAAGATCCTAGCCTGGAGGCCCGCTTCAGGATATGGGGGCCATGATTTTTACATTTACTATTGATGAGTGTGTATAGTGCTAGAAGATGCCGAATGTCGAAATTCATGTCATAAAAATTGATTCAACTATAAAATCACGAGCTTGCAATCAATTAGAATTTTAATCAAATTTGATACTCGACGACTTCAATTGCGGCACTTTGGTGAACTAAAATCTCCTCTTGTCCTTCCCTATTTGTTCCTCTGGTCGTTAAAACATTTGCAGTTTCTTATGTGCAATGAATTGTGCTACTTCTGACAATGATAGCTGGCCTGACGAAATCAAAGATATCCTCAGATAGGTACATCAAATTTGAAAAGGGTAAACAGGTATATTAATTATAATTCTGACATACAGCACTTGTGCATAACGATACAAATGTGGTGACCCTAACGACACAATTTAAATATAAAAACGGTTGTCACTTAATTATATCTTCGAAACAGAAATCAAGTAAACTTCAAAATATAGTATTTACAAAATTGTTTCGCGTACCAATTATCTACGCAAACACGATAGACTAGTAGTATTAAACATGTTTTATTAAGTTATTTAAACGATTTAAACCAGATTAACATAGGTAATATATTATTATTTTATTATTATATATCATGTCTGATCCTATGGGCCTCCACAGAGTGGAGGTTTTGTATTAAGAGATTTTGTTTTTACGAGAAATGGATGTTAGCCACTTGCTCTACCTATTAGGTCCATTCTCTGACTCATACACAAATTGAAAAACAATATGTGTACATGCCAAACCCAGGATTCGAACCTGGGACCCACGACGTTATATATAGGACGACGCTTAAGCCGCGCGGCCATGACAGATGCGTTACAATAATTTTTGTCATTCAAGAATGATTGTCCATCTCCAAATTCAATGCCATATACAAATCACTTCTACCGTGTTTATTAATTTATAATCATTTAGTTTATATTGGACAATTTTCATACTTATGCTGTAATATGTTATTAAAGTTACAGAAAATTCTAATATTAAAAATGCCTATACCAAAAGCGATGTTTCCATGTTAGCGATTGTTTTTTTGTCACAGCACTGTTATCTATGCATAGCGTACATAATTATATAGTTAGGTTTACATATCATATAAATTTGATGCTTTTAATTTGGCAACATAATCGCTATTTCGTTCAATCATTAAAACAAAATAGGACTCGAAGCTCATCAGTTATCGCCAATTTCATTTAACATCGTTCTGAAATTTATTATAAGACTGTCATCTGGCGTAATGTGGTTTTACTGGATTCCAAACTAGCAGCTGCCCAAAACTTTTCTTTTGAAAAAGCTCTAAGTATTTGCTATTCTTAGGTAATTTTTTCATGTGAAAAATCTTCATCGTTTTTTGGTCTTAAGAGATTGCCAACATTATAATAGGAGTCGCTCGGTGTGTTTTTGACATGTTTATCTCGCGCAAGATATTTTTTAAACATTTCTCATCAAACGAAAATATAAGTTGGGCCTCGTTTTAAATTCTGACGGACGGAGATCAATCATATAAATTTTAAAGTAAACATCGCTGCTTCGCGTTAAATATTATGGAAATTCTCTTTTGTCGGCGCTTCGTATAGCACGTGTATACTTACACACCTGTAATAATAATTATTCAAGATGTTTAACTAAAATAACGGTAATGTTTATATAACATATTTCAAGATGTGTGAATACTAAAATAACACCTCCGTTTCTATAATAATATAGGTACAACTGAATTGAACATAAAAAATCTTAAAAATACATAATTTATTTTAAAAAAGTATCTCTTGAAATAATATTATAAAAATAATGCCCTATAAGTATTGTAATGTAATAAATAAAATATAAAAATCTTACAGAGTTGACATTTTATAGTTTTATGTATATTTAATTAAAACCTTCAATATTAAAAAAAAACTTGTAGGTACGAGGGTGGGTCAATAATTCCTTAGAAAAAAGCATTAAAACAGTTTTTATTTTTGTATTTTTTTTTTATTTCTCAACATAATCTCCTTGGAGCTCAATACACTTGGTTAGACGTTTCTCAATTTTTTTAAACCGTCAGAAAAATAAGTTTTCGGAAGGTCCTCAAAATAAGCATTTGTCCGATCGATGACTTCTTCATTTGAAAAAAAACGTTGTCCACTTAGCCATTTTTTTAAGTTTGGGAAAAGGAAAAAGTCACTGGGGGCTAAATCTGGCGAATACGGTGGGTGGTCGACCAATTCGAACTTCAATTCTTCAATTTTAGCCATTGATCGTAAACATGTGTGAACACGGGCATTGTCCTGATGAAAGAGGATTTTTTTCCTGTTTAAATGAGGCCGTTTTTCTTCAATTTCGTTTTTTAGCTGGTCCAATAAAGATGCATAATAATCCCCTGTTATTGTTTTTCCTTTTTCCAAATAGTCAACGAAAATAATTCCACGTGCATCCCAAAATACAGTAGCCATAACCTTACCAGCTGATTTTACGGTTTTCGCCTTCTTTGGACATGGTTTGCCTTCGCAATCCACTGCTTTGACTGTTCTTTCGTCTCGGGAGTATAGTGGTGTATCCATGTTTCATCTACAGTCACAAAGCGACGAAAAAATTCATCCGGATTGCGTTGCATGAGCGACAACAGGGCTTTAGAGGCCACCACCCTATTGCGTTTATTGTCGACTGTGAGCAAACGCGGCACCCATCTTGCAGAAACTTTTTTCATGCCCAATTTGTCATGTAAAATAGAAATGACGCTACCTTTTGAGATCCCTGTAACCTCAATTATCTCACTCAACTTTAATCTTCGGTCACTTAACACCATATCGTGGATTTTATTGATCATTTCTGGTGTAGCCACCTCTACAGGACGTCCTGAGCGTGGTTCATCCTTTGTTGATGTACGACCACGTTTAAATTCATTTAACCAGTTATAAATAGTTGCAAGTGAAGGAGCAGATATGCCGTGAACTAAATCCAACTCATTTTTTATTTCCTTTGCTGTTAACCCTTTTATATTAAAATGTTTAATAACAGCTCTAAACTCAATTTTCTCCATTTTTGTAAACAAGCATTTTTTTTTTAAAATGTACGAAAATAAAAAACAACAACCCGACCAATCTGATTGAAACTTCGCAGCATACTGAATCGGTAGTGCCGCTGCATGAAAACAAACCGCTTACAGTACTAGTCGCGCCACCTGTCGGCTTTTCTAAGGACTTATTGACCCACCCTCGTATCTCTTGTATTACACACTAATTTCCTATGTATACGCCACTTTGTTGATTTTTAAACATTTTTATACCAATTTTTGCACTCCTGGAATACCTTAAATTTTAATGGAACATGTTATTAAATAAATGTACAATTTCTGAGATATATCATTTTCAAAATCATGTTTCCTATCCAACACCATACCTCTTTATACCTGTCCACCAATCTGTCATAAATTAATTATAATGTTGTTTAATACGTAAGTTATTGTGATACTACTACAAGTACTGTTCTCGTAAATCAATGAAATCTTAAAATGGAGAACTAGTGGACAAAATTTTTAAACCATGAAAATGCATATTCTCTCACTAAGTACCACGAAAATAGTATGATCTGATTTTCACTGCACTGATATTTTTATCTATCAAAGTAATATTGTCAGTTCAATTGTTTCCTATAATGGTGGCACGATAAACAAAACAATAGAACAACCTTTTCAAATAACGAATTAGGGCTGACAAGGATTAGTATTCATGTGTGACATTATTATTTATTTTAATTATATTTTATACTAATAAAATTGTAGGGAATAAAATAATAGACATAAATAAATGCTTAACAAAATTAAGAAGTTATGTATATTTTAGATAGATATATTACATATATTTGGGTATTACATATTTTGTCAATTAATTAGTATTATCTACCTCCTTATAAAATCCATGTTTATGAGAAAATAAATCTTAAGTAAAAGATAATTACTGACAATCTTTTTTTGACTTTCACAATATTGCCTGATTTAAAAATATTTTTTTTTTAGGCTCTTGCCCTCATACAATGGATGTTGCGAATATTACAAACCTTGTAGGACAAATTGTTATTAGAAGCCATTTTCCCAATCCATTGGATTCATGCATCATCGAAAAAATTAAATGTAGGTATATTTTACTATAACAATCTAAATGTCCAAAAAATTAAATTATCCTGACAAAAGTGACAAATAAGCAAAAAATAAATGTAAATCTGAAAGTATTTAAAAGGTATTATCGCAATTTATCATAATAATTTTTGGCCTGCATCAACCACTCTTGAATAAATGCCTCTTCTGATTATATCCCTATATTATATATTGATTATATCCTAGCTGATTATATTTCTCTCTGACCTATGAATTCCTCTGCTATATTGTAAAATGTGCGTTTTACAGCTAGCAAAACAGCTGGCCGTTACCAACTGGTTTGCTAGTAGGGAATAATTATTTCTGTATATTAATAATATATTATATAATATATATCAGGCATGTCGACATAGCGGAAAGCGGAAAAATACGAAACATTTGCAATTTGAGACTTTTTTGATAATTTACAATTTCAACTGTATTAATTAATAAATATATATCTGAACACATTAAAAAGATTTTTTTTAAGTCAAAGATAAACTTACAATTATTGTTAAAAAAAATGTGAATTTGTTACACATTTAATTCCCCAGTTACGTTATTATTACATTATATTTTATGGGCATCGTGTATGTTTTTGACTAATTCACCGTTTTAATATTTTTTATATTTAAAACATCGATTTTTATAAAAATATAAATGTGTACAACTTGGAATCCTTTTTATTTATTTATATTATTTAAGTATGGTCTCAATATTGAAGCTCGATTTGATATAAATAACATGGATTTCAAGTTACTTATATATTAAAGAGATGAATAAGTCAAAAATCTACACGATGCAAAATTGAAAACTTAATAAACTAAATTTTAATAATAAATATGACCATAAAATATAATGTAATAATAACGTAACTGGTGAATAAAATACATAACAAATTCACCTTTTTTTACAATCGTAAGTTTATCTTTGACTAAATTTTACAGGATGAATCCTTTTATGATTATTTTCATTATTTTACATCTTAAAATGAACCAAACACATATTTAAATTCTTTTCTACATTAAGTAGTCACAACTAGGGAATCCAATCCCGAGCCAAAATTCTGCTCCCGGGATTTCGGGATTACAATTTGACAATCCCGGGATCCCGGGAATGGTCCCGGGATTGGTATTTTTTTCCATTGATTATATAAAAATTTTATATTTAAAAATAACATTGATAAAATCGACCAAAAATAAATCTAGTATAATTCATTCTATTTAAGACATTTATTGTTAATATTGTATACGTTCAATCTTGGAAATACACAAGTGTAATGGAGTAAATAATATTGTAATATAAATTATAATGTGAATTTAATATGAGATTGCGGTTTCTGATAGTAAAGACATAATGAATGGATCCCGGGATCCCGGGATTGGAATCCCTAGTCACAACAGTGTCTTTAACAAAATAGTAAGGCAAAAAATCTAATGGAAGTGTTTATCGGTTCAAGCCCAATTTATTATTATATCTCATTTAATATTTTCCATTTTTAAAGCAATTTAATACCTACTAATTATTATTGTTCTCCATATTATTATTGTACGGTGTCGCAAGACAAGTGAGCGGAAGGCAATTTTCTTGATGCCATTCTGCCATTTTTTAACATATTGTTCGGCACGGACGTGATCACCTGGAGAGACTGATGGTTTTGGGTAGTCTCCAGGGACGGCGAAGCAGAGGAAGAACGTCGGCGAGCTAGAGTGATCAAGTGAAGGAACTGACCGGGGGCAGTATTTAATCTGCTTGGTATCCGATTCATAAACTACAGAACCTCAACAAACATGTATAATTTCTTGGTATACCTTCAGGCAACACCAAATCATTATTATTTTGTGCTTGCTACTTACAGGTTCACAGATGAATAGTGACAGCTTGCAGTGTTGACTGCTGAAAGCGAATAATGGAAATAGAGAATCGACGATAATTGCCAACATTTTTTTAAACATTCTCTCTAGATGTGATATTTTAAGCCGTAGTAAACGGACTTTAGTAGTTTTGATTATATGACTACATTTTCAACCACTAAAGAGAAATCTTGCATCTAGTCTATTATCATGTTGCTCTTTTGATGTGTGTTTGATAAAAACGAACGATACAAAGGATTAAGGGAACGGCTAACAATGTGATGATAGCCTTCATTCTGTCAAAATCTATGTTCCAATCAGGAGCATAAAGCATATTAGATGCTGATCAATTATGTGGCAGTGGCCGAAGACTCCATTGACGTAATGTAATTTTCCAACGACATCCTGTCGTATATGTAGGAATGTATTATACATATTACAAAACATGGCAATGGCTTTTAATACTCTCCAAAGCGTTTTCCAAATTGAGCTACTATTGGCGATCGGCTTTTGTATTAAAATCAAGTACCTAAGTTACAACAAAAAATCTTGGAGTGATCCGTGACGTCGGTTAGTAATTAAAGTAACACATACTAAAAATTAAAGTAATGGCCTCCAAAATTTGGAGGTTTATATTAACATATTTTTGTTTTTACGAGAAATAGATGTTACTCATTTGCTTAACCTATGGTTCCATACTCTGTCTTCAAACACAAATTGAAAAACAATATACGTTTTTGCCAGACTCGCGACTCAAACTTGGAACCCATGTGCCGACTATAGTTGTATCAATAGGTATGTTTATATTATTTCGTTATACAAAAAGTATTATATTTAACAAAATGTGGATTAGCACAATCTAAAGCTCTACATATTCATAAATTGTGAATACAATACAGTGGGTGTATATCAAATACTTGCTGGTTTAAAATTGTATGTAATCAACGTGTTATATTATAAGTATTAGTTTATATGACTTTAATAATAATCCAACCAAGCATTTCTTAGTTGATCGAAGCAGAGAATGGCACTGAGGCATAAACCAAAGACTGGATCATATAAACGCAAGTTCTCATTGATTTTAACGTTACCTAATACACAATATATTGAAATTTATATTCATCTGCTCGCACTCACGCAGATAGCAGTTGTAATAAAGTAAGCCGCAAATGGCTTCGCAGGAGGGAATTCCCCGACACCCTTCTACCGAGTTAATCTCTATTACAGAACAGTGACAAAATGCAAGGAAAACCTTGTGGTATGGAATGTACCTTAATCAAACGCTTGAATTGGGCCGAGGGTAGGGCGATTAACAGTAGCGTGTGATGACTATTTTTTGTTATTTTAAATTTTTATCATACTTAAAACTTATCCACTTACTTACATGTTACTATAACCACTTATATTAATTATATTATCATCGTTTCAGTCACTCTTGAACCAATACTACTTTCCTGCAGCTATATCTTAACACAATAAAGGTTCTAATAAAATCAACGGTTGATGACCGAAAGCTCTTTAATGTCCGAAACCATCTGAATGTAACGAATAGCACAAGTTCTACTTTCGCCAACCTTAGCTATCTCATCAATCCACCAAGCTCTTGATCGCCCTTTACGTATTCTAACATTTCACTGGTAGAACTGTATGATGAGCCAATCTCCACTTCAACGTCTGTATATTATATTATTTCTGACAGGTTGTTTGATCCATTATTTATGTATTTATTTTTAGAATCCAGCGCGTTATGTCCAACATACACCTGTGAGTCTCCGCCACTATCAAGGGCCTTCGACTCCCGACCCATCATTCGCTACATGCGCATAACTACTACATGCACTAATATACAATGTTTATGTTACATTATCATGTACTTGGACGAAACTTATTTTTTACATTCTTTAATAAACCATCCATTAAGAATATATTAATGAAGATTTCGGATTTATAACTTAAATCTATATTCAATTAAACTTATGAGAGTTGCCGTTTCATATTTTTTTAAAATTTTCGTATTTATTAATAATTGAAAAGCCGGTATTTCATTAAAAATATAACTTTTGTCTTCGGAAGATATTACTTATAGAAAAAATGTATTTAAATAAGACTCATTGGTGTGTTTGATAGCTCTTTGATATTATAAAATATATTATAACATAATATTATTTTTATTCAGGCACTCCACTCCACTGACAAAATTATGCCGAAAGATATATCTCAAGCCTCCCGTTTAATAGACACAAAGAGACGTCTTATTATTTTGCTTTGCTAAAGCCAGTTAATTACTAGTTCATTACGTTTTAATCGCGCCATTATTAATATTGAAATATATATTTTCCATTCATTTAAATTTTTCGTCGCAAGGTCATAAATATCTCTAAATTCTCAGTATTAATACTAATGACAACAATTACCAATCTTTTATTCAATTTAGAAATTCGCAAAAGTTTACTTGGATAAATAGAAAATAAATTAATTCAATTCTAAAATTAGGCAATTTCACAATATATTCAAGCATTTTTAATTATTTTCAAAGTATCATAACGAATTAAAACCATTAAATTTAAGACTATTTAGATTATTAATATACATTAAAATTTCTGTGAATTTAGTTGCAGACAATTAATTAGGTTTTTTCAGTAAAACCACTAATTCAATTCGAATTTCACAGTTCTGTTATTTGATTTTTATTTTAGTGAAAATTACTCCTTACATCTTTCATAACTCTAAGTAATTGTATCCTAGCATGCCTTTTCTTTTATCCTTTTCTCTGTATGTGTATTATATTATAGACCTATAGTGTATTTAATAAAGAGGAAAATAGAACAAAGAGACATCCGTGTGGAAATGAAATAATGAGAATCAAAACCACACGTACAACTACATAAAACCGATTGTTGTCAAATACCAATAAAGTAATTTATGAAGGATTAACATAGGCTTCAAATTATTTGGTAAGCAAGTATTTTATTAAAAAGGTGGGAATTATTTAATATGAACAGCAAGTAAAAAATGATTATTGGTAAGCATTAAAATAATAACAATGGAAGCATTTAAAATATTATTGGGAATTATTTAAATAATTAATGGTAAGTATAAATATCAATTTTTCAGAATAAAATCTATTTTGGACAGATTTTTTCTTTTACAGAAATAACTTATTTAGTAGCTTCCTTATTATGTTAAATTTAGTAGGATAGTATTAGTCTCGAACTTTTTTTCGCGTGGAGCACCTCAGATCTGCGGACTTTTTAATCCGCAGACCAGGTTCGTTGGATTTCAAACATGTTTGATATTTTACTCTCCGAGTTGCCAGAATTCATCCGTCAATCAATTTAATCTTTGAGGTTATTCGCATTTCTTATGTGAAATGTCCGTCTAGCTCTTTTTTATGCACCTGTGCGACTTCTTAGTTGATCTTATTATTATTTTTATTATCTTTTAATAATAATGTAATCATAAATAGTTTGTTCTTACCGATATTCATGAATGCATAGACTAATAATATACTTTATATGCGATAATGGTAACCCTAAATTGAATATTTTTTACTTTTCATACTATCAAAATAATGATGGATATTGGTTTTATCTATTGGCCCATGTCATTTAAATAATGATTATTTATTTTCACTACTGATTTTTCAATATTATTTCTTGTTGTACCAATATTTTACATTCAACATTAAAACTAGCGGGCTTATACCGATACTTTAAAATAAATACTTACTATTCATTTAAAATTCTGACAGTTATTATTTAAAAATTTTCAAAATTGTCTATTAATACTTGTTTCAAAAATGCACGCCATTAACATATTATACGGGTTAGTGAAAAAATAAATCGTTAGTTAAATAATGATTTAAATCAATAAGTACGTACCTCTCAAGATTTTGTGAAAACATATTTTTAAAATTTATATTTATAAAAAAATCATAGACGTTTCTAATCTACCAATTCAACTTATTTTTAGCCTAATATGGTGATACATAGCTTTTTTATTAGTATAGCCAATTTATCCGAGCTACTTACAACACATAAATATATTATATTCTGAATCTAGACATAAATAGAGTTATTTTTAATTAAATATGCATATACCAGATAAGGGGTTCCCAACCTTTTTGTAACCTAGAGCACATTTTAAAATATTGGTAGGGCGGCGGGCACCACATAGTTTTTCAAAGCAAAATTATAGCTGGGCATAGATCATAAATAATAATACACAAGAAAATAATTTCGTAAACAATTCGTCAAAATAAAATTTAAATTTAAAAACCATTTATATTATTCATTAAATTATGTATTACTACAATACTATAATATGATAAATAATTTTAACTATATATCCAATTAATATAATAGGTAATCAAGTATCTACCCGACTTTTTAACATATTTTTTTCCGTTTATTGCTATTTTGTATTCATTAATTTTTCTTCGGTTTTCAATGTGTATTACAATTATTAAAAAAATGTAAGAATCCTCCTTTACTACGCACATTCATCATTATATGCGCCTCGCTCTTTGCTATAGTTACATACGGTAATATATATACCTATGTTGCAGTATAATTAACTTTCCGTTATATATTGTTATGTACGTATCAAATGAAAGAACTTAATAATGTTTGAATGATGTTTTTTATTTAGTCATAATATAGCCGCAATAAGTAATAATGGTAGTTTGTGACCACTATCCTAAAGTATCCGTGACGATTTTAAAACTCAATCTGATTTTTGAAAAATCGAAAATTTTAATAAATTTATGTTTCTGACATTCTAAAAAAATACAACTAAAAATTTCAAAATTTTGTTTGAGTATATTGTGAATATTGTGATCATATACTTACCTCTAACTATATAATATACAAATAAATAATATTACTTATATTGCCTCAAAAATCTGGAAAATACCATTTTATCTCTCTTGAAATATTTACTATTTTACATAGTCAATGAATGCATGATATAATAATATATTGTATTTGCATTTATGTACTTGAGGAAACCGCAGTAGGCAAACAGCCTATGGGCCGGCCCCGAAGGAGATATGCAGATAATTCAAAATGAGATGCAGAGAGGCTTAGTGTGACCGACTGGTGAGAAAGAAAAAGAGAGAAAGCTCAGAATAAAGATCCTGTATGACTGTGGTGCACTCGGCCATGTAACTGAATACCGTATGGTATGCAGTGCTAGCTTAAATAAGTAAATAATATTGGAGCTAAAAAAATACCATTTTCCCTGTCTTTGAAAAACAACATGCATTTTTGCCAGACGCGAGTTTGTACCCGCGACATCTTTATACATGGCTGTTTCACCAACCAGGTCACAGTGGTACTAGGTATAATGTGTATGAACGTTTAATAATTTTGTCCAATTTGCAGGATTATTACAAAAAATATAAAATTTTCATATGATTTCAAAATAATAATTTTCCTACAAGAGCTGTGTTTTCTTTCCTCATATTTCGCTGAGTACGATAGAGCTCTAGTCGGGCTTATCGAGATGAAAGCAAAGTTTTATGGAAAACTTTGTTCAGCAATTGTTTGCTATATAATTTCGTGATTGAATTTACCTGTAGGCTATGTATATTTACCTCACGAAATAATGTTCTAAAACAATTAATTTTTTATGTTGTAACGGTATTTTTTTAGATGTAAGTTCTTTTACACTTTTATTTAATTTAAATCTCGGTTGCAAGTTTCTTTTTGTTTTAAAACAATCTAGGTAAATCTCGTCAAAATTTTATCAAAAATGATAACGGTAAATACTTACATTAGATATCCTAAAATATTCATGAAAAGATATTGAATAAAAATATTCTAAATCTTGGTATCTCATCGTGGATATTTTTTTTCTAAAAAAAATATTTTGTCATGGTGCCAAAACTCAATTAGATATTAATAAGAAAATGTCAAGTCATACGCATTTTTAATTTCTAGAACAATTTACGTATGATTACTTTCAAACATCTGTTACACTTTCGAGAGCATTTATAAAAATTAACCGTAAAGTAATATGTAAAAATAAAAGTGATGTCTTTAATAATCATTAATTGTTACAGAGGTCTACAAAAATCTCAATAATTTTGTTATGAGGAAATAGGTTATACACGCGATATATACTATATCGAGACATTCGTCATGCACAGTACCTACATACCCTTAAACAGCATATAACTAGTACTTACCAATTATTTTAAGGATTTATTTTATCTGTAAAATAAACGTTTAACTTTTATTTTAGCGAATTTTTTATAAACCGTTAAATTAATAAAGTACATATCTCGCTATAGAAACATGTTGTAGTACACAATACTGCTCCGCTAAAAATAGATTGTGATGAACTAGCTTTTTCGTCTGTTGAGATACACGCATCCTTAAAAAGGTTAACGTAGCTCAGTTGATTGATCTGAAACGTTATATAAATAAAACTTCACGTACAACAAAACAAATATTATCAAAGACAGTACGCTTTTTATCTTTATATAGCGGAGAATACGACTCGAGCACGTTCAAAACACTCGAAGGACCTTTTCACACTGTGATAAAATATCGCAACAGAGACAGGACTCGAAGTCTATGCGGACGTGTCGGAAGATCATGAAATTTACAACACCATCGCTCCGTCACCATGAAAACATTCATATTATATACTCAATATATTGCGGTGGCTAATTGTCGATTGCTTTAAAAACAAAAACTGTATTGCAAAAAACATGAACGCAACACTCACTTACGTGATAAATCACATAAATACACAAAATTATATTTTTCAAATGGGGTGTCATCATTATTATATTTTATATTACAACGCGTGCAGACGCAATCACTTTACCATAGCAACCAATAATAATTACACGCTTTCAACCTCTTTCCCATAATTTTGACATGGTACGTTCACAAACTATGCTGTATAGCATGCGTCACGTGACCCGCTGCGGAAATTCGATATCTCCATTCTTATCCTGATAAATTATACCGATACTTCGATAGGTACTGGTTTTGAGATTTTTTTTATTTTGATACCGATAATTATTGTGAGTATCAATACTTTTTGATCAATACTTCAATACATTTCTTTCAATACCATTTCGATACCCGAAATTGATACCTTTTCTTTCGATATGACGGCCTTAACTTTGCGGCCTACACCATGGAACCCGCACTTGTTCCTCGCTGTAACACATGCAGAAGAGCAGAGAGATGGTGAACTATAATCATTAGCCGATTTCCCGCACAAGCCCTTCGTAGACACACCTCATCCACAAATACTGACGGAAGTGGTTGCAACCTATCGAACCCATAAGTGGTTAACGTATACCTTTTTTTGAAACACGTGTATATTTCTGTTGTAATTTACTGAATACAAGATATTCAAAATCCGTTAATTTTATGGGCAATGTATTTTAAGTTTCTTTAAATGACCGCTTTAGTTGGCTATATTATCAAAACCAAAATCAATACATTTGTTTGCTTTTTTCAAGTCGAGAGATTCACTAGATTAATCTAAACCAATAAAGTTTTCAGTCAAAACAGAAAAATAAATCATAATATAAGTATGAAATTAATACTTAATTACAACAATACGTAATTAACAAATGTGTATCATGTTATAACATCCTAAATTACGCACATCGTAATATAATATACATCACTAAATAAATTAACTGTGGACGGTAAATGATGTTCCGTGTTTTTCCATGATTAAAATAATGTGGGTTTTTATAAATTCAGTTTACGTATTTTGTACGAAAATATAACATATATTACGTAAATTTGATTAGGTCAGTGTGATTTTAAATGCTTCTCCATAACGATAATTTTTCATATGAATCTCATTTTTGCCCATTCTCAAGAGGTATGGTTTGGCAATATCCCGATATTCTGAAACATTTGTCACAGTTTTGACCTTTACCTATTCAAAAGGCCATCTACATGTTTGGTGTATCAGGTTCCAATACTGAGGGTTAGGAGACTGATCAATGCACCCCACATGGAAGTAACAATAAAATTGTTAGTGATAGGGGCTGTACATGTATGACGTCACACTCTAAGGAAGAGGGTCTGATATAATATTCGTCAAGATTATTATACTAAAATTGATAATTTTCGAATTTTACAGAATGGGGATGGAGAAAATTTTACGTAATTTAGACAATAGGTAACAGCTTTTGTGAAGAAGTGTAACAATTGGTGGTGGTAGGAGGGGAACAGACCTTTTGCTCTCCCAATTGGCATCATCAATGGCAGGTAAACTCTGCACCTTGGGAGAACAAACAACCGATGTTTCCGATTTCTAACAGGGGCATAAATCATTACAATCAAGAGTTCTCATTTACACCGCGTAAAGTCGGAAAAGAATACGTGGCCAAATATAGATATCTTCTGACGTTTAGCTTAAAACTATGGTATGTAAGCATACTTAAAGAAAATCAGTCTCTGATCATATCCATACAGCTTCAAATAATACCGTCTCAAAACTAAATCCGCCATAAGACCGTACTTCAACTGATGCGGATCTCAAACAATCGACCCACTCTCAAAACATTAAAAATAGTGTGACGTATTTATGGACGACTGTATAATATGTAATCTACTTATTTTGATAAATTGTATATTATGTCTTATTTTATTTAATTAAGTTCACACAAATATTCCAATAAAAAAATATATTTACTATTTCTTAAGAATAAATGTTATTCCGGTTCGTGAAATCGTCATTTGGAGAGCTGGGAAAGAAACTGTGGAGAAAGAAAATACAGCTTGGAACGTATCTCATATTTGACATACCTACCCACCTAATATTTGTTTACTATGTTGCGTTGATTGAATAACCTAATAGATAAGCGAGATATATATATAGACGTACGTATATCATCGCAGCTTTCATAGTCTATATATAATATATTATATCCTTGGTGTATTTCTATAACATTATTGTGTTGTGCTAGATACCACAACTTAACACAAGAAAAATGGGGTAACGACCACTTTCTAAAGCGCAAATGTAATCTCTAAGTTTGAGTATTATATTATTATGTGAAAATGAGATAGTGAAGGGATTTTCTGTCCCAAATGACCATTAGACCTTTGGAAAGCAGGAAGCAATACGGAGAAACGTCGAGGGAATCATCGTCATTCTAGTCAAAGAAAGTTGTAAGCCTCAACAATGAGGATAAACGACTTACACAGCAAAATAATTATGAACATAATTTTTTAAAAAATAACTTACCTGTTTGTAAATAGTAGTATAAAATTAAGCTGTTTAATTTAGTTAGTGAAACATAATATTCTTATATTTTTATTTTCTTAAGCTGTAGGCACACCAAGCGGAAAAGATACGAAACTTGAGACTTATGAGAAAAATATTTTTAATATGTATTAATAAACTTAGCTAAAATTAAAAAATAACATTATAAAATGTGAATTCGTTAAAGGATTAAAAAGTATTTCAAAATATACTCATTTTTATTTTTTGTATAAAAATCGATGTTTTTTTTAAATAAATATAAAATAATTACAAGATAAAAACAACTTTTTATATACAACGTTTTTAAATTCTGTTAAACCATATAAACTTGACTTGACTAGCTTAAACGATCAAAAAAAATTGAACTTGACGTGTCATATTGATTTCCATAATAACGCACTATATAATATTAATAATTTAGTTGCATGGACCCCAGACCCTTCCAACCAATATTGGTGTCGAAATAACTTTTCATGCAAAACAGAATTAACTGAAAATGAATTCAATTCTACTTAAAGATGGCTAAACGTATTAAAAAATGCATTGGTATCGTGTTCTGATATATTCTAAAAGTTTCAAATGTCTAGCTAGTCGGGAAGTTAGTTAAAAATCGATTGCAAGATTTATACCGGACAAAGAACCACTGGTTAAATAAGAATACGAGCTAAGAAAAACGTTGTAAAATAATTTAAAATTATGAAGTAGTCAAAATTACAGTTAATAAATTTTAATAATAAACATGACCTTAAAATAATATGTGACAGTGTAGTGAGATTTAAACTATGGAGCACATTATGGAGTCATGCAACATGCTTGCCTTTCCCAAAGGAGTTTCAGCGATACACTAGACCAGGGGTCGGCAAACTCTTGAACCAAAAGAGCCAAATATGAGTGGCACAACGGTTAACAACACAAAAAAAAATCGAGAGCCATACGTATATTTTTATAAATATGATTTATCATTCGCTGCTGACTAGATAATGATTTTTTAATTACCACCTTTAAAATGCACGTTAATTACATCGATCGGCCGCCTGGCCATTACGCGCCGGGTGCGTCTTCAGCGTCCAAAGTATTAAATGAATTAATTACATTTTATAATAATTGTTTGTTTATTAAGTGAAGAATATTTCCCGAATAAAACTAAAGTAAATACTTAATATTGCATGTTTTTATTATTGACATTATAAATATAATTTGTACAGAATATGAATTACATACAATTTTTACGTATTCCTTAAAACTAATGTTAACAATGACCTTCCTTGCATTTCTTTGGAGAGTGTGTATGTTTTGTATGTAATTTGTAGTTTTTAATTTCAGGCGCAACTGCAAAAAATTCTCATCGGTTATTTGGCTTCTCTAAATGCTACTTATATTGTTCATGTTTTAAAATGATTGTTCACATACATATTATTATGTAGACTTGAATATGAGTTCGGAAAGCTATTCCATAATAATATGTCTTAAAAATCGTAGTATCTACTTTATGTAGATCTTTTAGAGCGCCCCACTTGTGTGAAATAAAATTGCATTTTTCTCTCTCCAAATCCTCAATTTTGGTGGCAAGACCTACAAATTTTGAGCTCCCTAACTATTTGCTTGTTAAATCCACCAATAAAATTTTATTTCAAGAGTGCTCGTGTCAATAACAAATGAAGAAAAATTTGATTTGTCGACTTTTGCAATGGGCGGATTTTAAGCAACAACAATCATACCTTTTTGCATCAACCATCACGGAGGAAAAATTAGGCTCGCGATAATGTCATTATATAATATAATAAGTGTACAAATCAATGACAAAAAATTAAAATTGTGAATTTTGCAAAAGTTTTTGTAAAGTTTGGCAAAGAGCCGCACGCCAATACCAAAAGAGCCACATGCGGCTCGCGAGCCGCAGTTTGCCGACCCCTGCACTAGGCCAAACTGGAGACTGTGTTGTGTGTTAACTAGGTTGTCTTAATTCCAATGTGACTTATATACTTAACTAACTTTTCAGGAATACTAAAGAATATTTCATTTTATACATTCCCGAATAATGCTAGCAATAATGAAGTAAACGAAAGATAAAAATAAATATAAGTTCTAAATAATATGAGATTAAATTATTACAACTTGACCATTCAATTTTCCGTGAATGCGATCTTTCAGATAGCTATCATTGTGATCAAGGACACACGTCATAGTAATATAGACTTTTGTATCATTTACATCACGGATAATTCGCTTTTCATAGTGAACTATAATTTTGTGACGGAATGATTGTGATGGTGGATGTGAATGCTGGGGAGGTTACACGGTAGTAAGTCCAAGCACTAACCTTATCGATGTTTAGCTGTCTGGCTGAAGCTGATCTATGTTGCATGCCCTCACGTCCTAGTAGGCACTTTCACGGTACACTTGGGTTTATGGTAAACGATGAAACACCCTGTACCAGTAACATGGACATATGTGGTTTGATGAACGGAGTTTGCACGGAGACTCGAAATTATGGTTTCCACGACGCTCGTGGTCAGCACTTGAATTAGTTTGTATGCGCTTAAAATTACTCGTTAAGCGACAGTCTAGCTGTAACAAGCCTAGATGCGCTCGTTCTTTTGAGTTAACTAAATGTTATTCAATCACGGTCGACTGATGATCCGTAACAGAGCTACGCCTGGACCTGCGACAATACTGAGGATTTGAGGTAAGAGGGAAATATACGGATGAGAACGACCACAATTGGCACAAACACTGTTTTTTAGTCAAACATAATATTTAAGAATATATTAATATTCTTTATGAATAGGGGCATTATTACACATACATATACATATTACAGATACATTATTTATCAAAACATCTCAGAAACATACCTGTTTGGGAGGAAATATTTACAGCGAATGGAACTAGAATCTATAAACATAGATAAGCACCCAGAATGATACATTCTTCATTATTGAAAAAAAATAGTTGAATTAAAAAATATATAAATGTTGACGATAGTGATGAATATATTTTGATATATATATATATTTGGTCTCATTACTGTTGAATTTTATAAATTTTTGTTAGTTTGAAAACACGTTAAATGTATAATATTCGGTATTAAACATTTACCCTAATAGCGTAACATATTAAAAAAATTTCATTTTGTATAACATTCAAGTATGTTACATAAATAAAGCTATGATTGATCCACAACACATTTTCAAGAAGATTACACTGTGTTATTACATTATTTTCTCTTATAAATAATCGATGAGTACTACATTTACTTTGCCTAAAAGAAAACACGAGTTTCCAAAAGCTCCGCCTGAAAGCTTCTCTTGTAAGCCCGCAAAGACGAGGCATTATCTCATTCTACAGATACATTTCTCTGGTCGGCAAAGATAGCAGCGATATTTTACGTGGCAAGCTGTAACGCTCAACAACAATTGGTAGTTTGGTAAGTTGGCGAGGCCTTTATTGTATCATATATAATATTTATTGCACAGTTACCGTTGTAATCTGTGCACATTCCGTGTAAGATGACGGTCCATGGCAAAAATGTTCCCATTGCTTGCTCGCTGATGTGGGCAGAAAACTTGGAACGCTTGTAATCCCCGGAATAGCTCATTTTGTGGTGTTTTCCCTTGCCTGTAAGAGGGGAGAATTTTCCAATTAACTTTCCCAATGAAAACTTTTTGTTTACAATGAATGTTTTCTCGGCGCTTTTCTTTTCGCTTGGCCGTTTTTTCTTTCACTAGTCATTGGATTCCGTAGATAATTAAATACACATCATTTCGTACTTTGAAAAAATATTCTTGTTCTCTAAAAGTAGGTATTTAATAAAAGAGAAATTTGGTTTTATATGTTTTCTTAAACAATTTTCAATGATGCCTGTATTTATTTACTTTTATCATTAAACATACCATCAACTTTACCCCTTGATGTTTCAATATAAAGCCTTAATAAATTAAAACTTATATAATTTCATGATTTAGTTTATTTTCTCAAAAAATTTACAATATGATAATAATATAATATTAGTGACAATATAACATATCGTTTTACGTTGTACGAGAGGTTAAGTGCAAGATTTATAATTGCAGTCAATGAGTTTTGCCTCTTAAACGACGATTTATTAATATAAAAAGTATTATATCAAAATTTATTTGATATACTTTTATTAAAATAATTAATTAAAAACATATTTATGCCTAATCAATTCTTTATTCATAATATTATATCACTCGAGTATTAATTATCACTATGTTTTATTATTGACGTATAGAACACCGTATATCTTACCTAACCTGAGTCTGAACAATATGTAGACTATGTAGGAAAATATATGATAATATATTATGTCGTTATGATGCACTGGCTTTTCTCAACATTTCATCATATCAAATCACATAAAATAATATATGAATACCATAAAAATGTCATTAATTTAAATGTTATTATTCTATAATTGAGAATATAACCATATTAATTTCAAGGATGCTCATAATTATTTCATGGTATTCCTTAGTCAACAAACGAATAAAAGAAATAGTTTATTAAATTAATACCAAAAGCACGTACGTTATAATATGATTGCTTTATAATAATTATTATTCGTAGGATGTTTATCACACTTAAATGGTCAAAAACATAGCTTATAATGAGTATCCTTAGAATTATCTTCAAATGTGTTAATCTTGCCCATTTTTTGAATAATAAAATGCCCAATTCTTGTCAAATTTGGAATCACAGAGATTATCAACATATTTTTTATCGTAAATATTTCACTATAATAATATGGGTTTTATAAATGCGTTTAAAAATTAATAAATGTAAAAAATCTAAATACCACTGCACATTTATGTACTGAAATATGACTTAATTCTAAAACATTAGAGCGAGAGGTTTAAAAGAATACTATTTTATGTAATAAAAATACTTTATGCAGTCATCAAACGTTTAAAATAAATATAAAGGATAATAAGGCTTCAAAATTATATAAATAGATTATCTACAACGTTTAAGGTATGTCTAGGATCATGCTTTGAAAATAGAACAAAAGCTCCATTTTGACCTACACTGAGCATGTCCCCCCAACCCAATAAGTACTCATATTATGCGCTACAACCAAAAAACCTTGATATGCTTAACTCTCTCTATGTAATATATATATATATTACATACCAGCAGTCGCAAACCTTTTTAAGTATATGTGCTTAAAAACTAAAAAAATATTATGATAATTAATTGTAATAACACGTGGCCTGCCAAGGGCAAGTATTGTGGGAAAAAATAAATTAAAGACACCATGTTTTATAAGTTTTTTTCAAGCTCTTCCATAAAAAAAATCCACCCCGATTCAAAATGAATAGCTTTTCTTTCCCCATTTTTTTGTGCCGTCAACATTTCCGCCAAAAATTAAATTTCGTCCTTTATAGTTTTTATTTTTGTTTTTCGTCCGTGCTGCTTTTTCTTCCAAGTAAAAAGCTGTCGAAAATTGTCCACTTTTGTCAGATGCCATTTTGTATTTGCGTGCCTGCAGAATTTCCGCAAAAGTGGCACGCGTGTTATAGGTTTGCCACCGATGTTCTATATATACTACACAACTATTATACGGTTTAAAGTTTTTAGTGACATTTTTGATATAACGGTTTTGAATAATGTCAAATGTGAAGCACCTGCATACGTTTCCCCGCACCTTTACCCTTTTTATATCTCTGGCAAAAATATTATGTTTCGTTTCATCTATTTGAACTCTGAACTTTAGTTATAATTGCAGTTTCAAAATAGTAAGCAAAAACCACACATAGGATAGAAATACATTTCAAAAACATGTAGTACCTACTTTATTATTGTGTTAAATAATAATATTATAATTTATGCAAATTATTTTATGGTAATAACATTTCCAATATTATACTGTTATGCGATCATATTATATACTCGTAAATTATTATAATATAATGAATAATACTTTAAATCTACAGAGACCAGAGTGTTCTCTCAATTCCAAAATCGTGATTATGCACATACTTTTATAAAAAGTTATTTTTTTCAACTTATTTATTCAGAAAACATTATTATTATGTGACAAAAATTCGCCATTACGAAAAATGATTTGATTGCTAATGATCAAAAATATGAAAAAAATTATAATATATTAGAATAAGTAAATTATTATTACGCAACATGAAAATTCCATTATGAAAAATAATTATTAACTTAACTTATTTAATATATCCAGAAATATTAATTGATTAAAAAATAAATCAACCTTAATCGTGCTATCAAATAGGTTAACTGCACGGTATACAGCATCCTGCGATGGGGTACGATGGAGACCAAATAGTTACGAGAGATATTAGTGAAAATATAGAAATAATTACTTGATAGTTGGTATATAATTTTATAATATATTTATCATGATACGTACTCTAAGAATATAAATCGACAAGTGCAACTATTCAGGGAAGATTTAATTATTGACATGGAAAAAAATCTACCTATTTTAAAAGATATCAGTTCAATTCTTTCTATACGTTTGTGAAATTAAGTAACTTACTGTTGATACAGTGTTGATGGCCAAACTCTAATAAACATTATAATAAAAAAATATACTCATTAATAAATCGTCACTGTTCTGGCAGAAAACACTAATTCGAAAAAATGACAAATGGAGTTGGTACCAAAATGTTCCTTATTTCAAACTTTACCGTCTGGAAACCTTCTTAATAAATAAGAAGTCTTTATTTTAAAGTCATCTTTTTTACGATTACTTAATAAACTCACATGATAGACCATTATTTCAAACATTTTAACAACTTCAAAGTCAGATTACTCAAAACTAGGATTCTCCAGTTAGTGTGTTCTGCCAGAACAGAGTCGAAATATGAAAATAAGACAAGTTTCATATGACAAAAAGTCATATTTTATTTATACTCTTAGTACTACAACTACTTAGACACCCACGGTGGCCGCGCGGCTTAAGCGTTGAACTATCACGCCGTAGGTCTCAGGTTCGAATCCTGGATCTGGCAAGTACACATATTGTTTTTCAATTTGTGTGTGAGTCGGGGTATGGACCTAATAGGATGAGCAAGTGACATCCATTTCTCGTAAAAAACAAAATCTCTTAATACAAACCTCTACTCTGTGGAGGCCCATATGATCCTATTAGGATCGGACATGGTCGGAATGAATGAACTACGATAGACGCTAAATAAAAAAAAAATCATGAATATTTTTCATTAAAATTCATCCCGAAAAAAACTCCAACAATTTTTTATCTTTTATTATCATGAATTTTCACCATTTTCACATCATCATATCATTATATGAGTGATTTCACAAATCTGTTGGCAAAGTTTTAAGGACAATCTAAAGTATAATGGATTTTTGGAAAAAATATTGGTCCATGCCTCATATAAAACAATCGACAATTTGCGATATGTTTGTCTAGCGAACGAAAAAATGCACGAATGTAGAATTTAAAAAACACTAGAGGTATACTGTAATTTGAATATTTTCTTACCATCGCATTAAATTTATACCCTTGAAACAACTAAATTTGTCAATCGAAATATATTATTATATTACGTAATATATTTTTTCTCGGTTCACTGCAATAATTATTTTCTCGGAATATTACTTTGTATTGATGTATTATTATTTATAAAAATATATTGTTTATTAATTTGTTTTTTTAGAGTTGTTTTTTTTAATGAAGAGATCTTCATAACATAAAAAATCGCCAGCATTACATAAAATAATACTTTCAACATATCAAGAAGAAAAATCTTGAAACAAACCTCGCTTACAAAGTTTTATTATGGCTCGAGTTTTTTGGAAGAATTATTATTCTTTCATTTTTTGTAAAATGTGATATTGTTCAACATGTGACCGCTTGAGGTAGGGTGTTTTCAAAAGAAATAATGAAATGTTTGCAAAGAAAATTATTGTACTTATGAAAAAAAATCCCACGCGCCTCTTCAAGCGATGTGTTTCTTTTTTATTCTCCTCGAAACTTATCGTAATGTTATTCTTATATCCATTTTTAATGCCTAATCTAATTAGCGGGGACGCGAACCATTCTCCACCATGATTAAAATGCTGAAGTGGTAGGCCGCACGAAAAACAAATTTCGCAAGATTAATGAAAAAGCAACATGGTCGTTTATTTTAAAGTGGAAAATTTATTGTAATGAAATATATTTTGTTTAAATTTTGTGGCTCGTCTCGTAACCGTTTAGCCATATTTCAATATTATTAGACACTTTAACCATAACGTTTCAAAATCCAGAGATATTTAAATTTTAGGAAATTGCTTAGGTATACCATTTATTATTTATGTGCATATTAACTCAAAGATTTAATTAAATAAAACATCAGTAAAATGTATATGGTTATCTAACTATTTTAAAAAGAATGATTAATATTATGATTATTTTAAATCTGATAAGTCTAAGATAAGATTTGAATAATATGAAAATAAGTACACATTGTGGAAAATTTGATCATAATTTTTCACAGTGTTTAATCATTTAGAATCATTTTGCTCCTAATCAGGACATCTAGGCCTAAACAGGGTGAATTTTATATTAACATATTTTTTATGAGGAATAGTTGTAACCATTTTCCTAACCTATTAGAATTTGATCATTGCTAAGAATAAAAGACACATTGAAGAAAAACGTTTTTATCCAGATCTGGAATTCAAACGCGAATAAATTTCCACTCTATACAATATCATAATTGCCGTTGAGTAGGTGAGTTTCATCATCTTACTTCTTCTGAAATTCAACAATTTATTATATGCTACCAGTGCTCTTGTATGCATATGAAAATGGACGCTTGATACAACTGAGATTCAACAGGTGCATATTTGACATGTAAGACTACCGAAAAAATTGATGGATATAAAGGCACTCAATGTCATACAGGTTGATAAACTGATGAAATGGAAATGTGAGACATATTGCTCGATGAGTGGATAACCGCTGGATAAATGTAGTCATACCGTGGTACTCAAAGGGCGATAACAGGGCTCAGGCTACCATAAAATTAGCTGAATCGATGAACTTACTAAATTTGTGGCAGCCATGAAATGGGAACTGATAATAGTGCAAATTATCAAAGGAGGCCTTTGTCGAACAGTGAATCGATCCCGGCCGACGATAATGACACTTTTGATAGTACTCGTAAAGATGTAAAACATTCTGTTCATAATAAATAAACAGTCGTCACAAATCGGATAATGTTTTCCTACGGAACACATATGGCAAATAAATAGTTTTAGTAAATATACATATATAAATAGTGAGTACCAAAAATGTGCTCCGTCGAGATAGCGCGTTTCATTTAACAGTGAACAAGCTATGTGACTTAATTCATTTTTGAATCGGCATATAAAATAATCGCGAATACAATATGTAGATAGCCCGATAATTCAATTATGACACTTTCTATTAGATTTTGTATTTCGCGATAACTACCAATATATTGTATTCTTATTAGTATAATAATATATAGAGTTTACAAGCTAGGTGACGTCATTTAATTTGGAATAGCTATAAAAACTCTGATGCTCTAGCGCGAGGCAGTCGTAATTCATTTTGGAATGGCTATAAACGTCGCGTTCTTGAGAGTCCCGCGTTCGCTTGCGCTTGTCGCGTGACAGATGTCACGCCGTGGGTGATGTGGACGGCTCAATGAGGTCACATGTACTTGGAAAACGCGCGATTTGTTACGTGCGAGTCAAATGGCGCCATCTGGACAAGGCTTTAGAATGAAACAATTTCTGAACCAAAAAACTATATATATTTTATCAATTTTATTTTTATTAATTGATAAGGTCAATAAAAAACCAATACATAGCTCATTCTGTATATAATGATATTATTATTTTTTATAATACTGTGTTAGAACAATTGAATTTTTAATCTGGTTTACTTTTTGTGAACTTTTTAGTAATTTTCATAATTTTGAGCGCACTTTAACATTGCGTTTCGACGCTGCCGTAATGGCTTCGTCTCGCGTGTGAATAGTTTAAGTTAAAGAAAATTGCCTGTGATTTTACCTTTGCCTCTACCATCACGTCTACCCATTTCTAAGTTCTTTCACTTGAGCAGTGGTAGGCTTGGCTTTTGGACCGAAACTTTAAATCTTTTTAATTATATAGTGTTGGAAAACACCAACTAAAAACCCATACTATTCTTGCTATTGAATATCTTGAATTAACCCGTAGTAACGTCTGCAACGTTACAATTCATTTTCTTGCTACTACTTCAGAGCATAGGGCAAATACAAGATCACGTCCATGGCCATTTCCATTAATCTAGCGCCGCGTCAAGCATTTCTCCCACCCTCCAACCAGCTTGTAGATATGTTCTGTAAGCAGGACGACTGAGTTCGTAGTAGCTAAATATTTTCAATAGTAGTTAACGTATTTTAGTCTTTTTGAATGCACATGATGCGGTCGTACCAGTGTAGGTACCACTAAAATTCAACGAAGAAAGTTTCTTGAAACTCCACGAGACTCCTGAGATTCCACGTTTTGCAGTAAATATTGTGGTAGCACAGTTATCACGCACGTATAGAATAGCTGGCATTCAGTCGTCACGAAATAAAGGTACTAGTCAATGTAACTTTAATTGTTTGGACCATCTACTACTTTTCTCGTTCGTATACCTTACTATTAATTATAGAGGATCTTAACTTGTTTAAAATGTCATACAGATATCTCTTCATCGACCTCTTCACTTCATCGTTCGCATAGATGGTGGTGTTAAGGTACCCGTAGCGCTTATCACTTCCATAAAGTAGGTGACTTATCTTTTTCTCGATGAACTTTGGCGATTCTGGATACGTTTTTCCAATTTATTGTTTAATTTTCTGTCTATATGACCAAAAAAACTGTAGAAGTCTCTGAAAATCGAAATATTTTTCAGAACTTCCATATTCCTTCTCTTTTTTGTTCATTGCATCATTAAAAAATACATCTCATACCCACAACTCAAAAATACCAATGTCTTTATTTTTCCTTTGCAGTCCAAACCTTAGCAACATAATGAAAGAAAAGTATTGAATTAAACAGTATAAATGCAATAAGCAGGTGTTTTTGAGAATAACGTAGAGTTTAAACGTGCCCTGGCATCGGAGAAGACAAAACAACTCGGTAAGATAGTAAAGTCTATTAAGAGAATTGGAGAGAGGGCCTGAACAACGCATCCTTACTCCGATAAAAAGGGCATAATATGACAGCGGACTACAGTCAAAGCCGCGGTATTTTTTTAATGTACAGAACTACACAAAAATCCCCTTAAAGAATCTAAGATGAAGTTGATGATTATTGATTGATCTAACACTCAAAATCGTATCCGTACTTGTAGACTAAACTATTTGGAATCAGTCAGCGATTTCATATACCTCTGTTTAATAACTTCGGTAGCTACGCGAAAGAAATTAGGCGAAGAATTGTGATGTTTAAGAATACTATGCCATCTCACCAAAATCTGAAAAAATCTCAGCATCACATAAACCACTAAAAAGACTGGTTAAACGCTAATATTTTGCAATCGGATATCCGATAGGAAGAGAATTTACGTGTTCGAGGTGTGGTGCTGGCGGAGGAAGCTCGGCATTCCATTGACGTAGGCGTAGTCACTGTATTGGAAGAACTTAGCATTAAAGAATGTCTCTCATCTAACTGCAAAAGACGCGTTCTTCAATCCTTCGGTCACGTGTTTCAAAAATATCCGAGCAGCCTTGGGAGAAAGGTGATTTCTAGTGACGTTGAATGGAGTAGGTCATGAGGGCGTGTGCCTGATTCAACAATAACAGAACCAACTTGTTAACGACAGGATCGCTTCAGATGGAAGGAAATTGTTGGCAACACTTAATAAGAGTTGGAGGAGATTAATATAAATTTTATATTGATTTCATACATTCTCAATTGGATTGATATTAATATACTCTGCAATGAAATTCCATAGAACAGATTGATAAATAGAATTCCGATACGCTACATTTTGACGGAGGGGTTTGAATGTGTGATTGTCCTACGAAAATAAACCACACATTATAGACGTGCAATAGTGCGTGTTGCAACCTTCAAAAAATACACCAATATTGAATGAGCGTCAGTGCATAAACCGAGAGCAGTTGTCAGAATGAAGGAAAAGCGTATTCTTGACACGTGTTTAAGTCTATCCCACATTCTCACACCCGAAATCGGTTGCCTGGTACTTAAGTATTTCTGAGTCCCCTGTGAAATACATAATAATAATATTATATACTAAACTATAAGTAAATAATTTTAAGGGTATTTTTTTTAATAACGTGTTGTTTCAAAAATTAATAAAATCAATGATATAACTAAAAACTCTTACTGTTAAATGGGCAGGTCTTAGAGCTCCGTGACGCTGACGAAAAGAAATCTTTTTTGTATGTGATCACTGATAACGTACGCCAGTGGCTTACGCGCGGTGAGGTCAGATCCCATCATGCTACAGCACACGAAATAACAAAGTTAGTTTTCGCCTTGGACGTGATAGAGTGGAACCCATTCGCGTCGTATCTCGTACACTTACACCGTGTAAGTGTTTAACAATATCGTATTATATTTTATCACGCTCGCACTCTATCGGAAAACTTCACCTGGGGTTACGCAGTTTGAACCTACTACATTATAGTACATATAGATAGTTAAGCACCGTGCAGAAGATAATATACATCGAGCGTGTATCACTAGCGAAGACTCGATGTTAAGCGCTTATTTAGCATTTAACTTGGCTCGTAAAAAGCATTTTATTACCCGAATTATCTAAGCATAACACCAACAAGGCAATTACCACGAATAGCGCGAATTAATTCATTATTCCATTAGTGTGCAATGAAATTAAAATGCCTTTCAATACTATCAAATGACTTTGTGTCACACTTTGGAGAAAGAAGAAGGATATTCAATTTATAAGGAAATTTTCGAGTTAAGCCTTATTTGACCCAAATTTATCACTGTCTTAAAGTGTATCAAAGTATTTTTTATTTAACGTATAATCAACAAGATTTGAGAATTTAACATACATGATTTTAAAAAGCCGCCATTACCTATTTTGGGTGAAAGCTGTTTCCTCATGTCAGGCTCACCAGGCACCAATAGTGAGGGCTGTGCGGCTGGTCAATACACTCCATAGAGCTGTAGATATTTTAGCGATGCATTATGTATTTTGTTTTTAAAATTCTATTTTATTAATTATTGTTGTTTTTTCTATTTTATTTCCTTTGCTATAAAATTATTTTTTGCTTTGTTTTTTTTTCGCTACTAAGTTGACTTACTTGTACTTTTTATTCTAAATGTGATATTGTGAACGTCTTGAATTAATAATTTGTTACGTGCTCAATGTGTCTTTTTAAATAAATAAATTTAAAAAAAACACCTCAAAACCATGCATGTTAGAAAAAATCTTGAATATGACGCCGGTTAGGATTCGAACCTACCGGATTCCAGCCAATGTGCTTAACTAGTTTATCCAAATGTGCCCCACCGAAGTACGAAATTAGTCAATCAACTGAAACACTTTACAAATTTCGCTAATATTGGCAACTGGCTTTTGTGGTTTCAATAAACGTACCAATAATAGGTACTTACCTAGATTACTAACCAGCGTCAGGAGTTTCTATCGTCAGTTTCCGAGATATCAAATTATATGTTTTGAATAAAGAATGTTACATTCTCAAATCTTGTGAATTATTTGATATACATAGGTATATTGATGTGACTACTTTTTCACATTGATTATCAATTTCATGCTCAGAGCCATTTCAAATGGAATATTAAAAGTTTGCCTCAAATTATTGAAGAAATAAAAGCGGTAATCGTATTTGTTATACTCTCTCGCTCATGATATTTTAAAACTATTCATATACTTAGCCGTTTTCCTTAATGATTCATTTAGATATTAATTCCCTGGGAGATGAGACATTATTAATTTAAATACGATTGTAGTATTGTCTCAAATTCAAAAACTCTAAACATTACTAAAAAGCTCTATTCTTATATTAGAAAAATAAATCATGACAATCAATAATTTTTCCAGCCTGAAGGAAGAGGCGACAAAAAACTTTGTTGTTTTTTTTTCATATATATTAAAAATAATGATTATTAGAAACATCATATCGATTGCCAAGTTTTTGCATTCGTGCGTTTGCATTAGCGGAGGGATTTTCAAACAACCTTAACATTTCGAGGGTTAATTACCCCCCTCACTAAACCGTAGGTACCTGCTCATGGTAAGTGTTATGAAATTTAGTGACAATTAAGGTTTTTCAATTAAGAGTATTGTACCATTCCATTAGAATCGGTTTTAGCGAACCATTGGGCATATTCAGACTTTATAATATATATCACATATACTACGAGTAACAAAGATTAATGTGTATTGTATTCTTTACTTGTATTGTAACATTAACTCTATAATTAATTAATTAAACGATCGTGACAAACAGTAACAAATTTTAATACGTGTTAATCCTTCGGTAAAACGCACAGTGACTACTATCATTAGTACAGCTTAAATAAATATCATATTGTCCGTTAAAGCCTTTTTAAATACTTTTAACTACAACGAGCCGATAATATAGTATGCAATTTAAAAGCAGTCGAATAATAATATTCAGCCATACATGTTGTACTGTTACATTATTCATCATCCAACTTGTTGTTAGTGCGATTTTTTTTTTAGTTTTGAGTAAAATTTATCTAATTTTAATATAAAATCCAGTGCCAATGCGATATCTGCACCATGGCCTCCACATCTTGAAGTGAACCCCCAAGCCAGGATCATTGGCGGGCCCCCTACCTATCGCTAAGGTTAAAGGCAGTCTGATACTCTACAGTGGCATTTTCCAAATGGTTTTCGAGGTCAAATAAAGTTCAGTGCAATTTTTTTAACACAGAACAACCAAAAATTGTATCGCACAACCATATATTTTATAAAAAATAAAATAAAATACGCAGGGGACTTTTTTACTACTTATTAGTGCAAATTTAAGATCTGTGTTTTATCTCATTTATCTAGTTGACCGCCACGCCGGGCCCCCCTCTGCCCGGACCCCTAGGCTAGAACCCTGTCAGCCCCCCCCCCTTTGTGGGGGCCATGGTCTGCACATATTATGTCAAAGTAATAATTTAAGTAGCAAAAATAATATCAAAGACTACCTACTACTATTAAAACTACTACTAAAAAAAACTAAAATAACACACATATTTTGCGGTATCTGAATGAAAGAATAGCTTTCTTTACAAATAAGAAATGGTGTGACAATTTGTCAATCTCTGTTTTAATTGATTTTGCTTGATTACATCTGTCCCAGGCCCGCACTTTACATTTTTATTCAATATACATTTTCTTTCAATAACATATTTTCAAATTACTGTAATTTTTTGATGCTTTTCGTAATTCAATGTAAAAAAATATTAGAAAAATCATTACCCTTTTATATTTCATTGTTTTTTGACATGATATTTACTTTATTGACAAATTTAATCATTTAAAATATAGAATTTATTAATAAAATTAACTATTGAAGTATATATATAATTAATAAATTATTATCCCAAAACGAATCCTATACCTATAACGAAACAATAAACATATTTTTGGATGCAATTTAAAACAATATACGTGACTAATTTTATTTTTGCTACTAACGATTTTTTATTCAAATCAAAATAACAATAAAACTCATACTATAAATTTTCAATTATATTATATTCCATTTTAAATTATCAATTTTATCTGAGATACAAATCCACTGCAAATTAACAGACTAATCATTGATTCAAGCGCTTTTCACTGTAGCATGGAATTATCTAGAAATTGTCCAGAGCTTTTCTTATTTATTTTATTTTATTCGGTCACTTTGTGCCCGACAACCGCTCGCTAAATAAATAATTAATTCTCGATTATCTCCATTCGCTGATATATTTTTACGGGCGCTTATTGCAGAGCTATAAACACTGTCAATCGGTGCTATGGCCAGGCGCTTTTGCCTTATAGCTCACTGTTTTCGTAGGCGCTTTGTAAAGTAAATTTGATAAACATCAAAGGACTCTAAGTTAACTGATCGATGGGGCGGTAAAACCACCCGTTGCTTGAAGGCAGAAGGGGTGAAACGACTAAAACATCCACCCTTGCTTTCAACCCTTACAAATCTAATACTTATGTAATTCAAAATTATAATAACATTTTATTTGAAAGAAAGGGACTTAATGAAATCCTTAAATTAAAAAAACTAATTCTAATTTCTTAATAAGAATCGAATCACAAAATTGCATTATAAATTAATTCAAAATATTGATATTGTTATTATCAATGTTTTTACAGACATATGAAGGTCTTGGCTCTCTCTATAATATAGAGATTCCCAACCGATGTACCATAGACGAGTGGAAAATAATATTTTTAGTACAGTAAAATTCAATGTCTTTATGTCGGCAAAGTTTTGGACATACTTTATGATCTCGAAGAAGAATTTTAGCATTTTTAAAATATGGAAGACACATTCATTCTCATATTTTCAATAATGCCAATTAGGTTAAAATGGCAGGACTAACGGATATCATATTATTAAATAAAATCTAAGAATCAACTGATACTGATAAAACCGATTAATTTTTGAAAAAAGATAAGATTTTTAATAATGACTGTTCAATGTTCAGTAGGTAATTTAATTCGATTGTATTGAGTTGTTGTGCACTAATATGCTTAAATATTTTGAGCTTCTATATAGATACCTAAATTTTAATTTAAAAGTAGCTTTTTCAAACATTGACTTTGACATATAAGTAATGTCGTCTCTTTATATGCGTATGGAGATAATTGAATAATTACGCATAACTTATGTAACTCTATAAATATTTTAATGAGTTGTCGAATACAACAAATCTACTTAATTCTAATTAAATTTTTTGCTTACACCTAAAATGAACTGATAATAAGTATCCATCATAAAACAATTTAACATCGTAGATACAACTAGATACGTACCAAAAAATTGTGTCAAGTTGTTTTTATTTGAAATACGTAAAATTAAATACATGAAAAGTTATATGTATGTAAGTATACTGCAGTGTGTGCAGTTGTTTGATAATTGGAAAAGTGTGTCACTTGGGAAGCACTGATACATAATCTACACAACATTATTATCTGCTATTTATATGTGATATCTAAAGATGCGTTTATTAAATAAATTAGCAGAAACAACCTGGGAATATGATTTATATAATTATGTATTTTTTTAGTTTACCATATAGCCGTCGTATTGTAAGCAATACTAAACTAAATGCAATATCCTATCATCTATATTCTACAATCTACATCCTACTCCGCAAACGTGATTGTATGTACATTGTCAAATAGTGTGCTTCCGTCAAAGCCTAGGCATTACATATCGTCACTTGGACAATATATATTATAATAGCGTTACAAAACTCTAGAATATCATGACGACTATCATACCTTGTTCGCTTGTTCTCTCGAACGGTTCACCGGTTGTAATCAAGGAACTAGGTTAAATGAACAACAAATTCGGAGAAATTTGGCGCTGCAAACAGGCATATGTCGAAATGAACTCGACCCTGGTAATAAACCCAATAGTTGATCTCCCAGGATCCCTACTCCTCTATAAATAACTACATAGTGGACTTCAACTATATATGCTGCCGATATATTATACACATTACACATTGTGCACAGCGTACGTAACGGTGGATTAAAATCTGCCTCGTTTGTTTGAGTGCGGAGATGTCCATACCTCTGAACATATTGTTAAGACATTCATCTCGTATGCCTTCCTTAAAGTACTTTCTGCCATTCACCAAACTGCTGATAATGCGCTAGCATGGATTGAGGTACCACCGGTTGCTCGACATATTGATAAATCTGATTATGAGCTTATTTAAATATTGCCTATACATTTTTAAATACATATGGCGCAGACGTTGTTGATGAACAACGTTATTTGAATGCTTTATAAATTTAACATATATACACAATATAAAATATATTAATAAAGTCTTGCTGATATTACTAAAAATCGAAGGAATTCCTAACCGGTAAAACGAAGACCAAAAAAAATCATAAAAAAATAATATATTCTTTGATAATATTTTCTAAATACCTAAGAAATTCAACCGTTACAATATTATTACGAAAGGAATGTTATGGAAGGGTTAACTTTCCTCTTATCTACTTGATAGACTCGTATTTTAATAAACTTGATCATCGTTATTATATTATAATTCAAACGTACCTACCCCTAATGAAACAAACAAGCCCTACAATGAATCTTTAGGTTTACTTCAAATCTAGAAACACATATTTTAGTTATCAACTTCCAGATTGAACATGTTCAGTTAATACTACGAATGAGATTGATTAATGGGAATGGATTTAAATTTTATAACGACCTGAGACTCACAAAGAGATAGATGACAGTGTGAAATTCTGTCTTTTCGAGTAAATGAATGATTATAATAATCAAATAATAAACAGCTGATATGTTATAATATAATACACAATAGTAATAAACTTATATAATGTACCTAGCGTAATAGCGGCTGTATACGTGCATGGATTTACTTTCACGAATAGTGTGTATTTTAAACTATCGCGATAATAACTGTTTACACGTAAAAGTGCTGTCTCGCCAATCTCATGCTTCAAGAGTAAGCGAGACGCGTTGCTGTGAACCTCAAGATGAGTCTGCGCGGTGTAGTTCGTTTTTTACCGGTAGATTCGCCACTATCGTTCTACTGCGCAGGCGCAGATATCGCACAATCCAATTGTTACGTGAAAATTCAGAAGTTTCTGAACTTTTTTGATCCATGCATGCAATCTTGCAATTTGCACGATGATACGTGTTTACAGTTGTATTTTTTTATATGGACGCGATAATACGTACTGTCAGCAATAAATCGGGGTGTTGTATTAAGACAAGTTGTGTTCCTCTAGACCAGCGGTGCCCAATCCGCAGCTCGCGAGCAACAAGCTCGCGGCTCGCGTATTCGCGTAAGCGCGCAGGGTACGTCGGCGGCAATCACCACTGGCTTTCCGTAACCAAATCAAGAGCTGCTACAATTGCTTCATTCAAGATTGCACATATACTTGCAATGCACAAAAAATCCTACCTTATCCTTTATCCTGTACCTATTGTTTTTAATTTGTAGTAGATTAGAAGTAGTAATCAACAGTAATAGTGTAATATTATTGTATTTTCTTTTACACATTGTGCTGATTTAAAAAAAAAAAAAAGGTCATCGTCCTATGTGTGGCTCGCCTAATTTTTTTAAATTCTTAACTTGCTTGAGATAGACTAAAAGTTGGGCACCACTGCTCTAGACAATTTCCAGTTTTAAGCATTCCTTCAGAATAATAGTATATTTAGCAAATTTTCGAATTGAAAATATTTTTTATAAGTCAAAGTAAATATTAAATAATCATTCATTATCAAGCCTCTTTAACACTGATAGATAGTAATACCGGGGGTGGAAGACGAACTCACATGTCTTCGAGGTAGATGTCCCGATCCGGTATCAATTCGGGCTGCAGAGTAAGTGTGACGTCGGGACAAACAGGATAAATTATAACACCGATTCTAGATTTAAAATCCTGCGCAGGACAACAATTTATTTAAGTTAAAACATGGGCAAACATCGATAATTTTACAATATAGGCTAAAACGAGGGTCTTACATTAACACAACACTAGCGTTACATTTGGGATCGATTTATTATCGTCATCCCGCACACGAACACTGGTTTGCTTTGATGGCAACTATATGGATTATTATTCACACGACAACGATAAGGGGTGTCGATTTTTCTAAGATATGATAACTTTTGATCGATTATTTTTAACGCGAGGATCCTAACTGAAACACGTGTTAAAGGTATCCGCCCCTCCGAGGACGGCGGGGGAATGTTTTTGCCAGCTTCACTGCCAGATCGGAACTGACCCTGACTTTCAAAAAATATCGAAAAAAAATTAACGGCGAGGGGTACTCGATATCCCAGGGGTGCGGGCGGGTTGTTTGTCACAGCTTACTGTAAATTTTTGGGCGCGCATCGGCCGGAGAGGCTTTTCTTAGAAGTTATCGGTCGAGCCGGGACACTATCCCGCACGGCAGAAGAACCAAACTTTCGGTCGGGGTCCTCCTGACTTTGATTAAATTGCGGATTTGGAATTTGAAACTGTCGTGCCGGGTTATTTTCTTTTTTGTCTGGTAACAAGCCTCCCTACTCCAATTTGTTTCAAATTTTATATCAGCGATCATGTAAAGCGAATGGAATGTGGTTATAGGGCAAAGAAAATTTTTCTAATACAGCGCGCGATTTAGGCGGGTTTGCGTTGGTAATACATTGATAGGTTTTCATTAGGTCGTTTGTTCGATCCGCGAGCGGGATGCTCAACGGATTATGAGTCTCGTGCCGTCGGAGACGCCATTTCGTCTTGCGAGATTTTTCTCGGCAAGTGCCAACGATTCTGGAGGGTAGCCGGATCTGGTAGGGTGTCGTCACGTCATAGGCTTCTTTCGGCTGCTGCAGCAGTCAGGGTTGGGTTGCCTATTCAGGGGTAGGCGGAGGGTTGCGGAGATCAGGTGTCGTTCGGCGGGAGGTGCAATTTGGACGTGTGCTGGGGTGTGGCGACTCCGTCGCAAGATTGACGCAGGGATGCGAAGACAGAGCTGAGTTCTCGTGCTAGGGGTCGTAGAGCAGGGGGGGGGGCGGCCTAAACTGGGAAGTTGTACCCTGGACTTTTCCAGGACCTCCAGCGTCGGTGGTCCCCGGCAGATGCTAGTAGACGGGGGGTGGCTGCAGCATCGTAGGAACGTCCGTTCTGTGAGAACCCACGTTCATGGCATTTTCGGGTTTCGTTGCACTCGATTTCTTTTCATGGTCGTTAACATCGTTTTAACTTTTGAAGGCTTGCGTTTATTTTTTTTTTAAACACTGCGTATGAAGTTGAACACCCCTGGTTTTGATTTTTATCGTGTTAGGTTTACGCGCGAATTCGTTCTTACTGGGTTTGTCTCGTAATTTTCACTTTGTTTTAACGGTAGCGTGGGCGAAATATATTTTTGTTTAGGGTTTTTTTTTAATAGGGCGCCAGAGAATTTATTTTTATTTTTAAAATTCACAAAACTATGGGTTTGACGTCACACACTTGGGTTTCTCAGGGCCGTGGTTCCCGAAGTCGCATTGACTTCGTTCGCCTCACGCATGGGCGACAGTATAATACCGGGGGTGGAAGACGAACTCACATGTCTTCGAAGTAGATGTCCCGATCCGGTATCAATTCGGGCTGCAGAGTAAGTGTGACGTCGGGACAAACAGGATAAATTATAACACCGATTCTAGATTTAAAATCCTGCGCAGGACAACAATTTATTTAAGTTAAAACATGGGCAAACATCGATAATTTTACAATATAGGCTAAAACGAGGGTCTTACATTAACACAACACTAGCGTTACATTTGGGATCGATTTATTATCGTCATCCCGCACACGAACACTGGTTTGCTTTGATGGCAACTATATGGATTATTATTCACACGACAACGATAAGGGGTGTCGATTTTTCTAAGATATGATAACTTTTGATCGATTATTTTTAACGCGAGGATCCTAACTGAAACACGTGTTAAAGGTATCCGCCCCTCCGAGGACGGCGGGGGAATGTTTTTGCCTGCTTCACTGCCAGATCGGAACTGACCCTGACTTTCAAAAAATATCGAAAAAAAATTAACGGCGAGGGGTACTCGATATCCCAGGGGTGCGGGCGGGTTGTTTGTCACAGCTTACTGTAAATTTTTGGGCGCGCATCGGCCGGAGAGGCTTTTCTTAGAAGTTATCGGTCGAGCCGGGACACTATCCCGCACGGCAGAAGAACCAAACTTTCGGTCGGGGTCCTCCTGACTTTGATTAAATTGCGGATTTGGAATTTGAAACTGTCGTGCCGGGTTATTTTCTTTTTTGTCTGGTAACAATAGCTACTGTGTTTTAGCAATTTCAGGCTTTTGACTAGGTAAAATATGAATGCTATTTAACTGTATATATCCTGCTAACATCACACGTCCCATATCTATAAACGTGTCAAGCATTAAGTGAGTAGGCAATGTATGTCACTATTAAATTTAATAATTATCAAATAATTTCCTACAAATAATATTTCAATACATCGCACTCCCGCAACTAAACTGCCACAATCCAAGAAAACGGCAACAGAGAAAATCAGCTTTGAACGGTTTTTTTTAATTGCATTTGATGGCTTAGAGACGTGAATTTTTTCCTACATGACTATGAAACGTAGTACTTAACTCAAAATACGTAAGTCTGAACTTGTGGTGGTTTAATTTCGGGGGTGCGATATGACTGATTAATAAAATTGAATTGATTATATTATTATAATCCGATATATCGAGGGTATATTGACAGAACGCACTATTTCAGTTATTCTGTTTTAAATGCCAAAATGTATACACTTTTTCGCTCTAAGTCCTGGTAAAACGCACAAAGGCAGAGGATATAATGGCGAGAAAATAGAAACATTATTAAATAATATTATTTTTTTTTATTGTGATAGAAAGCATGATAATGACCTAGTGCGTTCTGCGTATACAAAATACAGGATTTGTAACATGTCGTATATTGTGTTTTCCATAAAGGTTAGTCTTTATAATGTAAAAAAAAATGTTTTTAAATCATGAAAAAATCAACGTGGGAGAACGCTTTGAAAAAAAAATTAAAGTCCTTTTTGCGATTATCTCAGAACTTGTTTTAATGAGTTAATGCTTTCTGTCAGTATACCGTCGATATAACCTACGATATACAACCGAAATGAAACATAAAGTGGTGTAGACACTGGAGTTGGTAACATCATATAAATGGCAACTCAGGTCGACTCGATTATTAAATAAAAACAAGATTATTTTGCGACTAACTTATTAAGATCTCTGAATAAATTAAATCAAGGGTACGTAAAACAACATCGTAAACAAGTTAGTCTTCGTTTATATGCGCAATTTTCTTTACTCAACACATTCTTATTATCTTTACAAAAAATGCCATTAGGAGCACCTTTTGTCCCCAAAATTGTACTGTAATAATATGTTCTCACTGCATTCGCACCTGTATACCGAATTGTATGTCTCTTGTCATTCGTTGACAGTTAAACACATGAATGGTAATATGATTAATCAATACGTCTCTAAAAACATTAATATATGTATATAATGTTTGTAGGTATATTGCGAGATTTAACACGCGACTCACTTCTTTGGAGACGGCCGCTCTACTAACCAGGCTGCCGTGGATACAGCGATAAAAATACCCATAAAATAATAAGTCATCATTAGATGAAAGCATTCAACGACATACATTTTATGATTTTTGAAGTTATACTTCTTTTGGGACGTAGTGAAATTGAGAAACCGTTACGGAAGTGGAAATGAAGTTGCCGCGTATGGTTCACCTCGTCATAAATAGCTTCGTTCCGTTTTTCTATTGAAAATAATACCATATTTAAAATTTCTCTTTCCCATTGTTTAGGTAAATTATTTTGTAATTGTTAAACGATGACAAAAATATGAAAACTAGACAAAATAAATTCAATAACTATAAAAACAAAAATAATATAATTTAATGTCTCTGCAATTAGCGAATATGTGATTTTTAGAGCCCGTGATTTTTCCCGATATGGTAACACTGGAGTCTAGTCTGACATTAAATTTTTCTTACTAAACGTCGTAAACGTCAAATGACAATTTTCAGAGATGCCATCATGGGAAATAGATTAGAAATAATATTACATAATATTATATAGAATGATTAAAACTAATATCACCATTTTCAAGTTATTTATAATAATTTTATTTAACAATACAACAACAATAACTGTGTATATAAATACATATCATTCTTATTTGATTATGCTTTTTAATCAAAACCAACTTTATTGATTATATTTAAATATCTTTTATCGTATTTTCTACATACATTTTTTTGTTTTGTTACGCCAAAGAAGTATAACTTCTAACATCGATTTTTTTATTGTAGGTACCTACCTAATTAGTTATTTTTCGTTTAAATGTTTTTATATTTGTACCTACCTATGCATTTACATATTATTTATTGATTATTCTTTTGATTGAACTAAGAGATTATACCTATTTATGTACCTACTGAATAACGCGTACTTTCTATAGTTGAAGTCAAGGTTGACGAATATCGAAATGTAATTTTGTCGAAAATATTTATCGGAAATGCATCTTTTTTTAAAAGCTAGAATGTCCCTTTTTTAGATTTTATTCGAACTTATTGAATTATGTTTATGCGAATTTAAGTTAATGGAGTGAACATAACGATTCCAACAAAACGCGAACATTTTTGTTTGCGTTTGGCAATTTTGTCGCTCGGCGAGATTGAATAAAACGCACGATTTTAAGGATGAATACAAACTGCCTAGTTAATTATTATTGTTATACGTATATTATGCAAAGGTATTCGAATGTTCAGAGGAATTGCTGAGTCTCATCTTAACCCAGTTTTCGAATAAAGCTAATAATAGGCCTTAACCAACGATTAAAGAAAACACGTTCTGGAAAAAAAACCTCAAATCAATGTGGGTTCCTAAAATAACCACCATACATTTCTTTAGAGTTGTATATATTTATTTGTTTCTTATTTTAGAGTTTTACATGGCAAGTACACATACCTACTGTTTTTCAATTTGTGTATGGACCTAGACCAAGTGGCTAACATCCATTTTTCGTAAAAACAGAAATCTGTTAACACCAAATGGTGGCGCTTTTAACAGTAGACTGTAATTTGAAGGTGATGGTGGATTGGTAGATTACGGATCTAGGGGGGGGGTTACATATGATGCCAGATACTGACCTTTATGTTGAGAGGGCTGGCGCGAGCTGGGGCCGGTTCGGTGTCCACGCACTCACGCACTGGTAAACGGACGGTACATTTTGGTTTTGGGATGATATATTATGAGGTTGATGAATGATGATGATATGTTCAGGATGGATGATATAGCCGCGATGTTCACTCAAACCGTAACAGTTTTAGGGTAACGAAGGTCAAACAGATACGTATTGAGTCACTCGGTAGTTAACGACGGCTACGCTATTAACAAACTCGCACACGACCGCTTTCTTGATGTAACTTGAGCTTTTTGAAACATACATTAGAGTTACATTCAGGTAGAACTCGAATTTACATGTTCCAGTTTCCGGGTCAGCTTTCTCGTTATTCGGCTATCGATCCGTGTATGATTCGTGTAAACTATTTATACTAACTACGTTTTATCTCAGGTTCTTCAAGTTCCGCTGATCAAAAAACGATCGGCTGTGTTCTCAATTATGGTATATGACATGACTAACTAATTAATTGTAACAGACGTCAGCCATTTTGTTTATACCCGTGCATGTCATCCGCATTGGCAAAGATTTGAACTGACGTATAAGTATTGTTCTCGGTTGGGTATATTTTTTCGTGTCCGGAAATTTGTACGTATGCAGTTCACCGTATCACACTTCACCGTGAAATGTTGTATCAGAAATATATAGTTGTATATTAAAGACCGTCCAACCTCTTTGGCTCGTATAATAGGTACTGAAATAAAATTCATATCTGATTAAAACACGGTTCTTGTCGGTTTACGTTTACAGGAAGCCAGCGACAAAGAAATTTTGAAAATAGCCGAAATGGGTACTGGATTATTATTGTTTTTCTTTTAGAATTATCAATAACCATGTCCTTGTTTTTTCGTACAAGGTGGTTGTTAGTAATTTTGAACAATCACAAATACCCAGGCTTTGAGAAAAATACATAAATATTGTGTCCTCGCCGGGAATCGAACCTAGAGCTCTAGGATGGAAGGTCAGTTCCTTACACACTGCACCACGAGACCCGCTCAGATTATTATTGTAAGGTTATGTTAGGTTTTCATTCAAGGCAAAATTCATACCAAAATCAGCTATGAAAATTGTATCAATGTTCATATTGAATCTAATAAAATTGGATAAATTATAGTATACGGTCTTCTTTTTCCAATGAGACAGCTCACGGCGAACTGTGCTACGGTGAAACGTACAATTTACATTTAACCATATTTTTTAACAGGGCGCTATTAATTAATATTATGCTAACTAGGGCATCAGCTCATAGTTTGTAGTAACTCGGATAGATCAGACTATATGTACTCAATATAGATCGCTCGGCATAATTATGTTTCATGAAGTTCTACCACTTCGATTAGTTCTTTGAGTATATGTTAGGTTTAAGCCAGTGATATCTGGAAAATTCACATAATATTTTTCAATATATTTATATTTGTACCCAGAACATGAACCCAATAAGATGAGCAGGTGGTTAACATCCATTTCTCGTAAAACGTATTTGCTTAGAAATCTCTTTGTGCGACAGCGAAATTCCTGATCAGATTTTAGAAAAACTGAAAAAAATAGCTAGATAATGTAACGTACTTATAAAGTGTACTATAAATATAACACTGTATATTATTATATGGTAAAAGCTATTGGCGTGATATTTGCATAATAATGTGGTAAGCTGCTATAAAATTTATTTACATTCATATTATACCGATGATAAAGTTTTCCGGAAAACATCATGTCCACTACAGAATACATATCTAATTATGCATGTATGAGTAGGTATTTATTACAGTTAATAAAATTTATTCCCGGAATCCAAAAATAAAACTGTGCGAAAATTTACCCGCCGTTTTTTTCTTTTTTTGATGGCGTACAAAATTTATCGACGCTTCTAATAATTCATGTGAGTGTGTGTATTTTTTTTTTGTATTTCGTAAAATACGTAGAATTGTAGCTGTGGTACAAATAAATACACAAAGCTTAAGCCGACTCGCATCAAAGCTCCATTATAAATAACTTTTGCGAATATTAAACAAAACGCTCCTTTTTTCGGTGTGAATATTAAAATCTCTTTGATCTTGTTCACAAAGCATAATAATTATTGTGATCCCCGTTTTGTCTCTACATTAGCTTCAAATAAACCGAATCGATTTTCATACAAAGAGTTGAAAGTTACTGTGGCTCAGCGAATTCGCTCAATTATTGCTATATCTGCGCAGTGTACTCTTTATATATTATAATCTAACCGGTGCCGCCATAATATTTTTACCTGGAATTATAATAATTTACTTTCTCCCACGCTTTATTATTTTACTGAAAGTACACAGAAACCTCACTGTGAACACATTTCATTTTGTTAAAAGTACTATTTTCATAATTCTTGGTTACTTAATTTGATTTTTGTATCCATCAGATACATATATATTTACATTTACCTACTTCAAACTACTGTTTTCTTTTACTAATATATTATATCATGCATTGGCATATTGTTTGACTCAACCTTCTAGATCTCTGCATGCAAGCAATCTTTTAGGGTTCATCATGAGAAGTTCAGCCATTCAAGAATCCAAAATTTGGATTCATTTAATGTATTACGTATACTTTACTCTAGGTGTCGTCAGTATGCAATATTCATAAATATAAGTCCTTTCGAGGTTTCCTACAAGCTTTTTTTAGAGCTTTTATTTAAAAATCGTCGACATCTTTATTTGAACCTACATAATTTATAAATAATTTCCTCAAGCAAGTGTGAAAATTTGCCGGTGATTTTTCATCAAGGCACGCTCGCTTTGACGATGTTTACTCTCTTGAAGCCAGTAGATTACTTCTGCTGTTAGTCATGTATCCTGCTTTTACTTAGTATGGTGTATAGAGAATTAGAACTATGTAGTTGAAAACTGTTTTTTCGTCTCATGTTTTCAGGCACCAATAGCGAGGACTATGTAGCTGGTCAATGCGCTTTTTAGAGACGTAGATATTCTGCAGGATCATTTTTGTTACAAAAAAATATGTCATTCTTTATTTTTAGCCGTTGATTCAGACATTCTCTCTCTCTCACCCCTGCGACCGTTAAGGCCGGTTAAGGAAATATCCATAGCAACTGTCCATATAATAATATTACAACTGAATTTACAAGCTTTTTACATTTTCACGTCTCAATTCCTATGAGCGTATGATGAAATCGACCAAAAATGAACCCCGCGATCCACACATTGGATATGCCTGAAATGATATATAATTGACCGCGATACTTGAAAAACATTAGAATTATTATAGAACACGTGAATTGCGTCGGTTTAGTGTAGAACTATAATTAATAATAATATTATATTAGACATAGATACAACTACCTCCAAAAATATTTTCTGAAAATGACTTGGATTTAATAGTTAAACTTTAAAAAAGACTTTCGAATTCGAACTATTTTTTCATGTGTATTGAAAATTGCCGCGTTTTCTCAAAATACGATTAACAAAATGAAAACTATAAAACTACCCGCGTACATATAAATAGGAATCTCGTAATATCAGTAATCATTACTTGCAAAATTTAGAGCATTGCTATTTCTTTGAGCTGATAAAGTCAGTGGCGTCTCATTTTCCTTCGTTCGAATAAATTGTCAACTTACGATTCCTAAAAAAATAAAAAAATAAATAAAGTTTTTATCAATTTTATTTTCAACTAGATACATTACCTAACCGGTGTATTGTGAGCGATTGGAACATGTGCGACAATATTTCCTTATAATTGAAAATCACAAATTCTACAGGACAGTTTAATTTGAATCTCTTTATCAATAGAATCATTATAAAAAAAAATTAATGTCTGACTATCAAAAAGACACTATGACTTGCAACATTACAGTGACTTTAAAATAAATATAATTATTTGTTATCTTTACAACTGTTGAATGTAAGTTGTCAAACCCGATGAATTCGATCTGACCATTATTTTTAGATTAAATACCTAGTATCACCTCTGAAGAGAGGAGAGGAAGCTTCAGGTACTCTTTTTCGCTTAGTGGGCTGAATGAGGACATTGTCTGATATTAAGTTACTTCGGAGAGATAAAGAGGATCGGATGGTTGCATTGAGAATGACGACATCAAAGGCTGACTAGAATATTGCTATGTCTCGTAGTCAACCCTGCTCATATATCTATGAGTCGATAATGGTTACGGGATCTTTGGGTTCCGAAGTGATGACACTTTTGGATGTGTCAATAGGTATTTTGTGTTACTTTATTTTATGATTCAACATTATACAACAATTATCCAATAATAAATAATCCAATATTATTTTCAGAGCAACATGGTGATGATAATAATACTAGCGTTAATTCATATTACAAACGTAATATGTAAAATATTACTGATTCAAAATTACAAAGCTAATAGGGGATAAAAAATCTTAAAATACGTTATTTATAATGTCAAATTGTTTACATTAAAAATAATTAAAAAGTGTGTCATCAATAGTTATTTCGTAGCGTAATTAGGTATGATATTATTTTTATTGTAAGTGAAAAATATAATACCTATGCTATGACATAACCTAAGTACAAGAATATATAGAAAGAAGATATTATTATCCAACTATGTGTAGCTATTATCTGTAAGTACTAACTCGAACTACAACCATCAGTTATTCGGAGTAATTGGGATAAGAGTACCCCAGATAATGATACCTTCAAAAAAACTTCTTTGTTGTTTTCAATTCCGTTACAGTAAAGCTAACCTAAAAATTGTTCTATTAAAATTAATAATAAATAAAATGTCTTTATTTTTTAGGTAAAAGAAAGCAAAATACACTGCACTATTAAACTTAAACTGGCTTCACAACAGTGAATTTTAAGGTTACTTTTCAGTTTATTTCATCTCACTGTAACTCATATCTTTGTCATTGAGCTTTTTCAGACTTTTGCTATCGCACTCACATGTATTAGTTCACACATTTAATGAAACTCATTTAATTTTTATTTCAAAATGCCCTCCTGCAAAGTTCCAAAGTTAGTTATGTCGTTTTGGATATATTATATACTTAAGTATATGTTTGGATTAGGTATATTACAGAATAAAAAAATATGGTGTACACCCTCTTAGGCACGCCAGTGGGTCAGTTTGACAGAGAATGCTTTTGCGCTTGCCAACCCACTCTATCCTGACACGGCCCTTCTGCATTCTTCATGCTCGTTTCTCGCAATTTGCAAGCACGAGCTCGTCCCAGTCGCTCACATGTGTAGATGCTTCTATCACGCCCTTACATTATTCACTCACTCGCTTCATCTCTATCTTCCTTCAATGGATTCTACTAGCAGCAAATTCCTACTGTATTATAGTGTTCGTATATTTTTACTAACCTTATGTTAACTTCACTTTGACTTTATATGTAAGTATATATTATATCGAAAGTGCTCATCCAGAAGAGTGTTTCGTGCCATATTTTTCATAAACTACCGTTAAAATAATTATAATTTCCTGCCAAAGAATAACTTACTCTAGCTAACTACTTTTGGGATGCTGAAGATGATATTCTAAATCATGCCCTAGAAATAACACATTTTTGTCATAGCGTCTTTTTGGGTTAGTAATAGTAAGTAGTTATGTCTGTATTCAAAATGGCAACGGCTTTTTACCTATTTTTCGTAACTACTAAGACGTAAAACTCATTGGACATAATTGATAAATTTTGAATTAAATTAAAATGCCACAGCCTCATATCATAATTTCGATATAATTCGAATAAAGGTCGAAAATTAAAAATGTTGGGTATTTTTTCGAGTTTAGTCTAAATAATGTGTAAACTTTGTAGGAATGACGTATATGTCACTATGAAATCTTGTGTTTTCATTGTTTATAATTATTTTTTTTTGACCACATAAAATATATTAACATCATATTAGATAATTATTTTAAACATCTTCGTATTAAAATTGAGAATAAAGTTATCATTTTTGCTATCGTTCATCAGATATCCGTGGTTCTGGCACTTTACAATTATATTATTTTATCAAGACTTACCAGATTTTCATTTTTTATCTAATTTAACATTAAATCGCATTTTTTTCGATAGAGTTTGTAATTGATTTGTAATTTTGAAGAAATTTCACGTTCCATATTTTCCATGATATATAATGTATATTATTTGACAGTTTAATATTTTCAGTCACAATTTCATTTGTTTTTTTTTTATTCGTCTTTATGTCTATTCAAACAACATAAAATAAATTATTATCTATCAAAGACTTTTCCTGAAATCGATTAACAGTACCTAATATCGATGTTTGACAGAATTATGGTTAAGTGGAATTCTTCTTTATTTAATTTAATACTGTAGTTCCATAGACTTTAGGCAAAAGCGTAATTTTAGATCTTTACAAAATGGAAAATTTATTAAGACCTTTGAAAGTTTATCTCTCATTTAATTAATTCAAAGTCAAGTGTAGAATGTACTGACTAACAAAATGTTTCAATAAAGGTAAAGTTGTTTTCAAAAAGGCAGGAAGTTAGAGTTAATTAGGGATAAATTATTATAAAATAGTTCTTACAAATATAACTAACTTCTGTTCATTACGTTTATTTTAATAAAATCTAATGTATATAATTTCTTTTTTATCATTAATTAAATTCATTAAAACATTTTTAAACACCTATAATTTTACAAGATGAATATAATATTATATGCCGTAAACTGATTTCCAGTTTATTATTTGGTGGTAATTTATACGTTTTAATCCCACTAACGACATCTATACAATTTCATTAAAGAGGTTCTAAATAACGCCGTTTCCTACAAAGAATATCAGGATGTATCTAATTTAATATTATTAATAAGAAATAATAACGAGTTCTCGGAATTCGGTTCCTATTTTGATGGTCTATTATTTAAAAAATATATATATGAAATTGATTTTTCTTACCTAACATACTACCGACATCTACTTTCAGTAATGAAAATTTTTCAGCGGTAAATTACAACAAAAGACTTCCGGTTTGGGTCACAGCTAAAAATACGCTTAAAAACTTTCGCCAAAAAAATCTAGGATGTTTCACATCGCAGGAATACTTAACCCTTTCTCAATACAATACAATATTATATTACACGATATCGGCCCGATTCAGCAAAACTCTCGAAATATATAGGTATTAGGTACATTCTAAGTAAGTAAATAATATTCCTTTATCATTTAAAATTTTAAATTTTACTCTCTTTTGATACTTTAATGCATATTGTTATAATGTAGTACCTAATGTATAAATTAGAATTTAGTGATACCGTTAAATTTGAATATTATGTTTGAAGAAATTACGTTATTTGCATCCATAATAATTTAGAGTTTTTACTTCGAATGTACGAATATTTATTACAGACTATTTGTTATTTCAATAAGACGTTGATACAGTGCATATGCACAGATATTGTTTTATACTTACGATCGACCATGTCACGATATAATTGGCAACCGGGGTCTTAAGATTGTTTTCCTATTTTTTTTATTTTCAACATACTAAATATAGAATTACAGAATAGTATTCATCGTATATTATTCAATTTACGTTTACATGTCAAAATATCATAATAACTAGGATCACATTTAACTTTTTTAACTGTTGCCCTAATTTCGATAAGGCAGTGCCAGCCAACGTTTAGTAGTATCCGGCGTGACTTCAATTCAATGAATAAGAGGTCCCGGTATAATGGGATATAAACTTACCAATGATAATGCATAAAATATTAGGCAATCGAATACACCACACGCCGTGGTTATTCAATTATAATTGCAGTTTAATTGTTTCTCAATTTAGAGAGAAACTTATTCGTATGGAAACATTTGTCGATATCCCAAACTCAAAACAACAGACTTGGAAAAAAATCGTCTTCCTAAATATTAGTATTATTAATTATTGCCAAACTTTGATGGCAATAATAAAACAACATGGAATTACGATTCAATAAATGTGGCACACTAGTATATTATTATATTACTTACCCACCTATTTTTAATTGGATACATAATATTAAGATATTTTAAGTTTTCAGGTCTCGCAGACAAATTGAGATTGTTTTAAAGTTTGCACTAAATACAAATATCAAACCATGTCAAAATCAAAAATGCCTCTTTGAAACAAATACTGTGAATTATTTTTTTTTTATTTTTATTTGTTTCAATCAAAAATGTTGAAAATATTGTTTTATCTGATTTATACATATTAAAATCTAATTGGTTTTAGTTTTGCATTATTCCGTTTGAGTCATTTTTTGCGACTCGGTTCTGTTTTTTGGCATCTTCAGGCACTATGTCCGCTTACCAATTTTTAATATGTATTTTCAATGTATTTTTGAACGAATATAATAATATTTCCAATGAATTTCCCATTATCTAATTTTATTAAATTACTAACACGTTACCTAGTTCCATTGTAAACACCAGAGGTATTAAATAAAAAGAGGGGCAAGTAATCGACTTTCTCATACAACTGAATGAAGCAGGCCAACAATATCCGACAACTTACGAGAAATAGCGACGCGATAAAAAAAAATGCAGGGCATCACGGAGGATTTACTTTGGTCATTATAACGTACCCATATAATTAATAATGTTAACGTTATTTTTGCCGCAAATTGATTACCTGCCTGCCTCACCATACTTTTTCACAAAACTTGCCTGCTTCACCATACTTTCATATAACTTACCACCCCTAGGTAAACACCCTTTAATACTTAGTAGGCAATAAGGTTTTTGCCTTCTTTTATTGCAAGTATTAAATTACTATATAAACAAAAAATAACTGTATTCGTTGCCAATGTGTAGTTGCCATTGGTATATATAGGCATAGTGCCTAAAGATGCCGAATGGCAAAACCCGGCTCACAAAAATGGCTCAAATGGAATAGTACAAAACTTAAATCAATTATAATTTAAATCAAAATTCCATACCCTCCAAGTACCCTCCAGTCGACAGTTTTTTTACAATTTATTTTATAGTTTATTAAAATGGGTATTAAGTAATTTAACCAAACTACACGTTTTTTTCATCGTTCTTTCAATCACTTGTCATTGTAGGCAACCCTTGTACACGGAACAAGTGTTTTTCCATTGTTTTTTCGATTACCGTCTTTATAAGAATTTATAAGAATGCTTCTTCTTCTTCCAAATGATCACAGTCGAACGTTGATGTCAATCGAAGCAATTTTCGTTTTCTTTTACACAATGAGCAACATGGTTTTCTCATTAAATGCAATGTTGTCATCTTGACATTCTGAAATCAGAAGCGTCTCGCTTAACACTCAATCTTTTACAAACAATTCAATTGATCTCAATCAGAAACAATTTAACTTTGTAAACAAATCGAAATAGGTACGAGGTGAAAGTATAATTTCGGAATATTTATTAAGTAGTGTAAATAAAATATTTGCACGTTTTTAAAGAGTATAATATATTCATAAAAAAGACACTGCTTATTTTATAACAAACACATAATTCTGGTATTTAAATTGGAATAGTCACTGATCTTTATCTGTTTTAACATTATTGAAAAAAATATATATTATAATATTTGTAGAATAGGCAGAGTGATAGTGAAGCTTACGAACAGATCAGGCAAAATATCTCGAAAACCACTTGCTAAGGTACCACGACTTCACGATGATATATCAAAAATAAATAAGTTAATGTCACAACTCACAATCATAATACATGTCATAAAGAATAATTGAAAATAAAGTTTATTAAGAAGTATCCATTATCTAACAATTTACTCTTTACAATTGAAATTATTGGTTTATGATATGTTCGCAATTAAAATATGATATTCAAATCAACCATTGTAATTGTAATAAATATATAGTAAATAATATGTCAATCGTAATCCACCTCATTTGAACCGTAGCAAAAAAACTAGTTGATCATTGGTCCAAAATACAAGGTGCAAGACGTTAGCTACTTTAACTCCTTTGAGTGACTAACACGGCAAATACACCATAGCAAGTCCCTCGGTTTCAATTTTCGTTTCACTTCGATTTCCATTGAACGAGCTTACACCTATGGCTAAAGTAGTATACTTAATTATAAAAGTGGACCGACATGTACATAATAAATTTAGAAGAAATTCGTAACAACTACCTATTACATTTTGTTCCTTCTTATGGAGTCTTGTCACCTCAAATAAAATGTGATTATTCACGTGTTTATTGCTTAATTTAAATTTATTCTTACAGGAGTTTTAAATATTTTAGTGATAAATATAACATTATATAATATTATTATATAAATCAAAATTTAATACTATTCAAATAATATATCGTCGAACAATACATAAATTTGACACCCTTTTTAATAAATTATATTGCTTACTATAATGCTATATTTATATAATTTCTATATTAATTTTATTGGGAATATAATATCATCAGACACATATTTATAATATTATGTTCTTATGTAGGATATAACTTATATAAGTATATACATAATACTTATATATATATATAATACTTAGGTCTTGTTTTTACATGATAAACTACAGGCATCAGTCTTTTTTATTTACAATCGTATTTCAACCATCGAAAATTACTAAACAATATAACATAATAATAATTGGCCTCTTATATCAGTAATCTTCTAGCAGCTAGACGACAAAATAATACATAATATAGTGTATTATAATATTATTAATATTAAGTAAGTAGGTAGGGTGAATAAAAATATTTTTTCGAGCTTTGCTTACATGCCATCTATTGTATTCATTATTCTTGTAATTAAAGCATTCTCAATTCGTGTATTTAATTTTGGCGCTTGCACGCTCAGTACAAGTTTGGTCCTAGCCCTTGGCAATCGTAATGGTAGCATGGTCATTTTCTCTGCATTAGGATCTTCTTCTGCCCTCTTTGTTTCCAAAGCACGCTGGGCAGCCATCCTCCACCAGGTTCTAGCGAGTGGAAGAGGGGCGGCTGCAGCGTGGCGCTTGGCACACAGGGCACATGACATTGGATCATTGGGTCCATCACTGCATGCTTGACATCCTCGATGGACGCGAGAAGACCAAGCTTGAGTTGGCGCTGCTATTCTTTCCATCTGAATAACGACAGGAATCAATGGACTTCATGGTAAATTGTTTCAAAGCACTCTTTACTATTTGCTTTGTAAATTAGATCATTAATCAAGCGTTATCAATGTCAGTGGCGCAACCAAGACTTCATAAAAGTAAGTAAATATTTTAAATGTAATAGTACCTATTCATAGTGTAAATTCATGGTAGAAACACATCAGGTATATTATTAAAAATAAAACAAAATATGTTGTAGGCACTTAACCAACATAATAGCGATCAAAACCGGTTTCGTATGCTTAAAAAAAACATTGTTAACCGATACAATACTGAATATATGTATTTTTTAATTTTATTACTTAATTCGAAATGTGTTCTAATTTTTGTTATAATCAATTGAAATTTCACATTCCGGATTTTCATTGGGAATAAGAATATTCACATTTATTTGCTTACTTAAATACTACAATAATTTTAAAGATAAATGTTTTATTTTACGTTTTTTTGCGTCATTTCTCGGTGGAAAGACATGATGTTGAAATACAATTATGATAATGTTGTATGATGAAATCGGTCATGGTTTCATAAGATAGTATTTATAATTGTAATAAATATAACTAACATAATAAGTATGTATTTATTATTTCTTTCGTTAAGAAATGTTTAAATTTAAACATTCCAATATCCCAAATTCCTTTCCCGTGTGCTTCACGTACTGAATAAAAGATTTTTCGTCGTCAACAAAACTTCATATTTTCGTTGTTGCCTTAACGAAGTAGGTAACTCAATAATAATTTAGCCATGATGATAGAATGATAACTTGTTGCGCCACTGATCAACACAACACATTTACTTATATATGCTACTCGTCACAAAGAGTTTCAAATAAAGCTTTTGTGAACAATAAAAATTATTTGACAAACGATACGGAAATTCAGCCGAATAATATGAGGGAAATTAAATTGTAAGCTTTGTTATCGTTGTAAATTTATAATTTTAAATATCATACTATTGATATATTTTGAGTAAAGGTGTAGCACACCTGTAAGTATGCATTATTACTTCATATATAACATTTAAAACATGACTAATCATAGAATCTTCATGGATTTGTAATATAGAAGTCAGCTGTATCATTTTAAAGATATCCACGCCGCTGTGGAGTCTAATCATAATGAACATAATCGTTCAGCTGTCTAAAAAGTCGAGTAGGTACCTCTATTCAACACGCTCTAAAAGAAAGTATTTTTACTAAACACACGTTGTCAAAATGATAAAAGTATCGTCTTGAGAGTGTTTTAGATTGAGCCATAATTTGACAAAGTTACCCCAAAGCAAAAATCAAATAAATAAATTCGAATTTATAGGAGGCTTTTAGTGCTCTAGGAGTATTTTTTCAGTATTTTTATGAACACAAGTAGTACGACATAAATGTAAATTATCATTTCACATCTAAATGGAACATAAGGACCTCCCTTCCGCTGAGTAGAAAAGGGGGTTATATCAATGGAACTTTTTTGGATTTGTTAACAGAAAGTATTGTTAGCGAAACATGCATTAAAAAAACGACACGTCATTTTTTGACACGACTACTAACCACACCTACGGCTTTATAAACACATTCACATCATCACATCACATTCAGTCGATAATATTTTCTTAAAAACACTATATCAGCGCCCGGCAACCTATGCCACGCGTACCACTAGGTGGCACGCAAAATGATTTTTGATGGCACGCCTGACAATGACGATTTATTAAAATTTTCGGTACTTTTCGGTAATTTAAAGGTTTTTTTCATATTTTCCAAATTTATAAAAGTTTGTGGACATTTTAAGTATTAGCTTTATAATAACTGATATAATGCATTATATATTATCAACTTTGCAGATGTATTTCATAAACAGGTTTTAAGGATTTACAAAAACACTCACCCATGTTTAAATATTATATTTTGCAGCGTGACATTAAAGACAGTTACAAAAAAAGAATATTTTGAATTTTTGAACATTGAGTATATTGAGTATATTGATTTAGAGTTAATCGAATTTAACAATTCTGAAATTTGGCAATTGAACTTAAAAACTGCCAATGATGAAATTATGAAAAACGAAGACAATTATCTTGACATGATAACCAAAACGTGGAATAAACTCCCAGACAGATTTCATTGTATGAAAAAAGTCACATTCGCTCTTTTAGGTGTTTCGGTACAATGTACTACTCTGAGCAAACATTCTCAATTATTATGAAATATATTTATACCCGTATCGAAATCGTTTAACACTTTAACTGAAGAAAATTCGGAAATGTGCATAAAATTAAAAACTTCAAACTATGGAATAAATATTGAGGTGTTAGCTTCCAAAATTGAGCCTCAAGAGAGTGACTAATGTTTAAATATTGTAATTTTTATGATGTTTTTATGTACCGTGTATTATTATAGTCAAATAAAATTGTCTTACAATAGATTATTTCAGTGTCACGCCGATTGTCCAGTACTTTGAATTACCTGTTTTGTGGCACGCCAATGCAGTTGGGTTGCCGACCACTGCACTATATTTTTTTTTTTTTTTTAGAATTATTAATAACCATGTCCTTGCTTTTTCGTACAAGGTGGTTGTTAGTAATTTTGAACAATCACAAACACCCAGGCTTTGAGAAAAACACATAAATTTTTTTGTCATGACCGGGAATCGAACCCAGGAACTCTCGGGTGGAAGGCGAGCGCCTTACCAACTGCACCACGAGATATTATGAATATCTATATTTACATGTTTTTTACACGTGTAATATATTTATCATAAGCTTGTATGCTAAGGTGGTATTTCATTTTCGGAAAAATGATATACTTAAGCAAATCAATATTTTTTTCAATTCATTAAACGATTTAAAAATCCAACATGGATGCATATATAGTAACATAAATCATGAATTATTTTTTTTTGTGTTTACTATCATGCAGCATGCATGTTCTATTTTTAATACGGATATCTATTAATCCTGTTTTAACCGAATTTACAACATGGTTATCATCATTTAAAAGATTTTACCGACCCATATTTACATTGTTATGTTCCCTTCAAAATTTAAAATGATGTTCTTTTCTGAATCAGATTTGAGATTTGTTCATAGTGCACAGTTGGAAGTACTGCGCAAATCACCGAGAAAAATCAAACATGTTTACGAAAAACTAGTATTTTTACTTGACGTGTACCATTTGAGAAAAACTTATGATAATGGATAACGCGATCCGATTTACCAGATTATTACTTCTCAAGTGAAAATACAAACAAAAATATAATATACATATGAAGTACGTATCTTTCGTATTAATTAAAACAAATTTAATACTTGTATGTAGGTACCTATTGCATTTTTTGCGTCAATTTATTCGATAATTTATAACATTTTATAAATCCCACGCGATTGCTGATAATCAGAGCTGGAAATGGAACCGGAAAAGAACCCATTCACAATGAACTTCTTATTTTGGAACCTGAGCTGGAATTAAAAAATTTGATTCCGAATCAAAGGAACCCCGAGCTGGGACCGGACTGGGAAGCTATAAAAAATCTTGCGATTATACAAAATCTGTTTTTTTTAATTGACCTTATATAATTGACCTGAAATAATTGATACTACGATTAAAAAAGAATATCTATCTCGTTTAACTTATTTTAGCATAGAATAGGTACCAATGGCGAGGGGTGGAGGTAGGCTGTTTAGATTCGACATAAAAAGTACACACTAATCATTGTTACACACACTTATTTGTTTTCATTGAACTAAGAATACATTTTGCAGATTTTACTGGTTAGTTTTAAAATTCAATTATACCCTGTCTCAACTAAACCATAAAGTTTAGATATTCTATGGATGATCCTACAAAAAAAGTGCACACTTTTTCAGTCTTGCTTATTTGTTTTCATTGAATTAATAATACATATTACAGTTGGTGTTGGTTAGTTTTTTTTAATTCATTAAGCCCTACTTATGCCAAACGATAATCGATAAAATATATTCCTAAAATTATGTATGTTATAATTGCATAATTTTAGATATTTTGTATATAAACTAGTATTCTTTAACTATTATCGACAATGGCTTGGATTAGGCAGGGCTTAATTGAATTTTAAAAACAAACAAACACTATATGCATACTGTGGTCTTAGTTCAATGAAAACAAATACTTTTGAGTGACAAAGTTTAGTGTTCACTATTTATGTCGGATCATAACAGCCTACCTCCACCCTTCGCTACTGATAGATACCTAAATACTTTAATACAAATCCAATTCAGTATTATGTAGTATTAATAATAATTGTGTAATATAATGTAACCTATAAGTTCTGGTGTTTATATGCTAAGCCTTAAGATGTATAGTAAAAGTAGTTATTACATATCATCTTTTAGAGTCTGGTACCAAAATAAAATTAAAACTACAAAGCTTTTTTTAAACAACCGGGACAGAATCCCAGGACCGAGGTTCAGATTTTCAATATCACAAAACCGAACGCCAAAATCTAACACATGTTTTTTTATTGCTATAGATTATAGAAGAACCTTTAAAAAACTTGCGATACTAACAGCTCTGCTGTTAATATCCAATTTATTTTGTGAGATTCCATTGAAAGTTGTGAACAACATGGTAAACATAAAGCAAACAAAAGGCATTCTTTTGTGCGTCTGACAGTTTATACAAAAGTGTTTCTTTAGAAATAATTTAGAATAGCGTGCGTGTGTTAAACAATAAGGACGTGAAGGGATGAAAATATTCAGTAATTGCGGCCTAAGGACTCATTTGCGTGACGTAATTTTTCAGCATGGTTGAAATCGTAAAACACCTCACCGTCACGATAAACTAGCAATGATTTTATTTAATTACAGACCCTAATAATTTATATTAAATCAGTATTCAACTATTCATAAAACAATTAAAGTGTCGGTTGCAAAGACTGAATATTGGACGAAGGTGAACTATTATAGCAAATGAAAATAATAACAATATATACGAAGATATAAAATATAATTAATATACCTACATACATTATATTATAATAATTATCATGTTTGTTTTTTCAAACTTTTTATTAAAATGGTTCCCTTGATCCTTTGTAGAACTCCCACGGCACACCTAAGCATCGACATAATAATAATTGGACATGGCGCTTCTTATAAACAAAGTACCTACAACCCACACAACAAGTCAAGTCCACACATTTCGTGTAGGTCAAACATCGGTTTACACTCTATGTGTATATCAAAATGTTATTATTTTTTAGCAACAAATATAATTTTAATGTTGTGACCTGATTTATCCCTCCTTCAAACGCTATAAAATTAATTTTAATAAGTAATAATACGAATAATGCATCATATAAGAACAAAACCTCATTTACAAAATGTTGAAAACACTTTAATGTTTTATAGAATTTACTTGGGTGGTGTATTATGATGATTAACCAAACTGGTATATAGTTAATTTGGGCGCCTGAATAGTATCTTCACAAGTGATCTCCTATTGCATCTTAAACGTAACGTGTTCAACCAATGTGTTATACCAACGCTCACGTGTCCATGTCAAACTTGGACTATTAATGTAAGGGAAATTCTAAAAATTACGATTAGTGTAACGTGGCATGGAAAGGTGCATGTTGGTCATAAAAGAAAGATCATAAAAGAAACCAATGGATAAGGAAGAAGACAAGAGTAGGTACGTGATTTGATAGAGGTCGCTAAGCATATGAAATGGCAAAAATCAAGTGGACAACCGCTGGACAAATGCTGTCATACAGTGGTACTCAAGGAACACTAATGGTCCCAGGGATGCCCTAAAACCGCTAAATAGACGAACTCATAAAGTTCATGGATGTATGCTGCAGCAACGAATTAGGAACCGAGAAGAGTGTAGGGAGTAAGCGGAGACCTTCATCCAGCAGTGGATCGAACCCGGCTGATGATGATAATGATAATGATATGAATTTATTTAGACGGTTCTTTTTGACGCTCAACTTGTGTTAAATTCCATGATTTTCAATAATAACACTAGCTTTAGTATGTTAATATTTTTTTACAAAGCTCCTTGTGAATGAATGAAATCGCATTCCTGTTACGACTTCGATCCCTCCAATTTTCCATGAGGCACAGTTATTTTTCATTCTTTTGTATAAGTACTTTAGTGATTTAGTCTATACAAATACGTGCGAATAAAAACACTTGAACGTTATATAAATGTAGGTCATCAGAAGCTCGTATAACATTATGTATCAAATTGAATTTCTAAACAAACTGTTATAATTATTTATCGATGCCAAATCCCGATAGTTCAATTCATTGAGAACTACGCATTGTTGGTTTTCATTTTTGTATTTTTGTTACTTAAAGTTTAACACAAATTTGAAAATTAAATTGTAGGGTATACATACATAGTTACGAAGCAGTGCATTCGATAACAACATAAAGTTCATTTCGCGTAATTTTAAATGGGTTGTTTTTCAATTTAGTTGAAATTAGAAAGCCGATATAGAACATTAAAACAATAAGCAATGTGCTCGCGACACTACGTAAAGCAGTTAATCTAAAATAAGTAGGTAACTAAAAATTCCTCTAGTTTTTAATAGTTACATTGGCTACATTTCTGTGTCTAGATAATATTACATCACATTTATGTACTGAAATATGACTATATTCTAAAACATTAGAGCGAGAGGTTTAAAGAATACTATTTTATGTAATAAAAATACTTTATGCAGTCATCAAATGTTTAAAACAAATATAAAAGATAATAAGGCTTCAAAATGATATAAATAGATTATCTACAACGTTTAAGGAATGTCCAGGAGCATGCTTTAAAAATAGAATAAAAGCTCCATTTTGACCAACGCTGAGCATGTCTTTCCTTAAGCATAACGGGTGTAGTACCAACTCTAGTTTTGTATGAAAATTTTTAAGCTATTTTCTGTGTAGAAAACCGCTAGATTTAACGCCATAATCCAGGTACGTAGTTTGCATTAAAAATGCTAGATCTGGCAAAAAAACACTAAGTAGGCAATACTACGGTTTTAATAAAAACATATTGGTGGATAGTTGAATAAAATTGTGTACTTACCATATTCTAGTGGATTGGTAAATTAGTGGGACAATGTGTATAGTTTTCACTATGTAGGTGCTTACTAACAACGCGGATGAATTTTAATTTCTTAATTGTTTCTTATTATAACCAAATCATGCACATCATAAGTATATCAGCATAAAATTATTATATAAGTGTGCCAGAAAAGTCTTATCAGATGTCTGCGTGCATAACATTTAAAATCTACTTTTCTAGTTTCTGTTATTATTAATTTCACCTGCGAGGTGGATAATCGCCGCCGTGCCTGTCTTGTTTTCTGTTCGCCAGCTGCCTTGTTTCTGGCGGGGGGCGGACGCCTGGTAGGGGGTGCGCCGCCCCCGAAGAGGCCTCTGGCTTCCGCCACGCTAATCATGTACTTGGCGTTCATTCTGATCAGTTCCTGTACATAACACTTATGAATGGTAAATAAAAAGTGCCATTTTTAATAAGTGCTTGGTTTTGTAAAAAAAAATATATCGATGCCTTGAAATATTGATATTTTCTTTCGATATGACGGCCCTACCTACATATACCATATTATATTGTGAAAAATTAATAGCTATATAAAGGAAAGAATATATTTAATACTACTTAGTAGTTTTACTATGGTAAAGTAAAATTATTTAGGTGTCATCAACATCGGCACTATAAATACATATTATATTATTATTATGAGTGTTGGCTACTTCCAAGAGAAGTCTCCGCTCCAATTTGTTTTCCGCCAGCTCCTTCTACTACCTTAGCCCAGGAGGTGCTTTGCCTCTTTTTCCGTAGTCCAGTCACCGCAGCCTAGGTCAGATTCGATTTTTTGAAAGGTCTTGGATAATTGGATTACTTCTATCCTGGATATATAGCCAGCCCAGCGGAGTCACTTTCACGTGAGACAATAGAAAAAACACTTTAAAATGGGTTTATCGTTGTTTCTTTCTCCCCACGTACCATCTTCATCGCATCTGGTCATAGTCCATATATCCTCAAATAGTTACTCAATGTAAGATAATATTGTAATTTAAGAAAACAAATTTCTTCCTGTTCTTCCAAAAAAATGCCGAATTTAAAAGACAGTGTCACTTGGTTTCGCATTGTCAATCTCGATATATTATATAAGAAAACGAATCAAATCCATACTAGGGCACGCCAAACCAGATTTTAGAAATTTGCTACTGTGACATTGTGAAGAACTTTTAAAATCGCCTAAAACTTGAACAAACTATTATCACTACACCTAAGGAGACATAAGTTCATATGACGGGCAAAAATATGCAAAATGTTTCGTTTTAATTTGACTTGTAAATGTATCAAAACCATACTACACGAATATCATGTCACATCACCGACTTCACTCCTGATTTACCTTTTTTTATTTTCTGTAAATTTGCACGTTTTTAATCTTCTCTTTATTTGTTTAGCTCGATTTATATATTTAAATGGACGAGGCTTTTGCTGAAAAAGTTAAATATTGTGGAGTTATATACAATATCAGATTGCTTGGTAATATTACTTGAAATGATGTCTTCAAGCACAATATTGGTAAAATAATTTGAAATATACCCATTGTAATTTTAATTAATCCCATTATCAACAACTTTCTCAACAGGTGGTGGTGTTTTTAAATTATAAAATAACTATTTTAAATTTTTACAAGTATTTAGTTTACTATTTACGTAGAAACTTTAAACAAGCCGCTAATTTTTATTTAGTATGGACAGTTGTTCGAAGTTGAGTATTCTGTTTTTATATGTCGATTTTAAAAGTCCGTGTAAAAATCAAATTATTCCTAGGGCATTCAAAAATACACATGAAACCGTTTCAGATTAAATTTCTCAATAATTCTTTGATTATAGATGTTTATACTACCGTACAATTAATTTTATTGATTATCAATCATAATTATTCCTCACCACTATAGTTATACAAGACAGCAGGTACTATCATCGCAACTAGTATTAAACTTACGTCCAGGATGTATCAAAATGGGAGAGGAGTAAATACGCTCTGAATGTATACACACCTTTCGTTGTATTAGTGCCAGAAAACATCCTTCTTTATCTTGCTGCGATAAACCAGCTAATGGAGACGGCACAAGCTCCTCGAAGAGATCACAATCGGGGACCTAACAAAGCAGAGGAGCATTAAAGAGGTAAGTTTGACTAATAATAAACTCCCATAAAACGGGGAAAATTCCCTCTCTTCTAACGATTTATAAATACATAGTAGTTGTAAATATTTTAATTATTGTAAACTATAATAAAAAGATCGTTGATAACTATATCGTTGTGAAAAGTATTGTGATTTAAATTATAAATCTAGCTAACTGCCTGAGTACCTACACTATTTTAGATCTATCAATTCATTAGAAGATAAGACCGATTGATTTTAATATAACAGATTTTTTATTTATTCTTTTAATTATATACTTACAATATTTCTTCAGTGTAGTGACTATATAGCTGCTTTGTTTTGTTTGTGTAATATTACTTTTATGAACTAACTATTTATTGATTTAATTAATATACATAATATTATATGGATATTTTTTTTTCTATCTAGAGAACTAAATATCATTTTATTATTTTAATTTTTTTCCAATTGCGGTGGTGCGACATTTTGAATTTCGTAGAGGGGCGACCGAATCTTTATGGGTGAGCCTGATCAAACGTATGATTCCTATAATTTATTCGAAATCAATAACTGCAATTGTTACAACAATTAGCCAATCCTTGTTATTTAAAATTGCATTTTCCGGTGACATTAACATCGAACAGACAATCATAATACCAGTATAATATGTATATTAAAATTAGTTGTGTGTAATTAAAATAAATTTTATTGGTTTTACCTTGATATCAGCATACTCGGAATCAGGATCCACAGGTGTCAGCATAGAAGAAGTTGCACTCGCCGGATGCGGTATAGGAACTAAGCCTTTTTCAGTGGCTAGTCTATCTTTGGGGATTCTTTCCCCCATTTCCTTTCTTGGACTTTCTCTTGGACTTCTACCATTGGCGATTGGTTCGCACTTTTCTCGCGAACTCCTTCGAGCAATAGCTTCAATCACCGGTATGGCAGGTGTCTCTCCACAGGACATAAATTCAGGAATTTCCGGCACGTTTTCCGTATCTGATATTTCGTCACCTGACACATCAACGGAGTCAGAGCCATCCATCTAATAAGCATTCAGTCAATTTATAATATTGTCAACGATAATTTAATTTATCCATTCGTGTTAACTCTAATGACAATATAAACACGTAGGTATGTATGCAAAGGAAATAGGAAATATATATATTAAAACCATTTTATGTCATCTTATTAATCATTCCTTCATATGCATATGTTTATCGGCTGCGAGTGGCATACATTCTAATCAGTAAATGATATTTAATTAATACTCCAAAAAAGTCTTCAAATACTACTAATAAACCCAGTTAGTATATGACAAGAAAAATGATTTGTCTCTAAATTAAAAGTAACATAGGTACTCTGCTTTTTATATAAATTTATTAATCGCGTAATTAAGTTATTTACTTACCAGTGCTGTATGTATTTTGGCGCATTTGGGAGCCCTAGGAAGAAAATCTCTGGCCCTTTGTTTTCTCTGCGCATGAAGTTCCCTTACGGAACGGTTGGCTTCAGCTATTGCTCGTCTCACCATATCTTCGTTTTCCGCTGCCAATGCGCTATGTGTCTCATATACCACCATTTGAATCTATTGTGATTAAGAGTCGAAATTATTATGATAATCTTATGTTTGATAAGTAGGTTATAACATATCTTACTGCAGTTTATAAAAATATTAAATTATATTAGGATCAGGTAATGAATATATTAATATTATTAAACAAATAAATAACAAAAATTACCTGAGGTTTTGACATGCATAGACGTAGTATCTTTTTCTGTTCTTCTAAAATTTTCATTACTCTATTTTTACCATCTACGCTCACTTCCGATTCCGTCAAAATCTGAGAATAAAGTGTATGAATTATTAATGAAATTTTAGTTTCATAAAACTCACTTTATACCACAACAAACTATTTTTATAGGTACCCTACGCATCTAATTTTTAAATAACATTATATTATACAGACCTCGAGCATTCCAAGATCTCCTCCTCTGCTGACGACCAGATCAATGGGATCCGCCACGGCTGAGTATGAGTTGGGCGGTGCTGCCAGGGCTGCTACCACTCCCGCCCATAGAGTGGCCGCCGCTTCACAGGCGCCCTCAGCAAAAACACGGGTGTTATTGGCACCAATAGCTTTTAAAAATGATTCGTATTCTGCCTTTCTATACATAAAAATAGTCATTCATATAAGAACATCGGTAATCATCTATATTATCCCCTAATATTTTCAACAATCACAATCATAATCACAATTTAAGAACAGTGGCGCGTTATCGGGTATAGATGGTGAAATTAGAACTAAATCTACAAAAGTTTCACTTTATAGTTAACTGTACATCTTATAGACTGACTCATTCATATATTACATATATTTTTCATATCAATTGGTTTAATATTTTTCAGTCATTGTTTACTTTAATTGCTTAAAATACTATATATGAAAAATATTCTTGGAAAACAAAATAAGAAAAGCTAAAAGCGTGAATAAGTGAACTATTATTAGTGCCCTATAAAAGTCTAAGAACTTCATAGTGCCGGCGTCAATTAAGTCTTTGATCGTATTGCTTATCAGTATTTTGTAAAAAAAAAAAAAGTGCATTTCAGTTACAATGCCTAATTGTGCATATTAGTATCTTTTGTATATGCATGGATGTCTACCTTTCGCCAGCTCCAAATACGATCAGTCCACCTGCCTCGACCCCTCTGTCTCTTAGCTGCGAAGCAAGATATGCAGCAGCTTTTGGGGAAGTTCCATGAGTCTGCGCGACATCTCCATGGATTTGAGCATTTCTGAGTGCCTTACACAAAGCTGCAGCTCCTAGGCAAAACTCTCTTTCCTATGTAAATCATTCCATATATTTAGTTACAATGGCTAAATGTTCATAATATTATCTTTAACTATGTGGTTGAATGTTTTATATTACAAACACCTTTGTCAAACTCTTATATTATCTGCAAAGCAGTAAGTTTTGGTTTCTTTTCCATCTTATCCAGTACAGATAATAAAATATGATAAGTAAATTATCCCGTTCATTCAATATTTCACATCCACGGCAAGGTTGTGACAGAATTTCTGCCTCTGAATTCGTGGATCATAGATTCTAATCCCAAATTTGAATAACTTTCATGTATTTGATTCAGATTAAGAAATCAATTATGTGGACAAAAATGGCAGTATTTCTCGTAAAATAGTCTGTATTAATCTTCAAACATCCGTGTGCCTCGACAATTAAACAGGCCATAGATATATACTGGTATCTTTACATCTACCTTCCACATTGTAAATTAAATAATTTATTAGTAAAATAACCTGTAGAACAATAATATTGTCCGCGATTAGAGAACTCCTCGTAAACTCCAACTGTCTGGCCGGCCTCATGGATATAAACTTCGGGCACATTTTGTCAAAACGGAACTGGTCGGGGTCCAAATATCGGGAACTCGTATAACTGAACCCTAGTTCACTCAGTCGCTGAACAAGTTCTGAAATACTCCTATAAACAGTGACATCGATATTTTAACAGATAAAATTAGCAAAGAGTATTTTTAAATCGACACTTTATGTCACCTACTTTTATGACTACCGTTAGTTAATTTTTTCTGCCTATTTTTTTCATCGATGAGAGTTGTGGTAACCAAAAATACACCTTTTTATATGTGTGTGATCGTACACCAGCTTAGATATTTCATAAAAACTTTTTAAAAATTCTGCACGTTTGACCACTGCATGGAAAAATCAAAGAACCTCAATTAAAACAAAAACTATGCTTATCAAAACATCAGAAATCAAAAAACTCGGTACAAATTTTTGTACCGAGTTGATTAATCTGCCTTGGGTGTTGAGTTGTGAGCCCTAAATGATAGAGAACGTAAGGCAATTGATGACTTTTTAAAGATGATCTTAGTGCTGAATGCTTTTGATTCATTGGACAGAGTAGACAATAAAGCAAACAACCATCCAGACACTTGAAATAAATGATCGAATGCAACAATATTTGTTTATGCGTACTACGTATACTTTAAATTTTTATTTTGGAAAAAATAACCTGGAGAGACTGTTGGTTAAGGTAGTCTTGAAATAATGAAAAAAAGAGCGTTTATTTGGTGGAGAATCAAGTAAATAATCTCCATACTGTCTTGAGAAAAGTGGAGAACCGTGAGAGGTGGGGTATCTTGATTAAACAATGAATGGCAGCATTTTGAATTAGAACCTATAGATCGTCATCCATGAAAGACCGATCAAAAAGAGATAATATTATATAATATTTTTTTATGATAGATTACCTTGACTTGAAAACATTGACCCATCCAGTAATAATGTCTCTTTGGAGAGAAGCAGATACTCTTTCGTCTCGCAAATGAGGAGGAAGCAGGTCAGACAGACTAAAAACACCATCGTAATTTTATAGAATACAGGCATTGAGAACATAATAATTTATTAACACATTTCATATTGTCATCTCTTAAACAACAACTAAGTTTATAAGAAATATTCACCACATTTACTTACGTCAGTGCTTTATTCCGTATGCGTATTTTAGCAATTGATGCCGCGATTCGCACCCGATTGTTCCATAGGGTCTCATCAAACTTCCTCAGAAGTGATCCTATTTCTCCAGCGGCCTCCTCCATGGCGTACTGCATCTGACTTCGAGAAACAATAGTCGCAACACTATCCGAAGAGTCTTGGGTACCCGTTGAATTCCTCCTGGAATAGGCTGAAATATCATCTATGTGTCCTTTGAAATCTTTGTTCATTACGCTATTTACATGTCTAATATTCATTTGCGTTACAGAATCTTCTTCTTCTTTTATTTCGTCACACTCGTGCGTTCGTGAAATGTCTGTGGTAATTTCCATTTCTTTTGATGGCTGCTCTGACAGTTCCTTCAGCACGCAGATCTTTGTTTTCAAGTCTGCTAATGGATTCGTCGCAACTTTAGACTGTTCCTCTTCATCTTCAGAAGCAGTATGTGAAGTATGTGTTGATTCCCTTGCTTTTCTTATAGCTTCTTTGGCATCCGACGAAAGTTCTCTTACGGCTCTAACTTTTGACCTAACAACAGAGCTCCTTAATGATCTGCCTTCTTTGGAATCCGCAGAGGAGTCTCTGGAAGCTCTGCTCCATTTTTTAGAGTCGCTCGATGAGTCACGTGATTTTCTTGTTGAATCTTTTGATGATCTTTTTCTTACTCTACCTTTCACAGTATCTCTACTTTGGCGATTGTGACAGTTGAGTGTCGGATCTTTTGAGGGATCTCTTTTCGCCCACCGACGACGTTGCTGGTCAAGAAGTAGTAACCATGATAAACTTTTCCTTAAATTTGCCTATTAAAAAATATCCCATAAAAATCTTTATTATTTTTTTAATATGAATAGTTTTTATAGTTATATTTTTCTAGTTTGAATATTGAGTAGTGACCTAAGCCAACGTAATTTATAAATTATTAGGATGGTATTATATGCAAAACATAACGTTCGTTTATCATGCGACGATATGTCGAGATTTCGCAAAAACCAATCATTTCGTAAAGTATATTTTTATTCCGTTGTGTGAGCCTTAGAAAATAAAATACTACAAAATGAAACCTTGGCCAATAAAGTCAAACTTCTTTCGGCGATAAAGCGTTATCAGATTGCGTATTTATTTAAATTTTCAGATACTTAACCCACTGAGTGTGTTATAGAAAAATGTATGTCGTTAATATTTCAATATTGATGATAGTTTTGTGCTGTTACATAAGAATCAGTTTAGTGAACCGAGTTTCACCTTCAGGCTCTATGACCTATGTTATAGTAGGTACCTATGTATACAACTGAAAATGGTATTCGATTCGATTATAATGTTTGTACAGTTTGAATCACCAAGCCTAAACTACAGGTTATCCTAAGTATTTTTAGGACCTAAGATTGTATAATATATATTGAAAAATAATTCACGGTACTTGATCGTGTTTTAAAAAACAAAAATAAAATATTTATATAATATATATAAAGTATTTTAAAGAGTATTTTTAAGAAAATATTAATTAATATCAAAATGAACGGAAGACTGTTGCTGTTCATAACCAACTAATTTAAATGTAGTCAAAATTATATAATTTATACGAAAATTAGGGTGGAAAACCGGCGAACTGCAAAATGTTAAAAAAATACAAACAATAAAATTTAAAAAAATAAATAAATAATTACTCCATATATCAAAAAAATATCAAGAAAAATCTTCGAATATGTTTTAACAGTAGGAATTATTGACGAGTTTCATATTAGTTAGATTACGATAAGTATTGCTGTGGTATTACTAGAAATAAATGATTAAATGATAATAAACTAAACCTAACCGAAATTGTGAAAATGATACTATTAATAAAATAAATGATCTTAAATGATAATATTTATAAGTACATAAAACGAATACCCTAGCGGCCTAGCCAATCATGCACACTAAACGTTGGTATCAAAAAAATCAATCTAATACATTATAAGATAGTAATAAAATATTTAAAATTATTATCAAAATCTATTATCCATGTAACGAATACGTAATATTATATTTTCCTCGTAAAGACGTATTCTTTGGTATTTATAAAATGTTTTTATTCAATTCATATTGACTTTATGGTTTAAAAAATAGTTTTAATAATATATTTACTTGCTCAAACTAATCGAAAGATCATAAAAATTGTTTCACCATTCAATTTAATTAATAAGTAACTATAAAAAAAACTAGAAAAATCATCTTTAGATCTTTGAAAATGTTATTAGATACTGTTTCATCAAAGGTTTTTTGATACATTATTCTAGAGAATTGTATGCAACTGGTAAAAGAAGGGTTGAATATTAAATAATATTGACTATGTTTTTCCGATTATAAAATTTATATCAACGAAAAATAATCGTGATACGGAGAATGGCTTTTTTTTAAATATTATTTATGATTAGATTAATGTCAAGGGTAAAGAAAAACATTTCGACTTTCGAGTCTATTTTTCGTTGACGTAGGCATCATAAAACAACTGCTGAATTTCCGATTGCATAAGTTTATTGGATTTTCTATATTCCTTCTAATGAATAAAATCTTTATTACGTATTACCATGACATAATAAGTCAAAATATATTATTTATTCATGAGAATAGATAATTTAGGTACTAGGTACCAACTATATGCAATATTTTTTCATCGAACTATATTATATTCGTGATTGTATCTATCGTTTTGATATACTTATATATGTTTTTTTAATTAAACATATCAATTATACAAATATACTATTTCAAATAATGATTTTATTTTACCATTTGGTAACAGAACGAGATCTGTTCAATTAAATATGCGATAACGAGTTAAATTTGTATAATAATCATTATGCATGATGAAAATTTATACATTATTATGAAAAATACATTTCATTTTTATTACCAAAAATTGGGTTTTTCGCAATGCAAAATAATTTATAAAGCCAATTAAGTTCCGCTCCGCAATAATTTGTTACAATTTTGTGCCATCGTGAAAACTAAAATGCTTTGAAAGTCATTAAAAGATAAGATCATTGTAAATCATAACTCCGAAACTTTTATAACAAATTTTACAACTGTGATTTCATTTATTTTGCACCAAATTCCATTAAATTGGCATGATATGTAGATTCACAGCTCTTCAAAATAATAATTTTAAATGGAATGGCCAATCACATTTTTTTATTAGAAATTATTTTTGCGAAGGGTGAGCATATTTTATATTTCCTCTTATAGTCTTTAAATATCTGCCTAAGTAAAGAAGTCATTTCATATAGCCCATACGTATTTATAAAATACGAATATTAATAACGGTAGGTACATTATTTCTGATTCAGTTGTGAATTTGTTATCTCAAAATCTCTACATCCCCAAGGTTTTGTTCGAGGGAATATTTTTTAATTAAGGCTATTTTAACATCCGTAGAAACATAATTCTTTCGATAAATATCATCCTCTTTGTAATAAGAGCAAACGACCATTTAATATAGATCTTAGACTTTCACATTTCGTCGTTATTTTATTCGGTTTTTGGGCTGTCACCGTATATTTTTTCTTCTCCTTTTATCGATGGTTTGAGTTTGTTCTCAATAAAATTTTCTTTTAAGAATAGTCTTCGCAATGAACTGCGGAAACTTGAAATAACGGAAGAATGAGATGATAGAATACATGTTGACAGTCCAAAAACCTAATATAAGATTACCAACGCATCTTCATAATAATATGAACAATTAACTACCATTACAGAACTTCTTCGGGTGGAACATAACGATGTTCTCTTTATCATACTTCTATAAAAATAGTGGGTAACTTTGTTATTCTTGTATTCAGCGACATTATGCCTGTTAATATGTACGTAAACTTTAAATACCTACATTGCCATATTTTATATGAATAGTCATTATTGCTTTATGTGTCTACCAATAATTATAACTATTATAATAGTATATTACTTATTCATATATCTGTGAAAAATTCGGTTGATTGACCTAAATAGTTGATTTAATAAATAAAAATTAGTGAAAATTTGATTTGGTAAAATACTCAAGCAGTTTTGTAAACCCGGAAGTGCTTGGCAGATTTATTCTTAAATGCCTATTTCCTAAAAAGTTTTCTTTGAATTAAAAGCAAAAAAAGCTGACTATTATAAAATAAAATCCCTTCCCATAGCACAAAAATCAATTGAAATGTCGTGACCGTCTTCATACCCGTTAAAAATATATTCAGTATTACCGCGGGGCTTGGTGTCTATGCAAAAATTATGCAGAATACTAATAAAAGTGAATGCGAAACAATTCGAGGCGATCGTAAAAGCTCATTAGGTACTTTTCTTAACGCGATATTTCCACCCGCTTAAAAGACTTCGCCAGGCGAGAGCTTTCACTTGATATTCTTTGAAATATTTACTCCACGGCGCGGCAGCGTCGAAAGCTTTCCCAACTGGCTGTTATGTGCTCAAAAATAACTCACCATCACGAAACTCGTTCATAAAGAAATCTAATATAGTGCTTTAAAATTAGTTGCGCAATATTTCGCATCAAAATGTTTGAGCATTGTTTTATTTGTAGCCACTTAGATTTGTTTATTTCACTTTTAACGTATATTGTATATCAATAAAATCCAATTCCTTTAAAATAGTTATTTGTCATGTTTCTTATCACGCCATTAAAATAAAATGCTACCAGAATTCCATTCGAACAATATCATTCAAGGGATTAATTAGCAGGTTACTCAGTGGCGCACTCAGGGGGGCAAGGAGCCCTGGCACCCCAAAATATAAAAATTATCAGAATGATTTTAAACATTGAAATTGAAAGCCAATAAACTATAAAAAATGATGGCAAAAAAATGATAATTATATTAAATCTACCAATATTAAATCCTGAGTGCGCCACTGAGGGTACCTGTAACATTATTACGTTTTCATTCCAAATTGTTTAGTTATAAATGTAAATAATTACCGATACAGGGTTGTAGCGTCAGGAAAATGAAGTAGTTACTTATTTAGATTAAGAATTCATAATCGAACTGATTATCAATTCACTTACCTCTTCACATATTGTATAAAATCCAGCCTCAGTTAATGCCTCTTCTAAAACACTCTTATCTGAAAAAGAAATACATATTTTTTACAGAAAAAAAAAATAGATAATAATATAAGCGTACTAGTTTTCACAAACGTTAAAAATATAATTCTTACAATAATCAACACTTAAATATTCTTACTTTTTACTTGTCTTAATAATATACTATTTCCTAATTTTTTTATTTATTCCAAGAGCGTTCTTGTCTTGACGACATCTTCATTGTATAGTGAACATATATCTTCAATTATCTTATTCAATTATAATTATCTTCACTACATATTATGTAGTGAAGATAAGCCGGTCTTGGATTATATATAAAAAAAGTGAAGATGACGTGTACCTCATGCAAATAAATGTAAAATAACTAAGAAAAGTAAATGTTTGTTATTTAATACGAGTACATCTTTCCAGCAAGAAAGAAAGATTAAAAAAAATAATATGTTCTTTAAATATGTAGGTACTAATTATCAATATGATTTGGTTAATATATGTCATATTATTTGGCCATTAATTTATTTATACTGATCTATTTCTACTACTGAGGAGGAGCATGATAATTATAGAATATAGATTAAAGACCCTCTTAATTTTGAAATATATCAACAGATTTATTTTAAAATTAGTAGGTATGTTAAGGAAATTTTAAAAGAGGTGTAATAGATGTAATGATGTGAAAGAGATCTATATATGTATCTAAACACATAATAATATATCAACGAAAATCAACCACGCCGAATATTGTGTAACTTCTTACATTTCATTTTTCTCTTATTGATTTTTCTTTCACGTAATTTATAATGAATCGTTTTAAGTGAGAACTTAAGAATTAGTTCAAGGTTTTCTTGCGTTTTGAACTCAGCCTATAAGTAAGTATTACTGTGGTTTCCTGCAGTATTGTAATAAGTTAATAATAGAGTTATTTAATATATTTTTACATATTTCATATAATATTCAAAAATCACTATTGTTTTAATTCTGTATAGTCAAATAAAGTATTATTTTATAAATATCACTTTTTGCTTAAATTTTAAAACATTTACGTTTCTCTTATATTATAAATTTTACTAATATACGTTTTTTTCACATCACCAGTCGGGTGCACAATCTACACCCATAACATCACACTTTCCACCAAACTGTATCTAGTCATCAACCTTGAACCTTTTAGGGTGACTCAGCCGTAATATCTGCAAGCAACCTATCAATATGTGATACAATAATAAATAACCAATTTCCTAATTTAACGATGTTGGACATAAATGTACTGAAAATATCAAAATGTTTAGTCGTTAGTTATATTAGTAAATATGTATAATTATCTCAGCTGCTCAAACTGAGAGTCCTAGAGACGTAACTAGCAACCATTGGTCGCAAAAAAAACTCGATTGTAATTATTGTCAATGCACTGGACGAGCTTCCTGGTTGTAGGTTTCCATCAAATAATATAGCAAGAATTTGAACTGAAGCTACTGTAAGCATTTCATATATTTTTATATGATTGATATGTGGCTTTAAAGAGTAACCACTTTGTGAGGTGGTGTGATTCATACTACAGAGCACATTGTAGAGTCCTGCAACATATAAGTTTACTCCGGAAAATTTCCAGCCATACTCTAGAACCCTGTGTCTTTGATTCCAGTTGTTGTTTTGTCTTTACTATCGCAATATGATTACTTATATTATATATTATTTCAGATTCCAATCATCCCTATGAAAATATTCTTCTCTAATTATGTAATGTAAATGAATATTTTATATACCAGGTGGCTTTCCACCCTGTAGACCTCTCAAGCAAAGCACGCTAGGAATATGGCACCATCCACTTGGCGGTGTTTGGGGAATACTATTTACAACCTGTACGGGTGACATTTGGATAGAGATCGCGCCACACTAGGGTGAGGTAACTGCTAGTTGTAAGTAAGACGCTTCGTGTGGCAACATTGCATGCCAACCTGAGAGTTGGAAATTTAATGCGGATATTAAGCATCGAGAGCACGATATGCCACTTGATTTCAATTGTTTTTCGCTATGTATATATATTTATGTCTTAAGAATAAATGTGAGCTTAGTAATTGATTTTTATCACACGCCTTTCGCTATGTCGTATAACAAAAACTTAAGCTAAACGTACCTACTTAAGCTGAGATGTTGAGGTACCATCGTAAAATGAATGTAAATACAAAACGAAAAATATTATAATTTGCCCAAAATTACTATCTAATTGCAAAGTACAATGGAAAGTTTGCCGAAAACGAAGCTTATAATAATATCATTTTATGTTGGGTATTAATGTTGTCTATGTAATGATAAAATATTGAGAAAAGACACGGCATATTATAGCTATATGTTTCCTAGAGTCTACAGATTGTTCAGGCTTAGCTTTCAAAGATACTCTAAATTCTTAATTTTCGACCATTGCACCGTACCTATATTGGCCATTTATGATATTTTTTCAAGGTTATAGATAATTATAGTCATAAACAATTAAAATATTCAAAAACTGAACTCAGTGCGTCACCAGTATGCAGAATATTTTTGGGAAAGTATCACACAAATAATACGTAAGTATAAAAAGTATATGATGTAACATCGTTGAAATGCTCTGCCCCTCGTGAATCACGGCCATTGATGCGCACGATGTACTCGAGAGCACCGATTGGCATGCAGAGCAGTGATCCTTCATCCCTGCACGCGAACCCCGTCCATAACCCACAACATACAAGTTCACATATTTATTGCCAGCCGCTATCATGCCGTGCGGGTAACATGGCATTCTATCAATCGCTGAACCAGATCAGGCGATAAGCCAGTAGAATAGATATCAAGTCCTGACACCTCGTGAGCAGAGCACATTTACACTGAATGGAAAATGATAACTCATAATCATTCGAGCAGTACACAATAAACTTTGTTTTGTAGTATTTTATGTTTTTAACCTTATGAGATACATTTACTGATCACTGTAACAACACCGCTCTTTAAACCGTAAAGTAATGGTTTTTAATCCGAATCCGTATTTTATTTGAGAGCCCTTTAAAATAATAACCAACTTTTGTCTTTTATTTTGGAAATTGTATTTTATTTTTGTCGATTCGGAGAATACATCCATCACTTTTGATTGGCTAGAATAACCGTTAGAGGATTAGAGTCCAAACTGGAAAAAAAATCTCTAAGAAAGTGGTAGCTGGACGTAAAAGATGGAAAGCAAAATGATTTGTGAAAAGTGTATGAAAAAACACAAATTGCGAGTGTGAATTTGAAGAACATAAAATAGAGAAAAAAAGCTGTTTTTTAATACGAAGAAAACCCATAAATTGTCTTAACCTATGGGGTTTACTTATATGCAAAAAAATACGGTGAGTATGGTAATTTTTCGTGAATTTTTATGTGTGATAAATTTGAATGCGTCAATATGTAAGTCTTTCTTAAATATAATAAATTATATTTGACTTGAATTGATCTTTAATAAATGTTGTATTATTATAGTTTGACTTAAGGCTATACCTCAGTTGAGGCATGGTCTAAAAAGATCGTGGCTAGGCGATGCGCGGATTGTGCAAATGACGCGTGCCGAACGAAATGTAATTTGTCATATAAATCTAACATGCGTCCATTTAATGTTCTGTTTATTGTTCTATTAGTAATAATAATAATATATTCATTGACATGTTTTATTTTTCAAGTAAATGGGTAACGTTTTTTAGTCATCTTTACACGATTTAAGAATTAATACCCCCGTCGCCATTACGAAACAAATTGACGTGTTCACACCTCGACGATCGCTCTCCGATTGTCAGTGAGTCCGAAATTTCGTCGCACCTATAGTTGAAAATTATTTGCCGTTTCACTGAAGTATCGTCTTAATATTATTTGTACAGTGGAAAAATATTCCAACAATTGACATCGAATAGATGAGTCACATTTCACAAAAAAATGCACTTAGAAAGCCAGAAAGCAAATCAATAGCTGGTCAACCTCTTGCAAGACGTGTAAATAACGTGAAAGACTTTGGAGTTCATGCGCATGCATGGAGGCAAATACAAGAGCAGGCAAATTTCTACATAATGCTGAAAAGAATCAGTACTTCATTATGCTGTATTGTGTGTAATGTATCCCGAACGAGTAGCTGAATATTTGTTTATGAAGCCGTGGATGGAAGGTTCAAATCTCGCTTCAGGAAAATCCCTATTTTTTTTCAATTTGGAGGTTGATCCAAAACAATCAAATTGTACCGTATTCTTATGTAAAAAAAAATATTAGTGTCTAGTGTTTGTAGAGGGGTAAAAGTCAGGCCAAAACATTAAGATTATAATATATTATTATTGTCACCTCAATAATACGACAACTAGATAACTCTGGGTTTGTGAACTTTGATTTCGGTAATTGTGGGGAAAATTTAATTTAAACTTAACCTTATTAACATAAATCTAGGCTATAATTATTATTTAAAGTAACAATAGAAAGTTGCGTTTGTCTCATTGGGAACAATTAAATAATGTTAAATTGTATGAAAAAATATTGTAGATATATCATTTTATTTATTTAATGCATTTTAGGTTTTAAAGTTATCTAATACTTTGAAAAATAAAATGAATACAATACCCATTAACTTCTGACTTACCAAGTTTGATAATTTTATAGATAAGAAAATTTAGGACCATATTCAATAGCTATCTCAAAAACAGTGAAAATCAACTTATCTAATTATTGTAGTATGTTGATGTGACGATATACAGGTTACTATTAAAATAAATACCAATATTTTATACACATGCCATCATGGAATGTAATCATAATATGTCAGGAATAAAATGGTAATAAATTTTAATATACAACATAATAATGTTTTTTCACACATACCTAAATAGGTACCTACATTATGTATTCGGTGATGTGAAAATTGCTCCTAACGCATTCTTTTCGGAAAAATGTCACTCGTAGAATACACACGCAGACCTTAACATTTGTGTTACGAAAATTATTATATTTTCCAAATATGAATAAAAAAAACTGACAGAAACAGGGAACTCAGAAATAATTCTGTTCTGTGGACAGAAAGCATGCTGTTCCGGGCTTAAACATTCACATAAGGCTATATTCCGCTGTAGGTACCTACCGTATTCACAAGCAGAATTTATTATATTTATATAATAAATATAGATTCAAGATAATTAATTACCATTATTTACATTTTTAGTTTAATTAATACGAGTAGGTACGTAAATATAATATCACATAATAAGAATTCAAACCCAATCTTTACATGTTTATTAAATATTTCGTTTTCAGATAATATGTAATCATTGCAATTGATTTTATCGACTTTCAAAATTAAATTCCGAGTGGATGGCACCATTTGTTGTAAATGTCCTCGAGAAGTACATTTTTGCCTACTGTGATTGGTACCTATACAAAAACGTATGCAACACGTTGTGTGCTACACGCCATATTAGATGTATGAGGTCAAATTTGTGCCATATAAAACAGAAAGTATCTAAAAATGCCAAATAATACTATGTAGCTACTTGAAAGTTGTTTTTACTTTATTTTAAATATATTTCTTAACATTACATACGTGAAAGTTGCAAGTGAAACTACAAACCTACTAATTTTTAATTATTCTATCTGACTTATATGATATATTAAATTATGCCGTAGGATGAAATCATTATATTATAAAAGACAAAAAATTTTTTTTAAATATATAAATAATATAATTGTGTAACAATAATAATTGTGATGTCGTTTCTTCTAACTAGTTACTAAGATTAATGATCAAGTCATAATTTTCTCGAAACAAACTTCAATGCTACCGCCCTCAAAAGGTCAGTGTGTATTAATGTAATATATGACTATAAAAATGTCATTATACAATCAACTGAACACAATTTAATAACGAACGCATGACAAATAATCATTTTAAATGAAGAATGTATTAAACCTAATTACATACTTATCGTAGCCGCCTGTTCAAAATACCGTAAATATTTCATTAGGTACACCGTTTCTTCAACATTTTGCAAAATTATTTTACGTGCAAACTCTTGCTAAAATATTTCCAAATTTATTCTGTTCCGAAGCATTCATAGGACACACGAGGCTCGAGTGTATAATATTTTACCATTTTACAATTTATACATACCTACTCGTAGGCTTTTTGGTACACCATCCTCAATAAATAACTCGTGTCCGTTTTATGAGAACCGATACATATTCATAAAATTATTTTATAATAAGATGACGACGAATTAAGCACATCCCCTAAAACAAACTATTATAGTTGTATTAGTATTTTTTATATAAGTATTATAATAATAATATTATAAAACGACCGAAATTGCGATGGTTGGACACGAAAGATTTAAGGATGTTCCGTCAAAGCGGCGGCACTGGATCCAAGTTTCAGAGCATGTTATACCTACCATACTTTGCAAGTTAATATGGGTTAAAAAACAATAGCCACGTAATATGATGCAATAGGTACCTACAGAATTATTCTAACTTGATAAACACAAGTGTGGGCCAGCAGACGGGCATATGACTATGGATTCAAGCCCGGATATCATACACAGGAAGGTCAATAAACTAATTAATATGATACCACCAAAATATAAATATATAAAATAAAATATATAAAAAGAGGCACGGGCCTCGTGCTCTTGTCTATTTTTTTATTTTCCTTGTAACACGTATATCTTGTCCACTATGAATGTTCTTACATTTCCGTTGAATAAACTTCAATGCTCTAGCTTTCGTTAAAGTGTTATTGTTTTAAGTTAGATTTAGATTTAATTTTAGATAAATCACCTGACAAATACCTTCAAGACAAAGGTTTTTAAACGTAACAGCTGTGAATACTACTCAGAGAGTTACACAGAAGCCCAGTCTTTGGTAAAGAGACAAAGGAAGGAGAACACCATCATACCACCTCAGGTTACTTTCAACACAAGTCACCTGATTCCTTTGCCTTCTTCCCTAAGGAATATAGCAGTTCGATATGTAGAAAGTTTTTGGAGGATATCAATACCCGTCAAGCGTTGTGGTGTCAAAAATGGTTGTGAGTATATGGTATATGTACTATATAGGAAAACATTATGGTATTCTACATAATTACACTATTTCAACATTTAATAACAATTTGAAAATAATAACAGTAAAAATGCATTATGGAAAATAAGCTACATGCATAACTTTCCAAATGACACCAGCCAAGAAGTTTGTAGAAGAGTTAGACGAGCAAACAAATCCTACTGCGTACTATTGAGACATTTCAGATCAAGAATAATATCGGGGAAAAAATCACGTAAGCTCTATAAAACCATCATATTGACATATTATTATGATCGGAGTGTTGGGCCTTATAAAGATATGAAAGAAAGCTAAGTACCTCGCATTCCACGATCTGTACTCCTCGTACAATGATCCCCTGACATCTCACAGGTAAACGTGTGGGATTCTGTTGAGAAGGAAATATCTCAAGAATGTAAGGCAACTGATCAAACAAGAAGCTCATAGGGTTGAAAAACCTAGACTACGATGGATGGGCTGTGTAAAAGGATAAGGTAGTGGAGGGAACGTTGCAGCAGATTGTGGAGACGTTTCTTGGAGGCGACCAAGACCCGCATTTTTTTAAGTACATGAAGTTAAATATAAAGACTAAAATAATTAACTCTTTGATACTCGTATTTATTTATTTAATAGTACATTTTTAATATAATATTTCAAAATTGATTTTTTTTATTACCGTGACCAAAATACTTTCAAGAATCGATAGTTTGCAATGGATTCGTTTTTTTAATACTCTACCATACAAATTACTCAATCTCTGTAATTTTATTAGGGAGGTATAATCAATCATCAAATAAAATTGTTTCCTAACTTACATGTTGCAACTTCGGTTTAATATTAAAATACGTTGTAACTTCGGTGAAATTACTTTAAATAACATGTTTTTTTTTCAATCGAAATTGTGGTTTAACGATGAAATCCCCCATTCGATATAAAACAATGCCAGCCTTGAGAGATTATTACGATCGAATTATTGAGTTGACATGTATGTTTAAAATAGGTTTCTAATATCTGAAAATGTACCTAATGTACCTCAGTATCGTACATAAATAAGGCTTGGGAAAATTCTGCCGTGCTAGAAACATAAAAGTGAAAACTACAATATTTATTTTTAAAGAGAGAGTCATCAGTTTGCTTTGTAGTGTTAATTTTCTTTTTATCTTTATTATGTTTTATTCACTTTTCTTGTTTTTTTATCTTATACATTTGTATGTGTATGTAATATTTATGTTTATTAATATTTAACTAAAAATATATTATCCATAGCCATAATATATTATAATAAATTCCTTTAACACTACAATAGGCCACGAGGCTCAAAGATGTGTAGTAAGTAATAGAAGTGAAACAAATACACCCACGCTTTGACAAAATTACAATGAGCCCAGAGCCCCCGAATGAAAACCAAGTAGGTGCCTTACGCACTGGACTATGAGAGCCACCTATATATTATATTATCAGATCATCAAAAGTTGCCGTTTTGTTGTTTCTTGTCATTTATCGTTACCTTCAATGTATTGCCATACGAATGGATTAATTATTGATATTGCGATTATTTGGAGATCATTGATAATCCCATATAAAATACTTCTACGAACACCAGAATCCTGAAATTCTCTCTGAACCGTTCATAAATTAGACTCTCTTCGTCCTCTCTATATCCTCAAACATAGCTGCAAAGACTTGCGACATAATATCATCCTCCAAACTCTGTGCATATGCCGAGCATAATATCGCGCCATACATCTAGATGCGACTAGAAAATCAGTCTAATAGGATGTTACGTTATTAAAAAAAATATATGTCCTAATTCAAAGCAATTTTGAGAATTATTCTATTATTTGAGCACTGTATCAGTTGAAGTACGGCCTTATGGCATATATAGAAGGTTTAGAAGAAATTCTGAAGACTCCTTTACTTGAGGCTAAATGGATTCTATCCGTGACTTTATCCGACTGATTTTCTCTTAGGTATGCTTATATAATAATATATACTGTAATTAAGAGATCTGTATTTGGCTACTTTTCTGATTTTTACGGAGTGTACCTAAGTGCGTACTCTACCATTGTGTACATACATGTCCCTAATATCTTATAAATTGGGAACATCAGTTGTTTGTTCTATCAAGGTGCATTACTACCCTACCATTGGTAACGCCAATTGGGCGGGCAATAACTTTACTGTGTTCAACCAAATCGCTTCGGATATTGACATATTTTATTGACGAGAATAACTGGGTGTACGATGTTTTATATATTCTTAAAATAGGGTTTACTTGACTCATTCAGCGTACTTCGATGTATAATAAAATGTTTGTATTTACTTTTTATACTGATTTTTTTTCGAACACTGTTTCTATTTTTTTTTGTTTTACTAATACTGTTTTATTACTATTTCTCGGTTTTTCATGTCAAATTGTGAACGTCTTTTGTAATTTGTAAAGTTCACTGTATATTAAATTCTACCCGTAATAAACTATACTATTAATAATTGTGTATTCATATGTACGTCACTGGGCGGGAAAGCACAACACGAATGTCGCCCGTAACTTTTACACAGGTAAAACGACTCAAGCAGCATTCATATTTAAATAATAAATACGGAAAAAGTAAACTTTAACATGTTTGTTTGCAGTAGATACATTATTGTATATTGTTTGACCTGAAAAAAGACGCCAAGCTTCGTGTCTCCGTGTATTTATCTTCATTTCGTATATTACTTGATTTATCATGTCATAGCACAACTTACCGCTTTAGCAATAACAAAACCTACATATTGTATACAACATGCCCTTTACAATGTATATAATATATTTTACCCTCGTCCGTGAAAAATGTTTTATTCATCAAACTTCTGTACGACAATTTTCCTAAATTCTTTTCCGAACAAATCAAATTACTTATATTTCAACAAACAATGTACCAACCGTGATCGTCTTATAACGATCATGTTGTATAAAATTATCATTAAATTTAACTTACAAAAACAGAATCCTTAATTGAATATTTTAGAGTGTATTATTCTTTTATCAACGCTTTAAAATGCCTGTTTATACAAATAACAAAGTAACAGAGCTTCGTTCACCGTGGAATGATATGAAGTCCTACGATGGTATTAAACCACTTAAGGCTAATTTTTAATTATCACAAAACAAATAATGATTTCACGTGATCGTTTTTATAAAAGAAAAATATATTTGTTGGTAATTTTTTCGAGCTATAATTTTATCACCCTTAAAAACTAATCTGACGTAGGTAAGAGGTTACATAGTATTGCTAAACTTTTAATAAGCGTTTAAAACTGGCTTTATAGTGAGCATCGCTGATGGCCGTGTCATCCGTGATGTTTATATATCGGAACAATAGAATTGCTCCTTCGATTACCATATTGCTACCGCACATATATTACTATGAAAATAATAACATTTTACATACAGGAGTCCATGAAACGCAATTCAATGCTTAGGATTAAAATACTTACATTCCCAACCCGCTGGCTCAAGTGCACCCGCGAGGGAATGGGACAACTGGACGCCGCACTGTCGTAGACACGTAAACAGAACGTAGACGATGAATTTTAATCAGTTTCTATCTACTACTTAGTAGTTTTAACTCATTTTACTCTTAACATAATTTTATTTTATTGCGGATAGAAAATTACCATGCCTTAGGCTTTATATAGAAATGAAAAAAACAATTTTTTCGCTGGAACTTAAACATATATTCACGATTAAATCATCATTTACGTGTGCATATTTAAATTCTTACCAACTATTAAATCATAACATAATAATTTAAATGTAAATAATAATATTACTTACATATTTTTTTAAAGTACCCATAAGTATCTAACGTCTATTTATTTTCGAATTGCGTGGCGTCCAGTTGTCCTGACGCCAAATTGTCCACCCCACCCGCGAGTATGCGCCCACAGACTCATTTGTGAATTTTATAGTTTTAAATTAATATAAATATAATTTTTGCCCTTTATAATTATAATAAAAATAATTGCAATTGAATTTTTGTGTTTTTTGATTGAATATATTAAATTTATCGTCAATGTATGGTTGAAAAAGCAACTTAATCTTATTTCATTAATAATATTTAATACATCACTGCAACGTTATTGAATAGGATTTTTTATATATATAACTAAATAGGTAAGTAGGTATATTTTTGTGAAATTAATATGTAGTGTTATTTGTCTATGTTATGTAAGTTTCAATGGAAAAAATATACCTGCTATTTTCTATACTATACTCCTGACGAAAATAATGTAAGGAACCCCTAAGTTGCATATTGTTTGAATCCTGATTCACGCACAAATCTTTGTTTGGTGTTCTAAAAACTGTTGCCACTTCTCTAAACTTGTTTCATTTACGGCCACTAAATTTAATAAAATTTTAATAAAAAAAAATATTAAAAATAGTAGAACATTTCATATAGGTGGGTACCTACATACTTAGATTTATTGATAAACAATAATCGATACCTACCGTGTTCGATCCTTAAAGCGCCGACTAGACGGCATCGACTTGCCTGCGCGGTATAGTTTGTGCAAACTACTTTTACAGCACTTTTCGGTTTGCGCGAGTTACAGTTTTCCCGTCAATACATACGGGCTTCCCGATACCAACCCGTTTGCGTAGGTAAGCTTGTGGTAAAGCATGAGCGTCTAGCCGGCGCTATAGGATCATATAGGTCTGGAATGGAGGTTGTATTAACAGATTTTTACGAGAAATTGATGTTAACCAATTACGTCCATTGAAAAATAACTGCAAACACACATTGAAAAATAACATATCAATTTTCCAGACCCGGGATTTGAACCCGGTACCCACGACAATATAAACCTAATATTTTTTTTTACATTGGAGATTTTCTAAACAGGGGGCTTTTGTTCGAGGTTTATTGTCATAGAACCCATTATAATATTACGTTCAAATTATATAGAAAGTTTTCTTCAACATAGAGGCTTAGATTTCCGTCTTGAAATTAATATAAATGACGTTTGTCTTCGTTCTTGTATCGTTTAATTCATACGGTCTCATATCTTTATTTAATATATAAGTATACTTTATTGCTATGCCGAACCATTAGTGCCTTACATATACACTCTTGGAGAGTTGTTGAAGGTACAGTTCCCCGTATTTAGAATAATGTGTTACAAAGGTCACAATATGTTCGCCGCACTTAGTTTGACAGGCAAATTACTCCAGTCAGTCAGTATGCCAAACCGATCGATCGTACCACATGCCGCCGCGGCTAAATAAATGAACGTCGATTCACGACAGGAAGTATGCCAAACGGAGCTTTGCCAAAATCAACGGACGGCAAAGCTTTTGTAAAAGCATTTAGTGACGACAGCGATCGTAGCAATCAACTCTCACAAGAGAATAATACTAATTGTCATTTGGAATGAATGACATGTCCTTACAACGACTATAAAGTATTATAATCACTGTATTATGTGGTATCCGGAATATTGTTCGCCCACAATTTTTTGATCCCACAATTACCCCACAATTTTCCAACTCGAAAATCCTTCGCTGAATATATTGATAAAAATTGTACTAATTTCATCTTCAATGGCATTTTGCGGATTGTTTTACATTATCGAATAGTATTTTCTTTTGGTTGCATCTTTTAAAAGTATGTTTAAAAATTGTTACATTGTGTTCTGGCTGCATAATTATAAGCACCTACATAGTTGCAGAGAGAATCCGGATTGAACGCATCCAAAGAACATTATTTATATAACAAAATGTACACATTAATTATTCAAAATAATTATAGATGTATATGAAACAGCTTTTTTTTAAACACCACAACAGGCCGTGAAGCCCAATAATAGTGGTAAAACACCTAGGCTTGAGGAATTTACATATTAGATTATGTAAATATATTTTGACCTCACTGGGAATTGAACCCAGAACTCCGTGACGGAAGGCCAGTGCCTTGCGCACTGCACCACGAGAGCCGCAAATTTGCTTTGATATTACATGCCAAAAAATCGGTAAAAAAAACATTAAAAATGAAAACAGTAACATCTAAAAAAATCTGACTTGACTGAGTCCTGCACTTCAACACAACCGCAAATGCTGATAATGATGATAATGATTATTTCAGCTTTAAAGTCTGTTACTCACCTACTTAGTATAATATTTTCATTTATAAGTAAGAGACAGTTCTTTATGTTAGGATTATTTTTACGAACTTACATACTTATAGAAAGGTGCAAAAATGTAATAAATAGTTCAGCTTTCACTTTTGATACTTTCTGAAAGTTTTGCCGCCAAAACGCTCTGAATATTTGATCAGAAACAACTTGTGCTAAGGACATGCAAAACGCTGCCAATAAATCACTCCAAACTATTTTCCGAGAGGCGTCAGCCCTTATATTTAAACATCCCTCCGTGAACTAGACCAAATTTCTCATATTGGGTCACACAACTTTTGCGAACATGTCAAATGTAACTTCCAGACCGACCATTTAGCTTGCGGGCGCATAAAACATGGTATAAAAAGCCTACACAACAGATTTATGACATCTACGAGTCTAATAAAAAATGGTGAAAGTTTTTTTATTGGATAGGCAGTGGATGACACTGCCGCCCTTAAAACACAAAGGCCCGAAATGCAATAAACGGAAAATTCAAAAGTTTTCCCATTCCGCTGCGAATTTATCGGGAACTGTCGCAAAGTGTTTCTGGTTTGATTAATTTTTGAAGTAGACGGTCTAAGTGCCGAATTTATGTCTATCACTTTAAAGCTGGCGACGAATCAGTACACCCTCACTCCAATATAATATTCATCACTTCTTGAAGAGCCATTATTTAAGTAGGCCTTGACACATCAATTCAATGAGTGAACATATTATTTTATATTTCATTTATTTTTTTCTTTATTTATTTCCGTCCACAGTACTGTAATTCGACTAGCCCAAGACTTCTAGGCCTAACTGTGCTGAGTAACTTGTCATATCTGCGTTACATAAACGCGCTACAAAACACCAGCATACGCAGGAGCCACAAAAATGTGGGTCAGTTTGTCTATAAATTTTTATGCGTCACAATTAACACTGTCAAAGGGGTGCATCCCCTAAGGATCGTGACCTCAGCTACATGACAATATGTAAATTATATGAGATATGCATATATTATAAATAGAAACTCATGAACATTAAAAAATTGCATGAAATTGTCGAATATGAAACAGCTCGAAGGACGGTAAAAATATAATACACATAACATGATTTGAGACCGGTTGGCCTACCGGTATTTTTTCCGATCTCTCTCCGGCTAATCCGCCCCTGGATATCGTCGTAACTGGTAGCAAACACTATTAATTGCTTAGGCATTGCATTGTATGCAAAGCCATACTACCATAATAATATATGGGTATTACAAATTATTCCCCTCTTATTTAACTCCCTTCAGTACCTGGTATATTACGCTTGTGAAAAATAGATATCGATCACATTTTAAAAACGAATAACAAACAACTATTCACCTTTCCTAAAATCGTTCTGCATTTTAACGTTTGTAATGTTTGCGAGGCAATAGCGAACAGAAAATGTTCCAACTTTCCGACATTGAAAATACACAAGCTAGCCGGTTAGAGAACTAAATTCATATGTTCAAGTCTGAATGACAACACAATACAATACAATTATAATTCTCAGAACTTCACAAACATACCTGAAAATTTTCTAAAAAAATGAGAATTCTCGAGAAGAGTCATCAAAGAGAATCTCGAGAATTCGAGAAACGAGGAAAAAATAACAAAGAGAATTTGAAACGGGAAAAAACGCTGCCAACCTTGATCTGAAATGGAAACTATGAAATTCCCCGAGGGTAAAATAAATAGCGCTAGACTTTGAACAGGAACAAAATTCGCCGGTAAAAAAAAATATTGTGCATTTCTTTTATCTTTCGGCAAGCTCTCAACTTTGAACAGGAACGATTTTTTTTTGTAATTCGCCAGTGAAAAAATGTCTGGAAGTAAGAAACGCCTTAAAATGTCTGGAATTTCATCTCAAACGAATTCGGCGGGCAAAAATTTTTGCCGGTGAGTTAAAATATGAATTCTCGATATGCTCGAGAAATAAATAACCAATCTTTAATTCTCGACTAAAAAAATATTCTTGTATTCGAGGATTCTGAAATCTCAAGAAACGAAAAATCGAGAAATCACAAACTCTAGCCCTACCTGTGTAGTTTTGCGAAAAACTCACAACGTGTTTTGAAGGCGTAACAACGATAACACTATCTTTTTTCTGAATAATTATTATCTCATAGATATGTATGTATAACATTAAATCAGTTTATTTCATGTCATTTTTAATTCTTTTAACAGCATAGTGTTTGATACTTCGATTCTTTACTAGGTAGGTATAAGTTAAATTAGCAGAAAAAATCATAATGTGGATGCTAAAATGAACGAGAAGTTCAACAGCTGAAGTCGACGGTAGAAGAGACAAAATCTCGAATCGAACCGTAACACCATTGACGAAGGAGAAAACTGGGGCGGATATTAAATAAAACCAGGCAGGCTCATTAGGCCGCATTGAAAAAAACTTGCAATATATCTTCCGGTTTATAAATCGCCGACATTAGCAGGTCTCGTCAGAAACTTTTCGCCGATAGGCACTGCCTATCGCATAACTTTGGCACAATGCCTTTATTGAGGCGCGATCGTTTCAATTACCGACGCATTACTCACACCACGGCCGTCGCCATTATTAGTAAGCAATGGCGAGGCATTTCTTTTTGAAAATAATATAATATAATGTCAACTTTTTTTCATAATAATACAGAAGGTATCAGTGAATTCCCTGCAGGTAATTTGTTTGATCGACACCCATATGGCAATCTGTTGTTAACGACGATGAATATATTGTTATCATTGAAACATCAGACGTAATGTCATACTTTTTAGTATAAATTGTTCAAGGTTAATCTAATTCAACCGACTATATACTATATAAACTGAAGGTTCGTGAAAAGCTTAAAATATGATCGAAAATACATATCACGTTTTTGCTTGTATAAATTTCATCAATCATATTCTGATATGTTTTGAGTGATTTTTTTTAAAGATCTTCTTCAACGTCTATTTAAGTTACTTACAATATGAAGTTGAAATTCAGTGATACTGATGATTTACTTGCGCCATCTAACAACAGAATACGCCAGATGTAAGCTAATACATTTTACCATGGACATCACACAGGAAAATGTTATGGGAGGATTAAATTTCAAAAAAATATTCATACCTAATCGTTTATTATTGATTTTCTAGGGCGGCGGGAGAGGGAGGAGTTCATAAAATTTACCAGGTACCACTGATTTCCTCATTTTCCTCGCCAACTACTTATAGCTCATCATCGCTTCAATGACGGACCTCCACACTTTTCCAGGTGCATTCCCCAGACTTAGACCACTTTGAGTATAGCGATGAAGGCCAGACCTGCAGCTATAACTCATGAGTGCCACGGGTCGTCACTGACATAGGCCTTACGTATCTTAGAATGCCGAGAGGAAAGGAACCAACCTGTTGAGACAGCTATTCGATAGCCAAATAATCTGGGTCACAATCCTCAGTCATGAAATCATGACGAAATAGAAGAAGAATAATTAATATTCCATTCCCTAAATAATTTGTATTTTTTCGTTTCTGAGAGAGGTTCGAACCCCTTTCTTGCGCGCCTGCATTTTACTGACAATTTTTAATAACCTTGAATTTGTTTTATTGTTTCTAAAACTTTCAAAAGAAGTATAAAATTATAATTTCATTATTATTATTAATATTTTATTTAGGCATATTATTATTTTTATCATTAGAATATTACCTAATAAATGTTCAAGATTTTTTTTTAAATAATTCGTAATTTTAATGAATTTGTACTTATGGATATTAATAATGTGCATACTTTAAAATTCTTTATATGTATATCGAATCGAGCTTCAGCCTTGAGTATTGTCACCATACGATAACCAGATTATTTTCAAGAGCAAAACACGGGCTTCAACAGTCCTAAATAAGGATGTCATATTTAAAGAAAGGGTATCTATATAATAGGTATATACCGTATCGAAAGATCAGTATCCCGACCCATCGAGCGAGGTTCGAGGCCCCTTCATGTCAAAAGACTTTACATAAGAAGCAAATAGTTATTACCAATAACTAAGGACTCACATCGAAAGACATCATAGATGAGAGAGTAGACCCGCCTCATTTCCTGGTCATCGTCAAAGACAACGTTGAGCGGCGGCCTCTCCAACAACCGGGCAGCCTTAGCGAGGTCTCTGGCTCCCCACGGGTACGCTATGACCCGCCCAGGGTTAACCGCCGCCCTAGCCGCCCTTCCGGAACTCTTGGAGTATAGTCCGCTGGACACCCCTGCCCAGGGGTCGCAGCCACTGTCAGACCGGGACCAGCGACGAGCCGTGCGAAGCTTGTCTATGGCGGCCGATCCCGCGGTTACGCTGGAAAGAAATATTAGTTATTATTAAATTATAACACTATTTACGTATGTCCACTATTATAACAACAATACCAATAGATATCACTAAAAGTTGATATCTTCAAAATTCCTTGGACTAGCAGGATGACAAATTTTGATAACCTCAAACGTACTGAAAAAGACCGAGAAGTTATATTGTGTAGTATCAGGGGCGGCTCTACCTTAAGGGTTCATAGGGACCATCCCCACATCGTTATCATGGGGAGAGTGCGTAAAAAACGTCCGAAATTTTTATCATTGTCATAATATACCTACTTAATTAAATGATTAAATGAATTATTTAATTTATTTCATCTATCTACAACCCTCGCAATTTTAGAGAGATGTTTATTATTATTATATAAATAAATAAAGCAATAATTGTATATTATGTAATAACATAATAATTATTACGCGGTATTAAAATAATCTATTAAATTAAATACGCTCTATTTCACAGTGACACCTATGTACAAGTTAAGAAAGCTATAGCGTCTATTTTTCGCTGATCGGGGTCACTCAGTCCCATCCCGTTGCTGCGATACAAATCTCCTTCTACAAAGTATGTGAATGCATTAGCGTTATTATTCGCATACTAGGGACCGCATAGAAGGACCCCATGGGTGATTAAAAACGCTCGTTGTATGTTGTTGTTCAAAACTGATGATGGTAAATCAATATTAATTACTATTATTGATTAAGTTTATATTTTTAAGCATGATTTTTAGATGTGATTAAGTAACGACTCATTTACTCATTTCCTCATTAATAAAATCATATTATTAAAACTAGCTTCGTTTATAATGTAACTACCTATAATAATATGATATTGTAGGTAGGTACATACTTTTACATATAGTTGATAATTAATGACTAAACCCCACCACTTAGAAAGTCGAAGAGCCGCCACTGTGTAGTATGAATGTCAGAAAACTACAGTACCTCGGCCAAAATATGAAAGGACAAATGTTATATACAGCATTCCTCGTATCGAAAAAATCGACGGTAAACGTAACAGAAGAAACCACCGCATTTGTTAGATTTAGAACATCCGTGATTAGTCCGTGTGCGCTCCACCAAACATTTCCAGGTAACAGACTATAATAGCGCCTGTACAAGTCGATGGATTTACTGGCGGCGACAGTGCATATTTTAAACTATCATGAGTAATTCATGACAATAACTCTTAACACGTAAAAGTGCTGACTGTCTCTCCAATTCATTCTTCAAGAGTGAGCGAGACGCGATGTTATCATTTTATGGTACTATTTGATAGCTAGTGAAAATTGGTCAACCTGAAAATTCGTTTTTTTGCCGGCAGGTTCGCCACTATCGCTCTTCTGCGCAGGCGCAGATCGAAAAAATCTTTCTGTCACATGAAAATTCAGAAGCTTATTTGATTCATGTATGCAATGTTACCGACTGCAGGATAATACATGTTTACCCATACATTTTCTTACTGTCATCAGTAAATCCATGCACGTGAAACCAAAGGACGCCCTGATAGTAGCCGACCTCCAACAGCGGATGGCACTAGAATAACAAAATATCACCATACCTAAACAAAATTATAGCGGTTGTACTTGAATCAAAATGTGATCACGTCAGATCATCGTTCTCAGCCATTATGCTCAAGTACCTATACTCGTAGGCATTCTCAAAAAATGTCCTGCATATTAATAAGTATCTGTATGTATATTGGTAAAATTCAACTATCTTATTTTTTATCGTTGTAGAAAATACCGCTTCAAGAAAGAAATGATCGATGAAAATTCCATTAGGTTTTAATACTTTTCCCTCCATTTCTGAACAAATCCAATGGTTTCGACCAGTGACGTCCCGTGGGGGTAGGCAGATTGATCGTCGCTTGGGGGCGGCAGTTACTCGAAAGGCGGCAAATAGAGGAGAATCATTTGATATACATAGAAATAGCTATCTAAACCGAGTATTTAATAACGAAAATATCTTTCCTTAAAAAAATCAGCTCACCGGTGGGAAACAAAATGTATTAATAACATAAAAGGTTTAACAGGACTGTAATTTTTTGTCGGGTTCGCGATGTCTAGTTTACTTCCGTTGCCCTTCGATGTTCTTGGTTACCAGAAAGGACAGAAGCACGGATGATAAGAAATGGGGCGGCATTATGGCGCTGCCCAGCGGCGGCATTTTGTCTAGGGACGTCACTGGTTTCGACCAATTTCCCGTCGTACAAGTTATGTACAAATTATATTAACCAACTTTAAGCACCCTAGTTGTATTGCTCACGATCGCTGAGCGATAACGTGTCGGCTTAAAATATCGTGGGTCCCGAGTTCGTTTACCGTAAAAACAAAAATATGTTTATTCAATCTTCACTCTGGAGGCTCATATTATGATCCTCTTAGAATCGAACATGGTGATGTACGATAGTTGTAATTGGTAGTATTGCGAATCATTATAAGGCCCTACACTGAATCACTTCCTACACTCATTGACTGGATATTTTTTCAAACTACCTAGATAATATTTGTTTCAATAACTATTTCTATTTTCATCTAAAGCATGGGCATTAGTAACACATTTTTCCACATTTTCACCTCCAGCGCTTATATTCCATACACAAGACTGCTATCGGCGGCTATCGAGCGTTGTTTATCATATGAGTAGCTTAGTATCAAAGTGGGATATAAACCATTTACAATATTTTACAGGAGACTCACAAACATGTGTGAAAAGTGTCCGTTTTTCATATAATATACCAACTTTAAACTCAAAAACCTCTATAAAAACTACCGTTTTTGATACTTTTGGTGGAATTTTTGAAAAAAACATCACTTGCACTATCATAATCAATTAAAACATGAATTTAGTGGGAGGTGGCGTTTGTCCCACTTTGATACCAAAGTACTCATATTTATGTATTGACGTATTATAATTGTTACAATAAGTTAGCCGTCTAAAACTCTAAACTGTCAAAACTGTCTATCTCGCTCTAAAAGTTAACACAGCCAAGAGAAATGCTGTTAAAACACAGCACTTTTTGACAGTTAAACTACCCTCGATAGCCACCGATAGCCGCCGATAACAGCCTTGTGTATAGAATAGATGCACAGTTACCTACATGTTAAAAGGGTGATTAAACAAGGCCCTGTAAATATTTTTTTATCAGATATCTCTACATTATTGAACCAGTGTCACGGTGTTAGAAATCGGCAAAATTTATCTTTGAATTATCTCAACATACCACTGCTGACAACCTAATAGAAAATGTATAAACAATCAAGATCATAATATTCTCAGGTGTCATCCTTATATATTTTTTTATTGCCTCTATAATTTTACATATTTTATCATCATTTGTTTGAACTATGATTTATTACCTCCAATAAAATAGTAGCCTTCCAGATGCGACTTGTTACTTATCACGTCTAGTTTTGGGATTCGTTGATACGCATTTCTCACGCACCATGCATCAAACTTTCCTTTAACGCCACACTATGCTATTTCGAAACATTTTATCACTAATGGTGACATTTACAACTTGTGTGATAAAATATTCAACGAAATATAAATATTTTTACACATTTTATGGCGCTATACCCATACATATAAATGTGCACCATGATTTCAGAAGTTTGCTTTGATGTATATTTATTTTCCATTTATTACAAAAATAAAATACATATAAGTATATGAAAAACGTAGTAGGTGAAAATAATATCTTACTTTGTATACATGTCCGTTCGTTATTTTTTTTTCACCAAACAGAAGAACTATTTCACGGTTTATTTATAATATTATCACTTATTTATTTTCTTCAATAATTCCACTAATTTCTAATACGAAAATTTAATATTAACTACAAATTTTCCTCATTCCATGTACCTATAGGTAGGTACATGAAATGAATGGTAATAATTAAAGAACCAAACGTCATATATTAATATTACGGTTTTGTTTTGAATAAACATTCCAAACTTAAAAGTCCACTAATTTTATGTACCTATACCATAATATTTATTATACGGTTGCCTACATTTTTTAAGGATTTATACTTTACGTATCTACCTATATTATCTATGATTTATATGCGCCCGCAAGTTTATTGAGCATATTAGGATATTCATTATATATGAGACACACTTAAGGGATTCTTATACCAACAGAGGCACCTAGGGGGAAAATACGAAGCTTGCAATTTGAGACATTTTTTTGATAATTTACAATTTCAACTGTATCAATCATGTATCAATTAATAAATATTTATCCGAAAACATTAAAAAGATTTTTTTTAAGTCACTACTATTTACATCTCTTTAAGTCAATACATACTTATAAACTCGTAACAATCATTTTTTTAAATACCAATTATAGTTTTGAAACAGAAAATTCAATTTATACTGATACTCCTACAATAGGTACTTTCGAGTTGTCATCATCGAAGAATTAATTGATACAATATAGTATCTTTTCTATCCCAAATTTGGATGCTCTTGGAGATTTGTCGTAACAATTTATAGTTCAGACTAGGGATTTCAATCCCGGGATCCCGAACTATTTTCGATACCTATGAATCCCGGGATTGGTAAACATAATCTCGAAACTTTCGGGATTGATTTTTTATCAATTTTTATGGAAAATAAAGTAAAAACGAAAATATAACAGAAAATACCTTTAATAACATATAATGAAGTTTGATTTATTACCCACGTGTAAGTTACCAATTCATTTTATTTTTTCACATAAATTAATAAAAATGAGAAAGATTGGAAAAAACAATGCTTCACACTTTTAACAAAGTAATTCCACCATGATCTCATACGTTTTACGGCAGTTTCATATTTGGCTGACTAATTAGATTTATGAAGAGGAAAGGCCATACACCATGATTTGCTTTACTATTTTAAATCTCGCTGACCCATTCATTAAGTCTTTACTATCAGAAACACCAATCTCATATAATATATGTAAACACTAAACTCAATATTGTTTTTACGAAATTTTATAAATGAAAATCGTTTCGATTTGTAAATAGTTAAACATACATTCCACATAATAATATGTACGATAAAGGTAACATCCGGTAAGTGAATTTGAGAAATAGAATAAATAAATCAAGAAACATTTTGTTAGGTGTTTCAGCCATTTACACCTAAGCTGTCTTCTTTTTCTTTCTAGAAAGTAAACCATTGCGCACTACCAGAAAATGCTATTCTGGAGATTACTTAGGGCATATTATTCAGAACAATGTTTTAATTACATACTTGATCTTTAATTTCTTTGGTCTAATTTACATTCTCCTCCTTGCCCCCCCCCCCCCCCCCCCATATTAAATCCTGGGTGCGCCACTGTACTCCATTAAACCCGTGTATTTCTAAGATTGAACGTATACAATATTAACAATTAAAATGTCTTAAATAGTATAAATTATACTAGATTTATTTTTGACCGATTTTATCAATGTTATTTATATATATAAATTTTATATGAACTATGGAAAAAAATCCCAATTCCGGGACCAGTCCCGGGATCCCGGGATTGTCAAATTGTAATCCCGAAATCCCGGGATCAAAATTTTGGCTCGGGATTGGATTCCCTAGTTCAGACGAATAGGAAAAGTGCCTCCCTTAAGCAGATTTATCCTCGTCCGCTTTCATTTACAAATTGTCTGCAAATTCCTACTACATTTTTTTGGCTATCTTAAACAAACGACCATTTTTTTAAATTGACACACCATCGACTGAGAATTTTTCACGAAACCATTCAACCAACAGTGGTAGTTATATGTACGTGGAGTTCTGTGGTGCTACCAGGTTTAGACGCACTCTCATGAAAATGTTACCGGTTACCTGTTACATGGGCATTACGATACGTATTGCAAATGATGGTTGTTAGGATTTTTATGCTTCGATGATTTTTTTATACTTTAAAGTTTAAACTAAGATGTTGATACTTTCTAATGAAGCGACAGCATCGTTTGCTACACGGAAAACTTTTAAAAAATTTTTTATAAAAAAATTTTAATATACCTATACAAATGTTCATAATTCGTTTTTATCGTTTTTATTTTAATTTACTTATTTTATTTAACAGTATTTAGTTACAGCAAGGTAGACCTAGAGGCCGCTGGTTTCGATGAAATGATAAAGTTCTGCGGAAGTACGTGGCAACGCAATGCACAGGATCGAGAGACGTGGAAGCAGCTTGAAGAGGCCTTCATCCAGCAGTGGATAGATTCAGGCTGATGATGATGATGATGAAACAGTTTTTATACAGCTTTCCAACAGTGTGTACAATACAATTCTCGTTTATTCACGCACATGACGTGTATTTTAGTCAGGACTGTGCAATACCAAGCTAATAATATCACAAATTTAATCGGTGTGAATTTCATTTAGTTTTTATCAATGCTATACTCACGGTTAAAAGACGATTGATTAAGTACTATGTATTATTTAGAATCAAAAGTAAATTAAATTTTTCAGTTTCATAAAGTTTTATGTTTAAGTGTAAGTATCTCAGTTTATATCGAAATCTTTACCGCCAAGACGTTAAACTTGCAAGTATTTAGATTTATCGAAGAAGGAAAATAGTTAGCGATCACGAGAGGTTGTGAGTAGATAATACGGCAATCTATGGACGGCCGCATATGCCAATATGCGGCCATGATAGGTCATGGTCATAGATCAAAGTGCCTCTATAATCCACAATTATCTGCACGGAATTATCTAGAATCAATATTATCAATTCTTTGGTGGACGTTCCAAAGAATTTATTGGCCAAATAATAGAGGAAAATTACACGGTACCAAAATTTCTTTATGATTTATTAGCTCTGAGACTGTTTTACTCGATGCTGTATAAATTTATATAGAATACTCGTGGATTTACTCTGCTGATTTTGTATTGGGCATGCCTTCATATGTACTGTAATTTGAAAGTTAGAAGAACAAATTAATAATATAGAAATGTGAAAATTAGTCGCCGTGGACCAAGGCTTTGAAGCTGGATTCGGTTTATTAATTTATGACGGTCAAGCCATAAAATGTAAGTAGTACAAAGCACGCTGAATGTCATCAAATATGTATTACTTATAATAAATATCCGTTTCGTTTACGTGACAAATTTTAATGAAATTCTTTAAAACGTGTTTAAGTTTATCCCTTATTTCTCCACACTCGAGATTAAAACCCTCTTATAGCCTCACCCAGAAGGCAATCTATCTCCCACTATGTTAGTATTACTTGATTAGAAACGATCTTTATTTTCATGCTACAATAACTATGTTGAAATGTTGCTCGAACCATTTCCTGAACGAGTCATGTCAAAATATGGTGACATCAATTTAATTGGCCACATTATTGTATTACTTATATGTTTTTTCTTGCTACTTAAAGATACATGTATACGCAAAACAATCCAATGAGAATTCAACAACTGAAAGTCAACTTTGGCAAAAATAAAATTGACCAATAAATATGCCAAAATATAATGACAAAAGTTGACGAAAGACCACTCATTTTCACAGCAGCCATTTATTAAAAAAAACTACAAGTGCATAATAGAAACATCTTTTACTTTTTTAGTTCACCAAAATATATTATTTAAAATGAAAATCATATGAGTGATATCGGGATTTCAGGATCCTTAATTCCAGAATTTTGAGATCAACGATTGAAGTAGGATACCGGTAAATATCCCAGGATTTGGAATTACAATTGATTGATAACTTCAATATTTTAATCAGACAACTATCACTACAAATCTATTAGTACAATAATTTACCTTAACTGGAAAATCGCAAAACTTTCTCGTTTCATTAACTACAAACTTTAGTAACTGAAGACGAATTTGTATTTCCAATCGTGACTTCAGACACCTTGAAGGTGTACAAAGTATAGGTACCTATCATAAATATTTACCAAAATAATATTATTATTTTGGTACTGGCGTTTTAAGAAAACTGCGTGTCAAAATTACTGGTGTAGTTCACGCCGCTGTGCGTGTGCCGACGCCATTATAAACCCACTCAAAACCGTCAAAACACAAAGAAAAACTTTAAACAAAGTTTTTCTCCGGAATAACTTCTCGGTCTGAAAATATATAAATAGCTTTGTCTATTATATTACCCTAGAAAGCATCTATGGCGAATATATACGAAAGCATTCAATGTATAATGCTTGGATGGCATCATCAGTTCTCTGACTTTGGACTTTGCAGTTTGACTTTGCTTATTATATTTTAAAAAAAAAGTTGAATTATTAATAACCATGTCCTTGCTTTTTCGTACAAGGTGGTTGTTAGTAATTTTGAACAATCACAAACACCACAAACAGGCTTTGAGAAAATCACATAAATATTGTGTCCTTACCGGGAATCGAACCCAGAACTTATTTAAAATTATTAAGGCTATCCACTACTCGTTCTATAAAATATTCGTTTTACCTCGTCGACGCAAACATACATACAAATCATAATATGTGTTAAATAATATTTGTCATCTACTAAATCTAAATTAATTGCATTTTATTATCGTTAGTTTCCTGTTGGGACAAAATAGTCAAAGATAAATTATTGTAAATATAGAGTTTTAAGTACCTAATAGCGCCTGTACACGTGCATGGCACGTTACTGGCAGCAATAGTGTGTATTTTAAACTATCATGACAATAACTGTTTACACAAACGTCCTAACTGTCTCTACAATCTCATTCGTCAAGAGTGAGCTAGATGCAATGTTGTCATTTTATGGTACTATTTGACAGGTATTGAAAATCGGTTAACCTCATTCAAATTCATTCGTAGTCCATTTTCCGCAGGCGTAAATCGAAAAATTCAGAAGCTTCCGAATTTTTTTGGTGCATGCATGCAATCATCAACTGCAGGATAATATAATATGTTTACACCTACATTTTCTTGTCATGGCCACGATAATACGTACATTCAGCAGTAAATCCATGCACGTGTAAACGGGTATAATGTTTTTAAACAATAAGCAAAACATAATTTCTACTCTCCTAATAAATCAGTTCCATCAAAACAGTGTTCATCTGACACCCTCCCCCCCTCTTCAAAAAAAACATGTCCATCCCTTAGCTCCTTTCATTCCCCACGTATACATAGAGGTGCCTCATTCTTTGCTTAGCTTTGCTTTGATATTCCGTTGGACTTGACCTTTGAAAACAAGTGAATATTTATTTGATAACTAGGTACCTACATGAAAATTTAAGAAATATTAATTTAATAATTGACATGTACTGTCTACTCGTTACTTTCTTACTTTCAAGAGAATCATAACATTTGGTTTAAACCGTTATACCGTCCGGGAGAACAATCGGAATGGCTGAAATATTCACGAGACACCTTTCCGCATTTTCTTCCGACCGTAATATTAACATTACAATATTACCTAATATATAGCTAGCTCTGATACATTGCAACCTATGACATAAATACTCACTTCGGAATAAGATTAATTGTTTTTTCAGCTTCATTTCATATTTTCTAATTTGGTAGCAGTATAAAAAAAACAGTTTCAACATTGAACCATAATAATATAGCAATGCTAGTCAGTGACGTCCCTAGATAAAATGCCGCCCCTAGGCAGTGCCAAAATGCCGCCCCTTGTTTCTATACAGTATTTTTATCATCCTTTCATGAGTCCAATATCTAAGAAATGTGTTGTATGGATACATTACTGACAAAATACCAGACTGTAATTATTCGCAAATCTGCACATGACGTTTCTGGTCACCGAGGACGTCGAAGGGCAACGGAAGTAAACTAGACATCGCGAACCCGACAAAACCAGTGAGCTGATTTTTTTAGTGGAAAGATTTCGTTATTATTAAGTTTAGGTAGCTATTTCTATTTATTCCAAAAAATTCTCCTTGATTTGCCGCCCCTCGAGAAACTGCCGCCCCCAAGTGACGCTCAATCTGCCTACCCCCACGGGACATCACTGATGCTAGTACGCTATGTATGTACAACGACAGTATAGAAGTTGTGGTTTGAGGGCCAACCTTTTAATCGTAGATTAAGGGCGGACATGCTCAGCGTTGGTCAAAATGGAGCTTTTACTGTATTTTCAAAGCATGATCGTGGACATTCCTTAAACGTTGTAGATAATCTATTTATATAATTTTGAAGCCTTATTATCCATTATATTTATTTTAAACATTTGATGACTGCATAAAGTATTTTTATTACATAAAATAGTATTGTTTTAAACCTCTCGCTCTAATGTTTTAGAATATAGTCATATTACATGTGCAATGGTGTTAAGATTTTTTACATTTATTAATTTTTAAACGCATTTATAAAACCATTAGTATAATAATTTATGTCGACATTATTATAGTGATATATTTTCGATAAAAAATTATATTTAAAAACTCTGTGAACCCAAATTTGACAAGAATTAGGCATTTTATTATTCAAAAAATGGGCAAGATTAACACATTTGAAGATAATTCAAAAGATACTAATTATAAGCTATGTGTTTGAACATTCAAATGTGATTAACATCCTACGAATAATGGTTGCTTTATAATAATTATTGACCTAAGAATAAGGTAGTGTTTTTTTGAAATACGCCATTTCTTTTGGCATTCCCCAGTGGTTAAGCCACAACATACCGCCGTATCCATAAATTGACAAACTAAAACTGAAGTAGGGAGTAAGATCATGTTCTAAAATGCAATAAAAGCTCCATTTTGACTTACGCTGAGCATGTCCCCCCTTAATGGTACGAATCTGCGACTCAATCAAATTCAGATCATGAAACTAATGATTTTAAAATAAATAATTTCTGTCTAGAGTCTCATTGCGCTCCGAATTCAATGATAAATAAAAAATAGACACCTACCTATTTGTTTTAAACGTGTTTCAAATATTATTTTATATAATGACGTAGTCTATATCCGAATATATATTGAATAGATTTTCACATAAATTAACTCATCTTTTGTTGAAGAATGGGGTTTATCGACCAATGAAAATAATAGTCTACCTGGCATTATAAAAATATAATGGTGTATTTATCTACCCTTGAAATTGTCTGTCTACACTCTACACACGTCATGTAATTACGCAATATCTATTGTCATTGATAGAACGATATTTATTGTTTTTAATATTCTAAATGTTTGTAAAAATCAACAAATTATACCAACAGAAAACATGTTTAAAACTTCAATAATATTACCCATGTTTCCGTTAAAAACTATTATAATTCATAATTATTATAACATTAGTAAACTACTTGGCCAGTGTTACAAATAATACATGCTCTATTTGTCTATTGTGGTTCGAAGCCGCGGCTGGTCATTAAAATGCATGTTGTTTTTTTTTAATGTGCATTATTAATCCAGTGCAAGGATTCAATAAGTTGGGGGAACGGCTAACAACACTATTCATCGTAAAAGAATATAACTCGCTTAGGATCGAACATGGTAATTTTCTTTTTAATTTTACTTAATAAAATAATGTTTTTATTATTAGGTTTGTTTAATTTTTAATTACGCATTACTGTATAGAAGAGATATTCTCCCACACCCCACCCCCACCCCCTTTTCTTTTCACCTTTCCTAAGAACTAATTAACGAATCGTTTAAAAAATCTGCTAAGACACCTCCACATTATAGAGTCAATATTCTTGTTCTGATACATGGTAAAAAATATGTAGTTTTTTTTAATTTCTTTTAAGAATATAAATACTTAACTAATAATGCTGAAAAAACCTTCTTATATAGAAATGTAACCTTTGTGTATGTTTGAAAGTAAAGCTGAATATTGATTTAAAAATAATTAATTCACGCATTGAAAAATTTCTTATTACTGTTTCACTTCTAGCAAGCTTCACGCTTGTGTTGTGGGATTTATTTACCAGGCTCGCGCCTAGTTTTAATGTAAACTCCTTGCCATTAGGTACAATTTTAATACAAGTTGTACCTTTAAAAAAATAATCATTAATATTTAAATTATCGCAACTAACTGTAGATCTATAAGTAACCAAAACTACAGTATGATAAAGCAGTCCCTTGTACTTTTTTATTTATTTACAATGTACATATTCGGTGTTGCCAGCAAAGGTGGTTTTTCTATATGTTACCAATTATTTAACCATACTAAAAAACGATCTCCGATAGCTTTAACTGATAATAATATGTATCTATAGTCTATGGATAATAATGATAATGTATCTACCTACCTAATATTTAGATATTATACTCTCGCTGTATCAGTGTAAATTTTTAGGCTCTTTAAATATAAATGTTCATTATTTTGCATTGCCAGTTTTGAATATTATTACAATAATTATTATATATAAGTAAAGTATGTACTTACTCATCCATTTCTCTCTGCTTTTCAACGAGTCGAAAGTAAACTTTGAGACGCCACTCCATATCACTGGGCAGGGTCACGTTCTCGACTTCGTGATGTTGCTCCTCTTCCCTGTTTTGATCTTCTTGCAGAAAGATTTCTTCGAGGATCTTCGGATATATGGCGAATATATTGCCATCGGCCATTCCACTCAGATGGACCCATAACTGATTCGTATCGTCCGACATCTTTCAAATATATTAAGATTATTTTTTCTTCAATCAATAATTTATTATCACAATCGTGTATTTTGTAATTTACCTTTCCTAACTGATTTCATTGTTCATTCGGATCTTGCGGTTTTTATCATCGTATTGTGTATTGAATATTGTAAGTATTATTATTCTAGAAAATATTGTCTTCCATTCCAGTAGGTACAATATCATTTTTATTTTGAAAAGTACCTTTTTATAATAATCGTGTGAACAATATACTTAACATTTATATAGTTGTGTCATCTGGAAAGTATTGATAATATTGATATTATAGAATTACGCGGGAAAAGTTACATTTGGTAAAACTTGTTAAGTACCTACAATAAAATTCGGAAACTGGGGAAACATGGGAATTTGGGAATATCTAATTTAGTATTTTCGTTTGACATTCATTAAATAAAGTTTTAATAATCTTATCTGAAACAATGTTGTTTTAAATTTTCCGTGCTCTCTATAAAAAGGAATCAAATTTCACTTGTATTAAATAAAATTAATCGTCTGTATTTTCATATTCAACTAAAACTATCATTTGTATCTAATTTTTTTCTAATCAAACGAAGTCAATGTTAAAAATTCTAATATAAACCGGCAAGCCATTAATCATTTCGGCAACGCAAAAGCCAAATGTCTCGTAATAACTTCTACATTAACTTGTATTGTTTTCAGAGTGAAATATCGTTTTCGCATTGACTATTATTAGTTTTACATACTTCGAGAGAAGGTTGCGGAAAATGTATCGTAGGTTTATTTATTCGAGCTTTCAACCCTTCCGCTGAAAAGTTTTTTAAGACACTGCCGTGGCTGAGCGCTCGCGGACCGGTTAAATATGAACACGCGCTCAACAAGTGCCCACAACTTATTTCGTGATAACAAAAAGTGCGTGCGCACAAAAGTCTGCTCTGCGCGCGCAAATACTGTAATCATTTCCAAACTTTCATAACTTACGTGCTTCGGAAAATTTTCTCTTCCGCTGCCATGCCATAATACTGTTTATGTTTATAGTATATTGTGAACAAACGACTGTAAACAATAGTTTTCTACACCTGATCTGTGAATCTACATACTTTTGTATGTTTTTTTCATGGATTGATAGCGTGCTTCTCAAACAGAAACGAGCCCCCTGAGACCTGTGAAACTTAACGGAAAAAAATAATCTACTGATATTCAATTAATAAAATATAACGTTGTGGTTTTTTCAAGACTACACAATTAAAAAAACACATTACGTAACCGGTCCGGTAACCATGTTTATACTCGTGCATTTCGCAATGGATAGCTTCCTTCGTTTTCGTATAATTATTATATTATGGAAAACATGAATATAAGTCAGTCGTTATAATTATTTGGGGTGTTCGTGTTCAGTGAAAACAACATAAAGTTTCACGCGGTTGATAATGGTGCATCCCTTTCCATGCTTTTATAGAATCTAATTCGCTCGCCAAACATTATTACAGTGTTCCCATATCGTGGGAAATTTTAGGATTTGAAAGTGGATTAATATAGGCAAAACTATCTTCTTACAAATTCGTCTTTTTTCCATTGTAAATCTCGTGATAAACAATATTATCTCCATACATTTTTCTCAAAATTTGTGCTACATATAGAGGAAAGGTGTACAAAATGGCTAATTAAGTGTTTAGTTTATTGATAAAAAGAATATCAAAAGAACTAATTTATCATAAATAATACAGAAGATTACTATAAATATTCATAACTTTGCACTGCGGCTCTAGGATGAAAATGATGTTGTATAACTATTCTAAAAATATTTTTTTACATATTATTATATTATCAATTTTTTATCTTATTACATATTATATTAATACAAGTGAAGATCATTAATTGATCTAATTGTATACGAGGTAATCAGGTAATGAGGCATATCAGTGTAGTGTCAGTGCAAAAAAGTGAAAAGTTATAAAACGTAGACTCTACCTAGGTACATTAAATATGATAGTAATTTAAAAAAAAAAAAACTTTTAATAGGTAGGTAGGTACCTAGGTAATTGAAAAGAAATTGAAATTATTGTAAAACCTATTTCTTATGACTACCTGATATGAAGAGTCCCACTTCTTTACAAGACCAAAAAGTCCTGTTTCCAACAATTGTAGGTATGTGATTCACAAGCTGTTGACGTTCAATTTCCATTGAACAATTATGTAGTCTTAAATATTCTAAGTTTCTTTTCTCCGGCTTTTATTGTTATATTTATATTTAAAACACGTCCTCTGAAAGTTGCTTGAGTTAAATAATTTGGATGCTCGCAACCATCCCATTTCTCCATTTTCACAGCAAACCCTACCTTATTCATTTCCGTCGTATTCCATGTCCGTCTCTGAGTTTTACGTAGGTATGTAATTTCAGGGCGTAATCTTTTTGAAGCAACAATAAATTCATTATCAAAATGTTGATGGGGATAATCGGGAATAGTTGAAGACAGATGGCGCTATCTTATGTTTTTTACCTTTGATATGAATTCTAAAGTCAATACTTCTGGCAGGTGGGTCCAGTGGCGGCTCTACCTTAAGGGTTCATAGGGACCATCCCCACATCGTTATCATGTGGAGAATGCGTAAAAAACGTCCGATATTTTTAATATTGTCATAATATACCTACTTAATTAAATGAATTACTTAATTTATTCCATCTATCTAAACCCGTGGCAATTTTAGAGAAATATTTATTATTATTATACAAATAAATAAAGCAATAATTGTAAATTATGTAATAACATAATAATGATTATGCGGTATTAAAATAACTTATTAAATTAAATACGCCCTATTTTACGGTGACACCTATGTACAAATTGATAAAGCTATGGCGTCTATTTTTCGCTAATCGGGGTCACTCAGTCCCATCCCGTTGCTTCGGTACAAATCTCTATATACAAAGTATGTGAATGCATTAGCGTTAAAGCGATATAGCGCAAAAAGTTTAACACAATTAATGTAGCCACAGGTTTGCAGTTTGCAAATGCATAGTTTATAAAACGGCCGCTAGTTATAAACTACACAAAAATTAGTCTTATAAAAGATTGTTTGCAAACCTGTCTGAAAATATGGAGACTAATTTTATAATACCTCACTTCTATGATATTGTGAAGCGCGCTGGCTATCCGTAAAAAAAATGAAATAAAAGGGTCAAATCATAATGTTGAAATTTGAGGCAAATTTGTTTAGGAACGATAATTTTGTTGTTAAACTTATCTATTTGGTTGGAATTTTAAAAAAATTGAATGAATAAATCAATGCAAGGACCACTAATGCATTCACTGATTTAAAAAGACAAAGTGAAGGCATTCATAAAAAATTGGAGCTTTGGAAATCGAAATACAACAAAAAAATTCCACTTTTAAATGATTTCTACGCCAGATACATTGAAGCAAACAAAAATCTATTTGCCGAGTTCTTGGTTAGTTTGCTAATGCACTTTTCACATTATTTTATTAACACAATGCTTACGGGCCCTTTTAATTAATTTTGTAATTAACGTGTTAATTCGCATTTGAAAAGTAATTAGCAAAAACACAATTTTGTGCGGCCCGTAAGCTATGGGTTAATAGTAAGGCGCTGCTTTGTCTCAGGACTATTAAATATTTTAAATATGTGGTTGTGCGTTGCAATTTGATGTGATACCTATATGATAATTAATATACTTAAATGATAACTCCCGTGTATAATTTAGGAAACACTACATTAGAGCACCACACTGCCCTTAACCTCAGCGATAGGTAGGTGGGCCCGGCAAAGATCCTGGCCTGGGAGCCCGCTTCAAGATGTGGGGCCCATGGTAGAATCCATTTGACAATAAACGCTGATGAATTTGGATTGACTACTATTGAAATTGATTTGTGCTAATAAACAAGCACATTCGTCGCATGAAAACCGTATTAATTTAAAAATTAATATAATATAAATAGTAAAAGCTTGTTTTTTTTTTTTCATTTGTGTATTAGTACATTGTTGCCTATTTAAAAGGGTGTCTGTATTATTTGGGGTGCCAAGATTAGATTTTTTTTAAAGGGAGGCGTAATAACATAAAGTTTGGAAACCACTGATCTACATCCTCCCCCTTGTAGTTGATGATAAGGGATTATCATATCAATCGTTTGGTATTAACATCATAAAATATTATAATTATAAATTGACAACTTTCAAAAATATTATAATATTGTCTACATTTCAAGAATATGAAATGTTTCAAATATAAAAACAATACTGTAAAATTAGGATGGAAAAAAAACACTCATTTAATGAATAAAATATAATTAAATTATTATTTCGTCCTATTGGTTTACAATGCATATCAGAAATTTTAAATGTTTTGAGAAAAAATTTAAGAATAGTAAATATAAAACATGTCTTCCTATTTGGCGACTGTCAATTTCGTATTCTGCTTTTTGTAGCTGTTGGTTCGGTTTCATACTCAATTTCAACACGAGGTTTACCAATTGATTTCCTGCTGGTGGCTTTTAGAGGTGTGTCCTGCAAAGAATCATACAATAAAGACTATTATTATTATGTTAGATCTAAGCACATATAAGGGTACGTCAATAAATAACTATTAATCTTCCAACCCAGACCATATTATGGACCTCCAGCTGGGAATGAGATTTAACATGACCAATTGATAAAATTTTTGCAGCTTGATAATTTGTAGACTTTAATTCGTCACTTTCATTTTTGTAAATCATTTATTTCAAACCATTTCTTCACAATTACCTCTATATCCGATGTTTCTGACTCAAAATCGCTTCCCACAGATGCGTCTTGTTTCAATCCAGAATCGCTTTCCTAAAAAAGTAAAACGAGTAGGTAAAAAATATTTTAGAATTAGGTACCAAATGTTGTAAGATACATGTGTTATGTATACATACTATTAGTGTGGTCAATGACGTACACAAACACCAATATGTCAAAGGATTACTTTGAAAATAACTAATCAATATAGCATTAAATCTAATCTAGAATATAAGAATCGATCAATATAGAAAACTACAAAACTTGTATCAATTAAAGTTTTAAATTCAAATTTTATTAAGTTACCTCAGTCGATCATATAAATTAATAATAGTATGTAAAAATAAAGCAATAGACAATGTATGTACCCTTTTATTAAATAACTTCAATAGGCAGAACATTGGATGAAAAATTACTACATAATAATATGTAGGTACATAATGCATATTATTACATTATAATATAGTGTGGTTATATTATTTAAATAGATTTCGTATTTTTCATATTCATCAGCATAAAGATGCTAAAACATAAAAGAAACCTGGATTCCAAATGAAAATTTAAATAAACTAACAGATCCAGCTGTCCCCCAAGACTAGCAGTCAGCTTGCCGTCCTAACCACATAGTGGTGGATTTTAATATAATTATGAAATGAATCTAATAATTATGGTAAGTATTAAGTTGGGGTGCCTGATAATATTATGTCACAATTATTTTGGAAGACGCCATGGTACTTCTTTTGTGACGGACTTTTGCTCTAATGTGAGTTTGCTGTGAATTATTTGTATGTAGTCTACCAGAAACACCTACGGGGAACATACAAAGCTTGCAATTTGAGACAATCAAATCGAATTTCGGTATGGCCACAATATTGAAGCTCCATTTGATAAAAGTAACTTTTATATAACTGTTATACATACACATTATTATTTTTCACAAAAATTATTTTAATATATTAAAACTATGAATTATTCAAAAATATTTTAGCTGCATTAAAAACATCATAGGTAAACTAAATTTCAATGATAAACATAACCATAAAATATTATCTTTGAGTCTAAATTAAAAATATTTTTCTTTTTCATGTTTTTGGATAAGTATGTATAAACACAATCACTGCTAAACTGTTAATTAATATTTAACTACCACATTTAAATATCATGTTAATTATATCTAATGGCCAGGTAATTCAATAGTGAAGCCCATCTAAAAATGTGTGTCAGTTAATTTGATTGAGAATGGTTTGTCAAATGTTTTTTAATAACTTTCAAATGTTTTTAAATTTAAATGGGGAACTGCTTCCATTTTGGAACATCCATCACAGTGTCAAAATATATTTTCCTTCTTAAATGTGTGGTAATAAAAATTATATGTTGACACATACATATGTAATAAGATGCCCTCAAAATACTAATGTTGAAGGGATATCTTCATAATTCCACACATATTTGTTTGAATTTAGAACTATAATGATGGATAATAATAAATTAATAAGGTCGCCAACTCAAAATGTCTCTTGGATAATAATATACACGATGCTTATGAATATGAACATATTATTGTGAGTATAAAATTTGTAATCATTGTAAACTGTACCTCATCTGTTTCCATGTCAGTGTCACCTTCAACGAATTCATCTGTCGTTCGATTCCTTTGCAGTTCCTTTTCAAGACCAGGTTCGAGTTCCTTCTCCTCTTCCTTTTCAGATTCATCTTCATCATCTTCACTCTCCCCTGAAATCTCCTCCGCTTGTAATGCGCTATCGAAAGCCATTTGCGGGAAATTGTAGATATCATTGTACTGTGAACAAAAACAAAAATACATCAGTGACATGCGGTGACATATACTTGTAAAATGTGCGATGACTTACGCTTATTGAAAATATATCCTTTCTTTCTTTTGACCATATCCGATCCTAATAGGATCATATGGGCCTCCAGAGTGGAGATTTGAATTAACGGATTTTTAAGAGAAATGGATGTTAGCCACTTGCTCAATCTATTAGGTTATCCATACTCTGATTCCAAACACAAATTGGAAAACAATATGTATATTTGCCAGACCCAGGATTCGAACCTGGGACACACAACATTATAAACTGACACGTAAGCCGCTAGGTCATATATATATACATACCTCATATTTGTTACACATTACCGAATTAGGCCCAATGAAGTAATATGGTGTGTGGTAACTGTAATATTTTAAACACATTTATAGAATGTGAACAATTACAGCCAATCAAGAAAGCCTTAATCAATATTTAGTATGTGATATGTAATAAGAAATGATATGTAATAATATATACCATACAATTTCCGCATTGAATAAATAATATTATTACATAGTAATTTATCAAACACTTCTGGGGATGCTCCGTATCTACAGCATCTATGGACAGCACACTACTGATACATATTTAGGTTTTAAATGAAAAATATATTCAAGCTAAGTAGGATTTTCAGCCACCTAGCCAACTAAGAATCCAACAGATGTAGGGTTTGTTTATTTGAAGTTCTAATAGAATAAATAACTTCACATTATTAATTAAAAATTGTTCATGCACGGTAGAACGATCATTGCGAACCTGCCGTAAAAAATACAAACTACAACTTGCAGCACACAAAACATGCACGCAACAACAAACATGTCTCTTTAAAAATGGGATTGGTGTGACAATCACCACTGTTGTGCAAACAGTACAATAGTTTAGTTTACACACTATTCTTGTGCAGAAAATACATGCACGTGTACAGGCACTACAAGATCCATTCATTCTCCAAATGGAAAATGTACATAATGATAAATATCACCATCTACTGATATGGATATCAATGATATATTTTGAAAAAATACCAACCGTTCCTTTCTTCAATCTGTCCAAAAGTTGTTTTTCAATGGCATTATCGATTCTAGCGGCAACCAATGCCTTCTCTTCGCGGCGTCGTTCTCTTCGTTCCACCTTACGTTGGATGGGAATCAATTCTTTCCTGAAAGAAAACACCACATTTGGATTACGGCATATTTTCTTCATCTTCATTTAATGTATAGGAAAAAGGTAACATGTACACGATTTTAGGAACTATGTGCAATGTTTACAAATATAATATAGGAAAAGGGTAACAAGTGTAATTATTTAAAAGTGAGTAAGGGCCTTTGTACAAAAAAAATAATTTCTTTGCAGAAAAAGGGCACTTGTGAAATTTGTGAAAAATTTAAAAACATGTTAGCAGCGGACAAAGAGGCCCAAATAAATATTTTGGAAGATCACAATAAGCGTAAAGTGGACGCTCGCAAATCAAAAGATGAAGATAAAGCTATCCATAAATGCATATAGGAAAAGGGTAAGATATGACTTAAAACCTCTCAAAAATTGACAAATTATAAAAAAAAATTAAATTGCATTTCAATCTTGAGTAATTAGGTCACATGTGTTCCAAATTTCATTTCAAAATATTAAGTAATAACCTCTCCACGATTTTTTTTCATTCCAAAAACCCTTAAAATGCGTTTTTCTCAAAACTCAATTTATGCACAAGTGCCCTTTTGCTTTTGGGGTGATGATATAGAATGAATGATGGTATAGAATGGCAAAAATTTTCAGAAAGCTATCGAATATCGATAAAAGCTCGATTTAAGCTGCAATGCCATTGGAGATCAGACTTCTTGTATGTCCCAATAACAAGTCCAATCGTGAATTTATTTATTTTTTACTATGTTTGATTCTAAGATTGTAAGGGCCTCCACAAGGTGGAGGTTATATTAACAGATTTTTGTTTTTAGATCCGGGATTCGAAACCGTTCATACTTTGAACAACTTCAATTAGAAATATTGACTAAAATAATTATTATTCGATATAATAGATTCGAAGGCGATTGACGCTAGTCAGTTGGCAAGAAACCAGACTCGTAATCTAATTTGACTATTACACTGATGCTTGAGACAATGAGTGTAAACTAATTTGAAAAAAAGGTGATTAGGGACCAACGTGCTGTGGTTAATAATTAGGAATATCTTTGGAAGTATAGTCTGAACAATCGATAGAAATATATAGGTGTATGTCATTTATAATGCCTTCAACATTTTATGATCACATTTTTTACCATTATACGGCACATGGGCCCTTAAGATTCTTCCGTTATTAACAATATTAGTTTCTAAGTAAACTGCAAAATATCAGAAATGATAAAATTAAGATAAATAAGTTTTCTATACTTACACTCTTCTTAGTTTAAGCTTCCGCATACGTATCAAGTATTGGGTAATTTTTACAAGTCTCTGTTTACATTTTGACTTTATAAATCCAGGCCAAAACAAAAGATTTTCATTTATTTGATATATAGCCTTCTCGAAGTTGCGGGAGAGTTTCACCTTTTCCCATGACCTACTTGGAAACATCGATCTGAAAAAACAATATTACATTATTACGTTACTATTGGCATATAATGTAATGTCATTATACAAATGTACAGCCAGGCAACACAGAACTGGAAGTTAATGATGTTTGGTCCAATAGACTGCCCGGAAAAAGAGCAGCAATCTTAGGGAAAGTACAGAAACCATAAAGGAACAAAGGGTTTGATGAATAATGTCAAACAGTGGTAAGTAAGTGAAAAAAATAAAGAATGCCAAATGTTGCTACAAAAACAAAACTGACGCAGAAGAAAAGACAAGCAGAAAAAGAAGTTAAGAAATTGCCATGGTAAACAGAGCTTGAGATACTAGGAAGGTATACCAAAATCGCCACAATCAACAATAACAAAGGAGATCCACTGGCCACATTGTTTTTCAATATTTAAAAGGTATGTTATAAAAGGCAGTAAGAATGACTGACATGAGTAAACCCATATATTAAATTATACAATTTTGTCAAATATTAGCATATCTAAACGACATTGACATCATAATATTATGCAGGAACGAAAATTAATACTATCAGAGAAGTATTCACTGATAATGTGAAGAAAACCAAATATATGGTTGTATCCAGAGGGTCAGACAGACCATGTGACATTTTCAGGGCGCACAACAGTGTTTTCAAGACAGTCAACAATTTTGTGTACCTGGAATCCTCCATTAACAGTGAGAGAAATCCAGTAATCGAACGAATAACGCTCGCTTCACATTAATACGGTTTTGACCGTACGGCAAAAAATCGAACGGTCAAAATCCGAATCGGCAACAAGTTCTTCACACCACTAAAAGAATGTCGCCTTTCGGTTTTTTGCCGTAGGGTCAAAACCGTATAATGTGAAAGGAGCCTAAGTTGTGTTAGGCAACAAGCATCGCTTCACTCTAATAAAGGTGCTTTACGTACGTTTCAGGGCATTGAACTGACACGTGACATGCATCTTGTATAAAACACTAATAAGATCAGTTATTATAAATTGTTCAGAAACCTGCTGTATAAACAAAACAAGACTGTCAATCGCTGCGTCTGACAATCGCGTACGCTTTTGAGACAAAAAATTCCCTGATGTTGCAAAAATTGCGCTCATTTTGAGTCGACGGCTTAATCGTGTTAAATATCCCGATCAGTCTTTGAACGTTTTGTGTTTTCTGTCCACTTTTTTCATATAGAAAATCGTTTTTTCAATTAATATTTGATAATAAAGAAATCACGAATCCCGAGAAAAGATTCTCGAAATCCGGGATTTCTCGAAATGTTAAAAAATTCAATTCTCGAGATTCGGGATGGAAAATCTCAAAAATTTCTCGAGAATTCCCGTCGGGAAATTCCCAAAACCCAACTCTAGGCATATGCTGAAGGAGACAAAGACCCACATAGGGTTGTAGTCCCAGGTAGAAAATTACATTATAAACACAATATGATTTTGGAGAATCTACAGCTTGGTGTGGGCCTCGGCCTTCACCAACTTTACTCTCCACCATCTCTCACACACACCGAGAGTCAAGAGGTCGTTTTCTACTCCATTCAGCCACTGGAGCCACTGCTCATATATTGTTCATCCTTTCTGTGTCCCACCTAGCGGAGTCTTTAGTCCTGATAAATTTCACAATACCATTGCAGACACTATAGTCTGCGGTAAAACTGATGCCGCCATAATCTATTTCCACAGATTGACCCAAGTACTTTTCTGTATACCATGTGCTCCAACACCATCAGTTTCTGTCAATCAGTGGAGCACATCGTTCATGTCTCAGCCTCATATATGTCAGCGTCGGTCTCACAACAGTTTTGCACTGCCGTAAAATTTGTTTTTCCATATTCAAATCTAGATCCATTTGCCATAGCTTGTTACAGCGCCGTTAGAGAATTTCTTACGTATAATAATTTGAAAATATCTTTGTATGTACCTTTCGGCCGTTTTCATGAATAAGTACACAATTCCATTTTCTTCTCGTACAGTAGCATATTTACTATTGGCGAGAGGACACGAAGACCTGTTGCAAAGACCTGTCAAGCTGTATTCATTACGGCAAAACTTTTGAGTCTTTGTACTGAAATCATATGATAAAATATAAATTAAGAAACACCAAAACATATTGTGTAAAGCAAGCATAAGGACCCCATGAATCGTGATATCAATATTATTTCAACAAATTGACACTACGGTGTAAATTGAATGCCTGTAGAGAGATTTTCTTATACAAGCCAGTTCTAACCCAATACATCTTCAAAAACCAATTTGTCTTTTTGTAGTAGTAATAATTATTGATGGTCACGATTACTTATAATGATAATTTAATACCTCGTAGAGATTCTATATTTTTTATTTGAGCTTTTTTCAATGTTTTTGTAATACCGACTATCAGTGCTTTTTTTGTAATGTAAATATATTTAGCATATTTAGATAATTCGTCAAAATAATAAAATATGGTATTGTTATGAACTTATTGGATCATTGATGTGCGACACTCTCCAAGAATTTATTGTCAGAACCAAGTTTGGACCTACGAGATTGCAATGTGAACCTTTACATTGCAAATTGAGTAAAGATTCACATTGCAAATTGAAAAATAAATGAACTAATTCAAGTTTTTGAAGAAAGAAAACAGAATTTTGTAATAATAATGTTGAAAAAATTATCCTCCTATTGACCCGAAAATATTTTATTCCACATTGAAAGAGTCAATTGAAAAAAGGATGCTAGATACGAGGGTGGGTCAATAAGTCCTTAGAAAAGCCGACAGGTGGCGTGACTAGTACTGTAAGCGGTTTGTTTTCATGCAGCGGCACTACCGATTCAGTATGCTGCGAAGTTTCAATCAGATTGGTCGGGTTGTTGTGTGTTTCTCGTACATTTAAAAAAAAATTTGCTTGTGGAAAATGGAAAAATGGAAAATGGAGAAAATTGAGGTTAGAGCTGTTATTAAACATTTTAATATAAAAGGGTTAACAGCAAAGGAAATAAAAAATGAGTTGGATTTAGTTCACGGCATATCTGCTCCTTCACTTGCAACTATTTATAACTGGTTAAATGAATTTAAACGTGGTCGTACATCAACAAAGGATGAACCACGCTCAGGACGTCCTGTAGAGGTGACTACACCAGAAATGATCAATAAAATCCACGAAATGGTGTTAAGTGACCGAAGATTAAAGTTGAGTGAGATAATTGAGGTTACAGGGATCTCAAAAGGTAGCGTCATTTCTATTTTACATGACAAATTGGGCATGAAAAATATTTCTGCAAGATGGGTGCCGCGTTTTCTCACAATCGACAATAAACGCAATAGGGTGGTGGCCTCTAAAGCCCTGTTGTCGCTCATGCAACGCAATCCGGATGAATTTTTTCGTCGCTTTGTAACTGTAGATGAAACATGGATACACCACTATACTCCCGAGACGAAAAAATAGTCAAAGCAGTGGATTGCGAAGGCAAACCATGTCCAAAGAAGGCGAAAACCGTAAAATCAGCTGGTAAGGTTATGGCTACTGTATTTTGGGATGCACGTGAAATTATTTTCGTTGACTATTTGGAAAAAGGAAAAACAATAACAGGGGATTATTATGCATCTTTACTGGACCAGCTAAAAAACAAAATTGAAGAAAAACGGCCTAATTTAAACAGGAAAAAAATCCTCTTTCATCAGGACAATGCCCGTGTTCACACATGTTTACGATCAATGGTTAAAATTGAAGAATTGAAGTTCGAATTGTTCGACCACCCACCGTATTCGCCAGATTTAGCCCCCAGTGACTTTTTCCTATTCCCAAACTTAAAATAATGGCTAAGTGGACAACGTTTTTTTTCAAATGAAGAAGTCATCGATCGGACAAATGCTTATTTTGAGGACCTTCCGAAAATTTATTTTTCTGACGGTTTAAAAAAAATTGAGAAACGTCTAACCAAGTGTATTGAGCTGCAAGGAGATTATGTTGAGAAATAAAATAAAAATACAAAAATAAAAACTGTTTTAATGCTTTTTTCTAAGGAATTATTGACCCACCCTCGTAGCAAAGATGTTGAGTTTGCACTTTAAGCTTGCGTACTTGACCAAAAATATTGGTCTGAAGATATTGATAATCGTGGACATTTGGAGAGATGGAAATTCGAAACATGTCAATCAGACTACAACTAGACGAACGAGAAGTGATTCGTGGATTTCGCGAATACATTCTCGAAAATACATAGGTATCTTGAAAAACTATTCCGTCTGTGATATGCTCTGAAGTCTATTCCCATTTCTTCAAGTGAATGTAAACGCGGGTTTTCGCGAATGAATCTAATTATTATTCCAATAAGAGCTTCGTTGAAGACCAAACCAATTTTGGCACTTATTTACATTAAACTCATCGGACCACCTTTGACACTTTTTGATCAGATGAAGGCATTTGAGACGATTTTCCAGACAAGAATTTGACAAAAATTTGAAAATCACTATATATTTTTATTCAAATACTTTACTATACTAGTACTAAGTTTAAATACTAGTTTTTTAATTTTTGCAACTTTAGTTGTACAGGAGGACCTCGACTTTCGCACATAATTGGTTCCTGAAAAGGTGTGCGAATGTTGAATGTTCGAAAGTAGAGGGAAGTAAAAAAAATTAAATTGTGTGTATTTTGAAATATCTATTTATCAAGTAAATATAAGATGTTTAAGAGACATGTTTAAGTGGGGTTTGCGGGTGTTTCCCTTAAAAAGTTATCAAGAGTTAACTGTTTGCCACTCTTCTTTTTCTTATTTCAAATAAAATATTTTAAATGGTAAATCATTAACTTTACAATATTGCTTAACTGCTGGCATGAAATGTAAAGTGAACCAATCTTTTAATATTAACGCAGTAAACCCAGGCTTTTTTATTTGATTACTGGAAGCAATTCTTTATCCTTCCCTTTCAATTCTCTGGGATTTTCTGGTTGATAAATTAACATTGGCATCAAATTTAAATCACCAGCCAAGTTTCCACCAAAATGCAATGTCAATCGGTTTTTAGAAGGTTTATGCCCAGGGGCTACTGATTCTTCCTTAGATAAGAATGTACGACTAGGCATTTTTTTCCAAAATAAACCTGTGTCATCTACATTAAATATTTGGCTAGAGGAATATTCTCCATCTTCAATAATTTTGGATAATGAGGAAATAAATTCTTTTGCGGCATCTTTATCTGCATCAGCCGATTCTCTAGTGAATTTAATATAAACCAACCGTTACTTGCTTGAAAAATCGTGTTAGAATCTTCTTTTTCTAGCCTTCCAATCTTTGTACTAACTAAGAGCCTTCGCTTGAATAATTGAAATATTCAGAGGGACATCTTTTTGATGTTGGTCGTCGATCCATGATGACAAATATTTTTCCATTTCATCCATAACTATGCCGTGTCTTTTGGAAACAACCTTTAAAGATAATATATTTCCACAATTTTGAACCTATTCCTTAATTTTATTTTTATTTTTCAAAATTGAACATATCGTAGTGGACCTGTTTGTATCATACGAACGTCCGATTGAAGCAAAAGATTCACCGCAATCAGAACGTCATGTGAAGTTTATAAGTCCTTGATTTCTTTTTGTTCGTATCACCACTGCAGTTTTTCAGTTTCTCACTCATGTTTATAAATTTTTAGGGTGAAATATTTCAAATGAAGAAAATTAGCAAAACGCACAACATGACACGCCCGCACGCGCTCCTGCGCAAAACTAAACCTATCCTAGCTAGCTCACAAGCAAAGTGACGGGTGTGAGCAGGATGCAAGTGATGCAAGAAATGCACTTGCTTGTGAGCGAGCGAGAAGGGGATATATTAACCCTACGGCCAGCGCGACGTTTTAAAAAAACGATTTTTTTTGAAATGTGCGAAATAGCGAATTGTGCGAAAGTCGAGGTCCGCCTGTATATTTGTATTTGTTCGTTTGTTTAACTTTAGATTTGACACGTCTAAAAATTGTTTATTTTTTATGCGATTCTTGGCATAGGAAATTCTGATTGAAATTTCATTTAAATGCTATTTGAACATAATTTTTTTAAGCTAGACAAGAAGTGAGTTCCGGCACCCATTCCGGCAGAGTTCCGGCAGCCCTGCCTACTATACCTATTAGTGTTTCCCATCTGCCGGTCCACGTAAATTATCTGGCGGTCCGGACATAGTTAAATATATAATAATTATTAAGTAATATTTTTTTGTCTACATATAGCAATAAGATGGTTACATTTAAAAAGAAGCTGACTCTTTCAGATAGTCGGGTACAACGGGGAAGATATACAAATGTTTCCACTTGCAAGAATTTTTGGTGCTTGTGACTGGTCGTCCGCCGTCTTTGGCTGTCAGTCGACATTGTTGAATTCTGCAATCTTTTTGTCATCGAATTATAGTACGTGGTCCAAGAAATGATAGTATTTCGGCAAAAATTATAGGACGTGTTGAAAATGTAAAAATATGCTAACTGGCGAATTCAATTAAATCCATTTTTCAAAATTGTGGTATTTTTGACGTACTCTACTTTTTTAATAGTACACGGACCAAAATGTACTATAATTATAATTCGGTTGGCAACACTGCGTTCACTGACAGATGGCAGCGTGCGACGGCGGACAACTAGTCACAAGACCCGAATTTTTAATTGTTAATATAAGATTTAAAATGTAATAAAAAATAACCATTTATAAATAATGGTTAGGTAATTTTACAGTACTCCATATCGTCATAGTGATTAAGGTGTTTTGAGACCAAAAACCAAACCAAAACCTGACACAACCTACTGAAAAACAACCAAACACAACCTACTCACTCATTTTTGGGTTAAAGTAGGTTGTTAGGTTTCAGTCTGGCGTTAACGGTCCGCGAAATATTGTTCCTATATTCACCGGTGTAAAAAGGTCGGGAACTATATAATTGGTAATCTGTACCTAAACAGTATTAAGAGTTATGTAATTTTATAATATTATTAAATGTACTTACTTGACTTTGTGAGAACAAAATGTGTTATTGATCACACTCCAAACAACCTAAAACACACAAAATGTACGTTATTCAAGACAAATATAATAATGTGTAGGGAAACACCGAAGTGGAGCTCCACATTGGAGTACACATCAATTTTAACATAATATGAAAACCATGTAAATACTATAAAAAAAATATCATGAAACCTTACATCGTCGTGTTGCATTTTAAGCGTTAATTAAATAATGTCAGTTCAATATTGTTGACACTACCTCGTCAACTTATTTGGATGTTGAGAAAAAATATTCAAAGATTCTAACCAAACTACTGTCAAATTTGTTTGGTTACGAATACGGCGAACATGCTTTAACGCATATCATAGACTATGACCATGACGTATACTATCTATGACATGCTTCCATGCAGTGCGATAGACAATAATTAAAAATTAAAGTCAATAATATTTTACTTTGTCTATGGCAGTTACACAGACGCTCCTCCATTGGCGAGCCAAAATTCCGAGGACAATAAATCGTCCGATTTGTATATGCTCTGCTACTGATCAACGAACGAATAAAAAATTCGAACTGTCAAAAGTTGAGATTATCGTAATGTCTTCCGATAATCCTATAATTTTGTGTTATTTATATGTAGACTTGCATAAAATAATATAGCAGGGAAAACAAAACAAGTTTTACGTTTTCTTTTATGAATTTCATTAATACAAATAAAAACATAATTAGTAAATCTCTCATTTTCTAATGTTTAAATTAACATATTAATCAATGAAAATGTTTAAAACAATTACAGATTTTTTTCGGTCCGAAAAGTGATCGACGGACGAAGTCTGGCAACTCGCAGAGGAAAATATCAAACATGTTTGAAATCCAACGAGCCTGGTCTGCGGATTAAAAAGTCCGCAGATATGGGGTGCTCCACGCGAAAAAAAAGTCTGAAGACTGTAAATCGTCTGACTTGCATGCCAATAGGTATACTTAGCACTAGATACCTAATGCTTCAAATACACTCTATGACGATCGGTCATATATGTCGAAAAACCCGTTTCTTAATGTTGGTGTCCATGTCACAGGGTGTCACAGAGTGTGAATACGATGTCATAGCTGTCATACAATATGTATGTATAATATTATGTCGGAATGGCATAGATTTGATCATAGACACTAAATCGCTCTTAGCATATAATATGTGCCCGATCGTCATATTGTCTATTTGAACCTTAATATACCTATAAATTAATTGGTACTACGCGCTTATTCGCGTCGTTCAATTTAAATGCTCAGCCGTAGTGGTTTGGCGGGCGCGGCGCGGCGGCGTCTTGCAAAACTCAAACGTATAACCGTGTGTCTTGTTCTTGGTCGTGCACTCATGGCTGAGGATCGTGACCACATTTAAATTTCGCCATCCTTTGAGCGACCAAGACTTTCCATCCTTCTCGATCTTCCGCTTCTCTCAGGGCAGAATGGATGGTGCCCCCAGTCAGCTCTTTCACTTGGTCGCGCCATCGCGCAGACGCTCTTCCTCTGCTTCGCCTTCCATGGAGGCTACCCAAAACTACCACTCTCTCCAGTTTGTCCGGTCCGCGCCTGACAATATGTCCAAAAAACTGCAGAATTCTTCTCAGACATATCGTCGAGAGCCGTTCCTTTATCTTCAGTCTCTGGATGATTGACTGGTTCGTCCTGTGCTCCGTCCAAGAAATGCGAAGCATTCGGCGCCAACACCACATCTCAAAGGCATCAATTGCCTCGCCGCGCCTCTGCCTCTGCGCCTCTGCCATTGCCTCGCCGCGCCCGCCAAACCACTACGGCTGAGCACTAAGTGCAATAACGTAGTGGTCGCGCGGGGGCGGCGCGGCGGCGTCTTGCGAAACTCAATCGTATAACCGTGTGTAAAATATTCGTAGACAGTGTCTTTTTTGGGGCATAAAGGTTCAAATAGACTATATGACGATCGGGCACATATATGCTAAGAGCGTTTTAGTCTCTATGATCAAATCTATGCCATTCCGACATTTATACATACATATTGTATGAGAGCTGACATGGTATTTACACTCTGTGACACCCTGTGACACAGGATGCTAACATAAGAAACGGGTTTTTCGACATATATATGACGGATCGTCATAGAGTGTATTTGAAGCATAATATACACGGTTATACGTTTGAGTTTCGCAAGACGCCGCCGCGCCGCGCCCGCCAAATCACTGCGGCCGAACTAAGTGCAAGAACGTAGTGGTCACGCGGGGGCGGCGCGGTGGCGTCTTGCGAAACTCAAACGTATAACCGTGTGTAAAATGTTCGTAGACAGTGTCTTTTTTGGGGCATAATACACACGGTTATACGTTTGAGTTTCGCAAGACGCTGTCGCGCCGCGCCCACCAAATCACTACGGCCGAGCACTAAGGCTAGCACAAGCCAACGCGAATATTCGCAGCGAATTCGCAACCCACCCGCTATCGCTGTCGCTACCGCTTGCATTTGATGCGAATTTCGCGTTTGGCATCACACCAATGCGACAGCGATGCAGCCATAGACTAAATAATTTTATTTCCGCGCCAGATTTAAATTTGTAAATAATATTAATATTTTACGCCAAATATTCTATAATTTTTATGAATTAAATATGAAAAATATACGTACACTATAGCGCTTTCAGAATTGCTACAACTTTTACCCAATTTGCGTAAAGTGTATTAGGCCTACCGCGCATGAACGATTTACTATCGTACGGTCAACAATCGAGGAGTTGTAACCATCGTATTGCAATGCAACCCCGCGCATGGACGATCGAGTGAACGGCCGAATTGAAAATCTGTGTTCAGACACAAAATTTTACACCGATTCGAACCGGCCGGGGTCCCATTGGCAATGCTTTTAAATGAGAGCCCGCGGATGACAAGTCATGGCCGGCCGAGAGTGCACTCATGCATGCATGCACAAGTGACGCGGTCGTATGGAGCGCACGCATACATCGAACCGTTATGAGATCCACATTTGACTTGACAGTTCATCGATGCGTACCTATTGGCTTTGCATGCGCGTACCAGTCCAATTTTTTCAGTTTCTTTCTTCATAAATTAATACTATATACACCCACATTTTAAAACAGTTTGATAATCTATACAAAACCTCTATATATTATATAATATAAGCTCTACAAAATCCATTTTGACGTTTCTTATATTGAATCCGCCATTTTTCGGTGCGGACGCATATCTTCAGTGCGCGCGCATTGCCTCCGATCTATATCACGCCATGCGCGCTCAAACATACTGGCCGGTAATAATGTGGATCATGCGCGAGGAAACCAACGATTGTCCGAATGCTACCGGCCGGTTATGTAATCGTCCATGCGCGGTAGGCCTTAGGCCATCCTCCCACGGCGCAACTGAAGTCCGACGGTACTGAAACTAAAATTCCAGCCAGTATCTAGCTAATGTATTTCAATGGCGGCTCGCTGACGGCGAGACTGGAATCTCTCAGTTTCAAAACGGTCGCGACGAGACGCGACATGCTAGTCGCGCGGTCTCTGAAGTTTCCAGTCACCGTAAAACAGTGGTACCAACATCATTAGATTTCGGTGAAAAATCATATTTTCTTACCAAAATTGGTTAAATATTAATCGGAAAATTAAAATAACCTTATGTAAACGTTGCAGCGCGCGTGTTGTCAGTTTTTGTACAACACAGCTGATAATCCAGTTTGACAGTTTGAGGTTATGTGATTATTATTTCAACTGGGTTTCAGTAGCGCCGTGTGCGAAGCATCACATTGGTCAGTTTTATGAGTTCCTTCACAAACCAGTCCCATCCATTGTTGCCATATTTTGAAAGTGGAATTATAGTACAGAGCCTCCAAAATTATAGTATTTGGGGATAAAATATAGTACGCGTTGTCATCTGTTGAAAATGTAGTTTTTTGTTTCTCAGAAAAAAAATAACAGAGAATTTAATAGAATGTGTAAATATTTCACCGCGGGCCGCAGGTTCCCCGATTTTCATAGTCGGCTCGTTTTTTTTAGGAGAAATACGCAGATAGAAAAAACTTTTACGAGAAGAGAAGACGCGGGCCGCAGATTTTCAAATTTCCGAAGACGAGTCGATTGCAAAATGGCAAATGCAAAATTATAGTACTTTTATATTAAATTATAGTACGATATTCAAAGTTATAGTATTTTGGGCGTACTATACCTATTTTATATCGTACATAGTACGCGGACCAAAATTATAGTACAAATACTATAATTATAGTACGCTTGGCAACACTGGTTCCATCAGATTTCAATTGCGCCGTGGGAGGATGGCCGAGGTGGTAGCATTGGTTGGAGCCATAGGCCATCCTCCCACGGCGCAACTGAAGTCCGACGGAACTGAAACTAAAATTCCAGCCAGTATTAGCTAATGTATTTCAATGGCGGCTCGCTGACGACGAGACTGAAATCTCTCAGCTTCAAAACGGTCGCGAAGAGACGCGACATGCTAGTCGCGTGGTCTTTGAAGTTTCCAGTCACCGTTAAACAGTGGTACCAACATCATTAGATTTCGATGAAAAATCATATTTTCTTACCAAAATTGGTTAAATATTAATCGGAAAAATTAAAATAACCTTATATAAACGCTGCAGCGCGCGTGTTGTCAGTTTTTGTACAACACAGCTGATAGTCCAGTTTGACAGTTTGAGGTTATGTGATTATTATTTCAACTGGGTTTCAGTAGCGCCGTGTGCGAAGCATCACATTGGTCAGTTTATGAGTTCCTTCACAGACCAGTTCCATCAGCGCTTGGCCGTAGTCATGGGGCGTGTACGACGCGGAATTTTCGCGAGGACGGGCACGGGTAGAGTGTCCGTAGTAGCCCGCGCGCGTCCGGTCGTGTTCAACGTCAAATCAGGGATAGGAAACCATAAACACAGAAAAGTTTTTGCTGGAAAACTCCTATTTGAAATGGCAAAACTTTGCAGCAAAATATGGGGACAATAAAATCAATATAGAAAGCACTTTAACAGAAGAATTTTATTACTTATACAAGAAACTGCGGGAACAACCAGACAATTTTTTCGAATAAGAGTCACATGAGCAAATATTTGATTAAGTATATTCTAATTGATTTAAGGTTTTTACTATTCTTTTTGAGTCATTTTTTGCAATCCGAGTATCGCCTTTCGGCATCTTCAAACACCACCAATGGTGAATACACACTGTCATCTAATACAGTGAATTCCTGTTTATTTGGTAAATTTATATTTATTAATTTAAATTTAAATTTAAATTCCATCAAGTACCCTTGGTTGATAATATATTTTGATTATATATTGGATCATATATAAGGAAACTAAGTTTAAAAATGACTTTTCGTTTCATATGGTGTGAATGTAGGTGTAGAGTATACGCTTCATAACTTTGCACCCCGGCTCTAGGATGGTATGATACCTACTTAATATGGTATGATACCTACTTAATATATTTTATTTTTATTATGTTTATATTTTTTATTATTAAGGAAAACAAACATTTACATAGATTACAAATATGTATAAAATAGAGTAGAAAAAAGATATTGCAACCAGCAAAGTTTCCATATAAATTATAATATAATTAAGCCTAATAATATATAAAGCAAGAAGAACCATAAAATACAGAGAAATTAGATAAAGAGATAAATGAGAAAGAATATTGAATAATTGTATACAAAAAAAAAACATTTTTTAAGTATCTTTATAAAAATATAAGTAAGATAAGTATACAATATTATAAATATGTGTGTTAAGAATTATTGAAATTTAAACATATTATTTTTACATATAATATTATTTATATAGTAAAAAGTGCAAAATTATAAAACGTATACCTATTTTACATCACTTCGCACTATCTATGCTTTGCGAAGATAATACCACAAATTCACCTGACGCGCGCGGTAAGCTCATGATGGTTTGAGACACCCGCTACTCGCTCGTTTCCCGCGTTGGCGCTCGTGCATGCAGTACGGACATCTCTATGCGCGCAGTATGGGAAGAGCCCGCCGCATGTACGATCTTGCCCGCACCAAGCTACACGCGCCAAAACAACACGCGCGAATACCCGTCCTCGCGCATTGTCTACGGACACGTCGAGACATGTTCATACGTTTGAGTTGCCCGCCCCGCGCCCGCCAAACCACCACGGACGAGCACTCAGATTTCAGTTGCGCCGTGGGAGGATGGCCATAGACTAATTACAACAGAAATTTGATTTTGAGCAGCCGTCAAGTTTTAACAGAAAACATTTTTTTTCCACATTTTTTAAATGCATACTTTTGAGTAATTTTATTGCATGTTTTTTATGGTTTTTCCATTGAAATTACGTGAAAAATTCGCATTTTTGTATTTTCACTAAGTACCCCATCAAAATATCCCGAAAAGGGCACCCGCCAAGGCCTGAACAAAAACGATGCATGAGTGCGAGTGAGAAAGTATTCGGCACCCTTACGATCTCTTTGACACGCGCTAGAGTAAGATAAAAGGTCTACATTTGTGTAAGCTAGTTTCCAAAAATATCGCCATCAAATCGGGGCAAAACGCTTCACACAGCGTCGATAATTTGCGAGCTCGTGTTGCTAAAATTGATATTTTTGTGTTAAACATAAAGTCAGTGGTAAATATTTTTAGTTAATTAAGTAGAAAAGATGGTTCTGTGTGTTGTCTTAAAATGTGGTAGCCGTACTGATAATCAAGAAGATGGTATAACGTTTCATAGGTAAGTTGATACATGTTCGTGATAATTTATTTGTATTTTATTATATATTTTAATATCAGTGACCTAGTGTTTTTTTGAAATAACTTAAATTATAGATATCTTTATCTAATGGTTGCATTTTGACCGCTTAAAAATACTATATAACGTAAAAAAATAGAAAATTATATTTTAATTCTGAGCGTCTAGTGCGAGCACTTTGGGCGAGCACTATCGAAATGGTCTATGGTCTCGAACATTTGTAGATGAATGCGTTTGCTCGCTCACAAACCAAACGCAAGGCAAGCGGCTTCATTTAGCAATGCAACGGGTGGCGTCTAGATGTATCTATAGTCTAAGGCACCCGCCATCGGTACGGAAGGTCCGGTCAAAAGAGTTTCGAAAAAAGCCAACGCCGCTGTAATGCTCCCTACCTACCTGTTGTTAATGAACAAACGAAACATTTATGCACGCAGGAGATCTAATGATACAATGAAAACCATCAATTTGTCATATATTTGAGACTCGACCGGACCTTCCATACCGATGCGGGTGCTTTTTTTGGGATATTTTGACGGGGTAAATGCGAATGGATAGCAGTGTTGGAAACAAATTATTGCATCAATGATGATATAAAATTATTGATATATTCGAATGCTCGATACCGAAACGTCAAACAATCGCAGCGCTCCATATTGAACTTTGTAAGATGATAACTTAATTACCTTCCGAAATCTGTGGCACTCAAGACGCAAGGCGGTCGCGCAAGCGTGCTCTTTCCCGTAAGCCAATACGAGCTTGATTGGTGAATATTCGCTTTGGTGTGTGGATTGCATTAGGTATATGAAATTATTACTTTATCTATAGCTACGCTAGATGTTGTTTAATTTTCTAGTTACAGACCTACAAACTTAACTGTAGAATGGGATGGGGGGCCACTATCGAATACTTCCCAATCATGATTGGACAAAATCTGACATTCGAATGAAATTTTCAAAAAGGCGTCCTATGGTAGTTTGTAGTTCCTTTTATGGCCATTCTACAGATAAGTTTGTAGGTCTGTACTTTGAATTGAAGGTTCGTATCATTCATACTGAAACGAACAAATCAAATCGAACGGTTGGATTTGGGACCGTTTGACAGAATGTCCACGGAACGCTTTTCTGACGACTAATTAATGTTGCTAGCAGTGGCGGCCGGTGATTTTTTGGATTGTAATTTTTGAGGGTGCGCTGGAAACCTACCTTATTGAAAAATGAAATCAATTCGGCGTTATTTTTGATTTGACAAAACGTTATTGACATTTGGGAATTACCTGTATATTTTTAATAAAACATGTTGCGAGTTACTTAAATCTTTATTGGATTTGTTTAAAGAAACGATTGCATCTCTTATAGTAGATAAATACCTCTTACTTTCAACGTAAGCCATCATATTCTATATAAGTACATTATCTTTAGCAATTTGTACACTGTATGAACAATGATTATTATGAAACTGCACTTTGTGAAATAGTATTAAGATTTATTAGCTTATAACTAGAATTCATGAATTAATAATTTTCTATACCTATTATAAATACCGACATCATTTCGCATTTAGTCAACACACAGGATAATGAAATATTAATTTTCCAGAAATGCGGTAGGTACCAAAATTATTTTTATCTTCATTGATTTAATTTGCAGTACACATAAATCAAAATATCTTACCGACATTCTATTATATTTCTTATCCATTTTAAATTTAGAAAATAATGAATTCTATTGTATTTAGTTTAACAGGCATTTTACATACGAGATTGCTAAATGTGATACTAAACATAATTTGAGCGTGAAGTCGCGGCGTCTATAATAACAAACCATAATTCAAATCTGTAATTGCTCTCTACTCAGAACAATATGATGTCATTTTACCCGGTCGGCGCACGATATTCTGGAACTTACGCAGTGCGTAAATGATTAGCACGGTTTAAGTTGTTTTATAATGGATTTAGTTAACACTAAGCTTTGGGTTAATTTTAAGTACTTAAACAAAACATATTGCCGGGGCGCAAACGATTTCAGCGAGGATGACGTACACGGTGCGTAGTGCCTGTATTATCGCCGATTGGGAATGTGGGCACATCGGTTTATGGTTTGCATTACAATAAGTGAGCGATAATATTAAAAGACTATGAAGAAAAATATGATTTACGATGTTGAAGATGTTTCATAGCAATGCAAGCAGTGCGGTGCACTTGCATGATGTTAGACCAGCCGCCGCTGGTTGCTAGTACTTAAAATTAATATTAGTCTCTAAAACAGCAACACATTTATTGAAACGTCAACTTATTATGAAATTCTAACCTCCTATCGTCGTCTACAATCACACAAATTTAACAAACCAACTGTCGTATTCATTTATTTTAAATGTAAGTACAAAATATAAATAATGCTTCATGAATAGGTAGATAGCCATTTAGTTCATTTATAAGATTTATAGGGCTGACAAAAGTTTTTAAAAATTACTTTTGCGCAAAGCTTTTCATAATTGCCCACTTGTTTGATTGTTTTCATGTCGAACATCGAACATATTAAATTTATAAAATTCATTAGGTAATATAAAACCTGGTTTTTCCATGTTGATATAACACAGTCTGTAGTTTAGAATCTCCGTTACAAAATATAAATAAAATAAAAATATATTCTTGGTCATGATAATAATTATAGGTAGGTAGGTTAACTCTTCTTCTTATAAACTCTTTGCATTGAAAATATGAATGGATTTTGAAATAAGACCAAAAGCGTCTTCTTGTTTGCGTATGGTTACTCATGAATAATAGTTATTGATTATTAATCTATTATTCATTATTATCCTACGCACCAACGGCTCATTTAAGCGACGTTTTATTGTTATTCTTACATCTTCACTTCGATATGTGCGCTACCGAATTATCTACCGATTGAATTGACCAAATTTGAGAAATATCCGATGATTTTCCAGAAACGTGACGTTTATATCCGATATTTTCTCATATCGTCGTTGCACAAAAAAAAACCTCCAATGTGCCATTTTTACGAAAATTGGTTTTTGGATGAAATAATTCTACGATTTTTTCTGCATCGTTGACAAGAACCTCCAATGTGATATCACTTTTTGGTTTAAAGTTATTTTCGAAAAACTAAACCTCTAATGTGATGGGTCTCATATTTAAAAGTGGATAAATCTCCGATGTGCTGACTTATCACATTGGAGGTATTGTTGTGCACGCACTCGGCACATCGGAGCTAATGAGTTATACGCTAACATTGCGCCTGTAAACTATCAGTTGCTAAATGTGTGTTATTCGTGATATAAATAAGCTGTTATTCTAGATATTATTGCAGAGATACTTTGAAGTAAGTTATTTTTATGATTTACATGTATTATTCATCAATTTCGTCGTCCTTCTTTTTGTTTTAATGCTTAATTTGGAAATTAAAAGTTAAAAAAAACCAAACGAAAAGACTTCTCGGAAAATGGCATATCGGACAGAAAGTTGTAGAAGGGAAAAAACAGAAGATATAGCGTGAAGAAGGCTTGTGGACCGTTGTGGTCGTATTATGACCACACCTAAAAGTAAATATTCTTTACTTTGCGGAAATATTTCTGACGAACAGCGTAAAAAAATATTTAAATTCTTTTGGGATATTAAATCATGGCCCGAGAAAAAGTTGTATGTCCAAGGTCTTTTATGCACTCGAAATATACGTCATGGTACGTCATCATCCTTGTGCAAAACAAACAGGATGGGCACGACAATTACCTTCCAAACGAAAAAGGAGAAAAATACAAAGTCTGTCGGATTTTTTTCCTTAACACACTTGGCATAAAAGAAGATATTTATAAACGATGGACAAAACATAATGATAATAATACGATAATATGTGATATGATAATACGTCTTCCAAATAACTATATAGAAAACAGTACTCCAAGCAGTGTACATGAAGTATCATTTACCAAGGGACATCGACAAGATAAAATCAACGACGTCAGGAAATGGCTCAATCTAATACCTTTAGTACCCAGCCACTATTGTAGAGCTTCTTCCAATAGAAACTATGTGGAGTCCAATTTTATATCCATTCTGCATATGCATAACATATAATTATAGAGAATGGTGTTTGGAGAATAATCTTGACGCCGTTAATCGAAATGTTTTTAGTAAAATACTACATGAAGAAAAAATTTCAATCCACAGGCCTAGAAAAGACCAGTGTAATTTATGTTTCGGATTCAAGCTTGGCAATGTAAACGAAGAAGATTCTGAATTACACATAAAGAAAAAGGAAGAACGTCGTATTGCCAAAGGTGAAGCCAAAGAATGTGCCAACAGCAAAAGAATGTTTATCACCATGGATTTGCAAAGTGTTTTGCTATGTCCGAAGATATTAGCGTCATCCGCATATTACAAATATTTCGCATATTTCAACCATCCATATTGCAATCCGCATATTTCAACTTCACAACTTTACCATCTATCAGGTAAATGATGCAGATGTAATTCTTTATGCGTGGCATGAAGCAGATGGTAATGTAACAAATTCACATCTTGCACTATTGACTATTTAAGGAAATTATCCAACGAATACGAAGGAATTGTAATGATGTCGGATGGTTGTAACTATCAAAATAGAAACAATTTTCTTGGGAGTGCATTGAGCGATTTCGCAAAATCCCACAATAAAGTGATAGAACTCAGTAAGTTGTATCTAGAAAAAGGGCAGACTATAATGGAGGCAGACGCTGTGCACTCAACTTTAGAACATTATTTTAAGGCGCCAATTTTCTCACCGTCCGATTACATTGCGAGAATGCATTTAGCTCGGCCTAGTCAGTCATACAAAGTAAATTCTACACATTACGATTGTTTCAAAAAATATGACGATTTAAAAACAAATCAATCTTCACTTCGCCCAGCAATGAAAGTTCGTGATCCAGCAGTTGTTGACATTCGTGGCTTAAAATATCTACCGAGTGGAGATATTTTATTTAAACTCAATTACTCTGAAGAGTGGCAAACTTTATCTCAAAGACGCAAATTATGTCCAATTGTTGAATCACCACTGAGCCTCTATCCATATCTGAATCAAAATATAAGCACCTTCATGAGTTGAAGGATATAATTGATAGAAACCATCACATCTTTTATGACAGTCTAAAATATAAGCCAGATAAGAAAAAATAGATAACTTCCAGTATTCCGTTAATATTAGATTTTTTCTTTTAATATTCAAATTCACATTTTCAATTTTTCTTTTAGTATCTATTCAATTTTAGCAACGAGAGCAATACTTTTGAATAGGTAACACATTCTTCGTTTTCGTATCCCTCATTGTTTAAGATCGTGACTCTTTGGAAATTTCCTAGTAATATCCCTTCAGCGATCCCTGCGCTTTGCATAGTTGAAGGTATTGAAAGCCGCGTAGTGTCCTACACTTGGTCGGACCATCTTGTTGGTGACTTTCATCTCCTGTGTCGACCCTCGATATTTCCGCTAACAATGAGCCTTTCCAAATTATCGAATAAATAAGGATAATGTAATAATACAATTTAAAAAATAGTATGGCTTTTTTCAATTTTCTCATTGATTCTTCTTATAAGGTTATGGTATAAAGTGTTGTACAACGATGACAACGCATAATAAATATCTCCAATGTGCCAAAACTGTGCAGCACTTACCTCCTATGTGACAGTGTAAACATGTTATTTCTTTTATTGTAAAACTGATGAACATTATCGATCATTTTAACAACTGAAATAGTGTTATTAATATTACTCCGATAAACTGCAGTACTATTAAATTCAAAATGATTTTTTAAAACTGTTTTTTGTCTTTATCTCAAAACAACAATGACAACGCATAATAAATATTATCTCCAATGTGCCAAAATTGTGCAACACTTACCTCCTATGTGACAATTAGTGTAAACATGTTATTTCTTTTATTGTAAAACTGATAAACATTATAGATCATTTTAACAATTGAAATAGTGTTATTAATATTACTCCGATAAACTGCAGTACTATTAAATTAAAAATCATTCTCTTGATTTTTTAAAACTGTTTTTTGTCTTTATCTCAAAACAAGATTTTTGCACATCGGAGGTTTTTTTTGTGCAACGACGATATACCGTATACGATTCGCCATATTTCTTTTAGGGCTTGCGCAGACAGAGCGCGGTCAGGCGGTCTGCGTTCCGCGCATGTTCCGCGTTCGGAGTTCGGCGTTCTTTGTACTGTATGGACTTCATACTGTATGGGTACCAGGGGGATGAAAGTTCCATACAGCGTACGTGACCACCTAATACTCAGTTTTAAGAATAGATGGTAGCACGGTCACACACGAAGTCGCATGATACAAGGTAATTTCAATGACTAATCAGAGCTCACCCATGGTCCAGCCAATCAACATTCGAGCTTTCGATCAGTCTTTTCAAATTTCATGTCAATTCTACATGATATTTTCAAAACAAAAGCAGTCGTCCAAGTGTCAAGTGTCAGAATAATATTGCTGTTCGGCGTTTTTAAACCATATTGATAAAAGGTTTTGCAATCCGATAGCTGATAAAATAAGTTATTGGGTAAGTCTACTTTTATTATATTATGTTTATAGATATATACAATTGTATGCCCCTTGAAATTTCTTTGCAGTCGTGGTATCGAAATAATGATAGTACCTTCCTATTGTAATTTTCACGTTTGCAAATCTACCAAGGCAAATATAAAAAATAGGTAGGTATATAAAGAAGATTATGTTTGAGTAAATTACGTACCTACCTAGGTATATAAAATGTCTATATTATATTTGCGCATTCTTACAAAAGTGTAAATGGCGACCATTGTCATTTTATATTTTGAGATTAAGTAGATTTTAAAATTATTGTTTCAGAATCTACATCAATATGTTGTTGATCGTCAAGCGATGAAAATTTATAAAGAAATTTTCAAGCTACACAATATATGAAATAATTAATGAAGTCATCAATCTGACAGGAAGTGCTGACAAATAATTTCCATGGTGGGAGTGCATTACTATTATTATTATTACATAATTATGTCCTCATAAATTTATATTGTTACTCATAATTTGTCAATATGATTATCATTGCAATAAAGTGTACCTATCTGAATTGAAATATCGACTTTTATTCATTTTTATCACAATTTCGTTTTATATAATTATAAATATTTTTTTGGGTTCGGATCTATGGTTCTGTCATAACCAAAACTTCTAGTCACGCCAATAGATGGTGCCAATTATAGGGGGCATCTTCTTGTATGGAACTTACGAATCTATATATATATATATATACGTCTGTTATCTATGATGGGTACACAGCCGGCGGTCAGACCGCGCCGGTCAATTGGAACGCTAGAGTTCTGGAGTTCTATGCCCGGAATTACAAAGAACGCCGTACCTCCCGTCCAGTCCCGTCATAGGAATTTGAGCAGTCACACAACATAGAGCGAAACCACACGGGGGAGTGAGTACCCAACAGCGGTGCTTTCTCACTTCCACTCGCAGTCGGAATATAGCGGTCTCGCATTATACAGCGCTTGTGTCAGTACAACGTTTGTAAACAAATGGAACGCTTATTGTTGACCGCCACCTGTCTGCTGTCCCTGAACGTTAGCGGGCAACGGTCGGTTGAACGCAGAACTCCGACCGCTCTCTGTCTGCGCAAGCCCTTAACGCATAACAGAATGACGTCATCGTCGCTTATATAAGACCTTCTAATCCTTTATTGGCAAACTAAAAATATCATAATGTAAGCATTGGCACACTTTTTTCCGGTGAGAAAACCATAATCTTGGTACAATTCACTACGTAAATTATATTCTGACAGGCGCGTCCGCCACTGCTATTCCAAATTTGATTCTTTTTAAATACTTTTTTATGGCTGTCACGTTTACATGTTTATCACAATGTAGTACTAATATACTTTTGAGTGCGATATTTATATTAAAATGCATTTTGACAGACTATACTTAATCGGATCGACTGATACACATACTTTATTTAATTTAATCATGTTACCGAGAGATATTAAATGCGAATTAATTCATAACATCGTCTCAAAAATTAAATAGGTACCCATAACCTCAAAATAAATGTACCGTCATCATAAAATGTATACACATAGATAGTGTTTTTTTTTTGTAAGTATGGTTATCAATACTATTTTTTTTTTTGAACCAATGAAAATTATTTAAAGCCTGGTATAAATAGAATTTAAAATTAAAATCATTTTTGACAAACTTTATTTGATTTAATTAAGTTCCCGAACGATATTAAATGCGAATTAAAAATTAAATAGGTATCCATAACCTCAAAATAAATATAACGTCATCATAAAATTTATTCACACAGAGTGTTCTATTTTTTTTTGTAAGTATGGCTATCAATACTATTTTTTTGAACCAATGAAAATTATTTAAAGCATGGATGTAAATAGAATTTAAAATTAAAATTCATTTTTGACAAACTTTCCTTAATCGGATCGACTGATTCACATACTTTATTTAATTTAATCATGTTTCGAAGAGATATTAAATGCGAATTAATTCATAACATCGTCTCAAAAATTAAATAGGTACGCATAACCTCAAAATAAATGTAACGCCATCATAAAATGAATACACACATACCTAGATAGTGTTCTATTTTTTTTTTTGTAAGTATGGCTATAAATACAATTTTTTTGGAACCAATATATATTTATCAAAATTTATGATAATTGTCTACTATTCATATCGTCATTATCATCATCTGGCTTAATCCACTGTTGGATGAAGGTCATCACAACTTGATTCTATATTTATTGGTCATAGAAATTGCTATATTTTTTAAATATTGTGTTTTTATATACCTACCCATTTATATCATCATTATCGTCATTATCGTCATCAACCAGTATCAATCCACTGCTGGATGAAGGCTTCTCTAAGCTGATCGTATCCCTGTCAGTCATATGAATCGCTATATTTATCAAAATCAGTGATATTATATTATTATCTACCTATCTATATATAATGCCATTAATATCACGAGCCTCAATAAATCCACTGCTGGATGAAGGCCTCTCTACGTTGATTGTATTCTTGACAGTCTTGAATTTCTATATTTATTAAAAATACCATTGTTGTTTATCTACATATTCATATCGTCATCATCAATCCACTTCTGGATGAAGGGTTCCGCGACGTGATTCTACTACTATCGGTTGAACGAATTTGTGATATTATACCTATTTCTATCATCCTTATCATCATCGACCTGAACCAATCCACTGCTGGATAATGGCCTCCCTAGCCTGATTCTACTCATTTCTGTCATTTGAATTGCTGTATTTATCAAAATCGGTGATATTATATTTATCTACATATTCATATCGTCATCATCATCATCAACCAGGATCAATCCACTGCTGGATGAAAGGTTCCGCAACCTGATTCTACTACTACCGGTTAAACGAATTTGTGATAGTATACCTATTTCTATCATCCTTATCATTATCAACCTGAACCAATCCACTGCTGGAAAAAGGCCTCCCTAGCCTGATTCTATTCCTTTCTGTCATTTGAATTGCTGTATTTATCAAAATCGGTGATATTATATTTATCTACATATTCATATCGTCATCATCATCATCATCATCAACCAGGATCAATCCACTGCTGGATGAAGGGTTCCGCAACCTGATTCTACTACTATCGGTTTAACGAATTTGTGATATTATACCTATTTCTGTCGTCCTTATCATCATCGACCTGAACCCATCTACTGCTGGATAAAGGCCTCCCTAGCCTGATTCTACTCCTTTCTGTCATTTCAATTTCCGTATTTATCAAAATCGGTGATATTAAATTATATCTATTTATATTGCCCATGAGCCTGAATCAATCCACTGGTGGATGAAGGCCTCTTTAAGTTGTTTGCATTTCTGTCGGTCATATGAATTGCTATATTTATCAAAATTGCTATTATATTTACCCATTCATAATTATTATCGTCATTATCATCATCAACCAAAATCAATCCACTGCTGGATGAAGGTTATCCCAACATAATTCTACTCTTCCTGGTCATATAAACTGCTATATTTTTTTTAAATTTGTGATTTTATGTACCTACCCATTTATATCGTCATCAACCTGTACCAATCCACTGCTGGATGAAGGCCTCTTTAAGCTGATTCCACATCTTTAGGTCTTATAAATCCCTATTCTTATCAGAATTGTTCTATTCCTCTCAGATATAATATGTATTGCTTCATTATTTATCAACATTTCGACACCTTTTTTGAAAAGGTTCTAATTGCACTTGACCATGTTTTGAGCTATGAGCGTTTGAAATGGTCATAATTTTCAATATAAAAAGACATGTAGATAGAACTCTGGCATACTGCTAATTCCCATAATTGACAATAGATGACTCTGAAATGAACGTATATGATAGAATATGGCTAATGGAACCTTTTCACACCAAAAAGTCATTTTAGGCCAAAATGTCAGTTAGAACCTTTTCAAAGTAAGGTAACGAATTTTGTCTCGATATGAATGTCCCGCACCGGGAAACTTTATTGTTTAGGTTTAATTTTTAATTCAAATTTTGATTTTTTAAATATTATTCTATGGCTGCAAGCATTTATTTTTTATAGACAATGAAACAAAATAATCTTTAAATTTATTTTTTACACTGCTAACCTTCTATTATCTCAATGGGACCCGAAGGAGATTAATATCACGTTATATTGGATCACTATTTATGATAATCACATAATATATTGCTTTATATTCGAATGATCGAGATATATAATTATTTATCATATTTAACTGCACATACCTACACATTATATTGTAATTAAAATGTCAGTAGTAGCAATCAGCGATTGCCAGCTGTTCTGCTATGCATAGCAGCCTAAGGTGGTGTAAGACGATATCGTGAAGGCCAGACTCCTGAATAGACTACGCATATGAGCCCAAATTTATATTGGCAGTGACGATTTGCAAATCGTAAAACTGACAAATCAGCGAAATGTCAAACTGCCTGACGTGAATAAAAAACCCATCCCGAAGGGAAAACTATGGCGCCATCTATGCATACTTCACAACTATATTAAAATGCAACGCCGCCAAGCCGTCTGCAAGACCTAGCGAGACAGACTGGCGTAATGCTTATCATCACTTTGACAGATCATCATTCGTCTATGAACCGTCCAAATTGGTTTGACGTTTCATGTCAAACTATTTCTGATGGTCTGAGAACGGTTTGATTTTCAATGATACACTGAACCAAACGTCAAATCTCAACCATTTCCGGTGTATTTTCTACTCATACAATTTGAAGAAGAAGATGGTTGTACTAATTCCTTAACCTTTGCGGGTGTTAACACAACAACTGACGAAGGTTTCATCGCAATCGGATGAATGGTATATGAACCATACGAATAAAAGAAGATATAATGAAGAAGAAGATGGTTTTTCTAATTCAGAAACTTTCACGAGTGTGCGCACAACAACTGACGAAAGTTTCGTCGCAATCGGATGAATGGTATAGGAACCATACGAATAAAAGAAGATACAATGAAGATGATTTTTCTAATTCAGAAACCTTCGCGGGTGTGCACACAACTCACCAAAGTTTCATCGCAACGGATGGATGGTATAGGAACGCATACGGGACAGACATTCATTTTTATATATAAGATATAGCCTATAACCTTCGCGCAAATGCAAGCAATAAGTTGACAAAGTTTTATCGCAATCGAATGAACGGTATGGCAGCGCATAAAATACGAACAAACAAATATTGATTTTTATATATTAGATAGACAGTGCATTTTTTTTTAAAAAAAAAGGTGCCGGATCTCATTTCTTGTCAAGCTTTTTACTAAAGAAAATATTATATGGCATTATATTTTTGAAGAAACAGGAATTTAAAACTTTTGCCTAGAACAGAAGATAGACCTTACAAAAGAGCTCCTGCGTACATTCGAAACTTTTTTTTTTAGAAAATCACCCAGAGCCGGTTTTGTAACTCTACGCCTCAAGTATTAATACTTTTTTTCGAAACCAATATTAATATTATTCTTACACCTCTTTCAAAAAAAAATTCAAGTCAAGAATCAACAATCTCTAAATTTGATACTAATAGTTACAAGCGTCAATACTTTTCTTTAGATATCTAACAATAATAATTTATCTTCCCTAGCAAGAACTTAATATGTTGGGTAAATAGGTAATACTATTTTTCATAAAAAAATCATTAATATAACAGCTTCCACTATGAAAAAAGCCATATGCCCCGCTTTACAATAGACACAGGCCAAGTGGTATTTCGAGCGAGTCTCACTGTATATACTTGTAACTCGCGTTTAGTTATAAAATACATCTCACTTTGTAATCTGCAAGTTCATATACCTACTTATGTATCCCCGCATGAAACTTACTCCGGCTAGTCAGCTCCATCCTTTCTTCAACAACATAATCTCCGGTTAAAGCTAAGGGTAGAACCATATCTAAACACTAATCACTGTAAACACTTACTAGCTGTGAAGTGTGGCAGCCACTAGCGGATACATTCAACTAAAATCGGCAGTGACCTTTGCAATCACAATTGTATTGTATACATTGTTATTTTTCATGTCAATTAGAACATAATATCGACTTCTAAGTTTTTGAATATTTTAACAGTGTTTTAAAAGGCTTAATGGTTAACCATTTAATCAATGTTAGTCAATGAAAAATCAACTATGAATATAACTCCACAGTGGGTACAAGTATAGAAGAATAAAAATGAACTATATTTTTTATTCAACGAATAATTCACAAGATATGAGAACATAACATTCTTTATTGAACATACATAATTTTAAAACACCATAGATATTATATTTATACCTTCTTGAAAAAATCTTTTGTACATTGGCGTGAATCTAGATCTAGTGGATGCGGGTTCGAGTCCCGCTGGGCATCGTATTTTTTTCAAAAGATATTTTATAGTATGTATACACATATATTAGTGTTTTCAAATTATGTTTGTTCAATAAACTAAAACATCAAGTAAGTATATTACTGTGAATTAAGTCTGCGGATCTCCTGTGATGAATAGACAATAAAAGAAAAGTTTGCAGGACAGGACCAATGTGAACGATGACATATCATTGCTTCAAAGTTAAAAGTTACAAAGCATCTATTACACTGGTTATTTTATGTTGTTTCAATGTGAAATGTTGTTTTGAAACAATATTTAACATAGAAACATTTGACTTTTTCCGATAGTTTTAATCTTTATTAGTTGTTAAACTTACTGAAAAATAATGCGCTGATGCTACATCAACTAAACTAATGCAACTACACCATAACAATATTAAGAAACTCTCAGTTTATCCGACAATGTCACTTGAGTTTTATCTTCATTATGACCATGTATATTGATAGCGCATAAAATATGATTGATGTGTGGCTTGCTTCATGTTATTGTAAATAATATCTGATTTGAGATATTTTAGTAAAAGAGCAATGGTTTATTTTTGATTTTCCAATGAGCAGGATACTATTGGGAATAATAATAAAGTTTATTGACATTAAATGGGTTAAATTGAAAGACCCAAATATAAAATTCAATTTTAATGACTAGGAAATATTATAAAATATACCATTAGAAATTTTTTTGTATATAAATAAAAATAAATCATTGGAAAATTAGAATTCATGATAGACAGCAAATTATATTTTCAAATACATAATAGAATTGACATCAATGATGAAAGGTTGTTCATACTTAACATTCAAATTCAAAAAATATACATATATATATAATATACTCTGTAACGAGTAGAAATAGCGAATATGAGGGTAAAAAAAAATTGGTCCCATGCGAAATTACTTTTCGTCAAAGTTAACTGAATACCAATATGTACATACATGGCCATCAATTTTTTAATGAATGAAAATTTTACTTTATTATGCATACTCGAAATGAAAAAATAATACTTATCGGTTTCAGTTTGAGACTCCCAAATTCCACAATTTCATTCTCATTACGAAAAATAAATATAACTACATGCAAAATAATGTATTAAATTAAATGAAAAATTATTATGTATAAAAAATATTTGGACAAAAACATTGCATAAATTATTAATTTGTGATTTAAGTCAATTCCATCCACTCCATGTCATCAGACATAACCTGATTTATAATAATTCCTTGTTGCTTTAAAGGACTTCTTTCCGAGCAATGAGAAGTCATCGGCTTGCTTACATTACGAGATAAATGTCGAGTTTCGAATACCTCGACTTTTAGAGACTCTTGTCCATCGCTTTGGTCTGCATAATCTTTAACACCGTCAGATGCTAAAATCTGCATGGGATTGCTAGATTCGTCATAACCAGAATCTGAAGAGTTGTCGTTTAAATGCTTCGCAGACAACGCATCGGGACCCTTGGTCGAGATATCCACCGGCGATTGATGGACTTCACACGGTTCAAACAATTTTGTATTCAAAACAATTTCACCATTAGGACCTTTCCAAACAATTCCGCAGCACACGTTTTCTCTGTGAATAAAATGAATACAATTATTGCACTTGTTGCTAAAGTCAAACAAAAGATACAGGAAAATAGCATCTTGCCCAATTTATAATTGACTTATTTTATGCTGAAACCATTGCAACAAACATTTTATTAAACGTGTTCTAAAATGGCGAGAGGGAAGAGCTGAAGTGAGATCGTGCATGCCTGCATGTGGCAGAGCTTTGTGATTTAACAGCGTTTTGTTTGGGCGTGCATATTGATTTCGTCATTCGTCGTTTGAAGAAATTATATTTTATGAAATGCAATCTATACCTGAAAAAACGCAACTTGCCCACTCACACGCTCACTGTGCATTTAGTCCAGGCAGTGAATGCTCACAACGTAACTTGTGACCGCCGCATAATCAATATGAAAAATGCATTACACAAATATTGTATTTACAGTTTATTTCTAAAAATATATCTGAAAAATTCCAAACCTCTTCCAGAATGCAGACTCGAGAAAGACTCCAAGATCCATTGATAGACGATTACATTTAATGGGAAGGTAGGCCTTCCGCAGCATTCGAGAAGACATCCGATCAGCTGTCGGTCGCAAAGTACATTCCTCATCGCTGGCAACACACTCTTCCTCACTGCTCCAGGAGTCTTCTGAAAGACCTGGACTACTTCCTCGCTGAAGACTTATATCCCGTTCGCTCGTACGGCAAATCTCTTTAATGTCAGGACACACATCCGTAGTGCCCTTAGATGTGATGCACTTTTTAATGGAATGCAAACCACTATCCTGTCTGTCTATCTTTTTTTTGCATTTACTCATGGACTTCATGCCGGGTCCCGAACGTGCGTCAACAACCTACACAATTAAAGAACACCAATTTATACTATTTTTCACAGAATAACTTTGACAATCAATTTTAGCAATATCGTATTAATTAACACAACTAAATAAAAAGACATAACTCCTTACATGTCCCCAATGTGTTTGGCATCCGGAAGGGAGCCTCTTGAAGCGCTTGACCAGCAACACGCACGCGTTGCATATCTCTCCCTTCCGTTGACTGGAGAGTTTAAAACAATCTCGGAAGTCACTCTCATACTTCAGTGAGCCAGTGAATCTTGAACTAAAACCGTGAAAACATTCTCATGATAAAACATTCAACCAAAACATTAGACATATCAAAGTTTGTATGACAATAAACGAACTTTCATAATTGTGGGATTGACAGTAACGATGACGATCGAGACTGTAATTATCGGGCGAAACAGCAGAATTAAAATAAAAATCTATTAGAATAAATACAATCTTCAACCGGTATGACAATACATAATTTTATTTATACAATCATTTATATTCCTAGATCTTTTCTTGCAACCTTTAGCTGCATAGTGATTTCTGTATCACAATATCCAGTCAGATATTTAGGTGAGTTCTCAGGATTCGATTTTCATGGAACAACTAAAATCGATCGAAAATTACGTGAATCTGTATTAAAATTTTTATGGATCAACAAAATTTTGACCCAGTCCAACTTTATTAGTTCTGAGTCATCTCTGTTTACAGTTGATTTGAAACGTGATTTAATCATGTGTGAAATGTTGACTAAAATCAACAGTCAACATGGTCTAGTCTAAAAACTTTATAATAGAATGAAATATTGAACATACATAACTTGAAAACACCTCAGATATATATATACCCACCAGAAAAAATCACATTTGAAAAAAATTCGATGCTCGACGGCATTTGAACGTGTATATCTACTGGTATCGCGCCAATATGCTTTAACCAATTAAGCTACGAGCCTTCTACCTAAATGTGATAATTTAAACTAGTAGATCCTACATGAAATACTTATTAAATTGTGTATTATCGACTAACGGTTTTTGCGTTTTAAATCAAGGAATATTAATTACCTTAATTACTAACCGACGTCCGGCTCTAGCCAAATATTTAGTTATAACATCTACTTGAACTTGCTAACAATTTTTAATATAAAATGGATGTGTTGAGTTTCGAATAAATTTGTGCGCATGTGCTTTTGTAGCAGGAAAAGTTTAGTCTATTGTATATGTGTTCGCATACACGTTCGTATCTTGGTCTGGACTATGCATAAGAGTAGGTCACAGCAACGAGGCCAGTTGAAATGATCCGATTCACGCATCATTTTAACAATTTTCATCACAGAATCAGCTGTTAAATAACATATTTATTAATCCAGGCATAAGGTCAAAAATCACGCAGAGCAATCAAAATTTATGTGCATTAAATTCATTGAACACTATGCTATGTTGCAGTATATACGCATACGCCAGAATTGTTATATTGTAGGGATTATATCAATACCAGCGTCACCTGCACAATTAGAAAATAGATAAATTGTCCAGTAATAAAAAGATTATTTGCTGCTTTAAAGGAAATCAAAATTTGTAAAAAAAAGGTTAGAGTATTTTTACCAAAGCTGGAAAGAGAAAAAGTCTATTTAAAACCTACTAAACATTTTTTTGAGCATAAATAATCGTTTGTTGGGAGAGATAAAAATAATACAGTAATTTGTATATTTAGCATAATAATAGTCAAGTACCTGCTGGACTTCGCCTTACATATGCAGCATCCCACTAACGAGCGATAGATCCTTGGTTTATGAAATGGAAACATGCTGACTCCCCCTGGAAAGATATCAACAAAGTTATATTATACCTACGTCAAATTCAATTCTTCAACTTTTATGAAAGTACTAGACAAATATAATAATATAAAAAAAGAATGTATAATATACTACGAGAGTATAATTTCACAAAACAACAATATTTATGTGCATAGTGAACTGATTAATTTGATAACTGTATTACCATCAACGTTGCCAGATGTCCCGATTTTTACAGGATATCCCACATTTTAACCAAAAATAGATTGTCGTGCGTGGGACAGCCTAAATTCACGATTATTCAACAAATACTATCAGATGACTTTAAAATGGTCAGATGCAAGAAACAGATGTTCTATCGAGTTGATAAATCTGAATTACTTGTTCAATTCATTGTGATATACTCATGTGCTGTGACAATCAGCGCCAATTTGACGCCACTGTTGACTAAGTAATTCTGAACAATCAGTGACAATTTGGCGCCGCTTGTTCTTGGTAAAAAATGTTTTGTTTTTTAGTTTTAAATATTTCTTAAAACCCTACAAATTTACCGACATATGTAAAAAGATAAGTTTAAATTGAAGTGTTTCAAATCCTACACAAGTTTTGAAAAAATATTTAAATTAATCATATTATTATACTTAATATAAAAATTGTAGCTCTTGTTAAATTTACTACAATATTTAGTAGGACTGTTCGTCCACTTTTTTCTCCTATTCTGTCTGCCTACAATGGATTAAGTAGCAGAAACAAATTCTTGAGGAAGTAAAATCTTCAGCCAACCACAAATTTAATAGGTGAGTGTTGGGAAAAAAATATTGTTTAATATTATTATTTTGATAGTTAAAGAGTTTTGTAGTTTGTGTTGTCATTTATGGTTGATATTATAGAAATAAACATTAGAAATATTGAACTACGCGTTTTTTAGGTTGTCCCGTTTTTTGCTCCTAAATCCCGATTTTTTTTATTTCACATGGTAAAAATCCCGATTTGGTAAAATAGTTATCTGGCAACGCTGGTTACCATAGATTAACAAGATGTTACGAGGTAGAATTTTCATATTATAATGGTGGAAATAAATATAGGTAGGTACATAAATAAAAACAAGATTTAATTTTTAAATCCCACCTACTTAAAACTAAAAGCGCACTTTACAAGAAACTTTTGTAGAACCCGTACTCGCCTACTCCTCAGAAATCCAAACAATAATTTTAGAGAAAATATTCTCCGCTGTATCTATGGGTCAACTAGTAAAACTGGAGAAGACACAAAGTATCACACTTTTCTGGGTGACTGTTGAAATCTTGACAAAACCCTGACTTATCTTAGGCATTCAAATGCACAGCATAAATGAAAATAACATTGTGTATTTAGGGACCACTATGGGACTTGACTAGGGTCTGTGGAATCATGATATACATGTCCAAATACTGCCTGGTATAATCAAATTTGTATTGTTGAATTTATTCAAATTCAATCATTGGCGTGTTTAGTTTACATACATCACAAATACCTACCTACGGTCTGACAAATCATAGCACCTGTAAAACCGTCTAAAATGTAAAATAACTTTGACATATCACTCAATTATTGGCGAAGCGCTCGCTAATCTCGTTTAGTTTACAAACATCATGCCTTCCAAATCGTAACACGTATAAAATCGCCTAAACTGTAGCTTGAGACAAACGCAGGAGATTTCATGCCTCGTCAAAGAATGTGTTCAAATACATTATTAAGTAAATGTCTTCAAATACTACACAAATTGAATTTCAACTTGTAATTAATACATTGACTTTCATAAATTTGCCTAATAATGTTTTGGTTAATAAAACCGCTACCAAATACTCACCGCTTCCACAAGAATGACAGTCGGGTGAGAGTTTATGACAACTTGACAACGGTGTTTTCATAGACAATAATGTTTTCAAACGCAAGAAAGAAGGGCCATCTGAGTGCTGCCAACTGTCTTTCACAAAAGATGCATAAGCGCTGATACATACAAAGAAGTTCGTCACATCGGAAATGGATGATAATCACAAATCAACTACAACTGTCAAAAAATGAACACATGTTTGTATCAGGTGGCTACTTTCAGATTCAAATATTATTTATAAAAAGACATATTCAAAGAGAATGGACTCCTCCCAGAGGGAGCACACAAAATGTCAGTGCGTACTCGTTTTGTGAGCCAAAGTTATATCTCTCTGAAATTAGATATACTTTGCTGCAAATGGGCCGTACTCGGACATAAAAACGCCCCACTGAGTATTTTTTTAATCAATACTTAGCTTACAACCAATTTATGATAAATGTATTTTCATTATAAGTTCCCGCAATAAAAACTTTATTAGGATTAAGGGTAAGAAAGAGTAATGCAAATGGAAGTAAGTATTTTATTTTTAATTAAAACACAAAAAACACAATGTTTTGAAAAATTAAACACAAATCAGTTAAGGCGTATGGGTTGATTTGTAAGAATCAAATTTGACGTAAGCGACAAGCCTTGGAACAAAATAAACATGTTATTGTATAGGTATATAAGCATTATATTATAACATTTTAATGTACACGTGCAATTTATGATGTTGTCTGTTGTTTGCCCCGAAACAGCGAATTTGAGCGAAATCAGGGGTTTTGAAAGTATTATTTAATAAATAATATTTTTTTCCTAATAAATTTTATAAATTTTTGTAGGTAAGTAGGTAGAATAAATTATAAGAATAAAAATAGTAGACCTCCAAATAAGAACGTCATATTATTGATATGCTGAATTTGTGAAGTGATACATTTTCTTGAACCTATCATATTGTAGGCTAAAATTCAGTGCAAATATTTTTCAAAAAAAAATCTTATGCTCATGTATGTTTCTGAGGTATTTCAAATATGTATAGGTATGTATTATATAATTTTCCCACGGCAAATTCGGTGTGTATGTATACAAAAAAAACGAAGGTGTGAACAAATATAATTTTATTAATTTTCATGAACTAGCTAACATTACAAATTATACGTTAATTTGTTGCCTGACATAAGACATGAAAAATTTATATATTTTTCGACTGTTTTGTGTCAGTATGGTTCCCTAGAGCTAGAGCCCACTCCCATTAGAGCTTCCAATTTTTTTATACAACCGTTTATGAAAAAAATGGGTGGTATTTTAAAATACCGACAGGCAATTTGGACCACTCTTTTTCTGTAAGCATATTATATTTTGAGATAATATACTTAAGTTGAAGGCAAATGTGAGTCATAAAAGGGTAAAAATAATACTACATTTTAGTTTATTCATAACCACTCGAACAACTACTGGATAAAGGCCTCCCCTAGCTCCCTCCACTCTTCTTGGTGTTTAGTTCTTGGTACATGTACGTGATGGACGTGGTAGCAAAGAACTAGGGAACCTAGTATAAGCATACATACATGGTATCATGTATGTACTGTATAGTATGATTCGTATCGTATGATGTATGTCTCGAGTACATCGAGCGCATGCTCATCGGCCTTTGTGCCTTTCAAAACTCTGAGCCGTAGATCAGGATTAATGTCTTTTATATCAGAATTTTTGAATATTTGGAGAAGATAAGTACTATTATTTTGTCCTAAACTACAGCAAAATAATGTCACATTTATCCAAATAACATCGAACAACTACTATTTGTAAAACTTAAAAAAAAGAATGGTGGCAAATGGCTGACTGTACATTATGGTTCGCTATTTGTATGTTATCATGCTGAATTTATAAATATTATATAACATACATTTCTAGATATTATATTTTCAACAATAACAATCAAAAAAAAGTACGTAACATAGGATAAAACAAGAGAAACAACACAATAGTCGAAAAACACCGACAACTTCCTTTTGACAGATGATTTTTGCGAAATCAATGATGCCAATCTACAAAATAATTAATATTAGTTTATGTTTGAAAAAATTGAGAGAATTGAGAAATTTTGAGAAAAAAAATATTTTACACATAATAGTATATTATGCTTATTTAAGATGCCGGCAATTTTAAGAAACGTCACTCCACAAAGGGTTAAAACATTCACAAGATGGCATGAAAACATTCTGTTATTATTGTGGTTTTATAAAATTATAAAAACATGACTTAAAAACAGGACTATGCTTGCACTCAAAAAAGAAAGCAATTCAATGAATATTTTTCAAGGCACGATTTTTAAGAAACCATTATATCGTGTCGATATATCGGACATGCACCTGAGAAACACGCGTAATCTTTAAAAACCGCCCCGCTATTATTAATTATTCTAGGAAATAGTAAAGTAAGCCATTTAATGGGTAGGTAATAAAGTAATTATTTAGGCAGGCAATCCAATTACTATCAGTGTAAGAGAGCTGTTGATTATTTGTTACGACGTGACGTTTTTGAAAAAGCTTCCACGTGTTATTTATCTCTTTAAGTTCATATACTTAGATACCTACTAATAATTTTAACCGGTTAACCGCGTGAAATTACCCGGTTTTTGGTTAGTTTAGAAACCCGCGCCTACCCGGTAAGCTAGTGTCGGTTATAACCGGTTTGGAAGCACTAGGCAGTACGTTTTGAACGCCGCGGAGGATTTTGGAACATTAGTGTATAGCAAATTAATAATTGATTCCTTGTGTAATTAGTGTAAGCATAGGCTTAACGGTAAGTATTGTATTAGAATAACTATTATAAATTGTTGTTTTTTATAATTTTCTTTTCTTTTCATAGCATCTAATATATATTGAGGGTTTCTTATATCCATCGACCGTGTTAGTCTAGGATCAATGAGTTCAGGCAATACACAATTCATATAAAATCTTGTCAGTTGGGATTCCATCTTATCTATCCAAAAGCCGTCATCTTTGAAAATATTCTCTACTTTAATTTTTTGGTTTTCTCCTGTCCAAATCGCAAAAAGACATTTATCTTTATTTGCAATGTGCAACTGTCCTTGAATTTGGTAATACCAGTCATGGTTTGTATTTACCCCGATTATTTTATTTTCTTTATGTCTCCAAAATGTTATTTTGTTCTGTTTAATAGCATCGTCAACTTCCATATTGGAGGCTGAAGATGGACACTTTATTTCAATAATAAAACTCCCATCGTTATAAAGCCCATCTGGCACCTAAGTATGTGTTGTCTGCATCAATAAATAGTCCGCATGGCACAATGTCTATTTTTTCTTGGTCACTTAGTTGCTTTATCGCATTCTTTTCATTGTCTTTGCCATATTTAATAGATGGTATATTACAAAGTGACGAACCGTAAAGCATTTCTTTAACTAATCTCACGCAACTTGTTTTCTCTCGTCGCTTACAAATCCTACCAAACCACGAGGCAGTTATGCGTGATCTTCTCATTTCTAGCCACTTACCACAGCCAGCCTGCAAAACGGTTTCTGATTGGATTCTTTGGATATCCTCATTACTGACAGCCATCTTCATTAAAAATGATGCTTTTGCCATATTATGTTTCATTATCCATATCTGGTTGTTGTGCAGATTCACCATAATCGGGGTTTTTAGACATATAATTTAATAAATTCTTCTTCTTTGGTCGATACGCAATTAGCCTACTTTTTTTGCGTGCAAGTTCCATAATTTTTGTATACTTTCCAGGACTTTTATTAAACAGCGTTTTACGAAGCGCAGTCAAAGGGAGAGCAGTATTGTGTGCGACAGCTGCAGCTTCACATTCTGCCTTGATAGGATTGCCTTAGACTGAAATTTATTCGTTTGCCTCCAACATACTTCGCAATTATGCTATTAAACCTTTCAGCAACATTGTTATCTACATCATAAATCAAACTTCTAGACCTCACAGCGAGAAAAGAAACAATGTTTTCAATTTTGATGTAAATGTTGCATTTTTTTAATTCTTCGATTACTATTATATCGGAATGACTATTTTTGCAAAAATATTTAGCGCATTATTTATGGTCACCAAAAACATGCTTAGGGCTGTTTGAGATATCATGAAATAAATCTTTTATTCTTATACTTGGCGTGGTAGTTTCGCTCTTACGGTATTTAATTGCAGAACTAATGGCTATTCGTAATCGAAGAATATTTGCTGTCACTTTTCTTCTTACATTCAGTGGATATCTGGTATCTCCAGAGAGTAATCTTAGTTTATTACAAAAATTGCGAAGTAAGTGGTTACGGCACTCAATTTTTTCAACAGTAATATTTTTATACGGCCGTGCTTCCAAAATTTTTTTATAAGTGCTACTATCTCCGTCAGAAATTAGTTTTGAATAAATAATTCCATATGCATTCAAAGATTGTTTGAAACCTTCTACCAATAAATCCGACTCCATACTAGGAGAGCTACCAGAAATTTTTTTGTAACATTTGTGATCGGGGACTTGACAGTCGTTATTTTTTTGTAATGCACGATCACATATCGAGCAATATTTATTCCTAATACCTAAAAATAATACTTTGCCAGTATGCACACCAATAATTGCCGCTGCGCCGGACAACGCTGAATAATTGTTTTTATACGAACGTTTTGACCAGCACCCATCCGCTACCACTGTAATCATGGGATTACCATTAGGTCCATTTACCTGGATCACCCAATGTTAAACCAACTTTTTTTGTGTACATTTGTTTGTGCATCGTTAGTGCACGTTTGTCCACGATTTTTTTTCGTTTGTGCACCTATAATAACCGAAAAATTCCAATTTCAAATTGGGTGTTCCAGCTAAACGTTGGGTCACCCAATGTTGAATTTTCAACTTTTTTTTAGTGCATTCGTTTGTGCATCGTTAGTGCACGTTTGTGCACGCGTTTTTTTCGTTTGTGCACGCACATTAAGGGGGTTATTTGCATTTCAATTTGGGTGACCCAGCTAAATGCTGGATACTTGTGTCACTAAACTTAGATTTTTTTCAAAATTTAAATTGTAAACACTAGTGCGTTGGTAGTGAACGTTATGCCAGCGCTCCATTGGCGAGCCAAAAGTCCGAGGACAATAAATCGTCCGATTTGTCTATGCTCTGCTACTGATCAACGAACGAATAAAAAAGTCGAGCTGTCAAAAGTGAAAAGTTATGATTCTCGTAATGTCTTCCGATAATCCTATAATTTTGTGTTATTTATATGTAGACTTGCATAAAATAATATAGCAGTGAAAACAACACAAGTTTTACGATTTATTTTATGAATTTCATAAATACAAATAAAAAAATTAATTGTAAATCTCTCATTTTATAATGTGTAAATTAACAAATTAATCAATGAAAATGTTTAAAACAATTACAGATTTTTTTCCGGTCCGAATGATTGCGTAGACTGACGAAGTCTGGCAAAAATATCAAACATGTTTGAAATCCAGCGAGCCTGGTCTGCGGATTAAAAAGTCTGCAGATCTGGGGTGCTCCACGCAAAAAAAAAGTCCGAAGACTGTAAATCGTCTGACTTGCGTGCCAATGGAGCGCTGGCATTAGTGCATGATTCTTTTTTGACTTTTCATCTGTATTCAGCGCGCTATTTAATTTTTAAGTTTGTATGCAAAACCTGACTGCGTGGGTTTAAAAATATTTCTTTTAGTAAAATCTCTTGTCGCATAGCTAATGCGCAATCCTGCATACTTTTTTTATTTTTTTCTGATATAGTGCGTGAGTTATTCGATATGATATATTTGATGAACGTTAAGTAGAACCATCCAACAAACTTTTAAAATTTTTTATTAGGTCATCAATTTGCCTATTATTAGCTTACGTTTGTGCACGTGCTTTTTTTGTTTTCGAGATATTATCGTGAGAGATATTAGTTCTCTAAATTCAGTGACTTGATACTTGAACAATTAAATTTGCTTTAAAAAAAATTTGTTGAGTGCATACGATTATGTATATTTATTTAAAATTTTAACACGATTTTTCAAATTTTTCTCTTTTATATTAATCTAGAAATTAATTTTGAGTGGCCGTCAAGTTTTAACACCAAACATTTTTTTTCCACATTTTTTAAATGCATACCTTTGAATAATTTAATTATACTAGCTGAGCCAGCTGGCTCTCGCCAGTCTGTCTCGCTAGGTCTTGCAGACGGCTTGGCGGTATTGGATTTTAATATAATTGTGAAGTATGCATAGATGGCGCCATAGTTTTCTCTTCGGGATGGGTTTTTTTATTCACGTCAGATAGTTTGACATTTCGCTGATAGTCGTAGAATGAGTTTGCGGAATCCTTCATCCAGCAGTGGATTGATCCTAGTTGATGATGATAACGATATGAGTATGTAGATAAATATAATATCACCAATTTTGATAAATACAGCAATTCAAATGACAGAAAGGAGTAGAATATGGGTAAGGAGGCCTTTATCCAGCAGTGGATTGGATCAGGTCGATGGTGACGATGACGATATTAATATGTAGATAAATATAATATCACCGATTTTGATAAATACAGCAATTCAAATGACAGAAAGGAATAGAATCAGGCTAGGGAACCCTTCATCCAGCAGTGGATTGATCCTAGTTGATGATGATACCGATATGAATATGTAGATAAATATAATTTCACCGATTTTGATAAATACAGCAATTCAAAAGACAGAAAGGAGTAGAATCAGGCTAGGAAGGCCTTTATCCAGCAATGGATTGGTTCAGGTCAATGATGATAATGACAATATGAATATGTAGATAAATATAATATCACCGATTTTGATAAATACTGCAATTAAAATGCAGAAAGGAATAGAATCAGGCTAGGGAGGCCTTAATCCAGCAGTGGATTGGTTCAGGTCGATGTTGATAAGGATGATATAAATAGGTATAGTATCACAAATTCGTTTAACTGCTAGTGGTAGAATCAGGTTGCGGAACCCTTCATCCAGCAGTGGATTGATCCTAGTTGATGATGATGATGATAACGATACGAATATTTAGATAAATATAATATCACCGATTTTGATAAATACAGCAATTCAAATGACAGAAAGGAGTAGAATCAGGGTAGGGAGGCCTTTATCCAGCAGTGGATTGGTTCAGGTCGATGATTATGATGACGATATAAATATGAGGATAAATATAATATCACCGATTTTGATAAATACAGGCATTCAAATAACAGAAAGCGCTTGGCCCTAGTCATGGGGCGTCTTCTACGCGGAATAGGCGCGGGGACGGGCACGGGTAGAGTGTCCGTAGTAGCCCGCGCGCGTCCAGTCGTGTTCAGCGTCAAATCAGGGATAGGAAACCATAAACACAGAAAATTTTTTATTGGAAAACTCCTATTTGAAATGGCACAACTTTGCACCAAAATATGGGGCAAATGAAATCAATATGGAAAGCATTAATTTAGCAGAAGAATTTTATAACTTATACAAGAAACTGCGAGAACAACCAGACAAGTTTTTCGAAAAAGAGTAACATGAGAAAATATTTGATTAGGTATATTCTAATTGATCTAAGTTTTTTTCTATTCTTTTTGAGTCATTTTTTGCGATCCGACTATCGCCTTTTGGCATCTTCAAACACCACCAATGGTGAATATAGGTACACTGTCATCTGATACAGTTAATTCCTGTTTATTTGATAAATTTATATTTATGAATTTAAATTCAAATTCCATCAAGGACCCTTGGTCGATTTTATAATTTGATTATATATTGGATAATATGTAAGTTAAAGTATAAAAAAGACTTTTCGGTTCATATGGTGTGAATGTAGGTGTAGAATGTACGCTTCATAACTTTGCACCCCGGCTCTAGGATGGAAATGATTTACCTACTTAATATATTTTATTTTTATTATGTTTATATTTTTTATTAAGGAAAACAAAAAGTTACATAGACTACAAATATGTATAAAATAGACTAGAAAAAGATATTGCAACAAGCAAAGTTTCCATATAAATTATAATAATTATAGTTAATCATATTAAAATTTAAATACAGAGAAATTAGATAAAGAGATAAATGAGAAAGAACATTGAATAATTATAGACAAAAAAAAACATTTTTTTATGTAGGTACCTACCTTTATAACTATAAGTAAGATAAGTATACAATATTATATGTGCGTTAAGAATTATTGAAATTTAATGATATTATTTTTACATAATATATATTTATTTAGTACTACATATTATATTAATACAAGTGAATATCATTTGATATAATTTTATGCGACGTAATAAGGCAAAGAGGCGTATCAGTGTAGTAAAAAGTGCAAAGTTATAAAACGTATACCTACCTACTTTACATCACTTCGCACTATCTATGCTTTGTGAAAATAATACCACAAATACACCAGACGCGCGCGGTAAGCTCATGATGGTTTGAGATACCCGCAACTCGCTCGTTTCCCGCGTCGGCGCCCGTCCATTCAGTGCGGACACATCTATGCGCGCAGTATGGGAAGAGCCCGCCGCATGTACGATCTTGCCTGCGTTGAGCCAGACGCGTCAAAACAACACGCGCGAACACCCGTCCCCGCGCATTGTCTACGGACACGTCGAAACATGTTCATACGTTTGAGTTGCCCGCGCCGCCGCCGCGCCGCGCCCGTCAAACCACCACGGACGAGCACAAAGGAATAGAATCAGGCTAGGGCCTTTATCCAGCAGTGGATTGATCCTGGTTGATGATTTAAATAATATGTATAACACCAATTATTGTTGAATACCTTTTAAATATTTTTTGGTTATATGAGCTAATTGAATGTATATAAGTTTCATTGGTTTAAAAAATTATCATTTAACAGCCATAAAAAAAATGTTACGTTATCAAATTTTGAAATAATATTCTATGGTTTATCCAGTGTTGCCATGTCTTCTAAAATTTCAGTAGATCAACTGATATTTTTTGCCAATCTACTGAATTTTTGATTTTTTTTCGAAATTCAAGAAATCTACTGATATTTGTGTTTCTCCATAATTGTAAATTAACTGATGATTCTTTTAATAATAAACTTGAAATGATTTAGTATGACCTTTTTTGATGTTATACACTTTTAAATTGACATAAAAAGCATTGTAACTCTACCCAAGAGCGCCATTTTACCCATTAATATCATCATTGTTTAGAATAAATTAATATTATTAGTTATTGTTATTCTTATTAGTTTTAAATCATATCTAATAAAACACATTTTTCAAAATCTACTGATATTTTATGAAATCTACTGAATTTTTTGTCAAAATCTACTAAAATTTTAAATTTTGACTTGGCAACACTGGATTGATCGCATAGTCAGTGTTGCCATGTCTATCTACTGAATTTTTAAATTTTGACTTGGCAACACTGGGTTGATCGCATAGTCAGTGTTGCCATGTCTACTGAAATTTCAGTAGATCAACTGATATTTTTTGCCAATATACTGATTTTTTTATTTTTTTTCGAAATTCAAGAAATCTACTGATATTTGTGTTTCTCCATAATTGTAAATTAACTGATGATTCTTTTAATAATAAACTTGTAATGATTTACGCATGACCTTTTTTGATGTTATACACTTTTAAAAAGCATTGTAACTCTACCCAAGAACGCCATTTTACCCATTAATATCATCATTGTTTACAATAAATTAATATTATTAATTATTGTTATTCTTATTAGTTTTAAATCATATCTAATAAACCACATTTTTCAAAATCTACTGATATTTTATGAAATCTACTGAATTTTTTGTCAAAATCTACTGAAATTTAAAATTTTGACTTGGCAGCACTGGGTTGATCGCATAGTCAGTGTCGCCATGTCCATCTTCTGAATTTTTAAATTTTGAGTTGGCAACACTGGGTTGATCGAGTGTTGCCATGTCTACTGAAATTTCAGTAGTTCTACTGAAATTTTTGTCAGGAAAAGAAGGAATTATGATATTTGTGATGAACAAAAGTCACTTTTTACATGATTTTTTAAAAGACACTTGTGAGATTATGTCAATATGCACGCTTTCACCAAACAAAATCGTTGAATTTCATAAATTTTTGTCAATCAATGGTATTTTGAAGAAAAAATCAAAAAATATACTGAACTTTGAAAATGTTAGTTGGCAACACTGGTTGACACCTTTTAAATATTTTTGGGTTATAATGAGTTAATTAACCCCTTACCGCATGGGTTTTTTTTTCGTTTTGAAAAAAATATATGTTATGAATCATGGTTGGAAAGGTTAGTAAAAAATAATTAAAAAATTTTTGCTGTATTATTTATAGTATATTTAAAAGATAATTAATTGTGCCATATATGGCACTACATGCAGTCACGATAATATTAACAATGTACCCATATCTGGCACCTCATGCATTATTGAGGATAAAAAACATGAATGAAATAGAAAATTGTGAAATAAAAAGAAAACAGAAATTAGGCAATATGAAACTCGGCAAAGCAGTTTGCCCCTCAAATGATGATTACTTAAACCCTGACGGCTAAAATTATTAAACATGGAACATGCTTTGCCAACTGATTCTCTGAATGCTGGTTGTCCAAATTCGAAAAAAATGTATTTGTTAAAGTAACCGAATCCAAAGGATTTAATCAATTTTACTTTTCTAAAAACTAAAATTTATAAAATCATATAGTATATATATAATCGCTAGAAGTAATGGATATGGGCTTATGATAGCTGAAATAAGTAATATTTTTTGAATCAATTTTGTCGATGGAATTGAGGTTGCGGGGTGCGGATCACACGCCATTGCCGAAGCGCCGTTCGCGACCAAGTGAACTCTAAAGCCACTCGCGGCCCGCGCTACTTTCGTGTTATTTTCGTTTTCATTACCGCAATGCAATGCTGTGCAATGTTTTCATAATGAATCCGCCCGGGTGGTCTAAACGGACTAAAAAAGGACTAAAGCATGTTCCATGCTAAAATTCCATTACCATAGAATCTGCCAGCATCTAGTTCGATGCGACGAAAAAAAACACCGTCATTAGTTCTTCATAAAGAAAGTTTATTAATAGAATAACCTTTAATGCATGTAGTGCCAAATGTGGAAAATATAAAAATAACTTTTAATGCATGTAGTGCCAGATATGGCCGTATACATATAGTCTTCAATGCATATAGTGCCAGATTTGTCCTTACATAAACATCACATTATAATAATAATTGAAACAGAAATACTTACCAAAATATTACAGTTGTGTTCAGCAATATCTGATCTTATGAAATATTTTTTTTTTCGCTCATACTGTACACAGTTGCATTGAAATAGCCGCTTAAAAACGCTACAAATAACACGTGTTGTCGTTGCAGTTTGAAATTGCTATAACTGAGTGAAAAATTCTGTTAGTGACCGCTAGGTGGCAGTATTCGATAGATGAATATTGCCCGATATGGTTCTATATGCAGTAAAACGATAAATGATTTTCGTAACACCCAAAAAAATTATTTTGTGCTGCGGCCATATATGGCACCCTATGCGGTAAGGGGTTAAATGTATATAAGTTTCATTGGTTCAAAAAAAATTGATTCAACAGCATTACAAAAAAAAAAACAAAAGTGACATATTTTAAAATTTTCCTTGGTATCGTAAAACGCCGATATGTCGTACGCCCGCGTTTCAATGAAATGATCAGTTTTAATCGGAATTCGTATAAATGTTATTGTTTATTATTGTTTATTTGAATATTTATAGTTATCTATGGGTGCTTGTTATAAATGTGAGTTATTATATAGTGCTGTGCATTTTTAAATCATTATGAGACGTAAATAATATCACCTGTCGCTTTTTACATAAACAACAAATGACCGATGGTACCTAGTTTTTAAAAGTGATTTTTTTGTGACTGTGTTAAGTTTAATAAAATTGTGCTCACTTCAACTTATAGTCACTCGAATGCATCTGATAAGTAAATATGTGGTGAGTCAATTGAAATACCGTATGTTAGTATACATAGCGTAATAAATTTATAGTGTCAAAAGACTTGATTTCCGTCAGAGGTGTAGAAACTTAACTTAAACAAAGAACTTAATTCATAAAAATTTAAATAAATCAGTTCTAATATGTTTATCGATTAATCTTATTATGATTAGTTTGTGAAAATTGATTGTATATATCGGTTAAAACGCATTTTAAATTTAAAGCGGCCATCTTTGTTTAGTTGGTTCGAGTGTTGCAAACATTGTGAAAAAATAAATTCCAATATTGTCAATAAAGTGACGAATCGTGCCGGAAAGCTTTAGAGAAACTTCAATATTATATCGCAAGATAACTTAAATTCGGAAAACCCTTCCTTTCATACTCTATTCGACCGTTTTGAATTAAGAACATTAAATTAGTGTGTTTGACGTTTGAACCCATCGGACATAACGAATAAGGCACACAATCGCTCGCAAAAACGGGCAAATCTGTAGGATAATAATATATAGGAGATAGGAGATGATTTTTCATATATTTTTTATTGTTTTTCCATGTAAATTACGCGAAAAATTCGCATTTTTCCGTTTTCACTAAGTACCCCGTCAAAATATCCCGAACAAAAACAATCGCATCCGCATGGATGGTCTGCTCAAAAGAGTTTCGCAAAACAGCCAATACGGCTCCTATCTACCTGTTTTCCATTTATACTAATTAATGATAATCAACATCTTCGTGCTTCAATTTGGAAAGCACCTGTATATATTTTTATTGGTGCGTCGTCAAAATATATATTTTGCAAAGCCATTCGCAACAGTCATAGCTGTCACCAAAAACTGTTTTCACCACTCCAATGTCACAATATAATAATATTATACTATTTATTGTAATTTATCTTACAAATTATTGATGGCTTTCACTGTATCTTTAGACCTCGTGCGTTCATACATGTTTCGTTATGCATTAATTTATGACGAGCAAGCTTTATATCCAACGCTAGTTACTTTAAAATCCCAATTTTAAGTACGTTTAATAATAAGACAACCAATAAACAAAATTATAAGTAGATATTATCCACCTTTTCGAATGACAGCGTATGAATCATGTATAATTAATTAATATTTGTATTTTGTCATATATTGTCTATGATTATATTATGTATACTAAGTTTGTTGTCGTTGCCTATCATACGTCAAAATCTTCTGTCACATGAGATGCGCCTTCCATGTTTAGGGTACTGGAAATACTATTTAATACAAGTTTATCCGTCTATTTACCACATCCCTGCTTAAGCAATTATAGTGGATAATTATTGTTCTCCCTAGAATTTTCCCAGCACCTAGTAACTACATTGAAGTATTCTATGGTAACAATGTCACGATAACGTCGATATTTTTTTCATTTCCTAATACCCATCATTTTCTACACACCCAGTGCCGTGGTCAATATTGATGGATGAGCCATAATGCACCAGCACCTATGCCACATACGCTCCACGAAAATAACTAGGATGCCATCTGAACTGAGAGAATCATACTCTGTTTAACACTGTCATGAGGCTTGTAGCTCTATAGCACACCGGTGCGCCGCTAGACGTTGGTAGGTGTGTCGCGGTGCATTGCTTGCAAAAAAACAAATAATTTTGTATATTATACGATAATTACTTAATAACCAAATTTGCGTACATATAAAAATATATGTTCGGTACTTAATATATTTTAGCACCTGCATGAACTTAATAAAACAATGCAAAGTCAGAATGAAAATAATATATTGACGTGCTCTGATAAACTAGAAGGAGTTAAGACAAGGATCTCTACAAATGTATCAAAGGACCTACCAGACCACCATTAAAAACAAGCAATTAATTTTGGATCCGTCTCAAAAACAATTAACTTTGCAGCAAAAGAAATTTCATCATTACATTCATACAATCAATACGACTGGATTCGAAACCCTTTCGCAACCAATGCCGAAAATTCTATGGAAGCGCTTTCTCTATAAATTTGAGAGGAATTAGTTGAATTGAGAAACGATGGGACTCTAAAAACTGAATTTTGCAGATGTTCCATTGGCTATTTTCTGGATTTCGGTTAAAAAAGAATATTCTTGGATTTCCGACAAGGCTATTGCAGTTCAGCTACCATATCTACGATATATGTGTGCAAAAGTTTTTCAACTCAAGTTATAATTAAAAATTTCGAGAATGTAGTATAACCAAGAACTTCGGGTTGCTTTTTCAAATATCAAGTCAAAAAATATATAAAACTTTTACCTTCATTGAAAGAAGCTCAGGTATCACATTAATTTGTTATTAATACAAATACATGCAAATGTATATTTAGTTCTTCCTCGTCTGTTATGTATATTTAATTATATATCAACTAAAAAAACATAAACTAATGTTATTTTGGTGCATGGCCCCCACAGGGTGGGGGACTGATAGGCCTCTAGCCTGGGGGACCAGGCTCAGGGGTGGGACTGCGTGGCAGGTCAACCAGATAAGTAAGATAAACATAAATTACAAATTTGCTCACATATTAAAAATAATTGACTGCAGCGCTATTTTACTACGCTGGTATTAATAATTTAAAACATTCGATTGTAGGTTACAATAATTATTTATTATTATTGTGTCAATATTCGACAAACAAATATTCTTAACCAGACAACTAACCATAATTCAAGTGGATGTATTAATAAATACAAACATTCAATACCATTAATTATACCTCAAACACCATTTTAAAAACTCTATTTTAGAGTATCACACTGTCTTTAACCTTAGCGATAGGTAGGGGGGGCAAATATCCTAGTCTGGGGTCCCCCTTCAGGATGTGGGGTCCATGTTTTGGTGTATAAATTGTTTTACATGCGGTGTGTCACTGTCTTCTGTGAAGACCTGTGGTGTGTCGTGGGTGAGAAAAGGTTGCGGGGCATTGATTTACATACCGGTGCAAGTCAGTTTACAGGAAGCCAGGCGGGAACCGCGCCAATTTTTATTGCTGATTTTGGCAAAATTCATGAATACAAAAATGAAAACCTAACCTAACAAATAATCCAGTAGGTATATCAGCTATTTTCAAAATTTGTTTGCCGCTGGCTTCCTATAAACCGACAAGAACAATATACCTACCTACTTGCACTGTTTGAAAACACCTCAGAAACATTGGTACTTAAAAAAATAAGAAACCTGACAGAATTCGAACCTGTATACATTGAATTCTGGCCGATGCGCTTTACCAATTTAGTCACCAGTATTATATCCAATTACGGCATAACTAGCCGTAATGTGACTGAAGCTTTTTACAAATTATGCTAGTATTATTGACCTTTGCGGCTTGGTAAGAATACAATGGGACACAGCTTCCAGCGGTTCCATTAATCGAGCAGATATGTTTTAAAATTGTGTTTTATGTTCATAAAGAATGTCACCTTCACAAATATTGTGATATAGTATATTCTATAAGATCCCTTTAGAGCAGTGTGGACTCCTCCAAAAGTGCAATTAGTAATATTATCAAGGCCTGAACAAAAACGACGCATGAGTGCGAGTGGGAAAGTATTCGGCACCCTTATAATCTCTGCGACACGCGCTAGAGTAAGATAAAAGGTCTACATATGTTTGAGTTAGTTTCCAAAAGAATCGCCGACAAATTGTGGTAAATCGCTTCACGTAGCGTCGTAGCTCGTGTTACTAAATTGCTATTTTTTGTGTTAAACATAGTCATTGGTAAATATTTTTAATTATTTAAGCAGGAAAGATGGTTTTGTGTGTTGTATTAAAATATGGTAGCCGTACTGATAAGCAAAAAGATGGTATTACGTTTCATAGGTAAGTTGATACATGTTCGTGATAATTTATTTGTATATTATTATATATTTTAATATCAGTGACCTAGTTTCTTTAAAATAACTTAAATTATGGATATCTTTACCTAATGGTTGCATTTTGACCGCTTAAAAATACTATATAACGTGAAAAAAATAGAAAATTATATTTTAATTCTGAGCGTCTAGTGCGAGCACTACCGAAATGGTCTATGGTCTCGAACATTTGTAGACGAATGCGTTCGCTCGCCCACAAACCAAACGCATGGCACGCAGCTTCATTTAGCAATGCAACGGGTGGCGTCTAGATGTATCTATAGTCTATGAATATTATGCTCTCTGCGAATATAATAATATTTTATAACTTAACAGCTGAGCAAAGGAAAGGGTGAAAAAATGAAATTCAACATTTATCATAAAACATCAATAATTTATTAAAATACTTTAAACTACCTTTCTATTATCAATCATCAATCCAAGAGGTACTTAACTGGGTGGTCGACTTAAACTTAAAAATGTAAGGAGGTGTAACGTGTAATTTCTTTGCTTGGTCTAAATATATTACAATAAATCATCAATGTTATAAAGGAAAAATCATGAAATTTATGATACAAAAATTAATCAATTTTCTGTGGGTAGGTAGTTACATAGGTAAGTATTGAAAGTAATAAACTTCTGTGACCAATCAAAACGTGGGCGGACATTCTTCCAGGATGAGCACCATGGTGTAGAGTAAATCAAATCATCCACATTATGGTGAGCGTGGAATTTGTTCAAACAATTCTCATACTGCAAACAAAAAAGCATTGATAAGATTAAGCAAACGTGATATAGATTTTATACAGAATATTACTTAAAATATTTGCTGTATAAACGTATACTACATAGTCAATAATTTATTGTTTTTACATTTCATTGATTGTTTAACCATTAGATGGGTGAGCAGCACATTGCATAGAAAGCCTTGGGGATAGATAGCAGTGGTGAAGGGTGGAGGTAGGCTGTTAAGAACTGCCATAAATAGTGCACATTAAACTTTGTCAGTCATGCATATTTTTTTCATTGAAATAAGACAACTTACAGATGGTGTTGGGTTAGTTTTTAAAATTCAATTAAACCCTGCGAAAACAAGTCTTTTACAGATTAACATCCACATAGACTTTTTTAGAATACACTTTTTTTATCCCAAATTGCTCCATGAGATTTAGTCGATCACCCTTGTCATATAGATACACATATTTCGGACCATGGATTGGATCTACAATATGGCTGCTGCTCGCTATAAAGACGTGCTTGGTGAATTGTGAATCTGAATCTCTTAACTGTTTTACAAGTTTCAAAATGCATATAATAAACACCTCTTCTCTGAAGTGTATATTGATCTATCTAGTATCAACGATGAAACAAAGACACATGACAAAATGACTAAGATGGTTATACATAATTATTATATCTTTAAAAATGAAAGTTTATGTCTTGTATATTAATAAAAAATGGGATGATATAACTGCAAATCAGACTGCTCTAATTAAATCCAAGCTTCGATGTCATCTGGGAATTGATCGGTGACTTTCTTGAGATGTGCACGAGCTACATCTCGTTAAGATTGAAAGGCAGATTTAGGCATTTCCCAGTGGTTAAGCTACAACATACGGCCGTAGCCATAAATTGACAAATGATAAATGAAGTAGGGAGTAAGATCATGGTAATGCCCGTGTTTGAACATGTACCGATTTAAAAAAATATTTTTTTTCGGTTAGGTTAGATTATGGTTATGGCTACGGTCGTATGTTGTGGCTTAGCCACTGGGAAATGCCAATAGAAATGGCGTATTTCAAAATAATAATACCTTATTCTTAGGTCAATAATTATTATAAAGCAAACATTATTCGTAGAATGTTTATCAGTTGTGTAATTCATGCGCACTAGAAATCGTATCTGTGGATGATCAGGGTTAAATTATTGTTACACTATAATGGTTTTTCATTGGAAAAAATATTTTAAATATAAAATATTTTTTTTATGAGAAATGGATGTTTAGCCACTTGCATTACCAATTGGATCCAGAGTCATGAGTCATGACTATTTAGAATTTGAATATAAGATAGATAATGCAAAATTGCACTTGGCACATGGCATTCATCCGTAAATCAACAAAACTTAAAAAAACATGAGAATTAATGGATCTTTGATGAAATATGCAAACTCAATTTTGAAAAATTCTAGATATTCATTTTAACTGAATATTTAAACTATTATATTGAACTATTTTAAATGAGAGATGAGTATATTCTCATTCACAGATTGACGTTTGCTGTGAAAAATATTTAAAACAATGTAAGTATCCCAAACCTTGCTTTATCCTGATTATTTAGCTTCATAAAGCAATGGCCCATGCCGAAATGGAGACGGAGAACAGCCAGGCGGTTGGGGTTGGTTCTCAGAGTTTCCCTGTAGAAGCCGAGAGCGCTGCGGTAGTCCTTTTTTATTGAAAGCGATGCACACTTTCCAGAACAGCGAGGGGATGTTGTTGGAAGATTGATTCACCACAAAATTGAATTGTGCATCCACCGTCCACCACTTTATCACCCTCCAACAAGCACAAGTATGCTCGGCCCAAAGGATGATTCTGCAAAAAAAAAAAATACAGATGTACAGCATTTTCGCCGGTAAAGTAAATTCGGCTGTTGTATAATGAAAAATCAGTTGTTTTCATTTTGTTTTTCCAAGTCATGTTGTGAATGGATTGAACTTGTAAATTGTAAAGTTCACTTCATATTATTATATATAAAGAAATTTGAACAAAATTTGACTAGGTTGAATAAAATAGGTATCGTCTTACATGATCATACATGATGATTTTGTCGGCAGTGGTGTATAGGTGTGTGGCTTTGGTGAACAGATCCCGTTTCATGTTTATATTCTTTTCATGGTTAGCTTCCTGCACGCAGTATGTGGCGAGCATGTCCAGGCACCGCATCTGATCTTTCTCCGAGTTAGAATAATCGATGTTGGCCGCGGTGCGGCCCGCATCCAAGATTTTAATGAAGTCATCAGTTCTTTTTGTTTACGTACGGCACCTGTATAGAATACAAACATTTATATGAGAATACGCAATTTAATTGAAAGGACCCTCGCAAACGATGCTAATAGAAATCAAGATCTGACAGGTCCCATCCATTCATTCAAATATCATTCTCTCTGGACATAAAAATGTGGATAAATGTGGTTGAAAAATTAACCCTACCTACATCGCAATAAGGGTTATTGTTGTACAACATTTCTTTCCAAAACGCTAATATATATATTATATTATATTGTAGCAAGTAGTTAAATATTAACTTTACCCACATTGCAAAAAAAGGATTATTCGAGATTTTTGAAAGATGTCTTTGACCTATTCTGCAAAACTTGCCCACTTTAATATTGTGATTTTGTATGATTTTGTATGAAACGGTGTATTATCATGGTACTTATATCAATGTATACAAACGAGTAAGTTTTAATACCCGCTCGGTTATTGTAACTTGGTTTCTATGGGGCACTATTTCTTTCAAAAAGTTTGAAACGTCATATGATGAGCAAGGTCTTTTTTCATTGAGGCATGACCATAATAGATTAAATTGGACTAGAAATCATGCATTCTTGCACGCCAATCGAGATATCGGGAAGATTCTACAGGTGTCACTCTTAGCACAGCTATGAAAAACGCCCAATGTTTGGTACACCATGGTATACGCTCGACTATGTGTGAGGCCTCAGTGCCAGCGTTCGGCGCAGCGTTGAGCGTTTTGCGCAACTCAAACGTATAACCGTATAAATGTATAACCAAAAAAAGACATTGTCTACGAACATTTTCACACACGGTTATACTTTTGAGTTGCGCAAAACGCTCAACGCTGCGCCGAACGCTGCCACTCAGGACGTACACTATGTGTATCGAGACGTGGTGGTTGGCGATGGAGAAAAGCAAACACCAGAGAGTAATCATTACCCATAAAAATTGATTAAAAAAGTGTTCATTTAGTTATTTAGTAAAATATTAATATACCTACTCAAAAGGGTTCGCCATCCAGATTATAATTGATAGTTTTTTTTTCTACAATAGACTGTTTACCCTAGGAAATTGATGGTGACATTCTAACTTCATTACATTCCATGCGTAAAATCTTATAGAGTATTTTTTTTCATCTCATGCTGTAGGTAATAATTGTTCAGGATCCAACTTCGATCACCTAAAAACAATTTAGATTAGGCAAACGACATTGGTTACGTTAATCACATGTCATAAAATGAAGTAAAATCACATCACAAAACTTTAGCTAGTTCAATGTAATAATTATAACGAAACTAAACATTCAAAACACTACATTATTATAAAATAAGTGATGTTAAAAGTTTATCTTTACACTATTATCAAAAATAAAAATGTTTCGAAGTCGCATGACCAGGCACCTGCAGTAGGTACGAGGAACTCATAGGCTAATATACTTTTAAGGAACTAAAGAATGACGTCATTACATTTTAAGTATACTAGAGTAAAAAATAATTGCGCTGTACTTACCCGTGTTATGGGAATTCACCGTCTTCGAGCTGCATTAGAAAACTTGGGATGCCCCGTAAGGAATTATTGCTTTGCCGTAATCTATTTTCACATTGCTGCAAAATTCATAATATATTATATTTTCTTATAACGAATAATCGTCAACTTAACCCTTTGTCTATTGTACGGTATAACGATACGCTACGGCCTACGCCAATCGATGTATGAAGCTTCTCTAAGTAACATAGAAAAATAATGAATCATTTCAGCGTATAGGCATGTGGGGCTTATAAAATTTATATCAAAAATACGACTTGGAAGTTAAAGGCTTAAAATAGTATACGATCACTTCGTTATAGTTTTTTAGATCTGCTAACACATAAACAGTAAAAAATAATGATTCATATTATAACACAGCATAATAATTATTAATTATTAATGATTTGCTGTATTTTTTGCCTAACAACGATATTATGGGTCAATGAGAAATGGGACCAGTCTCAGGAAATAAAAACTACAATTGAGATCGCAAGGAGCGCCTTTCTCAAAATGAGACGCCTCCTTAGCAATCGAGATCTTAACCTAGGTCTGAGACTGCGTATGGTACGTTGTTATGTGCTCTCAATTCTTTTCTATGGCATGGAAGTATGGACGCTAAACTAAGAGATGTCACGGAGACTTTAAGCTTTCGAGATGTGGCTGTATAGACGCATCCTCAAAATTCCTTGGACTGACCGGGTGACAAATGTTGAAGTTCTCAATCGAATGGGGAAGGACCGAGAAATTCTACGTAGTATCAAAACCAGGAAACTACAATACCTCGACCACATTATGAGAGGACACAAATACAGCATTCCCCAACTTGTCAGTCAAGGAAAGATCAATGGGAAGCGTAGCAGAGGACGGCGCCGCATTTCGTGGCTTAAGATTCGTGATTGGTACGAGTGCAGCTCCACCGAACTGTTCCGGGTAGCAGACGACAAAGATAAGATCGCCTTGATGGTGGCCGACCTCCGCTAGGGGATGGCACAATAAGAAGAAGATATGTACCTATCTCTATAAGGTTTATAGATTTTTAATAACACAGGTTTTCAATACGCCGTAAAAAATCAAATTATACCTATGTGGGTACTTATAATATAAGTATTATTATAATTTAGGTAACTATTCTATTCATACATATACTGCATTCCTAATCGCTGAAAAGCCTCAATTAAAATAAAGACTCAACTCGGTGTTGTCGGCAAGTTAGGTACCTAGGTACCTATATCTCGCCTTAATGCCCTTAATCAATCTAATATTACGTTCAAAGCTGACTGGAAGAACGAAATAATGAGTTTAATAATTCTGTGAAGATAAAAAAACAGGAAGATAGCCTCTCTTCTAATTATAGCAAGGAATCAATCATTTTGAGGCTGCTGTTGAGAGATGTCCCAAGACTACAAAATGTTATAAAGGTTTTCGCAACGCCATTTTTTCATTGTACGTAGTCACCCAAGCATTTTGAACCTATAAGATACCTAGACGAAGTAATATAGCTTGCCAGCGATTATTATTAACCAATGCCCATACAGGTCACATTGAAGTTAAAAAATGTATGATATGTAGGTACCTACCTACCATTAGTAATCGAGTGGCAATAGTCGTGCATGATTATCATTTTTGAGGTTTTTACGCCGAATATTATGTATAATATGTAGGTACATACCTATTTCTTTGTATTTAATTAATACATATGGTGACTTTTATTTATGAATTGGCCATAGCATAGTAGTTGGCCGTTTCAACTTTTGGTTGATAAAATAAGGTGTCAGTCATTATTTTATTACGTCGTCTGTTGATATGTATAGCTTGGTCTCCATTTTCATACAGAAAAACTTGAACCAAAATTATTCCCTGTGATTTTTTAAAAAAAGTTATTGGTGAAGAAAAATACAAACACTTCAAAATGATAAACACTAGAAAGGCTGTGAAGACACCCGAAAATTTTTTAACTTGTTTCAATATTGTGGAGTTATTTTAAAACATCAGAAAATGAAAAGACCAGAGCAGCATTAAATTTCACTGCCATAAGGTAACAGCTTCTACTATGCAATGTACCTACTACCTATGTAGTTATTCAACAGTTTTAAGAACACTAAATGATATAGAACCACAGTCTAATCACGAACCGACAATCATACTTAATATTATTATCTCGGCAAGATGACATTGAACCAGTGGCGCATCCAGGATTTAATATTGGGGGGGGGGCCCAAGAAGGAGAATGTAAATTAGTCTCATAGGCTCTTTTCCTTCTTCTCATTTATCGGTCTTTTGTCTATTACCTACACCATGGTCCCCACATCCTGAAACAGGCCCTCAGGCTAGGATTGGCGGCCCCCCTACCTACCGCTAAGATTAAAGGCAGTGTAAAACACTACACTAACGTAAAATTGTGTTTTAGTTCAAATTAAGGGTACTTATACAGTGAATTATTGGCGGTTTTTAATACAGCTACTTTAATATTAGAGCTGTCGAGTATCGACACATAATAATCAAAAAATATATTGCACAATTATATAAGTAATTGAAAATGTTCGTGACCATGAAGTATAATAGCCCCGCAGGCGACTTTTTTTACTATTAAAGCTAATTTATGATGTGTGTTTATCTCACTTATCTGGTCAACCCGACACGCCGGGCCCCCCACAGCCCGGGCCCCCAGGCTAGAGCCCTGTCAGCCCTCCCCAGCCATGACCTACACCACTCCGGAATTCGGGTGGACACCGAGAATTTTTTGACAGTTCCATTAAGGATTGGGTTTCTAAAAAACCTGACATTAGTGTTGTGTTAGAAATCAAAATCTAAGGAATTTTTCTAAAATGGGTGCTGGAGAATTACAAATCATTTTTTGCCGTGTTTTTATTTGTCTAAGCCCAAAGGTATAGTTTATTGGCTTTCAATTTCAATGTTTAAAATCATTCTGATAATTTTCATGTTTGGGGGGTGCCAGGGCCCCTTGGCCCACCCCCTGGGTGCGCCACTGCATTGAACCATCCACATCTGTTTATTTGATCCACTGTGGTGCAGTTGAAAACTATGTATTCCGACTACTAGAAAATTGAAGAAAAAAATTAAAAACTTTTTTTTTGCAATAGTGAAACAACATTTGTTATTAAAATAGGTACGAGTAGGTAGGTACCTGATTCGGAAAATATTATTCTTTGCAGATGATACATACTAGGCATTATCGATATTAATGGTATTATAATAATTATATAGTACCTATAGCAATTATTATATTTAACACAAAAAATATTGCTCCAGTATTGGAAGATAATGACTTGTTTTTGTGTCTTGCACTATGTGGTGCCAGATAATATCTCAGATGGTATTTCAGATAAATCCGGCATTCATAAGAGAAACAAGGACGATTCTGAAAGATGGATACAGAGAAATACTAAAACCTGGTTTTTTCAATTATTTTTTTAATGGTTTTTTCATATTGTTTTATGTTTGTTTTTGCAAAATCACTTATTTTCCATCAATTTTCTTAGAATTGGGCTCTTATCTTCAAAATTCTAGAAGCTCGTATATTTGTGTATTCCTTCACTGCAAGTTCTTTTGTGATTTCACATTATTTTTCGGGTTCTGTAGACCTACTAATTTTGGGTCCCGGACCTGTAGCCCTTTTTGTAAATTCAGCCCTGCTTGTAAGGGTAAATAATTACAAATTTGGAGCACATCTGAAAACCGAACAGCCTATATTATATTGTAAACCTTGTAGGACTAATCGTTAATAAATAACCTAACATATTCTCACGAATCAATTCTTACAACTTTAAATCTATATACCTACATGCAATATTATCTCAATAACACGAAACGGAACGCAATTTTCAAAGAATCTACGAGCCGGAACGGTATCTTTTAGAATTTCACGAACAGGAACGGCGCTCCGGTGCGTTCCGGTCTATTTCGAGCCCTGGCTTGGTTGTATATTTAATGATGCCAGTGAATAATTATTAGGATAACAGTGTTGTAAAGACACTAACGTCAATTTGTTGTCAAATGTTATTTTTATTTTTTTGACACTACAATAGGCTACAATCACAGTGGTGTAGTTAATCATAGAATTAGTGAGACAATCACAAACACGAGGTTTGGGGAAAGAAAATCACATTGTGACCTCACCAGGAGTTAAATCCAGAAAGGCCAGCGCCAGTGTTACCAACCGTACTATAATTATAGTATTTGTACTATAATTTTGGTCCGCGTACTATGTACGATATAAAACAGGTATAGTACGCCCAAAATACTATAATTTGGAATATCAGAAAAAAATGTGTAAAAAGACACATTGACATAATGGTGCATGTATATATTGAAAAAGCTGAGATATAAACCCGGGACGTCGACTTGTCAGCGCAAATCGCTACCGGCTTTTCCAATTTATGCATTATTTTTACCAATACATACAGTATGTTACAGTTCATACATACAGTTTTATTATGCAGAGAAAATTAACGCGATTTTCCTTGTTAATGTCACGAAAATTATAATAATAAAATTACTTAATATAGTTTTTTAAATTAATAAAAAGCAATTTTTTGTAGTACTTAATTCACTTTTAATCAATTTGCGTTTTATTAAATTAAACAACAATACAATGCAGTTTTACCATGAATTGACAGTTAACAAAATAAAAGAAATTACTTAATGGTAATTAACACAATAAAATTAATACATACCTCCAATATGGTAAAACTGTGCAGAAACGAGTAAATAATACGTTTGAAATTTATGCCAAGCCACTACAATATTATATTCGAAACCATAATAATATTAGAAACTCTTTAATTTGTAGCTACGAGTACTTCAAACTAAATATTATTATCTACGACTTTACTAGCAAACGTCTTATAGTCAACTGCAGCCAACACATTTTTTTTTTTTCTTTTCCCCTACCTTTTCTTCTAACTGAAACCTTGTGAGGTCTGAGAGGCAGACCTCGGTTTCCTGACTATTATTTCTAGGGTTGGGTCTTGTAAGTACATTAATGCCCTTTCCCGCATGTAATCTAGCTAAGTATTGAGCTGTTGAATTTACATTTACCTTCGCTTTTCAAACAAGTCTTTCGAGGGAAAACAGTTAAGAAAAACCCTCTTCCGAATATTGTCCTTATGGGTCCAACAAACAAAAAGTTCATCCTTTAGTGGGATGTTCGGCTTGAGATTATGATCTTGTGTGGATCATTTTATAACATCAAAGATGTTCGCCCAGTTCCTAGGGGGTATACCCCGTTTTTTGTTTTCCACAAGTTTAGCTCTAACCTGGGCTTTGAGCCCGAGTCTCATTCTGATGTACATTCTAAAGCTACCTAGTTTAACTCTTAGGGCTTCCAAACATTCTTTTACCTCTACCGCTAGACCCTGGAAGGGATCCGGCGGGGTCAGAGTACTGCCGGCCGCATCCGCTGTGGAAGAGGTACCTGTAATTGAGTGAGGAGAGGGTGGATCATCAGGATTTGGAGAGTCAGGGGGCATCATCTTATGACGGAGCCTAGCTTCCTTGCGCTTGTGCTTAAAATTTTGAATTTTGTTGGCAAATAGTGTAGGTTTCTTATGAGGCCCTTCTGTCAGTCTATTCAAGAAGGTCTCTTTGTATTTAGTTATGGTTTCGGCAATGTCGATTCCATCGTGTTTTGCATTGATGCGTTTGTTGCTATGGTGAGGCTTGAGTTCGTAGACGATTCGAAGGCATCTGTTCTCTATTGTTTGCAGCATCTTTAAATTGGATTTGGTGATGTCAGTAGTCCAAATTGGGGATTCATACAGCATGGTTGGTTTAATAACCATGCTATATAGTGCCTTTTTGTTTTCTTCTGAGAGACAACTTCTACGGTTGAAGATGGGTCTAAGAACCCCCATCGCCATAAAGGCTTTTCGCCTGGCTTCTAATAGGTGAGGTGTCCAGTTCAATCTATGGTGAAGGTATATCCCGAGGTATTTCACAGTGTTACTGAATGAACAGGGGATGTCACAAACAGTAATTTTTCCTTTATAGGATTTTTGGCTCCGCGAGAAGAGAATCGCCTCCGTCTTCTCCGCGTTAACTTTAAGTCTCCAGCGACTGAAATAATCAGTTAGCTGTCGAGTGCCCTTTTCTAAGTTCCTAATCGCCGTGTCAGTCTGGCGGCTGGTGGAAAGGATGGCTGTGTCATCTGCGTATAGCGCCAGTGTGCAGTTGGCGGGATTTGGCATATCACTTATGAAATGATTGAAGAGCCTAGGCCCCATCAAACTGCCCTGTGGTACCCCTGAATCGATAGTGCGGTGAGATGAATTCTCCCGTTTGACCACTGCAAAAAGCGCTCGACCGCTCAAGTAGTTCTGAATGATTTTTGTGATGTACACGGGCATGTTTGTGGTAAAAAGCTTGTGGACCAGACCGTCATGCCAGACCGTATCAAATGCCTTTTCGAGGTCCAACAGAACCATACCAGTGGTCTTGCGTTGCCTCATATCGGCCATCACAATCCCGGTAATTCTGAAGAGTTGTAGGGTCGTTGATAGACCCTTCCTGAAACCATATTGGGTGTCCGGGAGGACTTGATTGTGAGATGGGAGAAAGCGTCGAAGGATCACTTTCTCGAAAAGTTTGCTTATGCCATCTAGTAGACTTATAGGTCTGTAGTTTACAGCCAAAGAGTGGTCTTTCTTGGGTTTTGCTATAGCGACAACGTGAGCCGTTTTCCAGGTCTTTGGATAGTATCCGCGCAGCAGACATGCATTGAAGATCTTAGCAATATGTATCCGCGCCTTCTCGGGAAGTCGTTTCAACATGTAATTTGTGATATTGTCTCGTCCGGGTGCCTTTCTGGCGATCAAGGTATTGATAGATCTAGAGATCTCGCGCGGTTCAACAATTTTAACATCATCGGGATCGATGTCTTCTTTCGCAAGTGCAAGAATTGAGTTGTTCACCAAGGCTTTAGTAGCTGAATCGGTGTCCGACTGGATTTTAGTATTATTGACGAACGCATCGGCAAGTGCGTCTGCTTTTTCGAGATCTGAGTACACAAAATTTCGACTAGTCGCATTCTCTCTGAGGGGCTTTATAACAGACGGGCCCGTTTTAATCGCCCTGGATAGTGCCCAGAGCGAGTTCCGCGGGTCGTCTGTATAAATTCTGCAGTCCTTGAGTTTATTGTCCCAATGCTCGGCTTGTAGTTCTGATACTATCTTCTTGATTTTACCTTGTAAAGTATTGATCTCACGTTTGATGAAGTGATTTGTGCGTCTAGCTTTGTTCCAGTCCTTGCGTAGCTGGTTTCTAGTATTGATGAGCTCTCTGGCCTCATCATTAAGATCCACCCTAATGGGATTTTTCTTGATTTTCGGAATATAGCGACGTCTCGCTGTGAGAATAGTCTCAGTGAGTTCGACGGCCGCTGTCTCTATCTCTACCTCCGTTTGAAAGGTTCTAGGCGTGAGATCAATGCATCGATTAATATGCCTCTTGAATAGGTGCCATTTGGCTTTAGAGTAGTCAAATTGGATTTTACTTTATCATATTCGCCTCCAACTTCGAAATAAATTGGCAGGTGATCCGACTTCAGAGCATTAACAACTCTCGGGACACCGGTTTCTGGGGAGTTGTTTGCTATCACAAAATCTAAAACTGCTGGGTTACAACGAGCTTGGAGACGAGTCGGCTCGTCAGGATGTGAGATTGAGAAATCGTATTTCTCTGTAATCTTTAAGAGGGCATTGCCACGGGCGTTGTTGGAATGGCAGTTCCAAATCTTATTATGTGCATTAAAATCACCTGCTAGGATGACTGAGCCTCTGAGGTTGGCAAGGTAGACCACCTCTGCCTTGCTCATTTTTTCTTTGGCATGCCCATATACCGAAATTATGGCATGTAGGCGTCCATTTAAGTTTACTTCAACTGCCGTGGCTTCAAATCCAATGAGAGGCTTAATTGGGATGTGAGCATGTTTTAAGTCTTGATTGACTAGTATCATGACACCCCCACCCTTCGCTGGGAGAGGGCGGTCCTCACGATAACAGTCAAAACCGGGAACGGAGAAACGGTCTTTTGGTTTAAGGAATGTCTCCTGAATTAAAGCAATGTCCACGTCTAGCACCCGGAGTAGGTCAGTCAACTCCGGTCGCTTATCACGCTGAGCAATGCTGCGGGCGTTCCAGGAGATTATTTTTAGTGGGCGTGTGTTAGCCATTTAGGGCAACATGCCACATTTAATAAGCAGAAATTCGGCTCTGTCAAGCCTTTCCTCCATGGACAGGGTAGGCTCTGCTCGGATAGAGCGAGTCATTTTGATACATTCCAGTATGGCTGGAATGTCATCAATGGTGACACCATCCTCTCCATGAAGGAGTGAATTCAGTGCTTCCACCAGAGTTGAAGGAATGGTCCTACTGTGGGGGCTTGACTGATTGGCTGCTGCGGAAGCAGATGTTTGCGGTCCCGTGAGAGCTGCCGTGTATGATAGTATTTGGGGGTCTGCCGCTCGGGAGACTGATTTGTGCGGCATGCCTTTGGTCTTAGGAGTCGCTGAGGCTGCTCTGCGAGCTGCTATTGCCTTAGCGTAGGCAATACGCTTAGGGCATTGCCTGAAATTGGCTGGGTGGTCCCCGCCGCAGTTGCAGCACCTGACTCCTGGGGAACCTATGGCACTACCTTTAGGGCGGGGGCATTCCTTTGATGCATGAGCATCCATACATTTGACGCACCTTGCGTCTCTATTGCAGTTGTGGGCCGAATGACCGAACTGTTGGCATCTATAGCACTGAGTGCCAGCATTGTTTGACTTGCCCCTGAATTTCTCCAGGGACACCTTGACATGAAAAATTTCTCTAACCTTGTTTGACATAAACTGCATGTCGGAGCCAGGGGGCATTTGCACCAGGAAGAGGGGATTTCTGGTGGTGGTAGAATTTTTGGATCTCATTAAAGAGACTGATATTACCTCAAAGCCTCTCGCTCTGAGGTCCTCCGAGATTTCTCTCGGTTCTATGTTGGGAAGTCCCTTTATAACTACCTTGCAGGTTCTATCCTCTGCAAGGGTGAATGTGTGAAAAACGGCTCCAGAATCTCGTAGACCGTTAACAAGAAGTTTGTGCGCAACTACTGATTCCGTTTGCACGGAGTAGTTTGGTCCTCTAATTTGGATGGAGCATTTATTTTCACCCAGGAATGTATTGAGACGGTCTATTACCGTCTTATGGTTTTCTCCCATTACTGAGAGAATGACAGGAGGGACTCGGGTTTTGCGAGCCTTGGGAGGATTTGCAGAAGAGGGGGGGAGTTTTGGTGGGGCAGTTGGGAGTATTTCCTCTGGGTTAAGTGCCATAAATTTGTTCGCTGTTGGCACAAATGTTGGGGAAGTCGAGAGCGGGCGTTTTGGGGCCTTTGCAGTGACTCTCTGCCACTTAAAAGGAAATTTGGGAATCTGAAGTTCCGGAAATTCCGTCTCCATATCCTGGGAGAGGTTATTGAGGGTGACCTCAATAGCGGTGTCCTCAGTGGGGGCTAGAGACCTTGACGAAAAAGTAGGGTTTGTGACTCTATCATGGGGTTTTATAAGAGGGGGTATTTGGAGGGGTTTCGCACTGAAGATGCTTGAAAGAAAGGTGAAGAAAGTGCTTTTTTCATATTTTTCTCGTAAAATCGTAGTTATTAGAGATTTATCCTAACCGGCAGCTTGCTAGGCAGGCTACCGGTGAGGGCGAAAGGGGGGAGGAAATGTGCCCCTTCTATTTTTTTTATTGTGCCTGTTTACTTATGGGAAAATAAGAATAATTTGGGTTTGTTTCTTACCACACTCCTCCGCTCGTCCTAGTCTAGGCCTGGTATTACCGTGGGCCAGTTAAGTAATTACACGTTCTAAAACGTGCAATTACCGAACTCGCGCGGTCAGAACAGGTCGTAACCAGTACTAAGAAGAAGTGTTGTCCGGGATAGGATGAGTTGACGTGCGATAACACGAGCGTACGTACAGAGCGTAGCCCGGTCTCGAATGTGTTAATGCGCAGCTGTCGGCCTGTCCGGCCAACTACCTGTTACGACTTGCAGGATTTCTATTGTTTGCTCAAGGCAGTGTTGCCAACCGTACTATAATTATAGTATTTGTACTATAATTTTGGTCCGCGTACTATGTACGATATAAAATAGGTATAGTACGCCCAAAATACTATAATTTTGAAAATCGTACTATAATTTTACATAAAAGTACTATAATTTTGCACTTGCCATTTCGCAATCGAGTGGTCTTCGGAAATTTGTAAATTTGCGGCCCGCGGCGAAATATTTTTCCTAAAAAAAACAAGCTGACCATGAAAAATTGGGAAAATTGGGAACCTGCGGCCCGCGACGAAATATTTCACCTAATAAAAACGAGTCGAATGTAAAAAATTGGGAAAATTTTCATTTTCAACAGATGACAACGCGTACTATATTTTATCCCCAAATACTATAATTTTGGAGGCTTTGTACTATAATTCCACTTTCAAAATATGGCAACACTGGCTCAAGGGTCAGCAGACTTTGAGATGTGAGTAAACAGTGCACTGGAAGCAGAGATGAAATGTTAGGAATGTTTTATAGATAATTATTATGTATAATATTCGTAATTATAATAATATTGTTTGATTATGCGATTTGGGCGTGCCACTGCTGTAGTACGCCTTGAAAAAGGCAATTGTACAGATGGGGCAATCTACCGCACAAGAAGTTCAGTTTTAGATCGATTTGCGAGCGAAGCGAGACAAATCGCAACCTCACGCGTCAAAATCTCAAACGGAAGTGAAAGCCAACACATCAACTGGACCACACTTATATGCGGTCGCTCTTAGTTCAGTGCTGCCATGTCTACTGAAATTTCAGTAGATCTACTGATATTTGTGTTTTTCCATAATTGTAAGTAAACTGATGATTATTTTAATAATAAACATGAAATGATTTTCGCACGCCCTTTTTTGATGTGTGACTCTTCTACAATGACAACAAAGAAAACATTGTAACTCTACCCAAGAACGCAATTTTACCCACTAACATAATCATTGTTTATGAAAAAAGAATATTATCAGTTATTGTTATTCTTATTAGTCTTAAATCATATCTAATATACTACATTTTCCAAAATCTACTGGTATTTTATGGAATCTACTGAAATATTTGTCAAAATCTACTGATGTTTTAAATTTTGACTTGGCAACACTGTTGGCGCTTGCTCCTTAATACCTTTCAAACGCTGTCCACTGCTCGCTGTCGACGAATGAAAGGTCAAAGGGGATCGGACAAGGCCTGAATAAAAACGATGCACTGGTTTACAGATGTGGGAGATGGAGGTATAGGACGATTTGGCACTGGGACAACTGGACGCCACGGAATTCGAAAATAAATAGACGTTAGGTACTTATAGGTACTTTAATATTTAAAATATTTAATATTATTATTTATACTTATTTAAATGATTATATTATGATTTAATAGTTGGTGAGAGTATAAATATGCAGAAGTAAATAATGATTTAATCGTGCATAATATGTTTAATTAAGTACCAACGAAAAAGGAGTTTTTTTTAATTTTATATAGGTACCTAAAGCCTTAGGCATGGTAATTCTCGATCCGCAATAAAGAATACATTATGTTAAGAGTAAAATGAATTAAAACTACTAAGTAGTAGATATAAACTGATTGAAATACCTCGTCTACGTTCTGTATACTTCAGCGCACGAAATGTGCGAAAACAAACCGGAGCGCTCGATAATTTTAAAATAATATTAACATAAAACTTATAAAAATAAGTGTGTTAATTTCTTTGTTATGTGGCCTATCTAGCTCAGATGGTCACATTTATTTTTCCACAAGGCGGAGCGAAAATTTTGGGGAGTTTATGAAACGGAACGGCGCTCCGGTCCATTCCAAGCCCTGGTATACGTGTCTACGACAGTGTGGCGTCCAATTGTCTTGAATCCAGTCGTCCCATTCCCGGGAGATGGTTTGCTAAAGTGTAGACGCCAAATCGTAGTTTGTTGCTTAACTTAGCGTCGATAACCGTGTTGCTAAAATCGTTATTTTTGTGTTAAACATAAAGTCAGTGGTAAATATTTTTAGTTAATAATTAAATAATTAGGTAGAAAAGATGGTTCTGTGTGTTGACTGTATTAAAACGCGGTAGCCGTACTGATAAGCAAGAAGATTGTATTACGATTCATAGTTAGTTGATACATGTTCGTGATAATTTATTTGTATATTATTATATATTTTAATATTAAGTAACCTGGTGTATCTTTAAAATAACCTAAATTGTGGATACGAGGGTGGGTCAATAAGTCCTTAGAAAAGCCGACAGGTGGCGCGACTAGTACTGTAAGCGGTTTGTTTTCATGCAGCGGCACTACCGATTCAGTATGCTGCGAAGTTTCAATCAGATTGGTCGGGTTGTTGTGTGTTTCTCGTACATTTAAAAAAAAAATTTGCTTGTGGAAAATGGAAAAATGGAAAATGGAGAAAATTGAGTTTAGAGCTGTTATTAAACATTTTAATATAAAAGGGTTAACAGCAAAGGAAATAAAAAATGAGTTGGATTTAGTTCACGGCATATCTGCTCCTTCACTTGCAACTATTTATAACTGGTTAAATGAATTTAAACGTGGTCGTACATCAACAAAGGATGAACCACGCTCAGGACGTCCTGTAGAGGTGACTACACCAGAAATGATTAATAAAATCCACGATATGGTGTTGAAGTGACCGAAGATTAAAGTTGAGTGAGATAATTGAGGTTACAGGGATCTCAAAAGGTAGCGTCATTTCTATTTTACATGACAAATTGGGCATGAAAAAAATTTCTGCAAGATGGGTGCCGCGTTTGCTCACAGTCGACAATAAACGCAATAAGGTGGTGGCCTCTAAAGCCCTGTTGTCGCTCATGCAACGCAATCCGGATGAATTTTTTCGTCGCTTTGTGACTGTAGATGAAACATGGATACACCACTATACTCCCGAGACGAAAGAACAGTCAAAGCAGTGGATTGCGAAAGGCGAACCATGTCCAAAGAAGGCGAAAACCGTAAAATCAGCTGGTAAGGTTATGGCTACTGTATTTTGGGATGCACGTGGAATTATTTTCGTTGACTATTTGGAAAAAGGAAAAACAATAACAGGGGATTATTATGCATCTTTATTGGACCAGCTAAAAAACAAAATTGAAGAAAAACGGCCTCATTTAAACAGGAAAAAAATCCTCTTTCATCAGGACAATGCCCGTGTTCACACATGTTTACGATCAATGGCTAAAATTGAAGAATTGAAGTTCGAATTGGTCGACCACCCACCGTATTCGCCAGATTTAGCCCCCAGTGACTTTTTCCTTTTCCCAAACTTAAAAAAATGGCTAAGTGGACAAAGTTTTTTTTCAAATGAAGAAGTCATCGATCGGACAAATGCTTATTTTGAGGACCTTCCGAAAACTTATTTTTCTGACGGTTTAAAAAAAATTGAGAAACGTCTAACCAAGTGTACTGAGCTCCAAGGAGATTATGTTGAGAAATAAAAAAAAAATACAAAAATAAAAACTGTTTTAATGCTTTTTTCTAAGGAATTATTGACCCACCCTCGTATCTTTACCTAATGGTTGCATTTTGACCGCTTAAAAATACTATATAACGTAAAAAATAGAAAATTATATTTTAATTCTGAGCGACTAGTGCGAACACTAGCGAAATGGTCTATGGTCTCAAACATTTGTGTTGCTAGATTTCAAAATTAGCCAATTCCATAATAGATGAATTAGAGAAAAACAGCTTTTTGTTTTCTCAAATACACAGTTACAAGGGTGAAAGTTTATATTATTTCAAGTATTGAATATTTAAAATGAATAAAATTCATATTTTGATAATGCAGAAATGTTAGAAATCAGTAGTTCTTCAGCAATTCACAAAAAAGTGAAAAATATTTAAAGTGGACTTTTTGATTTGTGGTGATTTTGAAATAATGCGATACATTTGTACACGAATGCGTTAGCTCGCCCACAAACCAAACGCACGGCACGCAGCTTCATTTAGCAATGCAATGGGTGGCGTCTAGATGTATCTATAGTCTCTAAGGGTTCGGATAAGTTTTGATACAATTGAGTTTTCATTCCACACAAGTGGATTTCACATATCTAAATTTTTTTTAATACTGTAATAAATAAACATATATAATTACTTACTTCGCATGCTTGTACGTTGGTTCTGTTTCGACATCTCATAAGTACTACTAACTATAAGTTTTGATGAAATTGAGTTTTCATATTTCGACGCTTGTTCCCTATTACCTTTCAAACGCTGTCAACCGCAGGCTGTCCATGAATGAAAGGTAAAAGAGGATAAGTTTTGATAAAATTGAGTTTTTATATTTCGACGCTTGTTCCCTATTACCTTTCAAACGCTGTCAACCGCAGGATGTCCATGAATGAAAGGTAAAAGAGGATAAATTTTGATGAAATTGAGTTTTCATATTTCGACGCTTGTTCCCTATTACCTTTCAAACGCTGTCAACCGCAGGCTGTCCATGAATGAAAGGTAAAAGATGATAAGTTTTGATAAAATTGAGTTTTCATATTTCGACGCTTGTTCCCTATTACCTTTCAAACGCTGTCAACCGCAGGATGTCCATGAATGAAAGGTAAAAGAGGATAAATTTTGATGAAATTGAGTTTTCATATTTCGACGCTTGTTTCCTATTACCTTTCAAACGCTGTCAACCGCAGGATGTCCATGAATGAAAGGTAAAAGAGGATAAATTTTGATAAAATTGAGTTTTCATATTTCGACGCTTGTTCCCTATTACCTTTTAAACGCTGTCAACCGCAGGCTGTCCATGAATGAAAGGTAAAAGAGGATAAGCGGACCAACTCATCACGCTGATAGTGAAGAGGCGACGTTGGACCTAGCTCGGCCACTGCGGACGCCTGAAGAGAAGTTCAACCTGACTGACCTGTTTCTTACAAGCCACCATATTCCAACGAAAGGGCACCAAATAACATCTACAGACCTACAAAGTTATCTAAAGAATGGATGGGGGAGCCGCCGTCGAAAACTACCCAATCAAGACTCGCAGCTGGACACAATCTGACATTCGAATGACGTTTTCAAAATGGCGTCCATAGTGTAGTTCGTAGTTCAATTTTTGACCATTCTTTAGATAAGTTTGTAGGACTGTACGCTATGGCCCCCACATCCTTAACCGGGCCCCCAGGCTAGGATCTTTGGCGGGAGCCCCTTACCTATCACTAAGGACAAATACGGTGTGACGCTCCACATAGCGTTTTCCAAATGGTGTATACGGTAAAATTAATGTGTATATTTAGTGTTTTTTGCATATTTTAATACATCCATTTGAATCATAATCGCAGGCGACTTTTTTTTTACTATGGAAGCAATTTTGTGATTTGTGTGTTTTGCATTAAATGTTGGCAAATACTGGGTGATTGAGAATTTCTCTCGAATTAAACAATTGTTTTTATTTTAGTTATTTCCGTACTTTTTTGTAATTGTTCTACCTGCACAAAATAAAATCTGTGTGAATGTAAACTTCCTTCTTTTCAAATAATGGTTTTTTAATAAGATTTTTTTATAACATTTTTTTCTGTTAAAAATTACTCGGAATACGTTTATTTAAAAAAAAATATTGTGATTACATTCTTGATAGTAAAAAAGTGTCAAAATTATACATAATAGGTACATTGTGTAAAAGTACATGTTGTTTTTTCATGGTATGCTTGATCCAGTGCAAGGGCCTAATGGGTTGGGCGAATGGCTAACAACCATTCCTCAAAAAAAGGGTCTCTTAATATAACCTTCACTCTGTGGAGGTTCCTATGCTCTGCTTAGGAGCGAAGACGGTAATTACATTTGTGTATCTTTTTCTACTATCACTTACCTAAAAAATCTTTTTAAGTTACCTAACCATGTTATATTTTTTTGATTTTATTTTACTAATCATTTGTCTATTTGATAAAGAGAAGACAAAACTTATGTTCGATTCGTTCTAATGTATTAGGTTTTATGATAATAAATACATTAAAAAAATACGATTTTTATTTTACTGACGAAAATTCCCAGATCACCAATGAATGAAATCATTCTAACAAATTATTTTTGTATTTATTGAAATAATAATTGTTTTTTATTTACCCTATACTTGTCAACCACTCATCGTTAGCGTTGAGAAACAAAGACCGATAAGTCACACCTACTGGGTTCCTAAATACGATAAATTTGACAGTTAGTTCCAAATGCCGATAAATCCATCACTGTTTTGTCAATTTCTCCTTTACTGCTATGAAAATGGAAAAAGAGGATAAGTTTTGATAAAATTGAGTTTTCATATTTCGACGCTTGTTCCCTATTACCTTTCAAACGCTGTCAACCGCAGGATGTCCATGAATGAAAGGTAAAAGAGGATAAATTTTGATGAAATTGAGTTTTCATATTTCGACGCTTGTTCCCTATTACCTTTCAAATGCTATCAATCGCAGGCTGTCCATGAATGAAAGGTAAAAGAGGATAAGTTTTGATAAAATTGAGTTTTCATATTTCGACGCTTGTTCCCTATTACCTTTCAAACGCTGTCAACCGCAGGATGTCCATGAATGAAAGGTAAAAGAGAATAAATTTTGATGAAATTGAGTTTTCATATTTTGACGCTTGTTCCCTTTTACCTTTCAAACGCTGTCAACCGCAGGCTGTCCATGAATGAAAGGTAAAAGAGGATAAGTTTTGATAAAATTGAGTTTTCATATTTCGACGCTTGTTCCCTATTACCTTTCAAACGCTGTCAACCGCAGGATGTCCATGAATGAAAGGTAAAAGAGGATAAATTTTGATGAAATTGAGTTTTCATATTTCGACGCTTGTTCCCTATTACCTTTTAAACGCTGTCAACCGCAGGCTGTCCATGAATGAAAGGTAAAAGAGGATAAGCGGACCAACTCATCACGCTGATAGTGAAGAGGCGACGTTGGACCTAGCTCGGCCACTGCGGACGCCTGAAGAGAAGTTCAACCTGACTGACCTGTTTCTTACAAGCCACCATATTCCAACGGAAGGGCACCAAATAACATCTACAGACCTACAAAGTTATCTAAAGAATGGATGGGGGAGCCGCCGTCGAAAACTACCCAATCAAGACTCGCAGCTGGACACAATCTGACATTCGAATGACGTTTTCAAAATGGCGTCCATAGTGTAGTTCGTAGTTCAATTTTTGACCATTCTTTAGATAAGTTTGTAGGACTGTACGCTATGGCCCCCACATCCTTAACCGGGCCCCCAGGCTAGGATCTTTGGCGGGAGCCCCTTACCTATCACTAAGGACAAATACAGTGTGACGCTCCACATAGCGTTTTCCAAATGGTGTATACGGTAAAATTAATGTGTATATTTAATGTTTTTTGCATATTTTAATACATCCATTTGAATCATAATCGCAGGCGACTTTTTTTTACTATGGAAGCAATTTTGTGATTTGTGTGTTTTGCATTAAATGTTGGCAAATACTGGGTGATTGAGAATTTCTCTCGAATTAAACAATTGTTTTTATTTTAGTTATTTCCGTACTTTTTTGTAATTGTTCTACCTGCACAAAATAAAATCTGTGTGAATGTAAACTTCCCTCGTTTCAAATAATGGTTTTTTAATAACATTTTTTTCTGTTAAAAATTACTCGGAATACGTTTATTTAAAAAAAAATATTGTGATTACATTTTTGATAGTAAAAAGTGTCAAAATTATACATAATAGGTACATTGCGTAAAAGTACATGTTGTTTTTTCATGGTATGCTTGATCCAGTGCAAGGGCCTAATGGGTTGGGCGAATGGCTAACAACCATTCCTCGAAAAAAAGGGTCTCTTAATATAACCTTCACTCTGTGGAGGTTCCGATGCTCTGCTTAGGAGCGAAGACGGTAATTACATTTGTGTATCTTTTTCTACTATCACTTACCTAAAAAATCTTTTTAAGTTACCTAACCATGTTATATTTTATTGATTTTATTTACTAATTATTTGTCTATTTGATAAAGAGAAGACAAAATTTATGTTCGATTCGTTCTAATGTATTAGGTTTTATGATAATAAATAAATTTTAAAAAAATACGATTTTTATTTTACTGACGAAAATTCCCAGATCACCAATGAATGAAATCTTTATAAATTGAAAAAATTATTTCGACGCTTGTTCCCTATTACCTTTCAAACGCTGTCAACCGCAGGCTGTCCATGAATGAAAGGTAAAAGAGGATAAGTTTTGATAAAATTGAGTTTTCATATTTCGACGCTTGTTCCCTATTACCTTTCAAACGCTGTCAACCGCAGGCTGTCTATGAATGAAAGGTAAAAGAGGATAAGTTTTGATAAAATTGAGTTATCATATTTCGACGCTTGTTCCCTATTACCTTTCAAACAATGTCAACCGCAGGCTGTCCATTAATGAAAGGTAAAAGAGAATAAGTTTTGATAAAATTGAGTTTTCATATTTCGACGCTTGTTCCATATTACCTTTCAAACGCTGTCAACCGCAGGCTGTCCATGAATGAAAGGTAAAAGAGTATAAGTTTTGATAAAATTAAGTTTTCATATTTCGACGCTTGTTCCCTATTACCTTTCAAATGCTGTCAACCGCAGGCTGTCCATGAATGAAAGGTAAACGAGGATAAGTTTTGATGAAATAAAGTTTTCATATTTCGACGCTTGTTCCCTATTACCTTTCAAACGCTGTCAACCGCAGGATGTCCATGAATGAAAGGTAAAAGAGGATAAATTTTGATAAAAGTGAGTTTTCATATTTCGACGCTTGTTCCCTATTACCTTTCAAACAATGTCAACCGCAGGCTGTCCATGAATGAAAGGTAAAAGAGGATAAGTTTTAATAAAATTGAGTTTTCATATTTCGACGCTTGTTCCCTATTACCTTTCAAAAGCTGTCAACCGCAGGCTGTCCATGAATGAAAGGTAAAGGAGGATAAGTTTTGATAAAATTGAGTTTTCATATTTCGACGCTTGTTCCCTATTACCTTTCAAACGCTGTCAACCGCAGGATGTGCATGAATGAAAGGTAAAAGAGGATAAATTTTGATGAAATTAAGTTTTCATATTTTGACGCTTGTTCCATATTACCTTTCAAACGCTGTCAACTGCAGGCTGTCCATGAATGAAAGGTAAAAGAGGATAGGTTTTGATAAAATTGAGTTTTAATTTTTCGACGCTTGTTCCCTATTACCTTTCAAACGCTGTCAACCGCAGGCTGTCCATGAATGAAAGGTAAAGGGGGATAAGTTTTGATAAAATTGAGTTATCATATTTTGACGCTTGTTCCCTATTACCTTTCAAACGCTGTCAACCGCAGGATGTCCATGAATGAAAGGTAAAAGAGGATAAATTTTGATAAAATTGAGTTTTCATATTTCGACGCTTGTTCCCTATTACCTTTCAAACGCTGTCAACCGCAGGATGTCCATGAATGAAAGGTAAAAGAGGATAAATTTTGATAAAATTGAGTTTTCATATTTCGACGCTTGTTCCCTATTACCTTTCAAACAATGTCAACCGCAGGCTGTCCATTAATGAAAGGTAAAAGAGAATAAGTTTTGATAAAATTGAGTTTTCATATTTCGACGCTTGTTCCATATTACCTTTCAAACGCTGTCAACCGCAGGCTGTCCATGAATGAAAGGTAAAAGAGGATAAGTTTTGATAAAATTGAGTTTTCTTATTTTGACGCTTGTTCCCTATTGCCTTTCAAACGCTGTCAACCGCAGGATGTCCATGAATGAAAGGTAAAAGAGGATAAATTTTGATAAAATTGAGTTTTCATATTTCGACGCTTGTTTCCAATTTCCTTTCAAACAATGTCAACCGCAGGCTGTCCATGAATGAAAGGTAAACGAGAATAAGTTTTGATGAAATTAAGTTTTCATATTTCGACGCTTGTTCCCTATTACCTTTCAAACGCTGTCAACCGCAGGGTGTCCATGAATGAAAGGTAAAAGAGGATAAATTTTGATAAAATTGAGTTTTCATATTTCGACGCTTGTTCCATATTACCTTTCAAACGCTGTCAACCGCGGGCTGTCCATGAATGAAAGGTAAAAGAGGATAAGTTTTGATAAAATTGAGTTTTCTTATTTCGACGCTTGTTCCCTATTACCTTTCAAACGCTGTCAACCGCAGGATGTCCATGAAAGAAAAGTAAAAGAGGATAAGTTTTGATAAAATTGAGTTTTCATATTTCGACGCTTGTTCCCTATTACCTTTCAAACGCTGTCAACCGCAGGATGTCCATGAATGAAAGGTAAAAGAGGATAAATTTTGATAAAATTGAGTTTTCATATTTCGACGCTTGTTCCCTATTACCTTTCAAACGCTGTCAACCGCAGGATGTCCATGAATGAAAGGTAAAAGAGGATAAATTTTGATAAAATTGAGTTTTCATATTTCGACGCTTGTTCCCTTTTACCTTTCAAACAATGTCAACCGCAGGCTGTTAATGAATGAAAGGTAAAAGAGAATAAGTTTTGATAAAATTGAGTTTTCATATTTCGACGCTTGTCCTTTATTACCTTTCAAACGCTGTCAACCGCAGGATATCCATGAATGAAAGGTAAAAGAAAATAAATTTTGATAAAATTGAGTTTTCATATTTCGACGCTTGTTCCCTATTACCTTTCAAGCAATGTCAACCGCAGGCTGTCCATGAATGAAAGGTAAAAGAGAATAAGTTTTGATAAAATTGAGTTTTCATATTTCGACGCTTGTTCCATTATACCTTTCAAACGCTGTCAACCGCAGGCTGTCCATGAATTAAAGGTAAAAGAGAATAAGTTTTGATAAAATTGAGTTTTATTATTTCGACGCTTGTTCCCTATTACCTTTCAAACGCTGTCAACCGCAGGATGTCCATGAATGAAAGGTAAAAGAGGATAAATTTTAATAAAATTAAGTTTTCATATTTTGACGCTTGTTCCCTATTACCTTTCAAACAATGTCAACCGCAGGCTGTCCATGAATGAAAGGTAAAAGAGGATAAGTTTTGATAAAATTGAGTTTTCATATTTCGACGCTTGTTCCCTATTACCTTTCAAACGCTGTCAACCGCAGGATGTCCATGAATGAAAGGTAAAAGAGGATAAATTTTGATGAAATTGAGTTTTCATATTTCGACGCTTGTTCCCTATTACTTTTCAAACGCTGTCAACCGCAGGCTGTCCATGAATGAAAGGTAAAAGAGGATAAGTTTTGATAAAATTGAGTTTTCATATTTCGACGCTTGTTCCCTATTACCTTTCAAACGCTGTCAACCGCAGGATGTCCATGAATGAAAGGTAAAAGAGGATTAATTTTGATAAAATTGAGTTTTCATATTTCGACGCTTGTTCCCTATTACCTTTCAAACAATGTCAACCGCAGGCTGTTAATGAATTAAAGGTAAAAGAGAATAAGTTTTGATAAAATTGAGTTATCATATTTGGACGCTTGTTCCATATTACCTTTCAAACGCTGTCAACCGCAGGCTCTCCATGAATAAAAGGTAAAAGAGGATAAGTTTTGATAAAATTGAGTTTTCTTATTTTGACGCTTGTTCCTTATTACCTTTCAAACGCTGTCAACCGCAGGATGTCCATGAATGAAAGGTAAAAGAGGAATAATTTTGATAAAATTGAGTTTTCATATTTCGACGCTTGTTTCCTATTACCTTTCAAACAATGTCAACCGCAGGCTGTCCATGAATGAAAGGTAAACGAGGATAAGTTTTGATGAAATTAAGTTTTCATATTTCGACGCTTGTTCCCTATTACCTTTCAAACGCTGTCAACCGCAGGGTGTCCATGAATGAAAGGTAAAAGAGGATAAATTTTGATAAAATTGAGTTTTCATATTTCGACGCTTGTTCCATATTACCTTTCAAACGCTGTCAACCGCAGGCTGTCCATGAATGAAAGGTAAAAGAGGATAAGTTTTGATAAAATTGAGTTTTCTTATTTCGACGCTTGTTCCCTATTACCTTTCAAACGCTGTCAACCGCAGGATGTCCATGAATGAAAGGTAAAAGAGGATAAGTTTTGATAAAATTGAGTTTTCATATTTCGACGCTTGTTCCCTATTACCTTTCAAACGCTGTCAACCGCAGGATGTCCATGAATGAAAGGTAAAAGAGGATATATTTTGATAAAATTGAGTTTTCATATTTCGACGCTTGTTCCCTATTACCTTTCAAACGCTGTCAACCGCAGGATGTCCATGAATGAAAGGTAAAAGAGGATAAATTTTGATATAATTGAGTTTTCATATTTTTACGCTTGTTCCCTTTTACCTTTCAAACAATGTCAACCGCAGGCTGTTAATGAATGAAAGGTAAAAGAGAATAAGTTTTGATAAAATTGAGTTTTCATATTTCGACGCTTGTTCCATATTACATTTCAAACGCTTTCAACCGCAGGCTGTCCATGAATGAAAGGTAAAAGAGGATTAGTTTTGATAAAATTGAGTTTTCATATTTCGACGCTTGTTTCCTATTACCTTTCAAACGCTGTCAACCGCAGGCTGTCCATGAATGAAAGGTAAAAGAGGATAAGTTTTGATAAAATTAAGTTTTCATATTTCGACGCTTGTTCCCTATTACCTTTCAAACGCTGTCAACCGCAGGCTGTCCATGAATGAAAGGTAAACGAGGATAAGTTTTGATGAAATTAAGATTTCATATTTCGACGCTTATTCCCTATTACCTTTCAAACGCTGTCAACCGCAGGCTGTCCATGAATGAAAGGTAAAAGAGAATAAGTTTTGATAAAATTGAGTTTTCATATTTCGACGCTTGTTCCCTATTACCTTTCAAACGCTGTCAACCGCAGGCTGCCCGTGAATGAAAGGTAAAAGAGGATAAGTTTTGATAAAATTGAGTTATCATTCCACACAAGTATATTTCGCATATCTTAATTTTTTTTAATACTGTTATAAATATACATAAATAATAACTTACTTCGCATGCTTGTACGTTGGTTCTGTTTCGACATCTCCACAATCATTACCTCTTCAAAACATTGTTTATATGCAAATATGACAGCCTGCGGTTGACAGCGTTTGAAAAGTAATAGGGAACAAGCGTCGAAATATGAAATCTCAATTTTATCAAAACTTATCCTCTTAAGTAGAATTGAATTCTTTTTCAGTTAATTCTGTTTTGTATGAAAAGTTATTTCGACACCATTATCGGTTGCTAGGGGTCTGGGGTCCTAGCAACCAAAATATTAATATATACGTGCCTTACTATTGAAATCATTATGACATATTGTCAAGTACTTACAAATTTTTTAAATCGTTTAAGCTAGTCAAGTCAAGTTGATATTGTTGAACATGATTTAAAAACGTTGTATAAAAAAAGTTCTTTTTTATCTTGTAATTATTTTTATATAGGTAATATTTTATCTTAACAAATCCAGTATTCTCAAAATATAAATTCATTTTAAATCAAAAATGATGCTTTAGGTAAGTAAGTAGGTACCTAGGTACATACTTGATTCATTTTGCTATCGTCAAAATATATTTTTCTTTCAATGCTGTCCATGAATGAAAGGTAAAAGAGGATAAGTTTTGATAAGATTGAGTTTTCATATTTCGACGCTTGTTCCATATTACCTTTCAAACGCTGTCAACCGCAGGCTGTCCATAAATGAAAGGTAAAAGAGGATAAGTTTTGATAAAATTAAGTTTTCATATTTCGACGCTTGTTCTCTATTACCTTTCAAACGCTGTCAACCGCAGGCTGTCCATGAATGAAAGGTAAACGAGGATAAGTTTTGATGAAATTACGTTTTCATATTTCGACGCTTGTTCCCTATTACCTTTCAAACGCTGTCAACCGCAGGCTGTCCATGAATGAAAGGTAAACAAGGATAAGTTTTGATGAAATTAAGATTTCATATTTCGACGCTTATTATCTATTACCTTTCAAACAATGTCAACCGTAGGCTGTCCATGAATGAAAGGTAAAAGAGGATAAGTTTTAATAAAATTGAGTTTTCATATTTCGACGCTTGTTCCCTATTACCTTTCAAACGCTGTCAACTGCAGGCTGTCCATGAATAAAAGGTAAAAGAGGATAAGTTTTGATAAAATTGAGTTTTCATATTTCGACGCTTGTTCCCTATTACCTTTCAAACGCTGTCAACCGCAGGATGTGCATGAATGAAAGGTAAAAGAGGATAAATTTTGATGAAATTGAGTTTTCATATTTTGACGCTTGTTCCCTATTAGCTTTCAAACGCTGTCAACTGCAGGCTGTCCATGAATAAAAGGTAAAAGAGGATAAGTTTTGATAAAATTGAGTTTTCTTATTTTGACGCTTGTTCCTTATTACCTTTCAAACGCTGTCAACCGCAGGATGTCCATGAATGAAAGGTAAAAGAGGAATAATTTTGATAAAATTGAGTTTTCATATTTCGACGCTTGTTTCCTATTACCTTTCAAACAATGTCAACCGCAGGCTGTCCATGAATGAAAGGTAAACGAGGATAAGTTTTGATGAAATTAAGTTTTCATATTTCGACGCTTGTTCCCTATTACCTTTCAAACGCTGTCAACCGCAGGGTGTCCATGAATGAAAGGTAAAAGAGGATAAATTTTGATAAAATTGAGTTTTCATATTTCGACGCTTGTTCCATATTACCTTTCAAACGCTGTCAACCGCAGGCTGTCCATGAATGAAAGGTAAAAGAGGATAAGTTTTGATAAAATTGAGTTTTCTTATTTCGACGCTTGTTCCCTATTACCTTTCAAACGCTGTCAACCGCAGGATGTCCATGAATGAAAGGTAAAAGAGGATAAGTTTTGATAAAATTGAGTTTTCATATTTCGACGCTTGTTCCCTATTACCTTTCAAACGCTGTCAACCGCAGGATGTCCATGAATGAAAGGTAAAAGAGGATATATTTTGATAAAATTGAGTTTTCATATTTCGACGCTTGTTCCCTATTACCTTTCAAACGCTGTCAACCGCAGGATGTCCATGAATGAAAGGTAAAAGAGGATAAATTTTGATATAATTGAGTTTTCATATTTTTACGCTTGTTCCCTTTTACCTTTCAAACAATGTCAACCGCAGGCTGTTAATGAATGAAAGGTAAAAGAGAATAAGTTTTGATAAAATTGAGTTTTCATATTTCGACGCTTGTTCCATATTACATTTCAAACGCTTTCAACCGCAGGCTGTCCATGAATGAAAGGTAAAAGAGGATTAGTTTTGATAAAATTGAGTTTTCATATTTCGACGCTTGTTTCCTATTACCTTTCAAACGCTGTCAACCGCAGGCTGTCCATGAATGAAAGGTAAAAGAGGATAAGTTTTGATAAAATTGAGTTTTCATATTTCGACGCTTGTTCCCTATTACCTTTCAAACGCTGTCAACCGCAGGCTGCCCGTGAATGAAAGGTAAAAGAGGATAAGTTTTGATAAAATTGAGTTATCATTCCACACAAGTATATTTCGCATATCTTAATTTTTTTTAATACTGTTATAAATATACATAAATAATAACTTACTTCGCATGCTTGTACGTTGGTTCTGTTTCGACATCTCCACAATCATTACCTCTTCAAAACATTGTTTATATGCAAATATGACAGCCTGCGGTTGACAGCGTTTGAAAAGTAATAGGGAACAAGCGTCGAAATATGAAATCTCAATTTTATCAAAACTTATCCTCTTAAGTAGAATTGAATTCTTTTTCAGTTAATTCTGTTTTGTATGAAAAGTTATTTCGACACCATTATCGGTTGCTAGGGGTCTGGGGTCCTAGCAACCAAAATATTAATATATACGTGCCTTACTATTGAAATCATTATGACATATTGTCAAGTACTTACAAATTTTTTAAATCGTTTAAGCTAGTCAAGTCAAGTTGATATTGTTGAACATGATTTAAAAACGTTGTATAAAAAAAGTTCTTTTTTATCTTGTAATTATTTTTATATAGGTAATATTTTATCTTAACAAATCCAGTATTCTCAAAATATAAATTCATTTTAAATCAAAAATGATGCTTTAGGTAAGTAAGTAGGTACCTAGGTACATACTTGATTCATTTTGCTATCGTCAAAATATATTTTTCTTTCAATGCTGTCCATGAATGAAAGGTAAAAGAGGATAAGTTTTGATAAGATTGAGTTTTCATATTTCGACGCTTGTTCCATATTACCTTTCAAACGCTGTCAACCGCAGGCTGTCCATAAATGAAAGGTAAAAGAGGATAAGTTTTGATAAAATTAAGTTTTCATATTTCGACGCTTGTTCTCTATTACCTTTCAAACGCTGTCAACCGCAGGCTGTCCATGAATGAAAGGTAAACGAGGATAAGTTTTGATGAAATTACGTTTTCATATTTCGACGCTTGTTCCCTATTACCTTTCAAACGCTGTCAACCGCAGGCTGTCCATGAATGAAAGGTAAACGAGGATAAGTTTTAATGAAATTAAGATTTCATATTTCGACGCTTATTATCTATTACCTTTCAAACAATGTCAACCGTAGGCTGTCCATGAATGAAAGGTAAAAGAGGATAAGTTTTAATAAAATTGAGTTTTCATATTTCGACGCTTGTTCCCTATTACCTTTCAAACGCTGTCAACTGCAGGCTGTCCATGAATAAAAGGTAAAAGAGGATAAGTTTTGATAAAATTGAGTTTTCATATTTCGACGCTTGTTCCCTATTACCTTTCAAACGCTGTCAACCGCAGGATGTGCATGAATGAAAGGTAAAAGAGGATAAATTTTGATGAAATTGAGTTTTCATATTTTGACGCTTGTTCCCTATTAGCTTTCAAACGCTGTCAACTGCAGGCTGTCCATGAATGAAAGGTAAAAGAGGATAAGTTTTGATAAAATTGAGTTTTAATTTTTCTACGCTTGTTCCCTATTACCTTTCAAACGCTGTCAACCGCAGGCTGTCCATGAATGAAAGGTAAACGAGGATAAGTTTTGATGAAATTAAGATTTCATATTTCGACGCTTATTCCCTATTACCTTTCAAACGCTGTCAACCGCAGGCTGTCCATGAATGAAAGGTAAAAGAGGATAAATTTTGATGAAATTGAGTTTTCATATTTCGACGCTTGTTCCCTATTACCTTTCAAACGCTGTCAACCGCAGGATGTCCATGAATGAAAGGTAAAAGAGAATAAATTTTGATCAAATTGAGTTTTCATATTTCGACGCTTGTTCCCTATTACCTTTCAAACGCTGTCAACTGCAGGCTGTCCATGAATGAAAGGTAAAAGAGGATAAGTTTTGATAAAATTGAGTTTTCATATTTCGACGCTTGTTCCCTATTACCTTTCAAACGCTGTCAACCGCAGGATGTCCATGAATGAAAGGTAAAAGAGGATTAATTTTGATAAAATTGAGTTTTCATATTTCGACGCTTGTTCCCTATTACCTTTCAAACAATGTCAACCGCAGGCTGTTAATGAATGAAAGGTAAAAGAGAATAAGTTTTGATAAAATTGAGTTTTCATATTTCGACGCTTGTTCCATATTACCTTTCAAACGCTGTCAACCGCAGGCTGTCCATGAATGAAAGGTAAAAGAGGATAAGTTTTGATAAAATTGAGTTTTCTTATTTTGACGCTTGTTCCCTATTACCTTTCAAACGCTGTCAACCGCAGGATGTCGATGAATGAAAGGTAAAAGAGGATAAATTTTGATAAAATTGAGTTTTCATATTTCGACGCTTGTTTCCTATTACCTTTCAAACAATGTCAACCGCAGGCTGTCCATGAATGAAAGGTAAACGAGGATAAGTTTTGATGAAATTAAGTTTTCATATTTCGACGCTTGTTCCCTATTACCTTTCAAACGCTGTCAACCGCAGGCTGTCCATGAATGAAAGGTAAAAGAGGATTAGTTTTGATAAAATTGAGTTTTCATATTTCGACGCTTGTTCCCTATTACCTTTCAAACGCTGTCAACCGCAGGCTGTCCATGAATGAAAGGTAAAAGAGGATAAGTTTTGATAAAATTAAGTTTTCATATTTCGACGCTTGTTCCCTATTACCTTTCAAACGCTGTCAACCGCAGGCTGTCTATGAATGAAAGGTAAACGAGGATAAGTTTTGATTAAAATAAGTTTTCATATTTCGACGCTTGTTCCCTATTACCTTTCAAACGCTGTCAACCGCAGGCTGTCCATGAATGAAAGGTAAACAAGGATAAGTTTTGATGAAATTAAGATTTCATATTTCGACGCTTATTCCCTATTACCTTTCAAACGCTGTCAACCGCAGGATGTCCATGAATGAAAGGTAAAAGAGGATAAATTTTGATGAAATTGAGTTTTCATATTTCGACGCTTGTTCCCTATTACCTTTCAAACGCTGTCAACCGCAGGCTGTCCATGAATGAAAGGTAAAAGAGGATAAGTTTTGATAAATGTGAGTTTTCATATTTCGACGCTTGTTCCCTATTACCTTTCAAACGCTGTCAACCGCAGGATGTCCATGAATGAAAAGTAAAAGAGGATTAATTTTGATAAAATTGAGTTTTCATATTTCGACGCTTGTTCCCTATTACCTTTCAAACAATGTCAACCGCAGGCTGTTAATGAATGAAAGGTAAAAGAGAATAAGTTTTGATAAAATTGAGTTTTCATATTTCGACGCTTGTTCCATATTACCTTTCAAACGCTGTCAACCGCAGGCTGTCCATGAATGAAAGGTAAAAGAGGATAAGTTTTGATAAAATTAAGTTTTCATATTTCGATGCTTGTTCCCTATTACCTTTCAAACGCTGTCAACCGCAGGCTGTCCATGAATGAAAGGTAAACGAGGATAAGTTTTGATAAAATTAAGTTTTCATATTTTGACGCTTGTTCCCTATTACCTTTCAAACGCTGTCAACCGCAGGCTGTCCATGAATGAAAGGTAAACAAGGATAAGTTTTGATGAAATTAAGATTTCATATTTCGACGCTTATTCCCTATTACCTTTCAAACGCTGTCAACCGCAGGCTGTCCATGAATGAAAGGTAAAAGAGGATAAGTTTTGATAAAATTGAGTTTTCATATTTTGACGCTTGTTCCCTATTACCTTTCAAACGCTGTCAACCGCAGGCTGTCCATGAATGAAAGGTAAAAGAGGATAAGTTTTGATAAAATTAAGTTTTCATATTTCGACGCTTGTTCCCTATTACCTTTCAAACGCTGTCAACCGCAGGCTGTCCATGAATGAAAGGTAAACGAGGATAAGTTTTGATTAAAATAAGTTTTCATATTTCGACGCTTGTTCCCTATTACCTTTCAAACGCTGTCAACCGCAGGCTGTCCATGAATGAAAGGTAAACAAGGATAAGTTTTGATGAAATTAAGATTTCATATTTCGACGCTTATTCCCTATTACCTTTCAAACGCTGTCAACCGCAGGATGTCCATGAATGAAAGGTAAAAGAGGATAAATTTTGATGAAATTGAGTTTTCATATTTCGACGCTTGTTCTCTATTACCTTTCAAACGCTGTCAACCGCAGGCTGTCCATGAATGAAAGGTAAAAGAGGATAAGTTTTGATAAAATTGAGTTTTCATATTTCGACGCTTGTTCCCTATTACCTTTCAAACGCTGTCAACCGCAGGATGTCCATGAATGAAAGGTAAAAGAGGATAAGTTTTGATAAAATTAAGTTTTCATATTTCGACGCTTGTTCCCTATTACCTTTCAAACGCTGTCAACCGCAGGCTGTCCATGAATGAAAGGTAAACAAGGATAAGTTTTGATGAAATTAAGATTTCATATTTCGACGCTTATTCCCTATTACCTTTCAAACGCTGTCAACCGCAGGCTGTCCATGAATGAAAGGTAAAAGAGGATAAGTTTTGATAAAATTGAGTTTTCATATTTTGACGCTTGTTCCCTATTACCTTTCAAACGCTGTCAACCGCAGGCTGTCCATGAATGAAAGGTAAAAGAGGATAAGTTTTGATATAATTAAGTTTTCATATTTCGAGGCTTGTTCCCTATTACCTTTCAAACGCTGTCAACCGCAGGCTGTCCATGAATGAAAGGTGAACGAGGATAAGTTTTGATGAAATTAAGATTTCATATTTTGACGCTTATTCCCTATTACCTTTCAAATGCTGTCAACCGCAGGCTGTCCATGAATGAAAGGTAAAAGAGGATAAATTTTGATAAAATTAAGTTTTCGTATTTCGACGCTCATTCCCTATTACCTTTCAAACAATGTCAACCGCAGGCTGTCCATGAATGAAAGGTAAAAGAGGATAAATTTTGATGAAATTGAGTTTTCATATTTCGACGCTTGTTCCCTATTACCTTTCAAACGCTGTCAACCGCAGGATGTCCATGAATGAAAGGTAAAAGAGGATAAATTTTGATACAATTGAGTTTTTATATTTCGACGCTTGTTCCCTATTACCTTTTAAACAATGTCAACCGCAGGCTGTCCATGAATGAAAGGTAAAAGAGAATAAGTTTTGATAAAATTGAGTTTTCATATTTCGACGCTTGTTCCATATTACCTTTCAAACGCTGTCAACCGCAGGCTGTCCATGAATTAAAGGTAAAAAAGGATAAGTTTTGATAAAATTGAGTTTTCTTATTTCGACGCTTGTTCCCTATTACCTTTTAAACGCTGTCAACCGCAGGATGTCCATGAATGAGAGGTAAAAGAGGATAAATTTTGATAAAATTAAGTTTTCATATTTCGACGCTTGTTCCCTATTACCTTTCAAACAATGTCAACCGCAGGCAGTCCATGAATGAAAAATAAAAGAGGATAAATTTTGATGAAATTGAGTTTTCATATTTCGACGCTTGTTCCCTATTACCTTTCAAACGCTGTCAACCGCAGGATGTCCATGAATGAAAGGTAAAAGAGGATAAATTTTGATGAAATTGAGTTTTCATATTTCGACGCTTGTTCCCTATTACCTTTCAAACGCTGTCAACCGCAGGCTGTCCATGAATGAAAGGTAAAATAGGATAAGTTTTGATAAAATTGAGTTTTCATATTTCGACGCTTGTTCCCTATTACCATTCAAACGCTGTCAACCGCAGGACGTCCATGAATGAAAGGTAAAAGAGGATTAATTTTGATAAAATTGAGTTTTCATATTTCGACGCTTGTTCCCTATTACCTTTCAAACAATGTCAACCGCATGCTGTTAATGAATGAAAGGTAAAAGAGAATAAGTTTTGATAAAATTGAGTTTTCATATTTCGACCCTTGTTCCATATTACCTTTCAAACGCTGTCAACCGCAGGCTGTCCATGAATGAAAAGTAAAAGAGGATAAGTTTTGATAAAATTGAGTTTTCTTATTTCGACGCTTGTTCATTATTACCTTTCAAACGCTGTCAACCGCAGGATGTCCATGAATGAAAGGTTAAAGAGGATAAATTATGATAAAATTGAGTTTTCATATTTCGACGCTTGTTTTCTATTTCCTTTCAAACAATGTCAACCGCAGGCTGTCCATGAATGAAAGGTAAACGAGGATAAGTTTTGATAAAATTAAGTTTTCATATTTCGACGCTTGTTCCCTATTACCTTTCAAACGCTGTCAACCGCAGGGTGTCCATGAATGAAAGGTAAAAGAGGATAAATTTTGATAAAATTGAGTTGTCATATTTCGACGCTTGTTCCATATTACCTTTCAAACGCTGTCAACCGCAGGCTGTCCATGAATGAAAGGTAAAAGAGGATAAGTTTTGATAAAATTGAGTTTTCATATTTCGACGCTTGTTCCATATTACCTTTCAAACGCTGTCAACCGCAGGCTGTCCATGGATGAAAGGTAAAAGAGGATAAGTTTTGATAAAATTAAGTTTTCATATTTCGACGCTTGTTCCCTATTACCTTTCAAACGCTGTCAACCGCAGGCTGTCCATGAATGAAAGGTAAACGAGGATAAGTTTTGATGAAATTAAGTTTTCATATTTTGACGCTTGTTCCCTATTACCTTTCAAACGCTGTCAACCGCAGGCTGTCCATGAATGAAAGGTAAACGAGGATAAGTTTTGATGAAATTAAGATTTCATATTTCGACGCTTATTCCCTATTACCTTTCAAACAATGTCAACCGCAGGCTGTCCATGAATGAAAGGTAAAAGAGGATAAGTTTTAATAAAATTGAGTTTTCATATTTCGACGCTTGTTCCCTATTACCTTTCAAACGCTGTCAACCGCAGGCTGTCCATGAATGAAAGGTAAAAGAGGATAAGTTTTGATAAAATTGAGTTTTCATATTTCGACGCTTGTTCCCTATTACCTTTCAAACGCTGTCAACCGCAGGCTGTCCATGAATGAAAGGTAAAAGAGGATAAGTTTTGATAAAATTGAGTTTTCATATTTCGACGCTTGTTCCCTATTACCTTTCAAACGCTGTCAACCGCAGGATGTCCATGAATGAAAGGTAAAAGAGGATTAATTTTGATAAAATTGAGTTTTTATATTTCGACGCTTGTTCCCTATTACCTTTCAAACAATGTCAACCGCAGGCTGTTAATGAATGAAAGGTAAAAGAGAATAAGTTTTGATAAAATTGAGTTTTCATATTTCGACGCTTGTTCCATATTACCTTTCAAACGCTGTCAACCGCAGGCTCTCCATGAATGAAAGGTAAAAGAGGATAAGTTTTGATAAAATTAAGTTTTCATATTTCGACGCTTGTTCCCTATTACCTTCCAAACGCTGTCAACCGCAGGCTGTCCATGAATGAAAGGTAAACGAGGATAAGTTTTGATGAAATTAAGTTTTCATACTTCGACGCTTGTTCCCTATTACCTTTCAAACGCTGTCAATCGCAGGCTGTCCATGAATGAAAGGTAAACAAGGATAAGTTTTGATGAAATTAAGATTTCATATTTAGACGCTTATTCCCTATTACCTTTAAAACGCTGTCAACCGCAGGCTGTCCATGAATGAAAGGTAAAAGTGGATAAGTTTTGATAAAATTAAGTTTTCATATTTTGACGCTTGTTCCCTATTACCTTTCAAACGCTGTCAACCGCAGGCTGTCCATGAATGAAAGGTAAAAGATGATAAGTTTTGATATAATTAAGTTTTCATATTTCGACGCTTGTTCCCTATTACCTTTTAAACGCTGTCAACCGCAGGCTGTCCATGAATGAAAGGTGAACGAGGATAAGTTTTGATGAAATTAAGATTTCATATTTTGACGCTTATTCCCTATTACCTTTCAAATGCTGTCAACCGCAGGCTGTCCATGAATGAAAGGTAAAAGAGGATAATTTTTGATGAAATTGAGTTTTCATATTTCGACGCTTGTTCCCTATTACCTTTCAAACGCTGTCAACCGCAGGCTGTCCATGAATGAAAGTTAAAGAGGATTAGTTTTGATAAAATTGAGTTTTCATATTTCGACGCTTGTTCCCTATTACCTTTCAAACGCTGTCAACCGCAGGCTGTCCATGAATGAAAGGTAAAAGAGGATAAGTTTTGATAAAATTAAGTTTTCATATTTCGACGCTTGTTCCCTATTACCTTTCAAACGCTGTTAACCGCAGGCTGTCCATGAATGAAAGGTAAACGAGGATAAGTTTTGATGAAATTAAGTTTTTATATTTCGACGCTTGTTCCCTATTACCTTTCAAACGCTGTCAACCGCAGGCTGTCCATGAATGAAAGGTAAAAGAGAATAAGTTTTGATAAAATTTAGATTTCATATTTCGACGCTTATTCCCTATTACCTTTCAAACGCTGTCAACCGCAGGCTGTCCATAAATGAAAGGTAAAAGAGGATAAGTTTTGATAAAATTGAGTTTTCATATTTCGACGCTTGTTCCCTATTACCTTTCAAACGCTGTCAACCGCAGGCTGTCCATGAATGAAAGGTAAAAGAGGATAAGTTTTGATATTATTAAGTTTTCATATTTCGACGCTTGTTCCCTATTACCTTTCAAACGCTGTCAACCGCAGGCTGTCCATGAATGAAAGGTGAACGAGGATAAGTTTTGATGAAATTAAGATTTCATATTTCGACGCTTATTCCCTATTACCTTTTAAATGCTGTCAACCGCAGGCTGTCCATGAATGAAAGGTAAAAGAGGATAATTTTTGATGAAATTGAGTTTTCATATTTCGACGCTTGTTCCCTATTACCTTTTAAACGCTGTCAACCGCAGGCTGTCCGTGAATGAAAGGTAAAAGAGGATAAGTTTTGATAAAATTGAGTTATCATTCCAGACAACTATATTTCGCATATCTAAAATTTTTTTAATACTGTTATAAATATACATAAATAATAACTTACTTCGCATGCTTGTACGTTGGTTCTGTTTCGACATCTCCACAATCATTACCTCTTCAAAACATTGTTTATATGCAAATATGACAGCCTGCGGTTGACAGCGTTTGAAAAGTAATAGGGAACAAGCGTCGAAATATGAAATCACAATTTTATCAAAACTTATCCTCTTAAGTAGAATTGAATTCATTTTCAGTTGATTCTGTTTTGTATGAAAAGTTATTTCGACACCATTATCGGTTGCTAGGGGTCTGGGGTCCTAGCAACCAAATTATTAATATATACGTGCCTTACTATTGAAATCATTATGACATATTGTCAAGTACTTACAAATTTTTTAAATCGTTTATGCTAGTCAAGTCAAGTTGATATGGTTGAACATGATTTAAAAACGTTGTATAAAAAAAGTTCATTTTTATCTTGTAATTATTTTTATATAGGTAATATTTTATCTTAACAAATCCAGTATTCTCAAAATATAAATTCATTTTAAATCAAAAATGATGCTTTAGGTAAGTAAGTAGGTACCTAGGTACATACCTAATTCATTTTGCTATTATCAAAATATATTTTCCTTTCAATGCTGTACATGAATGAAAGGTAAAAGAGGATAAGTTTTGATAAGATTGAGTTTTCATATTTTGACGCTTGTTCCCTATTACCTTTCAAACGCTGTCAACCGCAGGCTGTCCATGAATGAAAGGTAAACGAGGATAAGTTTTGATGAAATTGAGTTTTCATATTTCGACGCTTATTCCCTATTACCTTTCAAACGCTGTCAACCGCAGGCTGTCCATGAATGAAAGGTAAAAGAGGATATGTTTTGATAAAATTGAGTTTTCATATTTCGAAGCTTGTTCCCTTTTACCTTTCAAACGCTGTTAACCGCAGGCTATCCATGAATGAAAGGTAAAAGAGGAAAAGTTTTGATAAAATTGAGTTTTCATATTTCGACGCTTGTTCCCTTTTACCTTTCAAACAATGTCAACCGCAGGCTGTTAATGAATGAAATGTAAAAGAGAATAAGTTTTGATAAAATTGAGTTTTCATATTTCGACGCTTGTTCCATATTACCTTTTAAACGCTGTCAACCGCAGGATGTCCATGAATGAAAGGTAAAAGAGGATAAATTTTGATAAAATTGAGTTTTCATATTTCGACGCTTGTTCCCTATTACCTTTCAAACAATGTCAACCGCAGGCTGTCCATGAATGAAAGGTAAAAGAGAATAAGTTTTGATAAAATTGAGTTTTCATATTTCGACGCTTGTTCCATATTACCTTTCAAACGCTGTCAACCGCAGGCTGTCTATGAATGAAACGTAAAAGAGGATTAGTTTTGATAAAATTGAGTTTTCATATTTCGACGCTTGTTTCCTATTACCTTTTAAACGCTGTCAACCGCAGGCTGTCCATGAATGAAAGGTAAAAGAGGATAAGTTTTGATAAAATTGAGTTTTCTTATTTCGACGCTTGTTCCCTATTACCTTTCAAACGCTGTCAACCGCAGGATGTCCATGAATGAAAGGTAAAAGAGGATAAGTTTTGATAAAATTGAGTTTTCATATTTCGACGCTTGTTCCTTATTACCTTTCAAACGCTGTCAACCGCAGGATGTCCATGAATGAAAGGTAAAAGAGGATAAATTTTGATAAAATTGAGTTTTCATATTTCGACGCTTGTTCCCTATTACCTTTCAAACGCTGTCAACCGCAGGCTGTCCATGAATGAAAGGTAAAAGAGAATAAGTTTTGATAAAATTGAGTTTTCATATTTCGACGCTTGTTCCCTATTACCTTTCAAACGCTGTCAACCGCAGGATGTCCATGAATGAAAGGTAAAAGAGGATTAATTTTGATAAAATTGAGTTTTCATATTTCGACGCTTGTTCCCTATTACCTTTCAAACAATGTCAACCGCAGGCTTTTAATGAATGAAAGGTAAAAGAGAATAAGTTTTGAGAAAATTGAGTTTTCATATTTCGACGCTTGTTCCATATTACCTTTCAAACGCTGTCAACTTCAGGCTCTCCATGAATGAAAGGTAAAAGAGGATAAGTTTTGATGAAATTGAGTTTTCATATTTCGACGCTTGTTCCCTATTACCTTTCAAACGCTGTCAACCGCAGGCTGTCCATGAATTAAAGGTAAACGAGGATAAGTTTTGATGAAATTAAGTTTTCATATTTTGACGCTTGTTCCCTATTACCTTTCAAACGCTGTCAACCGCAGGCTGTCCATGAATGAAAGGTAAACGAGGATAAGTTTTGATGAAATTAAGATTTCATATTTAGACGCTTATTCCCTATTACCTTTCAAACAATGTCAACCGCAGGCTGTCCATGAATGAAAGGTAAAAGAGGATAAGTTTTAATAAAATTGAGTTTTCATATTTCGACGCTTGTTCCCTATTACCTTTCAAACGCTGTCAACCGCAGGCTGTCCATGAATGAAAGGTAAAAGAGGATAAGTTTAGATAAAATTAAGTTTTCATATTTCGACGCTTGTTCCCTATTACCTTTCAAACGCTGTCAACCGCAGGCTGTCCATGAATGAAAGGTAAAAGAGGATAAGTTTTGATAAAATTAAGTTTTCATATTTCGACGCTTGTTCCCTATTACCTTTTAAACGCTGTCAACCGCAGGCTGTCCATGAATGAAAGGTAAACAAGGATAAGTTTTGATGAAATTAAGATTTCATATTTCGACGCTTATTCCCTATTACCTTTCAAACGCTGTCAACCGCAGGATGTCCATGAATGAAAGGTAAAAGAGGATAAATTTTGATAAAATTGAGTTTTCATATTTCGACGCTTGTTCCCTATTACCTTTCAAACGCTGTCAACCGCAGGCTGTCCATGAATGAAAGGTAAAAGAGGATAAGTTTTGATAAAATTGAGTTTTCATATTTCGACGCTTGTTCCCTATTACCTTTCAAACGCTGTCAACCGCAGGATGTCCATGAATGAAAAGTAAAAGAGGATTAATTTTGATAAAATTGAGTTTTCATATTTCGACGCTTGTTTCCTATTACCTTTCAAACAATGTCAACCGCAGGCTGTTAATGAATGAAAGGTAAAAGAGAATAAGTTTTGATAAAATTGAGTTTTCATATTTCGACGCTTGTTCCATATTACCTTTTAAACGCTGTCAACCGCAGGCTGTCCATGAATGAAAGGTAAAAGAGGATAAGTTTTGATAAAATTAAGTTTTCATATTTCGACGCTTGTTCCCTATTACCTTTCAAACGCTGTCAACCGCAGGCTGTCCATGAATGAAAGGTAAACGAGGATAAGTTTTGATGAAATTAAGTTTTCATATTTTGACGCTTGTTCCCTATTACCTTTCAAACGCTGTCAACCGCAGGCTGTCCATGAATGAAAGGTAAACAAGGATAAGTTTTGATGAAATTAAGATTTCATATTTCGACGCTTATTCCCTATTACCTTTCAAACGCTGTCAACCGCAGGCTGTCCATGAATGAAAGGTAAAAGAGGATAAGTTTTGATAAAATTGAGTTTTCATATTTTGACGCTTGTTCCCTATTACCTTTCAAACGCTGTCAACCGCAGGCTGTCCATGAATGAAAGGTAAAAGAGGATAAGTTTTGATATAATTAAGTTTTCATATTTCGAGGCTTGTTCCCTATTACCTTTCAAACGCTGTCAACCGCAGGCTGTCCATGAATGAAAGGTGAACGAGGATAAGTTTTGATGAAATTAAGATTTCATATTTTGACGCTTATTCCCTATTACCTTTCAAATGCTGTCAACCGCAGGCTGTCCATGAATGAAAGGTAAAAGAGGATAAATTTTGATAAAATTAAGTTTTCGTATTTCGACGCTTATTCCCTATTACCTTTCAAACAATGTCAACCGCAGGCTGTCCATGAATGAAAGGTAAAAGAGGATAAATTTTGATGAAATTGAGTTTTCATATTTCGACGCTTGTTCCCTATTACCTTTCAAACGCTGTCAACCGCAGGATGTCCATGAATGAAAGGTAAAAGAGGATAAATTTTGATACAATTGAGTTTTCATATTTCGACGCTTGTTCCCTATTACCTTTTAAACAATGTCAACCGCAGGCTGTCCATGAATGAAAGGTAAAAGAGAATAAGTTTTGATAAAATTGAGTTTTCATATTTCGACGCTTGTTCCATATTACCTTTCAAACGCTGTCAACCGCAGGCTGTCCATGAATTAAAGGTAAAAAAGGATAAGTTTTGATAAAATTGAGTTTTCTTATTTCGACGCTTGTTCCCTATTACCTTTTAAACGCTGTCAACCGCAGGATGCCCATGAATGAGAGGTAAAAGAGGATAAATTTTGATAAAATTAAGTTTTCATATTTCGACGCTTGTTCCCTATTACCTTTCAAACAATGTCAACCGCAGGCTGTCCATGAATGAAAAATAAAAGAGGATAAATTTTGATGAAATTGAGTTTTCATATTTTGACGCTTGTTCCCTATTACCTTTCAAACGCTGTCAACCGCAGGATGTCCATGAATGAAAGGTAAAAGAGGATAAATTTTGATGATATTGAGTTTTCATATTTCGACGCTTGTTCCCTATTACCTTTCAAACGCTGTCAACCGCAGGCTGTCCATGAATGAAAGGTAAAATAGGATAAGTTTTGATAAAATTGAGTTTTCATATTTCGACGCTTGTTCCCTATTACCTTTCAAACGCTGTCAACCGCAGGACGTCCATGAATGAAAGGTAAAAGAGGATTAATTTTGATAAAATTGAGTTTTCATATTTCGACCCTTGTTCCATATTACCTTTCAAACGCTGTCAACCGCAGGCTGTCCATGAATGAAAAGTAAAAGAGGATAAGTTTTGATAAAATTGAGTTTTCTTATTTCGACGCTTGTTCATTATTACCTTTCAAACGCTGTCAACCGCAGGATGTCCATAAATGAAAGGTAAAAGGGGATAAATTTTGATAAAATTGAGTTTTCATATTTCGACGCTTGTTTTCTATTTCCTTTCAAACAATGTCAACCGCAGGCTGTCCATGAATGAAAGGTAAACGAGGATAAGTTTTGATAAAATTAAGTTTTCATATTTCGACGCTTGTTCCCTATTACCTTTCAAACGCTGTCAACCGCAGGGTGTCCATGAATGAAAGGTAAAAGAGGATAAATTTTGATAAAATTGAGTTTTCATATTTCGACGCTTGTTCCATATTACCTTTCAAACGCTGTCAACCGCAGGCTGTCCATGAATGAAAGGTAAAAGAGGATAAGTTTTGATAAAATTGAGTTTTCATATTTCGACGCTTGTTCCATATTACCTTTCAAACGCTGTCAACCGCAGGCTGTCCATGGATGAAAGGTAAAAAAGGATAAGTTTTGATAAAATTAAGTTTTCATATTTCGACGCTTGTTCCCTATTACCTTTCAAACGCTGTCAACCGCAGGCTGTCCATGAATGAAAGGTAAACGAGGATAAGTTTTGATGAAATTAAGTTTTCATATTTTGACGCTTGTTCCCTATTACCTTTCAAACGCTGTCAACCGCAGGCTGTCCATGAATGAAAGGTAAACGAGGATAAGTTTTGATGAAATTAAGATTTCATATTTCGACGCTTATTCCCTATTACCTTTCAAACAATGTCAACCGCAGGCTGTCCATGAATGAAAGGTAAAAGAGGATAAGTTTTAATAAAATTGAGTTTTCATATTTTGACGCTTGTTCCCTATTACCTTTCAAACGCTGTCAACCGCAGGCTGTCCATGAATGAAAGGTAAAAGAGGATAAGTTTTGATAAAATTAAGTTTTCATATTTCGACGCTTGTTCCCTATTACCTTTCAAACGCTGTCAACCGCAGGCTGTTAATGAATGAAAGGTAAAAGAGAATAAGTTTTGATAAAATTGAGTTTTCATATTTCGACGCTTGTTCCATATTACCTTTCAAACGCTGTCAACCGCAGGCTCTCCATGAATGAAAGGTAAAAGAGGATAAGTTTTGATAAAATTAAGTTTTCATATTTCGACGCTTGTTCCCTATTACCTTTCAAACGCTGTCAACCGCAGGCTGTCCATGAATGAAAGGTAAACGAGGATAAGTTTTGATGAAATTAAGTTTTCATACTTCGACGCTTGTTCCCTATTACCTTTCAAACGCTGTCAATCGCAGGCTGTCCATGAATGAAAGGTAAACAAGGATAAGTTTTGATGAAATTAAGATTTCATATTTCGACGCTTATTCCCTATTACCTTTGAAACGCTGTCAACCGCAGGCTGTCCATGAATGAAAGGTAAAAGAGGATAAGTTTTGATAAAATTAAGTTTTCATATTTTGACGCTTGTTCCCTATTACCTTTCAAACGCTGTCAACCGCAGGCTGTCCATGAATGAAAGGTAAAAGATGATAAGTTTTGATATAATTAAGTTTTCATATTTCGACGCTTGTTCCCTATTACCTTTCAAACGCTGTCAACCGCAGGCTGTCCATGAATGAAAGGTGAACGAGGATAAGTTTTGATGAAATTAAGATTTCATATTTTGACGCTTATTCCCTATTACCTTTCAAATGCTGTCAACCGCAGGCTGTCCATGAATGAAAGGTAAAAGAGGATAATTTTTGATGAAATTAAGTTTTCATATTTCGACGCTTGTTCCCTATTACCTTTCAAACGCTGTCAACCGCAGGCTGTCCATGAATGAAAGTTAAAGAGGATTAGTTTTGATAAAATTGAGTTTTCATATTTCGACGCTTGTTCCCTATTACCTTTCAAACGCTGTCAACCGCAGGCTGTCCATGAATGAAAGGTAAAAGAGGATAAGTTTTGATAAAATTAAGTTTTCATATTTCGACGCTTGTTCCCTATTACCTTTCAAACGCTGTTAACCGCAGGCTGTCCATGAATGAAAGGTAAACGAGGATAAGTTTTGATGAAATTAAGTTTTTATATTTCGACGCTTGTTCCCTATTACCTTTCAAACGCTGTCAACCGCAGGCTGTCCATGAATGAAAGGTAAAAGAGAATAAGTTTTGATAAAATTTAGATTTCATATTTCGACGCTTATTCCCTATTACCTTTCAAACGCTGTCAACCGCAGGCTGTCCATAAATGAAAGGTAAAAGAGGATAAGTTTTGATAAAATTGAGTTTTCATATTTCGACGCTTGTTCCCTATTACCTTTCAAACGCTGTCAACCGCAGGCTGTCCATGAATGAAAGGTAAAAGAGGATAAGTTTTGATATTATTAAGTTTTCATATTTCGACGCTTGTTCCCTATTACCTTTCAAACGCTGTCAACCGCAGGCTGTCCATGAATGAAAGGTGAACGAGGATAAGTTTTGATGAAATTAAGATTTCATATTTCGACGCTTATTCCCTATTACCTTTTAAATGCTGTCAACCGCAGGCTGTCCATGAATGAAAGGTAAAAGAGGATAATTTTTGATGAAATTGAGTTTTCATATTTCGACGCTTGTTCCCTATTACCTTTTAAACGCTGTCAACCGCAGGCTGTCCGTGAATGAAAGGTAAAAGAGGATAAGTTTTGATAAAATTGAGTTATCATTCCAGACAAGTATATTTCGCATATCTAAAATTTTTTTAATACTGTTATAAATATACATAAATAATAACTTACTTCGCATGCTTGTACGTTGGTTCTGTTTCGACATCTCCACAATCATAACCTCTTCAAAACATTGTTTATATGCAAATATGACAGCCTGCGGTTGACAGCGTTTGAAAAGTAATAGGGAACAAGCGTCGAAATATGAAATCACAATTTTATCAAAACTTATCCTCTTAAGTAGAATTGAATTCATTTTCAGTTAATTCTGTTTTGTATGAAAAGTTATTTCGACACCATTATCGGTTGCTAGGGGTCTGGGGTCCTAGCAACCAAATTATTAATATATACGTGCCTTACTATTGAAATCATTATGACATATTGTCAAGTACTTACAAATTTTTTAAATCGTTTATGCTAGTCAAGTCAAGTTGATATGGTTGAACATGATTTAAAAACGTTGTATAAAAAAAGTTCATTTTTATCTTGTAATTATTTTTATATAGGTAATATTTTATCTTAACAAATCCAGTATTCTCAAAATATAAATTCATTTTAAATCAAAAATGATGCTTTAGGTAAGTAAGTAGGTACCTAGGTACATACCTAATTCATTTTTCTATTATCAAAATATATTTTCCTTTCAATGCTGTACATGAATGAAAGGTAAAAGAGGATAAGTTTTGATAAGATTGAGTTTTCATATTTTGACGCTTGTTCCTTATTACCTTTCAAACGCTGTCAACCGCAGGCTGTCCATGAATGAAAGGTAAACGAGGATAAGTTTTGATGAAATTGAGTTTTCATATTTCGACGCTTATTCCCTATTACCTTTCAAACGCTGTCAACCGCAGGCTGTCCATGAATGAAAGGTAAAAGAGGATATGTTTTGATAAAATTGAGTTTTCATATTTCGAAGCTTGTTCCCTTTTACCTTTCAAACGCTGTTAACCGCAGGCTATCCATGAATGAAAGGTAAAAGAGGAAAAGTTTTGATAAAATTGAGTTTTCATATTTCGACGCTTGTTCCCTTTTACCTTTCAAACAATGTCAACCGCAGGCTGTTAATGAATGAAAGGTAAAAGAGAATAAGTTTTGATAAAATTGAGTTTTCATATTTCGACGCTTGTTCCATATTACCTTTTAAACGCTGTCAACCGCAGGATGTCCATGAATGAAAGGTAAAAGAGGATAAATTTTGATAAAATTGAGTTTTTATATTTCGACGCTTGTTCCCTATTACCTTTCAAACAATGTCAACCGCAGGCTGTCCATGAATGAAAGGTAAAAGAGAATAAGTTTTGATAAAATTGAGTTTTCATATTTCGACGCTTGTTCCATATTACCTTTCAAACGCTGTCAACCGCAGGCTGTCCATGAATGAAAGGTAAAAGAGGATTAGTTTTGATAAAATTGAGTTTTCATATTTCGACGCTTGTTTCCTATTACCTTTAAAACGCTGTCAACCGCAGGCTGTCCATGAATGAAAGGTAAAAGAGGATAAGTTTTGATAAAATTGAGTTTTCTTATTACGACGCTCGTTCCCTATTACCTTTCAAACGCTGTCAACCGCAGGATGTCCATGAATGAAAGGTAAAAGAGGATAAGTTTTGATAAAATTGAGTTTTCATATTTCGACGCTTGTTCCTTATTACCTTTCAAACGCTGTCAACCGCAGGATGTCCATGAATGAAAGGTAAAAGAGGATAAATTTTGATAAAATTGAGTTTTCATATTTCGACGCTTGTTCCCTATTACCTTTCAAACGCTGTCAACCGCAGGCTGTCCATGAATGAAAGGTAAAAGAGAATAAGTTTTGATAAAATTGAGTTTTCATATTTCGACGCTTGTTCCCTATTACCTTTCAAACGCTGTCAACCGCAGGATGTCCATGAATGAAAGGTAAAAGAGGATTAATTTTGATAAAATTGAGTTTTCATATTTCGACGCTTGTTCCCTATTACCTTTCAAACAATGTCAACCGCAGGCTTTTAATGAATGAAAGGTAAAAGAGAATAAGTTTTGAGAAAATTGAGTTTTCATATTTCGACGCTTGTTCCATATTACCTTTCAAACGCTGTCAACTTCAGGCTCTCCATGAATGAAAGGTAAAAGAGGATAAGTTTTGAAGAAATTGAGTTTTCTTATTTCGACGCTTGTTCCCTATTACCTTTCAAACGCTGTCAACCGCAGGATGTCCATGAATGAAAGGTAAAAGAGGATAAATTTTGATAAAATTGAGTTTTCATATTTCGACGCTTGTTTCCTATTACCTTTCATACAATGTCAACCGCAGGCTGTCCATGAATGAAAGGTAAACGAGGATAAGTTTTGATGAAATTAAGTTTTCATATTTCGACGCTTGTTCCCTATTACCTTTCAAACGCTGTCAACCGCAGGGTGTCCATGAATGAAAGGTAAAAGATAAAATTTTGATAAAATTGAGTTTTCATATTTCGACGATTGTTCCCTATTACCTTTCAAACGCTGTCAACCGCAGGCTGTCCATGAATGAAAGGTAAAAGAGGATAAGTTTTGATATAATTAATTTTTCATATTTCGACGCTTGTTCCCTATTACCTTTCAAACGCTGTCAACCGCAGGCTGTCCATGAATGAAAGGTGAACGAGGATAAGTTTTGATGAAATTAAGATTTCATATTTCGACGCTTATTCCATATTACCTTTCAAATGCTGTCAACCGCAGGCTGTCCATGAATGAAAGGTAAAAGAGGATAATTTTTGATGAAATTGAGTTTTCATATTTCGACGCTTGTTCCCTATTACCTTTCAAACGCTGTCAACCGCAGGCTGTCCGTGAATGAAAGGTAAAAGAGGATAAGTTTTGATAAAATTGAGTTATCATTCCAGACAAGTATATTTCGCATATCTAAAATTTTTTTAATACTGTTATAAATATACATAAATAATAACTAACTTCGCATGCTTGTACGTTGGTTCTGTTTCGACATCTCCACAATCATTACCTCTTCAAAACATTGTTTATATGCAAATATGACAGCCTGCGGTTGACAGCGTTTGAAAAGTAATAGGGAACAAGCGTCGAAATATGAAATCACAATTTTATCAAAACTTATCCTCTTAAGTAGAATTGAATTCATTTTCAGTTAATTCTGTTTTGTATGAAAAGTTATTTCGACACCATTATCGGTTGCTAGGGGTCTGGGGTCCTAGCAACCAAATTATTAATATATACGTGCCTTACTATTGAAATCATTATGACATATTGTCAAGTACTTACAAATTTTTTAAATCGTTTATGCTAGTCAAGTCAAGTTGATATGGTTGAACATGATTTAAAAACGTTGTATAAAAAAAGTTCATTTTTATCTTGTAATTATTTTTATATAGGTAATATTTTATCTTAACAAATCCAGTATTCTCAAAATATAAATTCATTTTAAATCAAAAATGATGCTTTAGGTAAGTAAGTAGGTACCTAGGTACATACCTAATTCATTTTGCTATTATCAAAATATATTTTCCTTTCAATGCTGTACATGAATGAAAGGTAAAAGAGGATAAGTTTTGATAAGATTGAGTTTTCATATTTTGACGCTTGTTCCCTATTACCTTTCAAACGCTGTCAACCGCAGGCTGTCCATGAATGAAAGGTAAACGAGGATAAGTTTTGATGAAATTGAGTTTTCATATTTTGACGCTTATTCCCTATTACCTTTCAAACGCTGTCAACCGCAGGCTGTCCATGAATGAAAGGTAAAAGAGGATATGCTTTGATAAAATTGAGTTTTCATATTTCGAAGCTTGTTCCCTTTTACCTTTCAAACGCTGTTAACCGCAGGCTATCCATGAATGAAAGGTAAAAGAGGAAAAGTTTTGATAAAATTGAGTTTTCATATTTCGACGCTTGTTCCCTTTTACCTTTCAAACAATGTCAACCGCAGGCTGTTAATGAATGAAAGGTAAAAGAGAATAAGTTTTGATAAAATTGAGTTTTCATATTTCGACGCTTGTTCCATATTACCTTTTAAACGCTGTCAACCGCAGGATGTCCATGAATAAAAGGTAAAAGAGGATAAATTTTGATAAAATTGAGTTTTCATATTTCGACGCTTGTTCCCTATTACCTTTCAAACAATGTCAACCGCAGGCTGTCCATGAATGAAAGGTAAAAGAGAATAAGTTTTGATAAAATTGAGTTTTCATATTTCGACGCTTGTTCCATATTACCTTTCAAACGCTGTCAACCGCAGGCTGTCCATGAATGAAAGGTAAAAGAGGATTAGTTTTGATAAAATTGAGTTTTCATATTTCGACGCTTGTTTCCTATTACCTTTTAAACGCTGTTAACCGCAGGCTGTCCATGAATGAAAGGTAAAAGAGGATAAGTTTTGATAAAATTGAGTTTTCTTATTTCGACGCTTGTTCCCTATTACCTTTCAAACGCTGTCAACCGCAGGATGTCCATGAATGAAAGGTAAAAGAGGATAAGTTTTGATAAAATTGAGTTTTCATATTTCGACGCTTGTTCCTTATTACCTTTCAAACGCTGTCAACCGCAGGATGTCCATGAATGAAAGGTAAAAGAGGATAAATTTTGATAAAATTGAGTTTTCATATTTCGACGCTTGTTCCCTATTACCTTTCAAACGCTGTCAACCGCAGGCTGTCCATGAATGAAAGGTAAAAGAGAATAAGTTTTGATAAAATTGAGTTTTCATATTTCGACGCTTGTTCCCTATTACCTTTCAAACGCTGTCAACCGCAGGATGTCCATGAATGAAAGGTAAAAGAGGATTAATTTTGATAAAATTGAGTTTTCATATTTCGACGCTTGTTCCCTATTACCTTTCAAACAATGTCAACCGCAGGCTTTTAATGAATGAAAGGTAAAAGAGAATAAGTTTTGAGAAAATTGAGTTTTCATATTTCGACGCTTGTTCCATATTACCTTTCAAACGCTGTCAACTTCAGGCTCTCCATGAATGAAAGGTAAAAGAGGATAAGTTTTGATGAAAATGAGTTTTCTTATTTCGACGCTTGTTCCCTATTACCTTTCAAACGCTGTCAACCGCAGGATGTCCATGAATGAAAGGTAAAAGAGGATAAATTTTGATAAAATTGAGTTTTCATATTTCGACGCTTGTTTCCTATTACCTTTCATACAATGTCAACCGCAGGCTGTCCATGAATGAAAGGTAAACGAGGATAAGTTTTGATGAAATTAAGTTTTCATATTTCGACGCTTGTTCCCTATTACCTTTCAAACGCTGTCAACCGCAGGGTGTCCATGAATGAAAGGTAAAAGATAAAATTTTGATAAAATTGAGTTTTCATATTTCGACGCTTGTTCCCTATTACCTTTCAAACGCTGTCAACCGCAGGCTGTCCATGAATGAAAGGTAAAAGAGGATAAGTTTTGATATAGTTAATTTTTCATATTTCGACGCTTGTTCCCTATTACCTTTCAAACGCTGTCAACCGCAGGCTGTCCATGAATGAAAGGTGAACGAGGATAAGTTTTGATGAAATTAAGATTTTATATTTCGACGCTTATTCCCTATTACCTTTCAAATGCTGTCAACCGCAGGCTGTCCATGAATGAAAGGGAAAAGAGGATAATTTTTGATGAAATTGAGTTTTCATATTTCGACGCTTGTTCCCTATTACCTTTCAAACGCTGTCAACCGCAGGCTGTCCGTGAATGAAAGGTAAAAGAGGATAAGTTTTGATAAAATTGAGTTATCATTCCAGACAAGTATATTTCGCATATCTAAAATTTTTTTAATACTGTTATAAATATACATAAATAATAACTTACTTCGCATGCTTGTACGTTGGTTCTGTTTCGACATCTCCACAATCATTACCTCTTCAAAACATTGTTTATATGCAAATATGACAGCCTGCGGTTGACAGCGTTTGAAAAGTAATAGGGAACAAGCGTCGAAATATGAAATCACAATTTTATCAAAACTTATCCTCTTAAGTAGAATTGAATTCATTTTCAGTTAATTCTGTTTTGTATGAAAAGTTATTTCGACACCATTATCGGTTGCTAGGGGTCTGGGGTCCTAGCAACCAAATTATTAATATATACGTGCCTTACTATTGAAATCGTTATGACATATTGTCAAGTACTTACAAATTTTTTAAATCGTTTATGCTAGTCAAGTCAAGTTGATATGGTTGAACATGATTTAAAAACGTTGTATAAAAAAAGTTCATTTTTATCTTGTAATTATTTTTATATAGGTAATATTTTATCTTAACAAATCCAGTATTCTCAAAATATAAATTCATTTTAAATCAAAAATGATGCTTTAGGTAAGTAAGTAGGTACCTAGGTACATACCTAATTCATTTTGCTATTATCAAAATATATTTTCCTTTCAATGCTGTACATGAATGAAAGGTAAAAGAGGATAAGTTTTGATAAGATTGAGTTTTCATATTTTGACGCTTGTTCCCTATTACCTTTCAAACGCTGTCAACCGCAGGCTGTCCATGAATGAAAGGTAAACGAGGATAAGTTTTGATGAAATTGAGTTTTCATATTTCGACGCTTATTCCCTATTACCTTTCAAACGCTGTCAACCGCAGGCTGTCCATGAATGAAAGGTAAAAGAGGATATGTTTTGATAAAATTGAGTTTTCATATTTCGAAGCTTGTTCCCTTTTACCTTTCAAACGCTGTTAACCGCAGGCTATCCATGAATGAAAGGTAAAGGAGGAAAAGTTTTGATAAAATTGAGTTTTCATATTTCGACGCTTGTTCCCTTTTACCTTTCAAACAATGTCAACCGCAGGCTGTTAATGAATGAAAGGTAAAAGAGAATAAGTTTTGATAAAATTGAGTTTTCATATTTCGACGCTTGTTCCATATTACCTTTTAAACGCTGTCAACCGCAGGATGTCCATGAATGAAAGGTAAAAGAGGATAAATTTTGATAAAATTGAGTTTTCATATTTCGACGCTTGTTCCCTTTTACCTTTCAAACAATGTCAACCGCAGGCTGTCCATGAATGAAAGGTAAAAGAGAATAAGTTTTGATAAAATTGAGTTTTCATATTTCGACGCTTGTTCCATATTACCTTTCAAACGCTGTCAACCGCAGGCTGTCCATGAATGAAAGGTAAAAGAGGATTAGTTTTGATAAAATTGAGTTTTCATATTTCGACGCTTGTTTCCTATTACCTTTTAAACGCTGTCAACCGCAGGCTGTCCATGAATGAAAGGTAAAAGAGGATAAGTTTTGATGAAAATGAGTTTTCTTATTTCGACGCTTGTTCCCTATTACCTTTCAAACGCTGTCAACCGCAGGATGTCCATGAATGAAAGGTAAAAGAGGATAAATTTTGATAAAATTGAGTTTTCATATTTCGACGCTTGTTTCCTATTACCTTTCATACAATGTCAACCGCAGGCTGTCCATGAATGAAAGGTAAACGAGGATAAGTTTTGATGAAATTAAGTTTTCATATTTCGACGCTTGTTCCCTATTACCTTTCAAACGCTGTCAACCGCAGGGTGTCCATGAATGAAAGGTAAAAGATAAAATTTTGATAAAATTGAGTTTTCATATTTCGACGCTTGTTCCCTATTACCTTTCAAACGCTGTCAACCGCAGGCTGTCCATGAATGAAAGGTAAAAGAGGATAAGTTTTGATATAGTTAATTTTTCATATTTCGACGCTTGTTCCCTATTACCTTTCAAACGCTGTCAACCGCAGGCTGTCCATGAATGAAAGGTGAACGAGGATAAGTTTTGATGAAATTAAGATTTTATATTTCGACGCTTATTCCCTATTACCTTTCAAATGCTGTCAACCGCAGGCTGTCCATGAATGAAAGGGAAAAGAGGATAATTTTTGATGAAATTGAGTTTTCATATTTCGACGCTTGTTCCCTATTACCTTTCAAACGCTGTCAACCGCAGGCTGTCCGTGAATGAAAGGTAAAAGAGGATAAGTTTTGATAAAATTGAGTTATCATTCCAGACAAGTATATTTCGCATATCTAAAATTTTTTTAATACTGTTATAAATATACATAAATAATAACTTACTTCGCATGCTTGTACGTTGGTTCTGTTTCGACATCTCCACAATCATTACCTCTTCAAAACATTGTTTATATGCAAATATGACAGCCTGCGGTTGACAGCGTTTGAAAAGTAATAGGGAACAAGCGTCGAAATATGAAATCACAATTTTATCAAAACTTATCCTCTTAAGTAGAATTGAATTCATTTTCAGTTAATTCTGTTTTGTATGAAAAGTTATTTCGACACCATTATCGGTTGCTAGGGGTCTGGGGTCCTAGCAACCAAATTATTAATATATACGTGCCTTACTATTGAAATCGTTATGACATATTGTCAAGTACTTACAAATTTTTTAAATCGTTTATGCTAGTCAAGTCAAGTTGATATGGTTGAACATGATTTAAAAACGTTGTATAAAAAAAGTTCATTTTTATCTTGTAATTATTTTTATATAGGTAATATTTTATCTTAACAAATCCAGTATTCTCAAAATATAAATTCATTTTAAATCAAAAATGATGCTTTAGGTAAGTAAGTAGGTACCTAGGTACATACCTAATTCATTTTGCTATTATCAAAATATATTTTCCTTTCAATGCTGTACATGAATGAAAGGTAAAAGAGGATAAGTTTTGATAAGATTGAGTTTTCATATTTTGACGCTTGTTCCCTATTACCTTTCAAACGCTGTCAACCGCAGGCTGTCCATGAATGAAAGGTAAACGAGGATAAGTTTTGATGAAATTGAGTTTTCATATTTCGACGCTTATTCCCTATTACCTTTCAAACGCTGTCAACCGCAGGCTGTCCATGAATGAAAGGTAAAAGAGGATATGTTTTGATAAAATTGAGTTTTCATATTTCGAAGCTTGTTCCCTTTTACCTTTCAAACGCTGTTAACCGCAGGCTATCCATGAATGAAAGGTAAAGGAGGAAAAGTTTTGATAAAATTGAGTTTTCATATTTCGACGCTTGTTCCCTTTTACCTTTCAAACAATGTCAACCGCAGGCTGTTAATGAATGAAAGGTAAAAGAGAATAAGTTTTGATAAAATTGAGTTTTCATATTTCGACGCTTGTTCCATATTACCTTTTAAACGCTGTCAACCGCAGGATGTCCATGAATGAAAGGTAAAAGAGGATAAATTTTGATAAAATTGAGTTTTCATATTTCGACGCTTGTTCCCTTTTACCTTTCAAACAATGTCAACCGCAGGCTGTCCATGAATGAAAGGTAAAAGAGAATAAGTTTTGATAAAATTGAGTTTTCATATTTCGACGCTTGTTCCATATTACCTTTCAAACGCTGTCAACCGCAGGCTGTCCATGAATGAAAGGTAAAAGAGGATTAGTTTTGATAAAATTGAGTTTTCATATTTCGACGCTTGTTTCCTATTACCTTTTAAACGCTGTCAACCGCAGGCTGTCCATGAATGAAAGGTAAAAGAGGATAAGTTTTGATAAAATTGAGTTTTCTTATTTCGACGCTTGTTCCCTATTACCTTTCAAACGCTGTCAACCGCAGGATGTCCATGAATGAAAGGTAAAAGAGGATAAGTTTTGATAAAATTGAGTTTTCATATTTCGACGCTTGTTCCTTATTACCTTTCAAACGCTGTCAACCGCAGGATGTCCATGAATGAAAGGTAAAAGAGGATAAATTTTGATAAAATTGAGTTTTCATATTTCGACGCTTGTTCCCTATTACCTTTCAAACGCTGTCAACCGCAGGCTGTCCATGAATGAAAGGTAAAAGAGAATAAGTTTTGATAAAATTGAGTTTTCATATTTCGACGCTTGTTCCCTATTACCTTTCAAACGCTGTCAACCGCAGGATGTCCATGAATGAAAGGTAAAAGAGGATTAATTTTGATAAAATTGAGTTTTCATATTTCGACGCTTGTTCCCTATTACCTTTCAAACAATGTCAACCGCAGGCTTTTAATGAATGAAAGGTAAAAGAGAATAAGTTTTGAGAAAATTGAGTTTTCATATTTCGACGCTTGTTCCATATTACCTTTCAAACGCTGTCAACTTCAGGCTCTCCATGAATGAAAGGTAAAAGAGGATAAGTTTTGATGAAATTGAGTTTTCTTATTTCGACGCTTGTTCCCTATTACCTTTCAAACGCTGTCAACCGCAGGATGTCCATGAATGAAAGGTAAAAGAGGATAAATTTTGATAAAATTGAGTTTTCATATTTCGACGCTTGTTTCCTATTACCTTTCATACAATGTCAACCGCAGGCTGTCCATGAATGAAAGGTAAAAGAGGATAAGTTTTGATAAAATTGAGTTATCATTCTACACAAGTATATTTCGCATATCTAAATTTTTTTTAATACTGTTATAAATATACATAAATAATAACTTACTTCGCATGCTTGTACGTTGGTTCTGTTTCGACATCTCCACAATCATTACCTCTTCAAAACATTGTTTATATGCAAATATGACAGCCTGCGGTTGACAGCGTTTGAAAAGTAATACGGAACAAGCGTCGAAATATGAAATCTCAATTTTATCAAAACTTATCCTCTTAAGTAGAATTGAATTCTTTTTCAGTTAATTCTGTTTTGTATGAAAAGTTATTTCGACACCATTATCGGTTGCTAGGGGTCTGGAGTCCTAGCAACCAAATTATTAATATATACGTGCCTTACTATTGAAATCATTATGACATATTGTCAAGTACTTACAAATTTTTTAAATCGTTTAAGCTAGTCAAGTCAAGTTGATATGGTTGTACATGATTTAAAAACGTTGTATCTAAAAAGTTCTTTTTTATCTTGTAATTATTTTTATATAGGTAATATTTTATCTTAACAAATCCAGTATTCTCAAAATATAAATTCATTTTAAATCAAAAATGATGCTTTAGGTAAATAAGTAGGTACCTAGGTACATACCTAATTCATTTTGCTATTGTCAAAATATATTTTCCTTTCAATGCTTTCCATGAATGAAAGGAAAAAGAGGATAAGTTTTGATAAGATTGAGTTTTCATATTTCGACGCTTGTTCCATATTACCTTTCAAACGCTGTCAACCGCAGGCTGTCCATGAATGAAAGGTAAAAGAGGATAAGTTTTGATAAAATTAAGTTTTCATATTTCGACGCTTGTTCCCTATTACCTTTCAAACGCTGTCAACCGCAGGCTGTCCATGAATTAAAGGTAAACGAGGATAAGTTTTGATGAAATTAAGTTTTCATATTTTGACGCTTGTTCCCTATTACCTTTCAAACGCTGTCAACCGCAGGCTGTCCATGAATGAAAGGTAAACGAGGATAAGTTTTGATGAAATTAAGATTTCATATTTAGACGCTTATTCCCTATTACCTTTCAAACAATGTCAACCACAGGCTGTCCATGAATGAAAGGTAAAAGAGGATAAGTTTTAATAAAATTGAGTTTTCATATTTCGACGCTTGTTCCCTATTACCTTTCAAACGCTGTCAACCGCAGGCTGTCCATGAATGAAAGGTAAAAGAGGATAAGTTTTGATAAAATTGAGTTTTCATATTTCGACGCTTGTTCCCTATTACCTTTCAAACGCTGTCAACCGCAGGATGTGCATGAATGAAAGGTAAAAGAGGATAAATTTTGATGAAATTGAGTTTTCATATTTTGACGCTTGTTCCCTATTACCTTTCAAACGCTGTCAACTGCAGGCTGTCCATGAATGAAAGGTAAAAGAGGATAAGTTTTGATAAAATTGAGTTTTAATTTTTCGACGCTTGTTCCCTATAACCTTTCAAACGCTGTCAACCGCAGGCTGTCCATGAATGAAAGGTAAACGAGGATAAGTTTTGATGAAATTAAGTTTTCATATTTCGACGCTTGTTCCCTATTACCTTTCAAACGCTGTCAACCGCAGGCTGTCGATGAATGAAAGGTAAACGAGGATAAGTTTTGATGAAATTAAGATTTCATATTTCGACGCTTATTCCCTATTACCTTTCAAACGCTGTCAACCGCAGGCTGTCCATGAATGAAAGGTAAAAGAGGATAAATTTTGATGAAATTGAGTTTTCATATTTCGACGCTTGTTTCCTATTACCTTTCAATCGCTGTCAACCGCAGCATGTCCATGAATGAAAGGTTAAAGAGGATAAATTTTGATAAAATTGAGTTTTCATATTTCGACGCTTGTTCCCTATTACCTTTCAAACAATGTCAACCGCAGGCTGTCCATGAATGAAAGGTAAAAGAGAATAAGTTTTGATAAAATTGAGTTTTCATATTTCGACGCTTGTTCCATATTACCTTTCAAACGCTGTCAACCGCAGGCTGTCCATGAATGAAAGGTAAAAGAGGATAAGTTTTGATAAAATTGAGTTTTCTTATTTCGACGCTTGTTCCCTATTACCTTTCAAACGCTGTCAACCGCAGGATGTCCATGAATGAAAGGTAAAAGAGGATAAATTTTGATAAAATTAAGTTTTCATATTTCGACACTTGTCCCTTATTACCTTTCAAACAATGTCAACCGCAGGCTGTCCATGAATGAAAGGTAAAAGAGGATAAATTTTGATGAAATTGAGTTTTCATATTTCGACGCTTGTTCCCTATTACCTTTCAAACGCTGTCAACTGCAGGCTGTCCATGAATGAAAGGTAAAAGAGGATAAGTTTTGATAAAATTGAGTTTTAATTTTTCGACGCTTGTTCCCTATTACCTTTCAAACGCTGTCAACCGCAGGCTGTCCATGAATGAAAAGTAAAAGGGGATAAGTTTTGATAAAATCGAGTTTTCATATTTCGACGCTTGTTTCCTATTACCTTTCAAACGCTGTCAACCGCAGGATGTCCATGAATGAAAGGTAAAAGAGGATTAATTTTGATAAAATTGAGTTTTCATATTTCGACGCTTGTTCTCTATTACCTTTCAAACGCTGTCAACCGCAGGCTGTCCATGAATGAAAGGTTAAAAAGGATAAGTTTTGATAAAATTGAGTTTTCATATTTCGACGCTTGTTCCCTATTACCTTTCAAACGCTGTCAACCGCAGGATGTCCATGAATGAAAGGTAAAAGAGGATAACTTTTGATAAAATTGAGTTTTCATATTTCGACGCTTGTTCCCTATTACCTTTCAAACGCTGTCAACCGCAGGATGTCCATGAATGAAAGGTAAAAGAGTATAAATTTTGATAAAATTGAGTTTTCATATTTCGACGCTTGTTCCCTATTACCTTTCAAACAATGTCAACCGCAGGCTGTTAATGAATGAAAGGTAAAAGAGAATAAGTTTTGATAAAATTGAGTTTTCATATTTCGACGCTTGTTCCATATTACCTTTCAAACGCTGTTAACCGCAGGCTGTCCATGAATGAAAGGTAAAAGAGGATTAGTTTTGATAAAATTGAGTTTTCATATTTCGACGCTTGTTTCCTATTACCTTTCAAACGCTGTCAACCGCAGGCTGTCCATGAATGAAAGGTAAAAGAGGATAAGTTTTGATAAAATTAAGTTTTCATATTTCGACGCTTGTTCCCTATTACCTTTCAAACGCTGTCAACCGCAGGCTGTCCATGAATGAAAGGTAAACGAGGATAAGTTTTGATGAAATTAAGTTTTCATATTTCGACGCTTGTTCCCTATTACCTTTCAAACGCTGTCAACCGCAGGCTGTCCATGAATGAAAGGTAAAAGAGGATAAGTTTTGATAAAATTGAGTTTTTATATTTCGACGCTTGTACCCTATTACCTTTCAAACGCTGTCAACCGCCGGCTGTTCATGAATGAAAGGTAAAAGAGGATAAATTTTGATAAAATTAAGTTTTCATATTTTGACGCTTGTCCCTTATTACCTTTCAAACAATGTCACCCGCAGGCTGTCCATGAATGAAAGGTAAAAAAGGATAAATTTTGATGAAATTGAGTTTTCATATTTCGACGCTTGTTCCCTATTACCTTTCAACGGCTGTCAACTGCAGGCTGTCCATGAATGAAAGGTAAAAGAGGATAAGTTTTGATAAAATTGAGTTTTAATTTTTCGACGCTTGTTTCCTATTACCTTTCAAACGCTGTCAACCGCAGGCTGTCCATGAATGAAAGGTAAAGGGGGATAAGTTTTGATAAAATCGAGTTTTCATATTTCGACGCTTGTTCCCTATTACCTTTCAAACGCTGTCAACCGCAGGATGTCCATGAATGAAAGGTAAAAGAGGATAAATTTTGATAAAATTGAGTTTTCATATTTCGACGCTTGTTCCCTATTACCTTTCAAACGCTGTCAACCGCAGGCTGTCCATGAATGAAAGGTTAAAAAGGATAAGTTTTGATAAAATTGAGTTTTCATATTTCGACGCTTGTTCCCTATTACCTTTCAAACGCTGTCAACCGCAGGATGTCCATGAATGAAAGGTAAAAGTGGATAACTTTTGATAAAATTGAGTTTTCATATTTCGACGCTTGTTCCCTATTACCTTTCAAACGCTGTCAACCGCAGGATGTCCATGAATGAAAGGTAAAAGAGTATAAATTTTGATAAAATTGAGTTTTCATATTTCGACGCTTGTTCCCTTTTACCTTTCAAACAATGTCAACCGAAGGCTGTTAATGAATGAAAGGTAAAAGAGAATAAGTTTTGATAAAATTGAGTTTTCATATTTCGACGCTTGTTCCATATTACCTTTCAAACGCTGTCAACCGCAGGCTGTCCATGAATGAAAGGTAAAAGAGGATTAGTTTTGATAAAATTGAGTTTTCATATTTCGACGCTTGTTTCCTATTACCTTTCAAACGCTGTCAACCGCAGGCTGTCCATGAATGAAAGGTAAAAGAGGATAAGTTTTGATAAAATTAAGTTTTCATATTTCGACGCTTGTTCCCTATTACCTTTCAAACGCTGTCAACCGCAGGCTGTCCATGAATGAAAGGTAAACGAGGATAAGTTTTGATGAAATTAAGTTTTCATATTTCGACGCTTGTTCCCTATTACCTTTCAAACGCTGTCAACCGCAGGCTGTCCATGAATGAAAGGTAAAAGAGGATAAGTTTTGATAAAATTGAGTTTTTATATTTCGACGCTTGTACCCTATTACCTTTCAAACGCTGTCAACCGCAGGCTGTCTATGAATGAAAGGTAAACGAGGATAAGTTTTGATGAAATTGAGTTTTCATATTTCGACGCTTGTTCCCTATTACCTTTCAAACGCTGTCAACCGCAGGCTGTCCATGAATGAAAGGTAAAAGAGGATAAGTTTTGATAAAATTGAGTTTTCATATTAAAATTGAGTTGTCATTCCACACAAGTATAATTCGCATATCTAAAATTTTTTTAATACTGTTATAAATATACATAAATAATAACTTACTTCGTATGCTTGTACGTTGGTTCTGTTTCGACATCTCCACAGTCATTACCTCTTCAATACATTGTTTATATGCAAATATGACAGCCTGCGGTTGACAGCGTTTGAAAGGTAATAGGGAACAAGCGTCGAAATATGAAAACTCAATTTTATCAAAACTTATCCTCTTTTACCTTTCATTCATGGACAGCCTGCGGTTGACAGCGTTTGAAAGGTAATAGAAAACAAGCGTCGAAATATGAAAACTCAATTTTATCAAAACTTATCCTCTTTTACCTTTCATTCATGGACAGCCTGCGGTTGACAGCGTTTGAAAGGTAATAGGGAATAAGCGTCGAAATATGAAAACTCAATTTTATCAAAACTTATCCTCTTTTACCTTCAATCATGGACAGCCTTGAAAGGAAAATATTTTTTGACAATAGAAAAATGAATTAGGTATGTACCTAGGTACCTACTTACTTACCTAAAGCATCATTTTTGATTTAAAATGAATTTATATTTTGAGAATACTGGATTTGTTAAGATAAAATATTACCTATATTAAAATAATTACAAGATAAAATAGAACTTTTTATATACAACGTTTTTAAATTCTGTTGAACCATATCAACTTGACTTGACTAGCTTAAACGATTTAAAAAAAATTGTAAGTACTTGACAATATGTCATAATGATTTCAATAGTAAGGCACGTATATATTAATAATTTAGTTGCTAGGACCCCAGACCCCTAGCAACCGATAATGGTGTCGAAATAACTTTTCATACAAAACAGAATTAACTGAAAATGAATTCAATTCTACTTAAAAGGCTAAAAGTATTGAAAGAATGCATTGGCATCGTGTTCTGATATATTCTAAAACTTTTAAATGTCTAGCTAGTCGGGAAATTAGTTAAAAATCTATTGCAAGATTTGTACCGGACAAAGCATCACCGGACAAATAAGAATACAAGCTAAGAAAAACGTTGTAAAAACAACCGAACTGTTTATTTTAAAACACATTTAATAGGTATTAAACTATCACATAGGTACATATGGAAATTTAATAGTTTGTATATTTTTTATGCACCGTTATTTAGTATCATATCGCTTAGATCAGTAGGATTTAATTGAATTTTAAAATCTTAGTTAAACTTAGTAAACATTGCAATTTAGAGTTCAATGAAAACTTATGTTATGTTTGACTGACAAAATTTAGTATGCACTATGTATACCCGATATGCACGACCTACGTCCACCCTTCGTCACTGAAAAGAAGACGGATATAGTTTTGGCATTCTTATCGTCTACAGAAATATAGTTCGCCGATTTATTGACTCTAAACAAATTTCCTTATTACGCCAAGCCATAGAACTTTTACTATTTCTGAGTTCCATGCGCCAAGCTCTCATTCATAAGGGCTGCGTAAGAGTATGTGTGTCTATGACATTAAATCGGGGTTCTAGGATCATAAGGGCGAAATTACAAAATGGCTGTTTTGAGTTAAATATTGCATTGTCTTGCTAGAACGCAGTTCTATTATATGTACAAAGATGAAACTCGTACGTATAGCGGTTTGCCAGACATTACTCGGCGTATCTACAAATCAATATGGAATTTTAGTTTCATATAGGCGAACACCTTTTTACGCCTGTGTAAACATTGGTTCAAGAAAGAGTCATAATGGATACCTACGGCAGTAATGACGTGACTTCATTCTTGGTAGTGAATCGATAAATTCTGCAGGATATCTTTTCTTAGTATCAATATTTCGCTCATTGTCCTTGCATTGCTGGCTTTGGTACCCGTGAATGGCATTCTTAGCCCAATTTCTAGCACTCTAAACTCGTATGGCGAAAGTATTACAGAATATTTATCGGCAAACTTCTTTTCTTTCCTCGTTTATCTTTAAGTGGTAGTGATAGATAATATACTTTTTTCTATTTACCTCCAGAGTTATTACATAGCTTCTGATTGGGGTCTATACAATCTATTAGTAAAGAAACGTATGATTTTCTCTGTGGCCATGACATATCCAACCAAAAGTGGTCGAAATTCCTGGGTTTCTTGAAACACATGCTTGTGAGATGCAACGTGGACCAAGCTTTCGTTTGTTTTTTTTTTTACTGATATCGTCTTTAACTCGGTCCGGATATTCCTGTTCTTTCACTCTATTATTTGCAGATATATTTCGTTTCCATGCACTTTGGTTTTGTTTCTCTTAACATCATTGATATGCCTTCCTATTATCTCAGTCGATAGAATATTTTCATTATCTTGAACAGAATCTGAAAGTATAGGTTTATACATACCGAAAATTCTTGATTTTTATTTGTTTACAATTCTAATCGCATGATCTTTCTACTTCAGGAACTCATTATTTGGGTTTATATTATCAAAAACGTAGACCTAAAACCCATTTATCTCTAATAAATCTTTTTGTATACAGTTTTGCTTGTAAAACTTCACTGATAGCTTCATACAATGAACTGATATAGAACCAATGTGCAGCAACTTCACGTCGTGTAGGAGGTTTGTGCAGCATAATACGATGAACATGACATAGGAGTTTTAATTAAAGATCAATAAACTAGGCTATATTTCTCTTTGACATAGGAGGTAAAGTTCAACAGATCCGTTAAATTTTTGTTGATTTTTTGATACCATAAAGTCAAAATCGAAAAATTTGACATAGAAGGTTTGTGATCTGCATCATCGATATAGAAATTTAATAGTTTTACCTTTCTCCTCTTTTACCTTTCATTTATGGACAGCCTGCGGTTGACAGCGTTTGAAAGGTAATAGGGAACAAGCGTCAAAATATGAAAACTCAATTTTATCAAAACTTATCCTCTTTTACCTTTCATTCATGGACAGCCTGCGGTTGACAGCGTTTGAAAGGTAATAGGGAACAAGCGTCAAAATATGAAAACTCAATTTCATCAAAACTTATCCTCGTTTACCTTCTTTTTGAGATTAATAAATAAGTGCACCAGTGATGAAGAGTGGAGGTAGGCTGTTCAGATCCGCCCAGTGACGTCCCTAGACAGAATGCCGCCCCTAGGCAGTGCCAAAGTGCCGATCCATTTTGTATACAGTATTATTTATCATCCTTTCATGACTCCATTATATAAGAAACGTTTTGTATGGATACACTATTAACAAAATATAAACGACTAAATATACCAAATTAAATTTATAAATATTTTTAATTAATAAGTTAATAAGTCGGATTTTAATTATTAACAAAGCTGAACGTGTCGTTTATTGTCACCAATGACATCAAAGGGCAACGGAAGTAAACTAGACATCGCGAACACGACAAAAAATTACAGCTCTGTTAAATTTTTTATGTTAATTAATACACTTTGTTTCCAACCAGTGAGCTGATTTTTAATGGAAGGTTATTTTCGTTATTATTAAATTTAGTTAATAATAACGAAATAATAAAATATACTAAATGATTTCCTCTATTTGCCGCCCTTCGAGTAACTGCCGCCCCCAAGCGACACTCAATCTGCCTACCCCCACGGGACGTCACTGGATCCGCAATAAATAGTGCACACTACCCTTTGTCAGTCAAACGTATTTTTTTTCATGGAAATAAGACAAAACATTATAAACGGTGTTGGTTAGTTTTTAAAATTCAATTAAACCCTGCGAAGCCATAATAGATCATAGTCAAAAATACTTGTTTATCTATAAATTTTCTAAAATTATGTAGTTAAATTATAGAAAACTTTGGATATTTTATAGATAGGACAATATTTTTTTATCTAGTTTGGTGGTTTAGGCAGGGCTTAATGAGTTTAAAAAAAATGAACCAACAATATGTGTAATATGTATTCTTAATCTAATGAAAACAAATAAGTATGAATGAAAAAGTGTGCACCGTTTTGTCGTATCGCACAAAGTATAACAAAATTATTATGGTTTGACTTAGACAGTGTTTAATTGATTGTAAAAACTAACCAACACCATCTATAAATTATTTTAGTCTTATGTAGTTCAATAAAAACAAATACAAAAGACTGGCAAAGTTGATGTATACTATTTATGTTGGATTTTAACAGCCTATCTCCACCCTTCTCCACTGATGTGCACATACAGTTAATTCTATCATATTATTATATACTTAACAAACCTATACATACCTATCAAGTCAAGGATCACAATAAGAATATTAGAAACAAATTATGAATACCTAGTTGAAGTGTTTGTAAAAACCCCTTACTTAATTACCCCTAAAAACAACTTATCACCTTCTTGGAACAATGGTAATATATCTGTGATATTAGTCTTTAAAAAGTTATTAGTTAAACCAATAATATTCAATGATATTCTTACCTGATACCTACTTTTTAATAATAATAATTCAAGTAATTTCTGTTTAAATCATGAATTGACTACTCCTCCGATAGAATAATGTTAAATAAATTATTTAAAACTACAATAAATTAGTTATCTATGTAAAAAATAGCCTCATGGGTTCCTGAATAATAATTGCGTTATTGAATAGACTGTCACTGGTTTGATTTTTTTTAAACTGTTTCCTTATAGAACTATGACAAGCTCAATGTGGCTCAAATTTTTTAGTTCAATAAGGAACCACATAAAATGTTTCCTTATAGAACTGTGAACATGTAGAATACAAAGAAATTCCATATGGAATTATTTGCTTTTATTAATGATTGAGATTTTTTAGATTTTTTTTTTAAATTGAATTATGTAGCTGTTATGATTCTTTATCAAATGGCATTATTAACTCAAAACTGCAAAATTTTGAGTTGTTTCCCTATAGAACTAGGGTATCGAAATATATTTTGACAATAGCGAAATGAATTAGGTATGTACCTAGGTACCTACTTACTTACCTAAAGCATCATTTTTGATTTAAAATGAATTTATATTTTGAGAATACTGGATTTGTTAAGATAAAATATTACCTATATTAAAATAATTACAAAATAAAAAAGAACTTTTTATATACAACGTTTATAAATTCTGTTGAACCATATCAACTTGACTTGACTAGCTTAAACGATTTAAAAAAAATTGTAAGTACTTGACAATATGTCATAATGATTTCAATAGTAAGGCACGTATATATTAATAATTTAGTTGCTAGGATCCCAGACCCCTAGCAACCGATAATGGTGTCGAAATAACTTTTCATACAAAACAGAATTAACTGAAAATGAATTCAATTCTACTTAAAGGGCTAAAAGTATTAAAAGAATGCATTGGCATCGTGTTCTGATATATTCTAAAAGTTTCAAATGTCTAGCTAGTCGGGAAATTAGTAAAAAATCGATTGCAAGATTTGTACCGGACAAAGCATCACCGGACAAATAAGAATACAAGCTAAGAAAAACGTTTAAAAACAACCGAACTGTTTATTTTAAAACACATTTAATAGGTATTAAACTATCACATAGGTACATATGGAAATTTAATAGTTTGTATGTTTTTTATGCACCGTTAAGCTAGTTTTATTTACACATGAAAAAGAACATCAATTACATAGAACTCCATTTCATCAAAACTGTCGCTTATTCCTTTAAGCCTTTCATACGTCGACGGCGTTTGAAAGGCTATCGGGAATAACCGACAAAATACAAAATGTTCAAAAGTTAAGAATTTTGGAAAAAAAATCATTCTAAATCACCCAATGGTTCGATTTTTAAAATTTGCACTTTTATAAGGTCCTGAAGATTGTGTCTAAGTGGTGGTGAAAATATGACTCAATTTAAGAATTAGTGTTGCTTATGCAATTCGGTCAAAAAATAGAATCAGAAAAAGGGGTCTAACTAAAAATTATAATAGCCGTACTGAGAAGTAAGAAGCAGATAATACGTTTCATATGTAGGTAAGTTTACACATAATATGTGTGTGATAGTTTATTTGTAAGTATATTATTACTTATATATTTTAATATCAAATGATGAAGTTTTTTTTACTAATAGCTTAAATTATGGATCTCTGTGTCTAATGGCAGTGGCGAGGAGTGGAGGTAGGCTGTTGAGATGCAACATAAATAGTGCGCACTATACTTTTTGTCAGTCATAATTATTTGTTTTCATTGAACTAAGAATACAGGCAGATGGTGCTGTTAGTTTTTAAAATTCAATTAAGCCCTGCCTTTCCAAACTATTATAGTTCAGGTGTGCTATGCGCGACCCGACGAAAATGGTGCACTCGTTTACAGTCGTATTTATTTATTTTCGTTGAATTAAGAATACATCCTATTAATACTTTGGACGCTGAAGACGCACCTGGCGCGTAATGACCAGGCGGCCGATCGATGTAATTAACGTGCATTTTAAAGGTGGTAATTAAAAAATCATAAGAAAGACAGCAGCTAATAGTCGAATATTTTTTTAGTATTAAATCGCTTAGATCAGTAGGATTTATTTGAATTTTAAAAACTTATTTAAACATAGTAAACATTGCAATTTAGAGTTCAATGAAAACTTATGTTATGTTTGACTGACAAAATTTAGTATGCACTATGTATACCCGATATGCACGACCTACGTCCACCCTTCGTCACTGAACAGAAGACGGATATAGTTTTGGCATTCTTATCGTCATGATCGATTGATGAAATTGAGTTTTCATATTTCGACGCTTGTTCCCTATTACCTTTCAAACGCTGTCAACCGCAGGCTGTCCATGAATGAAAGGTATAAGAGGATAAGTTTTGATAAAATTGAGTTTTCATATTATGACGTTTGTTTCCTATTACCTTTCAAACGCTGTCAACCGCAGGCTGTTCATGAATGAAAGGTAAAAGAGGATAAGTATTGATAAAATTGAGATTTCATATTTCGACGCTTGTTCCCTATTACTTTTCAAACGCTGTCAACCGCAGGCTGTCATATTTGCATATAAACAATGTTTTGAAGAGGTAATGATTGTGGAGATGTCGAAACAGAACCAACGTACAAGCATGCGAAGTAAGTAATTATTAATGTATATTTATTACAGTATTAAAAAAAATTTAGATATGCGAAATATACTTGTGTGGAATGATAACTCAATTTTATCAAAACTTATCCTCTTTTACCTTTCATTCATGGACAGCCTGCGGTTGACAGCGTTTGAAAGGTAATAGGGAACAAGCGTCGAAATATGAAAACTCAATTTTATCAAAACTTATCCTCTTTTACCTTTCATTCATGGACAGCCTGCGGTTGACAGCGTTTGAAAGGTAATAGGGAACAAGCAACGAAATATGAAAACTCAATTTCATCAAAACTTATCCTCGTTTACCTTTCATTCATAGACAGCCTGCGGTTGACAGCGTTTGAAAGGTAATAGGGTACAAACGTCGAAATATAAAAACTCAATTTTATCAAAACTTATCCTCTTTTACCTTTCATTCATGGACAGCCTTGAAAGGAAAATATATTTTGAAAATATCAAAATGAATTAGGTATGTACCTAGGTACCTACTTACTTACCTAAAGCATCATTTTTGATTTAAAATGAATTTATATTTTGAGAATACTGGATTTGTTAAGATAAAATATTACCTATATAAAAATAATTACAAGATAAAAAGAACTTTTTATATACAACGTTTTTAAATTCTGTTGAACCATATCAACTTGACTTGACTAGCTTAAACGATTTAAAAAAAAATTGTAAGTACTTGACAATATGTCATAATGATTTCAATAGTAAGGCACGTATATATTAATAATTTAGTTGCTAGGACCCCAGACCCCTAGCAACCGATAATGGTGTCGAAATAACTTTTCATACAAAACAGAATTAACTGAAAATGAATTCAATTCTACTTAAAGGGCTAAAAGTATTAAAAGAATGCATTGGCATCGTGTTCTGATATATTCTAAAACTTTTAAATGTCTAGCTAGTCGGGAAATTAGTTAAAAATCGATTGCAAGATTTGTACCGGACAAAGCATCACCGGACAAATAAGAATACAAGCTAAGAAAAACGTTGTAAAAACAACCGAACTGTTTATTTTAAAACACATTTAATAGGTATTAAACTATCACATAGGTACATATGGAAATTTAATAGTTTGTATGTTTTTTATGCACCGTTAAGCTAGTTTTATTTACACATGAAAAAGAACATCCATTACATAGAACTCCATTTCATCCAAACTGTCGCTTATTCCTTTAAGCCTTTCATACGTCGACGGCGTTTGAAAGGCTATCGGGAATAACCGACAAAATACAAAATGTTCAAAAGTTAAGAATTTTGGAAAAAAAATCATTCTAAATCACCCAATGGTTCGATTTTTAAAATTTGCACTTTTATAAGGTCCTGAAGATTGTGTCTAAGTGGTGGTAAGACTCAATTTAAGAATTAGTGTCGCTTATGCAATTCGGTCACAAAAATAGAATCAGAAAAAGGGGTCTAACTAAAAATTATAATAGCCGTACTGAGAAGTAAGAAGCAGATATGACGTTTCATATGTAGGTAAGTTTACACATAATATGTGTGTGATAGTTTATTTGTAAGTATATTATTACTTATATTATATTTTAATATCAAATGATGAAGTTTTTTTTTACTAATAGCTTAAATTATGGATCTCTGTGTATAATGGCAGTGGCGAGGAGTGGAGGTAGGCTGTTGAGCTGCAACATAAATAGTGCGCACTATACTTTTTGTCAGTCATAATTATTTGTTTTCATTGAACTAAGAATACAGGCAGATGGTGCTGTTAGTTTTTAAAATTCAATTAAGCCCTGCCTTCTCCAAACCATTATAGTTCAGGTGTGCTATGCGCGACCCGACGAAAATGGTGCACTCGTTTACAGTCGTATTTATTTATTTTCGTTGAATTAAGAATACATCCTATTAATACTTTGGACGCTGAAGACGCAGGCGGCCGATCGATGTAATTAACGTGCATTTTAAAGGTGATAATTAAAAAATCATAAGAAAGACAGCAGCTAATAGTGGAATATTTTTTTAGTATTATATCGCTTAGATCAGTAGGATTTAATTGAATTTTAAAATCTTAGTTAAACATAGTAAACATTGCAATTTAGAGTTCAATGAAAATTTATGTAATGTTTGACTGACAAAATTTAGTATGCACTATGTATACCCGATATGCACGACCTACGTCCACCCTTCGTCACTGAAAAGAAGACGGATATAGTTTTGGCATTCTTATCGTCTACAGATATATAGTTCGCCGATTTATTGACTCTAAACAAATTTCCTTATTACGCCAAGCCATAGAACTTTTACTATTTATGAGTTCCATGCGCCAAGCTCTCATTCATAAGGGCTGCGCAAGAGTATGTGTGTCGTGTAAATCGGGGTTCTAGGATCATAAGGGCGAAAATACAAAATGGCTGTTTTGAGTTAAATATTGCATTGTCTTGCTAGAACGCAGTTCTATTATATGTACAAAGATGAAACTCGTACGTATAGCGGTTTGCCAGACATTACTCGGCGTATCTACAAATCAATATGGAATTTTAGTTTCATATAGGCGAACACCTTTTTACGCCTGTGTGACTGACATTAATGCCGATTGATTAAGGACAGTTCGGCGTAAGCGGCGTTTCGTCTTTATGACACCGACATAAAGTTTAGTTAATGGAAATTTCGTAATTTTTAGTTTGGCGTAAGATGTCAATTTGACTTAAGTAAACACTTGCTATCGGTTCATATTTGCATATAAACAATGTTTTGAAGAGGTGATGATTGTGGAGATGTCGAGACAGAACCAACGTACAAGCATGCGAAGTAAGTAATTATTTATGTATATTTATTACAGTATTAAAAAAATTTTAGATATGCGAAATATACTTGTGTGGAATGATAACTCAATTTTATCAAAACTTATCCTCTTTAACCTTTCATTCATGGACAGCCTGCGGTTGACAGCGTTTGAAAGGTAATAGGGAACAAGCGTCGAAATATGAAAACTCAATTTTATCAAAACTTATCCTCTTTTACCTTTCATTCATGGACAGCCTGCGGTTGACAGCGTTTGAAAGGTAATAGGGAACAAGCGTCAAAATATGAAAACTCAATTTCATCAAAATTTATCCTCTTTTACCTTTCATTCATGGACAGCCTGCGGTTGACAGCGTTTGAAAGGTAATAGGGAACAAGCGTCGAAATATGAAAACTCAATTTCATTAAAACTTATCCTCTTTTACCATTTTCATAGCAGTAAAGGAGAAATTGAGAAAACAGTTATGGATTTATCGGCATTTGGAACTAACTGTCAAATTTATCGTATTTAGGAACCCAGTAGGTGTGACTTATCGGTCTTTGTTTCTCAACGCTAACGATGAGTGGTTGACAAGTATAGGGTAAATAAAAAACAATTATTATTTCAATAAATACAAAAATAATTTGTTAGAATGATTTCATTCATTGGTGATCTGGGAATTTTCGTCAGTAAAACAAAAATCGTATTTTTTTTAAATTTATTTATTATCATAAAACCTAATACATTAGAACGAATCGAACATAAGTTTTGTCTTCTCTTTATCAAATAGACAAATGATTAGTAAAATAAAATCAAAAAAATATAACATGGTTAGGTTACTTAAAAAGATTTTTTAGGTAAGTGATAGTAGAAAAAGATACACAAATGTAATTACCGTCTTCGCTCCTAAGCAGAGCATAGGAACCTCCACAGAGTGAAGGTTATATTAAGAGACCCTTTTTTTCGAGGAATGGTTGTTAGCCATTCGCCCAACCCATTAGGCCCTTGCACTGGATCAAGCATACCATGAAAAAACAACATGTACTTTTACACAATGTACCTATTACGTATAATTTTGACACTTTTTACTATCAAGAATGTAATCACAATATTTTTTTTTTAAATAAACGTATTCCGAGTAATTTTTAACAGAAAAAAATGTTATAAAAAAATCTTATTAAAAAACCATTATTTGAAACGAGGGAAGTTTACATTCACACAGATTTTATTTTGTGCAGGTAGAACAATTACAAAAAAGTACGGAAATAACTAAAATAAAAACAATTGTTTAATTCGAGAGAAATTCTCAATCACCCAGTATTTGCCAACATTTAATGCAAAACACACAAATCACAAAATTGCTTCCATAGTAAAAAAAAAAGTCGCCTGCGATTATGATTCAAATGGATGTATTAAAATATGCAAAAAACACTAAATATACACATTAATTTTACCGTATACACCATTTGGAAAACGCTATGTGGAGCGTCACACTGTATTTGTCCTTAGTGATAGGTAAGGGGCTCCCGCCAAAGATCCTAGCCTGGGGGCCCGGTTAAGGATGTGGGGGCCATAGCGTACAGTCCTACAAACTTATCTAAAGAATGGTCAAAAATTGAACTACGAACTACACTATGGACGCCATTTTGAAAACGTCATTCGAATGTCAGATTGTGTCCAGCTGCGAGTCTTGATTGGGTAGTTTTCGACGGCGGCTCCCCCATCCATTCTTTAGATAACTTTGTAGGTCTGTAGATGTTATTTGGTGCCCTTCCGTTGGAATATGGTGGCTTGTAAGAAACAGGTCAGTCAGGTTGAACTTCTCTTCAGGCGTCCGCAGTGGCCGAGCTAGGTCCAACGTCGCCTCTTCACTATCAGCGTGATGAGTTGGTCCGCTTGGAAGGAAAATATATTTTGACAATAGCAAAATGAATTAGGTATGTACCTAGGTACCTACTTACTTACCTAAAGCATCATTTTTGATTTAAAATGAATTTATATTTTGAGAATACTGGATTTGTTAAGATAAAATATTACCTATATAAAAATAATTACAAGATAAAAAAGAACTTTTTTTATACAACGTTTTTAAATCATGTACAACCATATCAACTTGACTTGACTAGCTTAAACGATTTAAAAAATTTGTAAGTACTTGACAATATGTCATAATGATTTCAATAGTAAGGCACGTATATATTAATAATTTAGTTGCTAGGACCCCAGACCCCTAGCAACCGATAATGGTGTCGAAATAACTTTTCATACAAAACAGAATTAACTGAAAATGAATTCAATTCTACTTAAAGGGCTAAAAGTATTAAAAGAATGCATTGGCATCGTGTTCTGATATATTCTAAAAGTTTCAAATGTCTTGCTAGTCGGGAAATCAGTTAAAAATCGATTGCAAGATTTGTACCGGACAAAGCATCACCGGACAAATAAGAACACAAGCTAAGAAAAACGTTGTAAAAACAACCAAACTGTTTATTTTAAAACACATTTAATAGGTATTAAACTATCACATAGGTACATATGGAAATTTAATAGTTTGTATGTTTTTTATGCACCGTTAAGCTAGTTTTATTTACACATGAAAAAGAACATCCATTACATAGAACTCCATTTCATCAAAACTGTCGCTTATTCCTTTAAGCCTTTCATACGTCGACGGCGTTTGAAAGGCTATCGGGAATAACCGACAAAATACAAAATGTTCAAAAGTTAAGAATTTTGGAAAAAAAATCATTCTAAATCACCCAATGGTTCGATTTTTAAAATTTGCACTTTTATAAGGTCCTGAAGATTGTGTCTAAGTGGTGGTGTTGATACTTTTTAAAAATATGACTCAATTTAAGAAGTAGTGTCGCTTATGCAATTCGGTCACAAAAATAGAATCAGAAAAAGGGGTGTAACTAAAAATTATAATAGCCGTACTGAGAAGTAAGAAGCAGATATTACGTTTCATATGTAGGTAAGTTTACACATAATATGTGTGTGATAGTTTATTTGTAAGTATATTATTACTTATATATTTTAATATCAAATGATGAAGTTTTTTTTCTAATAGCTTAAATTATGGATCTCTGTGTCTAATGGCAGTGGCGAGGAGTGGAGGTAGGCTGTTGAGATGCAACATAAATAGTGCGCACTATACTTTTTGTCAGTCATAATTATTTGTTTTCATTGAACTAAGACTACAGGCATATGGTGCTGTTAGTTTTTAAAATTCAATTAAGCCCTGCCTTCTCCAAACCATTATAGTTCAGGTGTGCTATGCGCGACCCGACGAAAATGGTGCAATCGCTTACAGTCGTATTTATTTATTTTCGTTGAATTAAGAATACATCCTATTAATACTTTGGACGCTGAAGACGCACCTGGCGCGTAATGACCAGGCGGCCGATCGATGTAATTAACGTGCATTTAAAAGGTGGTAATTAAAAATCATTACAAAGACAGCAGCTTATAGTCGAATATTTTTTTAGTATTATATCGCTTAGATCAGTAGGATTTAATTGAATATTAAAATCTTAGTTAAACTTAGTAAACATTGCAATTTAGAGTTCAATGAAAACTTATGTTATGTTTGACTGACAAAATTTGAAACTGAGAAGTAAGAAGCAGATAATACGTTTAATATGTAGGTAAGTTTACACATAATATGTGTGTGATAGTTTATTTGTAAGTATATTATTACTTATATATTTTAATATCAAATGATGAAGTTTTTTTTACTAATAGCATAAATTATGGATCTCTGTGTCTAATGGCGGTGGCGAGGAGTGGAGGTAGGCTGTTGAGATGCAACATAAATAGTGCGCACTATACTTTTTGTCAGTCATAATTATTTGTTTTCATTGAACTAAGAATACAGGCAGATGGTGCTGTTAGTTTTTAAAATTCAATTTAGCCCTGCCTTTTCCAAATCATTATAGTTCAGGTGTGCTATGCGCGACCCGACGAAAATGGTGCACTCGTTTACAGTCGTATTTATTTATTTTCGTTGAATTAAGAAAACATCCTATTAATACTTTGGACGCTGAAGACGCACCTGGCGCGTAATGACCAGGCGGCCGATCGATGTAATTAACGTGCATTTTAAAGGTGGTAATTAAAAAATCATAAGAAAGACAGCAGCTAATAGTCGAATATTTTTTTAGTATTATATCGCTTAGATCAGTAAGATTTAATTGAATTTTAAAATCTTAGTTAAACTTAGTAAACATTGCAATTTAGAGTTCAATGAAAACTTATGTTATGTTTGACTGACAAAATTTAGTATGCACTATGTATACCCGATATTCACGACCTACGTCCACCCTTCGTCACTGAAAAGAAGACGGATATAGTTTTGGCATACTTATCGTCTACAGAAATATAGTTCGCCGATTTATTGACTCTAAACAAATTTCCTTATTACGCCAACGCCTGTAGACGATAAGAATGCCAAAACTATATCCGTCTTCTTTTCAGTGACGAAGGGTGGACGTAGGTCGTGCATATCGGGTATACATAGTGCATACTAAATTTTGTCAGTCAAACATAACATAAGTTTTCATTGAACTCTAAATTGCAATGTTTACTAAGTTTAACTAAGATTTTAAAATTCAATTAAATCCTACTGATCTAAGCGATATGATACTAAATAACGGTGCATAAAAAATATACAAACTATTAAATTTCCATATGTACCTATGTGATAGTTTAATACCTATTAAATGTGTTTTAAAATAAACAGTTCGGTTGTTTTTACAACGTTTTTCTTTGCTTGTATTCTTATTTGTCCGTAGATGCTTTGTCCGGTACAAATCTTGCAATCAATTTTTAACTAATTTCCCGACTGGCTAGACATTTAAAAGTTTTAGAATATATCAGAACACGATGCCAATGCATTCTTTCAATACTTTTAGCCTTTTAAGTAGAATTGAATTCATTTTCAGTTAATTCTGTTTTGTATGAAAAGTTATTTCGACACCATTATCGGTTGCTAGGGGTCTGGGGTCCTAGCAACTAAATTATTAATATAAACGTGCCTTACTATTGAAATCATTATGACATATTGTCAAGTACTTACAATTTTTTTTAAATCGTTTAAGCTAGTCAAGTCAAGTTGATATGGTTCAACAGAATTTAAAAACGTTGTATATAAAAAGTTCTTTTTTATCTTGTAATTATTTTAATATAGGTAATATTTTATCTTAACAAATCCAGTATTCTCAAAATATAAATTCATTTTAAATCAAAAATGATGCTTTAGGTAAATAAGTAGGTACCTAGATACATACCTAATTCATTTTGCTATTGTCAAAATATATTTTCCTTTCAAGGCTGTCCATGATTAAAAGGTAAAAGAGGATAAGTTTTGATAAAATTGAGTTTTCATATTTTGACGCTTGTTCCCTATTACCTTTCAAACGCTGTCAACCGTAGGCTGTCCATGAATGAAAGGTAAACGAGGATAAGTTTTGATGAAATTAAGATTCCATATTTCGACGCTTATTCCCTATTACCTTTCAAACGCTGTCAACCACAGGCTGTCCATGAATGAAAGGTAAAAGAGGATAAGTTTTGATAAAATTGAGTTTTCATATTTTGACGCTTGTTCCCTATTACCTTTCAAACGCTGTCAACCGCAGGCTGTCCATGAATGAAAGGTAAAAGAAGATAAGTTTTGATAAAATTGAGTTTTCATATTTCGACGCTTGTTCCCTATTACCTTTCAAACGCTGTCAACCGCAGGCTGTCCATGAATGAAAGGTAAAAGAGGATAAGTTTTGATAAAATTGAGTTTTCATATTTTGACGCTTGTTCCCTATTACCTTTCAAACGCTGTCAACCGCAGGCTGTCCGTGAATGAAAGGTAAAAGAGGTTAAGTTTTGATAAAATTGAGTTATCATTCCACACAAGTATATTTCGCATATCTAAAATTTTTTCAATACTGTTATAAATATACATAAATAATAACTTACTTCGCATGCTTGTACGTTGGTTCTGTTTCGACATCTCCACAATCATTACCTCTTCAAAACATTGTGTATATGCAAATATGACAGCCTGCGGTTGACAGCGTTTGAAAAGTAATAGGGAACAAGCGTCGAAATATGAAATCTCAATTTTATCAATACTTATCCTCTTTTACCTTTCATTCATGAACAGCCTGCGGTTGACAGCGTTTGAAAGGTAATAGGGAACAAGCGTCGAAATATGAAAACTCAATTTCATCAATCGATCATGACGATAAGAATGCCAAAACTATATCCGTCTTCTTTTCAGTGACGAAGGGTGGACGTAGATCGTGCATATCGGGTATACATAGTGCATACTAAATTTTGTCAGTCAAACATAACATAAGTTTTCATTGAACTCTAAATTGCAATGTTTACTAAGTTTAACTAAGATTTTAAAATTCAATTAAATCCTACTGATCTAAGCGATATAATACTAAAAAAATATTCGACTATTAGCTGCTGTCTTTCTAATGATTTTTAAATTACCACCTTTAAAATGCACGTTAATTACATCGATCGGCCGCCTGGTCATTACGCGCCAGGTGCTTCTTCAGCGTCCAAAGTATTAATAGGATGTTTTCTTAATTCAACGAAAATAAATAAATACGACTGTAAACGAGTGCACCATTTTCGTCGGGTCGCGCATAGCACACCTAAACTATAATGATTTGGAAAAGGCAGGGCTTAATTGAATTTTAAAAACTAACAGCACCATATGCCTGTATTCTTAGTTGAATGAAAACAAATAATTATGACTGACAAAAAGTATAGTGCGCACTATTTATGTTGCATCTCAACAGCCTACCTCCACTCCTCGCCACTGCCATCTGCCACTGCCACAGATCCATAATTTAAGCTATTAGTAAAAAAAACTTCATCATTTGATATTAAAATATATAAGTAATAATATACTTACAAATAAACTATCACACACATATTATGTGTAAACTTCCCATCGCACATGGGCATTGAGGGAAATGAAAGGGCAGATGAGCTGGCAAAGGTAGCCGGCCATTCAGAGGTACCATATCAGTGGATACCAGAAAACCTGGACTGGAATGAGGCTATAAAGAAAATCGCCATAGGGCATCATTAGAAAAGGGGAAATGGAGTAAGTCGATTCTACCAACACCACGAGAGGTGCCCTGGTTTGTAGAGTCTTCTTTGACGAGGAATGAGCTTAAGTTAATACTGAGGCTAAGAACAGGGCACACCATGGGCAAAAGATTTGATGTCCTCATGGGAAGAAGCGAATCGCAGCTCTGCGATGAATGTCATGTTTGAGAGGACATTGTACATATAGCACTGCAATGCCCCAAATATGAAGTTCACAGAGTACAGCTGCGAATTGCAGATATCTATGAGAATGTCGACGAATTGAAGGGTGTCCTGGCGGTGGGTAAGACGGAAGAGCTAGGCAAAATTGTAAAGTTATTTAACAGAATAGGAGTGAGGACCTGATCGACGGATCCCCTTCTAGAAGAGAAGAGGCGATATGACAGCGAGTCGCAGTCAAAGCCTCGGTAAAATCACAAAAAAAAAAAAAAAAAATTATGTGTAAACTTACCTACATATGAAACGTAATATCTGCTTCTTACTTCTCAGTACGGCTTTTATAATTTTTAGTTAGACCCCTTTTTCTGATTCTATTTTTGTGACCGAATTGCATAAGCGACACTACTTCTTAAATTGAGTCATATTTTTAAAAAGTATCAACACCACCACTTAGACACAATCTTCAGGACCTTATAAAAGTGCAAATTTTAAAAATCGAACCATTGGGTGATTTAAAATGATTTTTTTTCCAAAATTCTTAACTTTTGAACATTTTGTATTTTGTCGGTTATTCCCGATAGCCTTTCAAACGCCGTCGACGTATTAAAGGCTTAAAGGAATAAGCGACAGTTTTGATGAAATGGAGTTCTATGTAATGGATGTTATTTTTCATTTGTAAATAAAACTAGCTTAACGGTGCATAAAAAACATACAAACTATTAAATTTCCATATGTACCTATGTGATAGTTTAATACCTATTAAATGTGTTTTAAAATAAATAGTTCGGTTGTTTTTACAACGTTTTTCTTAGCTTGTATTCTTATTTGTCCGGTGATGCTTTGTCCGGTACAAATCTTGCAATCGATTTTTAACTAATTTCCCGACTAGCTAGACATTTGAAAGTTTTAGAATATATCAGAACACGATGCCAATGCATTCTTTTAATACTTTTAGCCCTTTAAGTAGAATTGAATTCATTTTCAGTTAATTCTGTTTTGTATAAAAAGTTATTTCGACACCATTATCGGTTGCTATGGGTCTGGGGACCTAGCAACTAAATTATTTATATATACGTGCCTTACTATTGAATTAATATGACATATTGTCAAGTACTTACAACTTTTTTAAATCGTTTAAGCTAGTCAAGTCAAGTTGATATGGTTCAACAGAATTTAAAAACGTTGTATAAAAAAAGTTCTTTTTTATCTTGTAATTATTTTTATATAGGTAATATTTTATCTTAACAAATCATTTAAATCATTAAAATCATTTTAAATCAAAAATGATGCTTTAGGTAAGTAAGTAGGTACCTAGGTACATACCTAATTCATTTTGCTATTGTAAAAATAAATTTTCCTTTCAAGGCTGTCCATGAATGAAAGGTAAAAGAGGATAAGTTTTGATAAAATTGAGTTTTTATATTTCGACGCTTGAACCCTATTACCTTTCAAACGCTGTCAACCGCAGGCTGTCTATGAATGAAAGGTAAACGAGGATAAGTTTTGATGAAATTGAGTTTTCATATTTCGACGCTTGTTCCCTATTACCTTTCAAACGCTGTCAAACGCAGGCTGTCCATGAATGAAAGGTAAAAGAGGATAAGTTTTAATAAAATTGAGTTTTCATATTTCGACGCTTGTTCCCTATTACCTTTCAAACGCTGTCAACCGCAGGCTGTCCATGAATGAAAGGTAAAAGAGGATATGTTTTGATAAAATTGAGTTTTCATATTTCGACGCTTGTTCCCTTTTACCTTTCAAACGCTGTCAACCGCAGGCTGTCCATGAATGAAAGGTAAAAGAGGATAAGTTTTGATAAAATTGAGTTGTCATTCCACACAAGTATAATTCGCATATCTTATTTTTTTTTTAATACTGTTATAAATATACATAAATAATAACTTACTTCGCATGCTTGTACGTTGGTTCTGTTTCGACATCTCCACAGTCATTACCTCTTCAAAACTTTGTTTATATGCAAATATGACAGCCTGCGGTTGACAGCGTTTGAAAGGTAATAGGGAACAAGCGTCGAAATATGAAAACTCAATTTTATCAAAACTTATCCTCTTTTACCTTTCATTCATGGACAGCCTGCGGTTGACAGCGTTTGAAAGGTAATAGGGAACAAGCGTCGAAATATGAAAACTCAATTTTATCAAAACTTATCCTCTTTTACCTTTCATTCATGGACAGCCTGCGGTTGACAGCGTTTGAAAGGTAATAGGGAATAAGCGTCGAAATATGAAAACTCAATTTTATCAAAACTTATCCTCGTTTACCTTTCATTCATGGACAGCCTGCGGTTGACAGCGTTTGAAAGGTAATAGGGAACAAGCGTCGAAATATGAAAACTTAATTTTATCAAAACTTATCCTCTTTTACCTTTCATTCATGGACAGCCTGCGGTTGACAGCTTTTGAAAGGTAATAGGGAACAAGCGTCAAAATATGAAAACTCAATTTCATCAAAACTTATCCTCGTTTACCTTTCATTCATGGACAGCCTGCGGTTGACAGCGTTTGAAAGGTAATAGGGAACAAGCGTCAAAATATGAAAACTCAATTTTATCAAAACTTATCCTCTTTTACCTTTCAATCATGGACAGCCTTGAAAGGAAAATATTTTTTGACAATAGCAAAATGAATTAGGTATGTACCTAGGTACCTACTTACTTACCTAAAGCATCATTTTTGATTTAAAATGAATTAATATTTTGAGAATACTGGATTTGTTAAGATAAAATATTACCAATATTAAAATAATTACAAGATAAAATAGAACTTTTTATATACAACGTTTTTAAATTCTGTTGAACCATATCAACTTGACTTGACTAGCTTAAACGATTTAAAAAAAATTGTAAGTACTTGACAATATGTCATAATGATTTCAATAGTAAGGCACGTATATATTAATAATTTAGTTGCTAGGACCCCAGACCCCTAGCAACCGATAATGGTGTCGAAATAACTTTTCATACAAAACAGAATTAACTGAAAATGAATTCAATTCTACTTAAAGGGCTAAAAGTATTAAAAGAATGCATTGGCATCGTGTTCTGATATATTCTAAAACTTTTAAATGTCTAGCTAGTCGGGAAATTAGTTAAAAATCGATTTCAAGATTTGTACCGGACAAAGCATCACCGGACAAATAAGAATACAAGCTAGGAAAAACGTTGTAAAAACATCGAACTGTTAATTTTAAAACACATTTAATAGGTATTAAACTATCACATAGGTACATATGGAAATTTAATAGTTTGTATATTTTTTATGCACCGTTATTTAGTATCATATCGCTTAGATCAGTAGGATTTAATTGAATTTTAAAATCTTAGTTAAACTTAGTAAACATTGCAATTTAGAGTTCAATGAAAACTTATGTTATGTTTGACTGACAAAATTTAGTATGCACTATGTATACCCGATATGCACGACCTACGTCCACCCTTCGTCACTGAAAAGAAGACGGATATAGTTTTGGCATTCTTATCGTCTACAGAAATATAGTTCGCCGATTTATTGACTGTAAACAAATTTCCTTATTACGCCAAGCCATAGAACTTTTACTATTTCTGAGTTCCATGCGCCAAGCTCTCATTCATAAGGGCTGCGCAAGAGTATGTGTGTCGTTGACATTAAATCGGGGTTCTAGGATCATAAGGGCGAAAATAGAAATTGGCTGTTTTGAGTTAAATATTGCATTGTCTTGCTAGAACGCAGTTCTATTATATGTACAAAGATGAAACTCGTACGTATAGCGGTTTGCCAGACATTACTCGGCGTATCTACAAATCAATATGGAATTTTAGTTTCATATAGGCGAACACCTTTTTACGCCTGTGTAAACATTGGTTCAAGAAAGAGTCATAATGGATACCTACGGCAGTAATGACGTGACTTCATTCTTGGTAGTGAATCGATAAATTCTGCAGGATATCTTTTCTTAGTATCAATATTTCGCTCATTGTCCTTGCATTGCTGGCTTTGGTACCCGTGAATGGCATTCTTAGCCCAATTTCTAGCACTCTAAACTCATATGGCGAAAGTATTACAGAATATTTATCGGCAAACTTCTTTTCTTTCCTCGTTTATCTTTAAGTGGTAGTGATAGATAATATACTCCCTTCTATTTACCTCCAGAGTTATTACATAGCTTCTGATTGGGGTCTATAACAATCTATTAGTAAAGAAACGTATGATTTTCTCTGTGGCCATGACATATCCAACCAAAAGTGGTCGAAATTCCTGGGTTTCTTGAAACACATGCTTGTGAGATGCAACGTGGACCAAGCTTTCGTTTGTTTTTTTTTTTACTGATATTGTCTTTAACTCGGTCCGGATATTCCTGTTCTTTCACTCTATTATTTGCAGATATATTTCGTTTCCATGCACTTTGGTTTTGTTTCTCTTAACATCATTGATATGCCTTCCTATTATCTCAGTCGATAGAATATTTTCATTATCTTGAACAGAATCTGAAAGTATAGGTTTATACATACCGAAAATTCTTGATTTTTATTTGTTTACAATTCTAATCGCATGATCTTTCTACTTCAGGAACTCATTATTTGGATTTATATTATCAAAAACGTAGACCTAAAACCCATTTATCTCTAATAAATCTTTTTGTATACAGTTTTGCTTGTAAAACTTCACTGATAGCTTAATACAATGAACTGATATAGAAGCAATGTGCAGCAAATTCACGTCGTGTAGGAGGTTTGTGCAGCATAATACGATGAACATGACATAGGAGTTTTAATTAAAAGATCAATAAACTGGGCTATATTTATCTTTGACATAGGAGGTAAAGTTCAACAGATCCGTTAAATTTGTGTTGATTTTTTGATACCATAAAGTCAAAATCGAAAAATTTGACATAGAAGGTTTGTGATCTGCAACATCGATATGGAAATTTAATAGTTTTACCTTTCTCCTCTTTTACCTTTCATTCATGGACAGCCTGCGGTTGACAGCGTTTGAAAGGTAATAGGGAACAAGCGTCAAAATATGAAAACTCAATTTTATCAAAACTTATCCTCTTTTACCTTTCATTCATGGACAGCCTGTGGTTGACAGCGTTTGAAAGGTAATAGGGAACAAGCGTCAAAATATGAAAACTCAATTTCATCAAAACTTATCCTCGTTTACCTTCTTTTTGAGATTAATAAATAAGTGCACCAGTGACGAAGAGTGGAGGTAGGCTGTTCAGATCCGCCCAGTGACGTCCCTAGACAGAATGCCGCCCCTAGGCAGTGCCAAAGTGCCGATCCATTTTGTATACAGTATTATTTATCATCCTTTCATGACTCCATTATATAAGAAACGTTTTGTATGGATACACTATTAACAAAATATATACGACTAAATATACCAAATTAAATTTAAAAATATTTTTAATTAATAAGTTAATAAGTCGGATTTTAATTATAAACAAAGCTGAACGTGTCGTTTATTGTCACCAATGACATCAAAGGGCAACGGAAGTAAACTAGACATCGCGAACAAGACAAAAAATTACAGCTCTGTTAAATTTTTTATGTTAATTAATACACTTTGTTTCCAACCAGTGAGCTGATTTTTAATGGAAGGTTATTTTCGTTATTATTAAATTTAGTTAATAATAACGAAATAATAAAATATACTAAATGATTCTCCTCTATTTGCCGCCCTTCGAGTAACTGCCGCCCCCAAGCGACACTCAATCTGCCTACCCCCACGGGACGTCACTGGATCCGCCATAAATAGTGCACACTACCCTTTGTCAGTCAAACGTATTTTTTTTCATGGAAATAAGACAAAACATTATAAACGGTGTTGGTTAGTTTTTAAAATTTAATTAAACCCTGCGAAGCCATAATAGATCATAGTCAAAAATACTTGTTTATCTATAAATTTTCTAAAATTATGTAGTTAAATTATAGAAAACTTTGGATATTTTATAGATAGGACAATATTTTTTTATCTAGTTTGGTGGTTTAGGCAGGGCTTAATGAGTTTAAAAAAAATGAACCAACAATATGTGTAATATGTATTCTTAATCTAATGAAAACAAATAAGTATGAATGAAAAAGTGTGCACCGTTTTGTCGTATCGCACAAAGTATAACAAAATTATTATGGTTTGACTTAGACAGTGTTTAATTGATTGTAAAAACTAACCAACACCATCTATAAATTATTTTAGTCTTATGTAGTTCAATAAAAACAAATACAAAAGACTGGCAAAGTTGATGTATACTATTTATGTTGGATTTTAACAGCCTATCTCCACCCTTCTCCACTGATGTGCACATACAGTTAATTCTATCATATTATTATATACTTAACAAACCTATACATACCTATCAAGTCAAGGATCACAATAAGAATATTAGAAACAAATTATGAATACCTAGTTGAAGTGTTTGTAAAAACCCCTTACTTAATTACCCCTAAAAACAACTTATCACCTTCTTGGAACAATGGTAATATATCTGTGATATTAGTCTTTAAAAAGTTATTAGTTAAACCAATAATATTCAATGATATTCTTACCTGATACCTACTTTTTAATAATAATAATTCAAGTAATTTCTGTTTAAATCATGAATTGACTACTCCTCCGATAGAATAATGTTAAATAAATTATTTAAAACTACAATAAATTAGTTATCTATGTAAAAAATAGCCTCATGGGTTCCTGAATAATAATTGCGTTATTGAATAGACTGTCACTGGTTTGATTTTTTTTAAACTGTTTCCTTATAGAACTATGACAAGCTCAATGTGGCTCAAATTTTTTAGTTCAATAAGGAACCACATAAAATGTTTCCTTATAGAACTGTGAACATGTAGAATACAAAGAAATTCCATATGGAATTATTTGCTTTTATTAATGATTGAGATTTTTTAGATTTTTTTTTTAAATTGAATTATGTAGCTGTTATGATTCTTTATCAAATGGCATTATTAACTCAAAACTGCAAAATTTTGAGTTGTTTCCCTATAGAACTAGGGTATCGAAATATATTTTGACAATAGCGAAATGAATTAGGTATGTACCTAGGTACTTACTTACTTACCTAAAGCATCATTTTTGATTTAAAATGAATTTATATTTTGAGAATACTGGATTTGTTAAGATAAAATATTGCCTATATAAAAATAATTACAAGATAAAAAAGAACTTTTTATATACCTACAACGTTTTTAAATTCTGTTGAACCATATCAACTTGACTTGACTAGCTTAAACGATTTAAAAAAAATTGTAAGTACTTGACAATATGTCGTAATGATTTCAATAGTAAGGCACGTATATATTAATAATTTAGTTGCTAGGACCCCAGACCCCTAGCAACCGATAATGGTGTCGAAATAACTTTTCATACAAAACAGAATTAACTGAAAATGAATTCAATTCTACTTAAAGGGCTAAAAGTATTAAAAGAATGCATTGGCATCGTGTTCTGGTATATTCTAAAAGTTTCAAATGTCTAGCTAGTCGGGAAATTAGTTAAAAATCGATTGCAAGATTTGTACCGGACAAAGCATCACCGGACAAATTAGAATACAAGCTAAGAAAAACGTTATAAAAACAACCGAACTGTTTATTTTAAAACACATTTAATAGGTATTAAACTATCACATAGGTACATATGGAAATTTAATAGTTTGTATGTTTTTTATGCACCGTTAAGCTAGTTTTATTTACACATGAAAAAGAACATCCATTACATAGAACTCCATTTCATCAAAACTGTCGCTTATTCCTTTAAGCCTTTCATACGTCGACGGCGTTTGAAAGGCTATCGGGAATAACCGACAAAATACAAAATGTTCAAAAGTTAAGAATTTTGGAAAAAAAATCATTCTAAATCACCCAATAGTTCGATTTTTAAAATTTGCACTTTTATAAGGTCCTGAAGATTGTGTCTAAGTGGTGTTGTTGATACTTTTTAAAAATATGACTCAATTTAAGAATTAGTGTCGCTTATGCAATTCGGTCACAAAAATAGAATCAGAAAAAAGGGTCTAACTAAAAATTATAATAGCCGTACTGAGAAGTAAGAAGCAGATATTAAGTTTCATATGTAGGTAAGTTTACACATAATATGTGTGTGATAGTTTATTTGTAAGTATATTATTACTTATATATTTTAATACCAAGTGATGAAGTTTTTTTTTACTAATAGCTTAAATTATGGATCTCTGTGTCTAATGGCAGTGGCGAGGAGTGGAGGTAGGCTGTTGAGATGCAACATAAATAGTGCGCACTATACTTTTTGTCAGTCATAATTATTTGTTTTCATTGAACTAAGAATACAGGCAGATGGTGCTGTTAGTTTTTAAAATTCAATTAAGCCCTGCCTTCTCCAAACCATTATAGTTCAGGTGTGCTATGCGCGACCCGACGAAAATGGTGCACTCGTTTACAGTCGTATTTATTTATTTTCGTTGAATTAAGAATACATCATATTAATACTTTGGACGCTGAAGACGCACCTGGCGCGTAATGACCAGGCGGCCGATCGATGTAATTAACGTGAATTTTAAAGGTGGTAATTAAAAAATCATTAGAAAGACAGCAGCTAATAGTCGAATATTTTTTTAGTATTATATCGCTTAGATCAGTAGGATTTAATTGAATTTTAAAATCTTAGTTAAACTTAGTAAACATTGCAATTTAGAGTTCAATGAAAACTTATGTTATGTTTGACTGACAAAATTTAGTATGCACTATGTATACCCGATATGCACAACCTACGTCCACCCTTCGTCACTGAAAAGAAGACGGATATAGTTTTGGCATTCTTATCGTCTACAGAAATATAGTTCGCCGATTTATTGACTGTAAACAAATTTCCTTATTACGCCAAGCCATAGAATTTTTACTATTTCTGAGTTCCATGCGCCAAGCTCTCATTCATAAGGGCTGCGCAAGAGTATGTGTGTCGTTGACATTAAATCGGGGTTCTAGTATCATAAGGGCGAAATTACAAAATGGCTGTTTTGAGTTAAATATTGCATTGTCTTGCTAGAACGCAGTTCTATTATATGTACAAAGATGAAACTCGTACGTATAGCGGTTTGCCGGACATTACTCGGCGTATCTACAAATCAATATGGAATTTTAGTTTCATATAGGCGAACATCTTTTTACGCCTGTATGACTGACATTAATGCCGATTGATTAAGGACAGTTCGGCGTAAGCGGCGTTTCGTCTTTATGACACCGACATAAAGTTTAGATTATGGAAATTTCGTAATTTTTAGTTTGGCGTAAGATGTCAATTTGACTCAAGTAAGTAAACACTTGCTATCGGTTCATATTTGCATATAAACAATGTTTTGAAGAGGTAATGATTGTGGAGATGTCGAAACAGAACCAACGTACAAGCATGCGAAGTAAGTAAATATTTATGTATATTTATTACAGTATTAAAAAAAATTTAGATATGCGAAATATACTTGTGTGGAATGATAACTCAATTTTATCAAAACTTATCCTCTTTTACCTTTCATTCATGGACAGCCTGCGGTTGACAGCGTTTGAAAGGTAATAGGGAACAAGCGTCGAAATATGAAAACTCAATTTCATCAAAATTTATCCTCTTTTACCTTTCATTCATGGACAGCCTGCAGTTGACAGCGTTTGAAAGGTAATAGGGAACAAGCGTCGAAATATGAAAACTCAATTTCATCAAAACTTATCCTCTTTTACCTTTCATTCATGGACAGCCTGCGGTTGACAGCGTTTGAAAGGTAATAGGGAACAAGCGTCGAAATATGAAAACTCAATTTCATCAAAATTTATCCTCTTTTACCTTTTATTCATGGACATCCTGCGGTTGACAGCGTTTGAAAGGTAATAGGGAAGAAGCGACGAAATATGAAAACTCAATTTTATCAAAACTTATCCTCTTTTACCTTTCATTCATGGACAGCCTGCGGTTGACAGCGTTTGAAAGGTAATAGGGAACAAGCGTCGAAATATGAAAACTCAATTTCATCAAAATTTATCCTTTTTTACCTTTCATTCATGGACATCCTGCGGTTGACAGCATTTGAAAGGTAATAGGGAACAAGCGTCGAAATATGAAAACTGAATTTCATCAAAATGTATCCTCTTTTACCTTTAAACTTTTTTCCTATAAATACAAAATTAATTTGTTAGAATGATTTCATTCATTGGTGATCTGGGAATTTTCGTCAGTAAAATAAAAATCGTATTTTTTTTAAATTTATTTATTATCATAAAACCTAATACATTAGAACGAATCGAACATAAGTTTTGTCTTCTCTTTATCAAATAGACAAATGATTAGTAAAATAAAATCAAAAAAATATAACATGGTTAGGTAACTTAAAAAGATTTTTTAGGTAAGTGATAGTAGAAAAAGATACACAAATTTAATTACCGTCTTCGCTCCTAAGCAGAGCATAGGAACCTCCACAGAGTGAAGGTTATATTAAGAGACCCTTTTTTTCGAGGAATGGTTGTTAGCCATTCGCCCAACCCATTAGGCCCTTGCACTGGATCAAGCATACCATGAAAAAACAACATGTACTTTTACACAATGTACCTATTATGTATAATTTTGACACTTTTTACTATCAAGAATGTAATCACAATATTTTTTTTTTAAATAAAGGTATTCCGAGTAATTTTTAACGGAAAAAAATGTTATAAAAAAATCTTATTAAAAATCCATTATTTGAAACGAGGGAAGTTTACATTCACACAGATTTTATTTTGTGCAGGTAGAACAATTACAAAAAAGTACGGAAATAACTAAAATAAAAACAATTGTTTAATTCGAGAGAAATTCTCAATCACCCAGTATTTGCCAACATTTAATGCAAAACACACAAATCACAAAATTGCTTCCATAGTAAAAAAAAGTTGCCTGCGATTATGATTCAAATGGATGTATTAAAATATGCAAAAAACACTAAATATACACATTAATTTTACCGTATACACCATTTGGAAAACGCTATGTGGAGCGTCACACCGTATTTGTCCTTAGTGATAGGTAAGGGGCTCCCGCCAAAGATCCTAGCCTGGGGGCCCGGTTAAGGATGTGGGGGCCATAGCGTACAGTCCTACAAACTTATCTAAAGAATGGTCAAAAATTGAACTACGAACTACACTATGGACGCCATTTTGAAAACGTCATTCGAATGTCAGATTGTGTCCAGCTGCGAGTCTTGATTGGGTAGTTTTCGACGGCGGCTCCCCCATCCATTCTTTAGATAACTTTGTAGGTCTGTAGATGTTATTTGGTGCCCTTCCGTTGGAATATGGTGTCTTGTAAGAAACAGGTCAGTCAGGTTGAACTTCTCTTCAGGCGTCCGCAGTGGCCGAGCTAGGTCCAACGTCGCCTCTTCACTATCGGCGTGATGAGTTGGTCCGCTTGGAAGGAAAATATATTTTGACAATAGCAAAATGAATTAGGTATGTACCTAGGTACCTACTTACTTACCTAAAGCATCATTTTTGATTTAAAATGAATTTATATTTTGAGAATACTGGATTTGTTAAGATAAAATATTACCTATATAAAAATAATTACAAGATAAAAAAGAACTTTTTATATACCTACAACGTTTTTAAATTCTGTTGAACCATATCAACTTGACTTGACTAGCTTAAACGATTTAAAAAAAATTGTAAGTACTTGACAATATGTCGTAATGATTTCAATAGTAAGGCACGTATATATTAATAATTTAGTTGCTAGGACCCCAGACCCCTAGCAACCGATAATGGTGTCGAAATAACTTTTCATACAAAACAGAATTAACTGAAAATGAATTCAATTCTACTTAAAGGGCTAAAAGTATTAAAAGAATGCATTGGCATCGTGTTCTGATATATTCTAAAAGTTTCAAATGTCTAGCTAGTCGGGAAATTAGTTAAAAATCGATTGCAAGATTTGTACCGGACAAAGCATCACCGGACAAATAAGAATACAAGCTAAGAAAAACGTTGTAAAAACAACCGAACTGTTTATTTTAAAACACATTTAATAGGTATTAAACTATCACATAGGTACATATGGAAATTTAATAGTTTGTATGTTTTTTATGCACCGTTAAGCTAGTTTTATTTACACATGAAAAAGAACATCCATTACATAGAACTCCATTTCATCAAAACTGTCGCTTATTCCTTTAAGCCTTTCATACGTCGACGGCGTTTGAAAGGCTATCGGGAATAACCGACAAAATACAAAATGTTCAAAAGTTAAGAATTTTGGAAAAAAAATCATTCTCAATCACCCAATGGTTCGATTTTTAAAATTTGCACTTTTATAAGGTTCTGAAGATTGTGTCTAAGTGGTGGTGTTGATACTTTTTAAAAATATGACTCAATTTAAGAATTAGTGTCGCTTATGCAATTCGGTCACAAAAATAGAATCAGAAAAAAGGGTCTAACTAAAAATAGCCGTACTGAGAAGTAAGAAACAGATATTAAGTTTCATTTGTAGGTAAGTTTACACATAATATGTGTGTGATAGTTTATTTGTAAGTATATTATTACTTATATATTTTAATATCAAGTGATGAAGTTTTTTTTTTACTAATAGCTTAAATTATGGATCTCTGTGTCTAATGGCAGTGGCGAGGAGTGGAGGTAGGCTGTTGAGATGCAACATAAATAGTGCGCACTATACTTTTTGTCAGTCATAATTATTTGTTTTCATTGAACTAAGAATACAGGCAGATGGTGCTGTTAGTTTTTAAAATTCAATTAAGCCCTGCCTTATCCAAACCATTATAGTTCAGGTGTGCTATGCGCGACCCGACGAAAATGGTGCACTCGTTTACAGTCGTATTTATTTATTTTCGTTGAATTAAGAATACATCCTATTAATACTTTGGACGCTGAAGACGCACCTGGCGCGCAATGACCAGGCGGCCGATCAATGTAATTAACGTGCATTTTAAAGGTGGTAATTAAAAAATCATTAGAAAGACAGCAGCTAATAGTCGAATATTTTTTTAGTATTATATCGCTTAGATCAGTAGGATTTAATTGAATTTTAAAATCTTAGTTAAACTTAGTAAACATTGCAATTTAAAGTTCAATGAAAACTTATGTTATGTTTGACTGACAAAATTTAGTATGCACTATGTATACCCGATATGCACAACCTACGTCCACCCTTCGTCACTGAAAAGAAGACGGATATTGTTTTGGCATTCTTATCGTCTACAGAAATATAGTTCGCCGATTTATTGACTCTTAACAAATTTCCTTATTACGCCAAGCCATAGAACTTTTACTATTTCTGAGTTCCATGCGCCAAGCTCTCATTCATAAGGGCTGCGCAAGAGTATGTGTGTCGTTGACATTAAATCGGGGTTCTAGGATCATAAGGGCGAAATTACAAAATGGCTGTTTTGAGTTAAATATTGCATTGTCTTGCTAGAACGCAGTTCTATTATTTGTACAAAGATGAAACTCGTACGTATAGCGGTTTGCCAGACATTACTCGGCGTATCTACAAATAAATATGGAATTTTAGTTTCATTAAGGCGAACACCTTTTTACGCCTGTGTGACTGACATTAATGCCGATTGATTAAGGACAGTTCGGCGTAAGCGGCGTTTCGTCTTAATGACACCGACATTAAGTTTAGTTTATGGAAATTTCGTAATTTTTAGTTTGGCGTAAGATGTCAATTTGACTGAAGTAAACACTTGCTATCGGTTCATATTTGCATATAAACAATGTTTTGAAGAGGTAATGATTGTGGAGATGTCGAAACAGAATCAACGTACGAGTACAAGCATGCGAAGTAAGTAATTATTTATGTATATTTATTACAGTATTAAGAAAAATTTAGATATGCGAAATATACTTGTGTGGAATGATAACTCAATTTTATCAAAACTTATCCTCTTTTACCTTTCATTCATGGACAGCCTGCGGTTGACAGCGTTTGAAAGGTAATAGGGAACAAGCGTCGAAATATGAAAACTCAATTTTATCAAAACGTATCCTCTTTTACCTTTCATTCATGGACAGCCTGCGGTTGACAGCGTTTGAAAGGTAATAGGGAACAAGCGTCGAAATATGAAAACTCAATTTTATCAAAACTTATCCTCTTTTACCTTTCATTCATGGACAGCCTGCGGTTGACAGCGATTGAAAGGTAATAGGGGGGAATGGGACGATTTGGCACCGCGAACTGGCCTCCGCCGATTGGCCTCCGGTAATTGGCCGCCGGTACAATCGGACGCCGGCCCAATTGGACGCCGACCCAATTCGACGCCGACCCAACTGGCCTCCGGGAGATTGGACGCCGCACAGTTGAATTAAATGCGCAAAGGAATAGACGTACGTTACGATTTGTTGGAGTAAATAAGCAAGTCAGTTTAATATGCTTCTATCTTCTCAGTAGTCGTACCTTATACATTTCGCGCTTGACACATTTTTAATATAGATTGAGAAAAATTATTATGCCTGATGATGTTTATTAAAAGAAAATAATTCTTCCCTCGCTAAAAATTAAAGATGTGCATAATCAATTAATTTATTGTCTATACATGGGTACTTATTTATATTTACAAAAAATATTTAAAATAATAATTCAGCGTTTTATCGACTTAATATTATAATAAAGCTTAAACATGTATATTATTATGCATAAATGCGTATTTTAAGATAGTATGAAATTACAAACAAAATATTAAGTAAGTTATCTGTAGTATAAATGTTTCAGTAGTTTTATTGATAAACTACTTAGGTACTGGATGCCGGATGAAATCCCGAAGGCCAAAATCCCGAATGCTGAAATCCCGAATGGCCGAAATCCCGAAAAATGAAAAAATACAAACATCAATAATTACGCAATTTTTGCAAGAGAGACAAAACCCATTTTTTGTGAAATTAAGTTTTTCTGATTGCGCAATTTTTTCAGGAGAGACCATTTTGTAGAACGAATGGATTTTGTGCACCTTACAAAAATTGCGCAATTCACGATTGCGCAATTATTGATGTTTGTATTTTACATTTTTTTTATATTTCCACAAAAAATGGGGTTTTGTGTCTCTTGCAAAAATTGCGCAATTATTGATGTTTGTATTTTTTTTATTTTTCGGGATTTAGGCTTTCGGGATTTCGGCCTTCGAGATTTCGTCCGGCACCCAGTACCTAAGTAGTTTATCAATCAAACTACTAAAACATTTATACTTAGCAGATAACTTACTTAATATTTTGTTTGTAATTTCATACTATCTTAAAATACGCATTTATGCATAATAATATACATGTTTAAGCTTTATTATAATATTAAGTCGATAAAACGCTGAAATATAATGTAATTTTCATTCTAACATCTAACATTATTTTTAATATTTGTTGTAAATATAAATAAGTACCCATGTATAGACAATAAATTAATTGATTATGCACATCTTTAAGTTTTAGCGAGGGAAGAATTATTTTCTTTTAATAAACATCATAAGGCATAATAATTTTTCTCAATCTATATTAAAAATGTGTCAAGCGCGAAATGTATAAGGTACGACTACTGAGAAGATAGAAGCATATTAAACTGACTTGCTTATTTACTCCAACAAATCGTAACGTACGTCTATTCCTTTGCGCATTTAATTCAACTGTGCGGCGTCCAATCTCCCGGAGGCCAGTTGGGTCGGCGTCGAATTGGGTCGGCGTCCAATTGGGCCGGCGTCCGATTGTACCGGCGGCCAATTACCGGAGGCCAATCGGCGGAGGCCAGTTCGCGGTGCCAAATCGTCCTAGACCCGTAATAGGGAACAAGCGGCGAAATATGAAAACTCAATTTCATCAAAACTTATCCTCTTTTACCATTTTTCATAGCAGTAAAGGAGAAATTGACAAAACAGTGATGGATTTATCGGCATTTGGAAATAACTGTCAAATTTATCGTATTTAGGAACCCAGTAGGTGTGACTTATCGGTCTTTGTTTCTCAACGCTAACGATGAGTGGTTGACAAGTATAGGGTAAATAAAAAACAATTATTTTTTCAATGAATACAAAAATAATTTATTAGAATGATTTCATTCATTGGTGATCTGGGAATTTTCGTCAGTAAAATAAAAATCGTATTTTTTTTAAATTTATTTATTATCATAAAACCTAATACATTAGAACGAATCGAACATAAGTTTTGTCTTCTCTTTATCAAATAGACAAATGATTAGTAAAATAAAATCAAAAAAATATAACATGGTTAGGTAACTTAAAAAGATTTTTTAGGTAAGTGATAGTAGAAAAAGATACACAAATGTAATTACCGTCTTTGCTCCTAAGCAGAGCATAGGAACCTCCACAGAGTGAAGGTTATATTAAGAGACCCTTTTTTTCGAGGAATGGTTGTTAACCATTCGCCCAACCCATTAGTCCCTTGCACTGGATCAAGCATACCATGAAAAAACAACATGTACTTTTACACAATGTACCTATTATGTATAATTTTGACACTTTTTACTATCAAGAATGTAATCACAATATATTTTTTTTAAATAAAGGTATTCCGAGTAATTTTTAACAGAAAAAAATGTTATAAAAAAATCTTATTAAAAAACCATTATTTGAAACGAGGGAAGTTTACATTCACACAGATTTTATTTTGTGCAGGTAGAACAATTACAAAAAAGTACGGAAAAAACTAAAATAAAAACAATTGTTTAATTCGAGAGAAATTCTCAATCACCCAGTATTTGCCAACATTTAATGCAAAACACACAAATCACAAAATTGCTTCCATAGTAAAAAAAGTCGCCTGCGATTATGATTCAAATGGATGTATTAAAATATGCAAAAAACACTAAATATACACATTAATTTTACCGTATACACCATTTGGAAAACGCTATGTGGAGCGTCACACTGTATTTGTCCTTAGTAATAGGTAAGGGGCTCCCGCCAAAGATCCTAGCCTGGGGGCCCGGTTAAGGATGTGGGGGCCATAGCGTACAGTCCTACAAACTTATCTAAAGAATGGTCAAAAATTTAACTACGAACTACACTATGGACGCCATTTTGAAAACGTCATTCGAATGTCAGATTGTGTCCAGCTGCGAGTCTTGATTGGGTAGTTTTCGACGGCGGCTCCCCCATCCATTCTTTAGATAACTTTGTAGGTCTGTAGATGTTATTTGGTGCCCTTCCGTTGGAATATGGTGGCTTGTAAGAAACAGGTCAGTCAGGTTGAACTTCTCTTCAGGCGTCCGCAGTGGCCGAGCTAGGTCCAACGTCGCCTCTTCACTATCAACGTGATGAGTTGGTCCGCTTGGAAGGAAAATATATTTTGACTATAGCAAAATGAATTAGGTATGTACCTAGGTACCTACTTACTTACCTAAAGCATCATTTTTGATTTAAAATGAATTTATATTTTGAGAATACTGGATTTGTTAAGATAAAATATTACCTATATAAAAATAATTACAAGATAAAAAAAGAACTTTTTATATACCTACAACGTTTTTAAATTCTGTTGAACCATATCAACTTGACTTGACTAGCTTAAACGATTTAAAAAAAATTGTAAGTACTTGACAATATATCATAATGATTTCAATAGTACGGCACGTATATATTAATAATTTAGTTGCTAGGACCCCAGACCCCTAGCAACCGATAATGGTGTCGAAATAACTTTTCATACAAAACAGAATTAACTGAAAATGAATTCAATTCTACTTAAAGGGCTAAAAGTATTTAAAGAATGCATTGGCATCGTGTTCTGATATATTCTAAAAGTTTCAAATGTCTAGCTAGTCGGGAAATTAGTTAAAAATCGATTGCAAGATTTGTACCGGACAAAGCATCACCGGACAAATAAGAATACAAGCTAAGAAAAACGTTGTAAAAATACGTAATATAACCATCAGAATATAAGGGAAAAGAAGAAAATAGGTACCTAGGTAATTACATTATAATTACAATCACATCGTATATATAAAATTTACCTAGTTCATTATTAAAAATATTATAACCAATAAAGACATCTCATAAAATTCGTATTGAATCTAATTGGAATTTTACTATTTACAAACTATCGCCGCATTGTGTAAGATACGTACAAAATATAAATATTCCACGGTGAAATGTTGAACAAAGAACTCGTCATTTGATTAAAATAATGTTATAGGAACACATGTTCCACGTACAACGGAATACGAAGAAATGTCCTGCGGTGAACTGTATACGTACAAATTTCAAGACACCTCACAAAAGGGGGTCGCAATCAGTGCGCCATATGATGACGAGCCGACCACTCAATAATTCAAGTGAATTTATTTACCCTTTCACCGCGGAGCATTTAATTATATTTAATAACCACATTTAAATAACATGCTAATTATATCTAATGGGCAACTAATGAGGGCACAATAGCTGTGCCGTCAGTAAAATACAAAAAATACTCTTCATTTCATTTCGTGGAACCGTGGGTTCGGATTTGGAGAACACTATTGTAGAACATCACAGCCCTTAACCTTGAGAGTTGCGACTGAACTGTCGAGCCGTGCGGACGTGTTTTTGCATCGCTATTATTTCGCTTTCGTTATCTTCAATTTTGACCCTGCTATTCACAAGTTTTTGATCCCGTTTCTATACTAATACCTTCGCCTGCCCTTGGAATACGATTTGTGAAACTTTTGTGTGTTTTCCCCTTGGACTTTCCCGGGAATTGTGACTTTTAATTCGTTTAATAATAGTTACGTAATTATTGTAACAATAATATTTATTGTGCGATAAATTGTGGTTGAGTGAGTGACGTGTGACGAGTGTTACCTAGCGCCATGGTCAACCACAAAGGGGACCCCATGCAAGTGGAAGGAATGTCCACTAGGAAGCGGAAGTCGGACGTGGCTGAGGGTATTGGTGACCCAAAGCAGGCCCCCAAGGTCAAGGATAAAAGGCCTGAGAAAGAAAACGAGAAAGACAAGCAGAGCGCTTCCACCACTTCAAAGGGCAAGGGCGTTAAGTCAAGGGCTGGTTCAAACTCGGCATCTTGCGAGGAGATCAGTCCCGTGGCTTTGAGTATTCTCTCTGAGTCTCAGGAGAGTGCGTCCAGGGCGACGATTGCCATCAAAAGGGCGCTTGCCACCCTCGAGAAGGACAGTCGTATTGCCAGAGCAACCGTGAACGCAGTTGCCGAGGAGCTTGAGATGGCAATCACTGAAACGTGGGCCATGGCGATAGAGCTGGAGGCACACAAGGCAATTGTGAAGGATTGTGCCTCCTTAACGAGAGCCATCATCCAGGCTCCTTCTAATGCTCCTCCCAGGGCTCTTTGGAGTGACGTAACCCGTAGAGAGGCTCAACCAACTAGAGTCTCCGAATGGCCACCAGTTCCTCCGAAAACTGTCGCCAGGCCGGGGGTGATGTTTTATCCGACTAAGGAGGGCCAAGAATCGACTGCCACAAAGGAAGCGGTCATGAAAACTATTGTGCCTGAAACTTTGGGAGTGCACATCACCGGGGTACGCAAGATCCGGGGAGGCGGGATCATCGTGCATCCCAAAAGTGACGACGAGGCTAAGCGGCTCATGGCTGCCCCTGGGCTGACTGAGGCCGGCTTAAAGGCCCAAGTCGCGGGGAGAAAGCTTCCCCGCGTCATAATTTTTAATGTACCCATTGAGACGACAGAAGAGCAGCTCAAGGAGGCAATCATAAACAATACCCAGGAGGCGTCTGGCCTTGCATCTGAGGGTTACGCTGGAACTAAACTGAGCCACAAGGTGGGACCGAAGACCGAACGTTGTCATATGATAATGTCGATCCCTGGAAAGGCTTGAGAGGCGCTGCTTAATGATGGCAGACTTTTCATGGGGTGGAATTCGTTCCCTGTGCGTGACTTTTGCGGAGTTGTCAAGTGTGCAAAGTGCCACTTATACGGACACATGGCTAAGGGTTGCAACGCTAAGGTTACAACGTGCGGCCACTGCACTGTCAAGTTAAAGTCCCTCCACCAAACCCGCCCCGTACCACCCTCGGTCTTAATCGAGAGTATCACGGGACCCATCAATTGGTGATGTGAAGCATCTAAGAATTGGCCTGGGAGTGTCCTGGGAGAAGATGCCCAAGACTTAGATTGCTACGCTCAAAGTGAGCTCTGACTGAGTTTACTGAGTTTACTCTAATGCAAAGTGCTGCACTAAAGAAGGGCATGACAGAGCAGACTGCCCCACCGCTGACGAACCGGGCAAGTGCCCTGCGTGCACGCGCTACAAGAAGCCGAACGGCCACTTGGCCACCGATCCCGACTGTCCCGCGCGCCTACACGCTATTGAGGAGGATAGAAGCCGCACTGATTACTGTCCGCAATGATCTCTTTCGCTCAGATAAACGTGGGCAGAGGTCGAGCCACATCTGCCGAGCTGCTTGAGGTTGCTCGGGATCAGAATACGGACATAATTATGATACAAGAGCCATACGCCTTTGGTCCCAATCGGGGCCTAAGCGGTGGCCGTATCATACAAGCTACCCCGAAATCTCTAGCTTGCATATTTGTAATTGACACCACACTGACTGTGTTGCATCTCTCGCATCTATCCAATGAGCTCTTCGCGGTGGCGGAGATTGCTAATAACAGGTTGCTCTCCATTGTAATTATATCTGCGTATTTTCAGTACAGTTCTTCTACCCTGTATTGCACAAAACAACTGGAGAAAATCTTATATGCTTGCAGAGGCAAGCAGATAATTGTTGGGGCGGACGTTAACGTCCAGTCCTTGCTCTGGGCCCCCTCTGGGCCCAGACGTAACAAGGACAAACCTGAGCCACTCGAGGAGCTCTTGGCCGCCTTTGATTTGACGGTGCTAAATGACCCTAACGGGCCGGCCACTTTCTCCACCAGAAATGGTGAGTAACATATTGATGTCACTCTGACATCTAGTGGCGTTGCCAGCCGCGCCGTGGACTGGCAGGTCCACACGGACACGGTGGCTAGCGATCACCGTCTGATCACATTTTCATATCAAGCTCATTTCAAGCTATCCTCCTAAAGGGCAGCTCAAGGATAAACATAAATAAGCGATCACCCGCAGTGCGCTTCGGCGACTCTGCTATAAGGTTTTCTCGAGAGGTGACCTACTTGGGGGTCCTACTAACCTAATTGTGAAGAGGGCTCTGCTTAGCGGACAGAGGGCTGCTCTGATTGGCCTTACTAAGGCCTATAGGACCACATCTTCGGATGCCCTGGCGGTCCTTGCGGGGGTCTTTCCCCTCGACTTGCACGTTCAAATTAGAGGATCGATCACTCTCCTTATGAGGAGGATCAATACAACTCTCGCCGGTGTCCCTCTGACACCGCCATCGAAAGTGGAGGGCGTGAGCTACAGAAAAACTGTATCTGAGCTGGTCTACAAGACCGCATATGCGGCATGGCAGGCGAGATGGGTGGCCTCCTCTAAGGGCCGCCAGACTTTTCTATACTTTCCAGATGTCTCGGTGAGACACATGACGAGGAGACTGGTGCCTACCCACTGGACTAGTCAATTCATGACTGGCCATGGAAACTTTGCGGCCAAACTGCAGGGGTTTGTTTCGGGTTGCTCATGTGGACACGACCAGCAGGACGCAGAGCACGTCCTGTGGGACTGTTCACTTATGGGCCCCGAACGAGCGGAGTTGTTTGCCCGGGTCCGACCCCATTCGGGCCCAATAGGACACGCGGACATGGTGGCAACCGAGGCCAATTTTGCGGCCTTTACTAAATTCGCCAGAGCGTACGGGGGGCGGGACACTCTCGACTCCCCTTGCGACTCTTCAAACTAAAGTCACTCTGATAGTTGCCATATAAATTAACATCATGCATTCGCACTTCGGTGCAAGGTTGCATCACCAGTCCCGTGCGGCTCTGCTCGGGACAAAATGAGGGCTTAAATTCTTTGATCTGGCACACGTAAGGGTTATGTTAGCCGGCCGCGTATGACGTGGCTGCATATACATAACGGGAGCGGAGGTGGGAATTTTACACACCAGCCCTTAACCTTAGAAATAGGTAGGGGGCCCATCAAACTTCCTGGCCTAGGGGCCCGCTTCAAAATGTGCAGGCCATAGAGAAACCACTGTTTTTCCATTATTTATTTTTTCTTCCCTCAGACCCACGATGAAAGGCCATGAGTTTTGTTAATAAGTACAGAATTGCGATTACTACGGATAGTGGGTATGCGAGTGCACTTTTTTAGCAGTAACGAGAAGGTAAGAGAGCAAACCAAACAGCCTCTTATCGTACTGAGAGTAATAACGTTGAACCAGGCTCGAATTTCAATCTAAATTGCCTGTTCTTCAAGCCAACTGGATTGCAGCGTTCTGGAAGACGGCTAAATACTATCCATAGAGTTTATATGGCGGGTATCTAACATAGGTAACCTAATAAGACATATAAGATTGGCGAGAAGAAGGGATTCTTGAAGGCACTGTGTGGTGTTCATACACTCCAACTAAGGAGCGGACATGGTCAAAGAAAAAAGAAAAACAATGCATATCAATATTATATAAAATTTATTGTAGCAATTATTAATGCTTAATTTATAATATAATACAGTAATAATTATACTTATGAGATGGATACATAAATGTAAAATATTTTATTGGAAGTAATTAATATGAGGATTATAATAATCGTATATAGGTAGGTAGGTAATTGAATTGAAATTATTATTTAAACATGACATAGACAGTAATTAAAGAAAACAAGAGAAACATAACTTAAACCAAAGGTTACCATAATATAATACTTTCGTGTTCACACTAATGGTTAAAATATTGTCATGGATAATGTTACCCTAAGACACTTGGTTACAGTCTATGGGTGACAGATAGCCATGTCATGACTTTAACTCGAGAATCCATGTACTTAGTAATTTATAACTGTCATTTCAGTTGTACCGCAGACTCCCCATTATTCAGCCTAATGGCGGGGAGAGACGGCACGAATAAACAAAAAACACAGATAATCCGAACTATGCTTAAAATACTACATATTATTATATATTTCTAAAGCAGACAATTATTTTAACATGTTTAATTATCATTATTTATCAAGAAAATCTGTGATTTTGGTTTGTTTGCAGGAATCTTTCTAATATCAGTTCGAATTTAATTACGAAGAGATAATATATCGTTATATTCGAATTCCCATTGGTCGATGTATTCCAATAAAGTGTCAACAGCTGACACCAGATGGGTTGCCGCAACACATGATTGTGATACATTTTTTACTTATAGGACCCGTAAACATGAAAGTGAGTGTTTTTTTCATAATTAAATTCATGCATGGATAAACCACACACGCATTATCGGAGGTTTACTGTACTAAGGATCCCATTAGACCAATGACATTATTAATGGCACTCAATACAGTGGCTAGCAAGTAAAATCGCGCATAGCGACATTCGCACATGTATAGGTAGACGTCACGCAATATCCATTATGCGATATCACGTATCGGGAATTTATAGCAATATGACCTTTATTGTATTGGCGTTAGAACAGTGTTTCTAGTGTCAATGTTCATTTGAGCGAACCCGTTCGAACCGAACCATTCGGCGGACCCAACAAAAACATCGGGAATTTATAGCAATATGACCTTTATTGGAATGGTGTTAGAAGAGTGCTTCTAGTGTCAATGTTCATTTGAGCGAACCCTTTCGAACCGAACCATTCGGCTGACCCAACAAAAAGCATGGGGAATTTATAGCAATATGACCTTTATTGGAATGGTGTTAGAACAGTGTTTCTAGTGTCAATGTTCATTTGAGCGAACCCGTTCGAACCGAACCATTCGGCGGACCCAACAAAAACATCGGGAATTTATAGCAATATGACCTTTATTGGAATGGTGTTAGAAGAGTGCTTCTAGTGTCAATGTTCATTTGAGCGAACCCTTTCAAACCGAACCATTCGGCTGATCCAACAAAAAGCATGGGGAATTTATAGCAATATGACCTTTATTGGAATGGTGTTAGAACAGTGTTTCTAGTGTCAATGTTCATTTGAGCGAACCCTTTCGAACCGAACCATTCAGCATACCCAACAAAAAGCATCAGGAATTTATAGCAATATCACCTTTATTGTAAGTGCGTTAGAACAGATTATGCCATTCGGCAGACCTGACAAAAAAGTGAGTGTCATTTTTTTCCCCAGATGCTTCGTCTATATTAATGTCATTGCATTAGACACATTTATTTTAATACTAATTTAAACATTCGACAAAGTAAATTCATTTGATAGTTTTTACACAGTTATGTAATCGATTTTTTTAATCATATCGGAAAGGGCTGGTGAGTTAAACAATGTATAGAAAATTTCAACAGAAACATTAGCGAACTAGTCAAAAATGTGTGACGCAAATTTGTAACAATCACCTTGATCGCAGTGTAGAGTATATTATGCTTCATAACTTTGCACACCGGCGCTAGGATAAAAATGATGTAATATATTCTAAAAATATTTTTTTTTACATATATTATTTATTACTAGATTTATTAATACAATTTAATATCATTTGATCTAATTTTATGCGAGGTAATCAAGCAGAGGCGTATTACTGTAGTAAAAAGTGCAAAGTTATAAAACGTATACTCTACTTGGGTAGTTCATTTTTCAACTTCATACAGGACGTATTGCATGAATATAGAATAGGATAACAGTGTTGTAAAGACACTAACGTCAATTTGTTGTCAAATGTTATTTTTATTTTTTTGACACTACAATAGGCTACAATCACAGTGGTGTAGTTAATCATAGAATTAGTGAGACAATCACAAACACGAGGTTTGGGGAAAGAAAATCACATTGTGACCTCACCAGGAGTTAAATCCAGAAAGGCCAGCGCCAGTGTTACCAACCGTACTATAATTATAGTATTTGTACTATAATGTTGGTCCGCGTACTATGTACGATATAAAACAGGTATAGTACGCCCAAAATATTATAATTTGGAATATCAGAAAAAATGTGTAAAAAGACACTTTTATTGACATAATGGTGCATATATATTGAAAAAGCTGAGATATAAACCCGGGACGTCGATCTGTCAGCGCAAATCGCTACCGGCTTTTCCAATTTATGCATTATTTTTACAAATACATACAGTATGTTACAGTTCATACATACAGTTTTATTATGCAGAGAAAATTAACGCGATTTTCCTTGTTAATCTCACGATAATTATAATAATAAAATTACTTAATATAGTTTTTTAAATTAATAAAAAGCAATTTTTTGTAGTACTTAATTCACTTTTAATCAATTTGCGTTTAATTAAATTAAACAACAATACAATGCAGTTCCACCATGAATTGACAGTTAACAAAATAAAAGAAATTACTTAATGGTAATTAACACAATAAAATTAATACATACCTCCAATATGGTAAAACTGTGCAGAAACGAGTAAATAATACGTTTGAAATTTATGCCAAGCCACTACAATATTATATTCGAAACCATAATAATATTAGAAACTCTTTAATTTGTAGCTACTTCAAACTAAATATTATTATCTACGACTTTACTAGCAAACGTCTTATAGTCAACTGCAGCCAACACTTTTTTTTTTTTTTTTTTTAAGGTATTGCGCGTATTCATGAGGGATGCCAGTAGATCTACTGATATTTGTGTTTTTCCATAATTGTAAGTAAACTGATGATTATTTTAATAATAAACATGAAATGATTTTCGCACGCCCTTTTTTGATGTGTGACTCTTCTACAATAACAACAAAGAAAACATTGTAACTCTACCCAAGAACGCAATTTTACCCACTAACATAATCATTGTTTATGAAAAAAGAATATTATCAGTTATTGTTATTCTTATTAGTCTTAAATCATATCTAATATACTACATTTTCCAAAATCTACCGGTATTTTATGGAATCTACTGAAATATTTGTCAAAATCTACTGATGTTTTAAATTTTGACTTGGCAACACTGTTGGCGCTTGCTCCTTAATACCTTTCAAACGCTGTCCACTGCTCGCTGTCGACGAATGAAAGGTCAAAAGGGATCGGTCAAGGCCTGAACAAAAACGATGCACTGGTTTACAGATGTGGGAGATGGGGGTATAGGACGATTTGGCACTGGGACAACTGGACGCCACGGAATTCGAAATAAATAGACTCAAGTACATGTTGTTTTTTCATAGTATGCTTGATCCAGTGCAAGGGCCTAATGGGTTGGGCGAATGGCTAACAACCATTCCTCGAAAAAAAGGGTCTCTTAATATAACCTTCACTCTGTGGAGGTTCCTATGCTCTGCTTAGGAGCGAAGACGGTAATTACATTTGTGTATCTTTTTAAGTTACTGACATGACCCGGCTCACGGCTAGCTCAATAATGCTACCGGGCCGTCACTGAGGAGACTAGTGATGAATTAGGAGAGGTGGATCTCCTTTGTAGTATCACAACTTTTGAATTCCCGAATAAAACTCTCAGCTGGTGTGGTGCCGAATTTATTCAGGTACTAGAGTTCACGGTCACACAATAAGGTTAACTGTCATTGTTCCCGTAATTAAATCTCATTAAAGTATCAGTAAACTATTTATTTGTTCACTATAGGATCTCTGTGAAATCTTTCACAAATTCCCAAAAAAGTCACACCTAATTCAGAGAATGTATACGCAGATATTCTTTGGATATTTTTAATTAATGAAATATTTTCCCATAAGAAAGAAAATATAAATTATTCTTTGGTCACACAGTATTAGGTTTATAAAAGAATAGAATTATTTTATTGTTGTTTATAAAGTTTATTTATGTTCACAGTGTATTTACAAATATTTATTTGTGTTTACAGACTTGTTTACAAAAGGTTTGCTTAATGTTTACAAATTTATTTACTAAAATTTGTTTTTATGTTTATGAATTTATTTACTAAAATTTATTTTATGATTATGTTTACTTAATAAAGTTTCAAAAATTTATTTTATAATTCCGAAAAAAGATTTGTAAAATTTATTATTACAAACTGAGTTTATTAATTTGTTTTTATAAAACAAATCCGATCACGTAATTTATCCCGATTACGTCACCTCGTATGATGAGTAATGAAAAATGAAATTACTCCGCGAGCGCGTTACTATCGACAGATACGTGGTATTCGAGCTACGTTTTAGCGGTCGACGTCACTACCGACAGATACGTGTTATTCGCGCTACGTTTTGCGGCACACGTCACGACCGGCAGATACGAGATATTCGCGTTACTTTTTGCCCGTCGATGGGGACTTATTGTAGGTAAATTTCACGAATGTTACTGAGAACCGTATCTCGTATCCGCGGAAGGACTGCTGCTTAGTAGGAGATCGCTGGTGAGAAGTGTAGAAACTAATGATTTTACGGAAAAAGGATGTCACCTTTTATACCCTCGGGATGGAGGTTTAACAGGAAACAGTCCGTAAGGGATAGCAGATGTATATCTTTCTCTCACGGGATAAATTTACGTATATCTCCCGTTCCTGGTAACTTTCTAATAGAGATATCTTCTAATTAAATCGGGTTAAATTTACTCTACTTTATTTCCGCAAAATTAAGACTTAATAGGGGTGTTTTAAGCACCCTCTAGAACATGTCCTTTAAATACGTAGTTACGGTGACGTCAGCAAAATAGTTGATTTTATATGATTTTTCGTGTTCAAACGAAGGGGAAAGTTTTTAGCTTTCCAACGAGGTATCAGAATAGGTACTCGTGTACTAAATAAGGGAATGGCAGTCTTTAAATTTAAAATGTCAAAATGAAAGGTTGACACCCACGTACTAGTCCTTTCCACCACTCTTGGCCTTTTTAGGCCAATAGAATTTTACTAAGTTTTAATAAAACTATTTGGAGCCGCAGAAAACGTTTCATTCGATATTTACCTTTCGGACGAACATTATTACGTGAAAATACTATAATATTATACTTAACATTTCAACTTAAATATATAAATGCTTAATCCTAACAAGATGTTATTTACAAGCGACTACAAATTTATTTCGTCCTTAATAGTGGCCTTTCCATAGTAATCTAAACGTAACCTTGAATCTATTTTTATCCGGCAACTCAACACAGCCGGGCCGTAAATTCTAGTCGAACAGAATTCAGTTAAGGTTCAAGGTCACGCGCCAATTTGTGTTTTTAGTCGCAGTATTTGATTCTTTTATTACTTAGGAGGCAATTAAGATTTATTATTGTTTATGGGTAGAAACCCATCTATACCAGAATCTCAAGTTTTTCCAATTGTTACTTTTACAATATTCATTATAGTCAGCAAGTTATAGCATTAACAAAATCTATAATTATAATTACGCGTCTATAGATATAGATACGCGTTTACAATATTTTTATAACGGTAGTTAACTCCTATCTTGTATTGATAAAATTAGTATTAAAATTCTTTATTTACAATTATACAGTATATAAATTTATAAATATTCAATTTTCTTTTCCAATTTTCATACACTTCCATTATAGCTATAAAAGTTATTGAAGCATGTACCTGCTTAATTTTACGTAAACAATCTCTCCCATAACTTATTTTCTAAGTTTAATGGAGATTTCCCGGAAATTATTTCCGAAATAGATCGATTTGAAATTTCATGGCGTGTCATTTCGAGGTCTGCGGTCACAGCGTTCCAATTACACTTGAACAGTCTCGATTCTCCGAGGCGAAGTTTTTTACGTAAAATTTTATTACATTTTACAAAGAAAAGGTTAACAACATACATTTTACTTCCTAATACTAAACGATTACGCTACTGGTTACCTGTTCATGGTCTTTTTCGACCATTTCTTCTCTGCTTCTTCCATAGTTTAGGACCATGGGACTTATATATTCTGTTTGTACCTCGTCGTGAGGTTGTCGCACGGCTATTTGAGAAGTAGAATTGACTACAAGGCTAGATTTGTATAGTTATGTCGTTAAACCATACTCTGCCATAAACACTAACTGAAGGTCGGCGTTTTTGTTCGTGTCAAATGCCCACCCTTAATAAAGACATAACTGTATATGTCTAGTCTCAATTCACCATTGCCACACCTCAGGACTCAGTAATATGCAAAGCGATAAAGCAACAGTAAAGCATATTCAAAATAAAATATACAAAATCTGCGCATGCACACAAAGTTTTTCTTTTACTTTTTATAATTAATATTCGCCCAGATTCAGGTCTTAAAATTCTAATTAATAAAAGAAAATTATATAATTCAATAATTCTGAAGTTAAAAATTTTATTTTGAGGACGGTGAGTGCTGTATGGGACGACTACTGCTTTTCCTGCCGAGGGACAACCGCAAGGAAGAGGACTCACGGAGACGCTCCCTTTACGACCCATGGACAGAAGTAGAGTTCGACTTCCCGTCGCGAATCACGTTCCCGCTTACTAGAAAATACGGCATAGTACCATGATATGCCAGGGAGACTCCCCTGACAATACCTTTAACATTAAATTACATAGGGTCATTTAAACCTATTCAATCTAACGCTCAATACTCCTAGCTATATATTACATTCTACAAGAATTTGAAATCAATCCCAATCAAGAGAATTATTTTTCGCAGCTCCGAATACTAATAAGGACTTAGCGTGAAAGTTACGAACTTCCCCACGCCTAAATTAGCAACGCTCTCTTCATTTCGCAGCTCCGAATACTAATAAGGACTTAGCGTGAAAGTTACGAACTTCCCCACGCCTAGATTAGCAACACGTCTTCATTTCGCAGCTCCGAATACTATTAGGGGCTTAGCGTGGAAGTCAAGGACTTCCCCATGCCCTAATTAGCAACACTTTCTTCGTTTTGCTCTCCCCGAAGACTTATTTCTTTCTCGCTTCGAGAAAAGACTCGTTTGCTTCGATAATAGACTTATTTCTTTATCGCTCCTCTCGAAGACTTGTTGTTTGCTCCGATAATAGACTTATTTCTTTATCGCTCCTCTCGAAGACTTGTGGTTTGCTCCGATAATAGACTTATTTCTTTATCGCTCCTCTCGAAGACTTGTTGTTTGCTTCGATAATAGACTTATTTCTTTATCGCTCCTCTCGAAGACTTGTTGTTTGCTTTGATAATAGACTTATTTCTTTATCGCTCCTCTCAAAGACTTGTTGTTTGCTTCGATAATAGACTTATTTCTTTATCGCTCCTCTCGAAGACTTGTTTGTTTCGCAGCTCCGAATACTAATAAGGACTTAGCGTGAAAGTCACGGACTTCCCCACGCCTTAATTAGCAACACGTTCTTCGTTTCGCTCTCCCCGAAGACTTATTTCTCTTTTGCTTCGAGAAAAGACTTGTCTTTCGCTTCGATCAGAGACTTATTTCTTTATCGCTCCTCTCGAAGTCTTATCGCTCGCTTCGATAATAGACTTATTTCTTTATCGCTCCTCTCGAAGACTTATAGCTCGGTTTAGTTAGAGACTTAGCTTACAGGCGATGGCGGTAGCGATCGCTTTGAGCGACGCTTACCTGATCGGCCTATACGCTGATACTGACGTTTGGGGGGCGCATTCCGGATGGGGGCGTCTCGTAAGACAGCGTCCAACGCATCCCGCCACTCGCCAAAGGTAGTACCTTGATCTTTGCTCCAGGGCGTTGGGAAGTTGGTCCTCGCAGGGCGCCGCCCTCCCAACCGTCCCACTCTCCTAAATTCTCTCTTGGGGGGCGCTATCTTGATGGGGGCGTCTTGTAAGACTGCGTCCAACGCATCCAGCCTCTCGCCAAGGATCCTCTCTTCATTAGATATTGTCGAGTCAACAATTCTTTCTACTTCAGCCCCTCCACCGCTAAGTTCGGAATCTGTTCCTGAACTCGCCAGTAGTTCTTCCCGCGCACATTCCTGCGCATCCATACGACGTTCTGACAGGGCGTGCACTCCCTCGTCTCTGTCGTTGGTAGCTTCGGAAAGCGGTGCAGGCGGTTCCACTGGGTCGTCTGCTCTTTCATTAGCCAGATTCTTCTCAAACTATTGCGCACCGCAGCTCCGAATACTAGTAAAGGACTTAGCGTGGAAGCCATGCGCTTCCCCACGCCTTAACTAGTAACACTCTCTTCGTTATTAATTTAAAGTATATTACACTTATCACTGATATGTATATCACGCTTATCATAATCATATATATCAAATTAATACTAGTATTTAAAACACTCTTATTACTAACATTTTTATCAAATTTAATATTTAAATCTTTAGGAGGTAAACTATTTTTATTACGTGCAATTGCAGTAGTTGGCAATTTCTCTTCACCCGGCGCATCCAACGTACTACCTACAATTGTCCACGTACTTCTGACTACGCTATTTGGACGGTCTGCAGTCGTTACAGATGGTAGTGTCTTTTGACACGCCGCAAAATTCTGTCCCCGACTACACCTGTCACTAGGATCTAAAATATTTACAGAACCGAGAAAATCCGTAGATATTTTGCTTTGTTGGTCATGGGCCGCCGTAGCTGAGTCCCATAACTCTTGTTCTCCGTTATTGAGTATATCACCGCCTTTGAGACGATGATCATACACAACAACTCTTTCGTCACTATATCTAGCTTTATCTATATACATTAAGTTCATGTTTCTTAGTTCAAACTTAACGCTATCAAAATTAATCCTATTAAGCTTACGTAACTTATTTTTAACATTCTTAATACTAAAGGACTTACATTTACTTGATTTTTGTTTAAGATAACGATTATAGTCATCTAATGCTATGAGCTCTTCTTCATTAAGTTTATTTCGCCTTAATTTACCGAAGGTATTAATGTTTTGTAGTCGACGATTAGTTCGACTCTTCCTAATAATATTCTTAACGTCAGCCTCGTGGGGTCTGTTCGCTAATTTAAAAGGTGAGTCCCTTCCTAAAGTTTCGTTGCTCGATTGCAACGACGATCGACTATCTAAACTACATACATCGCTATTAATTTCAAGTAAACTGCCAGCTTCGGCTTTAGTATAATTAGTACTATTAATATTTTTACACAAATGGTTAGCGGAAGCACAATAATTCGTTAAATTATTTGTTACAAGAGATCTGTCGTCAGTATCGACGAGACTACAGTTACTTACGTTTGCCGATGTTCTCAGCACACCAAGAGCGCCACTGCTTACGCCTTCGCCGCATCCACTGCTAGCTGTCTTTAACTGCTTATCTTGATAACCTTCTTCCTTGTTGCCAACATTTATTTCATAACTTCCTAATTCTAATTTATCTAAAAACTTTTTAAATTCTATTTCGCCGCCGGTAAAAGAATTATTAGCTCGCGAAGTCTCAACATTGGACAACGTCTTACCGCTATTCTTTTTATTAAGATTTTCTACTATTTTACTAGCAGAATTATTAATATCGCGTTTGCGATAATTCTCCGGTCTTACGCTGCTATCCTTTACAAGAGGACCTGTACAAAGATTAACTTGGTTACTGGGGCCAGCTTCGACCTCACAGTGAACCTTAGGGTTAAATGATTTCACCGGAAGGGTGTCCTTCAGTTCACTTTCACAGTTAACCCTATTCGCCAGAAGAGCGTCTATGTCACTAGCTAGAACTCGGCTGAACGGCGTTCGAAGAACGTTCGTGTCACCTTCTTGAGTCTTCTCTTCGGCGGTCCGCCAGTGTTCGTCGTCTTGGAGCCATCGACGATCAACCCGGCCCGCGAGCCGTCTTCATGGCTCCTTTCTGGTCTGCTGAGCTGCTTGCCTGTCTGGGCAATCCTTGTTTTCATGGAAGCCAGGACAATGTTGACAACGCCTTTGTCTGGCACTGCCTCGCTCTTCAACGCGAGGACGTGGGCGGTACGCAGGTCTTTCTGAATCGTTTTGCTGGTCTGATTGCCGTGGAGGCCTTTTATCAACAGCCTCCGTGGTCTTATCAGATTTCACGTTAGTCTCTTGTACCGAACGCGGCTTCTCGCGCCAAGTATTTTGCTGAGCGGGTCTCCTTTCATTGTTCGCCTTGGGGGCATTTGCTGGAGATGGCACGGAAGCCAATGCCGATTTCAATGGTCGAAGTGTATGAGCTACTTCAAGCAGCTCGTCCATCGTCTTCCATTTCTCTTGATTAACCCTTATTTGATCGCTCACGGTGAGTAGGTCATAAAAGGTTGAAGCCAGGGTTTCCGACTTCATTTCCGGAAGGAGTACCTTGGCTAATTCCATCTTCTTCAGGAGGAAACCATAAGCTCCCTCTTGAGGTCCTTGCTCTTTATGTTCGAGCTCCGTTCGTTGAGCACGACGCCTTGAAGGCGATTCGAAGTGCTCTTTCAGGTCGTTACTAAACGACCGCCAACTGTCCGATGTGTCAATATTCTTGGCCCAAGTCTTGGCCTCTCCTCTGAGCTGACGTATAGCCAACTCTGTCCAATTCTCAGCTGGGTACTTCACAGCTTCGCAATATTCTCTGCAGCGTCGGAGAAAAAGTTCAACGCTCTGCTTTGGGCTACCCTCATAGGTGGAATGGAGTTCCGGCTTAACATGGCATGGGGTACATACGGCTGGTTCAGGTGGTGCCATTTTTTGTTTGGGAGACGACGTGCTTACTTGCAAAAATGAATCTTCTTCGGGGAATACTTGCGCGTTTTGCAAGCCTTCTTCCAATATGAAGTCTTCTTCTACACTCGGACCCGAAACAGGGTTCGGCATAATTTCTTCGAATTCCTCCGTCCCCTGGAGTTGGAAGAAGCGGACCTTCGACCGTAAATTCATATAAAAATTCAGCTATCGATTGCGCCGGTTTTCAGCTTCCTACGACCACCCGTTCGTCCGCAATCGACGTTTAAAGTATTTTGAGGGCATGCGCTGCTTGTCGCTGATAACCCTGAAGGCTTGCAACTCCTGTTACAAGCGTCCAATCTTCTCCGTTTAAAATCTTATATTGTAATAGGTACAGGCCTTCATGTACTTATACCCATGACGTCACGGTAGTTATGATAATTATCGAGATTTTAATATACAAAGTAGTATAAATTTATTTTTTTCAAAAATTTTTTTCTTTGTCTGGGTTCTTGTACCTATACTTGTATGGTACTCAACTTTATATTAGAAAAAAGCTTAAAAATTCACACGAAATTTTTATTGTGCATTTTATTCTTAATTCTATTATTTCTGTTACGGTGAGTAACACAATTTATTTTTATACTTTCTTTATGGTTTAAAAGGGTCAGAGAGATCCTTTGGATAGTCTCATCGACATACTTTTGCTTAATGTCGGTATCTGACTCTAATAAATTACCAAAAGTATTTATTTTATTTATTCTTTCCTTTTCCAAGTAAATCAAGAAAAGTATTCTATATACAGTCGCCTTTACGTATATATTCTTCTCCGAATTATATTTTTCAAAAGTATTCATCACTGGTTCCTCGTTAATGCGAGTTACACTTTATTTCATTGTACTCACATTTATAAAGTTGAGGTAGATCGCTCTTGTAGCTCCGGTATAAGGTTCTTAAAACCTCTCAGGTAACCACAATTCATTGATACACTTCACAATATATTGTTTTTTAAAATCTTTTAGTAGATCTTAGTTGTAGGATCGTTCAGGTTTTCGCAACCTGAAGATGCCGCACGCATTTGGGCGCCATAATGACATGACCCGGCTCACGGCTAGCTCAATAATGCTACCGGGCCGTCACTGAGGAGACTAGTGATGAATTAGGAGAGGTGGATCTCCTTTGTAGTATCACAACTTTTGAATTCCCGAATAAAACTCTCAGCTGGTGTGGTGCCGAATTTATTCAGGTACTAGAGTTCACGGTCACACAATAAGGTTAACTGTCATTGTTCCCGTAATTAAATCTCATTAAAGTATCAGTAAACTATTTATTTGTTCACTATAGGATCTCTGTGAAATCTTTCACAAATTCCCAAAAAAGTCACACCTAATTCAGAGAATGTATACGCAGATATTCTTTGGATATTTTTAATTAATGAAATATTTTCCCATAAGAAAGAAAATATAAATTATTCTTTGGTCACACAGTATTAGGTTTATAAAAGAATAGAATTATTTTATTGTTGTTTATAAAGTTTATTTATGTTCACAGTGTATTTACAAATATTTATTTGTGTTTACAGACTTGTTTACAAAAGGTTTGCTTAATGTTTACAAATTTATTTACTAAAATTTGTTTTTATGTTTATGAATTTATTTACTAAAATTTATTTTATGATTATGTTTACTTAATAAAGTTTCAAAAATTTATTTTATAATTCCGAAAAAAGATTTGTAAAATTTATTATTACAAACTGAGTTTATTAATTTGTTTTTATAAAACAAATCCGATCACGTAATTTATCCCGATTACGTCACCTCGTATGATGAGTAATGAAAAATGAAATTACTCCGCGAGCGCGTTACTATCGACAGATACGTGGTATTCGAGCTACGTTTTAGCGGTCGACGTCACTACCGACAGATACGTGTTATTCGCGCTACGTTTTGCGGCACACGTCACGACCGGCAGATACGAGATATTCGCGTTACTTTTTGCCCGTCGATGGGGACTTATTGTAGGTAAATTTCACGAATGTTACTGAGAACCGTATCTCGTATCCGCGGAAGGACTGCTGCTTAGTAGGAGATCGCTGGTGAGAAGTGTAGAAACTAATGATTTTACGGAAAAAGGATGTCACCTTTTATACCCTCGGGATGGAGGTTTAACAGGAAACAGTCCGTAAGGGATAGCAGATGTATATCTTTCTCTCACGGGATAAATTTACGTATATCTCCCGTTCCTGGTAACTTTCTAATAGAGATATCTTCTAATTAAATCGGGTTAAATTTACTCTACTTTATTTCCGCAAAATTAAGACTTAATAGGGGTGTTTTAAGCACCCTCTAGAACATGTCCTTTAAATACGTAGTTACGGTGACGTCAGCAAAATAGTTGATTTTATATGATTTTTCGTGTTCAAACGAAGGGGAAAGTTTTTAGCTTTCCAACGAGGTATCAGAATAGGTACTCGTGTACTAAATAAGGGAATGGCAGTCTTTAAATTTAAAATGTCAAAATGAAAGGTTGACACCCACGTACTAGTCCTTTCCACCACTCTTGGCCTTTTTAGGCCAATAGAATTTTACTAAGTTTTAATAAAACTATTTGGAGCCGCAGAAAACGTTTCATTCGATATTTACCTTTCGGACGAACATTATTACGTGAAAATACTATAATATTATACTTAACATTTCAACTTAAATATATAAATGCTTAATCCTAACAAGATGTTATTTACAAGCGACTACAAATTTATTTCGTCCTTAATAGTGGCCTTTCCATAGTAATCTAAACGTAACCTTGAATCTATTTTTATCCGGCAACTCAACACAGCCGGGCCGTAAATTCTAGTCGAACAGAATTCAGTTAAGGTTCAAGGTCACGCGCCAATTTGTGTTTTTAGTCGCAGTATTTGATTCTTTTATTACTTAGGAGGCAATTAAGATTTATTATTGTTTATGGGTAGAAACCCATCTATACCAGAATCTCAAGTTTTTCCAATTGTTACTTTTACAATATTCATTATAGTCAGCAAGTTATAGCATTAACAAAATCTATAATTATAATTACGCGTCTATAGATATAGATACGCGTTTACAATATTTTTATAACGGTAGTTAACTCCTATCTTGTATTGATAAAATTAGTATTAAAATTTTTTATTTACAATTATACAGTATATAAATTTATAAATATTCAATTTTCTTTTCCAATTTTCATACACTTCCATTATAGCTATAAAAGTTATTGAAGCATGTACCTGCTTAATTTTACGTAAACAATCTCTCCCATAACTTATTTTCTAAGTTTAATGGAGATTTCCCGGAAATTATTTCCGAAATAGATCGATTTGAAATTTCATGGCGTGTCATTTCGAGGTCTGCGGTCACAGCGTTCCAATTACACTTGAACAGTCTCGATTCTCCGAGGCGAAATTTTTTACGTAAAATTTTATTACATTTTACAAAGAAAAGGTTAACAACATACATTTTACTTCCTAATACTAAACGATTACGCTACTGGTTACCTGTTCATGGTCTTTTTCGACCATTTCTTCTCTGCTTCTTCCATAGTTTAGGACCATGGGACTTATATATTCTGTTTGTACCTCGTCGTGAGGTTGTCGCACGGCTATTTGAGAAGTAGAATTGACTACAAGGCTAGATTTGTATAGTTATGTCGTTAAACCATACTCTGCCATAAACACTAACTGAAGGTCGGCGTTTTTGTTCGTGTCATTACCTAACCATGTTATATTTTTTTGATTTTATTTTACTAATCATTTGTCTATTTGATAAAGAGAAGACAAAACTTATGTTCGATTCGTTCTAATGTATTAGGTTTTATGTTAGCGTTGAGAAACAAAGACCGATAAGTCACACCTACTGGGTTCCTAAATACGATAAATTTGACAGTTAGTTCCAAATGCCGATAAATCCATCACTGTTTTGTCAATTTCTCCTTTACTGCTATGAAAATGGTAAAAGAGGATAAGTTTTGATGAAATTGAGTTTTCATATTTCGACGCTTGTTCCCTATTACCTTTCAAACGCTGTCAACCGCAGGCTGTCCATGAATGAAAGGTAAAAGAGGATAAGTTTTGATAAAATTGAGTTTTCATATTTCGACGCTTGTTCCCTATTACCTTTCAAACGCTGTCAACCGCAGGCTGTCCATGAATGAAAGGTAAAAGAGGATAAGTTTTGATAAAATTGAGTTTTCATATTTTGACGCTTGTTCCCTATTACCTTTCAAACGCTGTCAACCGCAGGCTGTCCATGAATGAAAGGTAAAAGAGGATAAATTTTGATAAAATTGAGTTTTCATATTTCGACGCTTGTTCCCTATTACCTTTCAAACGCTGTCAACAGCAGGCTGTCCATGAATGAAAGGTAAAAGAGGATAAGTTTTGATGAAATTGAGTTTTCATATTTCGACGCTTGTTCCCTATTACCTTTCAAACGCTGTCAACCGCAGGCTGTCCATGAATGAAAGGTAAAACAGGATAAGTTTTGATAAAATTGAGTAATCATTCCACACAAGTATATTTCGCATATCTAAAATTTTTTTAATACTGTAATAAATATACATAAATAATTACTTACTTCGCATGCTTGTACGTTGGTTCTGTTTTGACATCTCCACAATCATTACCTCTTCAAAACATTGTTTATATGCAAATATGAACCGATAGCAAGTGTTTACTTAAGTCAAATTGACATCTTACGCCAAACTAAAAATTACGAAATTTCCATAAACTAAACTTTATGTCGGTGTCATAAAGACGAAACGCCGCTTACGCCGAACTGTCCTTAATCAATCGGCATCATGATCGGCATTAATGTCAGTCACACAGGCGTAAAAAGGTGTTCGCCTATATGAAACTAAAATTTCATATTGATTTGTAGATACGCCGAGTAATGTCTGGCAAACCGCTATACGTACGAGTTTCATCTTTGTACATATAATAGAACTGCGTTCTAGCAAGACAATGCAATATTTAACTCAAAATAGCCATTTTGTAATTTCGCCCTTATGTTCCTAGAACCCCAATTTAATGTCAACGACACACATACTCTTGCGCAGCTCTTATGAATGAGAGCTTGGCGCATGGAACTCAGAAATAGTAAAAGTTCTATGGCTTGGCGTAATAAGGAAATTTGTTTAGAGTCAATAAATCGGCGAACTATATTTCTGTAGACGATAAGAATGCCAAAACTATATCCGTCTTCTTTTCAGTGACGAAGGGTGGACGTAGGTTGTGCATATCGGGTATACATAGTGCATACTAAATTTTGTCAGTCAAACATCACATAAGTTTTCATTGAACTCTAAATTGCAATGTTTACTAAGTTTAACTAAGATTTTAATATTCAATTAAATCCTACTGATCTAAGCGATATAATACTAAAAAAATATTTGACTATTAGCTGCTGTCTTTCTAATGATTTTTTAATTACCACCTTTAAAATGCACGTTAATTACATCGATCGGCCGCCTGGTCATTACGCGCCAGGTGCGTCTTCAGCGTCCAAAGTATTAATAGGATGTATTCTTAATTCAACGAAAATAAATAAATACGACTGTAAACGAGTGCACCATTTTCGTCGGGTCGCGCATAGCACACCTGAAATATAATGGCTTGGAGAAGGCAGGGCTTAATTGAATTTTAAAAACTAACAGCACCATCTGCCTGTATTCTTAGTTCAATGAAAACAAATAATTATGACTGACAAAAAGTATAGTGCGCACTATTTATGTTGCATCTCAACAGCCTACCTCCACTCCTCGCCACTGCCATTAGACACAGAGATCCATAATTTAAGCTATTAGTAAAAAAAACTTCATCACTTGATATTAAAATATATAAGTAATAATATACTTACAAATAAACTATCACACACATATTATGTGTAAACTTACCTACATATGAAACGTAATATCTGCTTCTTACTTCTCAGTACGGCTATTATAATTTTTAGTTAGACCCCTTTTTCTGATTCTAGTTTTGTGACCGAATTGCATAAGCGACACTAATTCTTAAATTGAGTCATATTTTTAAAAAGTATCAACACCACCACTTAGACACAATCTTCAGGACCTTATAAAAGTGCAAATTTTAAAAATCGAACCATTGGGTGATTTAGAATGATTTTTTTCCAAAATTCTTAAGGGGGGACATGCTCGTCGAAGGTCCAAATTGAGTTTTTATTGTATTTTCACTCCTAAAACGTTGTAGATAATCTATTTATATAATTTTGAAGCCTTATTATCCTTTATAGTTATTTTAAACATTTGATGACTGCATAAAGTATTTTTGTTACATAAAATAGTATTCTTTTAAACCTCTCACTCTAATGTTTTAGAATATAGTCATATCTCGGTACATAACTGTGCAGTGGTGTTAAGATTTTTTACATTTATTAATTTTTAAACGCATTTATAAAACCATTAGCATAATTTATTACGAGATAATTTTTGTAAAATATTCACGATAAAAAATTATATTGATAATCTCTGTGATCCCAAATTTGACAAGAATTAGGCATTTTATTATTCAAAAAATCGGCAAGATTAACACATTTGAAGATGATTCTAAAGATACTTATTATAAGCTATGTCTTTTACCATTCAAGTGTGATAAGCATCCTATGAATAATGATTGCTTTATAATAATTATTGACCTAAGAATAAGGTAGTGTTTTTTTGAAATACGCCATTTATTTTGTCATTCCCCAGTGGTTAAGCTACAACATACGGCCGTAGCCATAAATTGACAAACTATAATTGAATTAGGGAGTAAAATGATATTGACGCGCGTGTTTTATAATACAAAAATTGGTATATACGGGTTTTCAAGGTCGATCCAAAATGGTGGACATGGATGTTAAAAAAGTGTCAGATCATGACAAAAATTGGTATATGCGGGTTTTGAAGGTCACTGATTACGCATTCAAAAGCTAAATTATTGTAAATAAAATGGCCTATCAAGTACAAGACGCTCGTATTCCGCGGGTAACTTTTGTAAATTTATCAAGGTTATACAATAAACTAAAGGCCTAGACTATGAGCTTTGCAAAATGTGACAAAATATATAACTTTTCGAATAGTTGAAAATATAAGTTTTCAAAATTATTCAATTTTATTTACGCAGAAATTTATACCAATATTTCAATAATTCGACGGCCCCAGGAAAAACCATGATAAGTCTAAAATCATAAATGTTCAGGAGAGCGAAAAAACTAAAATATTTACGCTATTAAATTCATCATATAAAATAAGTAAGTTTTTTCTTATCTTATTTAAGTAAATCAGATAGAACATTTTATGGTCTATATTCATATCAAAATTTAATGGTGATTCATTAATTAACAGCTGAGATAATGTCCAAAAATCGTTTTTATTTGGAATAATATTACGCACTTTATATTTTGACTCGATTCAACATGCTTTTGCGCGGACGAAATAGATTACTGACTCCGCATAACACATTCATATTCTGAGATAGAAACCTTATTTTACGTCGCATTTTTCTTACTCCATACGATTTTATTAATTACAACTATAGTTATAACGCTCTTTTACGGAAAAATTGACATTGCGCAATATTTAACTCGAAATAGTACAGCATGTCTATAAAATCTTAACAAGGGATATAGGGACATATTGATATATATATATTTTTATACGGAGTTTTTATAATTTAAATGTATTTAAGTATGACTTTTTATGTTTTTTTGCAAATTATTATTGATATTTTTATAAATAATCAGAATATGTACATAACGAAATAATAAACATTCAGGAAAAATGTTTATAATGGAATAATAAAGAAGTTATGAGGAAATTAGTACATAACACTACTTACTACACCATCAATAAAATATCTATTTTTTTATACCTACTTCGTAACAAATTTTTCATTAAAAATATAGAATAGATAGAAAAAAACAATGTAATGTTAATGGTCATGTATATCGCTAGAACAATTTTAATTTAATTAATATTCAGTACAATTATCGAAACCAGAGAGATAATATATTTCATTAAATAAATCATTATAAGTTCGTTAATGGTTTACATAAAGGATATACTGAGTGAATTAAATTAGTAATTATCACTTTAGAACACACATAATTATTATTGTTCAATACAAAAATACAAAAATATTAAATAACTAGTGGAATATAATATTATACATAACAATTTGGCACAAATGTACCTACCAAAGCATCGAAATGTTGGAAAAAATATATTTAAGTAGGTGTATTAGTTTCAAAAATTTTAATACTAATAAACTTAAGGAAAGTGTTATTTATAACCTAATGAGCAAGAATATAACTTGAGCAAGTGGCTGACATCCATTTCTCGTAAAAAAAAAAACAAAATCTGTTAATACAAACCTCTACTCTGTGGAGGCCCATATGATCTTACTAGGGATCGGACATGGTCGAAAAAAAAAATAATAATTATTATTTAAAGACAGCTGAATTCATTTTCGTTATCAAATGAGATCTCATTATTAAAATGTTCATCAGCAGAAGTTAAATTCATATAAAATTTATACTAGGCTTGTATTACATACACATTCTATAATCACGATTAGGTAATTACCTATCTAAAATAACATTGATACAACATTATGTAGTTCTGCTGTAGCAAGAGTGATAACCTTTCTACCTTCTATTCACTTTTTTCAATTCAATTTTTGCAACATAATATCTTTCTGTAATTGATCTTGTAAAATTGTAATTAAAAGCTTATAAATACTGATACAGTGATCATATTAACTTTCGTTTTGTTTTTCTAATGTTTATTGTTGATATGAGTTTAATTATCGATTAGTAAACATAGTTGAATTATATTTAATTGTCAACATAAATCATGAAACATCAGTATAAGCACGTCTTAATTGAACTCAGTTATATTAATTAATACGAGGTGTCATGATTGCAATAATTTATTTGGAAAGATAAAATAAATATGTACCTCCCCAACATTGTAATATTTAGTTTAAAATTTAAATAATCGTGGTACGAATCTGCATTTTTCTAAACGGTTGGCTTTTAACTAGTATTTTCTTTAAATGATACATTATATTGTTATCTAATCTAATCAATTACGTAGAGTTTTATTAAATACTTTCTCAAAAAAACATAGTTTAATATCAATTATCATTCATAGCACTTTATTTAACTTACTATTTTGATCGATCTATATAACTCCGACCGATTTAACTTAGATAAAAAATAGTAATTACTATTTATGCTAGTTTTCATATTTTAAAACAATCATATTCAATAAATTAATACGAGGTAAGTATATATGAGAGTAGGTACTAGATTTTTCAAAACCAATTGATATTTTGTTTGATATTATACCTACCGGGGATACCACAATATGTTAATCCCATCTCATACATATTATTTACCTAGATTCTAGACAACAACAAATGATTCATAAACTGACTATTATACACGTTTTTCGGTAAAATTCTATTGAAAATAATAGATAAAATAAGTTTTCAAAAAACCCGGCTAATCTTTTCTTTTAGGTGACCGACATGTAATAATAATTTATAATCCACAGAGCTCGTTTTCGAGAAACATTCAATGTACAAAGTAATAATAATATATACCCTTTTATATTATTGCAAACATAAAATTAACACGTCGGACGTATTTAAGTTTTACAATGAGCTTAAGTTGGTCCCAATGTGTACAAATCAATTAGTAAGCCTTTCGGAAATTCTCACCATTTGAAAGAGTAGTAAAAATGATTTTTTTCACTTTCTTAAGTCATAAATATTATTCCGTAATTAGTAAGAATTTTACTAAGAGAATAATAAAATAAACTCTTTTGTATTTGCTAGCTAGATAAGTCCTTCCTTTTAAATAATAAAATATTTTGTAATTTAAACATGAAAATACTGCCTAGTTGTTATTATCGATGTACAAGACTAATTTAATCAAAATGTGTCATACTGTACCGAAAATAAAATAATTTTTTGAAGTTAAAACATAATATTATAGGTATAAGCATCGGCCTATAACATCGTGGGTTCCGAGTTTGAATCATGGGTCTGAAAAATAGATACAAATTGTTTTTCAATTTGTGGTCGGAGTCAGAGTACGTACCTAATAGGTTGAGCAAATGGCTGACATCCATTTCTCGTAAAAACAAAACCTGTTCTCCAATCTGTGGGGGGCCTCATTATGATCGGACATGATCGGATATTTTAGGTGTGTACATTTTTAATTGCAAAACAATTTGTTTTCTAGTGATAGGTAATAATATTTAATTAAAATATGTCGTTTTCTGCTGGGTATTTATTTAAATTAAGTTTATTTATAATTACATACTTTTTTTACTCATCTAAATAATTGAAACAGTGAATTATTATAATGATATATCCATATCGTTTTCTATTGGATGTTTGTTTAATATCAAATAATATAACAATTTCAAACTTAAACATTACCTACAACATTGTTTTTTGGGTATCTAAGTAGAAGAGTAATTAACCGAAAATAGTCGAAGAAAGCTTGTGGAGGTCTTTATTTTGCGGTGGATTGAAATTGGCTGATGAATCAATATAATGAATAATCAATATTTAAACATTATTACTGTGTCTTAGTATAGTAAAAGTACCTACCTATATTAGTACAAAATAATTCTTTTCTATTTTGTTTGTTTTATATTCAATAATATAATATTTTGATAATAAAACACTAGTACTAGTGACTAGTGAGTAGCTTTTTAACTAAAACTGCATTTACCTACTGCAAATTCCAATATTTTCCGAAGATAAACCAATATATTTTTCAAAACTAATGTGATACGTCAATATAAACGATGCCGTATATTAAGATCTCCGTTAAAGACTGTTATTGCAAGTATAACAACCTTCTTACTCGTAAAATAAAACGCAGTACACTTTTTTTATTGATATATGACTATACTCCTCGGATATTTATGTGAACACAAATTTGGTCGACCATTGTCGAAAACCTAACTTTGTCAATTTTTATGCTAGATTATATTTATCTTATCATATTTTTACAGGACATGCACAAAAAATATGATATTATAAAAAGCTAATAAAACTTAAAACGCTATTTTCAGACTTATCATGGTTTTTCTAGGGCACGTCGAATTTATACATTAAGTTTAGACTCAACCAATGTAAAAATATTTTCTACATACCTCCAGAAGTCGTATTCATGTCGCAGAATTGAAATTGAACACTTCACTTGAAATTTATTGGTTTTCGAAGTCACCGTTATTTTCGTCTGTTTAGCGCGCAACGCGTACACTCTCCACGAAGGCTAACTTCCAACCTGCTTCCAACTGACGCAGCGATGAAGGTATATGGTCAAAACGCTTCCCCTTTCACAATGAAATGCAGTCATTTTAGTCCTCTACCTGACTGACTACTCAAGTATCCCCATTTCAAAAATTCATTTACTGGGGTTTGGTCACGTTTTTGGGCTTTTCTCCTACTGTGCGTTGGTAGCACAGAGATGGCGCTGATGGATGATAGTTCGTTTTGTTACAGTGCGCATGCGAGATATTGCAGTACGAGTCTGCTTCGTGTATCTTTGCAGCGGTTAGAATGCGTTAGCTTATGTAACATGAACCTAAAAATTATTATATAAACATAACGTAGTATACTTTGATGCACGAAAAATTTAATATTTTGAAAAAAAATGGAAATAAATGCTTTTTTTTATTTTATTTCTAAAATAAATCGATATGCAAATAATATTATCGAAGATCATCGGTGCTGCCATAAATATTATCTATATTATATCTTTGCGCAATTTTTATTATTATTATGTTGTATCCCTGAATTTTGAAATTCTTAAAAAGTTGTTCGTTTTGCTTTTACTGGCCGAATTGCTATGCTATAGTAAGCGAAAATTTTTGTAACATTAAATTTATGTAGCAATAAAAGCCTTTGATATTTACGTATTTCAATTGATAAATGGCGTGGATGATGAATTAGAATGGCTGACAATATTAAAGTTGTTATCAAAGTCCGCCCTTTGATAAAGCGCGAAATAGATGACAACCAGCAATCGCTGTGGCGAGTTTCGGACAATACTATTTTTCCGATAGAACAGTTTGGAAATTCAACAATTTATACTTTTGGTAAGAGCTTTTTGACATAATCGTAGTCAGTATTAGTGAATTTACATTCTATTGCATTATATCTCGTGCCGATTGTTATGTTATTTCATTGTCTTATTCAGATAACGTCTTCGGAGAGACAAGTCAAACTCAAGATGTTTATGACAAGGTGGCTAGAGACATCGTGGACGCCGCCGTAGATGGCATAAATGGAACAATATTCGCTTATGGACAAACGTCATCTGGAAAAACGTTTACAATGATGGGAGATGATGAATCGCCTGGGGTCATACCTTTGGCAATTCAAAATATATTTAGTACTATCGAGTCCAGAGTTGACAGAGACTTTTTGCTGAGGTAAGCCGACACATAGTATTGTTTCTTTTCAAATTTTCATTTCATATGATGAACAATACTTAATAAAACGATTGGATATATTATAAAAAGTGTTAAATATAGCATATTATGTATGTGTATGATTAAATCAACTTTTTGAGTTTTTGTTAGTTGCAGATGTCATAGTGTAATACTTTTGTTTTGGTTTATTTACTCTAAAATAAAACACTTGGTTAGTCTTATTAATCCCGGTGAACATCTTTATTAGATCAATATTTGTTGAATTTTCCACGACAAACATTTTATACTTTTAAATTAGACTTATAGCACTAGTGGAAGGCATCTTTATTGAACTGGTTTACAAATCTGTTTTCGTGCCTATAAGACAACCATTACTTTACTTTACACGATAAGAGCATAAACAATTCACAGAAATGTACTTTTGAAACAATTATTACCGAACACGACATTTTCGATATTTTTTTATAAACTGGTAGGTACTTAAATATCATCCGTTTTATCATGTTTACGTGACATATTATGTTAAGTCATAGTGACAAATATATGGTTTGCAGATAAATATTATACCAGTCCTATTTTCATTTCAGTTTTGGCCAAAAAATATAATCTCTATTAACGTGTTGTACGTAAAGGTTGGTATTAACTTGAGCAAATTTGCACGCACAAACGCAGTGAGCGCAAATTTGCTCATGTCTATACAAGGTCAAATTTGCATTTGTGTATGCTTCTGCACGCACAAACACTATCCGTGGCTTGTCAGTTTTTTCGATTTCATCAAAGAACTTGTGTGCTCAGTCTGGACCTCTTCACATCTGCAAACGGCTGTGCGCGTACAATTAAAAAAACTGGAGCGGGATTTTATGCACACGAACAAGAAAGTTGTGTACAAAAGTTTTAATCGGCACGAACGTTCGTATGCGTGAACCATTCGTTCACGAAAATTTGCTCAAGTCAGTACCGACCTTTATATTTGTAAAATGTAAATAAATAAAAAAATTCATTGTAAATATAATGATGCATCCTGTATCAGGATTTGAAAACTCATTTTTATTTGTAGGGTTTCTTACATAGAAATTTACAATGAAAGGATACGCGATCTACTAGATGTCAATAAAACAGATTTAAAGGTGCACGAAGATCTTAACGGGCAGGTCAGCGTCAAGTGCACGGAAGAAGTAACCAGTACACCATTTCAAGTGCTCAAACTCATGCGGAAGGTATATACATTTCAATTGTTGACTAGCATACAAACTGCTGGTGTCCACGGTATGAAGAGTGTTACCTCCCCGTCTTAAAAACTCACTTTTAAAATATATTTTCAAATGGTATAGATACCTGGACACAGGTTATTCATCATCGACTATGATCGCAATCTGATGTGGAGCTTAGCCACCTCCCGGATGGGTTTCTTAACAGATTTTTTTTTCAAGAAATGAATATTAGCCATTGGTTCAACTTATTAGGTCCATGCTCTGAATTCAAACACACATTGAAAAATAACATGTGAATTTTGCCAGACTCAGGTTTTAAACTTACGACCCAATACTTCATAACTGGACACTTCACCATTTGTTTATAGCATATGTAGGATTAACTATTATACATACAAGAAATGAGTAATTCAAAGCAATTTGATTGAATCCAGTTACTGTCTTCCCAATTGATATCGTCAATGACAGGTTAGTTTTGCACTTTGCGAGAGCAAACAACCGATGCTCCGATTTCTAAGATACTTTTCAGCCTACACACAGAATGGTATAGAGTTCTCATTTACACCTTGTTTAACTAAAAAAACTATATGAAGAGTGTAGTGAACACACACGACAGAAGTGAAACTTTGTTTTTGTTCTCCATTGTCAGACAGAGAATGTCTACTACCAGCCATGGTGAATTGTGTATATTTTTAATCCAATTGGTATTTTTAACAATTTTTAAACGCGTAATATGATAATTTTATATTGCCATCTGTCAGTACTAATTCAAAATAATTATTTTCAAAAGTTGGTGATTCATAGGTCTGTGTTTACAGTAATAGTTTTCTTCTATATCGATAAAGGAAAATCGTATACATAAAAATTGACATTCACCCGATAGCCGGAATAATGAAATTGGCAGCGTGCAAGCTTGATAATCGAAACGTCTTTGAATCAATCCCACCACTACCATTGCTTTTTATTCAGTTTGTCGGGTATATCATGAAGTCACAGATTACCATGATTCACTCTCCCGTGAATTTTCATGTATTAGAATGGTGGTAGAAGAGGTATTAGAATGGTGGTACCCGGCTGCGGTACCATGAATTTCTATGAAAAAATAAAAAGAAACATTTAGAAATATATTAAAAGTATATCATAAAGACGTGTATATTGGTTAAAGAATTAATGGTTGTTATGAATGTTATTTGAAATGAATGGTTAAAGAATGTCAGTGTATTGTGAACAATGTATTTAATTATTTAAAACAACCGTATTGAGTGTAAAGTACAGCGTGTATACACACTCATTTTCTATGGCCAACCTTACATGCACATATTTGTAGTGCATAAACGCGCTTGTGACATACATCTGGTTAAACTGAAGTATGTCAACGTACCTAAGAGCGAGGCCACACCGGGCAGTCGCGCGACTGTGGTCTCGAGCGATTTACTCGGGCGACTTGCAGGCAACCAGGGAGGGAGCCAATAATCCGCTCACTTTCAAGATGGACGTCGAAGCAGCAAAAAATACGTTCTCTCCCCGGCGTGGCTGCCGGCGACCGGTTGCCTAGTGGCGGTGCTCAATATATAGCTATATGTTTTCATGCATCACAACCAATCGCCCGACCAGAGAGATCGGGAAACCAGACCGAACGCAAGAATGAGATTTTACTGGTTGCCCAACTAACTAGTTGCGCGACTTGGGCGACGAGTTGGTCAACCTGGTGTGGCATAGTCCATATAACTGCATACATTTGGTCTGGTAGCGCAACTGGCTGCACAACCATAGTTGCCCGGTGTGGCCTAGGTCTAAGGGATAGAGCCACGGATAGTATCTGTACAGCCTCAAGTAAAGACATCTCAAAAATTTCTACTGAACCTTCACCACAAGGCGCTAAACTTCAACTGGTACAGGGCTCAAACAATCAACCCACTCTCAAGTCTGCTTCAAACTAACAAATTACAATGAAGTTCATTTGTCTGCACTATGATTATAGTCCAGACTTATACCCCGTTAACACGTGCATGGATTTACTGTTGTCAGTAAGTATTATCGCATTGTTGTTTAATTTAATAAATAAAACGCAATTTTTTTTGTAGTACTTATTCCACTTTTAATCAATAAATTAGGACCGGTTTCTTCCGCCTCAGAGGGACATTTTCAACTGAATCCAAAGCAACAGAAATAATATAACAATAGGTACATGAATTATCCGTCCAATAATACCTTCCCAATAACAAATTAATTTAAAATTAATGAGGTTGGACATTAATATTTCATACCTACTACATCAGGGGCACTAAACAAATTATTTTAAAATATTAACAAAACTTAAAATATGAAACAATTAACAGTTACAATAACATTAATATCAACAAATATTTATGATTAGTCAAAATTTACAATAAAAAATATATAAAAAAATAAAATAAGCAATATTATCAATTGAAGTAAGATCGAATACAAAAACAAATACAACCAAAATATGAGTCAAAATTAAATAAAAATAATAAATAATGCACAATATATAAAGTTATGTCATAACAATCCCAAATATTAAATAGGGTATAATAACGGAGAAGACGGAATATAATTGATCATTTAACAAATTAGAATTGGGCAAAAATTTATACCTATTAATCTCTAGGATTTCCTGTTTATCCAATTTATAGATTTCTCATTCAAATGCAGGATTTTAAAATTTTTAATGATATTAAACGAGTGATTATTTAAACATTAATGATTTCCAAAAGGTGAAGATTCATTACCATTTTTGGCACAGGCTAAATGTTCTTTGATCCTACACAAGAGTCACAACTTAATAGATAAATACCACTTTGGTTCGTGTTGTTGCACTTGTTCAAACACAAATTACATTTTATACCAAAATTTACAATAAAGATTTTTTTAGATTTAGTTAATAAAATCAAAGATATTGTTGTACCTTTGAATGCAAAACTCGTGTCATTTGATGTTGTGAGTTTATTCACTAGTGTCCCAATAATGGATTTAAAAACAGCAATCTTGGACTTCATACACATGAAGAATCTTAATCCATTGTTGACAAAAAACATAAAATCTGTGATTGATTGTTGCATAGACCAGAATTTCTTTAAATTTAATGGAATCATATATCGACAAATTAATGGTTTGGCAATGAGTAGTCCCATATCACCTATTTTAGCAGATTTTATGTTTTGTTAATATTTTAAAATAATTTGCTTAGTGCCCCTGATGTAGTGTGAAATATTAATGTTCAACCTCATTAATTTTAAATTAATTTGTTATTTGGAAGGTATTATTGGACGGATAATTTATGTACCTATTATATTATTTCTGTCGCTTTGAATTTTGTTTGATAAATATTGTTTTTAAAAAAAAAATGTATTCAGATGAAAATGTCCCTCGAGGCGGACGAAACCGGTCCTAATTTATTGATTAAAAGTGGAATAAGTACTACAAAAAAAATTGCGTTTTTTTTATTAAATTAAGCAGCAATACAATGCAGTTCCACCATGAATGTTAACAAAATAAAAGAAAGTATTATCGCGGCCATAACAAGAAAATGTATGGATAAACATGTATTATCCTGCAGTTACAATCTTGCATGCATTAATCAAAAAAGTTTGGAAGCTTCTGAATTTTCAAGCAACACTAGGGATTTTTTCGATCTACGCCTGCACAGTAGAACGATAGTGGTGAATCTGTCAGAAAAAACTATACTCAATTTGAGGTTAACCGATTTTCACTACCTGTCAAATAGTACCATAAAATGACAACATCGCGTCTCGCTTACTCTTGAAGAATGAGATTGGAGAGACAGTCAGCACTTTTACGTGTAAACAGTTATTGTTACAATAGCTTGAAATACGCACCATTGCTGCCAGTAAATCGATGCGTGTGTACAGGCGCTATTATGTCCGTTGAGGCTTTTCTTTGAAGTCAATTGATCACAAATACCCCAACATTATATAATATTTAGTCGACACTGATGCAATGAGCAAAGAAAAGTTGTCTGAAAATGGTGTATTTACGATACATTTATCATTGTTTTACACTTAAAATGTATCTAAATCTTGATTTGTCATAATATTTTGAGTAATAATCAATTCATTGAGCGAAGATATCTCTTAGCATAGAAACTTTTAACTTTCTGATTGCTTAGTCACCATTATATAAAGTAAGTTTTTTGAAAACTTTTTTTTTAGAAAAATTTAATTTAATCCGGATTATTGAGGTTGTTGTATTATTAACATATTTATGCCAATAAGTACAAGCACTCAAATAACTTTTTAATCCGTGTATTTTTCTCTTAGGGTGATTTAAACCGAAGTACGGGAGAGACGCAAATGAACGAAAGAAGCAGCAGGTCACACACCATATTTCAAATTGTAAGTTGGAAAAGAATGTCTAAATTATTTGAGATTTTCTCGATCTTTCCTCTCAGTCTGTCCTTATCGGGAGGAAAGTAATTTCTTTATTTAAACCCACAACAGATAATCGAGTCGAGGAAGCATGTTTCGGAGTCGTCAGAAGAAGAAAATTGCGCAAACGTATCACAGTTGAATCTGGTGGATTTGGCAGGGTCGGAGCGAGCGAGTCAGACAGGTGCCACCAAACTGCGGCTGCGGGAGGGTGGCCTCATCAACAAGTCACTCTGCACCCTCAGCCTCGTCATTCGACGGCTCTCAGAAACACAAGGGGACCCACAGAGGTGTGCCATTACTGCATCCATACAATATTATCCTATTTTTTTTTAAATTTCATGAATTTTTTATTCTAGATTGAAGACATTATTATATTAGATTAAAAAATATTGCGCTCAAATGTATGTTCGAATCTTACTCAGTCAGATGTTTTTCTAATATCTATATTATAGGCTATTCCTATTTAAATATATTCTATGCTTCAAAAAGAATTCATGCCTGGAAGATGTTAGAATTGGAACTGCTTAAACCATACCATTTATTGTCAAAACTGACAACTTGCACTAATTGTCAAATGTTATTTTCCGTCAATGACATTTCGATTATATTGATCATCTTTTTACCTTCATATTACGGCATTATGCCATTAACAATAGCCTAAAACCGAATGGAGCTTTAAAAATGTGTTTCTAAATACATATCGAATGCTAAGGCCATCCACTCACGCAGAAACTAAAATCCGACAAACTGGTTGCTGATGGAACTCATAAACTGGCCAGTGACATGCTACTGAAATCTAATAATCTCATAACATCAAACTGTCAACCACAAGCTTTTTTCGTAATATCTTTACGGGAACATTCTGGCAGCCTGTAATTATACAGGTACTGTCCGACGAAAACCGGAAGTGCTAGTGCGGTTAAAGGTAGGTGAACCTTCTTAGTTCACAGTTTTAACACGTGGACAACTCGTCGCTAACCGGAAAGCGCTTCGATCGAAGTGCGGTTGAAAATGGGAGGAGCTTGTTAGTTCACAGTTTTAACACGTAGCCAAGAACATCTTGTTGGACAGTAGGAGTGTTTCTCAATATCTGCCACATATCTTAAATTAAAAATCGGTTCGCCCATTTTTATTTTTTGACGTCTTGAACAATGTTCCCTGTAAGGTGTGCGCGCGCACACATACCAAAACGTGTCCGCACACATGTTTTCATCCCCCGCACAGCCCTCACTAAAAAATATTGCAAAAGAATGTTTCCTTTGCCACATTTTAGTAATAACTTCAGGTGTGTTTGGTCTACATAAGTGAACAATACGTTTGCTTGCACAGTAACATAATATAATATAGTACAAAATTATCAGTAATCTATACTTATTAATATAGAAATAATTAATATAGACAACTTATCCCCTAAAAATGTCAAAACGGAGTGGATGTGATATTTCAAATGCGATAATTGCAAAGAAATCCGGCGATAAATTTAAATTGGAATGGCTCTCTGAATTCGTCGAAACAGAAATGCCATCTTCAATGCATTCGCAAAAAGTAAGAATTGGTGATATATATTTGTTCATTCGGAAACAGATGATTGGGTCAAATATGCAAGGAGAATTCACGTCTGGAAAGAAGTGGATTGAATGGAGGTTGTATCTTTTAAAAATGCATTTAAGTCAAAAAGAACACTAGGATGCTATTACGAAATTGAAAAATTTGAAGAGGTGGATTTTTGAAAATAATGACAGAAACACCCGAAGAACGAAAGAATAGGATTGAGATTGCTGAGCGCATAAAATCTGGTTGCGATCTAGTCAAAGTGTTCATTGATAATTAGCTATAAAAATAAAAATGCTTCTATGCTTTCTGTACAAGATATTTATAATCATGTATCTAAATACACAGATATTCCCGAAAGCTGGCGAAGTAAAAATTATGCATTCGAATTTGTCGAATGCATTAATGCAGTCATTAAAAAAGAATTTTTTGATTAATTACGTTAAGTCTCGGTTTCATACATTAATTGTTGATGAAAGTACGGATATATCTGTGCAAAAATGTTAATTTTGTACGTTAATAAATACTTCAAAAATATTATTATATAAAAAGTTTTAATGAAAAATTGTATGTGTGCTTATAAGGGGGGGGGGGGGGGGTTCCACTGCTCCGCATGATGATCCGCACACACAATAGAAAAATTAGAGGGAACGTTGGTCTTGAATTGTTATTGCTTGTTCAGTTCAGTACATACTACCAATTTTGGTAAGAAAATTTGATTTTTCATTGAATCTACTGATGTTGGTACCACTGTTTTATGGGTGACTGGAAACAGAGACCGGGAGACTAGCATGTCGCATCTCTTCGGTTTCAGTCGCGGACGTTTTGAAACAGATTCCAGTCTTGCCGTCAGCTAGCCGCCATTGAAATACATTAGCTAGATACTGGAGTTTCAGTCATGTCTTTTTATAGTATTCACGTGCGCGGATGGCCTAAGTCAAAAGGGTATTATAGCACCTGTACACGTCCATGGATTTACTTGCAGCAATAGTGTATATTTTAAACTATCGCGATAACTGTTTACATGTAAAAGTGCTGACTGTCTCGCCAATCTCATTCTTCAAAGGTAAGCATTATGCGATGTTGTCATTTTATAGTACTATTTGACAGGTTGTGAAAATCGATTAACCCCAAAGTGATTGCACGCGGTGTAGTTAATTTTTTTACCGGCAGGTTCGTCACTATCGTTCTACTGCGCAGGTGGAGATATTGAATAATTCCAACTGTCACATGAAAATTCAGAAGCTTCCGAACTTTTTTGATTCATGCATGCAATCTTGCAACTTACATGATCCTGTTATGGCCGCGATAATACTTACTGTCAGCAGTAAATCCATGCACGTGTAAACCGGGTATTAGTAAAAATTGGCAATTTTATATGAAAGCATAGCTATGTGCTTTGCTAACTACTCTCAAAAAATGATTAAAACTTTCTCACGGAACTTGCCGAAAACACATTTGGGACTCTGAAGATAACATTCTAAATAATTTAACCTTTTTACTGCCAGTAGGTGTATGTACCTAGCACGCCGCGAATTTTATTGTAAAAATAAAAAATTTAAATCAATTTACGTTTCAAGTGGTAAAAATAAATTCTGTTTCAATTCTGAGTATGTGACGATATTCCCAATATATCACACCCTCGCAACTAAACCGCCACAAGTCCAAATTTACGTGTTTTGAGTTAATTACTACGTTTCATTGTCTATCGTTCATAGTATATGTACCGAAAATTTCATATCTTTAAGTCATCAAATTCAAGTCAAAACTTCATTCAATATAAAGTACAAAAATGCGAAAGGTTCAAACTTCAAAGCTGATTTTCTCTGTTTGACGTTTTTTGGATAGTGGCAGTTTAGTTGCGAGGGTGCGATATGTCGTGTGTTCAACATATTACATATGTTTTGTATGTTTAAAATAATTGATTTACGTCAGTAAACTCCCGTTTAAAGTGGGACGTCCAAAGACGTCATTTTTGTATGAGCGGCGTTCCGTTCACGGAAAAATTCGCATCTTAAGACATCATTGGCAGCCATCCAGCCTAATCAAAAACCCTCGAAACATATTCATTATGACTGAATAATTGTTATCTAATCTGGATTTGTGAAAATTGTTCTATCAGTATGTTTAAGCCGAAACTTTTCTCGAACAACTCTTACACCAGTGGTATACAAACATTGCGACTACCTATACAAATATCGCTCATCTCACTAATTTTGTGTTATTTAAGGAGCTGCGTAAAAATTTATACACAGAATATTGAACAATTTGGAAACCACTGTCTTCCACTATATAATTCACTCTTTCCCTTCTAGATTCATCAATTTCCGTGACAGTAAACTCACTCGGATTCTTCAGACGTCTCTCGGCGGCAACACTAAAACTGGAATTATCTGCGCAGTCACCCCGGCAACTTTGGATGAAACGCATTCCACATTGATGTAACTATATTAGTTTTTTGTTTAGAGTCAAAACATCAACTATTATAATTATTGTATTGATTAATTATTATTCTGAATTTTTTCCCAGGTTCGCGATGCGTGCTAAAAATATTAAGAATAAGCCGAAGGTGAATGAGGTGATGAGTGACGCAACGCAATTGAAAAGACTCACAAAAGAAATATCAGTATTGCAGAATGAATTGCACTCAAGGAAGCTTTTGGAGGTACACAGATCTATACTTCGTACACTTAAACAATTCTCACACTGCGATGGTGCTGCTAGCATATTACGTGAAGTCTCAATTCGACAAATGACCAATTCGACATTAAGTGGACTCAGTGTAAAATACATATATTTTTAATTGTCACATATAAACGGAAGTACCTATTCAAAGATATCGAAATTATGTGTGAATTATATTTTATAATTGAATTAAAACCTGATATTTTTTTGTTGTATGTATTGATATGGAAGGGTTCGCTTTCACTTTAGTTAAATTCAGAGAAATTAAATATTAAGTATATTTTGCTTTTTCACAAGAGATATATCGATGTTGCAGATCACAAACCTCCTTAGTCAAAAAATATGATTTTACAGGGGAAGGTTAAAACTGATTTATTTGCAGCATAATACGATGAATATGACATAGGAGTTTTAATTAAAAGATCAATAAACTCGTCTATTTTTCTCTTTGACATAGGAGGTAAAGTTCAACAGATCCGTTAATTTTTTGTTGATTTTTTGATACCATAAAGTCAAAATCATAAAATTTGACATAGAAGGTTTGTGATCTGCTATGACAAATATTGATTGAAATAACAAAATGTTTCGATGACATGTTATTATTATAATTATGTATGCGTACTTTGGCATTGAAAAAAAGTTGGCGATTTAGGTTAGGCGGTTTCAAGGGGTACTTCCCGACTACCTACCCTACCCTCCTCTATCCTTCCAGCCATGCAGAAATAAGTACTTTTTTCACTATGCCACGATTCGTAAAATTCTTTGTTTCGTTGTACATCCCGGTCTACCATTCCTCGATCGTTTCATTTATTTAAAAGTTACAACTATACCACCAACATAAGAATTAAATATAATATCTTTCTTCCTAATTCTGACCATTACAAGATTATTGATGGGGGGTTTAAGAATTTATTATGATTGTATCAGTATGTATTTACTCGTCAAATTCTTTATAACGTAGTTAGATACAGGCTGTATTCTGCTGGTACAGAAAAATCAAATTGTCATTTTACATTTTGTCAGGCGGACATGATGAAGATGCAGGAGCAGATGGGAAAAATGAAGAATCAAATTTTGATGGGCAATGTAGTATTTGTACCCACCTCCAAAGCCACCGTCCAGCGCAGGAAGACTTGGTCTGCCTCCCAGCATTCCATCTCTTCCCTCGCCCCCATCCAGGAAGATTCCACAACAGATTTTACACTTAACAGGTAAAAATGTATTGAGTACTTTGCAAAATAAATACAAATATTTGTTTATGATTGGCATGAGTTTGGGAGTTTTCTAGAATGTTGTAATTTGGCTACCAGAAATGGAAATTATGTCAGCCGAGTGTTCAAGAATACAATATTTCATTATCTCAAGAGGTGATTTTCAAAACTTGCCAAATCCAAATTTAAACTAGGGACAGAATTAGGCATTACGGATGCGGTATTTGAGAAAATAATACATTCTCAAATACAATCAAACTTCAATTGGAGTTTTTGAAAATTGTCACTTGATTTGTCATATTGCTTATGACAGAACAACTTTTCAGCCTACTTTACCAGCGTCATATACCATTCGTTATTGTATATACAGTAAACTCTCAGTAATCCACCGCTCTATTATCCGACAACTACTATAATCCGCCGTTATTTTTACTGATCGAAAGCACAAAATCAAGCTATATAATTCGCCGGTATTCGATTCTCAAATTCAGTAGTCCTCCGCATACACGTACACCGCAGATGAGGCGGGTTTATTTTGGAAACTTCTCCTTCGTAAAACGTACGTTCATCACGAAGAAAGTACCAGGGAGGAAAGTGCCCAAGGACCGCATCACAATTTATTATGCCGTGCTCTAATGCAACCGGGACACAAAATGAAGCTTTTGGTCATAGGGAAAACCAGGAATCTTGAGCCATTCAAGAATATCTGCCTTGGTGAAAGTGATTTACTGTTTAAGGCTGTACTTCAGTTGAGGCATGGTCTAAAATGATCGTGGCTAGGCGATGCGCGGACTGTGCAAATGACACGTGCCGAACGAAATACAATTTGTCATCAAAATTCAACATGCATCCATTTAATTTTTTTATATTACTATTAATAATAGTATATTCATTGACATGTTTCCTTTTTCAAGTATTCAATTCAAGTTTTTTTCATTTTTACATGATTTAAGAATATATTCATCCAACGCTATGACAAAACAAATCGACGTGCGTACACCTCGACTGTCGGTTTCCGATTGTCGGCGAGTGCGAAATTTCGTCGCACCTACTGTTGAAAATTATTTTCCGTTTCACTGAAGTACGCTCTTAATATTTTGTTAATAAACTTAGTTTATAAATATGTATAATTTAGTAAATACTTAACGTAAATAAAACCGTAATTTGCTAGTACAAATTTCTCAAAAAAAAAAACTATTTTTACGAAATACCTGTTTTAATTTTTACCATATTTTGTATGTATGCACTATAATCCACCGCTTTCACTAATTGGACACTTGTCTGGTTTTTGGGGTGGCGGATTACTGAGAGTACTGTATTATAGTATAGAATAAATGACTATATTTAAACATTAGTCTTTCATGCCATAGATTCCAGTCCAACAACGATCTCGGAATACTCAGACTCTCAAATGTGACAGAGAGAGACGACAGCATTTTAAGTCACCGCGATTCCACTTCCTCGTGTCTCGGTAGAAGCACTCCGAGAGATTCCACGAAACACTATCCTCCAGATGAGATTATATGCCTAGGTAGAGTTTTTATATCATTAATACTTTAAAGATGCCTGCAGTGTCTATAGTTACTTCGCCTTCAAGTAGCTTTCTTTTTACCCTTAACGCCCGAAACCCTGAGAAATTTAGTCAATTCAGTAAGTACTCGACTTACGTGATTAATTCGTTCCGAAGATTTTCGTGTAAGTGGTGACACTTAAAATCATGCATTTTTTAAATAGTAACGTGTGTTGGTTTCAAAGGATGGGTGAAAATAAAATGGACCTACATACATTTAAAAAAACAATCCTCTAATACTCATTTTTTATGGTTTCTGATGCACTCTTGATAAAATTCATAGCTTCCTCTGTATCTGCACTGGCAACCTCACCTGTTACTTTGATGTTGTGTAGTTTATTACGATCTTTACATTTTTGAAACCATCCTTGGCTTGCTGTGAATGTATGAGTAACAACACTAATATCATTTTTACACTTTAGGTCTTCAAAAAGACTCGAGGCTTTCTCCTGTATGAGCATAATACCCCGTTTACACATGCATGGATTTACTGCTGACGTTACGTATTATCGCGGCCATAACAAGGAAACGCACGTGTAAACACATATCATCGTGCAAGTTGCAGGATTGCATGCATATATCAAAAAAGTTCAAAAGCTTCTGAATTTTCACGCAATAATTTGTACTTGCATGGCGGTGCGCATGCGCAGTAGAACGATAGTGGCGAACCTGTCGGAGAAAATACGAACTACATTGCACATAATATTTTGACGTCTACCGATTATCTGCGAACTTGTCTGAATCTGTTAAATAGCACCATACGATGACAACATTGCGTCTCGCTTACGCTTGAAGAATGAGATTGGAGAGACAGTCAGCACTTTTACTTGTAAACAGTTATTTTCGCGATAGTTTAAAATACACACTATGGTGCAAATAAATCCATGCATGTGTACAAGGGCTATTTATAAGGCTTACTGGAATTTGTTGCTGCATATTATCTTTTATCCATATTACGAATATTTTTTTCCATTTCTTCTATTAATATTCCTCTTTTTCTTGGTAATTATCTGTTTTTTTACAGTACTGTTTTTTTACATGATCCATGATTTGAACTTTAACGAATATAATAATTGTTCTAATCGTAGAAAGACATAAAATACATATTTTTTTTAAATCGCATAAGAACGAATTCACGTAAGTCAAATTCGCGAGGACTTACTGTACTGATAATAGTAAATCCCTGCGTTGCTGATTTAACCGTATTTAATAGAACAGCTTGACAATTCACTCTAATAGCAATATTTATTTGCATCATGTTATTGAACCTAGGTTAGATTGCAAATCGAGGCCTTCATGTCAAACAACACTATGTATCTAAAAAAGTGCAACTTTACAGGAGAGCCAAAAAACGTTTTTTTAGTTTCTTGTAACTCAACAAAGGAGATGTTTATTTAAAACCTAATGGTCATATTTTATATATTATTATGTATATGTAGTACATTTATCTTGCTTATGGTGATGTTAAAATTTATAGGTATGGTTTTAAAAAAATATGAAAACAAAGGCAACTTTATGTAGTTAACGTTAAACTGTACTGATGATTTAAGAAGAAATTAGAAAAGATTGACATAAAGTTGTTTGACTATCATGTAGCTGAGAATGTAAAATAACGTTATCTAAAAGAAAAACCCTTTTTTATAGATAACGTTGTTTGACTTTAAGTACTCAAAATATACTGTAATATCAAATTGTGGATACTGTTTCCTAATATATCGTCAGTATACTGGCAGAAAACGTTAAGTCAAAATTTTGCTGTTTTGACCTAATAATGCAACTTGATAGATTTTAACACGCTCTATCGTCTGAAAGAACAAGCTCATTCATATTCCATTAATTGTTTTCGTAATTTAAAGATGTCAATACGAATTAAGTTGATTATGTGCGCATTTCTTACTAGAAAATAACTATAAGTACACTTAAAGTTTTATGACTGTAGAGATTTAATATTTCTATAGCTGCACAAAAACGTCAACGTGACTTATATCTTTTTGGCTGTACACATTTATGCCACTGCTCGGCTATTTGTACCAACTTAACTAAATTGCGTACGTCACCTGCGCATTCTACTCATCGATTGACAGTTGATTTCATATGCATCAGGCAGTTTTGAGCGCAAATAAGATTTTATTTTGGGAAATATTTACAGCAATGCACCAAAGATACGGAGGCTTCGAATTGCTGAAGGTAGAGCGCGTGTCATTCGTAATTATGTATTTCTAAGAAGAAATAAAGATTTGTTGGCCATGTGTCGTAGTACCTAACATTATACCTCCAGAACTACATCCGTGGTATGAAAATTTGCCTACATCAACTTCATTGGATAGGACGTCATTACCTGAGCCATCGGAATTTGATTCTGATGTGGAAGAGGAATAACTCTTATGTAATTTATCTCAATTTGTGTAAAATTCAATTCGGCTAACATAATTAACTATTACTTATATATGTTTTTTTTATAAAATAGATCATAGGTAGGTAGGTACTTAACTCTTGTTTCAATATTTTTGGAAACAAATTAATAAACAAAATACTATGTAATTCCCATTTTTATTTTTATCCTCTCCCCTAAATACACGTAATTGACATAATTAATTAGGTTTTGATTGTATGAAAAAAAATATGAAGACTATTTTAATTTGAAATTAAAATACCAATGATACACAAAAAAGTCATCAAAGTAGATATTTTTTCATAATAATGTCAAACAGAAGTACCTCTATTTCTGTGTAAATTTCTAATTTATATAAATTTGCAAGTAAAAAAATCCATTTATATAATAATTGGGAGTCCTGTAATATTACTAGCCAACTACCTATAACATTTAGCCTATTGCCACTCCATTGAATCCAAAAGTGTACTGGTAGAAAACGATAAGTCACCATTTTATTTACAAATTCAAAAAATCAACAATAATTATTACAAAAAACACTTGCTTATACTTCAATTGAATTCTTACATAATTAATGCATTTCATAGAGTGGTTGGTTTAATAAATAATGATTTAGGTGAAAAAATAGAGAGCTCCAAACTTCTTGATTTTAGAAAAAGTCGATTTTCTCAAAACAAGGATTTTTGACTTATAGCTTTCTGCCAGTATACCGACGATATGTTTTATTTTTTATATAATTTGTATAAATAATATGATATAACTTTAATTTCAGATGATTCAATTATATCTGAAAAATCCCCATCGTGCTCTCCTATACATAAATGTTATGGTTTGTAATATTGATTTACATAAATTATGTAGCTTCTTCTAATATATTTCTACTGAAAATACTTTATTTCCACTATGACACTAAACCTTGATAAAATAGGTAAAACAAAAAGAAAACATCGTATCTTTTATCCAAATAGTTATTCAATCTGTTTTCACAACGAATTAATGTTGTCAATATTAATTTGTAGATGTTGTATATTATAATACACATAGTATATTATAGCACAAGCTTACACTTATAAATCCCACAGTGGGGTAGTTGGTAGATTACTTATTGTCTGCCAAAAATAACAATGTTATGTCAAAGTGGGCAAAACAATTCCTCGTAAAAAGTCTGTTCGTGTAACCTCAATTCAGGTGATTCATTTGCTCCATTTGGGATTGAAAATAATAATTTACTTACATTCTACCATACTTCACTTGTCTATGTTCACTGTCGATTCTTCGATTATATTACATGTTATTCCACTGGTCTGCTTAGATAGATGTAGATTGAGTAGGTACTACATAAATTGTTTTATTTTATATAATTTATTTATTGCAGCTAACCCGATGAAACCACCATGCGTTTTGATACGAGAGAACCGCTACATTCGTAAAGAACTAACAGAGCTCGAAGAATTGACATCGCTGGAACAAAGATATCCATACGAAGTGGTAAATGTGTTTCTTTAGTGAAGTTGTATCAATGTAATAATAATATGTACAAATAAGTAATTGAAGCACTTAAAAAATAAATCTTGCATTTCAGAATGACCTACTTAAACAATTACACGATTTGAGACAATTGCAATTCTTGTCTGAAAAAAAGTTAATAGAGTTTGAAGAAAGAGAAGACGTCCTTAATAAACAAAATGAAAAATTAACAGAAGAAAAGGCACTCGCTGAGAAGCTTAAGGTGATAATCAAATTTCGACAATCAATTTATTTCAGTGTGAACAAATTGTACATATTATAATATACATAGTTAAAACATCTTGTTATTAATGTGTGCTTATATTTTAGATGGAGAGTGAAAAGAAAATGATCGTCTACCAGTGTGAAAATGTAGATATTCAATTCCAAATGGATCAATTGAAAGAAAGAAGTCAAAAACGCGAGAAAGAATTGCTTTCAAGTTTGAAAGAAGCCCGCGGTGATGATGCCCATTCCGTGTCACACCAACACTCTTATTATCTAAACTTCCTAAATATGTCGCAAGATATTTCTCTGGCTGTCAACAGTGATGGGGAACCTAGTCTTACAGAAATGCCTCCGGAAGTTCAACCCTTACTACCCGCTCCAAATAAAACTGAAGATGTTACTTATTTTATAGATGAGGAAGCTGTAACTAATATTGACTGTAGCGCAGATGGTGAATTGAGTAAAATTAAAGTTAACGATACCGATCATATAATTCAGATAAATAATTTGAAATTGCAGATTGATCAGAGAAATTCTGAAATTGATCAGCTGAAGTCTGAAATTTTGGAATCGACATTCAATAAAACAGAAAATGAAACTTTGAAAGCGTCCGCGCTTGCAGTTAAAGAAACCGTCGATAAACTGTTAGCGGACAATGCCCTTCTTCAATTGAAATCGGAAGAGCAAGATAAAACGATTGACGCCTTGAGAAGCTCACTGATGAATTTAAATATAGAATTGGACGGATTAAAAAACAGTTATATATCTATTGAGAAAAAATTCACTGACAGTGAAGAATGTATATCATATCTTGAGACAGATATTGAATCTTTAGAAATCAAAATTGAAGCTAAAAGCCGGCTGGTAGATTCATTAAAGACAGAAGTTGCCTCGTTGGAAACTGCCAAACGCGATTATAATGACATGAATGAACTGATAGCAAACGAAGGGGATAAGAATGCTTTTGAAAAAAATATTGAAACTTTAAAAATGAGTTTGGATGAAAAGCAATCGGAAATAGAGGAATTGAACACCACATTACAATCTATAAATTGCCAAATTAGCATTATGTCGAAAGAAATGTTAAATAAAGATGACAAACTGAAGGAGCAAGAGCAATGTATACAATCTCTGACGGATGCTTGCAATAATAGTATCGATGAAATTACAAACTTGAAACTCAGCACCGAAGAAAGTATTTTGAATAAATCTAAAGAAATATCTGATCTCAAATGCAAGATTGAAATTTTGAATAACGACTTGACCAACATGCATTCTGCGCTTCAGGAAGCCGATTCATCCTTTGAAATGAATCAATTAAAGTCATTAAATGAAAATTTAACTGAAAAACTATCATACCTGGAAGGAAATAATCAAGAGCTTCTCAAAAAAATCTTTGATAGTGAAGAAATTATCGCCAATAGATTTAATGAAATATGTCAACTCAAACTGTCTGTAGATACATTGAATGGTAAATTATCGACGTTGCATTGTGAACTGGAGAAAAATACGGATAGACTCGGTGAAATGGCTCAAGTAAAAATTCACAACAGTGAACTTCTACAGAAAATTCTTATGCAAGAAGGAGCTATTGAGAAGTCTTCGATAGAGATACCTGAACTTAAATATAAAATTGATGTTTTAAACAATACAATATTGGCTTTGCAATGTACACTTGAGCAAAATGAAGTGAGCTCGCAGTTTAAATTAAATCAGTTGAAGAGTGAATACGATGATATGCTGAACAAGTTGGCGTCTGCAGAAGACAAATCCAAAGAACTTCTCCGGCAAGTTACTGGTCATGAAGAAATTATTGCAGTTAAATCTGACGAACTACATAATTTATATCAAAACAATGCTTCCTTAAACATTGAAATAGCTCATTTGCAATCTGAACTTAAAAATGATTCCAATTCTCAGGTTGAATTCGCCCAACTGAAAATAGAATATAAAGATTTGTCAGACAAACTATCTCTTTCTTCCGATTGCAACGATAAACTTTTCAAACAGATCGCAGAATATGAGGAAGTCATTTTAAATAAATCAAAAGATATATCCGATTTGCAATGCGCAATAGAACTCTTGAATGCTGACATCTCCAGATTGGAAAGTAACATTCACAAAAATAACAATGATTTGCAATTTGAAAGGAGTGAAATTGTCAACCTTAAAAGACAAATTGATCACTTTAAGCAAGACACACAGAAGAATCAGTCGTTGATCAAGGAGCTTAACATGGAAATATGTAATAATAAGAATTTGGAAATCCACAAAAATATATTGAATAACCTCGAAAACAACAAAGAAAATGTTCAAAAATTACAAAGAAAATTGACGGCAACACCGTCACCAAATAAATTCAAACAGGATGCTAAAAGACTATTGACTCCTAAATGTGTAACGGATACATCACTCGATACCTCCAAAATTACTGATAAAATATCCCAACTTAATGTTTCTCTCAAATCTGAAGTCGAATTAAGTGAAAAATTGAAGGAAAAAATGTCTATTCTAGAAAATACCAATAATGAATTGAAAAATTTATTACGGACTGTACAAAAAGAAATAATGGATTTTAATTTTGTTTTGTCACAATTCAAAAATATCATTTTCTGTGACTGTGAGAAAATGATTAATGCGAAACAATTCATAGAATGGTTCTCGGAACTCACACATAGAGGTCTCTGCGCGGCTATAGAAAAGTATTCCTTCGACAATATCGAAAGCGACGAGAAAACTTCCTTTATTCCTGATATTCAAACCAATCCTTATCATTTAGAAACCTTGGATGATAAAAATGTGGAAATTGAAAATTACTCTGTCATTTTAGCTAGAATTGAGAGTGATATTCTGGCAGCATCTATTAAATTAAATATACCCGGTGTCGTTTATGTGCAAACGCAAAATAATGTTCTTGTCAACGATGATAATGAAAATATGAATTTTGGTAAGGTTCTATCGTTACATTCGTTGTTCATTAAAGAGATTGAAGAGAAAATTAATACCATCGAACAAGAAGATGACAAGTTGAAGATGGAAAATGAATCTCTCAAAATTGAAGTGGATGAAGCGAGATTATCAATCGGAGAACTGGTCAAAGAGTCTGAAGAACTACATAGAAAAATATTAGGACAACGCAGCGATCAGATCGTGTCGATGGCGGAATTCACATTACTGACATCTCGCCTGGCGGCCATGCAGCACTATCATAACAACTTGCATACTTTCTCTGCCTCCACTGTAGCACATGTCAGTCAAGAACTATTTCTATTGCAATCGATGCTCCGAGATAAAACCCTCTCCGACAGAGATTCAAATGAAATTTCATTCCAATTATTCAATAACAAATGTCAACAATTTGATCAATCTTCGCAGCTTATTGAAGAATCTTCTGAAAATAACTTTGAAGACGGCAACTGTCGGACTGAAACCGTAGCCGTCGCCACCTGTGTTCCAGACTTGTCTTCTGCAGACACAATTCAAGATCGTGTCGATGATTATCAGCAGCTAATTGAAAATTTTAAATCTAAATGTGATGAAAATACAGGTCTTTTAGATAAAATTATCCAATTTGATCACCATATGAAGGCATACAAGACCCTCCAAGATGACTATGATTCATTGTCTATGGAATTGATGGAAAGTCTTCAGGAAGTTGACACTCTGAAAAAACAAATTACTTTCAATGAACAGAAAATTGAAAAAATCACTGTCTCTTCTTCCATTCAAGCCGTTATACCTTCGAAGAATTCGTCAATACAAACATCACCCTGTAAAGTGAGTTACATAAACAAAGAATCTAATGGTGAGTTGAACTCAGATGTTTCCAAATTTCCACCCGAGCATGATAAAATTCGTACATCTGAAGATATTGAATCGATTGACAAGGAAAGCTTTGAAATGTCTGACATCAACAATGAAGTGAAAGTGGACAATAATATCAAATTCCTCGAGGGAGAGCTTCGAAACTTATGTAATTTGTCAGATTGTAAATGCCCAGAAAACATGAGAATGAAGAGTGAATTGAACACGTTGAGACTGGCCATTAGCGAATCAACCCTGCCGAACGGTCATCCAGGCATCGGAGAAAATCTTTCATTGAATAACGATAATGATGTGACACAGAACATACTATTGCAAGTGGAAGACAACATCAATGACTACCACAGCTGTAAAGAGTTAATCGAAGAGAAGTTATTAAGTAAATCCATACTGTATGGAGGAAATTCGACTCTGATCGAGTTATTTAATTCCTTGTTTGATTCGGTAGAATCTAAAAATCATTGTGTTATTGAAAATTTGCAGAAAGAACTTTTACATACCAAAGAAATTGTTCAATCTCTGCAGTCTGAAGTTGATTCAAGAAAGAAAGATCTTCTCGATTGTCAAATGAATGCCCAAAATTCGAGTGATGATTTTAAAAAACTATTGGAAACTCTGAATGAACAATGTGTCAGTTTGAATCAGACTATTGATAATTGTAGAAATGATGTTTCCAATATTACTGAAGAATTAAACGCTGAACGTTCTGCAAAAAATCTATTGATTCATGAAAAGTGCCAGTTTAAATCTGAAATTGAGGACTTCTCATCAAAGATCGTGCGCTTGGAGAGTATTGAAATAGAGCTGAGAGGACATATAAATATATTAGAGTCGGAGAAACGAGATATTGCAGATCAGAATGAACTATCAAATAATGAGCAAACCAAACTTAAAAATCAAATAAACAGCTTAGAGGACCGATTGGCATCCCTGATGACTGCTGAAGCCAAACTATTAGATACAATCGCCAAGAGAGATGATGAAATTCTTTTAATCAAGCAAGAAGCTTGTGTGTTAACTGAAAATAGAGACAATTTAATAGAAAAAAATAATGCTGATATTATTACTATCACGTCACTCGGAGAGGAATTGAAGTTGCATATCAGCAAGATTGAGGAATTGGAGAGACAATCGACAAAGAATGAAAATGACTCTAAATATGCTGATGAAAAATATAATAGTGTTTTGGAAGAAAATACCAAATGCAAAAGGGAAATTCAGAGTTTGCGTGAATCCGTCACAGCTATGGAATCTCAAATTATCGTAGGAGGACGTGATAAATCTGAAATTGCGGAACACGTTAATAGACTAAAATGCGAACTAGAGGAATCTGACCGCGTCAATCGAGAACTGCTCGACCAAAACAATAATGCAAATGCGACACTATCTAATTTAACAAAACAGAATTTTGATTTGAATGAAAAAATGTCTCATCAAATCAAAAGATTCGAAGAACTGAATGCAGAATTTTTAGAATCATACGAAGCGAATGCAAAGAAAGTTTTAAATTTAGAAAAAGATGTTTCGGAAAAAGTTTTCGCCTTGAACAATCAACTATCGAAAATATCAGAACTTACTTTGCAAGTGTACAACCAGAATCATCAAATCAATAATATTAATGTTCAAATGAAGTGTAAGGAAGAAGAAAGATGTTCGTTGCTTTCCAACATTGATGGTCTGTCAGTTCTTTTGAATGAAAAGGAACAGGAAATTAAAGATGTATCATGGAAACTACAAGAAATGAAATCCATCTCAGATGAAATAGTCAGGTACATGTACATGCATTGCAATCACTTTGGCAGTGTTTATTCTGACATAACAGTAGATTGTGAAACAATAAATCAACTATGCACCATTCGTATTATCCATATGTATTACTATAGAATGCACTGATCATGTTTTACATAATATGTAATTAATTGTAAACTAACTTAAAATAGAATCTTTAAGCTGTCTGCTGACACAAACCACCAGCCGTTGTGTTTGATCCCTGCACACCTGTTGACTCTTCCGCCATAGGAAATGCAGGAGCCAGTATAGGGCATAAAGGGAAACGCAAAGACTGGTGGTTATGGCTGCGGACAACTTCAGTCCTTTCTCATTATAGTCTCAGCATGAGGTGAAAATAAAAAATAACGAGTTTGAGATGATTTTTTCATAGCAAAGTCTAATGCTGCGATGAAAAGAATGAGATTTTTTTGTTTGGTAAAATAATCAGTTGAATAATTATGCGAAAAATATATATCTATTCAATGTATATAAATGTGCCCGCCAAAAAGTTTGGTATTTAACTTAACTCTCCTGAAAAAAGGGTTGCTCATCACTTGCCAAATGAATAAAATATAGTATGAAACTTATCACTTTAATTACGTTCATAGGTTATTTAACAAATGAACTGATGTTGAAATATTGAAGCATAAAAGCATGTGTGTTTTTTTATACTCACTGTATTGTAATAATATTTAACTATTTATAATATATTTACAGCTGAAATCACTCTAACATTATTAATTGAAATATCACTGCAATGTTTTTTCTTTTGTGAAAATAATGGTGTAATTATGTAGTCGTACCAAGTCCACAAAAGTGACAACACATATTTCTGTGCCATTTTTTTTCGTTAGGTTGAAGACTTATAGTTAAAAGTCTCAGTGCTAAAGACGCGCTAGGCACGTAACCATTAGTTGGCCATTAGATATGAATGTGTTAAATTGCATAAACAATGCATACACTCAAAAAAAATCATTTCTAGTATTTATATTATCAATAAAATAACTAATTAATATGATACCTGAGCTTGTTTCAATGAACGTAAAAGCTTTATATATTTTGACTTGATATTTGAAAGAGCAACTCGAAGTTCTTAGTCAAGACCCTTCAAGCAAGACTGTTTATTATTTTTAATTATAACTTGAGTTAAAAAACTTTGCTCACCTAGATATTTCGTAGAAAATGGGAGCTGAACTGCGATAGCCTTGTCAGAAATACGAGGATATTCTTTATTAACCGAAATACAGAAAATAGCATAAGTGCTTCTACAGTAAAACCTCATTAATACGAATTCCACGGGACCGAAAATCGAAAAAAAATTCGAATTACGAATTATGAAATGTATGGAGAAAAAATATAAAAATTTTGAAAAAAAAAAAATTTTGATTTTCATTAATATTGTTTACGATCATAGATGTGCCTACCAAATTTCTGATTCCGTGTGTATTAATGGGTCACAAAATGTCAGGATTATTTTTATTACCTTAAAATAAGTAATTTATGATGTTTTAAGAAAAGTCTGTTACAATTTTCAATGACTGGCTCATGAAATAGTGTACTTTATAAGGATTTATGGAATATTTTTATATGCCAGGACTCTAAAATAATTTCGAATTAAAGGTATGATTTTATATGAAAATAATGTTCAAGAGACTTTTTTATGAAAATTTCGAATTATCCGTGTTCTTATTAACCCGGCCGGCGCCGATGTCACACACCTTGTACAAATCGGCCAAATTCGCAATGCGCATGTGTATAAATCGATGCCACCGCGTCCATATTTATCATACGGGACTGATTTTTTCACGTAAATTTGGCCTGATTTGTCCTTCTCCTGCCACCTATGACATATTTTAAAAGCATTGGTTCTAAATATAAAATAATCACCAAAGTTTCGAACCAATTCGTACGGCCAAGTTTTGCCGGTCGACAGAAATCAGTTTGAACTGCGCGCCGCGTCTGCGCAGTATACGACAGACTTTCAACCGAGCGGGCCATTGCGCGGGAATGTATTTATCGCATACAAGTTGAATATTTACCGCAATCGTTGATAAATACTTTTTTTGCTGTCTGGTGTACTTATCACATTAAAACTGGCATGATTAACTATTGAACGTATGATTTTATTTTATCGCGATTTTTAAAATACTTTTTGTACTGTCTACCGTGTCCCATTTTAGTGAATGTGAAAATTAATACTGATATCAATAACTATGGTGTGTGAGTTTAATGGTTTCTGTGATTTGGCGTTTCTTAATACTGTAGTTAAACATTTTAAAAACATTTCATAGTTTTATAGTGCGTAAATATGGAGGAAGAAAATGTGCGTACTAATGAGGAATTGGACTCAGATTATGACATGTCGGAAGAGGAATTGGAACAACATGAGACTGATCATGATGTTGACGATACGGACTCTGACGAGCCAATTGAATTTTTGCGGTCATGGAGAACTGGTCCGTATATTCCAATAGTTCACGAATTCAATGATTGTCGATCTGGCGTGACATCGAACGACTTGGACGAATCCTCTCCCGAATGTCTTTTCTTTGAACATTTTTTGAATAAAAATATAATGTCGGAAATAGTGAACCAAACGAATACATTTTTTAACCATTCGTACAGTGCGGGAGACCTCGGACCGAAATCGCGGTCACACAATTGGACAGACACGTCAGTGCCGGAGTTGTATACATTTTTTGCCGTATCAATGCTGATGACTCGAAATAAGCACACGTCGATAGAGGAACATTGGAGTACCGATCCTTACCTGCATGCAGACATTTTTGGGAAAATAATGGCTAGAAATCGATACCAGCTTATTTTACAAATGCTTCATTTTTCTGATCCTAGTGTGACCGCCTCAAATGATAGACTAGCTAAAATTAGATTACTGTTAGAACACACAAGAACAATTTTTAGGGAAACGATGATACCGTATCAGAATCTTTGCATAGATGAGAGCATAATCGTGTTTAAGGGTAGATTAATTTTTAAACAATTCATTCCTTCCAAAAGACATCGATTTGGAATAAAAATGTTTGTGATGTGTGACGTAATGACAGGATATATTATTGACTTTATAATTTATTGTGGGGAAGGGACTGACATACAAGACAATGAAAATCTCGGTATTTCCGGTGCGGTAGTGACAACGCTAATGAAAGACTATATCGGGAAAGGTCACACCTTATGGTGTGATAACTGGTATTCGAGTCCGGCGCTCTTTAAATACCTTCACTCTCACAAAACGAATGCTTGCGGTACAGTGAGAAAAAATCGTAAAGATATGCCAGAGTTCAGCAAACTGAAAAAGGGAGATACCGAGGCTAAGTACAATAGTCCACTTTTGGCTCTGAAATGGCACGATAGGAGGGATGTTCACATGCTATCCACCCTCCACGATGCATCATTTGGACCAACGGGAAAAGTGAACTATAGAACTGGCGAAAACATTGAAAAACCAAAATGTGTTATAGATTATAACAAAAATATGGGTACGGTAGATAAGTCCGACATGATGCTTAGCAACTTGTCGTGTATGAGAAAATCGATCAAGTGGTATAAAAAGGTCGCATTCCACATGATCGACTTATATTTATTAAATGCTTTTTATTTATATAAATTTATTAAATCTGACAAAAAAACATTGGGCGATTTTCAACTCTGTGTAATAAAACAACTAGTGGACAAATATTGTGTGAGAATTTCAAATGCACCCCTGCCTAAGCCGACAGCGTCAACTAGCGATAATCCCGTACGATTATTGCCCAAAAGTGCAACGGGACATTTGCCAGAATACATTTTACCGACACAAAATACCGATAAGCCTAGAAGAAGATGTTTCGTATGCGGGAATTCTAAAAAAAATCCGAAAAAAACAAAACTCTCTCGCTATATGTGCCCAACGTGTGATGTTGCGTTATGTCTGTCACCTTGCTTTAAAATATATCACACATCTAAAGAATTTTAAAATAGGTTTATTATTGTATTTGTTTTTTTTTTTAAATATGTGAGTTCGTGTTAATTTATCAATAATATTCAATAAGTGAAGTGTTTGTGTAGTTTAAATATATTAAAAGGGTCCCCTTTATATTTGTTTACGACTCAACCCGAAGACATTAATATGTGATTTATCGATATGCACTTGAAAATTAGTAACGCTCGATTCGTGGGAACGTATGCACAAGTGTCGAAATATTACACACCGCGCAGAGCTCTAACTAGTTGCTACAAAATGGCGACTTGCGGTAAGTTCTTTCAAATTTGGATAGCATTCGTTTGTTCGAGTGTTTCTGATATTATAACTGATTTATTACGGTTTTTTAGTGTGTCGAAATTATCTTAATGGCTTTGGGTTCTCGACTGGAGCTGTGACATATTTTTTATTGCTTTTTTTAGTATAGAACAAAGACGATAATGAAATTCATGCGTAGTTATGGTGCGTCATACGATTTTTGAGGCAGGTGCCGGGTTAAAGAGGTTTTACTGTATTAAATTTTCGGCATTAGTTGCAAAAAGGTTTCGAATCCAGTCGTATTGATTGTATGAAAGTAATGAAGAAATTTCTTTTGAAGCAAAGTTAAATGTTTTTGAGACGGATCCAAAATTAATTGCTTGTTTTTATTGGTGGTCTGGTAGGTCCTTTGGTACATTTGTAGAGATCCTTGATTTATCAGATCACGTCAATATACTATTTTAATTTTGACCTTGCATTGTTTTAATAAGTTCATGCAGGTACTCAAATGTATTACCAGCCATGTACACAAATTTGGCTATTAAGTATTGTATAATATACAAAATTATTTTTGTTTTTGTTTGAAGCAATGCTCCGCGGCTCACCGGTTGCGGAGCACTGATTTAAAGCATCATGATGATTGCCCAAATTCTTACATTTCCATCAGCAGTGTTTTATGGATAATTTTTGACTCGTGGACAGCCATCATAATGAGGATATATCATTTTTTAAATGTAAATAAACTGCATAAAATGTGTACTTGATTTTCTCTTTTCAGTATACAAGCCGAGAATGCAGAACTACGGGAAAAAATTGTCAACACAGAACTTATTAGCGAGAATCTTAAAACAAGCATATCATCATTAAATGTTTATAAAGACAACCACAATAAATTAATTGATGAACTGCAAATGGCAAAGCAACAACTGGAAACCAAAGAGAGAAAGCTTCACGAACTTACCTCCATCAATAGTATTTTGCAAGTAGGTTACATTAATTTAGGAGTGATTTTTCTAAAAGGGTTATTTCCACTTTGACCTTGAAACCAGTGGCGGCCGGTGATTTTTTGGATTGTAATTTTTGAGGGTGCGCTGGAAACTTACCTTATTGAAAAATGAAATCAATTCGGCATTGTTTTTGATTTGACAAAACGTTATTGACATTTGGGAAATTACCTGTATATTTTATATTTTTAATAAAACATGTTGCGAGTTACTTAAATCTTTATTGGATTAGTTTTAAGAAACTATTGTATCTGTGTTTGATAAAAATCTAAAAATTTTAAATCGCTATAATTTTCAAACTGTTCAATCTATTTCAATGAAATTTTAATCATCTATTGTTACTAATCTACCAAATACAGTTATTACTGAATGATAATGAAACAAAAATATATAAGATTTCAAAACACAGTTATTCTATTCGTGGAAGTAAATTCTATTTTAGTACAAGTCAACACATATTTAATTTGCCATCACCTTAGAATGTCGTATATGACCGTAATAAAATATTATTACATATGAGCATTGCGCCAAATAACGCTTCACGCGCAAGTGCGGTTTGACAGTTGCGTATGCAATATGCATGAATGAAGTCTATATGAGTAAAATCAAATGAATGGAATTTCTGAAATGACTGGCATCTTCAACATGGAACTTGGAACACATGTGACCTAATTACTCAAGATTGAAATGCAATTTAAATTTTTTTTATAGTTTGTCAATTTTTGATTTTTAAGAGGTTTTAAGTCACATGTTACCTTTTTCCTATATACATTTATGAATAGCTTTATCTTTTGATTTGCGAGCGTCCACTTTACGCTTATTGTGATCTTCCTAAATATTTATTTGGGCCTCTTTGTCCGCTGCCAACATGTTTTTAAATTTTTCACAAATTTCACAAGTGCCCTTTTTCTGGCCCTTACTCACTTTTAAATAATTACACTTGTTACCCTTTTCCTATATTATTTTTGTAAACATTGCACATAGTTCCTAAAATCGTGTACATGTTACCTTTTTCCTATACATTAAATGAAGATCAGTTTACAAATACACAATTAACCTTTATTTTCTTTGCTCAATTGTGAATTCATGGGTTTTGATTCATAAATGCCGTTTTGCCCATAATGTGAGAAAAAAATTACGAAGAAAACTGCATTCATAACTCAAAACCGTCAAAATTGCACATGTGCCCTTTTGCTTTTGGGGCGACGAAATAATGTCTTCGAGCAAGTCAAGTTACGCGAGTTAAGTTAGTTGTGTTACGCAGTGCTACCAATTTTGGTAAGAAAATATGATTTTTCACCGAATCTAATGATGTTGGTACCACTGTTTTACGGCGTCTGGAAACTTGAGAGACCGCGCGACTAGCATGTTGCGTCTCTTCGCGACTGTTTTGAAACTGAGAGATTCCAGTCTCGCCTTTAGCGAGCCGCCATTGAAATACATTAGCTAGATACTGGTTTGAATTTTAGTTTCAGTTCCGTCGGACTTCAGTTCTCCGTGGGTGGTGGGCCTAAGTGTTAATGTAAAATGTCTTTTTAACATTTTAGACACGCACTGATGATCTACAAGCTGAGTTGAATTCAATGATTAAAAACAGTCCCAGGGCTAGAAATGACTTGAAATTGAGAAGGCAAAGCATGCACGATATGAAAAGAAATATTAATTTCAACAATTCAAGTATAGATGGTCATATGGGTATGAAGTTAAGCTTATTTACAATCATTTGCTTTACATGAAATAAAGGAGTCACCACATCGTTAAGGATATCTTATTATTAATGGCCGTAACACATTACCATCACATCGCGTGCTGTCATGTTGAGATGAAGATAGAAAATTTCAGATTCAGAGTGACATGATGGTAATGTGTTCGCCCCATAACAGACTTTTTTTTAACATTGGTTGTTCACCATCGTGTCCAGAAAATTATACGTTTGCAGTTCACTATTGTAATGGAAACTGATGGCCATATAGCATTGAAATCACATTCATATCTAAATAAAATGGTAACCAGACAAAACAGGATGGTGACAAAACGGAACATGACAAAACAGAACAGCCAGGAGGAAAATAAGACATTCATTTTTGTGGAATCTATTTATTAATTAAATACTTATAAAACTTAGGTTTATAAACAAAATATATATGTAATATAAATATTTTGCATGATATGGGAGATGATGACCCAGAAAGAATATTGGTAATTGGGAATGGTGATCTGCTCTCAGAATTAAACAAAGATGTCTTTTACTGAGACGGAACAATGATTGATAAACCACCCAGCATGTTTTAACAGCTGTATACAAAGCATGCCAAGATTGGAAATTCATATCCTCCATGTATTCATTTTCTTTTGCAATAAAGAATATGGATAATCGAGTACCTTAGTAATCGTAACAAATTGATTAAATTGACGTTTTTACACCGAATGGCCAACATGCAGTTGGAACATACATTATAAAATTTTATACTCTATATCATCATCATCAGCCGGGGTCAATCCACTGCTGGATGAAGGCCTCCCCAAGCTTTCTCCAACTCTCTCGGTCCTGTGTCGTTCGCTGCCACGTATTTCCGCCGAACTTTACCAGTTCGTCAATCCAGCCGCTTTTAGGGCGACCCTGTGGCCGTTTCGTACCCCTTGGGTACCGTTGGATGACGGCATTTGTCCAGCGGCCGTCTATTACATCGCGTACTCTTGTCTGCTTCCTAACCCATTCGTTTCTCTCACGGTCCTTTCGCGTGATGCCCAACATGCACCTCTCCATGCCTCGCTGTGTGACTCTTAACTTTTGGACATCTCTCGTGTTGAGGGTCCACGTCTCGCAGCCATACGTGAGCACGGGTAGCACACATTGGTTGAACACCCTACGCTTAAGACATAATGGTAGGTCACTCTTGAAGATACTATTCAGACGTCCGAAAGCACTCCATCCCAGCTTTGTTCTTCGAGCAATTTCATCGTGCATGCTTCCGTCTATGGACACCTGCTGTCCGAGATAGATGTAGCTGCTGACTTGCTCGAGTTGGGTGTCAGAAATACAGATAATCGCAGGGTCCGAAAAACAGTTCATCATCACTTTTGTCTTTGAGACATTTATCTTTAGACCGACCGTTTGACTGACATCCGCGAGTTCTTGCATTCTACCTTGGAGGTCTTTCGGGTCTTGTGAGAGTATAACAATATCATCTGCAAAGCGCAGGTGACTGAGGTGCTCTCCGTTAATTGGAACACCTTTTTCCTCCCAATCAAGTTTCCTAAATAAGTCCTCAAGAGTAGCGGTGAATAGTTTAGGTGAAATGGTATCACCTTGCCGGACACCTTTGTTAATGGGGAATTTACACGACCGTTTGTGGAGTTTCACGCATGCTGTGGCATCACTGTATATACTGTTCAATATGTTTATGTAGCGTCTGGAAATTCCTTGGTTGCTAAGGGCGTCTATAATTGAGAATTTTTTGATGGAATCAAACGCCTTTTCATAGTCTATAAAACCAAGATATAAGGGCAGTTTGTATTCCTGGTAGCGCTGTATGATTTCCCTGACGACCTGTATATGATCCATAGTACTGTAGCCTCTTCTGAATCCGGCTTGCTCTCTTGGTTGGTTCTCGTCTAAAATTGTTTCGAGACGGTTTGAGAGTATTTTCGTGAAAACCTTATACAGAATTGGCAGTAGACTAATAGGTCGATAGTTTTTCAGATCTTCAGTGTCTCCTTTCTTATGGAGAATAATAATGACTCTGGGATGTTCTCTTCGTGCGGACAAGACGTGAACAGACGTGCGAGCACTTCGCTCACCGTCCTCCCGGCCAGTTTGAGAACATCGATAGTCAGCCCATCTTCTCCCGGGGCTTTCCCACTCTTCATGCACATTATAGCATATTCCACCTCTGTGGTAGTAACCTCGGGAAAAGGATCTCCATATTCTCCGTTCACCGGAAGATCTGAATTGATGTCAGTGTCATCTTTGTATAGAGCGCTGTAAAACTCTACAACAGTGTCCAGTAGATGATCCCAGTTACGCACGATACTTCCATCTTGCGCTTTTAGTGTCGTGATCTGCCGTCTCCCTATTGACAGATGCTGCTTGTTCTTATGTAAGCTCCTTCCTGACGCAACAATTGATTCTACAAGGTTCATATTGAACTTACGAAGATCTTCTCGTACGTTTTTACGTAGAGTTTTGCACAGCGTGGAGTACTCGAGATCATTTGCAACTTGTTGCTCGCTTTTCGTACTCCTACGCAGCTTCATAAGATCCAACGTTTCCTTTGAAAGTTTGCTTACTCGTTCAACCACAGCAGCAACTGTCTCTTCCGAAGATTCTATAATGATTTTTGTTATTGCTTCGGTGTTTTGTAGGGAGATGGGGTCATTTTCAGCCTGGAAAGCCGCTAGCCTGTTCTCCAGCTGTTGTTGGAATTCGACTCTGCTTCTCAAACCTCTGCGGACTCTGGGCTTCTGCATCCGTTTGGATCTCTCACGTTTGATGTTAAATCGTACTTTACACCTTACCATTCGGTGGTCGCTGCCAGTATTAAATCTGTTAATGACTGTGCAGTCTAGAAAAATATCCTTCTTGTCGGTGAGGATGTAGTCGATTTCGCTGGTTCGTTTTGCTGGGCTTCGCCATGTCCATTTTCGGGAAGGCTTCTTTTTGAAGAATGAGTTCATGATGTAGAGATTGTGGTTTTCCGCAAACTCCACTAACATGTCTCCTCGGCCATCCCTGGTGCCATGACCGCTACATCATCCTGGTGTTGAGATCCGATTCGTGCATTAAAGTCCCCCATGATGATAGTGAAATGACATTTCCGTTTATTTTTCAACGTACTGATTTCTTCATATACCTCCTCCACTTCTTCATCAGGTGAGTTTTGAGTGGGCGCATAAACTTGCAAAAGCAGAATCTGGTATCTTTTGCTGAGCTGAAGTGTTAAACCTGCTACTCTATCTGAGGAGAAATCAAATTCAACTATGCGATCTTTCCAGAGTGTGTGGATTAAAAATCCGACACCGCTTGTGCGTCCGGTCTTAGTCCCATTATAACAGAGTACATGTCCGCTGTGGAGATTGACGATATCGTCTCCTTGTCGTCTTACCTCGCTGAGCCCGACAACATCCCAATGGATTTTTTCGAGCTCTAGAAGTTTGGCGCTGCTGGATAATGTTCTCGCGTTATAGGTGGCAATGGTCATCGGTAGGCAGCCGTTACCGTCTTTCCGGGGATTCTTAGCACCCTCTGCCTTCCCTTGCTGATTGCTGCCGTGATCAGTGTTAGGTTGGCCTCCGGAGAATAAGGGCCGAGATTTTTGTTCTTGTTCCATGGGGGTATTTGGACATAACACACCACGCTGTCCAAACGGTTTGGTGTGTGGTTTTCTGTCTGGGTTTTCCTTCCCGTAGCCAAGGGGTCTCTCGTTTTAAGGCGCCAGAGTTTCGCCTTTCACCCTTCTCTATTAGCTACAGATGAGTTATACTGTCACAAGACACACCACATCTGCATTGCCCAGGGGACGCCGCGTGGAGGCTAGAGATAGGATTTGTTGGCCATCTGTAGAGTAGCGTCTCAACACTTTATAGAAATGTACCTATTGGCATTAGTGCATTTCATTGAGACCCTAGCCAACCATTTGCCCCCTCTATATACCTATATAAAAAAATGCACTAAAAATGTTTAATTAATAAATAGATTTCACAAAAATGAATGTTTTTTTTTACCCTGGCTGTTCTGTTTTGTCATTTTCTGTTTTATCATGGAACCAAATAAAACACTAAAAAAATGCGTAATAAAACTATGTACAGGAATACAAGGGAAAGACAAACGAAAATAAGTAGGTATGTAAATTAGAAGTACAATCATATTGTATGTATATATTCATATTATAGAATTTTGAATGATTTGAAAATTACATTATCATGTAGGTGTTTGTAAATATCAACTCATACCCAGCAACCAACAAATATCAAATCAATGTTCTTATTGAATCTAATAAAAATTGGAACATTACTGTCTGCAAACAAGCTTTGCATCTAAATGGTTTTCTAACATATGTACAACTTGACATGTTAATGAAATACTCCACAAACAACACATCATTTTTTGATCTCAATGCTATACAACGATCTCTCCGATACAAAAGCTCACGGACTGCATACGTATAATTTTACATATGAGGGGTATATCACACACAGTTACACTTTTGAGTTGTACCAGCCGCTGCCGTCCCACTACCCGCCCGTCACTGTGGCCAAGCGCTAACACCGTAAACAGTTTTTTGGCTTTTGCCCAAAATTTGTTGAAGTGAAATAAGTTCACTTTGAAAATACACACTCATATAACCATTCATCATTGGGTCGTTGCTCTGAATCCAAACATTTGTAATGTCAAAAGCCTCAATTAACAATACTAAATTAAAAATTTAATTATGTAGTAATGTACCATTTTAGATCTGGTTTTGATAGATTTTACAATTTTCCAGAAGTCAATATCAATCCTTCACCTGACGACATTGCTTTGTCAGCGAAAAACTTACAACTTGAAGAGCATTTGGAATCAGCGCAGACGAGACTCAGAGAAGTACAAGAAGAATACAAAACAATAGCCGACAAGTATCATGAATGTAAAACACTCTTAACTGAAACATCTACTGCATACAATAAACTTTTGTATTCTATTAAGATTTTGGAGGTCTGTATCTACATTATAATAGAGTTCACCATTCAATAAGTAGTAAGTCTTTCTTTTGAATGATAGTGTTTTTGTTTTCTTTTAGACGAAACTGGCCGAATCTAAAAGATCACAAATCAGTCCGTCAGTTATAAATACTCAAGACGCTACAACTAATACAAATACAGGTAATAAATTATTATTGTGAACAGTAATAAAATTTATAAATTATTATTTGTAATTATTGATGGAACTGTATTTTGTCTTCCTAGATCTGAGTGAGCCACTGATGGCTTTATGTGTTGATAAAATGACACATGAAGCTGTAAAGGAGAAAAGTAAGCAGTTGCAGAAGAAGAATGAAGATCTTATATGTAGAAACAAGGAATTGTGCGTGGAGATTCGTCGATTGCAACATTCCCTTCAGAATAACACAGTCCATAACTTGTTACCGAACAATGATAGGTAATGACACATACCTGTTATCAACAGGCTTTTGTTGGTTTCTGTAAATATTAAATAAAAAACGGGCCGAACCGCAACCCTGATTTCTATAAACAATTGAATAAAACACCTGATCTGGTTCCCTGCTCAACTACGTTAATATTTTATTTATGAGTAAATGCCTTCGTCCGGTGAATGAAAATCACTTACTGGGCGGAGATGTAATTAAGATAGATTTTAAAGTATAAATGATGATGGATGAAAGAGATAATTTTAAGACTAAATATAATATATAAAATGAAATGATATGAATATAATATATAAAAGAATGAAGATCTTATATGTAGAAACAAGGAATTGTGCGTGGAGATTCGTCGATTGCAACATTCCCTTCAGAATAACACAGTCCATAACTTGTTACCGAACAATGATAGGTAATAACAACTCCCCCTTCAGCGAAACGCGGAAGCGTAGTTCGTTGAATTGTCTTAGCTCAGTCGGTGAGGGGTTATTAATAATAAAGATGTTTCCTTTTTGAATGACAGTACGGTTATGACTCTGTTTATTATTTTCTCTGCAAATATACACGTTCGGTTTTCAATTACAGCGTACAATACTTCGGCAATGTAGGTGAAGGCGACAGACACGTGGGTTTTTCGAACGAAGCGCGAGAAATTTTCTTACCCGTAGGTAAACGGGATAAGATATTTCGCCGGGTAGTACTTCAGCGTTCAAGAATACGAAGAGATGCGCAGCGAGACTGATGAAACTGGTCCAGAGTGTTTGAAGAGAGGCTGCTAGTAGAGAAGATGCTGTTCCCGAGGGATGATCCGGTAGACTGATAAAAATCTCTCGGACGCGTCCTCTTTTATAGCAGCATCCCTTATTCTAATTGGTCCAAAGAGATAATGAGAAGGGGTGACCAAAGATTCTACTATTATCGTTAGCTCGTACTACATGTTACCTCTTGTTTATTTAATAAGAATTTACTGGATTGTCAGAAAGACCAAGTATCAAGAGATAATATATTCTGTGCACGTGGATGGATATATTGACGTTATAAAATATCATCTATCTAATTCTATGGATTTTATATGAATTTATCTAGAGCATTTAAATAGCTATCTCCGGCATAAACTCGCGGTTTTAGTCTTATGCCAGGAGTAAACACACGATTCTATTAGCGTTTAAATTACAGGCATTTACAACTACTTACTAGGTACCTATTGACATAATAATAGGCCCGGTAATTGTCCTCCACCGACCTTCACATAAATATTTGTGATTTTACGACGTAAACCTGTCTGTTGCCTTTACCTTTAACAATTATACATTTATGATAATAACAATTTAGTCTTAAAACTACGTCTTATATAGTAATATGAAATAATATTTTACTATTTTCACAAAATAGCAAAATATTACTTCTTCATAGAGGTGATTCGCAATTCAATGTGCAAAACCATACCGATCGGCGATATGGCCCCGCATTGCCCCGATTTATATCGCTGTCTCTTTCCCGCGCAGCTATATAAAGTCATGATTTTAATTTATTTTGTTAGAAATCGGCGAAGCTCACGTCGGTTGTCATCAAGAATTTATTCTTTCTTAAATATGCGAATTTCCTTATGATTTTTATTACAGACGACAGATACAAATATGATGAACACAAAAATCGAATAATATTTCATAAAAGTTGAATTTAAAAGCCTCTATAATACTATTTGTTTTTCTCGCGCGCTTGTTTCTTGTCTAGCGGGAAACATTTTTGCATACTCACACCTATGCACACACATACCAATGCATTGGCCGGCCGTTGGGTTTTAATTTATGCCCTCAATTTGGCGGTTGCTACGCGCTCAGTTACTATGCGGTTTGTTGGTGTTGCCACGTTATAATTGTAAGTATGGCCATTCGCAGCATTCTCACATACTTACACCGACGCGCACACATACCCACGCGTTGGCTGGTGTTGCCATGTTATAAATTAATTCTATAATTATTAGTTTACTATTAACGAGTTTACGGATTGAAATATTATTCGATTAGTGTGTCCCACAAGACATATTAATTATTTACATACACTTTTAATACTAATCACTCGCTACCGCGTCCTTCTTCTTTATGTTAGCAGTTATTCTTCTTCTTTCATACTATTACATAATATATTAATTATATTTTACACTCTTATAATAATCTCTCGCTATGGCATTCCTCGTCTTTATGTTGGCAATTATTCTTCTTCTTTCATACTATTACATTATATATTAATTCAACTTATACCTAACATTTTATATTGACATTTTCACAGGTTTTATCGTACAGAACAAGGCAATTTAGCATACATCATCTGTCATTCGGTATTACCTTGTCCGTTTCAAATTGTGTCCCGTCCGATATATTTACATACCGAACGGTGACGTAAACCTGTGAACAAATAAAACAATTTACATATGATTAGACAAGGAAGGCGTTGTAGGTGTTTTACTAAGCCGTATAGTTAGAGATCAGGTTTATATGTCGGCTTATTACTACTTAATTTACAATGCGGATACGCCCGCCTATCTGCAGGTTGTGACAGTAACTATTATAAAAACCTATTTCTCTCCACTAATCATAAAATTATCAGTAATAGCGGCTGTACACGTGCATGGATTTACTTGCACCAATAATGTGTATTTTAAACTATCACGATAATAACTATTTACATGTAAAAGTGCTGACTGTTTCGCCGATCTCATTCTTCAAGCGAGACGCGATGCTGTCACTGTATGGTACTATTTGGCAGGTCGTGAAAATCGGTTAACCCCAAAATGAATCTGCATGGTGTAGTTTGTTTTTTTTACCGGCAGGTTCGCCACTATCTTTCTACTGCGATATCGCACAGCCCAATTATACATACTGTCAGCAGTAAATCCATGCACGTGTCAACGGAGTATAATCCTAATATTTGACTGTAAAAATACTTTTTTATGTATATAAATTATCAAAACTTCCTCTATTTCTTAGTAAAATAGTATTAAACAGGAGGTTGGCTGCCAAGTACAGCACTTATATTATTTATCATGTGTTGGACCAGTGGTGAAGGCGTTACCCGAAATGGTTTTCTCTGGAAATTATCGCAGACATTACTATCATAAAGCCAGGAAGATTAAGACAAGGTCAACAAGACTATGGAATGTTTAGCCTTTATCGCTTGATAGTGAGGCAAGCTGTCCCACTGGCCTATCGAGCACATATGGAAGCGGTAGTAGTGTGTTACAGGATGCTATTCTCTCTGCACCAGCATTAGTTTTTGAGATGATAATGAATTGATTCAGAGTAGGTCGGTCAATGGAAACCAACCTGATGGTATTTCTAGATTATGTGTCATCAGCACTAGATAGGGACCATCAAGTTAACTGTTCGTACAACGACTTCTCAAATGGAATTGGAAAAACTCTGACTAATTGGATTGTCGGATCGATTTTTAAAACAATACATATTGTACGGTTTCTATCGGTCACAGACATTCAAAACACATTCTGCTGTTCCTTGGGGCCCAGGGGGCCGCGCCATTGCTGTTTCCAAGTTTTATAAATGACAGCAATAGTCATTAAAAATGCTATCGTAATGTTGTTCGCTGATGACTTGAAATTCTTCGTGGAAGTTGTCACCTTGGACGATTTTCGTCAATTCCAACTTAATATAGATAATATATTAGATTGGGGCAAGCATAATAAATTGAACTACAATATGGATAAATGCAATATATTATATCGTTTACTAGAGCCTCACGAGTCTTCTTTTTATATTCAATGCATGGCAGAGTTATTTCTGTGTTTTATCTAACTGACTTTCTCTTAGATATGCTTATATACTGTACATAGTCTAAAAGCTAGAAGATATCTAAATTTGGCCACCTATTTTGTCCGACTTATATGCGGTGTAAATGAGAACTCTACCATTCTTGATAATATTGACCTGTGTCCCTGATAACTACCTTATATTTATCAACTAAGCGTAAACATGGCTTTTTTTATTAATTTTGATGACAGGTCGTTTTATTTTACTTTGTATAATTATTTACTAATATTAGTCTTGAAAAAATATGATATTGAGCTGAACTAGACATTGCATGTTGGAGGTATCTGACAAAATTTCAGTGTACATAAATAGTCCTGGTACATTGCAATAATTTATGCATCAGTGGGTCTATTCTATACTTATCGAACACTAAATTGATAAATAGTATCAAACTTAGGGTAGGTTTGTATCAAAATATTAGCACTTATTGTAACAATTACACGAAGCTGGTTTTTATTGTTGCAATAAGTGCGATATTTTAACAGCACCTATCTTGCTGCTGTTAAAATATCGCACTTATTGCAACAATAAAAACCAGCTTCGTGTAATTGTTACAATAAGTGCTAATATTTTGATACAAACCTACCCTAAGTTTGATAATATTTATCACTTTAGCGGTCGATAAGCATAGAATAGACCCACAGATGGGCAATTTAATTTCCATGACAATGAAAAATGAAATAGTTTTTTATTATTACAATGTAGTGTCAGTATGAACACACATTTATTTTGTCAATACTTCAATGCAGTGTGAAAATTTATTCCTTTTCAGAACACGATCGGACGATTCAAATTTACTGGAGAAAATTAAAAGCATGGAATCGGTTATTAGCCAAAGAGAAAAAGAAATCAAGGAATGGGAAATTAAGTACAGCGATTTAGACAATGAATGTGATTTGTGTATAAAGGAGCTAAGAGACAGGGAAGAAAATTGCACCACTATGTATAAGGAAAAGAAAATTCTAGAGGTCAGCTTCTCCAATATTAATTCTATTACTTCTATGCTTATTTTTCAAATAAATAAATACTTTTTATTTACATTATAACATGTATCACTTTTTTGTAGGCCGAAGTAGAAAATCTGAAATACGAAATAGATTCTCGAAGAAAAGACTCTCCGAGTAGAGAAACTCAGAGAAAAAGACACAACATGTATGATGCCAACCGAAGCATTTCTACAAATTCCATCGACTCTTTGGGAAAGACACAAGGTACCCACCCGACTTACACTATGCATAACAAAAATACATCACTTAAGAAATATATTCTGCGCTAATACTCACGTGTAATAAACTTTCTTTTGCAGAGGATTCACAGTCATTGAAAATTATGAGAGAAACATGTAATAAACTTCAAATTAACTTGGACGCACTGAATAACCGAAACATACAACTGCAGGCTGAAATGCAAACACTGAAAGACCATAAATCCAATACGCGATCGGCTGAACAATCCTATGTTATATCCAATCCTATGGTAAGATAATATAGCTGACTGTTTTAAATGACTTCAGTGTTATTTGCGGTTTGAACTACTTATTTACAATAGGTACTTGAGAGATTCCACATTTTTAGTTAAAATCGTTATAATATACATTGGTGCAATGAACAATCACTGTTTTGAAGTGTAATTAATTAATGACCGTCCGATAATATACCCGTATATTATATAAATCTGCAATGTGAAATAACTTGTGGCTAATCTAATCTTTTCCATATACATATTTAGACTCTGTTTATATGTATAGATAAGATTTTCTTCAATGCTTGCTTTGGTTATCTGTATATTATATTGAAGAATTTTATTTATTTTTTGTTATAAATACCCCTTATGTGTGTCATATTGGCAATTTTTGACGTTTGTTTTCAGATAAGGTGTTTTTCCCCTCATTAGTTCAGCTTAGTTGTAATTGTTAATGTTTTTTCTTACGATCTTTATTCGAGCATAACATGTTGATGAAATTTGCAGAGCTTGAATAAGCATTCATCTCTCACTGATCCAGGAGTACACTCAGCACCCGTTCCCAGTTTTTACATGCCCGTTCCTATGGCTACCCTGAACCACTCTCACCTCCACCAACCACTGAGCAGTGGAATTGTCCAGGTATGATATCCATCTATTAACACAGCTGTAAATATTTATGTTCACGAGAGTTTAAAATTGTTTATATTCATGGCATACCATGATTCAGGAGCATATTGTTTCAATGACGCATATTATTCAAAATAAATATTGAAATCGCAAAAATAAACATTTCAGAAACTACCTTGTGTTTATTTTGAATAATCTGGGAAATCGGATAATCGAGGTTCCACTGTATTTTAGTACAAGACATTATATGTCCATGCTTCTGATTCAAAATGTAATATATCATTTTGTGTGCCTAAGTCATCATAAGCAATCTAAAGGTGGATTCAGATCAAATGAACAAGAACGTAGAGCCAGAGCGTTCTGTTCATGCTCGGCTGGTGTAAACGTCTAGTGATCAATATCCACAAAACAAGTTTAAACTAAAAGAGCTAGAATATAGAACATAATCTATTCAGTAATTGTATAGGTATGTTCGGCAGTGAGTAAAGAACACTTTAATGAAACCGCTCCACCGGCGAGCGCGACCGAACACGAAAGAATGCTCAACGTTACTGTGCTCTCTCTCTAGCATGCATTTAAATCAAATGAGCATTCTAGCTAAATGCAGTGAATCTCCGTAGAGTCCAAGTTTTGTTTTGCTCATTATGAATAATGTAAGTTTTTAGTAGGACTAACTGGACAACCGTAACAATAATCTCATAGCCTTGCATAATTACTATGCATTGAGAAATCACATGTGCATGTTTGTGATTAAATAGTTGCACTATAAGAATACTCATAAAAGTAATCATGTCAATCGTCAATGTGGATATATCTCGAAGCCAAAATAGTACATAATTCACATTTTTGTTTCCAGAATCAGAAATTATCTGAATACATGGCAGAAAACCAGAAATTGAAAGATGTAAATGAAAAACTGAAAACCATCTGTCACAAGCGAGCCGCAAAAATAAAACTTTTAGAAGAAACCAAGGCAAACAAATGATTGTAACCTGCAGTACAACTTAATTTATTCTAGTCGTAAATATTACCATATTTGTACACCTCCGGGTGTCATGAGGTTTGTGGCTGGCATCAGATCTCTATTCATTTTATATCTAAACTAATTGTAAATAAAACAACCTTTTATCAACCTGTATGAAAATTGAACACCGAGATTTTTCTAAAAATGTAGCTTCAAATTGAAAAAATGTGTCCGGTGTAATATTAAAAAGCTATCTAGCGATATGGACTTTCAAGTATTATTGAATATTTAATTTGACTGTTTATTATGATCATGGCCCTCACATCCTGAAGCGGGCCCCCAGGCTGAGATGTTTGGCAGGCCCCCCTACCTATCGCTAAGGGTAAATGCAGTGTGACGCGCCGCAGTAGCGTTTTCCAAAATGGTGTACGCGGTAAAATTAAGGTGTATTTTTAGCGATTTTTTGTATTTTTAATATGTACACATCCATTTGAATTGTTGTCGAATATCGGCACACAGTTAAAAATTGCAACGTACAACCAAATATCATAATTGAAGTAAAATAGCCCCGCCCCGCAGGTGACTTTTTTTTACTATTTAGAGCAAAGTTATCCGCGTTTATCTCATTTATCTGGTCGACTCGCCACACCAGGCCCTTCCTGAACCTGACCCCCTAGGCTAGAGTCCTGTCCGCCACCCCCTTGTGGGGGTCATGATTATGATATAATATAATAGGTTTATGTATGAAGTATAATTATTATGTTGGGAGTACTAGTTTTTATGACCAATTTATATAAGAAAAGGTTGTATAAGCTAAAATAATAAATAGATAGGATATTATTTGTATTTTTATAGACAAAACTATTATATTTTTGGTAAATATGAAAAAAACAATGTATAAATAAATTAATGGTAATTATTCAAGTACAATGTATAGCTTTGTAAGTAATTAATTAATGAAAATTTTTAACCCACTCTAAAAATAGTATAAATAAAATACGATATATATGTAAGGAAATAAATAATTGAAACACAAAAGTTAAAATATTTCTTTATTATTTATAATATTGTGTGTAAAAATGCATCGAATGATGTCAGAAGAGAGATTTAAGATTTAGTCGAAGCGCGATGAAGAACTCCTTCAGCCAGAGGTAAGTTTCCAGTGTGTTTAGCCAATTTAGCTGCAAATGCTAAATCATCTTCATTATTGGACTTTCCCAAAACAATAGCAGCATCCATGGCCAAACCTAATGCAATGTAGCTGGAATGAAAATATATGTTCAATTAGGAAACATCAAATTGATAATTTAACAAAGCATATTTAGGAGTCGTGAATTCTTCCTCCAACTTTCCTTGACATTTCAGGTTCGTTGCGGAGGTCATTTTCATATTGAAGGGTACTTATTAGGTGTGTGAATGTAAGCGGCACTCATAAGTGTGTCGAAAATAGGCTGATAATGTTGGTCAGAATAAAAAGTGATAGTGTACGTGTGTTGAATGAAAACAATTTTTTTTTTTTGATCTTACCATTCTGCTGCTTTCACATAGTTGCATTTTGCTATATGTTCATTAATCCACAAATGAATGGTCTTCTGAACCAAGTGATCTGCGTGCCTGATTCGAGCTGCACAAATGGCTTCGGCAAAATATCCCCCCTCCGAGAGGACTGTGCATGCCTCATCAATGAAACCAACCGACAGTAACACTATTCCTCGCCAAACTACTCCATGAGACTCCAAGTCTTAGAATAAAATAAACATTTTCATTATTGTCAATTAATTTCCACAAAGGGATTAAAATTCCAGGAATGGTTTCTAGTGTTTTTCTATGAATAAAATGAACAAAGAAAACATTTCACATTTTGTTTAACTATACAACCAATAGCTACGATGTGTATTTTTCCAATTCCACAATCCTAAAAAAGTCCTACGTATGTCAAGATTTATCATCGAACAGTATATCATGCTATCATCCCTAATGCGAATGTTTAAAAATACATATGTGTCCCCATTCACTAAGCAATTTTGGTCTCCATTTTAAGCGGATTCGGTTTAAGAGGTATTTTTTCGGTCCCAATTAACCTTGGATAACGGGGACCATAATTTCAAAACACATCAGATATTATGTATGAAATATAATATCTAATAGAAAAAATTCAAAGCTGGACACAAAAGCTGATTGCCAATATTAATGCAATTTGTGAAACGCTTCAGCAGTATGAATACCAATCAATTAGGTAGGATGCAGGTGGCTCAATTGGTAAAGCACATTGACCAGAATCCAATGGATGCCTGCCTGGGTTTACTTATTTACCATTTCATAAATATTTTAGGATAAAAAATTCATATAAAAAATACCATTATACCTATTTCATTATTAACAAAGAAGAAAAATTACAAAGTAGACGAGCACAATAATATTTGATTAAAACATTAAACAAACAAACATAAACACAATTTAGAATAATAATGATTATCTGATTTTACTAAGATTTCCGGAGTTGTGTAAAGGTGGCTTTCGCTTTCAAAACACTATTCTGACTGGGTTCCATGAATAAACAGAACGGTGACAAAACAGAACAGCGATAAATAGAACTATGACCTTTCAGGAAAAATATAATATTTAATATTGAAATTGTCATATCTCTATATCAACACCTCCTACGTATAAGGCCGATACTGCGTTTTTTGCTATTTTGACTTGATTGCCTTTTATTAAATAATTTTAAATATACGATTTAATATTTATCGTTGATTAACATTTTTAAATTCTATTTTCTGGTTATACTATTAGGTAAAACGGACAAAAATTGTTTATTTACCCTAGTTATCATTCATTTATAAAGAAAAGATACGTAAAGTGAATAATTCATTTTTTTTTTTAAATTTCTGTATCGGAAAAATTAAAAACATTTCGTGATAGCATATTTTGTGTGTTCGATTTTTAGTGATTATTTTAAAATGGATATCCCTGCTAATTTGTGCGATGAAATGGGAGAAGCAATTCATGATCCTGATTCAGATTGAGTTGAGTGAAAATGAGTACTACGATGATTCAGATACTTCCAGTGCCCCATCAGAAAGTGCTACTGCCGCGGCCTCTAATTCAAATGTAAATAGTAATGTTGACGATCTGTCTTCGTGGACTGCTGGGGGGGGGGGCTTTCATACCGGTTGTTCACGAATTTGATTTCTTTTCTAGAGTCAGCCCGCACCCAAATTTATCAGATAGCTCTAAAGAAATAGATTTTTTTGAACATTTTTTGAATTCAAATATTATAATGGGCAGAATCGTAATCGAAACAAATAACTACCTATTATAAAGAAGAAATTAACTCATTTAATGCTGACACCGCAACTGGCGTGTTTGCGTTACCTGGCCATTCGATATAATTAACATGCTATTTAAATGTGGTATTAAAAATCAATTAACAGCTCAGCAGTGATTGTGTTAAAAGACAAGAACCATCGCCGAAATCACGAATGCAAGTTTCGGGAGTATTCAAGCGGCATTCATAACGGCACATTGCACTTGGAACAGATATATATATATGTTCCAAGTGCAATGTGCCGTTATGTGTATACCCGTGTTTTAGACAATACATATTATCATGAAAACAATAATTAATTATTGAAATTTTGAAGTGCTAAAAAATATTATTACGTAGAACAGCGATTTACAAACTGGGAGGCGCGGAGTGTTGCAAAGGGAGGCGCGAAAAGTTTAACACAATTAATGTAGCCACAAGTTTGCAGTTTGCAAATGCATAGTTTATAAAACAGCCGCTAGTTATATACTACACAAAAAATCAGTCCTATAAAAGGTTGTTTGCAAACCTGACTGAAAATATGGAGACTAATTTTATAATACCTCACTTCTATACCAGTGGCGGCCGGTGATTTTTTGGATTGTAATTTTTGAGGGTGCGCTGGAAACTTACCTTATTGAAAAATGAAATCAATTTGGCGTTGTTTTTGATTTGACAAAAGGTTATTGACATTTGGGAAATTACCTGTATATTTATATTTTTAATAAAACATGATGCGAGTTACTTAAATCTTTATTGGATTATTTTTAAGAAACGATTGTATCTCTTATAGTAGATAAATACCTCTTACTTTTAAAGAAAGCCATCTTATTCTATATAAGTACATTAGGTATCTTTAGCAATTTGTACACTGTATGAATAATGATTATTATGAAACTGCACTTTGTGTACAGTAATAGTAAATAGTATTAAGATTTATTAGCTCATCACTAGAATTCATGAATTAATAATTTTCTATATTATAAATAACCGACATCATTTCACATTTAGTCAATACACAGGATAATGAAATATTAATTTTCCAGAAATGCGGTAGGTAGCAAAATTATTTTTATCTTCACTGATTTAAATTGGAGTACACATTAATCAAAATATCTTACCGACATTGTATTTCTTACCGATTTTAAATTTATAAAATAATGAATTCTATTGTTTTTAGTTTTACAGGCATTTTACATACGAGATTGCTAAATATGATACTAAACATAATTTGAACGTAAACAGTAAGTTACGGCGTCTATAATAACAAACCATAATTCAAATCTGTAATTGCTCTCTACTCAGACCAATATGATGTCATTTTACCCGGTCGGCGCACGATATTCTGGAACTTACCCATGGCGAAAACTATTAGCACGGTTTAAGTTGTTTTTTAATGGCTTTAGTAAGCAAACAAAAATCTACTTCCTGAGTTCTTGGTTAGTTTGCTAATGCACTCTTCACATTATTTTATTAATAGTAAAAAAAGTCGCCTGCGGCGCTACTTTCTTTCAGGACTATTAAATATCTTAAATATGTGGTTTAAAGATCCTGGCCTGGGGACCCGCTTCAGGATGTGGGGCCCATGATAGAATCCTTTTTTTTTAAAGGGAGGCGTAGTAACATAAAGTTTGGAAACCGCTGACGTAGAACATTGATGTTGATTTTATGTGTTCTGTTTAGTGTGGGTATAGTGTCATGATTAATTATCAAAACAAACTGCTAATATTTAAAAGTGGTGTGAAAATAAAATATTTTTCTAAATTTATTAAGTGGTTTGGGTAGACTGAATACTGAAGTGTTTATCCTGTCATCGGCGCACTTGTCCGATGATTAGCATGTGTCATGGCGGCACTAGGGTAAGCTGGCATTTTTTCTATGAAGCAATCTTGTTCGTGATTTCTTATCAGATTTAGGTGACAAATCTTATATACTTCGTTAATTAATAAATATATTACTACAAAAATGAATGTTTTATTTATCCCCTGGCTGTTCTGTTTCTTCGTGTTCTGTTTTATCCGGTTACCTTCTGACTGACATTACGACTAAAGAGACTCAACTGCAAAATTCAATATTCAAAGAAATTGTCATTTGAATTTAAAACATGAATAAAAAATCAGTTTTCAAATCTTTAAATATTTCTTCTGTTTTAACTCAACTATCTTATAAACATTCCACAATAGTGTGAGGATCGATAGTTTTGACACAAAACAAGACAGTTGGGAATAGCAACCATAACAATAATCACATTAACCCTGCATAATTCCTGCACGCGACAAGACAATGCATCTGCATATTCAAGGATAAACAGTTCCACTATACATGGATAACTATAAATTGTTGTAATACTTATAAATCCATATTATAGACGAAACTCCAGATGACAGTGATTTAGAGATTTGGTTATATACATAGTTAAAAGAAATATATATATAAAAATATATAATATGTACCAATATGCAAAAGAAAACAAAAATTTGATTGGTCATCGGTGTGTGTATTGATAAAAATATGGTTTAAGAATGTTAGATTATTTGTTATAGAAAAACATAATTTTGAAAAACCTCAGAAACTTACAAATTAGCAGAGTCTCACTCTGTCAAACTTTATCTAATATGTTGTTTCAGACGTTTTTCAAAATTATGTTTTTTCTATAATACTTGTATAAAATATTACTATTTCAATACTAATTGTTATAGGCATTAAGAATAAATAAAACTCACTTGATACCGAATTGTCTTCAATGTCGCCCTGTAATTGTGCTCCATACAATGTGATCATTTCTTTCCAAAACCTAAAAATAAACATGAAATTATTTAATCAAGATTTAATGAACCATAATTTTATTAATTAATACCATCGACTGAGGGTACTTGATGGAAATTGAATTTATATTCTAATTAATGTACTATTTCTTCCGTTTTAGCGACTTGGTTTTTTTCGCCTTTCGCTATCTTTAGGATATGTTGAAATGCCTGAATCGCTAAAACTGATTATATGGAGCATGGTGTAAATAATTTTGTTCTTAAAGTGGGTTCAAATGATTTTTGTTGATCAACTAAAATCAAACGACAAATACAAAAATAAACATGAAATTATTTAATCAAGATTTAATGAACCATAATTTTATTAATTAATACCATCGACTGAGGGTACTTGATGGAAATTGAATTTATATTCTAATTAATGTACTATTTCTTCCGTTTTAGCGACTTGGTTTTTTTCGCCTTTCGCTATCTTTAGGATATGTTGAAATGCCTGAATCGCTAAAACTGATTATATGGAGCATGGTGTAAATAATTTTGTTCTTAAAGTGGGTTCAAATGATTTTTGTTGATCAACTAAAATCAAACGACAAATATATTTCAAATTATGTTGACCATTAAAAGTCAATTCATCAAAGTTGATGTTTGATTGACTCGGTCCCCAGTACCAATAACTTTATTGGTTAAGTTATGAGTGCAACTGACTGAAATTGAAATATGACTTTACTGTACCTATGTGAACTATTGTTCTCAGGCGAATTGAATCATCAGAACCGACCTTTAGATATAAATAACTATGTATAATTATGTAACTGACCTATTAGAAACAGATGGTGCAAGGGTCAACAGAGCAGGGCAAAGTTTCCTGGTATCGGCAGCTTTCCGCAACACATTACCCAAGTCTCCACGTAGTATACCAACCATTACCCATCCTTCCCAATTATGGGTCTCTTCATACTTATTACCTGCATGTATAAAAAATTAAGTAGCTAATTAATAATTATTATAAGGGAGGGACTTCTCTTCCTTCCTTCACTATTATTTATATTTATAAGTCCTGGATTGATTGTAAGGATTGCAATACCGAATGAAAATACCAATACCGGTATTTCGATATTTCCTATTGAATACCGGCATTAATACCGGTATTCGTGAAACATACGAAAAACATAGAAGTATCTACCAATAAATATATATATTTATATCCGACCACATTTAGCGGCTCATGTGTGAATAGACGACCTTCGTCGATCACTATTTCACATGTCATATATAATGACATGGATGAGGTAGCAACTTGCTGTCTTTTTCGTTATATTTAAAACATGGTCAGCTATCACTTAACTATAAATATAATGTTTATACCCAAAAAAATATCATCTATTTTTAATGTCTCTACATTGATCATTTTGATCAACACACTTGTTCGTTCAATGCATCGTTGCCAAATTATCTTGAATTCAGAATACACAGAACTGAGAGCTAGCTTAGTTCAACTAATGTTTACAGCTGTTGTATTGTTATGATGAGAGTTTTTAAGACCATTTTATATTTGAATGTAAATTACAAGATAATAATATTAGAAAAATAAATAAAATTAAAATTTGTGTACTAACATTATAAGTATTTTGCCAATTACAAAAAAAATCAAGTTGATATATTATTTTGGAATGAGTTTGTTGCTTTGAAAAATGAAATTTGACTATCGATAAGAAAAATATCTCTTTAGTCAGTATCTTGATAAAATCATGAATAAAAGTATTTAGAAATGATTAAGACGATAGGTATTGTACCTAAATGAATGATTTACATGAGTGGTGTACGGTGTGGTGTACCTTAATTATTAAGGTAAGTAGGTACATGCAAAAAAATAATTCGTACATACTATTGGAGAAGATAGGTGAAGGTGTGAACTGTAATAATTCTAATTAGTTTTTCGGCAATTATAAATATGTCTCCAGTGCCAGTGGCACCCATACTACCAAATAATATTTTGTATGAATAAAATTATCTTGTGAAGTGCATGTAAAAACAATACATAGCATTATGACCACTGTACTGCTTGGGCTTATTTTTTTTTCCACTAAACAATGGCTACCTTTTTTTGTTTACTAATAATTGAAAAATTACTCATTTTACGAGATTCTCATTTTATGCCGTGTTTATTCATAAAAACTTTTTAGATTTTAGAACTGTATTAAATTTTATATTTGGCGTTTTTTAAATCATTCTGTTATTATGCCTACTGTTAATCTTTTCGATGCACCCCAACTATTTTATAACTTATTAATATAAATTCTCCACCTAAAAGGTACATATTAATAAAATAACCATACAATTTGAATTTGTGAAATGATACCATCTTATTATTAATTTTTATTTTATGGTTATGTTTTTCACCCTATGATTATTGGTTTTTCTCTTGTGCAGCACAAATTCAAATGATTTTGAATAATTCATTTTTTTGATTTTTTAGATAAATAAAAATGTGTATAATGCGAAATCCAAATCTGTACCTTAGCGTCAACTTGACCCAAGATTTTATAATATCTGTATGTATGTGATGCAATTTTATGTGATATAATAAATTATCTAAATTTGATGATAATTCACATTTGGAATTTTATTTTATAATTATCTGTAGTGTGTTTCCTGACTAATATAAATGGCTATTTATCCAATATGTAGAAGGGTCGCATGTTAATATGTTACCATGAAAGGGGGTCGCGATCAATGGTTCATAATAAGCCAACAACTCAATAATTCAAGTGGATTTATTTGAAAATTACAAAAAATACACAGAATACCATTCATTTTACCTCGCCAAACCCAGGGATTCTACGGAATATCATTTGGGGATAATATGGGGAATACTACTGTAGAACATCATACTGCCCTTAACCTCAGTGATAGGTAAAGGGGCACGCCAAACATCCTGGCATGGGGCCCCGGTTCGGGATGTGGGGACCATGGCCAAAGCATAATAAAGCAACAAAAAAAAACTGTCTACGATGAGAATTTTCACATTCAATGACTGGTGTCATTTTGTCAAAGAATGCGGAAATTCATTGTATCAATGACGTTTCAGGTTTTTAAATCATTCGCATCTAAATATGATAACCCAACGCACCATTTAATTTATATTACAAAAAAACATTGTGTGGTAAAATAGTTCCCATATACAATATGGCGTGGTTTCACGTTTGAAGAGATGATTTTGAGAGACTCTTTTTATATAAACATCATTTGAAGAAAATGATTTTATGGTAGTTGGTTAACGACGAAATATAGAAAGAATTCCTGTTATTGTTCCAGATATACCTATAATAATTAAGAATCCAAAGAAATCATATTTCTAAATTAAAATATCGTGATTTAGTGACAACGCTAAATACATACCAGAGGAATACCAAGAGTATTTTCGTGGGCTTTCCAGACAGTGAAGATTATGCCTGTTTTGTACTATTATTTTGTTGATAAATGCAAACCTAAAAAACAACGAAGATCTTAATGTTATCTAGCTTATGTATCTACCTACAGAACCCAAATCATTAAAAAACAAGAGATTATAATATTATTTATCAATAGTTATATTTTTTGTTATTTTAACCAATATGCAATATTTGAAAAAACATGAGCCAAAATTTCTTAAAAACCCTAAATACAATCAAATTTACAGGTACTAAAACAAAACATTTTTCACATCATTTTTCAATAGTGCACGAACTGTAAAATTTTTGTTTTTTCAAGTGAAAAACAAAATACCTTTTTAGTGATGCGTGTGTGTAAGTAAAGTGATTGGTATTATTTTGATTACATATATGTAATTATTTTCGTCGGAAATAATTTTCGAAATTTCCATGTCGGGCCAAGTTGCATTAAATGCATTAACCAATGGTTATACGGGTTCAAATCTCGTCGAGTTTCGTATTTGTTTTCAAATATGATTTTTTCTAGTGGGTATATATCTGAGGTGTTTTCAAGTTATGTATGTTCAATATATGGAATGTTACATTCTCAAAATCTTGTAAATTATTCATTGAATAAAAGAAATGGTTAATTCAAAGATGTTTATTTATTGAGTGTATTTATGTATTCATATTGGATCAATACAAGCAAGCAAAAAATAAAACATCTGGTAGGTCGTGCCATTTATTTCAACTTTAATAGTATGCTTATAGTTAAGCACATATCTACTAAAATGTAGTCTATACAATTATTACGCACTTTTTTTGCTATTCAAATCATTTGACGACCTCCGTGGACGAACGGTTAAGATTCTCGTCTACGAATCCGGAGATCGCGTGTTCGAACGCGGCGTGCTAAGTCAATTTTATTTGATTCATATGTGTTATTTTACGTTTAATTACTATAAAATAATATAGTATAGTATACTTGCGGCAAGTTCCGGAGCGGTGGATACTCTCAATATCGTGAAAGACAACAATTCAGAATCGAAACGTTGCTTGAAATGACTTCTAGTCCAAATACTAAACAAAAAAGTATCAAAATACTAAAAGTATTTTGATATCCATTAAAAACCCACTTAGGGTTTTCAAAGTATTTATAATATTACAATTAATAATAAGTATACAAAGTCATAATATTGTTTCAACGAATAAGAAAATGTATTCTGTCTTCATCTATACGTATAGTATTTAAGCAAAGGCAAACGGTCTATCTGAATAGTCTTGATAATGGTGTCACTTCATTCAGGTGTAAACAATGGACCCGTCTCCAGCACCTGTACCTACAGTAAAAAATATTTCTTATGCAGTTTACGCAAAGGATATTTTCGCATATCATTGAAATTATAAAATTTCACGCACCGTTCCCGTTCCGTCTCACCTTCCTATCACCTCTTCCTTGCAGTGGCAACGTCGCACTCTCCGATCAGCTAAAGGCGATTAATAATGAACGGAAATAATCAACGAAGTCACGTTCTATATTCAGGGATAAAAAAGTATATAGGAGCCTATTTACTGCCTTCGAAATTATCACTTACCTTATCAAATTGAGTTATAGGTACCTACGGTACCAGCTCGTCGAGCTGGTCACAACTGCATATAAATCTATACCTGACAATGATCAAGTAAGTGACAAATGAGCCAATAAGTCGAAATGATCAGGTAACTCCGGTAATTTGTGGACGGTTTGATTCACTAACTGCCCTTAGACATACTTATATATATATATATATATATATATATATATATAAATATCTAAATAAGTACATATTATAATATGTAAACCTTTAAAATAGGTAAAGGTAAGATATGGTAGAGATTTTGATGTTTACAAATATTTAGTAGTTGAATGAGTGGCACTTTCTTCTTTTAATGATCTTTCAATACATTTATATTATGAATTGAGATGTGTATGTACCCCACTAATAATTCCACCTAATCTGTTGTTAGTTTATTGCACTTTTTACACTAACATGTCTAATGGCAACGGAAGTAAACCAGACGTCGCGTAATCCAAAAAAATATTTACAGTCCTTTTAAGCCTTTTATGTTAATTAATACATTTTGTTTTCACTTTCAATACCGAATATGACGAAACCAAGCTCGACTCCATTCTAATTGATTACTGAAGGTCAAACACCGCCTTTTATAGTTAAACAGGCGACCCCTTCTCTGCCGTCTGTGAGATAATGTTTGCTGCACACTGTGGAGGGAGCACCTGGTAGTGGGAGCGTGCGGTAGTGGGGGGGCATCCGGACGGTGGCTGTATGCGACGTCCGAATGAGTGAAAGAGAAAGTATTCGAAGGCCCCCGCGCGGCGCTGTATTATTGTATTTTATTTATTTATACATCATACAATATTCACTGATTATTCCTAGAGACACTTAAATTTAGCATTTGAATATTAAAGAAGAATGAATATGAGCATATTATTTTAAATATGATAGGCACAAAACTAGAAAAGAAGAATATGAGTGACAGGAAAGAAAAAAAAATCACTGCAAAAAGATAAAAGAAATTTCTTTTTACTCAAAAATTTACAGAGCATGGCAGTCAGAGGTGGCCATAGTTTATTAAAAAATCATAAAGGTTGGATGGAAAGCGTTCTGTACGTTGTGAGTTGAATGTGAAGTGTGAAGAGATGTAAATACCAAATGGCAGGCATTCTGACATGGTTTCAAAATTTATATTTTACACAGATAAGTAGACCATCAATAACACATTATGTATGTACATATTGCAATTAATTGTATGTACTCAGGCGCACACACAGAAACATGATTTGGGGATGGTCTAGTAATAGGTTTTGATTAGTTGCGTTTTTTGGCCCGTTTTTAGCCTAGGTAAATCTAAGTGTAAATCCGATCTTGCCTACAGAGTCATAAATGGAGAGCTACAGGCTGGTAGTTGTTATCTCTGTACCAGCATAAGACATGATCATGCACGGCTTGATTTCTCCAAAGTTTGAGTCATTTACAATGAATGAACAGCATGAATTTAGACCAGGCCGATCAATGGAAACTTACCCAAGGGTATTCATCGAAAATGTGATAACGTACACGATGACTGCTTCTCCCATATTCAATTATATGGTGCAATTTAATGAATGGATAATCCAAAAACATACTGGCAGATGAGAATAATTTCCAAAATACATTGCTATGTAATCTAACCAAGCAAATGCACAATCAGAGACTATAAAGTCACCAGTTGACACTCCACTCTGGACAAAAGAACTAACAACATATTCATTATTTTGTTTTTCATTAAGTAATATGGAACTGTAAAAATACACAAACACATAAGAAAACCCCCAAGCAAAGCTGGGTACAAAAGCTAGTATTATAATTAGACATACATAATGAATGAGTACTCACATTCCATGTCTACAATTCGAATTATATCCTCCTGAGATCCATACAGTGCTAAGAAATCATAGCCATCACTATAATCAACCTTGTCCTCAGATTGACTTCCACATAGGCGATTGAACATTCTGTTACACCCTTCCAAAGATTTGCTTGATGCCACCATTTGTTTCAACAAAATATTCAAAATGGAGTGTTTGCTTTTCCTTACTTTACTTTTAATACTATTCGCTATGGTCGCCAATTGGATTGGCGGTGATAATTGGTCAGTTTCATTTTTAACTTCATTATCACCTACATCATCACTAATTTTATTACTAACAGTTGGGTCGTCGGATTTATCTGCAGTAGCAATTGTTTCTGAATTCTCCTTCACGACCAAAGCCAATTTCAACTTTCTTCTCTCTGAAAATAAAATTATGTAGGTAAATATTTTGTGTTACAAGTGCCTTTTTTATATGAAAGCTGAACTTTTTATATTCGCGTCATTTCTTGGGATTTCCCCATATAGCGAGGGAAGTATTTTATATGAAATTTCTTCCCAGCTTCATAAAATGGACTCTTGGAGAAAACAATTCATGAAGAAATGATAAATGAAGATTCCACTGTAAAAGGTTAATAAAACAGCTTACGTTTTCTCTTAACATTGGCGTGTTCCTTAGGTGGATGTTTACTGATATCCCAAACCCGAACCGTACTGTCCTCTCCGGCAGAAATGACACAATTCATATTTACAGGACACCACAGAGCACATAGCACCGATTCATCATGACCGGATAAAGTGTGCAGTACGCACTTTTGTAATACATCCCAGATCTAAGGAATTAACAAATATAAACATTTATTCATTTTATTATAGGCAAGGAAAATAAAGAAAACGCCGGAAACATGTGGAACAAGCAAAGCACAAATATGTTATTAATTTTATTTACTGCTATTCCTTGGAGGTATACATGATAGTAAATTTTAGCTTAATTAGCCAATATATTTATTTCATGGGAAATTTTTTATAATATCGTCGTTTCTAGGATATATTGTAGAAGTGATGTAAAAAAATATTCACATATTTTAGGATGTAGTCATGAAATTAGGAATATTTATGCCCCTCCTGCATAAATACAGTTGGTTTTGAAGGTGCAATAACAATATCACATACAGTATAACCCCTATTTTACGTTTTTTAAGGGACTGAAGAAAAAAAACCTAATTGGAGGGAAAATGTAAAAGGGGGGTATTGAAAAAAAGAACATTTAAATTTTATGTTTCTAAAAAAATAACGTTTTATTAAAAACAACATTCAATTAAAATGTTTATTGAAAAAACGTTTGAATGTCACGACCCAATCATTGTCAAGTGCGCGTAACTCGCATATTTTGAATATTTCCGACGTAAATCGCGGGAAAGAAAAACGTAAATACGGGTATTAGATGTACTGAAATACATCGGGACTGAAAAAAATACACGCCATTGCCGGGAAAACGTGAATTCCGGGCACGTAAAAACGAGGTTATACTGTATATAAAAGCCATTTCTAAAAATTACAACTTATGCGCATTAAAAATAACATTTTTTGCGCCACGTTCTATTTAAGCATAGGACACAAAAAATCTGAAAACCATCGTAAAAATCCCCAAAACAAGCATGGCATTCATAAACTACAAAAGAAGTTGTTTATTGTAATGAAGTGCTAGCCGCCGGCACTGGTAGGTACCAACTGTCTTCACAAAGCTTGGATTTTTACATGCAATTTCAACCATATGCGTGGATACTTTTTCAATGTTGTCGGCGAAAACACCAATTCGGTACTTAGACACTTAACTAGTGTCAAAAATTTTATCCGATCCCGGCGGCATCGGTCTAGTTAACTGCCTGGTCAGATTTTATTGCTTAGGGTCGAAAAAGTTGTTTTTAAACGATTGACATATTAACAGTTTTGCTCGGTATACCCGAGAAGCAGCTCGTTATAAAAGTGAATAAATGTATGGAGAAAATCATAAACTAAAATGTCAACAGATGTTTCCTCATTACATCCGAGATCTCGCTATTTCCGTGATCGTAATAACCAAGTTCGAATGTAACTTTATGACCCATGAGAGTAATATTGGAATCACAAATTTTTCAGTGCATTGAGTCAGTAGTACAAGCATAGTTATTTTTATATTATATATTATATTGTGTGGCAGTACGTTTTGCCACTAAAATCCCCAATAAAATATTTATAGATTTATTACCTGTATTGTGCAGTCGTTTGAGACTGAAAGCAAGCGGGCATTATGATGTGGACTCCAGCTTAATTTGTTAACACGTTCACTGTGCAACGAAAATTCTTCCAATACATCCAAAGACGATCTATCTATAAAAATACCACATAAACGTGAAGCTTGATAGTTTTGAGAGAAAACGAAGCAATTGGTTTTATATAAGAGCAGTCGTAATTATTAATAACGGCAACAATAATTAAATATACTTCATGTAATTCGTACGCAGTAGAAGTACTTGCAATCTGTGCAATTTCATGGTTAAATTGTTCCACTATATCAATGACAGAAAAGGGATTAATATCCATGTTGTTATAAATTTACTTGGTATGGTAAAATTTCATTGAAAAACAATAACTGCTCTATAGCCTTACCAGTATAATAACATGGCATATTTATAAGCCTTATGCTTGATTCGTGCGGGGACAGCGTTAATACTTTTCGCACACTGTTTATTTTACAAAACAAAAAATCTTATTCATTCTTCTTCACATCACTATAAATAAAATTGTTGTCGGGCTGCAGATCCTGGGGGCCGTGGGTTGCATATGACTGCTCTAGAGAGTTTGAATTATAATCAGAGGAAATCATATGAACTTTTTGCGATTGAGAAGTGTGCCGTAAAATATTGTTGTCTACAGTAATGACCCAAACACATTACCATCATGTGACAAGATGGTAATGTGCTCGGACCATAACATTGAAGCATCTGCTTAAGGCGTATGGGAAGAATCAAATTTGACGTATGAAAAATAACAATGCTCGAAGCATAAAAAAACAAAAATCGGCTTCTCACATAGTAGATACGAAATCAGAGGTTTTAAAAGTGTTGAATTAATAATATTTTTTTCCTAACAAATTTTATAAACATTTTTGTAGTCGGTAGAATAAATTATAAGAATAAAAATAGTAGACCTCTAAATAAGAACCTCATATTATTGATATGCTGAATTTGTGAAGTGACACCTTTTCTTGAACCTATCATATTTAGGTTCAAATTCAGTGCAAATATTTTTCAAAAAAAAAATCTAATACTAAAAAACACGAAAGTGTAAACAAATATAATTTTATTCATTTTCTTAAGCTAACATTACAAATTATAAGTTTAAAACATTCACAAGATGGCATGAAAGATTTCTGTTATTATTGCGTTTTTATTAAATTATAAAAGAATGACTCATAAAAGAAAGCAATTCAATGAATATTTGTCGAGGAACGTTTTTTTTTTAAATTTAGTACACAACAATTATGATTTAAGAAACAATTATTATAATAGCATGTATTTGACGGCAGTACGTTTTGGTCGCCGCGGAGGATTTCGGAACATTAGTGTATAGAAAATTAATAATTGGTTCCTTAATTAGTGTATTGGTTTAACGGTATGCAATGTATTAGAATAACTATTATAAATTTTTTTTTTTTATAATTTTATTTTCTTTTCTATTGATAGCTATTAATTGATAATTGATATTATTATATTGATAGATATTAATTGTTAACTTGATAATTATTATATTGAGGGTTTCTTATATCCATCGACCGTGTTAGTCTAGGATCAATGAGTTCAGGCAATACACAATTCATATAAATCTTGTCAGTTGTGATGTGAAGAGTAATATTGTTTTTATTATTCAATGAAATAGGTTCTTACCTCAATATATGTTTTACTTGAGTTAAATAATTACTAATAAATGCCTAAGGTGATTCCATTCAATTCAACTCGGCATTAAATATATTAAATTCTAAAAGTTTTGTACTATTTCATTTGAGTCGTTTTATGCGATCCTGGTTTCGCCTTTCGACATCGTCAGGATGCGCACTCCTCAAATATACACTGACAACGAAAGCAGCTAATTCTCACTTAACAATAAATTAATACAATAAAGTAAGGTAAAAACTTTATCACCTACCTATTAAGTCAAAGTGCACAATGAAAAATTTAACAAACAATTAATTATGAATAGTTGAATTGTGGCAGTATGAAAAAAAAAGATTTTACCACAAACCATCTGAAAAATACATACATCATAAAACATATACGTGATTTTGTGCCCCAAAACACTTATTTTATTATTATTTTGACGATTAGGAAAATTATGACACATGTTTCAGTGGCCATTACTATGACAGCATTCGAAAACGTATTTTACTTTAAATTTTCTACAAATTTACTATTTGTGACATAAACCACTTAAGATCGATAATAAATAGACCTTGAAAAATAATATTATTTTGTTTCTATTGATAATGCCAATAAACATACTCCTGGATACGTCCCTTTGAAAATAACAAAACATGGCGACCCAGGTACATAAAAACTGTATTAAGTACATGCAAAGTTTTTCAAATCGTTTAAAGCCCAACCAAGTAGGTATTTATCAAAATAATTAAAGTCCACCTATATTTTATCTAAACTGCTCAAGTCCAAAATATTTTTTTTTATAAATGTTGCACCGAACGAATACCTTTAGGACTTCTTTGTAGCCATCGTGGTTATAAGATTCAATTATCTTACAATATCTCACATGCTGCAACCATTTGTATTACAAGATAATAAATAATATAATATAACTACATTTTTCTCAGTTTGACATTCACTGGTATTTTATGATGTTTGATTTGTCAACACAAATTATAACACCTGGTCTACGTCATGTGGTCTTGCCAATTTGATTGTTACTGCAATGCGAGTAAAGGTCATTTTTCTATGAGTTAAAATACTGTTCGTGACGGATAAAATTTTGGAAAAAAAAGACGTCCTCACCCGTTGAAATTCAGAAGCCTACTAAGGTTAGAAATGAGAAATTAGAAAAACTATATGGATTAATCGATCAAATGGTCTCTTTTTGTTAATTTTGCAAAATAATTATATATCTAAATTGTCTGAAAATAGGATAAATACATGAAAACGTACAACGTGTTTTGGTGTCACTAATTGTACTGAATTTATAGGGTTTTATTTATTTTTTCATTGTTAATTATTATTTATAGTATTACGGAAATGTTATATTATAATAAAAAAATATTTTTATTGTGCAGTATATATTATTTTGTGAGAAAAAATCATTCAAAATTGGCTGATGTATACTCAAACTAAAATGGCTTTAAAATCTTTATTTTTCTGAAATTAAAAAAAGTATGTGAGTTATGAAATGTATTGTTTTACCCATTTCTTTCATACAATATATACCTGCAAAACTATTATTAAGTTCAAAAATTCACTGTGGCGTGACAGTCGTTTTGGCCAATTTCGAAAACAGGACCGACTATTTGTCATTTATTTTAAAAAGTAAAGCGAATCAGAAAATTTTAATGACACAAAAAGTGTTATTTGAATATTATTTATTAGATTTTAAATAAATAAAGTGTTTATTATGTGTCAATTCGTGTTAAACGTCCTTGCCATTTCCACGATTCTGAGAAGACAGGAAAAAACGGGTCCAATGGCCTTAACATTGTACGATTTATTGTCGTTTCTCCAAAAGCTGAAGTGAAAATGTTTTCAATAAAATTCTTTCGTTCCGTGATGACGACTTTGCTTGTAAATTTGAATTATGTCTACTAGGTATCTACATATTTGTTTTAATTCGTGCAGTTCATTTTTCATTTGATTCTTTTAAATTAATTTATCATATAATATAATACATACTTTTAATTTTAATGACTGTATTCTCCATACAAATGGATTCAACAAATTATCTTCAACTTAAATACATACTATTAATACTTTCGACCGAAGGTACTTGATGGAATTTGAATTTAAATTCTAATGGATTCAAGCTCTGTACTATTCCATTGAATTAAATGGAATAGTACAGAGCTTGAATCCATTAGAATTTAAATACATACATATTGAGCTTTCAAAATTCTTTGGAATTTAAGCAAAAAACTTCACACTTTCAACTCAAGGGGGTAACAAAACATATATTATATTGGACCAAAAACCAAAAAAGTTCCACGACCCCTGCCCTATCTAAACGCATCGTTGAAGACATACAAACACAAAACTATTAAGCTTTTAATATACAAACCATCATTCTTGGTAAGAGTCATGATGTGGAACTCAGAAGATGATGCAGCAATTGCGACATAGTGAGAGTAAGGTGAAAGTCCTTCTTCGGTTGATACAGCAATCGGATGCCAAGCAATGGTTTGAATGGATTTCCTTTTGATAACACAAAAAACATCAATTTAATAGTAATAAGAAATAAACAAACAAAAATAACACTGCCTGGTGGAGTGGTGATTATTGCCTGTTGGGTACAGCTAAAGGATTATAACGAATGGGCGTGTTCCTACAGATAACCTACAGTATCAATGTTAAGTATCAGGTGACAATTTCTTGTATGATATTAATTTGTCTTAATTCTAAAATTTCAGAATATAATAAGGTACAGAAAGCTAGAACATTGATTTCAAGCATATCTGGCGTCAAAAATCACTAGAATAACGCCTTGTGCCGAATGCATATTTTTCTTGCATGATCTGACAAAAAACGCCAAGTTGGCAATGCTAATCAGGTCACTTTGTAATGTGCGATTGTTATTTGAATTCGGTGATATTTCACTCTGTATGTATACATTCGAAAATTAATCACCTTTGTGGATAAGCAGTAACTAAAACTTCATAAGGATACTGCGGATTGAGTAAACCGATTGCGCCTTCAGTAGAACCGACAGACAGATATTGCTCGGTCCAGATCATTGTCGATATGGCCCACTTTCGATCCATCACTGTAACTGTGATCTTTTCAGCCACTGCAAAAAGAAAAGGAAATACAATACATATTAATCAATGGTCGATGCAATTAACGAAAGTAAATTATAATTAACTATTTCTTTTATTCAACGAATAATTCACAAGATTTAAGAATGTACCATTCTAATTATTGAACATAGATAATTCTGAAAACACTCATGAGAAAATACAGCCAATAGAAAGAATTTTTTTTCGAAAAAAGTACTTTAATTTAGAATACAAAAATCGATCGCCTACCGTAACTCAATTTGGAGAGCACTAATGAGCAGGTATTAATAAAAAGCCAATAGTTAAAGTTTGTCGCAGTTAAGCATAGCAGTCGTACCATAGTGGTAATGCACAGGGTGCGAAACCCAAGAGACACTGGTTCGATTCCAGCCGGGTGTCTTACTTTTTTTGAAAAAAGTGTTTTCAGAATTATGTATATTCAAGAAAGTAAATTGTGAAATAATTGACCATTCATTAATTCAGTGACAGAACCATAAAAAACCACATTTGATGAACATACGAGATCTTTTAAAAATGGGAAAACCGCTTCGCCCAAAATTTAGCCAACATGGCGGGCCCGTCAATTGCCGAAATGTTTACATTATTGTCGAAAGGACTCAAACTATCTCATAATTCACACATCCCCCTTATTAAATTTAGCATGCGATTCACAATTAAATAATACAGTTGTCTGGTTCAATTTCAATAAATTACTTTTACCTAATATGGTTTAAAACCTATTAACGTTATGCCTGAGGGTTTGCAAAATATCATACAATATTAAAATAACCTATTAGTACCAAGTATTAAGGAATAATCCTGAATAGTTGGAAGAGGAAAGAGAGGGAGAATCCCATCTGTTTCTGTGTGTTCGTGTAGACAACTTGTTTATTTTGATATACAGTGACCACTATATGGATCGTGGTCGCTTGACAAAGAAGTTTCTTAGTAGGTTTTTGTTTTTATTTATAAGAAATGGATGTTAGCAACTTGCACAACCCATGATTTTATAAGCTGACACATTACTGCTCGATCATCACATGCCGAAATAGCTATTAACTAATAACTAACTAGTCTGTATAATTTAATATAATTTATATTATTAGTTTGTAATTTACCATTATTCATGAAGCTGGTATTGTAGACTATCAAATCTCCCCCTCCGCAAGCGAAGAGTAGATTTTGAGGACCCCAACAATGGTGGAATACACCGAGAGGTAGTCCCGGTGGTAACAGTTTTGCAGGATTTGTTGAAGCCGCATCGATTAGTCCCACCTATAATATGAATTTAACATCCAATAAAAATATTAAATATACATACACCACTCTCATTCGCATTCACGTAATAATAGTAAATAATGACACTGAGGCGATCTGCACACAGCATAGTCCAAACTCAGAAATGCTATGTAACAAAGTTAACACATAGACTAATCTTAATCAGCGACAGCGACTTAATCTATAGATTTGAAATGTTAAAAAATTGTGAAAATATTCAAACTGTTCAAATGTCATTACAGATCAGCCGAAGAAAGCCAAAGAAGATTTCGAATATGAGCTTAAGAAAGAGGTATAAATATTTTATTAGGTATAAGCATTTTCATCAATTGGAAACATCCTTGAGTTATGAATACATAGTATGGATTATATGCGTTATGGCGGCGGCGCGGCGCAGCGTGACTTTCTTGATCTATCGAATGCTATACTGGTTGAAATTACGAACGCCTTTCTGGATGACAAGAGAGAAGCTGGTTTAAACAAACAATGAGTTTAGAGAAGTTTAATAAATTGAATGATAAGCATCCACGACAAGACTTATAGTAGACACAATGGTACAGGTGACAAGTATATGCTGCAGACATACGCAAGATGCATTCATATATTATGTGATTAAATCCGTATCCTTTGTAAGTGCGGAGAAATTCAAACTATCGAGAGTGTTTTTGTCACATACAACCTGTAAACTGATGAAATGATTGGTGACAACAATTTTATTTTGTAATGTGATTTTTGTTGGTGTTAGTGGTTTTGGTTCTGTCCATATTTATTTTTATGACATTGTGGTCACCTACATCCATACAGCAGCCCGATTTTACAACGAAGCACTACAAAACCTGCTGCGCTACTTCGACTAAAGTATGTGAAATTTTTAGTTTTATAGGAAATTTTGTGTATATACAGCTTTGAATGGCATCGAGCCATGAATAAAAATGAACCATAAGTGCACATGAGCAAGCATTCCCGCTCTATACGTTAGAGTAAGATAGAATTTTTACGGAAGAAGCATATCAACACGGAATTTTTGTGTCGATTTCATGGAAATTAAATAACATTTTTATCCATTTTGGTAATGACTTCATATTTAATCAGTACTTACTCGTTAGGGTTGCATTATTAAACGATTGATTGTTAAAGTACGTAGTTAATTAATCCTTAGAAGCTAGTTACGTCTCCAATATTACAATATTCAATACAAGAATCGGAACGGAATTTACGATGTATTTTACAACTTAACATGTGTGATTATGTATGACAAAATCACAATAAATACTTAAATGAGAATTTAAACACAAAAAAATTTTGTTTTTTACGAGAAATGGATGTCAGCCACTTGCTCAACCTATTAGGTCAATACCCTGACTCACGCACAAATTGAAAAACAATATGTGTGCTTGTGTAATGTGTACCAGACTCAGGATTCGAACCTGGGACCCACGGCGTGATAGTCCAACGCTTAAGCCGCGCGGCCACCGTGGTTGACGTTTACGATATGTCAAACCGATGATTGCGAGCGCCTCTGCCGTCAAAGCATATGTACTTAAATTCAATCTGCACTCCGCACTGCCGGTTGGGAAAATATATAATTTCTCTAACTTTAACTGAAGTAGGTCTGTGCAATGGGTTTGTAGTGCTTCGTTCAGAAATCGACCTCCTGTTGAATAGATGAATTATGTTATAAACTTTCACAGCTTACCCTGCCTTCAAATGTTGAAAATGCCAAGCAATGCTCTCTAGTGGGATGCCAAGCGACGCATTGTACCTTTCCCTGAACGCCATTCCAGTGATGGTCAATTTTTCCCAGGCCATTCTCATCTCCTATTTTTGTGTTCCTCTCCCATACGCGGACCGCGCCATCTCCCGCAGCAAATGCAACTCTGCAAAATCATTCAGTCAATAGCAGATCAGGAATAGTTGTAATATGTACTAAGACAATTAAGAGGTGCCCTTTACTGAAGACATAAATAATATTATTATACAACTGACTGCGTTCGAGCTGGAAACATGCCAACTATAATTAAGTATAATTAATTAATTAAAAGATTTAAGAATGACATTCTTTCGATTTGGACATGAACTTCTCAGTGGTGTACCTGTCATGGCGGCAACACGTGCTAGAGATGTGTTTAAATAATGTATTGGCTCTCCTTTTAGATGCGACTATTTTTCTTCTTCACAATAAAACAATAAACTAAAAGTTTACTAATAATAATTCTAACATCATCCCTGATCGTTATAGACATATTTTTACTACAAAAAGCTTCCAATTGCGTAAATTGATAGATCCGTACATCACGGGAGCGTAAAATGAAATGATAAATTTGGGGGGGTTCTTTATTTGAAAACAGAAGTGCGATTAGCTGCATTGGAGGGGATTGTTAGTTCACAGTTTTAACACGTGGACAAGAAGTTCATGCTCGACAATATATATGTATGCATCTCGGGTGTTATTTCAAATACTGTGAATATCAAATATCTTTTATAATTTTACATCAAGGTATTAACAATAAATACTAACTTTGATTCCTAGATGGTGTCAGGATCTCTCGCAATTTGAGGTTTACATACATACACGCATTTATATATCGTAACGTAATCCTATTATAAATATAATCCAGTTGACATTGCGAATTGAATCCGGCAGCGGAACGTAATTCTTTATTGCCCAGAATGCGATTAATGTGGGTTCAATTCCCATATGGTTATAATTTATTTTGTACGATTTTCTTCTAACAAGTAGATGTTTCTTAGGCTGTTTATTTTTTTAGTTTCAACAAAATAAAAATTAAAAAACTTAAAAAAATATATAATATTATATACCTTAACGGGTCGATAGGCGAAACTGCTATGTCATAAACAAAACCTCCGAATGTTGTATATCTCGCGACAACTCTTCTTTGATCGAGGGAATAAGCCGTAAGGAATCTGTCTTGCGCTGCCGTCCAGATAATGGAATTTGAAGGTTTTCGCCAATTATCTTCATGCTGGTCGCAGGCTGAGTCAGTTTTTGTAGCTGCGATGGAAAATAAACCTCTCACATGTGCATTGTGAATGCTAGTGCATTTAATGAACCTCGATTGTCTAAAAATGTAAAAAACATATCATCTCTTGATAATGGCCTCTGCAACGAGCTCGAAACGTCGAGTAAAGACGGAAGGACACACGGTGAAAACCCAAAAATCTACTACGATAAAAAACAACCGTGAAAACCTCAAACATTATGTAAAAAACAATTAATTTTTTTACAAAACTTAATATTACAGGCAGTCCTCAACTTTCGTACATTTCGTAAAATTTTGATTTTTATTGATAATGCAAAAATTGTACGCTGTACAAGTAGGTACATGCATTTCCTCCGATAGATAAATATTTTTAAATATTGCTCTACTTACATACATTTATTTGTACACAATTTTTAGAAACCAATTATGTACGAAAGTGGAGGACCGCCTGTATATAGATATCTTGTGATAGTATATAATAATATAAAGGCAACAGAAAGAATTGCGAATGCTGGGAATCGTGGCGGACCGACCATAGGAAGACCACAGTCTACTTGAGGCAGCCGAGGTGTACTATAGGCTGAGCGCCACAAAAGAAAAAAGAAATTGTGATAATATAACTTACAAAGTGACCGATTGGAAAGCACACTGCATGAGTTGAGGAGTTCTATAAGCTGCTAATAATGTCAACTTCGATGACCAGTAAACAGTACTCCAAGGATGACCCGCTTTTGGTGTTCTTTCGCCTTTCGTCTCTGCACCGATTTTCAGTGATTTTGATGTTACTAGTCCACCACTCTCAGACCATATACAAACTTTCCTACGAATATTAAATAATAAAATACAGAAACCGATATTTATCATTCTAATAATACGGAAATTTTTTAAGTTTTATAAATTAGGAATGGAATAAAAATGCCACAACCTCATATTATTTTAGGGCAACACTGATACAATGCACAAAGAAAAGCCCTCATCTATGACAGTGATGTATTTACGAAAGTGTAATAAAACATTGGTTTACATTGAAATTGTATCTGAATCTTTATTTAATTTATTCTGATGACAATCACACTACATATTGTTATGTATTGATTCAATGAGCAATCTTTTAGTTAAAAAAAAATCAGACATTTTGATTCCTTTATAAATTTTTGAAAACGTTTTAATTATTTAATTATTTACTATTATAAAAGTAGAACGAATTTATCATATTTTCAAAAATTTTTGGAAATATTTAGTTATCAAAGTTATAGTTACCCATTTTTACACGAACTTGCCAAAAATATGGTTACTGGGACCTTCTCGTTTGAAGGATTTTCATCTATATTTTTAGGAATTAGCACTTTTTCATCTTCATCTGTAGAAACAGCTAAGAGGTCTTTCTTAAGTTTTTCACACTCGTCCAGAAAACTTAACACCGGTTTCACGAGAGATTTATTAGCATCGTCTTCAATGACTGAACTGTTAGCCATAAATTTAGAATGTCCAAACTCGTAAAAGGACGGCTCTTTGTAAACATCGAAGATGTCGGAACTATCATGAGTATTTTCACTGTTCAAGGTATCTGATAGCTTCTCACTTTCATTGAATGAATTATCAACGTCGGTGTCATTGTCTGTTCCGAATGAGCTGCTTTCATTTGCAAAATACCCTTTTCGTGATTCGTTTACATCTTGAGATGTTTTTGGATCGATCAATTGTTTTAACTTTTTACACTCCTCCAAAAAGTCGCTCTTAACCTCTTGTTCTTTCAGAGACACAGCATTCATCGCTTCCAAAAGGCTATTATCAATTATAGATTTATGATTGTCATCAATATTTACAGATACATCTCCGATATCAGAATCACTGAGAATGGACTGATTTATGGAAATATTTTTATCCTCTGAAGAAGGTGGATTTCTAACATTTTTTGAATGGCCAAATTCGATAAGCGAATGATCTTTATAAACATCAAATATATCAGAATCATTTATTGTATTCTTTGACATATTGAGTGAATCAGTTGAAATATTAAGCTGTGAAATATCAGATTCAACCTTTGACTCATTTAAACATTGGGATGTTTTTGGGTTAATCGTCTCTTTTAATTTTTTACATTCCTCCAAAAAGTCATCATTTAATTCTTCATCTTTTAAAGACACGGCATGCATTGCTTCCAAAAGAGTATTATCATGCAATGGCTCATTGCCAACATCGACGTTTACAGATACATTCCCAATTTCAGACTCATTAAGATTCAAGATGTTTTGATTTTTTAAAGAAGGATCTCGAAGAACTTTGGTGTGTCCAAACTCAACTAATGAATGATCTTTATAAACATCAAATATATCAGATTCATCCATAACATTATTAGAAGTTTCAAGTTGTGATATGTCAGATTCCAAATTTTCATCTTCCAGAACTGTTAAATTTTCAGTACAATTGTTGTCTTGTTTAGGCAGGGTAATTTTATCACTGTTATTTTTATCTATAGAAAATTTCATTGCACCAGCTTTTTGGCGTTTTTTCGATAATAAGTCAACCAAAGGTTCACAAGTTGGCGTCGGGCACCAACTCAGAGATGTAATTTCTGTATCATGACCGTGAGATTTAAATAGAATTTCATTTTTTTCTAGAAATAAAAAATAATTAAAACATTAATACGTATCTACAACCCTAAACATAACGCTCTTTGATAACAAATATTATTATTCTTCTGTGAATCGTAACTATTTTATATTATTTATCAAAACGATTTAAACATAAACCACATTATGTGATATTTTCAGAAGCGCAAGGTAGCTTTAAATATTGTAAGAGAGTCACAAGGACAAATGACGAGTCAATGAACAAGCCCATATCCCACCGTAGTGAGGATGAGGCAGTTACTAAAGATATATTTCAATAATCAATTAGATACTTAAAATAAATTTAAAATTAAAGTACCAGACACAAAACAAAATGAAGAAAAAATGGAGGTCTACATCCAGAACAGGATGAATCTTATAAAGTGTAGTAGTAAGATCGATATACTATTTAGAAAAACTAAGAGCACTACGCACAGTCATTAGTCTGGCAGCATTGAAAATGTCTTATATTATTGAAACTATTGAAACTAGTTTGTATTAGTTTTAAAAGGAAATAAATGAATGGTAAGAAATAATTATGTATTGGATATATTGCGTATTACCTAACACTGATAAAACTAGCACAACACCATTTTTAGTTCCAATGGCGATAGTTCCTGGTTTGTTAGGGCAACCTGAGACGCATAATGCCTTGTAGGTTTTCAGAATCTTTGAATCTACTTTGACAGAATTATTCTTGATATTCCAAGCAACCAGATTTCCACCGCTTCCCACTGACACCACGCTCTCTGGTGTGATAAATGCAGCCCCTACAATTATCTGTATAAAAAAATTACTTGTTGGTCAAACCAGGATTGTCAAAAGAAAAATATTGTATTTTTATATTAAAATACAGATTACAATTATTATAAATAAAAAGTAATTAAAATAAAATATACAGTACATAATCTACATAGTTTAACAATAATCTGTACTGCTTTTATCTATCTAGAATTCACAGGTTCCCAATCTTTTTTGAATCGCGACCTCCTTTTCAGCCAAGTCGTCAGCTGAATGTAGAAATACTCACATTTGATTTTTTTAGAAGGGAGTACTTTGAAACAACCTACTTATATTATTTATAATTTATATAAATAAATGTATACATCATAATTTAGTAGAACTGTTGATGAATAAAATGATGTATAAATTTGTTTATATAAGAAATAAATAACTTGATAGACTGTTTCAAAAAACACTTCTGTAAAATATTTCAAATGCGAGTTATAATATCGTCACTGTTCTGGCAGAAAACACTAATTCGAAAAAATGACATATTGAGTTAGTACCAAAATGTTCCTTATTTCAAACTTTACCGTCTGGAAACCTTAATAATAAATAAACAGTCTTTATTTTAAAGTCATCCTTTTTACGATTACTTAATAAATTCACATGATAGACCATTATTTCAAACATTTTAACAACTTCAAAGTCAAATTACTCAAAACTAGTATTCTCCAGTTAGTGTATTCTGCCAGAACAGAGACGATATAATAGTTCTGCATTCAGCTGACATGACTGATTTAGTGACCTGTGACCCCCCACCATAAAAATAACGGCACTGGGACAACTGGACGCCAGACAAATGGGCGCTGAAAATGATAGTCACTTGGTCAACCTATAAGTCCAAGCTCTGGGCTCAAATACACATTGAAAAACAAAAGATGTAAATTTGCCAGACCCGAGATTCGATCCCGAAACCCGCGACTTAACAAGCAGACACGTTACTACTGAGCTAACGCGAGCAGATATAAATACATAGTTATTTCAAAAAATGACAGGGAAATAATAAATGTCGTCACCTACGAGTAAATGCCGCCAATTGCTCAACCTACTGGTTCTTACTCTGGGTCCAAATACACATTGAAAAAAGGGCATCTAAATTTTTGCCAAACCTGGGATTCAAACCCAGGTCTCACGACATTAGAAGCCGACACGCAACCACTCGACCATTGTTGGCAAGTAGAAATTTAAATTTGCAGGTAATAAATATTTTTATTTCACTTGGCAACGGTCTTTAATAGAGATGACCGAAGATTATAGAATAATAAGGATGTGCAACAATTTACGAAGATACTTTTACTTGTTTTGATATTAGGTGCTTTTTTTAATGGTTTTTTAAAGGATATTGGTTAATTAGTATGCATAGTAGGTGTGTCAAATAAAATCAGCGAATATTAATTATTACACAATAAGGATCTTTTTGTCAGCGTTGGATTATCCAGGATGGAGGAAGTTTTTGAAGGAGGCCAAGACCCGCCAAGGGTTGTCATGATAACGTTGTTTTTAACTTTTATTTTCCATAAAATTCAGGTGGGGTCAGTCCCTATTTACCCCAAAGGTAGAGTCGCCCCTGATATATAATATAATACCGTTATACCTGATATATATAATCCGCCCATAATACTGTTCGTTGTACTTTTATTAATTATAATATACAACAACTGTTCCCCTGCACAGCCGAATTCTATGATTTCCAGTCAACGAAGTTAATCGAGTGTCAATTTCGCAAGTATCTTAAAAATACAGAGATTTAAGTACATAAATTTTAAATAAAATAAATATTTTTTTGGTTTATTATTTACAAGGCCTTGTGACTCCTCTGAATATTGCAACCTATGGGTTGGGAGCCTGTGGTCTAGATGGATTATCAGTTAACAGTGTACCTCTGGTATGGTGAAACCAGTCCTAATTTTTGTTAATCGTAAGTAATTACTACAAAGTGTGTCCATTTTGAAATAACAGTTATAATTAATAATTAAAGTGATTTAAATTTAACCCTTAACACTCGAGTGCCGCCATATCGGCGGCATTAGAAGTTTTCCGTATTACTCGAGTGCCGCCGTAGCGGCGGCATCGCCTATAAAGTCATTTTTTGTAATATTTTCAGAAATTTTTATAATGCGATTTCAATCAAGTTAGAATGAATAATAATAGGTTATTACATTTATCTGAGAAAGAAGTCGGCAAAAGAATACTGCGTGCCTAATTTCAACATAGTATTTTTATCGGAATCTTCTCTTTTTTTATTCGTAGGTCGTCGCTTGCAAGCAATGTTTTTTTGTCACATAAATTTTATTTATTGAACGTTCCCAGACTAGAGTGAAGTGTTTGTCACGCATGATTTTGAAGTGTGTTTATATTTTTTATTGGTTCTCCCTTGCGCAGGGGCCTCTCGTATAGTTTACAGTTTTATATTTGAATACTGTTTTTGATGACAATACTTACTAGTATATTATGCCGATTCGGAACCTATATAATGTGAAATACTCTAATGAGTCAAATGAAAATTATTACGTATCGATTTATTATTTTTTGAGAAATCTTTTGATAATGTGTACCGCACTGGGAATGCGGGAAATTTACGAGACAGCCGCTTATATTACAAGTGTATTTGAAGGCAATTCATTTGTATCATATTTACAGTCATAATGGACGATTTACACTTTATAGCCAGTTCTCTACATACCGCTATTTCATTACGATTCTGTGATAAGCCAGGATTACATATTGGAGATTGCTTTGTGAAATACCACACAATCAAGAATTATAAATAAACTAAAAATAAGTACAGTATATTCATTATAAATTTATTTTACAGAATAAAAAAAAAAAAAAATTTTTGATTTTCTAATTCAGAAACCTTCGTGGGCATGCGCATGACAACTCACCAAAGTTTCATTGCAATCGGATTAATGGTATAGGAACGCATACGAATAGAAGAAGAAGAAGATGGTTGTACTAATTCAAAAACCTTCGCGGGCTTGCGCACAACAACTGGTCAAAATTTCATCACAATCGGATGAATGGCATAAGAACGCATACAAATAGAAGAAGAAAAAGATGATTATAGTAATTCAGAAACCTTTGCGGGCAAGGGCACAACAACTCACCAAAGTTTCATTGCAATCGGATGAATGGTATAGGAACGCATACGAATAGAAGAAGAAGAAGATGGTTGTACTAATTCAGAACTCTTCGCGGGCGTGCTCACAACAACTGGTCAAAATTTCATCGCAATCGGATGAATGGTATAAGAACACATACAAATAGAAGAAGATAGAATAGAATAAAAAGAAAATAGTTGTAACAATTCAGAGACCTTTGCGACGTGAGCACAACAGTTGATCAAAATTTCATTGCAATCGGATGAATGGTATAGGAACGCATACGAATAGAAGATAGAATAGAAGAAGAAGATGGTTGTACCAATTCAGAAACCTTCGCGGGTGTTGGCACAATTACTGACGAAAAATTTGTTGCAATCGGATGAATGGAATAGAAACGCATACGAATAGAAGAATATAGAATAGAAGAAGAAGAAGAAGAAGATAGTTGTACTAATTCAAAAACCATTGCGGGTGTTACCACAACAACTGACGAAGGTTTCATCGCAATCGGATAAATGGTATAGGGACCATACGAATAAAAGAAGATAGAATGAAGAAGAAGAAGAAGATGGTTGTACTAATTCAGAAACCTTCGCGGGTGTAGGCACAATTACTAACGAAAATTTTATTGCAATCGGATGAATGGAATAGGAACGCATACGAATAGAAGAATATAGAATAGAAGAAGAAGAAGAAGAAGAAGATGGTTGTACTAATTAAAAAACCATTGCGGGTGTTACCACAACAGCTGATGAAGGTTTCATTGCAATCGGATGAATGGTATAGGGACCATACGAATAAAAGAAGATAGAATGAAGAAGAAGAAGAAGAAGATAGTTGTACTAATTCAGAAACCTTTGCGGGTGTTGGCACAATTACTGACGAAAATTTTATTGCAATCGGATGAATGGAATAGGAACGCATACGAATAGAAGAATATAGAATAGAAGAAGAAGAAGAAGATGGTTGTACTAATTCAAAAACCATTGCGGGTGTTACCACAACAACTGATGAAGGTTTCATCGCAATCGGATGAATGGTATAGGGACCATACGAATAAAAGAAGATAGAATGAAGAAGAAGAAGAAGATGATGATTTTTCTAATTTAGAAACCTTCATGGGTGTGCATACAACCACTTGCCAAAATGTCATTGCAATCGGATGAATGGTATAGGAACGCATACGAATAAAAGAAGATAGAATGAAGAAGAAGAAGAAGATGATGATTTTTCTAATTCAGAAACCTTTATGGGTGTGCATACAACCACTTACCAAAATTTCATTGCAATCGGATGAATGGTATAGGAACCATATGAATAAAAGAAAATATAATGAAGAAGAAGAAGAAGATGATGATTTTTCTAATTCAGAAACCTTTATGGGTACGCATGCATACAACCACTTACCAAAATTTCATTGCAATCGGATGAATGGTATAGGAACGCATACGGGACAGACACACAGACAGACAGACAGACAGACATTCATTTTTATATATTAGTATAGCCTATACTCTTCCCGCAAGTGCAAGCAATAAGTTTACAAAGTTTTATCGCAATCGGATGAACGGTATGGCTGCACATTAAATACGAACAAACAAACACACAAATATTAATTTTTATATATTAGATTTGTTATGTTAGTGGTAATCCTTGTATGACTTATTGAATCAATGCTATAAACATATCACATTAGCGTGGGGTTTGATAGTTTTGACAAAAAACAAGACATACTTGAAGCGGCGACAAACAGCGAAACAATAGTGTTAATCGAGAATAGTAAACATAACAATAACTACTTCACCCTGCATAATTGATGTGCATTAGAAGAAACTGCATCTGCGCATGTTCACGGTTAAATTGTTTCACTATAGTATGTATATTAATGTAAAAAAGGAGGTACACAAATACATGAAATCGAAGAAGAATGTTATCTAAGTATGTTGTTTGATTAATAATTAGTACTTGCCTCTTTGGTGCCAAAATGAACATTGTTGGCAATCTTAAATGAAAATGACGCAGCATTCCACAGCTTCACAAAGCCATCATCACCTGCTGATATAAATAATCGAGAATCCCTCCAGTTTGGACACAAATCAATGCATGTCACCCTGAAAATATTATACTTAATATAAAAACCTTAAACGTCCATCTGCATGTGGCATAATTTCAATGGTCCATCACTAAATTATTATACTCAATACTGGAATGTTAGTTTTTACCGTAGTTTATGTGCTGGTCTGACAGTTTTCACTTGGAACAGAGAACTTACAGCTGCTTCGTCGCAGGGAGTTAATATTGTTATTCCGTTTGATAGAGAGCCATACACCACCCAGCCGTCGGATCCCACACACATAATGCTGTGCAAGTACCAGTTTGGAGACGGCGGAAATACTAGCTCAGTCATTTTTATCTATAAATAATTTAGATAAAATATTAATACCTACTAGGTAGCTTTTAGTAGAAAATGATTTCTTTGCAATACAAACCTAATAATTATGCATTAAGTGTATAACGTTGGTAATGATTATTGCATACTTAGATCAAATTTCGGGAGCAATTGAAAGATACACCATACAATGTGACGTATTATCTTAAATACAATTATTAACAAAAACACAAAAAGCGCGCGATCGGCGGCAAATTTGTGTTAAAATTTTACATTTACTGTCAGTTACTCAGTTGAAACATAGATAATAATATGTTGAAACTTGAAAGTATATTAGTCTATGGTCAGTTGTGAGGTTGTTGTAAAAAAGTATCTATCTGACAAAAATAGTCTACTTTTCAGGGGGTACAAAAAACTGTTTTTGTCGGTATCAGTACTATTTTTATTTTTCAAGTGAAATGATCTTTTATAATATATTATTATCTTTTATATATAATCATATTAAGAGATTTTGGAAAACGCACAAACGGCTCATTTAAGCGTCATTTTATTGATATTTTTACATATTCACTTCGATATGTGCGCTACCGAATTATCTAGGTACCGATTGAATTGACCAAATTTTAGAAATTTAATATCCGATGATTTTCCAGAAACGTGGCGTTTATATCCGATATTTTCTCATATACCGTATACGATTCGCCATATTTCTTTTAACGCACAACAGAATGACGTCTTCGTCGCTTAAGACCTTCTAATCCTTTATTGGCAAACGGAATCGTTTATTTTTATTCAAATATCGTAATATAAGCATTGGCGCACTTTTTTCTGGTGAGAAAACCATAATCTTTGTACAATTTACTACGTAAATTATCTTCTGACAGCCGCGTCCGCCACTGCTATAGTTTCATAGATAACGTGATATTCCAAATTAAATTTTTTTAAATACTTCTTTGTGGCTGTTCACGCACTCTTTTTTTTATTGAATAATTACCTAGGCTACTAATTTCCATAGATCACAATATCATCATCAGCCGGGGTCAATCCACTGCTGGATGAAGGCCTGTTGAGGGTCCACGTCTTGCAGCCATATGTGAGCACGGGTAGCACATATTGGTTGAACACCCTACGCTTAAGACATAATGGTAGGTCACTCTTGAAGATACTATTCAGACGTCCGAAAGCACTCCATCGCAGCTTTGTTCTTTGAGCAATTTCATCGTGCATGCTACCTGCCTGGATGGACGCCTGCATGGACACCTGCTGTCCGAGATAGACGTAGCTGCTGACTTGCTCGAGTTGGGTGCCAGAAATACAGATAATCGCAGGGTCCGAAAAACAGTTCCTCATCACTTTTATCTTTGAGACATTTATCAATGCCGGCGCTCCATTGGCACGCAAGTCAGACGATTTACAGTCTTCGGACTTTTTTTTCGCGTGGAGCACCCCAGGTCTGCGGACTTTTTAATCCGCAGACCAGGCTCGTTGGATTTCAAACATGTTTGATATTTTACTCGCCGAGCCGCTGACATTCGTACGTTCACCACGCTTTACCGTCACATTATTTATATCTATGCCGACGGACGACAGCGCCATATATTAGTCTATGAGCGCCATCATTATTTTACTGTCATTCAAAGTGTTCGGACATCGAAAACAACAATGGTAGATCTACGAGTGCATTCGAAAAGTTTCTTGGAAGATTTTATTAGTTGTTTTAAAGACAACCCGTCGTTGTGGAAGACGACAAGAATCGTGATGCCAAGTCCTTGGCGTATGCGGAACTTTTGGAAATATTAATCAAGGTGGAGCCGCAGGCAACGGTCAACGATGTCAAAAAGAAAATACAGACATTGAGGTCGGGTTACAGAAAGGAGAGAAATAAAGTAAGGACATCATATCGAAGCGGAGCCGGCACAGACGCAGTATATCTACCCAAACTGTGGTACTATAAAAATTTAGAGTTCTTGAATGACCAAATGGAAGGTACGTGGGAATGCTTTAAAGCTATTTATTATTCACGTGCAGATTATGAAATTGTCGTAGCTCTGAAAGTGACATCGCATTAGATTAGCTACTATTAAGCAATTAAAACATACAGCTATGAATCATTTCTAGTCACAATAAAATTACTTATTCTTTGCTGAGGTAGGTAATAAATAATAATAATATATAGGTACGAGGGAATGCTTTAAAGCTATTTATTATACACGTGCAGACTATGACATTGTCGTAGCTCTGAAAGTGACATCGCATTAGATTAGCAACTATTAAGCAATTAAAACATACAGCTATGAATCATTTCTAGTCACAATAAAATTACTTATTCTTTGCTGAGGTAGGTAAGAAATAATAATATATAGGTACGATCATGGCGGTGGAAGCGCGGCTTAAGCGTTGGCTTATTGAGTCGTGGTCGGGTCCCAGGTTCAAATCCTGGGTCTGACAAGTACACATTGAATTTCAATTTGTGTATGAGTCAGAGTATGGACCTAATATGTTGAGCAAGTGGCTGACATCCATTTCTCGTAAAAACAAAATCTGTCAATACAAACCTCCACTCCGTGGAGGTCCATATTATGATCGGACATGGTCGAAAGAAGAAGAAAAGAAATGATCATGAAATCAAAAATCGCTCGAGTTAGGTTCCTTCAGAGACAATCAATAAATCGTCAATCATCAATCAAAATTAATGGTACAGTTTGGTTATGAGGAATACAGCGGAAAACACATTTTGAAAATACCTGATATACTGGATTACACCAATTATACCAATATAAATAATCATATCAATATTAACCGTATGAAGGAATGGGTACTTAGGGGAGAGATAATAAAAAACAAGTTTGAGTATTATGTTGTATTTTAACAATTTACATTTTGTTTTACAGAATCGAGCTCAATATCCAGCATGGCGGACGATTTGGAAAACATGTCTCCTGATGAGAGTTACTCCAACTCGTTAAACAACGAAGATTGTATTGAGGTAAAACATTTCAACTAAACTGTTACATTGGTTTAATTTATCTATTGCTTATCATACTTTCTTGCCATGTGACAGCCCCGGTAGTATTAAAATATTTTTCAAAATCTCCTCGCGCTTTCTTAGCATTGGCAGTCGAGTTCCGATTAGTCGTTGCTTCCAAAGGCGCTAAGGTGTCCTGTAACCTCAGTCCGAGCTCTATTAAACCTGTCTCAGGATTTTCCCTATCAAGGTCATGAGAAGGAGTATAAGAATGTGTTGATTTGCGACGAAGAAAGTTGTGCAGCACACAACAAGCTAATACAACTGTATTGATATTTACAATTTTCATGTTTATTGGAGCTTGAAAAATGCGGAATCTAGCAGCTAAAATGCCAAAAACATTTTCTATAATTCGCCTGGCTCTGCATGTCCGATAATTATATATTATTTTACTGTGATTTAATTGCCTTTGTGAATACGGCTTTAAGAAATCGTTACGTAATGCAAAGGCTTCATCGCCAATGGCAGTGCATCAGAATTAGCAGTAGGTTTTTTTTTGTGCAGGTATTTTTAATCTGCCTTCGTCTAAACGTTTGAAAAAATAGATTTTCTCAGTACGCCTCCATCAGAAATACGTCCATTTGTTCCAACATCAACATAAATAAATTCATAATTAGCATTTGCAATCGCCATCAAAACAATGCTGTGGAAATGTTTGTAATTATAAAAGTGGGAGCCGGCGCCTGCAGGTGGCACATTGCAATGTGTTTCCCATCAACTGCGCCCAGGCAATTTGGAAATTGCCATTTACTATTAAATTCTTTTGCAATCGTCTCCATTTCTTCGTGCGTATCAGGGAACTGCAACAAAAAATAATCAATATTTTATTTACAGATAGAATATTCGCCTTCAACATCAACGTTGTCGACTACTCCAAGGTCGAATCTTAATAGAGCACCAGAACCCCCATCGTTCAAACGAAAAAAATCGAATGATAGCGCCAACAAAGTGTTAGAATTAATCACCGACAAACTAAGCAAGACTGAAGATGAATTTGATGTTTTTGGCAAAATGATGGCCATGAAACTACGATCGATGTCACAGGGACAAAGATTGCTGGCCGAGAAGATGATGCATGAAGTTGCCTTTATGGGACAAAGTGACAAAATAATGCCAGCAACTACTGTTCATACTCAACCAGTTTATCGTATATTAAGCAAAAATGTACAAAAGCCGGTATAATAAATTAATGTTTTTTGTGTGAATAAATATCTTGTAAAATATTTGTTTTTTTGTTTGTTTTTTATGCCTATAAACCTTAAGGCTTAAGCGATACAACAAATGGTAAGTATTTGAGTTATGTTAGCATACCTATATTATTATGTGGCCTCATTTAGAAATCAAATTCCATGCTTGCTTTTCGAAGAATATGACTAGTATTACAATACATTCAACAGGAATAATTAAGTAGCTTGCTTACAGCCTATATGGAGAGTCCTGGCTTGGTACAGAATTCTAACGGTCTATTGAATATTTAGCATGTCAACGATGGCCTTATTTGTGACTATATATATACCTATCTCAAATGCATTTTGTCTGTCATTCTTATGCTGTTGCCGTCTATGAGTTATATAGGTAAAACAATCCACTAAACGTTCACTTTATAAGACCAACCGACGTCTACTTGTTAATTATATATTTGTAAATTTGCCCAACTTTATTAGATGACGTATAATATAATACACACCTTGAAATATTCTCCTTTCAAAACGTCAATGATGACTTGGCAAGATTCGGGAATTATCTTGCCCAGAGTTTGTCTTCCAATCGCAGTTCTATAATGCAAGTCAGTGAACGTTCCGCCGGCAGTCAAAAATCGCAGGGTTGCACATAATCTATCATGAGGAGAAATAGCTTCCCTCATAATAGTATTTTTTTTTAATAAATGGGGAGACCAAAAATGGGGAGACCAAATTATACAGTTCTGTGTATACATCCTCCGACATTCGCAAATAATTGCGGAAATCGCTCGGTTGCAAACGCAATTCTCATATTAAATTTGTGTGGGATAATGTCGTTCGTTTCCTTAACCATTGTTTCACCCAGTATTTGTGTACCCTTTGCTTCGTTATTAGATTATCTGCCACCCAATAACCCAAAAAACACAAAACGTCGGTATCATTTAACGCCATCACGATTTAACTGTCAAATTTACGTATATTATCTATGCTGTCAAAGTCGACGGTTTTACTCGTCAAATTAATAATATACCTCGTTTCGTTGAACGTCTGTTAGCCAGTAGCAGAATGTAGAAAAATCTGAACACTTATTGTCCTCGGACTTTTGGCTCGCCAATGGAGCGCTGGCATTATGCCAGCGCTCCATTGGCGAGCCAAAAGTCTGAGGACAATAAATCGTCCGATTTGTCTATGCCCTGCTACTGATCAATGAACGAATAAAAAAGTCGAGCTGTCAAAAGTAAAAAATTGCGATTATCGTAATGTCTTCTGATAACCCTATAATTTTGTGTTATTTATATGGAGACTTGCGTAAAATAATATAGCAGTGAAAACAACACAAGATTTACGTTTTCTTTTATGAATTTCATAAATACAAATAAAAAAATAATTGGTAAATCTCTCATTTTATAATGTGTAAATTAACAAATAAATCAATGAAAATGTTTAAAACAATTACAGATTTTTTTGCGGTCCGAATGATTGCGTATTAATGTCAAATCGAATTTGCATTGCGATCGACGGACGAAGTCTGGCAACTCGGAGGTAAAATATCAAACATGTTTGAAATCCAACGAGCCTGGTCTGCGGATTAAAAAGTCCGCAGACCTGGGGTGCTCCACGCGAAAAAAAAGTCCGTAAACTGTAAATCGTCTGACTTGCGTGCCAATGGAGCGCCGGCATGACCGACCGTTTGACTGACATCCGCGAGTTCTTACATTCTACCTTGGAGGTCTTTCGGGTCTTGTGAGAGTATAACAATATCATCTGCAAATCGCAGGTGACTGAGGTGCTCTCCGTTAATTGGAACACCTTTTTCCTCCCAATCAAGTTTCCTAAAAGTCCTCAAGAGTAGCGGTGAATAGTTTAGGTGAAATGGTATCACCTTGCCGGACACCTTTGTTAATGGGGAATTTACACGACCATTTGTGGAGTTTCACGCATGCTGTGGCATCACTGTATATACTGTTCAATATGTTTATGTAGCGTCTGGAAATTCCTTGGTTGCTAAGGGCGTCTATAATTCACAGATCACAATATATTATTTATTTATTTATTTATAAAAAGAGTATTACGCCATTACAGCTATTGGCCAATGCGCCATAATACATAATAAATACAAATGTATAAAAATATCTTAATTACAAATAACAATAAAAAGACAGCATGTGTAAATATTAATGAAATATGATAATTTATACAATTATAAATTTAGCCTATTTAATACGTCCACAAACATTATATAGTTAATAAAAAACAAATCAACCTTTATGGTGCCATCAAATAAGCTAATTGCACGATACACAGCATCATGAAACATAACATCTGTCATGCGACGAGGTATCTTGAAGACCGTGGAGCTACGAGTGATATTGGTGGGAACATGAAAATTAATATTTGCCAGTATATACGGATTGTAAATGAACCCACGAAGAAGTAAAAAGAAATGCTTTAAAAGAACAATCACTCTTCGGGTAGACAGGGATTGCATTGATAGCATACCCAGAAGAAAACGAGTCGGGAAATTCATTTTATTGTCATTATTATAAGGAAATAACCCGTATGTTCTTAAGTAGAGAAATCTAAGAAATCTAATGTGGAATCGATCCAACTTAATTGTGTGGATGGACCTATTAGGACTCCAAATAATACTGGAATATTCTAGAATACTCAACACAATTGATACGTATAATGTACGTAGCACTCGGACGTTTTCGAATGATTTTGAAACTCTCATTACAAAACCAAGCATTTTGCTAGATCTAGTACTGATGTCAAGAATATGCTGATTGAAAGTGAACTTTGCATCATACAATACACCCAAATCTTTTATCTCCGTTACCCTACTCAATATTATACCAGACAATGTGTATGGGAACAATAAGGTGTGCCTTGAACGACTGAATGAAATAATATTACATTTGGAGGTAGCGAATTCAAGTTTATTCAATATAGACCATTGCGAGATAGCATCTAGGTCAGACTGCATCATCGCACAGCATAATGGGGTTTCAATAGTTCGAAAAAGTTTAAGATCATCTGCGAATAGCAAACAAGAAGAATTGGTTATAACTTTGACAACATCATCAAAAAATATTAAAAACAAAATTGGGCCAAGATTTGAACCTTGAGGAACACCAGAGTTTGTTCTAAAAATCCGCGATTCATTCCCATGGTAATCAACAAATTGACGGCGATTTTTCAAATAAGAAGCAAAAAAACATGTTATACTATATGACGCGCCAAATGTACAAAACTTTTTTAATAAAATATCGTGATCAACACGATCAAATGCCTTGGAAATATCTGTGTACACAGAATCAACTTGAATTGACTTATCCATAGAATTTAAAATAAAATTATTATACACTATAAGATTTGTTACTGTGGACCGCCTAAGTCGAAAACCATGCTGCGAATCGGAGAGGCGAGAGTCTATTTGACGGTTGATGTGTATATGTAATATCGATTCAAATAATTTACATGTAGCCGAAAGAACTGCTATTGGCCCATAGTTAGAGATCTCTGATCTAGATCCCTTTTTATGAAGCGGCCTTAGGCGGGTTATTTTCCATACATCAGGAAAAGTGCTGGATGCTATGATTAAATTAAATATATGTTTAAGCGGATAGGATATATGTTTGTAACAGCCCTTAACAACATAAGGTGGACAACCCATCTGGACCAAATGAACTTTTGGGAGACAAATTTGAAAACCCATATTCCATATCTTTCTCGTCAAAAGCTGAGATTTGAATATCTTGCGTTGCAGACGAAGGACCAGCAGAATCGGGGTAAAGTAGCGGTTCTATTGAGCTATAAAGTGATTCAAAATGCTTAGCAAATGCATCAGATATACCATGGTTCTCTATAGGATCATTATTCAACGTCATCATGGCATTGTCTTTTGTAGTACTACTGGAACTAAGCGAATGAATATATTTCCAAAAACAATTAGGATCTGAGACAATATTTCGACCAATCGACGTTAGATATGATTTGTGAGCCGAAGAGATGTCACACTTCAATGAGTTTCTGAGACAGGAAAATTTACTATAATCTGCAGTCCGTCTATGTTTTTTCCACAGTGAGTGTTAATATGCCTTTGACCTCAGATTATAAATAATTTCTGGCGTAAACCAATTAGGATATGAGTACTTCGGTAGGTGAACGAGCCGGCGAGGGAAACAGGAGTCCAGACTGTTATAAAATTTATTATAGAAAATATCTAATGCCGTGTTTACATCAATTTGATCATATAAAGAGGTCCAATCTGTAGTACTCAAAGAATTATACAACGCTAAAAAATTTCCATTTGAAAAATTCCATTGCGTGGAGGAATCGACGAATCATTTCTGTGCGATACATGCTTAAAAGATACAATTGTGCAAGTAGAGGGATGATAGACATCTTCAGGAACGAGAGGCTTGTCACACTCGCTGACCACCGTGCAACCAACGTTAGATAGCACTAAATCAAGCGTCCGACCGAGACTATTTTTCACTGAAGAAAATTGTTTTAATTTAAATAAATTATTAAAGCTGGTATAATCAGATTCAATTATACCAGCGGAATACAAATTAAAATCTCCCAAAATAATAAGTTTTTTGTTGGGCAGTACCAAATTTCCTATTATGTGAAAAAAGTCACTGTATGTAGTCGCTGAGCTGCCGGGAGGGAAGTATACAGCTGCCAAGTACAGTGAACAAAAGTTAAAATTAACTTTACACAAATTAAAATCAAAATCATATTCACTCAAATTTGATCTGGTTGGATATAAAGTTTGTGTGGATAATGCTAACCCATTTCTAATTGCCAGCAAAAAGCCCCCACCTCGTCTACCATTTCGACGGTCTGCTCTATGCACAGAATATTCACTTCCGAACAGCTCATTGGCCGATATGGTGTCGTCGAGCCATGTTTCGCTAAGAGCAATTATCGATGGTCGGGCACACAATAAACCCTCTTTAAATGTATTTACTTTAGTTTTTAAGCCTCTCACATTTTGATAATAAATCTGGCATGACCGAGGTGCGGGGGTTGTTGAATGATGCTTATTATAAGCGAGTCATGCAGTGGATGGGTGAGGGATTTCATTTGAGTAGTCCGTCATTGATCGCTCCCTCTGCTCCGCGTACAGGCGAGCCGGACATGTTGCACTATGGGTCGGGTGGTCATATGGCCGCTTGTGACGGCGGCAGGCAACGCATTTTGGTGAAGCTTCCTTCACGGGGCAGTCCGCACGGTCGTAGCCTGGTTCGGCACAGTAAGAACAGGTGACGTCTTTTGCCGAGCACGATTTGGCCATGTGCCCATATAAGTGGCATTTATTGCACTTGGTTACCCCTAGATAGTTCTGGAGTGGGAAAGAGTCCCACCCCATGTACAGTCTGTCATCTGCAATGAGAGCAGACCACACCGCGGCAGGTACATAAGTGATATAATGGCATCTGCCAGTCCTGGGACCCGCCTTGTGGCTGAGGCGTACGGCCTGGTAGGCCTCCTCAGATAGACCCGTCTGCTCTCTTGTAGAGTTGTAAATTGCCTCCCGAAGCTGGGGTTCTGTAGTGGAAGCCAGCATATTAAAAATAATAATGCGAGGCTGCTTTTTTCCTGCGAGTTTAACTCTCAGAGCAGTCTCTGTGGTCTCCAGAGCGCTGACGAGACGCTTGGCCTCGTCCTCAGAGCGGGGGTGTACGATAAGACCTCCGTTTCTGACGTTTCTAATTTCCGTTATTTGTACCCCAATATCCCTGGGATTAAGGGACTTCTTTATGATTTCCCTTGTCGTTTCCGATCGTTTTTCTCCTTCTCCCGTAGGGAAGAAGAGGACTCCAGGCCTTGGTGCTAGCGGCAACAGCGAAGGAAATGCTGACCCGGTGACAGCAGGTGCCGTGAATGGCGCCGCTGCCGGACGCTGCCGCCTTCCTAACGCAGTAGCCCAGGTGGTATTAATAGGGGGGGAAGTGATGGTAGGCTCCTTGTGGATTTGTAATGTGGCAGTTTTGAGAGTTTTCGTCTGCTCTCTCAAATCAAAAATGGCCAGGTTTTGATTTTCAATGTTTAATTGCCTATCACGAAGTTGAATCTGCAGGCCCTTAATCTCGCATTCCTGCGCTACGACTTTTATCTCCAGCTTGGCCATGCACAAATTCTGCCTTCCAACGGCCTCGGAAAGGTTTAGTAGGGCATTGTGTAGCTTATCTTTAGATTCAGCCTGTTTGCCCATAAGGGAGGAGTGCACTTCATGTAAGCACGTGTGTATGTCATCATAGATGACATTATTTTCAGGCTCGGTTGTGGTGTCCGATACTGCTGAATCTATAATGACGTTGCAGTCGCTTTCGACATCCAAAGTATTCGGGGGTGCATGCTGGTGGCTTTTTTGTTAGGTTCTCTTTTGCTTTGGCTCTTTTTCTCCATCTTCAGCAGTAAATGCCTTATCTTGTGATTTGGGGCTCTTCGGCGAGCGTTCCTTTTTTGACTGCTCGCGTACGCGTGTTCCGATTCCTGAAGCAGTGTTTGCAGGGTCTGGAATGTCTGGTAGCGATTCCCCACGAGGAGGGGTCCGCTTGAGCGGCATATTACTATGCCTTTGCTGCCAATATGGTTTAAATGTCTGAACGGTTGCTACCTTGGGATATTGCAAGATCACTTAGTTTTACCGGAGTGTAAGTCATTATAACTAAACAATCAACACAATCAAACACAAAGTACGATATTAAATTGTTGCCTTAATCCATAATAATAATAAGAAATTACAAAATTACAATTTTAAACTATCCCGTTTATTTATTAACTACAAAATAGTTATTATTAATAATTACTATAAATATAAGATGAACTAAATCGAAACAGTTTGTACAATGTTGACAAATTTTTATGAAACACCAAATTTAATTACTAGCTTAACACTAATTTAACGATTTATAATGATCGCTTATGAGCGAAATAACTAATTAAGCAAAGTAATCATTTGTAATTAGACGGCGACATAAATTTATTGAAAACACGTCTGTTCACGCCGAAGACTCAACCGAAAAGCATATTATGTATATATGTATATAAAAGCATATTATGTATGTGTGTATATAGTCATATTAAACTAACAAAGTTGCCGTTGCAAACAATGAAAGAAATTAATACGAATTGTTATGGTTATCAAAATGTGTGATATTGTATAATATCTACCTGACACCCAGGAAGTCCGGGTAGGGAGGGGAGTCGGGGCCGCACAGCCCGATCCGACCTCCGCGCTCAACTCGCCGGTCGGCCTGACGTTAATGACGCCCTCGTAGCGTGCCGTCGGCAGAACGCGTGAGCCACACGACCAGCTTCCACCCTTCGACTAGCTCAGAATAGTTCAAGGCGGTCAATAGAAGCTGGTTTTTAGTTCGGTAGAGCACGTTCATTGTACGGTAAGTCTTGACATTTGGGGGTAAATGCAGGATTGACGGGATGATAAAAATGATGAACGCACCAATTAATCGACGCAAAGGTCAACAGTTTTTATTATTAATTAGGGTTCACAAAAAAAAAAGTCACATAGACAACACAATATCACTACACATTAATAATTTCGCCACAGCCCTAAATTTGTTATTAATGAGCGCCGTGGGCTGCGGCAATTAAAAATTTAAGGATCGAATCCTTCCACGTTCGTAACACGTGAACGCTGAAATTATTTTTCACAATCGGCGAAAACCCTAGGAATGGTACGCGGGGACACACAGCCCATCCTATCCAACGGCCTCGGTTGTACTGCCTGCTAGATTACATGCGTCCGATGCACGGTCACCCAACGCATTTCTCAGAAATCCTTTTGCAGGTTAAACCAACCCGCTAATGCGCCTACGGCTATCGGCTTTGCATTTTGCAGGGATATAAAATCCTGGACTGAAAACTTCGCGAACACACTTTCTTTCACGAGGTTTTACATATAGTGGATTACAACAAAAAAATAAAATGAGACCTATTACATTTAAAAATATTTATCAGAAGAACACTTCCGCAAGGAAATTCCGCGATACATAATTCGAGATACTTGTCGACATAGGTACATAAATTTAATTTCACTTTTCACCAACAGTGTTACTAATTTTGAAATACCTACAATGATAGTTATCATTACTACAATTGATACAGAAGGGCTGTCGGCTTCAATTGAAAGTTATAAAAATTAACATGGGTAATCCACAACGAAAATTCACGGAAAGAATGTAATCTATAATAATCATTAAATTATTAGTTAGTTGCAAGAGATATCAAAACCAAATGTAAATAAAAACAATACCTCCCACGGGGGCAACATAATGAAACAATTCACTCGTAAAGTTTTGCACCCCTGGGTTATACCGGCGTTTCTTTACCTGCCCTTATCGAGGTATATTATAAATTAAAAAAAAACCCCGCTTTCTCTTGCCTTAATAACGACCCAAGGTTTTACCTAAGTATGGTTCAAAATTTTGTAAAAATTTAAATTTAAATTCCAGCGCTGTGTCCTTTAACTACGTACTCATTACATTTTGTTTCGAATTATTATCAATCTTGCGGGATCAGCCTTTATCTCGCGTATCTGGTAATCTGAACATTTATAGGTAATTAATACAAATACAAGTATAGAGCATTCCACCTGATCGAGCAGCGACAGAGGGAAATCCGGTTTGGCGGACTACAAGAAACATGAATGTGGCATCCATAACTTCGCTCGTACTTTACCCTTAAGGGGTCCTCCATTCACGTATAAACGTGGAGGTATCATACCTATTTTTATCGTTCCTATAATCATCAATCTTGACCTATCCACTGCTGGATGAAGGCTTTCTCAGCCTTATTCTACTCCTTACTTACACATGAATTGCTATATTTATCAAAATCAGTGATATTATATTTTTATCTACCTATATATATATATATATATATATATAATGCCTATATTATCACGAGCCTCAATAAATCCACTGCTGGATGAAGGCCTCTCTACGTTGATTGTATTCTTGACAGTATTGAATTTCTATATTTATTAAAAATGCTAAAATTATTTATCTACATATTCATATCTTCATCATAATCACCATCATCATCTTCAACCAGGATCAATCCACTGATGGATAAAGGGTTCCGCAACCTGATTCTACTACTATCGGTTTAACGAATTTGTGATATTGTACCTATTTCTACCATTCTTATCATCATCGACCTGAACCAATCCACTGCTGGATAATAGCCTCCCTAGGCCGGTTCTACTCCATTCTGTCATATGAATTGCTGTATTATTATGAACATCGGTGATATTATATTTATCTACATATTCATACCGTCATCATCATCATCGACCTGAACCAATCCACTGCTAAATAAAGACCTCCCATGCCTGATTCTACTCCTTTCTGTCATATGAATTTCTGTAATTATCAAAATCGGTGATATTATATTTATCTACATATTCATATCATCATCATCATCGACCTGAACCAATCCACTGCTTAATAAAGACCTCCCTAGCCTGATTCTACTCCTTTCTGTCATATGAATTGCTGTATTTATCAAAATCGGTGATATTATATTTATCTACATATTCATATAGTCATCATCATCATCGACCTGAACCAATCCACTGCTTAATAAGACCTCCCTAGCCTGATTCTACTCCTTTCGGTCATATGAATTGCTGTATTTATCAAAATCGGTGATATTACATTTATCTACATATTCATATCGTCATCATCATCAACCAGGATCAATCCACTGCTGGATGAAGGGTTCCGCAACCTGATTCTACTACTTTATTATACCTATTTCTGTCGTCCTTATTATCATTGACCTGCACCCATCCACTGCTGGATAAAGGCCTCCCATGCCTGATTCTACTACTCTCTGTCATTTGAATTGCTGTATTTATCAAAATCGGTGATATTATATTAAATCTATTTATATTTCCATTATCATCATGACCCTGAATCAATCCACCGGAGGATGAAGGCCTCTCTAAGTTGTTTGAATTTCTGTCGGTCATATGAATTGCTATATTTATCAAAATTGCTGATATTATAATTACCCATTCATAATATCGTCATTATCATCATTAACCAAGATCAATCTACTGCTGGATGAAGGTTATCCCAACCTAATTTCTATGGCTGCAAGCATTTATTTTTTATGGACAATGAAACAAAATAATGTTTAAATTTATTTTTTACACTGCTAACCTTCTTCTATTATCTCAATGGGACCCGAAAGAGATTAATATCACGTTATATTGGATCGCTATTTATGATAATCACACAATATATTGCTTTATATTCGAATGATTGATATGTATAATTATTTATCATATTTAACTGCACATACCTACACATATATTGTATTAAAATTAAAATGTCAGTGGTAGCAATCGGCGATTGCCAGCTGTTCTACTAGGCATAGCAGCCTAAGGTGGTGTAAGACGATATTGTGAAGGCCAGACTCCTGAATAGACTACGCATATGAGCCCAAATTTATATTGGCAGTGACGATTTGCAAATCGTAAAACTGACAAATCAGCGAAATATCAAAATGTCTGACGTGAATAAAAAAACTCATCCCGAACGGAAAACTATGGCGCCATCTATGCATAATTCACATTTGCCGGCCACAGACGGACAGTTCTCGTAACAGGTTGAACATGCCTGTTAATAACCATACAGTTATCTTTGGTAGATAATCTGCTGCGCCCATAGACGGACACTTTTCGACCTTTCAGATGTGTGCCATGTTCAAACTGCCAGCGACCTCCCACTCCCGTGTTTTTATAAAACTGTTGGAATTTCAACTCACCGAAAGTTTTCGGGTGACGTTAGCTAGCTGTGTCGTAAAGTAAGAGTAGCTGACGCGATTTGGCGGCAAATTTTGACAGTTCGTTCGATAAGAAGTATATTATTTTTGTTGCGTATTCTTTTGCTACTCATATTATATAATTACGAATATTGTGAAGTGTCAACTAGGTACCGCAAACAATATTTATTGTGTGTTGTTAATATGTCTGTACCAAATTAATATATTATATTATTCAAAACCAATAAGTAAATTGTTTTGGTGATTGAATAAAACATATTACATAAATTTAATGTATATAACCCTGATTTAAATAAAACAATACGTATGTATTTTATCTTAATTAAATTTTATTAAAACAACAATTAGTATACTATGAATAATTTATTCAAAATAAAAGAATCTGGACATATATTTACACAAACAATAAATTGTAATCATAATAAATCTAACAAAGTAAAAATATTCGTATATCAAACGTTCGTTCAAGTATACCCTACTTAAAACTAATTTAACACATGGTACCCCTGTGAATGATCTCGGCGAACATAACCTCCATAGTTTTTGACACTTGATCTGCCACAGACAATAACTGTACGTATATGGGCACGTCTGTTGACAGTTCGACAGATTTAAATGGGGTAGTTAAACTGATCTGTGGTGTGGCCACTAACGTACTGACTAACGCACTAACGAGAACTGTCCGTCTGTGGCCGTCTAATGTTCAGAGAAAAATGTTATTTTGTCTTGTCTATGTGTGAGTTTCATTTTCAACGTCATGTTATGGTTGTGTGTGTATTTTGTATGGAGATATTTTGTTTCCAAATAATTCCACGACGGCAGCACCATACGGTCAAGCGTCGGCTAAGTGTTGACAGCATGTTGCCAATTTGAGCAATTATTATGGTTTCGATTTCTATCTATTCGTTAATATACAAAAATACAAAATTAAATTTAAATAACTGCCGTAAAAATTAATAAATAATATTTTTAATAGAAACGATAATCGTTTTTTGCGATAAATTGCGTCTAAACCGAGATTTTTCGATTTTAATTGCATGCTTTCTAACCTCTAAATCGATGTTTTTTAAATTTAAAAAAAAAGATATAAGGATATAATAAATTCCAATTTACGTTTAGCGTTTCGCTAGGTAATAGATTTACGTATATTTTTATCGTAATTTTGATAATAAATCTTATGTCATTCATTCTTACCACCCGATAGATGTGTACCGAATTTGACACGTATTTTTGGTATATAGAACTCCACGATGCATCTTAATTTTTTATTTTATTTTTCTCATTACTTTTGAATATATATTTACCGATTAATAAACTTTTCTAGCTATTTTTCGATAACAACTTTACCTAGAGACATCACCTTAATGCCAGCGCTCCATTGGCGAGCCAAAAGTCCGACGACAATAAGTCTACAGATTTTTCTACGTTCTGCTACTGGCCAACAGACGTTCAACGAAACGAGTATATAATTAATTTGACGAGTAAAACAGTCGACTTTGACAGCATAGATAATATACGTATATCTGACAGTTAAATCGTGATGGCGTTAAATGATACCGACGTTTTATGTTTTTTGGGTTATTGGGTGGCAGATAATGTAATAACGAAGCAAAGGGTACACAAATACTGGGTGAAACATTGGATAAGGAAACGAACGACATTATCCCACACAAATTTAATACGAGAATTGCGTTTGCAACCGAGCGATTTCCGCAATTATTTGCGAATGTCGGAGGATGTATACACAGAACTGTATAATTTGGTCTCCCCATTTATTAAAAAAAAAAATACTATGATGAGGGAAGCTATTTCTCCTCATGATAGATTATGTGCAACCCTGCGATTTTTGGCTGCCGGCGGAACATTCACTGACTTGCATTATAGAACTGCGATTGGAAGACAAACTCTGGGCAAGATAATTCCCGAAACTTGCCAAGTCATCATTGACGTTTTGAAAGGAGAATATTTCAAGGTGTGTATTATATTATACGTCATCTAATAAAGTTGGGCAAATTTACAAATATATCATTAAAAGTAGACATTGGTTGGTCTTATAAAGTGAACGCTTAGTGGATTGTTTTACCTATATAAATCATAGACGGCAACATCATAAGAATGGCAGACAAGATGCATTTGAGATAGGTATATATATAGTCACAAATAAGGCCAAATATTCAATAGACCATTAGAATGCTGTACCTAGCCAGGACTCTCCATATAGGCTGTAAGCAAGCTGCTTAATTATTCCTGTTGAATGTATTGTAATACTAGTCATATTCTTCGAAAAGCAAGCATGGAATTTGATTTCTAAATGAGGCCACATAATAATATAGGTTTGCTAACATAGCTCAAATACTTACCATTTGTTGTATCGCTTAAGCTAAGGTTTATAGGCATAAAAACAAACAAAAAAACAAATATTTTTACAAGATATTTATTCATACAAAAAACATTAATTTATTATACCGGCTTTTGTACATTTTTGCTTAATATACGATAAACTGGTTGAGTATGAACAGTAGTTGCTGGCATTATTTTGTCACTTTGTCCCATTAAGGCAACTTCATGCATCAGCTTCTCGGCCAGCAATCTTTGTCCCTGTGACATCGATCGTAGTTTCATGGCCATCATTTTGCCAAAAACATCAAATTCATCTTCAGTCTTGCTTAGTTTGTCGGTGATTAATTCTAACACTTTGTTGGCGCTATCATTCGATTTTTTTCGTTTGAACGATGGGGGTTCTGGTGCTCTATTGAGATTCGACCTTGGAGTAGTCGACAATGTGGATGTTGAAGGCGAATATTCTATCTGTAAATAAAATGTTGATTATTTTTTGTTGCAGTTCCCTGATACGCACGAAGAAATGGAGACGATTGCAGAAGAATTTAATAGTAAATGGCAATTTCCAAATTGCCTGGGCGCAGTTGATGGGAAACACATTGCAATCGTGCCACCTGCAGGCGCCGGCTCCCACTTTTATAATTACAAACATTTCCACAGCATTGTTTTGATGGCGATTGCAAATGCTAATTATGAATTTATTTATGTTGATGTTGGAACAAATGGACGTATTTCTGATGGAGGCGTACTGAGAAAATCTGATTTTTTCAAACGTTTAGACGAAGGCAGATTAAAAATACCTGCACCAAAAAAACCTACTGCTAATTCTGATGCACTGCCATTTGTTTATATTGGCGATGAAGCCTTTGCATTACGTAACGATTTCATAAAGCCGTATTCACAAAGGCAATTAAATCACAGTAAAAGAATATATAATTATCGGACATGCAGAGCCAGGCGAATTATAGAAAATGTTTTTTGGCATTTTAGCTGCTAGATTCCGCATTTTTCAAGCTCCAATAAACATGAAAATTGAAAATATCAATACAGTTGTATTAACTTGCTGTGTGCTGCACAACTTTCTTCGTCGCAAATCAACACATACTTATACTCCTTCTCATGACCTTGATAGGGAAAATCCTGAGACAGGTTTAATAGAGCTCGGACTGAGGTCACAGGACACCTTAGCGCCTTTGGAAGCAACGACTAATCGGAACTCGACTGCCAATGCTAAGAAAGCGCGAGGAGATTTCGAAAAATATTTTAATACTACCGGGGCTGTCACATGGCAAGAAAGTATGATAAGCAATAGATAAATTAAACCAATGTAACAATTTAGTTAAAATGTTTTACCTCAATACAATCTTCGTTGTTTAACGAGTTGGAGTAACTCTCATCAGGAGACATGTTTTCCAAATCGTCCACCATGCTGGATATTGAGCTCGATTCTGTAAAACAAAATGTAAATTGTTAAAATACAACATAATACTCAAACTTGTTTTTTATTATCTCTCCCCTAAGTACCCATTCCTTCATACGGTTAATATTGATATTGGTATAATTGGTGTAATCCAGTATATCGGGTATTTTCAAAATGTGTTTTCCGCTGTATTCCTCATAACCAAACTGTACCATTAATTTTGATTGATGATTGACGATTTATTGATTGTCTCTGAAGGAACCTAACTCGAGCGATTTTTGATTTTATGATCATTTCTTTTCTTCTTCTTTCGACCATGTCCGATCATAATATGGACCTCCACGGAGTGGAGGTTTGTATTGACAGATTTTGTTTTTACGAGAAATGGATGTCAGCCACTTGCTCAACATATTAGGTCCATACTCTGACTCATACACAAATTGAAATTCAATGTGTACTTGTCAGACCCAGGATTTGAACCTGGGACCCGACCACGACTCAATAAGCCGCGCTTCCACCGCCATGATCGTACCTATATATTATTATTTCTTACCTACCTCAGCAAAGAATAAATAATTTTATTGTGACTAGAAATGATTCATAGCTGTATGTTTTAATTGCTTAATAGTAGCTAATCTAATGCGATGTCACTTTCAGAGATACGACAATGTCATAGTCTGCACGTGTATAATAAATAGCTTTAAAGCATTCCCTCGTACCTATATATTATTATTATTTATTACCTACCTCGGCAAAGAATAAGAAATTTTATTGTGACTAGAAATGATTCATAGCTGTATGTTTTAATTGCTTAATAGTAGCTAATCTAATGCGATGTCACTTTCAGAGCTAGGTACGACAATTTCATAATCTGCACGTGTATAATAAATAGCTTTAAAGCATTCCTACGTACCTTCCATTTGGTCGTTCAAGAACTCCAAATTTTTATAGTACCACAGTTTGGGTAGATAAACTGCGTCTGTGCCGGCTCCGCTTCGATATGATGTCCTTACTTTATTTCTCTCCTTTCTGTAACCCGACCTCAATGTCTGTATTTTCTTTTTAACATCGTCGACCCTTGCCTGCGGCTCCACCTTGATTAAAATCTCCAAAAGTTCCGCATACGCCAAGGACTTGGCATCACGATTCTTGTATAGTGGGCTGGTCGTCTTCCACAACGATGGGTTGTCTTTAAAACAACTAATAAAATCTTCCAAGAAACTTTTCGAATGCACTCGTAGATCTACCATTGTTGTTATCGATGTGAGATGTCCGAACACTTTGAATGACAGTAAAATAATGATGGCGCTGTCGTCCGTCGGCATAGATATAAATAATGTGACGGTAAAGCGTGGTGAACGTACGAATTTCAGCGGCTCGGCGAGTAAAATATCAAACATGTTTGAAATCCAACGAGCCTGGTCTGCGGATTAAAAAGTCCGCAGACCTGGGGTGCTCCACGCGAAAAAAAAGTCCGAAGACTGTAAATCGTCTGACTTGCGTGCCAATGGAGCGCCGGCATAAAGAATATGTATGGAAATTGTAATGTCATATAATAAAAGAAATCAAGCAGATAGATAATATTTCTTTTTAGTTTATTGTCAGATAGATATTATTTCCATAAAAAACGCTAGGTATATGAACTTAAGAAAACTCTGTTTTTATTAAGCAATTAAAGAAGGACTTATTACAAAAAGATACAAAAAATATATTTAAAAGAACATGAAATAACATCAATTAAAAATAACTACCTAATTATCAAGGTAGGTAGGTACCTATATACAAAAATGTTATTGGAATGTTTTTTTGCAATAATAAAAATGTATTAGGTATTGATCTTTTCTGTATGGAATATTATCATAAAACTGATGACAATCTGCCGGTATTACTGCCGACAGTTGCTGAAGATGCTTCCATTTCGTAGTTGTGATGGGAATATTATAATACTATGGGAATTTGTTTGTATCGGGATGGTAGGGACGTTAAACTATCATCGAAAGAAATGTTATAATATAGGTATTTGTTTCGAATTTGGATTATACTCCAAAACTCGAATATCGTTTACTGTCGGATCAGATGATTATCGACCTGGCCTTATGGTAGGTAGTGAGATATCCCGGGTCCTGTGGCTAGCTCGGGATGTTGGTAGGACACAGGATTCACAAAAATTACATAATAAATAGAAATAGGTAGCAGTAAAATGTAAAAGTCTTGATTGTTTCGTTCGGAGAACGTGGTTTTTATATTTTGGCTATATCGACACACCATAAATTCACAATATTATTTTTATACATTACCGTATAAACTCTAATTCGCTTTAACTTTAAACTTAATTTTCTATATCCATTTCTCTTACTAATTTTTCACATCCATGCGTGGTTATGTCGTTTATTTTTACCTCTAGTCGTGGGGCCAATGTTGCCTCTTTCAAAGGCGACCCTCTACTGACTTTTTTCTATCGAACTGTGTTGCCATCCTTCCCTTACATACTCCTTATTATTAAATTCCTTTGGCTTTCGTCTCTTTTATTCGGTAAATCACATTCTTCTCTGACATACCTACAATTATTATAATTAGATACAATTCTTACGTGCTAAGTACATGTTGAATATTTTGACAGTTAATCAAGGAATTTTGGACGTACGTACGCCCATTGTTGACTAGGAGGTCAGGTGACATGGTTATACCTAATAATCAATTTAATCTATCTGGAGTGGCCTTATCATCATGGGTGTGACAGTAGTATATCGGTGGTACTCTTTCAATGAATATTTTTTGAAAAGAGTGTACCTGAACAAAAGCGATGCATGAGTGCAAGTGAAAAAGTATTCGGCACCCTTACAATCTTTGCGACACTCGCTAAAGTAAGATAAAAGTTCTACATATCTGTGGGCTAGTTTCCAAAAGTATCGCCATCAAATCGGGGCGAAACGCTTCACATAGCGTCGATAACTTGCGAGCTCGAGTTGCTAAAATTGATATTTTTTGTGTTAAACATAAAGTCAATGGTAAATATTTTTAGTTAATTAAGTAGAAAAGATGGTTCTGTGTGTTGTCTTAAAATGTGGTAGCCGTACTGATAAGCAAGAAGATTGTATTACTTTTTGATTGAGAATTTTTTGACAGTTCCATTAGGGATTGTGTTTCTAAAAAAAACTAACATTAGTGTTTCGAAATTTTTGTATCAGAAATTAAAATCTAAGAAATTTTTCTAAAAAGGGTGCTGGAGAATTATTACAAATCATTTTTTTGCCGTGTCTTTATTTGTCTAAGCCCAAAGGTATAGTTTATTGGCTTACAATTTTAATGTTTAAAATCATTCTGATAATTTTCATTTTTGGGGGGTATTATTTTCACAAAGCATAGATAGTGCGAAGTGATGTAAAGTAGGTATTCGTTTTATAACTTTGCACTTTTTACTACAGTGATGCATAAAATTATATCAAATTGATACCCCCAGGTTTTTAATAGGTTAAGAGACCCCCTTTGGGCGGTGGGCGGCTGAAATGAATGCCACACCCACGATTCTCTTATAAAATAAACGACATTGTCAGGTTTATCTCCGTCCGTTTTAATGTTATTTTTTTTTTAAATCCAATAACGTAAGTCCCACTTCGGGCGCATACCCACAACTAGTCTAAAATTGATGGAGAAGGTTTCTTCGCCTGATCTGATCGTCCAATCAGGGAGTGCGACAGCTCGCGCCTAAACCATCTAAGGATACAAGGGGTCGAAAAAGAGAGAAGGAGGGGAGTAAGACGAGGTCCCTGGTCAGAGGTGGACACCGCGTCTTACTGTTTACTAACTTTACTGTTTACTAACTCCGCGAATTATAATTTTTCTGTTTAACCTACTTTTCAAACAATTTTTGTATCAATAGGAATTGACTCGGTCAGTCTATCTTCCTCGCGTAGAAATCTATAAAAGTTCTACGCTGTAGCATATGTGTGTATTCGACTACGTACCAACTTTCAATCTCAGTTAAGTGATGTGAATCGTAATTTTTTTCTTGGCTATTAAGGCGCCCAAACTATTTATCTAAATAATTTCAAAACTCTATCTGCGGGTTGTATATTGCAGTGCTCCGCAACCGGTGTGCCGCGGAGCATTGCTTAAAAACAACACCAACAATTTTGTATGTTATACAATACTTACTTAATAGCCAAATTTGCGTACATGGCTGGTAATACATTTGAGCACCTGCATGAACTTCATAAAAAAGTTCCGAATGAAAATATATTGACGTGATCTGATAAATTAGAACGAGTTAAGACAAGGATCTCTACAAATGTACCGAAGGACCTACCAGACCACCAATGAAAACAAGCAATAAAATTTGGATCCGTCTCAAAAACATTTAACTTTTCTTCAAAAGAAATTTCATCATTACTTTCATACAATCAATACGACTGGATTCCTTTTGCAACCAATGCCAAAATTTTATCTTCTTCTTATTGTGCCATCCCCTAGCGGAGGTCGGCCACCATCAAGGCGATCTTATATTTGTCGTCTGCTACCCGGAACAGTTCGGTGGAGCTGCACTCGTACCAATCACGGAGGTTCTTAAGCCACGAAATACGGCGCCGTCCTCTGCTACGCTTCCCATTGATCTTTCCTTGAATAACAAGTTGGGGAATGCTGTATTTTTGTCCTCTCATAATGTGGCCGAGGTATTGTAGTTTCCTGGTTTTGATACTACGTAGAACTTTTTAAAATTTTAATTTTTTTTATAAAAGCGCTTAATTACGCTATTTTCTGGATTTCGGTTAATAAAGAATATCCTCGTATTTCTAATAAGGCCATCAAACTAAGTAAAGTAGGGCTAAAAACTTTTACGTTCATTGGAACAAACAAGCTCAGTGGGTCTATTCTATACTTATCGATCACTAAATTGATGAATAGTATCAAACTTAGGGTAGGTTTGTATCAAAATATTAGCACTTATTGTAACAATTACACGAAGCCGGTTTTTATTGTTGCAATAAGTGCGATATTTTAACAGCAGCAAGATAGGTGCTGTTAAAATATAGCACTTATTGCAACAATAAAAACCGGCTTCGTGTAATTGTTACAATAAGTGCTAATATTTTGATACAAACCTACCCTAAGTTTGATAATATTTTTCACTTTATCACTTTAGCGGTCGATAAGCATAGAATAGACCCACAGGTATCATATTATTAATCAGTTATTTTATTGATAATACAAATACATGGGAATATGTTTGGTTCTTCGTCGTGCGTTATGTATATTTAATTATTTATCAAATAAGTATGTATTTTAATTTTGGTGCATGTCCTCCACAAGGGGGCTCTAGCCTGAGGGGCCAAGCTCAGGGAGGGGCAGCGTGGCAGGTCAAGCAGATGAGTGAGATAAACACAAATTACAAATTTGCTCTAATAGCAAAAAAGTCGCCTGCGGCGCTGATTTACTTCGCTGGCCTTAATATTTTAACACATACGATTATGGGATACAATTTATTATTATTGTGTCAATATTCGACAAATAATTTATTATCGTTAATCCGACAACTAACCATAATTCAAGTGGATGTATTAATTAATACAAAAAATCGCTAAACATAGAATCAATACGATTAATTTTACCTATCACACTGACTTTAACCTTAGCGATAGGTAGGGGGCACCGAAGATTCTGATCTGTGGGTCTATTCTATACTTATCGAACACTAAATTGATAAATAGTATCAAATTTAGGGTAGGTTTGTATCAAAATATTAGCACTTATTGTAACAATTACACGAAGCTGGTTTTTATTGTTGCAATAAGTGCGATATTTTAACAGCAGCAAAATAGGTGCTGTTAAAATATAGCACTTATTGCAACAATAAGAACCAACTTCGTGTAATTGTTACAATAAGTGCTAATATTTTGATATAAACCTACCCTAAGTTTGATAATATTTATCATTTTATCACTTTAGCGGTCGATTAGCATAGAATAGACCCACTGGGGTCCATATTTTGGTGTATAAATTGTTTTACGTGTGGTGTGCCGCGGATTTATGGGAAGACCTTTAGTGTGCCGTGGGTGAGAAAAGGTTGCGGAGCACTGGTATATTGGACTGACTCCATACAAATAAATGAGTGTAGCCGTGCGAATTCCTACAAATAAAAATATATAAACTTGTGTATAAATTTAATTAATGTTCCGCAAACTTTTGGTGAAATACCTACCGTGCGTTCATAGTGTTTATTAATTAATTTAATAAATAAATAATTTTATAATCGTTTAGTGACCAACCTTAATCTCGAATGTGTATGTAGTTATAAACTATAAAACCTAATAATTGTGTTCATTTGTATTGTAAATTGTGATTGTGTCTGCAAACTTTAATGTGAACAATAACCATTAAAAATCTTTTGATCATTGCGTCTATTAATTTTATTGGTGCGTTCATCATTTAACATCAACCGACACCCTGTACCAACTGTCACCATCACACATATTATATGGACTCAACTCTCAACAGTGACCGCACACCGACGTGCCCTACCAACTTAACCCCTTCAAATGACCCACTTTTGAAAACCTACACTTACTGAGCTAGACCGAAGAGTTTAAGGGGACCGTGTATTTTGCACGGTACGACCGCCGACACGCGTACCGTCAGTGTCTCAACATTAGGTCGCGGTAAAGAGCGAGCGTGGTGACTGCTGCCACGTGACGTGTGACGTGTCTGCCACTTTACCTGCCCTTTCCCGAGGTGTCAAAATGATATTCACTTGTATTAATATAATATGTAGTACTAAATAAATAAATAGATAATATTATATTTAAAATTAATATGTTAAAATTTCAATAATTCTTAACACACATTATATAATATTGTATACTTATATTTCCTTAAAAAATGTTTTTTTTCTATAATTATTCAATATTCTTTCTCGTATATCTCTTTATCTAATTTCTTTATATTTTATGTTCTTGCTTTATATCTTGTTAGGCTTAACTATATTATAATTTATATGAAAACTTTGCTGGTTGCAATATCTTTTTTCTAGTCTATTTTTATATTATAAGTATATTTGTAATCTAGGTAAGTATGTAAGTGTTTGTTCTCCTTAATAAAAAAAATATAAATATAATAAAAATAAAATACTTTTAGAATATATTAAATCATTTCCATTCTAGAGCCGCGGTGCAAAGTTATGAAGCGTATACTCCACACCTACATTACAGTTACGAGTATTATTTCTCCAGTAACCATTCACGCAATATGAACCGAAAAGTAATTTTTAAACTTAGTTTCCAGGTATATATTATCCAATATAATATAATCAAATTATATTATCGACCAAGGGTACTTGATGGAATTAAAATTGAGCGTAGTTATGCACAAAGCAGCCGAGCCACACAAACTTCAAACAGAGATAGAAGCACTTTTATGTAAATTGTGTTTTTTTAAATCAGCAAAGTCTCTGTATACTTTTTATACTTTTTGAATGATAGATATTATTTATATATATGATTTTGTATAACTTTTGAAGAGATAAAAGCATATAATCTATGAAATTTTGGTGTTTTAGCAGTCCAGGGTGTTTTGTGTAAAACGATTTTTTTTAGAATGTTCATTCTGCAGAATGCAGCCATCTCTTATTTTTTGTAAGAAAAGTCTTTATTTTTGATTATTTTCTTTAAAAATAGCCTTCTAAGTTACTAAATTATTATGAGAATTGCAAAATTCTGAAAATAATTCGAAAAACTTGTAAATTATACATCAATATTTAGCTGCCTGGCACTATTTTTTATATGAAAAATCTGTATATTATTTTATATATAATAAAATGAAAAACATATTATAATGTAATTGAGAAAATAATGTTTATTAATTGAATGTAGAAAAACTCACCTTAAAGTCACGATTTTAAAAATTAAGTAAGTACATAATATTATCATTTGGCTGCTTTCTGCAGAACGAATATAGCATATTTTTAGAACGCATTTATATGAGATTTTTGTATGACAACAGCTTGGCTGATTTGTGCAGAACGTAAAACAAACGTGTGAGATTATGGAAATCACAATAACTCATTTTTTCAAAATTGTAGCTTGGCTGCTTTGTGCATAACTACGCTCAATTAATAATTCATAAATATAAATTTACCAAATAAACAGGAATTAACTGTATTAGATGACAGTGTGTATTCACCATTGGTAGTGTCTGAAGACGCCGAAAGGCGATACTCGGATCGCAGAAAGTTACTCAAAAAGAACAGTAAAAAAATTAAATCAATTAGAATATACTTAATCAAATATTTGCAGACATGCTGCTCTATTCGAAAAACTTGTCTGGTCGTTCTCGCAGTTTCTTGTATGAGTTATAAAATTCTTCTGTTAAAGTGCTTTCTATATTGATTTCATTGGCCCCATCTTTTACTGCAAAGTGTTCCATTTAAAATAGGAGTTTTCCAGTAAAAACTTTTCTGTGTTTATGGTTTCCTATCCCTGATTTGACGCTGAATACGACCGGACGCGCGCGAGCTACTGCGGGCACTCTACCTGCGCCTGTCCCCGCACCTATTCCGCGCGGTACACTCCCGATCACTACGGCCAAGCGCAGAGTTTGCCAATGTACAGACCTACAAACTTATCTGGAGAATGGTCAAAAATTGAACTACGAACTACCATAGGACGCCATATTGAAAGACGTCATTCGAATGTCAGATTTTCCCAGTTACGAGTCGTGATTAGGCAGTTTTCGATAGTGGCTCCCCCACTCATTCTCCAGATAAGTTTGTAGGTCTGTAGAAGCCTTTCATATACGCACAATGCATAAGTAGACATTATTTTTGTAAATATTTTCTTCTTGAAATTGAAAAAAAAAGATATTGTATTTTAGCGTTGTTTCAAATATACTTTATAAAAGCCACAAATTTGATCGTATTAACGAATCAATTCTCGCCAATTTTAATTATTAAGCGAAATCTACCTATCGTGTTCTATTAAATTTTCAACTTATTAACCTAAAATAAAAATACATTTGCAACGTACATTTTTCTGAAGGCGTTTTCAGTATTATTTTTCTTCTTAAAAAATCTTCAAAAAAGAGTCAGAGAATATTTTTATTATATTCATATATTAGTCTATGATTATACTCTTTTTGGCAACATTATTCCTAACGTCATTGAAAGGTCAAAATCTTGCGGTGACACTTGGAAAAGTCATTGCGCGGTTTCTTCCAGTTAGAAGTGTTACTTATTGAACGGAGTTTCATATTATAAAATAAAGATGAGTTCCCTTGATCAACTAAAAACCATGACAGTCGTTGTCGCAGATACTGGAGACTTTGAAGGTAGGTATTTTCATATTAATGTTAGGTACATCATTATTTCGGACACGTTTTATTGATGTATTTTTCAAGTGAAAGGGTCTTTGGAATTGAAAAATGATTTGTATCTGCCGCCCATGTGACAAAGTGTTAGACCATGACCCGTTAAATAAATTGCCATACATTCTAATCGTTTACTCGAATTTGATCTTCAAATGATCTTGTTTATTTTATTACTGAAATCGTTTTAATTTTGAGGCTTTCCCACTTCAGTGCTATCATAATATATCTCATTATGTTTGTACGGAAAATTTTGTAAATGGATATGATCGAATTTCTCCGTGTAATTGAATAGTTTTTTCCCATATTATGCTAAAAAAATATAAGTATAATAATATGTATTGTATTCCAATATAGGTACATACATAGAGCATGCTCAATTAGTGCGATGCCATAGAATCTTTATTTGGTTTTACATTATACAATACTTTCCTATGTTTTGGATAATATCTTTTGATGAGTTAATTTAGAAAATTTAGATTACTTGAATGAAGTTGACCTCACAAATAAATGTCAGAATAATAATGTTTTATCATTCTACAGGTATATCCGAGTAAATAAATTCCTTATTTCAGCATATACTAGAACTTCATTTTTCATTCTCAAACTACCTATATCAATATTCCAGGTCACGATAATATTGTATTGAGCGAGCTCAAATCTCTAAAAATCAAAGCAATTTGTATTCACTCGTTGGAAAAGCGATAGTCTTGCACTCATCATGCGATGTTGATACAGAACCTTTTATTCAATATTCTATAAATTTGTATATTCCACAAATGTAGAAGAATGATGAAGGTGTAATGTAAATGAGCTGAGGTTGTTATAATACTATTTACAGCTATGAAAGCTTACAAGCCCAGGGATGCGACAACCAACCCCTCTTTAATTCTGTCTGCGGCTGGCATGGAACAATACAAACCGCTCATCGATAAAGCTATCAAATATGGACAAGCTAATGGATCGTATGTATTTTTATCTCTAATACATATAAATTTGTACTTTGCTGATGGACACATTTTTGTATCCAAATTGCAAATCAGGAGTTTTTTTTCTAATTTGACATTTGGAATTATATTCTTTTTGATACTGCAATGCTCAAACAAGCTTTGCAAATAAGTGCAGTATGACAGCATTCTAACCGGCACATCAGAGCACTGTTGTGAAAAGACAGTATGGGAGGAAATCAGATATACACATGCAAGTGATATCATAATGTTATTTGTATGTACGTTCAAAGGAAACAATTTTTTTTAAACACATTTTGCTATACCTACATAGGAAAATGCCTTAGTTGGTGTATTAAAATTTCAGAATCGACCATTAATTTTCTTATCAGCCTAAATCGATACCATGTATGAACCATGCTGGAAACAACACTGTATGAATGATTCAATACTAGAAGAACTTTATATGAAATACACGAAGGTTTTTTTGTTACTCCTAACATTTTCAAAAATTGTTCATTTGCGATATTGTACTCACACTGACAATGTCACAGTTTTACTTCCATCATTGAATTACATATTTACTATGCTATGATTTCTGTGTTTTGTTTTCAGCACCAAGAATGAGAAAATTTCAGAAACAATGGATATGCTCTGTATCTTGTTTGGTTGTGAAATTCTCAAAATTATTCCTGGAAGAGTTTCAACTGAAGTTGATGCAAGGTAAAGAATATTCCTTATCAACTAACAACATTCCTAAACACTGCAAACATAAACTCCTTGTCTGGTCAACTTTCATATTTATGCATTTATGGACCGGAGCGCCGTTCCAGTTCATAAGATCCTCAAAATTATCGCTCTGTCTCATGGAAAAAATAATTTGACTGTCAGAGCTAAATAGGCCATATAACAAAAAACACATAAAATTAGATAACTATGTTAATATTTTCGTAAAATTATCGAGCACTCCGGTTCGTAAAATTTTCCATTTCATGCGCTGTATTTATGGATAAAAATGAGACAGTTTCTACTGCAATATATTTGATTTTTTACAATTATCTGATAAGATTCCTATCTTTTTCCCAGCTAAAAATAAATTACAATTGAAGTCTCAAGTTGAAATGTGGAATAAAACATATATATTCTTCGAAATATCTTTTGATATTCTATTATGACAGGTATATAAATAATTATTTTTGAGATGCTGTTTTATAACTACTAACTTCTCTAATTCAGTTACTTGACACTACCTCTCATATATGTACAGTAGAACCGCGATTATCCGGAATTCTTTTTGATCATCAGTTTCGTATGGATTATTAGAAAAAGGGACAATTTAAAATGTATAAGTACATAATTATTAAAAAGAAAAGAATTTTTCAAAAATTAGGTTCTGAGAGTAAAATAGTGATGTTTTATTAGTTTTTCGATTATCAGGACTAACCACAATTAGTCCGCATAATCGATGTTCTACTTTATACGGTTGTGTTCTTTTGTAGCAGATATTCTAAAAAATTACAGGGCGTTTTACGTGGGCGAATTCAGTGAAGCGTTGAGCGGCACGCGCAACTCAAACGTATAACCGTGTTGTGAAAATGTTTGTAAACAGTATTTTTTTGTTTTTACGTTTGAGTTGCGCGCGCCACTCATAGCTTTGCCGACGTCGCTCACGTAAGATGTAGTGTTAGGTGGCATTGTCATTTTTGTACTAATCAAATATGTACCCAACATGCTATATAATGAAAATAATAAACTGAAGCCTTCATTTTTAATACCATACGTTTAAACTCTTCACAATTCTAATGTCACAAATAACACAATCATTTGAACCATTTGAATAAAAATTAATGAAAAATAAGCATGTATTTGTATAAGTTAATTAAATTTCAGCTGATTTTTTTTTAATTACATATAGACTGTGTTGTAATAATGTTAAATTTTGTCTATTATCCCTATGCTTTGTAGTGATGGTGCTATTTAGCTGTCATTGGTTAACAATAAACAATATTATTCTATATATTTTCAGGCTATCATTTAATAAGGAGGCAAGTATTGCGAAGGCATTAAAACTTATTAAACTATTCCACGATAATGGAATTCAAAAAGAGAGGGTTTTAATTAAGCTCGCTTCTACCTGGGAAGGAATCCAAGCTGCAAGGTGAACTTTATTTTAATTATTTTCTTTTGGTTCATCTTCATATGCATTGGAATAATTTTCTACAAACTAGTCATGTTTGTGGTATTTTTCTAACTTGATAGGGCACTATAGCTATATTATCACTCTTTAATTATGTATTGTTACCAGTAATATATTTTGTTGAACTTTGAACTAGTTTCAATTGGATGCATGATTCAATATATATATCTATGAACACGGGTCAACGAGTCTCAAGAAATTAAAACAAGAATTGAGATTGCAAGGAATGCATTTTTAAAAATGAGACGCCATATGGTTCGCTATCACATCTACTCAATTCTCTTCTCCATACGGACACATAACCAATAAATATCACGAAGAGTTTGAAGTCTTCGAGGTGTCTCTATATAGATGAATACTCAAAATCCTTCGCACTGATATTATGACAGATGTTGACAATATTATGCTACAAATGATCCTGCAATGCGAAAAATGACTTACAGCTAATTTAATCATTCTTTGTAACCCATTTTTTAGCTTCACATTCATAATATATAATTTAATATTTGTTTGGAGGGGTTATTACAGGAAATTGACTCAAACAGATAGGAGCACGGTTTTATTATTTAATTTGGGAGTAATATTACTTGATCATAGATATTTTATCAAGTTAAAACAGTATGATAATTATAATTGAGAAATTCATTTGTAAAATGTGTTCGTTTTGTTTTAAGGGAGCTGGAAAAGAATCATGGAATCCACTGTAATCTGACTCTACTTTTTTCCTTCAGTCAAGCGGTAGCTTGTGCTGAAGCCGGAGTAACTCTTATATCTCCATTTGTGGGACGAATTATGGACTGGTAATGTATCATCTTTTTATTACAATACATTTTGTAATCATAGGACCCTGCTTGATTTCTCAATTCCAAGAATATTTTTGAAATGCTTTCTAACATAAATAACATATTTTTGTGAACTCATTGAACAACTACTTACTATTTAAAATCATGAGAAATATATTGTCAAATACTTCCACATTTTCTATTAAAACAGTAAAATTACATTAACTTGTGTTGTAATTATTTAATTGTCTATAATTTATTGGCCTGTGATGCTTTGTATTGTAAGTATTGGGTATTGTATAGATACTCATAACTAAATATTATGAAGTAGCCAATGTTTACTGGTAAAATGGGGGCTATGTTTTACCACATGCAAGCTCACATCCATTTCCTATATGTTTCTCATTTTTGCTCAAAAGCGTTCATTGGTTGACCTAACGTCTTTTTTATACTCATATATTATTTCATGTTCCAGGTACGTTGCCAACACGGATAAGAAATCCTTCACTCCCTTCGAAGATCCTGGAGTGATTTCTGTCACAGAAATCTATAACTACTACAAAAAGTTTGGATATAAGACTGAAGTAATGGGTGCATCATTCAGAAACACGGGGGAAATTCGTGCTCTGGCCGGCTGCGATCTCCTCACAATAAGTCCCAAACTGCTCCAGGAACTTGAAGATTCCAAAGAACCGATCAAAAAGGTAAACTTATTTTCAATATTAATAAATTTATATTTCATATTTTTATGTTCACCATCCTAGATAATTCTTTTTTTGCTGTGAAGCTAACCTCTAATGACTTTAATTGGGCACATCCAGTAGACCATTCTGCTTTCAGCTTATCTTTTTAAATAATCAGTAATTACCGTTAAAGTACCCTGTGAATTAATAAAGAAAATTGAGATGACAGTGATTTTTGGAAATATTTGATGAACATGATGATTTTCAGGCCCTGGATCCTGCAGTTTCGAAAAATCTATCTCTCGAAAAAGTATCACTGTCTGAGGCGGCTTTCCGCTGGGAACTGAATGAAGATCAAATGGCCACCGACAAACTGTCAGATGGAATCAGAAAATTCGCAGCTGACTCTCGTAAACTGGAGAAAATGTTGGAGTCTATGTTGTCTTAAAAATTCCCAGAACAAGCTGTTTATATTCTTTTGTACATTTACACAGCCATAAATGTTATAGACTTGAAAAAAAAATAACTCTAGAAATAAGTGCATTAATCAAGTGTAAATTTTTTGATCTGAACTCTGTTTACAAGTGGTGGCATATACCTAACTGTAATTTAAATAGTTCATAGCGGTTGATAACATTCCTAAGTCTTTTATGTATTTAAAATATAAAAAAATACATTCCTAAGTAGGTACTTATATATTTTTTTTAAATTTTTATGGTGCTCAAAAATTTGGTATTTTTTTATGAAATAAATAATTTTTTTACTGGGATTTTTTAATTTATTCCTATTGGCATCCTTTTACATGTTCATTATCTCCCATTATTATGTAATAATAACACAATCGGTTTCGTAAATTTTGTATAAGAAAATATCTTAACTAGCAAATATATTATAATACTTAAAACATTTGATTATTCAAATATGACTTAAAACTGATAATAAATGCATTTCACTTCGTTACTTAACAATAAGTACCCTATAAAAATCACATACTTAATATATACTTTATATTCACGTTTTTTAAAACAAAAATAATTTACTTCAGAAAAAAATAATAAAGAAAGAGAATGCAGTTCTGATTAAATCTGCTCGGTCAACAAGCCTTTCAGCGGTACTCTTGAACTGTTGGCACTTTTGGGTTCGAACCCGTATAAAAATATTGAACCGATCACCATCATGGTTCCCAGTGAGAATTGGACAGTTAGGTTAAAATTAAATAGATATATGGACACTACACAAGAAATAACGATGGCCAGAGACGTGGCGAATCCTTTAAGGATGTTGTCGGCGTATTTGACGACCACGGCGACAATGAGGCCGCCTCCAGCTTGCAGGCAGACCAAATACCATACGAAGGCGTCAAACCCGTTCAGCAACTGACTTGGTGATCCGCCTCCAAACAGATACGTTATCAGACCAAAAGGTAGTGATAATAGACTCAGTTGAACATTTCGCATCCACACCTGTTGAAGAAGGAATGAACTCGTAATATTGCACAAATGCTTTAAGAGGTATATTGTATAAAATATATTACTTCCTGACTTAAGCCTGCCTACCTTTACCCTAGGGATATCACATCGAAAGAAAATGTACCAATACTGGTCTTATATAAAAAGAATTTATCCTTTCTTGAGACCCTCCCTGGACAAAATTATCGATACTTTTTTGACATCCCTACTTTGCTATTTCGAATGCCGAAAAAAGTCATCAAAGTCAGGTACTATGGCCATACCAAATAATTCATACTTTTGTCAAAGGGACTATAATATTTGATAGACTTCAATGCATAAGGACAAAATCAAATAAAATCTTAAATGCAATTAATCGGTTCTAGACCAGCGAGATCAAACCTTTTTATGCTTGGTGCCAAAAATCTAAAGAAATATTGATTAGAAACAGCATTATTATTATTGTTGATTTATTACTGTACATTAACAGATAATATGTATGTTTCACCAGTGCCCCCCTCCACAAAGTATATCAGAAATAGTGTAGAAATATTTTGTTTCCCAAATCTAATGAAAAAATCTCAAAATGTAGCACAATAATGTTAACCTGTTTGTTGTATACATATTCGCTTAATAAAAATCGTAAAATAGTTTTACATGTTTGGAAATAACAGAGATAACGTAATTTACCATAGTAGGTATTATTTGAATGACTTTCAATATATTTCATTAAATAAGCCAATAATTGATTTCTAATAGAAATCGTTCCGTGTGTTGATAATTCTCTCGAGTGGCACACATACTGTAAGTTCACTACCACTATTATAGATTATGCAAAAAATCACCGGATGAACGATACCGAATGAAAAAAAAGTGAAATCAAAGATAGTAAACATAACATTTTATTTTTATCCAAATTTATTGGACTAAAAAAATATTAAATGTAGTTGAATTTTGTTAAGAATTGATGAGGTTACACTTCCTGTCCTGCATAACACATTCAGTAATAAAATTCAATTGACATTATATTTTACTTTTCTTGAATTAGTTACTGAAAGTAATACTGAGTGTAATAAAATTATTTGATATTAGGTACATAAAGATTTTTTACTTTATAAAGGCGCACCCCCACTCTACTGGACCGGATGCGCAGTAGCAAAATTCAAGGGAGAGATAATTTCTAATCGGTCTGCGTACCCGGTTGGTGGAGTGGGGGTGCTACTTCCTGCCTGAAGCGATAAAATTCCAACTTACCGAAATGTCAGATCCTTTGAGCATTTTCTCAAAATAAATTCCTGCAAATCCTGATATAAAACACGCCGCTAATGCTGCAGAGAAGCCTAACAATCTGGATTGTTCCGCACTAGTGGCGTCTGTGGGGGGAAGGGGCTCTGACGACAACTGAACTAGAGCCACACCGGCAGCTAAGAGGGCTAACGCCCCCCACTGCCATTTCTTTAACACTCGTCCGAGAACTAAGACAGCAAAAAATGCCGTTGTCAAAAGTTTCAGTTGGTATGTCACCTAAAAAAAACAAGTATATACATAAATCTCTCACTATATTTTAACATAGCATGATGTAGTGACAATATGGATAACATAAGTATGAATTATAGATGTCAAATTTTTTTTTTCGACCATATCCGATCCTAATAGGATCATATCGTCACTGTTCTGGCAGAAAACACTATTTCGAAAAAAAAACATATATTGAGTTAGTACCAAAATGTTCCTTATTTACGGAAACTGGATGTTTGGAAGTCTGGAAACCTTCTTATTAAATAAACAGTCTTTATTTTAAAGTCATCCTTTTTACGATTACTTAATAAACTCACATGATAGACCATTATTTCAAATATTTTAACAACTTCAAAGTCAAATTACTCAAAACTAGTATTCTCCAGTTAGTGTGTTCTGCCAGAACAGAGACGATATGGGCCTCCACAGAGTAGAGGTATGTATTAACAGATTTTGTTTTTACGAGAAATGGATCTCAGCCACTTGCTCAACCTATTAGGTCCATACCCTGGCTCACACACAAATTGAAAAACAATATGTGTACTTGCCAGACCCAGGATTCGAACCTGGGACCCATGGCGTTATAGTCCAACGCTTAATCCGCGCGGCCACCGTGGGTTAATAGAAAATCATTAAATATAGGGGCAGTACAAATTAAGATTGTGAATATTAAAATGATATTGCAATATGAATGCAATGATAAAATTGACAAAAACAGTTCAATTAGTATTTAAAATATCAAAGAGTAACAGTAAAATTTCTTTAGTCAATAATAATAAGTATGTATTATTCTAATGTGGTATTCTGTTTGTTAACACAGTTATGTACACATTGTGCAGCTGGCGTGTCCAAATTTATGGTCTTCATATTATAACTATTTAATTAAAATGAAAATGGGTAATTATTAAATAGCTAAATAACACATTTTTCAATGACTGCAGTCCATTAATAATTTAAAAAGCATTATTTATTTCATTCATTCATTCAAAACTAAATAAATTATTTATACTAAATAGGGTAAATTTCCTCTTTTCAGCTTGTTACGTTAACAGACTTAAGGAGTTAGGCATTCGCCCAACGCATTGGGTCTTTACTTTGGATCAAACAGCGATTTTGCCAAACACGGGGTTAAAACCTGCAACCCTCACAACAGAAGTGGATACTCGACCACTACTGTTTACTAATAGTAAAAACTTACTGAACTAATAAAAAAATAATATATTTGGCACTATGAATTCAATAAAGCAGAGGTTTTGTGCACCTTGGCCCAAATTCAGAGCATTGATGCAATCACAACAATTAAATTGTATGCTTCTATGGATGTTTTCTCTAGGCGGTAGTCAAATTTCAACATAGCATACTGCTCATTCCTTAATTGCTGATATTACGCACAGAATCGAAATCCACTTGGAATGATAAATGTGGGTAGCTGTGTCTAGCTTGGTTCTAAGATTTGTGGAACAGTGTGGTTTTATATAGGGTTATCAAATAAGAGATATATATTTTTAATTTTTCTCTCAATAAGTTGATTATGTCACGAACTGTATGGCATTTTCTACTATCCTGTTGGAACCACATATCGTCCAGATCAAAATTGTCTAATTCATGCCAGAAAAAATCAGTAATCATGTTTCTGTAGCGTTCTCCATTGACTGAATTTTGCATGAGTTTTCATGATCAACATTGCATGAATTTTCCAATTAAATTTAGTAAACTCTGTAGATCGATTATTTCGACCATACATTTCGCATAATGCCCGAAACGTAGCTCGAATAGATTCATTATTGTAGTAATAAATTTTAACAATTTGTATATGCTGTACAACTGGGTATCTTTCCATGATGATTTGCCAAACAATACTGAATACAAATGTCAATTTTGGTCAATTGGGAATCAGAAAAAAACTCTATATAGGTTCATTTGTCTAAAACCAATAAATTAAAGTAAGTTTTTTTATTTAAAAAGATTATAATCACCTGATATGTTGCTGCATCTAGATTTGAAGCAGATACATATAATAAGTTATTTTGTATGATGTACAAAACGGATGGGACAGATATTCTGAGTGTATCGAGTGGGTGATCGACTACAGTTACTTTTATCGAGTGTAGTCCGTGACTAGCGCCTCCTGATTCTATTATGACGAGCCCAACACAAACGACTAGTTTGATTAACTCTGCCATTAATACAGCTAGAAAAAATTACAAATAAAATAATTAATATGATCTTAAAAAAGATAGGCAATCCTTGATATATGTAATTGGCATCCTGTTCTCGCCTATTAGAGCTGAAATTAATAGCTTCTAACTATACCTAGAGGGAGTTGTACGAACGTTTGTATTAGGTACAACATTTGACAACGATCCCAAAATGTTTTTAGTATGGTACAATAATTGGTAGTTATAGACAAAATAGTATTGTCTCCGTTGACAGCATTATTTGTATACATAAATGAAAATGGAAACCTGTTTTGACATATCACTTTGGTTACTTACTTATAAACTGTTATTTGTGATTTTTATGTTCTTGTTCATGTAAATCAGTAGTATAGAACCTTATTTGTAAGGTCACTTTATTCTTTCTCTAATTGTCTGCAGGTATTTCTTATATAGCTTTACACTACGCATGTCTAACTTCAAGTAGGCTGTGATCTACTGTCCAGTATCAAAACTGGCAGTGATCTACCACAATCTCCCATTGTCATTCTTCAAGTTAGACAAACATATTATATTTATAAAATATGTAGGTATTATGTATATATAACACTGAGATGTTACAAATTAAATAACACTCATTACTATTTAAATAATACTCAATTTCAAGTATCAGATAATGATAAGTTTTGGCCTTCTTTTGGTCACTCGTTGCACTCATCGTCAAACTATTATCCTACTAAAGAGCATGAGAGATACTACAGCTCAGTTTAAAGTGGGTATTTTCATGTCTTCTTTTTCTCTCACTCCTACGATAAGCTTAGCGATGCAATACGATGTGTGTTTAAGCTTTAAGCGATAAATGTGCTTCTACATGGTTAATTTGATATTTTTATAACATTCAAATTTCCGCGTTAGCAGACTAAGGAAACAAAAATAGGAATTTTAGTGCTATCTTTCAAATTCTTGATTAAATTATATTTTTATGCAACTGAATATGAATGTACACGTTTTTACGCGTTCATGATTCTATTCCTACGTGTCTTTGGTGGGATCGACTAAAACCCATCCACCTACTTTCATCAATTATTGGAAAAAAATTAAGGCCAAGCAAAAACTGGTGCATTGAATCTGAACGCATTGTAAAATTCAAAACACAAATGAAATAAACTTGTTGAAAAAGAATATTAATTACCAGCAGCCGAAGAAAACATGTCGACACTCCTTGTTCGGGCATAACGCATGCTGAGTCCGAGTGCGGCATTTTGAACTGTCAGTATTACTAAACTCAGGTATTTGATGGAATCTGAAAATAAATTACACATCGATTTGATAAAAAAACAATGAATCCATTTGAGAATAATTGCTCACATCAGTTTCAATTTGTTATTTCAGTAGATCAATGTTTCTCAAACTTAGAACATGCCAGTAAGGTATACGCATGTTGTAAGTTTGAGAACAGTGTTGCCAACTTTACTGTCATTTACAAAAATATGTCAGAATAAAATGAAAATATGCTAGATGGCAGAAAAAAATATTGTTTAGACATTAAAAGAACCATTTGAAAAAAACAGTCATGATAATCAACATTATTCTCAAGAGAAAGGAGATTGAAGAGGAATTTATTGATTCACAACTAATAAATAAGCCATACAACTGAAAAATAATGCAGGAAATGCGGCGATTACATTATGATCACCTCACATGTTGTTACATGCTGATACGGTAACAAATTTAGTTTATGGTTTCGTCATTCCACAGAATATTTTGAATGATCACTATCTCTATAAATTCAATTATGGAAAGTGCCAACTCTAATTTATCAGTATTTTGAATTATTATTCATTATTCATGGTAATTTCAACTGATTTTAAGTTTTTACGTATGAGCTACACAGAGAAAACCACTAAAAACAAAGAAAACGCGATTTTGACGTGAGTCGAAAATGTGTAGGCCTGCAGAAAATGGAAAAAAAAGTTCACTGACTAGTGCGGTTTGTAATGTAGCGATCACGTGAGGAGACCTCATTCTGGCGATTTTGCTAATTGTTCAATGTTGTTACAATGTTCGTTTAAGTTTAAAGGTTCAAAATGTGCTACGGGATGGGAGCATCAGTCTGATAAATACCAAAAAAACGACATTACACAATTTTTCTCATCGCAACAGCTTACTGTGACAGCACATAACGTGATGATAATGTATCTGAGGCATAAGCGGTTTGGTCATCACTTGTGTGTAACATTTATTTTATCGATAAAATGACAGCATTTTATCAAGTAAACTGGTGTTGTATTTTAGTTATTTTATGGGGGTTAAGTTGTTTGCCGTGTCGAAAAATGCTAGATTTAATATCATACACCCGATGCGAATTTTGTAAGCTAGATGCCTATTCGAATATGCTGAAAGATCTGGCAAGAAAAACACTAAGTCGGCAACGCTATTAGATTTTACTGGCTCATCCCACTCTTGACGACGAGTTGAGATACTGAGGATTAAAAGAGCGAAGGTAACGTATAATTATTTAAAAATGGATTAGGAGCACTTTTCACATCATCACATATTTTGTACGAAACGTTATAAACAGAAATGGACATGTGGGTCTATTCTATACTTATCGACCGCTAAAGTGATAAAGTGATAAATATCAAACTTAGGGTGGGTTTGTATCAAAGTATTGGCACTTATTGTAACAATTACAATAAGATGGTTGTAATTGTTGCAATAAGTACTATATTTTAACAACACCTCTCATGCTGCTGTTAAAGTATAGCACTTATTGCAACAATTACAACCAACTTATTGTAATTGTTACAATAGGTAATATTAATATTATTGACTACGAGGAAACTAAATATTAGAATTTCAGAACATTTAGCAGCCCAAAGATTAGAGAAGGATACTACGACGGGCCGAGCATGAGCCTCGACTGGGTGTCGTACGTCGCCCATACGAGGCCCGGTAGCGAAATGTCTATGGACTAGGTATATTTCTTTCTCTTCCACTCTTTAGTGTTTTCTTTATTATGTTATCTCTTTCCGTTCTGCCACCAGTACCGTGCAGTTATGTGGTTACCAGTCAATCTTTGGTAGTCAATGAAAATATATAGGTATTCGAATGGTGGATTTATAATTACTAATATAATAATATTTAATTACCACATTTAAATAACATGCTAATTATATCTAATGGCCACCTGACACCAGTTGCGTTGGACGCAGCGAATGGGTTAAGGGGGATCCTTACGCCAACAGAGAACCTAGCGGAAAAATACGAAGCTTGCAATTAGAGATTTTTTTTTGATAATTTACAATTTCAACTGTATTAATTAATAAATATATATCTGAAAACATAAAAAAAGATTTTTTTGAAGTTATACTTCTTTAGGAGCGTTTGGAAAATCAGATCAGAGTGTATTTTTGGCATGTAACACATAATTTATTTTTTCACATGAAAAAAATCGCACTCGAAACACGATTGTTCGGGTTTAGAATTTTTCCGTTACCTAGGCAGCAAATTTATTATTATATGTAGGAAGAATTATTCCATTGCCTAGGAAACGAATTTATTATTGTTGGCCAAAATAAAAATAAAATAATTTATTTAGTGATATAAGTTAGTGTCTAGAAATAAACCAGCGGTACTCCTATAAGCGGTCCTCCTTTATTGTAGTTTTAATTGATATGGGGCTATTAAAACGTCAATTCTATCTTATATCATACTTTATTATTTGACAGATCTGAAACATGACAGGAAATGAAGATTTTTAAATGTTATACTGCCATTTCCAGATGAGTAGGGGAACTTGTCGAACGAACCTGTCATAATGTGAAATACTATAATAAAGTGTCCATAGGTGGATACGTACTGGGTTCCATTCCCAGACGAATCGATGCAATGTCTTAGGACTCTCTCTTTAGTCTATTCTTTTTCCTTTCTGTTACCAGTACCCCGTGATCAGTCGGTTACTAGTCAGGAAAATGGAAGACGAAAAAATGCTAGAATGAGTGAGAAAATACCCAGTCATTTATGATACTCGTATGATCCATCCAAAATATTTGGTTCAGTAAAGGGTTCGGAATAAGCTCGGCATCGTTCGGCTATGATCGGTTGCTAATACGGCCCGGACGACACAAGGTGGTATCGATTCGTTGTGTTTCACCCAGACGCAGCCTGTCGTGAATCATGCGAAGCACAATATGTAGTAGATTTCTATTAATATTGAGGACAGCTTTCACCTATTGAAAAAGTTTATTCAAGTTGACTTCAACTGTTTATTGGGAAACTAATCTATTCTGATGAAACTAAATTTATAATCTGAATAATAGCTACATTATGATACAGATCAAAGTGTAAAATATTAGTGGAAGGAAATGACAATTATAGTATAATTATTAATAATGGTTAGCCACTATATAGGCTGTAAGCATAATATCTATTATTACTATGGAAATATTGCGCATGGTATTTTGTTCAATATTAAAAATAATTGCATTAATTTGAATCCAAGCCATTACATGATGTATGGTACTTATTATAAACAGACTAATAATTAATATTAGACAGAACCTTATAACGTCAAATTCAGTAATTGTTTTATCAATCAACATGCGTATTTGAATTTTATTGTGTGGACTAAATGGGTTGAGGTAATGGCCAACACCAAATGCTCATAAAAACAGCCTTAAGATAATGTGAATGCAATTAGTGTGGAGGTTGATAATATTAAAATAAATGATGGTGAACCTTCTCCTGAAGATAGCTTAAAAATTGAATATAAGTACTTAATTATTTAAAAAAAAAAATGCTTTTATATATTGTTATATATACCTATAGGTATATCCAGTGGCGGCTCGTCCATATGCACTGCAGAACTACGGCACCCCCAAGCAAATTGAGAAAAATGTAATATTATAATATACATAAATTTATGTATATTATATGAAAATATCAATATTATTTAAGCATGTATTAAGCTTGCCCGCAAACCGATATATCCAATAATTATCATACACCGCGATACTAATATCAGAAAGTGACGCATCGCGTGATTTTGTGCAGTACCATTTTCAATGGAATATGCTCGAGTGGGCCAAAAAGGGGCACAGGGAGCGGGATTCGCAGCTAGGAGCTTGGTCTGGTACTGCCACTCTGGCAATATTTCATGTTGCGTGCGGGTACAGCGGCTCTGACCGCGACGCGACGTGCGGCGCGACAGCTGTTGAGAGCAACTAAAAGGGGATAGATCTTTTTTCAAGGAAAAAAGACACAAGAATCAATTTTATAATGAAATAAAAATACATATAACGTTTAATTTTAATAATTTTCATGTTAATAGTAAAAAATAATCCAAATAAACATTTTTTTTATATTTTTAATCAACCGCAGCACCCCCAGATATAATATCCACGAGCCGCCACTGGGTATATCATAAAAATAGCAGTAAACAATAAGTGAAAATAAAATAATTAATAATTGTGTTCATGAAGAAAAAATCTATTCTCTAAAAATCTGCTGTCGTGGTGCAGTGCATAAGGCGCTGGCCTTTCATCCGGGAGCTCCGAGTTCAATCTGAGTGAGGTCACTACATATATATGTGATTTTTCTGAAAGCCTGGGTATCTATCATAGTTTAACTTCTATTACTATGTACACAACTTGTCTTGCGTACTTCCCGGGTCCTTTCGGATGTTACGGTACTAAAAATTCTCCATAACTCCTTAGTTAGAAGCAGACTTGAGAATAGGTCTATCGTTTGGGCCCTGCATCAGTTGAAGTATGGCCTTATGGTGGAGAGAGTCCAAAAGAAATTTTTGAGACTCCTTTACTTTCGGCTGTATGGATATTATCTGTGGCTCTATCCGACTGACTTTCTCTTAGGTATGCTTACATACTGTGGCTTAAAACTTAGAAGGGATCTTTATTTAGCTACATATTTTTTCCGATTTATACGCGGCGTAAATGTGAACTCTGCCATTCTTCGATCTGTTGGCTTGTGTGTCTCTGATAATTACCTTAGGAATCGAGGGTATCCGTTGTTTGTTCTCCCATGATGCAGAACTAACCTGCCATTAGTGATGCCAATTGGGAGGGCAATAACCATGTTTAATAAAATTGCTTCGGATATTGATATATTCCACCTACGTGAGGATGAGTATAGGTAGACATTGTTTTATAAATTCTTAAAATATCTGCTTAACTCATCCGGTGTAGTTCCTTGTACTTATCTACTTAATATTTTTTGTATTTACACTTTTTAATAACTTGATACTGATCTATCTCTTTTTTATGTACCTAATACTGTTTTAATAATATTTCTTTGTTTCTAAATGTCATGTTGTGAACGTCTTAAATTAATAATTTGTAATGTTCACTTTATGTAAAAACAAATAAAATTTAAATTTTGAATTTAAACCTTATGGCCTGTTGTAGTGTTATAAAAGAATATATATATATATTTTTTTTTTTGACCATGTCCGATCCTAATAGGATCATATGGGCCTCCACAGGGTGGAGGTTTGTATTAACAGATTTTATTTTTACGAGAAATGGATGTCAGTCACTTGCTCAACCTATTAGGTCCATACTCTGACTTGCTTTTCCCTCCACCACCCGCCACGTCATTGAAAAACAATATGTGTACTTGCCAGACCCAGGATTCGAACCTGGGACCCTCGACACTCGTGGGTGTGAAAGAATATATATCTACCTATATATATTATATATTTACAAAATAAATCTGCCAATGTCTGTTTGAAATTGTTACGTGGATCATGGGCTTGATGTCGCTGACCTATTTAGAACTAATATTTTTTAATAATATTTATAATCAAAAATTGAGGACAAATTTCATGTTGTAGTTTATCGTAAACTATGGAAGCTATCCATAGCTCACAAAATCTTTGTTGGGAATAACTGGTCTAGTGGAATGGAAAAAAATATGTAGAAAACCGTTCTGCCAATTCCATAGCAAATAGTATGTAATTGTTTATAAAATGCCGTTTTTAAAATAGTCCCATGTAAATTCTGTGTGATACGTAAAATAAAAATACGTCATGATCACATGTGGTAAATTCTGTCTTCAAATGCACATTCAAATAAATACTCTTGCTTGACCCTCTGTCGCCCTTACGAAGGTAACCTGAAGCCATAGGGTTCAGCGTTTTTCTTGCCAGATCTAGCATTTTTCAATGGCATCTCGCTTGCAAAAAACGCATCTGGCTTGTGGCATTTTTTGGTACCTCCAACAGCTTTAAATGTGATGAAAAAACTATAAGAAATAGTTATGTATTTTTATGCGCATCAAATTTCTGACTGTCAGATACTTAATGCAGGTAGGTCGGTAACTATTTTAGTTAGAAATAAATCACGACGAAACAATTTCATGCATTTTTAAATAATATTTTGTATATTATTCCGAATTTCCGTGTATATAAAATAATAATTTAACAATAATTAATTATTCATCTAAAAGGTATGTTCGTCTCTGCCTGTCCTACAAGAAAAAAGCACTCGTCTTCAACATGAAACGCCATTGACACAATACAGTGAAACCCCGATTCTACGGTTTTCAAGGGACCCAGAAAAAAAAACGTTAAATGCGGGATATACCTACCTATAAAAAAAAAAAAACTTATTTTTCTCATGGATTTTTTTTGACGTCTTGAATTATTTGATTGATTGAATTCTAGTTTTCTTCATGGGGGGCATTTTAGTTGCGACTTATAAAAATTCGTGATATGAGATGCGAGGCAAACCTGAGTGCCGAGCGACCTGGACCTAAAGGTCTGTATGTATCATTAACAATTCTACGAAAGCGAAATGAAAAATATTCAACAAAAACGGTCAATCGGGATAATATTTGTGACGGGACCATAATATTTAGACGATAGATCAAGGAAAACGATAGATCGGGGAACGGTTAATGCGGAATTATTTAACATTGTTCTTATGGGTATTTAACGGGACTTTCAAAAATGAAGGATCCGTGCGGGAAAACGATTTATGCGAGAACGTCAGATCGGGGTTCCACTATATAGGTATTTGTTGTTAATTTTGAAATACATTTCTGTTAAAATGTGTGGTGTTTACACGTATGGGACACCCACGGTGGCCGCGCGGCTTAAGCGTTGGACTATCACGCCGTGGGTCTCAGGTTCGAATCCTGGGTCTGGCAAGTACACATATTGTTTTTCAATCTGTGTGTGAGTCAGGGTATGGCGGAGGTTGGCGGTATCTTTATATCGCCGCCTTTAGGTCTTGGATCCATGAGCCGGTGCGCTCGAAAAGTTATTGTACGCGACCTGGCGTATGACACGGCGCTGCGTGTGTGGCAGGGGCGATGGACCACTTCTTCCAAGGGCAGACAAACGCATTTGTTCTTTCCTAATATTAAGTGGCGCATGGAGATAACCAGATTGACTCCAGACCGTTGGACTTCTCAGTTCTTAACCGGACACGGTGGTTTTGCCTCCAAGCTCTGTCAGCTTGGCCTAATAGAATCTCCGACTTGCTTATGTGGCGAATTGCAGGATGCCGATCACATCCTCTGGGAGTGTCCCTATATGTCGGTTGAAAGGGAAGAGCTTCTCAAGTCGGTCCGACCCTCAGTTGGACCGGTCGGCCATTGCGACTTGGTATCTACGAGGGAAAATTTCTCAGCTTTTAAAAAGTTTGCGGCATTATACGGCAAGCGAGAATTGACCGTAATACATTATATGGAATTAGGGATCACACACACTCTAGTGCACGCCAACCAAGGTCTTGGGAAGTTGCTCCTGGGACACTCTCGGCACAAATTTGAACAGCGCCTATCGTTCGTTACGCCACGGTATACGCCTGCATAACGGGTGTGGAGACGTGGCGGGTGGTGGAGGGAAAAGCAAGTCAGGGTATGGACCTAATAGGTTGAGCAAGTGGCTGACATCCATTTCTCGTAAAAAACAAAATCTGTTAATACAAACCTCTACTCTGTGGCGGCCCATATGATCCTATTAGGACCGGACATGGTCGGAAAAAATAAATACACGTATCGACATTTTTATGATTTTTGCACTTTTTTAGATACGCGAAAGCAAAGGTATCTTCGGACTTCGTTCTTGGTAGAATAAGTAAATTTACCTATTACTATTTTCACAAAATGTAGCGTTTATTCCTGCCTAATAGATTGTTTTCATACCCTGTCTGGCATATTTTTGTCAACCACAGTAGGCAACACTGATAGGGTTGCACTACTATATCATAACAAAATTGACTATCTATGAAACTATTTTGTTGTTTTGATTCTTTTCTTTATATTATCTACAAGAATTTTATCAGATGTCTGTGCCAATTTTTTTCATGCGTTTGGTACGGAAGTACTAAAACACGTACTACAATCAAACGTACAAAAAAACTCCACTCGTAAAAGAAAGCACTCCAATGAATATTTGCTCTAGCGTGAAAATAATGTAAAGAAACTGCAGTTAGTTTGGATTTGAAACGATTTTGCTCCTAAGGCGTAATATGGCTATCAACCGAGTATATAATAATTAAAATTTAGTAGATGAAAAGTAATTATTTTACACACCAAATGTACGAATGTGCATTTCGCGATTAATGGACAGCCATAAGAAAACAAGTCTATATCATAACCAGACTTAACGTGAGGAACTCAATGCCAGCTTGATACCAGAACAGTTTGTTTATCATGTTTCGTGACACAAAAATTCGTGACAAACACAAATTAATAGTCTCAAAGTTGTTAACAGACAATAAATGGTTTAAAACGCTTATTTTACACTCTTATCTTTATATTCATGAAAAATTATTATAAATCAAATAAACATAGAATTATTATTTCCCACTCTATATAGAGATTGATGGTGATCACCCGGAGGATCATGATGAAGGAGAAAACTAATTATTACGCCATATCCATGCAGATTCTAAGTTCACTAGAAAGACTGCCATCATCGGCTTCCGTGGCATCTAAGTATTTAAACTTGGTCGCTAGCTAGACAGACAGACTGAGGGGTATACCGGCATCATTGCATGCAGTACTGCACATTTGGTGTTCGAGATTGAGTTGACAGCGAGACTACACAGTGACATCCAATCATTCAATTGTTGAGTCAAGGATGACAGTGTCATGTCTGCATACTCCAAATTGCAGTCTTTCTTTTTATGAGTCCGTTGTATCATAATAAGGCAAGGCATATCTCACTGTTGGGGCTAACCTTACACATAATAAAATCCATCATGATTTAAAAAAAGATTCAGACAACTTAGAGTCGAGTGGAAGTCAATGCTGTATTCAGTGAGGACTACTGTACTACTTGTTCAATGCGTGTGTGCTATTTGTACTCCTCTATGCCTGTGAGCAACTTACCAATGCACATAATATGTCTCAACTTTTGACAATCGAATCTTTAGGACACACTGTTATGGCTTAAGGCTATACTTCAGCCGAGGCATGGTCTAAAATGATCGTAACTACGCGACACGCAGATTGTGCAAACGACGCGTGACGAACAAAACATAATTTGTCATAAAAATTCAACATGCATCCATTTAATGTTATGTTTATTGTTATTTAAGTAATAATAATAATATATTCATTGAGATGTTTTGTTTTTCGAGTAAATAAGTAACGTTTTTTAGTCATCTTAACACGATTTAAGAATTAATTCCTCTGACGCCATCACAAAACAAATTGACCTGCTCACAGGTCAACTATTGCTCTCCGACTGGCAACGCAAGCGAAATTATGTCCCACCTATTGCTGAAAATTATTTGCCGTTTCACTGAAGTATGCTCTACATAAGTGAAACGGCAAATAATCGCAATTCATATCACAAATATACATGCAACAAACAAAGACAATACTCTAATAAATGCAATAACATGATCATTTGGAAAGAATGAACTATGTTCTTGAAAAATAACAATATTTTTTTTTAGAATTTTAATTTAATCATCAAATCTTCAGCATTATACGAAATGCCTGTTTACACTAAATAACAACAAACGGTATATTTTAAATCCTCTTGTTGTAAAGATATGAAAACGGTAATCATATAATTTTTATTCCTACTTACTATTTCCTTATATCATATAGAATTTCATGAGCTAATTTTTTTTTTTGGAATAAGATCGGTAACATCAAAATATTACAATCTGCGTGCGGGTGAGTATTTCCAACAATAGGTGAAATGAAATTGCGCATACGTCGCCAATCGCCGAGTGGCATTCGAGCTGGCTCTACATCGATTTTTTGTGTGATGGCGTTGTAAGAATATATTCTTAAATCGTGTAAAGATTACTAAAAAATGTTATGCCTGCACACGAAAAAGAAAACATGTCAATGAATTTTATTATTATTACTAATATAACAATAAACATAACACTAAATGGACGCATGTTGAATGTTTATGACAAATTATGTTCCGTGCGGCACGCAATCCGCGCATCGCAAAGTTACGATCTTTTTAGACCATGCCTCAGCTGAGGTAACGACTGCGTTACAAAACATCCAAGTTTGTGAACTAACACGTCAGTTCACTTTGACAGATGTAATCACGAAGAGGCGCAGAATGTGGCTTGGACATCTGCTCTGGATCCTGTTCAAGAATGCTATACTACAACACTGCGACACTATACAGATACATACACCCTAGTAGCAAAACTGTATTCATTCAAAGCAGATTTCATTTCATTGTCATGACCGACCTGTGCTCTTGACACTAAAGTGATAGGGTAAAATAATAGTAGTAATATTTATATACTAGGTGGAAAGTCCACCTAAGAATGTGCGATTGACACTTGCAAAGCTTTTAGATTATAAATATAGTTGGCCTTGATATTTCGGAAGAAACTTAGAAAATAGCGCACTTCCAAGAATATGAGGTGGTTTACAGTATTTTTTTAGATACGGTGTTTGATCGGAAATGAATAAACCGTCCAAATAAATATTCTTAGGACATAAGATAAAATGAAGACATGCTCTTAATTGTTATGCATAAAATGAATGGTAACCATAATTTGACCATGTATGAATAAGTTCATATGGGCTTCCACAGAGTGGAGGTGTGTATTAACAGATTTATTTTTTGATTTTACGCTATTAATAGGCTTAAGATTGAACAATACTCACTGTCAGGTTTCTGCATTTTATCTGATGATGCCATTGTATGTGAAGATTGAGAAAATATTTTTTTCGAACTATGTTTTATATGCACATATTTTATTAAATTTATTTGTCATAGTTTAGCTGTTCTGTTGGAACTGATGCGGGTAAGTTTTTGTTTTAACGCTAACCCAGATATTTATATAAAAAATATTCATACATTGGAAAATAATATTTTACGCGATAAAACCGCGCTCAAAATAAATAAAACTGAAACTACCTTGTTACTTTCAGTAATTCCACTTAACTGGCGTAAAACATAATGTTTGACAATATAAACTAATTTACTAATATGTAATCATCACAATTAAATTTAAATTGTGCCGAACGTGAATAAAAATACCTCTATTCCACACAAATTGACACAACGGACGTTCAACAGTGAACAGACTAGTATGAATGGATTATTATTATCGCGTAACATGCTAATATGCACAATTGTGGACTTGTTATTTATTTAATTGTTAATAGTAAGTACATAATAATATGTATCTCAACTTATAACCTCACACGTACACAATTCAAATCTGACATTCAAAATTGATGACGTACAATATTATAATTTCCTAAATTTTCTCGTTACTTTTTTTTTGTAGGCAACTGAATTATGTTTTTATCAGTCTGATATGTAAGAGCTGATTTACCTTTGCACTTTGATTTATTAATGTTTTTAATTAAATTCGTAGGATAATAATTTAATGAGTTGATTGAACTTTTTACTGATTCATTTCGATGAAAAACTTTTTTTTTCATTTTTTGTAGTACATTTTAGTAAATGGCAATTCCCGCATCAATACACTTCAACAGTGTTGCCATGTCTACTGAAATTTCAGTAGATCTACTGATATTTTTTGATATTTTTGGCAATATACTGAATCTACTGATATTTCTTCATTCCACAAAATTCCCACCATCCGGGAAAAAAACGAGTCGTCTTTGAAAATTTGGGAACCTGCGGCCCGCGGCGAAATATTTCTCCTAAAAAAAACAAGCCGACCATGAAAATTTGGGAACCTGCGGCCCGCGGCGAAATTTTTTTCCTAAAACAGAAATCTACTGATTTTTTTTTACACATTCTACCAGTGTTGCCAACCGTACTATAATTATAGTATTTTTGTACTATAATTTTCGTACGATATAAAACAGGTATAGTACGCCCAAAATACTATAATTTTGAGAAATCGGAAAAAAGGTTGCCAATAGAAGAAAAACAACGTCAAAATAATCCGTGAGAAGCAAAAAAAATAATCCCCATGTCTAAAAGAAAGTGACGTTAGCCACAGGTTTGCAGTTTGCAAATGCATAATTCATAAAACGGCCGCTAGTTATAAACTACACAAAAAAAACAGTACTATAAAAGATTGTTTGCAAACCTTTCTGCAAATATAGAGACTAATTTTATAATCCCTCACTTCTATACTACTGTGAAGCTCAATGGGTATCTCGTAAAAAATGAAATAAAAGGGTCAAATTAATCATAATGTTGAAATTTGAGACAAATTTGTTTAGGAACGATAATTTTGTTGTTAAACTTGTCTATTTGGTTGAAATTTAAAAAAAAAAATGAGTGAATAAATCAATCCAAGGACCACTAATGCATTCACTGATTTAAAACGACAAAAGTGAAGGCATTCATAACAAATTGGAGCTAAGGAAATCAAAATGACAAAAAAAAAAGTTCGGCATATTGTGTCCACTTTTAAATGATTTCTACGCCAGATATATTAAAGCAAATAAAAATCTATCTTTCTTTCTTTTCTTGGTTAGTTTGCTAATGCACTTTCTTGGTTAGTTTCTTCTTGGTTAGTTTGCTAATTCACTTTTCACATTATTTTATTAATAGCAAAAAAAGTCGCCTGCGGCGCTTCTTTATTTCAGAGCTATTAAATATTTTGAATATGTGGTTGAAAAATCCTGACCCGGGGGGTCCGCTTCAGGATGTGGGGTCCATGATAGAATCCATTTGTCAATGAACGAAGATGAATTTGGATTGATTACTATTGAAATTGCTAATAATCAAGCATATTCGTCAAAAAATAATGTAATATAAGTAGTAAAACCTTGTTTATTTTTTTTTCATTTTTGTATTCTTAAGTAGGTACATTATTGACTATTTAAAAAGGTGTCTGTATTATTACATGAAATAAGGGGGGGAGGCGTCTAGATTAGATTTTTTAAAAGGGAGTAGTAGTAACCTAAAATTTGGAAACCACTGACTTAACATTTGAATTTTGTCTAAAAAAAACAAGACGTTAATTACCCCACGTATGCAGAAAATTATTAGTCATTCAACGCGTACTATATTTTTTGCCGAAATACTATAATTTTGAAGTCACTGTACTATAATTCCACTTTCAAAATATGGCAACACTGCATTCTACTGAAATTAAAAATTTTGACTTGGCAACACTGCACTTCAATTTTAACAGTTGTACCTACCTGTCGGCGTATTTTTGCAAATTTTCGCTCTGTTTACTTTTAATAAATAGTTACCTAAATAATATCAATTCATCACCACGCGGAATATGGCATCATCAAATATTGATTACAATTTATTCTTTGACCAATATTCTCAAAATGGTTATCATTTTGGATCGTGCAAAGTCGAAGCTAATCGCAGCGGTAACCAACAATCCGTCGTAAACCACAGAGAGATGCATGAAAATCAGAAGATTCACATATCTTCGAACGGATATTACGGACACAACACAATAATACCATGGAATTCGGCACCAGAAAGACATGAAGAAAGAGCGATGGATTGCGAAATGGCCTCAATTTCGCCGCACCGCCCTGCGGAGCAACGAACGCTCGGCAGGAAAAGATGTTCGGATGACGTCAACTTTGCAAATTACAAGCGATTCCGACGAGATGGTAAATTTCCAGTTATATTTATGAAACCATTTAACCCATTTCAATCGATCGGAAGTGCAATTCTTCGATTAATGCATGTTTTTTTGTTGTACACATTCAATACAAATATTGACGATTGACCGCATGTTTTGCGCAATGATCGATTTAAGTGGGTCAACAATGGTTTTTGATTTATTTAAAGTAAACAATCGTGCTAAAGGTGAACATGAGTGAATCGGATTTCTAATCGTAACGATTGAATATAAAACTGTTCATCTCGGAATAATGCGAATATTTGTTTTTGTAATTTAAAGCAAAAATATGTGTCAGATAAATAATAATCTTCATACATATGAAACCACCAAATTAAAATAATAGTTTCCGCTATTTCTTTGTAGGTTAAAATCAACAGCCTCACAGATCACTTGATAACGTACGATTTGTTTATTTGATGTCGCTCTGTGTATACAATACATTTTTGTAACTATTTATCAATGTACCTTTTATAATTCTTTTGCATGAATGAATAATTTCACAGCGGAAGATTTCAACAATTGGACGGAAAGGATTTGGGTTCAAATCTGGCATACTTCATATAAATACTTAATCGCTTCATAAACTGTGTTATGCATGTAGTTTCATAAAATTATCCTTTGGAAAATATGTAGTGCTAAAATTATTATTGCTTCCTTACTAAATACAAATAAATCTATAATTATTATTGAATATATTATTATGTATTAACAATATCTTCTGAACAATTTCGATGCAGTTAAATATCTAGTTTGTATATTATTTTAAAATTCTCTTGAATCAAATTAATAAGATTTGTCTACCTATTATCGTCGAGATCGATACATTGGATAATTTTAGTTGTTTTTTTTAATAGAAATAAATTGTTAACTTCCTCGATAACCTTGACTGTTTATAACCATTATTTTTAGGACGCCGCATCCTTGAGCCTGTCGACCACGGTACCCCCCCCTTTTAATCAAACAATACTTTCAACTAATCATTAAAGTAGCACTATGTTATCAAAATATTTATTATGCTTTTAGATAAATGTTTTCATACCTATGTAAACATAGGGGCAAATTTTTTTTGAGTTGTAAACAAATTTTGGGTTTCAGGTCAGTTTTCTCACAAAAATTCACTAATGTTGTTTACGTGCAGTCTCCTACAGGAGGATGGATGGTTTGCCTTTATTTTACAGAATGTCATAAGCATATTGATGTATTGTTGATACATTGTCTACAACCGAGTAGTTTAGACATAATGCCGGAGTGTTGGCATTTATATGTAGTAACTAAACTGGTGACCTTACTGTGGAATTGTTGCCGTATCTAAAAATCCTATGTTATCATCGGCTTGTGACCAATTTGACAGAATTTATTGTTTATACGTATTAGATAAGTAAACAACAAACAAGACGCGTCTTTATTTTCCAAAGGATAATTCAATAAGTGAGACAATAAAAAGAAATATAATAATTAATCAAATCGCTTTTCTTAATATTCAAATTTAAAAAAATGTTGCAGTAAACGTTTTAAATAAAAGCAAAACACATAGGTATAAGAATAAAAATTTAACACCGGCGTGATAAGCGGTGGTTGCATATCTATGAGATGATTTGATAATATCCGAATCACTCATGTTCCCCAGGCGCGGCCTACTTCGGAAGTAGCGTCAACAGGTTGGCTTGCATTTCAGAGTTTCCCCCCCTACCTCCGATGGAAGGGCCCCACGCCGCCGGCGCTTTTGTTCGTCCGACGCACGCCAACCCGGATATCTCTCGCTGCCTCATGGCGCACATGATTTAATTGCTTTTCTACATTCCTCTTTGTTTCTTCTCACTGACGCTTTAATATGACTCGCTAAACCGGAGGAATGTCTTGTGCAGAACGGAAGACCAGAGACAAGCGGAGAAGGGAAGAGGGAATATGCTCTCTCCGACGGGAGGACTCCGACCTGGAAGACCTTCTGAGGGAGACCCACGGATGCCACATGTTCCATTACGTTCAGTGATTCTGTGCTCGTGTACCTGTCTGTGCTAATTTTTGACTGCAAAATTTCCACATTGTGAAAAACATTACTGTGAATCGTGCGATAGTGAATAGTGCGATGTGTTAATCTTAATTTAGTTGGATGAAGGGGGGGGCACTAGCCCGTTATTATGAATAATTTATTAATGATTTATACTTACTTAACTTTTTGTAATGTTTATTTTATACTAATAAAAATATATTTTTCCCTCGAAACAAGTGTTTTATTGATGAAATGATTATATAAAAACAGTTTTCAGATGTCTATAAATTTATTCAAAAATAAATACTAGTTTTACATTTTTATAAGTAATACAAAGTAAATTTGTTGGAAAGCGCGATCTGCGGCATCACCTTACGATTGACTGGAATCTGAAATTGAGACATGTAAACATTAACATCATTTTTTTCTGTTGCAGGTGAAGCGGTGTCGACAAAAACTAATCTGATGATTTTTTTCAGGTCTCGCTGAAGCTACCCTTTCATTGGCCTCGCCGATGAAATGGCAATTTCAGCGTTTTGTGAATGCTCAGCAAAATACTAATACGTACCGCTTTGATTTCCAGGGCAATCGTCGGTTTGCAGGCGAGTGGGAACGCGATCCAAACCAAGCCACTCGGCTTCCGCCTTTAACAAAAAAAAATACAAATTACCTATAATACACAATCATGTTAAATCATAATTTAGTCTTCTAAAGCTTTGATAGGCTGATTAAATAAACTATGTGATAAAAGAAAGAGACCTGTGATATTTAAAATTATATTTAAATTGAAATTTCATAAAATAAATATTGTTACTGAGTATTTCTTTTTTATTATTTATTCACAACTGAAAAACCCTACCTTGATATTAATGAAACATATGATAAAATATTAAATGTGCGCAGTATCGCCAAATATTTTTTTCATTGCCTAAAGTAACCTGGTATGAGAAAGATGAGATTCAATTTGTATTTTGCAAGACATAAAATTGTTACACATTAACTAATCATTCATAAGTAAGAAAACTGTTTATATTTTTGCTCTCAACGAAAATGTGTATTTTCCATACACTGATAAAGTAATTACAACTAGGTAGTAAAACACATATATTTTAAACATAGTATGTACTCTCCTGAATTTTATAAAATACACAAATGCATCTGTTTTCAAATTTGGGCAAAACAGCCTTGCACAAGGCTTAATACAGGCGGACCTCGACTTTCGAACGTTCGACTTTCGCACAATTCGTTATTTCACACATTTAAAAAAAATCGTTTTTTTAAAACTTCGCGCTGTGGGGTAAAGATATCCCTCTCTCGCTCGCTCACAATGAAGTGCATTTCTTGCATCACTTGCATCCTGCTCGCACCTGTCACTTTGCTTGTGAGCTAGCTAGGATAGGTTTAGTCTTGCGCAGGAGCGTGTGCAGGCGTGTTGTGTTGTGCGTTTTGCTAATTGAAATATTTCACCCTAAAAATTTATAAACATGAGTGAGAAACGGAAAAACTGCACTGTTGATACGAACAAAAAGAAATCAAGGACTCATAAACTTCACACGATCGAGACAAAGATGGAAATTATTAGACATTCTGATAGCGTTGAATCTTTTGCTTCAATCGGACGTTCGTATGATCCAAACAGGTCTACGATATGTTCAATTTTGAAAAATAAAAATAAAATTAAGGAATACATTCAAAATTGTGGACATATATATATCCTTAAAGATTGCTTCCAAAAGACACGGCATAATTATGGATGAAATAGAAAAATCTTTATCATCATGGATCGATGACCAACATCAAAAAGATGTCCCTCTGAGTATTTCAATTATTCAAGCGAAGGCTCTTAGTTTGCACAAAGATTGGAAGGCTGGATTAAAAGAAGATTCTAACACGATTTTTCAAGCAAGTAACGGTTGATTTAACAATTTTAAAATGAGGTATTCTTTTCATAATATTTAATTCACAGGAGAATCGGCTGATGTGGATAAACATGCTGCAAAAGAATTTATTTTCTCATTATCCAAAATTATTGAAGATGGAGAATATTCCTCCAGCCAAATATTTAATGCCTAGTCGTACATTCTTATCTAAGGAAGAATCAGTTGCCCCTGGATATAAACCTTCTAAAAACCTTAGCTGGTGATTTAAGAGTGGCAAACAGTTAACTATTGATAACTTTTTAAGGGAAACACCCGCAAACCCCACTTAAACGTGTCTCTTAAACTTGATAAATAAATATTTCAAAATACACACATTTTTTTTTTTTTTTTACTTCCCTCTACTTTCGAACATTCAACATTCGCACACATTTTCAGGAACCAATTATGTGCGAAAGTCGAGGTATTTAGATTTGTAAGAAAGGATATCAAGAATAGTATGGCCTATTGATTGGTCCTCATACTTTTTTGATATTTGGAAAAATAAAGATTTATTTGCCATTTTAACACTTTACGGTCCGGGAACGCCACATTGGCGTCCTTATCGAGCCGAACGTTACGATCCGGGGACGCCAACGTGTGGTGTTTTGACTTACGCATATCTTTACTGTGAAAAATAAATATGAAATTTAATATTTGGTTGCAAGATCTATCGACAGATGGTTGAATGACATGTGCAAGAAGTAAAATCACGATGGAAAAAAAATATTTCGGGGTTTTTACAGAGATGGCGGACGTAATACCATTCAGTATTTTTTTGTACCTATACCATTTTTTTAATTAGTTACAAGCCCGTTTCTAGGCGGGTGAATCACGAGACATAAACAAAAAAGGTAATGAACACTCAATGTTATATTCCAGTGTCGTCACTTCAACTTCGAAATTTAATTGTCGACCCTTTTCAGTGGCAGTCAACCATTTATGAACCTGCATTCTTTTTTAAAAAAATGAACGCGATTATTAGCTATGAAATTGCGTGCTATTTGATATTTTGTCTTTAATGGTTTACTACCCATGAAACGTCCACCATGCTTCATCATCCATGATAGAAATTTTAACTTAAAAATGAGAACAGTTATAAATGTGAACTTGTATCGCGTTGTCATTTTCATTCGCTTTTTCGGGAGATTATTGCTTGTGTAACTGCATAAATAATATATATTATTATTTATATTTGTTGCACTAATTTCATTGAAAAAATAATTAACCTAAGTATATTTTAGCTAGGATATTTATTTTTTATTAGTTTTATCTCCAAAAAAACTTTTTAAAATGGAGGACCAATCGTTTTTAGAGGAAAACTATGCGGATTGTATGTCAGATATTCCCAGTGACTGTGAAGATATCGGAGATTTTAGTGATATTGAAACAGACTCATTTGCTCCTTTGAGAACACGCCCACGTACAACATATTTCGCAAGTGATTCTGAGGATTCAGAAACTGAGGCCGACAATGATGGAACGATGATGATCCGCCGAGAGAGAACAAGCCATTTGAAGGATTATCAGGAGTAACATTTGACACTGATAATTTAAGTCCAGAAGCTAAATCTAAAAAATGAGTGGACATAACCATGTCGGAGTTAAAAAAGTGGTTCGGTTTGGTGATAATAATGGGCATTGTCAGAAAAGCGACTCAGTCTTATTGGTCGACAAATCCAATTATTCCACGTAAGCGGTTTTTCAAATATTGCGTTATTTACATTTCACTAATAATGAAAAATGAAATTTCACGATTTTTTGTTGAACATAAAGTTTGGATCGAGGATATACAGACATCTGAATCAATTGATGTTGCGGAAACGCATGCACCTTCTACATCTTCTGATACAGATTCAACCCATAAAACCAGTTCACCTACTTCATTACAAAGACTCTCTGGCAGTATAAAACAACATCAAATATCTCCACAATTTTCAGTCAGAATCAAATATTTCCGGGGATTTCCGCAACTAATAAACGTTTAAGAAGAAAGTGTTAAGTGTGTTCCTCACATAAACTTCGAAAAGAACCTATTTACATGTCCAAAGAGTGTAAAGTACCTCTACATCTACATATTGGTAATTGCTTTTTTTCGTATCATTTAAAAAAGTGTATTAGTTGTTAGTTCATTTACATTCATAGTTTTATAAACTATTTCAAATAATTTCAGTTTTAGTTTTTAATTTGTTTTAAATCTACTCGTACACTATATTATTATGTGCCAATAATTATTTCATCCCTAGCCAGTTATCTAAAGGTATTATCCATAAGATTGAGTGTTGATTCAAATATTTTTGTGGAATATGGATGTTTGTTTTACAATTTATTGCTCTTAGATTTTGTTATATGATTTTTTTACGCACTGTTATTGGATTGTCTCGATTCCTACAAAAATACCAAATTGTAATAAGCGGTGGGAATGTATATGCATGCATTTTATTTAATTGAATTTACGCGAAAATATGCACGCCACTGCACTGCCTCTATCGGCTAGCTCAGCCATAAAACTCGTAAAACCAATAAATCAGTAAATAAGTGTTCGTTCGGGAATGAATGTGCATTTATTTTTAAACACTCACAGTTTGTGTGAAGTCTTTGTTATTTTATTATATTTGATAATCAGAGATATGAGTAGTCGCGCTAAAAATGAATTGATACGTATTCTATAGCGGTGTGAAACATTTTATATTTGAATATTTTATTATATTTTTTAATTAAAAAATAATATATTGTGATTGCTTTATATCAATAGGCTGTTTCCTTTACATTATATTTAACAAATTGAACTAATCTAATAACATATAATAAACAATTTACGAAAATTTACAAATTATATACTTTACCTTTATGGAACGCGGGCCAGAGGTTGACAAGTGTTGAATAAATGACACAATTTGATGCATTGATATATTTTAAGTATTTTCTGAAAATTTTATTGAAATATATCAATAGGTTCAAAAGTTATATCATTTTTAACTTCGTGATCGAAATTTGTTGATTTTCATTTAAAAATACCGGATGTTGGTGTAGGTACGTCGCGAAAATTCGCGGTCCGTATAGTGTTAATTTCAGTGACATTGACTGAGTTTGAATGATTTTTTTCATACATCTACTGTTTTATTGAAATTTAACATCTTTTTTTAACAAAAGCGGCGATTGTCGTTTTTTAAACCTATTATATTGGTGTATAGCATGAATATATTGATAAGCCTGAAAACATCAATTCGCAGGGCAACTCTTTGTAAAGTTGGTATTCTGTGGTAAATCAGGAATGTTTTTAAATTCCAGTCGAGAATTTACAAGCGTTTTACTCATCCAAAACATATAATCTGATTTACCACAGAATACCATACAAAGAGCTGACCTGTGAATTGATGTTTTTAGAGTTATCAACAAATTCATGCCATACACGTAGGGCTTCCAATTAACCGGACGAGAAATATTACCCGGTTAGCGGTTATTTAGCGAATAACTAACTGAGTAACCGGTTATAACCGTCATATTTAAATAAATGATTTTTCAAGTGTTTTCGATATTATTTTTTCTCTTTGACTCTACAATTAGATCAATCTCAATATATAGTATTCGAGAGTAATTCTCTGCGATGAGCTCAAACCGTTCAGGAAAGAAGGAAGAACATGCGACAATCTGAAAATCTATTCTTTCTCCAATAATCATTACCTACGTGAGTATTAAAAAGTAAATTATAATTCTACATAACTTTCTACAATACTACCTCAGTAGGGGTCTGCTCCTCGGCATCGACCACATCGGGCAGGGTGGCGTCTGCCAGGGCGGCAGAGCCGCCAGACGCCGACATCCCCTCGTCGGCCGGCCCGCGGCGGGACTGGTCGGCCTCAGCCAAATCTCCATTATAAGTTTCCACACTTTCAATCAAATCAATTTTGGGTTCAGAAGGGCACGTGACACGACGATCACTCCCGGTGGCCTCATCTCCACCGGCGCGGCCTTCGATTCTTCTTTCAGATTCGGCGCTGCCGGATGGCCCGTCCCGGCCCGGATTGGAGTGGCCCGCATCTGAGCTGTCAGCCCGTCGGCGGAAACTAGTATCGGCGAGACACCCTTCCTGATGTGATAACGGAACCACCCGCCTCCGGCTGTCAGAGTGGGTGTCGTGATCCCCGTCAGCTACGGTAACCTTCTGATCGTCACCGATGTCTGTTGGGCGGTGGTCTTCAACGTCAGCGAAGGCGTCTCGCAGGGCTCCACGGACCTGCGAGTGGGCCGAGAAGTCACCCCCGGTGGAGAGGACGACCGACCGGAGGGAGTCCAGCAGTTCAGCGGTGCACGCATCACGGTGGCGGGCGACGATGAATCTAATGATTTCGCTGTCGTCATGGGACGTGGAGTCAGGGGGCGGGCCCGCGTCTTCAACTAGGTCAGATTCGGTGGCCGTGTAGCGTGATGCGACCTCTCGGATGGAGCGCAAGGCTGTTCGTCCTCGGGGGTCTGAGCTCATCCGCCTCAAGTCACCAAAGAGGCGGGTCAATGAAGCCGCAGCCTCCGGGGGAACATATCCGCAGAGCGGGTCAAAGAATCTGCCGTCAGCCCCGTCCTCACGAGTCATCGATGCTGGATCGGCGCCGGTAGCCTCCGACTCAGCCGTCGCATCTCCGTGGCGCCCTGCTTCAGTAGGGTTTTTTGCAGGTAGTCTGGATGAGGATTTCTTCTTGGATGCTGCCTCAGCTCGCGGTGCATTGAGATTGTTAGAGTGGGCCCGGACAATTTCCGGGACGGAGCTCCGATCCCCGAATCTGTTGAGGTTGATCGAGCCGTAGAATCTGTCGACGGCGGGCGCTCCGTCGGCATCACCGGAGGATCGGTTCAGTTCGGCCTCCGCGTTCTGGTTGACGTTCAGGACGTCGGGAGGGGCAGGACCGGACGCCGACTCCTGAGATAGGTTTCTTCTTCCCCGGCGGCCGGCGGGATCATTCCACGCGTCGGCCCTCGGAAGGGGGTTGACGTGCGAACCGAAGGAGGCATTGGCATTCCCGAGGGGGTTGTCAACATTCCGCTTTGGAGCATTAGCCGATTGCGGCGGAGCGGCAGAACTGCGGGGAAGTGCCGCGTGTAGCGTGTTGTGTGACCTCTCCGCCAGCGGGTGGGGGCCGTGGACAGGAAATGACGGATCGGCATTCGTCTTGCCACTTCCGGACAAAAGATTCTGCCTTGAATAGCTGAAAAATAAAACATATCTTGTGATTCGCACTTTTTTGTGAATTCTAAAAAACTGCAAACGATGAATTCTCTGAATGAATTCAAAAATCAGAACCAATAAAAGCATTAAAATATTCTGTCATCCAGAGAGGTGACTCATTACATTACAGTGAAAGGCTAAGTAACAAATAACTGAGTGAACATCATGCGCAAGTCATTCACCCTAATCCTAATGCTAAATTCACACATTGATGCATGATTAATTTATAAAATATAATATTAAGATTGCATTTGTGAGGTGAGGCAATAGTAATTTTATAAGAGGATACTGACAGCTGTGTTCATTGGCAGCCCGAAAGACTAATTATATGAAAATCATCAGACAGGAAGGATTAAATTAAAAATCTTACTTAACAGACTTACGTTGTCGGATGGCAAATCATAGTTAAATATAATATTGTTATTTGTGAGCAGGTTTAAAATCTATCATTAATGCAATACTGGAAACAAAAAACAAATTGTGCTAAATTAAAATAACTCGCCCATACCGCCGCATCCCATCAATAGCTGTGGAATGGTCCCGCTACATTGTATTTTTTGAAATAGGCATTACATACGTATTTAAAATAAGTGAATTAGAATACGTGGAGAAGTTAAATGTGCACATTATAAATAATGGTATGTATTATTAAAAATATTGGTAATTATTTGTGATATAAATTGATGTATTTAGGTAGCCATATGGGATATAATAATATGTATGACTGATATAATAATGTTTATGATACGAGGGGAGTTTTATATTTTTATTTTTGAATATAATGTCCTCGGACATGAATCCACTTCTTAGTTCTATCGATCAATTTTTCTAAACCTTTATAAAAATAATTTTCCGATTTGCCTTCAAAATGCTTGTTTACGGCTACCTGACGAGGGACTCATCATCAAAATGTTTTCCACGAAGCAACTGAAATCTGACGGAACTGAAACTAAAATTCCAACCAGTATCTAGCTAATGTATTTCAATGGTGGCTCGCTGACGGCGAGATTGGAATCTCTCAGTTTCAAAACGGTCGCGAAGAGACGCGACATGCTAGTCGAGCGGTCTCTCAAGTTTCCAGTCACCGTAAAACAGTGGTACCAATATCAGTAGATTCGGTGAAAAATCATATTTTCTTACCAAAATTGGCAGCACTGCGTAACAAGCGTCATGCTATAAAAACCATAACAACCCAAGACGACAAAAGTACAAGAGAAGCAAAATTGAAATAACCTAATTGTATTCGAGTAAACGCAGCAGCGTGCGTGTTGTCAGTTTTTGTACAAAACAGCTGATGGCCCAGTTTGACAGTTTGAGGTTATGTGATTATTATTTCAAATGGGTTTCAGTAGCGCCGTGTGCGAAGCATCACATTGGTCAGTTTATGAGTTCCATCAGATTTCGTCATTTTAATAGATTCTTTTAAGCGACTTTAACCCAAAACACTGTTGTCATCACCTTTCCAGCCGATGGTACGACCTTAAATTTCTTGGGGGCTGAACCACCCTTTTTATTCCACTGCATGGGCTCCTTTTTTAACTCAGGGTCATAATGATGAACCCACGTTTCATCTCCTGTAACAATTTTGTTGATTAGTTCTTCTTGATTGACGCCAAACAGCTTTAAAAACTGCTTAGAACATTCCACACGGTAACTTTTTTGATGTGGCAAAGGCATTCGCGGCACCCGTCTTGCGCTTACCATTGACATCCCAAGATTTTCGTGTATAATTCTGGAAATTGTTGTTTTGGATAGATTGAACCTTTCTGCGACTTCTATTAGTCTTAACGGATCATTTTCCAAAGGGGCATCTTCGATTTTAATACATTTCATGTGTAGTGACGTCATTTGGCCTTTCACAACGGTCATCATCTTCTAATGACCTTGTTTAAATAAATGTGACCATTTGTAAATCATGGTTTTACCACAACAAAGAGTGCCATAAACCAATTTCATTTCATTTTGGATGGTTTCCACACTTTTTGCCTGTTTTGTGGGAAATTTAATTACTGCACGGAGCTCAATATTTGACATTTTTCAATTATCATCGACGTTAGTTTGCTCTTTTGAATATTGGAAGCGATTTAATAAAACAATCAACTTGAAATTGCACAAGTATACCTGAAAAGGATTACATACCTAACAATAAAAAAATAATTTTAACCCCAATACTTGCTACTTTCATCACCATTCCGCGAACTTACGGAACTCCCCTCGTACCTACCGTAGAAAGGATAGTTTAAGAAAAGATACCAGAAACATAATGGAGAAATAAATATTTATATTATAAAACAATATTATAACGAAATACTTTGAATGATAATATGACATACATTTGATTGACAGATACAATGAATAAAATATTGAAATATTGTATTAGACACTAAAGGCCCACTCACATTGAGGTACATGTCGCGGACTATCACGTGAACTCACGGCGATAAAAATGTCTATGGTTTCGTCATTTTGCAGAATATTTTGAACGTGCACCATCTCGTAAATTCACTGAATAATGACACTGATGAAGAGTGCCTACTATAATGTATTAGTAATTTGAATTATTATTAATTATTCATGCTAATTTCAATTAATTTTAACAGTTTCTAGGTGTGCGTACGTTAAAATACATGCGGCATGACATTCATAGATAATAGAACACAACCTGCAGACCATAGATAATAGACAAGATTCTCATAGAAAATACGACGAATAGTGCCAACTGCTAAAAACAAAAAAGAGCGTCAGTCTGACAGTTTGACGTGATAGACGAAAAGTGTTGGCATGTGGAATATGATAAAAACGTTCAATTGTCGTTCATTGAATCATGCAGGTGCCGATGCAGTGAAGTTCAACGTGATGTGCGCTCATTCTTATTTTAATGATTACGGCAGATTTTGCCAACTGACAATGTTCGTTTAAAGGTTCAAAATGTGCTACGGGATGGGAGCATCAGTCTGATAAGATTTTAAACACCAAGAACAATGACATTACACATTTTTTTCCCGTAGCGGCAGCCCGTGACAATAGGCGACAAGCACCGTGACATGCACCTCAATGTGCGTCAGACTTAAATGTTGTGGATAGATAATTAATAATTTGACATAATATTATAAATTGAAGAAATACACAGTATAGTAAAATAATAGTTTTTTTATATATAAGCTGAGTAATAATGTTTATAATAAATACAATCTAGATACAATAAGATATTCGATTAAAATGGAAAAGAACTCAATACTAAAAGCAGGCAGTTTTTGACAAAGAATAAATATATAATACCTACTGTTGTAGTGAAGGAGAGAAAACAACATTTTGAGAGCGAGAGATAACAAAATTCATTCACTATTTACTGTCTTGTTCATATGAACTAAATAAGAAATTATAGTGGAATTAATAAATCGGAAAGAATACAATGTCAGATCAAGAAAGTAGTTTTGAAAACAATAATTTTAATAGTTTACAGTAAAACCTCGTTAATACGAATTCCATGGGACCGAAAATTGAAAAAAAATTCGAATTAAGAAATATGAAATGTATAATTTTGGAAAAAAAAAAAATTTATTTTTTTAAATTTTGTTTACGATCATAGATGTGCTTACGAAATTTCCGATTCCGTGTGTGTTAATACTTTTTAATCGGGCGCCTGGAACAATTGACACCATCCTGTGGCGGGCGTTTTTCGCGATCAGCGCAAAAATATATTGCATTCTTAAAATTGACACAACTTCTAAACCAAACAATATTTTCGATTGAAATTTTCAAAGAAATTATATGTGACATTTGATTATAAATACTTTGATTACATCATAATTTCACTATATTTCTAAGCTGAATATAAAAACCTGATATCAATTTAGTAAATGGCACTCAATATTAAAGTTTACAATCGCTGAATGTGTGAAATCTGATTGCGTAAATATTTCAGAAATACGTGTCGCCTAAATGCTGTTGGCGAACATTCAGTGTATAATAATTCATGAGTTTTATTGCTTCTTGTCAAAAAAGGGTCTTTGGGGGTTGCCGCGTCTAATTTGAAAAAACCATTCAATTTATGAATCATAGTATTTATTCTTCCAAAGAATCAATACACTCCGTTATATGTTGATAATCAAGCGAGCGATATGAAAAATAGTCCGACACGTGAAACGACTCAAACTGAACTAGAAATTGAGATAGCAAAACAAATCTATACGACAGTTAATTCTTTGTTTACTCTTATAATCTAGCGAAGAAGTAGAACTAACGATAATTAGGTGCGGGGTTTTATTTCACACCGACATACAAACCCGTTTCCCGCAAACAATCGACTTCCGCATTCGACTGACAATCCGCGAAAAACGGCATTTGCCGTTTTCTGACGAAGATTTGTCGATAAAATGTCACGATTATTTATATTACCTTCTTAAAATAAGTAATTGATGATGTTTTAAGAAAAATCTATCACAATTTTGTGTACTTTATTATGATTTATTGAATATTTTTGTATGCTAAAGAGTCTGAAATCATGAAATAATGTTCAAGGGAATTTTTTTTTGGGAAAATTTCGAATTATCCATCTTCTTATTAACGAGGCTTTACTATATATACATATATACGGGCACAAACCAAATATTACAAAGACAGAGTGGTGATGCGAAGAAGACCCGAGAGCATAGAGGACTCACACTACCTTCTAAAGTTGTCCCAATAGTTGTTGGCTCTGTTGCCAGGCGGAACTTGGTTGTTCAGGGCCGCGCTGCGATTGAGCGGGGCACGAGCTGGACCACTCACGCCGGCTGCCGGGTTCATATTCAGAGAACAATCCAGATTTATATTGTTGAGGTTAGGTCGGGCGAGGGGTGTGCAATCATTAAAGACGGTTGGCGGATGGCTCGCCCCGGATGCGTCAAACGTCACGGTGGAGACGCTGCCTCGATCGCTGGACTGTTCACAGGGCGGGGCGAAATTTGCTGGCGGTCGAATGCCATGGTCCGAAGGGTACAAGGCATAGTCCGGTTCGTCTTTGGGGAGGTACGAATCGGATGGCACTGCAGGCCGTCCGGGTTGCACCGGCCACGGGACGTTGCCCCCCACGTCCGTCGCAGGGTGAGCGATCTGACCATGGCCGTTCCAGTAGAGGGCTGGGCCAGCGGAGTGAGCGGAGTTAGCCCTGGCGGAAGGCGCGGCGTCCATCCGGTGGGCATCGGGAGGTGTGGAACGCGCCCGTGGACCACAACTCATCCAGCGGACTCTCTCTTCCAACTACCACAATAAACCAAAATATAAAAATTACCATCATAGTATTCTAATTACTATTATTTTTTGAGTGATTAAATATAAATATCTTTTCTTTTTGCCGACTCGAGCCTAAGGACGGTACTCACACGACTATGACTTGTGTTTGAGACAGGTCACAGGCCAGATATCCATTATGTAAGCCGTCTGGACATGACAAATCAACGCAAGGTTCCCACTGCACTCACACCCACAAAGTGCAGTAAGATAATCAGCACAAATCTGTAAGCAACTATCTGTGTGAGCGGGACTCCAGCAGCTCTACTATGCAACATTTGGTCTGTTGCACTACATATTTCCCGAATACATTGATTCCTCATGCCCAGATAGTGGCCACTTGATGAACACTTGGCCTGTGACTTGTCACACTCACAAATGGTTACCGTGTGAAAGCGACCTCATACATTTCTGTTTTCAAAACCTGTTGTCCCAAAACGTGTTATCCAGCAATAATTGAATGGTATCACAAGGAAAGGAAGCACATAATATACACAAAGTATTGCGATTACATACTATTATCTTAGTTTCATTTCAATATAAAACATTCTAATTTTTACATTTATTGTAATATGAAAACCGATCTAGCTCTCTGTAGATTAACTCAGCAGATCTATTCCAATTATGTACACAACTTCAGAACACCCAATAATAGAAATCCGAGATAATCCCAGTATTTCAAATGTATTCTATGTACAAATCGGTTATCAAAAAGGTGTACTCTGAGATGGTACCCGTGTTTAAGCCTGCATTCAAAGTCGTGCATGTTTCAGTAACAGTCACAATAAATGACAACTCGAGGAGTTCTCTAAATCAATCCCAAAATGTCTAATCAATGTACCCGGCGAGACCATCATTTAAACTGTTGTTTTTGACATTACATATTAAACGCATAGAATATATCACAATTTTAAATGATTTGAGGGTTAAGTGTTATGTTAGAATAGACCTGCTTAGACAATGTGTGGGTCGAATAACGCTATCCAATTTGTCTGTAGTTTTACAAAAACTGCTCAATATAATGATTTTAAAAATGTTGAAGAAACTCTTCTTCCAATTGAAGCCTTCTATGGTTTATCTATCAAAATTGCTGAAGCAAGTCCTAGTTTGTTATAAGTGCCATTTTTCTACATAACATTAACGAACTGCTCCTCTCTCTTCGCAGTTTAAATATAGTTCCCGTTGAACATTACTTAACCTATTACTAAAAAGGTTTTAAGTTGTTTCTACTATTTTAGGTAAGTTTTTCATAATTCTCGCAAACAGATCTGGTGGAACCCCACGGTTCCGTAGAGTTCTGGTTGGGAATCACTATTAAAGATGATTTTCATAAACATCTTTGTGACTCAATTGTATTTGACTATAATAAATACTAAATATTACACGTTTCTCTATGTTGGATTATTGCAAGTGAAAACATTATAAAATTCGGCCACATAACGAAATAACTAATGAAAAATGTTTAATAAACCATAATTGATATATCAGAGAGGAATATGGAATGAGTGGTTGACTCACATTGGTGAGTGCCGTTCGCAGAGAAGAGATCTCTCGCTGTTGAGCCAACATGTGCTGCAAGCAATTGCCACCCCATGCGGCCGCCGCCAACTGCTGTTGCTGCTGTTGCTGTTGCATCATGGCCCACCAAGGTCCGGCCGCTGTCTCTGCACTGGTCGCGCCCCACCCCCCATAGGGCAGCAGGGCGGGGGCCACGAGACCCGACATGAGTACGGGCGGCGGCACTGCTCCCACTTGGGCAGGCCGCCTGTCCTGCAGCAACGACTGGCACAGATTGCTGGTCATCTCCAACTGCTGCTGCAACTGAAATAATTGCAATCACTGTGTTTATTATTTGAGCTCATACGATTAGTACTGGCTCGTGCTGAGTGTTGGGCAATCTTCAGGTTCAGCGGATATATGAAAAAATTATGCAATCGGATTATCTGAGCAATTTTTAGGTACTTGTGACATTTGCACACTATGCTTGCACTATAAAATAGTAGATTTGACACGGTCGGTGATGGTGAAGCATTGCACAGACTGGCAGGAAAACTAATTTACAAATTTAATAAAAATAATTATCGCCCATAATATTAGATAAAACAAAAAAGAGCAATTAGAATTGGATCAAGAGAATACAATGATCGCATGGAGGCAGTCGAGATAGAGAGATCTTGTGAATGTTACTGGTAAAAAGTGATAAGAAACAAAAATTACCTGATTAGCCTTGTTGTGCCACCACATGGTGACTTGAGATTCTGAATGAGGATTGTGCCATTGCGCTGGACCCAGTTCTGATTGCAAATAACCTGCTTTAGAGAAGAACATTTTTATAAGATGTACGATATAAATATAACAACCCTAATAGCTTTTTCCTTATCTTATAATTATTCAGGCTTGTTTTCATCCAATTTCATAATATAATAATATTATGGAATCATATTAAGTATACTGCCATAGTTACATACCAACAAACTTATCTGAAGAATTGATGGGGGGGCCATAGTCGAAAACTAACCAACAAGACTCGGAACTGGACAATATCTGACATTCAAATGACGTTTTCAATATGGCGTCCATATAGTAGTTCGTAGTTCCATTCTTGACCGTTCTTCAGATAAGTTTGTAGGACTGTACAAGATGTTTTGTTGATTGCGACTACCATATCAAAAAAATTCCTATCAATTACTTTTCTAACATTCAACATTCTACTATGTATTTTTAAATTAGGAAATTAATCAACGTGTAGTTGACGTGTGAAAATAATATCTTGAGATCGGATATGACCCTTAAAATGATAGATTTCCAAATGTATAAAAGAATCTGAAGCATTTGCAATACCTTGGTCATTTTGATGGGATTGGCGATGGTGTCTTTGGGGCAGAGTGGCCATGGGAGGGGGCACTCCGCTGAGGTCTCGTTCGCCTGTGCTGGTGCTTCCACTGTCGAGGTGCGAGCACACCTCCACCTCCACCTCTGTCAAGTCGATTCTGCTGTTATTCGACATGCTGCCATCATGACCTTCCTGCTTATAAAAGAAATATACATACATATCTGCCTGAGAATACCTGGTAATGGTGATGGCATTGATGATTTTCAACTCAACAAACATAGATTTAGCATGTAGACCTCCACAGAGTGGAAGTTATATTAAGTATACTTTTTAATGAGAAAGGGTTGATTGAAAAGGGGAGGTCATTTGCCCAACCCATTGGCTCCTTGCACTGGATCAAACACACTGCACCAGCACCCACGGATTCAGAGGCAGGCGCTCTACAACTACACTATAGTTGGAAAATAGTATCTGTAGTGTAATTAACCTAATTCTCAAATTCAAACCCTCTATCTACATATTGGGTTTCTTTTGGTTGTCCCCACACGTAATGTTTACCAGAAACATATCCTCTATGATTGGCTGGCAAGGTATATCATATGGAAAACTATTAATTATTCTGTCTTTGATTCAGAATAATTAATAATTAATTAATAATAATAATTAATAAATAATAAATTAAATAGAAAAACTAAAGAATTTTCTCACCCTGTGACGTACGCCAGACGAGGAAGCTTTACTATGGGCGGGCAGACAGATGAGAGAATCAGTGAGTGGCTGAGAGGACGGGGGCAAATTGGGCATCTCCCGTTCTAAGGGCTCTGGAACGATCCGACGGTCCTGCTGCATCTCCTGAGGCGGCCGGTTGGAGGGGAAGGAGGGGCGGCGGGGAGAAAGCTCCGGAAGCTGCGGCTGGCGGGTAGCATCACGCGGGGTGCGGTGAGTATGAGGGGGTTCCCTGTTGCGCTGCTTGCTCCCACTTGACGTCGCAGCCACGTTGCCCCGAGGCCTTTGCGCTTTGTTATGTTTCATATGCTGTGAGACAAACGAGCCGTCCAAGGACTGGGTGGAATCGCCATAGAAGCTGGACGTCTGGTGTGAAAATTTTTTAACATTAGACATATCTCCAAATTAACTTCATAAATGTAACTTCAAGTGGCTTCGGGCGAATGTATTTGTTATTCATGTTACTATTGTAAAGTATCTTGCCGCACGGTGCTATGTTCCCATATGGAAAGTGGTCACTTTTCACCTAACTTCGAATTCAGTTTTATAGTCGGCATAATAATACAAATATACAGTATAACCTCGTTTTTACGTGCCCGGAATTCACGTTTTCCCGGCAATTGCGTGTAATTCTTTCAGTCCCGATGTATTACAATACATTTATTACCCGCATTTACGTTTTTCTTTCCCGCAATTTATGTCGGAAATATTCAAAATATGATATGAAAATATCCAGTGTGATGTTATAGAAGGCTGGGAAAGGATTTCAGACCAACCCCTGGAGGATTATGTAAACCTTGACTCCAATGTTATGACATCAGACTTGGTGGAAGTTGATGACATTGTTGACAGTCATTTAACATCAGCAGACTTGTCTGATGAAGAAGAGGGTGATATTCCAACAAAAGAAGAAGCAATGAGGTTCATTGAGGGTTTAAAAACCTACTTTACAAGCTTTGCTGATATTCAAGATGACACTTTAAATGTTTATATAGTTTTGAAAGAGAATTACATAACAAAAAAACAAAAATGCAACAAACTAATATACATGATTTTTTTAATAAAAAATAAAAAAAATTTAAATTGAATGTTGTTTTTTAATAAAACGTTATTTTTTTAGAAACATAAAATTTAAATGTCCTTTTTTTCAATACCCCCCCTTTTACATTTTCCCTCCAATTAGGTTTTTTTTTTTCAGTCCCTTAAAAAACGTAAAATAGGGGTTATTTATAAATTTTATTTCACCTTAAAGTTTTCCGGAGACGAGCCTCCAGAAGCCATTTTGCGGGAAGAGGAAGCGCCGCCGGTCAGCTGATTGATGTTCAATTGAGTGTGTGGCGTTCCACAATATGCTTCATCTTCTTCTTGGTCGCTGGCAAAAAATTACACAAATTCAATAATCAAATGTGAAATACAAAATATGTATTTAGTATGTAAATGAAAATAGGTAAGTCTCAAAAATGTCCATCCGATATATGTCCCAGCTGTCAAATTAAAATTTTCCTCCGACGTTCAGAAATGAGATCAGTTTTCAAGTCTTAAGAGCTACCACATTAAAACTTTCCCCCCCCAGTTCAAATGTAACAGTTTTATCTCTTAAATTAATATTTATTTTTCCATCCATTATGTGATTTTTTTTATGTTTCCGGGACAAATCTAACCAATTTCCTCTGAAAGAATATTTTCCTGCTTTTTTCAGAATCTATCTGCACTGGACAGTTACAGGATACAAAAGTACCAAGTGATTCTCTTCTTGCCAGATTTCATTCGGGACATTCAACATGGTGCAAAGACTGTAAAGTGCCAATTTTGCTGGTGCGTTCCAACACACATGTTCTACTGATATGACGAATGAAAGCCTTATTTTATGTGACATTTAGGATGTACTCAGGGTACATTTAAGTGAAATTAAGTTTAAGGGTTTAGAATATTAAAATTCAAACCTCGAGTATCCGTTGTCCACATCAGTCCTGACATGAACAGAGCAACTATAGTCCTCATCCTCTGCAGACGGGCCGCGCAGCGAATTCCTTTGCAGCGTGGACGCTGGCACAGCGGCAGGATTCAAAGAGACGGCCTCATCGGACAGTCCACTCCTTTCGGCCGTGATCACACTCGCCTTGGACGAGTTTTCGCTCTCCGATAGCTGCGGCTGCTGATTGGTTCGATGGTCGACCTGCAAACAAATTTTGCACTGTATTATATTTTATTGTAAGTGCCGGGAATGCGGATTAAAAAATGTATTTATTTTTCCCAAAACCGCTTCCCGAGATAGCGTATAGACATCACGATAGAAAGGATGCCATGTATGCAAATCAAGTCATAATACAGTAAACTCCTGGTTATCCGTGCACGATACAATGTATACAACGATAATAGTTTTTAGGAAAATTCAAACTGATATTAATCACAAGATTTTTAAAAGATTCCTGCAAACAAACCAAAATCACAGATTTTCTAAAGAATGAGTATTAAACATGTTAAAATAATTGTCTGCTTTACAAAATGTACGTAGTATTTCAAAAAGAAAAAAACCATAGTTTGGATTATTCGTGTTTTTTGTTTATCCGTGACGCCTCTCCCCACCATTAGATCGGACAATCGGGAGTCTACTGTACTTTCATTGCGAGCGTTCACTCAAGAAATGACATTCACCTCTTTGCTCATAAGTCGTTCCAGTTGTCTCTTCTTCGCCTCGAGTTCAGCCTTTAATACGAGTTGACGTCTTTCGATGGGACCAGGATTGGGATAATTATTGCTGGAGGTATTCGAGTGGCCGCCCCCTATACTGTTGGTCCTCTTTTTGTCATCAGATTTTATAGAAGATCCACTCGACGTACATATATCTATAACAAATTAATTACCAACGTTAACGAATACATAACAAATACAAAAAACGGAATTGACCAATTTGCTGGTCTTAAGTCTTATAATAAATGTATTACAACATACAATGTTAATTAAACTAATAGACTACCTCTGTTTGAGGCGTGTTTTAGACGACGTCGCTCATCACTTATTCCTTGAACTTCTTGTTTCATCTGTTGGGTTAACTGTTGCATAGCTGCCAGGCCCAAGGAAATGTTCTCTCCTAAAATAATTATTATTGAAAACAAAAGTATTATGCATTCGGGTAATAGAGATTTTATTAAAAATAGACACATTCCAAACTGCATCTAACGAGCAATCTTCATTTTGGCCAGCATGTACAGATTATTTTTTTCAAAATCTTGAAATCAAAACATAGCAAAAGAAATAGATTACCTCCTGATTGATGTTGCTGCTCGCTGACGTTTGTACATTTGTTTGAACCTGAAGAAATGCAATTCTGCAACCTGGACAGGCCGAGAGAAGTATTTTGATTTTTAGGATGAGAGGTGCTTTGGCCTTCCTTCATCATGTTGGCGGATTGCGACGAATCTGTTCTGCACAATGGAACATTGTTGAAAGATGATGGGTCCACCAATCTGCATAACATAAATTCTACGTGAGCCAAAATGTTCTTATGGGGTTTACATTTAAAAGAATGCATCTGGAAATGATATGATAACAATAAATTATGTCGAACAAAACAACAATACCTGTTTTGATTTCTATTCGGATCATCGTTCGGCATGAGTAAAGTATTTTCGTAAGGACCGTACTCATCGAAAGTTGTGTTGATTCCAAAATTGTTCTGGATGGAGTCAACGGTTCGTAACATATCTGTAAATGAAATTTTTGAGGTATACAACACATAAGCTTATATTTGGGGTAAGCTGTAAAATGGGGTTTTATCAGAACTGGAAATAAAACAAGAACCTGGAACCTAAAACGAAACCTGGAACTCTTTATTCCAAGCCTTGGGAACTGCGAACTGGAACCCCTCGGTATATGGGTTTTTTAAAGAATCGGAACCGAACCTTTAAAAAATTAGGGGTTCTAAAACGGTTTTTATTTATAAGCATAAGTCTTGAAAAATATATAATGTTGAAATACCTCAGAAACATATCTATTAGAAAAATTCATTAGGTAATAAGAAATGAATCTTGCATATATTAAAAAATATTTAATAAAAAAGTGTACATAATAATTTAACCAAGCATAAATCTTAAATACTTTAAGAGGAGAATAAATACTATATTATAATTATATTGCCAGTATTCTTGTATCTTCCCAAATTATGCCAGCATCCTGTAGTTCCAATATATACAATGGTGTTTAGCAGTTTTTTATGACGGCATCCTAGTAGGCTTAAGGCCATACCTCAGTTGAGACACGGTCTAAAAAGATCGTCGCTAGGCGATGCGCGGGTTGCGGGTGCAAATGAGGCATGTCAAACCAAATATAATTTGTCTTATAAATCCAACATGTGTCCATTTAATGTTCTGTTTATTGTTTTATCAGTAACAATAATAATATATTCATTGACATATTTTCTTATTAAAGTAAATGGGTAACGTTTTAAGTCATCTTTACACGATTTAAGAATTATTACGGCCGTCGCCATCACGAAGCAAAATGACGTGTTTCCAGCTCTACATTCTCTCTCCGAATGGGAGCGAGTGCAAAATTTCGTCGCGCCTATGGTTGAAAATTATTTGCCGTTTCACTGATGAATCACTTTAAAGAAAGGGTATGCCAGGTCATTTCTCATGAGGCGTCCATACTGCAAGGCTTAAGTGCTCGATCAAATATGGATTTCTGCTACTCGACACTACTTACACATATTATTTTAAGAATTAAAAATAGTCAGATTAGATCTACACTAACTTTTGAGGCGTTCCAATTCAATCTTCATAACATTGACAGCAGCCATTTTTGTCTTCAGAGTTCCCTCCAAATTATTTGCCCCTTCTTCTTCTTCTTCTCTCACCCATGAGGTGACCCCTTCAGCACCTCCACTCCCATTTGCATTTCCTACTGAAGTTTTGACCCCGCGAACATCTCTTCCCTCTGGAGTTCCCGACACTGATTGGCTCTCGACGCCAACGTCTCCCAGGGAAGACGTCCCGGTGTGAAGGTTCTGCATTTTTGCCACTTGCAAAATCTGGAATAAATGATTATATTTAAATCTATTAACAAATTGGTTGAGAAAATATTATATGACAGTTGCAAATTGTTGCAGAGTTAAAATAATGTTTGACAAAAATATGTATATAATATGAGTCGTATAGTTCCTATATACGATAAGTCCACTTTGATAAAATGTTGGCAAACTAAATATTTTCATTTAATACTACTTCCTCTTATGAAAACCTATGATTGAATTTATTTTATGGTGGTTTGTTGTTTTTATACAAATATTCACAATAGGGTTAATCAATTTTGTAGCAGTAAAGGAGAAATTGACAAAATAGTAATGGACTTATCGCCATTTGAAGCTAACTGTTAAATTTATCATATTTAGGAACCCAGTAGGTGTGACTTAACGGTCTTTGTTTCTCAACACTAACGATAAGTGTTTGACAAGTATAGGGTAAAAAAAAAACAATTATTATTTCAATAAATACAAAAATAATTTTTGTTAGAATGATTTCAATCGTTGGTGATGTGAGAATTATTGTCAGTAAAATAAAAATCGTATTTTTTTTAAATTTATTTATTATTATAAAACCTAATAGATTAGAACGAATCGAACATAAGTTTTGTCTTCTTTTCATCTAATAAACAAATAATTATTAAAATTAAATCAAAAAATATTAACATGGTTATGTAACTTTAAAAGGTTTTTTAGTAAGTGATAGTAGAAAAAGATACACAAATGTAAAAAAAAAGAAGTTAATTACCGTCTTCGCTCCTAAGCAGAGCATATGAACCTCCACAGAGTGAAGGTTATATTAACAGACCCTTTTTACGAGGAATGGTTGTTAGCCATTCGCCCAACCCATTGGGTCCTTGCACTGGATCAAACATACAACTACAACAATTGAAAAACAACATGCACTTTTACAAAAATGTACCTATTATGTATAATAATGATGTTTATTTACGATCACTAATGTAATCACAATATTTTTTTTAAATAAACGTAGTCCCGAGTGATTTTTAACAGAAAAAAATGTTATTAAAAAACTATTATTTGAAACGAGGGAAGTTTACAATCACACAGATTTTATTTTGTTCAGGTAGAACAATTACAAAAAAGTAGGGAAATAACTAAAATAAAAACAATTGTTAAATTCGAGGGAAATTCTCAATCACCCAGTATTTGCAGACGTTCAATGCAAAATATTCGTATTTTAAATATATAAATATTTTAAAATTCCCGCACGTTCTTTTTCCATAATTCCTAATTGATGACTCGTTTTCTTGATGTATTTCCTTCCACTTTAGCAACATTCTGGGTAAGGTCAGACATTATTTCGTTGTATTTCTACTAAAAACTTCAGACACTTTTGACAACGTGAACTGCTACAACGCCCATGTTGATTTTTGCAAATGCTCAATGCTAATTGGCTGTCTACAAGGTCGCATGGACTCATCGGCCTTTGGAACAAACCGCACCGTGGACTTATCGCCAATAGGAATTCATCGTGATTTTGAAACTCTCTTTTCATATGAATTCATCGCCGTTAAGAAATGATCAACATTTTATTAGTGTGGAGCGCTACCGGTAGAAAAAAATCATCATTATCTCAATTTTGATTAAAAGTGGACTTATCGTATATAGGAACTATACGACTCATATATTATAATAGTACTGGATATGAGGGTTAAAATAATTGCCTGGCTCTCCAAATGCTGACGTCTCATCTGCAGGTCTCTGAGCATGTCGATTTCAGCTTGATCTGAGGGAAGGACCGGTGCGGCCGAAGTCACTCCTCTGCCTCGCTCTTCTGACTCTCTAGATAACTCCGTAGAGTCTGGTAAGCGTGACGAACCCCTTGCACGACACCCCTGCTACAATGAAAAAATAACGTATATAATTTGAAATACCTCAAAAACGTACCTATGACATACAAAAACATATCGCTGCCTCATCTACAACTAAAATCTACTACGATTTATATTTGTAATAGAAACCTACGACAAAAATATTATACAAATAAGTTACAATATGTCCGGTTCGATCTTGATTCAACATTGAATGAGGTAACTGTGCATGAACGTTATACTCACATTGGAATTCTGATTGGTGTCAGATATGTGAGGGAGAGTGGTGGCGACCCCGATTTGATTGGACCCATATGAACGGCCTGCGTTCTGTGAAGTGACAAGATGATGGGCTGGCACCGGCACGTATCCCGAGCTGGCCGCTCCGCCCGTCTCGTGCTGCTGTTGGTGATGATTGATGCTGTCGTGATTGCACACCACCCCCGCATTATCTACATGACCATTTTGCAGGTTCATTTCTGTCAACTGCTCTTTTGCATCTGCCTGCAAAAACAGAAAAACATGGACTGTAAGATATGATTATAAGTAAAAGAGATACCTATGCGCAATGGCGGCTGGCCCTTTATGTCAAATGGTCATTGACCCTCCAAAAATATCAATACAATGTCAATTATAATTATTACTAGCGAGACCTATCGGCTACGCTAAAGCTTCAGCGTTAGATGCACGCTAATGTATATTATGTTCGTGTATGTAGTTACAATACACACAAGTCTCACACGCAACGTCCAACTTCTTGTCTCAACGCGCTTGGGTCAATTTAGAATTTGACGGAAATATAAAATATTTCTTTCTCTCTCTTTTTCATATGTGAGACAGAGAGAAAGCTCAAAGCCTTTTTTTCTTCATATTATTTTGCCTCACCATTAGGCTTCATTACGGTTATTGCTGAAAACGGAAGAGAGACATATTTTCAATCTGTCAAATGAAACAGATATATTATATCGTTGTACACACAGAAAAAAATTAGTTCCGAGTTCCCTGGTCGTACAGTAGGTACTACAGTACGTGACGACGACTCGTACTTCTGACAGTTGAAAAAGTTGTTTTAATCTTATGTAAATAGTACTTGGCACAGTTATTAAAATAAATAGATAGACAAAGTTTGATTTTTAGTGATTTATAACATTTTTGTGAAGTTTTGTGGCATTGGCGATGTGGCAAGTGGACCTAATTTACAAAGAATTATAACGTTTTGTGTGCAATTTCGGTTAACGATGGTAGGTGATGTGAAAAATGTAAATGTATGTAAGTATCTACCTATAACAATTTCTAGCACTTCTTCTATAATGTATAAAAAGCCAATTTGCAATACGTCTTTTAAGTATACAACGAAAAGGCAAACTAAAATAATATATTTAAAATTGACCTACTACTTTTTCGGGCCTAAGGCCGCCAATGCCAATGCGTTCATAACAATAATCATATCATTATTTTTATAACCCGGTGCGGATCTTAGCTACCTCACAGAGATGTTAGTTGTCAGCCATTCACTCAAACTATTAAGTCCATGCTCTGGATCCAAACACACATAGAAAAAAAAACATGAATTTGTATCACAGTTTTCCCACAGCACGTATGAATCATGCAAAAATAATCAAAGCAAAATAGTCGGAAATGATTAATCTGCACCCCAACTTGAGATGAAGATGTATGTTGTGAATGATTCACATCGTGTAGTACAAACCTGGTATTTGAGCAGTCTCTTCTGTTCTTGAAGGGCCGCAGCCAACCTCAATTGAGACACTTCCATTTTAGCTTTAAGCTCACTCTGCCACAGATCGTTGTCACTATAAGCCGATCCGCTGCTTTGAACTGAACTCGGACGGGGTAATGCTTCCTGTAAGATCACATTAATTAAACCCTGCTCGATATAGTATCCAGTCAATCAGTCAGTAGGTCAATATCATAATATGTACATTTTTTTTTATATTAAACTGATCTGAAAAATTATGGAAACTCAATAACAAAATAAATGAGAACATAATATACATAGAAAAAGTGGAATGCCTAAATAATAATGGTATAAAATATACTACAAACACAATTCACATTATTTCCCATTTTAAATTTAACATATTATTATGGCACACAAAATTTTTTAGTAATTTCATTTCCCTTTAAAAATTTGTGTACCAATTATGACCCAATTAGGTAAAGCATTAAATTAGAGACCACATTCAGTTTAATGCGTTAGTAAAAAAAACAATCATCACTGCACAGTACAACCTTATATTAATAATTTTACAAATATTTATTACAATCGCCATAAAATGGTTAAACTATGAAAAGCCTGTCATATAATCGTTTTCCAAATATTTTTTGGATCATAAAATACCACACGATTACTATGCACATCTAAGTCTTGTAAACTTTTAATATTATTAGCACAGACAAATTAAATGGCTAAGAGGTTTTTTTCAACACGAAAAACAACACACGCAACAAGCACTCGTGGCCTATCAATATTTACCATATTGGACATTGAACTATCTTTGTTGCCTTCTTCGCCGTTCAAAATAGAATATATTAATTGAGTAATCTTGAAGCTTTCGTCTTCCTCCTTGGGCAGTTTACCATTCATTACAATATCCACGTCTTGAAGCGATTCGCTTTCTGGCAACTCGACAGTATAATTATCGGATGCATCATGAAGGGAGACTTGTTGATCGTTATTAGTATCATCGTCAACGGTGAGAGTATTGGTAAGCATACCCTCCAATTTGGCCTCACTGTCTTGCAAATTTTTCAACGTCTCCCTCAGTTCTTCAATATCACTATCGTCCTGCATATCGGGGTCCTGGCAAATACCTTCCATTAACATCAGGTTACTCCGTCTCAATGAAGATACTTGGTTTCTCAACTGTTCACATGCACAAAACCAAACAGCAGTTTTCATTTTGAATAGAATATATTCAATATAGTATAATAAATTAAAACTAAATTACATCAGCTTGACGTAATTGACTATTCATTTATAATTATTCAATTTTTATTGTGTCGTTTGCATACTTTTAACATTATAATTAAAAAATATTTTATTAATCATCGGGAGATCGAAATTTAAAAAAAATGGCAAGATTTCTGACTTTGTATGTGTCGTTACATGAATACCTCAGAACCTTTTCAGCTGTCAATATTTTTTTGTCAACGTTATTTCAGTTTAACGTAACTTGACATTCTATGCAGTAAGACAATAATTTATCGATATAGAATATATGGTAAGAAATAATAATAAACATTAAATAAGTATGTTAATATAACTAATTGCTTAAACAAAGGAAATTTTAATAGAATATTGAGAATTATATACATATAAATTATAAGTCAACATCATAACAGTAAGGAAGAGTTGATTTATTTGGGAAGAGAGGACTCAACTTTTATGGTATGATGTCCACTATGCAGATGGATATGCAGAGGATACTCACTTTATGTTCATTGAGGCCCTACTCATACAAATAAATTCAACAATCGGAACTGATAAAAATAATAAAATTACCAATAGACTTGGCAACTTCTAACTTAAAATTCACCACGAATAATTGGCGATCTGATTACCTCATCTTCAGAGTTTCTCATGCTGTCAACGAGAGTGGAAGTGACTCTGATATACTCCCGAATCTGTCCGAGTCTCTGCTCAACTCGTGCTGTGTCCGGACAAGCTGTCACCATGCTTTCACCCATTGTGCGGACACTTTCCGCTCGGGTAGACTAAACATAATTGAAACACAAACAGTTATTAATCTCGATTAGATAATTTCAAATCGGTTTCAATTTCAGCATGGCTGTGAGGCATTCAAAAGATAATGACAAAGAGTAAAAATACATGGCAGCACTTACGCCTTGGTCGATTTGGTGATTATGGCCAGTCATGTCATTCTTCGTGTGCTGGCTAATGCCGTTGTGGTGTGAAGAGTCATGGATATCGTGAGCCAGATTATTGGATTTAGCATTAGCATTGTTAACGGCCGGGTAAGGTCCGACTGGAACCGTGTTATTCACAAAGACTGTGTCGCGGCCTGCAGAAAGACCACGACCACTGTTGCGAGTTCCGGAATTAGATGGATTCTGAAATAGCATACAACAATATTTTATTTCAGTCAGTTTCAAACATATAGAAAACATAATAGGTATTACAAATTAAAATGCTCAAATAACATTGTTTATTAGACACAAATCTGTTTTTAGTTATAAAATTTCATCCTTAACATGATAAAATTTCCAATAGTGACAGGATTTTATAAAGATACTTAACTTGATAAGTTAGTTTTAATGTAATTAATTAATTAATTAAAAATGTTTATTTTTCTTGCAACCCTGGTATAAAATTATAGAAGATGTAATTTACTTTTAATTTAAAATATATGAAATTTAGAAGATAATTTAAGATTTATATTGATCTTTTGTTATTAAACCTATGACTCACAATGCTAAAAAAGAATAAAAATATGATTGGTTTAATTTTTTTACCATATTTTGATTGGCTTGATTGGAGTTGGGCGTTGTCGGGTTGACGATCATCACGGCAGTGTGGCTGGTGTGAGGACTATGTCCTCCAAGAATAGTGTTGTAAGCAGACTCGTCAGCATTATCCATCATGCTGTCTCTCTGTCGTAATACTAATGTTCTGGGTTGTGGACGAACTGGCACAAAGCGACTGCCACCTTCTTGACCTATAGATGAATCTGAATCAAAAAAATTGTAAGAGATATCATTGTTTAATACAGACATTCTAAGAAGCGCACTTTAATTATGTGTCACTTGAGTGTGGTAGACAAGTTGCAAAGTACCCATAGAAAAACTATTCTTTGTAGAAGAGTTTTTCTACACTTAGAAAATGTCTCATAAGTGAGGATTTAGAAGCAGGATCATTTTCCTTATTTGACATAATCACACTCATGTCAATAAATGAGTTGCTGAGGATTAAACGAGTACAAGTGATATATGTATAGTAAAAAATATGAGTTAGGAGCAATATTAACATCACAACACATTTATTTATGTGTGAACCATGATTCAAACATGTGTATGATATATAAAATGTCATTATTATTTTCATAGCAACTGTATATAATTTTCATGTTTTGGTTTGACCTGTCCTCTTTCAAACATTAAAACATAAAGAAATATTAATAGTAATTAAGGATGATTTGAGAACGAAATTGCATTTACAAATTTACAGAATGTTACATATAATGTTTAAGATAGCATATCTTTAACGATGGCCGATCTAGTAAAGCTTTGGCTTATAATGTCGTTGGTCCTGGGTTCGAATCCTGGGTCTGGCACATACACATGTTGTTTTTTAAATGTGTATTTGTACTCAGAATATGGATCTAATAGGTTGAGCAAGTGGATAACATCTACTTCTCATAAAAACAAAAATCTGTTAATACCACCTCCACCCTGTGGATGCCCATATGATCTTCTTAGCATCAAACATGGATAAACTATAAATACAATAAATTTACTCAATTCGGTTAGCGGTGCACTCGGTCTATGTAATCGATATATTTAAGAACACAAGTCCAAGATTATTAAAATTATTGTAAATATTATGATATACTCTAAAAAGAAGTCAATTTGAGAATTAAGTTTGTAACTCTTTTATTTTATTTACACACATTATAAGAGTACACGTTATAAAATTTAAGCAGTGTAATTAAAAAATGAATACCTATACAAAATGATATAAGCAAAAGAAAGTACACGAAGTGAGCAATTTTGACCCAATATTAACATTAACATTATAGAACAATGTGCACTGAAACACACCTTACTTAAATAATATTTACATTATTCCCCAGTGGAAACTCTGATATCACTAACACTTTTTTAAGTTTGAACGTGATTATTCTGCGAAATATCAATGCCTCTGAAGTAAGAAGTAATTTTTCAAGAGATTCAGCATTTACGTGGTAATGATAATTCATGATAATTTTTAAAAAACATTCTGAATTACCACAACTTATCATGAATTAAAATATAGACGGCCTTGTATTTACAATAGAAGATGTCAAAGTCTTATATCGGTTATTCACATCTAATAATATTTGAGGTGAGAAGAATTGACTCAGTATATATTTATTTGATTCCTAAAAATAGTCACTATAACTTTTAAATAGTATTTACTCAACACATTTTCATTTTCTTAATTATTGTAATTATGAAATATAGAGGTCAAAAACATATTAATAAAAAAAATAGATTTTTTTAGATACAGTACACTTTCGGTAATCCACCGCTTGATTATCGGACAACTACTATAGTCCGCCGTTATGTTTACTAGTTGAAAGCACAAAATCAAGCTCTATAATTCGCTGGTATTCAATTATCAAATTCAATAGTCCGCCGCGTGCAAGTAGATATACAACGCAGATGAGACGGGTTTATTTTGAAAACTTCTCCTTCATAAAACATACGTTCATCGCGAAGAATGTAACGTAGGTACTACGGAGAAAAGTGCCCAACGACCGCATCACAATTATGTTGTGCTCCAATACAATTGGGACAGACAAAATGAAGCTTTTAGTCATAGGGAAAGCCAGGAATCCTAAGTCATTCAGGAATATCTACCTCACTGAACAACTTACTGGTTGTGTCAAGTGATTTACTGCTTAATATTTTGATTATAAATAAAACCGTAATTTGCTAGTACAAATTTCTCAAAAAAAGTATTTTTACGAAATACCTGTTTTAATTTTTACAATATTTTGTATGTATGCACTATAATCCGCCGCTTTCACTAATTGGCCGCTTGTCTGGTTTTTGGGGTGGCGGATTACTGAGAGAGTACTGTACTTATATCACTATTCTCATGAGTAAGGATATTATGTAGGTGGTAGTTTTTTAAATTTTTTAGTAAAGAACATAAATATAATATTTACAATGAAAAAATGATTCTCCGTCTATGCGGACTTGTAATATTATAAAAATTGATATTTCATACCGAGATCTGTGTAATCATTGTCGGCAGCAGGTGCGTTGGTCGGTTTCCGCGCTCTGTTTTGTGTTTGTCTAGAATTATGCTCCGATACGGGAAGCCAATCGACAGAATTCTGTAAAACAGTACAACAATAAATATCTGGTGTAAGAGATTATATCTCATCAATTCATTGTTGCGTCGGGTAGGTACTAAAGTATTAACAATGATCAATGTGTCAGAGAGATTATTTATTACAAAAACACAAGAATAATAAATTATTAGTTACAAAAAATTATATCGACCCTTAATCGGCAGAACAAGCGACAATTCATAAATTTTAGAGGAGAAGGTTTTTTCTTAATTATTTCCGTAATTAGTTCTAAAAATGAATTCTGTTAATGTGGTTACTAATAATTGGTTACTGCCTATACGGAAATTATAAAACAATTGCATTAATGCTGTTAGTTTTCGAGATAGTGGCGGTAACGCTGTTTTGCTTATGTCTATGACGCGATATTTTTTCCAGGCATGTCGCTTACGCTATTTGGCGTAGTTGTTTTTATTTATAAATTTCATGCTAATTATCATGCCAGGGCATTAATAATTAAGTAATAAAATAAATAACATAAGTACCCATTTATTTTACGAAAGGGGGCGTTGTTAAATAAATTAAAAATACTTTTTAAATTAATATTTTTGCTTGTAGATACTTAACCACATAGGTAAAATAAAAATAAATGATTGGTATTTTTAAGGGTTCGCTTATATTATTAATATTATTAGGTATTGTTATTTTTCAAAATGAAATATGTACGTATCTACTCGTACATAATTAAGTACGGGGACCTACTAATTATGATAAAATAAAATTGTAATCTTACAAAAAAATTATTGTCCCTCATTTTTTAAGCAGTAATCGCTGTATTATCCTCATTCACGTCTTCCTGATCGGATTCCGGTAAAGTATCTTCCACTGATAATCTATGTGGCAGTTTCATAAACTCATCCGTCATCTCTGAGGGATATTACATTTAACACAGATACTTTTAAGATCGTTATACTCGATCTCCGATATTGGTGATTTAGCACTATACAGCAAGGGTGGCTGGCGTTTAAAGCATCACAGCATTTGATCGGGATCTGATGACATTTTCTAGGTCTAACAGTTTAGTCCTACTGTCACCAGAGTAGGTACAATATTTGGTAAGTTTTTTTAAATTATGCCTTTTGTAATTCACCAAATTTAATTTTGAACTTTGAAGCAATGCAAGTAGCAGCGAGAGATTTCCAGTCACGGAATTCTGCATATGAAATGATGACCTAGAGTTGGAAATGATGGTAGGTCATTCTGATAGTCTGATTATAAATGACTCAATTCTCGCATGAATGGAATCGACCAGCATCGTAGTACGACCAGTTGGTCTATTCTATACTTTATCGACCGCTAAAGTGATAGATATTATCAAACTTAGGGTAGGTTTGTATAAAAGTATTAGTACTTATTGCAACAATTACAACCAACGTATTGTAATTGTTGCAATAAGTGCTGTATTCTAACAGCAGTAAGAGAGGTGCTGTTAAAATGTAGCGCTTATTGCAACAATTACAATCAACGTATTGTAATTGTTACAATAAGTGCCAATTCTATGATACAAACCTACTCTAAGTTTGATAATATTTATCACTTTATCACTTTAGCGGCAGATAAATACAGAATAGACGCACTGGTAATAGAAAATGTATTTCTATCAATTCAATGAAAGTTGAATTTTTCATAATATAAGATAGCATAGCCAGTGTTGCCCGGTTCTTATTCTGACCAATCACAGTATAATAAATCCTTGATTTTTTCCCGCTTTGTCAGTCCTATCCAAAGATTTGTGCATTATTTAGGAGATCTCATTACTGCCACGTTTACCATCAGTTTCACCCCATAAAAAGCAGTATCCATTATTTTTTCCACTTTCATAGATACTTTCATTATAGTATGCGTATTTTCGACTACGGAGTTTTTTGCACCTTCTCGAGGTCAAAACTTGCGCACAAAACATCATTGTGATTTTTACTTTTGGCCAGATCATTAAAGAACATCTCCTTGCATTTATCCTTTATGGTAAGGGGACATTTCTAAGTATTCATTTCAATTAGCCGAAGTCTCTTGTCACCAGACATATTTGTTATTTTCTCGCAAAAAGAACACTATTATCTTTTTTTTTTTTTTTTTTTTTTTTTTTTTTTTCGACCATGTCCGATCCTGATAGGATCATATGGGCCTCCACAGAGTGGAGGTTTGTATTGACAGATTTTGTTTTTCACGAGAAATGGATGTCAGCCACTTGCTCAACCTATTAGGTCCATACCCTGACACACACAAATTGAAAAACAATTTTTGTACTTGCCAGACCCAGGATTCGAACCCGGGACCCACGGCTTTGTAGTCCAACGCTTATGCCGCGCGGCCACCGTGGGGTAGATGAAAACCCAAGTTGAACTTACTGTCTATTAAATACGTTTCTGAAAACATTCTGAATCACGACATTAGTGGATTCATTCAAAGAATCCAAATTTTCAGTATAAATTTTATATATATTTTCAACATTTCAAAAATCTACAGGAAGATACTATTATTCGTAGATTATTCCGACAGTAGTGAGATGAAACGGCGGGTAATTATTGTTTAATAAACTCTATTACCAGGTTTATTTTATCTCAGCCAGTTTTACTGGACGGCGCGAGCTTTGCTCCCAAATCGGTTTTCGCACAACACACTACCAGACGGACCACCGAATAAACCGTACCGTAGCTTACACTATCAAATAACGTCGGTTACGTTGTTTTGCTCTACTTTATAATGCGGTACAAGTTAAAACGCTAAAAGGCACAGACCCTAAAAAAATGTCATGCGAATGAGATCGGGCTCTAATATTTTTGTCACTTACGCGCTAGGTGATATTGAACGGTTCTCAGTTTAAAACGCAATTTACCAAAAAGTGTCGCTTACGTTGTTCTGCCGATTACGGGTCGATATATAGGTAGGTACTACATTCAATACTAGAGGGTTTCACTTGCATGTAATTAAATTTGGAACAACCTATTTCAAAAATGAAAAAGCACCATTTTAACCTCAATATTAATACACATTTAATTATCTGGTTAATAATTATAGCACACCACAAATAATGTTTAATTATGAATTAACCACAACTACCTAGCTTGCGTGTTTACTAAAATATCTTGTATCTTAAATAGGAAATGCAAAAAAAATCATTGGAATTTCGTCTTCATTCCAGTGTGTATAATGAATGCATCAGACAAATGGGAACTGTCCTAAATATAGAATGGCCAGCATTGGAAATGCTAAAATTAGAATAGCACATGAGGCCAGTCAAAATTCACACTACACAAACATACATGTGCTGTATTGGTAAACAAATATACAATTGACAGCAGTATCGGTTGAGCGCACGTTGAATGAGTAATATAATAAAATTCAAAAGTATACATTTGTGCAAATGTATGAGATGATAATGTAAGAGGTAGGTTCCGTCATCAATTAGAAGATAAAAATTAAGATTTCAACGTACCGTCATTATATTGGTAGAATGAATGTCTCTTCTGGTAGGAGTAACAACTTCTTGTGGTACATTGCAGTTATTACGAGCCTTTGTTTTCGGCACTGTCCCCGTCTGGCGGTCATTTCCTCCAGAGGCCATAGTTGTGAGTTGTTTTCCACGTTTTAATCGAATCGCACACTCGGAACGTCAAAAAAGTCGACCGAAAATATAAACATGCTGGGTAAAATTTACCACATTATATTTTTGTGCAGATTGCAGTCTGTTTCGTGATAAACAAGATGTATTTAAAAAATACTCTACGTGATTATGTCTGAAGACCAGCTGTCATCCCACAAAATCAAAATAAGCAATAAATGAGTGGACAGTGATTAGTGATACCATCCTTCTTAATATAAAATACAATGTATTGTATCTTAAAACAGGGTGACTTTGGACCACTTTCTTTTTTATGAGCTAATGTAAAAACTATTATTCAAATTTGACTTTGAAGTCCTTGAGATAGAGTTTGCTCTTCCTTTATCGCGTGAGGAGTTATTTTACTAATTTATCCCATTTCTTGTCGTTGGTCATTTCATTTTCTGCCAATACCCAAATTCTTAAGCAATTATTATCATAATAAAATTGCTTAAGAAATTTTACGATAATTATCATACTATAATCTTAAAATTTAACGAGGTTGTCGCGCGACATGTTGCCAGTGTGGACCCAGCATTAGGAATTTGGCTTCCATTTTGACTAGGTGTAGCGTCTGATATTTCGTTCGTAATTATTTAACAAAATTATCTTGAACATTAAGTGATCGTTAAGTGAACATTCAGTGATCAGTGAATATGGCGCAACTCCCAGATGACCGTGGACGTTTACAATCGATGGACACTTCAGACGGCGAAACGGAACTTCTTCAGGAGGAAGAGTTCGATGTCAGAGCGTCAATCAGGACGCTAATGTTTGAGGTATCTTCACTTCGTACCTTATTTCAGCAGGGGAACCGACAAGGAGTGGCACAACCACCGCCGACCCTTAAGGCGGAGAAAAGGCCCGGCCCCCAGACAACCTTGGGGGTCAAAGTACCAGTTCCCCAAGCCAGACTCGGCTCGAGTCTTGGAATTGGCTGGACTCCAACATTTCGACTCCGACGATTGGGCCGGTGTAAGGTACAACAACGATCAAAAACAATTTTTGGCGGCCCCTACGATTGTAGAGCTAGGGCTGAATGACGAGTTACGTCGATACGATCGCTCTTCGTCGAATAACCATAATATGACGGAGAGGACGATCTCGGCCCTCCAGAATGCGATGTTTTCCCAACGGGACAGCTTCTGGAAGGCTATGCAAGGGTTGGTGGATTAGGCAATCGATCGTCAAACCACCATGACTGCCGCGGGTTTGTACCAAAAGATCGAAGAGGGTTTTGGGGACAAGTCCAACCATAATAAAATTTGTGAGGACATTACCTAAATCCTCACCGGGAAACGCGCCGAAATTATACAGGCTCGGCGCCAGGTGATTTTGGCCTCGTTGAAGGATACCTTCTCTCGGGAGGCACTTTCAAAGATTCCTCCGAGCTCGGAGTCTCTATTTAATAAGGACCAACTGGCCACCTTCCTCCAGAAGGGGGGTTGACCGGAGAAACTTTCTAGTTGAAACCAAAAGAATCCTCATCTAGACAAGCGGGAACATCCGGGGGAGCTCATAAAAGGCCCTTTCCAGAGGAGCTTCAGCCTGGAAGGCACTCGACCTTACACTATGGCCGAGGTACTCCCAAGGGGAAACGTTCTCGTCGACCCAACCCCCAGTTTTCTCTCAACACTCTTTCTGATTAGGAAACAAGACGGGGCCCTACGCCCTGTCTTCAACCTAAAGCATTTGAATGCGTTCCTACAACCAAACCAATTCAAATTATTTCACCATTACAAGGTTCTAGACTTCTTGCAAAAAGAAGATTGGCTAGTAAAAATATACCTAAGCCAGGCGTACCTCCATGTACCAATAGCTTCGGTCTGGCCCGATCGTCTGCCACGACTGTCAAACTCAATTCTCTATGGTTTTCAAGGATCATGAGCAATCAGGACAAAAGTGGAAAATTTTCTATTATTCCGTCATGCGATCCATTCATTATCAAGCGAAGATTTCCGAAAGTGTGCGAAAATACCCAAATACGCGCCTGCTCGCGAGTCATGCAAACGGTCGTTCATTTCATTCTACTGGTCGATTTCAACAACTGAACAACTACAAGATGGCGAAAACTCAAAAAATATATATGGAGTAGCACCGAGGACACAGTCTTCGTCGAATTAATACACGCCAAAGATATAGCGAGGAACGTAAAAATTCGCTATATTCAATGGCGATCACGCTGTTCTTCAGTTAGCCAACTTTTGACCCAGTGTTTTTGTTAACGGCGATTCCTGACCGCCTGAGCCAGTTGAAATATAGCCATACTCGCTACAATTAGTCTTAATCGAATGGTTTGGAGATTCAAGCTCGCCCAGTTATGCATGATGTAAATTAACAATAAGTATACAAAACTTTCTATAAATGTCAAATGGCCGCGTAAATTTTAACAGATGCTCGCTAGGTTTGACAGCTCAGTCTTTTTGATGTAAAATTGCGCGGGAATGCGTTCAGTGTAGCCACCAATCTAAGAAATATCTAGTTTTCGGTCAACCTATATTTTTTATAATAGCAACACTATGTTTATTTTAAACCAATCAAAAGCAAGGACTAACGCGATTGAATCGTTGCGTGTAATTGCAAATAATCTTAGTGCTCGTCCGTAGTCATTTGGCGGGCGCGGCGCGGCGGCGTCTTGCGAAACTCAAACGTATAACCGTGTGTATTATGCCCGAAAAAACACACTGTCTACGAACATTTTACACATGGTTATACGTTTGAGTTTCGCAAGACGCCGCCGCGCCGCCCCCGCGCGACCACTACGTTCTTGCACTTAGTGCTCGTCCGTGGTGGTTAGGCGGGCGCGGGGCGGCGGCGGGGCGGGCAACTCAAACGTATGAACACGTCTCGACGTGTCCGTAGACAATGCGCGGGGACGGGTGTTCGCGCGTGTTGTTTTGGCGCGTCTAGCTCAACGCAGGCAAGATCGTACATACGGCGGGCTCTTCCCATACTGCGCGCATAGAGGTGTCCGCACTGAATGGACGGGCACCGACGCGGGTAACGAGCGAGTTGCGGGTGTCTCAAACCATCATGAGCTTACCGCGTGCGTCTGGTGTATTTATGGTATTATTTTCACAAAGCATAGATAGTGCGAAGTGATGTAAAGTAGGTATACGTTTTATAACGTTGCACTTTTCACTACACTGATACGCCTCTTTGCCTTATTACGTCGCATAAAATTATATCAAATATATATAAAAATTATATATTCACTTGTATTAATATAATATGTAGTACAAAATAAATATATATTATGTAAAAATAATATCTTTAAATTTCAATAATTCTTAACGCACATATAATATTGTATACTTATTTTACTTATAGTTATAAAGGTAGGTACATAAAAAAATGTTTTTTTTTGTCTATAATTATTCAATATTCTTTCTCATTTATCTCTTTATCTAATTTCTCTTTATTTAAATTTTAATATGATTAACTATAATTATTATAATTTATATGGAAACTTTGCTTGTTGCAATATCTTTTTCTAGTCTATTTTATACATATTTGTAGTCTATGTAACTGTTTGTTTTCCTTAATAAAAAAATATAAACATAATAAAAATAAAATATATTAAGTAGGTACATCATTTCCATCCTAGAGCCGGGGTGCAAAGTTATGAAGCGTACATTCTACACCTACATTCACACCATATGAACCGAAAAGTCTTTTTTAAACTTTAACTTACATATTATCCAATATATAATCAAATTATAAAATCGACCAAGGGTACTTGATGGAATTTGAATTTAAATTCATAAATATAAATTTACCAAATAAACAGGAATTAACTGTATCAGATGACAGTGTATATTCACCATTGGTGGTGTTTGAAGATGCCAAAAGGCGATAGTCGGATCGCAAAAAATTACTCAAAAAGAATAGATAAAAACTTAGATCAATTAGAATATACCTAATCAAATATTTTCTCATGTTACTCTTTTTCGAAAAACTTGTCTGGTTGTTCCCGCAGTTTCTTGTATAAGTTATAAAATTTTTCTGCTAAATTAGTGCTTTCCATATTGATTTCATTGGCCCCATATTTTGGTGCAAAGTTTTGCCATTTCAAATAGGAGTTTTCCAGTAAAAACTTTTCTGTGTTTATGGTTTCCTATCCCTGATTTGACGCTGAACACGACTGGACGCGCGCGGGCTACTACGGACACTCTACCCGTGCCCGTCCCCGCGCCAATTCCGCGTCGAAGACGCCCCATGACTACGGCCAAGCGCTTAGTGCTCGTCCGTGGTGGTTTGGCGGGCGCGGGGCGGCGGCGGGGCGGGCAACTCAAACGTATGAACACGTCTCGACGTGTCCGTAGACAATGCGCGGGGACGGGTGTTCGCGCGTGTTGTTTTGGCGCGTCTAGCTCGACGCAGGCAAGATCGTACATGCGGCGGGCTCTTCCCATACTGCGCGCATAGAGGTGTCCGCACTGAATGGACGGGCGCCGACACGGTAAACGAGCGAGTAGCGGGTGTCTCAAACCATCATGAGCTTACCGCGCGCGTCTGGTGTATTTGTGGTATTATTTTCACAAAGCATAGATAGTGCGAAGTGATGTAAAGTAGGTATACGTTTTATAACGTTGCACTTTTTACTACACTGATACGCCTTTTTTCCTTATTACGTCGCATAAAATTATATCAAATGATATTCACTTGTATTAATATAATATGTTGTTCTAAATAAATATATATTATGTAAAAATAATATCTTTAAATTTCAATAATTCTTAACGCACATATAATATTGTATACTTATCTTACTTATAGTTATAAAGGTAGGTACCTACATAAAAAAATGTTTTTTTTTGTCTATAATTATTCAATGTTCTTTCTCATTTATCTCTTTATCTAATTTCTACGTATTTAAATTATAATATGATTAACTATAACTATTATAATTTATTTGGAAACTTTGCTTGTTCAATATCTTTTTCTAGTCTATTTTATACATATTTTTAGTCTATGTAACTGTTTGTTTTCCTTAATAAAAAAATATAAACATAATAAAAATAAAATATATTAAGTAGGTACATCATTTCCACCCTAGAGCCGGGGTGCAAAGCTATGAAGCGTACATTACACACCTACATTCACACCATATGAACCGAAAAGTCTTTTTTAAACTTTAACTTACATATTATCCAATATATAATCAAATTATAAAATCGACCAAGGGTACTTGATGGAATTTGAATTTAAATTCATAAATATAAATTTACCAAATAAACAGGAATTAACTGTATCAGATGACAGTGTGTATTCACCATTGGTGGTGTTTGAAGATGCCAAAAGGCGATAGTCGGATCGCAAAAAATGACTCAAAAAGAATAGAAAAAAACTTAGATCAATTAGAATATACTTAATCAAATATTTTCTCATGTTACTCTTTTTTGAAAAACTTGTCTGGTTGTTCCCGCAGTTTCTTGTATAAGTTATAAAATTCTTCTGTTAAATTAGTGCTTTCCATATTGATTTCATTGGCCCCATATTTTGCTGCAAAGTTTTGCCATTTCAAATAGGAGTTTTCCAGTAAAAACTTTTCTGTGTTTATGGTTTCCTATCCCTGATTTGACGCTGAACACGACTGGACGCGCGCGGGCTACTACGGACACTCTACCCGTGCCCGTCCCCGCGCCTATTCCGCGTCGAAGACGCCCCATGACTACGGCCAAGCGCTTAAAACGTTGGCCACGACGGTTTTTGGATCGGGTTGGGTCTGCGCGTCTGCCAATGTAATTAAGCCATAACACCGTCGATTTCTTCGACTAGCCTACCAAGTGGAGCTCATACAATTAACGTGTCTCCCGTTCGGGCTGTCAGCCGCTCTGATTATGTTTGCAACCCTGACCAATTGGATCGCCGAACGCCTACAAAAGAATGGCTTGAGACACTTACCTAGACGACTTCTTAGTAGCCAACCAATGCCGAGAAACACTCTCGGTTCAGGTCGAATACATGATAACCTTCCTACAGTCATTAGGGTGGATAATAAACATGAAAAAATCCTATCTGATCCCAAGCCAACAACGAGAGTTCTTGGGTATCACGTGGGACACACACAACAATCGGAGATTCCTATCGCCGGAGAAGTGTGTAGCACTCCGTCACCATCTGCTAACGCACTTACAAAAAGGCACTTGGTCCCTCAGACACGCTCGATCCCTTCTGGGGCGACTCAACTTTGCATCCTATGTCACTCCACGAGGAAGTTGCATTGCCAGCAGCTACAACGCTCCAGTCATCAATTGTCGAGGTCCCATCCTCGCCAATTGGCGACAATCCCACCACAGGCCCAGCAGCACATCATGTGGTGGCTCCAGGCGGTAGGATCCTCAGATCTGATACACAGACCGACATTCAATCACTTCCTAACGACAGACGCAGCCGACACACTAGGCTGGGGAGCCCAACTGGACGAACACCACCTATCAGGTATGTGGAAACAGGACCAGTTAGCATGGCATTCTAACAGGAAGGAAATATTCGCAGTTCTTTCTGCAATTCAATCCCGGGTACAAGCAATTAAAGGAACAAATCTGCTTCTGCAGACAGACAACAAAACAGTGGTGGCATACATTAACAACGAGGGCGGCACAAAGTCTGTTCCCCTCCTAAACCTATGCCGAGAGATCCTGGTATTTACCAGTCAAGCCAACATCACGCTTACTGCACAATACCTCCCCGGAAATTCAATTGCGAAGCAGATCATCTACCCCGCAGGAAACTCATTCCCGAATGGCACCTCATAAACACCGCAACCGCCCCCTTGTTTCAAAGATGGGGAGTTCCCGATGTGGATTTATTCGCATCCGAAACAGCACATGTCGTTGCAACGTACGTCTCACGAGACGTTACAGACAGTGGGACTCTGTTTCACGACGTCTTCAGCCGAGTATGGGACTTCAGACTGGCGTGGATATTTCCCCCACCAAACTTACTTCCACGAGTCCTAGCACACCTGAACTCAGCAAGAGGGAGATACCTACTAGTGACACCGAGCTGGAAACAATGCTTTTAGGGAACGGACTTACGACGAAGGGCGATAGTATCACCTTACACAATACCTCACATACAGACGACACTAGTAGATATGGTGACCAACCGTTCACCTCCAAGGACCCAGGATCTGTCCCTTCCAGTAGCGCACTAAGGATTCAATATTGAGGGGGGCCTCAAGGAGGAGAGTGTAAATTAGTCCCATAGGCTCTTTTTCTTCTTCATATAATTATTATTACATATTTTCACAATACACGGCGGTATATTTGTACAGTTTCTCCTAATTTTTATGAAATTGGAGGCATAACGGCGGTAACCGTTCAGCGTGTCATCAGCGACTTGCGGATTGGAAGTGACTAACAGTGACCATGCTGGACATATGCGCCTAGTATGCTAAAACATTACTCAAATATTATTGGCTGTCCTAATATGATCCCTATGCCCAATTCCACTGAAAAAAAATATTATTTTGATTTACACCACACTAGTGGGTGTAGTCGTTCTTTTCGCCGAATTGTCGAATATCGTCGATTTTTGGTTTTTAATATTGAGGTTCCAAAATATTAATTGAAAATGGACAAAAAAAGCGATTGGCCTCCGGTAATTGGCCGCCGGTACAATCAGACGCCGGCCCAATTGGACGCCGACCCAATTCGACGCCGACCCAATTGGCCTCCGGGAGGATTGGACGCCGCACAATTGAATTGAATTAAATGCGCAAAGGAATAGACGTACGTTACGATTTGTTGGAGTAAATAAGCAAGTCAGTTTAATATGCTTCTATCTTCTCAGTAGTTGTACCTTATACATTTCGCGCTTGACACATTTTTAATATAGATTGAGAATAATTATTATGCCCTATGATGTTTATTAAAAGAAAATAATTCTTCCCAGGGAAGGTAGGTACTGAGAGATTGGACGGTACTCTACATTTATGTTTTTTAAGTAAAATACAAATACCTAGGTACATAATAAAATTAAACTCAATATGTTTATTTAAGAAATAATATGAAACATTAATCTTTTTTAACTACATGTCATTTAATAGGTACACCTATCCATATATTTAAGTATTCCCGTGATCAATAGACACTAGGTAGAGGTACTGGATTACTCTATAGTCTATGTCATGTCTATGTTGTACAATTCAATATTATTATCTATAATGTTGTCTGGAAGACATAGATAATAATAATTAATGTCAGTTCTGTGATCTGTCAAGTTAATCTGTGAAGTAAATCTGGTCGGAAAATAGTAAAGAACCATACGCATGCAGTGTTCGAATCGGAATTTCTGGGTTACAATTTCTTTTATTGAATACTGAGTCGGTGAATAAGACAACAGCAATCCAAGAAGATGGCTGAAAGAGCAGTAGATATCCTAAATGGATTTCAAGTGTATCCTTTTCATACATACCAGTTGCAATTCTCAATTGAACATTTAAAAACGTATTGTGATTTTTGATAAACATTACCTACTTGCTGCTAACCTACTCTTACCCCAAAGAAATAATTTGAATATACATCGTAACTATTATACAGAACAAACTAGAATACTAGAGGAGCAACAATGATCAGAAAGAGTACCTAATACTTAGTTGCGTTGATGATTGAAAATTTTCGTAGGTCGGACTTATTAGTAAACGTCCTTTTAGCCGTCAGTTCAGTTGTCCGTACAGTCTCATGGAAACGGCCCTGTATATTTACGTATTTTTTATCCACTAAAAATGAATGTTATTTAAAATTACTTTCTAAACATATTGGTTTGGTATAATGCAGTGCCTAAATGTATTTGAAGAAATAATATTATTTCAATCGAAATTAGAAAAGTAGTAAGTATGAAAAATACGACAACACAGCGTATCACCGTATGGTCATGTCTAAAGGCTCAGATTAATTTCGCTGAATAGGTACTTACCTAAATTGATTAGGTAGGTACATACTTTCTCAGTGACAAAGAAACGATAGGTACCTCCATATTTTTTTTTTCGTATTCATACATCGCAGGAAGCATTTCTTTTATTGGCGATGTGATCACTCTTTTTCCATAATCATAAATTATCTTTTCTTCTTTATAATAATGTTTCATGTTATGTTATGAACGTTTTAAACTTATAATTTGTAATGTCCACAACATGGGCGGCTGGCTGCTTGGGTCAAATAGTCAATGACCTCCCAAAAATAAATATCTTACAATCTATATACATTATACAATGTCAATTATCTCCTATATATTATTATCCTACGCCTTTTTCCGTTTTGGCGAGCGATTGTAACGTGACGCACGCTAATTTATATGTACATGTATCTAACCACCATACACACACACACGTATCTCAACTCTCACAATCGTTCGCTGCTCGGTCAATTTTATGAATGCCAAGATTCATATTTCTTTCTCTCTCATTTCCCATATGTGAGACAGAAAGAAAGCACAAAACACACCTTTTTTTTCATATTGTTTTATCGCTTACATACACTAAATTTTGGTCATTGCTGAAAACGAGACAGCTATACTATTTTCAATATGTAAAATGAAACAGAATGATATAAATTTTTCCTTAAATGTTTCAAGAGTTTTGTTCTGTAGTTTCAAGGTCTCATTTGTGCGACAAACCTTTTTATTCTTATTTGTTGTCGCTTATTATTTCAAACTGACCATTGTTGTCTGAAAGTTTCATATTATGTTATTAATTGTAGTTCAGTTTAAATCCAACCTTTGAGTAAAACCCATCGACTGCATTTTCTGTATTAAACCATTGTATACAAGTTACCGATTAAATGTAATCTGCTATATTAATCATAAAGTTACCTTCTATAAGATCAGTGGAAATATAAAAAGTGTTTATATATAAATGATTCCGCCATTCCATAACACTAGGTATTATAACGGAGTTTTTATTAAATGTGTTTGATTGTTTTAATCTTATGTTCTTAAATAGTATTAAGTACAACAGTTAAAGGCAAATTAAAATAATATATTCAAAATTGACCTACCCCGTTGTCAGGCTTAAGGCCGCTATTGGTCCACAATATGTTAAAAATAAATAAATTGAAATAATTGAAATTGATAAATCTCACTCTGTCATTGTCATTTACAAGTCAGTTTAACTGGTATATCTAAGAACTGATATGAAACCCATCTTACCACATCTCTGTTTCAATTTTTACATTTACGCATCGGTTTAACTGACAGCTCGACTGAAACGGAGACTGAACGGACAAATAAACTGATTGTTTAAAAGCACATTTGCACTAAGAAAACTGTAGTACAGAAGAACTTCGATATAACAGACTAAAGCTGAAAGTCTGTTATATAAAAATACAAACAAAAACCTATTTATTCGTTTTCTGATGATATATCCAAATACACCCGTTGTGGAGTGACGTTAATTGTTCGATGTTGACATGCTTTCTTTCGGTAATCATGCATTGAAAAAAGAATCAAATTTTGTTTGCACTTTTGAAAAGTCTACGGTTTTTTTATAATTAACTCTCTCAAATTACGAAACTCAGGCGATACCCAGGTCACCTTCATCCACTTCTGATGACAATAAAACTCATCAAATTTTTTTGTTTATCCTTACATGATAATATATTTATACAGTAACTGGATGAATCTTCGCGATGGTGATTCAGGTACTTATCTATTTTTAAATAATTTACTTATGTCTTTGTTGATAAGAAAGTGGAATGCTTCCAATGATCTACATATTAAATAAGTATTATAGTAGGAACCTTTTTACCGTTTGCCTTAATGTGCTATAATATGTAATTTATCGACTTTATTTGCGTTGTATTTTGGGTCTCATACCCGCTTGTATCTGTATAAAAAGTATTCCTTTCTTAGTGTTAACATTGTCTGAATTTGTAGGTAAAATTCTCTGGCAGAACAATGAAGACATGTCTTGTTCTGACACTGAGCATGAGGCTCGTGTTCCGAAGAAGATCCTGAAATGCCGAACAGTTTCCCGAGAAATGAACTTCAGCTCCATAGAGTCAATGGAAAAGTTTCGATTAGAACAGGTATATGACATATTATTTTATTAAATAAATTTGATGTGTGCAATTGGATTTATTTTCGCTATTGATTTTTAGATATAAATTTTTGGCCGCACCCTGCGGTCGCGTGCGAGATTAATTAAATCATTTCTCATTTGAATTTTGCTACTGCGCATGCTGCCGTAGGTATAAACAATCAAGTATGCATATTGTACACAGGATTCAAGCAAATACAGTACTGTATTTCGTTTGCATACAAATTAACAAAATACACCCGATCCTCTTTTGCACAGAGGATACGTACCAAAGACTACCGTGCAAAACAAAACCGTGTAAAAAATGATAAGGTGCCCATACAAAAACGGTAGATAGGTTCCATTACTTAAAATCAGCTCAAAATACGAAATTCTTGAACTCAAAAATAAATCAAAATTATTTATATTTATACTCACATAAAAATAATTATACATAAAAATACATAGTTTTCAATTTAAATCAAATTTAGCATAGAGAAATACAATATCGTCGTGGTAAATGCAATAGGTCGTATGTCAAAGATACCAAACTTTTCAGGAGAGACAAAAAACTATCCCATCTTAACCCCAATGCACTGATTTTTTTTCACAAATTTATTTACTTAGTTGAATTTGTTCCCTGTTAAGACTGTTATCATCATTTTGATGTAAGATGGATAATAAGAAAGTTAGGTTGACATATAACTATTTGATCGTCAATGTTGGCCACTTTTGGTGACATAAGTCCAATTTTTATGTAAACATACCTAAATTTAAAACACTAAAATTAGGTATTTATAATGAAACAAAATATAATATTATATTAATATAGACATATTATTATATACTTGTACATAAACGTTTAAAAAGTAAGCTTAAACTAATGAAAAAGTTTTTTTTTATTATAAATCTCTGTTTAATTAGGCACTTGTATAAAAACGATTTCAATGTTTAAAAGAAAAGATTAAAAGTTAATATTCAAATTAACACACAATAATTTTTAAAAAGATTTATTTAAAAATATCATAGTTTAATTATGTATTTGCATAAAACAGAGCACGTAAATACGAGGGTGGGTCAATAAGTCCTTAGAAAAGCCGACAGGTGGCGCGACTAGTACTGTAAGCGGTTTGTTTTCATGCAGCGGCACTACCGATTCAGTATGCTGCGAAGTTTCAATCAGATTGGTCGGGTTGTTGTGTGTTTCTCGTACATTTAAAAAAAAAATTTGCTTATGGAAAATGGAAAAATGGAAAATGGAGAAAATTGAGTTTAGAGCTGTTATTAAACATTTTAATATAAAAGGGTTAACAGCAAAGGAAATAAAAAATGAGTTGGATTTAGTTCACGGCATATCTGCTCCTTCACTTGCAACTATTTATAACTGGTTAAATGAATTTAAACGTGGTCGTACATCAACAAAGGATGAACCACGCTCAGGACGTCCTGTAGAGGTGACTACACCAGAAATGATCAATAAAATCCACGATATGGTGTTAAGTGACCGAAGATTAAAGTTGAGTGAGATAATTGAGGTTACAGGGATCTCAAAAGGTAGCGTCATTTCTATTTTACATGACAAATTGGGCATGAAAAAAGTTTCTGCAAGATGGGTGCCGCGTTTGCTCACAGTCGACAATAAACGCAATAGGGTGGTGGCCTCTAAAGCCCTGTTGTCGCTCATGCAACGCAATCCGGATGAATTTTTTCGTCGCTTTGTGACTGTAGATGAAACATGGATACACCACTATACTCCCGAGACGAAAGAACAGTCAAAGCAGTGGATTGCGAAAGGCGAACCATGTCCAAAGAAGGCGAAAACCGTAAAATCAGCTGGTAAGGTTATGGCTACTGTATTTTGGGATGCACGTGGAATTATTTTCGTTGACTATTTGGAAAAAGGAAAAACAATAACAGGGGATTATTATGCATTTTTATTGGACCAGCTAATAAATGAAATTGAAGAAAAACGGCCTCATTTAAACAGGAAAAAAATCCTCTTTCATCAGGACAATGCCCGTGTTCACACATGTTTACGATCAATGGCTAAAATTGAAGAATTGAAGTTCGAATTGGTCGACCACCCACCGTATTCGCCAGATTTAGCCCCCAGTGACTTTTTCCTTTTCCCAAACTTAAAAAAATGGCTAAGTGGACAACGTTTTTTTTCAAATGAAGAAGTCATCGATCGGACAAATGCTTATTTTGAGGACCTTCCGAAAACTTATTTTTCTGACAGTTTTAAAAAAATTGAGAAACGTCTAACCAAGTGTATTGAGCTCCAAGGAGATTATGTTGAGAAATAAAAAAAAAATACAAAAATAAAAACTGTTTTAATGCTTTTTTCTAAGGAATTATTGACCCACCCTCGTACCTACACTTAAAAGAAAAAAGAACAGTTTTAAAAGAATTCTTTTTTTTAGAAAAGTAATTTTTTTATTTAAACGGTAGGTAGTATTATTTTGTTTTCTTCCAAAAATTTGTGAATAGCAAGCTGCGTTGTTCATCACTGATTGTATCGCACTTAAAGGCTGTTTTTGGTCCAACCTTTTGAGCATGTCACTATGCCCACCACAACGTGGACCTATGGTCATAGATTCTTTTTTAGACGTCTGTCTATACTTGCCGCCCTTGCCGGACTCTTCATACTTCTCAAAACCCGCATAAGACTTGCCTAGCAATCGCAGTTGAGCTGATTGAGTTGAGTTGATCAGTTGAGATGTATCTATAGTATAAGCAGTTGGGAGTTTTTTTTGCCTTTTCCACTCTTTACAATTATTGCTTTGCCCTTTTCGTTTTCTTTGATTGACTTGCTCAGTAGGTTCGTCACCATGGGTGTCAGACTGCATAGCAAACTCCTCTTAGTCTTCTGATGAGCTTGATTGATTTGATTCAGGTTGATACAGAGCTTCAGAGTCACTACTGATATCAGATAGTAAATGTTCAGGGCCACTTAGATGTTCAGTCATCGTCATATCACAATCTATATTTTATCTCAGGTCTGATTGTGTTGATACAATGTTCTCTGCTATCTTTATGTCCAAAGGTTGCCTCAGCAATGATTTTGCTTGTTCTAAAATTGGAGTTTCGATAGTCAAAGTATTATTAACCTCAGCGAAATCGAGTTCTATTTCTGAACCAATATTTTGAAAAGTGACTTCAAATGGATGCTCTAAGACTAAGAGTTCAAGTTCCGCTGCATTCCCAGGTTCAACTTGTAACGCCATATAGTCAGTGGTTCTTACGACTTCACAGGTTATTTGAGGTCCTGAAGAAAATAATCATTTTTAAATTTGATAATCGTTAATGCATCTCAGCAAAATATCATCTCCACTCCACATCTTTTTGTTATGTGGCGACATAATCTTATTTATTCTTACCATTAGTATCCGGTGAAGTAATGTTGCTGACTGCTAAAGACACCAAGTACCGCCCACAACTTCCATTAATCATTTTAATAGCTTTTTACTAAATAATTTTTAACTAAATAAACAGTGTCTTATTAAAACTGTCCATCGTGATTGGTGAACAAATAATTAATTTGGCAATAAATAAATGAGACAAAAAGTCATCATCATCAGGGGCACGACAACCCGGTGTGGGTCTTGGCCTCCTCCAACAGCTCCCTCCACCTGTTCCTATCCAGTATGGCCGCTTTCCAATTTGGTACCCCTAGAACACGGCAATCATTGGCAGCTCCATCCAACCAGCGAATCTTTGGCCTGCCTCTTCTTCTACGCCCGATTGGATTGCCGGACATCATACATACGTACATTCATACGGTGCACATGACCTAGCCATCGCAGTCCCCCAATCTTAATTGATTGAACTGCCCTGCAATCTTCGTATAGCCCGTAGAGCTCAGCAATATTTCTCCTCCAATTGGTGCCATCCCTGATCGGTCCATATATACGGCGGAGAATTTTTCTTTAGTTTGAGACAAAAAGTAATGTTAGATTATCTGTAGAAAGAATCTTGAAATTTTTACTAAATCTGACAACAATAATGTAATTATAAAGTAGATTTTAAAAAACAGTGATTGGTAAATTACTTACATCGTATTATTTGACGAATTCTTTAGTATAAAGTCAAGAACGAGGAATAAAAACAAACAAAAACATTACTATCATTATGATGAGCTCTGACATACGACTGTTTGGCGTGACCAATATCAATGACGTGTCGGTTCGTCTTTTTGCAAGTGTTGGGATAGTCGACTTCTTATTGGTCTAACGACATAAGACCTATTGGAGATGGTGTAGATGACTGGGCTGGTCACTATGGTGCAATAAAACAAAATTGAATTTTTTTTGACATACGACCTATTGCATTTACCACGACGATATATTATATTCATTCAGTGTCGCTACTTGACAATAAACGTGCCCGTTTACTGGTGTTTTTCGCTGGCGAAAAATCACTCTCGTTGGAAATATTTAATGACGCTGACGCCGAAGCACGCGGCGCGTCTCTTGTATCGTACCCGAAGTGACTGACTAGTGGCGTCATGTATGTATAAGGGTTAAAGCTAAAAAATCAGTTTAAATAAAAAATAATCGGTAATTTTTTAAACCGTGTTATTTCGAAACCGTGCAAAAAGAGGATCGGGTGTATTTATATTATATTTGCTTGAATTTTGTGTCAATATAAATTGATTATTTTGACGGATGCCACTTGCCTTTCTCAATTCTGCCACTATTTAGTAGCGGTGCCACTTTTGTACATAAATATGACTAAGCATTTGACCGTTAGTTAGGTGCATTTAATGGCGACATCTCTACATCTGGCCCTAAGTCCATTCAATATCTGGTAGTTAGTACCATTCTCATATTATTCAGGAATATAATATTATTTGTTTCAGAAAATCTTATTCAAGGGTCGCTGCTTAGAGGAATGGTTTTTTGAGTTTGGTTTTGTGATTCCGAATTCCACTAACACTTGGCAATCAGTCATAGAATCAGCCCCAGAATCACAGATGATGCCTGCAAATGTCTTAAAGTAAGGAAAATTTTATCTTATCTCCTTCAACATTAATTTCTGCTTGTGCGAGGATTGGTTGTTAGCCATTCACTCAACCCCTTGGGCTCATGCCCTGAATCTTAATTCAAATATTTATTTAAGAAAATAGTGAATTACACTGACTCATTGAGATTCAAACTGATGGTCAATCACAAGCATAATGCGTTAATCTCTGCTATACGGTGACATGAAAACTTACCTTAGTAGGATGGAGTGAATCTTATGATTAATTCTAAATATTTTAGAAGATAGATAATTGTAATGGATTTTTTTAAATTCAACACATTGTGTGATTGATTTGATATGACATATTAGTATGTTTCTGAGGCTTTTCAAAGTTAATTACATATCTTCATTAAAGAATGATACATTTTCAAATGTTAGAAAAAAAATAATTGCAATAATAAATTAGCAGGTACAAGAATATCACTGCTAAAATCTGAAGTATCCTGACACCATCCATGAATCAAATGTAGTGATGTTATTGATTACCGTGATTTAAATTACAAAGCTGGATGTCATCTGTTGACAGAATTCGAAACATAAGAGATCAGAACAGATTAGAACACCCGGCATACGAAATATGTGTGTTTGAATTCCAGAAAAAGGTTATTTATCCCTATAAAAGAATGGAGGATTCTTAAATCGTGTTTATTCCAAAGATGGCTAATGATAGCTGAAAAAAGCAATATGAATTTTTTAGCCATTGGTCATATTTTTATTATTCAATTTGGAAATATTTAGATAAATGACAACCACAAATATTGTAATACAGTCTTCCCATAAGTCATACTTTGCCCTATATTTTTTTTTTAAATATTGATTAAAAAGGCAAAAAAAAATATTAAAAAAATCATTCTAAAAAATCATGAATATTTGAAAATGGAAAGCGACTTATGGGCCTCCTGTACCTACCATTAAAGATCATCTTAGCATCTTTCATCATTGTGTAAAACTAACTTGTTTCAGCGGACATGTTGTAATCGAGACCAAATTTTTTGACGGAGACCTTCTAGTGACTACTTCAAAAGTTCGACTGTACTATGTGTAAAATGATACAAATTAGTATACACTTAATATATGGTTGTAAAATATCTTTTAGACACCAATGTTGCCTGAAGTAATAGTTTACACATTGTGATATCAAATAGCATTTAATATCTTGATGTCAAGACCGGTGGTGTAGTGGAGACACAGAGCACATTGGGCTGGCATTCCGAGACGTTTTTAAGATGGAGCGTTATCATAAACATTCACACGCAATATTAATTGCACAGAATTATAATCTCATCAATGCAAAATATTTTCTTCTTATAAACTTTTTTCCTTTTTATCGTTTTACCCAATACTACCATTCGCTGACCACATGACCACCTTTCTTCTAAAAATCTTTGAATTTGACAAAACCTACCAAAAAAATAGTTTTGTGTTGAATATCTGACAATTTTCAGCTATTGAAAAGTCGAACTATGTGGATTTGGGGGTAGGGGGGATTATTAACATTAAAATTAAACAGTGTATTTTTTCATTTAGCATTGCACCACGGTCAAGACTTTATTCTTTTAGTAATATACAATTAATACTTCTGTATAAGTGAACCATGTTAGTATGTAAACGCTTTAAATAAATGTATTTGTCAATTTAATTATTTATTTTATGTAAATTTTTTATTTCGTTTATGTGAGCACAAAACAATGTAGAAAAATTGAAAAATGGAATTCAATAAATAAAATTATGCTTCGTATAAATACTTATTATTTGCAGTTTTATTGGTTTCCTGATACAGTATAACCCCATTACTTCAGAATCCAAGTGACAAACAAAATTTGTTTCGAATTTTTATTAATGGCTATAATTCGAAATTTTCTTATATATATTTACATTTTTCTATACACGTCAGTTGGTAAAAATTGTTTTACAATTTTATTTTTACCATATGGGTATTAGCTGCCTCACGAAGAGGTATTAAAATATGTGTCTTTGCCCATGCACTTTTCCATACCACGTTGAGCTCGTTGTAATTTTTGGATTTCTCTTACATTAATAGTCCATGTTTCACATGCATATGCGAGCTCTAGTAGAACACATAGATTGAAATTTTTACGCTCCATACACAATGGAAGATCACTTTTGAAGATACTATTCAGGCACTCATGTGCACTCCATGCCGTATCACTGATTATTTATCTGTGTTCCATAAATTATTTAATTTCAATTTTGAAAATGAATAGATTGATTTAAAAAATGAGGATTTGTTCAGTAGAACTTTAAAAGACTCAACTGATGGTGCAAACATTCAGTGCATGCTTCATGATCTGCGCTACTCGACATACAATAAAATATTGCAGTTTCACAGTAACGTGGCTTTAATCTTTCACTTATGACGGTAACAAGTGTGGCGGCCGATTGGTTTGGAACAGTCACAATAAATTAGTCATTTGTCTCTCTATAGATTCCATACTATGTAAATTGTTTTGCAAAATTCAGTACATGTATACCAGGGATGGCCAGTGCATCGATCGAACGGTCGATTGCAGACATAATAATAATATTGTACTATTTCGTGTTCAAACGAGTCAAAACTACTCGATGTTCCAGCTCTTAAAATCCGCTAGTTCTTATCTCTTCTCTTACATATCATTATCAAGAAATACACTAATGAAGAACACAAGTGATGAGAACTGAGAAGAAATTCCACAGGAAAATATTAATAAAATAAATAATGTAAATTCTTATCCTTCCGATTTGACGAGTCGGTAGATTACACGGATATTGCACAACTATGCATTTGATGTGATATGATTATTGATGTAATTAATTGATAATTCATATTGTATAGAATTTATTTTAAGTATGTTTCCTGGCGAAAGGTTGCATCTTGGTTACTACAAAATATCTAATATTCGATATACAGGTAAATTGTGTAACTATGTCGAAATTACAGTTAATGTGTACCTACTTAATTTTTTACTTAAGTACCTATATTATTGTCGTTAATTCGATGTTTCTGTATCGTTATTTTTTATATGTATAAAATATCTGTTTTCAAAATACATATTTAAACTAAAAAAATAGGTTTTTATTGTTCTCGCATGATATAATTACAAGTGATATCAGTTGATCGCAATAAATAATTTTTTTAACTAGTAGATCCTACCCCTGATGTATACAATACTAGTTACATTGATGTAATATGTTGATTGACAGTGTTCAGTTCTTCTGTTCAAGAATATACAGAGGGCAACACAATAATTTCCAGTAAAACTTTTGAGCCTTGTAACAATGTATTTTTTGGGCATCAATAATGAATGCATAAGTTGAAAAGTAAATCTGCTGTGGATATCATTCTAAACATATTGAAAAATAATTTTTAATGAGTTATATAATATCTCAATGGTTAGGTCTGAATCTCCACTCAGGACTGCTTGAAACGGCGCGTTGAACTTTTCTCTGCAGCATTGTCGGATATACTAAATTATCTTCTGTGAAGTAAATTTTGCTTGGGTAAAGAATGAAACAACCATGTTCTTAAAACAACTGACTTTTATTAATTAGCAGGTGCTACAAAGTGTTGTTTACAAATTGTTTGCCCAACAAAATATGAAAATTTTATAAAAGGGCTCAAGGTAACATAAGTGAACAATTCTACAACATTTCTCACTTGTATGACAACAGCTTGGATGATTCTACTTCATTTGAGCCGAAGGTTTTGTGTCAAATAACAACACAACTAATATTACTTGGCAAAACACGATGACCATCATTTTACTTTAATATTTCATTAAGTATAAAAGTAACTTTTGTTATTCATAATTATCTCACTTCGGTTTCTTGTATATTTCATAAATACCACAATAGTCACTCGTAAACTGCACCAGTGACAGTATTTAAACAATAAAATTCAAATTCAAATAACCTGCCAATGTATAATGCTTTAAGTAAATTGCACTATAAAATAAACCATTTGAATTGAAGTACAATAGCTAAGCACTCCTAATAAATATTATACAAATGAGAAAAAATCAGTGTCACAAATTGGACTTAGTACACAATGCAAATAATATAATGCAAAAATTATCACGCAACACAAATATTTCAATATGAATCAATTTATCAATGAAAACAGTTTTTTTTTTTGATTTTCTCAATATTTATATTAAACAAATTCTCTAGTATAACGATTTTGTCACAAATCTTAATATATTATGCATATATTTATTAATTTCACCTTTAATATCTTATATCGTAGTGATAAAATAAATCGATCTTTATAAATATTTATAATTATTCTTTTATAAAATATATCTTTCCGTTTCGAATAGAAATAATGTGTGATCGGTGTAAAATAAAATATACAAAGGGTAAACATGTACAGATATAAATCGCGAGTACATATATATTTTTTCAATACACATTAATTTAAAGATAGACTTATAATCATTTCGGGGTAATAAAAACTATTTCAAAATCGTAAGTACTCGTTATGTATCTGTTTAATTGCTAATTTATATTCGGGAATACATAACTATCATTGTATCAATCAATCAGTGGAATGTCATAGAGCGTAAATAGAGATGACGATCTGCTTTCGATTAATAAATCGCGTCTCTAAAATTTATTATATTTAATAAAAAAGTAAATTACTATTCCCGTTCCTAAGCGGAGCGCGCGGGCATCCGCAGAGCGGAGGTTATAATATGTATTTAACAAATAAACTTTCGCAATAACACAATAGTATAAATAGGTATATTCTTATAAAAATATTTTCAATTTGTGTAAAGTGAATATACTAATATGAAACATTTTTTTTTACATAAACTTGACAATGATTTCATCAAGGAAAATTTATTTAAGCTTCATTTATAATCAAACGCATTGTTTGTCAATGTTAACTATAGATTATCAACTATTTTGTATAGAATATGTTTTTACAGCACTTGTATTTTTGTATAATGTATTTATTTACACTTTTAGAGAATTTATACTATTATGTCGATTTTTTTTCGTAGTCATCAATATAATTTATACTGAAAATGTTTTAAAGCAGCCTCCGTGTAAAATTTCGTAATGTTACTGATTCAAATATTATGTATGTCGTTTCCCATACTATTGTCACATTTAATAAATATGTAACATTAATATCATCGATAATTAAATGCATCGCTCTACTAAAATGGTCCTTAATTACATCCAGGTGGATTCAGTTTCGAAGTACTTTCATAAAGCATGTTTTCAGCTTCTCATATAATATATAGTTATAATGTTTTATAAAATTTAATATATTATTATTTCTATATAGTGTATTAATTATATTATAGATGAGAACCCGGCTTCTTAAGTGGCTAATTTATTTTGGCAAACATTTAATACCATCAGCACCAATTCGAATCGGTGTAAATATGAACTCGGAAAGTTTTCTTCAAAAATATATTTCATCATGCTTAATTACATAAAATCCGACTCGTTAAATTCTGTACAGACGTATTAAAAAAATATCGTTTGTGGGTATATTATTTGGATGGAGTTCCTCATAGGCCATCAGTTACAGCAGATGCGTAACCATTGCATTAGTCAAGCCCGGGATTCGAGTTTCAAAACAGTTAAGATAATAAAAATAATAAATAAGGCACAGATACAATTTTTCATCACTATAAATCATTGCACTTGTTACATAACTTTAGATTACACTCTCACAAATTGCACAGTCGTTTCATGTTAAAAATTCTATATTTGTACTTACGCATCTTAATGATTCATATTGTAAATTATTTTTCAAACGATTTTTCTCTTTTTTTTTTGTCTCAATGACATTTATAAGGATTACACGATCATCGGGGCGGGGCCTTTGTTAAATGCTCGATTGATAAATTCGCTCAGGGTATTTGGAATGTTACAATAAAACACCGTCGAATAAATAAAAATTCAAATAAATTCACTAGCTAGGAAAGAATTTCAATCATGAAATGGAAGACAGTGAATTCAATGAATATTTTGATTTCCTGTATAAAAATAACGCATTAACACACACATAATATATCCCTTTATACAGTACGGTAGATTAGCTTTCATAAATATAATTTATCTGGAATAGCACACGTGTGCAGGATGAGAGTGCGTAACTCTCGATGCGATCGATTCGATTAGAACTCTAATAGTTGAGGTTTTAACCGCTCACCGAAATGCGCTATGGACTGTCAAAACCAAGTCAGCGGGGTAACCTGTTTTGCTTCCGTTTATAAATACAAAAAAATGGCTGGATTAAACGGACAACTACAGATAGTACAATAAATCGCAATACTTATAAAATATATTACTAACCATAATTAAATTCATCATGCGAATGCCTCGCAGCCGGCATAGGTTGTAAACTTTATATTTATATTTCAGTAACTAAATAAATGCAGAACGCATTCAGCACGCGGGGAGTGTTGCGGTTAAAGTTCACTTCCTGGTGGCGCGGGCCACCGCCGCCTGCAGAAGCGTCAGCTGATTGAGGAGGTTGGAGTTGGACTGTTCCAGGGACTCCACTTTCTTGCGATAGTCTGAGTTTTCTCCGGCCAGGATCTCAACCTTCCTCTCTAACTGGTCCATGTACTCTTTCTTCTTACGTCTGCTTTCTTGTGCAGATATCTGAACGAGAAAAAAATAAGTTATTTTATTTCAAATTAAATTAATTTAAGTTATAAAAGAGCCAAAGCTTTTTTTTCATAATCAGTTATGTAAAGAACTTAGATTCTACAAATAATGTTGATAAGAGTTTGCAAATACTAAATAATAATAATGTTTCAATGTCCTGTCTATTCAAATTGTTATATTTATAATACATATATATATTAGAAACCTTAGTAAATTATACTTAATGATAAGATTTCACACTGGAAGAATAGAATCGAGGATAAATTCCTATTTAATTTCAAATAACTGTGTTGGGTTTTCACCTTATTCTTAATTTTGCGGCGGATCTTTTTCAAAGACTTTTCTTCTGTCTTGGTGAGCGGGAGGCGAGTGGGCACAGGGTAGCCTTCCGCCAGAAGCGTTCGCTTCTCCTCTTCGGTCAGCATTAAGTTTCCCGTTGAACCTTTCTGTAAAACGAAACAAAATTAATTTATCGTAAAAAAAAAATTACCAGTTAACTAAGCTGATCTCTTTTTATGTAATAGATGGTTATTATAATATTCTTCACTGTTCAGTGGTGTAAAAATTGAAATAGCTATCGAATTAATTAAACTTTATGTAATCCGTAAGGTTACCAAGATAAACTATTATTCTCAATCCAATATATTGGGATTTTATTTTATACTCACAGGCTGCGAGCTGATGAGCGGGGTGTGTATGGGCTGCCTGGCATGCTGAGGAGGGTAGAGGTGGTGATGTGAAGTGTGCGAGTGTGAGTGAGATAGAGCGGCACGGCGCGTGGGAGGCGGGGGAGAGGGGGCGGCGTGCGAGGGCGACAGGGCACCTTCACTGTCTTCGCTCGACAGGGATGACGGAGGCGTAGGAGGCAAACCGAATCCTGGAAAAATAAATGTTTCCTATTACATCATGCATTCGGGCAAATATCCGTTAATTCTAAAGAAATAAACTTTATGATTACAGTAAAACCTCAATTTTATTATTATCAGACAGAAATGACAGATTTTATTATCAGAAAAAGCCAGATGAAAGGATTTTTTTTTTATTCCGACCACTTTCATCTTCAATTATTTCGGACAATCGAGGTTCTATAATCTATGTTATGCAAGGTTTAATAAAAAAAAATTGGATGCCAACGTTAAGAAGATAATAATATGTATAGGCCATGGCCCTCCACAAAAGTGGGGCTGACAGGGCTCTAGTGGAGGCTATAATTAAATTATGTTGGAAAGTAACATTTTCATACATTACTAATTTATTCCATGAATAGTAATAAAAGTATAATTAACATTAAAATTTATGTAGTTATGTGTGTTGGTAGTACCTTACTATATTGTATTCATCAATTTTTGATTATATTTCCACGGAATACCAGTTGGGAAACGCTGTTTTAGAACATTACAATGACCTTAGCGATTAGTAAAAACCTCGCTAAAGATGTTTATCTATGAATAGCAGTGGCGAAGACTCCATACTAGGCGATTATTTAAAGCCTACCTTCTTAAGAAAAATAATTTTTATTTTCATGTTGACGTATTTATATAATCACAAATAATAATATATTCTATATGCCCAAAGACATCTATCGTATAATTGTCATAATTTTACGATCTTTTCCCATATTTCAATAAGCACCATCTATGGCATCTCTCGAAAGTTTAAAAAAAATAGAACACGCCGCGTTTCGCTTCACATATTGTATAGGATTATTTTCACGTGAATTGACGGGTTTTTCAATATGAAGTTTTTTCTCATTATTTCAAAATGTCTGGCGTCCCGCATACAAATATACAAGCTGTTTCGTTAGCGCTTCGTCGCGAGAGCACATTTATTCAAAATAATTAATAAGAAGATAATTTAAAAAATAATTTCTATGGGATTCAATCATATAAATATGTATTGATTGTTGTTAAAAATGTAAAATAATTTATCTCGTGATTTTTATTTATATATTAGTTCACTCGTTAGACAATTTAGATATCTGATATTGTACCTACCTAAGTCTGTGTTTTAAATATAGAAGTATTTTAAAATGTCTAGTTTTACGGGTTAAATTATAAATTGTTATGGAACATAATAATATATCAAATCAAATCAAATTTATTTATTTTACATATAATAATATACAGCAACGGATATTTTCATAGATGATAGGTAATATATTTTGAGCGTATGTTACGTTTATAAATGTTTAGGAAAATACATAAGTAATTCAAACTAATTGCTTATTTTTATGAACTGATTATAACAAACCAATTAAGCTTTTGAAATTTCTTCGTTTTAGCGTACCTATTCATCAGTAGTAATATTGGGTTATCTTCTTAATTCCCGCAAATATATCTGACAAGCATGGTTACTCCCACAGCCTACCTCTTTCAAAAAGTCACCCTTCGCCACTGATGAATAGGTATGTATACACTTATGAATAGGTATGTATACCTTTACTTAAATGTAGTGGGTTTATAAAAGGTCTGATTTTGAATGGTAGATATGCTTTGTTGTAAAATTATTAAAACTCAAAATGCCATAGTAAGGTGTCTATATTTCTGAAGACGATGGCAAGTGGGACAAAGTGCTGACCTGAGGTATTGGGCTCCAGCTTAATGCTGAGTTTAGGCAGGGCAGCAAGACCGGGAGCTCCAAGTAAAAGCGGCGTCCCTCGTCTGAGGGCGCTCTGCGGTAGATGAATGCTTCCTGTCTGAAAATAACAAAAAAACAACAACTAAATTAAAATACTGCAGAATTACAATAATCATTAAAAGGAAGTGACATGTCATTCAGTCAGAAACATAATTATGTAAGCAGATTAGTGGAAGTAATATTTCTGTTTAGAATTATCTCACTCAGGATTTTTGTTGGAGCTATGTTGTAGGCTCTGATAAAATAAAATAAAAAATTAATTATTGCTCACTTTTTAGTATCTTATTTATTTAGTGCTAACAACACGACTGGCGCGTTTGCATTACCTGGCCATTAGATATAATTAATATGATATTTAAATGTGGTAATTAAAAATTAATTAACAGGTCAGCAGTGATTGTATTCAAACGTAATTTAATAGATGGCTGTCAATTGCTTAAGAAGAACATGTCTTCATGCACACAACGTTTGAATTACATTTATCAAAGTGAGACTCTGAGACGGATATGATGATCATACACAGAATTTAAGTAAAATATAGTTTAAGTCTGTGTACGATATACTTTTTGATACATACGATTTTGACAAATGGCACATACGTTTCTAAAGTCTGCCTTAGATGAATATCTTACCGTGTGGTCTATGACATAGTCGATTGTGTGGACAGGTGCAGGTGAATGTGAGCGTGGCGAGTGCCCTCCGTCGGAGATGTGCGAGTCTGAGTCAGAGGCTTGCGAGTCAGGCGAGGCGGGTGCGGGAGAATCTGGTCGGCTGAGGGGCTCGCGCTTTACCATGGGGTAGTCTCGTGGCGAGGGAGAGACGGCCCCGCCCCGCCGTCTGCTCCACGCATTGCGGAGTGGGATGGCGGGGAAACATTCGTCTTCCATGTCTGAAAAAAGTACAATAAATAACTATGAGGAAAAGTAATATTTAAGTCAATAACATTTTAAACATAATTCAAGTAATGTTTGAAATTTTATATTGAGATATATTTTTGACAATGCAGTTAGTATTTACTAATTTAAACAAAAGATAAATAAACATTGGCTCTACAATTCAACATGAATGTTGGTCAACATACATTTAAAAAAATATTTTCTTTTCTCATAAATTGGGTGGGTGTTCAGCGCTCTCAAGGGCGCATCGCCACTGTTAGCCACTTGCTCAACCTATTAGGTTCATGCACTGGGTCCAAATACATTGACATACTCCATGCGAATTTGCCAGAATCATGATTTGACTATAATTATTACACATTTGAACAATTAATTAAGTAGATTTAAGTCTAGTGTTAATAAAATTTTAGCAACACCTAATAGATACAACTAGCCAAGATAACAAATTATGAGAATTTTCTATAATGATCGTATTTATAAATATAAAAATCATAATAATATGGAATATGGGAAAATTCTGGGAAAAATCTTGGAAAAACCGATAAATACTTTTACCATCGAATAGGTTTCCACAACTAAATAATTAATTTTCGCGGGTAGTAAAATAATATTTGTACGAAATTTCCTACTTACATAATAGTGTTGGTATAATAAATAGGCGACGGATTGTATCATTATAATGATTTACATAACGTCATGCGTTATTTAAGGCAGAGTACACAATATGTTATGTATCGAAATTTAAAAAAAAGTTAAATTACAACCAAGTGGCAAAATATTGAATTAGGTGATATTGGGATTTTTTCATGATCAAAACACATGGCAATAAAAATAATATAGTGGTTGGTCAAATATTTGAGTACCTAACGAAAAATCTGACAAAAAATATTTTTCATGGTAATATTTACATGGCATGATTACATATAAATTATATATAATATTCTACATTTACAGATAGATGTAAATAAAAAAAATATTATATAATTATAACATATCGTCGTTGAAACTAGAAAATTGTGTAACTCCAAAAACACTACTTTACAGGAGAGACAAAAAACATTATGGTTTCCTATACAAATGTATGGTTTTGGAGTGAAATCATCCATGATTTAACAATGATACAATTTTTCTGGAATTACAAAATTTGCAAGACGGATAGATATTATCAACGGCCACTAGATGGCATTCAAAGTCAATTTTCGATTAAAACGGAGTTACACAATTTTCTAGTTTCAACGACGATATAGGAAAGGTAAACTTTAAAAGTAGTAATTTAAATGTTCTATGACGTAAGAATTATCGCTTGTTTGACAATGTGCAAAAAGTGATTTAGATGTTTAGTTCATTTTATCAATACGTAAGCACAAACACTCAGAAATAAACCCCCCTTGAATCGATGGTTGACCACTGTTTTGCCGTGTATGGTGTTGTGTCGTTGTTTGTTAATATTCGTCAAATGTTTTGGCTTATTGTATAGGATATTGTTGTATGACATTGCGAAATGAAGATTTCTATAGATACAGCGCTCGAAATGGAAAAGTTTACGAACCGGAGCGCTCCACGGTTTTCTGAAGAACAATACATAGTTATCATAGCTAGAAGACAGTTATCAAATTTTATGTGTATTTCATAAAAATAAGTGTGTTAGATTTTCTATTAGGTATATGGCCTATCTAATATATAATAATTGCGATAATTCTACAAATTTCACGAGCCGGAACGGCGCTCCGGTGCGTTCCGTTCCATTTCGAGCCCTGTATAGATAGATGATAGACTGATGATAATTAAATTTATTATAAGGTTTTCCATTTTAAGAAGTTCTATACTTTTTCATAGTTAATAATATAGATTTCTCGAGAATATCATTGATGATTTCTCAAGAAATGACAATTCTCGAAATTTCGGAAAATTAATTTCTTGAGATTGGCCTTTCCCGATTATTTCTCGAGAATTCTCTATCATAACCTCTACCTACCACTAAACAAAGACTGTTTTACATATCGACTGTGTTTAGGAAAAAGGGCGTAATCCACACAGAACAAATTTTACAGGAGAGGCAAAAAACGTTTTTTGAATGATTTTGGTTCAATATTAATAAAAAAAAATAGTCACAGACATTGGGTGCATGATGATTGATGATTTGGTGTAATATCTTTTCGATCTACTAATAATTAAAGAAGTTATTACAAAAAAATTATTGAAATTGAGGGTAAATGCTTTTTTCCTTAAATTAAAACTTAATTAAAACTCAATTAAAACCTGAATTTAGATAATAGATCGGCATTTGTGGCTTACTTCCTTTTTACAGAACGTGTATTTAATTGTATACATTGTTAATATCTAATAAAAGCATTTTTTGAAAAATCGAGGGTTACGCCCTTTTTCCTAAACACAGTCGATATTATACGCAGCTACTGGATTTTAACGAGAAGTGGCTGAAGCAGCTGAGCAATTTGCCGTAACGATAGCAAAGTCAGTTTTACATTAGTTTTGCATAGCATTTTTTTTATTTAGAAATCCAGAGAAGCGGTAACAAAGATAAAACAATATTATGCGTGTGGAGTATCAGTTCCGCAAACTAAACAGGCATTACCTTTGTATTTTTCTTATTATGTTTATGTGTTCACATAAATACAGATTAATTTATTACGATAGCGTGAGATAAGAATAAGGGGTAGTTTTTGAAACTTCTCGTATAGATTTTTCTTCCGTTCCGTATAACTAGGGAAGCGTCGTAAATGTTTTAGATTGATATTATATATATATATATCTTGATATCTACACTAATTATTATTAATAATATTATTGGTATATTAAGATAAGGTATTCGTAAAATAATCACATCTGTGCTAATATGAATATTTTCTAAAAAATATATATGCATGATAAAAAAATCAACACATTAAAATTGACACACGTGTCGATAGTTTGTTCAATATATGTCACTGGTGCCACCTGTGATAACAGATAGGGGCTGTAAATGTGACATGTACGTAGGTATCACAGTCAATGTGAAATACCGTAGCAACAAGGTTATTTTACGAAATCATTAATATCTTATCGTCTCAACTGATCAAATATTGGCGTAGGTATTAATTATGCGATCGTGAGATACTTGCTTAATTAAATGCCTACACCTATACAAACTAACAACGAGGATTTCAGCTGGATTATTTCAAAACTGTCTTCATAATATACGATGACATGTTACGAAAATGATTATTTTATTAATTACATATATTATTATTGATAGAAATAGAAATAATATCAGAATTCTTGTTAAATAATAGGAACTTTATGCTGGTAGCTGTAAATTTAGGAATGTAAACTAACATAAAAAGGTTGTCTAAATCTATATAATTAATAGAATGTTAGTATATTAATCCCGTCATATTTTTTACCAGTGCCAAGGAAAATATTTTGCGTACCTATACTAATAAATAATCAAATTGCCAGAATGGAAACCGTCCAATAAGACGTTTTCATGCTTTGTGAAAAACTATTTGTAGTACCTACATACTTTACGCCACGCCGTAAAGCGAATGGCAGTAACGCATTTTTCATTATTTTGTCGTCATTTGACTTTAAATAATGTTTTTAAAATCCCCGTTGAAGACCCGTACGTATTTCAGGCTTTACAATTTGGAAAATATAATTTTGTATATACCAGATGATTCCTAATCTCCAATTCCCATTCCAAATCAAATAAATTTAATAATATAATTAAATATTTTTTTTTGACAATTAGGGTTTCTTCGACATCGTAGGGTTATATGTAATTAATTAAAAAAATTGCTATTAAAGTATATTTTTTATAGTAAAAACATATATTAATTTAGTTGAATATTTGTCGTTTTTCAAGTATGTATTGACGTATTTCTTGAGATAATTTGGAAAACAGGTTTTCGATTCCTCGGGGCGGGATGTGATGGGAATATTCTTGTCCGATTAGAAATAGTCCATGCACATTTTAGATTCGCATAACGAAATTGTGTGTGATTTTATGTTTATTAATTATCATAAACGATCCTATTTGACAATCAATCTGGGTCTGCTTATACCGATGTTACTATTTCGATAATAGAGTTTGAATACAGGTGAATGTGGAAAATAAATTTTATCTACATTGTAATAATTGAATAACGGTGCATACATACTGCAAATAATCTGTACCTACTTGTGAGATTTTATATGCAAGAAATTTTGTAGTTGCAGATATCTTGCGTTTAATGTTGCAGTTGGAAACTAAAAAACCAGCCCTGATACAACCTACCGCACCCTGGGAATAAGTAAACAAGTACCTACTGCTTACTGAGTAGGTTTTACTGGTTTTGGTTTGTCAATGATTGCTAGGCATTTTTTCGATCTTCTATAATTATTATAACTGTTAGGGATTGCAATACCGAATAAAAATATCAATACCTGTTTTTCGGTATTTCTTAAACATCAAAAAAACAGAAGTAGGTGCTTATCAATAAATATACCTAGCTATTTAAATCTTTTAAAAATATTGTTTTATAGCAAAAACCTACATACCTACATTTATTATGTTGACATTTAAAAATATGTATTGATCATAATTGTAGAACTAGCAATTTTAACAAATACAGTATAACCTCGTTTTTACGTGCCCGGATAGCACGTTTTCCCGGCAATTGCGTGTAATTTTTTCAGTCCCGATGTATTTCAGTACATTTAATACCCGCATTTACGTTTTTCTTTCCCGCGATTTACGTCGTAAATATTCAAAATATGCGAGTTACGCGCGCTTGACAATGATTGGGTCATGACATTCGAACGGCGTAAGGTGTTTGGAGGGAAAACTCCGTGTCTTTAGAATGGCGCACGGTGATTGGTCTTTACATAACAAAAAAACAAAAATGCAACAAACTAATATACATGATTTTTTTAATAAAAAATAAAAAAAATTTCAATAATTTTTATAATTGACTGTTGTTTTTTAATAAAACGTTATTTTTTTAGAAACATAATATTTAAATGTTCTTTTTTTCCAATACCCCCCTTTTACATTTTCCCTCCAATTAGGTTTTTTTTCTTGAGTCCCTTAAAAACGTAAAATAGGGGTTATACTGTAATTTGAATAAGTATATTAATAATGTTAACTGAAGCCCTCAAAAGTTCATCAAGTGCAAATAAGTCCGACTGCAGGAAAAGCTTCTTAAATTCAACGCTGATAGAACAATTTAACATTTTTGTCATGGGTGTTTTCTATTTCGAAATAATATTATGATAATTCATCGCGACAATTACTTATATACATATTTATTTGATGAAATTTGTTTTGTTATTTTTTCACCTCTGTTGGATTCACTCAATATATTTGGATTTTAGAAGCACATAACTTATAATTCATTTTCAAAAACATAAACGAGTGTGCTTTCTTAATACGAAAAAAATCGGTATTTTGGATTTTTAAAACCGGTATTTCGGTATTGATAAATACTGGAATACCGGTTTTGAAATACCGGTATTGCAATCCCTAATAACTGCAAGTTTACCTATTTTAAATAAGCTATTATGGTGTTTGACTGTGCACTAGGTAAGTAATATCATAATCCCACTTGAAACACATAAAATAAAACATAGTAAATACTTTTAATCGAGCATAACAACGTTCTTGCTTATAAACCGACAGCAAATCGATTGGCAATAATTTTTATTCCTTCGCTGATAACGATAACGCATTCGCAATTCCATTTTTTAATATTCCTGCTGTGATATAAAATTACAATTGTGTTTTGATGATTACATGGCTGTTGCATACAAAGCGAAACTATGCGATTTATTTGATCAGCGAATTTTAAACTCTTTGTGGCTGCGGCCTAGTACTCAGTTCTTTTAGGCCGGTACCTACACTACGGGGTATGAATTTAGGAAAATATAACAGTCGTACACTTATTATGGGTATCAACCATTGATATTATATCAATGGTATCAACTGAGTAGAGGTTATATAAACACACTTTTGAAAAGCTATTAGCCATTCGACAACCCATTGCGGCTATTCACTGGAGTAAACACACAAAATATGTTTTGTGTTCAGGCCTACAGTGGATGAAATATATTATATATATTTACATAACCTACATATTCATTGTCAAGACATTTTTTCACATTATATATTGATATAAATTCTTTTCAAAGACAGTAGAATGTAGATGGTGATAAAATAGGGGGAAAAAACATACAAGTCTGTTTACTGGAAACCATGCGGGAACAGCGGCAATTTTTCATAGGCGATTTCTGAAAAATTCATGAATTCAAGAGTGATAACCTAACCCTAACCTAAAAAATAATCCAATATATCGGTTATTTTCAAAATTTGTTTCCCGCCGGCTTCCATTAAACAGACAAGAACCAAACTAGGTACCTAATGCTAACGTTTTTATTAAAAAAATCACTTATTTATAAAGGCTTAATATTAGAGAATATTATGTACTTAAGCATCTAGATTGCGGTGTCATAAAAAATAATTATTTCTTAAAGCTATCATAAATACGTCACGAGTTTATTTTTTAGAAATTATACTTTATTTGTTTATCCTTACCGTTTACAATGGTTTACATCGAAAGTTGCTAGGTATGTGCGACACAAAAAATAGTGCGGCGATTTGGAAACTAAAATGCCGATGCTATATTTTATTTACACACCAATTTTATTATTGATACTATCGCTACTGCACTGCCGCCCTGTCGAATAACCAATATTATATTAATTTAATCAAATTATTATCAATAAACGTTGTAGAAAAAGCTTAATTTTATTAGGACTCTCTTTTCTGTAAGACCAACCTCGGCCGGGTGAATTATTTTAGAGGGCCGGTATTGGTCCGCCGATCACTGAATGGGAAACGCTGTATTTTCTAGCCATTGTGCATAAAATGTAATATGCAGTACAAGGCAATGAATTAAATTCTTATCAGTAGGTACAATCAATACTGTACAAAAAATAACATATAGTGAAAACATTTATTATTGTTAATCCAGGAAAATTATTGTACGTGTAAGTAATATTTTCATTGAAGTTTATTAAATTTAACTCTAAGTTTTTTTAATATTAATACTATCGACCGGAATTTAGAATCTAATTTATTTGTTGTTGCTGTGAACATGTAGTGTAATAATTGACAATATTACAAAATAGAAAATACTATAATTTAGATGTATACATGCGCGATAATACATTAGATGAGGTTGAAAAATAATTGCAGTTCATGACAGTTAATGTAATATGTTGGGGTTAAACAGTTCGAAGAAAAGGTACAAGCAATTTAATATCTTTCTAACTACTTGTGAATCTTGCGATATATAAATCATTCGTTTTTAGTAGTCCGTAAATAAAATGTCGAAAACATTGTTCACATTTTATTGCTTCTGTAGTTATCTACCAGAAGTAGGTAACTTCTTGAGTTTAATTTTCATACGTAAATCATTTTTTTATTTTATGTGACAAGGTAAAAAACCGACTACCATTATTTTAAGTAAATTTTCTGTATAATCAGATTAGACCTTAGTCGGAAAAGCGATAACGTAAAAACTGATTTTATTTTTACGATTTTCCTGTTGTTTCCGTGATCACGTTCTCAGAACCATTATATTATTAAATTTAGCGAAAGATATATAATTCAGACTTCTTATACAATATATTATATGAACGAAAAATGTAGGTAAACTATTAATACTTAGGTTATGATTAAAAAAATAATATGAAGGCTATAATACCTCAGTTGAGGCATGGTCTAAAAAGAACGTGGCTAGGCGATGCGCGGATTGCGGGTGCAAATGACGCATGCCGAACGAAATATAATTTGCCATATAAATCCAACATGCGTCCATTTAATGTTCTGTTTATTGTTCTATTAGTAACAATAATAATATATTCATTGACATGTTTTCTTTTTTAAGTAAATGGGTAACGTTTGTATAGTCATCTTTACACGATTTAAGAATTAATACCCCCGTCGCCATCACGAAACAAATTGACGTATTCACACCTCGACGTTCGGTCTCCGATTGCCAGCGAGTCCAAAATTTCGTCGCGCCTATAGTTGAAAATTATTTGCCGTTTCACTGAAGTACCGTCTTAATAATCTTTATACACCAGTGAAGAATTTTGTAATAACTACATTAGAACTTTTATTCAAAGAAACGATAGGTACATATTTTTGTCGATTAGCAGATAGCTTAGGATTTTAAAACAATACAAGAACAAAATACCTAATTTCGTATTGTAGGAAGTTTTATCTAGGGTTATGTGGTGATAAGTGTGATATCAGTGATAATAAATATTCGATAATATTATGTTGTATCAGTGACTTTAAATAAAAGAAAATGGATTCTCACCATCGACCCTCGTGTGAAGGTCTCTGGGCGAGGCGGGTGCTGAGTCTCCATCTGAGTTGAGGCTGTACGAGTGTTCTGTTTTGATGGGCAGGGCTCCAAGTGCAGCGTCAGTCATCAGCCTGTCGTGTAGAACCACGCCGGACTTGCCCGACGGCCTCGCGAACCATTCTTGCATGTCGGACTCGCCATCGAGGGCCTCTTGCATTGCCTGGAAGGGAAAAAGATAACGATCTATTAAAATATAAATTCGATTCAAAATTATTACTGCTTATGACCCCAACAGCCTACATCATGAATCAAAAAACTGGTAGTTGATACACTGAAAGAGAAAAATTGGTAATGTAGGTATAGGTGCGCACACATAAAAATGGATTGAGGAGGTCCATTTTGGAAAAATATGAATAATACTTTTTTTACTAATTCTTAGGGCGCGGGGTTAATAATATATAGTAGGTGCCACTGTGTTCCCACAGTTATTCCGCTTACTACGTATAGCTTCTTGAAAGTTTCAACTGCGGAATAACGTAATTTTCTAGGTACATTCCTCATACCCAGACACTACATGACCTCCAAGTATAACTAAACGTGTTCACCTACGAGTTGTCGCACCCATAAGTGGTTAACGTATCGTCCGCGCTGTCTTGCTTTTTGGACATGTTTAGAATATTAAAGCAAACATTGGATGCCCCAGAGAGTGCATCAATTTATGCATGCCACAGGTCTCCCCGTAACCACATGCCTTGCGTGTCGTAGTTAAAATTTTCGCTTTTCTGGGGGGGGCGGGCACAGTATCGATATAATTAATTCATAACAGTCTTAAATAGATACAATATATAGGTTTTTAGACATTTCGTATATATATTATATGAGTACCTACCGATGACATTATACAAGTAGCTATCGAAGTAGATGATCACCATTGCCATTCTTTACCATGTCCAATGCATAAATTTGGTCATAAAACTGTTACTGATTTGAGCATCTACAATTTAGTGCCTTATTAATACGGAGAAGGTGTCTTAACCGATTTAAATTTATAAACCATTTATCTGTTTCGGGAAATCTGCAATGGCGATCGCCTGTCTCAACGCATAGTGTTACAATCTACGTGACAAGTGTTTCGATATCATTCCGCATGGGAAACTCGAATAGTCGACATAATTACACGGGAATAAAGCAATGGCGGAGATTTGTCGAACGGCCACTTTATTGAAGAGATTGGGTGACTTACGAATCGCCAGTATTGCCACGTGAGAGAAATTAATTCGACTCGCATCGTTGCGGATATACCACACTGATACAATATCTCCGCCGATTTTCTCTTCCATCGCTTATTCAACTGACACTATTGCATTGCAAAGGGGCATTTTAAATGTGGTGAAAATTTTGTTCTTAGAATTTGAACGGACATAAAACATGCAGGAGTCACTATTATCGACTGAAAGTATTCTAAAAACAACCTGCTGCTTTATGGTAAAACATTCGGACACAAGTAAAACCAACAATGGTATGACAAGGCGAATTAATGGGGTAATAAAATTAATATAGTATTAGATGGATTTAGGAAATTAGGTAGATATAAACCGGAGAGAAACGTCTGAGTGGTTGAATGCCCGTCTTCAAAACCGTGTCAAATCCGCATATTGTTTTCACAGTACATATATTGTTTCAACCCAGAGGATGGTCACAATAGACTGAAGTGAATTATTGACAACCATAAAATGCAGATCAATTTTTCGCTCAGTACCAGAGCATATAGGCATCCACGGATTGTAGGTTATATTTACATACTTTTTTTAGAAGAAGCGGTTGTAAGCCCTTCATCCAACCCATTGGATCCTTGTACTGATTGTGTGCAAATAATTGTTGTCAGATGCGCGGTTGTATGTAATATATCGTCGTTTCCATTGCAAAATTGTATATTTGCAAAATATGCGTTTTTGACATTTTTGTAAAATTAACGCCGCAAAATCGCATTTACACACATGCAAAATAATACAATTTACAAAAAATTGAAAAATTTAAAAAAAAGTGCCATACATTTTGTAAACTGTTTTTATGCTCCCCTAAAAACTTGAGATTTTGCAGATATACAATTTTACAATGGAAACGACGATATACAAAAAAAATAAGCAGAGATTTAATTCGCATAAACTAAATATATTAACAACGCTGCCTGCTGACTAGATAATGATTTGTTAATTACCACCTTTAAAATGCACGTTAATTACATCGATCGGCCGCCTGGTCATTACGCGCCAGGTGCGTCTTCAGCGTCCAAAGTATTAAATAGTTAAATAATGAATTTAGTAAAGGTATATAATACATGATTATTAATTGTAAAGTGGACGACCATTCCGTGTCTAAAAATACTTTGGTAGAACTAACTGTCAAAGACACATGTTTCAAAATACTCCACATCAATGATATAAAACAAAATATTCTGAACGATCACGACTAATTGATGCCATTTGAATATCTAAAAAATAGCTGTAAGGTATGGAAATAATGTTGAATCGTGTATGCGGTGCCTACCATCAGCAATATTATAAATAATATTATGCAATAAAAAATTGTATTGACCTGCCAGAGAAGATACTATATACACAAAAAGATCGATACTGTAAACTGTGCTTTTCGTGACCATAAGGCCATGGCACGTTTAGGAAAATTCTTAGAAATTATCTCGATTGTCATAATTAATTAATATGACGAAATATTAAGGATTATGAAATGCAATATGCATATTTTTTATTATGATATCAAAGCCTATGAAATTACGAAGATCGAAATGCCAACGGTGTCATGAATGACCCGAAAAAAATAAAAAAAGATTTATTTTCACAAACAATATGTTCTGAAGTCCTCAATACGTTCTAAATTTATATTGGTAAGATGATTATAAGGGGCTACATAGAGTGGGTGCTGTATTGTGTGTGTTAACTAATTGTTCAATCTGTCGGCAAACTCTTGGACCAAAGGAGCCAAATATGAGTGGCACAACGGTTAAAAAATATTCGAGAGCCATGCGTATATTTTTATAAATATGATTTATTTAAATGAATTAATTACATTTTATAATTGTTTATTTAAGAAGTGATGAGGATTTCCCGAATAAAACTAAATATATGTTTTTATTCTTGAAATTATAAATATAATTTTTACAGAATATGAATGACATACAATTTTCACACATTCCTTAAAAGTAATGTGAACAATGACCTTCCTTGCATTTCTTTGGAGATTTTCTGTATGTTTGGTATGTAACTTGTAGTTTTTAATTTTAGGCGCGACTCCAAATTCTCATCGGTTATTTGGCTTCTCTAAATGCTATTTATATTGTTCATGTTTTAAAATGATTGTTCACATTCATATTAATATGTAGACTCGAATATGAGTTCGGAAAGCTATTCCATGTATTAAAAATCGTAGTATCTACCTTATTTAGATCTTTTAAAGCGCTCCACTTGTGATTGCACTTGTGATTTCTCTTTTTTTTCTCTCTCCAAATCCTCAATTTTGGTGGCAAGACCTACAAATTTTGAGCTCCATAACTCTTTGCTTGTTAAATCCACCAATAAAATTGTATTTTAAAAATGGAGAAAATTTTAATTTGTCGACTTTTGCAATGGGCGGGTTTAAAACAACAACAATCATACATTTTCGCATCAACCATCACGGAGGAAAAATTAGGCTCGCGATAATGTCATTATATAATATAATAAGTGTACAAATCAATGACAAAAAATAAAAATTGTGAATTTCGCAAAAGTTTTTGTAAAAATTGGAAATTGCGAATTTGGCAAAGAGCCGCACGCAAATGCCCAAAGAGCCATATGCGGCTCATACACCCTTTGCGTGGGTCGCTTATATAGTTATATCAAACGCTGGAACATATTATTTTAACTGCAAAACCATCGTTAAGTAAAATTATTTTTAATTGTTTAAGATAAATTCGAATTAAAATATATACTGTAGGGATGACGTACCAATGCATTCCAGTTTACTATAGATACTTTCATAATATAATTTTATGTTTGGCATATATTTCGTGGTTGAAACGTGACATTGCCAAGTAAGTACAGCAGCAAATGTGGGAAACGGACATTAAATAATAGCATTAGATTTCAAAAATATATTTCGCAAAGCTACCTATACAATATTAGGTTTACGTAACAAAAATTTTCAGTGCAAACGAAGCGCTGCAAAAAATCTAAATTTAGGCAAATGGCATATGCGTGATATTTGGATCCACTTTACAATTTTCGAAAGCAGAATCTTACATCAATGATGATTAATACTTTTTGGATAATTAAGATCAAAATACTGCGGGCGAGTTTTCTCTTATGGGTTTTTTGAAAAGCACTAAAGTGCCCACGGATTTAACATTTACAAATTGACAGAAATATCGATGAGAACTAATAATAGATTAATTATAGATTCCTCGTAGCATTGATGTTAAGAATTGTAATCCAGCACCAAATTTTGCATACTAATATTGTTTTTAAACACCCTACAGTATACAGTTATGATCCGTGGCTACTAATATTTTATATTTAGTTACATTTTCTTATTCTGATTAAGTTGATAAGAAATCAATAGTTATGTATATTACTTTATGTTAATCTATATATACTTATATACTATATATAAATATGCGTATATTTTTCCGTAATCACAACTATTGCAATTCATGCTTATTTTTAAGAAAAGCTTCAAGTTACAGTCCTTGTTATTACAGCTGAAAGGAACACAATATAATATTAAACAACGAAATACAAATGTAATAATATATTTTCCGCATTGAGATGTATGATTTACTCTAATACAGTGGAAGGTAGAGGGCAGCATAAGCGTAAGTAGAATGAGATTGTCTTAGCCACGCAATCTCACGTGGCTCAATGTCCAAGATGTATGGGAGTTGATATGACCGGCCCAGGATAGAGAGGTGTACTGCAAGTTGGTCGCAAACATTCGGTAAAAGACGGGACCAAAATCACAAGAATAATACATATAATAAAATAGTGGATGTCATTTTTCACAAAAAATAGAATATGATTACACTACGCCTAGAAGTACTACGTAATAATATCAATCAGGTATGTATTATTTGCTTAACTGAGCTTATATAATATTAATAATTACGTAATTTTTTATAAAACATACGATTGACCACACTGCAGAATTAGAAACCATACTACTATAGCGGCTATCCACCAAGATTATATAAGCTAAAAAACCTTAGGTTGATAATATTATGTTGTAAAAATTAATTATAATAAAATATGTATTTTTCCAGCACCATCCCCATACGCGAAAATCCCCACATGCTACTGATTTGTACAGTTTATCTCGGTGAGATATTTGCATGATGGTTATTATTGATTATGTTCAAAACATTTTTAACACAATGTTTGTAACCGATACGTCAAATACATAATATAGTTGTATTTGCCATTTATCTGCGCCTGCGGTGCCCAACATTATACTGTGTCAAATAGATGTAAGTACAGAGATTCAATAGTGTATTTTAAGCTTTTAAACCACCAACCAAAGAAGGTTAAAACATATTATATTCTTTCTAATCGAGCTATTTTGTTTTTATTTACTTCTTTCACTTCGTTCACGATAAAATAGTAAAATATCTAGGATGAAAATAATATGAAATGTAAGTGTGTCAGTACCGGTTTTCGGGATCAAGAAATCGACTCCTGAGAATGTAAAGCCAAAGACTCCGGTATTGGAAACCCGAATGGATATCGTTATCATATTCAAAAAATCTACCTTTTATTTCAGGATAATGTTTGATTTATCTATTATTATTTTTGATTGAAAACTAACTACTATTATTTATTACATTTTATGAAGATTAAAAGTTTTTTGCATAATAAATAACATGCATGTATTCAACTTCACGTTTATTCGTGCTTTTAATATCTTTCCTGCTTATCTAGGAATATTTTATTACCGATAGTAATAATTTTGTATTTTACTGGTGAATATTAAAAAAGGTATGTGCATTGCACATTATGTGAACAGGTAGGTACCTTTTACCTTTATTGCTTATGATTTTACATGTATGTAGGTCATGATACTTGTAACTGTAAATTGAAAATAGTGTTAGAAATTTTATCAAATTCAAAAATGATAATTTAAGTACTGACTACTGAGTACATAGTTTTTGAAAACATGATGCATACAAATCTTTCAAAGAATTTGTAAAAGTAAAGGTAGGTCTACTGTTTACAATGTTGGCGAAGACTTTCATAATATAATAAGTAGTAGGTATATATTATATCTGCAGTATGTATATAATATATTATAGTAACGCCAACGTAACGCTATGTTGCAATTTATTGTTATATTAAGGTTAACTCGAAAATAATGTAAATTTAATACGATTTTATTTTTATTTAATATCGAGTAGGTACCTACCTATGTTTAAGAACGTTGTACTTTTATTATTATAGAATATACACCATATTGAAAAACCTCAGATAGCATAAGTATTAGAAAAAAACGTAGATCAAGTGGGACTCAAACCTCACATCGTTCACTGTCCAGATATGGTCTTATTGCAGCCCTCGTAGTCCAGTGCGTTAAGCCGTGTCCACGTAGGCAACAAGTTGTTGGCAACTTCATTGAACTTCGATTAAAATAATTTTTGGTCAAACAAATTTTGATAATTATCGTGAAATTTAATGAGGTTGCCAGGAACTTGTTTCCAGTGTGGACACTGCATAACGCACTGGCTGTGATTTGATTCTCGTTGAGGTCACAATGCATTTATGTGATTTTATCAACGCTCAGGTGTTTATGTGATTGTTTCATTTCTACTGTTGCAATCCTAAGTTTCACAACACTAATGCAATTGTGCCGGATGGCCTGTTGTGATGGAATAATTATTTTGAACTATCAGCCAACTTGTGACTTATGCGAATTCGTCAATTACTATTTTAAACTGAATACGTTTTAGTTTATTTTAGTACAGAGATCAAAGCTTTCTTAGTTATCCAAAGTAGTGCGTCAATTACAATATATCGTCACCTCAATACTAGATACGAGTACAACTAGATAACTCTGATTTGGTAATTATTGGGAAAATTAAATTTAAATTTTAGTTGATTAACATAAATCTAGGCTATAATTATTATTTTAAATAAAAATGGAAAGTTGTGCTTGTCTAATTGGGAACAATTATTAAATAATATTCAATTGTATCAAAAAATATTGTATAAGTATATATTATTTTAGTTATTTAATGCATTTATGGTTTTAAAGTTATATAATATTATCAAACACAAAATTAATACAGTTCCCATTTACCCTCTGACTTGCCTATGTATATCATTTTGTAGAAAACGTAGAATCATATTCAATAGCTATCTCAAAAACAGTGAAAGTCAGGTTATCTAGTTTTAGTATTGAGGTGACGATATGTTCATACACATATTAGTTAAAATTACACTAGCTAACTTATATTTAAAAAAGTGTCGCTAATTTCTGACGTTGTAATTTCATTACATTACTTATCATTACTGAATAATAAGTGAATTCACAATAGTCGTACCAATTGCTTTGCAGGTAAGTTTAGATATTTTTGGTATTTAAACTATTTTTACTTGTCAAGAGAAACGTTAAGAGAAGTAACATAAACACAAATTAATTATAATATTATTAAATCAAAATGAGTTTATTTTGGATACAGACTTTTGGTAGTCTACGAGTATTGTGGTTAAACGCAACTAGTAATTAATAAAATTATTGGCGACGATCAATCAAAATAATTTAAAAAAACAATGTGGTTGTTTTAAATTTTAAATCGACCAAATAATAATGATGTACAGTGTACCTACACATATTATATTATATTAATCTATAATAGTTAAGATAAAATGTATGTTATAGTTGTCAATGTTATCACGTTATTAGAAGTAAGATAATAATTATTGATCATGATCGAAAAGAAAATGCCCACAAAAGATGGCAATTATTATGAAATGCTGAGATTTTAAATCTCTTAGTAGTTCATATAAAAGGTTCAACGAACTTCAAAACTAATGGACGATAGAGGAGAGGCAGATTCCAACACTTTTTACATATATTTACGTTTGTATAATTTTAGGGCTGTCTTGTGAAAAGAAAAACCGGTTTGATCACGATCAAGAAACGTAAATATTTTGATGATAGATTTTTTTGATTGTCATTCTCTCGACTTAAATACTACCTTTGTTACTTTTCGTAGCTTATACATTTTAAAATACATGTTATTTAGAGTAAGACTTTTTGCATTAAAATAGACTGTTAATTAATGTTGTAACATCAACAAATTAGTAGTTTAGTATGTTGCTGACAAGCGAGATAATATATCAAAGTTTTTCGCAATTGTTTCACCCACGTGCCCATAACAAATAGTTTCGTTCAGTATCGTATAAAATATGAATTTATTACCTGGCAATAGCAGTAAAAAAGTAACATTTTAATTCTACGATTTTTCACATTCCATGTCAACGGTATCTCTAATATATGCACATACATTCTCACGACATGAAAACACTCCGCAATGTATAAAAAAAACAGTTTTCATTTTAACGTAGGTAAGTGAGTATATGAAAAAAGAGATACCTAGATGACCCTTTTAAAAATAATATTATTAAACCTTAATAATAATACATTAATAAGTAACATAATGAGGTACATACCCATCTTTCGTGTAAGTACCTACTACATATATTATTAATATGCCATACACAAGTATTCATATTATTATCCAAAAAACTATGAAAACGTGTAGCATGTTTTATGTCAATGTTATTATATGTGAGTACTTATAGAACGCTAATTAAAAAGGCGTGAACGAATAATTAATTATTTTTATGGAATTTTATAACTACGAGTAAAATATCTATCAGTAGACTTTGGTTCGTAGAAAGAGCATTGCGGGAGGTGACTCAAGTTCATCTTTTGTAATTTTATTTGATCACTTTTTATTGTAGAGCAAAAACATAATGGAGCATCACAGAATTTCTTCGATCAACCCAGTGATGTACCTAGCCAAGTGGGGTGTTAGGGTGTCTACACATCCAATGAAAAGAAACTTTTAGTCCGCGGAGCTAAATATAATGTTGACGAGATGATGTCGATAATTGATTAAAAGCATTAAAAACTAAAGTTTACATTATATAAAACCCAATCCTGTTTTTCTTCAAATTTAACATATTATCTAAGCAGTGAGAGGAAGGTGAAAAAACATGAAATTTACCACATTGGTCAATGTTCCAAAATGTAGTTCATGCCAGATATCATAAAATATTATTTGTTCAATGAAATATCTTAATAAAACGAAGAAAAAAATAAACATGTTCTGAGGAAGTCCATGGTTACTTTACCACTCAAATAAAGAATTTATGCTAAAAACTTGTCTTCTACACTTCGCTATTTAAAATATACATTCTTTCAATTAATAATCCCGGCCACGCCACGCCGCTGGCTCAACCCATTTATCGCCAAACAGTGAAAACTGTATTACCACACCACGAACCAGAGATTATTTTAAGAACTATCACTCTAATTTCTTTATAGTGTTGAAATGCAAGATTTTGAGAATATTTAAATGTTACCATTTAAGGGCCTACGTTCTTTGTGGAAAATTACGAATTTTTTGAGTCTGACGTCTGAGCAATCTGTAATTATTTAAAAGGTGCTATAACCACGGACGTCTGAGGTAGGTGCAAAAAAATAGAAATTTAAACATTGCCGTGTTGCTTGTACAATGAAATGACTTATGCAATATAATTATATTTATACACAGTTCATGTATTTGTGCAAGTATGCAGTTACGTCTTATTATTTCCCTCCATTTTGGAAAGTGAAAACAAACTGTCACTTTTATTTTGTTGTCTGGTTTTTCGTCTGGATTCGGGATGTGGAGGTGAACAAATAACACACCGGAATTTGACGGAATTTGAATTAAAAAACGGCAAGGTATATTTAAGAATATTATATAATAGTTACATTTTTAATAATTTATTTTACGGAGGACGAAATGTACGCGCTTGCGATTCGGCTGTTGGCAGCGTTCTGCCCGCCATCTTGTGCTTTGCTTTCAACGAAAGCGTTGTCGAAAAACGGCGACGTTGCAATATTTCAACGGTCATAATTTACGGCATTGCCGGCTCGGCTCTATTATCATTATTTTTATTTTCGTAATCAGCGCTTTACTATTTGTTGGATTTGATACCGATTCGGGCCTCTCCAGATACACAGAGACATCCCCAAATGGGGTTCATACGGGGGTGCCACAGTCTGTAGTTGACTTTAGGCAAATATTATTGGCAGCATGAAAGTTGTAACGTAACTGAAGTAGGTAAGTAGGTACCTATCTATTTAATGCAATATTGATTATTTTGCTAACAAATATTATTTAGCTATTACGGTGCCGTAACCAAAGATTTCATCTATCCAATTGATAATAATGATAATAATATATAATTAAAAAAAATATAAACATGATAAATAATAATTAAAGGGTGAATCTTGCGTCATTTGCGTCAAGGGTGATCATTTATCATCGTAGAATCATCTTAATTCCAATCTAATGAGACGTACAAGCACTCAGTGTATCTATTTATTACTTATGAGACCGAATAACGCTAACAAGTTGATTTATCGAACTCTGTCAAGAAAAATATTATAATTGATTGCAGATATCGTATCACCTTATACCTGATAGTACCTATAGTATCGCAGCTTAACGGGACAGGTACAAATCTGGCAAGTAATATGACGGCTACAGCTTGTTCAATTTTGTTGCTTCTCAGTGCCGAACTAGACAGGGGGAACGGATGCACAGGCCCAAGGCGTAGGATGGCATATATTATTTTTATAAAACATTACAACTTTAATTCCAATTGATATCGTACATAATATAATGATAGTACGTTGCATGGTGTACAGATTCTCAGTTCCTTTATACGGTGGCTCGGTGGCCTACAAAGAGACTTGTGAGTGCTTGGGGTGATCTACTGGAGAAGAATAGCGGAGGACCGGGAAAAGTGAAGGAGTCTGCTCAATGCGGTTAAGGTCCACAATGGGTTTTAACGCCAAATAAGACGAAGGTCCACAAAACTAAGTCATGGTTGTTAGGACAATAATGAAAATTAATGGAAATTTAAAGAAAAAACTAATATAAAAGATGAACAAATCATATTTTTTAAAGTTACAGTTTGCCGACCCCTGTTAACTGGGTGGGTACGAGCAACAATAGATTTATGCAATTTGGCAGAAATTAAATTACAGCTACGATTCTGACTGCACAAACCATCATAAATTTATAACGGTGTACGACTTCTTCAAAGTGCTTATTTATTTGCAAGACTAAAATCGATCGTGTGATGGCAATTGATAAGATAACAGTTGATTAAACAATAAAAAATCCGAGAAGGTTGTAACGCTGGGATTGTTGTTGGGTGGCCATGACACTGTAGACGCCATTTTCAAGGTGTGCGCCTAGATTTTTAATAGATTTTAAATTAATATAATAAATATACAATTTAATCGTTTAATGGCTATTTCATTACGTGAGAAATTTATTGGTTTTTAGGAATGTTGTTCATAATTTTAGAATGTCTGATGTCAAATAAATATGGATATCATTTGCAGTGGCGTATTTAGGGAAAAAGAGACCACAGTCAGATTTAGAACCCCCACCATAAAAACAATAAAACTATCATAAATCACATCCTTTATTTAAAAATAATAATTATCGATAACGACAATGATGACAGATAATAATATTAGCGGTTTATTTAAATGTTAAAGTAAGAATCTGTCTGTGTGTATGTTAAGTAGTTTGATGACATTTGTAGGGACTTGGTTGTGCTTTGGGTAATATTTAATACTATATTAATGAGACACACGCTTCGTTTTAAAGTTTCGGTATTTTACCTTAATTGTATGACAGGTGTGAACTGTTTCGAGGCCCATTTTAATTTTTCTGACAGATCAATTACGTCATCTGAGTCAAGGAAAATCGGCCTGATCATTTTATAATACTTATTTATAATTTAAAATAATGATAATTTGAAGTAGGTAGGTACTTATCGATACTTTTCTACTCGTGTTCGATTCGTCAATCTCATTCTTCAAGAGTAAGCGAGACGCGATGTTGTCATTTTATAGTACTATTTGACAGGTCGTGCAAATCGGTTAACCTCAAAATGAGTCTCTGCGCGGCGATGTTTGTTTTGTTACCGGCAGGTTCACCACTATCGTTATACTATTGCAGGAGCAGATATTGCACAGCCCATTTTTTGTCGCGTGGAAATTCGGAAGCTTCTGAACTTTTTAAATCCATGCTTGCAATCCTGCAATCTTGCAACTTGCACGATAATACGTGTTTTCTCTATGGCCGTGATAATACGTAGGTACTGTAAGCAGTAAATCCATGCACGTGTAAACGGGGTATTATTTTACATGCGTATCGATACCATACTTTCTCGTATTTTTTTCGTACTCTTTTGCTACCTTTTTACTTTTGATATTTTATTTATAGGATTGTGAAAAGAAAGTTGTCTTGCAGGAGAAAAAATCTGTTGATACGGCACTGATACTAAGTAACGATATGACATCCATGTGTCTAAAGTGACTCTAAGTATATAAATACGTTAATAAAGCAGTGAGAATGAGTATAGGTAAATCTCAATAACTAAAATTGACATCTCAACATATTTCGAACGTTTGAAATCACACGTTTGAATCAGGCACTTGAAATTGATCGAATGTAAAATATGTTTTCTTTTATGTTAAATTCAAAGAACTCTTAAAATGAGGTATTTCAATTAGGACAATTTATGTAATCGTTGTTTAACAATACAAGCATGTTAAATCACGAACGATGCCTAAAAACGTAGATAATAATATATACTTGGCTACCAGATATGTTTTATTAATATTGTGAAGACATACCGAATAAAATATAAGTACATTATAATTAATGATAAAAATTCAACCAGTTCAAATTGAAATCACGACCGGTTCTTTCTATGAAAGTATTTATGAATAAAAAAGTTAAAACATATAGGTAAGTAGGTGTGTGGAATGTGGATTGTGTGCTCTCAATGTGTGCTACAAGCGCTCACATATGCATGCGAAACGTGGATCATAAACGCAAGAAAAACAAAATATAATAGAAAGGACTATACAACGCGATGTGCAAAAGTATAATTTTCGGCATTACGCGGAAAACGACAAAAATAGACCAATACAGGTATATATAGTAATATAATATATAGTATTATATATAGTAATATATAGTATTACATAGTAAATATCACTCGGAAGATAAACCGAATACGATATATTTTTATTCAAGGATTTTTACCACTACATACTTTGTTAATTCGGTGGTTATGTCATTTATTCAGAAAAATCTAGTGGTGTAGTTAACTCACTTTATTGACCGTAAGTTTCGAAATAATAAAATTATTTTAAAGGTGGCACTAAAAACTGTATTATGAAGTGTTATTTATGGTGAAGTCTGTGAATCTATTAGCGCGTGCAATTATCCGGGTGCGCTTCAACCAGCAGTGGATCAACCCCGGCAGATGGTGATGATGTTGGTTGAAAGGTTTCTGTGGTCATATTATGGGTTATTTATATTGCAAAGGGTAATTTCGGGATAGCAATAAAACATATTTATAGAATTACGAAATTTAAAAAATAATGATATTAGTCGATGGTTCGTTTTATATAATTTTACTATTGCTGTGTATTGTCTATAAGGATAAAATAAAGTTTAAAACTAATTATAATGAGGCACATCAATTTTGCACTTTTAAAGATCAGAGATGTATACCTAGCTACATTCGATTTTATTAAATGTAAACGTACACAATTAAAAACTTGTCTCGGGTGTATTTACAAAGGACGTTACATTTTATTTAAATGTATAATGTCGGACGGGACTCGATCACTATGAGTAGGTCAAAAATTATACGGCACGAGGCTTTGGCTTCAGATTGATTGGCGCGGATTTTTGTGTGGGCAAAAAGGTAAAATGTAGGCGAGAAATTTATGGGGTGCAAGAAATTAGTTATTCCACATTTTAAAATGCCATCGACAGACATCCCAAAATGCCCACCGTCACGATATAACGAAAAAAACAAGTGGAATATAATAATATGTAAACATGTTATTATGCGCATATACAATTTAAAATATACGGACGTTTAGCATATTTTAAGTTAGTATAATTTTGTTTCAATATTAATCTTTATAGGTTTCCATAATTTTTTTTATTTGACAGTTGTTTTTAAGTTAAATCTTCTGTCGTCTCACTCACACATACAAGTGGGACGACTCCGTTGGGCAGGGCACGTCTCATGGATGACAGACACCCAAGCATCTAAGACACTCGTCTTCAAATCGTGAGGAAATGGAAGGGTTGGGGGACTACGGTGGTTGGATTGTGTAGGAAGTGATACAACATCCCCGGGGCTAAGGCAACGTAGGAAGCTTGTGGCAGACAGATGGCAGTGAACGGTAGTAATTACGTTATTAGTATTTTCAATTATTTAAAAAAAATATATTGATTTTAAATACTGAACATCAATTGGGTAAAAGATTTTGTTGAGTGGGGGGGGGGGAGAGGCAATTGTGTGGGGAATATTTACTTAATGAAGTAATCCAATTGACCGACTTAGATATTATTATTTATGACCAATTTATAATATAATAAATAATGTATGCATCAAAAGCTATGCAGCTACAATAAATAGTATATCTTAGTTAGAGATTATAAGAAAGTCGTGTGTAAATTCAATACTTATGGGTTCATTTATCGCATTTTAACAATATAAAAAGATTCGTTTTGTGCACAAAAGATGTAGCATCCTTTTTATAATAATAATACAATACATAGTGCATTGAGTTTTATAACAGTCGCGTCGAATAGTGCAATTTAAAGAGATGACTCGCCAATAATATCTTTGTTGCCAGCGACCCTCAAAACATGTAAAAAAAATAGATAAAGATACTACCTATATAATTACCTACACCAAAACGGTACTTAGGTATGCGGTATACTTACTTATTGGCAAATTTTTATGTTTTATTGCTAGTGGGCGTAGATATTGAAATAATATACTCGTACCTAAGCAAAATCATACATTTGGTATTACTAGATTTCGTATAGACTGAATTGCTGCAAATATTGTCTTCAATTCTACACCATGAATCTTAAACGATAGGCTTAAACAGAGCGCAAGTAAGGCTTCGGCCACATATGCAGGTGCTTCGCTAGTGCTGAGCTAGGTGTTATGCTTGTCTACTAAAAACACTACTGCCACATTGCACGATACGTCGTGCTTAGGTATAAATTCATTTGACATTTGGGAGCGTTAAAGTCAACAACGATATGTCACTCTCAAAACTAACCAGAAAGCTACTTCTCACAGAGAATTTAAGTTTAAAATTTCGAAAGTCGCAAATTCGAACTTGTTGGGTGCATAATGTCAATTCATCCCATGCGTCATTATTCATAACCTCAAAATATACGGTGCTTTACGTTTGTCATACTGAAGAAACATCCGCCATCTTGCAAAATCCATAGACAATGGCAAAATCACTAGATGACACAATAAAAATAACCAACACGTTTGTTCGCCGGGAGCCTCACGAGGTGACTAATAATAACGTAGCGAGGCGCGAAGCATGTAGTGTAGACATTGCGATGGAATAGTGTGCGTTCGTTCGCTAGGATATTGTCACCTAGCACGTAGCCACCGAGCAAGGCACCTGCCTATGTGGCCTTAGCCCAAGGGGTGAACCTATCGTCTTTTGTTTGAGGACCGTTGGGCCCGCGAGACGTGCGAAACAGTCGAATTCGATTTGCGGCGCACAAAGCAAATTTACCCGCGCAAAAGAAAAACTTTGAACGATAAAAAACCTCAATAATAATATCTTAAAGCCAAATTGCGGCGCTGAGTATGTATTCAATGTTTAATCAGTTAGGCAACTATCACCAGGGAACAACAAAACTAATGAATGGTAAGTGCGTCACCTTTTGGGTGTGTTTGTAAAAAGGTACGATCCTTCAATGTGGATAAATATGGAATAAACTTAAATAATTACGTCTGCATAATAATGCATTAAGTTAAACACTAAAACGTGTATTCAATAGTGGTAATATTTGAGGACATTCAGGGGGGAGTCGTATGTTTTGCGTTTAAATGGCTTATCCGTCATAAAGTCATAAAACAAAACTGCCGTCACAATCTTTCGCATTTCTGACCTATTAATCCGGTCTATTATAAGGCAATATAGTATATATGGATACTATCTACAAATGAGCACTGAAAAATGAGAAACGTATTAAAATTGATACACAAAATAATCAACTTTATAACTTTAAACTAACACAGTAGGTAAATAGTATATGTTAGTAAGTATATTAAATGTTAATGTACAGTAATATTGATATATGTAAATATATTATGATTATTATTGTGTTACTATATTATTTTTAAAATAAAAATAAGGCCATGGGCTGTAAAAAGCTTGCCAATTGTGAGATGGTTACTTTTTTATTGCAAACCTGAAAGTGCTTGAAGCGCAGGGATTAATTGCACGTCATCCTTTCTTAATTATAAGTGAACTGTAAGATAAATGTTCGAATAGCCTTATAACCAGGGATTACAATCCCGGGTTTCCCGGATTAGTATTTTCGATACCAATACCGGGATTGGTGAAGACAAAATAGGTACAATGTTTGCACAATTTGTTTCAATATCTTTGCGTAAGTTGGTATCTTATGTAACTAATATAAAAATTCATACAACAGTTTCCACATTCAGAGATATTTTTATTGCGGTGTGGCAGAACTTTTATGGTTAGGTATATAAAAGAACGCTACCGAGTCCGTAATTTAGACAAAATAAATTTGTACAAGATCTCACATTTTTAAAAAATCTGAATCCATTCAATCTAGTATTTTTCTAAATATTAGTTTACGTCGTGAAATTCAAAAATATAATAAAACGTGTCGGCTTATAATGTCATGGGCCTCGGGTTCGGATCCTGGATTTGGAAAATTCGGATGTTGTTTTTTCAATGTGTGTTTGGATCCAAAGTATGGACCAAATAAGTTGAGCAAGTGGCTAACGTCTATAACAAAACTCTTAGGTTCTTCTACACGATCAGTTTAGTTGTCCATTTAGTCTCGGTTTCAGTCGAACAGTCAGTTAAACTGACGTGTACACGCAAAAACTGAAGCGACCGATTGAAATTGAAATGGAGACGTAGGCCGGTGGATTTTCCATCAGTTTTTAGAGTTATCAATTAAACTGACGTGTACAATGACAGATTTAATTGCGATTGATCGGAACTGTTTATGCTTAAAGAAAAAGAGTGATTATCATATTGCTAATAAATGGGAATTGGGTACGATTACAAAAAAATCAAATTACGAAAAATGGAAGTATCGTTTTTTGTAAGTAAGAAAGTAGGTAAATTATTAATTAATTAAGGTACTTACGTATTTCAATAAATTAATCAGAGCCTTAAGGCATGACCGTACTTATTTAGTGGATAAGTATTTTTCATATTACTTTTCTAATTTCGATTGAAATATTATTATTTCTTCAAATATAGGCATTGCATTATAACAATCGATATATTTAGAAAGTTTTTATAAAAATAACATTCATTTTTAGTTGATAAAAATGCGTAAATATACATCGCTGTTTTCGATCTGAACTGTCAACTGAGACTGGACGGACAACTGAAATGACGTCAAATTATGATTCTCTTAGAATCGAACATGGTGATGGAATTTAATGTATTTTGCCACAATTAAATGTGTGTTATAATATTTATTACAAACCTTACATACACGATTGCTACCTTTCACGTACGTGCAAAAAGAAAATGACAGTTCATATCAGAAAAAAATCTTTTTCGGTGACGTGCCTAGCCACAATATGTCAGTTTAGGTATATCGGATAATATTATAATTAACTGTATCAAGGATTTAATTTAAATAAGCTTCTAATAAAATATCTGAAGGAAGAGATTGGCGCGAATGAATAATGCAAAGAAAACCTGTTCCATACACTTGTCTTGTCAAAACAGAATGCAGGCACCCCAGTTTAAAAATCTAACGGAATATTTAAATATTACCATAAGGCATAAATCATTGTTCAAATTCCCATTTCGTCAGTATATTATAAACATTTCAATGAAGATGTAATTTTTTCTAAAGTTAGGAAGAAAATGGTAAAAATTTGAATTATGTGGGGCGAGGAATAATAATCTTTAGGAAAGTTTTCGTAAATTGTAAGAATAATATACTTTAAAAAATCTTATATTGTTATTTACTCATGAATAATCGTTTCGTAAATATATTTTGTGACACATAATAATTATTACAGGCTACCACCGTAGAGCAGCAACAGCTATAATGCTCGTAATTCGATTGTCCGCATAATGCAGATGGGTCAAATTTACATGTTGTTTTTGTCAATAAATATGGATGTTTATACTTCATAATATATTCAGGATAATCAATCCTTTTGAGATAACTCCATACTCCAATTGAATTTGTTACCTATCTAATAGCTCCATATGTCACACTATGCTTAGACCTGCACATTAACAAAAATGGGGATTTCCCCTTTTCAGTGTTTTTAGTTTCAGAAAATCGCTTTTTCTGGATAAAACCACCAGAGGCATTGTCGGTGGATTTAAATAATAAATAAAAAATATCAATATTCTGTGTTTTCAATACATAATATAATTGCACATTTCAAAATATTGAATATAATTAGTGTGCTTGTCAGCGAATTACTAGGGACAGAGAAGAGGGGAGGGAGCTAATGGAGGCCTTCATCCAGCAGTGGATCAACCCCGGCTGACATTTAGTAATATTATTTTTCTTAATTAAAAAATAGAGAATTGTTGAAATTAAAAAAAAAACTTGTTTTGTAATATTATGTGATGATAGCTGATATCCATCAAGATGAGATATGTGATATTATGACTTCGAGCGGTCATCTTAACCGGTTGCAAAATTCAATGACACACGACGGTTTTTTTATCACTGTAAAAAAGTTGCCATTTTTTGACATTAATAAAATTTTCGTGAAATTTTTCGAGTGGTTTGATATTTAAGAAGGCAACAGGCATTGCAGAAATGATCTTCGATTAGAGTTCTGCAATGGTCGATTAAAAAATAAAATGATACAAGTTCGACAAACTGTAAAAAATATTTAAAAGAGAGCAATGACAAGACGAGCTATACTATATTGTGGAATAATGTAGACAATGATGAAGTAATGTTATACTCTCAGTGCTGGATGATTAGTTGATAAAGTAGATACTATACTATGTGCCAGCGATGGCAAATACGTGGCACACATGCCCAAGTTGGCACGCTAAAAAAATTAATTCCTTTTATTTTTTAATGTTCGAAACGGAAGAATATAAAATCAAAGCGGAATCATGTTAATCTATATTGTGGCAACGCTGGACAGTTGATGTTCCATATTGAATCATGTTCATTCAAAGAATAGAAATAGGTTGACAAAGGTAGATTCAGCAGCATGTCATTGTATTAATTTCCGATCAATGCCATATTATCAGCCTGGTATAAAAAGTCTCGCAAATAACATGAAACAAAAAACCTCAAACAAAAATTAGTGTGTAATTAAATGTTTTTATATTTCCTTATTTTCTTTCATTTTATGTGTATTATTTTTTATATATTCAATAAATAATATTATAGTTACCAATGTACCCATTTTATATATTCAATAAATATGATTTGGATTATATCTATACATTTAAAAAGGAATGGAACGCGACACGAATTAAAAGAAAATGAGCTTATTTTGGCACGCCGATCAAATACTACTTGCCATCCCTGCTATATGCTATGCTAGATTGTGTTAACACTAAATGGTAGGTACATAATAACACCATGATTGATGATAAAACATAATAGGTATAAAGGATGTATGAGGCATACGGAAGCCAGATATCTTGCTATTAAAAGATACATACAGCATTAAATATTTTCATATTATTTTTCTGAGATAGAACCAAAATAAGTTATGGTCTATATTTGATTAGGTATGGACAGCTAAATCAGACAAACTGTTACTAATTGATACAAACGAATTAGAAACATGTAAAGAATTTATGTATCTACTTACTTGATTACAGAGGTATTTGTATAAATTAGTATTAACTACTTATTTATGTATTAGCGATATTCAATAATGATATCCATTGTTTAAGGTTTAAGTAGAGAAACAAGTCGTTAAATTAGGATTACACAATGAAAAACAGTTGTTTTAATATACATAATTTTGAAAACACTTCTGAGAAAATATATTATAACCAATAGAAAAAATCTTTTTGAAAAAAGTAAGACACAGAAAGGAAAAGAATTAATATTGCTTTTTAGTAAAAAAAAATATCTTCGGGTTCACGGAACATTGACCATAGATGAAAAACAAGGTGAATTTCGAATTTTTGGAAAATTGTTCGTTTACTTTGCGGTTATTATATTCATGGAAGGATAAATATTCCTCACTGTAGTGGTAGTACACTTGAATTATTCAAAACTCCAAAGGAAACACTCCAATCGGTAGGTAATATCAAATGATATTCATGGTGGAAAAGGTGACCTCCAGCGGGGCAGGCAAACTATGCGCCGCACAGGGGCGACAGTTATGTGAAAAGCGGCAAATTCAAGAATGATTGAATAGCCGAATATTGTTTGATTAATAAATTCAGTTTAATTTGTTTTAATGAAATCTGGCCAACTTCATTCAAGTTAATGATATTCTTCAAATCGTTAGATAATGAATTTATGCTATTTAGCAATAAAACAATAACGAGTCCCTTTTTACTACTACTATGTACCAGTGGCGAAGGGTGACTTTTGGAAAGAGGTAAGCTGTGGAGATCAGAGAAAAAGAGCACACTTGTCAGGTAACTTACGGGAAATAAGAAGATAATACTTACGATATTACTACTGATGAATAGGTGCACACTAATGAGAACGACACGCTGGTCATAGGTTTCACAGCGGGATTTGTCAAATTATTTAAATCACTTATGGCAGTAGAATTCCACGCATACTTTTCTTTACCAAACAATACGCATCGCCAACAAAAAAGTTTGTTTAATGTATAACTGCCAGTTAAAAACAAATATTTATCATATAAATTGTTGTGAAAATGTCTAATATAAGTTTTTTTGCTGTATTGAAATCAAAATGAACCCTTGGAAGGTCAAGCTTTGATAATTTTTAATTTTTGTAAAAACGTCAATCTTGGGAATGATTTTTTTTAAATGCAATCGTTCGCACATTTTCTATCGGGACACTATACAATTTAATAAATACTTATATATTTAAAGCACTGGCGAATGATTTCGGTACAATATGAGATAATTTATCCACATTCAAAACACAATACATAACACACTGAATTTTGTATTATAAAATAAACCTTTATCACCGCTTTGAAATGTCTAAATGACATGAACTGTGAATAGCATGTTATGTTTGTCTATGACTGAAGTGACCTAAATAATAATCGCGAATTAATACAATATTTATTTTTAATAACAATTTATAAATTATATGTGATCGACCACAATAGTTATTATTTTTTTAATCATCCTTATTATTTATTATTTGCTTTTAAAGATACGCATAGACAATAAACAAATCAACATAGAGCATAAGCTTGTCTGCTTACGCTTCCGAGTCGGGAACAAAAACGCAGACACGCATGAAGTTGGCAACTGAATTGCGGTAGAAAATTCGGCTTTGATTATCGTTAAAATAATTCTAAAAATAGCACTCACGTTGTGATTCACGTTGTGATGTTCCGTCATTTATTTTTGATTCAAAACTTGACTAAATTAAACGCTCTACTTATAAATAACGACGATAGATGATAATCAATATTTTTATTATAACCTACAATATAGATATTTATTTATTTAAATTAAATACTTGAAAATAGAAGGTAAGCTTTAAATAATCGCTTAGTATGGAGCCTTCGCCACTGCTATGTACACAATTAATAATAATTATGTACTGTATTGAAATTAGGGTCGGTTTAGTTTAAAAAAACGGGGCGGAACTTTAAGTTTTTCTAAGGGCTGCACATACTTTGATGTCAAGAAATTTTCAGAGAACCTTATTATGTATAAGAATAAATCCGAAACGTAGAAGGTATTTTTATGTCGGATGTAAATTTTGAGGGTAATAATTACAGTTGAGAATTTTATATTTCCAATCATCCCAAGAATGAAACCGGTTTAATTGTAATCTAAAGACCAAAATAAAGATTTCCACGATACTTACGGGATATAAAAGCCATCATGATAAAAATAAATGAAAACGTTGGGCAGTTTCGTAAAATAAAATGCAAGTCAGATAGCCGCATCTGCGCAGTGCTCTTTAACTAAGAAAACTGCTGTTAATTTTGGTTTTTTTTCTACACCGCCAATCACGTTTTGCAACAGTTTTTGCAGCGATTTTAAAGAGGATTAGAAGCCGAATGGCTGAAACTTTGACAGTGGCGCGTTTCATAGAAAGTATTTATGCACTTTAATATTTTCGCAATACCTTGATTGGTCTTGAAACTAATTCACAATAAATTTAAACAAAACTTTTGATTCGACAATAATAACCAGTGTTGTGTTTTACGTCATCAAAATAATTTTATTGGCTGCATTTTTACGAATAGTAGGTAGGTAAGTACTCATTTTAAACTTCAACCACAAAAAGCGAATTGGTTAGTTGCCTGCTATTTACATTAGAGGAGATGCAATATTAATACATATTATGTCATCACACAGGGGAACACATAGGCCAAAGACTAGTTTTGAGTATAGTTGAGTAAAGACGTACACTGACAACAGGCCTAATACCTAAACAAATTAAGAGTGAAACATCGAGACATTTATCTAGCAATGTCATTGAGGGATATAATCAGATATGGAGACTTCCTTCAGCGAACAGAACTCACAGACATCGTCCATCGAATCGTAAGACTTAAATGGCATTGGGCCAGTCATATATTGTACAAAGTATTGGAAGCCTTTCTACCAGATAAGATAATGCCACCAGAAAAACGATCGGATTGATTTGAATGCATATGATAGTACCAAATTGAAAGTGGCATATGAACAGGAGTATAATAGTGCAACATAAGGTATAACTTCATTACCAGAAAATCTAGTGCGTCTGGAAGGATCTGGGAATTTTAATTGTCACGAAAATGATGCTTGTGCAAACATTAGCGTTCTTTATATTTTTGTACGATGTCGACTCATGGACCCTGAGGGCAAGGGAGTGGAAAGGAATTATTGATGCCTTCGAAATATGGTGTTGGTCAGAGCACAGGACGAACCAGTCAATCAACCAGAGTACAGATAAATGAACGGGTCTCGACAATAATGTTTGAGACGCATTATGCAGTTTTTTGGACATATTGTTCGGCGCGGATCGGATGACCTGGGGAGACTGGTGGTTTTGTGTAGCCTTCAAGAAATGCGAAGCAGAATAGTGTAGGCACGCAGGAACGACCAAGCGAAGGAACTGACTGGGGGCAGCATTTACTCTGCCCTGAATGAAGCAGATGACCGAGAGAAAAAATCTAAGGTGGTCAGGATCCTCAGCCATGAAGTAACGACCAAAAAGATTAACTAGACGTTTATTTATCAAGGCTAGACGATGCGTTTGTGTGGAATGAGAATATAGGTATAATTCTTGATCGATCTACGAAAAGTATTCCGTTTAATGGATGTCGTATATTTAACATCTAACTACTTAATAATATTGTAAATTTACAGTGGTACGCCGCTGTTATGTAAAAGAGATTCATTACAGGCGGGCAGGTTGTATGCCCCGAATTACGAACTGTAACATTCAAATAATTCGTTGGGAATTCATAGACTATTGCGGGCATTGCGGTGAGCCGCCACTGATATCAATATACTGGTACTGCCTTTTGCAACACACTTGAATTTACACAATACCAATTGGAATAGTAAAGGCGAATGAGAGAATATATTAGTATATAGAATTATCCTTGATTAAAAATTTAGTGTCTAATTTATTAATTGGTACTAGTTGTCTAAATCAATTATAGAAGGAGGAACATCTCGTAAAGATAATTATCATGTAAACGGGAAATATGGGCCTAATGACACGCCCTTTATAGGTAAGGGTAGACGGACCTAAATACATATGACGAAGCTCTTTAAAAATGTTACATTGAAGAAGAACGACGGACGAGGAATGAGGGAGACCATACAGGAAATTGAGTAGATACTCAGTAAAGAGCAGCACGTCTGACGTTTAGGAGTGTCCGAATTAGACATTACACTCACAATCATCTAAAGAGATCCTTAAAACAAATTGATTCTAATTACAATGTAACAGAAAATAAATGAGTGATAAAAGCATCAGTTTCCAAAAGATCTGAAGATAAAAGATATCTCAAGCATAAACGTTACAGAAGCAAAAATAATTAATAAATTTAATTAGAACCTACGTAGATATTACATACAGATATGATTATATAATGTTTATTCTAGCTGCGGAAAATAAATGTATAATGTATGAGTGAAGACATTGTATGATATTTAGATGCAATAAAGCTACCGTTTTATTTCGTGAGAATTAAACTTTTATCGTTCGACAACAATGTGAAGCACAGCTTACACAAATAAAATCAAATTTCACACCGAATCAGAAGAAATCACGACATTTTCAACAATCACATCTCAGTAGGCAGGCATATGTGATTTGGCACGCACACTTTACCTTCTATAAAAGTGGTTTATAATAATATTATTATTATAAATAAATAAGCAATTTCAATATCACAATCACTTCAGAAAAATAATATCTATACAAAGTCAACATTTTCTGTGTCAAATCGTGAAGCAGAGCATTGCCAAAAAATAATCTTATAAAAGAAGTTTGATACGAAAAGCAGGACAGCAGGGTTACCAAACTGTAAGGAGGACAGTAACAACAATAAAGCTGATGTCATTTTGTGGCGCGTGATTTTGTTTGTGCAGTGTCTCAGGTGTCATGTCAAGGATCGAAAATAAAAGTATTTTCTCAAATAGGTAGGTATTATAAATTAAAACTTAGAAGAGTGGAATTTTATTAATGTCATCAGCATAATATAGGCTATCCGTACATTATGACGGCTAGACTTACAGTAAGTTGCATGTTAAACTTTCAATACCTAATAGGGACAGTTTGAAATTGAACAAATCAGGCGAGGGAACGCGCAATAATTAATAATATTATTAGATGCCCATCGTTCCGGTGACAGAAAAGTACCGCGACGTCCCTGTATTGAACATACAACCTGTTATTCGTTGTAATGATTAGCAGAATGAACGCAGAGTACAAAAGTAGTGCAGATGTAGGTACATCATATTTAATTCATATTTCTCAACAGGTTGAAAAGTAAAGTGAAAGGGAGACTTTGGGGTTGGTTCTCAAAAAAATACCGTCCCAGCCAATTAATTATACCGCAGAATTATTAACACAGTAATATATATGGTTTTTGCATTGTTCAGAAATGGATATAAAGATAAATCTATTGGTAAAGCTCATTTAATAAACAATGTATAATTATTATAAAAAAATATAAAGGAACCACTTTATCCGTATTATTAAACCATGTTTGTAAGTAGTGAAAGAAAGTGGTTAATATACAAATATTCTTTGGCAATTCTAGTGGATATTAATTTATTTTCTTCACGAGGCTAGTGAGAAAACATTTTATTTAATGAGCTTGTGAATACCTATATCCTTTAGGTACATGGGCGCAAAGAGTGTCCCTTCAACACCATAATATTTCAAAAGCGTGACTGATTTGCTTGCAGATCCGTTTGGTGTTGATTTTCTACACTTCACATAAATATGTAGTATGTAAGCAAATGAGTTGAATGATTATTAAATTTGGTAATAATATTAACTACGTTCTGACTATGTTTTTTTAAGTAATTATTTATGAAAGAAAAAAATCCAAAAAGAAGTTAAAGTCCAACTGAAGCACAAAGATGAGAACGAAGATTCAGGAAAATAACGGATTGTATTAACCCAAAACGAATAATTTAATGATGAAAATAAGTGCTTCGCAAGAATTTGAAGCCTTTTTTTCCTTCGCCGAAACGTGGCAGCCCTGCTGCGATGAACAATCACAAATTGGGAAAATGGTGGAAGGCGCGGACGCGAGGGGAAAGTCTTTCAGTGTGAACGCACTGGCATGTTGTGCTGTGCCCGGCAAAATATCTGCTGAGAATAATATAATGTAGGTACGTGAGCGCGCTCAACTTGGGAGTCGAACCGAGACGGTCTAATGCAGCGAGCTGCTTGGTTAAGTGGGTACTTTATTTGCTTCCTGCAGCGCGAAAAAACCCACACCACGCCCAAAGCGAATCAAGTCGAAAGCCCTTCCGTGAAAGAATTCGGACGCCACTGAGCTTTTTCCTTTGACAGGTTGAAGGCATTCATCTTTTTGAACGTGCCGTTACCATCGAAACCTTACGAAACAGTTTTTTTATTTTTTTTAGTTTTGGGTAGGGCATAGAAATAATAAATATCATAAATATAAGCCCTATGAATCCCGATAAAATAATATAATAATGGGAGAAAAATTCGGAAATAACAGCTGAAAATAAATTCAAGTACCTACCTATTTCTATTAGCACTCGTATAATATGATCATATAAAACAAGAAAATCAGGAAAATTTAAATTTTTTTCACATCGCAAACTGAGATTTTTATATTTTTACACACAAAAATAGACACCGACGATAAATATATTTTTATTTCTAAATAGTAATAAAGTATCCAGAAAAACAGGACAGAGGTGTACCTGCTAAGTTTATTGAGTCTCTAAATCCGAATAATAAAGCGTTTCTCCGTCGATAGATATTACATAATATAATAAAGTGTCGTAGTTTCCGAAATTGACGTTTAACATGATTATTTAAATATAATAACATTAAATAAGCAAAAAAATGTACATATTATACACCTGGTTACTTAAAGATAGCATGTTAATTTACGTTTACAGAATATCACTAAAAACACACCGCACAGTACAAACATACCGTCATCTCGATACTAAATCTAAAATAAATTATTTATGCTGTTTTTGAGAATATTACCTGAATCTGAAATATTATTAAATTACTTCCTATTACCAGATGCCTAATTATTCATAAATCAATAATAACTGTTCATACAAGGTTTGAAAACAATAGTTTTTTTTATAACCATCACTCCTTAAATTCTACAACTACCTAATATATATATTATTATAATATAAGTAATTTACAACATAAATATATTATAATAAGACTATTTACACAACGATGTGCATTATTAAAATAAAGGTTTTAGAGTTGCGATCACAAATTAAAGATTTGAGTTTCCTTCCATTAGATACGTAGATAGCAAATTTGTGTGTACAACAGTTTCTAAAGACTCTCTAACTACTAGACTTCCTAACGATTGAAACAATAAAAAAATAGAATAAAGTATCTACAATAGTTTAAAAAAAACTGGTTGGTATTCTTTTATATAACAGATACTTAGTAGTTTTATTTGTAATATTATTCGAACAATGTTAAAATTGCCGCAACCGGTATCCATTGCCAATCAGATAACGATCCCTCGTGTTCATAGATTTCCATTGAATGACTGCATTGTTAAATATCACGACCTACAAAGATCGAAGGCAAAATATAATAAATCATTTTTTTAGTGAGACCGCAATTATTTTGGACCAGTTTTGGCGCACATACCTGCCGTACACATTTGCTCGAATTTACCGCAAGACAATGTCAACGACCCGCCCTTGTTTTTCGATTGTTTTTGCGCAGATATAACATTAATACCTACGACTCCGGGATTGGCTGCTTTCCGAAGGCTTTTCGGGTAGGCATAATTTTTATACATTACTTGGGATAAATATAAGAAATCTAAGTATGTACGGTATTGCTGTGGAAATTTTTAAACCTTTATAATATTATTTCGATTGACTAAAACACATAATTCCTCTCATCGTATCCACGGCCTTGAAGACGCTTTGCTTCAAGCCGACCGGATTCCGGCGTCTTTGAAGACCGCTAAAATACTATCCACAAAATTTATATGGCGTAGTTATGGGTGCTAACATGACCTAAAGTCCTAAAGAGATGCAAGAAGATTAGTGAGCGGCATGGATCTTGGAGGCCGCACGGTAAAAAGCGCGGAAGAAAATACTTCAATGAGTGTTGGTAATATGTACATATATGTGCGAATAGCGAATACATATCTACACACGGTGGAATGGACAAAAATTGCTTACTATGGATAAGGACGATAATTTGAATCCACGTTAGCGCAAAGTATAGCATATGTATATTTATTAAATTTAATGAAAATTCAGCTGAAATCGATTATAAGACCAAATAATAAAATGCAGCAGTTTTCAATATACATTCCGAAGCCATGGTATATTTTCAGCGTAACATAAATATTATATAAAATTTAGTGCAAGAAAGGAATATGTATTTAAGAAAAGAATGACTTTACTTTGAGGACGAAGAAAAAATCTATGTATTATTGAAGAATTTATTAGATATCCACGCAATGTTGATAGGGTAATACACATCGAAATAATGCGTAATTTGAAAAGTGGCCATCGAAATTCAAGTAACATAACCTGGATAACAGGTGAATCTTTAAAAAAATTCAGTCAATGACCTACTAAGCTGAATGATCTGATCACGCAAATATCTTGCCAGTACGTACTTCAAAGCTAAACCCTCAAATGAATGGAATATAAAACGTTTGATGTACCGTAAGCCAAAAACGTGTTTATAGATTTTAATCAACCATAAACAATCGCATTAAACATAATTTAACACGTTTTACATGTTCATATAAAAGTGAGCGTTTATTTGGTTATAATAAGAAAACGATTTACAAGGAAAAACAAACTATGTAGGTATCATTATTTATATTGTGGTGGAAAATTTTATACAACTGTCATGTATAATTTTATTTAGAGTAGGAACAACGATTATTAAAAGGTGTTTCATGAAATGTATTCCAATACCTATTTACCTTATATTAGTAGGGAATAAATACTATTATTGAAATTTATTACTCGAAGGTTAAAGAACAATTCAATGACATGGTTAATAAATAATAATAACAAAAGCATAACACTAGGATTCGTTTATGAATAAAATTATGGCGTATTTATAATATAATAATATGTATGCCGTAGTACATAATTATTATATTGCTGAATATAATGAAAAGTATACGAGACATACATTAGTTATTCATCTGTTAATAAATTGTACTGCGTGGTCACGGTTTCAAAAATACTTTCATGACTTTTCAGAGAAAGAGTTGTTGGCAATGTCATTAGTATTGTCTATGAATCATCAGAGTTAGGGAGATATAATTACGAATGATGCATCTTTTTGTTTATGACCGTGCATGTCTAAACAAATTATTGTTTCTTGCCAAAGCCGCGGATAAATTTCAAATTTCGAATAAACATGAAGATTGGCCGATTCAGTTTTGCGGGCCCCAAGAATGTTCGCCCACAAACTGCATAAAATCGCGCCTAAAATAATACACCGTATTCCTATAAGCGTGAACTAAATTCATAATTCTTTGCTAAAATTAAAACCCACTATAATTGAAAGAATATTTGTTTAAAAATTACACGCATTTACACAAAACTTATTCATTAATTAAATTCAATTATACGGATATAAAGCTGTCCAAAATCTTTTGCAAATAATTAAAATAAATCACACTGTGTAGTACTATCCCACATAATTTAATAATCATCAGGACCGGTAAGTTTTATTGTAATTCAGTAATTTAATGTCTTTCCAATAAAAATTGTCAGTCAACAGCAGTGGTTGATATTAGAAAAAATGACATTTTCGATAAAATACGGACTTACATGTTGTACCTACCCATAATATTCTGTTTATTTTAAACTATGTTAGTCAGTCAGTTAAACTATGTGAATAAATATTACATATTATTATTCCAATGGTATGTTTTGTTAGATCGATATATTATTGAGAGTAAATTGGGTTACACAACGCTAGAGCGAGTTTAAGCTCTTCGATTGCTTCGAATGAAATACGCTCGTTTTCAGATAACAATGTACTACTCTATGATAACATCTTCTTGGCTACGTGTTAAAACTGTCAACTAACATGCTCCTCCAATTTTTAACCGCACTTCCATTATAGACTAACAAGCTCCTCCCATTTAGTTGACAACAGCGCCTAGAAGCGTAGCCAAGAAGATGTTGTAGAAGAGTAATTTGTCATTGATTAATGTTTGTTGGTGTTTCAGAGTATAATAAGCGATGTGAATAGATACGTAGCCAAGAAGATGTTGTCGTATAATACCATATTTTGATTTAAAGAATCGTCCAAATAGGCTTACATTAAACTATTATTCAGTGTCAGATACAAGTCGATACTACCTTTTCGTACAATTTCGAATCGTAAATCGAGTAGGTATATATTCACACTCACGTGTGCCTTACTAAACAATGATCAAGAACGATCTTGGATAGTATTGACGAATTAGACGTAAAATAAATATTATAATAATATTTTTTAATGATGTCAATTGCCGATTCTTGGTATAAAAAAAAATATTGTATTAGTAAAATTAAAACTAAAAATATACTTAGGACTTACTTATTCCACATGGTTTCGTCGGCTTCAATGAGACATTGTCAATTAAACTATGTAGAATATTGAGTTCTATTTTAATTAATAAATATATTAATGATCACTAGAAATAGCTCTCATTTTGCGATTCAGGCTTCAGCTCGCATCACCATGTGCGAAGCTAGGTGAAGCTATTGCGTCGACACGAGATGTCCAAGCAAAGCGAAGTTGGACACCGTGTGAACGAACGGCCGTGATCTTGGGTGAGCACCGTTGTTCCGATCGAAGTGGACATCACTAACCTTCGATTTGTAAACTCGACAATCAGTGACGTTCTTTTTCGTATGACATTAATAATTATTACATAGTTAAGACAGAATAGACAATAAATTAACTTATAATTTATTTTATAGTCTTAAATATCAATTATTGGTGGAAATACATTGAATTAGTTAAAATAAAACAAATTAATTCCAGTTAGTATTCGACAATGATTCTACTTTCATTCTCCAATCAGTCCAATTGAATAGGTGCCCAGTGTTATTGCCTTAACCTATTGCTCGCATACTTCGTAAATTTACAGGAAAAATGTATTATAACGGCGTGCAACTTGGGCGAATTTAAAACGAAAAATCATTATAGGCATCATTAAATCATTCATAAAAATCATTAAAAAATGTATTTTTTAAAAACATTTTTATTGCAAATCATGATATCTCACTTGTACATATTATTTAGTTACAGGAATAAATTAAAATCTACAATATCAAATATTTATAGAGTGTAGGTATGTTGATGAAAAGAGAAAGATTATATCCATCTTATACTTTGTCCACATCTATTCCTTAGGTAGAGCATAATATGGAAACCCTGTCGCTAACTCATAAAAATATAGGTATACTTATGGGCAGAATTTAATAATGATACATTAGTGATGTTTTTACCACTAAAAGAGCGACATTGGAGAGAGTTAAATAATTATATTTTAAAATTAGAGAATTTATGAATTAAAAATAGAATTTTTTGAATACATTTGGGCCAATTGAATAATAGTGTATGCAAGAGTAAGTCAAGTTGATAATTTAAATTAAATAAAAACAATAAGTTGACTATTTCACATTTCGGCACGTTTAAATAGGAAAATCCGAGCACCCCACTGCTACCGAACATTAAACACATGTCCAGTGGGTTTTAGAAATTCTTTATAATTGCCGAATCTCTCGTAATATAATGAAAATGATTTAATGCTATAGGATGATATGTTTATTCTAACACGTACGTTTTAAAGTATGTAGTATATAGTACATACTTACGATAGAAATAATAATTAGTTTTTAAAATTCAAACGTTTCGTGAGCCATTAGCCACACCTTTGAATTTCATTTATAGCAATTTGAACTTTCATCATCGTTACGCACATTTTACTTTAAAAGGTTTCCGAGGATTTTAACATTATATCTTTACACGCACGATATACTATTCACCGTTTACCGTATTTCGGGGCACTTTTGTGGAAATGTGAAGAATAAAAATAATACCGAGTGGCAAATTATACGGGAAGAATCTATATATCTACCTGACTTATGTCTATTCAGTGGTGGGTTTAGAGACGTGGAGATCCGACGCACCGACCGATCTTGAGACCTCCAAAGATAGCAAATTGAATAAAAACTATAAATAGGATCCATTACTTAATAAAAATAATTATTGAGGCCACCCTCAAAATAGCAATGAGACATAATAATAATAGTGGTTTATTTTTTTTGTATGCAAACAAGTAGATACGTATCCGTTAGTGGTTATGGTACCGGTATGAACTGTTTCGAAGCCCCATTAAAATTTTCTGACGAATCAATTGAAAAACCTGCGTCAAAGAAAACCGCCGCGGTGTCTATTTGATGATTTCAATATAATAAAAAAGCAATCATTCATTCACGAGAAATTATTGTCAGCCAATTTCAGATATGTAGATAATTTATTTAGGTTCCCTGTCAATAAATTATGGATAAAACTTTTTTTAAACGTAAGACTGATTTTGTTTATCCATACGACAGTCAATACAGTTTTAATTAAAAAAATAAACATGGATTGTTCACTTACGATTCTACATAGTCGTAATATTATTCAAACGTCACAAAGTCGCAATGAAGGAGCTTACCTGAAAAAAAAGAAAAATTTAAAATTAGCAACCTGGTAATAACCACACTAAAATATAATCAGTTGTTTATTATATTGTTGACCAGTAAACAAAAACTTTTAAAGCAGAAAACCAATACACGTGGGTACACAAAGTGAGTGTGGATGTATAGGCCACATAATAAAATAACAATTTTCATATGCGTCCTTGTGATAAAATCGTTCGAATTAAAATACTGCCAAAGTCGTAATGTAAACGTGTATCCAGATTCTGTCTGTGTGGTAAGGTTTTGTTTGAATATACATACATGTCACGTGACACGACATTCCGAGGCTGCAGCGCATCGGCATTTGTGCGTAATGCAATTCGATGACAGCTGACAGGTGATGTCACAATGTCACAATATCACCACGCCTGTTTGCCTCGGAATAAATGTTATGTCGCGGCCAATCTATTGTATTAATTATTTTAAGCGTTGCGGTTACCTCAAAATACTAATGTGACCGTGACCGTCAACTTATTGAGGAAATTTAGAATGTATTATTATTAATACATGCGTTATCTGTTTACAAAACTGATAACTGATAACGGATGAGACTTCCCGTACCTAGGCTAACATTTTGACTAGGAAAAGTAATATATATATATAGGTATAACACGCGAAAGAATACAGTAGCTTGCGTTATATTACAATATTGAATTACATATTTATGATTTAAGTACATACATACATATAAAGGGTGGAGGTAGACTGTTAAGGGGGGACATGCTCGTCGAAGGTCAAAATTGAGTTTTTATTATATTTTCAAACCATGATCCTGGACACTCCTTAAACGTTGTAGATAATCTATTTATATAATTTTGAAGCGTTATTATCCTTTATAGTTATTTTCAACATTTGATGACTGCATAAAGTATTTTTATTACATAAAATGGTATTCTTTTAAACCTCTCGCTCTAATGTTTCAGAATATAGTCATATTTCGGTACATAACTGTGCAGTGGTGTTAAGATTTTTTACATTTATTATTTTTTAAACGCATTTATAAAACCATTAGTATAATTTATTACGAGATAATTTTTGTAAAATATTCACGATAAAAAATTATATTGATAATCTCTGTGATCCCAAATTTGACAAGAATTAGGCATTTTATTATTCAAAAAATCGGCAAGATTAACACATTTGAAGATAATTCTAAAGATACTTATTATAAGCTATGTCTTTGACCATTTAAGTGTGATAAACATCTTATGAATAATGATTGCTTTATAATAATTATTGACCTAAAAATAAGGTAGTGTTTTTTTGAAATACGCCATTTCTTTTGTCATTCCCCAGTGGTTAAGCTACAACATACGGCCGTAGCCATAAATTGACAAACTATAATTGAAGTAGGGAGTAAAATGATATTAACGCACGTGTTTGAACATGTACCGTTTAAAAAAAATAAAAAAAAATTCGGTTAGGTACATGTTCAAACACGCGCGTTAACATCATTTTACTCCCTACTTTAATTATAGTTTGTCAATTTATGGCTACGGCCGTATGTTGTAGCTTAATCACTGGGGAATGACAAAAGAAATGGCGTATTTCAAAAAAACATACCTTATTCTTAGGTCAATAATTATTATAAAGCAATCATAATTCATAAGATTTTTATCACACTTGAATGGTCAAAGACATAGCTTATAATAAGTATCTTTAGAATCATCTTCAAATGTGTAAATCTTGCTGATTTTTTGAATAATAAAATGCCTAATTCTTGTCAAATTTGGGATCACAGAGATTATCAATATAATTTTTTATCGTGAATATTTTACAAAAATTATCTCGTAATAAATTATACTTATGGTTTTATAAATGCGTTAAAAAAATAATAAATGTAAAAAAATCTTAACACCACTGCACAGTTATGTACCGAAATATGACTATATTCTGAAACATTAGAGCGAGAGGTTTAAAAGAATACTATTTTATGTAATAAAAATACTTTATGCAGTCATCAAATGTTGAAAATAACTATAAAGGATAATAACGCTTCAAAATTATATAAATAGATTATCTACAACGTTTAAGGAGTGTCCAGGATCATGGTTTGAAAATACAATAAAAACTCAATTTCGACCTACGACGAGCACGTGGGCCGTTAAGATCCGACATAAATAGTGCAGACTAAACTTTGTCAGTCATACTTATTTGTTTTCGGTATGGTATTGGTTAGTTTTTAAAATTCAATGAACCCAGCCAGAAGCTCTAAGGTTAAGGTTAAATGTTCGCTACATCAACTATTATGGTTTGGTTTACCCAGGGTATAATTGAACATTAAAAACTAACCAATGCCATCTGCAATTTGTATTCTTAGTTCAATGAAAACAAATAAGTAAGGATGACAAAGTGTAGTTAGTGTGCATTATTTATGTCTAATCTCAACTGCCTACCTCCACCCTTCGCCACTGATATCTAATGATTTTATTTGAAAATATTTCGATGAAAATGGTTCGTTTCATATTAATAATAGTGTCAAATATAAGTAGTTACGATAATTATTATACTTACCTACTTGTACCTAGTCATTAAATTTTTTAATTGGCAGCTGATACAATATAAACAAGCTCACAAATAAAATGTTTAAGGGAAAGTTACCAATACATACAGTTACAATCATAATTTTAAAAGAGGGCTTAAAACTGAAAAAAAACCTTTAGTAAAAAATTCAATTTGTTTTTAACGACTCGCAGCACCCTTATTATCAATAATTTTTAATTATTTTTTCTATTATATGAAGGGGTCAATCACGTTAAAAAAATATAAGAAATTATCATGATTGATGGGCCAGAACAGCGGTGTCCAAACTTTGTGAATTAAAAACCCATTTTAAATAATCTTATGGCCGACTAGCACGCTTGTACAAACGGCGGCGAGTTACGCACGTGACCACGCGTCGGCATACCGCGAGCGGCTCAATATATTTATTACGCTGTCACTGACACTCCGGTTATTCAACCGTAGAGGCCGATTCACCTGAGAATTCCATTCACTCACACATTAACCTCCATCAATGTGGATTACGCAAATCAATTACAAGACGGGGGAATTAACACAATCATTCAAACCACCGATGTTAGTTTTATTTCATATGCACAAAACAATAACAAACACTTACACCTGCTTTGGTAGGTAAAATAGTCGAACTACTACTGGAATTATTCTGTGAAATGGAGTGTGGTTGTGCGTATTTGTGTGTGATGCGCCTAGTCGTGGGTGACAGGCTTAATTGGCTCTGTGAAAGAAAAACGTACACCGCCACACCCCGGTAGAGATTTTCCTAACGCGTCACTAAAACACTACAAAACAAAAATCCTTAGATTCATGGCGCCACGACATCAAGTTCATGGTGGTAGGAAAACTTTGTTGAAAAAATCTGTAGGAGTGCTTCTTTTAATATTATTTTTAACGATAGATAGCCGTTCCATTATTTGTAGTGTCTGGATACACCCCATTTCGAAGGCATGCATTGTCTTTCGCTTCATTGTCTTCAGGTTCCATGACTCGGCAGCGGCACCGTACAAAAATATGGAAACACTAACGTTTTCACAAGCATAATTATTTTTATATGGCACTTGAAAATCCTTGAATAGACGTAAGAGTCGTAGGAGAATTCGGCGCCGGGACAACTGGGCGCCACGCAATCGAATGAAATTTAAAAATAAATAGACGTTAGTGAATTATAGGTACTTTTACAATAGGTATATATTAAATATTATTATTTATATCTATCAAAATTATTATTTAATACTTGGTAAGAATTTAAATATGCACAAGTAAATAATGATTAAGTTCCAATGAGAATAGAGTTCTTTTATTTTCATATAACGCCTCAGGCATGATAATAATTCTCATTCCGCAATAAAAAAAACATTATTTTAAGAGCAAAATGAATCAAAACTACGTAGTAGTACCTAGATATAAACTGATTAAAAAGTCTCGTCTACTTTATGTATAAAATCGTAACGAACGTCTATTTATTTCATTCGACAGTGCGGCGCCCAATTGTCCTGGCACCTAGTTATCCCATTCCTACGACGTGGCATCGCAATCTGTGTGCGACTCAGTATTGCCATCTTTTTCTATGCTGATTATAGTACAAAGGCATACAAATTATAGTATTTCTGAAAAATATATAGTACAGGAACATTTTTCGTCTTGAATCCTTTAAAATTATAGTATTTTGGTATATTTGGCGTAAAATTATAGTATTTTACATTTTTCGCAGAATTAAAATTATAGTATTGTACTATAATTATAGTACGGTTGGCATCACTGGTGCGACTTCTTAATTCTACTTCACATTCGTCTTTTCCACTAATGGCCAGATAGGTATACAAAATCGTCCACTGTCACTAGATTTCGGAGACTTATGCAGGTATTTTATTAAGGTTAGCTCGATCGATAACAATTAACTTGGTTTTCTATCTATTAATAAGGAGGGCGTATCTTCCTCAACACGGTGTAGCAGCTCTGTGACTTATCTTTCATCAGCAGCCATTAGCGAAGACCATTTGCGATTCTCGAATCATCGAATTAAAACATGCTTAATTATGTATACAACTTTATAAGAAAGGAAAAAAATACAGTATTTGAGGACTGCGTTCAAAATAAATATTTTGAAGCGAATAGGATAAGGTAAACTTAATTAAAAAATAATATTATGCAAATGGCATTATCAGATGGCCACGTTATTTTATGATAATTTCAGGGAAAACTATACGTAGATACATAATACAAACATTAGGATTAGATACCGGTTTATTAAGATTACAAATGCAAATTATGGATGCCTTACTAACATAGCTAAATGCTAAATGGATAGCCAACAGTCCATTTTAATCCATAATCGGTAGTCTAGGAAACTAATACTATAGTAAAGAGGGTACACTATACTATTCACTTGAATGCAGAGTGAGTTGGCTTCCACAATGTGGAGGATAATATGTGCATACCTATAACTTATATAAACATTTGTAATAGAGACGCTGGGTAAGACACGGTACACTATTGCGTACCTACACGCTTCCAGCACTTTCAAAAAATTCAATATCCGACCTGGAATCTTTGGTCGTCGCAAAAGACACAGTATAGTACCTATCACTCCATTTTATTTTTACTCAGAGCAACGTTTGCTTTCAATTAACTTAGACTTATTTAACGAGATCGAAACGTCGAGGGAAGATGGAGGAAGAACACAGTGACAATACGTAAACTGAATACGAAATAACCATGTATTTTTTTCGACAAAAAAGTAGATCTAAATTTTAAAATATTTGCGAGTAAAAAAATACATTAAAAATACGTACCTATAGCTTATGAAGTAGGTAAATACAGTAAACTTGAAAGTATAAGCTAGAAAATAATTTAGTACGTTAAGTCATTTTTGAAATTAGCATTAATAAGTTGAGAGAAGGTGTGCGTAGCAGAAAACAGAACCGCGTTATAATAACATTACGTAACCATGGCAATTCTTCCGGCAATGTGCGTCCAGAGGTCAGTGGCGCGGAATGAATAAATAAAATAACGCACGCCGTTTTTATTTATTTATTTAACATTAATAATAATTTATTCCTAATGGGATGCGGTAAACGATGCTCGTCATCATTAACATAAGCCGTGCAATTAAATTTGAGACAGTACTAATTAATTAGTTTAACTGTTTAACAGCTAAGAAGACGATACTAAAGAAATATAACGGGTGCACTAATGATAGTGATTGTTCGTCTCATCAGAAGTATATACCTACTTTTAATTACTTAGCTAAAAGAGATTACCTATGCAAAGTTTTAATTAAGTTTTTTTTAAACATTTTTGATCGTAAGAATATCATATTATGGCCCTCCACACAGATTGTATTAACAGTTTTTGTTTTAACGAGAAATTGGGTGTTAGCCATTTGCTCAACCTATTACGTTCATACGCTGGGTCCAACATACATTGAAAAAAACATGTGATTTTTGCCAGACATAGGATTTGAATCCGGACTCACTACATTTTATAATTTTTATTCAGGGACAATTTTTGGTTGGGAGAACGAAAAAATAGCTTTTGACCTGGTTACAAACGGAATTTTTGGTCGAAATAGCTGACCGCATTGAGGGAATCAGAATTTTAATTTTGAGGGGGAAACTGGGTGGGCGGTTTTTTTGGCTAAATTTGAAAACAAATTGGCGAAATCCCGATGTGTTCCTTATAACTAATATTTTCCCCAATACTTCTCGTTAGGACGCCTTCCATTATCACACACATATATTTTTTAGCCCCTTTTGCACTTTTACGTATTAAAATGTAGCAGCGCTCGAAATGGAAAATTTCACGAACCGGAGCGCTCGTTAATTTTCTGGAAATATTAATATATGTAGTTATCTAATTTTATGTGTTTTATAAAAATAAGTAAGTTAGATTTTTTGTTATATGGCCGTTGTAGCTCAAACGGTAAAATTATTTTTTCCACGAGACGAGAACGACGCTCTGGTGCGGTCCGGTCCATTTCGAGCCCTGAAATGTAGTCAAGCAAAGCAGGAATGTGTGGCGAGTGGCGACCCAAGAATGGCAGTTGGCTGATGTGACAAAGAAAACGTTTGAAATGAATTGTGATTCTAAATAAGACTTTAAATGAGAATGATGATTATTCATACTGTGTTAGGAATGATGAAAGATTATCCAAACAAACACAGCCAAATATCAACAAACGTCATTCTCAATAAGTATGTGAGTGTGTTGCACATGAAGAAATACTTACTATAGTATGATATTTCTATATTAAGATTGCAGTACGATAAACTTTTTTGCATTCACACGATCCCCGCGGCTTACACTGCTTGTGACAACCCCCGCGGGGCCGGCCTACACACGGATGCCAGGTATTTTACGCACCAACGTATTATCTAGCTAGTGCTAGAGCTAGACCATGTATAGAATCGGTAAAATGAACCAAAAAATAGCGTAGAAAATGGTACACAAGTTCTGTTTGGGTATGTAGTAAATTTGTCTATACTAACTACGTTGGTAATGCAGAAAGTCTATGCGAACACAAACAAAACAAGATTTCGTTTACGTAATAAATCCCAAACATAGTGTGTCAATATGTGTTCAGTATGATTGTTGTATGATAGCAATTCCAGCATTCGCACGGTGTACATAATTGTACAAAAGTTGAAAGAAGTCGATGTGACTTCTCTCGCGGGACATTCGGCCTCTACCCACTTCACCGGCGAATACAACCGGCGCAGCCTCAAGTTCAAGGTTCGCGCTGATCGTAAATGCCGCAGATATATTATACAGTAAGTAAAATACACGCACACACCTTGGCACAATCGGTAATCAAACAACAAATAAACAACGAGAGTTGGCGGCATTCCCAGGTGAGCGGGCGAGGTCTGCAATGCTTCGCTCCATCGCCGCTAGGTGAGTAACGGTACTCTCAGTTGTTTTTATCAGATGTTTTTTTTCGAATAATCGATGGCACTATGATCGAACACTACACAAGCACCCAACGGATACAATAATTATCTATCTATCGTATTTAGCATTCTATTGGCAACGTTAATAAACTTTATTTTATTGAAGCTTCCCAAATATAATTACAGTGAAATATTATGAACATAGAGATGGAGCCTAAATACCTATATAAAATTGAAACAAAAAAGGATCACTTGTTCACTGATTAAGTTAACTACACGTGACTTCGCATTGCAGGTTGATTTGCAAAGAACTTCAAACTACTGCTATGATATTTACTTGCCAATTTGCAGGGCGTAGGTAAAAAGACAATGATATTCGCTTCGGCATTGTTACGGCATTTCGTATGTGATAAAATTGGAACGGCAACTGAGCTATCTTAATATTTGTGGAGTCAACCAAAATAATTTCAAATGTCATAACAGAAAAATAACGTATACGACTACTTCTATTTTATAGTACAAATTCTTTGTATTTAGCACATTTCTCAAGTCATTATTTATAAAGAAGATAATATTATTAATTACTGATCACAGTACATGACTTTCTTTCCTATAGTTTTTGAGATGTTGCTGCATAGCGGTGAATTCTTTCAGTACTACGAAGGAAGTGCGTACGTAAGAGCGGTTTCACACAGCACATTCCGTATTCGATGCAGTTATGACGGATACAGAGTTTACATTGAAACAAATTTCACACGGAGAGACTCGTGCTAAGTAATGGAAAGTGTCGTCATGTCTGTATCGGATGCGCAAATCGTCCGTATGAAACCGCTCCAAGCGTCCGCGAAGAACACTTGGTAGAATGCCTACTTCTGAACCTGTGAGTCGCGAGTTCGAATCCCGTAAATTTACACAATACTGGTCTCAATAAGTTGAACGAATATTTAATAATCGTTTCTCGTAAAAAAACAGCTAAGTTACCTCCAATTGATGCGATCAAGAACCTCATTAGATTGTATCAGAAGAACATTGTGGGTGGGGTTAATTTAGAAAATGGGCCCGGATCCAAGAAATGCCACGCCCCCTTGTTTGCGCGCCTAACATAGAGCTAATAATTAGAAGTACCTTTTTGATGATAATAAATAATTATCATCCACCAATATACTATTTTTTCCTCACATATAGAATTAACCAAGTTCGAGACTTGTATCACCGTGAACGCAATGTGTACAAAAGAAAAATACAGATACCTACTTATAATAAAATTATGTATATTCAATTTTCCAATTATTGTACTGTATGTAATATGAATAATATGATTATGGCTAGCCAAGCTGTCTGCTCTGCGTTCTACCCATGTCGTATTAGTGGTATTACAATAAGCCTTTTCTGATTCAGTAACTAGCCACAATACCCACAAAAACATCATAATTATCCGTTTAATACCACGTATGAGACAAACAAAAAACGGTTTTGTGGTTAAAGTGGTAGGCCATGTGTACCAACAGGCAAAGCTTTACGTGAGGGATCAAGTTAATCGAAGCAAAGAGAAAATAATAACACGACGCATACAGATTATGATATCGGATAAGATAAACGTTGTATTAATGAAATATTTGTTAGGTAATTTCACTATGTACTAATATATAATACACTAATATATAATAATATATTTCGAATTAGTGTCTTCTGCCAGAACAGTGACGATATAGGAGAACATATTGCGTGGTCTGAAATTGTAAACTCTAACGAGAAATTGGTAGGTATACAACGGTGGCAAAGATTCCGCACGTGGCGATTATTAAAAGCAAATCTTTTTGCGATAAATAGTTTTTAATTAGCTAATTAATGACACGTCTTACCACTATATCGAAGGATCTTTTTTTTTTTGAATTATTAATAACAATGTCCTTGCCTTTTCGTACAAGGTGGTTGTTAGTAATTTTGATCAATCACAAACACCCAGGCTTTGAGAAACACACATAAATATTGTGTATCCTGACCGGCAATCGAACCCAGGAACTCTCGGGTGGAAGGCAAGCGCATTACGCACTGCACCACGAGAGCCGCCTATATCGAAGGATCGGGGAATTTCCATTGGCACAAAAAATTATTAAACATTAGTCTTCTCGATATTTCTATACGGAGTCGAGTCGTGGACCCTGAAGGCAAAGGAACGGACGGCAATTGATGCCTTTGAGATGTGGTGTTGGCGCTGAATGCTTCGTATTTCTTTACGGAGCACAGGACGAACCAGTCAATCATCCAGAGACTGCAGATCTTAAAGGAACGGCTCTCGACAATACCTCTAAGAAGAATTCTGCAGATTTTTGGACATATTGTCGGGTGCGGACCGGACAACCTGGAGAGACTGGTGGTTTTGGGTGGCCTCCAGGGAAGGCGAACCAGAGGAAGAGCGTCTGCGCGCTGGAGCGACCAAGTGAAGCTGACTGGGGGGGGGGGGGGGCACCATCCATTCTGTCCTGAGAGAAGCGGAAGATCGAGAAGGATGGAAAGTCTTGGTCAAAATTCAAATGTGGTCACGATCCTCAGCCACGAGTGTACAACCAAGAAGAAGAAGACCTATTAAAGTATTTATATAGTTTCCTTATTTAGAACACCAGACCATAAAGCCACATGTCTGTATATAACTATATATTATAAATTGAATGTAGTCCTACCCATCATAGACGGCCGTATAAACAAGCACAATCACAGCACGAGCGAGGCAGACTGCACTGCAGTAATAATTTTTAGTAATTCACACATTCAAAATATATACATACATACCTACGTTTTATAAACATATACGCCGATGACGTCAGAATTAGTGTCATGTTGTCGAGTAAAGGCATGCTGTTTGTTACTATGCATATGGGCTTAACGGAAATATCAAACAGTGCATGTGAAGAGAAATGTATGATAATATTATGTAATCAGAGCAACCCCAAATGTTTTTTATTCAGTACTTCTCTTAATACTGAGCAGCTGAAATCGATGATGTGAAGCTCACCCTCGAGAATTGATTCATGTTAAACTTCTTCTTCTTCTTCTTTCTTCTTTCACCCTGTCACGTCCCAACATTGGGGCATAGGGCAAGCACAAGTTGGCGCCACTTCCCTCGGTCCATCGCCAACTCCTGTGCCTCCCGCCATGTCAGACCTGCAGCACGTAGGTCGCTTTTGTAGCATCGCTGCAGGGTGAGGGAGGGCCGGCCACGGCGACGGAACCCTTGAGGCTGTGCCACAAGGGTACGAAGTGCCGCACTCTTTGGCGGCATCCGGAATACATGTCCCAGCCACGTGAATCGTCTCTTCGTGATAACTTCAATCACCGAAGGCTGTTGTGTAAACTAAACAAAAATAATATCTTGTTGCGGACGACCTCGAAGCCTTTTATTGGTATTTACAGCTCATATTTCAATATGGCTAACATTAAATAAATCACTTCCCAAATAGGCCACTATTTCAAACTGAGTAGTTCTACGATTTTATTTAGGTTTAAAATATATGATTTTGATTATGTAAATAACAAGTTATCAAACATAACTCATAATAGCAATGATTGCTTTATTTTGACATTTTAGTACGACAAGAAAAATACTGGTATGCACATAACAATATTATAATAATTTACACCAATGTAATGCATTTTAAAATTGAAATGATACTATGATACACATGTAAAAAAGGATTTACATTGAAGGCTAGGATTATTGTGATATTAGAATTATTAGGAGTATCTCGTCACGAACTTGCATAGCATTGAATTAAATGTATTGACAATTAGTTGAATATTATTTTTTAAATTTTAATGATTAATTCATTTCAATATGGTTTGATAAGTTACCTGCACATCTATTCTATACACAAGACTGCTATCGGCGGTTATCGAGGGTAGTTTATCATATGTTTGTATTGAGGTATTATAATTATTACAATAAATTAGCCGTCTAAACAGTGAAAACTGTCTATCTCGCTCTAAAAGTTAGCACAGCCAAGAAAGGTGCTGTTGAAAGATAGCACATACAACTAACTTATTGTAAACATTATAATACTCCAATACAAAAATAATATGAAAAACTATCCTCGATAGCCTCTGATAGCGGCCGATAGCAATGTGTAGAATAGATGCGCTGGAATATTTTGAAGATATTTTCATTAATAATTATTCATAATATTATTAATTTATTTAAAAATATAAAAAAAACGATTTTTCTAGTCTATATAGTATATTATATAATATAATCAAGATTCGGTAATGCCATGTATTATAGTACCTATCTATCGTATCGTTTTCTTATTTCCTTTTACTCTGAATCGGCACCTAGCGGCCATCGTCCCATAGCATATAATTGAAATGCATGGAAAAACAGTAAATTGTACAAAGGATTCAATTTACTATAATGGATACGCTAATAATAATCATTTGTGAAATATATAATTTATACGAGGATGTAGATTGTTGCGAAATTTCCATCTCATGCCTGACAATTTACATTAGGTTAAACTGGATCTAAGCGCTTCGGTTCATGAAGCAAGTATAATGCAATATTCATACACAGACGCAGATGCGATTCAACTCTCTCCCAAGGAAATAGCTTGGTATGGATAGTAAACATGGGAGAATAATCAAAGGAAAGTTTTTTCCTCAATAATTATGTGTGTCACTGAAGCAGATTTCCTTTGTACCTCAAACGTGTAATTTTATTATGCAATGCAAATTGTTATACAATTTGCAAATACTCACACATTTATTCTTACTACACGTACTTTGGTTGCTATTTTTTACACGCCGCTTAAACCTGTGTTGTCCAATTTTTTGGAGCTATTTGAATAGTCCAAAAACAACATAACATTATGTAATACTTTCAAATAATGGAAAGAAAAGAATCGAAATATAAAAAATAAGGACTATTTATTTGTTCGAGAACTTACATTTTATTTATACGCACGTGAATCAAACTCGAACATAATTATTGTTCAATTTTTGAGAATAGTGGACGAAAATAATAAATTCCAAAGTGAAGTAGGTACCTATAAAATTTTAATGTTGCCATATGATTTAATAATTTATGCAATTTTGACAACGGGCGTCTTCAAATAGCTTAGCAGGCTACATCCCCTAGAATATCTCTGGTCTAAACATAATATTAATAATGTAATTCAATATTATAGTGACAAAACGGTAAGTGTGATTTGCGTAGATATCATGATACATTTCCCGTAATATGTAAGACATAGGTATACGGGGCTGCTGTCGCATTGGTTTCTTTTGTTTTCATAAAAAATGCAAGGGAAGCAGTTAAATCTTGTTATTAATTGTTACGATTCCTTAAAACCAATTTAATATTTCATAATTGCATGTTGAAAATGACATACATTGCGTTAAAACAGAAATATTTCGTATTTTATGAGATCGTAATAAGCAATAAAAGAATCCATAAATGCGGGACACGTGGTAATAAAATTGATGGCGACTGATAACAGTGATAACTCCAAGTAATCAAACCTGATCACACTACAATATTAATTAAGATTCGTATAAATTTTGGAAACCGGTTGGAAAATTGTGGTGGCATAAAAAGACGTCGCTTTGCATATTGAATAATAATTAAAAAAACAGGTTGCTGTTATTTATACCCTATACACACAAATGATTTTGGTATTCATTAAAAAATAAAACAAGATATTGAACAAAAAATAGGTATAGAAGATGGGATGTAGGTATCTAACGAATGACAAAAGTAAATCTTATATTGTTATGTTAAATCCCTAATAACATATTAAGCTGACAGTATAAAAGCTTAATTCCATCCCACGACCCACGTGTGATTAGAAGAAAGATGTCTGTAGAAAATAATACAAAGTATATTAAAGTGTTAATTATATTAGACTACATATTATTCTAGCTGTCATTATGAAGTCTCAGTTGAATATTGTATGATAAATTTCACGTATCACATCTGTTATAGAAATCAGTTTTAATGCATACGAATAGCATCTGCCAAATACAACTTATCAGATGCTGTTTACAGACTTTAGCTGTAAATGTGAAGCAAAAACTAAATTTACTACATACCTATATCGATACGAAAAAAGCGTATAAATAAATTTCGATACATATGTACATGATTTGAATACGTTTTTACTCTTTGATAGACGTGTTTTTTTGCAACATATTTTGAATGTAAGGATCTACCAGAGACGAATGGATATTTTAATAATTATGACATGATCGCTAACTGGAAAAAAACAAGCCAATAATAAATTGGGATTTTTTAAAAATAATTACTGTTGAAATAAAAAAATATTTTTACATGGGAAGCATGCATGAAACAGCCGGCCAAAGCATGTGGTGTGTTGGTGCACGACTATGATGTTCGCCAATAATATGATCACACTGCTTTCAAATTTCCAGTGTGGTCAATACAGATGATAAGGAGACGGATTGCAATAGGAATTATTTATCGATACCGAAATGCCGGTTTCAAAAATCCAAAATACCGGTATTAATAAATCATAAACGTAGGTATATATTCTATATATATATTTCCAATTATTGTATAACTATTGATCCAACGTTGATAGTATAAGTATATCCAACAAAGGTTGAATTTCAGAGAGATTTTTCTGTACCCAGACTAATATATGTATATAAAAATATATGTATATTTTTAGGAATTATTAATAACCATGTCGTTGCTTTTTCGTACAAGGTGGTTGTTAGTAATTTTTAACAATCACAAACACCCAGGCTTTGAGAAAAACACATAAATATTGTGTCCTGACCGGGAATCGAACCCAGAACTCTCGGGTGGAAGGCAAGCGCCTTACACACTGCACCACGAGAGCCGCCTAGTTTGTTTTAATGATCTATACATATTTATAAAGGTCAACATAATAATTAATTTAGGTAGGTACTGGACGTTTGCTATAAAATAATATTTTAAATATACTCTAATAGTCTAATAGTTGTTATGTTTATTGATAAGTAGGTACTTCTTTTTTCTATAATGTTTTGATGAATACCATTATTCAATAAGACATAACGAAATACCGGTATTGATATATTCATTCGGTATTGCAATCCCTAACAAGGAGTGAAGAATCAGGAGGAAGCCGATGTCTTTCAGTGAAAGAAAACCACATTAGAAGGATGATAGCCGAGGCATGATTCATGAGGCATTTAAAATAAATTACATTTTAATGCTGAATCCAGTAACTACCTAGTAAGTAATAATGTGTATTCGTAATATTATAGTTTTGACAGACCATTTAAAGTAAAAGTACCTAACTAATAATAGTAGTAGATATAACATTTAGCATAGTCATATATTGCTTTTGAAAGTAATTAATTAATGCATTGGTTATTTTTATTTATAAGACAGCATGTTTCAAGATGTAATTTCTAATAATCATGCATATATAATTGCAATAGGTAAAGGTACGAAATTAGTACTTACGTGCTATACAGGTAACGACTGTTATAGAAAAAAACATGTCAATGGTACTTAAGCACCAATTTTCCACTCCTGTTCCGCTCATGGCAGGAAACAAAGTGGAAATATTTTTATCAATAACGGATGCGGAAAATCCCAGCTGACATATAATAATAATTATGTCATTTTCGATTTGCAACCATAGTGGGTAGGTACCATTAAATATTTATAATAGTGATTATTTATTACTTACAATAGTACCCACGTGAAAATTTTAGGTACGAAGGTAATCATTAATAATGAATAAAATACGAAGTGTACCTAATAGCATGTATATTAAAATTTCAATAACATAAACAATTATCCACAACGTATTTTGCTATACATTTTGCAAGTTTTGATTCCACAACTATTTCATCTCGTATGGTATATAAAATATATACAATTTTTGATCCCGTGATCGGTCATGTGGAAATCCTGTTCATATAGTAAATATGTATAATGTTATAGGCCAGTCGTCATCAAAAAATGGTGCGTAGAATACAAATATTCTATTGTGGAACATATGAACTTCATAGGCATATAGATAATGTATGAATTTAGAGAATATTGCTAATCTATCATGTGGGTAATTCAAAAATTGTGGTTTAATAAAATGCATCCCATTCGGATCTCGAATTACTACAGTGGTAAAGAGGCCAGGATGGTAGGGGCTCCGGGCATCAGAGTAATAATATAAAGAGAGTGGCTATTGTTCGACAACACGAAGCCGTGTTTCTGACGGTATAACGCACAGTAGAACATCACTTTTATTATTATTAACTTAACTATGAAATGTTATCCATTATGTTGCTTCCCAGTATGGCTACCAGATTTAAAGACAACATAGTTTATATTTTCTACTAATTTAACTAAAAATAATTACCACTAACTTTATATTTAACCCAAAAATAATAAATTTCAGCAATACGTGCTCGCAGTTTTTAAACGAATGTAATCATTCAAATCAATATTTACCGGCGACGTTTCAAAAAATATTTAATTCAGTCGTAGAAATCTTACTCTAACGCATCTTGCGGACATATTATAAGCGTTCCGAATGCTTTCTCATTCGCACTTTTAGTTCGTTTTTGTTTAGGCCTTGACTCCGGGCTGAAAAGGATTGATTACCTACCCAAAGGAAATATCTTCTTCCAAATTGCCATGAATTAATAATAGATTCTGAAATTATAATGACAAATTTATATATTCTATTAAAACTACACACGTTTTCTTATATTTCAAAGCAGTATGTTGGTACCAGCCTCGGACTCCGGTAAATAATATATTTTTTATAACTAACACAATTCTCACAATTCAAGCGAGGAAAATTTTAAATGAGAGTATTATTATGAAAATAATAAAATTTCAGTCACTGCATTCTACAGAATAAAAAAATGCGTTGGTAGATATTTAATGTAATTTTTGATCATGAGTGCTTTGAACTTCTCTGCTAATATGATCTCTACAACGCAATAGACTAAACATTTCGTTTCTTCCTTTGTGTTCGCTATTTCGCCGTATGCAAATGTATGTATACCAGAATAATCCGCACGTAGAATCGAAAACAATAAAATATTCACCGATGATGATGCTGCAAACGATCGTTGCACTTTGTTATTAGCAGTTGTAAATTTTAGGCAAAGTGTGTCGCAGACCGTTAGGAATTCGCCAAATAGAAGGCATTCGAAGCAAAACAATAGTTTTACATTGTGGACGGGGAAAAACAACTCGACTACCGCGGAAATTTGCCAAAGAGAAATCTTAATTGGTCGCCGTTGTAACTAAACACAAGAAGATAGAATATTGCGGTTTACAGCATTATAGGTACTAAGATAATAGAGAAAATTCACAACAAATAGTCGCATTTTAAACAATCTATTAAAATGCACATACGCGGCTAACCACTTGCATAAACGTTACAGAAAACAATCATTATTGATTTATAATATTATTCTTATAGGTACATGACTTAGAAAATCTTCATAATAAGTATTATGAAAATCCTAGAGAAAATCTTTAACCGTGTGGGATTTAAACAAACATCATTCGCTATCTAGATGTTTTCTAAGTTACACATACCTATATAATAATATAAGTATACATAAAAGAATGCTAAATTCTCGTTAATGAAATTGAGCACAGTTTTAGGAGGTGCAAATATTTTTAAACAATATATTTGCTTTAAAAATAATTAATTAAATTAGAAAATGTCAAGTTAATCTTAGAATTCAGTTCATGTTCAGCACGATAAAAATCAATCAATCAGACGTTAGTTATAGAAAAATATTTCTCGCGCCATTTTGGAATTTAGGGGTTCCTGGGTTTGAAGCGGCTCAATATATTTAAAATAACCCATTACTTAGATGTTTATTTATTTCATGTTTTATACCTACAAAAGGACTCAATTATTTGGCGATGCAACTGAACTATTAGTAGGTATATTCGGTTCTAAATGAAAATAATTAAATTTAAGGTGATTAGGTACTATTTAACTAAAAGAAAACATGTCGAAGTATTCAATAATCGTTACAAGGACAGTGGAAACAAATCGAATATTGATAATAATTGCCAGGTCCGCAGAATTAATTAGGATCGGTGAGAGATGTATGTATGAAAATAAACTGCCCCATTACTTATACTTACCGTGATAAAAGCGAGTATTAAGGAATCGCATTCCCTTAAGTTTTTGACAAACGATTTATTAAGATAAGGTCTGAACCAGAGAAAAAATTAATATGTTAGAAATGCGAAACCCAGTTACCATAGGAGAGCAGTTTTTTTCTTCTAGTTTACGATTTAAGATGGAGAAGGCCAATCAACGTAAGAAATGCTAAGCTAATGTTAACAATATTGATTGCATGTTGCGTTTACGTGAGAAACTTTAATGCATATTATGATAAAAGTGTAAATATTGAAAATATTCTTTAACATGTGTGTTAAGTTTATTCCATATATCTGTACATTCGTGAATCGTACCTTCTTATAACTACATGCACCATTTTTGTGTTCTCTGATCTCTTATTTCTCTGCAACAAAATTATGGATATCGTAGCTTATGGTTCGATATTACCTATTACTGTTATTATAAATAAAGTTTTTAAATGTAGTCTAGATGTGAATGAACGTAGGTCGTATAATCTGTCTATTAGATGGTTACGTCTCATAATGTGGAGATGATATTTCTTGCAAAGAGCTTTATTGAGTTAAGCATCTTTATTGTAATCGCATCCGGTGTTATAGTCATTCAATAAAAAGAGCCTCCGATACATCATGTCGCGTGACGGTAAAAATGACAGTGAAACGCGCGCAAAGTTAAACCAACCTGCTGGAAGATTCAGAGCAAACCACAATATTTAAGTCGTTTTTCAATGGATACCAGTTTATAGGCAGCATGACAGCGTAACTGATGACCACAGAACATCTTGCTTCAAAATAATTTTATTCAGTTATATCATATTTCATTGCAATAGTTTTATTGAATTAGTAAGCATTCTATTACCCAAGCGTGCAGACAGCTAAAAAAATTCCGAATAGACAAAGAAAATTAAATATCATCAGTTGCCATGACGTTTTGATTATTATTTCAGATTGAAGTTTTTAGTAGCATCCAACAGCCCACTAGGACAGTGGTCGCCAAACCGCGGCTCGCGAGCCACATGCGGCTCTTTGGGCCCTTGAGTGCGGCTCTGCCACAAATGCCCTCTGCCATATTTGACATGGCTACAAAGAAGAAGCAAAGAAAATCGGATGACGAAAATAAAGGGCTTACCGACCTGTATTATTTGTCGAACAACATGAAATTGGCGCATAATAAGTCAAATTCGTTATCGTCAAGTCGGTGATGCAAGGAAGAAAGCAGTTGAGGAACTTCAGAAGAGTCAAGAAAAATCAAATTCTGTATTTAATTACTGCATACAATCTTCCAGCAATGTTAATAATGCACGTTTTGTGGTTAGTAAAGAGATTTCTAAGAGACGAAATCAAGAGTAAATTGAGAAGTCGTCTTATTGATGAGAACCTGGAATCATCAATAAGACTTAAAATTAAAACATCTACAAACAAACCTGACGTACCCAAACTTTACAAGGAGATGCAAGGCCATAATTTATATTGAGTGTTTGTCAGTCATTGTCATGATTTAATTTTCTGGATACCTTACTTACAATTAAATTTATATCAATAAATAAGATCATTATTAAGTATGATATCAAGTTTTATTCAGTGTACCAATAGTTTAATTAAGAATTAAATCATTAACTAAAGTTTATTAAGTTAATGAACAGTGTACCTACATAGGTATATGATTTTAGTTTAAGAAATTTGGCCCTCAAAAGAAATCTCAATCGTTGAATTGTTGATATTTGGCTCTGTTGACTAATGAGTTTGCCGACCACTGCACTAGGGTATGCTATCCCGGGATCCCGTTCTGTTTTTCGATACTGGGATTGAAACGCTGATATTGAAGGTAATGTATTTTTATTTAAAGGTTTTTATGATATTATGAAAAATAGAATATCTTTGTGAACTAAAGAAATATAACTTTTAGAGTTACAAAGTTCGAATACAAAAAAAAACCAAATTGCGATTTCCGCCCTTTTAAAAAATTAAAGGGGTGACTACTGTCGACATAATCATAAGATTTTACGAAACGGTTATTCTTACAAGAATTGTTTGTTGACCTGTTTTAGTTTTTCCCAGTGGGTCTATTCTGCTTATCGACCGCTAAAGTGATAAAGTGATAGATATTATCAAACTTAGGGTAGGTTTGTATCAAAGTATTAGCGCTTATTGTAACAATTACAATAAGTTGGTTCTAATTGTAATTGTTACAATTAGTGCTAATACTTTGATACGAACCTACCATAAGTTTGATAATATCTATCACTTTATCACTTTAGCGGTCGATAAGTATAGAATAGACCCGCAGGTTGCAAATAGAAAATACACAGTTTGTGAATTGCATCTGTGGTAGTTTTATGTCGGCGACTTCCTTTTATAATAATTCTAAGACATTATGCCATGGATATGATCCAACCGGAACCCATGGTAAGGAGTTTCATTCCGCTACACTTTCAGCCAGTGACGCCCCATTTTTTTATACAGTGGTTTTTATCATCCTTTCATGACTCCAATATTTAAGAAATGTGAAGAAAACCACTAAAACGAATTTAAATGCCACTTGTACTTCAACAGACAATATTGCGAGTCCACGGCTTCGGATACATTTAAAAATACACCTGACAACTTTCAAAACTCGCGAATGACTCGAAAAAATATTGGGATAGGTAAGTATTTTTATTTTACCTATACTATTCAAGTAATTCAAATACTTATGATTCGCAAATCAACCCGTGTCATTGCTGGTCATCAAGGACGTGACGTCCAATGACAACGGAAGTAAACTAGACATCTCGAACCCGACAAAAAAATACAGTCCTGTTAAACCTTTTTGTTAATTAATATATTTTGTTTCCAACCAATGAGCTGAAGTTTTGAATGGAAAGATATTTCCGTTATTACTAAGTTTAGGTACTTATTTCTATATATACCTAAATATTTTCCTCGATTTGCCGCCCTCCGAGTAACTGCCGCCCCAAGCGACGCTCAATCTGCCTACCCCCATGGGACGTCACTGATTTCAGCACAACATATTATATGATCAGCAGCCTTTGCTCTATCTAATGTTGTTTTATCACCCTATGTAAAGATACCCACATCACGAGTAAGTACTTTCATTATAATAATGGGATCGTGAATAATTGATTGCCAAGATTTTTATTGGAAAGTCTTCAGTCAAACACTGTAGGTATGTAGGTACGGCTTTACTTTTCGGGATTACATGATGTATATTATATTTGGTAAAGATATACATATATATATATATATATATATATATGTTTACGTCAATCCCAGAATTAAAAATCAAAACGTTATTATTGTTATATTGTAAGGCGGGAGGGATAGGTATCACCCTTCCTCGCCAATATCCTATAATAAATATATATTGAGTATATTGTAATCATTTTCACCGCTTGCCACCCTTGTGATGAGATTTTCACTCCCTAGTCGTTTATTTTGAATGTAACCATAAGTGATTATGTACAAGTGCCAATTTATTATCACTTGTTTCGCTTTGATAGTCCCCAAACTAGTAGATAATCTGTACCTATTTAAATGGTAAAAATTGTAGGACAATTAAACCAAAATTTAAAAACAATGTGCAAGCCACGAAAATATTATTGATCGATATAATATGAGTGCATACAAGTAAAATTTGTGCTGATTACAGTTGCTTACCTGATTGCAATATCGGCATTTGCATATTGAAAAAAAAAATGGCCTGAATATTTTTGAATGTTGCAAAAAGTGACTAACGACTGAAAATCACGATCATCAGATCGCGTCGGCGTGATCGTTAAATGCTTATCGCAACATTTCAAAGGCATATTATTATAATTAATTTATAAACACTATATAATAATGAACGCAACACGCGTGTTGTCTACATAATTGACACCCATGGTTACCTTACAATGAGAGTAATAATTATTATCTTCAATGTAACCGCGACAATTGGCAAGTAGGCTGTAGCCGTTGCTTGAATCTTATGCCATCATCAATCTAATTGCTGTAGTTTTTAGTTCTGACCATCAAAATTCGGATCCACCAAATTTACGCATGTGGGTTAAAACCGTATAGTCCAGTCAAGAATTGTGGATATTGGCAAATATTAAGTAGGTAGGTACAAATTCGATTATGATTATTAGGGCCCGGATTTGTATGCAACAAAAACATGGTTATATGCATGCACGTATGCACTTAAAATCAATAAAATATGCACTAATACCGAAGAAATATGCAGTTAAAAATTGACATTTTTTGTGGGAAAAAAATTGTAAATACCCACTTTACCCAATATTACTGACAAAACTCGAATAACTAGTTAATAATTTTTCAACATAATACGATATCAGAACAAAAAACACAAGCAAACAATATAAAGTTAATCAATTACAATTTTCAAAATAGTTTTTTCACAAGTACCTACAAATAATTGAATAATAAATGCAATGTAAACCAAACATAACTTAAAAAACAAAAACGACACACTTAACTATTCCTAAATAGGTATTATTTTCTGTTTTTTGCCCGAATTTTTTTTTTCTTCAATATTATGCTCTGGCATAAAATTTTTCCGCATAGGTATCTGTCAGTATTTTGTTATACGGAAAACTACCTCTCAACGTCCACTTGGGCAAACTTTAAATAATAGTGCACGAGTTGACTTCACTTTTTCCACTGATAAATCCACAGCTCGGATATGGCATTAAAAATGCAAGTGCATCTAAACTATCTCCCTTTCTAACTTAGTTAAATGTCGATAAAATAATTTAAAAAAACTAAAATTATACATTCAAAAGCTCTAAAATATGCATTTATTTATGAAATATGCACTAATGTCTCAAATATGCTCTAACGTCCCAAATATGCATTTATATGCACAATAAAATTTTATTTTTGGATTCTATGTCTTTCAAAACAGATTTCTGTGCAACTCTCATAGCTGTCCATACACCCTAACAAAACATGCACTAGCATATAAATCTGGGCCCTAATGATTATACATATTATATATTATGAGCCTTGGTATAAACACTAACTTGATATACCAAAGGGTAGAATATAGCTATAGACTCAACTTTACCTAATTTATATACTAATACCTATACGTACAATTATTCATAACTCGAGAAAATGTTATCTGGCTACATCGCTACAATTATTAAGTTCTATAATCTATATTATAAGGCGGAGATGTCGTAAGATTATCTTTTACCATGTTCGATCACAAGAACATTCTTAGCTAAAAGATAAGTATTACGTACGTACACAAAGTTTTATATTGGAACAATTTATATCCCCTGTACACGTGCATGGATTTACTGGCACGAATACTGTGTATAACACGATAATAACTACTGTTTGTACGTAAAAGTACTGACTATTTCGCCAACCCCATTCTTCAAGCGTAAGCGAGACGCAATGTTGTCATTGTGTGGGTGCTATTTCACCAGATATGAAAATTGGTAAACGTCAAAAATAGTTCCCAGCTATCGTTCTACTGCGCAGGCGCAGATACCTCATAAATTCTAGCTGTCGCGTGAAAATTCAGAAGCTTCTAAACTTTTTTGATCCATTCATGTAATCTTGCATTTTCTTGTTATCGTAGCGATAATACATACTGTCAGCAGTAAATCCATGCACATGTAAGCGGGGGTTGAAATTAAAATTACGCAGATTGCGATTTAATTTAATTATTGTTATCGTTATTATTTCCGACAGTTCTTTCATGAAGCCTATTGCATCGTTTTCTCTCGCTCGAACTACGTTATATTTTCTTTAAAAACTATCGAACTTCACGCTTATGTGTATGTTCACAGTTAAGTTTTTTATGGGCTTCCACAGATTGGAGGTTGTATTAACAGCTTTTTTTTACCCGCATCGGCGTGAAAGTAAAGTTTTGGAAGGAAAGCTTAAAAAAGATCCCGGCCAGATTTTTTTGGAAGAAAAGCGCTCTGTGGAGGATAAAAGATTCTATTTTAGAAAAAAAATCTACTGCACGCCATCCATTATTACAATAACCGACCGCCTGCTAGTCCAAAATTTCCTCGCGCCTATAGTTGAAAATTATTTGCCGTTTCACTGAAGTATCGCCTTAATACATATAATTGTCAAGTTTATATGATTCAACAGAAAATTTTAAAACGTTGTATATAAAAAGTTCTTTTTATCTTGTAATTATATTTAGCTTTATTTCAATAAATTATTGTGATTGCATTTGAAATTGAACTTGATGTTTTTACCCAAGTCTTGGTTGTCAATATTGCACAATATTTTTGTTATTTATTACTTTATTACTTACAATAATAACTGTTGTCTATGCCATGATTGAAGATCTGTTTTAAGCATGTTACGCAACTATTCAAAAGAATGTATTTATCATAACCGATATTAGTTGCGAAAGGAAACTGCACGAATGTCTATTAATTCGTAGACACTGAACCAGAGAGAAAAATGCGCGCGAATAAATAAATAATTTGCTAAACATGACTGCGCAGTGTGGTGGTAAATCGTGTACCTACGCTACGTTACGTAGAACGTTAATCCAAAAAATGTATGGCATTAAATATAGTGATGTCATAATTACAGAGAATACCAGAAAAAAAGTTTTCTATGATTGCAGATTTACTAATATATCAAACAGTCAGGATTCTCTGAGATTACAATACGATTACGAGTATATCGATTATTGGCAACACGTGACTACATGCATGACTATTAGATACTGCTGGTCTGTATTATTTAATACTTATTTCTGTACTTGTATGTAGATAGTTTACTTATAATGTAATAACTTGAAAAGAAAATAAAAATAAACTATCACCTAATTCTAATACATCTTACCGTAACATGGGTGTAAGTAATTACTTACTTTCTAAGTGGTTGTAATGGTTTTATTTTATTTTAATATCAAAAACGCGACATAAATTATCTGCTACATACCTTAAAGTATCAAATATTATTATTTGTATTCCACGACAACTGATTACATACATTAATTTTAATAGAAAATCACAATAATTATTAATATAATTTTATTGTTCTGGTATTAAAGAATTTATTTTTTAATAAATTAACCATTAATGACAGAGACGATTTTCTTTTGATGCAATCGATCCGTCGAAAGATTTAAAAGGGGCCTCAAAATAGTTCAAACTAGTGATTAAATTGTACCGAAACCTTAAAAAGGAGCGCATTACTCATAAATGGAGTAAGTATACAATAATACCCAAACCATAATGCCGCTACACTCGAACTGAAACTACCAAAGAAGCACCACCTATAATCTATATAATAGTATGTATCAAGGAAAGTCTCGCCGAGTGGTTGGACGAAACTCTCGGTGAGAGTGTAGTAGGTACTGCATAAAGAAATCCTAAAACTAACATAAAAAAGGTCCATGTCATAACCCTAAACCTCTAAACCCACCGCTGATTACTGATTGATTTCATCTACTAGAAATTTTTTTTTTAATTCAGGTATTTTTACAGTTGGATATATTCTAAAGGAGGGGAAATAATTGTATCAATTGATAAATGAAAATAAAATAATAATAATTAATATAACAACTATCATCCTATACATAGAAATAACGGTGAAGAAAATTATCGATAACGTCCTGGGGTAAAATACATAGTACGTCAATGTATTTTGTAAACTTGGTGATTATCAACTTAATGGTAGTGATTCTATAATTTGATTATTTCATCGGTTGGACATTGAGGATTTGGAACTTTTAAACGCTATTTAAGAAACATGATCCATTATCGATACTGTTTTCTGAAAATATGTCACCTACTTATGCTAATTAATATATTATTATCACTCACTCACTGAAAATATTGAGCACGCCATTGCATCAGGCACACACGCCCTGAGTAGTCTGGGCAGGTTTTTGTATTGGCTGCGGCATTCCATACACCAATTAATAGCTACAATATTATCAGAAGTCGTGTTTAATTTCATGTATGATTATCTATCTATCTATGGGCACCAAAGAAAGGCGAAGAAATGTTCAAATGAAACCGTTATACAGGGTAAATAAGAATGCAATGTATGAAATAAGTTTTACATCACTATGGTTTCATTTACTTTAGGTATATAATATAAAACAAAACGGCCAAAATACTAATACGTGGGTGCGTTGAAACCTCGAAGTTTATAAAATACACACATATTATATTAAATAATCGATTCAATATCTACATTTAATATATTGATATTAATGAATTATAATAAATTTAATTAACCTTTGATTATCTATTCACAATATATCGTTGTTGTGCCTCATTACTGAGAATGGCGATCACTGATATTGCGGGATTTGACAACAATCTTCGTCGATATATACCTATATTGATCTAGCCCTTGTTTAGCCCTCACGACCTATTTTCTACGACACTAATCTCCATCTTCTTCATGTTGCTATTTTAGCAAGGTGCGTCTCGTGCATGAGGATGGGACGGTGCATGCCAGACTTTTCCTATAAATGGATATACGTATGGGCCGTATGGCCATATTCATGGAATACGGAGGATTTACCATCACCACCAGCACTCTATTGATTATCTAATGTTTATAATCAACGGATATGCGCAGAAAAACTCAACAGAACTGACAAAAACTAAATGATAAATAAAAATAAACTATTCTTGATAATTACACATTATCAATTTCACAAACTGGTATATACTTAGGAAACATTAGGATTTCTTTGTATGAAACACAGAATTCACGAACCGGTACCTACTCCATATCGGTTATCCCATCTAGTCTATCTAGATACGAGTAATGATGTAATGAATGGTTGCTGATTTTCGGTAAGTATATTTTAAACTTGATCTTCAGAACCATAAATGATTTTTTTCACTTAACTTAAGTAGGTATTTAATTATTACAATTACCGTTAAAAAATAATGATAACAAAAGTATGTATGGTGTGAATTATATGAAACATCTTTAACATTTTCAATACAAGCGTTATTCTTACATAGAGGAAAACAATATTATGTAATATAATTATGATCCTACTTACTTACTATTAATTTATCAGTCATGCTGTAGTCATACAAAATTTCAATTCAAAGTATGCAATTGCAAAAAAATACATTTGCAATTTGCATTCAACATTGACGTTTAAAACCTGTCTGTCATTTTTCGACATTAATGAGCAGACATTCCTTTAAAAAGTAAAATAAATTCCAATGCCCGATATACGTCAATTAAGGCATATTTTATATTGCGTTAGGGCAGAATTAAGTGTAAAAATGTTCATTCAATAGTTTCTAACATAATTATTTACGACGGATATTTAAAATTTATAGAGATGATTTATGATTATGATAGTTTGCTATCGAACCTAAAATAGGTACCTACTTACCTACTTTTGAATGTTGCCAATACGGACCATCGAAGTGGGCAAGCAAAGAATATTATTAATTTCCAAATGCCAGACGACGATAATATTGATCTTCAATCCCGAACCTTGTTCTACCAAAGAAAGCTGATATACTTGATGAAACTACGCAATCAGAAAAACTGATAAAGTAGTCGTTCAATTGGAATATTATGAATACATTTTATAGGAGTCATAAAAAAATGTTTCGACCACAAACAAGAATGCTACAGTGAAATGACTAACATACTAATTATTGTTTTATATTTACTGAGGAAAATATATTATGTATTTTGCTAATTTGCCAATAGAAATAATAAAAAAGACACCATAATAAAGTAAGCACTACTATTGCGCGCGATCGATAAACCGTTTTACGACCAATACAAATGAATAACAACCTACACTATGTAATAAGTACCAAAAAAAAAAAGAAAAATATTTGATGAAAAAAACTAGTCGGTCATGTTAACTGTACAGAAACAGCTCTTTATTGCGTATCAATATTATTATTATTACTCGTTGAAGCTAAGATATTCGAAGAATTTTCATAAAAAATCGACTTAAATACACACCTTAGAATACTTTTTTAGTGTGCAATCAACGGCAGATATTTTATTCACATAGTATTATAATACTATATTATATCTGAGACATCATAGTTTTCTTTAGTCGTCCAAAATGAAAATAGTAGAGGGAGTATTAATTGTTATTAATAGTTGGATGTATGATTTTATTTTGTTATTGGGCTGTACCTACCAGTATATTCCTCAAAATCATTCTTTCCTCAACGTTTCGAGATTCTTGCAGGAGCAGGATCGTCGATGAAATAATAAGGACAAATGTACGGTGATAGACACGAGAAATAAATAATTTGGATGTGATTTGAAGACTCGTTATCAATTACTTTTGATGATTCGTTCAATGAATGGGTTGATATATAAAAAAATCCGTTGGTAGATAGGTCCGTGGCATGGAGAGTGAATGTGGGTGAAAACGCGGAAAAGCCACAAAAGAAACCAATGGATAAGAAGGCAGATGAGAATACGCGGTGTGATAGGGGGTCGTCGAGTTGGTGATGACAATGGGCCAGACATGTCAACTGGTGAGTATACAACTGCTGGACAAATATAGTGGAAAGCGAGGAGTAAGTAGGTACTAAACGACCACATAGCGTCATTAAAATCAGTTGGTTCGACGGGCTCATTACATTCGGAGGATGTCCTGGCAGCAAAGAACAATGTATTGAAAGAGTGAAACGACTTATGGGAGGTATTCATATTCCAGTGGATCGACCTCGGCTGATGTTGAAATAGATATCTACCAAAATTAAGTAGCCAGACAGGTAACTCTGTTGGGGGCAAATTTACTATTGAAGAATACTCTGGAATGATTTTATGAGGAAATTCCAAATAATTGATTTATTGACATATAATTGGGTACATGCTATCGATTATAGTAGTAGACATTATAATAGACAGACAATTCTCCTTAATTGAACTAACAGTTAATTGGGTAGTCCGCTTATTTGGGCCAAATCTCAAGGAACGGAAACCAAACCAAGGAACAAACAGCAATTATTTAGATCGTTTAATTGCTACGTGAAATGCGCTGAAGAGTGGTAAATACGAAACTTCCTACTATTTTAGAGATTTTTTGTGCAGATGACATTTTCGATTCTGATGAAACCGGCTTATATTATCGTGGAATGAGGAACCGTGTTACTAATTATTTATATTGTTAATTTTCAAGAATTGAAACAGATAACAATATTTACAACGTTACAATAAAGACGAAGGCTGTGAAATAACAGTTGATGCATTTTTGCAGAATTAAATGTGTACCTATAGCCTATTTATTGTTTTATTTTAGAAGTTATTATTCTCCTGGTTATTAATGAAACAAACCTTTTTTAAAATAATTATTGTTTAATTTTATATGTAATTCGATTATTCGGGGCAGCCACTTAATTAGGCCAAAATGACTTAGGTAGTTCGGATGTGTCCCAATTAAGCGGAATCGACTGTAAAAATTATTTTGAATACGATATTGCGGCATTACGTTATATGTGGGTATTTAGGTAGATCTACATAGTTATTAACGTCGGATTTACAACTTAATTCTAGGATTTAGTTTGACGAAATTCCAACCACAGGAATGTGTAATCAAGGTATAATTTAATCTTTTTGAAAATCTACGTTATACCTACAATATAATATGCTGACGTTATTGATAGAGAAAACAGTAGAAGTACCTCTTTGAACAAAACGACATAATATTATAATTTATTTATAATGATACATTATGTTGTTGTTAAAAAACAATAACGATTTGAAAACAATACAAATTAAAACAATAAAGGACACGAAAAGGTCGTTATTAGGTACTAATACTACTGGGTTTATAAAAAGTATACGAAAATTTATCAGTAATTTATTAATTGCACTGGATTAAATATATATATATATATATTATTATCAGGTACCTAACGAAGATGTGTGAATAACGATTTATTTTATGAATTTAATAACAGTGTATTTAGTATTCGCAAGTGGATCCATAATACTGATAGAAAGTGATGATGAAGATGATAAGAAACACAGTAGGTACTAGGTATGTAAGACGTGGTGTTATTATGATTGTAGTTTGTTAGGTTATGATATATTGATTCACATTGTTTACCTATTTAAAAAAAAAACTATCGTTTTATAATTATTGCATTCTGGTTCTCATATCTTATATGTATAATATCAAATTAATATGGAAGAATAAACAGTAGTAATGGGTATGACTATTCAACGAGTAGTTCGCTGCGCTGGCGCCGTGTACAAGTAAACAATCATTAGAATATTGAGATAATAAAAAGTGTCATCTTATAATAAGTAGGTGCACGCAGCAGTGTTGCCAACCGTATTATAATTAAGGTACAATACTATAATTTTGATTTCGCGACAAATGTAAAATAATATAATTTTACACGAAATATGCAAAACTACTATATTTTTTACATCTTTGCACAATATAATCAGCTTAGAAAAATATGGTAACACTTTAAAGCAGACACGAGCTGAATCTAGCATTGGCGAATCAAACAAGCAGTGTTGGATATATTTTTAATGAGTTTGTGTGTGCGAACATCAAAGAAATGTTCGATACGTATTCTCTTTTTTACATAACGAGGTTTGGCTCATAATATGTAATCCCAATTAATGAAGAATATTGTTTTAACTTGACTACTTAAGATCAGTGATTCCCTAACCTATTTCATTGGTGGAACCCTTACTTGGCCAATATCTACACATTAAGGTCCAGGATGATAAATTATAAAATTCCCGTGCAAAGCAGTAGGGGTTCATGCACAAGCAGAGAGTCGACCATAAGCAGACTCAAAATGACGCTCTTATTATTTTAGTCTCAAATGTTAATGCAATACCTATAGCAATTTCTGTGTTGCTCACTTAAATTTATGTATAGAAAAACGGTAAAATTATGATTTACATCTCTATAAAAATCCATAAGATGTTAGCGCTGCAGGCGAAAATGTTGCTACGTAATCCACCATCAAAAGTTGTATTATTCGTATTCCATCCTTAATGTGTCGTTCTCTTAAAATGTTACCAGGAGGATTAGTACCTATGCACTAATAAGTAGGCACATACGTATTAAAAATATATAAGTACTTACAATAACAGTTTTAACTGAATTCCTCATTTTTTTAATTTTTTCATATACCTAACTGTTAGAGAAATTCTCTCCCTAAATAGAATTCGCACTAGTTCAATAATAAGTAAGTATGATGTGATATTTAAATCTGAAAAAGCTCAACTTTCTAAATAGGCTTAAATGGAGGCCATGTCACTTTTAACCTATTACCGAAAAGTTTTTTGGGTGAACTTTTCCGAATTTTTGCCGAGCCCCTGACAGATCACGCGAACCCGGTTGGGAATCACCCACTGACTTAGATATTGTTTTAATATTTTAAAATTCACTCCAAGTACCTACCAATAAAATAAATTTCTTGGAATGACACAAGGCCGTTAAGATGTTTGATGGCGTACGTCCCTCTAACTAATATGTTGGACATCATCGTAACCGAAAGATTATATTAATAAATACTTCAAATATAAAAACAATAACCACTCATTAAAAATATACCTATTTAAAAGAGATAATAATTATTGTGAATTATTATCTATTCTTCAGTGTGACTTATCAATTTAAAAGCCTTATCTGTGAGTTTAATTATTATGCCATACATTGAAGTTTAGTACATCATAAAACCAGTTGCATCATTCGCATTATTACAATGAATAAACTGATCTGTTTATACTATCAAACAGTAGAAATTTAATTAACTTTGACATCGCCTTGCACAGTGGTGTATTTTAATCGACCGTTCACTAAACATTATATGCCACTGGACTATTCATGATTGATACCAGTGGCAGGGCAGCCAATTTGTGCATGCGCTATATAGTATAATAAAAATATAATAAGTAATGCAACTAATAATATAAAACAGATAACTAGGTTGATACTTAATCCACTTATTTTAATGACACTAAACAATATCAATACTAGTTTCGTCCATTTAGTACGACATTTTAAAACGACAGTAAACAGTCGACAACCAATGGTTAAATGATGTGCTTGCTGTCTTCTATCGAAAACTACAGTACCTACATCTCCCTAACTTGTCCCGGTATATCACCATCGCCTTGACATGGAGCCTCGAGTAGGCTGGCTAGCCAAGAGAGTCTCTCTCTCCGTCTGTTGTCCACTATCTTTCTCTGCACTGTGGGTTTTAAGTAAGTCATATTCATTCTCATTGCCGAGAATATACCCAAAGTATGCAAATGTAAAGCGTCAATTACATTGAGCTTCTTTACAAGCTGTTTGTTGGCGTATTTAGAATCTGCCTGTAAAGACGCCCAGTGTAATCATCGAACAAGCTAACATGTTCGATGATTACACTGGGCGACTTTACAGGCAGATTATAAATTCGCCAACAAACAGCTCGTGAAGAAGCTCAATGTAATTGAAGCTTAAGTCAAAATTTGATCAAATATAAACAGATTAAGAAGTACATACCACATAAAGAAATTGCATAAATACATAGATGTAACAATACACAAGGTAATATAATAAAAACGGTTTTTTAATATGATGCAACGTGTATACAATACATACGTATCCTGTGAGAGGTAACCCGTTATAAACATCCCAAAGTTTTATTTTTATTTTGTTAAATCCTTGTCGATTTATAATTACATTTCGTTTTCATTAAATACCTTTGGCCGACAATACACAATATTTTGTGTATGTGAGTTCGTGTTCTTTTTAAATGGAGTTTCTATTGATACATAAATTTAAAAAATCCTTCATTAGACATGAAAAAAAAACGAACCATGAAGTTACCTATGCATAGGTTTGTATATATAAATTTATTATCTCATGTTCCTATATGCTCTGGTGAGTGACGGCCGTAGTTCATGGTATCGACCTGCATCATCATCATGCACTTATACAGCCTTGCACAAAGAAAAAAAATACCTATTAAAAAATAAGCCCGCTAGAAAAACAAAACGCCATCCTTGAATGCATGCAACTGGTTATTTGGAATATGCGTGAATAAACAAAAAGTTAATTTATGATGCAATGATGAATTAATTACTGTCAAAATCAGATAAGAAATTATAGGTCACGAAGTTATATTAATTAATAAATTTATTGGAGGTGTTGTTTAATTTAGCAAAAACATTTACAATTAATGTTTTTCAAACTAGAATATAGCTATTGATATTAATTTATTACTATCTATTGTGATCAATAAATTATCAGCAATACGCTTTCATCACACTCATAGTATAACAAAAGTAGAAAATGGTCACATGACGTGTATTTATTATGAGAATTGTGAAGGCAGCTATTATTGAGATGAGACATGCAGGTGCAGTGCTATATACAGCGACTGGGAGCAGACCGTTTTTAAAAACGAATCCGCTTCGACATCAATATAATTAATCTTCCTCTGTTTCTTTTAATTCGAGTTACCAATTTTCATGATTGAGTGTTCATCTTTAAATTAAATTAAAAAAAAAACAATAATAATTAAATGTTTGACACAATGTATTGGAATATCGGTTATCATCGTGATGAATTATTTAAAAAAATATCCAGGCACCCAGTTGTCTTTCATTGGTTGTCGTATGTCATTTAATATTATTTTAAAAACAGAAAATAATAGAAAAGCCGGAGCAGTTAAAACTATCTGTAATCCAGCTTCGATCTCCGCCCCAAACCCATAGTTATTGTTATTATCTTTTCTTATGGTAGCACAGCATTTTGAGTCAATTCTATAATATACCTACCTAGTGTTGCAGTATGAGTAAAGCTTACTCGTAGTTGTTTTCTCAATATTTGATACACACAGTCTATAACATTAAGACAACTCTAGAATCTAGATAGTAATCTACTTATAGGATAAACATAATCATTTGTTTTTTCTCATATTAAATAAAAAAAATAATATTTACAATAAAAAATTCAACGGATATCGACGATAAATAGTTCAGTTAATAGTGATGTTGCATAGAGCCGTTAGATTTACTAATAAATTTGATTTAAAAAAAACAGTCAATCTTTTTAAAATGATTAAAATAATTTGTCAATAAAATATGACTTTTTTCTGAAATCTTTGCAAAATGCAGTATCTCAGTACACCTCGTGTGTATTGGGCCAGTTGCATCAGATCACCAATGCCTCACCAAGAGAATCTTCATCTGCCAACGATTATGCTCCCTATATCTTTCCCTGTAGTATGCACCGGGGTATGTAGCCTTTCTGAGCTTGATAGCGGCTATTAGTTCTAGTCAGTGCTTGAAATGGACCGGAGCGCCGTTCCGGTTCATAAAATCCCTAAAATTATCGGTCCGTCTCGTGGATATATTAATTTGACCGTCTGAGCATATATGGCATATTTATGCCATATACAATAAAAAATCTAAAACACTTATTTTTATAAAATATACACACAATTAGAAAACTATAATTATCGAGCGCTCCGGTTCGTAAAATATTCTACCTCGAGCGCTGGTTCTCGTACTGTATTACTTCGTATAAAAATATTTATGTTTAAAATGTTAAAAAAATATATGAGATTTAATACTGTGATTTGAATAAATAGTACGGAAAGCTTAAATAATAAAAAAAAAACAACCATTCTGCATAACAGTATTACTCTATAACTACTGTACTACAATGTATGCAATTACATAGTTATATTTACAGTTATGAAGTAATGTGACACTCATAATAATTTATGCAAGTAATTATAATATTATCTTGTGGTCGTAGTCCTTAATCAATTAATTGTATGCATTTATGATTAAGAAGTATGTGTGGTGAAAGAATAATACGATGGATAAAAATAAAGTAATTGAGAAATAACAAGTAATAATTACTTATCATTGTATAAAGGAAATTGAGTTTTTAGGCTTGTACTATCAAGAGTCTTCCATAGGCATCGTGTTGAAAGAAACCCGTTTTGACATTTGGATTGTGTAATCTATTTGAAATACAGGTTAGACGGGAATATGGAGAGGTCCCTATGCTGACATTCCTATAGTTTATTAACCTTACAAATAATTATATACATTTTATAAGTTTCGACAGTAATTATTATTATAGGGATAACGACGTGAAAACAACAATTAACGAGTTTTAATGCATTCATACAACGTAATGTTACAACAGACTAAATAAAAGACAACGATAAAAACTACATGGAACGATAAATGATTTTCATTTAACGTTTCATGCACCTAACGGAAATATTAAAAATGTTTAAATAATAGTCATCAAATTCACTTTAGAGTCTCTAAGAGTTTGGACTATCAAAATAACATTAATGTCTGAAAGAAGGTGGAGTGATAATTAAATTATAATCTATTAATAAAATGCGCAGATGAGTGGTAACGTTAAAGAAACTATATTCCACCAGCATTAAAACATAACCTTCAAGGCTCTCTATAGTCACGCCGTGACCCGAATTTCGATCGTAGTGTTAGTTATTTGTTATACCTACTTTGATTGCAATACGGTTCACTGTTTGCAGGTTTCGGGTCTTCCTGTCGAGCTGGTAACTAGGTTTAAATACTTGGGTGCCACGCTTGTCGACGATGGCTGTCCATTTAGGGAACTTTGAATCAACATGACGGGTCTGTATTCAGATAACTTGGTGTCGCGTGGGGGTCAAGTATTATTTGAGGACCGAATGCTGCTTGTTCAATGAGTGGGACGTGGTATTTAAGGCTATACTTCAGCTGAGGCATTGTCTAAAAAGATCGTGACCAGGCGATGCGCGGATTGTGCAAATGACGCGAGCCGAACGAAATATAATTTGTCATAAAAATTCAACATGCGTCCTTTTTAATGTTATGTTTATTATTATATTCGTAATAATAATAGTATATTAATTGACATGTTTTCTTCTTCAAGTACATGCGGAACGTTTTTTAGTCATCTTTACACGATTTAAGAATATATTCCTCCGACACCATCACAAAACAAATTGACGTGCTCACACCTCGACTGTCAGTCTCCGATTGGCGACGACTGCGAAATGTCGTTCCACATACTGTTGCAAATTATTTGCCGTTTCACTTATGTACGCTCTCAACCAATGCTCAAATCGATGCTGAAGCGGTACTGGTACGGTTGCATTACAAACACTCGACACTCGAGTTAGTGATCTGACATTAGCCAGTCCACGGTGACTGATAAAACGGTATTAATTAAAATACTAAAATGAAACAATTACTAAATTATTCAATTTTTATGATCATGTAAACTAACAAATAAGTAGGTATATTACAAATAATATACAAGATGAAGTAAAACAAGTACCTACATCATTTAATAAACTATATTCTTTATTCAACGAATAATTCACAAATTTGAGAATGTAACATCCAGTAGGTGCGGGTTCGAATCCCGCTGGGTGTCGTATTTTTTCTAGTGGTTATATATTTCTCTGATGTTTGCAAATGATGTGCATAAGTATAATATTATGTATCATTATTCTCAGTAGGTATAAACAAGCAAACATTGATTTACGCCAAAGTGTGAATTACCGAGAAACGTTTAATATTCATCCTATACGAATTAATTGACTGCCTACCGATACAAAAACACATGCCATTTAGTTTTATGTGGATAAATAAAAGAAATTCTTAGTAAATCAATCGCAAAACATTCCTGAATAAGTTATTAATGATCGACTATGAACGCGTTTGACGTGTAATTCACAATACGTGCTTAAATGAACTCTTCTAAGGGAAATTTACATAATATAATAAAATTCACTTAAATGTATGCATATTTGAGATTCACAATACATATAACATATCGATCACTACATAAGATGCGCATTTATCTTTATCCAAGTATAAGGGAATTACATATTGAGATATAGGTACTAGCGTTAAGTAAAGTATCATTAAGTGCGTACATAAGTGAAACGGCAAATAATTTTCAACAGTATGTGGGACGTCATTTCAGCCGCGTTGCCAGTCGGAGAGCGATAGTCGACCTGTTTGCACATCAATTTGTTTTGTGATGGCGTCGGAAGAATATATTCTTAAATCGTGTAAAGATGACTAAAAAACGTTCCGCATGTACTTGAAAAAGAAAACATGTCAATGAATATACTATTATTATTACGAATATAATAATAAACAAAACATTAAAAGGACGCATGTTGAATTTTTATGACAAATTATATTTCGTTCGGTTCGCGTCATTTGCACAATCCGCGCATCGCCTAGTCACGATCTTTTTAGAACATGCCTCAGCTGAAGTATAGCCCTACGCACCAAAAAAATTGTGCAGTTGGCAACATTTTTAGGGAACCCATTTTTTACGTCCTGGTATGAAATTATTGAAGAGTTCCGATACCGGTGCCTTATTATAATTAATCTAGTACTTATTACAAATGAAATCATCGAAGCATCAGAAAAAGAAATCACTACGTTTTTACGTCTCTATTAATGTCCATCTATAGTGTGTTAGTATGTAAACCAAAAATAAAAAAATAACTAATCACAAGACATTATGAACATAATTATTACTTAACTATTACGAGGCAACTACAGGGAATGTGCAGAATCCTAATAAAGCTGAAAATAAATATATAGTACATATATTACCTATCACCCAACTTTAAAATAAATTGTGTATGTGTGCTAGCCACGCACGGTAGAAGCGTAACATATTTAAAGAATGTGCTGACAAAATCAACATTGTTTAACATACATCATCAGGGCTCAAACCTGTATCCGTCGGAGTCTCACCGATGTCCTTTATCAATCTAGCCATCTGCGCCCTATAAAATTGTGTCGAAATTAACTAATAGTCATGCAATTGCACGCTTTACAAATTTCGCTAATATTGGCGATAGGCTTTTATGGTTTGAATCAACGTACCAATAATATGTACCTAGAGATTTTATATTGGCATCTGTTAATACTAAAACAAACTAATACTTTCAATACATATATATAATTAATGAGTTTGCGTATATATTAATAATAGTTCTTATACATAATAGGGGAAAAGCTACAATTATTGGCCAGTTAAGGATTTTTTCAACTTTGTTAATTTTTTGTGGACACATTTCATTAGGAAGGTAAAATAAAAAAATATGATTTGTTAAATTGTTTATTTGTTTATTATAATCAATTATCAGAACATTTAAAAAAATATATTTTTCATCATAAAAAAAATAATCAAAAAAAAAGGCAGAAATCTACAATTATTGGCCACTTTTTTCAATTATTGGCCACCAAAAGATGCAATTATTGGCCACCCCAAAATTGCTCTAATAACATTATTTAAACAAAAATTAAAAAACAGTTTATGTAATATTATGATCACACATCATTATTAAGTGTTCAATCAAGTAGTTAATGCAACTTTATCGTCATTTTAGTAGACATACGTAACATATTACTTAAAAATACAAAGATCACATTGAGTTACAGTGAGAGAGGTATATTTAATTAAATACGTAGAGCTTGTTGGAAATTGATTTTAAAAATTCAAAAAAAATCGTATACCTACCTTGTAGAAGTTAACAAACATCTTGACGTAGCATAGAGGATAAATGAGAATCATTGAAGTTTTCCCACAGTCAGAACAGCATACAAAACTTTTCAGTAGAGGATTTTTGCGGAAGGAATTTTAGTTTTGAATTTTAGCGAGTTTCTTGTTACTGAACGTAAAGACTCTTCACTATGGTTTTTCATATACTCTATTGCTTCTTTTATTCTTCCGTTCTTCTCTATATTTCATTCGTTTATTTTGATGCATTTTTATTCTGGAACAATCAACAAAAAATTTTCTAATATCGGCCATCAAAACTACAATTATGGGCCAGGTGGCCAACATTTATCTACGAATGTCGGAGAAATATAATAAAAACAAAGATGATTAATAATACTGTTAAAACACTATTCGACTAATAAAAATAAATGTAATACTTTATTAATTAGTCACATATTCTATTATTAGCCAGGCCGGCCGATAAAGGAAAATCGACGTATTTTGGAATCAGTTATTGGCTATCATCATAATATACCTACCCACCTATTTTTTCCAAAATATATGTCTAATGATGTATACATAAATTAAATACATAGATACTTTTGTCAATTGGATTAGCATTTTGTATAATATTAAATGTTTAACATACCTTTTAACAGATGTCATGTCCTTGTACAATTTACAACAAATCTCACTTATTTCACGGTTTCGCTCGAACTGTCAGATAAAAATGCGATTTTGAGGTTTTTTTGTAATGCTAAAAGTAACAGTTACCTGTTTTACCAACGGAGGAACGATTGACGAGATTTCTTAATAAGTTAACAGACGGCAATGTTCATTTAATATCTTAAAAAACTAGATTTTATCTGCAAGTGGCCAATAATTGAAGCTGGCCCATAATAGTAGCTCTTACCCTATATCAATTTCGTCATAGCTGAGATAGTGTAATCGCTGCGTCCGCGCTTGATAATCAGGTTTCAAAAGGAATCTAAAAATCTAATATTAAAATAACATATTCCACCGAGTTTGAACCCATGAAAAAATAACTTAAAGGTACTGAGCACCTTCATAAAATAATATTTTTATAGGTAGGTGTTGAAAGTGTAATTTCAATGTGTTTCATGGGTAATTGATTGTTGATACTAAAATAACTCATATATCTGAAAATACACACCACTGAGTTTAATTCCCGCCCACTTATCTCGATAGTGCATTTGAAAGGGTAAGCGGGTTTTATGACGTCACGGGATGGTTAGGGCGAAAGTCGTGACGTAAGGACACGCTGACGGAATACCGCCCACGCCCAGTAGACGCAACAAGTGGCTGATCGTGCCAGATATAAAAGCTACTTGTTGATTTTCACTCAATTTAAAGATCTTTTGCACATTACTTTATGAATATAGGCTTAGTAAGCTGTGTGTGAATTAGTGCAAATTAGTTCTTTAGGGCCCGGGTGGTGTATGAAGGTCGAACATTAAGATTTTCGGGAATATTTGCGAGCTTAGCCTAGATAATCTATAAACTTTATATGTGACCATATTAAGAGTTAAGGCGTATATATGTCATTTATACCTTGTTTTTCATATCTTTAAAATAAACATTTAATGACCACATAAATGTATCTACCAATACCATAAAAGAGTATTATTGGAAACGTCGTCGTATTACAATTGAGAATAAAACATATTTCGTACATCAGAAATCCTTGTCGATCTCCAGTATTCTTACATCTACCCACACTACGTTACGTAAGTACCTACTATATCTTATTATGATACCAAAAAGAAAGTAGGTATATTCAAATTATATGTCGTCATATATATACCTATATTAAAGATAGAAAGACACTTTTATCGGACCTCTTGGAGACAAACAGTTCATTGGCCACATAGCCAGAAGGAAAAACGATAATTTAGAAAGTTTCATTGTTAGCGGAAACATTTAGGGTCGACACCGAAAAGATATATCGAATATACGCTGGTTCCACCGTGTGACACTACGGGCCCCTCAATATCTTCAAAACGCATGGATCAATTAAGACACATAACTTGGACACTTAAGAGAAGTCACCAGTGAAGGACACTTAAACGAAAATATGAGAAACCATGTCTTAAACATGTATTATAACTGTATTAGTTAGTGAAGCTAAGCCATGTGTAATAAGTATTACCTATATAATTATAGAGGAAACGAGAAGGTCAAAGTGAAGACGTCATGCTTAAATGTTGACCTTTTCATATTTCGCAAAAGGGGGTGTCGAGAAAACTTCCTACATTGAAGATGAGAAAAAAGGTAGGCGCAGGTCAATGCAAATGACGGGTTTTATGCTTTTCGCAAAAGCTGACATATACCTACATACTTTAAAACAAATATCAAGTCGATGTAATATTTTCTTATTGAAAATGTGATGTGAAAAGTGTGACATCACATTCACATATAATATTGACAATGAACATCTAAGGGAGGTAAAAAAGTAAATTACCATATTGACTCGAACTATAAGGACTTCCATAGCATTGAGATTAGGTATACCTATAAATATATTTCCATTTCCCTGGCTCATGGAGTTCGTAGTCTGGATCAACATACAACACATTCAAAATAACATTTTTCTTTTGACAGAAGTACCTAGCATTCGAGCACATGCGGATTCAGAAACGTTCAGTCTACCAAAATATTCCACTGTTATGGTCGAAACAACGTTAAAACAAAATAAGGTTTGGATTTTAAGATGTATTATGAAAGAACTGAGAATAGTGGATACAGCAAGGAGAGGCCTTCATTCAGCAGTGGATAGAGAGTGGCTGAAAAGCTGATGATAAAGGTCATTTGGCCAACATAGAACTCGTTGAAAGTTATGAATTCATTTATGATTAACATTATCTTCTTGGACCTACGCAGTATGAAATTATGAAATATTAATTTAACCTTTTGTTAAAACGAAATGCTTATACCTACATTATATTGATTTGAAAGTCCATGATCTTGGTACCAACTTTTACTTGTAATACTTAAATTATTTGCATAAAACTACAGGGTTAGAAAAGAATAACATTAATCGGTATTAAAAATTATTAAAAAAAAAGATCGTCCATCTTTCCGATAAAATATAATGGTGGCTGATGTACATAGTAAAATATATCAATATATAAAATAAATATAGTAAATAATCTGGTAATAAGTCTCTCTAATCTCTCTTAAGTCCATGCCACACACGCCTACGTCATATTATATTACACCCTTTTAACACACAAGAGACTTCGCTACATTAATCAACTTTTCAGCATCCCACTTTGCGAGGGTTGGCTATTTTTAGCGAAATCTCATGAATAACGTCTAGTAGGTATTAACAGTATTTTTAGATTGTTATGCAAATGTGATGCTAACGGAGGCTATGCACATTTAATATTCAGAAGGCGGGGGAAAAAAAAGATAAAAATACCGATATATAAGAGTTTAAAAAATCAGATTCCAGGATAATTAACATAATATGTATGGTGTTATATATTTTTATATAGCTGGGAATGCGGTATGTCATTGTAACAGACTCTCACACCATATTGACGGGCCCATACTTCTTCAGTAATCAAAGATAAATATATCAATAATAATTTCAGAATGACAAAACAGAACAATGATAAATATAATTATGACCTTTCAGGAAAAATATAAATTTAATATTGAAATTGTCCTATCTCCATTATGTTGATAGATTTTTAATAGCACAGATTTTCAATACGCCATAAAATTATATACCTAATTTCTGCATTCCTAATCGCTAGAAAGCCTCAAATAAACGGGACTTTGCTGGCTAGCTTAGGATATCTCATCTTAATCAATTTAATATGTTCAAAATGATTGGGTGACTAGATACAACGAAATAATGACCTAACCTAACCTAACCTAAATAGATTCCACAAAAATTAATGTTTCATTTTTCCCCCGGCTGTTCTGTTATGTTCTGTTTTGTCCGGTTACCTAAATAATATATTATTTAAATTTTTATAGCGTATGACGTTGTAAATTGTCTCATTTGCCAAGCGGTTTACGAAAGAAAACCTGACAGCTTGGCTATTATTCTGTGAAAATGTTTACGGAGATAAGGTTTTCAATTTTCCGCCACTTTTGTAGAGTGGAGGAGACACTTTAAGGACGAGAAAATCGTCTCGTAAACGCGTCGCTTCAATTTGACCCAGATACCCGAGCAAATAAAAGTTAATCGTAATTGACAGACGATGCCTTCGCTGGAAACTTGCGTCATAAAAATATCGTAAATTTTCCCTTCGACGTAGATTCTTTAATATTATATTATGGTGAGGGGATTTTGCGGTTCATTTTTATAAACGACAAAATTCTTCTCGGCTGAAGAAACATTATGGCAGACGAAGATAATATTATTACGATATATCAGTTTTATACTGGAAATTGATGACCAACTGTTTGTCCAGTTTAACCTATTATATAAACAACTATCTGTAGCGTAAGGAATACTAGTAGTACCTACTAGGATTAGAATTGTATTTTGATTATGACGTTATTGTACCTATTCATTTATTTATTTTGCATCCGCAGAATGACCTTTTATTATTTGATACTTCAACTTTATTGATAAACAATACAGATATATATATGGTTTAATATTGAGTAGGGTAACGGAGATAAAAGATTTGGGCGTATTGTATGATGCAAAGTTCACTTTCAATCAGCATATTCTTAAAATCAGTACTAGATCTAGCAAAATGCTTGGTTTTGTTATGAGGGTTCAAGATCATTTGAAAACGTCCGAGTGCTACGTACATTATACCTACGTGTCATTTGTGTTGAGTATTCTTGAATATGCCAGCATTATTCGGAGTCCTAATAGGTCCACACAATTAAGTTGGATCGAGTCCACAATAGATTTCTTAGATTTCTCTACTTAAATACATACGGATTCTTTCCCTTTGATAAAAATAATAAAGTAAATTTTCCGACTCGTTTTCTTCTGGGTTATCAATGCAACCCCTGTCCACCCAGAGAGTGATTGCTCTTTTTATTTTTACTTCTTTGTGGGTTCATTTACAATCCTTATATACTGGCAAATATTAATTTTCATGTTCCCCACCAATATCACTCGTAACACTACGGTCTTCATGATACTCATGATGCTGTGTATCGTGCGATTAACTTATTTGATGGTTAACCACTAAGGTTGATTTGTTTTTTATGAACTATGTCATGTTTGTGGACGTGTTAAATAGGTTAGATTTATAATTGTATTTTACTCTAATATCTACATAAGCACATACCAGTGGCGCACCCAGGGGGGGGCAAGGGGCCCTGGCACCCCCCAAAATAAAAATTATCAGAATGTAATTCACCAGCACCTTTATAGAAAAAACTCTTAGATTTTAATTTCTAACACAAAAATTTCGAAATACTTATGTCGGGTTTTTTTAGAAACCCAATCCCTAATGGAACTGTCAAAAAATTCTCCGTGTCCACCCGAATTCCGGAGTGGTGTAGGTCATAGCTTGGGAGGGCTGACGGGGCTCTAGCCTGGGGGCCCGGGTTATGGGGGGCCCGGCGTGTCGGGTTGACCAGATAAGTGAGATAAACACACACCATAAATGAGCTTTAATAGTAAAAAAAGTCGCCTGCGGCGCTATTACACTTCATGGCCATGAACATTTTCAATTACTTATATAATTGTGCTATATATTTTTTGATTATTATGTGTCGATACTCGACAGCTCCATTATTAAAGTAGATGTATTAAAAATCGCCAATAATTCACTGTATAAGTACCCTTAATTTGAACTAAAACACAATTTGGAAAACGTTAATTTAGTGTTTCACACTGCCTGTAATCTTAGCGGTAGGTAAAGGGGCCGCCAAATATCCTGGCCTGAGAGCCCGTTTCAGGATGTGGGGACCATGGTGTAGGTACACCGAGTGCAATAGACAAAAGACCGATAAACGAGAGATTAGGCTGTGAAGAAGAAAAAGAGCCTATGGGACTAATTTACATTCTTCTCCTTGGGCCCCCCCCAATATTAAATCCTGGGTGCGCCACTGGCACATACTGTCTTTTCTACTTTCTTGTTATACTGGTTATTATTTTGTAATTAAGTCATTTTTATAATTTTGTATTATGGCGCATTGGCCACTCGTTGTAATGCCGTAATACTCTTTATTTCTAAATTAAAAATATTCGACGTTTATATTGAAATATATATTCAGTAGCATATTAAACGGCCTTTGCACTTGTTATATTATTCCCCGACGCTAAAAAATGAAAAAGTACGTGGTATTAGTGCAATACTGCGTAAAAAAACTGTACAATACCAGACTGAACGTAAAAATGGAATATGATTTTTATAATATGTAGGTATGCGTTCGAAAAATAAAGTTAATCTACAAAAGTGACATTGAGCATCCAATGAAACGTCACGTTGGCAACACAATATTGCATGCAGGCTTATGGGTTTCCCCTGTAATCTGCAATTTTCTCTGTAAATTATGCGACCTATTTGTGTGCACGCCGGCACGTATTATTACGTTAGAGCTGAATGGGAGCGGACATTATTTTCAATAGGACGCGACTCGCGAGAGACGAGTATCAGTGGATGGAATTAAATGCGATTCGGTAGGATTGAATTATGCAGATGGGAAATTGTTGGTTCTGTGCTGACACCTGTTGCCCCTGCGAAATGGTTAAATCGAATCATGAACATCTTCTGCCTGTTACAAATCTAGTTTGTATTTTTTGAAATTGTTATTCGATAAGTTACTGGTATACCGCTATCTATAAATCTTTTATTCGATTGACAATTATACTATAATTTGCAATTTACCCCTTTCACAGATTTTAAAGTGGTTTTTTGCAATCATCTCCCATTGATGGAATGAACAAAACACATGCGATATTCACTATCATATTATTATTCATTTGCACTTGATTACGTAAGTCCATTAGATATAGCTATTTTCATGCCCCCCACATCCTGAACCGGACCCCCAGGCTAGGATGTTTGACGGGCCCCCTACCTACCGCTAAGGGTAAAGGCAGTATTACCAAACGGTATACGCGGTAAAATTAAGGTGTATTTTTAACGTTTTTTTGTATGTACGTTCATTTGAATTATGGAGTTGTCGAGTGTCGCTACACAGTTAAAAATCACATCATAAAACCAAATATTTACAATTATTAATATCATTGGACATGGACATCAACCTAAGTAAGGACATTGAGTCGGCGACTTTTTTTACTATTAGAGCCAATTTAAGATGTGTTTATCTCACTTATCTAGTCGACTCGCCACGCCACGCCCTTCCTGAGCCCGGGCCCCCAGGCTAGAGCCATGTCAGCACCCCCCTTGTGAGGGCCTTGGCTATTTTACAGTATGAAAATAAATTCAAATGGTGAAAACTTGTAATAAAATTAAATTATGTTGATTTAGTAGATGTATTATATACTGGTGCAAAAAACATCACTAATTCAAACCAAAATGCCGTATACATACATATTATATATTTAAAACACTAGAAAGTATATTATGAAAGAATGCAATTGTATACATATTTGAATAACGTACCTGGCTACAATGCAGTTTCACAAAATACGGTGAAAAACGTCGATTACATATTAAACACCCGCAATATATATACTTATTAACAATGTGGAATACAAGATTACATTTCACATTAAAAAATAAGTAGGTTATTGTAAAAAAAGGAAACCAATTTCGTGCTTAGAATCAACACTATTTTTAATTAAATGATCTTGCTCAGAAAACTACGACACATTTCGGTAATATAAAATTGCATCAACACAATCCAAGTCAATCGAGTCAAAAATAAAAACACCCTCACGACGGAGCTATGGACCCCCATATTTTGTTTTTCGAGGTTCATGTGGTACCTATATGGTATGGACCCAAATTTATTGCAGGTGAATCATTTATAAATAAATAAAAAATGTTTTAAACTAATAAGGTTTCCAAGTAAGTAGGTATTATTCTTGAATAGTAACATGGGAAAAGAGAGTGAAAGAGATTAATTCGTCTAATTATACTTAAGCGTAAAAAAGTCGTTTTTTGTGGTCTTGACAATGGTGTTAGCTATCTACTTAAAAAAACACCCTGTAGAATTTAATATAATTTATATTATCATCAGTAAAATGGAATTCTACCAAGTGAATGCTGACTGAATTAATAAAAAAACCCATCCGCAGATTGAATGAAAAGTGAGAGTTTCAGGATTTAACTCCATGGTGAGCACATTTATATGACGAATGTCTCTCAATTATTACTATGCAATGACTGAGACAATAGAAGAAATAAAATGACTCACATTTTAGATGTTAAACGGTGAAATTTCTGCACTCTGCAGTAATTTGTTACCTATGATGTCATTGTGGACTTACCTGAAAAAAAAAAGAAAACACATCGTTAGCGACAGTAAAAACCTAATACGAAATGCATTGGAAGTAGTTCAAACTTTGCATATTATATTGTCGAAGATTAGACGAGCGAAATGCACAGTTACGGATTCAGTTAGCGGAGGATGGGGCAATTAAATGAGTCGTCGCATGGATCTCACGACGAGCGATAGGATCGATAGAACAGATCAGCACGGCGAGAAGGTAATGTTTACCGATCGAGCGTGATCATTGATCAAGAGTATGAAAGGCAGATAATGACAACCTTCTCTTCTGAGTGCTCGATTTAAATTGGCCTGTCATTACGCGATGGAAAAGCTGAGATGTGTGCCAATTATTATTGGAAGCTAGGATAATTTGTCGTAGATATTTCGTGATTAAATCTTAGGATATTGGGGCGTAGATTCATAACATAATTATTAATGGTTATGTCACTATGTTTATTTAAGATGGGATGTGTGTATGGAGATATTTTTGGAGGTTTGAAGTAAACATCAGAAAACAAATTGCAGGGATTAGATTACGATTAATACTTATTGTGAATATACAGAAGAAATACGCATTGACGTTGTTACGATTTTTACGGGAATTAGCTGTTAGCCACACTATCAACCCAACAAATATAGATATTGGCTGAAAAAACAAAGAGGTAGCGAATTTTATCCAAGCAAAGGGATATTATTCTGTGGTATTTACTGATCAAAGGTGCAATGCGTTAACTTCGTGTTCGGGATTGTGATTTTGAGTTAATCATGTTTTAATTAATGATTTTTTGTAGAAAAAATGTAAACAGAAAAGTAAAGAATAAAATGCTTACCATTAAATGGTACCAACATGAAAACTTCAACAAAATCGATTAAAAAATTGTCGCTTTCTTATCTTGAAAAATATATTTAACAAAAGATTAAAAAAAAAAAAAAGAAGGTACAGTCCGGTTATGAGGAATACAGCGGAAAACACATTTTGAAAAATACCCGATATACTGGATTATTTGTTAGATTAACCTAACCAAACCTAATCTAAACAAACCCAAACTAATAAATAATCCAGTATATCGGGTATTTTCAAAATGTGTTTTCCGCTGTACTCATAACCGAACTGTACAAAAAAAAGTTTGATTGAAATCAGCAGCGCTCGAAATGGACTGGAACGCACCGGAGCGCCGTTCCGATTCATAGAATCTCCAAAATTATCGCTCCGTCTCGTGGAAATATTAATTTGACCGCTTGAGCTAGATATGTCATATAATAAAAAATCTAATATACTTATTTTTATAAAATACATATACAATTAGATAACAACGTTAATATTTTCATAAAATTATCGAGCGCTCCGGTTCGTAAAATTTTCCATTTCGAGCGCTGGAAATCAGTCATACGGTGGTAGTCATCAATAATACTTTAGTATTTATTGTTTATTTCGTCACTCCGTTCCATCGATTTATCAAAAACTACTAAACGTGCTAACTATTGTGTACCTATAAGAAGCGATAGTGTTAAATGAACATTTTACTCTTGCATTATATTGCACGAAGTCCACACGTTCGCAAGTGCTGAACGAAAAGCTTCACGCGGACGGCGATGAAAAGATGCAAAAGAAAATCTGATGAAAGGGAATTGTCGTGACTGAAAACCGGATGCAAAGTATGCGCATGCGCACTCGGGACGACTGGCGAAAAATACTCAAGAGTACGCCATCGGACTCATTTGCCTAAGTACTGATTTTATTCACCTTTAAAGACATGCGATAACTGATCATCAATACCGAAGTATTATTTTTAAAATTGAAATAAAGAACACAATATTAAAGAGAATGGCAGCGGTTAGGGACTTTGCGTATTTGAAAATAGAATAGTGAATCAATTAGAACTACCATAAACTACAAGTAGGTATCAAGAAATGAATTGCTATGTTATTATAGTACTACCAGTGTTGCTACTATTTATTCAACTGACATAAAAAATAATTTCTTTGCAACTGGCAGGGAACAATGTTATTACGTAGGTAGGTACCAATATAATAATAAAAAAACAAAATGAGGCAGTGTCGTAATTCATAATAGTAACAATATGTTGCATAATAATTGTGATTTGGTGCTGCATTTGACAATCAACGGTTTTAGACAAGGCAATTTTAAAAACTATCTAATCAAACAAGATTTCGGACGGAAGCGGATAATAAATAATTTCGCCGTATCGCGAATGCTTGTGTTCCACATCGGAACTTTTTGCCGCGAAAGCATAGATAATTGAGAGAAACAGCCGTGAAATGAAATTCTCACTGGTTGATATTTTAATATTTATAAAATAACAATAAATATTTGTCGGTATCACATACACGGGTTCTTAAACAGTAGCCACTTCAATAATATTTGGGGAATATTAATTAGATATCAGATTTCAGAAAGGAGTAAAAAACAAACGTAGACACTTTTCTTACTAGATGCTTTATTGGTGGCGTCTTGTCATGATGTAACTCCAGATAATATCATTATCTTAACAATAAGTAGGTACTTAACTACGAATTCATATTATATGTAGACAGTTACGCTTTTTTATTCGGTATTTGGCCTCGTCCTCAAGAATATTTCACCAATCTCCTTGCTTTTCCAGTCTTCTTCTTCATAATCGATCCGCCTCTTCGTATTCTGCCGTCCAGCATACTTTCAATCTCGCCTGACCATCGTAGTCTTTGCAATACAATGTGTTACTGGTCAAGTTAATGGACACATCTAGGTGATATTTTAATAGAACCAAAGTGGGGTAAATAATAATACAATTATTATTGTCAATACTGTGTTATTTTAAACGTAGTCCAATTCGCGCTACTTTCTTCTTAACTTGAGAAACGATTTTATTATATTTTTTTTATTTGAGGCGACGACGTGTTGCCAGTAGAGAATTTTATATAAAAAAAATAAGGTAAATACATATTTTATAAATGTTTATTGTGGACCAGAGACGTAATTATTGTATTAGCAGTTGGACACAGGTAATTTAAGAATAGTAGATAAAATCCGTGAACAATTATTAATTTAGCGAAAAATTAAAAATGATTCGAGAAATCGTATTATTTTAGTCATGAAAATACGTACGGTATGGTCTCTATAACAAATTATGGAAAGTATTTTTTTGTAATTCGCACAGAAATTTAAACGCAATGAATTAATTACGTGAGGAGATTATATTATATAAATCCATACTTGCTATCGGTGCATATCGGTAAACTATAGTCCGCTTTGAAAATTTTGGATTAGTTTTAAATGTTTATTAATGCGGGTCGCTTTTGAAACAGCCAATAAATTATTCATAATTAATGATGTACACGAATACACTAGCAATAATAATAATACTATGCAATATAAGTATTAACTGCCCTGTTAACTCATACTATCAAATTGTATTGGAATACATGTAAAATATAAAAATATATTACTTACATACCAATGACTTTTTACTGTATTACAGAAGCCTGTGCAAATACACTGCGGCCACTCTAATTTACGGTGGCCTAAATTTTTAATCTGATCTATGGGTCAGCCAGATTGAAACAATATATCCACTTTGGGCTATTGCGAAAAAAGAAATCACATATTTAGAATGCAGTCAGTCGCCTTTCACTGAAATCAGATGACGGCTAAAGGTCGCTCGCGTATCCTGTTTAGCTGGCCGAAACAATGATCGATAAATGAAGTTCTCCTTTTTTACTGGTCAGATAATATCAATTGTAGACCAAAACAAAACACGGTAATGTTATTTTAAATACATTTGATAAAAAAATATAATACTATCCTTATGCATTTAGTAAACTAGTAATGCCAACCCTCTTAATGAGCCATTTTCATTCCAGAAAAGTTACATACCTACATATTATGCTAATAATACTGGGATTTTCAAATTTCCGGGAAATTTCATTCCATTATCAACAGTTTTGTAACAGCAGAATATGAATTACATACTTATTTGAAATATTTAAAAAATATCGAATCGACTTTCAGTATGGTCATAATACGGAATCTCAATAAATTCTATGGATAAGTCAATTCAAGTTGATTCTGTGTACACAGATATTTCCAAGGCATTTGATCGTGTTAATCACGATATTTTATTACAAAAGCTTTGTACATTTGGCGCGTCATATAGTATAATATCGACTGTGGAAAGGCAAAAGGAGTTAATCCACACTAATCAAATTTTACAGGAGGCACAAAAAACGTTTTGATAAAGATTTTGGGCCGAAGTCTATCCATCCCATTATTCTGTCAATTGAAAATAAACTTAGATGGATAGTTTTGTGTTATTTTTACAACATGATACTGAATAATACTATTTATTACACATTTTTAAGATATTATATGTGTAGTAAATACTTCCAGCAAGACGTTTTTTAACATTAATTAAATGGATTATTTAACGCAAAGATATTGAAAAAAGACCATAGTCATAATACGGAAACTCAATAAAGATATACCTACCTACCTACACTTGAATTTTAAATATATACGAATACAACAAACTATTGAGAAAGGAAAACTAAGAGAAATTTTCATCAATTTTGGGTAAAGTAAAATGTCATGATTGGTGAGTAGTTCAGTAAATTGACTATTAAGCGAAATGCAATGAGCCGTTTAAATAATGTAATTTTAATTAACGAACAAACTCCGTGAAATTAGTCATAATTTTTTAGTTGAATAGTTTGGCTAGGCAGAGGCGAGCTTGTCAACCGCATTTTGTGGGCGACTTTCCCGCGGTTTTTTTTCACTTAGCGTATCTAAAAATATCTTATCGTTTATTTTGTGGTACAAATCGACAGACACTGACATTATTTTGACCACAGATCAAAAAGAACAACATTAAATGGCGGCATCATAGCCACTGGAACGAAATCAGGCGGATACAAAAGCCCAACTTTCATACACAACTCAAACATTATATGGGTAATGTTGGGCTTCAGCCTCACAAATTTTATACCGGTTGGTACAGTATCGAATATCTGTGCATATACCTACACTACGTGCTTGATTGTTGTATTTCTAAAACTTGATCACCCTTGTGCCAACTTTATTAAATTGGACGGTTGGTCATATTAGCCGTGATGTCCTTTCAAAAACACGGGATCGGAGAATGAATATTATGTTCCTACAAAATCTATTTAAAAAAAATTTAAGCTTACAAAAATATTGAACAAGTAGGGAGCCCATCGACTTTGTTGTATTATAACACTTGTTAGCGATTTTAGTATGGTTGACATGGTACATTATTATAGATATATTAATAGATTTTATGTTTGTAAATAATTTGTAAAAGTGTGGCCTGCAATAAATTGGCGTTTTATTGTGTGTATGTACCTAGTAATAATTGCGAATTTACATGATTAATATCACTAATGATTTTTAGTGTTATATGCAAACAACTTATTTTGGGCTTGTAACATCAATGCAAGGGACTTTAATCTCAGTACGGCTAAAATTCAGAGCAAAAGATAGGTAGGTATTTAAGACAAATTAATAGCTAATGCCAAGATAATGAGAAATGTCACGTGCGCAATGGATGGGTCGTAGCATGTTTACTAATGATGTAGTGGGTCTCAGGCTCGAATCCCAGGTCTGACAAATTCATGTGTAGTTTTTAAATGTGTTTTTAGGTTAAGAAAGTGGCTAACATCCATTTTCCGTTGAAAAATCTCTAAAGAAACGTCTTCGTGAGGCGGACATGATCCGAATCGGATTGCAGTAAATGAAAAAAAGAATTATGCAAAATGACTTGCAGCTAACGCATGCTACAATAACGTTATGTAAACTTAATTTTCATATATGTACATATATATAAAAAAAGCACCACCTGCATAAAAGGGTCTTTTTTCAATATCTTTGGGTTAAATAATCTATTTAATTAATGTTAAAAAACGTCTTGCTGGAAGTATTTACTACACTGTGGTTTTACTACACACATGTAATATCTTAAAAATGTGTAATAAATAGTATTCTTCGGTCATGTTATAAAAATAACACAAAACTATCCATCTAAGTTTATTTTCAATTGACAGAATAATGGGATGGATAGTGAGATCGAGTGGACATATGACATTATATTCACACTGTTGTTATCGCGTTTCGAATAAAACCTTATCAAAAAAATGTATTCCGGCCTGTTGGCACGTGCTTTGCAATTCAAGTCTAGTATTCATAATATATTATAATAATATTATTGTATTTTCAATAAAGATAATAATATATTAATTATTATTATCATAACGTATAAAAATATAAGTAACGGAAAAAGCAAACGTGGTCAGCAACTTAGATGGCCAACAAATGAACACAAATAACCCAACTGTTGATAGTATCTAAATTCCCAACATTTTTTGGTTGGCGGCAGCGTTGCCATGTCTACTGAAATTTCAGTAGATCTACTGATATTTTTGGCAATATACTGAATCTACTGATATTTTCTGAAATCTACTGATATTTCGTCATTTCACAAAATTCCCACCAGCCGGGAAAAAAACTAGCCATTTTTGAAAACTTGGGAATCTGCGGCCCGCGGCGAAATATTTCTCCTAAAAAAAACAAGCCGATTATGAAAATCTGGGAACCTGCGGCCCGCGGCGAAATATTTTTCCTAAAAAAAACAAGCCGACTATGAAAAATTGGGAACCTGCGGCCCGCGGCGAATTTTTTTTCCTAAAACAGAAATCTACTGATATTTTGTCGAATCTACTGAATTTTTTTTACACATTCTACTGAAATTAAAAATTTTGACTTGGCAACACTGGTTGGCGGAACCATTGGATTACTTTGTTATCTCGGAGAACCCCTACCTGGTTGACAGGTGTTCAGGTTCAGACCATGCAATTGATAAAACGAAAACATGAAAATCCCATAAGCTTAAAATATTGCAGTTTATTATTTGTAATCTCAAATTTTATCATCTTAATTCATAAATGTAAATGGTATTGATAAATCTACATCGATACAAAACAGTTTCTTAGCGCCGCAGGCGAAAATTTTCGGATCCGAAATATACGTACCTATGCAAATAATATTTATTTCATACACGAGTTATCTAAATATATTTCCATTTATTTCCACATTGTTCAAAACGATTGCCTGGCCAATAATGCACACTTCACAATAAATTGAATAGCAATAGATACATAAATATTGTGGCTAATTGTTATGTTAACAAGCTAATAATTTTAATCGCTATGTAATATTGAAAATTCACTATTTTCCCTTTGTAATTGAGTACTTGCATATAAGAGTTCTATTATTTTTATACCAACAAAGAATCGGGGATCTTGAATTTTTTTCAATTGTAGGAGCCGTACATTTTATTATTATTACAACGTTTTTCTTAGTTCGTATTCTTATTTTTCCGGTGGTTGTTTGTCCGATGGTTGTTTGTCCGGTACAAATCTTGCAATCGATTTTCAATTATCTTCCTGACTAGCTAGACATTTGACACTTTTAGAATATATCAGAACACGATGCCAATGCATTTTTTAATACTTTTAGCCATCTTTAAGTAGAATTAAATTCATTTTCAGTTAATTCTGTCTTGTATGAAAAGTTATTTCGGAAGAAATCCGTAATCCAATCCACTATTATTGGTTGCTAGGAAATTATTAATATATACTTGCGTTACTATGGAAATCAACATGAGTGTCAAAATGACATTTCAGTATTATTTCTATCAAATACATTTTTTTTGTCGTTTAAGCTAGTGAGGGCCTCCGACTTCCTGACTAGCTCAGGCACTTGGAAGTGGAGGTTCATTAATGTGGAAGAACAGGCAGGAACCTCATGGACGTGGAGTAACCAAGAAGTCACGGGGCACAAAGTCAATTAAACACCAGATGAAATCTTCAGAACTCGTATTTTATTGTTATTAGAATATGTTTGGCCTTATGGCATTCCTTCATCAAGGATTATAGTCCAAAGGTATCATTCACATTGGTATCGAAAGTCCCAAAGTTTATAATAATTAAAAGAAGCTCGAATTATTGTTACTATCCATACACCACAATTAGTAAGAAAAAAGAAAAGTCAAATCAATTAATATTCGAAGTTCACAGTTCGAAGTCTCAATAAACAAGAGTCAACTAATATCCGAAAAGTCACAAAAATAACCACATTTATTACTGATTAATTAAAAATTAATTCGAATATTATTATTTAATTATTTTAAAATTAACTTGATTATTATTAACTAGTTATTTAACATTAACTTAATTATTTCTAATTAGTTATGCAGACGAGATCGTGAGGGTCCCGGGGATACAAGCCGTCGCAGAAGCGACTCCCGGAACCCACAAGTGACAAAACAGACTGATTTTGGATTTAATAATCTTGCCTTTTTATCTGTTAGGGGTGGTCGTATTTCTTACCAATTCACCGATCACCGATACCGCCATATGCTACACATTTATATAAGGTTGACGGATGTCAGTCTATCAACCAAACATATAGCGATATCGATGTACATAATATGATTAATATTAATATTACTTTAATTACATTAATTCCTTAATTACTATATACCACTAACGCCCGTCTATACATCTCGCTTTATTATTTGACTAACCCATTGCATATCTATATTAAATTTACCTATTATATTACAATTTACATTACACATTACAATTACAAATCAAATCATATCTAACATTTAATCTAACTTATTTACCCTTTAACTAAACATGTATTTAATCTAAATTTAATCCTATTACCTTATTACCTTATAACCTTATATTTACATGGTATGCGACCGACTTATCTTCCACAGTTCACTCTGAGAAGTGGTGGGACTTGCCAGAGCAAACTGCGGGACTTCTACATGTATTAAAATTGTTCTACTTTATCGAGGGTCGTAATCATCTAACCGGTGGCACATTGACTACCAGGATCAGACCGAGCGGCTGGGAGGTACTACTCCTTATGGGAGCGCCCCCCACAGGGGCGGAAAATCATGTGTGTGTCACTAGTCAAGTCAAGTTTATATGATTCAACAGAAAATTTAAAAACGTTGTAAGTATATAAAAAGTTCTTTTTATCTTGTAATTATTTGAAAATATTTTTATTAGTTATTTAATTCTGAAAATGGTAATTATTTTTCAACTTAATCAATGTCGTATTAACTCTTGACGTTTGTGCGTTTAAAGTCTTTCATGATTATTTTATCATGCACTTTATAAATGTTGCAATTTTTAAATAAAGGTAAGTGGCTGATATCATTTTTTTAAACAAATGCAAATGCATATCGCCAGATTGACCTTTGGCTTTTTTTTCAGAGAAAGAATTTTTGGCAAGGTTACGGGGTCGTCGAAAATTTATTTAAATTTCAGGACTTGACAGATCGCATTCTGCATTCAAGTCTGAAATATGCATTCAAATTTTATTTTGTTGAAAGTTCACGATAAACTTTAACAAATTGCATATTATAACTTTAAAGAATATTTTGGGTGGTCAAAATTGTCTGTAGAATTAAATTAAACTTGAAAATAATATCGCGAAGGAAAAAGCTTCAAATATAATTATTATTCATGCATGTTTGAAAATATATAAAATTATGTACATGAGACAAAGGTAAAAAAAATATGAGAAACTGAGACTAGGTATTATCTCCTTATTTTCATAGAATTTAAACATTGACAACTGCATATCGTCACTGTTCTGGCAGAAGACACTAATTCAAAAAAATTACATGTTGAGTTAGTTATACCAAAATGTTCCTTATTTCAAACTTTACCGTCTGGAAACCTTCTTAATAAATAAACAGTCTTTATTTTAAAGTCATCCTTTTTACGATTACTTAATAAACTCACATGATAAACCATTTCAAACATTTTAACAACTTCAATGTCAAATTACTCAAAACTAGTATTCTCCAGTTAGTGTGTTCTGCCAGAACAGAGACGATATAGGATAGGAGGATTTCTAGACCGCATATTATGTATTTAGCGTTTACTAATACTAAATTACTACATACTTTTATACATACAAAGCTAATCATAGCAATCAATGTAAATGAATACGAGATAAAATACGAGTAAATAAATACGACCAGATGAAACTTCTATAAAATCATATAAATCTCCAATATTTGTATCTAGGTACACCAATGACATATTGAGGTCAATGATGTACACTAAGAAAAATATTAAACCATGCTTAAAATTACGTACCTATACATTTCATATTAAGATGAATATTCGTTAACTAGTTATAGTTTTTGGGGCAATAACACAATTGTTGCACTAAATGTGATTTAAAAGAACAGCGAAGAGGTCGGTTATTGAATAATGACAATATAGAAAAAAAATATATACACGCCTTGTTAATAGACACTCCGCATCAAGACTAAGGCACGATATCGTCTTGACCTCAATATTGAAGACGAGGGTGCATCATGAATCATGATCAAAATCGAACAGAACAATGTTGCCATGCCACGAACCACGTCAAAGGAAATTGATGGATACGACAATGTTGTCCAAGAAGTCTGTAATTTCTTTGGAAGATGATAGACTAGGAGACAGGCTTCATTAAAAAATATAATGCACACCAATAAAGCGCGGTTCGCCTTATTTTAAAAGCAATCATTAAACTATTCATAGGACTAGTCTTGTGCAAGAAAATATATAAAAGAATACATACATAATATGTTTTGAAGTACGTACCTACTTACATACTCATCGAAAAATTAAAAAAATTAACAAGCAATTCCAAATGTCATTATTTATAATACGGTTTGAATTATATGCAACATAATTAACCAGTATCACAATAATTACTATTAAAATACTATTGTTGAAAGAAATTAGCTCACGGTGGAATAGTGCCAGAGTGCTCGTTCGACTCTGAATCCATGGTTTTTTAGGTTCGAATCCAGCGTCTGGGAAAAATAGTAAGTATGCCATTTTTCGATGCGTTTGATCCAGTGTAAGGATCCAACAGCTTGGGAGAATGGACATCAACCATTCCCCATACCTGCAAAGTATGTTAATACAACATGCACTCTGTCGCTGTCCATATGTTCCGCTCAGTAGAGAAACTAGTAATAATTAACTTATTTTTTATATTTGACGAAACTTAATTGAGGCAATAATTAGTTAGTTACATTGGGATTTGTGATAGTAGATTACATTATAATACTATTAGTATCACAGGTAACATAGAATAATAAACAAAAATACAGAAATAATCTTAAGTAGGCTCCTAATGTAAGGGATACATTCAATTTGGACAAAGTTTACTTACTAGGTACATAATAAAACATTTCATTGATTATTTTCGCTTTTATATGTACACAAGTTGGCTATTTAGAGATATGCTTACAAATAAAGCCATTTTTAAATACAACGCTAATTTAAGTTTGTATGTAATATAATAAAAATTTGTTCCTTCATACAATAATTATTGTCTTCGTTCATATTATCTATCTGACGTTATTTCACACGATTAATCGGCGTCGAGTAAGTATTAATATTAATATTATTAACATTCCATTCATAATATTTGCTATAGAAATGGTAATAAATAATAATACATATCTTCGGATACAATTTATTACAAAATCTGACTGCTCTCTTTCTACTGTAGGAAACTCGCAGCCTTGCATTTTTAGCCGAAACGATTCGACGGATTAAATTAACGTATATCAATATTTACTGAGCATTGACAAATTGTCAGTACTGATCACGAAGATCCACTTTCGGCGCTGAATTTGGGCCATATAAGCCCAGAAATCAACTCTTGAAAATACTAGTTATGTGACAAAATGGCGAGAGAATTGGGTGATAGAGATTATAAGTAGCAATTAATCAGTAACCAATGTATACATTTATAAGAACCAATATGATCCCGAGCAATAACTAAAATGCTATTTTAATGGTAACAGTATGTACCTACGTACCTACATCTATTTCTAATTATGTAACTTCAACACGTGTTTTTGTTTATTTCACATTTCTTCACGCTCAAGAATTAAACCTTGTGACAGCGTCACCCTGGAGGCAACCCATTTATATATTATTTTTGTGTTCCCTATACCCCCAGGTAGTCGCTATGCATGCACTGGACCTTGCTTTATATACCAATTGATGACAAAAATAGTGTTACTAAAAGCAACGGCGCATTTATTTGACGGAGATGACGCAATCGATTCATCGAGATAATTTAAAAAGGGGCCTCGAAACGGTTCAAACCAGTCACGTAATTATTAAGTTGCACAAAAATCTTAAAAAGATACGTTATAAAAATTGCGCATAAAAATAACAAAATCCCTACAACTGACGTCAAAAAAACGCTACTCAAAGATGCGTAATTGTACGCACAAAATAAATCACTAATATTAATATATTGTATCACCCTATCACCAAGGAAGAGATACATTCATATTTTTACTAGCTACGTTGTTAATTAGAATTTATGTACAGTTTCAATTTAATATTATCATATTAGCCTCAAACTTAATCAGTGCCTCCTTGTTCTAAAATTTTTTAAGCCTACCACTGACTAGAAGTACCTAAATATACAATTAAAATTATTTACACTGCAAAATACATAACACAATATATTACTATTGATTATATCAGTAAGACGGCAGTTAGTTAGTTATCTTTACGTATATATAACATACACTTGATTGATTTATGATAATATTAATAATTTTTTTTAACAGTACGGCAACGCCCTTATTTTACGACAAAGTTTTCATACAGACAAGTTCAACGGACCAGAGATAGTAGAATATTCACCAATGATATTATTCTAGTCGAAATGAGATCAAATTCTTTGACACAGTCGTAAGAAAGCTGTCCGACATTTTTTAGCCCTGCAGCTATTACGAACACTTTAAAATGTAACTAATATAATAATGATTGTTTGTATTTATTGATACTAAAGTTAGTATCTTAAATATACGCATATTAATTATATACCATTATATTTTATAGATTTATGTATTTACTATTTACATACTTAGTAGTATTATTGTATCTATTGTATATTTCGTTTTGTTAACTGTGAATTCTTGGTGGAAATATATTGTATTAATCAGGGAACTCAGAAAATTATTATCTGTTCTGTGGTATTAATACAATAAAACAATGGCCCTTTGAAGCGGACGAAACTATTAAAACAAGTGGAACTGGTACTACACAATGTGATTTATTTTATTTTATTAAAATATATATACACTAATTAAATAATATATATACTAAACACATTGTCTATGTGTAACCTTGAGATACATAATACCAACATAAAATTATCTACCTACTCAGATTGTTTTAGTGTTTTTTTTTAAATATGGATTACATAAAGTGCTAAATACTTTTAGGTACCACCCGTTTAAACGAGATTAAAAATAATTACAAGATAAAAAGAACTTTTTATACACCACGTTTTAAATTTTCTGTTAATCATATAAACTTGACAATTTTTTTGAACTTGATAGACATACTGAATAAATATAGAATACTGAATACTGAATTTTGACATTTCATATTGATTTCCAAAGTAACGCACGTATATATTAATAATTTTGTTGCTAGGACCCCTTAGCAACCAATAAGAGTGTTTTACTTTTTACGAATTTTTTTCGAAATAACTTTCCATACAAAACAGAATTAACTGAAAATAAATTCAATTCTGCTTAAAGATGGCTAAACGTATTAAAAGAATGTCGTCGTCTTCTGATATATTCTAAAAGTTTCAAATGTCTAGCTAGTCGGGAAAATCTTAAATCGTTCAGTACAAATCTTGCACAAACAAGAAAAAATTTGTACTGGACAAACAAGAATACAAGCTAATAAAAACGTAGTAAAATGTGTTGAAAAAGATAAATAATCATGTTAAAAAGATGAAATGTTTTATTAGTAAGTATATTGAACAATTTCCAGTCACAACGTTAAATAGTAAAATTATGTATGTATGTAATATGTCTACAAAAGCTTTCGAAAGAATTTGTGATAAAGTGTTATTAGTTTTTTTGAACAAAATATCGCAAGACTTTAAAATTTGGTCAAAAATTTATTACCTACTTAATAGATGTCTCAATTAACAAAAAAACATAGTTTATTTAATCAAGCACAGTATGAATAATATATTATTATGTTAGTTATCAGCAGCGATCAGAATCAAACAGATGAAACTTTATACGGTGAAGATAAACATATTTCCAGTTCCCATTAAACAAGTCATAAAATGGATAGGTCTAGTCTAGACGAGCTTGCAAAAGCATGGTCTCGTTTCACGTAAGAGCAGCAGAAGTTGTGGTAACACATATCAGCGAATTAATAACACTGAACCGTTCAACAGACGTTTCACTTTATTTAACTGCAAAAAGACAATGTTCTAGTATATAACATATCAGTTTATTATGATGGCGTACGCCGTACACACTCGCTGAAAATACCCAAGCAAGGCCAAGAGGGCGCTCAGCTTCCCTCGTTTACCAAGTAGTATCAGATAAGTCCCTCGAGCAACTCAGCGAAACGTCTCGGCGAGCGTGTCTGGATTTTTTTTGTGTCCCCTATGCAAAATATAATTCAACTCATTTTATACCCAAAGAACACTTACCAAGAAAGAACTAACGTCAAATATTTGTGATAATCTTTCACTGGATTTGTGTTACCAACCTTCTGTTGGTGGGATGAGATTAGACAAGCGTCTACGATCCAGTGGCATTGCTGCGATTTTAATCGTTGGAACAGTGAAATACGTGACCCTTAGGCGTAAAACCCACTTAACGCAGCGAGTGGGGCACTCGCGCAAAATTTCACAAGTGGCGCGTAAATCATCGAAAATACAACGTAATCAAATACGCTAGAGCACACTGGATTTGACGACGCATTGTGCCCGCCCGCCCCATGATTCACCGTTGTTTGGCTTCTCAGCGGGACGAATTAACGAAAATACAACGTAGCCCATTCATTGAACACGGCAAGCAAAATCACGCCTCTGGAAGCGTCGTCGATAGACGGGCGAGTAGGCATTATTTAATAACAGTGAACTCATTGTTTAGTTGCTGCGTGTCCGATATTTCGCTGGTAGAATGATGTCATCGTGAATATTAATTACAAGCCCCGAGAAATTTAATAATATTTTTATTGCTTTGTTATGAGAGACGCTGATAATAATAATTATTTTGTGCTTCTTGTGCCCCTTATTACATAGGTGAAGGGTAATGCGCGGGTGGGAGGAGGCCTACTTCGTAATGAGCGCACCGAGCGCCGTTTTGGTGGGCTTTATGCCTTAAATCTATCCATCTGATAACCATATTAGGGTTCACCGGCAATCTCTAAACACCCATACAAGAGACTTGACATCGTTGATTATTAATTAAAAAAAAACAAGCGACAACAATCACATCAAACTTTATGTTCTGTGATACTTGCATTATAAAATAAAGAGAAGGAATATGGCGTTGACATGCGGGTACACTTTTATTTTCCCAACTCCCAATATATAAAATATCATTCGTATACTATATTAATGTGGTTAAGGGGTGCCCTGGTGTTATGTTAAGGCTGAGAAACACGGCGTTTTATTGACGTCAACTGTGGTGGTTCTTGCTGGATTCTAAATCAAGACAGATCTACGTTATGGAACCGCAGGATGCGTCAATTTGCAGGGCCATGCCTCTGGCCCTAACACAACGCCATACGAATGGGCAATAGGAAGAAAGTATCTACTCATAGTGAGCTAAACGCCAATGTTACCAGAACATAATAAAAAAAACCATGTCAGACTCAGGTACACTACCTACAATTTTATAATACACCACTCATTACTGTAATATAAAATATGTTGCATAATATTATATTGGCATTCTATTTGCACAAATCCGTCACTCTTGTGTCCAGACCACATTCGTCCGATCAATCTTATTAAAATGCCATCTGGTTTGATATGAAATGAAACGCTCACCAGACAACTCATTACGCTGCACTCTATTGACTACGCCCATTAACCCTAAATGTCATACTCATATTTATATTATTAATACTATGGATCGAAGGTACTTGATGGAATTTGAATTTAAATCCATTATAATCATATTTATATATTTAAACCATGTTCGATCCTAAGATGATATGTGCCTCACACAGCCTTATCACCACGCAATATTACAACAAATAAAAGTATCCGTATAAAAAAATGTTAATCGGTTATCCGGTCCGCGCCGAACAATAATTATGTCCAAAAAACTGCAGAATGCATCTCAAACATAATATTGTCGATAGCCGTTCCTTTATCCGCAGTCTCTGGATGATTGACTGATTCGTCCTGAGCTCTGTCCAAAAAATACGAAATTCGGCGACAACACCATATTTCGAAGCCATCACGGACATGGTCAAAAGAAGAAGAAAAATAATGGAAAGCTTAATTTACTACGAATCGATTTTTATAAATTGCAATATAATATACGAATAAGTATGACAATTCAGACGAAGCGCAATGTAACCAGTCTCACTGGATTCTGTCTTCTTTATATCTGTGATTGTTTCGTGGTAGATTTTGTAATATATCAATATGTTATATAAAATAATAACCGTTCGAAGCAACGTATTCACTGTAAATTTATTCGTTTGTTTATTTAACCAAAGATCTATATACCCAAGGCGTCAAAATACTAATATACATATTCGTCAAATTAATTCAGTATTGGTCTTGTTATCAAGCACCGACGCTTTGGCAAATAATTAATGTGTCATTGATATTAATTTTTGCACTCAATAGTAGGGTTAAAAATCCGGGTAAAACGATCAGAGAAAGTAGTCGCGCTGTAACATGTAGGTACCTATACACAATCACAATTAGAAGCACGCAGCCCCACACTATTTTTACAGCGTGAAACATTGATAATAATAATTATATATGATAAATGGTTGAATAAACGGGTACAATGGAGGCGAAACCCTTTTATAGGAAACAACACACAGCCTCTTAAGAAAATAAATCAATCGTTTTAACATAACGTGATATTTCCGGTTATTGTGCACTGAAAGAAAATCACCAAGGGTGCTAATTAAAATGTGAATTAAATAAACGAATCCAGTCGATAGTTACATGGCAATTAATGCGTATAAAGCAATGGTTTGAAGAACATTTGTATATAATGGCATATCGAAGATAATTTTTAAATACATGAATGATAAATCTATAAATCGATAAATCTTAAATAGTACCTATCAACGGCGAAGTGTGGAGGTAGGCTGTTAAGATCTACTTTGTACTACATACGTACCGATTTATTTTCATTGAACTAAGACTACAAATGGGAGATAGATTAATTATCTAATTTAAAAATTCAATTAAACCCCGTGTAAACCAAGCCATAATAGATAATGGAACAAAAAATATTCGCCTATTTATAAAATAACTATATTATTTATAGAACTATTTATAGATTGAAGAATATTTTTTATCTATTATGGTTTGATGGATTAAAAACTAACCAGCACTATCTGCAATTTGTATTCTTAGTTCAGTGAAAACAAATAAGTATGACTGACCAAGTTTTGTGTGCACTATTGATGTCGAATCTACACAGCCTACCTCCACTCCTCGCCACTGGAACATGTACATACTACTTCAGTAAATATTAAAGACAAAGTAACTAGTTAGAAAATAAAATACATAAGTCCAAAAGGTATAAATACAATACCGTTGAAGTACCTACATAATGTGTAGATATTCTGGAAAAGATTAACATATTTCGTTCATACAATGGTATCAAGAGATTCTCGTATGGAAAAATCATGTTCTAAAATTCCTCAACAAATTCAAAGCGCATTAATTATTATACTATCCACAAAAATGTAAAGAGCAGATAAAAGAACTTTAAAAATTGTAACTGGCCATTTCCTGTCGTCTGGATTTCCGGCGCTTAGATACTTAGGTCCTTGCATGGCGGGAGAGTACGAGCGAGATAAGGTATTGGGCGGGATACTGAGATTATTATACTCTGTGCTAACAAATTCGTAAAAAAAAAATAACAACTAAGGCATATTAATGTCAAAACAGATATTTTTGTCATATTTAAGTTTAAGAAATATAACATTAAAACTACAACCCAGATAAGCTATGTAAATAGAAATAATTTAAAATGAAAGAATCTGATCTTGTAATATGTATTATGTAGGTATACACTGTGTATCTGTATCTAGTTATCTACTCGACCTTATATAGTATATAAGATTCTAGTGAGAGTGCCAGATTTTGAATATTACTGGAACGATTTGCATTTTAATAAGAAAATTGGGAAAAATCATTTCCTTCAATGATAAGTAAGTACATATATATATTTTTTTTGACAATATTCATATAAATATCATAAAGAATAATAATTGTTTATGAGGAGTTTATAAAATATCTACTTAACAGTCTTATATCTTATAACGATTGATGATGACAAATAAACAGAGCAAATACAGAGTAGAAACTGTAATATTAATAATTGCTTCTTGATACAAACAAATATAATAATGAATCCACACTTTATCCGTTACATGAAGATTTTTTTAATTATATTGTTGTTTATTATAATAATTAATAGTAATCGTGCTCATATAACATAGCTGCGAATTAAAATCATATTATCAGCGTACTTGCTTAGCTTGGGCGAGCGAAATGCGTTCAGAACCAACTGCTGCTGCCAAAAAAGTGTAACGACGATCGTAAATAACACAGATTAAAACAATGTGATAAGAGCATATTTAAAATGTGCAAGTAATAAAGCAATTAAATATGAACATATCCGGTGGAAGAGAAGAGAGATGCCAAAGGCGTACGGAGAGATTTATTTGAAGGGTGTAGTTTTTGGGATCACTTAACAAAATATAGGTACAATCAATTACTAATTGCTTAATGCACAGTGATCGTAAGAATCTGATAATGATTTTATATTTATTATTTCTGGAATTTAATATCTAATATGTTAACTAAATACTACTTTTAGGAATATCACCTGATGACTTAATTAATATTGTACTGTTGTAAATGTTGGCAATCACTGGGAATGAGTTTATAAGTATAAGACTAGTATCAATTTCAATTACCTTATTATAAAATAATAATTATACCTACTGAATACATACACATAATAATTGAGACTTCTTTAGTGATTTCATGTTAAAACGGATATAATTTTCATTAAATAATAAGAAAATAACGTTGTAACTACTAAAGATTGGTTCAATTAAATCAATTTTACCTCAATTACGTCAAGCTTGTATCAAAGACGAATAAATACTAGTCTTGTGGTAATTACTTTTTCATGTTTTTCAACGATTTAAAAACCTCAACCCCCGTGTGTAGCGAATGAAATATCTTCTACTTCTTTGCTAATAAATGAGTGCATGTATATTTGTTTCTCTTGTGGCTGCATTCCTCTCCGAGATAAAATCTTTTGTTCTTGTTATGTCGAAATTGATATTCTCGATGATAAGAAATTCGAAGAAAGCGCCATCGTAGCTATTTAACCTCGGAGGAGACGGCAATAATAACAAATGATTTATGCAAGCAGATAAAACATAATGTCCACTCAAACTTAATATTACCTGAGCCATTATCAAACGAGATCAATGGTACAATGCAATATGATGCATCCGGTGGTCGGTAATAAGGTAAATTGTATGGATTCCTTAAAAAGGGTGACTTAGTAACTCTTATAAATGCGACGTTTTTGCTAAGCTCAACAATCCTGATTTATAATTTATGTGGTTTTAATTATTATGTCAGCTAAATTTACACAAAATTAATTAAATCCTGAATAATGTATTTATTATACAGAGCATTCAAATTTGATGAGATTTCAAAATACTTAGCGCGAGTGGAATATATGGCGCCAGGATTATCGAATTGTTATTAGCATGGTTAATTTATGCAATTTTATTGCCTAGAATGTTTTAATAGAAGATGGACCTTCTAAGCATGATTAAAACAAACTAATTATTATTAATCACTCTATTTGTTACCGTAGAGATATACCATCTAATTTATTATACTTACACTTAATTTTACCATTCAAAATTTATAACTTATTTAACTTTCAAATACTTGTACCTACCTACACGGTAAATAGTAACAGTTTACAGCAGTAGAATTTCATCTGAAATTTGTGTACGTCAAACATATTTGAGAATTAACTTGAGAGCTTACTTCAGTGAAACGGCAAATAATTTTCAACCATAGGTGCGACGAAATTTTGGACTCGCTGGCAATCGGAGAGCGAAAGCGAGCTGTGAACACGTCAATTTGTTTCGTGATGGCGACGGGGGTATTAATTCTTAAATCGTATAAAGATGACTAAAAAACGTTACCCCTTTACTTACAAAAAAGTCAATGAATATATTATTATTGTTACTAATAGAACAATAAACAGAACATTAAATGGACGCATGTTGAATTTTTATGACAAATTGTGTTTTGTTCTGCAGGCGTCGTTTGCACAATCTTCGCGTCGCGTATTCACGATCGTTTTAGACCGTGCCCCAGCTCAAGTATAGCCGTAATATAACTGAATTTTTACAAAGTCGAATGGATGAAAAAAATAAACACTTTTAACTTATTATTATTGCATTTTCACGTGCATATTGCCGTCCAATTGATATTTGAGAAACAAATGTGCTTGCAGAGATTTCCATTCATATTATTCCTAGGTTAAATAAGAGAAGTTTGATGTAATATTTTCATTTTCAAGAATAAAATTCGGGTACTTTTTATTAGAGATAAATCGACGGAGTGATTTTCCTAAACTCATTGTAAGTTGCATATAATTTACGGCCCGTGAACGAATTAACAAATATTACGTCACTTCTCAGAAGACTGGAGAGTTTCATAGATCAATGAAATCCAAAATTAAGGTTAGCCAATAAAATAGAAAGTAGATATTGTTTCGTACACCAATTGGCGATCCAAAAAGAGGCCTGAGGGAAATTACACGTTAATATAAAAAAAAATCACGCTCAGATAAATCAACAAATCGTTAATCAATACGACGGCAATCAAGGCAGTAATTATTTTTAGATATATCTTTGAAATGGTATTTTATTGTGGTAGCTTTTGCTATTCAATAGAATAATGGCATATAAAATTCTGTTTTTATGCAATATATGCAACGTGTGGATTTGAATATAATGAAATGAAGAAACATAAACGGGAAAATGATACCGACATTTTTACGATTTTTTTATTATAAAATACAAACACGGAAACACCTCCGGTTTTAATATTTATTAAGAATTCACACAACAATCGAAGAGAATACTTCAAACGGTACACGGACATAAATTACGAAGATAAGATGACTCGTTCGACACAATGCGCAGATGAACTTGTCAAAGGATTAGTTCACTTCAAGTGTGTATCATATTTGACAACTAGAAACGGATCTCAAGCTCAAGCACCTTACTCAGTAAGGTGCTTAGTCTCAAAATATAGGACATGCATGATCAAAAGGGTCAGAGCTAACCAAACCAAACTGAGGCTCAGAGATTGTGAGTGAAGATTACGAAGTGAACCTATGGTTACATCCTATTCCGTCTGCATAACGCTTGCGACTTCCAGGCAAGTGGGCAGCTCTATCTGTGGGTCTCTTTTCGAAGTCATGGCTGTTACAATTTATAATTAATATTAACTTCAATATGCATTACATAAAATATTAAATTTATAAAAAGAGTAGGATTAAACATGTTAAAAGGTTACAGGAAATATTTTAAAACAGTATTTCTATTACACATAAATATCACACAAGATTCTTTAAAACTATATGAATATATAATATAAACAAACAAATTATTTACATAGTGACATGCATGGCCCCCACATCTTGAATTGGGCCCCCAGGCCAAGATGTATGGCGGCCCTCCTACTTATCGCTAAGATAAGGGCATTTAATTAATATATAATATATAATGTCATTTTCGTCAGTAGTGTTCCTCAAATGGCAATTTTTAAATAAATCCAGTTTATTTATTGAGTTTTCGGCACTCATCTATATCGATGATAATATAAATTATGAAGCACTGATCGCGACCTCTATCATGACATGACGATCATGACAAATATCATGCAACCCTTTGCCATATTAGATAAATAGCCATTTTGTAAGTCAGGAAATACACTTAAAATAATTGTAAAATAAAATTCTACACGTGACTTATTATTAGTTTATTCCTATATCAATCATCATGTTACATACAATTGTATCGCACAGCGACATATTTTAAAATGTTAATAGCCTCCAAGGGAAATAGCGCATTATAGACATTTTTTACTATTAAAACTTACCAATTACTGTTGTTCTCACTTAACTAGTCGACCCGTCGCGCCGGGCGCCCATTGTGGGCATGGTGACATGTATTGCTAAATAGGGGTGAATGTAGTCAATACATTAGTTTGATGAATTCCGAAAGGTCCATAACAATGACTTATTTTAAAATGTATTACCTTAATTAAGAGTTTCCAGAATACTGATATTTAGTTTGAGATAATTATTACTAGAGGGAACAGTGAAGATTGTATCTTACAGAAAGTAGCATTATAATATGATATGTACCTACCTATTAATTGTCTTTACACCCAGAATTGATAGTTAATACCATTAAAGTAATTTTCAGTGAGTTACAACTCTATAAGTAAGGATAAACCAATTATTCATAAAGCATTTATAATGGTAGTACCTACAACCGAACTAACAATCGAATAAAAAAAATGTGGAATTTAATATAATAAATAGGTAGGTAGTTCCTACTAGGTACCATTGTAATAAATTAGAAATAATCTAACTATGTAATGGTAATGTGTGGGAAAGCATACCTAAATTCCAATTACGGAATGATCAGCAGTTTTGAGAGGAAGCGAATGTAATCATTGATCAATAAATACTCAATAATGACCGACAAAACCTTTAATTTCGCCACCGGAAAACTTCATTGTAAATACACTGCGGTTTAGTCACCGGAAAACCTCCTAACAAAGATACCGCGGAAGCCTTCGCAATAAAATGCATGGAAAAAATCAGGAAGACCAGACGGGAAATTATGCCAAATTGTAGTCACATTCAACGAACTTTGTGGGAAAACTGGGTCAATAAGTCATTGTCTGATGACAACAGTACGTCTTCTATTGATACAACACATATTTATTATTAACTTATGTATATAACTAGATATGTCACCTACATTGGCCAAGTAGTTGTCTCTGTATGAATACGAAGTCAATTTGTGTTGTTTTTTTTTAAAGTATAGGTACTTGATCCATTACAAGGACCCAATGTGTTGGATGAATCGATACAGTGACAACCCTAGCCAAAATACCGCCCCTAGGCAGCGCCAAAATGCCACCCCATTTTTTTATACAGTATTTTTTATCATCCTTCCATGACTCCAATATCTAAGAAAAGTGTTGTATGGATACATTACTAACAAAATGTATACCACTAAATCTAATTTAAATGCCATCTATACTTCAATAGACAATATTGTGAGTCCACGGTTTTCAGATACATTTAAATATACACCTGACAACTTTCAAAACTCGCGAGTGACTGGCAAAAATATTTGGATAAATTAATTAGGTAAGTATGTACCTACCGATAATTCAAATATGATTCTCAAATGTGCACATGTCATTGCTGGTCATCAAGGCTGTGACATCCAAGAACAACGGAAGTAAACTAGACATCGCGAACTCGACAAAGCAACACTCCGGTTAAACATTTCATGTTAATTAATACATTTTGTTTCCAACCAGTGAGCTGATTTTTAATGGGAGAGATATTTCCGCGATTACTAAGTTTCGGTACCTATGTCTGTATATACCTAATGATTCTTCTCGATTTGCCGCCCTTCAAGTAACTGCCGCCCCAAAGCGACGCTCAATCTACCTACCCCCACGGGTCGTCACTGAATCGATAACAGCTTTTCGTAAAAAATACTGCTAATATAACCTCCACTCTATGGAGCGAAAATGATAATTTACTTAGGTACCTAACTATAGACTTATAACAAATATGATTGAAAATAATTCTCACCACTGACATGTTAACCCACGTTGAATCCTCCTTCAAAAAATCCCTACAATTCTGTTCTGTGGCCCTACATGTTGTTTTATTCTATACTACTCATTAATAATACCATCCAATCATCAGATCTTCGATCTACCAATTTATTTGGGGTTGTATAAAAAACACAGTTCCGACCAAAACGTCAGAAAATAGGAAAATAGTAAACTGAAAATGACGACCATGATTACATAATAATATGTTGAATAAAAATATTAAGATACATTTGCAAATATTGAAGTACCTTTCATTGCGCATTGCATCAGTGTCGACTTAATATAATAGTAAGTACAGGGCTCGAAATGGACCGGAGAGCCGTTCCGGTTCGTGAAATCGGTAAAATTATCGCTCCGTCTCGTGGAAAAAATAATTTGACCGTCTGAACGGCTATATTATAACAAAAAATCTAACACACTTATTTTTATAAAATACTTACACATACAAGTTGATACCTATGTAAATATCTTCAGAAAATTGTCGAGCGCTCCGGTTCGTAAACTTTTCCATTTCGAGCGCTGAGTAGGTATGCATAATTTAAGCTCTCTGGACAGACGGGAAACAGGCGAAAAACCCACCGAGAGTTTACATGTATATAATAACATATTATATCATAGAGGCCATGTTAGCATAGACAGCCCTTCACTTTTTTTTTATTTACTACATCTAAACAAATATTCTAGTTACTGTATATATATTATTTGTCCAGTTACAATGATTGACTACCGCCAACTATGAAATTTTAAACTGTTAAATCGGTTTTAAACGTGATTTGTCAAAGTGATTAATTATTATTGAAATTGCCGATATCATAGGCTGATTTATGATTCCCGGTAAACGAGTAAAAATATTATTAATAGACAAGGTTTCCGGCGTCGTATATTACACGATTTGAAGACCGGATGCCCGATTTAATGTTTTGTGGGTTTAATTTGACCATTGAAGTAATATTATAAAAACTACATCGGCTTAGTTGAAAACACGTCTGATGGTAGTCTAGCGTGTGTGCTAAGCTAGACGCATCGTCTCTTCGCTTGCCCGCGGTGTATGAAGAATTTCAGATCTTCTCAAATGAATTATTATTACACGTGCATTAACCAAACACGTTGAAGACAACCATATCTATACAGACGGATCATAAAGATATATTTTAACATTTTCAACACAATCTAGATTCACTCAATCAGTCCATTCAATAAATTATACATATGTGCATACATCGCCAAGCTGAACCATGAGTATGGTTTTTTTATACCTATAAATTTATAGCGAACCATTAAAATTTAGATGAATGATTATTAATAGTGCCCATTTAAAACATCAAAATATTCTTTTAACAATATAAGATATCGGCTATAAATTTGAGTTTTCAACAGTGCGCGAATGTACAGAATGTGTATACATGTTTCTATGGCTACCAATAATACTCCTCACTGAAAACGTCGTGAAATTAGCACTGTAATACAACATTTTCATTCACCTCCCTCTAGTTTTAGTGCAAGTTATTTGACATTAAATATATATGTAAACAAACAACTATACTTATAGGTAGATATTATTGGTGAAAGCGATAATATTAATTTCTAATGGATTTAAGTTTTGTAGTAGGTATTCCATTTGAGTCGTTTTTGCGACCCGGGTTTCGCCCTTCGGGATCTTTAGGCACTATGAAATGCTTGTAAAAAAAACCCTATCACCAATAATACAATCAATAGGAGTATATTATGAACCTACTATTCATATTAAGTGGAATAGTACAAAACTTAAATCCATTTGATTTTAAATATAAATTCCAACAAGTACCTTCGGTCGATAGTATAAATATTATAATATCAACGTATTCACAAAATGCAGAAAATCATTCAAACCGAATGCAATGTTCATCGATCAGTTATTTGCCTACGCGGAGATTTATACGAATCAAAAATAAATACGTGACGTTACAATAATAATATTTGGCATTATTTTATAATAATGTTAATGAATAATGATAATATATGCGTATGTCGCTAAAACAATTGGAAATAAAGTTTTGTCTTATTGGATATTATATCTCGTTAGTATAATATTGAAAATTACTAATTGAAATGTTTTGTTTTGAACACCCTGCAGCATAGGTATATATAGAATGTAATAATAAAACTCGTATTATAATGATGGATTAATTATTTTGATGCGTTTGAGAAGAGCTGCTCTAAATATAACATGAAAAATGCCTTCTGAGACTGACCTAACGGATTCACCGGCCATTCACCAGGTATTTATTCATTACGGATAAAAATAAACATCAGAAAAAAATCATCATCTCTCAAAAGCGCTATTAACAGGTGTGGCGAGGCGCGTTGTAATAGTTAACGAATAAACGTTGCTTTAAAAAAAACCGCAGTTCTTATCACTTTAGTAAGATGTCATTTGATTTTAATCAACGGCTTTGGATAACGTAGTGATGAAAACTAAAAGAATTTTTTCCTGTATTATCTATAGATACTTTATACTTAATTTGTATGAATCAGGGATTCCAAATACGGATACATTTTTCAATCCTGGATCATGGGAGAATATTTTTTAAATCCCGGAATTCGATAAAAAACAGTAAGTATTATAAAATAACAAATTACTAACTGGCACTGGCATAATTATATTATATATACACATATTATGTTATAATAAATTATTTTTAATACTAAAGCATGCCATAATGCCCAATGATTATAGTGTAGTGATATAGTAGTATAATCACTAACACCCAGGGTCTTGAGAAAATCACATAAATATATTTGTAACCTCACCGGATCGAACGCGGAGCCCCCGGGTGAAAGGCCATCTCCTTACATACTGAGCTACGAGGGACGTCTATTATATAAAGTTATTCTATCAAAAATACGGAAGGTAAATCAAATTCAATTACACTTTTTATATTCTGGAGAGAAAATCTTATAATTACTATGCGTAAATATTTTTTCGATCTGTGATTTTAATACGTTTAAAGAGTTTTTTCCTCCGGAATCCAACATGTTCAATCCCTTGATTTAGGGATGAAGAAATCGAACTGAATCCCAGGATTTCAAACCATATTAAGCATTCACAACTCAGAGCTCATTATATCGCCTGTTTGAAATGCAAATTAACACTGTCAAAGTAATTATAGTCTGCTATCTTATGAAGTCAGTAGGTACCAAAATATAATATTGTATTAATTAATATAACCATGAATCACCAGATATGTTATGTGTTTAAATAAAATATTAGAAGAAAACTCACATGCATCCTCTATTTACACTTACAGTGTTTGCGTTTTCGAAGAAAAATGATTCAACCGTATGGACTTACCTGAAACAAGAAAAAACAATCATTAATAAAAAATGAAACGATTTAATGTAATTTCGGCAACAATATTAAAAAAAATGATATCCAGGAGTTAATTGGAAACGTACATCTACCATTCTGCCAGACATACGAATTACACATTTTATTATAAGTAGGTACATAAAACAGACGGTTGGCTTTTTTTGTAGTACAAAATAATTCAACTCAATTAAATTATTTCATTTCATATAAGCATAATGAAAAATATTGTGACATTGTCAACGTACTATGAATTTTGTTTAGCTATATCGGAACATATTAATAGGTTTGCGAGTTTCCCCTTCTACCGAATATTGTATGCCAGGATCACTGATGCAGTAATATTGTTCTGAATGACATTTACTAAATAACGTTACACATGGGTCCAGCATCCTCAAGCGGGGCCTTAGGCCAGGATCTTTAGCAGGCCTCCCAACAGTCCCAACCTATCGCTAAGGTTATTCGCGATTCCCGTGAGGTTCAGTGAGGTAAAATTGAGGGTATTTCGTGTATTTTAGCGATTTTTTGTGTTTTTAAATACATCCAGTTAAATTATTCAGTAGCTGGCACTTGGCATCATATGAAGCACTGATTGCGACCCCCTTTTGTGGTAGCCAAATAACATGCGACCCCTCGCCATATTGGATAAATTGCTATTTCGATTAAAGTCTAACTAAACATAAATATATAATAATTTATATTCATTAATTATCAATTAATTATATCAATCATTACATCACATCAAATTGTATTGCACAATCAAACATTTTAAAATGTACACCTATTTACGCCGACTTTTTTTTACTATCTACTTGTTTACTATTGCTTTTAATATTTTTACTATATAGATGGCATTTTTGATATGTGATTAACTCACTTAGCTGGTCGATCAGCCACGCCAGGTACCCTTAAGATTGAACCCCAGGCTTGAGCCCTGTCAGCCACCCCTTGTGGGAGACGTGAGGTTACTATAACAATAATGTTTTCATGAATGTCAGATTCTTTGAGTAAATGTGATACGAAAGAACGATGTTATTGCGGATATTTTTAATCATCAATGCATACATTAATAACGGATATTATGAGAAATGTCACTATAAAATTATTCTACTATTTTCATACTAACACAGACAATTTTGTAACACCATTTTATAGGTACACTATAAACAGTATAAACAGACGATTTTATAACAGACCATTCGTGCATTCAATGTCTGATAAGGGCAAGATACATTACAAAGTAACAAAGATCTCAAGAAAACAACAGTTAGAATAGTATCGCCAGTCACCTATCTTGGCATTGATTTAACGAACTTGGACGGTGCATTCAAGGAGAAGAATCCACCTGTACGTCTATTCTCTGTGCATAGGTGTGCTACGGGCGAGAATCGCTCGCCACGCGCCGATGACCGCGAGCCGAGGAATTTTCGCAATCGTTTACTAGAATCCGGAATGCAATATGAAATGAATTACTCCTCTAACCCACCAATACCCCGCTATGATATTAATTATTGATCATAATATCCACCAAGGAATCGGTTATTTTCTATCAGATTTGGTTTATTTCGAATAGTTATTGTACAATGGTCAAAGATTGACTATTATGGTGTTGAACGATCCAACACTGAAATCATAATTTATTTCGATGTGTCGGTGTGCTTTAACTTGCGCGCCCATTAGACTGACGGCCAGTGCAATTAGACGCAATGGTCCATCAACCGTCGGTCGGTGGGCTAACCACCAAAACGGTCTTGATGCACAGTGATCCTCCTTCGACTCCGTGCGTATGTAACTTAGGTACCACGCCTTATTACTACCACTTGACCCTGCTTCATCTCTCTCCATACCCAACGTGACACAGTTCGCCGTGAGCTTTCTATCGGAAAGAGATGACCGTATACTATACGGTTTCCAATTTTATTTGATTCAATATGAAAATTAATTAAATTTTCATAGCTGATTTTCTCAAAATTCATGAATTCAATAATGAATACCTAACCTAACAAATAATTCAATATATTGGCTATAAAATTTGTTTGCTGCTGGCTTCTTGTCAAGTGTAAACCGACAAGAACCGTGTTTTATTTGGACATAAATTTTGTGTCAGTACTATACGACGCAATCCAAAGAGGTTGTACAGTCTTCAATATACGGCCATATTTCTGATACAACATTTCACGGTGAAGTGTAATACGGCGATCTGCATACGTACAAGTTTCCGGACACGACAATCTACACACGGATTAGGTGTATTGCCATTGTGCCATTGGCCTGCAGTATAATGGGCGAGCACGCTAATCGGCCACAACGTATTAACGTAATGTGCGCAATTGAAAAACAGCCAAGACGCACTGTGGATTACGTAGAAGGGTATATCAATTAACTATAGAACTGGATTTTAACTGAATGAGGGATGTTGGAAAACTGACTTAAAACATAGACGATATTGATGCTGTGAATGTTTTTCATCTCTAACGAGCATATCAAGTTATCAGTACTATGTATTCACATTATCCGATTACAAAAAGTATGTTTTATACATATAATACAATACCACGCTTTCTGTTTCCATAGTATGACGATAAATTTATACCTAGTTTTACGATAACAAGTTATGGATGCATGATTCCCCATACCCACTAAAAGCTCGTTATCGTAAAAGTAACGGGATGATAAAAATTGAGTAAAAACTTGATCTTAATCGAAAATGATTGGGTAATGATGTGAATGGGAATTAATGGGTTAATGACCGACTCGCCGCACAGGTGAGCCGAGAAGCCAGTCTGCTAGAAAGGAAAACGGCAGAGAAAGAGAAGGACAGATCATAAATACGGGATGATTTGAGAATGCACCTTTCCTATATGCGTCTCTCTCGCACGCGTTTGAATTCTCGACATTAGATTTTTTATACACTTTGTGGCAGTCTCGACTTTGTAACAGTGACTTGAAAAACCACAATACAATTATGGTGAAAATTTGCATTCCTTCGATATTATTATAATAAAGCGATTGTGTGAAATTTGTCATTTTCATGCAATAGTTAGGTTAGGTACTGGTTTTGCAAGCTTTTTGCGGGAAAAACCTTATCCAACAGTTCAAAGAAAAATAAAATAAAATATTTAACAGACACTGTTAGTTATCATTGGATCGTACCGAAGGTGGGTATTTATGTTTATGATAAAAAGTAAGGAGCAGTAGTCCATTTAATTACGACTTAAATTTTAGGATACAGTAAATCCTCATATTTTTAATTGAAACCAAATATGAGGTGCATATTATATCGCTGTTAATTACAATCCAAAATAAATGTCAACATTTAAAGCTAATTCATTTTTTAAAACATTAATAACAACTTTGTTTCAAACCCAGTGAAATGATGAAGTAATATCACATACATGTCAGTTGAATCAATACGATCAACTCATAGTTCATGTTTTTATTATTTAAGACTGATTTCCACGACATTTAAGAATGTTGTATTCTTCATTGAAAATACTTTAAGTTTTTTTCTAGGTACCTATCTATATTTCTGAAGTGTTTGAAAAATAATTATTATAGTAATAATGTTTGGAATCCTATACTCACATGATCATGGCAAATGATCATGGTTGGGTGTAACTACAACTATTGCAATATTTACACAAATATTACTGGCAAAAGATTACAGAAAATTTCATTTTAATTATAAATAAAATACACGAAGGGCTCAAAATGATCCAAGCCAAGCCAAGATAAAGTTTAACAAATTGACAATAAAAAGCTGCTTGTAATGAGTAAATTTGATAAATGGCTAAGAAAAGATGAGATAAACGGATATAAATTAATTGATTAAAAAAATTAAAAAAATGATTAAACCATAACTTACAGGGAATTTAGAACCAAGACTAAATTACGTATGAGAATTTTACGTATGAGAAGTCGTGTGCACACAATTCCTTTTGAATCTAAGCAGAATAAATTAACTAACTTTGTAAAAGAAATCAATATGCCTAAGGTACTGTAAATTACTAAAACAACACATTAAGCCGTATTGACGCATGAGACAATTCATCACATTGCTCGGTTTTGCTCATATCGTGTGTGAACGGCGATTTATAATACACTTTTACAATTAATAATGAAATGCATAGGTCATCCTAGTTGGAAACGCAGAAATGTTTCTTGTAAGTACGTATTTCTATCAACGACCACGCAAGCTATAATGTACTAAGTAGGTATAATAAAATAACTAAATCTAGCAGTGTGAAAATTATTTCAACTGAGAAAATTTATGAAGATCTTCACGGTTGGACATGAATAAACTGTGTAATGTGTAATCTAATGATAATACTGTTAAGTGGCGGCATCAAATCCGTAATGCACCGCACAAGGTTGTTACGAAATTACGTGTGTCATTTTGCAAGGTAAAAAATATTATACCGGCATTAACGTGACGTCATATTAAATGTCAGCACACATTTCATAGTTCTATCCATACAGTCTACGAATTTATCACTGACACAAAATACCGTTGAATCAATAATTGATACAATTTGGTAAAACTCATGCATGAATAAATTTATAGATCTTTTCATTATAATTTATATGAGCGGGTATATTAGTTTAATTTATCAAAATAGTTAACGGCAAAGATCAAACTCGGATCTAGTTTCATCAAATATTACTTATTCGTTTCTATAGATTTAATCCGAATAGCGGGAATCTATATGTTTACTACATAATATATTATCATGGGGATTAAATATCGGTTTAAAATAAAAGCAAGTCTCACTTGAATATTGGTTATTTAATTTAAACATGAATGACGTCTATCAAAATGACAAAATTGTGCACACCATTTACCACAAATGAAGCAGATTTTTAAATACCATCGGCTGGTTAAAAATATATATCTTCATTTTCAATAAATCTATATATAAATTGTACTGTATCTCTGTAATATTCTCCCTTTCCACCTCTTTAATCAATCCTATCCCTACGATTTCTACACACTTTTATTATTATTATTACTTTCTATACACTTTTAGGTAAGCGCGACTTACCTCTACATACAAAAATTGTATTCATATACTCTAAACTAAACCATAGTTTCTTAACCGGTGGTACGCGAAGATTTTTGGGCGGGCCGCAAAATTTTTCTGCAGTTCAAAAATAGTTACCCAGAAACCCAACATTTGAAGTGGGGTTGTATAATATTTCGACAATTGTTTCAAAAAATAGTGTAAATATAAATATTTATTATTTTATTCCAATGTTGATGGTCCGCAAAACATTTTTTTGATTTTTTGTGGTCCGCCGATGGAAAAAGGTTAAGAAACATCCCTCTAAACCTAAACCAGTGATTTCTCTTTTCACTGCAGCCAAATTAAATTCCAAAAACATTTACGTATAATTATTATCAAAAGCGATTTTTTTACAAAACCCTTTACATTTACCCGTATAATTGGCTGTTTTAATTTAATAAACACGTCAATGATCGAAGCTTACGCTAGTATTTATAACCGTATAGCGCCTGTACACGTGCATGAATTTACTGGCACCGATGTGTAAATTAAACTATCGCGATAATAACTAATTAGTGATTACAAAAGTGCTGTCACGCCAATGTCATTCTTCGAGCATACGCGAGACGCGTCGTTGTTATTGTATGGTGCTAATTGACTGATTGTGAAAATTGGTAAACGTCAAAATGCTCTGCGCTGAATAGTATTTTTTGGCAGGTTCACCACTATCGTTATACTGCGCATGCGAATACGTCATGCGAGTTGCAACTACCGTGTAGAACCCGCTAAAATTATTTATTGATCTATGCATGCAGTTTGTATGTAACTTGCACGATAATTAATACGTGTTTACATTTGCATTTAATCGTCATGGACGCGACAATACGTCCCGCCGCCAGCAAATTCATGCACGTGTTACACAATACCGCAGTGGAGGGTTGCCGAACCTTTTTACGTAGGTACGCGTTCCAAAATGCCGAGCAGTTTTTCATAGGAAAAAATGAAAAAAATAGTTACAAGAATTCGATTAAAAAAGTTCAAAAAATATAATTGAGTTTAGAGTATAACTGTATTAGGTACTTAGTTTGGTTCTTTACGCACAAATTGACACTTGACAAATTGCTCTGATCACATGACGCATTCTCTCGCTACACTGGTCTCAAGCTGATTGTAAACAAAATGATTGTAAATCGGTCAAAATCAGAGGTTCGCGCAGCGGCTTCCCCGCCGCCTGTTGAGGCCAGTGCGATAACATTATTATGTGTGACGAAGAAAACCTACAGACCGACCTATGCAATTTACATCAAACGTAATGCTTATTCTTGAAGAGTATCCGCCTGCTGTTTTCTATACATTGCGATCTGTCATTTATGCATGAATTTCGTCGTTTCCGTTTGTGCATCGATTGGTAAATATTGTTAAAGATATTATAAAAAAAACCATAGAAAATACGCATGGTTATGTTGATATTAATTTTTTGTCATGACAAAACTTTTTCGTATTTTTTTTTAAATTAATCTATTTTTTCCCTCTTTAACATAAAACATTCGCGTGCCATGCAAAATTATCTCCCGTGCCATAGGTTCGCCATCACTGCCCCAGTGTATAGATTTACAATAGCTATCTTGCTGCGTTTAGGTGTGACGAGTATCCAAGTCATTTGCTTGTGTTCTCATCTCGGATGACTGTTACGTAGTCACCTCCAGTTTGATAGTATACGAGATTGGCACAGGCGCAACAAACACGATTCCAATATTGAAAAACTTAATTAAACGTCGTGTCAAGAAGATGTTCTTTTCTGACATACAATGGATGACATATTTCTCTCCCAATAACGCCCGAAAGGAATATTGGCAATATGTATGAAACTAAGCGAAAATTCAGAACCTAGCCACAAAGTTAACATGTTCAATTTGATGTTGATACCGTGATACGATATAATATAGGCCACACTTGAGTTATAATTTTAAATCAATAGAAAAAAAATCTTACGAAACAATGAAAATGATCTCACTTCTGTCAGCCTAAAGGTAAGTATACCGACAGTATTTTTTTTCTTTGCGTTGCATAAACACACACTTCATTGAATAAATGATACGACGTGTTGCCAAATATTGATTTAGCCAATTGCTTTTAACACATTAAATATTTCGCTCATTATTTAGTAATAATGCAAAGATTTTTAAAATTAGCTATCGTTAATGATTAGCTTTAATTAGTTGTAAAACGGTGAAAATTTAATTAATGATAATACACAGAAGATCGGACGATCGATTCCTCTTATTGAATTAATTAATGAGAATATATTACTGTTCGCAGTAATAAATAGAAATAACAATTTTAATTGATATATTATGTGTTTTTTTCGATCTATAGATGCTCGACCCAAATCGCTAAAAAGTATATGCCAATAATTGCATCTGAATAAATAAAAGCAATAATAATTTATATGAGTTGAAATATAGAAAAATTGCAACAGTATTAACTTAAGGGGGGACATGCTCGTCGAAGGTCAAAATTGAGTTTTTATTGTATTTTCAAACCATGATCCTGGACACTCCTTAAACGTTGTAGATAATATATTTATATAATTTTGAAGCCTTATTATCCTTTATAGTTATTTTAAACATTTGATGACTGCATAAAGTATTTTTGTTACATAAAATAGTATTCTTTTAAACCTCTCGCTCTAATGTTTTAGAATATAGTCATATTTCGGTACATAACTGTGCAGTGGTGTTAAGATATTTTACATTTATTAATTTTTAAACGCATTTATAAAACCATTAGCATAATTTATTATGAGATAATTTTTGTAAAATATTCACGATAAAAAATTATATTGATAATCTCTGTGATCCCAAATTTGACAAGAATTAGGCATTTTATTATTCAAAAAATCGGCAAGATTTACATGTTTGAAGATGATTCTAAAGATATTTAATATAAGCTATGTCTTTGACCATTCAAGTGTAATAAACATCTTATGAATAATGATTGCTTTATAATAATTATTGACCTAAGAATAAGGTAGTGTTTTTTTGAAATACGCCATTTCTTTTGTCATTCCCCAGTGGTTAAACTACAACATACGGCCGTAGCCATAAATTGACAAACTATAATTGAAGTAGGGAGTAAAATCATATTGACGCGCGTGTTTGAACATGTACCGTTTAAAAAAAAATAAAAAAAAAATCGGTTAGGTACATGTTCAAACACGCGCGTTAACATAATTTTACTCCCTACTTTAATTATAGTTTGTCAATTTATGGCTACGGCTGTATGTTGTAGCTTAATTACTAGGGAATGACAAAAGAAATGGCGTATTTCAAAAAAACACTACCTTATTCTTAGGTCAATAATTATTATAAAGCAATCATTATTCATAAGATGTTTATCACACTTGAATGGTCAAAGACATAGCTTATAATACGTATCTTAAGAATCATCTTCAAATGTGTTAATCTTGCCGATTTTTTGAATAATAAAATGCCTAATTCTTGTCAAATTTGGGATCACAGAGATTATCAATATAATTTTTTATCATGAATATTTTACAAAAATTATCTCGTAATAAATTATGTTAATGGTTTTATAAATGTGTTTAAAAATTAATAAATGTAAAAAATCTTAGCACCACTGCACACTTATGTACCGAAATATGACTATATTCTAAAACATTCGAGCGAGAGGTTTAAAAGAATACTATTTTATGTAACAAAAATACTTTATGCAGTCATCAAATGTTTAAAATAACTATAAAGGATAATAAGGCTTCAAAATTATATAAATAGATTATCTACAACGTTTAAGGAGTGTCCAGGATCATGGTTTGAAAATACAATAAAAACTCATTTTTGACCTTCGACGAGCATGTCCCCCCTTAAGAATTATTTATTGGCTAGAATTTAAAACTGAAGGTTAACAGTATAATGTATTAACGATTAAATTAATATAAAAATTGTATCGGATATATAAATCGATATTCGTATAACTAGCTAATACGTAGGTATATTCGTTTTTAGAGCTCACATTTGCCCACATTTCTAAATATTTTCATAAAAGTAAATGTAGATCGGATACTCCATATCGTAAAAAATTGCGCGCTTTAATAGAAACAACACTTCACAAGACAACGTATCGTATCAAATTTTCTTATTTTTCAGTACATTTGCACATGTTTTTCAACCGCGACGGAGAACAAAAAACATGGTCATTTGTATAAAAAAAGGTTTTAAACAAATATTGTAATAGAATATTTATTTATTTACGATTAGATTTATCTCGGTCTGAATTAGACATAAAGATTGTAATTAGTGCACACACATTTGTAAAAAGTAAAACTGAATGATTTAAGTGTTAACTACTATTACACAGTTTTATGATAGTTTTATAAAACTACGCTTATTATCGTGCGCGAAATTCGATATAGGATGTGGATGGAATTGAACGTGCATGACATGATTGTGACAACTACCTACACCACGGAAAACCGTTCGGGAAAAATTGAGGAATCGCGAAGACTGTGATACCGACCAGTGAGAATTTTTAAATATTTTTGGTGTTGTCAATCCGCGAAGCTTTGAACATATCCGTTGAATAAAAAAAACTCCAGTTGAAAAACTATGCAATCACACACCGTTTAACAAAGCCGTGTAATACGTTCACGATGGCCGAACGGCTTACGCGTCGCCTTATGCCTATAGTGTTGTGGGTCCCAGATTCGAACCCTGGGTCTGGAAAATACACATAATACTGTTTTTCAATTTTTGTTTGAAGTCAGAGTATGGATCTAATAGGTTGAGCAAGTGGGTAACATCCATTTCTCGTAAAACAAAATTCTGTTAATACCTTAGGTTAATACAAACCTCCACCCTGTAAAGGCCAGTGGCGAAGGGTGGAGGTAGGCTGTTAAGATCCGATATAAATAGTGGACACTAAACTTTGTCAGTCAAACTTTTTTTTCATCGAACTCAATGTGTTGATAGATGGTGTGTGTTAGCTTTTAAAATTCAATGAAACCCTGCCAAATCTAAGCAGTAGTAAATGATAGTCAAAAAATATTTATTTATGACTGAAGGGTGTGCAAAATTTTTGTTGGATCGCCCATATAATACATACACTATTATGGTTTGGTTTAGGCAGGGTTTAATTGAAATTTAAAAACTAGCCAGCACCATTTGCAAATTGTATTCTTAGTTCATTGAAAACAGATAATAAGAGTATGACTGACAAAGCTTAGTGTGAACTATTTATTTCGAATATTGGCAGCCTGCCTCCACCCCTCGCCACCAGTGGAGGCTCATATGACCCTATTAGGATCGGACATGGTCAAAAGAAAGAGAAGAATAAGAAGTAATTATTAATTCTTGATACCTAATTTATATTGCAATGAATTAGAAATATTTGCAATTTAATACCATCGCAGCTGAATAAAGCCTTGGAAACAATGTTGTACGGTTATCAAACCGACTAGACAGAGTGAGTAGTGACAAAAAACTAGTTCGAATGATATAATCGGTCCACAGTACATTGACACTAATCGCGGGCGGCTAAGTATGCGCTATTTATTTTTATTGCAGACTGGAATTAAATGGTTACAATACCTTGGTGAACGCTTCAATTTATTGCACATGATACAATACTAATTCAGATTAATAGCAGGTACCCATACATTGTTATTTTGTTACAGATGGGATTGGCTAATATGTAATATCATCGTTTTATTCAGTAAACCTCACAAAACCAAGGCAAATTCTTTTTCAAGAGACGGTAAAACCACACAATTTCTTCTTCGGTCATATCCTAAGGGGCGGACATAAAGGTTGTAATTAGAATTAAAGGCTGGAGCATACGGACACCACACGGCGCAACCAAGAACCCCTGTCACTCGCCAGTCTCCTTGTGACATTTCAGGTCGCCTTGAAATTATAATTTGTATTGTTCACTTCATTTAAAAATAATTTAAATTGAATAATAATAAAATTGTCAAATAATATTCGGTATAGGTAATTTAAATAAGTACGTGGGTGCAATGAAAATGGGCATTCTAGAAATCAAACTCACCGCCGACATCATGAAAGAAATTCTTTATAGAATGGAATTAGTCTGTATTCAACGAAGATGAATGAGAAGAGAAATGATACTTCGATATTCAAATAAAAATCGATAAGATTTAATCAAATTTTTGATCTAACCGATATTTAAGATTTTATAATGATTACCAACTATTCAACGTGAAACTATTTCTAAATGATTAAAATAATTAATTCTATTGATCGTTTGTACAATAATAATAAAATATCCTGTTACCATCGTTAGGTATAATAGATGGATGATGTGTGTGAATCGATTGACCAAATTATTGTCTGATTTTATTTGAAATTTCCGCGTTTTTACCAAAACGCGCGCTACTGAAAATTCTTAAATTTCCGACATTATTTGAGATACCTACATGTAAAAGGTCAGTTGATCCTAGCGAACAGAAATAGGCACTCCATTCAAAATGTATCTTTTTTAGGCTTGTTTTTTTGCAGGCCGAGAATAAAATAAATTCCATGTATATTGTCTACTATATGAATGCGCTTTGTCAAATGTGTAATTAATTAGGACCGAAAGAAATGTATTTGTTTGAAAATAAAGTGCCGGTTGTCAATTACCTACCCCTCGATCCGAGATTATGTTCAGTTTCCGCAAAGTAACTTAAGACCTAGTATAATATGACATATTTACATACTTATAGTACATTGTACTATGATTCAGCACATACGAAACAATTACTGTACAATAAATTAAATACTGAATAGCAGTATGCAATTATTCATAACTAATATATGTATTTCAACAATAATTAACATTATTTCAAATAAAAACAAAACAAAACAGATGCAAGAAAATATAAATAGAATTCAAGATTCATTCGACTTTACTGTTTCAAGTTAACGAGAGAGATTTTACAGTGTCTTGATAAACATTTTATTAGACGCGATTAAACATTGTGTGCAATAATTCCAGTAACTCAGCAAATAGCAGAATTATTGCGCAATTGACAGACGTCTATTAAAATATTGTATGAAAGTCCGAGATAAGAAATTTATTATCTCCAACAACAATTAGGCAAGATAGATAAGATAAAAAATAATGCGACAGTGTGAAATTTTAAGAAAATAATAATTTTTATTATGAAGCATTGGCACCTGTCGATAGAATAGTTACCAAAGAATAATTACACGTAAAACAACTGAATATAATAAAAAAAAATTGAAGAGATTCTGTCAAGTTACAAATATTCTGTATTAAAACATGTCAACGGATAAAACTTTAACAGTACCCACAACTTTATATTTAAAACAACTGACATGTGCTTTACAAAATAACAAGCCACCACAAATTAGTGTAGAATTCTGTAAGTATAAACTTCCTACTTATTTTTGGAACAAGATCTTCGACTCAATCCCTGAATTTTCACCATTACCGCACATAATAATGGAAAGGTACTTGGGATACCAATGACATTACCAAAGAAGATAATTCAAGTGGTGGGGTATGTTCTTATGAACAAGCATTAAAATACTACTATGTAGATGGATAAATAAATTATTTATGATTACAATTTTGGATAGTGATACATACTATGATTACGTATGCAAATTAAATTTATAGACATTTAAGTACTGGTATCCCACAATGTTAAAACATTTTTTTTTAAATTTTAATTATCTCTATCCGTGACACACATTTTATTTTCAATTTCGAAACAGGTGAATATTCTTTGAAAACACAACAAATTAAAATTGGCATTACTAGAGAACTAAAAAACGAGATAGAAAATTAATGGCATGCAATTATGATAATTTAATCGAAAGGATAATTTTGCTGCATGAACCTGCTTTTCATTATTTACCGGTTTATGAGTTCATTTTGATCGGTGACGCCGAATTTTATTGACTATTAGGGGATTCGCTGTTTAATGACACTAAATGGAATTTGCCAAAGGATACTTGCATTGACAAAATGCAAATTTGATACCCGCAATCAGTAGGACCATTGAAGTCAATTAACTGCGTGAAGTCGGTAAGTAACTTATTCTCTGTTAGCTGAAGTATAAAGTCAAATAACTTAAACATCAGTAAAGTTGAGTTGTAACGCAAATAGTTATAGCTATAAAATAATATTACTATTTTATACTACCATCTACATTATATTTGTGTACGTACATCCATATGCCGAGTCTGTAGCTGAAACGGTAATTTCCTAGCAGGAGAGGCATACGTATATCCGATGAAGTAGCTACTGAAATAATTTAAATACTGAGTTAGCATTTGCTTCAAAATCAATAGGCTACATATTATTTTATTGGCGAAATAGTATTTCTTTTAAAACTTTTTATATGCGAGTAAGTATAGGTACTGCTTTACGTGCGTTTTTTCAAATAAAAAGTTATCGCATGTCATTATGTAAATGCATATCGAACCGCTTTACGTATGCACGATAAGAATATCTATTTCATGTAATAAAATTCATCAAAATGCGGTAACTGTAATTGTCTAGATTGACTACATCGTCATTAATTTATGGGAGAAGAGTTAAATTTACGTTGCATATAATGAATAATAAAAATCGATTGATTCATACTGGTTTTTTAAATGTTAGTTGGAATCACAAAAGAAAAATACGTCGTTTTTCTAAAATGAAAAAAGTAGCAATTGTTAATTCTCGGAATAGAGCCTTATGTTAAAAAGCAGCTATACGCAACAGGTGGTAAATGAATGCTGGAAAACTGCGAGCACATTATTATTAATTTAATATTGTAATATGATACTGTCAATTATTATTCTGAATTATAATTTATAATACGCTTGGATCATACAGTTAGTCATGGAAAAAAAACTCTCATGCCAAGCCTTGGCTTATGAAGTAAAGTTTTGGTAAAGTTAGGTTAAAATGGTGTCTCAATTATATTTGATTTAAATAGCCACCACATAAGTCTAACTGAAACCGTGTTGCAGAAAAAGATTCAAAACAGAACTTAAATCCATTCGTATTCAGAATCTACATGCATATTATGATTTGTTTTTATAATCCAAGTAAACATTAGCACAATATAAAAATGTTAATATTGTTAGTACGGTGACATGGATGCTATTTTTTTTTTTTGATAAAATGCATTACAAGATGCATTCGCCATTGGCACAAAGTTAAAAGGGTAGTGATATACACCTGCAAAAATGAAGAACGATATACAGTAAAATCTTGGTTTGAGTAATTGAGTGACAAGCAAAAATCTGTAGAAATCATAAATCATCATCATCAGTGAGTTTACATACCTACTTTATTTCTTATTGTGAAATTCACTTTGATAATATACGAACGCTTTTGATTACAAAAACGTACCTACCCGTAACAAATTATGTTCAAAATGTACTTGGAATTATTTAACGTATATTTTAATAATGCTATAAGTAGATATCACATAGTAGCTATTTAATATCCAGGTGTGTGTTCCTGAATCTATCTAGTAATGTTTCTGAATATTATGATGTAGGTATTCAGTTTCGCATCCCTGCCGAGGCGGAGACGGGGATTACACGATTTCTATTAAATGCAACGTGATTTAGAATCTGCGAAACACATCCGCCTTTTTATAGCACTATACGCGAACATCACGAACAAACGACTCAATGATTCCTGAGAAGTAAACTGTCATACTACATTAACAGACCTTATAACGGACAATCGATGAAATATTGACGGAGGATTCAAGTCAATTTAATACAACTAGTGGTATAACAAAATGGACCAAAATTCGCCTGATTAAGACACTTATCATCTTCTAATGGATTTAAGTTTTGTACTATTCCATTTGAGTCGTTTTTTGCGACCTGGGTTTCGCCTTTCGACATCTTCGGGCGCTGTGTATACTCTTCAAAGGCAAACACATACTGACAACGAACACTGGTAACGTATTGGAAAATAATGGAGTTAACTAATGAGAAATGAGATATCTATGCTCCTAGAATGTCCCTATCTATGTTCCTAGAATGGACGATTTTACACCTCTTGATTGTAGTATTTTTATTGTTTATAAGTACTAACACCCACGGTGGCCGCGCGGCTTAAGCGTTGGACTATAACGCCGTGAGTCCCAGGTTCGAATTCTCGTCTGGGAAGTACACATATTGTTTTTCAATTTGTGTGTGAGTAGGGTATGGACCTAATAGGTTGAGCAAGTAGCTGACATCCATTTCTCGTAAAAACAAAAATCTGTTAATACAAACCTCTACTCTACTCTACTCTACATGGTCGAAAGAAAAAAAGAATAAGTACTAATGATCTATTATTAGGTTTTGACGATTTATTATAGTATGCTTATCGAGTGTATTATTATTAATATGATAAGGGTTTTTTTTTACTAACACTTCAACCATTCATAATTTGTTTGTTATTTTTTATTGTGAGCCTTGACTTGATAGGAAGGTAATGGAGTTTCTACCTACTTTATTGTATTGCTGAATTATATTATAAATTAGAGGTAAGAGTATACGTTATCAGTGTGTGTGAGTATACACAGCGCCTGAAGATGCCGAAAGGCGAAACTCGGGTCGCAAAAAACGAATCAAATAGAATAGTACAAAACTTAAATCCATTAGAATTAAAATTCAAATTACATCAAGTACCTTCGTTCGATAGTATTAATAATTACCTTCTTTATATTTCTGTGTGGTGTTTCGACTAGGACCATAACGTAAAGACGTTACATTACTGCCTTTGATATGTAGGTTTGGATTCACACATTTACTATACAATTTGTATAATTTCTTTTTTGGAGGTAGAATATAGTACTAATGTGGATAAATTATAAATTCATCACCGGAATCAGATACCTGTCTTGTTTATTAGATAAAACTATTACTAGAGCGCCGAGATAAGAGTGTCACTACATTGCTGCTATTGCTAATAGACTTTGTCAATACAAAATAAACTACTGTATGTGAGAAGTTGTGGTAACGGGACCAACATTCCGAATGGCTTTTGTCTAAGATTCGACACAACGCTTGTTTATTTGCGAGTCTTTGATGCTCGTGGTAAATGTGATTCGAATCAATGGATCGAGTCGTGCATCGATGATTCATTTATTGCCATTCTATACGTATCTATACTACATGTGAATTTGTTAAAGGAATCAAATTTTACTGGACCGATTGTAGGCCTAGGACTGATAATAATGTTTGTAGGCGTGTGCACAAATCAGACGATATAATTTATATTTACGGTTAAAATACTTAATAATTGATTTACTAGTGGACCCAATAGGCATCTAAAGCATAAAGGTGACTAATAAATGCATCTGCTCATAGACACTTGATTACCTACCTATGTTTATACAAATTTCATCATTTTGTAAACCGATAAATACAGTTGAATGTGGTTTAAAAATTGCAACTTCGCGTTCATGTGTTTGATTTATTCTTCTAACATGCCCACAATTATATTAGGATATTCTATGTTTAAGCTGAGTCCAAGAGTAAATCAATGCCAATGATATAGAGATAGGACCTAAAGAGATTCAGTAAACATAGAGAAAATTGAAAAAAGATGATTATTTCGAGATAACTTGCAAAAATTGTTGTTCGCAATTGAACTAATGCAGATATGCAGCAAATATTTTTTAAATTTATAATATATATACATCAATAGGGTGAGATTAATAGATACCTACTGTATATAAGAACCGTTGCCAAGAAGAATTCTGTATAATACTATTTACACATATATTTTTAGAATGTCACATAGCTACTACTTTACCACACTAACTCATCGATTTAGTAGCGAATAGTAAGTATTAGGTAAACACTTACGTATTTTATCAACAGATCCCAAAATTCACCGCACGCCGCTGGTCTACATAATATAAGTATAATGATATTATATCAAACGCGCACCGACGAAAATGCACAGTGTGAGGATATGGGTCAGCAAACTCTTCGTCATATTATTATGATGTATCATACAAATAAATAGAAAATGTCATAGGAGGTACTCTCCCAGATGAATGGACAGAATAAAAAGTGCCAGACCATCCGGGTCAAGATCATCAGTCATGAGGTTCTAACAAAAGAGAAGAAGAATATACATAGACCCTGAAGAAGCCGAATAGTACAAAACCGTCATCGACGAGAATAGACAGTTATACAATAATAATTACAACAAATAATATGATGATAATTAAACCTTTAAACAGGTAGGTAGTTAAATAGAAAACCAAAATATTTGGGAGCTATTAAGGCCATCGAACTTTAGTAACAGAACGAGAAAAACGAAATAGCCTGCGAAAAGCTTCACAGTGAATGGTTACCTGTAATTAGTTCAGGTGCATTCCCACAATAAGAGCCCGTAATTGGCATTAGTAAATTTTTTTCCCTAGTTCTGTACACTTTTATTTACGATTTATTACAATTATTTATAAAAACGCTTCACGTGTGTGCTCGCCTTTCCTCCACCAAGGGCGTAAGTTAAAAGAATTCCGAATTTGTGACGGTCACGGTCAGCCGATAACAGTTCCAAATGTTATTTCGCTATCTCTATAGAATATAGATAAATAATTTGCTTTCGAAAATACGCCGTCTGATATTTTGAGGCTGCATGTTGCGAACAAAAAAAAAACAAAAGATTTGATATGCAAATTTGTAAATACTGTATGAATAATAAATATAATGGTAACAAAAGAGAAGAATTTTTATTTTCTACAAAATACAATCAATACTAATTAATATTTTTTTTATGTTTTCTAACAAACAATTGAGATATTTACAGTTTAATATTTTTACAATCTCTGATAATATTAACGCAGCTCCAACAAAACAATATAGTTACAATTCGAATTTATAAATGAATCAAGAATATTAGGTATGTTAACATTGTCAATACATACCCTGCCATCCTAGAAGTACCTACCACACAACCTTGTGTTATATGATTTGACCTAAATAGGATTTTCACTGTGCCTGAAAAAGAAGCCTTAATATTCATAGAGTTATTACGATTTGTTGGTGACCGGCCGCCTAGCCCGCAATATCCGCGTCACTATTCTTGATGGACTAAAATTGTGTAAATCTTCTAACCGAAAATTATTAAATAAACTATTTTTTTATTATTAAATTACTAGCAAGTGCGAGTACGTTGAAACTAAATATTGGAGAAATCCTGACACTGGCTAGTACCTAATCAAAATATTTACCTATTATTGGAACCACAGAATCCAGTCGTTAATAACAGCGAAATTTGTTTCAGTTGGAAGACTATTAGTTAATTTCGTCGTCATTATGGGGGAAGGGCGAAGATGGCTACATTGGTAAAGCACATTGGCCCAGCGCTCGAAATCGAAAAATTTACGAACCGGAGCGCTCGACATTTTTCTGAAGATATTAACATAGTTATTAAATTTTATATGTATTTTATAAAAATAAGTATGTTAGATTCTTTGTTACGATATGGCATATCAAGCTCAGACGGTCAAATTATTTTTTCCACGAGCCGGAGCGATAACTTTACCGATTTCACGAACCGGAACGGCGCTCCGGTCCATTTCGAGCGCTGCATTGGCCAGAATCCGATCGATGCAGGTTCAAGTCTTGTCCGGTAATACTAAATGTTTTTTCAATATGATCTCATTGCATCTTGTTTGCAATAAATTAACCAGTTTTATGATTAGATAAATATTATATTACCACCTACTTACTGTTCTATTATTAAACTGACATAATACATAAATATTAATGAATTAAAATAGTATCTATCTATTCATCATTGGCTAATTATGACTAAAAGTTTTGACTGAGACGGATTACATAAGATTTAAATTCAATTTATAATCGTCCGATTATTGAAAAATTCAAAATAAAAACAAATAAACGTAATTACTTTTTTCAATTAAATCTAAATCAACGCAACACAGGAAATGCAAGCGAAGTAATTTCGACCGGGTTAAGTCGGTCGAACAGAGAGTAGTGAACTTTCATCAGGCCGTCTGATTTTCCTGAAATTTATAGGTACCAACTTGCAGTGAAATTTGCCAACATTAAGTGTATAAAACTGTAAGTTAGTGAGTTCGTAAATACTTGGCAAGCTCAGTAACGTTGCTGTAGGTAGATACTATTCACTGAAAGAAAGTTACATTAAAAACTAAACAGTCACCGTTCGAGTGGCACGGTCGCGGTCAAATGAACATGTACCGTAAAATTTAAATCGATACTATGGCGGATTGTCTTGGTTTAGATTTTATGTTTATACAAGAAATAATGGTAAAATAAAACGAACCATACCGTTGGCAAACTGCATTTCTAAATAACGTGTACTTACTTAAAATAGTTGTATAATGAATATGGGTAATGATTTTTTAATTAAATTATTTATAGAGATGCAATTAGTTAATATATTATTTCTGTAATAATAATTAATAAAATAAATCTAAAATAAAACCGACTCTTCGCTAGGTAAAATTTAAATATCACTTAAATTGGAATCAATTAATTTCCATACTATCTGAGTCATCAACCGGGGTTGGCCACTGCTAGATGAATGTCTCTCTGAGGTCTTTGCGATCCTCACACCCACGATGGCCGCACGGCTTAAGCGTTGGCCTATTGCGTCGTGGGCCCCAGGTTCGAATCCTGGGTCTGGCAAGTACACATATTGTTTTTCAAATTGTGTACGAGTCTATGGTCCTAATAGGTGGAGCAAGTGGCTGACATCCATTTCTCGTAAAAACAAAATCTGTCAATACAAACCTCCACTCTGTGGAGGCCCATATTTTATGATCCTATTAGGATCGGACATGGTCGAAAGAAAGAATATAATATAGTAATTACAATGGTACGTATAATAAATACTAATTTCACAACTACGATACTTAATACGAGGATTATTTGTTTTTAACATTAAAATGACATTATGACGTTTCAAATATATACTCAACAAATATATCTATGTGATAAAAATATTGTGATCAATGATCATCTATTAAAAAAAACCTTTCTGTATAGAAAGGTTTACATATATTTGTATCTGTTTAGACATACATACCTACATGTAATAATATAAATAACCTGACCAAACTCGATAAATAGAGCTTTCTCTAATACAAGTTGAATTGCCATGATTGGTTCGCATTATAATATTGTTTTTTTTTCATACTAGCTCACATTTTAATTGAATAAATTTATACAGCTTTGGTTCGCATAATCAATCGACAGATTTAATTCTAATCCTAACATTTAGAAGTATCCTGTCCGCTATTGGAGAAGTCGAATATTTTAAGACGTATTGAATTTTAATCGCATCGTTGTTTGAATAAAATAACCATAATTTAATGTGCAGCATGCATGATACGTAAAATATCAAAACCACATGGCATAATAAAATATGTAATTAATGGTAGATTATTGATGATGTTTTCGAAACGAGCAGTAAAGATGTTTCAATAATAATGAGTTTTTAAAAATACATTGGTTTGTAACTTAAGTTTTGCGAGAAAAACCTGAAATTTTATATTTTTACCTTCTTCTTTTAGTGCCACATCTATTATCGGACATCGATAGTAATTTTTGGCAGTCCTTTCCCTGTCTGTAGCCGTCCTAAACAGGAATGAAGTGCTTGGCTCAAACCAGTTTATGAGATTATATTAAGTAATTATTATTGTTCATACTATTTTTTATTCACTGTTGATCAGTCCTTTATTTTAATCGTGCAGTAAAAAAAATATACACACTATAATAGCTACCTACGTGTCAACACTATTAAATAGTGCTGCCAAAAGTTGGTAAGTAGATAATTTAGGTATTTAGAGTTAACGACGGATTATGTATTATTATAAATATGTGTGCTAGAAATAGAAGATCATCTGATATACATTATATAATAATATAAAGCACAAAGAAATAAGCATTATGCCTGATTTTAGAGGGCATGTCAATATTCAAATTTCAATTATTCCATACCATGATTTCGATACTTACCAACTTTTGTGAGTTTCTATAAACTCTGAGGAACACAGAGATGCTGTCGCTACAAAAGGCTGATTTTAGAAATGAACTTAATACTGTTTGTTAGTTAGTTAGCTGTAATAATTTAACATTTAATACCATTGTTAAAACTTTAAAGTACTTACTGGAAAACTGTCTCAAAAATATTTTTCTCTCGTTTGAACGTTTAAGCTAAATTTAAAAAATCGGGCTCCTAGCGAGCCAATAATACCTACTCCCTTTATAGGTAATAAATAATACCCGGTGATCCCATCTATTACGAAATTCGATTGATCGTCATATTATGTGTTCCCCAGTAGCCTGAGTGCAATGCATTTACAATAACATTATTTATTGTAATATGTTAAGATGTAATGCATTACTTTCGATCAAAATGGTTGACACCATTTCAAATATGTATGAATGACGAAACAATTTAACATATAATAATAATATACAATGCTTGAAAAAGTGTTACCTACATTATGATGTAACACTGACTAATATTATTAGGAGTAGCACATTAATATTTAATACCTGAGGGCATTTTTGCAACAGAGTACTAGTCCAATGTTACTGTACTTTATTGAGTATGATCTAAATATCGGTGCGAAATCGCCGAACAAGATGTCCGAAAGGTGAATTGGAAAATTTCACTAGTGAAATATAATATGTAACAAATTAGCCGAACAGTGATCGGATAAGATAGTCATCATCGAGTAGCCGGTATCGGAACAACGAAAGGCCAAAAGAGGGATAACGTCATCGTCAATGTTATTCTGCATATCCACTTTCTAAACTCTAAAGACTTACCTTCATAATATTATTACTATCATCACACGAGTGCAAAAAGTATATTATTCTGTTTTAGAACATTGGTGGATAACTATTTAGATTATTATTAGAAATATAAATATTGTTTTACTTCAGATTATTCAGATTCTGTCACAGGTTTGCAGATAATAATAAGAATATTAATTATAATATAATTTGTAAATTTGAATCCATCACCCAATAATTAAATACAATACGAGGGCTTAGTGTCAAACAAAACTATCTACAAAAGTGCAACTTTACAGGAGAGCCAAAAATCGTTATTTTAGATTCTTGTAACTCAAGAAGGGAAATGTTTATTTAAAACCTAATGTTAATATTTTATAATTTATTGTGTATTGTACATTTATCTTGCTTATGATGATGTTAAAATTTATAGGGATAGTTTAAAAAAAATATGAAAACAAGGGTAACTTATGTAGTTAGCGTTAAACTTTACTGACGATTTAATAAGAAATTAGAAAAGATTGACATAACGTTGTTTGACTATCATGTGGCCGTTAATGTAAAATAACGTTATCTCAAAAAAAGTAAAAGTTGTAGATAACGTTGTCTGACTTTAAGCACTCGAATAGTTAGGAGTGGTTAGTAAGAGATCCGAAACGAGAAGGACGCTGATTTTGTCAGCTTGCGACACAACGATCACGAAAGCGACAAGGGTCAAAGGAATATTAGCTGCTTCCCGTCTAGCGAGAGACGATGGTGTGTGATAAAACTGATAAGATATGATGCATTTGAGATTGGAATGAATGATTTGAAAAATACATAACATATCTCCTATTTTCATACCATTTTGTTAAACGAGAACTGGGCGATAATACAATTATTGTGAGGACATGCAATTCACAACCATATTTAAACTATAACTATTACCCACTCATATTGAAGAATATTATTTATCATTATACTTACTAGAAATAAACTAATAATTGTGTATTGACAACTCTTATTTACCACAAATAGCGTTTATCAATACGGATTTTAGTATTATTCAATTTAATAGTAAAGTTAATTAAACGAGTTACAGCCGTGGGGTTTTATTTTTATTCATTCATGAATAATACATAAACCATAAAATAAACAAAGGCATAGTAAAATATCGATATATTGACAATGATAGTGAAGATAGTGTTCTACGACGGAAGGGTGAAAAAGTATTCCCAGTTTAAATGACTAGTTTTGTTATAATTATACGTCAAAGTAGATAAGTATCTACATAATTATCAGTCACCTGTATATATACCAACATAAAAATCTTTCTCCTTCCAAAGTATGGTTTTAATTAACTGTTTTCTATTAAAAATAATCAAGTATAAATGAATCATCGTATACATAAATTCTGAATAACATTGAATAATTTACAGAAGAGTCAAATTAAATTGATTTACTGCATTTTTTTATTAAATACTTCGCAATAAACTAAAAATAGTAAAAATTAATAAAGTAATAGATACGTGAGGATATTAATTCTGATCAGGCGATTCAATGCGACATGGTTTATTTTATACTAGGTATTTTATATTACAGGCAGAAAAATAAGAAAAACACGGCACGGCGGTGGCTTTAAAAACAGTGAATTGCGAACAAAAGTGAAGCACTTAGATAGCGGATATCCGGTACACTTTTTGCAATCTCCGAGAGCTTTTGAATAATCAATTTCACGATGTACTACTAGCATTGAATATATTTGAGATTTGGGACCTTTCACTCAGTCAATGATAAAAAATATAACGTTGCGACGAATCTTTCAAATAATATAAAGAGTATTTGTCAAATACTTCGAGGACATACTTACGTTACTATCGCAAATGTTTCCATATAAAACCCTAATTTGACTGGGTTATATCGGAGGTTAGCCTCTGTCAGGTCGATCTTAAGTTTTTAATCCACGAAGTATATACCTACGGCAACTTTCTCTGCTATGTACCTATACGTACAGCTGATCTTTTCTGATAGCTAGGGAATTGTACACTTCCCATCACATTATATGGCATAGGCATTGTAGTTTCAGAGTTAATGCTACGCAGAACTTCTCTATTTCGTCCTTTCGCACTCGTAGAAGGAAATTTGAAAATAAGCACATAACATAGACCTCTACTCTTCGTATTGATACTTTAAAATATCAATCTAGCATGTCGCATAAAACAATGTAGCGTAGAGTTTAGAATTAGAAGGTTACCATGAAATGCGCCAATATCAATTGAACTTGTTCTTTACGTTACCATGTTTCAGTGTTGTATGTAGGCCAACGATAGGCGAGAGAGAAAATTTAATGTCAATTGTACTTAAGATTATTAATTTATCTCAAAGCGTAGAAAAAGATTGCCATTACATGACAATTTGCACTCTCACAATCTCCATTCGACACGCCTCAGTTAGCTCAATAGAAAAATGAGTACCTAACCTACCCACCAAATGAGTTTTCAAACTGTGTTTCCTAACAGTTATTAACTAGAATGCGAAAAATTTAACTTGATCTGCGGCAGCTTAGTGATCTAAATTCCCTCTTGCGCTTCATAATCATTATGCTAACCATGATAGTATTTGACGTTTCTAATTTATGCGTGCTATAAGTCATTTAGATGCGTCAAAATGCAAAAAAAAGTGACTGTAGGAAGATTATAAATCGTGTTATATACTATTGAGAAGAAGAAAAGCGAAAAAACACCTGATTCGGCCCATAAACTAGGTTGAAGAAAGAGCCGCGGCGATGACAGGTAAAATTCATTTGACATTTCAATGTTGCCATAACCACAACTAAAAATAACTCATTAGAAAAAAATGTACTATTTTTATATTTATGTTTTTATCAATCAAATGGGGAATAATATCACACATTTCTGATACTCTACTTTAATCTATAACCAGGAATTATTACATTTTGGCAAGTCAAATTAAAACAAGGGTTGTCAATTATATTTTCAAATTGTAAAAAAAATGTTGATTGAAAATGGTTTTTTTATTTATCTGTGATGTAAGTAAGTTTAGGTACCTACTTACGCTAATAGATCGACACGCGTAAGTATATAGACCTACATACGTATCTAAGAATTGATGGGGGAGCCACAGTATAAAACGACCCAATCAAGACTCGCAACTGGACATAAGCCGTTTTTCAATATGGCGTCCATATTGTAGTTCGAAGTTCCATTTTTGACCTTATTTAAATAAGTTTGTAGGACTGTACCTATCTGTTCCATGTCTTCTATGGGCTTGGAGGCGTCCATACGGAATATACTACACGCCGTCAATGAGTTTATTATTCACATAACGACGATACCTCGAACGACACCTACACAGTAATCAAATAGTATATTCAAAAAGAGGCACCGCCATGAAAATGTTGAAAATCCCAACAACCTATGGTAGGCAATTAAAATTGAAATATTCGCCTATTCGCGGAGCTTTAGATAAAAAATCAGCGGTTAATTTGCCGTTTTAGGCGGCTGCGAAACATGAAAGTAAACTATTGCATCTCCGCATGGAGGAAAAAATGTTGCACGATTCACTCACAGTGTGATGTAACGAGTGAAGAAGATTTCTCTAGAATTATTAATCTTCTTCCATGTTGCATAATATATAATATGTAGGTACTTCTAAGTTATACCGGCGGAGCTGTTCCATCATAATATATGTAGAAAGGTGAATAATATTCAAACTGATACTGAAATAATTCGTTTCCTGCTTAAAAAGAATGTAGGTACCTACGTATTAATAATAAGTTATAGGCGAAATATCAGATCGTGATATTGAATTAATTAAACATGATGAAAACTCATATGATTTATGAATATCAAATATAAGGTCACTAGTTTTATAGCAACGTTATTAGAAAGGCTATTAATTATTAAAAGAGAAAATATTATACCAATAAAATAATATTCAAATAAGACCCGGTATAAGTAAGTCTGTTTACTGGAAGCCAGGCGGGAACAGAGGCAATTTTCATAGCCGATTTCGTCAAAATTCGTGAATTAATTCAAGAAAGATAACCTAACCTAACAAATAATCCAGTATATCGGGTATTTTCAAAATTTGTTTACCGTTGGCTTCCACTAATAGACAAGAACCGCCAAGAATTATCTATTGCACAAAATATGGAATTGCTGTTACGTGCGAATTTGAAAAAATGCAGATCGATTTAATTGATAATTAAATAATAAAAACCACACGTATAAAAAGAGTAGGTGTTAATTCATTATTACACGTGGTATTTATTATTGGTACAAGTTTTAACGTTGCGCAAAATAACACAAATTTAATGCAGGACAGTTATTTTTTTCGTTTTTAGATAGGTACGTCACTGCCATATAAATAATTGGTACCGTACAAATATCATATTAATATGATTTTGGAAGCACGTTTTTTTAGATTTTTATCTGCTAAATAATGAATGAGGTACCTAAAAGAACATATCATTAAAATGGCAGATTTCCTTTGCAAACAGGGAGTCAAAATAAACGTCAAAATCGACATTTTTTCGTTTCGTTTTATGTTGATTTTAAGTTTCATATATTGCTTAAAAAATACGAATGATAAATCTGAAGTCAGATAGAAATGGTGTTGAAATTATATTAAAGTAAAACAAAACAATATTAAAAAGATAATAAAATAAACATGCATTTCGCATCCACATAGTATTCTTAGAAAGACATTGTCCGTAGTACGTAGGTATTCTGTGAAAATGTATTTTTTGCGTTGTAGGTACAATAAAATATGCCTACTTGTAGAAATAATAAAAAAAATAAACAATGATTGGAATTTTCCATTGGTAAAAATATGCGACGCAAGAAAATGTTTTTGCACACCCACTGTAAGAAATCCGTGCTATATTTTATTCGACGTTCAATTTCGTAACAATTTCGCAAGTATAATATATTGAGTATAGATAGGCACATGGGTTGTATTTTTATAATCTTACATAATACACACGTACTGATTGGCATACTGGTAGAAGAGGTTGATCGATTGGATTTAATCGATACAAAATAAAGTCATGCAAAATTAATTAGTAAGTAGGTGTGTGGCTGAACACGCAGTGTCAAACTAATATTTCTAACTCGGCGACCGCGACATATGACGGCGAAAGGCGACAATGCTACTATAGAGATGTAAGTTAGGTGTGTCGTTACTGGTGTGTCGCTTGGTCTTGCGAGCCGTCCGACATGTCCATGCGGAGGGGTAATACAGGATGCCAACCACATCTTCTGGGAATGTCTGAGTATGTGCTCCGAACGGGAGGAAATGCTCAAGTCGTTGATCACTACTAAGGCAAATTTATCTTGCCTTTAAAAAAATTGCGGCGTCTTACTGCGGGCGTGAAGATCTCTTCACATAATTTTTGCTGTCCGTATGATTAGCTTCGTTTTCTTTGCTGTATACACAACGTAACTTCATTTTATTTTCGTAATTTCCGTGTGCTTTTCTCTTCCTGGCACTTTGCATTATAATAAAGCCATTAAAAACTCAGGCAGAGCTCACTTTGAGCGTAGCAACCTAAGTCTTGGGCACCTTCTCCCAGGACACTCCCAGTCCAATTGTTTCAGATGCTTCACATTACCAATTGTGGGGTCCCGCGATATGCTCGATTAAGACCGAGTGTGGTGCGGGGCGGGTTTCGGTGGAGGGCGCTTAACTTCAATGTCGCATGTTGTACCGCGGCTACATATACATGGCGTGTGGAGATGGGGAAACTAAAATCATTGTCGCATGTCGCAGTTGCTGGGTTTGAAAGGCACATCTTTAAATAATTATCATTTTTCATAATATGTACAAAAATCGATTAGGCGCCTATACTATACATACCGATTTTGACAACACGAAGAGAATTAAATTGAGAGCAAATTTTATATATTTTTCAGATATATGCTTACTATTTCATAAGAAACAAACACGGAATTCAAATTAGAAATTGTGATAAAGTATACACCCCTACAGAGGTAATATATTTTCTGACGAAGTTGTGATATCAGGCGAGTCTACCAAAAACTATGAGACTTAAACCTATAGAGCAGGTTAAATAAACGAATTTTTCAAATTCGCAGGTTCCTGTACCATTTCCAAACACTTTAATTAGTGTCGATGTAGCTATTTCAACTACTAACTTACTCACTTAACAACTAATATAACTACATACATTGAATAACAGAAATCAGCGCTCGAAATGGAAAATTTTACGAACCGGAGCGTTTTATCTATTATGTTTAATCTAATTTTATGTATATTTTATAAAAATAAGTGTGTTAGATTTTTTGTTATACCTATGTCATAGTTAGCTCAGACGTCAAATTATTTTTTCCACGAGACGGAGCAATAATTTTGGGCCGGAACGGCGCTCTGGTCCATTTCGAGCCCTCAATAAATATCTCATCTCTTATCTGTTTCAATTTCAAACCTAAATGTATAACTGAGACTATATAATAGTATGCATGTATTTGAGGAAAATAGTTTTTTGTTTTGAGTTTCAATTGGAATTGCCTAGGTCCTAGGTATTTATAAAAATGATCTCTAGAAGTATTATATCTAACTTCTTAACCCCACAGTGAGAAATTCAACTCGCATGAGGCTATCTGTAATAGAGAATTTACCACAAATCTGTGCCGACAATAATAATAGAGCTCACATTCATTATACAATGTAGTCAAATAGAATCACATTCTCAGACGTTACCTATTCAAGACATGCTGCATGCTATACGAGTTTCCCTGCGAGTTTTATCACTACTGATACGTGGACTACTTCAATGCAACACGCGAGATTTAGGCCGCGATGAAAGTGGGATATAAATGTAGGTACCTACAATACACGACACATAATGCTGCCTTGCTTGGAATATTATGTCATATTGATTGAAGTAAATACATACACAAATTTTTGTTGTGGAAAACCCTTGCACGGACCGTGTTCATTTATGAATTTAATACATATCGTGTAACGCTCCACTATCTCAGCACGTACAGCGCCCACAAGGTTAGACTATTTACCTTCGCCACTTACCCTGTCAGATCTGCAGCACATAGATCATCCGTGTAGCAACGCTGCAAGCTGAGAGACAAGAAATTCGAAGACAAGAAAACCGTGCGGCTGTGTGGAATGCCACATCCGTAACCGAGGACTGATGCGTCTACTGACAAACTCCGAGTGTTAGTGACGCCGTCGTATCTGTATGTTCCCAGGATTCGGTGGTCATAATATATTCTCAAAATACAGATGACCGGAAAGAGAGTATAAGATAGATATAGGGAGGAATAATATACCACTACCAACTAAAGATACCTTAAAATTAAATAGTACACTTATAATGAAATTGTAGATAGTTTAGCATTATTAGAGTCTAGTCATATTACGTGAAAATAACCCCTTACCAGTGTAATTGGCTATTGTTCAGTATTAACATAATTATGTAGGTAGATACCAAACATCAAAAATTACGCGTGCTGTGCTACGGCCACCATCTTGGGAAATGGCGAACGATTTTTAGTTTTCCGTGAGATAATTTTAATATAAAAAGAACGACCAATAAATAAAAGTTAAAAATATACATTGAAGTCGTAATACGGTTTACCATAATGTGTAGCGTCTTACTCGGTACTAGCACAATGCATATACGACGCCTCCGCTTTCGAGCAATGATCTCCAGGTAAAACTCTAATATCAATATTAGTAGCTGTTTTCCGCAAAAATGTCACCTTCCGTCAATTCGACTTAGCAATAACGATATACATTATAGATAGGTGGAGGTAGGCTGTTAAGATTCAACATAAATAGTGCACACTAAATTTTGTCATGCATACTTATTTGTTTTCATTGAACTAAGAAAACAATTTGCAGATGGTGTTGGTTAGTTTTTACAATTCAATTAAACTCTGCCTAAACCAAATCATAATAGTTTAGGTATGCTATGGGCGATCCGACAAAAGTAGTCCACACTTTTTCAGTCAAACTTATTTGTTTTTGTTGAAATAAGAATATATATTACAGATGGTGTTAGTTCGTTTTTAAAAATTCATTAAGCTCGGTCTATACTCCATACCAAACTATAATCGATAAAAAATATTATTCTATTTATTAGCATAATTTTAGATATTTTATAGATAGATAAATGAATATTTTTAGACTATTATCTACTATGGCTTGGACTAGGCAGGCTTTTAAAAACTAACAAACACTGAGTACATATTGTAGTATTAGTTCAATGAAAACGAATACAGCCTACATCCACCCTTCGCCAATTATACATAGTTATGTATCTTATGAGGATTGGTTCGGTTTCAATTGATGGCGTTAATCAAGCCTGGGATATTAAATTTGACGATGTCGTCGTATCAAAGAAAGCGAAACTACGTTGCATTCTCATACAATGTGGAGCGAAATGTATCGTGGGAGTTTTGCCAAATTAAATTCGGCATTGTTTTTTTTTCTAGTCACGACATTCATTCATCTCCAGTTAGTGCCGATTCACAGTCACGAGAGGTCAGTAGGTATAATATTTTTCGGCGTTTCGAGGACAAGCGAACTTTCTAGATTGAATTAAAGCTGTCGAAGCGATTACACGGTGTAAATAATTTGATTAAGATTGATATAAAGGGAAACATAACAATATAGTACTCGTATTTTCAGCATCATAATACAACCTACGTAATACATACTTCAATACCTACGAAATGCGATATGGAAGAAAATTAATTATCACTATGACATTACAAAACAATAGTAATTACCTAATTGTGTATTTATTGATCACATTTTATGGCCACAGATATTTAATAACACATATCGGAGTGTCTGCATTTAAATGTTGTGCATTTCAAGTTTACATTAAATTAAATGAGTAACACTAGTCGAATTAACCGTTGTATGCATGACTGAATAATGCGGCAACCATAAAGTAAATAAAGAAATGGTAAAAAAACGTCCTGGAATTAAAATAAAAAAAACGAATTTTGCTTCTCGTTTATGGTGAATTATTTTAATTTATGAAGCCATATTCATTTTTCTTGTAATATATAAAAGATAAGATTGGTTAGTTAAGCTTGCATAACCGTCATCCAGGAATCTCTAATCCGAGCTCTCGCTCTCTCTCTCTCTCTCTCTCCAGTCGGCCACACTCGTCATCTCTGCGTCACTGCTGGCATTAACCATCCATCTCCTCCGGCTGGCACCCAGGGGTCCAGTGCCCACAGGGGTTCCTTAAAGAGAAAGAACTCTTAAAAGATTAGGTCAGGAGAAAATTCTACCCCTTATTTCAGTGCTTCTCAGCCAAGAGGTTGGCTATCATCAAATCTTCTTAGGACATGATCGTTATTAATATACTAGTTTTTTTTATTATTATATTGTAGTAGTTTTCTGTTAGCATTCAATTCTTTTACATATGTACCGTTATTCTTTCTAATCAGATACCTTAATGCAGTAATTCACAACCGGGGTTCTGTTGAATCCTGGGACCCCGCGAGCTGTGTAAGAATTCGCAAAAGCTTGCGAAAAAAGTTTGGACTAAAACATTTTGCTAACGCGGCGATAACAAACTGTCTTTGTTTATGGATGTGTACCTAAGTGTATTACAATTCCAGACTGAACTCAAACTGCAGCATTTCTACACTTAATGGTTCCCACGAAGTCAATTTAATATCATTCGTTACTTGTTTTAACAAGGTAGTTGTAAAGGCTGCTGTTCCTTGCCATAATCAACCGCACGCGGTATAAGCTTGAATAGAGTGATCAACTAATTAAGAGCCACCCGTGCGCAATACATTTTAACTTCAGACGTGAACAGGTTTATTTAAAGAATAAATTAATAACACCAAAACTTATTGGGACACTAATTATCTGTGGTGTATTAACTAAATATGATACAAATCTAAATTTAAATTCGATACAGTAAGATATATTATTATACAAGAGAAAGATCGCGTGGGTGGGTTAAGTATATCCAGCGTGAACAAAAAAGCAAACCAGTTAATTCGCGTACCGTAGAATAATCAAAATGGCGAAAACGAACGGGGTCAACAGTCCCATTCGGCTTAAAGAAGTATTCGATATATTAATAGAGAAGGTGTGGTAACTGCGAGAGAACCAAAAATTTGGGAGGCTTTATAGGAAAATATAAGGAGGTAACAATCGTCTATTGTTATGGTACCCCTGAAAGTACGAGTAGGTAGGTACCTACATTAAAAAAATCGGCGATGTCACATCGTAGAGAAGCATTTACTATCACAGCAAAACAACGTAATTTAAATGAAACTATCATTGTGCAATATTCTTCGAACATTAATCCTACATTCAAAATTTGGCAGAATATTATAATACTGTACCCGAAGTTATATAATAGGTGGGTCCGAGGAAAATCGCTTACGGCGAATTCGTGTAAGTCGGGGTACAACTTTGCATATAAATACATAGATACATATAAATTTTGTTCAATTGGGACACAGGACTAACAACACTAGTTTAGAAGAAAAATATTTAATAAAATTTCAGTTCTTTGTAAATACATATTAATATGTAAAAAATAATAAAAAAATAAATGAGTTACCTACATAAAAAAGTTATTTCGATGACGATGCTAATTAAATCTAACGAATTCGTCTGAAGACAAAATGCCTCCTTTTTTCACGCTTAATTTCTTCGTAGCAAGCTAATATTATTTTTTTATTCTTTGCTTTGTAGCTATAACGCGTTCTTCGTTGGAGTCTATGTTTTCTAAAATTCTAAGTCCTTTTCAATAGAGCTGAGACTCACTGTCAAGCTTGCAATTGTCATGTGCTTTTCTAGTGAAACTGGGTCTCAAGTGTCGGATAAAGAACCGCGTAACTCCAAGTCCGCGTAAGTCGAGGTATTACTGTATCAGTACCTATATATCGAACTATAAGTGGATAGATTATGGATCGCGCTATACATTATTTATTACTAAATCACAAAAAAAAGTTATGGACCACACTTTCTATTAAAATTGACAGTAAGTACATAGAACGGCGACATAATGAGATGGGTTTAAACTGAGAATCATTTCGTCGATTCCAAAAAATATCATTTATTTGTTAAATACCATATAAGTATCCTATTTACTTCAAAACAGATTTCCACATATTTACTACCATATTTAAAAATAAGTAGTAATACGATAATAATTGGTTATTTCTTTAGTTAGAGTGGCGTCATGGTAATTAATTTAATTTAATTTTGAAAATTTCATTGCCTGAATAATTTTTGAATCAATATTTTTTTGACATTAAAAATATACCTACTACACGTTGATTAGCTCTGACCCTAACACGAATAAAAATCACGCTTGCAGACAAATGAAATCATCACTTGGTAGCAATGACGGATAGTCGATGATGACATGCAATTTTGACTGCATTCATTTTAATATAACTAAATTGAAAGTGGCCATACTGCTCATCACCCATTAAATGTGAAGTTATTCATCTATCATAATCTATGCTCACGGTTTTAGATACGTCACATTGCAAGTGTTGTGACTGGAAAGCGTTATAAAGTACCTATTGGGTGTTTATTGTCAATTAGATTAGGTAGGTACTATTGTAGTAAGGCATTGAGGCCAGAGCAGACATAGTGAAAACGAAATGTGCCTATGTTGAAATGGGGACAGTCAAATGCATAGCACAGAAAACCCTCAGGGATCTAACATGGATTAAACAGAATGTGGTCAGAAGGAGAAGACACATACAGTGTTGAAATGCACACATGCGAGGGTATTACATTTAGTTAATACCATAGCATCTGCCTGCTATTTTTCTTGATCCGAGGTAGCACCCTCAAGGTGGTTATCTAAATAGCATTCATATGATGTTTATTGATTTTGGAGTTAAGTGTTATGTAGAAACAGCCCCGGTGGAAAGGATGTGTACGGAATACACTGCCTTCTCCCCCAGCAGACGTCCGACAATATTGAAAGATAACTGGGTCTCAAAATTAAAAAAAAAATATATTCAAATATTATACAATCGAAAATAGATGTAGGTACAGTCAACGAGTTCGCTTGAACTTAAACAGTGTTGCATGTCGCAAAAAACACCGATTCGTAAATTCATTGAAAAACAATAAATCGGTCTGTAGCCATAAAATATGATTACGAAACGAATTACTCGTAATTAAATTATGTTTTTTACAAGTTCAACGATCCGCCATACCGTGATGTGAAGAAACAGTAAACGGGCGTTGTTACCATCCATAGACGGCGAGTGAATCATTTTTAGCAGTCTTTCGAGTTCATACAGCACCTCGTTGATAATTAGCATAAATTTGGAAGCAAATAATATTATTATTGAAAATTTATTGCCTAAACCAGCGGTGGCAAATCTATGGCACTGGTGGCATGCAAGACGATTTTGCATGATACGCGTTAGAAGAGAAAAAAAAATCATTGCATAAAAAATAGCAGGCAAATACACTCCAAGAATAGGCATTACGTTTAATGTAAATGCATAAATGCATAGGTCGGTCCTTAGGTTTTATTCGTCACATATAACATTATCGTACTAACCTTATCAGGCGGCGGGGATGCCACGCCGCGAACCTTTAATTTTGATCGATTTACAATGCTTGAGACCACTGTAGCGAGAGAATGCCACATCTGATCGATGCAATTCTGGTGCCAATTTATACGTAAAGAACCAGACTACTTAACAAAATAACAAACAATTTCATTTCTACCCACAAAAATGGCTGCACCAAATAAGAAACAAAAATTTGGTGGAGCTAGTAGTAGAAATTCTGGTAGATAGTTTCAAAATTGGTAGACCGAAATGTATGGCGTAATTGAAATAAGTGATAAAGCTATATGTGTGCTATGTTCTGTGAGTGGTATCTAGAACATCATCATTTTTAATAGAATTAATAAAAAACTATTTTTCCCTATGAAAAACTTCTCGGCACATCAGACAGCGGAAAAATAATATTATACGCGTACGTAAAAAGGTTCGTCAACCCTGGCCTAAACTTTTGGGGAATTTCGTAACCTCTTAGTTTGTAGAAATTAATATGTAAATAATCCACTATTCTAATAATAAACTGATGGTTATCGAAATGCTTAAAGCTTTTAATTCGTGTTTAACATAACAATATGACACTAATATAGCTAACATAAATTCTTTTATAAATTTATATTAGTTAGGTATATGTTGTAAAATATTTTTTAAATGTATATACTAGCTAGGCTTTGACGGTTCTTGAAAGAGCTGTTTTGGGTAGTGAAAAACGGGCAAACTAGCTACACCGCTGAGATTAGTAACAACAAAAGAAGAAAATACACGTTTAATTATAGGTATGATATGTCATACAATGCTTTATAGGAAGGTGATCAGTTGATCACAAATAGACGTTTATTTTAGTTGGGGCTTCTACTTCTGAGTGCCACCCTCCAAAACCCAGCAACGATACGATACTATAATACCGATCTACGCACTGCATGGTTGACACGGAAATATAAACGTGGCGCTGGATCAAAGGAAGTAACGCGACCTTGTGTTTGTCCCATGCAAAAATAAAAGTATACACTTAAGATTGGATTAGAATATTAGATGTATAAATAATAACGAGTTGGCTAAGCCAAAGGGCGTAAATGCAATCTTGGTAAAAAAAAATAATATTATTATTTCATTCTCAAGTCGAGCGAAATCTTATTTTCTTTATTCTTTAATTCTGCTTAACTGGAAAGTTGCAAATATTCCTTTAAGCAATGTTGGCTAAACAACCTTGACAATTATGTAATCATAGACAAGTATATTTTAATTTTATTAAGTAGAATCAAGTGCTTCTTTCTAGTAAAGAGAATAATTGACATTTTTAAAAAGTCGTCAAGATATACGGTTTACTCATGGCAACTGACAATAATATATTGACGATTCGTTGAAGATATTGCGACCGATCGGTAGTGAATCTCAAAATAATTATTTATTAGTTCAATGGCCGAAGACGATAGCCGACGCCTTGTTTTCGTTGTGGTCGTAAAAAGCGACAAGATGTTGAACAGCGACCATTTAATAATTATTTTAAAAGTCAAAATAAATTCAAATATAACAGAGTATAATTGGAAAACGTAATAATCAGATTGTAAAAAAATAAAATTTATTAGAATATATATTATCGCTATTTATTTTTATTATATATTACGGCCCATTGATTCCCAACCTTTTTTCATTTGGGGGAACCTTTTTTTTTGTAATTGTAGTAAATCCTTACCTGCCTGACACAATATTTCAAGAAGAATAATAATTAAAAATGGGAGATTGATAATATACAAATAGGCGAAATCCGTTTTCGGCACTGCAAGTAATATTACATCACATGTCTCCTGTAAAATCGTTTCAATTTATTTCTATTTGACAATAAAAAAATATGTGGGACCTAGGTAAAAACTTAGTTGGGGCGTTGGGGGGATAATGAACAAAGGACATCTGAGAATTGCTACATATGGATGAAATGCATGAAGAAGTTCACTCGTCAATTAAAAATTATTATAAAATACGAAATAAATTACATGGTCTTAATATTACATCCAATCTCCAATCCAATTTTACATTTTCGGTTCACGATTGTTTAACACTTTTGACTGATTAATTAATTATGTTCAAAGTCGAAATTTCATTATTTATCCTACATCTATAATTTCCTGTACCCTGTAAATAACTACAGTAAGTATAATATTTAATATTTATTTTACAACGTTTTTATTAGCTCGTATTCTTATTTGTCCGGTGGTTGTTTATCCAGTACAAATCTTGCAATAGATTTTTAACTAACTTCCCGACTAGCTAGACATTTGCAACTTTTAGAATATATCAGAACACGTCGCCAATGCATTCTTTTATTACTTTTAGCCATTTTAAAGTAGAATTGTATTCATTTTCAGTTAATTCTGTTTTGTATGAAAACTTATTTTGGAAGAAATCCGTAATCCAATCCACCATTATTGGTTGCTAAGGGGGTGGTCCTAGCAGCTAAATTATTAACACATACGTGCGTTACTATATAAATCAAAATGAAATGTCAAAATGACATTTCAGTATTCTATATTTGTTTGTTTGTTTTTTATTTAATTCATATCAAGTACAAGTTTGAGCATATTGAGCATAATAATTCAACAGAAAATTTAAAAACGTTGTATATAAAAAGTTCTTTTTATCATGTAATTTTATATTCTAATATTTTTGGAAACAATCCTAATGAAAAAAACTATTTACTATCTAGTAATACAGCGAAAATTAACGACTGCCTTATTTACACGTTAACATATAAAGCTTTTTAAATGGACAGGTATCTAAATTATACGTACTAATATAGTAAACGCTATTACGATTCGTGTCTGGAATTCGAAAATAGTCCGGACATTAGATTAATTCCATACTCCAATAAATCTTGATCATTGGTGTCCATTCAGTCTGATTTTTGGAGTTGTGGACGCAATAGCGTTGATTAAAGTGATGAAGTGGCTGGCGTCACTTTGCGATCTTCTGCGTCCGAAAAAAATCTGGCATCACTTCTGATTGCTTTACTGCCTTATAGATATCATGATATGTATGATACAACCGATTATCATGTAACCGGTTAATTGTAAAATTGTACGGTTACTTCATTCACTGATATAATGCCGGTTAATATGACTCGCAATATAGGTATACAATATTTCTGATGCACAATAATTATTATTATATACATTGATATACTATTAACAAGGCACGGAATATTAGATTAACCGATCCATACATGCCGAACTTTCAATACCTCGAAAGTAGGATCTGTGTCCGTCAATGTGGCTGTTGAATTTTCCCTCCATATACAGGTATAACCCTTTTGATCTCAAAATCCTGGAAGAGTTTTTTTAGTAATATTTGAGTATTTACGGAGCAGATCTTGTAAGCTGTTTGCGTTGTCGATGTAACGCCATGCGTCAGATGCGTATTTTGCAAGCTAGATGCATATTCAAAAACACTTTATAGATAGGATAAATATAGATGTGAATACCGGATTACATGTACTTATTAAATATCTCATTGAAGTATACCAATTAATCTTAATTATCTTGATACGAAATAGAACTTGTTAATAGAATGATAAATCGATAACAAAACCAGATACCAATCTAGGTGACAACATACAATTAGGTGGGTATCTAATTGTATGTCGTTGATATTATGTAAAATGAACTCACTTTTGACAGACTCTTTACCCCATAAAGAGTAAGTGATATAAATTTACGTCAATGTAATTTTATGTAAGTACTTAAAATAGAATTTACAATATGCTGTCTTAAAAAAGCTTATAGAACACTAATGATTATTTTGCAATGCAAAAATAATTATCGCTTTTGAAATAAATAGGAGAACATATTATTTTTTGTTTTTATTGAACATTGTTTTAATTCCATGCGTACATATTATGCGTACGATACTCCTGAAAATATAAATTAATAATTAGTTAATCTAAAAAAACATTAATAGCTAAAGACCGGTTTGATTCTTCTTATATAATAATATAAGGGAATTAAAGTAAATTACATATTAATATAACTGTCAAATCTAGTCCCGGCATATTAATTTGAATCGGGTTACAATTTAAAGTTGTAGAAGTCAGTAACATCCATCAGCCAATATTGATAATGATAATATTTTTAGCGAAATATTCAATAAGACCATTTTATTTTGCCGTATACATTTCGGTGATTGCTATAAAGGGTTATCGCAATGCATAGCGAATGAATTTGAAAACGTCAATTTAATATATTTTATTGATAAAATTTAAAAATTAAATACGTACCACCATCTAAAAACAATATAAAGAATTTTAACATATTTTTCTTTAAATTAAAAAATAAAAAATTGTAAAAAAAAACTTCTCTATATAGAATTTTATGAATATGTGTGTCGTCAAAAAATAATTTGATAATTTCTTTGACAAAACGATTTTTGAAAAACTCATAGTTGTAAGTTTTAACGTTGGTACTTATATTGATTCTATTTTTGTATAGTTATTTTTTCTAGAAAATACAAATGCATTACACTTGAAATCCTTTTTATTTACTTATATCGATTCGAGCTTTAGTATTATAACCGCATCAAAGCTCGATTCGATAAAAATAATTTAAAAGAAAAGGTTTAGTAGGTACCTACAATGAAGATTCTTTAAAATAAAAGTTATCATTAAATTTTTGAATTGAAAGTTTTGCTAAAAACGTCACTCTCCGCATTAGAGCAAAATATATTCTACATGCAGTATTTTTTATGTGACAAGCATTTATTTCTGAATATATTGGAAAACAAGATTGTGGAGACAACGACTTTGCAAATAGTACTTAGTACCTTCATTATAAGCAATCGTTTTTAATTACAAACCCTCCAGGCATAGGCAGATAATATATATTATATTTTCATGTGATCATATATTATATTATTTATTTATTGATTTGAGGTTTTCAAATTCCAATCATAGTTTTCTTATCATTAATCCACATCTGGCGGTCGAATCTAGGTAGGGAATTCTAGTAATAACAAATAGCTAAATAATCAGATTAAACAATTGTTGCAAATATTGGTTATCTTCATTCAACACTACGTACACTTGCGCCTTCGCCATTGTTTATTAATATGACGAAATATTCGATACCTATAAGTAAAGTTATTAATGACTATAGTATGACTTTCGCCTTATCAGATTAAAACATAATCTATGTGTTTAATATCAAATGCCACGAATCTGTCTAAAATCGAACAGCACTTGTCAATTTCATACCCACCGTACACCGTATTAGCTTATATTACTACTATGCCATGGAATATAAACAGGTAAGTAGTGGGTTTGTGTTATCGATAACATTAAACTAGTTACGTTACCTATGTGTACACAGTACTGAAAGGAAAATAGATAATATACCTATATATAAATACAATGAATTATCTATCAAATATTGAAATTATTAAATTATCGCCTTCATAGCATGATATTTTTTTGAATTTGGCTCTACAAGCCGATGTGGTCCCTGGGCGCTTATCGGAAAACATTTTAATTAACATATTTTTTGTTAATAGTAATAATCTCAAATTAATAATATGTAATATTAAATGGACAGAAACACAAATCGATACACCAGCAGGTAAAATAAAGCATGAAAAATATAAAATATAAATGTTCGGAAATGCTAATACCGTTTTTAAAAATGGGTAATTAAAAAAGCAGTTTTGCATACATTATAACCATCGTGAAGTGAGTGTAAATTATAATAAAAGTATGATTGGAATGCAAACAGGTTTATCTATGCCCTGTGCACAATGACATATTAAAGCAATATTGAACAAACAAACGTGCATTTATATTTTATTTTTTTAACTCTACAAAATCCTTCAATCGCAATTAGGTAAGTAACTTGATGTTAACATTAATGAAGCTTTTCGATTAGGAATTTATTGGGAGAGCTTAAAGCTTCACATACACCAGACGACCGCAATATAACCATTCACTACAGTACCTAGTGAATGAATTTCAATCACTAATAATATAATTATTATACTGGATGTTGTTTAGGTTGTAAACCATCACATACATACAAAACAAAGAAGACAAATAATTATTATCTTTTATGGTAAGTAACACAAATGTTATCAACATATTTGAAGGTGGATAGTCATTTTAATCTGCTTTGAACAGCTAATTCTTTTGATTGTAGAGAATATATTGGGAACATTTTTTCCCACAATGACGTCGTTTATCAACTATAGAGATGAACAAAGATTTTAAAAGATCTGCCAGCTAAATGTCCCGCTGCACCTGTACAAATGAAACTCTTTTTATTTTGCAAAAAATACGATATGTGTAACGAGGTCGAAGTAAAAACAGACAAGAATGCATTGAAAAAAGCTGCACTGCATACAATTTACGAGTTACTTATACATATCTATTATTATTTTGGTTCTGTATCAGAACTATTATCTCCAAATTAATGTGTATTACGTATAGCAATAGGCAAATGCGATTTGATAAAAATTTTCATTTTTATATACCTACTCGAGTTCTTTTGTACAAGTCAAATACTATTTTCTAATTTAATAGTAAATACCTCCCGTAATAAATTAAATAATATAATTTGTAAAAAAACATAATCCGATAAAAATTTATGTGATTCTTGCAGAAATGAGGTAAAACTATCAAGAGCTACAAAGAACCGACAGATACAGTAATGTATTAGAAAATGTAGACGATTTTTTTTGGCTGAATGGAACTACCAACGACTGTCGCCATATTGTGCTTGGAATACCAAATCACCACTTTGGATTGATATATTTTATTAATTAAATTCAGATTTTATGTTGCATTAATGTTATATTCAAACATACAACTTTGTGAAAATTTGAGAATTTTAATGAAATAAAAGAAATATGTAACATCGTGGAAACCATTATTGTTGTAAAAGAATGTGGTTCGTGAAACTAATATTTATCTGATTTTTTTTTAAATTTGTTGGGCATACTAATGTTTGATATCACGCAGTCTACTGCAGAAGATAAAAATATTGGATTTATTGAACAGTTTATGCATTCTACGTGATGTAATTATTTATCAAATCGAAATCGAGACACCTTTGCAAATAGTTGCGATCTACATATTCGACATACTTACAATAATTTTGCACTTCGTATTTGTGCAATACCCACCAGTTCGGTATTGAACGGTGCATTTATTGTGAGATTAAAAAAACAACATATTTTTAGTTTATTAATATGCATTATTTTAATGTCAATATATTTTAACAGTTGTTTGGAGAAAGGCGTGCAGACTATTTGTCTACACGGTGATATTTTACTACACTTTGGATATCTTTTACATCCACGCTATTTGACTGATATGACCTCAGATGCACTGATGTAGACAAAACAATTAGTAGATATTAGTATCGAGGGGTGGAGGCCGAATTCGACATAAATAGTGCACAGTAAACTTCGTCAGTCATACTTATTTGGTTTCATTGAACTAAGAATACAATTTGCAGATGGTGCTGGTTAGTTTGTCAAATTCGATTAAACCCTGCTACCAAACCACAATAGTTTAGGTATGCTATAGGCGATTCGACAAAAATAGTGCACACTTTTTCGGTCGAACTTATTTGTTTTCGTTCAATTAATATTACAGATGGTGTTGGTTAGTTTTTTTTAAATTCATTAAGTCCAGCCTAACCACACCATAATCAATAAAAAATATTCGTCTATCAATGTATGGTTTAATGACATTATTTTAGGTATTAAATAGATAAACGAATATTTTTTTACTATTATCTACTATGGGTTGGATTAGGCACGGTTAAAGTGAATTTAAAAACCAACAAACACTATCAACAGTCTACTACACATTATAGTCTTAATTTAATGGAAACAAATAAGTGTAACTTACGAGTATAAAGTTTAGTATGCACTATTTATGTCCAAAGTTTACCTCCACCCCTCGTCACTGGTAGATAAGTAAGTATGTAAATAATTGATGATATTGTCATCGATGTAACGGCAAATCTCAAAGGACAATAACAGAATAATGTGTTTTTAGTATTGATTTCGAAAGCTTTATATTATTTTTCAATAGGGTAAAACTAAACGTTCACAACATGTGGTTCTGATAATAAATACAATTTGTTCTAAGATATTAATTTAATTGTGTAATGAATTAAAAAGCGATATGATATCAACTCTCTCCGCGCACAGCAGGAGATATATTCTTGACTGATTGATTATTTTATTACATAAGCTGTGCGAGACTCGACTGATAAAATGTGTTATTTTAGTACTACTTCCATGGCCGTGAAAAAAAATGATAAAGCGCTATCAAGAGTACATATTAAAATGTTACCTACCAACAATGTCCGTACTTTGTAAAATGAAAGTATAGCTAAAACTATTGTATCTACTTACATACAGTACAACCGTGCAGCTAATTAAACAAAGTGGAAGAATCCATTATTGGATGAAGGCATCCACAAATTAATTTTCTTCATCTCGCTACTGTGAATTATGTTGTCACAAACTACGCAGAACGTTAAAACTTCGCCAATCCAGTAGACTCTAGGTCTACACTAGAACGTTTTCTATATATTATTCGGTTTAACTAGATGACTAGGTTTGTCCAGTGACATTGTTTTCGAGATATACATCCTACCCACTCACATTTAAGATTATTTGGCAAACTGTTTTATATCGCACACCCTTATTTCAAAATTGATTTAATTATTTCATCGTTTGTGTTCGCGCGTTATACCCAGCATGTAATTGTAACGTATCACCACACTGTGCTATTTTATGGTCCTCACTTTTTATGAATGTCCGTGTTATACATGCAAACGTGGTTAAGAGGAGTACAGAATAGTTAAAAACATAACGTTTTAGGCATAATGGGAGGTAATCTTTGAAAACACTATTCGAATACTCAAAAGAAATCTTCAAAACTTTTATCAAACACAGGTACATCCATTTATTGACACTAAACATATTGTGCGAGAATGATGTACTTAAGGCTATACTTCAGTTGAGGCATGGTCTAAATTAAAAATATTGTGGCTAGCCGATGCAGGTTTGTGCAAATGACGCGTGCCGAACGAAATATAATTTGTCATAAAAATCCAACATGCGTCAATTTAATTTTATTGACATTTTTTCTTTTTTCCGTACATAGTAAAGTTTTTTAGTCATCTTTACACGATTTAAGAATATTTTCATCCGTCGCCATGACAAAACAAATCGACGTGCGGACAACTCGACTGTCGGTCTCCGATTGGCGACTAGTGAGAAATTTTGTCGCACCTACTGTTGAAAATTATTTGCCGTTTCACTGTAGTACGCTCTTAACATAAAATGATAAATACGTATAACTTAAAATAAACAATGGATTCATATTATATATCTCAATAAAATGTAGAGAAATATCGCAGAATCCATAAGGGTTATCACAACAAACAGTTCAAAGAATCAGATCGCATATGGAGAACTGAGATATATTCCAAGATTTTTTTACCATGTATTTATTTATTGGTTCATAAATTATTGATAAAACAAAAATCCAAGATGTTAACTCGAATTATTAAAAATTGTGAAGGCTACATTCAAATTCGTAGTAGGTATTCCACGTTATTTGTGGTGAAACAAAATTAAATGTAAATTTAATGTAAAATAATTCTTAATAACTTTAATTATTATCAATGAAGAAGGTTATTTATTTTCTTCAAGATTGAATCAATGTGGTAATGGATTATACCTACTGCCTAATTATACAACGAAATTACTATTATTATAATTATAATAATGAGACTATACCAAGGTGGGTATCGTAGTTTCCATTTTATTCTTTTGCATCCATAGATCCTTATAATAAGGCAGCGGCGAAGGGTGGAGATAGACTGTTAAGATCCGACATAAATAGTAGAAACCTATACATTAAACCTTGTCAGTCAAACTTATTTGTTTTTATACTACAGGGTGTAGATAGTGTTTGTTGGTTTTTAAAATTCAATTAAACCCTGTCTAATTCAAGCCATAGTAGATACAAGTCAAAAAATATTCGTTTATATATCTATAAAATATTTAAAATTATGCCATTAAACCATACACCATAAGGTATTTTATAGATAGAAGAATATTTTGTATCGATTATGGTTTGGTTTAGGCTGGGCTTAATAATAATTAACAAAAACTAACCAACACCATCTGTAATAATATGTATTCTAAATTCAACGAAAATAGATAAGTATGACTGAAAAAGTGTGCACTATTTTTGTCGGATCACCCATAGCATACCTAAATTATTATGGTTTGGTTAAGGTAAGATTAAATTGAATTTTAAAAACAAACCAGCACCATCTGCAAATTGCATTCATAGTTCAATGAAAACAAATAAGTAGATATGATTGACACAGTTTATTGTGCACTATTTATGTTGAATTATAACAGCCTACCTCCACTCTTCACCACAATAATATGGGCGTTATGCTAAACCAGACATGTTTGGTAGTAGTAATAGTTATCAATCAATTCTACCACATAACAAATTATTAAGATATAATTGCGAAAACCAGTATCTATAGACCAAGACTTCGGAAGGCAGTTTTGGTTTATGACAGATGCAATACAAAGCGCTCCAAATGTCCTTAAAAATCACTAATATAAAGTGTGCGTTTCGTTCACGTGATAATCTTTAATGCATATTATGACACAGGCGTAAATATTGAAAATAATATATTCTTCAAGGCGTATTTAAGTTTATCCCATGTTTCTCCACACTCGAGAATCATTCCTTCTTACAACCACACCCAGAGGGTAGCCCACTTCCCTTATTTTTGTGATCTCTATATATATTATATCTACCTATTTTATCTAACTGAGCGTTCGAAGTTCAAGATGTATTCTAGTCGTACATGCTACCGTATAGAAACGGTAGACTTCGAGCTATCAGCAAACTTCAATACAGTATTATAATATGTCTACAAAGTACTTTATGAATACTCCAAGCTTTAAAGAATAATATAAAAGTATATTATATTGCATATGTATCCAATAATCTACATTTCTATGCACATGACCTACTTAAATGAAATTTAATAAAGACGAAAATATTAATTACTTATCTGTGCGAATGAATCGTTTAAAGTGTCTTAATTATAATGTTTATTTTCCGGGGAAGTTAGTTATTTGTATTATTGATTCATACAGTCATAATAATTATTAATACAAATAATATAATAAATACTATGTAGTAAAAACCCAATGTGCTCTGCAAGCGAATCGCACTATCTCACGACTAGGTCACGAGGGTATCAGATGTGTTGCAAACGCCCGATATAACGCAAAATAAAATTATTTAGGCTTTAGGAACAAATTCAATGACAAATAGCACGATTACATAAATGATATAATATAAAAGAGTCAATAATTAATTTCTACCCGTTTTTTAGTAATGAATGATAATGATTTGAAGGTAAAATGATTATTACCATCTACATCGCTAAATGGTAAGTATTTAATTATTAAAATTATGGCAGTATTAATTTTTGGCACTACAACCCAGATTACTCAGGTAAGCATGCCCGTCTGCAGGCCATCACATCAAAGAAGCCGTGGATTTTCCACTCCGTTTTTCTTCTGATCCACTAAACGTCATCCACACGTGTCACATGCACGGTCAATCGCAGACGCAGTTTTTTGATAAATCTGATGAGTCCAGCTAATGAACACTATAGTGATTTTGATTGCAGCAACATCGCGAGATACACACGAATTCAAGATTCTAATCGGTGAACAACTAATACAATAATTGTCGGGTATGTATAGTTATGTACTAAAAATGCATCTAGTATGATTACTAACCAACTCATCATTAAGACTTGCGGTAACTATCACCAATTCAACGACAACTTTACTATTACCACACATTTCCATTCATTTCTCGATCTCGTTGATAATTAATAACGTCTGACAAAAATAATTGAAAGTACATTCTAGGTGTGATAGTAAGAAGGACCAATTGTATTGAATATTGGTAACATATACCTACCTAAGGACATTTCAGAGACTTTGTATTTTGGTTGTTTTAAGATTTAAGGCCTGGCCGTTATTAAGTCATAAACCAAATCTGGCTTCAAATTCTTAGTATATGGCGACTGGCTATTAACAAGAGAAAAATATTTGTCGACGACGAATGTATTTTGTACATACCTATACAATTTATTTTTTAGAATTATTAATAACCATGTCCTTGCTTTTTCGTACAAGGTGGTTGTTAGTAATTTTGAACAATCACAAACACCCAGGCTTTGAGAAAAACACATAAATATTGTGTCCTCGCCGGGAATCGAACCCAGAACTCTCGGGCAGAAGGTCAGCGCCTTACCCACTGCACCATGAGAGCCGCCTATACCTATACTGTTGAAAACTATTGATTTTTAAAATGCCAGTGTCACTCCAATATTCTTAGGAAGTTGTGGTAGTTATAAGAGTAACAAGATAATTTATAAAATAAACCATTGGAATGAACAATATGTGCTATTTGTTATAATGGCAAGCAAAAAATATTTTTAATGGTCATTTACCTGACTGCTGTTTGGAAGATAACGAAAATATATTTTGTGAGAAATGATACAATTTAAAACAAAATGCCAGAAGTGATCGGCGTCACCGGCCAACCATTGGACTCCGTTATCAAGAAAATAATATAAAGTGGCGAAATTTCATACATCGAGATAAGAATTTTATAGATAATGATGCCATTAATTTAGATAGGAAAATCATAGTAAGTAGGTAGTTGTTTGTTATCTTAGCTTTTTTCATCAGGTAATTTGTCAATATTATAAATTAATTGACACTATAAACAAGTAAATTATGTTTCCATGCTAAATCTCGAAAGCAACTTCTATAAAAACTATACATAGATGACAAAGTGAAAATCATATATGAAAATAATTATATTTTCCCCTATTTATGTACAACATATTATTCTCATTATATTAATTATTATTATCGATAATATTTCTATTACAATTGAAGGAAGTCTGATGATAACGTAAGTATGTCAGTTCTTAGACTGTAACTAGGTAAGTAATTATTTCTACAACTATATGTCAATATTTTAATTTCCATTGTTTTAGATTTAATATGTCAATTAATTTAATTGAAATAAAATACAGCCACATCGTTTAATAACGTACATAACCGATTTCGTCCGGGTAGACAAACGGCGCCCGCAAAGAATACAAAAAAGTATATATAATATAAGTAAAACAATTAGTGCTTTTTTGATTTATTGAATTGCGTATTGATAGAAAATTACATACTTACGGTAATCAGTGTAATTTGAGATTTAATTCGTTGCAGCACTTGCAGCTGTTAGTAACGTAGGTAGTAACAATAACTTAAAATCAAAAGCTTTTAACACTTACTACTAAAAACAAAAAATGCCGATAATACGTGTTATAAATTAAACGAAAGAGTGCAAGAGTTAATGCTTTTGTATGGTAGTATTACTAATTTAGAATATTTAATAAGGTTAGCACACAATATTAAAAAATAATTTTAAATAATTTATATTTTTATATATTTATTCGCCTGTTTTTTATATCTAAAATATAATATTATGTAAAAATAAAAATTGTCTCGTTTTTTAATTATTTTGGCGGCAATGTCTGGGCGGCAATGTGCGGGCGGTTTTGTCGGGACCCCAAAAAACATAATATTATAAAAACAATTCTTATAAACTTTTAACATCGGTTGAAAGTATAAGTAGCGGAGGAAACTCCTGATCATTATTAAAAATAAGTGTGTGAATTATAATGCCTACTACTTATTAGATATTATTTTAATTAATATTATAGTGTATTTCTCTTGTCTTGGAGCTAAGGTTACTTAGGTAATAAAATTATTGCAGTAAAACAATTAAATAGTTATGAATATAATTGATGAAAACAGCCATCAAAATGATAGTTTGGGATATAATTAAGTATGATATAAATTTAAAGACATTAAAATCATCTTGTTTGATGTATCACTGAAAGAAATAATATACTGCTCGAAAGTTAATCACAAGAAAAAATCTCGTTGCTGTCTATAAACGACTTTCCCATATAAAAACATAATTATTGTTCTTAGCGTGTACCCACAATAACTGGTTTTATGTACTTAATGTTATTTTTTGCAAGCAACATTGTAAATTAATCTTATTAAACTATTGGCATGCTATGATAATTTATTATAACAGTAATATTTTATTGAAATTCAAATGTCACCTGTCAAACAGAGTGATGGAAGGATTGTCGTGGGCTGCTATCAAAAATGTATTAAAAATATTTTATTTGATGAGAGATAACAGTTTTAAATCTCATGAGGAAGGGGAAAGGAAAATCTATTGCGCAATGAATATTACAAAATTATTGTAGTAAGTACCTACCTGAATCGGTAATATAAATTATTTTCTTTTTTCTAATATTTGTTTTCCAATTCTCACAGTATTTCATTTATTTGAATCTCCGATATCATTTTTTATTCAAAATTATTCTTCCATGTTTGTTTCCAGCCTACTTCAGGAACATTACTTTCATGCTAATCATTTTTGTATAATTTATGAGGCCAATGTCATTTTCTTATCTGTTTTTCGATTTCAACTTTTTCTTCGCGCCGTGCTTATGGGACGCTAAATGAAAACGCATTACGATTCATCAATGCATTTTCTAGAGATGTTCGCACAATCCGAGGCCGACTATATTCAGGTCGGGGTACGAAGCTGTGAATTCCGATCGTAGTGCTAGTTGTTGCTTATTCTTCGAATGAAATATGGAAACTAAGCTATTCGTACAAAATTATGATAATACTAAGTAATTAATTCGAACGAAATATTCAATCGTTTTTTTTTTCATTAATAAATTTTATTGTTCAATGAATAAATAAATATATTTGGAAACCTAATGAGTTGTAAAAGACGAGTGATAACGTTCAGAAAGGTGTTTTTATTATACACGTGCGTACATACATACCTACTTCGCTAAAAGACGAACTGTTAAAATTTTGGACATGGTAAAATAGTGAAAGTATTAAACATACCGAATGCACCTATTAGTAAAGTCAACATTATTTTGAAAGGATATGAGACTTACGAGAACGGTAGTCAAGTTTATCAAATGAACTGCGTAGCTTACCTAGAAAAGAAAGAAAACGTTAATTATTGTTAGTTAAAAATCACATATGTATACAGATAGGTACTTTAGTTAGAGATTGTGATCGAGAAATAACCAGAAAATGCCAAACTCGAATAACGAAAAATCGAAAATTTGCGAATTCTCAATTTTCCAAAATCACCAAAAAACAAAATACGAAAAATATGATGGTTGACCAAAAGTTAACCACCTACTTGAAAAATGGCGGACGGTTTTCAGTCGTCCAACTACATAATCTGTCTTATCAAATTATTAACGGTTGAAAATATCGAAAAATATTTCAAATAAAAGTTGAAGAAAATTAAAAAATACATATCTACTTTTATCGTATCTGCAAAGGTTGTCGAGCTGCAGTGTAGGAATGAAACCAAAAAAGATTTTGATTTTGAATTTTGAATTATGTTAACACTTTTTAATTTAATATGCATCTCAACACCATGTTAAAAAATAGCCGAACATTCAAATCAGCCGCTGTTTTCCAAGATGGCGACAGTAGCACTTACTGAAAACTAATCCTAAACATACATAATATGCAACGCGTGCTTTTTAGGTGAATTACTTAAGGGTAAACCATTTATTGTAAAAATCAACATTTAAAATAATTTTATTAAAAACGAATAAATACAACTAAAAGTAGGTACCTACAACTAAAAAATTTACTTTGAAGTCGTAATATGGTTTAACTTGTTACTAATTCTTCGAAGCTTCTCTAGTTAAAAAATAAAAAGAGTCAATTAATCTTTTACGGTAAATATAGCAGACAAATGATTCGTTCTGCAAACGTTTTAATTCGCAATTGCCTAACGCTTGCAAAGAAAGAAATGCATGTGCTGAAATTATAATGCAGACTAACGTGCAAAAAACTTACAAATTAATTACATTTTGATTTAAAAGTTGATATGTAGGTACGAGACTTTCAATCAATGAAGAAAAACATGATTAGATTTAGTTATATTATTATAAAATAACATATTGTGAACGCTTGGGGGAATAGCCAGGAAAATATATTATATTTTAGGTATGCACATACTAGCTAAACACATAACTTTAAAAAGTCAAAATTTTAAACAAACACAAAAATACAACTACGAATGTTAATACTATACCTAGTCATTTTTCATGGAAGATAATAAATTAATAAATAATAATGATTACTTAATTAATTACCTAATCTACATAGGAATTTTATTATCACAATCAGAAATCTTGTCAAAGATTTATTATGTAAGTATTTAACCGCCCACAAGTAATAATAAAATAGAGTACCTACCTAATACAACTGATGACAGAAGGATAATATAGTTTTTTTTTAACGTAAATAGGTAAGTAATAATTTCACAAATTAAAATGAAAAACCGTGTTGAGGACACATTAAATAACATATATTTTGTAACAACGATAAACATAATATGCCACCGTGAATATTATAAAACTCAACTATTATTATAGTGTTGCTTCGTGAATTATCATTAATATCCGCAAGTACGACATGGTAAGGACACGAAAAAATGTACAAGTCCGTATTTAATTAACTTCTGTACATACTGACGCCAGATAATAATATAATGATGAAATAATAGCTTCATAGCCAATTTACTTTGTTTGTAGACCAAAAAAGCGTTTATGTGATAAAAAGCGAGTGTTGCATATATTTTTATAATGTGGGTATAGAAAAATAGAATAATATCCATATTAAACACACATAATACATTTATGCGATGGACGAGTGGTAGATCATTTGCCTGGAGTCGTATGCTGTGGGTTCGAACACCACGTCTGAAAAATTGTTGCTTTCCAAATTATTTTTCGATACAGAACATGTAAAAAATGTTAAATTTTTTTTTTCGAAAGACTACCACGATGTAGATTATCTACAACGTTTAAGGAGTGTCCAGGCTTATGCTCTGAAAATAGCATAAAATCTCCATTTTGACCTACGTGGCGCATATGGGCCGTTAAGTTAAGGTTTCCTCTCGAGCCTCGGGACAAAAACTATAATACTTGCATAACATTGTTATATCTAATATACATACACGGATATTGCAGAATTAACATTATTTTACAATTTGAATACCTAAGTATCCTGTATAATTTATAATATTCAATATGGAAAAATCTAATATCAACGTATGACCTTCAAAAAAAAAATACAACTTATAATTGACATAAATATTCGAATATATAATATTAATCACGGAGCAACAAAAAAAAATGTTGAAAAAAGCTAAATTAGGTTAGTGTAATAACGAGTTTTGTTGAATGGACAGGTTGGCCGGTAAGTTGATTATTAGTTATTTACACCTAACTGAGTGGTGGGAGAGTAATATGGAGGAAAGACCCTGACAACTAACATTTAAAATATACGCATTAATATGATTGCTGATTGCATGTAAGTGGAAAAATACTGCATCGGTAATCTACCATGCTTGCACATTTGCATATTACCTACCGTGAAGGTTGATAGTTTTTTTTTTATTTAGCGGAGAAAATTATGTTACGTAGGTACCTATAACATGGCTTTTTAGGCTTATTGATTTGTTATAAGCTTTATGGTAATTCTCCTAAGACTGACAGTCACAACGAGCATACTATGAATGTTTATATTTTTCTGCAAATATTATTTATTACCACATGTCCAGGCAATTACTAGATAAAAATAAATATGAAAAATAGAAACACATTATATCACTATTGATGAACCAATTGATAAAGTCATACTGTAGCGAACGAAACCTTCCCATTGTATTATTAAATTATGTAAAATAAGTATCTACATAATTATGTAAGTACTACATACAAAATAAATTATTTAATTTGGATACAAAAAATGAGACTATAGTCGTTGAGCGAATGCCCGATAAGTAAGTTGAGAATGGTCTCTGCGATGAGCTAAAAACGTCGATGGAAAAAGGAGAAAAACTCAGGATAACAATTAAAAATGTAAGAACCTATCACTGTCGAAATGGGTCAGTTAATATACCTTTATTTAATGGAAATCCATACGCTCTATCGGTGGGTTGAAATGATGGGATTATGTTTACAATATATAATTACCTACCATATTATATTATTTAAATAGCTCACATATTATGAGGAATAGGTAGTATAAAAAATATATTACAATATGGCTATTCATGTACCTACATACAACAAATTTATTTCTTCTTGACGGTACAGTTAGTTACTATTTTATACCAATCATTAGACCGCAGGATGAGATACGTCGAGTCTGAGGATAGAAGGCAATAAACTTGAACATTATTGTAGGTATAACAAACTTAAACTTACTCATAACAGGTAGTTTTTTACTCTTAATACGTAGTAAGGATAAAAAATAGATTTGTAGGTATCTAACGAAATACATTAATTATTATTTATGTATTTAACGTGTCTATTTGAGATTTAATGGAATCTATAAGTCTACTTTTGATTGGCGTTGTTCTGTGGTAAATCAAGGAAAATATGAATTATATAAAAACTTAAGATTTTATTAGTATTACAAATGTACAGTGAACCCATTGATGCATGTATTATGAAATTATGATATAGGTACTAAGGTATGGGAGAAGTTTACATGAATCTGGAAGCGGAGATCGAAGGATAATGAAGATCTGCCAGAGGTTAAATTCCATGTCCCGTTACCAACCGTGACAGGATTAGAATTTGACATGCGAAAAGACTTTTCGTGGGCAGGACAACTAAATTAAGTTTATATGACTAACCAAGAAATTAAATTCCGCACCCAAAAAAACCGCAGGTGAATCTACATGTTAGAATTACACGGAGTGGACTGCGGAGCGACTTGCTCGGACGAAAACTGATGTTGATGAGAGAAGAACAACATCGTGCGCAACATTTTATAATTATATTGATATATAGAGAAGTGCACTAATAAAAATCAAACGGGAATGATATGTCACCTTTTATATGGGATATATTATAAATTATAATATTATGATACTGATCCATTATTATATGGATAACAATAATACCTACCGATAAATATTATTACCTAATCTAAAATTGATAATATTTTAGAGAAAGAAAATCACAAAAAACCGGTAGGGGGTTGATGTGTGGTTATTATATGTGAAAGCACAATAAATAAATTGTTTATATATTGACTTCGGCGCATTTTTATATCAATGTCCGAGATCTTAGAGGGCGTTAAGAGTAGCAGGACCGCTTCTCGCTGGTGTACGTGCCCCTTTTAAGGGCCAGTCTGTTTGGGAGTCCAGTTTTCATACCCGAAGGGGCCCAGTTAAGACCGGTTCATTAATGGAAATATGTAGCGGTCCTTAGTACTACGTTTTAAAATTCCTCACGAATTTAAAACTTTCAGGTATTAATGGTAGGTAGCGAATAAGGATTGCCATTTCATATTTAAAATACGTCAGATTACTGTCAGGCCTAAAGGTAGAAAGAAGGTAGTAATATCTTTGGGGAAAATATAACTATAGGTACCATGGATTTGGCATCTTAACGTCAACTATGACAGGCATTGACGCTACTTTCACGTTATAATTTAATATACTCTGCATTATTATTTGCCATCGAATAGTTAGTAGGTACTTAGTAAAACAAGTCGATCGAAATAACGAGAGCATCGACAGCTTTAAATACCTAGGGGTACACATCACGGGAGATGACATTTTGCAGAGAGAGCTCGCTATGCAAATGAGAATGGCTGGAGCAACATTAAACTCGATGCGGAGCGTCTGGGACTCACGATTGTACTCCGTTAAAACCAAATGCAACCTATTTGACGCTTTCATTCTGACGGTGCTGCTTTACCGTAGTGAATCATGGCACCTTACTGTCTCAGAGCAACCGTATACTGAGCTTCGAGAACAGATATTTGAGATGGATACTGGGTGTGATAAGATAATATAAGATAAGAGAACGCAGCAAGCAGCCTCTCATCACGCTGAGAGTGGAGAGGCGATGCTGAACCTAGCTCGGCCACGTGCTGCGGATGCCAGAATAGAACTTCCACCTGACTTGCCTGTTCTTCAAGCCAACGGATTCCGGCGTCCTGGAAGGCCTCTAAATACTATCTATAGAGTATATACGGCGGTGCTACGGGATGCTGGTTTGACCTGGAACATTGCAAGAAGACTAGCGGGCGACAGGGAGTCTTGGAGGCGCCTCGTGGTGTCAATATGCTCTAACTAAGGGGCGGATATGGCTGTGATACGAGTACGAGGGTATGTCCTACTTGCAGAAAGTTTATATACTAATATAATGTAGGTACTTAGGCATTTTTAGTACTGTATTATGTTGTCAAAGAATTTTGACAAACATATTTTATGACATTTTATAAAATCTTTTACAATACAATAGTCCATATTTTATAAAATCTTTTACAATATAATAGTCCATATTTTATAAAATATGTCATCCATATCTTTTTTATAAATGGTATTAGAAAAACATTCAGTAGGTATGCCTTTATCTAGGGTGATAGTACTGACAGCATAGTTTGTTAGTACTTCGCGAACACGAATATTATTGTCGCTTTCCCTCGACGGATTGTTCGACATAACGACATAACCTTCATGGACGTAAAACATATTATTTGAAAGCACCAATAGTATTTTATTATTGTATAGATGCTTTCATCGCGAACGAGCGATATAATATTCATTTCGGCAAGTGACATCCTATAAAAATGACTAGTCAGACGGCCACTGTTGCGACAGTTCTTTCAAAGTGGAAAACAGCAATAAATTAACCGACAAAAATATTGATCGTAGAACTCGAAAAATATGAAATGTCATACAATAATTTCCAGCGAGATTACAAAAACATAAATAAAATACTGGAAATATAAACGAACAAACAAACATACATTCGTTCTTCATTTTTTAAACTAAACTTTTATAAAATATTTTTCACAGTTGTACCTAATATACCCACAGAACAGATAATAAATAGAATTCCGATAGGCTATATAGATATAGCAATACAGTAAATTTTGACGCAGGGTTTTGAATTTGTGAGTGTCCTACGAAAATGAACCACGCATTATAGACGTGCAATAGTGTGGGTAATACACCAATATTAAATGAGCGTCAATGGATGAACCGAGAGCAGTTGTCAGTATTCGACTTATGACGTATTCTTGACACTTGTTTAAATTTATCCCATATTCTTCCTTACTCGAGATCGGTTGCCTGGTTCTCCTTACCCGTTAGGTTTTTCAATTCCCATTATTTCTGAGTTCCATGAATATGCCCTTTCGTGTTAAATAAAATAACGCTATTAAAAGACATGCTATTTAATGTTTGATAAAACATCTTTGTCAAAGATGTTTCATATTCTAATATCGGTCTTTAGTCTGTGGCCTCTTATATTATGATAACATCTTAATATGAGTTATAATAGGGAGTAAATGTAACATTTCTGCGTCCCAAACCCAACCATATACTTAATATATTTGAATGTAAACAAACTTAATTGCTGTAAAATTCTAAGTATGTAGTATATAATATTAATCTTCCGAACGTTTGTTTTGATGTTATTTCTTACAACTATCAGTATTCAACATGTAATTAATAAAAATGTTAGAGTATTATAATATTTAATAACCTGAGGATTCCAAAATGAAAAGTACCTATAATTAGGTATGAAAAAATATTGCAAGGTACATACTAACATCGTTTACTACTTGGCATTATGGAATGTATGTTAATAAGGAGTTGTTTATTATTATAATGTTATAGCTCAGTGTTGATACATCAGATGACAGGTAAGAGCCATCAACCAATCTCCGGTTAATGCCTCAAGATAGGTGGCTACTTCTTTCTCTTGGTACTGGCGGTGAATGGTGAATGCCTGCCCGTCCACATTCCGGAGATATCCCGTTCGGTTACCGCTACGTCGAGGATGGAGTGCGGTTTTGTTGTACCAGGTCCACTTCTCTTGCCAGGCTTTATTATAATGCCTTGGAAATATTTTGATCTGCATTTAACGTTCTGGGAGAATAACAAATAAAGGCATCTTGGGAGAGAGACTTTCTTAACATTCGTTTTATACTCGGTCAATGATTTTACATTTTCAGATTTACGACCTATCGATGTAACAATCGGTATTTAATTTGAATGACTTGATAAAAGCATCTGAAAATAACTACATGACTGTTTTACTTATAACGACAACGAAATGGAAGTAAAGTACTGGACGTTAATAATAAAAATAACTTTACCTATTATTATGTACGACTGCTATTGGTATTTGCTTTCAAAACAATATAAAAATACAGAAAGTATCAACTGATCGAAGTACTAAAAGGAAGAATATATGGTACGAGATAGTGTATTAATGTTGGATATACAATTACCAATTAATGTAATTCTGTTCAGTGTTCAGTAAATTAATATCCGTATGATAAATTGACGTTTCTTAAAAAGGCCTGCACCCTGCAGTGACTGAATTGTGACCAAAATAGTAGCAACATAAATAGTCATTCTGGGTAGTTCATAGCCCATGGATATATGTGGGTACTACTATAAATAATATAGGTAATAGTGTTTTATTTTGGTAGTTAGATTTACCAATATATTATTATATTAAGACGGTACTTCAGTGAAACGGTAAATAATTTTCAACTATAGGTGTGACGAAATTTTGGACTCGCTGGCAATCGGAGAGCGAACGTCGAGCTGTGAACACGTCAATTTGTTTCGTGATGGCTACGGGGATATTAATTCTTTAATCATGTAAAGATGACTAAAAAACGTTACCCATTTATTTGAAAAAGAAAACATGTCAATGAATATATTATTATTGTTACTAATAGAACAATTAACAAAACATTAAATGAATACATGTTGGATTTATTTGACAAATTATATTTCGTTGGGCACGCGTCATTTGCACAATCCGCGCATCGCCTAGCCACGATCTTTTTAGACCATGCCTCAACTGAGGTATAGCCTTAACATCAAATACCAAATATTTTCCCGATTAAATGGTGTTGCAACATTCACTTTTGATTTAATTTTTTCATTAAATTTAGCATTACTGGTGTTGATAGTAAAATAGAAAATGTGTGTTAAAACATTACATTAAGGGAGGAAGTGCTTATTGAAAATTGGAGGTTGCTTTACTGTCTTCAACTTAAAGAAAAACTAGGAAAAAATAGTTGACACCATATCAAGTCATTTTTTTTTGTTACCTCGTGTATGGTGGTTCGGGTAATATTATTCAGAATTATTCTCGACTGAACACAGGGTCATTAGCCTATTCATTGCGAGCTATTATCGATAGCTTGCCCAAAACGTACAGCGTTTATCGTGTGAATAAATTCGCATGGCCCCGAACTTGCCAAAACGAAGCGATATTAAATTTTCTCAACGGTAAAATAATTATTTCCGCTATAGACGGAATATGCTCACAATTAAAAACTATTCACAGGTAAAGAATGTCTGGCAGTTATCTTGTATCCGGTAACATAATTTATTATACCAGACCGGAAAATTGTGTAATATGTATGGGTGTAAATAGATCAGAAGGCAGTAGCGAATGGGTAGATCATTATTTCGCAAACAATTTTGATAAAACCACAAAAAAAAACTGTCACATTTGGTTTAAAATACGTACCGAAGTCAAACGTATCATTTACAGGAGAGCACATTAAGAGAAGCAACTTTTAACATTTAAAACTTGTCCCTACTGGATGCCACTGTAACTAAATTAGATAAATCAGAAATCCGTAGCCACACGTTATTCACAACATATTACTTATATTTTAGTAAATTTGTATCGGTAAAACAACATACTATTACAGAAGTTAATTTACGATCAATGTGAAATTAGTTAAGATTTAACTTGGGGTATCTATGCTAATTCATATCTATGTTTAACAATTTAGCAAACTATCCAAAGCTAGATCGAAAAAAGCCAGCAAATGATATTTAAAGCAACTTATTCTCGAAATGTTTAGTGCAGTTTTAGCTGATTTAGCCGAACATAGACTCATTCAGTTGTGCCCAGGACTAATGAGGTTATCACAATCTCGTGTTTTATAGCATACAGAAAACTACTAATAATATTATTCATTATATATAAAATACGTGAATACGTAAGAAGACGAAATAATCCTTGAGTATGGCTCCATCATCTGGAGTCCTTATGAAGTTTCCTATAAGCTTGTTTTAGAGCGTGTTCAGAAAAAAATTCTTCGTCATCTCTATTTTAAAGTTTATAATTATTTTCCTTTTGACACCTTCTCAAACGAGTCTTTTCCGACTAACTTTCTTCAAGGCATGTTCGCCTTTCATTCTCTTGAAGCTCGTAGGTCACTTCTGTTCTTAAAGCATTTTTCCCTGCTTTCACGGGGTATCATTTTCAATCCCGATATTCTAGAAAATTTAATTTCTACGCACCCGTCAATTACATGCGTGGTCGCAGCCATGACCTATTTTGGGTGAAAGCTGTTTCCTCATGTCAAGCTCACCAGGCACCAATAGCGAGGGCTGTGCGGTTGGTAAATGCACTCCCTAGAGATGTAGATATTTTTGGCGATCCATTATATATTCTGTTTTTTAAATTCTATTTTGTTGTTTAATTTGTACTTTTTGAATCATTGCTGTTTTTTTGAAATTTTATTTCTTTTGTATAAAACTATTTTTGCTTTTTTTTTCCTTCCACTTTGTTTTTTCTGATTTTCCGAACTGATTACTTGTAATTTTTATTCTAAATGTCTTGTGAACGTCCTGAATTAATAATTTGTTATGTACTCAACGTGTCTTTTTAAAATAAATAAATAAAATAATAATACCTATACCTTTGTCCAATAATTTTTCATGAAACTGCTTTTATGTCATATTAATATGGACGTTGGCGGTTTTTTCCAACCAAACATATGATCAGGCTTTCGTAAATTTCGGCAATCTGCAGTTTTTTCAAGAGGACACATATGCAGTAATTTTCAAACATTATTTAACAATTCGATTTTATATTTAGAACCATTTTTTTTACATGCAGCTTGATCGTTTTTTTTGTATAGTCCAATGTTTAAGATGGTTTGAAAGATCGAAACTGGTATTTAGCTGGTCGATAATATCGTGTAATACGGTCATTACACAGTCAGTAGAAGGCGTTTTAGACATATTATTACATGGATCACGTCTGTGAATGTCTTTACGTAATCATTTGGGTTAGATATACATACATCCTTCCGCACAGAATACCATTCGACGATGTGAAGAAGTCCCGTTAGCAGGCTGTTTCGGTTCGACCACTCGGCGTGCCATCGCGCGAGACGCGGGGCCATGCAATCATCTCTCCAGTCAGGTGTGCGTTGTTTTTTTTCACGCATTTTTGTTTTTGTTTTCACATACGAACAATTTATTCGATTATAAAAAGGAGAGCCCAGGGGTCACCGCGAGCGTAGTGGACCCATCGGACGTGTGCGCACGCGCGCGCGTGAGAATTTTTCGTATTCACACAACGGTGTTTAGTTTTCACAACAATTGGAAGATTTTCGATAAGGCAGTACTAAACAGATTGAATATAAGCCGTTTAGATCGATCAATCAACCAACCACGATTTAAATATCAAAGGTGCAAAAAGGTATTTATTCGGATCATAGCATGTAAAGGCCATGGGAAAATAAGATACATTATAAGTAGATACAGGGGGGTACTGGGAGAAATCCTTATAGAATGACGAATCCAGTAAGCGGGTTAAACGTGATTCCAAAATTTGGAATAATATGACCACGAAAATATAAAACTGATAAATTAGATCTTACGCAATAATTCCTACCGCCTTGGTGTGCTGTGTTCATGGCCCCCACATCCTGAAGCGGACCCCCAGACTAGGATGTTTGGCGGGCCCCCCTACCTATCGCTAAGGGTAAAGGCAGTGTGACGCGCTACAGTAGCGTTTTCCATGGTGTACGCGGTAAAATTAATGTGTATTTTAAGCGATTTGTTGTATTTTTAATATGTATATTCTTTGGATTATAGAGTTGTCGAGTATCGGCACACAGTTAAAAACTGCATCGTACAATCAAATATTTTAATTATTAATAATTATTGAACTGAAATAGCGCCACAGGCGACTGTTTTTTTAACTATTAGAACAAATTTGTGGTCTGTGTTTATCTCACTTATCGGTCGACTCATCACGCCGGGCCCTTCCTGAGCCCGGGGCCCTAGGCTAGAGCCCTGTCAGCCCCCCCTTGTGGAGGCCATGGCTGTGTTTATTACATTAGTACTCTCGTCTGATCCGTTCAATATTCGACAATAAGAACCATTAATTTTCATGAAATCGTCTTCTTTTCGAGTAAGGAGATGTGAGAGAAAATATTAGTTAGATGCCGTTATGTATTTATAGATTAAGCGATCCTTCGCGACCGATCTCCAAAACTAGAAAGATATGGGGAAGGGGTATCTAACTAATATAAGGAAATACGAATCATGAATGCATACCGGAATGTTTCCCAAACACACTATGTCGGACAACAATGATCCTATATTATTTTATCCCAGTCCCATGATTCTGTCTTTACCCATCTCTATGACTCTGGTGTATATAACTATATTTTTTATAGCTAATTAATCATTCATTCCTCATTTATCATCATTGCTATTAATTTAATCCTAATGGTATACATATTGCCTCAATAGGTGTACTTTAAGTGGTGTAATAATTAATAAATTACAGTGAAAACATTCAATTAACAGATTACAACTCGGGGCTAATTATATAACACACATTACATTATACTCGACGGAATTATAAACAACTCAAGTTTGATTGTAAAATTATAATGTGTGCACGAGTACACAATGCGTGACAATGTCATTCCGGCGAAAATGTTTATTACTATTTTTTACAACCTTGGATCGTGTATTGTGACTTCAAATTGTCCCATTAAAATGACAAATGAGTGTGATTGGTTTGTATATGAAAACTATGTCAAGTAAGAAGCTTCGGATAAGTGGCGAAAGGTAAAAGACTGATATAAAAAGACTTCTGAAAATATTATCTAATACTCAATTTAATCATCAGTATCATCACTCATCAGTCATCAGTCATCATCAGTTATCTTATCTTATCACTCATCAGAGCGTCGTGCCTAGTAATATCAAAACATTCTGAATAAAGGTTTTTGTATATTAATTGGTAGGTACATATTATTATAACATAAGAGTTTTCTTCGTGATGCAATGACCTAACCGAGATATGCAGATAGAACAAAATATTGATAAAGCAATTAAATATTCTTTTATTATCTGAGTCGATACTAATTATTGAGATAGTTATGCGAAGTTTTTTTTTCAAATCTGTTCATCATAGTCATTTTTGAGGAGTGATTTTTCAAAAGGGCCTATTTCCATGATAAAAATAGCAAAAAACTGTGTGGCATTGTCATTGGTGGCATTACAGTTTTTTTTCATCATGGAAATAGACCGTTATGAAAAATTACTCCTCATTTATGGGATTAAAATCTTTGGCAGTTCTTGGACTCCTTCAAAAAACGTTCTCCATCCTGGACGATCTAACCCCGACACTCTCCAGCAGCTTTGACGGAGCATTCGTAAATCGCCCTGTGGCACAGTCCAGCCATCTCAATTTCGGCCGTCCAGGTTTTCTCTTGCCCTCGCAGATTGTGTACAATGAAATTCTATGCACGTGGTCGATCCAGCGCAATCTCTGCATTTTCATATGCCGCGAGATCTGTTCGCTCCTATAAAGTGTGTAAAGGTATGTCATCATTACACATTGACCTACCAATGCCACTTTCTTGAACATCCCCAAAGATTCTTTTCAAAACTCTCCTTTCAAAGATATATATGTTTCTCTCATCCTGTTTGCTGAGTGTCCAGCATTCTGATCCATACGTTAATACTGAGCGAAGTAGATATTTATATTAGATTGTTTTGGTTTACTTTGAGAGTGCCGTGTTCTTTATAAGCCTTTTGATACCAAAATAGCACCTATTCAACATAGCGAGGGTGATCCGGCGATTTATTTTATCGCTCGTGTTATGACAAGAGACCCTAAATAAACAAATAAATCCACAATGATAAAGGTGTTGGTATCATCCGTTGCCCTGTGGAGAACTGCCCTGTAATTTGTTTTACTTTCGCTTATCCGGAGCCACATGTTTGCAAATTCCAACAGCTGACTTTACGAAAATACATGCCCGTTTGAGGGTTTCTGGTGACCGGGCATTAACATCAATATCGTCGGCATATGTCAATAGTTGAATTATTATTGATTTATGGAATATTATGCCATTGGCTTACAATTTTGCACCACGAATAATATTTTCAAGGGTAACGTTAAAGAGAAGGCATGCAAGTGCGTCCCCCTGTCGAAGACCATTCGTTGTCTAATCTAATTGTGGTACCTAAATTAAAATAAAAAATTTTCGTTCCAGTTATAATATCATAATAATTAATTTTTAACGATTCCAGGTCTAGATCGATCGAGCATATTATATTATGGAGAGGATTAGTTTCACAGTCGAATATTTTCCCTTGAAGTAAGTTCACTGTTTCCGCCAAGACACAGTATGCGAACCTCCGATTGCAAAGTGTGTGGAATTCTCAACAATTCATTACATACTAGAATTATTGCGTGCTAACGATTCATTCAAACTTAGTGGATATGAATAACGAAAAGGAGAGGGAGAAACATTAACATGGATATTATCCAGATATATAGCTACACAATATACAACATAGTATAGCAAAACAATATTATGTAGGTACATTTTACTCAGTCAATGGTATTATGGCTTTATAAATCATTATACTTAAACATAACATGCTTTAGTTATACCATGATACAAAAAGAGATTTAGGCGAGGCGAGTAAGACAAAGCCATCTCAAAAAATGAACAACCTAAAAACTACGTTACATTCATAGTCCTGCCTACTTATTAATTGCGCACGTGAAGGAATTGTATCTGCGCACATTATAACTGTGGTGTATGGAAGAAATAATTAAACACAATTAATATGTACAGTAGTAGAGTATGTACAATTTATAGAAAACGCAAGGCTACTAATTTTACCTAACTAATAGAAGAAAGTGTAAATTTAACATAGATATGTACATAGTTGTACATTTTGTCTAAATACTTCACCACTCGAATAAAAACAGCACCAAACAATACAGGTTAGTGAAATAGTAAGGTCCAAATAGTACAAAATAAGGTTCTAATTTTGTATTTTGGCAGTGTGTTAAATAGAATGAAAAACACTACCAGTAGGTATTGTGGTTATTTAATAATGTGTAGAATACACAGGCATTGAAAGCATTTTCATTTACCATAACACGACTCCGGATCTTGGTAGCGTGCGGTGCACCAAACTGGGGGCAGAAAATTTTATGGATTAAAAATATGTTCTGAAAAGCCTTAAAATTATTTTAATATAAAAGATCGCTTCTCTAGAAGAATCAATCCAACAACTCATTATAACAGTATATTTCGGGAATGGTTTCGTTTAAAATATTATACTGGATAAAAGTAGGTACCTAGTTCATTAAATTAGGTAACTAGACCAAACACTTTTTTTATTATGTAAGTATACCTATATCTACTAATAATTATGAAAATACTGGAGTATATAATATGCATTCATGGTTATTTGTTATCGTAATATGTATTTTTTTGGTTGTAACCGCGTTGTGATAATGTTCCTTCTTCTTTCCAGGACGCATCGGAACGTCAAGGAAAGAACGATGAACACGATGAATGGAGAACACGCGGCGACAACCCAAAAATCTATTACGATATGGGAGTATGTTGGTAGGTACCAATGTTATAATTTTAAAGAGAGATGAGTAAGATAATTTAAATAGGCGGCACCTAGCCAATGGTACATAGTACCCATACTCATACATAGTTAGTGAATAAACAATAAGTAGCTGGGTGACTAATCAATTAAAGATCATTCATTCCCCCTTTGAATGTATCTAATATATAAAAATTAATATTTGTGTGTTTGTGTATGTGTGTGTTTGTGTGTTTGTTTGTTCGTATTTAATGCGCAGCCATACCGTTCATCCGATTGCTATAAAACTTTGTAAACTTATTGCTTGCACTTGCGGGAAGAGTATAGGCTATACTAATATATAAAAATGAATGTCTGTATGTCTGTCTGTCTGTGTGTCTGTCCCGTATGCGTTCCTATACCATTCATCCGATTGCAATGAAATTTTGGTAAGTGGTTGTATGCACATCCATAAAGGTTTCTGAATTAGAAAAATCCTCACTTCTTCTTCATTCTATTTTCTTTTATTCGTATGGTTCCTATACCATTCATCCGATTGCAATGAAATTTTGGTAAGTGGTTGTATGCACATCCATAAAGGTTTCTGAATTAGAAAAATCCTCACTTCTTCTTCATTCTATTTTCTTTTATTCGTATGGTTCCTATACCATTCATCCGATTGCAATGTATTTTGGTAAGTGGTTGTATGCACATCCATAAAGGTTTTTGAATTAGAAAAATTATCATCTTCTTCTTCTTCTTCATTCTATCTTCTTTTATTCGTATGGTTCCTATACCATTCATCCGATTGCGATGAAACCTTCGTCAGTTGTTGTGTTAACACCCGCAAAGGTTTCTGAAATAGTACAACCATCTTCTTCTTCATTTTATCTTCTTTTATTCGTATGGTCCCTATACCATTCATCCGATTGCAATAAAACTTTCGTCAGTTGTTGTGGTAACACCCGCAATGGTTTTTGAATTAGTACAATCATCTTCTTCTTCTTCTTTTTCTTCTATTCTATATTCTTCTATTCGTATGCGTTCCTATTCCATTCATCCGATTGCAATAAAACTTTCGTCAATAATTGTGCCAACACCCGCGAAGGTTTCTGAATTAGTACAACCATCTTCTTCTTCTTTTTCTTCTATTCTATATTCTTCTATTCGTATGCGTTCCTATTCCATTCATCCGATTGCAATAAAACTTTCGTCAATAATTGTGCCAACACCCGCGAAGGTTTCTGAATTAGTACAACCATCTTCTTCTTCTTCTTCTTCATTCTATATTCTTTTATTCGTATGGTCCCTATACCATTCATCCAATTGCGATGAGACCTTCGTCAGTTATTGTGGTAACACCCTCAATGGTTTTTGAATTAGTACAACTATCTTCTTCTTCTTCCTTGGTTCCTATACCATTCATCCGATTGCAATGAAATTTTGGTAAGTGGTTGTATGCACATCCATGAGGTTTCTGAATTAGAAAAATCATCATCTTTTTCCTCTTCTTCATTCTATCTTCTTCTATTCGTATGCGTTCTTATACCATTCATCCAATTGCGATGAAAATTTGACCAGTTGTTGTGCGCAAGCCCGCGAAGGTTTCTGAATTAGTACAACCATCTTCTTCTATTCGTATGCGTTCCTATACCATTCATCCGATTGCAATGAAACTTTGGTGAGTTGTCGTGCGCATGCCCACGAAGATTTCTGAATTAGAAAATCATCTTCTACTTCTATTCTTATGCGTTCCTATACCATTCATCCGATTGCAATGACATTTTGATCAAGTGTTGTGCCCTTGCCCGCAAAGGTTTCTGAATTAGTACAATCATCTTTTTCTTCTTCTATTTGTATGCGTTCTTATGCCATTCATCCGATTGTGATGAAATTTTGACCAGTTGTTGTGCGTACGCCCGCGAAGGTTTTTGAATTAGTACAACCATCTTCTTCTTCTTCTATTCGTATGCGTTCCTATACCATTAATCCGATTGCAATGAAACTTTGGTGAGTTGTCATGCGCGTACCCACGAAGATTTCTGATTTAGAAAATCATCTTCTTCTAATATTCGTATGCGTTCCTATACCATTCATCCGATTGCGATGGAACTTTTGTCAGTTGTTGTGCGCACACTTGCGAAGGTTTCTAAATTAGTATTATATAAAATACAAAGTTTGTTGTTTGTTTGTTCCATCCAATTTTGATTTTCTTTTACTACATATTAATAACATTAATAACGTTTTCATATTTTGGATTCGATTTTAATTTAGTGTTCTTATGTTTGACCTTTACTCCTATTAGAATTATTTTCATATTGCCATATTGTATTACACAGATATTTTAATATTAAAAAAATAATTAACTCTTATTATTTTTCAAATATCTAAGATAAATATAACCACAAAGTGACCCTGTGCGAAGCCGGGTACTTCAGCTAGTAGGTTATAAAATATTATAGTTTGCACTTGCATTGTTATAAATTTTATAACAATGCAAGTGGGTACCGGAATCCAAATTACTTCAAAATGCAGTTTGAACCGGGTGCATACGCGATGCACTTACTTTCAAGAGAGGATGCAGAGCTGGTGTAATAGGTACCTACGGCAATAAAATTCTCTATGAGCATAATTATTATATTCAGTAGATATTGGAACATAATACCTTATATTAATAAAAATAGCTAAATATTATTCGCAGTACCTATATGGTTGGAAAAGAAAAAATACGAAAGTACATGCATGTTTCGACAGTGAATTCTAATAATTATCGACGAGAATTTGTACTTACTATCTTATAGGGATCGGTTTTAGTCGAATCTCATGTCAGTTGTACCAATACCTACATATCATAGGGACACATCCTATTACACTATCAATTAATCCTTCCATATTATAGACAGGTATCTGAGCCTATTCATAAGCCTTCCAACCTATCGCTATGCAAACTATTATTATTTTATTCTTTAGCTGAAAAGGCAGCACCTTCGTTGTAAAATAGCGCTGCAAATACACACGATGAATGGGCTTTGACTGGATTATTAATAATATATAATTATACTCTGGTATCCACCTTCCCAATCATTCTTACATTTAAATTAAATAAATTAATGTATTGTGTGTAGGTAATTTTATCTTGTTTGTTAAAAGATGTGCTTAAGTACTTAAATATTGCAGTACTAAGCTTGAGGTGGAGTGCTTGTTGTCCATGTACGGTCCGGGGAGCCGCGGGTCAACACACTCCGCGCGGAGGGGGATTCACATACGACACGGGACGGATTCACGTAGAGTAGGGAATGCCGGCCACTGGCTATTAACCCCTTTTGTGTTAGTATCCGAATAGTAATCGAAAGCATTTTCATACATTTAACTATCAATATTATGTTGGTTTATTTAAATGTATAGGTATAACTATGTTAATTCTGACTAGAGAACACGAAAATAATTCTTTGTCGTATGGCACATTGTGAGGGACGACAGAATAACCATATTGTTCAATCAAGGAGTATAATATAAAGAATTTAAATTGCAAGAAGACAAAATTAGAGGATTCAGTTACGACACTGTATCATTGTTCAAAATAACTATGTCATTGAACAAAGTGGTGGAAAAAGATATTCAATCGTTTCTGAAATATAATATGCATGTGCATGGATCTTCTATCTCTATACCATGTCAAACTGAATGTGATATCCTCCTATCTACGACCTACAATATTTTCTTAAGGAAATACAGTCAATTTTGGTGGTGCTATTAATAACAAACACACCAATTAATAAACGTGGTGATTTTGTGGTAATAGTTTTATTTTTATGCATGTATGTGTTATGTTATCTGTACAATCTACAGTTACATTCTACACCCTTCCGCCTTACGAAAAGGGTATTTACTATGTTATTTATTTAATTGTTTAGATGGACTATAGACTACATTTTTTTAATTCAAGTTTACATAATATCGATAAAATATGTGAATCATTGTTTAATGATAGACTGCCCATTATTTAAAAAAGGGGCTTGTTAAGCTTGTATCACAAAACTGCCACTTTTGCATATCAGTAGGATCGCCAAACGTAAAACAAAATGTCTAAATAACACTAACCTCGTATAAATTATGATATTTCAGTTATATCGGAATTATAATTATTGATCTAAGACGTAAGTACCTACCTAGACATTTATATTGTTACCAAAGTTCTAACATTTTGTAATTCAAGAGCCATTTTTCCCTTGCAACAAATTATAAACGTCAAACGATGATATAGGTACAACTCGCAAAGGAAAATTCACAGAAGCAACAGGACTTTATGTAATTATTCTAAAAGTTATCCGAACGACAAACGTCCAGGAAGTAGGTACGCGTTCTGCCGTATATCGTCTACATTAGTGCATAAAATTTACAATAAATTAAAAGAAGGGACTAACTGAGACTAGTATGCGTCAGTGAATGTCCAGTGGTACCTAACTCCCGTCCGTATGTCAGTTGTCAGGCGTGGTCATCTACGTTAGTTAGAAACACGACTTTTACAGAATGTGTATTGAATACTTCGGTCTCTTGAGACTACACACTGAAAACGTACATAGGTGATACATGTAATTCGAAGCTTTTTCGGGTTATTTTGACCTATCAGTGTGGTACTCAATACACAATATAATTATTGAATAATGAATGAGCAGGACCGATTTTGTCCCCTTAGAGGATAATATTAACTATCGTATGTATATTAATTGTTTTATTTGAATTATTATGTCTTTCCATCAAAAAAGGATAGTTACAACCAATTAAGTGAAAATAGCTGGTAATACATTGAATGTAACTAGGAGTCACCATTTTTAACATCAGACATTATAATATCTACCTATGCTTTTCTATGTAACGATTTTGATATTATTATTTAATTTTACATCTTTGACTTAAAACGTAAGGTCTTACAAAAGGAGGATGCTCAATCCGAGCAAAAATATATTGATATTGGCGATATTAATTTACATAAGCAATAATGATTCGATAAGATAACAAATAAATACATATCGTACAGATTAGATAGTAGGAAATGAGATTAATTGTGCTATCTTATCATTCATTTATATTGTATTGAACAAAACATGATATCATTTTGACGTGAATATAGAGAATACAATTGTTTTTTTTTTGCCATGCCCAGGGATGTAATATGGAAAAAAACTACCGATGCATACCTACCTACTTCCAAAAAGGTATTATTAATACACATATATGGCATAATATTATAGTATCGAAAGAATTTGTCTATTTTTTGTATTTTATCACTGAAACATCCTCTCAGTACCAATAGATTCTTTTTGGCACCCTTGGCCATACATAAGAAATAATAGATAATACAAATTCTACATCCTACTTATTTACGTGGGTATAGATTACCTGGAGCGTATACAAATAATTTGATGAATTTTCACTGTTATCTAAATATTGATACCTAATATGCACGTACTATTTTACAACGTTTTTCTCAGCTCGTATTCTTATTTGTCCGGTACAAATCCTGCAATCGATTTTTAACTAACTTCCCGACTAGCTAGACATTTTTGAAACTTTTAGAATATATCAGAACACGATGCCAATGCATTTTTAATACTTTTAGCCACCTTTAAGTAGAATTGAATTAATTTTCAGTTAATTCTGTTTTGTTTGAAGTTATTTCGACACCATTATTGGTTGCTAGGGGTCTGGGGCCTAGCAACTAAATTATTAATACATACGTGCGTTACTATGGAAATTAATATGACATGTCAAAATGACATTTCAGTATTATTTCTATCAAGTACAATTTTTTTTGATCGTTTAAGCTAGTCAAGTCGAGTTTATATGATTCAACAGAAAATTTAAAAACGTTGTATATAAAAAGTTCTTTTTATCTTGTAATTATTTAATAATACTGACGTTACAGGAGAGCCGAAACATTGATTTCATCATTTATTTTATTACGCTAAGCGATTTTCTTTTATCAATTGTATGGGTTTATGTAATTATTATTGTACTAGTTTAAAACATATTTTACGCAGATTTTAACTAAGTATTTAAAAAGCAGGCATGAAAAAAATATGCAGATACGCACATTTTTACAGGTGTTATAATTACCTATTTATGAGTGTTCTGATAAGATGAATATGTTTTCCCTTATAAAGAAATCATTATTGAGCACATAAGACCAAGTTATGGTGTACGACACTGATTGGTTTAATTTAGTTATACATATTACCAGATAGGATTGCCATAAACAATACAAGCGATAAGGTACATTTTAACTTTAATTTCTGTAAGTAAAAAGTCATTCTTTTTCTATAACTACCTACCCAAATATTTGTCATATTGTTACGATCGGCAATCAAATAAAGAAAATTACGTCAAGGTAGGTAATAGAAAACGGAAAACGATAAAGAATTTAACGGGATATACCTATTAGTATTATAACACCAATTTACAACAAATGCTTTTTGAGAAGGTTTCGACCAATAGCCTATGACTACGAGTATGCTAATTTTCTTCGCAATCGATGTCAATTTGTGTAAAATTCTCCATCGGGAGGGTCAGCGATTCAATCGGAATGTTCGCTATTGCCAAAAAATAATTTGTCAAGATACAGGCGGGAGGGTGAGTCATGGCGCGAAGTGACACCTTTTGCATACAAAGTTTGCACGCCCAACGCAAAGGACATTGCCTAATAAAAAAACTCCTTGCGTCTACGTATTTCTACGAACCCAACGTATGTCGGTTGTATTGCGAATCCGGAATAAGTGAAACTGCTATAATCAATTATTATTGAACCACGTACGTAATTAATCACTATAAATCACATGTATTGTAATGTCTTTTCAACTAAAGTTAAGATCAGTGTTTCCCAATATTTTTACACCTGCGGACCGGACCGTCAACGCAGAGATAAAATATAATATAAATATATTAGGTACCTATCTAGTTTGTTTATTAATTTTTAATTTTTAAATTTTATATTATAACAGACAGCAGTAACGGACATTACAAAAGTCTGATTGCGAATAGTAAAAAATACAACATGAAATGTACATCGTTAAATGAAATAATTATAAACATATTAGTAAATAAATTATTATTAATACCAAATAGAACTTCCGGGATTTGGAGAAAGCAATATCTAGTTTTGAAAAAATAGTGCAAACTGTTGTTGCGTTGATAACCGTGGCTTCAGTGTTGTTCAGGAGAGACGACGCGGTGACAGACATTCATTCGGTTCCTTTGGAGCTATCGTCTTTATTACTGCCATGGCCGAAAAAGTCTTCTCACGTGAATAGGCAGTCGAAAATAAGGATAATAATTTAATGGGTTTGTAACTTAGAGATGGATACTCTCGTCTGGACATCAAAAGTGGCACCAGAAAACAACTCGATTAGGTTTCTTTTTTCACAAATATTAACTGTGCATAAAATGATGTCTTCCGTGAAGGGATAATCCAGAGGTTGCCTATAATTGCGATTGAAGTTTTGAACTGACGCCTCTAAGTGTTGACTTATAATATTCACAATGATTTTCCAGTGAATGTAAGCAGCGATTAAAATTTTTTGCAAAAGCGAGAACATTACTATAACTTCCTCTTATACTCGACCATCCGAAAAGGCGGCTTTTTTAAGCGGGTCTATCTTATGCCTATTATTTGTGAAAAATTCGTGGAGAAAAATATTAAGTTGGTAATTTTTTGGCGAGGGGTAGGTATGTACTTATTACTCATACGTAATATTATTTCGAAGTAATGAAAACAACACATTTATGCTCTATGGGCGGGAAACTTATATTATTTTCTATCAACGATAATTTTTCCTACCTACAATATGTAAAGACAAAAATGATTGACTTATTAAACATAATACGTGTTATTGACAAATTGTTTTTACAGCACCTACTTAAACAGAAATCAATTAATGCACACAAGACATAATAATTAATATACTGCATTCAAAAAATATTGTTGATTATAAGTACAATTTCAGTTGACCAGTTTAACAAGAGAGCTCAAACTTTTTAAATTAAAATCTTCTGTAAAAAAATATTACAGGAAATCGATAAGAAGAGATATAAGAGATTAATAACATTCAATGCTTTCATGATTTTTAAATATTAGTTTAACATAAAATTGATTAAATGTTGACATAAATAGATCCAATATCTCATATTTGTATGCACAATAATATGTTAAAATGGTATGTACACAATACCTACATTAAATTGCAATACATTTGGTTACTTACGTACAATCGTGTTATAAGAAAAAACGAAGTGTCTTCGACAATGATAGTAATGAATGATGATTGAGGTATTTAAAAAAAAACTACCAGTGCGCAGTTATTAGGGTATCGTGTATGACCGAGCACGTTTTTGTACAAATTTTTCCTACGCAGATTATATGTCTTTTAAAAATTACTCCCCCGTATTGACTCGGCGTTTAAATTAACATAGTAAACTTCTTCGACTAATATAAAAAAAATATTGACTCATTCGCGAATATATTTGTATAGCGGTACCCCGTTTCGAAAATACCGAGAACTGGTGCCATGATGATGATTGATAATGTAGTATTTGTATTATACACTGTACGTACTTATAGTATCTTAAAAAGAGCCTCAGGCTATTTATTATACATGCGGGGATTTCCCGTTGCTTAAAAAATACTATTATTATATTAGATATAATAATATAACCATTTGTTGACAATTAAACTAGATCGCATTATATATATTTTGATTTCAATATACGTATTATTATCATACAACGATTATTAAATTTTATACACCAGAGGAAAACCTTATTAAAAATATTGCAACACAAAAACCGATAGCCACCATTAACGCAATTTGATAAGTATTTACATTTTCAAATATTGTAAATTATTCGTTGAATAAACTAAAGAGTTCATTAAATTAGTAGGTATGTATTATCGTAAGGCGTATATTATTTCCAATTACCGGTAAGTCCAAAATAATATTGTCACAAATAGGTATGTACAGTGCGTAATTTCATATAACGCGCAATATTTTATCACTTACAACATCCAACGAAGCATATGAAAAAATGTTTAATAACTTAAAAACTTGTAGAAACAGGCTACACAATTTCGATAGGTATGTCAGGTTTTATTTGATAAAACTTACGCTAGTGGAATGAAGGACCCTTAACACACTCAGACAAACAAGAGCATATTGTTATAATTTGATAAAAATACAATACGATAGCAACATGGTCCCCGCATATTGATGCGGGCCTCCAGCCTCAAGACTAGGGTCTTTGGCGAAGCCCTCTCCTTATCGCTAAGGTTAACGGCAGTGTGACGATCTACAGTTGGGTATTCTAAATAATAGTGTTCGAGGTAAAATTTAGGGTATTTTTAGCGATTTTGTTTTATTTTTTGATACACCTACTTGAATTATGGTGTCGAATGTCGACAAACGATAATCAAAAATTGCATTACACAATCACATATTTTTATAAAATTATGTTAGTATGCTTGAAGTGAAATAGCGCGACATTTTTTTCTATTAGTGCTACTTTGTGATGTGTGTTTATCTCACTTGGCTTGTCAATCCGCCGGGCCCCCTTAATTTACACGCGAATCACAACATCATCGTTTACCACGAATATTGAATTATGGTCTTATCTGATTTTATAAATAGTCTCATTATAAAATACTTGTAAAGAATTCAATCGTTATACAGATAAGTAAACCCAGGAAGACTACTTAAGAGTATACACTATACGATAATGAAAGAATATAAATAAAAAAAATCAATTAACTCAATAATGTTATCAAAGATAAAATCAAAGAAAGTGAAACACAGCTATTCAAATTATTACTGTTGAATGCTTTCCATTATGCTAGAGCTAGAGCTAGACAGTGGAAATTCGCGACAACTCCTCCACGAAGTAACAGAGGTTCTCAAAATATTTCATACGTTGTATGAAGATTATGAGAAAATATTCTTTCAGATTTACTAACAATTTTTGCACCTGTATTCCAATGTAAGATACTGTGTAATGAGATGAAAGTTTTTTGTGCTATAAAACAGTCCTACCAAAAACAATCACCCATGCATCTCTACATAAATCACAAGTGACGCGGAGAACGACGAACGGTGTAAAAAATTGTATAATAAACTGAAGTACACATTAAGAAGACGAATTGCCGATGTTTCGTTAATTAGGAAAAGCAAAAGAAAACATGATAAAAATCATCAATGGTCGAATAATTATTATTGGAATATACCTAATATAGCAAATGTAGGGAAATAATAATTATTTTTGTACGGTCTTCCATTCATTCGAGATAAAAAAAAATACGTCACATATGCAACCATTGACCTACCTACTATTGGATGCAGCACGTGAATAATAAAAAATACCCTGCAATCCAGTCGCCTCCTTGATATTTGGGTGTGCTTAGATACATTTAATTCAATAGAAAACAGATAAATACAGATAGATTTTTTGATTAATTGCGCATACACGTTCACGTCGTTGGCCTATTCTACCTAACGTGTCCACTTCAATGGTGAGCTTATTATTATGTCGGCCGATGTCCCATTCGGTAGAAACAAATATGTTTTTTTATTAGTAGATATTATTATACGTTGAAAAGGAAAATTAATATCCAGTTAATGTTTTAAATAAAATTTTGACATTTACAGTCATAAAAGTGCGCAATAATTGAAAGACAATGAATGGTACGGCATTTGATGCACGCACTTTAATAGAATTCATTCGTTGCGGCTTCACACGCCACGAGCACTAATTCACTAATTCACCTGCCATTCTCTCGCAGTCGACGGAATGACAAGTGAATAAAAACATTGAATACTGGAGCATCCAAAACACGGCCATACATAATATAATCGTTTGGGAAACGTGACTGCTAATAAACAACGTATCTATCGAAGTACTCTCTAGAAATATAAACGCCTTTTCGCATGGTTCTCGTATATATTTTCATTAGATTCGCACAAGTAGAAATGGTTAAATAGGTATAGGTATCAATCTTTATTTAAATTATTAGTAGGTATGTAGAATAGTTGTAGTGAAAACACATTCGCAAAAGAAAATATTATGATAATCGCTTTGTTATAAATAGGGATTGAAATATCGGCATTGGTATTTACTATTGAATACTGGTATTCGTGAAATATACGGAAATAAAACAGAATTATTTACCAATAAATAAATATATATAAACTTTTATAAATATCTGACACACCTAAAAACACACCTAACAACTTCTAAATCTTAAAACTCTACAATCTAGGGAAGTACCTATAATAATATATTTCTCAAATCTGCACGTGGCATTGCTGGTCACCAATGACGTCGCAGGGTAATGGAAGTAAACCAGACATCGTGCAACCCGACAAAAAATATATAGTCCTTTTAAACATTTTATGTTAATTAATACATCTGTTTCCATTAATTTTCAATACCGAATATAACGGTAATGTCTGATTTTTAAAGCCGGTATTTCAGTATCGAAAAATACTGGGGTGCCCGTTTTGAAATACCAGTATCGCAAACCCTAGTTGTAAATCTCATCCAAAATTCTTAATAAAATTATATAAAAAGAGTGATTTCTAATACAATAATTATACTTATGTATTTTGAGGCAATGGTCTTGTTAATTCGTATATGGATCAAAAAGAGATTGAAAAACAAATATATAGTATCTACAACATTAGGTATATGTACAATCAAATTTACTTGAGTATGCATAATTTATTATGTAGGTATTGAAATGTATTATTAACTTATATGTATATAACCACAATTTTCATATTATGAAAGGTTAAAACATTCCTGACATTATGTAGGCATCACGATTCACATTTACATAAAACAAAATGTGCTACACAAAAAATAGTATCATGGAAAGTCAACGTGAGACGTAATAAATTGTTACCTTGTTATAAATAGGTAGGTACCTACTATTAGGTTTTATGTCATGAAAAACATCCAAGGTATTACTTAGAGACGTCATATTAATAAATATTATTACGAGAACTTGTTACTTAATCTTTATAACGACAGACGTAAAACATATTATTATGAAGACTACAAAATGTTTTTCCGCTGTTCCATTTTCCAGGTATTGAATTTTCCTCGGTCTTAAAACTGTTTATCGCAGGAAAAAATAAAATACCTATAATTATAACAAATAACCACTTTTCCACATAATACATATTTTCTCTGTTGAAGATATAGTATTATATTATATAACTACATAATATCTGCCTCTATTTTCAACAATGTTTAGTTAATGTAGATCAGAGTCTCCCAACCGGTGTGCCGTGGCACGCGAGTGTATCCTGAACGATTGGGAAGTGTGCCGCAGGATGGACGACTATATACTCACATTCACCAAAAGTCAAGTTTTCAATAAATCGTAAAAAAAACACTAGTGCACTATTTTTCGTAATCACAAAATAGTAATGAAATATCATAAATATTAATGAGTGACATTGCCGATTTGATTTTTTAAAGCTATAGGTATATGGATTTCATTATGTATCCTTTGTGAGAAGTAAAATTTTAATTTTCATGACAGTGTGAGAAATAATACAGATTCCTAGTTGGTTGGAAAGACATTAGGGTAAGAATATAATTTACCAAAGAGTGATTTTTGGGAATGGTTTTGAAATAATTTTACTATTTTTATCGATTGATGCATTTAGAATTACTTGATTAAAAATGAGAAAATTGAATAATGTGAGTTATGACTCTGGGCATCTCATATTATATGATATACCTAATCCATGTATTTATTACGCACATTATGCTATTGCGACAAATCTTTATTAGAAAAATGCATTTGGTTTTTTATGTGATCTACGTCCAAAATAATATGTTAATTTGAATGTTTGAACAGTGTTGGGAGGCACTGGTCTAAGAAACACTTCATACGTTGATGATTCCTCCATAACCATGGAAATAGGAGCTAGTCAAATGTCGCGATGCGGTAGCGATATTTGGTATTCTAACTAGGGTATCAAAAGAAATAGTATTGACCACTGGCGGCTCCCTCTATAGGTCATTCGGTCATTGACCTGCCAAAATAAATACCTTACAATCGACATAATAATATTAATAATATGTGCAATGTCATATATAATAATATTAATAATAATCGGTGGATTTGAAATTATAGGGCGCGCGATATTGTGTCAACCCAGTCTATTGGGCTTTTTTTGTTTGGGCGATAATTCCCCGAACAAAAATATTGTGTTCGCCGGCAGTCTGAAAATTGACCCAAATTGAATATTTTTATAAAATTTTCTCTCTCGTTTCTCATACATAAGACAGAGATCGATATAACACAAAATACGAGATCGAAGCTTGTAACGGTGCGTGAATTACTGTAATATCGGCAATGCCCGAGTGTGAGACAAAAGATTTTTTCACCTAATTAAATGAAACAGAATGATAACACTGACTAGATAATTGGTCTCAAGACGCAACTGTGTATGCGGTTCGGATTCGTTGACAGGTTTTGACGAATGCCTTTGGTTATTTTAATAATATATAAGGAGTTTTTGGTGATTTATAACATTTTTGTGAAGCAGTTAGTACGCACGCAGTAGCAATTGAAGTCTGTGATACAATTATAATGGAAATGGAAGCACGATTTGCATCCAACGATCATCTCATTATATCCGATTTGTTCAATAAAGAAAATTACACTGATTTTAAAAATAATTTTCCCACACGTCAAGTAAATTTGGTAAAACTGTTAGAAGAAATAAACATAATCAAGTTAAAAAATGAATTATTGGTGTTTTATCAACGAGATGATTTGCATGGCGCTATTAGTGCAGTTTCTCTTCTACATTTTTTACTCAGCAATAATTTCAACGAAACATTTTCCGAGTCGATCAAAGTTCTCCAATTTATTTGCGTCATACCAATGACAACAGTTGAAAGTGAAAGATGTTTTTCCACTCTCAAAAGAATAAAAACCTTTCTACGCAATAGGGCCAGGATAGACTGACCGCTCTTGCAATGCTCAGTATTGAAAAAAAATATGTGGAAAAAATAGACAATTTTTATAATCGTGTGATTGATGATTTTTCAAAAAGCAAAGAAAGAAAAGTGGACCTGATTTACAAAAAATTATAACGCGTTGTGTGCAATTTCGGTTAACGATGGGTTGGCGTTATGAAAAACGGACATTTTTTGAAGGGTTAGTAGGTACCGACCTATAACAATTTCTAGCACTTATTCTATAATGTATAAAAAGTCAATTTGCAATACGTCTTTTCAGTATACAACGAAAAGGCAAATTAAAATAATATATTCAAAATTGACCTGCTAGGTTTTTCCGGATTAAGCCGCCAATGGTATTGACATGATTTTTTTTTTTTAAAAGGTGAAATACCTATTCAATTATCGAAGAAAAAATGCTGTTGCTTTCAATTTGAGGTATCCCAGCTATCGGCTTTGAACGCTTCACTAGGCAGTCTCAGAATTAAATAAATTAATATAATAATAAATAATTAGATTGTTTACAATACAACGATAATAAATAATTTTCTGGAGGCTTTTAGAAAAAAAACGTTGTACCCTTAGTTCACTAACGGAGATTTTTGTCTGCAAAAAACATGAAGAAATAACAATAGCTCACTAATTAATACAGCAGACGTCAAGGTAAATGTTTATATAAGCAGTCGATGGTACACATTTTCCAGACAATAGTCAGACCGGTGCATTTCTTTACATAGTATGCAAATAGAGTGACTAAAAAAGTCAGTAGGCATGTTTAATAATGTTATATTAGTTCTAAGTTATGACGTATTCTGCATACATTTTTATAATCTAAAAATCAAATAAACACGCTGACAAAACAATGTACGGTAAACGGTTTTATCATTTTACTGAAGAAAAAAATGCAAAAAATTTCGCCAAGAAAATTACTTAGTAGGTAATAAGTATATATTATAATATTATGTATATATAATATTAAATGAAATTATGTACATTTTTTCTTCTTCGGCTTATTTATTGTCTATTAGATATTTTATTAATTATATTAATTTACAACATCGTAAAAAAAATTGTTGGTACACGAACGTTTTTGTCTTTTGACATTTCTACGTAATCCTGGTGATCTGTACTTACTATTATTTTGTTGGCAATATAATAATTTTTATAATCGGAAAAGTTATATATAAAAACATATGGTATTGAAGCGTAATAGATGTGACTTGACACATGAGAAATAAACCTTATACATCTTATCTGAAGATTTAAAAAATGTCTTAAATCAGGGCATAAAAAAGTTAACATACCTAATCCGTCTTTACAAGTGGCGTTCGACGGTAAAAACACATACATGTATTTGGTGCTGGCATATTATAAGTTTAGAATATGCATAATAATACAACTGTAATAAAGCTACGAGGGTGGGTCAATAATTCCTTAGAAAAAAGCATTAAAACAGTTTTTATTTTTGTATTTTTTTTTTATTTCTCAACATAATCTCCTTGGAGCTCAATACACTTGGTTAGACGTTTCTCAATATTTTTTAAACCGTCAGAAAAATAAGTTTTCGGAAGGTCCTCAAAATAAGCATTTGTCCGATCGATGACTTCTTCATTTGAAAAAAAACGTTGTCCACTTAGCCATTTTTTTAAGTTTGGGAAAAGGAAAAAGTCACTGGGGGCTAAATCTGGCGAATACGGTGGGTGGTCGACCAATTCGAACTTCAATTCTTCAATTTTAGCCATTGATCGTAAACATGTGTGAACACGGGCATTGTCCTGATAAAAGAGGATTTTTTTCCTGTTTAAATGAGGCCGTTTTTCTTCAATTTTGTTTTTTAGCTGGTCCAATAAAGATGCATAATAATCCCCTGTTATTTTTTTTCCTTTTTCCAAATAGTCAACGAAAATAATTTCACGTGCATCCCAAAATACAGTGGCCATAACCTTACCAGCTGATTTTACGGTTTTCGCCTTCTTTGGACATGGTTTGCCTTCGCAATCCACTGCTTTGACTGTTCTTTCGTCTCGGGAGTATAGTGGTGTATCCATGTTTCATCTACAGTCACAAAGCGACGAAAAAATTCATCCGGATTGCGTTGCATGAGCGACAACAGGGCTTTAGAGGCCACCACCCTATTGCGTTTATTGTCGACTGTGAGCAAACGCGGCACCCATCTTGCAGAAATATTTTTCATGCCCAATTTGTCATGTAAAATAGAAATGACGCTACCTTTTGAGATCCCTGTAACCTCAATTATCTCACTCAACTTTAATCTTCGGTCACTTAACACCATATCGTGGATTTTATTGATCATTTCTGGTGTAGTCACCTCTACAGGACGTCCTGAGCGTGGTTCATCCTTTGTTGATGTACGACCACGTTTAAATTCATTTAACCAGTTATAAATAGTTGCAAGTGAAGGAGCAGATATGCCGTGAACTAAATCCAACTCATTTTTTATTTCCTTTGCTGTTAACCCTTTTATATTAAAATGTTTAATAACAGCTCTAAGCTCAATTTTCTCCATTTTCCATTTTTCCATTTTCCACAAGCAAATTTTTTTTTTTAATGTACGAGAAACACACAACAACCCGACCAATCTGATTGAAACTCCGCAGCATACTGAATCGGTAGTGCCGCTGCATGAAAACAAACCGCTTACAGTACTAGTCGCGCCACCTGTCGGCTTTTCTAAGGACTTATTGACCCACCCTCGTACCTTAGTTGTGTTCTTTTAAATATTAATTTCAAAAATATAGTTAAGTATAAAAAAATATGTCAGTGCTAGTAATTAGTAGATATTGTAAATAAGCGCCTATTACAAAGGTGGCTCGAAATGTTCATCGCAAATAAAGCAAATTTTATTGCTATTTAATAGCATAGTAAAATTTGAATATTTTATACATCATGTTATCATCAAGTTATTATCGAAACGGATGCAGAATTGTCGACTGTACGGAAGTAGTTAATAAAAAAAATGATCAGACATTTGAACCAAAACTGGAGTATCAAAGTATCAAATTAAATATGTATGATATGACTTTAGTATATTCAGCGGAAATTCGATTGCACGATAATTGTAATGGCTCTGTGGAATACTAATAAAAGTATTACAATTCGAAATAATATGAAAGATTACTTACCTGAAATTTAAATAAATTAATCTTCAAATGAGTCTTGTTGTGTACAAAGGATACAGTTACAAATAGAAAATACATAAGTAATTGGAACGGCAAACGTATTAAAATTTACGCCAACCCTTTAACGATATGGTACATATTGATATGTATACCCACTACCACGACCCACACATCCTGAAGCCAGCCCACAGGCCAGGACGTTTGGCGGGCCCCCATACCTCTAAGGTTAACGGCAGTATGATGTTGACAGTAGAGTTTGTGTTCCCCAAATGATATTCCGTGGTAAAATAAACGGTATTTCGTGTATTTTTAATGATTTTTGTATTTTTAAATAAATCCACTTGAGCATCATGTTATGAAGCACTGATTGATCTTGACACTTTTATGGTAACCAACAGACGACCCTTCGCCATATTGGATAAATATCCAATTTTATTAGTCATTTAACACACTACAAATAATTATAAAAGAATTTTCTACACGTGAATTATCATTTAATTATATCAATCATCGTATCATATCAAATTTCATCGCATAGCCACACATTTTAATGATAATATTCTTTAAGTGACTTTTTCACTAATAGGGTAAAATTTTGATTTGTGTCTATCTTACTTAATTGGTCGACCCACCACGCCGGGGCCCTCCTAAGCCCGCCCCCCAGGCTAGAGCCCTGTCAGCTCCCCCTTGGGGGGGGGCATGCTCACCATTACACCGAAGCTGTGGCATGAATTAAAAAAAGATGTTTTGCTGATTTCGTTCACATCATGTTTAGTTTAGAGTTACTCGAGTTTTAAGATTCGATTCAAATATAATATGCGATATTAGTACCTACTGCCGATCATAAATCCTGGTAGCAAAGACTTCAGCGGTTCAGTCTACATTATGAAATATGGCAGTCAATGCCTACAAAAAAACTAAACTATATATTTGGACGATTGGTGGGAATTCAGTATTGCAATTTTCACCTTAAAATAATGTTACACACAGGGTATGGCATGTATGCGCGTGACTGTGTTTCATAAGATTTCTCACCGAAAAATAAACGTGAGAATTCGTCTAGATATGCCAATATATGGTAAATCCGCCATTCAAAAATGATACGAGGACTTCTAATAAAGGCATTGAGTGCGATAACGTAAGGATTTGCAAATGGCGAACATTTCGCGTTCAACTTCTGTATGCCTAGTAATTAAAATACAGGATGCAGCAGAAGATGAGCATGGTCTGTGATTAAGTAATACGGCATGCAACGCTATGCGATGCGATGCGATGCGATTCAATTAATAGATCGCACGACCGGCGCGACTCGCACTTACTGCCGGCACGATTTTGTTTGCTCCCAATAAATAATGAGGATTTTGTCGCGCAGGGCTTCAACATTCTACATTCTAGAAAGTTCACGATCTATAAAACACAACGCGGTTGTCATTTCTTAGACGCTCTATCATTAAATTATTGGTAGGTAACTCCGACAGAGAGAAAAATGAAGATCCGAATCGTTGCGCGGGAAATATCATTTCGCTGGAAGAAGCAAAATGGTGGTAAAAGCACAAACGGCACAGCTTTTCGCTTTCATTGCGTTATTAAATTCAGTGCATAAGCAAAAGGATTCTTTTACTATGATAATTTTGGACGCTGTATTTTATAGGAATAAATTAACTGCAAAATGAAGGTATCAAAGTAGTAGCTTCACGCAAACAACTAGGTTAGCTGTATTTCAAATAGACAAATTAAATACTACGGAGAAAGCAATTTTTCAGTACACTAAATATCCATATTACCTATAACTTATTTTCTATACATTATTTAGTGAGCTTTCTAATGTTAATATAGGCGCATCCTAAGAATGTGTGTATAACATAGGTTTTTAAACCAGGGGGTCGTCTAGTAAATACTAATCTGAAAAAAATAAAAATATAAAAAATTGAGTACCTACGTGAAACTCTGAAAATGAAATGGAAGAATTAGAGAATAATCGATTGGCCAAACAGATCCCGGACTAAACAGGGCAGTGGTGATTGTGAGATTTTTTTAAATCCTACAAAGTAACATGTATAATTATTTAAGTTTTTTGTTATTTTTTAAGTGTTTTCATCCCATGTCTTTTCATGAAAATGTGCCAGGCTACTGTTTTTTTTTTTTTTTTTTTTTTTAATAAAAGGGGACTGGGAGCCCGTGATGACGCCTACACATAAATATCTTAATGTAAGTGCCTACATATATTAAAAATGTAACTGATTCTACGTATAATCATGTCGATTAAAATAAAACGTACCTAAAATAAAGAATTTGCAACGAAATCTTGATTTAAAAATGCGTAGGTAAAACTTAACGCGATCAAAATTTCGTCAAATTGATGATTTTCACACGCCTCCCAACCATTAGCACCTATTTAACTCCTCTACTAAAACCACTAAAACTAAAGCACTGGGAATAAGGCCAACGACACTTTTTGTTTTCGCATTAAATATAATTAGGTACCTACGTTTGTTCACGAAAATGTTTTATTCATTAATCATTAAAATGATTACAATACAATTATTCAAAGTTCAAAATAGTTTCGTCTCACGATGTAATCCATTATTTGAATGCGTTTCGCGACAATATCAGGAAAGATTTTATGTGTTGTATAGGATCAAAAACATCCAATATCATATTATATAATTCAATATAATATGGACTCAATGATAAACTTGTATATTATATATATTTTTTAGACCATGTCCGATCCTAATAAGATTATATGGACCTCCACAGAGTGGAGGTTTGGATTAACAGATTTTGTTTTTACGAGAAATGGATGTCAGCCACTTGCTCAACCTATTAGGTCCATACTCTGACTCAAACACAAATTGAAAAACAATATGTGTATTTGTCAGACCCATTATACGAACCTGGGACCCACGACACTATAGGCCGACGCTTAAGCCGCGCGGCCATCGTGGGTGTTTATATATTACTAATTTGATATTTATTACTAATTCATTATATTATGTATACGAGTTAAATTATAATTTTTAACAATAAATAATTATCACTTCAAAGATACACCGTTCTTCATTGGTACTCGTATCTTCAAATATTGAATTATAGATAGTTCTTATTTTAATTATAATATACCTACAACTCATAATATATTATATTATGACACTATTATTTACAATAACTATTGCATTTATACCATGAGGTAGGCAGTTACATTTTATAAAATAATAAAAAAATAATTACAGTTTAGCGACAATGATTAATAAAAAAAATAAGAACCTATAAAAAGATATTATCCAGTTGACATTCAAAAATATTCGTTTTGGAAAGTGCAATGAATAGATTACATGGATGGAACTATGCGGTGACGTAGATATGTGTAGGTATAATGGACTGGAAATTATTTGAAAAAAAATTAAATTATTTCCAATTTTATATAATGAACCGAATTACATGTTTATGTGAACCTGCATCTTCGTTCTGATCTATTAAATCAAGAGCAATTCTCTTACTACAATAATTACGTCGTGCTTACTTGCTTGCAAACATTCCATACAATATTATTATCTAATGGTGTAATTTTACTGATGCGATGATCGCATATTATGTTTATCAAATTGAACAAAATGCATGTAACCATTTGCTATACGATCGTCGCATAAGCGAAAACACCACATAAGATAATAATGTGATATATGCTAGATAGCTAGGTACCTGTACGTAAAAATAATAAGTTCACTAAATTCAGTATCTAATCGATGTGAATTCCTGTGACATATACATAATAATATGTATCCTATGTGTTCCGCGAAGGTTGTTGCTATACCCACCTACAATTATTTTTAGGAGGAATAGTTATTAGTAAAGGCCGGATCTTTCGAGTCTTTAACCGTCAACCCATAAAAAAACACATTAAAATGGTGGACGAATCCAATATCCTAAGGAGACTTTTGCCCAAATGATTCTTAGTATGGATTTCTACAATTAGTCAGTTGTTTTTTCTGGCAGCTCAGGTGCGATGATAATTATTGTAATTAAAATAATCGTCTTGCCAATATTATAATGCGAAGTGTGGCCACTTCAAACGAATTCAAATTCGCAAATCGCAATTAAAAAGATCGCATTACAAAATTGATGTTTTGTTTTATTGCAGGTAAGTAATGGTAAACCATTTTTATAAACTGCGTGTAGAATATGTTTTTCATAATTAAATATCGAATAGCTTTTGCGTACCTACCATTAATATAAATACAAATATTGAAAGATTTTGTCCGCTGACCCGTTTTATGTTCTAAATGTATCATATTGATACCTATTAGTATTACCAAGTGACAATACCGATATCGCAAAAGTACCTACATATCTTTTATTTTGTTAACTGTTAATTCATGGTGGAACTGCATTGTATAATTGTTTAATTTAATAAAACGCAATTTTTTGTAGTACTTGTACCACTTTTAATCAATAAATTAGGACCGGTTTCGTCCGCCTCAGAGGGAAATGAGTTCAGCCTTTATGCCTTCAGTTGAAAATGTCCCTCTGAGGCGGACGAAACCGGTCCTAATTTATTGATTAAAAATGGAATAAGTACTACAAAAAATGCGTTTTATTAAATTAAACAACAATACCTACATATCGATAAAAAAGTCATATACTTATTTATTTATTTAGATATTTAAGTATTTTGAGGATGCTCTGCCCAATCTGGTCTATTTGATTATAAACTATTGACATTGAAGAATTTCATCAAATTGATCGTAAGAAATTTCCTCTTCAAAATACCAGTGGCGTACGGTCTATAGAATACATATGTAGATGCGAGACATCCCTGGAAATATTCGTTTGAATAATTAAAATACCTACTATTATAATATTGTGTATTGCATAAGCCGTAATTGCATTTTTCTAAAAGGTTTGCAGTATAATATTACTTCAGATTTTCACTTATTGAATAGGTTTATTATAAATATTACGTATTACGTTAATATATTTAGATTTAGAATATTCCAGAGCTACTAATCCGCAATGCCACACACTAAACTACTCACCGTGATTAAATTAGTTATAAGACCTTGAGTAGATAAAATGCATGTTACAGACCTACAAACTTATCTGAAGAATGGGATGGGGGAGCCATTGTTGAAAACTACCCAATCAAGACTCGTAATTGGACAAAATCTGACATTTTTCAAATTTTGACCAATTTTCAAAATGGCGTCCTATGGTAGTTCGTAGTTCCATTTTTGGCCATTCTACAGGTAAGTTTGTAGGTGTGTAACGTTAAAAAAAAGTCCCGCCGTCCCATTTAATACTTCAGATTTTTACTCAGTGATTGTATTGCGTTAATATTTATTGTTGTTTAATTAAAAAAACGTATTTTTTTGTAGTACTTATTCCACTTTTAATCAATAAATTAGGACCGGTTTCGTTCGCATCAGAGGGATATTTTCAACTGAACAAGGGAAGATTCAGTTGAAAATGTCCCTCTGAGGCGGACGAAACCGGTCCTAATTTATTGATTAAAAGTGGAATATGTACTACAAAAAAAAATGGAGCCATTGTCGAAAACTACCCAATCAAGACTAGTAACTGGACAAAATCTGATATTCGAATGAAATTTTCAAAATGGCGTCCTATGGTAATTCGTAGTTCCATTTTGGCAATTCTACAGGTAAGTTTGTAGGTGTGTAATGTTAAAAAAAGTCCCGCCATCCCATTTAATTCATTGTACGCTAAAGGCGCGCTGATTAGGTGGCCATTCGACATAATTAGCATTATATTTAAATGTTGTTATTAAAAAGTAATTATCTGATATATGATTATATTATGTATTTGATTTAAATACTTACATATTATAAAGTGTAAAGAACTATTCATCACATAAAACGACTAGTACCTAGAATCTAGATACATATTTCATTAAAACACTTTATATGTACTTTCGTACTTTTTCCACATTTATTCCATAATGTTGATATTCAACCGATTTTATCCTAATGGACATTTTCAATTGAATAACAGTACAAAATATAGGTAGGTACATATTATTGCATAAAAAGTCAATTAAGTATAGAGGACGTGGGAGTCGATTGTTTACTTGAACTAACTTGTTGGTGATATTTGTCCTTATTTATTAAATGACTGATTTATATACATTAAGAAATAGCGTAACTTCAAAACTGTGAAAAATTTGCTGTGTTTAAAATTCCACATAGGTGTATGTATCAAAAAAGGTTCCCGACCAATGACAAAAACTTGAAGACGATTTTATTGCTTTTATCGCATGACACGTACAAGAAGTCCACAACTTAAAAATGAATTATTTTCCATACGATAGTATGTATCATCATCAGCTGTAGTATATACCAATATTGTATATAAATTTATGTTTACATTTTAGATATAATAGTGCAACCATCTATAATACCGTGGATTTACAAGAATAAAATTACAAAGCAAAGGATAATCTTTGCAATGTGCTTTTAAAACAATATGAACGGCAGGTTTACATAGGTCGTAAGTGCATTTGCTAGTCACGCAGCCTTCGCTATCGAGGCTTGATAATTATATATTATATACTTACACAATATTATATATGTGACATATTATAATATTTATTAATATTATATTTCATCCATTGTTGTTATTTTTAAGTTAATAAGTCAAAAGAATAATATCAACTAAGATTTAATAACAATAAACAAAAATGCAAAATGTACAAAGTGTTTAAAAGTACCTTATATACCTTCTAGAGGAAAGTGGTATAATGGTCCCTATATCTAACGGGTACGAGTGGCAAAAATATTAATCAATAAATTCTAATTGATTTATGTTTTGTACTAGGTATTCTATTAGTCATTATTTACGACCGGGTTATGCCTTCTGGCTTCTTCGTGCACTATGCGCATCACCGATCGTAAATGCACATTGACATAATAAAAGATTGTTAAAACCTTCTTACCTATTAGTAAAGGATCAAGTAAAAAACAAATTTTGGTTTGTGAAAACCCGTAATGAATATATTACATACTATTAATACATTCAATAGGTAAGCCCGTTAAAACGTCATTTCCCGTAAACAATGGAACCAGCTAATGTGAAATATCACGAAATATACCTACTCACTAAATAAAAACAAATAAACAATTTTAAGCTTAAGAAAATACGTAGATCAGTTAACAAACGCGCAGGTTAAGTTTTTTTTGTTTTTTCTACCATATTACTATAACATCAAATTATAGTTTCATGTGTGAACTCCCAGATTGGATAAAGCAATGAACTATTAGAACCAAGGTCAACTTGTTAAGGCAAATGGTAGGCACTGCAACTGTGTTATACCTATTTATATCTAATATTTTCTTGATAAAATAATTTATTATCAATGGTATTAGGTACTATATATACACAATGTATCAATGTCGACTAATTATGATTGTATCATTTTGATAACTTCCGAAATAAATAATTATATCGGGTTTATATATTTCATTGAAATAATACTATGATATATAATTTATAGTATTAGGGAGTAGCAATTAACAGAAAACGCATGTACTTACATATTTTGCATGATGAATATAAAGTGTTTGAAAATGGCCTATAAAAATGTCAAAAAAAACATTACAACATCAGTACCTACCTATATATTAAAATTGAATATCTCAATATGTCCAACCACTTGCTTGAAACACAAAAGTACGATTTGAAGTATCTTTCGTACGAAACTTTTTCTAAAGGGTTTCAATAACCACGTAGGTCCGATATTCCCCATTTTACCTATCCATAAATCCATATAATATAATAATATGTTTTCATATTATATATTTTCGTAGTATCAACATAATATACGAAATCATTCAGATTTGGTACGATTTTAATAATACACTAGCTGTCAGGTCCTTCTCATTATGGGAGCAAGTGTGATTTGTTATTTGATAGTGAAAATAAAAGTAGTTTAGTAGAAATTTTAAACTTTGATTTCAATAATAGGTATATAAAAAGTCGAATATTATTAAATATTATAGATTTACTATTAACAACTAATTCTTCCACTCTATACGTAAGCGCTTCATTAATTTCTCTAAATAGTATAGTATATCTACTAATAGCAGCGTTTCTATATAATTAAGTATCGATAAAGTCTCTTGCACATATTATCAATATCATTTATTTCATATTTCATTGTACCTACTACATCGTACAACTTATTTTTCTGAAAAACATAGGTTCCATAAATTATTAACGCATTTTTTAATTAAAAAATGTTGTAATATTCGAGTCCGTCCCAAAAAAAAAAGGACTCCAGATGTCCGGTGTCTAGTTATTAGTCATTCATTCAACCTGTTGGGTCGATGCATTGGGACGAAACACACATAGAAAAAAACAACATGTCAAATTTTATCCAACCATTGGATTCGAGCTGGTTTGTTCACTACTGCACACCGAATATATATGGGTCTAGGACGATTCGGCACCGGGACAACTGGACGCCACGGAATACGAAAATAAATAGAAGTTAGGTACTTATAGGTACTTTAAAAAAAATATTAGATATTATTAGTTATATTTAAATGATTATATTATGATTTAATAGTTGGTGAGAATGTAAATTTGCAGACGTAAATAATGATTTAATCGTGCATATGTTTAAGTTCCAACGAAAAAAAGAGTTTTTTTTATTTTATATAAAGCTAGCTTTAGGCATGGTAATTCTTAATCCGCAATAAAGAATACATTATGTTAAGAGTAAAATGAATTAAAACTACTAAGTAGTAGATAGAAACTGATTAAAATACCTCGTGTACGCTCTGTATACGTGTCTACGACATTGTCATTGCGGCGTCCAATTGTCCGGAGTCCAGTCGTCCCATTCCCGAATATATCAACAATGTACCAATATATTTTTCGAGTATATCGACGAAGCGCGTGTCAATAATGTGTCTCTGAAAAAAAACTGTTTTGTCGTCTGTGCTATAAAATTCCTGAATAATATTGAAATAACCTATACTAAAACATATTAAATGGTATGTAGATAAGTACCTACATATACTTAGTTTATTTAGAGGTTATATTAGGTTATAACTTATAACCATGGCGTGAACTACATTTCCCTTTCTCGTGCTAGGTAGGTATTATATATCTCATTAAATGATGCATAGTGGCTAATTGATTTACCTATTCTTCATATGGTCCACGCGCGAGCTTCGCTTTACAAGATTGACATGCTAGTTCACGCCCGGATTAGAGAGAGATCATAAGTATTAATTAATAGGTACCTACTATAATGAAACATATAATTAACGTAATGCCGAATGAACAAAGCTGGACTTCAGTTCACTCGGGCAATGATAATTAATTGTTTCTTTTTCACAATATGTGACTTGAGAGTATACATTGAAAAAATAACGAATGCTAATAGAAGATTCAAAATATGCCAAATTAATTAATGTAAACTCAGACACGCCAAGAAAAACATTAAGAAAATTAGGCAGGTGTACAAGTTATGGATTGAAATCCCAGACAATGAAATTAACAAAAAATATTATATAAAAATATAATTTATAAATATAAATCATAAGGTTCGATAGTTTTGGCACGAAAAAAGGCATAGTCGGAAAGAAGCCTAGCGAAAATCATTATCAGGCTTGATGTAAGTACAATCGAAAATAGCAAGTGTCATAATAATTAGATCTTTGGGTTGTCCTCCTCCGAAACGTCGTGGTATGAAATTATGTAATAATATATTGTTTTTGAACCTGTAGTTCCATAAATGTTTTATGATAGGTATGTTTCAGAGAATTTAGTATTTTAAATTAGGTATAGGTAAATCAATCGTTTTTTTTAATTCTAATTATTTATTTGACAAACACATACTTTGTCAAAAATCATTTAAAAACTAAGCTCGTTCAATCACTTCAATCCCAGGATTCGGGATTAAGAAATTGAGAGAGATCCCGGGATTGCAAAATCTAGTACAAATGTATCGTGGCTAATACTTAAAAGACGCAGTCAAATATTTTGGTATGAAATACTTATTACAATCGTAGAAAAGGAATAACTTTATAATAATAATAATAATACAACTAAATAATTACATATTATACAACATACATAAGTTCAGCAAGCAACTTTAATATTATTCGTCTTCCTTTGCGAAAAGAAATCATACAAATAAAATCGATTTAGGATTACTGTTTCCAATATAGACCGGTGGAATTCTCACGAGACTTATATTTTGTATTTTTATAAATATATTCAAATTGAAAGGTAGTGGGTTAGTAGGTCGGATAGGTATTATATCGTACAGGTAAATAATTATTTGAAATAATATAAAGGAAATCTATTTATGATTGCTAATACGCTGATGGATCGACTTGTGGTTTACAGCTGTTGAAGAAAAAACATAAAGATAGAACCTACAAAAATATATAAAAATAAAATTTTCAAAGATATGAGGATACTAATTAAATTCTGAGAGACGTTCCACTTTTTAGATTAATTAATTTTTAGTTGAATATCCGCCTATATTAGAGTTGTATCTGTCATCATAGTACCAAAGCAATGATGCAAATATTTTGTTTATATTTATGAACAAAAAAATGCTATCAATTAAGCCGTACGTAACTGAAATCACTATCAAATTTACCGTAAAAGATTCACAATTCTTTACTTGAGAACTTACTAGTGTATCGTATGTCCAAAAACAATACTTTCGGGAAAACGCAATATAAGATTTTGAAGTCGCTTGATGTCTATGGAGTTTCGGCTTTTTGATTTTATTAATTTCAAAAGGTGAATTGAAAGGACCTCTGAAAGATTTGTACATTACTCATTTTCTGTAGAGCCTTACACACTACATAATGGCTCCGAGGCACAAATATGATTCTCTCGAGGTAAGTAACTCAACTATAATACTATTTGTAGAGACAATATACAACATAAGTACTATTTATCTAGTTACGTTAGTATACCATGCTGTGCCATTCTCAATCGAATATCTGTAAATGTATCTAAATGGTACAAAGATCAAACATTAGTAATTAATAAGTATGTGGTGTTAAATAGTAACTAAATAGTATAAAATTTGCATACTCTAATATTGGGTTGCGTCAAAATACTGTAATTAATAATATTATTAGGTATGCTAACGATTATTTGACGAAAGTCAAAGTAAGAATAGTAATAAAGAAAGTCGTTGAATGCATGGACAGATATCATTGTAAAAATGGTTACTATTCAAAAGAGCAGATGTAAGTGATAATAACAAATTCTAAGTCAGTGAATCTTATCAATAAAATCTTGAAAAATGATTCCGGTCAGTCGCGGAACGTTAGCACCGAACGGTAAATCAATCATAATCTTAAAATCCGTATGTTCGCAAGAAGAAAAAAATGTTTTTACATGTATAGGAACAAGTGGTCGATGTAGCTAAAAGTAACTTGTAATGTAAAAGTAACTACAAGAGATAAACGTTGGACGATTAATGAATGAGTTATATTATGAACATCTAAAAATGTGTTTAGTCATTCAAATTAATGGGATATATAATTTTATTAAGTATATTATGTATGCCATTTCACAGTAGTACCTAAATAATATTAACTAAATTCGCCTGAATTTTAAATATGCATGGTGCATTCAATGGGACGATTATCTAGGTATAATAGATTAATTTTCGATACGAAAATATTATTTCTCCACACGTATGATTTATCTTAATCGGCACCTATAAGGCAATCGTCCAAATAGGGGCGCCAAATTATATGATCCCCTATTTTATGATCTCTCTTCGTGTACCAAAAGTCTGAATAAAACCCAAAAATAATATACCCATATAATTTTTCTTAGTATGTACTTACTGTCCTATTGCAGCAAGATGTGTGAGATACGCGCAAAAAGATGTCGATTATTGTCTCATTTACTTTAATGGATGTTGACTTTGAAAGAGCAAACTTTAATTTGATTGGTTCTCTACTTAATACAAAACAAAATGGCCGTGTCATTAAAATACACGAATCAACAATAAAATTACTGATTATAAGATTTTTACGTGTAATTACCTACTAGTTACAATGGCCACGTGATAAGCTGTAAATAGTTTGTATAGAGTCCGTTTTCAAAAGGCGATTTTAATTAGGACTTGTCAAAAGAAAACCCTTTCAATTTTGTTTTCCGGAGAGTTTAAATTGAAAATGAACGATTTTTTTACCTGTGTAGAATAGTGTCAGATTCTTCAGGCAGTGTAGGTGATTCATTTAGGTGTTGATATCATTACTTTAAAATGACACCTACACCGTTTCAAAGTGATTTCGCGTGGCCGCAAAGCCAGAAGAATCTATACTTCCTCTACAAATTTTAATAATGACGAAAAAATTGAATAGCTTCATATGGAAAAAGTGGTCCGCAAATAAACTGTTATCAATATCTGAATAAAATTATCTGGTCTGGTATAACGATTAGCATTCCGCCGTGGTTAAAAAAATCCGTCAGACAAGAATGCTAGAACAGTTATGCTTCATATCCATATGTTAGAAACACATACTATCATCATTGATTTCTATATCTATGACATGACCAGAAGATCAGGAAGGGCAAAACAAGTATGAACGATCCAGCAGTTGATTGGCATTGGGAAATAAATATGTACATACTTAGTAATCGTAGTGTTGACTCGGTACTTCACGAGTGGCAATCAATTGAGATTCCAACAATGGTAATATCGTCATAATATAATATACTGTGTGATATTACTGCAATAGTTTATAATAACAATAACAATCTTAACAACAATAACAATCTCAAATAATAATAGCACATTACAAAGGCTCACAGCAACGTGCATGTACTGAGCTTCGAGGACAGAATGATGTTGATAACTTTAGGAATAAGGAGGAAATAAGAGAGCGGACTAATTAGGCTCTCATCACGCTGAGAGTGAAGATGTGATGTTGCGCCTGGGGTTCGGAAACGATGCGGATGTCTCTATATAATTTCAACCTGGATTGCTCTTCTCCAAGCAAACCGGATTCTGGCGTCCCGGAAGAATGCAAAATACCATCCACAAACGTGTATACGGAGTTACGTCATGCTGGCACGGCCTAGGAAGACGAAAAAAGGTTGGCGAGTGACGGCGATTATTGGAAGCGCCGTGTGATGTTCATATGCTGTAAATGAAGATATAGATATGGCCAAAGAAGAAAAATAACCTAATAATAGCAATGAAAAACTTGTTGGACAGTGAGTGGTAAACGATTTGTAGCCATTCCGCGCACCAAGGTAGATTTAAACTAATATTTCTAGTATGGCGCTAAGCACAATATTATTATATTAGTAACGATTACAGACAGGCTCAAAGCTAAATGCAGTGACGTCCCGTGGGGGCAGGCAGATTGAGCGTCGCTTGGGGGCGGCAGTTACCCAAAGGGCGGCAAATCGAGGAGAATCATTAGGTATATATAGAAATAGCTATCTAAACTTAGTAATAACGGAAATATCTTTCCATTAAAAAATTCAGCTCACTGGTTGGAAACAAAATGTATTAATTAGGTACTTAGTATAAAAGTTTTAAGAGGACTTTATTTTTTTTGTCGGGTTCACGATGTCTAGTTTACTTCCGTTGTCCTTGGACGTCACGTTTTTGGTGAACAGCAATGACACGTGAGTTTTGGAAGTTGACAAGTGTATTTTTAAATGTGCCTATCTGAAACCGTGGACTCGCAATATTGTCTCTTTAACCAGAGATGGCATTTAAATTAGATTTAGTGGCATATATCTAGTTAGTAATGTATCCATATAACACATTTCTTAGATATTGGAGTCATGAACGGATGATAAAAAGTACTGTATAAAAAAATGTGGCGGCATTTTGTCTAGGGACGTCACTGGCTAAAGGTGTCGCTAGTTTTTAATGTTGTAATTTCATTACATACAGATGGAATAATACATCAATTCACTTTGTTTGTGACAATTGTTTTGTAGGTAACAATGTAATACCGAAAGACAAAACTATTGATATTTGGCATCAGTGGCGAATCGAAAAAAGTATCCATACTGGTATGGACCTAATAATATTATCGGCAGAAAATCCGTACCGAAAAAAAAATGTGTGATGGGTTCTTTTTCAGATCTTTCCAGCAAAGAAAAACGAAGGAAGCGAAAGAAAGTATTGATAGGTAGTTACTTGGTATCCGCCTGATATGACAAAACAACGATATCGGTATTAATTGTGTCGAAAGAAAAGTCACGATACGGTAATTGCCATCCTGGAGATAGTATCAGTTTGACTGATTTTGTCTTAGAATTTTCTGTTAAGTTTGTAGTGTGTGTAGATAAATCAGCTGGAATCTCTTTTCATTCGGAGGTAATTGCAATTAATTGAATAAAACAGTCGTTATTACAATTTACCGTTGTTTAGTGAATTGTTTTAGAAAACACATGGGTGGATAAAAAAGCGTGCAAGTCGCGTTACGCCCACTACTATTGTTGTCATTGTAAAGCGATAGTATTTTTAATTACTTTATCGGTATCATTATTATTTAATCATCATTGTTTATCATTTTACTTTATATGGAAAATATTATATTCATTCAATAAATTGATATTTTACCACAGCCTTTGATACGAGTTTTGTGAAGAACATAGACACGTCGATATAAATCCAACCGCACATACGTAACTACGATTTGTATGGTTATTGGATACTAAACTTAATGAACCGTTTGATTTGTCCCATACTGGGGATAACTGTAGCAGTAAGTTTATATGTACATATTAACATACACAAAAACACAATGCAGGACACAGCAGAAGATACAATGTTAGTTTTACGATATTTGAGGCGCTGAGGATTAAAGGAATAAATTGATAAAATTATGAGCTAAGAGCACTTTTCACACCTCGCCACATTGCTTATGCTTGAAAAAGAATTCAAACATGAAACTGCTATGTCTGTAAAGCTATAAGCATTTTTTCTTAGTATTCTGAATAAACATTCAAAACGTCCAGTGGGTGAAGAGAGAATAATTCAACTAACTGATAGTTATTAAAAAAATATACATAGGCATTCGATTCGTCAAATATACATAGTTTTTATTTCTCAACGCGAATCGTTCAATTATAAATGTACTATGAAACTGAAATTTCAATTTCATTTCAAATAACATAATATGTACCTACGTCTCTCTGATTATAATTTGTAATACAAAATACCTTTATTAAATCCATGTGCGACACACATGGATGTATTAAAATACTATTTTTGCGAGCCCGGGGCGCAAAACGGCATATTATTAATTCATCGAAAAAAAACTTATCTAATATTTTTTTGTCAATATTGCTCCAGTAAAGAATGAGGTTTGTTTTTTATTTCAATATAATGTGTTATGCAACATTCCTATTGAGTGTTTGCGCGAATTTTATTACGTATGTGTTCTTTGATAGTGAGTAGGTATTTACTATTTACTAATATAACATTATACTGCCCTGCTAAGTAAAAATACAGTATTTTGGTTTTAGTGAAGTCAGAGAACCCAAGTTTTAAACTACCCTTTCTCGTATATTATCTAAAATTATTGGACTGTAGCAGGGCAGTATAATATTAGGTGCATTTACTTTGTATTTACGCAATATGTACTGTAATTAATTAATAACACCTTGTACCAACGTAAATATTTTTTTCAATTGAATGAATATAGTTACCCAATAGTAAAATAAATTTACTCATCCCATATTTTCATATCGGTAAATATTTTTTTCTTCGTTTTAGCTACAGTGTAATTTCGTATATTCGACAATTTGATTATTTTATTAATCCCTTTGTATGTGAGAAGTTTATTCTTATTAGTGTCACTGTGTAAATTATTGTACATTTAGTACAAATAATACGTTGCAACCAATAGTGAGGTTATATTTAAATTTTAGAAGAGGTGTTCTTAAAAATTTGACGTCAAGTATTTATAATCGTGTTGGTTGATGTTATTGCTAACATAATAATTACTGGCAACTCTGCCTAATGCGTACAAAATGTAGTGGAAAATTAAAATGTCTCCGCTTATGTATTAAGCAGAAGAGCTAGAACAATTTGAAGACTGAACTCTTTACGAAGCTAATTGGGAGAAAGTCACCGCAGATATTATAATGTAAACGGATAATGTGGTAGATTAGCTTGTCACAGTGACGTAACTCTACAAGGTAAAGGGTTTATTTTACAATATAAAAAATAGCATTATCCTAGTGCTAACGCTATACCTATTACCTACATTATATTAGGAATACCTACTAGAGTGTAAAAAATATTTACAATATCAACTTCTGTATTTATTGGTTTTGAAACAAAGTTAATTATGTTATATTTTAAGAGTCATTAACGTTGCCATATTATACATTCGGGCTATTAAGGCTATACCTCAGTTGAGGCATGGTCTAAAAAGATCGTGACTAGGCGATGCGCGGATTGCGGGTCGCGGGTGCAAATGACGCATGCCGAACGAAATATAATTTGTCATATAAATTCAACATGCGTCCATTTAATGTTCTGTTTATTGTTCTACGGGCATGGCCACCACGATGTTGAACACATCCTCTGGGATTGCCCGCTTATGGAATTCGAACGAGCGGAGCTGTTTGCCAGGGTCCGTCTTCACACGGGCCCAATTGGTCATGGAGATCTGGTAGCAACCGAGGCCGACTTTGCGGCATTTGAGAAATTTGCAGCGTCGTATGGGGAGCGGGATAGTCCCGACTCTTCTGTAAACTCATCCATTTCAATTCGTGACACTCAGTATGCGGGTACACAAAGCGCTTAACGTCAGCGGACAGCAGAGCCAGTCCAAAAACAAACATTTTCTTTCTTAACTTTCTTCTTTAAGCACTACGGTGCATGGTTGCAGCGTCAGTCCCGTGCGGCTCCGTCTCGGGACGGAATGATCACTTAGAATCACTTCTTTCAGACAAGTTTAAAGCGTCATAGAAAGCGGCCGTGCATATCCACGGTTGTGCATATATGACGGGTGGTGGTGGGCACTTTAACGTATGTTCTATTAGTAACAATAATAATATATTTATTCACATGTTTTCTTTTACAAGTAAATGGGTAACGTTTTTAGTCATCTTTACACGATTTAAGAATTAATACCCCCGTCGCCATCACGAAACAAATTGACGTATTGACACCCCGACGTTCGCTCTCCGAATGCCAGCGAGTCCAAAATTTCGTCGCGCCTATAGTTGAAAATTATTTGCTGTTTCACTGATGTATCTTCTTAACCCATCTTCGGAATGGTGGTCTATAACTTAAATGACTCACGTCAAGTATAATTGAACGTAGTTATGCAGAATGTAGCCAGTCCACAATAATGTCGAGCTGAGATAATGGCACGTTAGCAACAACATGATATTAAAAATGTATGTAAAATTGTAAATCATCATCATCAGCCTGAATCTATCCACTGCTGGATGAAGGCCTCTTCAAGCTGCTTCCACTTCTCTCGGTCCTGTGCATAGCGCTGCCACGTACTTCTGCAGAACTTTATCATTTCATCAATCCAGCGGCCTCTAGGTCTACCTTGCGGACGTTTTGTACTTCTTGGATACCACTGGATGACTAGATTTGTCCAACGATTGTCTCTTCTTCGAGCTATGTGTCCACCCCATCTCCATTTAAGGCTTTTAGTAAAATTATTACATGGCAAACCCTTGTCTGCTTCCTTATCCACTCATTCCTCTTCTTGTCCTTTCGCGTTATGCCCAGCATGCACCTCTCCATACCACGTTGTGCTACTCTAAGTAGCTCTCTTTTTCTTACGGTCCATGTTTCACGCGCATATGTGATCACGGGAAGCACACACTGGTTGAACACTTTGCGCTTTAGGCACAGTGGAAGGTCACTTTTGAAGACATTATTCAGGCGGCCAAAAGCACTCCAGCCTAGCTTTACTCTGCGAACAATTTCATCAAATATACATCCATCTATAGACACTTGTTGTCCCAGATATATGTATGTAGCTTTTCACCTGTTCGAGCTGAGTGCCATTGACGAGGATCTCTTTTTGGCCCGCAAAGCAGTTGAAAATTGTAAATAGTATTTTATTTCAAGAATATTTTTTTACGGCTTTACTATTTTCAGCAGAACGTAGAGAAAACCTTCTCGCATTTGATCTACCTATATCATATCTCATTATTTTTATTTATTGTGGACTGGCTACTTTCTGCATAACTATGTCCAATTAACAAAAATAACTGTCTCAAAACAATTATCATGGAGTTCTACCACGCAAACAATAAATTAATTTATGTAGGTAGGTACAAGAAGACTTTTAATGTGAATTAAATTAAATTTAATAATCTTGATCGTAATATTCAAGGTTGAGGGTGCCACTGGATTATGGTAGCTGTAGAGTCCGTAGAAGATGCGATATGATGCGGGTTACTGACTGCATGAATAATTAGCAGCGATCATAAGAAGTTGTTTGAGAAGATGATACGGACATGGCAAAAATGGAGAATGCTGAATGACAACAGTTGACTGTTTTCAAACGTTTTCGTTTCAGAGCGCCCAAAAAATATGTGTCGAGCAACCAATTGATATTTTTTCATCATACATTGGACAGTTTTGCTGTTGGCAGTGTATGTCGTCTAAAATTTATTATCGCCTGAAGCCACTGAAGTACCTATACGTTTATATCGTCCAATTAGGATTATCTGGAATATTTATTTTCGATTAGTCTGCTGCGATCCCAGGCGCCGCGGCGCACACTTTGAATAACATACTTAACAATAAGAGTACGTGTGTTGTCAGATTAGATTAGTGCACATATTATATTATTTTGTACAAAATTCACAATTGTAAAAAATGTGCAAGACACATAAAGCTGAGTACTCATTAGCGAGTCGTAACTGTAATGTTTCCAGATTCTGTAACCAACTCTATATGTGTACTAAGTATTTAGTAGGCTTGCGAACTAATTGTTTGTCGTCCATACTAGTTACTGTATCTGCAACGGTCACAGTTACGGTTCGCTAATGCGTACCCGGCTTAATGTGATTAAAATGAAACGTTATTTAGTCAATTTTTTACAACCCCTACTGATTACACAAGAATAATGTAAACTTATGAAAATACGAGTGAAAATTTTTTGTATTATATCGAGACTGGAATCATTATATTATTTCATAATATCGACCAAAAATCATTGATATAATATTGTGTTCAGGTCATTATTATGAGTATAAAATAGCCAGAAAGTCCTAAAATTTTACGACGATGCTTTTTCAATAATTAAAATTAATGATAGACTGAAATTTATATTATTGAAATTTTACAGGTAAATAATAATATGTAAGTACTTACCTATGTAATTTAAAATTATGGGGTAGGTAGTAAACTTGTGAAAGTCGGCAGCGTTGACTTAAATGTCGCCAATTTAAAGTGAACCTTCAAAATAATATTACAGTTACAAAATTACCCGGAAATCACTATCTGCCACTTAGAATATTAAAATGGATGTTCAGTCAACTTCAAGGGACATTCACTTATTCCGGTGGGTGCGTAGCCGGATATCCCGAAAATAAAATGAATGCATATTATGTAGGTAGGTAATAAAAATTATTCGATATGTACTTATGTACTTCTTTAAAGCCTCATCTTATCTCGATTATTATTTATATCTCGTGTGATATTTTTTTTATAAAGAGCAACTGTAGAAAACGTTTGACATATTATAATATTGTTCTTCGCAGGTACTCAGTGGTGGTTGAGCTTGTGATTTCTTGAGATGTATCGAAAATTTTTGAATTCAAGAATATTTTTGATTTTCAAGAATTCGAGAATTTGAATTGGTGTATTGATTTCTCGAGGAAATTCTTTTCACGGTCCATATATATCCTTCAGGATTTGTTTCTAAAGTTTTTATGAAGTTGAACAGTGTGATGTTCAATTTCTCTTTGAAACATGTTAGTACGCATGCCCAGAGTTTATTCGATATATTATAATTATATGTGTTATACCTAATTCATAATTACACAACACAACATATTTTCTCGTTCTGTGCTCACTAATCCAATTACAAATATCATGTAGGTATCCAAGTATTTGTTTGATGGTATTATGACATAATATGTATATATTAAATAATATATAATAAATGAAGATATTTGGATAACTATAATTATAATATTAGAGATATAAAATATATTAATTAGTTGGTGGGCGAAATAATATAAAATCTTTTTAGATATGACCTTATGTGTATTGTATCGTACAAGAAATAGATCTATAAAAGGCATTGAATGATATAACAATGAAACAATTCCCTCTAAAATGAATATTTGAAAAGCCAGGGATTCCTTAAGATCTTTATCTTCTGGACTGGATCATTGCTTATTTTATTTAGAATTATATTATTTTCCTGAAAACCGGACGAAGATACTGTACTTTATTAGCAAAGTACAGTACCTACGTTTAATACAATAATTTCAATCGTCATCAAATTCATTTTCACAAATTTAAGTAGGTACTACCAATCAAAAAAATATTCACAATTATTAAAAAAAACATTTAATTTTCTCACTGTCAAAATTGGGTAGTCTGTAATGCAAGAGAGTGCTGAATAATATTGTCGTGAAAATCGTGCATACACGTCCGCCCGCTCGCAAAAACCTGCCCGGAATAATTTATTGCATTTACGTATATGATAGCAAATTGTTTTTTTTTTATAATATATTATATAACGAGATCCAAATAATAAAGTTTAAAAAAAACACAAATTACACAACTGATCCAGAGCTTCCTTGTAAAAAAATAAAATGAATAGAAGTCGCGAATGGAGGAACGCACAATTTATTATTCGAATATTGAATTAGAGGTTTAGTGGACAGGTAAGGTACACACAACAGATACCGGTAATTTATATTGTTTACCTATAATTTGACCCACTTGATACGATTATAGTACATATTATTCAATTGTGGCATATTGGGAATGTTGCGATCACCGAATCGAATGAGATTACGAGTTTCATGGATTGCAAATAGCTTTATACCCCGTTTACACTGCATGGATTTACAGCTGACAGTACGTATTATCGCGGCCATAACAAAAAAAAAATGCAAGTGTAAACACGTATTATCGCGCCAATTGCAAGATTGCATGCATGAATCAAAAAAGTTCAGAAGCTTCTGAATTTTCACGCGACAATTGGACCGTGCAATATCTGCGCCTACGCAGTAGAACGATAGTAGCGAACCTGCTGGTAAAAAATGAGCTACTATATAACGATATTATCAAATAATGATAACATCGCGTCTCGCTTATTCTTGAAGAATGGGATTGACGACAGTCAGTATTTTTAAGTGTAAACAGTAATTATTGCGATAGTTTAAAATACACACTATTGGTGTAAGTAAATCTATGCACGTGCACAGGCGCTAAGACTGTGTAATCAAAAACTTAAGACAAAATCACCTTAGATTGCAATTTAAAATAAATTAAAAATCTCAAACGCGTTTTGGTTTTCGGCGCGGTATTTGTGTTATTAATCTAAGCTTATTCTAGTATCACGACGTAAGTTACATTGTTCTGTTCGCATCTGCGATCTCGGCGTGAAAGAACCTGTTTTCCAGCAATCGGATACTACGGCTTGTCACATGACTAGTGGCTAATCGAACTTTTCCGTTCACCAATTAATCGAATCATTAGTTAGTATCGAATTGATTGATAAATCGATTCAACTGCGAGGTGCAACTACAATAATACGATATTGTGTAGTGGTGAGACATGCCTGGAAATTGCAAGAGACCAGCTATAGACATTAATTAGACATTGCGGTTACAATTAGATAGCTTCACACTTAATTATACAGATAACTTATTAAGTCCGTATTTACTGCGTAGGTCAATTCGATTAATATTGACATAGCCACTTGTCGATTTAGTTACTTAATAAGTTATTAGAAATACTTTGATGGTGCTGCCGCTCAAGCAATGTTTTTCCTGTGGAGCGTAGCTATAAAATCACGCGATGATCTCTGTAGACAGCGCACAGTCAATTTTTATTTCAAGTAATGCCGAATTAATGACTGACACGTATTGTTATGTTATAATGATTGATATGTTAAAAAATCTTATAATGTAGGCGGTATGTATATTATAATCACTGATAAGTAGAAACTCGTTTGGATAAATACCGATATTCAGTATAGGTATTGGTGATCAAAAATAGGCCCAGCATTTTTTCTAATCAATCGGTTAAAAAATAATTTATCCGTAATATACCTGCATACCGTCGTGATGGGTGAAAGTAGGCTGTTAAGATCAGTAGCGATTCTCCCTTGAGAGCGCTGGAGCGGTGCACACCCACCCACTCAATTTATGCGAAAAGAATTTTTTTAAATGAGTATTTAATTTATATTTGATTAATTAAAAGTGTTCTGATCTATTACCGTAGTGATTAATTCATATACAAAAACAAATTCTAATATGTGTTTTTAACCGGCTATTTTAAATAATAATATTATATGTTGATGGGAGCGATATTCGCCATCGCTCGACCAAAGCGCCCAGTAATCTAATTTCGATTTCTTTGCAATGAGAAAGAGCGTCGTCTGTCGCGTGGAATAGCAATACGTAAATATTTTTTCTACGTGCTCGGGAGCGACAGTTTCAGTCGCTCTCGGCCCGAACGCAGATTCATCGGTTTTAAAACAATACAGCCCGTATCACACATACAATTATTGTTTGACAATTTTTATTCAATAATATTATAAAAATAAATTCTTTTCACAGTACGCATTTAAATTTCCGCACATGTTGACAACATTTCTCAAATTTAGGCGAAGTACAATTTAAAAATAAACTTCAAGTTTTTTTTTCAGTTTGATAACTAAATTCACAATGTTTATCAATTATGATATCTCTCCAAACTAGCTCTGTAATACGTCTGACTTTTTAGATAAAAATAAACTCAAAAATGAATTGTCTGTTATTTACAGCTTGGATAATTTTTATAATGCTGACACATTTACGGAAACGGTTTTACTATTAAATTTAATTTTTACTATTCCGATGACATCAGTGGAAAGCGAAAGATGTTTTTTCACACTCAAACGGATCAAGTGTTTTAGTAGAAACACCATCGCGCAATCAAGATTGAACGCATTATGTATACTCAGTATCGAAAAAAGAATGATACAAGAGATTCCTGACTTCAACAAACGCGTAATTGAAAAATTTGTGTCGATGAAAAACAGAAGAATGGATTTCTCATACAAATGAACAATAAATCCCGGTCACTGCCAGATACGAGATATTTCGGTAGTACTAATAATTCGGTCAAAACAAAATAGTTCGTGTCAACCAGTTTGTGTTAAAGTTTAAAATCCATTTTTTTCAAGAAAAACTGTTTTAAGAGGTACAAGAAATAATAAATAGTGAGTTATTTATGATTTATTTTAAATGTACTAAATTAAAAAAACCAATAGTTTTATTTTTTATTTTTTGGTGAAGTTTTGATGAAGGCAAATGCCTTTTTACGACAGTCAAAAGGTGAAAAAAGTGAACTCCCAGTAAAATAACTCACCGGTCGCCACTGGTTAAGATCCTACATAAATAATGCACATTTCATTTTTTCAGTCATACTTATTTGTCTGCATTGAACGAAGAATACAAATTGCTGATGGTGCTGGTTAAATTTTAAGAATCAATTAAACCCTGCCAACCAAACCATAATAATTTAGGTATGCTATGGGCGATCTGACAAAAATAGTGCACACTTTTTCAGTCATTATTATTTATTTTCGTTGAATTAAGAATCTATATTACAGAAGGTTTGCTTTTTTTTAAATTCATTAAACCCTGCCTAGCCAAACCACAATAGATAGATACAAAATATTCTTATATCCATAAAATATCTAAAATTATGTATGATTTAATGGCATAATTGTAGATATTTTATAGTTAGACGTTAGTATTATTTATTATGGTTTGGTTTACGCAGGGTTTAATCGATTTTTAAAAACTAATCAATACTATCTGCAATGCTAATCTTAGTTCAATGAAAACAAATACGTATGAATGACAAGGTTTAGTGTGCACTTTTTATGTCGGTACTTAGCATCCTACCTCCACCCTTCGCCACCGCTGCATACATATTATTATGTCGATATATGGAAAATAAAGAAAAACAAAATGTTTTTCAAAATAAAATATTTATATGAAACCGAATGAATCCGGAATCGAATATTGATTGACACGGAAGGTTTATAAAAATTTATAAAATGAAATTAGGCAAAACGTCTAAAACCGTTTTAAATTTCGGTAATATTATATTATTCGAGCATTTGTTTACACGTCTTGTTTTCGTTTACACGTTTACGTCTCGCTGATATTAGAAATGCACCCAAGTCTCTATGGGTTCCATGATACACGTGGCATCCAAAACCTAAAGATCGTGAAAGGTGAGGCTTTCATTCAGTAGTGAAACAATCATAAATTTGATACAAATTAACATAGCGAATCGAGTGTAAAATGTAAATAAGGAACAAATTCATGCAATGTTTTATGTTACTGTTTGAAGACACCATCACGAGTGACCTCTTTCTAGTGTATTTTAAGGGCGAATGTCAAAACTGTGTTAAGTACGATGAACGCGAATTGCAAAAAAAAAAAAACTTTGCAGAAATGTACCTTTCTAAAACTTTCATTCTCGTCCGGTGAACGGATATAAGACATCAGTATAGCATACAATCTACATACATAGAGCTCAACTAAACGTATCAAAATTTATAACATGTGAGCGATAGTTAAACTTAAATAAATGTGTGTGTGTGCATACATAGTATGTAATATAGATAGTTAATGAGTAAGTATATCAAATTGATATACAATATAAATAAAATGCATAGGCATATTATGTATAATTTTACATTATACGATGAAGTAAAAAAATCCGCACTACTTACTGAACAAACGAAAATAGTTTTGCTTGCATTCGCATTGAAAATTGATTACGCACTGAAAAATTAGTTAAGTACATACGCAAATAATAATTTACTGGAATGTGAAATAGTTACCTATTTCGCATGAGAGTATTGATTCAATGTTAATTGATATATTATTAAGATGTAACAAGTATGTATTTAAATTGTTGTCTCGCGTCCTCGGATCGGCTTTCCAGCTCGTTTATAATAACTTGGGTATATACTTTCATTAGTTTAAACAAAAATATAGACATATGTATAATATCCCAATCTAATTTAAACTCATTGTAGACTGGGTAGCAGAGAGAACGCATTTGGATAAAAGAAACCAAGCGGTAGTGACAAAATAATTTATTGCGTCACTGAGAAAAAGCCGGCATCCGGATTTCGCATTTCCGTGTGATTCGTTTACCGCATTGCCTTTGAATAATTCGCATTGTGTTTAATTTTTTTCATCCATCACCTACCTACAGCTTGCCGCAGCCGTATTTCATCAGCGTGCGAACTCAGCTTAGGCAATTATTGTCGCGACAATGATAACGTGCATTATAATAATGTAATGAGAGGATTACTTACGCACACTATGTCAAGATGTCTCTACACCACACATAACGCAGAGACGCTGGTTTACTACAGGCGAATTTATCTTTCCATTTCAATCTTCGATTAAGAATGATAAAAAAACTATTAAAAATCTTATGCTTATTTACAAGCAGAAAGTATCACCACGTAAACACGATGAAGCGAATTGAAGAAAGACCTCGCATTGCTCATAATTATAAGCACTAGGTTTGACCAATAATTATAACATAAAATAACTCACTGTATAAAAACCAAATAGTGATCACTGTAAAAATGGGGAGATTGAGAGGTATCGATTTGTATTTATATCAATTTGAAGCATTCTAGTATCCTATCTTATAACATCCTCATACTGACTCCTAGCCTTCCAGCGCCCTCCAAGCAATTGCTTCGCTTTGAAAATTACTGATATAAACGGTGGGTGGGTAGGTACTATGTACAGAGAGACAGATAAATAATTATAAGATAAAAAGAACTTTTTATATACCACGTTATTAAATTTTCTGTTGAATCACATAAACTTGACAATTCTATGTATTAATAATTTAGGACAAATAAGGCAATTGTCAACAAGTCATTTTTTTGCTATTTTGCAACAAACAAACAAATATAGAATACTGAGATGTCATTTTGATTTCCATAGTAACGCACGTATATATTAATAATTTAGTTGCTAGGACAACTAATAGTGGATTGGATTACGGATTTCTTCCGAAATAACTTTTCATACAAAACAGAATTAACTGAAAATGAATTCAATTCTACTTAAAAATGGCTAAAAGTATTAAAAGAATGCATTGGCATCGTGTTCTGATATATCGTTAGTTAAAAATCGATTGCAAGATTTGTACTGGATAAACAACCACCGGACAAACAAGAATAAGAGCTAAGAAAAACGTGGTAAAATACATGGATTTCAATTTGACGAATATACAAATTTCACAAAATTTTCTTATGAGATCCCAATAGTAGATATGAATACATAGGTATAATATATAGGTATTTACCATAATCCAACACACTATTAAATTATTTTAATCGTATATTCATGTTAACTCATTCACTGCGGACCAGTTAATTACTATTTAATTACCACATTTAAATAACATGGTAATAGTATTATCGCCGTGTTGTCAGCACTGTATGAGTTTTAAGTATTATAATATGTAGTAGGTATATATCCACATTATTTAGAGATCAGAATTGGTTTCCTTCGATGTGGTCTTGAATCTGTGGATTACCTAAGTACCTACCTACATAGTTATATTTTTATTTTAATTGTCTTTTTCTTTTTGACAGAACACCACCAAAAACAACAAATAATAATGTAAAATTGCAACCAGATGAATGTGCACATATTTATGGCAATATCTTGTCACGAAACGTATTAATCAGTAATCGTAAGAAGCACATTAAATAATGAAAAAGTCTTATGATAATAATATGTATAATATGTATACTATGCATTTCCATCGACAATTCACATGTGAGAAATGTTAATTGTTAGGTTGATCGCCGGGAAATCCCTCAAGCAAGTATTTAATAGTCGTCAGCTGCTAGAAAATATGAGCATTTTGACAGTCCGCTGCCCGTTCTGGTGATAATTTCATTACACTGTATGTATACTATACGGTAGCATATTATCTGTCTATACAGGATACAGTGTAGGTATAGACAGATACAAATACAAATGAATATAGCGCGTACAAGATATCACTCTTTCCTTTGTAACGAAAGATTAATTATGAAAACAGACAATTATTTCAAAGTTGTTAAAGGTTATATCAACATGACGTAGCAAAACGATCCGATTGCATTATTTGTTTAATTTACCATTTGAAGACACTTGCATTCGCAAAAAGAAATGCCAGTGTTCTCATACATATTTTAAAATATAATATATTATATTCATACATAATAATATAACCAATAACTTATTTATAAAATACTATATCTAACGATGTAAGTGATATATGTAAGTGAGATATAAATTTAATAAACATACAAAATCATTCATGTTCCTCTACCTGCAGTGATTGCCAACGTGGGATATGCGAGCTCCCGCGCCAATGTTCCCCGATTGCTTGAAAAAATGCAACATGCCACATTTTTGTAATTGAGAAAGAAATCGAGGTTTAATAAAAATATGAATCATTTTGAATGTTTACCGTGTTTAGATATTAACGTGGTGGTTAAGTATTATTGAACCATTTTATAAAACATCACAAACGCCTACACATATAATTATATGGATACAAAATCAGCAATATATCATATTATATAATGTTTGTTTGTATTCAGTAGGGCTGATCATAACGTGAAAATGTATATAGTTTTATAACAATACCTACGAACATAATGTTATATGTAAGGGAGATAGTAGTTCCCCTAAAGTTCTGAAAATATTTTATAGGTTCCTCCTAGAAAAAAAGGTTGTTTATCCACTGCTATATACCTATATATATATATATATATATTTAAAAAAAAAAAAATTATCATAAGTATAATGTATGAACATTAATATTTTATAAATATGCTTTTAAAACCAAACATGTGATAAATGCAAGATTACATTTCGAAATGCATGAAGATAGTTTGATATCAAATATGCAGTACACACATATACTCGTACATGGGAAAATTTTAAATGTCAGCAAGGTTACACGGTACAAGATACAAAACAAAACCGAAGTGGTATTTAATAATTCTGTGAATTACATGGGAATTCAGTTCATCAATGTGTGTAATATATTATTAGATAATTATTATCCAATAAAACGCGACCACAAAAGTTAACATAGAGAAAGCAAAGATAAATGTTGGAGATTCTCACTAAAAATAAAATAAATGCTTAATAATGACGTAATGGTTATAACATGTGACATTAAGTCGGATACTTGATTATACTAGTAAATACTATATGAAGAATCCTACTCAATTTAAATAATTACTTAAATTCTCAATTCTCACAAACAGTAGGTACATTGGAAAGGCTCACCACACAATATGTTTTTCTTTAATAAACTGGAAATGTAAACCAGTAACGGGAGATATAAACTGAAATGATTAAAATGATTAGACTATGCAGAAAGCGAGACCTCATCCCTGGCGCAAAGGCAGTAGAGGAATGAATGTGTATAGATACTAAGTTAAATTTTTCATACGTCAGGTCCTATATACAATATAATATACGTCTTCTCCAGTCAAATTTAATATAGACACCGCATTCTGTATACTTTCGAAACTTATTTCATTTTGTTTAGGTTAGCTGTGCATTTTATTTTGTCTTAATCTAAACGTCTTATTTGTATTCGTTGAATAATCGTGAATTTAGCTGTCCCGCGCGGGACAATCTATTTTACAACGTTTTTATTAGCTCGTATTCTTATTTGTCCGGTGGTTGTTTATCTAGTACAAATCTTGCAATCGATTGTTAACTAACTTCCCGACTAGCTAGACATTTGAAACTTTTAGAATATATCAGAACACGATGCCAATGCATTCTTTTAATACTGCTAGCTATCTTTAAGTAGAATTGAATTCATTTTCAGTTAATTTTGTTTTGTATGAAAAGTTATTTCGGAAGAAATCCGTAATCCAATCCACTATTATTGGTTGCTAGGGGTCTGGCGTCCTAGCAACTAAATTATTAATATATAGTGCGTTACTATGGAAATCAATATGAAATGTCAAAATGACATTTTAGTATTATTTCTATCAAGTACAAATTTTTATGATTCAACAGAAAATTTAAAAACTTTATATATAAAAAGTGCTTTTTATCTTGTAATTATTTGATTAAAAATTGGATAAGTAGGTACTTACCTAAAATCAACATAGTTGATGATTAATTATTACTATATGGGTAAAAAAATAATGAGCGATGTTAATCAGACAATATATTTAAATTGACATCTTGTTCTATAATTATATACACCTACACGTGTATTACTGTTATAAATATAGGCTGTTCGGTGTTTTGTTATTTTAAAGCAGTGGAACATTGAGTACCTACGTAAAAGTATAAATTCGGTAGCGACATCAAACATACTACGTAATTTAATGGGTACGTGTGATGCGTTAGTTAGACACATATTATTTGATTATCGATGGCGACAAAATATTTGACTATTTTAATAAATTCGTTGTCTGGAGTATAATGCTTATAATATGACCCCTTGGTGTACAATTAATTCCATGTCAAATATAAACATGTCTCGCGAGAGATAAGAGTATATCTCGGAAGATCACGGTCGTGATGCGAAGCAACAATAATGTGCAAGATAAAAGTATTAAAAACAGGGAAAAAACAATGATGATAATAATAATATTAGCATCGTAATGTCTTCTTTATCTTGGTGGGTATAATATGGTTGGTGATTATAATGAAAATATGAAATCTCGCATTCAACCGAGTGAAATTAATCAATCCCACTGAATTAAAAAAAAATATATATCAAAATATCAAAGCATTGCCAACGTTCGTTCTAGGTAGTAGATACTCAAAAGATATATTGATTGGAATGATATAACTAGATTGTAAGCAATGCGATTGACATCATACATCTTTAAAAATAACGGAAGACCGACAAAGTTCTTGTTCGATCTCTTTGTACTGTTTGCTGTTAGGGCCGAATGTATAGTCATAATTCGATTCATAGATACCCAAGTGGCTAAGCAAAGCTTAACTACCGAAATTGAAATTCAAAAATTATTATTAGGATGGCTCAGTTAAGGTTCGTTTAATGTCGATATCTCTGGATTTGGACATTACGTATTAGGTATCCCGGATAATACTAGGATACTCGAAATACTCACCACCAATTACATTTACATTTAACGAAAATTTGATGAAAACTCTGGCAGGTACATACTTTTGAAAAATAACTATAATACACCGCTATTTTTTTGAACTCCAATTCTTCAAAATTATAAGTAGATACAGTTGGCAATCATACAGCGAAATAATTTGTTGATTTTAGGACTTGGATTTTTATAGATAAACGGTTCATTAGTTATTACTATTAGAAGGCAGTTTTACAGTTTTCGTTATGAGCGTTGATAGCTGTTTCAGACTACAAAGCCATCATCAGACCATCGTGATAATGTTGAAGTTATGATGGGTTCGGTTAAGGATATGGCAGTATTGTCATCGTGAAGCCATAAAGATTCTGGCTAACCAGCAATAATAAAACATACCTTATGAATTATGATATTTTCAAGATGTTTATCCGTTGAATTAGATAAAATCTATACGATGGATGTGTGGTATTACGTAAATAATGCCTGACATTTCTTTGAAATGATAATGTTTGAATATCCAAATGTCAACGTAATAGCTGTATTGTGATGTAAAAGAAACCGGTCGAGCGAGATTAAAATGAAACTGGACAGAAGTTTTGCTTGACAACAACATATTGGCACATGGAAAACGCAATACAAAATATTAGTTTGATAAATGAAAGCATTATTAATAATAATTATAACAAGACCATTGATAAATGCAGTATACCTAAGACTCCGCTATTTTTTTCTTACTATCTAGTATAATTTTTTTACCACCAAACAGTAAATGAGGTCCAATATCGGAACTAGAGCCTGTCTTCTATAAGCTGGCGTGCGGTTTCCCCCCTGCTTCAGCATTCATCACTGCATTCCCTCTCGTCACCTCCCATTGAAAACTTGCAACAGTCGAACGCGATGGCACAACGCTTTCCGTCCGCAAACGACGTGACGTGAACGCCAGCTTATGGAATACAGACTTTAGGTGAAGTATGATTGCCATACAATAAAATTATATTTCATCATAAATGCCAGAGTTTGCTGAATTAAAACATTCTTTTACGACGGGATTTTTGTGGTTAATTTGATCGCAAATTATGGTTCGTGTGAGACAATGCTTATCATGGCACTAATACAAAATCAGAAATTCACATATCCAAATATCTTTAATTATCTCAAAAATACACAAGCATTGATTCATATATCTTGATAAGTATTATAATACTAGAAAAAATACCAGGTAGCAGTACTACCTGTCAACATTCTTGAATGTGAATGTAAAATAATTATTACTGGGAAATTCGATTTATCCATTCCAGAAATCTTTTCAATTTGAATCGAGCATATTCTTAGTCAAATTGACATTTTTAGAGATATACGAGTATCATTTACATTTTACAACATCGTGTTTCCTATCCGACACCATAATAATATACTTCTTTATACCTTTCTGTCAATCTGTCACAAATTAATTGTTATGTCGTTTAATAGGTTGTATAATCTACTCAATATACTATTACCGCACTGTAAGCATTTGTCATACTATTATGAGAGTATCATTTATTTGCTTTCAGGACCTGAAAAATATAGGAATAAACTATTTGTTTATTCTTATATTTTTCAAAATTGGAATTTGTGTTTTTGTGTATGACCTTACATATTTTCATATGTTTGGTTTTCCCTCATACCTGGCAGATAATTCAAGACAAATTGTGGCATTCAGGTAAAACCATAGACGTCGATATTTGTCCCAAACGAACTGTAAAACTATTTGATAACATGTGCTATTAAAAATTGATTTGGAATAAACATACGAGTAGCATAAGTAAAATAGAATTAATTTCTCGATGAAGATAAATAAAATTGAGATAGTTTAACCGTTTTACAATAAGTTTGGAATAACGGTTAATGTAGGCATGGATGTATTTAATTTAGTATTATTTCTGTACAATTCAAATGAGGGGAAAATTTAGAAGTTGTTTATTTTGAAAAAAGTATTATTCGGTGAAGTTGATTTCTTCAACATACATAAAACAGATACAACCACTTGAAGTTTCGCCACGACCTGCCTTTCGATTTTAGAATGAAAGGTCATGGAGTGAACGAAGTTAATTAATTGACCGTATATATGTCCCCATTTGTGAAAAGTATTCAGAACATAAACGTCTAGTCTAGTAGATATATTATGTACCTACAGAAATACTTATTTCAATTTTAGAAGAGGTATTAATATCAATTATTTTTCCTTTTATTTGTACGATAGCGCTCATAGACCTTGTCCAGATGACGCGATTTGACTCGCGCGTAAAAACTCGTGCGCTTTCCAGGTACATGTGAGCTCATTGAGTCGTCCACACGTAATCGCAGCGAGTCACTTCTCGCGCGCGGTCGACGTATTGGTGGATCTCATTGAGTTATCCACATATACTCGAGACGTATCACGGCGAGACACACGTCATCTGGACAAGCTCTTAGACAAACGCATTTTAGCAGCGCTACAAGAGATATATATTATATAGCACTGTAAGCGATTAAGCACACTGCGAATGGCCGTGCGATGCGCGACAGGCGTGAAAAGCAAGTGACGTTTAGACCCCTTGCGCCGTGCGCGCATCCCAAGGCTTCTTGCAGTGTGCTCCGCCACTAATTGTTCATAGAAAATTATGTGACTCGTAGACCTATACGCTGCTGAAGCGCATTTTAAGCATTGTTTAAAAAGGGCGTGTGTGGAAGAGGCAATAATTTTGAAATCGACAATATCAATAAAAAAAATATATTTTTGAAAATAAATATTTTATCAACAAACATTGTCAATCATTAATTATTGTAGAATGCATTTTGCAAGAAAAATGATATTTATGTAAGTAATTAAGTATATTGTTATTAATCAACTCGTCGTCTACTCGCACGTCAAATAGATAGTGCATAATAATGGATTATAGATCGATTAACACAAAATTCGTTATCGTCGCAAAGTATCTATTATATTTTGAATTAATTATTATTATAAAATAGGGAAAATCAATTTGCGCCTAAAACTTTTATTCGACCCATACACATAAGCGCGACAACTTGTCCCCAAGGCCAAGACTGGTTTTTATTATCAAAATAGGCATATTTTAAATCGATTTATTATTGTAATTATAAATTATTTTGGCAACCATTATATTATTGTGATAAGGTGTTAATTAAATTCAAAGAAAATATATGTAGTTAATAGTTATTAATTATAAGATAATATTTAGATATTGTCTTTTATGCACATAACACTAACAATATTACATAAGTAATATTGTAAAATTTTACCATTGTAATGAGTTAATGATACACTACTTTCCGAAGTCCTTGCAAGTATGTATATCGTTAGTTTCAACTGGTATGTAAATATATGAAAAGATTTGGGTGTACGTCTCTTAATATGAGGCTATTATCTGTAACTATATTAATCTTTGAATCTTGTAGGTAAATTTACTGAATGTGAATTAGTTAGATATATTGAACATGGCGTGTAAGCGAAATAAATTCAAGTGAATGTTTTTACTTCAAGTGAATTTATTAATTGCCTCACAGAATATTTTATTTTATACTATATTCACCTCTGTACGAACTGTGATATTGAAAATATCTAGAAATAATAAATACCAGTTACTTTCTAATATAGTATCCAATTTCTGTGATAATATTCTAGTATTTACGTCTATAAAATGTTATGTTGAATAATCCGTCTAGGGAAAGTGACAATCATATTCGCGTTTGCAAGGTTTGCACCGGTGGGGACTATAATATTATTTAATTAGTTTTTTACAGGTAACAACGAGTTTTACCTATCGCTCATTGATATTCTGATATAATTAATAATTATCATTTCACGCCGACAAATCGCTGTCCCAATCGAATTAACCATTTAATGCGGAGGTCAGCAGAACAGGCACATGAATTTAACAAGAATGCAGTAAATTACATCTAAATGATTTAATGCAACGCAAAAACCAGGTGCTGCGTTCGCTCTATTGCTAGTTAGCTATGGAAGAATGTCAAATGGCGTGCACATGATTAATGAACTGACAGATCCGAATTAATGATATAATATTCGAGCTAAACACGAACTTGACTTTGAATCATTAACTGAGATGCCAAACATCTTTCTAATGTCTTCAGAAGTGGACTATGGAATCATTCAGAATAAATAATCAATTTTTAATATTTTAGATTCAACGTTTATGGTGGTAATTATAATGTTTATTTAAAATTTATTAATTACTTTGTATTTATCATGCATAAAAATAATATAAGATGATATACCTATTATGTTTCATTCACGTGCCGTTCAATTACATACCTACTTTTCATATAATTATATGGTGAATATGGGCCAAATGAACACAACTTAAAAAGCATTCAGTACATAGCAAAATGGTCTTATTTTATTTAATAATATAGTAAGTAATACTTGCAGCAAATTCTTCAGTGAATAGGTACGCATGTTATAAATGTCATGATAAAAATAATACAACGTATAGGTATATAATAATATATAACACAAACTTTACAGATATATTTTTTTATTGTGAGTACTGAACCAACAAATTGGGTATTTTGCCTTTTAAAAATATATTAATTGTTAATAATGAAAGTAAAAAAGCTACGAAATTAGTGACAAAAGAATTTTTTTGCATCTATGGTATTTTCTGTTTGTTGTGTAGTAGTTATACAATGTATTGTTTTAAAATGATCGGTAAGCATGTATTTTATGTCATATAGTCATTCGTCGCAGTGATGTGGATTTTGGCTGCCTCCGCACAAACAGGTTTCATTGGAGATTTTTATGAGATTTAGATGTTAGCCACATGCCCTGGTGCCAAACACATTGAAAAATATTTGAATTTGCCAGACCCGATATTCGATCCCGACTTCATACTTCATCTTAGTAATTTAGATATCTCTAGTGAAAATATTGTAGGTATTTTAGTATAATTCAATCTTGCTTTATCCAAAATCTTTCCCTATTGTCTTGGTCCAAATCAATTTACTAATAATCTTGATAGATTTAATGTGATAAGAACTGTTATGAACATGTAGATGATACGTTGAATTTGTCATGTTACTGATATACGTATGTATATAGTATATCTCAATATATTAAAAAAAACTGCTCCACCAGTACATCATAAAAATTAAATAAACACTACATACCTATGTTTATTTAATCACATAAATTAAATACTTTAGCTAAGACTGTCTGTAAGACGTAAGTCATAGAATTTGTAGACGACATAGATAAAATTAATATTGCATCCGTAGAAGTGATATTTGGTGATACTAGTATCTACGAGTAACACCATTTCTAGCAATAATGTATCGTGTTTTTAGTGTAGTTCAAGATATTAATATCATCGTTTGATCTTTAGAGTTATACATAAAGTACCTACTTAAAGTTGCACTATGATTCGTATAATGTATGTCAATGACTATGATATTATTTCATAACATACACAATTATTACATTGATTACATTAATAATTTGTAGCAATCATTATGTCTTCCATTTACATTATTTATCCTTCCTTTTTTTAAAAATATAGGTATGCTATGTATTATACTTACTGTTCATTTTGTTATTGTTAAGTAAAATTATACAATCGTGATAAAGCATTTGAGGAAAAACTTCAAATTTTCACATTCCTTCGTCAGTAATCCCGCGGAGTTGCGTCACTTAGCGCGCCTGACGAAAAACAAGACAAAGTACCTACTGTCACTCTTAGTAATCCAATTAGAGATAAATTTAATATTACCGACAGCCGCGAGCAGTACGCGTCCAAACCGAAGATTTACACAAATTTATAAGTGGCTTCGCGTCGCTAACAGAGGGGGTTCACACTACTTTCTTGGGGACGCGCTGGAACACACCTTGACCGCGGAATCCGATAGCATCGAATTACGAGTCAGTAAGTCAGTGAGCGAACAATACAAATGAAAAATCTCTATATCACCAAAATCGATGTTACGTGTTATGAAGACATTAAGCAAGTTTCCAACTAGGCAAAGAAGCATTCATGCAATCGTCTACTGCGAGTCTTCAGTGCCTAGGGGGTAGCTTCGAAAGTTAGCAAAGTCAACACAGTTATCGTTAGCTTATATGATTCTCTTTGAAATTGCATTGTAGTGGACCGAACTTGCAGACCTGATCATCAGAAAATCCCCGTTATAATAATATAGTAGAGATTTTCATGTCGGTACTCGAGAGGGGAGGGGGATGCTGGCATTTTACATTATTTAGGACATTCAGAGGTAGATTCACTTTCCACGACTACATCCAATGATCGTATGTGTGCGAAAGAAAAATGGCTCAGTACCTATATTTTTTTAATAGGAAATTAAAATAATAATTATTTGTATGATTAAAAATCCCTGACATTCAAGCGTCTGCCCACTGACCATTCCACTCACTTTAGTGAATATATAGACGAGAATCTAGTAATATAATATATTGTATAATATGTATATTATACAGGTAATCATGGTAAACTTGGGTAAACTAACCATTAGGTAGATAATGATATTTCCTGTTTTCGTGAAAAATAAGTAAACATGTTAGTACTTACTACCTATGCCATAAGACTTTTTTTTATAATGATAAGATATCTGCATACAAATTAAGAAAACAAAGGCTTTGGTGAATAAAGTTTTTATGTGGCATTCGGTCAATAAATATGAAGTTTTCCTTAAAACTGATTACACGCGTACGAGATTATTGGCGTGGAGCGCATTCGTGGGCTAGAATAATATTTTGAAAAGTGTCATTTCATTCTACCTAAAGCGAAGAGTGTTGAGCCAATATACGCTACAAATGATTTATAAAAATACAGTTACTTGCTACATTACTGCATTCCTAATACTGTTTATATGTGACGATCGCACACAGCGTCGCTGTGTCCAGCACGTAGGTACGTCTTGCTACGCTAGTAGGTAGATGAGTCCATAACTCGTGGGTTCGTATTTTAATGACATAACTAAGTAAAATGGCTACGTTTTCTTAACAATACCTATAGACTTGAGTAGTATCCGCATTACGCCAAGCTTCGCCAGATCCGCTTTGGGACCGAAATCTCACAGATCTCTATGTGAAATATTTTAATTCCCACGGTATAAAATTTTTGCTCGTTTCGCGCTCACTCCCAATCGTGGGCAAAATAAAACGTACACGGTCAACAAACAAAGGTTGAAGTGAATATATATCTACCTCAGAAATGTGTATTAACATAATTTTGCGTTTATTAAATAAGATTTCTGGCAAAATATTTTGAGTGGTGTAAGTCAGTTTTACATCGGCGAAACTTCTCAACAAAATACATGCGCTTTACCTAATCTCACAGTAAGTGTTTGAATCGATTTGAATAAATGATAATAATAGTATGAACTTTACTATGGTTTGCAGGTATCCATGAATCAAAATATATAAGGTAACTGTGTATGTATGCAGTCCAGTAGAAATATTTTACATATGACCTACTCACGTAACTATGATGAAGAAATATTGACTAGCTAATAATGCACAAAATGGCATGAAAGATTTTAATTTGAGAGGTCATAAGTAACCCAATAAAATAATTAGTCACATTTATAAAAGATAACAAGCAGTGGTGAGATAATATTTTTTGTATATCTCAATAGAAAAGAAAAAAACAAAATCGTTGACGCCAATAAAATCGACGAGAAAAAATTAACTACAATGATGTAAAAATAATCAAGTTATTTTATCCCACCTATGTAGATTTACTGGAGTGTGCATCGTTTTGATTTACTGATTAAGATTTAGGATTGCAATAATCCAGCTCTAGCTAATATAGCAAGTTTTTTTTTAATATTTCTTTTATTTCATTTCCAAGTTAGAAATGTTCAATATTCGTCATCGCACCAACAAACCGGGTTGGCGTTTTGTTAGACCTTGACATTATAAACAACTAGACGCTAGATTCGCATAAATATGTCAGTTGGTGGAATTTACTAAATAATGCGGACAACAAAATTGACAACCTTTACGGATACTATAACTTTTATAGCAAGCATTGTTTTTATATCAAAATTATGTAAAACATTGTCAAATACGTATGTAAATTTGTATGAAAAACTCTGTAATGGATCAATCAGAAAATATAACTGCAGTATTGGTTTTAAAAAAATCAGGAACCCACAGAATAAAAAAAGAATACTTATAATCAAAATGTGTGTGAATAAAACAACCAGGGCTTCAAACTGGAACTGAGCTGAAAACCGGAAAAACCGTTATTTTGTCGGAACGAAAACCGGAACCGAACCGAAACAAAATTTCGGTTTTTTTCAGTTTATTACAATGTTCAAACACGCGCGTTAATAATATGAACTTACCCCCAGTTGACGTTCAGTTGTCGTAGGTGCAACACGTTTTAGGTCTTGGTTCTCGGAAGCATTTAAAAAATAAAAAAAATAAAGATATGTAGGTATATATTTTTTACTTGAATCGGAACGAAAACCGAGACGAAAAAAAATAACGGTCTGAAGCCCCGGAAACAACCAAACATTTACACATTATTTTCTGATCTACTATTATCAACTATTTATTATTTTATGACTGAAAAATAATTGTAATGAAGTGAAATGATTTTCTATGAACCACTGCAGCAAACATAATATAATATTAAGATTTTCATCGCAGACGCACGCCGTAGTCCAAATTGTCATTTAAATTTAAAATGGACGTAGAACATTAACACAGCAAATTGTTGGTACCTACACAAGTTTGATATTGGATTTTGGTTTCACGACCTTCAAATTAAATGTTTCATTATATGTGAATGGATTAGCCTTTTTTTTGTTAAATAATTTATTTTTTATACGTAGGTATGGAAATTTCAAAGATAAACACGTTATAATGTAATGTACGTTTTATTTTATAGGGTATCTTTAGAATATCTAGGTGACCATGTCTAGACGAAGCACGATTTGATTTTTATTACGCCCATACACCTCAGGGTGCTAATAACAGTAAGATAAATAAGAAAGTCTACTCTCAAAGCAAGGTCTATTAAGATAGTAATCGTAAGGATTTTTACATTAAAAAAAGGCTTATAAATAATTGGATCGATTTAAAAAAAAATACAATATGTACTCAACCCTTAACCTTGGTTATATTATAAATAATTTAATTAAAATGCGTGTATTGTTTAATTTATTACAAGTGTTTCAAAACCTAATCAATTGAATTTCCTTTCCAAAATTTTCATGCAGTTTTTATTTTATTTTAATGACTAATGAGTAAATTTATTCCACAAAAGAATAGTAGTAGTGCCAGTGAATAATGGACAATAATCTGATGGCATCAATGAGACTTGAACAGAAAAACAATTGAAATTCTCATTCATCTTCTGAACCGGAAGCCAGAGTGAAGAGTGTAGCGTGATCTGATGTTGTTTCACTCTTTTCACTTCTTGGCTTTTAGGCGTGTGAAGGTGGGAGAATAAATAATAACCTTAGATGGGATTCCGGGCCGGTAAAAACGTTAATGGCAACGGTAAATTAAAAATAAGGCAACACACACTAGGTTAGATAGTATATGAAGTGAGATTCTATTTATATTAATAAAACCAAACCACCGTGACTGAAGAACCCAAAGATTTCATAAGACTACAATATCGTTATTTCAGCGGTCTGAAATGTTGCGATCGTTTTGATGACTGATAACCTCCGTAGACCACTTAATAATACAATCGAGTGTGAAAATACCACAATACCAAGTTATTATGATGCCAAGTTTTTTTTACGCTTAGTGGGTAAGATACTAATAAACCGTCCTTTTTGATCTGGACGAATACGAGGAGGAATAGCAGGAGAGGGGTGAAATGTTTTTGGTGGGGGGTTGCTTTAGGATGAATACTGATTTATTGACACATGAGAAATTATAAAGATGATATACTTATAGATAATATTGTGAACATTTACATATTAAGAACGCGTTTAACTGCTTCGACATAGAGGTAGATACAATCCACAGTTCACAGCGTAACGAGTATGTTAAATGAAATACATATTATTAGTATAGCTGAAAGGCGGATACTAAATATTAACACACTTTCAAATTTCAAATGAGCGATGAATGGACTCTGTGAATCCGGGTTAACATCAAGCAAATGCGTGAATAATTGGTTTTTATGGTCAAGACAAATGGGTGCTGTCATAAAAAGGGGGTGTTAGTACAGAAAATACGCATTCTTAAGATGGTACTTTGTCATCTACTTCATGGAAAGCTGCCACGGATGATCCAGAATCAGAATCCGGCAGTATTCCAAAGAGATCACGATGATCCTCACCCATTAGTGTGATAAGTGATAATTACTAGGCAGATATTCATCGTTGTATGCATCTAACGAAAGAATCTTTCAAATTAATTCAGTAAACTCGCGAATGAGAGTTCAAAGCCACTGCCCATTGAATAATAAAATTATGAATGAATGCGTAGCTGCATACGGTTGTGCAATATATACGTGCGTAAAAAATCTGCATCAGTAATGTGAAATTCTGATACGAAATAGGTAAGTAGTTTGAATACGATTTGACCAGCACAATGTTTGAATGTTCCGCGGCAGGCATTGTCCGGACGTAAGTATGCAGTCACTAATTCTAACGGTAAACATTGTGAGTACAATCATTAATTTGCCATACCTGTATTCAATCGTCCCGAGAGTTCAAGTCAGACATGTATATAGTGTTGTCGGACTTGTCGGTACAATAAAATGAACGTACTAAAATAATGAATTTGGAATACGCGAAAAAGATTTAGGTAGGAATAGCAAATTTTCCATATTTTTTAATGTAGGTAACATAGTGCGTGTGTCGGCATTACAAAATATAAAGTCCTTCCTCAAAAAATATGTACGTGAGACAAAACACATAGCTATAGAAAGTCTTGAAATACTCCACAAAACCTTATCCACAAAGTATACATATATATTTCAGCCGGGGTCGATCCACTGCTGGATGAAGGCCTCCCCCAGCTCCCTCCATTCTTCTCGGTTCTATGTTCTTCTCTGCCACGTACTTCCACCAAATCTGACAAGTTCGTCAATCCAGCGGGTTTTGGGGCGCCCCTGTGGCCGCTTAGTGCCCCTCGGGTACCACTGAATGACTGCATTCGTCCAGCGGCAGTCCATTCGTCGTGCAATGTGTCCGGCCCACCGCCATTTCATCAATTTGGTGACCACTATCAAAGTAGACATATAGGTGCCCTCAAATCGCAATCTGAAGTGCCTATCAACGATAGATTTTAAATGATATCACAACGCATGTAACTAACGCATACCATTTCCGTACTAATAAATGGGCATACACCTCACCAGTGGGCAAGCAAGTACGTACATAATTAACAGTACCTATACTCGACCACTAAAATAGCCTGATATTTATTCATGTTTCTGCTTACAAGTAAAATTATAAACGCATCAAAAAGTGACGGCAATTCTATTATGGATAAATCAACAATAATTAACACTTTATGATTGACTGTTCTGAGAGCAAGTGCATTGATCTTTATTTTACAGTTAATTAATTTTTATTGAGTTATTTCACATGGAGAAAATTTTATTATACAGAATATTATAAATTCCTTTATTGACCATAATAAATTCGGCATGCATTAACTGACTGCTGTCATGATGCATATTAATATGATCGTTAGTTTGTGTGTAAGTGAAACACCATTATAAGTACCTACCCACTTTGAGATCTACACATACATAAATGATATGCATAACTTTATTCCGGTTTCTCGTAACAGACGAAACGGAATTCAGATGTCGCAAGTGGAACACCTGGGAATTAGCGTTGGTTTATTACAACATCCTAATATGCCTCGGGAACAAAAATTCACTGCAACTCACCTGAATGACCAACGAAATGGTTTTATTAAATGAAAATCTCATAGAGTGATATTAATATATTAAAATATTATCGATCATTTAGTTAGTTTTGCGGCAATTCTGGCGTGTATGTATAATTTGTCTATTGGACATTTTCACACAGGATGCAAACACATGGATAAATGATGGCTTGTCTCTTTCAAATAATATGTAGTTTACGAAATGAAAATGACCACTGTTTTTAATAATTTAAAAAATAAATAAGGATTCAATCATTGGCATCATTGAAATGTGATAAAATTAATATGGTCGATAAGTAAATACGCAAATCTTGAATAAATCAAATGACATATAGATAAAATTTCAAGTGTTTCTTTATGGAAGTAGATACAACATGACTATTAATTGAACAAACACGTAATAAAATCAATGATAAATGTATTGAGTTATCAATCACTTATCAGTAAACCTTATCTAAAGGATTGGATTATTTCATTTAATTTAAATAAATTATAGACATAATTTTACCTGGAATTATAATATATCGTAAAAAGCTACCTAATTACCTGACTCAACCATATTATTCCATAATAGAGGAATGAAATATGTGACAATTCAAATTGAAAAAAATTATATAGCTACCGCTAAAAACAGCGTACCTGCAACATCGGTGTCTTATGAATGATTGCTTTATTTTGGGTAAATGACAGCGCTCACCTTTATACAATTCCCATGCTAGATAAAACTTTCTCAATATGAATAGGCCATTCAAATTTGTAAATACAATTTAAACACGAGGCATAATGCTATTTGATTGGCCTTTATTATACTTAGTGTGTACCAACTAGTAGCAGTGTGCAGTGCTACCAAGACGTGTACGTAGTATTTTTTTATCAGTGACATCATGGGATGCACTAGTGACTAGCACTGGACAGTAAAAATAATGGATCTCAAGAATATTACCCAAATGACAAGAGCCGTCAATGTCTTCCACAGATATTTTAATGAAAAACAACGGAAACTATTAACAAGAAATGAAATTCTACCAAGTAAATGCTAACTCAATTAAGGAAACTATTAAACCCACAAACTATTGAAAACGAATATTTTCAACAAACAAATGAAAATCTGCGATTAATTAGTTAGTAAATAGGGGATGAGAGAATCACTACCTATATACAAATGTCACTATAGGTCTGTGTGCTGCGTATGGGGCATGGGGTGAACATAATAGACCGTTCAGCATACCGTGAAAAGTGAAGAGTTTACAAGAGGGGTTCATTTCAGAACATCCAAGGGTTGCCCCTCTGATATAACATTTTTATAATATACCGCATTGTGAAATGACACCAATAACACGAGCACATATTATAGTATGAGATTTTACATATAGGTATATATCAATAATGTTATCTTAACTAAATTATTGGCATGCTAATAAAATAGTTAATATTCTACAATAAAAATATACCTAAACTGTTTGATAGATATTTTATAAAGAGCTAGAGACGATAGTTTTAAATTAGGTAAGTACTAAAAATGTTTACTTATAATTCTTTTGTCTATGATTCTGTGACCAAATTAGGTAAACATGATGGCACGTTATTATCGACGATGTTTTGATAAGCAAATACGATTAAGATAGTATGAGTATCAATGCAATGCTTTATTATAATTAAGATTGAAGCAACGAAACAGAATGACACTTGTAACGAGTGGTACAGAAGTAAGACGAAATGTCAAACGTTCTGACGATACCATACAACTTTACGACTGTACATTGGACTTCACGCCTTGGATACATATTTTTTGTCATTTCATTATGAAATGTCACACTGCTTACACGGAAACCTAGTAACAAAAAAGAATGAATGTCAGTGTTTACTTGACACAGTAATTTTATAAGCGAATTAAAATTTTTGAATCATTTACCATATCCGGATGATGAGTTACTCAGATAACAATGATTTGTAATAGCGATGTGAATTGAGAAAATTACCAACCTACGCAAAGTGCATAAAAAAAACATATTTTTTAATATCATGGTGAGATTTGATTTGACGAAATTTTATCACTTATTAAATATATAAGTACAGTGTTATTTATGAATAATCATTACTCACAAAAAACAGGTGGAAGTGTTAAGAATTCGATTATTTGTATGTTACATGGGCCACTCCCAATCTTTGGTTCGTACTTATACCTCATTAGGTAATTCATCTTCTGATGTTTGAAAATAGTCTAACGGTGTTGGATGCCCCTTACGAAAATATTACCGGGTGTTAAAACACAGTACCAGTTACGCTGAGATATTATTGCATTTTAGATTTCTTATGCTTTGGTGGATATTTTACACTCAAATAAATGTATGGTCACGGATAGGATAAAAGATATTAGAACTCTAAAAACACAACTTTGATCGTAATTGCATTTTCTTCTGACCAACCAGATTCCCCGCGCATCGCGGAAGGATGTATTCAGCCGAATTTCTGAACGCAGGGACCACGTGGGAGTATGAAGGTGCTGGCGGAAAAGATGAATTTACACTATTCTACAAAAGAAGATTATCGGAGGCTGTCGGCTATTTCTACGAGGGGAAAACATTTAGTTAATAGAAAACTTGCATTGTCATACAGCGAGAGGAAGTTCTTCTGATCTACCATCGATCTAAAGACAGTAGTCATGCAAACTGTATTCTATACCGTCCACTACAAACAGGGTCGTGGAAAGATTTCTCAGCACAATTAGGTAAGTACTTACTTTAAAGAGAGTTTCACCGTAACATGTGGTGGAGGAAGAGTACGTGTGTAGATTGCAACTATATCAACCCAATATACCAGTAAAACGAAATAAATAAATAGTAGATACTTCAGATACCTGCATTGTGTATACTTATATAATATTATATTCTATCTCCATGACACATAATTTTGTGACAATGCTTATCGATCATGCATGACAAAAGACGGTATAATAATTATTATAACTATTATAAGAGTGAGTTTTATTTATCGAATTTTAGTTTCAGGGGGGTTATTAAAGCTTTGCTTGTAATATGTACTATAAAGTAGTTTGAATCAAATCAGCGTTTTTGTTCGCCCCCTATCGAATTGTTGCAATGCATTCCTCTCGAATTTCGCTTTTATTTCCATATTTTTAATAACGTTTTCTATTTGGAATAATTCGGTTGCATTGCATTATTATTGTTATCGCGCGATTTCTCACAAATTAACCGTAAAGTCATGCGGGACGAGTCGGTTTATAACGTTTATCAATGATGCGGGCAACTCGTTATGAACTCTATGATTTAGACTACTTTTTGCCTATACTTTGTGTTAATAAAAAAAGTTGAAATACTAATGATGGCAACACAGGATCACTGACATCTCCTTCTGTATATATTTAGATACATACTAGAGATGGATCTGGAAGGACTAATAATTTGGCAATAAAGTAAAATACCAAAATCATAGAAGTGAGCATCGTTTCCACAAGCGTCGCTGTAGGATTGGTTTGTCGAATAGACCAAGTGTCAAATATTCAGGAGACGAAAAACAAATTTCATTATCCTAATATATTAAAATACACGGAGGTATTTAAATTGTTATTTTTATAGCATATGAATGCTGTATTCATTACAAAGCAATTTAAAGAAGAGGATGGTTCTGGTCCATTTAGACACAAAAAAATCAATCTGCATGAAAAGGTCGATTTTGACAAAAACGGATATTCGACAAACCAATCATATAGCGACGATAGGTAATATATTGACATTGATTAAAACCTAGTCCAGTGGCGTACGTTTAATAGATGCTGTAGATAAGGAGCATCCGCAGAAATATTTCATAGTAAATTCTACTTCACTATACTTCTTCAAAAGATTCTATATTATTATCTATTATTAATAATAAATATTTCGAGGGATACTGACACTGTCTGTGTTACCTAATTAGTAAGTATACTATTAATACGATTCAAAATGCTGCCAATATTAAAGAAATTTGCAATAATGCATAGTACCTACCAGGAAATTTCGACGTGATTACTGATTGCGTCGATAGTTTAATTGGTGTAAAAAAAAAACACCCAGATTTCGATGTAGTTTTTCAACTACCATGCGGTACAAATATTTTTCTAATATATTTCTTGTTCAAAATTATACAATGGATTTGAAACAAAGGTTTCATTGTTACCCAACAAACCCAGGAAAACCTGTTCATCTTTATTTACCATAGGCATCAAGCAGCCAACTATAGTTAACGTCTTGACGCGAAGACTCAGATGGGCCGGTTCCGTTGCTATACTCTGATTATACTCGATGGATCTAGTTTATGAAGGTACCACTTTAGGCACTAGGCCCCTGGCCTGTGATTTCCTAACTATCGACTCGTGTGTCACCCGACGACATGACGTAATTGCGACGTAAGCCAATACACGGTCGAGGCAAGCCGCCCAACGCACACGGCTCACCATAGATATTATTATGCTGAAACACCTATTTGTGTATGGGGACAACGGATAACGCCAGTGTTTGAGTAGCGTTAATTTCTCGAATGCTATTATCACTCCGGTAGTACGTCACAATGATGTCATATGACGTCATGTCGACCGGGCAACTTCAACTCGCAAGTTATAACATAAGGCCCCTGGGCTGGACCCATAGGAGATGGGCGGATAACGCCAAGAGGCTGGGGGTGACCGACTGAAGAGAAAGCTCGGGATATAGTTCCCTGAAGTACGGTTGTGCAGTCGGCCATGGCCCTAATTGGCTGTAGCGTCAACTTAAGTTTGTATAAAAAAAGGATAAATAAATTATACTAACCCAAATCGATAATAACTGTTAGACAATGCATTCATAATCGGAGAATTTGGCATTATACTGAAGTAGAGCTTTATAAAACAATAGATAATATCTACACTTAGGTAGTGGCTACCAATTAGTACCGACCAATAATAGTATATCAACGTAATGGTGTACTACACTGTATACCTATAAAATAACTGGTACGCTCATCAATATAATAGATTTAGGTGTAAGGCCGTCGGTATAAAATTACAGGTATGCTTGATTATTTATTACAGCAGCTTAAAATTGAATCACCGTTAAAAGCCTACAGTATTAAAACAACTTATCATGGAATGTTGAAACTTTCGACATAAAATATTTATTTGTATGCACGGGTGAATAAAAGGTAGGGGGATACATTGCCATGCCATAGGCATAGGGCAAAGGTGCAAATTTTATAAATACAAGCTTACATTGTAAAGCGGCGAGATTAATAACAATATTCTCGTTTAGCTAGCATACTGAGGCTGTGAACAAAATAAATCGCTAAATCGTAACCTAGCAACAGTATAATATGACCATGGACGTCGTGACGCAAGAAAGGAACAAGCTGTTTGAAGAAAAACGGTACTTCGGTGTAAAAATTACCATTGCAATGCAGCATATTGTGGATTTAATAAAAATAATTACAAGATAAAAAGAACTTTTTATATACGTTTTTAAATTTTCTGTTGAATCATATAAACTTGACTTGACTAGCTTAAACGATCAAAAAAATTTGTACTTGATAGAAATAATACTGAAATGTCATGTTGACATTTCATATTGATTCCCATAGTAACGCACGTATATATTAATAATTTAGTTGCTAGGACCCCAGACCCCTAGCAACCAATAATGGTGTCGAAATAACTTTTCATACATAACATAATTAACGGAAAATGAATTCAATTCTGCTTAAAGATGGCTAAAAGTATTAAAAAATGCATTGGCATCGTGTTCTGATATATTCTAAGAGTTTAAAATGTCTAGCTAGTCGGGAAATTAGTTAAAAATCGATTGCAAGATTTGTACCGGACAAATAAGAATACGAGCTAAGAAAAACGTTGTAAAATACGCATAACGTATTATTGGATTAACGCTTTTCAAACTTTTTCGTTTCACGGTGACCTTCGTTTATGAAGATTTTGCCTTATACTAACAAGAACCTAACATATCAGTTGTCCACCAATCTACACCTCTTTCTCAAATCTTGAAATCACCCTTAATTACTGTTCCACATTGATTTCTATTATTTACGTAATATCTGTTATAAAGGAAAAGCAGTATGGTATATTGAAAATGTTTAATTTACCAACGGAAACAGCCATCGAAGTATACGAATCCACCATTGTGGTGTGTGTCAACGCATTAAATGATTGCCGGGAAATATTCAAATTGATTAATCTCACATCAAAATCTTTGAAATATTAAATAATTACAAATGTAGAAATAAAATTTAACTGTATTTTTCAATCGTAAAAATATGTTACGTTTTAGGTAGTTAACATTATTAATGCATTAGATTACATAAAGTACCTACTTGGTTACAAGTAAATCGTACGTATTAAATTTCACCGTAGCATAGTTCATCATGAACTGTTTAACCGGAAAGAGATGCCCGTATAGCATTGAGAAAAAACACACAACGCGTTGGTCGTGGAGCATTGCAGACAGTAATATTCCAATTTTATTAGATTCAATAATAGCATTGATTTGATATTGATTGGTATCAAATATCTGTTAATAACGCTGCCATTATTATCCGAATTTGATCTCAATACTATACGGTCATCTATTATCGATACAACGGCTCACGATGAACTGCGTACGGACAAATTTCCGGAGGCTTTACGGTTCTCAAAAATCTATTAAAAAACAGGGCCCACACCTTATGTGCGTCCCCATATCCAGTTCGTACCTGCTCTACAGAGAATAATCGAAACTGTAACGTAGGTGCATATTAAATATAACACACAAAGCTGAGTTTTCAAAATGCACAAAACAATATAATATTACACCGATAGCCTTTATCGTCATTGTAGAAAATCGTAAATATTTAACAATCTAGCGAATAATATGCATCATTGTGAAACGTGTGGAAAACCGTTTGATAAGAGCAAAAAATATATATCGCAAATCGTGCGCATGCGCCTTGCCAACAGCATGCGCTGATAACGAACATCCAATAATTCAGGTTGCGCTTAAACACCTCATGTATGGGCTTAATACAGATCTGAAAATACTAAATGAGTTGTATCATTGTATAATTGTATATTGTATGTTGCTTGACCCTAACTGTGAATTCACTGGCAAAGCCCACAGAAAGACGGCGAGCGCATCGATTTTTCGAGGAAGACAACCACTCAATATAATCTAATAGTGCAGACTTTATCTTCGCCATGGGCTCTGTTGATCCTAATCTATCTGAAATCTTCCACAAACGATTCTTTGTGGTATGTTTCCAGAAAGATGTGTAAAAAAATATGCCTTCAAACTAACTACCTAAGATATAGAACTAATTCACTACTGAAATGGATAATGCGGTGTACGTTGTACCGTTTGAGTTCCCCTCCACGCCGCCTTCTATGGGTGTTCTGGATTAGACCTTCGTACTTAAAATCCCCCGCATTTCGCGCCGCCCTCCTTCGTATAGAACTTGGTCTGCCGGATTGATGCGCTGGCACTACCTCTGCAGACCCCCTATACAATTACCACGTCCAAACCTCCCTTGAAATTAGCACCTATCCTACGACGCCTAATGGTCGTTGTGTACGCGGTCGCTTAACTTTCACGGAAAATAGAACATTAATTTCTTCCTGTCATTTTTCTGGTCCACCCCTGAACCGCCGTGTCATGATTTGGGGTCATCACGTATGTGCATCAATTTTATCCGGTATGTTTACTCCAAGTAGATGAAACATTATAAAGTATATTATTTATAAAATGTGTATAATGTAGTTGCAGATCGTCATGAAAAACAAGTCAATTATAACATTAACAAAAGGTCGCACGGAACATAGATTATCGCGGAATCAGCATACTTATTAGTCACGATAATAATTAATGCATAACATTATTGCATGTTATATAATACACGCTGACATTTTTACAACTTTATAAAGCAGAGAAATTTAATTATCACATAGGTCAGCGGTTGACAAAACGCAGGTCGCGACCCCCAATCGATATTGTCGCTAAGATAAAAAAAATTGTTACGTATTATATACCTACCTACCTACTTATAATTTCAACAACATACCTAATATGCGATCAATTATTGCTAGTTTTTTGTATAATGTCTAGTCTAGAGTCTAGCTAAAATTGATACGAAATCAGTTATATTTTATATATTCGTCGTTTTTTATATGAAAAAATGCATACCTACTTCAGGATAAGGAAGGTAGGTACATTAGGATTAGAAATTTAGCTGGATGGTAAAACAGGTAGGTATGTTATTATCCACGATGTAGGTAAGTACGAGTATATACCGATCAGTGATGCCAACCGTACTATAATTATAGTACAATACTATAATTTTAATTCCGCGAAAAATGTAAAATAAGTACTATAATTTTACGCCAAACATACCAAAATACTATAATTTCAAAGGATTCAAGACGAAAAATGTTCCTGTACTATACATTTATCAGAAATACTATATTTTTTACGCCTTTGTACTATAGTCAGCATAGAAAAAGATGGCAACACTGATACCGATACCTATTTAAATGCTATGCAATTGTGTTGGGTAATCAATAATTACAAACCACAAATTCCAAATCAACCATAAATGTATTTCGTATCACGGTAGGTTTTTCATTTTTCATAATATAAATACGATCTGTAGTTAATTCCTACATACAGAAAGTAACGATTTCGACACGAATGCATTCTAGCGCTGCATAATAATTTGGCCAATCCATTGAAAGCGATTGCAATATTTTAATACATAATAGTTAGCAGTGAAATATTTTGTCAGACGTGAAATTGCCATTTAGGTGAAGTTGATAGTTACACACTTGTGGATTAGAATGAGTATTAAGACGATATATCAGTGAAACGGCAAATAATTTTCAACTATAAGCGCGACGAAATTTTGGACTCGCTGGCATTCGGAGAGAGAACGTCGAGCTGGGAACACGTCAATTTGTTTCGTGATGGCGACGGGGGTATTAATTCTTAAATCGTGTAAAAATGACTAAAAACGTTACCCATTTACTTGAAAAAGAAATCATGTCAATGAATATATTATTATTGTTACTAATATAACAATAAACAGAACATTAAATGGACGCATGTTGGATTTATATGACAAATTATATTTCGTTCGGCATGCGTCATTCGCAACCCGCGACCCGCAATCCGCGCATCGTCTAGCCACTATCTTTTTAGACCATGCCTCAACTGAGGTATAGCCTTAAGTGTTTAGTATCTGGGAATAATAATACTGGAGCTGCAAGGCTTCGTAACCTGAGAGGCGTGTAGTGGCGAGGGTCCGGAGCGAGTGGAGAGATTTCGTGCAGAATGGTATGGTGGCGCCATGGAGAATTAATATTATCATAAAATAATGCACCTATCACGCAATATTGTATGCATACGTATAGATACGAGTGAGTACCTACATTTAAAAAAAAACAGAACATTCATTACACCTAGTTACCTATATCCCTTGAAATGATCCTATTCATTGGTACTTACTGGGTTTGAGTGATAACTGATAACACTGATAACACCGATAACGCAACCGCTAAAACAGCCAAATTCAATGAGCCCATCATAGTCAAACGCTAAAAGTAATAACACTAATAACATTCTGCACAATAGTAAATAATTATATTATGTATAATAAAATAATAGTAAATGAAAAGTCAACCCACATTGTCTACTAATTATTGTTTAATTTTATTGTCGTTTTTATCTATGTATTCATTTTTACTATAGCTAAGTACTTACCTATATCAAAGTTAATTAAAAAGAAAATGAAAGCTTTTTAATTACCAACAAATCGGGTTTGGTAATAATTGACAGCAAATTGTATTCTTTCGAAAATTTTCCAACGGGTAGTATATTTTTTTCGATTACAGCTTACAAAGTTGCAATCGAAAATTATGTCAAACTTCAGAATCGTCAAGAGAACAATACAAATTTAACTATCTATATTTTATCATAACGAAAACGCAATGGATCAAAACGTAAAGCCTCGAGAAGTAATTACTTTTAGGCACATTCTACTAAAGAAGAGAGCTTTTGAATTTTCTGAGAATTTACATTCAAAGGCTAAGTTTGCATACGTGCGTACGCTTACGTTAAGGTGACGCATCAGTGAAACGCCAAATAATTTTCAACTGTACGCGCGACGAAATTTTGTACTCGCTTCGCATTCATTGAGGGAACGTCGAGTCAGACATACGTCACTTTGCTGCGTGATGGCGACGGGCCAATTAATTCTAAAATCGTGTAAAGATGACTAAAAACGTTACCCATTTACTTTAAAAAGAAAACATGTCAATGAATATATTATTATTGTTACTAATAGAATAATAAACAGAACATAAAATGGACGTATGTTGGATTTATATGAGAAATAATATTTCGTTTGACAGGCGTCTTTTGCACCCGCGACCCGCAATCCGCACATCGCCTAGCAACGATCTTTTTAGACCGTGCCTCAACTAATGCATGGCCTTAAGTCGTGGAATATACAAAAAAAAAATAGTTCATAATCAAACAAATTCAATACATTTTGATTTTTGCATGTGGAAAATTATTCGATGTGGTACGTATGGAGTAGGCTGTCTCACTATTATTATAATTGTTATGAAATTTTACTTTGCACATATTTTATCTAATGTTGTTGCATCCCTCATCCAATAGAACTGGTCTTAGGAAACATTACCCGTAAATAGTTATATCGTGGGCATAAATTGCACACACTATGGACATAACTGACTTGCATCCTGTCTGCCTTACCTATGCCCTAGCTAGGCCTAGGAGACTTCCAGCTGTCCACCGATCTGATGAAAATGCGACCGTATGGATTGACACTGTATACCGGCGCCTCAAAAGTAAGACTTATTTCAATCTTGTCCGTAGCTGTGGCTTGGTTTCTTTGTTGTCTTCTATACCCCGTCGCCATACGATTGAGTGAACGAATCCCTCGTGGTAAATATTTTTATGAAACGAAACGATACAATTGTAAGTATATAGTGCATCATTGTTTTGATTTAACCTTATAAGGAACCTAATATACCTACACGTTATTACCAATTCGTTACCTATTCGGTGAATCTATGCTACACTTTTCATTGGAAATGTTTGAACCTTACAAACCAAGAAAAGAAAATGTATGGTAAATTTTCTAAAACTAAACATGAAGTGGTATAATTATTAAGTATTTAAATTGTTTGGATTGATTAAGTGAAAGAAATCACAAAACTTAGCAGGTATCTAAACTTGTATAAGGTGCCAACCCCAAATTGTGCAATTATATTAGCCAAAGACCAAAAATATAATATAAGTAGGTACGTATGTCCCTTATAATATTTTTTTTATAGGGGTATCCTTTGCACAGTAGCATTAGAAGTAGATATCACTAAACTGCTTACTGAGGTGAAACAGTTTCGCGGCCAGCGGATATCGTCCGGCTCCGCCGAGCACCTTGGCATTTTTATTTATTTACCCGATGAAAGTGCATGTGTTACCATGCCGGTTAGGGATAGGGTTGTTACTTCCTCAATGCCATAAAGAAGAAAATAAAATATAACGAATAGCAAACTTACTATAATATTAACAAACCTGTATGTATAGAACTTTAGACGCAGAAAAGCTTCAGTGGGAAATACGGTGTACCACAACTAGTAATGTAGGGAAATGTAGGTATATGGCTTTTCTTGACTGTGCAACTTCTGCAACATTCGATAGAAGATTGCACGAATATAAAAAGAATTGTTTTCATTCATAACGGAGTTTTTACATTATGACGTAGCGTAGGTACGTTTGAATATTTGGATAATCAATCATTAATTAGTAGGTACTGGGTAGTTATGTGTGATATTATAATGTGCTCGTTTTTTCTTGTGGTAAGCCATTTGGTAATGTACGGGATCTTCTGTACGGAACCCACAATAAACTCAAAATACTTACGTTGGCGTAGAAATTGTTAAGTACATTTTTTTGTTTCCATTAGATGAAAACACAGCAGGATATTTTTCACAAGATGTATATAATATTATGTAGATCGCCAGAATTATCCCAAAATAAATTGTAAACGCGTTTTGTGGAATAATATCAAATAGTATTAAAAGAACTCATAACATTGAGAGACGTAAAGAGAAAAATACGCAGTGGAAGAACGAAAAAATAAATCACGATGTAAATAAAAAAAATGTGGCCATAATGGCCCGATTTCCACGAACCGCCCTGGGAATAACAATAATTTGTATGAACACCGAGCAGCAGCGAGATCTAGCGAGAGTTGACTAGGCTCAGAACCAGTTTTCGCCTACTAACTTATGCGGCTTGTAATGCTGTGCGCGTCACGGCACACGCTAGGTCGCCATTCCATCTTCCACCATGGTCATCCGAACCCGGACTTGCTATTTTTAGAACACGACTTGCCAAACGCAGGGATGAGGTTTACCTGTCCGCCCATATCATATTATTAAACTCGCTCGCTACCTTGGGATGCGCAACATTGACAATTTGACGAAACAAAGTGTCGATTCATATTAGCAAGCAACAACGATTTGGCTGTTTTATTCGTACACTCAACTTCTCACAAGAAGGTAATTGCATATTATTATGTATAGGAACCTACTATTACATAATAACTACCAAACTTTAAAAACCTTCTAACGATTTTTCCCCACTACGGTTTAACACATTTCTAAGGTAGGTATAGGTACATATCCTAAAGCTAGTGGCGGTTTTAGGTAGGTACGTGGAGGCCAGAGGCACTGATAGGTTTGGAGGCATCCTCGTGAAATTTTTCTTTTTTCAATACTTTGGTTTTTTTATGATACCGTGATACGCCCGATTAAGACCGGGTGTGAATGTGTTAGATGGGGCCATTGACTTATTTCTGAGATTTTTGTATATTAGATACTTATTATGGTTATACTTCCTGACTAGGGAACGCAAAAATATTATAAGGAAGTGTGTTTAATTCTCGAGTATGGAGAAACACGGGATAAACATAATCACGTGTTAAATAATGCTATTTGCAATAATTAGGTACATCTTTATACATTAAAGTTTGTCACGTAACCGGAACACGCATTCAATATTGGTAATATTTTAGGACATTCCGGAGGTTTTATATTTTATAAGCATTTTATCTTCTGACCGTCATTAAGTCATAAACAAAATTCGGCTTTAAACTTGGTCCATGTCTACTGGCTTTGCATAAGGTTTATCTTATTAATTTGTGCTGTGTTCCTGACGAACTAACCGCATCATCTGCTTCATGGAAAACCACCACTGCAAGCAGCGTACCAAATTTCAAAGGGTTTTCAGTTCGTTGCTGAGAATAATATTCTATCTTAGGAGCAGTGACCCTCGACGCCCGACATATTATTTGCAATGCACTGCAGTGGCCTTCGTGGTAAACAATTAAAAATTAAACAACACTGTTGGGCAATATTGCCAAACATACACAAAAGAAATTGTGACATAGTTCTATCAACGTTATTTGATTAATAAATGAGCGAGCAACATTGACTATTTGAATTTAATAGATTTTTAATATACCTACAGTGATATTATTCCCAATAAAATTCATACACAACCAAAAAAAATACTGTACATAATTGAAGATAAGTAATTACATTTACACTACTTACTTACCTAATACAATATATTGCTACTAGAAGATTTTGGACGCAGTGTTCCTACAACTATTAGATACCTAGGTGTGTGTACTGAACGTACTTAATTCATGCATTTTCCACTTAACTTGTAAAGAGACCATATCAATTTTATTGGAATAGAAAACTGACGGCCTCCGGGACTGATTTTAAATGTTAAGTCGGCAAATACAAAGAGACGTATTTCATTAATATATGCAGTTCAGCCTAATATTGGTCATATTTTCAAAAGTACAATTTTATCCTCTATTTCGTTTCTATTCGCTTCAACAGTTCAGTCTGTGAGAGTATTGGTGTGATGAGAACATGGCCCCCACATCCTGAAGCGGGCCCCTAGGCCAAGACCTTTGGCGCGCCCCCCTACCTATTACGAAGGTTAAAGGCAGTCTGACGCTCTATAGTGGCGTTTTCTAAATGGTGTTCGAGGTCAATAAAAATTCAGTGTATTTTTAGCGATTTATGGAGTTGTCGAGTATCAACACACAATATCCAAAAATTGCATCGCACAACCATACTTATATTTTAAAATGATAATAAGCCCGAAGTAAAATATCGCCGCAGGCGACTTTGTTACTATTAAGGCATTTTTAAGATGTGTGTTTATCTCAATTATGTGGTCGACCCGCCACGCCGGGCCCCCCCTGAACCCGGGCCCTTAGGCTAGAGCACTGTCAGCCCCCCCCCCCCCTTATGGGGGCCATGGATGAGAGTGTTACTTAAGTCCTGTAACCTGTATGCAAAGTAGGTATATATGTAAACTGTAGTATGGTATTATCAGTAAATGTTTAAAAGTAACATTTAAGTTCTTGTGACATGACCTTGTGCTTGCCCTTTTATCAACGCAGAAACGTGACACATATTTACTTTGTCATTTTTATAATAATATAAAACATTTTTTAAACTTTTATTCGTAAGAAATACTGCACACATTCAATTTAATAATTAATTTATAAAACCCCACATTTTCAACTGAAAGTGGGGTATGCCAAGGGTATGCCGGTAAAATCTATGTCTCTAAAACTGTACAACATGTTGTAAGTAAAGAAAACACATTCATATGGTAAGAAATGTTACTTACTACATTATGTGTAAAAATGAGATGGAATCATTATATCTTACAAATTAAATTTAAGTTGAACGTCGTTTATAAAAATTGTTAAAAACTATACGTAGAATAGTTTTTTGTGATTCTTGTACACACTCATTGGCGGTTTTCTACGAAGCCAGTGAGGCGACTTTTCACAATCTTGAATGTAGAAAAATCAATCAAAGCATAAAACGATCGTTAAATGTAAAACCATCCTGACACCACTACTTAACTAGAGATTAATCGCAGTACAGATGTCGCTAGGCCATCAAACTTGCCGGCGCTTAGGGCATCAACTTACATAAATTCTCGTTTGATTGATATTTTGGGTGACTTCCATATGTCATAAAATATTGAGAAGGTAATTCTATATACATACTTATTGATTCAATGTACAATTAATATTGGGCACTCTTAGATAAAAAAAAATTATTCACATTATGAGGATTGAGATTTTTGAAAATTTATTTTATGAAACTAGAAAACCACTGATTTACGTCGCCTGATTTAGTGCACCGTACCGGCAAGTATTATGTATGTGTGCGTGTACCGATAGTAATTCGTATGCACTAAGTGAGGTTGATGGATGCTACAGTCTCGAAATATCAATTCCATTCTGTTCGTTCGGCTGCAACGAAAGCGGAATAAATTCGCCAAGTTTCCTACGAACGAACGCGAGAGAAATGCCAGCCATTTATTTTATTAAAATGCAAGTTTACTTCGCCGAGCACGCAGTCTTTCTTAACCCGAAAATGGACGAAATTTGAATAGTTAATACACTTGCCATATAAATTACAGCATATGATAACATGTATCCATCAGGGCCTGTGTTACCAGGGGCCGTATGCTATTAGGCTCCTCTAAAATTTTCTAACGAATCAGTTGCGTTATTTGCGTCAAAACAAATCTCCGCTGAACATATCAATATTATGATATATTTTATAAAATTGGCCACTTTTTCCCACTTCCCACACTTGTGCATGTGTTCGGTATCTAGTGTCCTGATTCGAGTTGACAATATCATAAAATCGGCAACACGACTCAACTCCATCATGAAATCTCGAAAGAAAGAATAATAATGAAGCCGGTCCCATTTACGTTTGTTCTAAAATCTAAATCATTATTAAAAACATTGAAATAACTTAAAATATACTTGGATGATGAGACGTTTTATTGTGTTGACAACTTTCTTTTGCGTGCGGACACGCCTTTAGGTTCTTGTGTTATTTTCTAAAATGTATCAAGATATTAATTTCATGGTGTCGAATAATAAAGATCGAAACTTTTCAGTGGTATGCAGTATAGTCACGTAAATGTATTATTAGGCTTTTTATTAAAACATTTGTGTACAAGAAGATATGTATGCGTATATTGTTATCAATAATTATTATTTTACTGCATTTATAATAAGGAACCAAATGATTTATTTACGATATTAAAATAAGACTGATAATGAAAAATCATATGAACCGTTTAGTTTACGGCATTGTAATTGACTTATAAATAAATAAATGTCTTTTCACGTATCAGAGAAAAGGAATATAACCACTTAAGTTTTTACTGCCAGAAAATAATATGGAAAATAATATAATAAATCATTTCAAATTTTAGATTATCGGAGAAATGCTATGTATTAATGTAGGTATGTGAATGGTATGTAGGTATGTGAATGTTTACCAACACATAAGTACCTACCAAACTACAAACACCACGATACAATATTTAGATGATTACTTATTTATTATTGTGGGCGTATTACGGAATGGTAGTATTTTTTATACTTACATGTTTACTTAGAAGCAACAATTAACTATTTACCTAGTGTTGAACATGTGAATTAACATTGTGTGTGTAAATTGGGATGCGTAGGTAGCTAGTAGCTACATATAAAATTGATAACAATACCAATGAGTATGCTTGACGAAACTGCATTGTTTCACAGAACGATTAGAAAGCAAAATAAACATTTTTACATAAAACTGCAATGGACGTCAGTATATACACAGTTAGATGCACATGCATTTTATAAATTCATGGTAAGCTTAGTGGTAAATATACACACTACTTCTTATAGTTACACATCTTATATCCAGTGTATTTCGTCTCAAGGTGTAGTTAGATACTTCGTCCATATTCGCCCCTATGTGGAGCATTTCGTCACTGTTCTGACAGAAGACACTAATTCGAAAAAATGGCATATTGAGTTAGTTATACCAAAATGTTCCTTATTTCAAACTTTACCGTCTGGAAACCTTCTTAATAAATAAACAGTCTTTATTTTAAAGTCATCCTTTTTACGATTACTTAATAAACTCACACGATAGACCATTTCAAACATTTTAACAACCTCAAAGTCAAATTACTGAAAACTAGTATTCTCCAGTTAGTGTGTTCTGCCAGAACAGAGACGATTTATAGTTACAGTTTATAACATTTGGACGGTGGCGATAGCGTCGCTGAACACACTGTCGCACTCTGCGACCTTTTGGAATGGCGGGATCACACAGGCCTAAAAAGGCAGTGTAGATTGAGATTCTATCGAAATATGGCACATCCGTAGCACGTGGACGAGCCAGGTCCACCGTACCATCTCCATCGATGTAGTGTAGAAGAAGTGCAGTTAGGGTTACTTAGTCATAAATGCTGGGTTCCTAATATGTAATGTAATGCCATCTAGATAATTTAACCACCAACTCAATGAATTAATTAATGAAATTAACGAGTAACTTAGTATGGTCAAATCTAATTTAATCTTGCTTCTGAACCGTATCATACAGTTACTACATTCTCATGTAAGTTATTTGTCATACAGATTATATCAGACTATTTAAATATTATGTAGGTATATGCGTATCAGTGGCGTGCGGTGATTTTTACTTAAAGGAATACTGTTGAATAAATACTATTATGTAGGTATATCTTATATATTTAGGAATTGTAGTTAACTTCGCCAGACATTAGTACAGTCTTACCAGATCGTGGAAAGTAGAACAGAGATATAGGTACTTAGTGAAAGGGAAATTTTATCCTGAAATGACAAATCATAGGAAAACCAATCATTATTATGATCTAATCACTGTTTTTCATTTATCAGCAAGTGCCAAGTTCACGAAGAGTTCTATGATTTTTCTACTAACAAAAAAAATCGGGGAATCTTGAAGTTTTTGTTCAAGTTTAGGTGGTTGATCGTTAGTTATTTAATCTGCTAATGGTATTATTTAAATCAAACACAGGTTAATCTCTTATTTATAGATTGGGTAGTTACATTTTGTAGTATTAAATCATATAAAGGCTGTAAGGGTCGCATTTATTGTTACTATCCCGGGCGCTAAAGCACCTTGCTACGATACTGTGTATTTATACTTTTAAATTTACTGCAGGAATAACTCAGTATTTCATGCATAAAAAATTATTCCTGCAAGAATTGCATATATTTATTGCAGTAAAAATACATCAAAATAATGTATCGTAAGTAGTAATAGTAGGTAAGGAATTAGGTTCCAATGATTTTTGTTGATACCTGATATCGCCTAAAATAACGTTGGAGTGAGAATATAATAAGATATAATATGTGAAAGCGTTAATATGTGGAATTATAATCACGGTAGATTGAAGTCGCAGACTCCAAAGAAAGAGCAATAAAAATAATGATAATCATGGCACGGCTCGACAAGCCGAAAAGTAATAGAAAACTTCTAGCGGAACGTGCACTTTCTGAATCTTTTGAATGGACATTCATTGGGTAGGCAGGTATCTAATATGTTTAGTTCTGGTTGGATATTCAATAGTATAATAGTCAAGCAGTATTAATATCTAAAATAGTTTGCGGCACTTTATTAAAAATATAAATCTAAATACATAATATGTATTTTACCATAATCCCCCGATGTAAGTTCACATATAGTACATCCTATATCTATTATCTGTGCAATAGGGCAGGCGTGAGTATGGGTTTAATTTAAGTATTTAAAGTTGTAGGTACCTACACTTTTTAATTAACAATTAATATTCACGGAAATTAAAAAAAATCAATAGTAAGTTACCATTGTATTAACTTACTATTAAGTAAAGTAAGAGGGCTGTAAAAGTGATAAAGTATAAATGAATCTAAATTTTACTTCATACAAAGTAAAATACATGTAATATAAGTAGGCATCTTAACGAGTTAAAGCTTCCTCATTTAAATTTTAGTATCAGTTGAAGAATTAGACAGATGCGTACTTACTTGCCCGAAGTATCCACATTTCCGTGAAAATATTGGCCATCTACTATAAACACCATACGGAAGTAGGTAAGTACCTTCCTAATAGTCGGGTTATATGCATAATATTATGAAGTAGGTGTGTATATAATTAAAATCTACGGAAGCATAGCTATTACCTTCCAGGAAAATGGTAATTTACATACCAATAGCGAAATAACGATATTTATTATAAACAATTAATAACTTTGTTTGCTGTTTACCTATCAGCCTGTCAAGAAAGGGAAAGTGTCATTTCTGATATTAAAGTTCTGAAGAAAGGTTGATTAAGTATTATTATTACAAAGCTGGTAGGGTAAAGCCTAAGTACCTGTCGTTTTATTTAAGATATTTTATAATACTAAATATTGTATACAGACAACATTCAATTAAACTATTACTACTTAAGTACTTAATGAGTTTTTCAATACTCATGAACTGATGACTGTCTGAAAGGTGTGAAATACAAAAAAAAAACTTTCAATTTCCCCCTTTTGTTGATTTAGTTCATTATATTTTGAGACCTACTTAGAATTTAAATAAAATATTCCCTTATAAAAATGGGACAATGTCAGCACTCGAAATGGAAAGTTTTACGAATCCAAACGCTTGATACCTAATTAGTTGAAGTAAGTATAGTATTTATGTAGGTATATTGTATAAAAACACGTGTGATAGATTTTTTGTTATGTGTATAACTGTATATGAACATACAATGATTAGATGGTCAAATGGAATAACAGTCTTTCAACTGGCATGCAAGATCAGGACAGGCAAACGTTGTCAGCACCGCAGGCGAATAACGGCGTTTACTACACGCCATAAGTATTTTACTATAAGGCCGATAAGCTTAGAATTAAACTTATAAATATATATAAAAAATAAGTGAGCTTAATTACGTTTTAATAATTCACGAGCCGGAACGCAATATTTACTTTTTCTACGAGACGGAGCGATAATTTCGAAGATTTCATGATGCGCTCTGGTTTTTTCGATCCATGGACAATGTATTACTGCGATGCTGCACTTATTGTGTATGTAGGATAGAGTTTCTTATTTACCACGAGACTTCAAACGTATTAAATCACCACTGATTAGGAGGAAATTTTTTAAATAAAATTTAGCAAAATAACCTGTTTATTCAATAGAGATCTTTGCATCTAAGTATATTATACGACAACATCTTCTTGGCTACGCTTCTAAGCGCTGCTGTCTACTAAACGGGAGGAGCTTGTTAGTTTATAATGGATTCCGGGTAAAAATGGGCGGAGCATGTTAGTTCACAGTTTTAACACGTAGTCAAAAAGATGTTGTCGTACAATAGTATGTAGTACAGGCAAACATACCTAGTTTTGAAAGGGGTTATGTATTATTCAAATTGGAGGCAGTGATGGCACATTATAGACTATTATAGAGGATATTTACCGATAATCAATGGGATAATATGCCTAATGGAGTAATGTACTTTTATATGAAAAAGGATTGATCCGTTTAAGTAAGTATGTGTCACACTATAAACATTTGTGGGAGTACTTGAGAAAGTTTGAAAAAATGTCTAAGTAAGTAGGTACCTAAAAGTAACCTATTAGGTAGGTACGTAAATCGAACTGAATACTAACATAACGTCGTTGGTCTGTTGACAAAATTAAAATTTTACAGGATTTTTTTTTCCGGCCATGTCCGATCCTTATAGGATCATATGGGCCTCCACAGAGTAGAGGTTTGTATTAACAGATTTTTGTTTTTACGAGAAATTGTGCTATATGAACAAACAAAAAAATAGATATAAACGGTATGTAAGTTATAGCGAATGGGGAGGATCGTCATTATCGAGGGCTTGTGATCAGTGACGTCCCGTGGGGGTTGGCAAGCTATGCTCTGCTTAACTCATTCGCTGCTGACTAGATAATGATTTTTTTAATTACCACCTTTAAAATGCACGTTAATTACATCGATCGGGCGCCGGGTCATTATGCGCCAGGTGGGTCTTCAGCGTCCAAAGTATTAAGGGCGGTAAGTTATGGATATTACAAAAAAAGTGTGATAGTTTTTGTGTAAATAATATCTTTTATTTCCGGCGCTAAAGATTTACAGTGGATGGGTAAATTCTAATTTTCACATTTTTCATTAAGTAGGTAGGTATATATTTTTGTGAAGAATGGCCTACAAGAAAATAATATAATAAAGTTGTTATTGAGATGATCACAGAAGTGACAGAACCTGGAATTAACATACAATTAGAAACTGAAAACTGATAGTGGGCGGGCGGCATTTCGACTTGCTTAAGGGTGGCACTTTGCCTAGGGACGTTATTGTTTGCAATGTGCTCGAATGTGTCAACTCTTTAGGTACATTAATCGGTGGTTTATATTATTAATTACGTATATTTAAATTTGAATGGTACATATATGTAATATAACAGAATTATAGTCAGAATAAATTGAAGAAACCATATTGGCAAAATTGTTTCAATGGAGGTTTTCACAGGTCAACGACGATAAACAGTGACTCCGGGAAACTATTGTATTTTAAAAGTATTAAGTATAATAAAAGGTAGGTAATTCATGTCAGCAGATAAGAAATGAGTAGAATTAAGTTATTCTATAATGATCCGCATAGCAACCCAAGGCTTTTTGATAACATTTCGATAATATAAATACCTAAGTACCTACATAATGTACGTATTGGAAAAGCATTATAAGGCATATGTAATAATATAATGAATTACGGTGCACAAAGCACAGGCGTGTTATTTTACGAGTGATTTCTCGGAATGAATGAGTTATTAATTAATATTGTCAAACAAAATCGTACACAGAATACCTATATGGAAGTAAATATTATGTTCCTGCATGTTTTTTTTTAAGAATCTCTCGTCAGCGTCGACTTTTAGCGGGAAACAAAATAATGAATGTCATTAAATTTGACATTCAAATAACTTTCCGTCAATTTGATAAGTATTCGAAAAAATATGCAAGTCATAATAGTATCACTATCAAATCAAAAGAATACCAAAATACGTTCCTACCTAGGTATATAATAATATGATCTATTAAGTAATGTAAATCTAAACCTGTCGAGAATAACTTTGGTTTTAATTATACCTAGTTAAAACGTATGCAGAAATGTTTAGAAGTAATAGAGGGTAACATAGACTAAGCATGAACTAAGTACTAGGTAGATTTATGTATCTTTTACGAAAGCATCGACATGTGCCCACTTTTTTCGCATCCCTGCATGAAACATCAATAATTGTATACACCCCTATCGACGGATTTGTATTAATTTTATTATAAATCTAAATTAATATACTATATAATCACTTCACATTCCAGGTACATAAGCGCACAAAAATATCTACCAATTGAGAGGTAGGTATGTAGGTATTTCTCTTACGTTCTGTCCAGGGAACTCAGAAATATCTGTTCTGTGGTTCTATCTGTTTTATTATATGGTATTATATTGGTGATGTGTGTAATAAATAATATAGGTAACTCATAGGGTAAAATTTTATTTTGACAAAAAGTTTGTTAGAACTAGTTTCGTTTTAATAAGTAGGTACCTACCTAGGTATTTATAGGTAGGTATTATACTTTCAGAAGAAACGGCTAATACTTACCTAACTACTTGGATAGGTAAGTGATAGGTATAAAATAAATGCTAGTCACAGTAATTAAACAAAACATAATAAAAATAATATAATATATTTATCGAGTAAACGACTAAGATTAAATTAATTGATTATCTATCTCTGCTGATAAGAACGACAGAGCATTTTTATTAATGCAATTACAAATCAGAAACTATTGTTATCAACAATTGAAAATGTTGTTATAACTAGGTATAAGATAAGCGTATTAGGTATATACAATTTTAAACTAGAAACAGTAGAAAGCATCGGTGCAAAACTAATTGAAATACACGTGGGTAGTGCATAGGTAGATACTACCATATCGTATAGTAAATTAATATCCAATTAGAAGCTTACCGGATCCAAATCAGAGTCCCATAGTTCCTTGAGGTCGCTGGATCCGATGTCGTAAAACGTCTCCATGGTGGAGGCGCTGTAAGTCCAAATAAATCTCACAAAAAGTATGCACAAGTATTCACAAAACTCCACCAATTAAATGATGTACACAAAACGGTAGGAAGCATTCATGAGTTCGCGCGTGTCCTATCCGATAAACCGAAAACAAATTTTCCACTGATAATAAAGTTTCCCTGGGGGGAAGGGTGGCACAGTATCTTATTATGAAAATAATAAAAAAAGAGTTGCATACACACGCCCCTATCAGTCAGATTGTAGTATATCTGTCAAATGTCACTTTAAAAGGTCAAAGGCCGCTTTAGTGGCCGGTTTTCACTTATATAAACGATGTATAATTGCTGATACACTTCAATACACTTTGGATTTCAAGAGGCCGGTGAATTTTATGTGAAATATGTGTGACACAAGTGACTTGTCAGAAAGCACGGCTCGCCGACACCTGTTGCGTTTCAAATGTAGCCGGCGAATGGTTTTCGGATGAGACCGGCGACTAGCGAGGGAAATGTTCTCTCTCTCTCCCTCTGTCACTCGCGTTCGTCGACTTGGCCCCGCCCTACAGAACACTCGCTTAAACCGTTATCCGCGAGCGTCGGTTCAAAAGAATATTATGTATAGGTATATTATTTTTTTTAAAACAAGTTCAATTATCATCTAGCTACATCTAGCTATATACAGTGCTCGAAATGGACAATTCTACGAACCGGAGCGCTGCATAATCTTCAAAGAATATCAAAGAGTGTTGGATTTTTTGTTGCTTAAACCGATGAAAGAAATAAAAACAATCTTTGAACTTTTGACATTCACAGCATTATAATCAAGTTATGAGTATGAATACTTAAATTTTTTCCACGTGGTAACTTTGATAATTGTATCTATTTACATCATTTATTTTCCGCCCCTTAATAAAATGGCACTATTGAACAGTGCCATTATCTGCATACTTTTTTATCATACGTATGGCATCACACGTCCTGAAATTTTGTTATACCATATTAATTTAAATATCTAACTTAACCGTTTTATTGGTAAAGAAATTACATGACCATAGATAAATTCTTTTTTTATCGACCATGTCCGATCCTAATATGATCATATGGGCCTCCACAGAGTAGAGGTTTGTATTAACAGATTTTTTTTGTTTTTACGAGAAATGGACCTCAACCAATTGCCCTACTTATTAGGAACATACTCTGATACACAATATGTGTACTTGCCAGACCCAGGATTCAAACCTGGGACCAACGACACCATAGGCCGACACTTAAGCCGCGCGACCATCGTGGGTGTTGTATATTTAAGATTTTGTAAATATGATATAAAAGATATTAAGTAAATTCTCTCCTAAAAATACACTTACTAAAAGTATCATATATTTAAAATTAATAATCATTATACATAAATACATTTGTAACCAGTGTAACATGCAAGAAAGCTTCTCTTTGTCAATATTGTCAATTGTTATTGTAATTGAACATGTGCTAAGCGAAATAATTTGTTCCCGAATTTCAAGGTATGATAAATTTTAATACGTTGGAACGTCATTCATAAAGTATATTTCTATATTGGATTAATCTTGAACAACAAACAAATTAATTCACAACTTAACATTACCTGTTGTATTAACTGTTGTGCTGTATTTTGTAAATAATACACATATTTTAAAATCTTGGCTTTATTGAATTTATACAATGCAATGAAACCGAGATTTTGAGCCAAGTTATAGACTAATTGTTTTCAATAAAAAATGAACAATACTGTCCAGATTGACCACGTGGAGGTGTAAGCATATTCCTTACCAGGAAAGGAATACTGTAGGATGAGGGCGTTAGTGGAGAGAGGAGGGATCCAAGCAATACATTATTAATTATTACAATTACATATTATTATGTGTGTGCATTCATAATTATTATACATATTTATATATAGATAGATAGTATGTATACATTTATATATTTACTACAAGGTTTACGTATTGACACGTTGATAAACAATCATTAAGAAAAATAAGAAATGCATATCCGCATTGGTTTGTTTAATTTTTACAATAATTTCCACAGGAGGTCGTATGTTTTGTCATTTTTCAATTCTCTTTTTCGACTTGCCGTGTCATCCGCTGAATGCCGACCTTTAGCTTACCATGACCGAACATATTTTTCAGGATTAAATTTCCTCAATGGCGGACCTACACTATTTATAAATAACAACGTAGCACACGTTTTAATATTAAGACATGATCTTGGTGGTGTCATTATCTCATTTAAAGCGCTAAAATTTCTTTCGCATTCAGCTGTTGATATTGGGATCGTCGCTATAGCTTTAAGGAGAGGTTTCAAATCTTCTGGAGTTTTATTAGAATCATCACACATTTAAAAAAACCGCGTTTAATACTCGTATCTAATTCATTTAAATGAAATTGATGGCATAATCTGATAATGTTATCCTCTCCATATCGTATGTCCACGCCGTCATCATCTGATTTGCGATAATTATTACGATCTAGTACTTGTATACTCTCTAATAAATTGTTATAAGTATAGATTAATGTTTTCTTGGTGAATGTTTGCGTTTCGACTGACATGCGATGAACTTGTTGTAATCATTCGATTTCTTAAGTTATTGGCTAGACTTCTATATAATTGAGAAAAATTAATGGCTTTAACCTTACCTTCCTGAATAATTAGTCCTTTGTATATCTTTTCATCTATGGCTCTAAGAGCGTCTAATAATTTTGGACCGGGATCATTTGCCATCGAATCAAGGACACGAATGGTGGTTTTAATCGCTTTATCACCATCAACTAGTGTAATATTACGCCTTTGAAGATAATTCGATAAGAAACCTAATTCATCTAGTGCATCTGACATTGTATTTAAATTTCGAACAAATTCCACACTTGTTAACATTTTTCTAAGGCCACTATATTTGCATCGTTCTGATTCATCCGTAGTATTATCTTCGGATGCTTTATTAAAATGATCGTATAGTGCCGAATAATTATTAATAACGGCATTTACTGTAAGCATACTTGAAACCACCCAACGCACTGATAAAACTCTTCCAATTTTTAATAACTGGGTTTCTAGTGAATTGGCCGTTTGTCTCTTTTCGATCATCTATTTTTTTTTTAATGTGCAGATATATTAGTTTCTTGTGTAATGTTATTGCCTGCTGGGATTTTTAATCAAATTTTTAAGAGAACCCATTTTCTTTAAAATGTAACTTACATATATATAAAACAGTTAACATTTTAAATTTAAACACAAAACTTACCAGAATGTAGCGACGTCAGCATAAAAATAATTAAGTATTATAAACTTATAAACAATCAAATAAAATGACCTACTTTTAGTTAAATTGAAGTATGTATGCAAGTACCTATACAAAATACATACAAAAAAGGTATAACATGACATATGGTATATAATTTAATAGATAATCACACGACACAACACTTAAATATAGGTATTACCTATAACCGCAATGAATAATTTAAATTATAAAATAAAATTAATGTTTTTGTCTAGAAATTTATTAATTGGTGAATTATTAAAAGTGGTATAAACTCGCCAAAGGGAAAAACAAAACTTTATTAACAATTACATATTTAATTTGAAATATTTCAACCCCTTAAAAACATGTAGGTTATTTAGGGAAAACTTTTTACTATTTACCACAAAGGCTTTTGTCAGGGCACACATTTTGTCGGTAATAAAATAATTTAGCGAACTCATCTGCGAAGGTCTAACTACCTAGTTAGGTTTTTTCATGTATGCAATATTTATTTAGTTTACACTTTACAGCTTTAGTGTCTTTAGACAATGCATTTCGCCCGGTCGCCCGGAAGAATACGTAGAAGGTGAACACAAAATTTATGACATGCATTTGTTTTTAACACGCACGCTCTTAATATTTCGGTGCGTACCAAATTCTTTTTAAAAATGCAATGTTTTTTTCTGTGACTATAAATGGAAACAATTGAAAGAAATTATACAATTCTCTCCAGTACATATGTTCGTGTTTTAAAACAATCTTTTTTGAAGCCCAGTTTCATATTGTCTTGAAAAAATAATATTTTGTTGTTTACCCACCGTTTAAAACAATTTCGGACATTCTTAAGTACGAAATATGTACGGGTCATAGAAAATTCAGTGGTTCTAAACCAGTAAAATTATTTTTTAATAAAAATTAATTTTCGTCAATTTTAAATCTGACCCGGAACGTAATAATATTAAGTATGACGCTTGAGGATTTTACTAGACGACTCGCTGTCCGTCGGATATTTTACGAACCGGTACGCCATTTTCGAATTTTTAACGAACAGGAACGCCATCCTCGGAAATCCCACGAACAGGAACGGCGCTCCGGGGCGTTCCGCTCCATTCCGAGCGCTGGCTATATAGTATATTAGTCTATGATCTAGCTGTAGCATCTAGGTAAGTTTTCATTAAATAACTTCTATTGTGAAATAAAATAAAATGTAACTATTATGATCACTAAAGTCCAAATTCATTCAAACCTCTTAGCTTACAAACACCACAATTATTTTTCAAGACAAAAATTGACATTTATGACACCTATGCTTTATTATTTCCATGTTTCTGTTATAATAAAATCTTTCTAATCATTCATGAAAAACACTACTTACCAACCAAAGAGCACTCTTCGCACACTATCTACCTTCTACCACCTATCATAATACGTACCTACTATTTATTTTTTCTATGAAGCAAGCCTTTACTATGTTTTTGCAAAAATACACCAAAATGTCAGAATTTTAATTCGATATTATTCTACCTGAAGAGGCATATATTTATTTATTTTATACCGTCAAAGGAATTTATCTTTTCCTATTGAAATTATTACGATAGTAAAAGAATATGTAAGTACGAATTAAATGAATGCACAAACATAAAGCATTACTAAGTAGGTATAAGTAATTATATCGCATAACAATAAACTCTCTTCTTTCATTATAATTTAATACGATTGATGTACCGTCCTACTTTATGAACTGGAAAGCATTCGTACGCTTTCGGCTATGTTCGGAATTTGTGGGTTGAACAAATTTGCCGCCAAAATTTACAAAGTTTTATTATCACTCGATTGCCTATCAATTGGGCGAAATATGTATTTTTTTTTTGATAATAGTATGTAAGTAGGTACCTACATAATAATATTAAGAACATTTCGTATCAAACCAATTATGGTACCTACCTATTTCAGTTAAAGAATTTTAATCCTTATGTAAAAAGAATGAACTAATTCTATCATTATCACAATTTGCATGACAAATAATAGAAATTATTATTCTATTAGATATTTGTGCGCCTTCGGATCCACCATTATCACAAGGATACATTAGGGTTATTAATTTGAATAAAACAATAAATCAATGTTGATAAATTTATTATACAAAAAATAAAATAAAAATAGGAAACAATATAATTCAGGAAGTGTGTATTACGAGTAAATGAAAAAAATGTTTTTTTTTAAATTAAAATTACCATTTACCTAAGAGGAAACAATAAGAGTATAATTAAATTTGTCCCTAAATATTGAGTATTTTAAATCTTCATAATAAATAGAAAGTTACCTAATGATAACTTAGGTAATGTAAAAATATACAAAATATTATAAATACAATTTAGAAAAAAACTGTCTTTTATTTTCAAGTCATTTCTAAAATAATTATATTATGGTTATGTTACCATAACAATTTATTTTATGAGTTATCTTTAATGCAGTGAAAATATTTTTGAACAATATTCAGTTTTAATGTAAGTATTTCAAATTTATTTTTAAACAAACATCTATTTGATATCGGAAAATTGAACAAAAAACAATATTAAGACTGTGCCTTATTTGATTGTGGCTTGTTTGATTATGCTATACTCTGTTATTTAATCGATACTGCTGTGAAGGGATTAAATTATAATGTGATATCAAATAAAGAATTGGCTATTGGATTCATTTTACATCTAAAATATAGGAGGATTGCAGGAGTGCAAAACTGGTGGTACGACTGAGTGTAGAATATTTATTCCACCGTGAAGAATACATGTCCGCACCACTTCGCACCGAACCAAAAATTTTGTAAACTGAAAAGAAAACACATGAGTCAATATCCAATCCATATTAAATATTCGACATATCATTTAGAATTCAGATAAAAGTGGAACGCAAAACTTTTCAATGATCAGTTGCCTAAAAAAAATTAAATGTATCTATATGAGTGGCGAGGGGTGGAGGTAGGCTGTTAAGATTCGACATACATAGTGGATATTAAACTTTATCTGTCATACTTATTTGTTTACTTTAAACTAAGAATACAATTTGCAAACGGTGCTGGTTAGTTTTTAAAACTCAATTAAACCCTGCCTAAACCTTTTTAGTTGTATCCTTCATATTCAATTATAATTTAAGTATATGAAGTGTAGTTTGTAAACTAGAATAATCAAATGGGTTGGTTTGGAGGGTGGCGCAAACGGAGCCGCGCCAAGGGTGGTTGCCGCCCTCTATATTTGAAACTATAGGGGTTTGTTTAGTTTTATTCAACTACTATACTCTCTTGAAATCTTAAAAATAGCATAAACATTAATAATAATTTATATATAATATGTTATAAATGTATAAACTATAATCGTAAAAATTGTTCCGAATTTATATACTTACACCTATAATAGAACCCACCCCGTCCACACAGTTATTTGGGTATATCACGAGACAGAATAGGTGACAAGAGGTGTCTGTAGTTTTTTGAGCCTAGGGATGACTTAGGAGTAACTAGCAAGGCTTAGGTTTCCACGCTTTCAAGTGTTATTGTACTTACTAGTTCAGCAGTTTCAGTTTCTGATGAAACTACAACAACAGTGTGACCATTTTTTCCTGCAGACTTGATGTCTTTTTCAATTTGTGCGCCAAGAGAAACTAAACTCTTTTCTCCGAGGCTAACACTACTGTACGGAATATTCAAACTGCCATCTATATTGACCCTGTTAAACCTGAGAGGAAGAAATTAATCATATGTAAAAAAAACTGTACAACCTTTGTCAAATTGAAACATAAAGTTACCAATTTATTAAATCTTGCAGTAATTGAAATGTATTTGACATAATGGCTAAGTATGTAGTACATACACAGTATACTTTAAATACACACTTCCGATGGTTCTTTCGATGATTATTGAAGATAATAGAAAATTTCATTAAGACTAAGTAGGTTAGATTAGGCAATAAAACTCACTGTAGATTTGGGCGAATGTCTAGAATGCAAATATTTTTTTGCTCTATTAAGTATAAGAAATCATTACAGCTTATTCTTGGACACATCTCTTGCTGAAGAGTGTATGCATCGATTTCCACAGAATCCTGAAAAAAAACCATCAATGTTGTTTCATAATGACAAGTGGGAATAAAAAAAAACTGATAAAGGGGTAAATTAATTACAAACGGATCCGCTCGACATTCACCATTTCCAAACCTCCTATAAGATATGCTTTTGGGTGAAGATTTGTACATCAGTGTTGATTCCTGTAACAGAACAATAATTGTTTTTCATATTTATTCATGACACATATTAGTTATTTCTTGGGTTACAACCCCTCAACTTACAACATTTCCACATATGTGACCGAAAAATTGTGTCTAAATAAATTGTCATTGATTGATTTTTGCATAAATAAAAGTGGTTAAAAATATATATCCTCTTATAAGAAAGAAAAATATTGTATGTATTACCTTTACACATTTTTCTATGTCGACTTCTGGTAGATCAGAGAACAGAAGTATACATTCATTAAATTCGGATGCCAGTAACGTATCTCTCAATTGCTTGAGGATTGCCACACCCATGTAAAGAGGCAGTGATCCGTCTTCCACCAATAGAGCATCCCACAAATGGAGTATTTTGTGTAATGGAAAAACATCTGCAATTTAAAAATAATATTTTATATGCAGGCAGCCCTCGACTTTCAAACGTTCTATTTTCGCATAACTCACTATTTCGTACATTTTTTAAATTAAATTTTTTGTTGACAATGCAAAAACTGCGCCACTGTATACATGAATTAAAAAAATATAACATAAATTTGATATTTCATTCAGTTATTTATAATTCCTAAAAATTGAAATAAACTTAAAATACGGGAAGTATTGTGATAAAATAATAATAATTTGAATTGCCAATGCACTATAGATGGCAGTACAGTCGCGGAATATCGCCAGCTAGCGCTAAAAAAACCTTGCAGGTGTAGGGTATTTAAGTAATATTTTTTTTTATTTAAGTTGTGTTTCTTATTTCAACAGTCTTTCATTCATATTGGTAACACTTAAAATATTTTTTTTATTTTAATTAGAACAAATAAGACAGCATTAAGTAGTTCCACGACTCGCCACTGGGAATCTGAGCATTACCAATATTTATGTCCTTTTTTCTCTAAGACAGCTAAGAGGTGGGTCCCAAGATTGGAAATTTTTGTTAGATGGGTCGGAGCCCAGTCAACTTTGGGAACCACTGATGTAATATATTATAATACATATTATGTAAAATATAAAATTACAATTTTCGCTGGTAAGATATGCCCACCTCTAGCAAACTAGGGGTGGGCACATGGTATTGTTTTGAGATACCCGGGGTTCCAGCGGCTTGCTCAGGTGTCCATCGAACCCCGGATTCACAAAAAAAAATATATATTAAATTGAGGAGAAATTAAATGAAACCACGTCTGTCTCGTGCGTAACTTGGTATTATCTTATATTTTACATTTTCTTTACACGTTTATATATTTTGTTTTAACAATAAGTTTCGCAGGTCCGTACATGTTGGAAAAGGGACGCTTACTAACTTTTTTTTCTTTTTCAAACATCGCGTACCCACGCCGTCCAGCAAAAAGGACTCTCGTGATTGGCCAAATTTTATCGTGTGATGCTTTTGATTTGACGAATCACGAGGACCACCCCGGCGCAGGCGCGTGGAAATTTGAACGTTGCCGGCAAGCGGCAAAATTTATTATATATGAATACTTATATTTAGTCTTAAAATTATCTCTCTCATCCATCATCGTTTATACTTTTTTAAGTCAAATTAAATTTATCTTAATTACACCTCCGCCCAGTATATGATTTTCACACACCGGACGAAGGCCTTTACTTATGAATACAAAAATTACGTAGTTGAGCAAGGAATCAGATTAGATGTTTTATGAAGCCGTTTCTAGAGGTCAGGGTTACGTTTCGACTTATGACCACTAAATGATTATTTTACACCGGGAGAAGCCCGCCTGTAACAGGGGTGTATCAGTTTGCTATTCTGCTTTTTGGATAGAATGTTAGTCACTAATTGTCTTATTTTTTGTCTTTATAATATTTTTTATTCTTATTGGTATCACTATTTTTTCATTTCGTTTTGTTTACACTGGTTCAAATGTCTCAAGAAAAAAAACATTGTCGGTTCAAGAGAAGCATTCTTGAAAAGGTGAAAGAAAGATGAAGTATATATAAAAAATGTAGAAAAATATTGTATATATAAAAACCAATCCATATGATTTAAAAAAAAATTATAATTTTTCAAAACCAATCAACATTTTCCCTCCATTTCTATTTTTTTTGTGAACCATTCAAAAACCTAAAATCGGGGTTTCACTGTATTTTTTCCTTTCATGCACAAAATTATGATATACCATACTTAGGATGTGGTTATATTGTTTCAATGTCATAATATAGATGTTATCTCTATACTTACGAGAAAACATTGTCAAAAACCATGGTATGGCAAACAGGTCCGGCACAAAATGTATCTGATGTAAATGGCTGGCCAACTTTGGTTCATGAAATGCAGTCAGCTGCCAAAACTTTGCCAAATATTCTTTGATTACAGCACTGTTATCTTTCAAAAAGAATTTATTAAGATATCTCGGTACAAAGGCTGAGAGGCAAGCAAACGCTCGAGCTGTAAGGAAGGTATTACATATAAATGGTTTGATAGAATATAATAAACATTTTATTATATTATATTTTGTATATTTCGGTTACCTTCATTGTTAAAATTGAGAAATAAAAATGGTGCCGATAGGGAATCTAATCCTTGCCAGTAAACATACTGAGGATTGCTAAGAAGCCATGCTTTAAGAATTCTTCTTAATCCGCTGTGTCCTGCTCTTCCACAAAGCAGCCAGCAATACTGATGGCATCGGGGAATGTCAACTTCAATCTGTCAAAAAAATAAAATTATTTTACTATTACGGTGTCCTACTAAATCAATGTTTATTACATAAACTATTTTTTTATTTAACAAATAAATTATGCATGTTCAATAAAGAATATGACGTTGCGGCTGTCATCCGATTCCTGTAACCCAGATCTCAATTATAATAGTATTTATTAAATATTCATTTTTAACGTACAATCAGTCAGTACCTATATATAATATGATTTTGTAATGTTATGAGATAGCGGATCTGCAATTTCATAGCATTACGAATTAATATTATTTCATAATAATTTAAACATATTATTTCATAGTGTGCCGGTCAATAAATAGCGGGTCAGAATCGATTGAACATCTCACTCGATTACAAGTTTCCGTTAAAGACACATCGCACCGAATTACCGCTATATTAATTATATTGCATCGATTGTACCCTTGTAGTTATTTGAAACAGTAAATAAATTCTAGCCTCCTCCATCATCACAAAGAACTACTACCGTCTTTCATCTGCAATACCTATCCTCTGCTGAACCAGAATACTACAACGTTCTAAAATCTTCTGAATTATTCGTTGAATAAAAAAATTAAATTATTATCTAATGTAAGTATGTTGAAACTAAAATTTGGAGAGATCATGACGCTGTCTATGAATATAGGTAAGTATGTATTTATTAGTGTTACCTTGATTCTAACCAAAAAAGCCAGTCGCCAATATTAATGGAATTTGAGAAGCATTTTGGTTTCATGACTATTAGTTAATTTCATCATAATTAATAAGTGCAGGTGGCTCCTAATTGGTAAAGCATATTGGCCGGAATCCGATGGATGCGGGTTCGAGTCCCGCCTGGTACCATATTTTTTCAAATTTTTTTCTAATATGTATCTGGGGTGTTTCTAAACTTTGTTTCAAAACTATTCACATATTATATACCTGTCTGTCAGTGGCAGTAGTTGTTTCCTTATCTATCCTCATATATTGTTCTTCAATGTCACCTTTGATACCCAAGAGTGCTGCCCAAACTTCACCACGAACCAACGGAGGGATATCAATTGAAGCTTCTCTTCTTATTATCGGCTCCGTAAAGGGATACCCCTAAAAATTACTATACAAATTAAAAGATACAGACAAATCAATCTATTCCATTCACAATATTTGTTATTGTTTATGGATGGTTTATTATATAAATACATAGTTTACAATGCATTGAAATTAATGTGAATATCCTCTTAAAACAGTAGTAAAGTCATTATCATTATCAGCAGGAGTCGATTCACTGCTGGATGAAGGCCTACCCCACCTACATCCAACCTTCTCAGTCTCTAGTTCTTCAATGCCACTGAGGTTTAGGAGTTCGTCAATCCAGCCGATTTTAAGACATCCCTGTGGTCGTCTAGTGCCCCTTAGGTACCACTTTTTTTATATGAGTTGCCCAGCGATTGTCCATTAAGGGTTTATGTTTTTTAGACGACATTGTTGTGTTTGGGAAAGACCCATAAGACTTCCAGGATAGGATGCAATAGATTGCAATTGAATGCCGCAAAGAAGTTATAAAAATAAATATCTCGAAGACAAAGATAAATGACAAACCACTTTGGTGATTCAAAAGCAATCCTCATAAACGTCACTCAAATAGAGCGGGTCAACAACTATGTCTATGTCGGACAACATATCGTGACCCGAGAACTACAAGGTTCTAAGTGGACAGCTGCAGCAAAAAAGATATTGGCAGTTTTGAATGCTTATATTTTGAAAATCGTAAATGTTTCAACGTTTTTGATTGAATGGTACTGTTATGCTATAAATATCAAAAAACTATGTTAAAACTAGTTTTTAACTACAAATTAGTATCAGTAGTAGTATATAGTAGTATAGTATAGTAGTAATCAGTAATTTCCACAATAACCATCAGGGGGGTATACTCTTATAATAATAAAACACGCACGGTCTACATTGTGATATCCGAGGCGTTAACACGCCACATATCGGACTGGCTGTTAAGCGCCGTTTTTCATTTATATTGGTTCAGTGGTCATTGTTATACTGAGTCTACTCTTTTTCATTTTTCGGGAGGACTAGATAAGGGAAGTAATTTGAGAGCGGTGCGGGGGGGGGGTTACTTGAGAAATTTTTGAAACTTTGAAGGGTAAACTCGGCCGAAACACTCAAGGTTGAATGTATTTTCTAAGAAAGGCGGTCAGGTACATAACCCTGTGTGAGGGAACGCTGTCAATGCGTTTTCGTTTGCGAAATATTTATATAGTGATATCTCTCAGGGGTTGCAAACTTGCAGGGCATATAGTGATTTTACGGGACGGTAGTCATTGTTTTATGTAAGGTTTCTGATATGGGATTGGGGACGTCTCTTCGCAAGGGATTGTATTTGGTATCATCATGTACAATTGTATAACTCAAATTTGTATGCAAGTACTGGTGATTCAAGCCATAGACTTTCACTTTGTATGATAAAATAAACAAAATTATTTGAAAGTTATCTAGTATGATGATTTTTATCGGAGAAAATATATGGAAATAGTTGGGAAAATGGGAAATTCACAGAGATTTGAGTATATTATAATGTTTTTGTAGTTTTTGATTAATACTATTTTTAAATGAAAATGAAGTTGAGAATATAATTTAAAAATAAAAAACATAATGGTAAAAAATAATATCCAAGTGGTCATCGGTTGTTTTTAGAATAAAATGATATTTTTCATTTTGACAGTTGTAGTTTTTGTAAAGTAAAACAAATTCACAAGAATTGAATTTATATGGGTTGAGGCAATTTTTTTTGTTTGTAATATTTTTCTCATGTACAGACTTTCCTCGTCTTGAAGTGTAGACTTTAATGGTATTTTAATTTCTGTAAATTCCGTGACCAATTCTCGGGATGAGCAATATGTTTCAACAAGCCCAATGTTGATGGTTCAATTTCAACCAGCCTGTTGTTTTCATCTACATCAGATATATATTTATTGAAAGATTACCATTACTCATTGTGGTATACCAGTTGCGAAACGTCAAAGCACATGGAGCCTTGTAGAACGACAGATCTTTCTAGATAACGATAGAACTCTGTTGTACCACAGATATTTTGTGAAGTGCATATAGAACCAGGTAGTATTGGGTTTTAATGAAAAATTATAACAAATATTGACTTCATATTAATATAGCATCTAGTTGTAGATAATGTTACTTGGAAGACTGCCTCATTGTTACTTTAGTTTTGCCAAAAAACGACACTTAGAACCTTGTAGTAAAAGTCGTGAAATGTTGAGATTATTCGCAAAATCAATCTGGCATGAAGCCTATTTGGGTGCCTGAATATATCTTCAAAACTGACCTCCCTCTTTGCTCATGTATGCGTTTGAAAACTATTTTACTGGTTTTTAGGAGCAATGACAGATTTAGGAGCGATGACCATGAGTCTTTACATGTAATGCCTCACAATAAATAATACTTAATTTCAACTATTGACATGACATTATTCGGATCAAATGCAGTTGAGTAAATTTAATTTCATTACGTACCCTTAATAATCTTTCGAATAAAATCAGTCTATGGAATTGATATTCCGTATCTCTTTCTCGTATAATTCTGGGTAGATATGAAGTTTCACTTCTTTTAGCTACAACTTTGTCCACCAATGGTAAGTATTCTATATAATGAACATGGCCCAGCCTCGTGACGAGGAGATCCATACCAGATATTGCCACTCTATGGTCCATTAGAGCCGAATCTCTTCCACCTAATGAGCAACCGTCGAGTAGTACAGCACTGAAAACATGATATTTTTATTATTGGGGTCTACCAAAAAGTGTAGAATGATTCATAGTAAAATCTATTCAAATAAATGGACTGTAAAAAAAATCTAACAAGTGGTGCAGGATAAGGACGCCATCAGGCCAGTAATGTTGACCTGATGAATAATTTATGCATAATATTCCCATTACTTACATTGGCATGGAAAGAATTGGAGGACTATTCTTGATCAAGCCTTGTTTCTTCAATTCCCCCTGGATATCACCTCCAGCTAATTGCCACCAATAATACAACAGAGGTAAACGACAGCCGAATAGGCCCACTGTTTTCTTTCGGCAAGAAATGACACTCGTGTTCTCAAAAAGTTTATGTTCCCTCAATTCCTTCATTGTGAGTCTAGTACGTGGCGAAATATTCAAACATGATTCTAAAAGATTCTTCAGTTCATCTGGGAATTCCTAAAAATAACATTAGAAAAGTATTTGAAATCTGTACACATTAAAACCCTTTGTTTATGTTTGTGAAATTACATACCTACCGACTACTATAAACGAAGCTGAATTATTCAGCATGTATACAAAACTAAAATTTTATATTTCATATAAATTTCCAATGATGAAGAATACCAATAATTATTTATATTGTAAGATTCGGAAAACCACTTGAATTTGTGTTCAATTATATATGTGGATAAGTTACTCGTATATTATCATTTAGTAAGCATAATCGGAATATTATGGTATCTTTATAAAATATGTTATTTAGAGAGAGTAAGAAATAACCTGATAGGCATCAAAAGAATCATGTTCTCGTGCAATTCTTTGAGCTGGATTAGGAGTCTGCAGTAATGTCATAATTCTTCTTAAAACGGTTCCAGGTTTGAGTCCTGCCCACAAAGGGCCAAGAAATAACTCCAGTAGTATGATTCCGAGATTCCAAATGTCACTCATTGGACCCCCTCCACCGAGTAACACTTCAGGACTTTGGTATCTTGGTTGACTATAGTTGTTATAATGAAAAAATATTTTAGTAGGTACTTTTATACAATATATTAGAAATTAGAGCTTCCTTTCATGTTTGCGAGGGATCCATGTCTAAAGTGGCGTTCCAGCTTAAATAATTTTAATTGTTTCATCCGATTTCTGTTTACTATATTGTATTAATTGGAAGTCTGTAATGATTTTGCATTGACAATATTTCAGTAAACTATAGAAGCAGTGTAATTATTTTTCAATAATTTATTGTTAATTCTGTTAAATTAACATGAATTATTATAAATTAATCAATTCGAAAATGCATGCAAGGTTCAACAAAGTGAGCCGATTATAAACACTCAATTATATGTCTGGTATACTCTTGATTATCCAGAATGATGTAGGAAGAACATGAATACATGAAAATTACTCAATTTAATTTGTTTTAAAATACCATACATTAAACTCCCAATTATACGTGCATGAATTTAATTTTAAAAAAAATCGCTCGCTTTCGTAAACAAGAATCTTGGTTAGAAAAATTCGAACTGATATTAGAAAGGTTCCTGCAAATAAACCAAAATCACAGATTTTCAATAAATAATGGGTATTAAACATGTTAAGCCTTTACTGCATAGTGTCGCATATTTGCGACATTTCAAACTATTTGGATATAGCCAATGCCATCTGTGTAAATTATCAAATAATATCCTTTTTCGATGCCTAGAAAACTGTTTTACCATAAACATCCTACTTTAACAATTTTGTTTGGGCATTTCAAGAAATAAAGCATTTCTGCATTATAGTCCCTGCATTTCTGCTTTGACAGTTGACGAATTCGTATGCACGCGACAATCCGCATTTGTAAATAAATAAAAAAAAATGTACAGAAGATTGAAATTGGTTGAATAAAAATATCTACACATCAAATAAGGTGTGTGCATTAGTTTTTTATAATTGTTATCATTTGGTTTTGTATTTTGTCATACTGAAATGTAAGATTTCCTAATGTCGTAAATCTGCGACACCACGCAGTAACATACAAAATTTAATGGAATTTTCGAAAAAAAAAAAAAGAAAATTATTATTTTTCCTTCATTCACAAGGCATTTTGACACCAAGAAAAAATGAAAATTTTCAAAAAAAAAAATTATGCAGTAAAGGGTTAAATATATTTGTCTGCTTTAGAAAAATATAATAATTATGTAGTAGTATTTTAAAAAGAAAAAACCATAGTTTGGATTATTCGTGTTTTTTGTTTATCCGTGCCGCCTCTCCCCACCATTAGTTTGGATAATCGGGAATCTACTGTACTTACATATTCGTAATTCAGACTATTATTTAACACGTTAAAAATGTATTATTTAAAATCTGTGAGTTTTGTTTATTTTTGAGTATTTATTATGTAATATCAAATACGAGACCTTTTCATTACATGCATGAATAATCTACAAACCGGATAATCAACTTTATTGTAACATAATAATACATAATAGTACATTGAAATATTTTACCCGATTGGAAATGAAACATCCTTTCCTTTGCCTGTCATAAAGTAAAGCCCGTAGTTGAAAAGTTTAACATTATGTAAACTATCTATGAGAATATTGTCAGGACATAAATTTCTGTGAGTAATTCCTTCTTCGTGTAAATGATGAAGAGCATCCACTATCTGTTTGGCAATATAAATTTTCTCAGTTGTATTGAAAGATAGACTGGTCTCAGATATAGGTCTGCCAGTATACTCAGACACAACAACAATACGCTCTGAAAATAAGAAAGAGATGGCTATTTTGTAATTATAATAATTATATAATGAATTTACGGATTATGCATTGGACGAAGCATTTAAAGACGGTTATATGTAGACAAATAATGTTAAACGGTAATTATGCCGCAGATGACCGCATTACCTTTTATAGCTTTCTTTTTAGACCAAACCCAACCTAAACAATTCTAACCCAACCTAATCTAACCTAACCAATGACATATTAAATGGACAACTCACTTCATACCCGGCGCGCACGAGAAATTGTACATGAAAGTCATTCACAGATGTATAGGTAGATGTCACGTGACCATATGACGTATCCGTTTCCATTATGCGATACAAGCTTCGAGAATTTATAGTAATATAACCTTTATTGTAATGGCGTATTAGTGTCATGACTCATTGCGTTAGAAACAGATTCTCGGTTACTTACGACTTCTCGGAGATAAGACGCAAGTGAGCTCAGCGAATCACAGGCGACTGACTGTCCAATGGTTCCTGTCATTCAATTGCATTGAATAAACATTCATCAATATCTTAAAATGGCATTTTATAAATAATAAATAATACTAACACATGAAAAGTGATATCCCATCTTTCTTGGAGTGTTTAGTAGATTTTTTTACAATTTTTAACTAGGCACATTGGCATTTTGTAACACAATACTAACGGTGGAGTCGAAACCTGAAAGTCAGAAATTTTGTATGGGCAGACCCAGCGGTGTCGCCAGACCGCTTACAAGTAGAATGTTCATTTGAGCGTAGGATACCGATATTAAAATATGAATTTCGCCATCCGGCAGACCCGACACAAAGTGAGTGTCATTTTATTTTCTAGATGCTTCGTCCATATTAATGTCATTGAACCTAACCTTAGTGTGTGATAATGATGCATCGAAATGTATGAAATATCAAACTTTAAATTAACAATTATTGGGTCGAAAAGCATCTCCGCCGACAGAAAAGGGTATTTAATATAATTGTCTACATGGGATAAACTGTTTCCTTCAACAAAAAATGATAAATGGTCATGCAGTCATCTGCGGCACTATAACCAAATTTTGATTGTATTATATTATACACACCCACTGTGGCCTAGATGTTAGAATGGCTGTCTCTGAAGCTATTGTTTGCAGAATTTCGATCCCGCAACTGGCAAAATTGAATGTTGATTTTCATTCATTTTATACATTGTATAATTTTGTGTGAAATAAAGTAATTTTGATAACGGTTTTGGCCCATTTGAAGTATTTCTTTGTGGATACAGAGTACCTACCGCATATTTACTAGAAAATTACCTACTTACCATGTTTTCCCCGAATTACGTCAAGATATCGGCATAGATTGGGATGTTCAATCGTTTTTAATCTTTGAGCTCTTCCTAAAATTGTAATGGAATTTGGAGTTAACGGAAGTCCATTACTTCCACAAGTTTCACCTGGATAGATTCTTGCAAAGAATGTGCAAGCACCGAATTTGGGAACATCATTATCAACAATAGCCGGCATTATTGATGTTATAAATAATATAATATTATTTCAGCACAGACTTTCGTTTTAATTATAAAATTGCTTATGGTGTCATTATATATTTGTGTTAAACGTCACGAATACAACATATTGTATTTAATTCGTGATAATCAAAAAGTTAACTCCCACATTTCTGTCAAACTGACACTTGACAGTAGTTTCTACCATAGACACCGCGAGAACGAACCTAGGTTTTCACGTATGTATATTATTATCTATGCCAGTGCTGCCATCTTTTCAAAGTAGATTATAGTACAGAACCTCCAAAATTATAGTATTTGGGGAAAAAATATAGTACGCGTTGTCATCTGATATTCTGATGACAACGCGTACTATATTTTTTGTATATCTGTTGAAAATGTATAGATTTTTTGTTTCTCAGAAAAAAAATTCGGAGAATTTGAGAAACTCCGTGACCCCTTTTTATTTAGGTACCTACCTCTTCCGACCAAAAATGCTTACTGAAGAATTCAAGAAAATTCATTTGTAACTTGTTTTTAACCAGTCAAGGGATTTTTTTACGTTTTACTAGCAATTTTTTTTCAAGTTTTCCAAATCTTCTTATATTGCGAAATTATAGTACTTTTCACCAATTTGTCGGATGGAAATATCGAAATTTTAGTATTTTTTAAATATTTTTTTCCGATATTAAAAATTATAGTATTTTGAGCGTACTATACCTGTTTTATATCGTACATCAGCGATTTCCAAACTGGGAGACGCGCCTCCCTGAGGAGGCGCGAAGTGTTTTACACAAATGTAGCCACGTCATGTTTGCAGTTTGCAAATGCATAGTTTATAAAACGGCCGTTAGTTATAAACTACATAAAAAAACAGTCCTATAAAAGGTTGTTTGTAAACCTGTCTGAAGATAATATGGAGACTAATTTTATAATACCTCACTTCTATACTATTGTAAAGTGCGCTGGCTATCTCGTGAAAAAATGATATAAGTACAAGGGTTAAATCACAATATTGAAATTTGAGGCAAATTTGTTTACGAACGATAACTTTGTTGTTAAACTTGTCTATTTAGTTAAAATTTAAAAAAAAATAGTGAAGAAATCAATTCAAGGACCACTAATGCATTCACTCATTTAAAAAGACAAAGTGAATGCATACATAAAAAATTGGAGCTTTGGAAATCAAAATTATAAAAAAAAAATCGTCATGTTTCCACTTTCAAATGATTTAGCGTAATATAATTAATTTTTGTGAATCCCTGGTTCCACCAACACCCTGAGCTAGCAAAGGACCCGGGATATCTCAGTACCTATGGACATTATATAATGTTTTTATGATTAAGAAAAATCTAAATGATAAACACAGTATTCTTCGGCATTTATATATCGTGAGATGTTCCTAATATTAATATTTTAGACATTTACACAGAAGGGGTTTTGTTGAATTAGGTATACTAATTATAGTACCTAGTATTTTAGTCTACGACTGCTTAGTTATCAATACCTATTATTCATAAGTAATCGTATGTGAATAAGATACCACTTCGGTTTTTACTATACCACAATTCCAGCTATATTATTATTTATACAAAGAGTTCGATTTAATATCACTGATATATTATTAGGGGCAAGTTGTGTTCCTCTGGACAATTTCCAGTTTTAAACATAGTCAAATGTGATCTCTTTGTAAGTACATCTGCAATTAATAGTTACTCACTACTAACAGATTTGTCCGATTCATTATTTCAAATATAACACTTTTCACACACACAAAAACTTTCACGTCACTCCCGGGTGTGTTTTCTCTATGATTCTTAGCAACACATGACTTGTGAACATATTACTGGCATTTATCAATCACATTTTATTAGGTACGCTAGCTTCAGTACCCAACCTTTTACAAATGCCACAAGTAACCATTAACTCATTACTTAAGATCTCTCGATGCATGCTTTATGGCATTTGGCTGATACCGAGATCGACAGAATCAATAATTATATCCTTTTTTTTTCAGTTTTAGTTTTGGCTTAATATATCCCGTATAATTTTGTTTTTAGATTTCTTTTTTATGTTTCTTTTCACTGATATTAATGCATTTTTCTCTGGTGTGTTAGTCAATATCCGGGATTTTCCTGGTTTACTACCACGGACGATTTACTTTAGGGGTGCTTTTAGGAAAGGACTAACTATTTCAAGTTTTTTGCTTGTATGCACCATTTTCCTGCAACTCGAGGTAAGAAGAAAATGTCTCGTGCACCTGCTCAGTTGGCATCTGAGCAACTTCGATTGACTCAGAATTCTTTGTTTCCATGACTGAAATAGAGCCGTCCTCCTGTTGGTTTATTATAATTGGTTCAAGATTTTGCGGACGATTTTTAACGTATGCTGATAAAAAATCATCTTCTGTACAAATAGCATCGTTGAGAGGAGCGTTACCTGTTACTTAAAATTGCTTACGACGGATTGTAAGTAAGTTATAATCCACGAGGTGATCCCTTGTTTTTCCAAGTGATCTGGGTGGAGATTAAATTACTTTGTTCATACAAATATGATGCATTGTTCCTCTGGACGTGTCCAGAGGAACAATCAAATATTTGTCCAGAGGAACATGAGATGGTAATTTTTAACGGTTTTTAATGTTATACTTTTTGGGGTTAAGTTATCAAAGAGGAAATTACCTCTAAAGCATTCTAAAACAATACACTATTATGTGACATTAAATAGTGCCATATACAAGGCGTCTCTACAATAAAAAATTCACTTGATAATAAACAAAAATACTTACTTTTTCATTAAAAAAAAGACAAACACTATGATTGTCTTTCACGTTGAGACATGAGACTAAACGTCAGGACAGTTTTACCTGGTGTAAAAATGTGCGTTCGAATGTGTTTAAAGAAAAAAAATATGATTACCCGTTTACGATAAAACACCACTGTCCAGAGGAACAATCGTCCAGAGGAACACAACTTGCCCCTATTATCATGTCTAAGATTAAAAATTTATTTTAATGTCGTTCCCATCTTGTAATGGATTCTAAATTACAAACTATATATTAAATCAATCGGAAATGATGAGGTTTCATATTATCACCCACAATGGCTGCGTGGCTTAAGCGTCGACCTATTACATCGTAGGTCTCAGATTTGAATCCTGGGTCTGGCAAGTAGGTACACATACTGTATGAGTCAGAGTATGCACCTAATAGGTTGAGCAAGTGGCTGATATCCATTTCTTGTAAAAACAAAAATCTGTTAATACAAACCTCAACTCTGTGGATGCCCATATGATCTAATTAGGATCAGACATGGTCGAAAAATTTTTATCAATTGATATTCCATTGTCGCCTAAATCACATCATGCCGACATACCTATTTAAATCATTCTCTTCATCAGCCTAAATAAATCTATTGCGAAATAAATGAAGTCCTCCTTGAGTTTATTCCACTATACCCGGTCCCACAAATTGCTATATAAAAATGTGATATTGCTTGAGATGGCAACACCATAATACATAATAATCAATTAAAAAAAATATGGCTGTTTACGATTTTTGACTGTTTTTTCGAACCAATGAAAGATAATAAAATTTATTAACCTAATAAAACCTAAAAATATTAAAAACCAATAAACAATTGATGATACATAATATTTAATAAATCAGCTTAAATAAATCTATTGCTAATAATGAAGTTCTCCTTAAAGCCGCTTTGCCATGGTCCAAGTACAATCCAAGTTGACTTGGACCGAGCGCACACGTATGAGACATCTTCATACTAATTACTCCTATCCAAGCTAACTTGGATGAGTAGGACGCGGTCCGAGTAGCTTGGATAGGAATAATTAGTATGAAGCTGTCTCCTACGAGTGCGCTTGGATGGCGGTCGGTCCAAGTGTACTTGGATCGTGGCAACGCGGCTTAAGCCAATTCCGTTATTCCCGGTCCTACAAATAATTGCTATATTTATAAAAAAATGTGATATTACTAAAAGGCAACACCATAATACAGAATATTTTATTTAAATTTTTTTATAGCTGTTAATAATAATTTTTTTTTTTTAATAAATGTGTTGCTAAATTTCAAAACCCGCTATAACACTTGCATTGATGCATTGATTTTGTTTCATAAATGACAGTTAATCGTAGCGGATTTTGAAAGAGGCGACAAAATTTTAGTGTAGTGATTTTAATAACGAATCCAAATTATTTCAAAAGAGTCGACACTGTTACGATGGCCGCCCGGCTTAAGCGTTGGCCTTTTGTGTCGTGGGTGCCAGGATCGAATCCTGGGTCTGGCAAGTACATATATTGTTTTTCAATTTCTGTATGAGTCAGAGTATGTACCTAATAGGTTGAGCAAGTGGCTGACGTTCATTTCTTGTAAAAACAAAATCTGTTGATACAAACCTCCACTTCGTGGAGGCCCATATGATCTTATTAGGACCGGACATGCACGGAAGAAATGATATTATAAATGTAAATTAGTTAATATAACCTAAAAATATTGAAAATCCATATACCTTTTTGGAGAAATAGTTAGTGGAAAGAAATATAAAACTACAGCTCTGTCAACGCATACCTATAATTTTAATAATAATTTAGGTACCTACTTCACAATTTTCTTAAAATCCTACATAATGTCATTAAGATGCCAAACTGTCTCCAAGACCTAGCAAGACATCAGTAGATGACGGTCATATTGTATATAAAATTTAAAATATTTTAAAAACACCAACATTATTTTTTTATATTTTAAAAAAATACATAGGTAGGTACCTTACTATAATATTTGTGTTGCCCTTCATTATATAATTATAATATTTATGTTTCAGCTAGAAGGATACCTATTATTATCGGAAGACATTATGGTATCATTAACCAAACAGCCAAAGGCTACATCACTTACGTAGGTATTTAACTTTTTTGTCAGAGTAGTAGAGCGTGGACAAATCAGGCAACTTTTGGCTAGTCAATGGATCGCCTAAGTACATTAGTCTTCAATATGTCTATAAAGGCTAACATAGAAAAATCCTCACTTATAATTATTTATGAATGTTTATTACCTACAATATTCAAATATTAAATTATTTTAAACATAGTTAGGTATAATAAAAATAAATCATAAAATTATTATAATAATGACAATTTTCGAAATAAGTAGTTATAACACAAGTAAGTATAAAATTAGGTACCTACATATTGGTATTATTATGTGCCATAAATAAAAAAAATGACAATCAATAATAAATCAATAGTTGAAAAAAATTATACAAGTATTCAAAAAAGCTTCCATTTTTAACATCTTTAATTTAACATTCTTTTTCAACTGTAATAATTGTTGAAAACTGAAAAAAAATTGTAATTTTGGTTATATTAAATTAAATACGAATGTGGCTACCAAAGACATAAGGAAAATGCTCAGTGCTAGTGAGAAACTCACAAGAAATGGAAGATACGGAAGAAAAATTCAATGTCATTCAAATCAAACAGGTATGTAGTGGTTGACACTGTCATGTCTTTTTAATATTTTTGGGTAAAAAAATCCTTGTTCACTGTATTAAGGATGTAATAATTGAAATTGAACATTGCACAATATTTTTTTTGATAATAATATGTCTATGATGATTTTATTATTAATTTTAGACAGTGCTGTTCGCCATAAAGAGTGCATTCCGAAAACTATTTTTCCACATGTTCCAAAATCAATGGGATGGCTTTGGACAGCCGATTGTATCCAAGGATTAAAGGTGAGTCAACTAGATAATATTATAATCATTATAAGACTACTACTGTCCAACAAGAAGATTTAGGCACAAGCCGGAAGTCGCTGTCGTCGACTAAATTGACATATTATTAGTGATTTGTGGATGTAGTTAACATATTCAATGTATTATAATAAATAGTAAATTTATACAAAATTATGGATTTAACATACTTTTACTATCCCTTACAGAATGCTCCAGGATGGAGACCCGGTGCTCTTCATAAAAATCTTTACAAAAATTTTTATAAAACATTCTTTGCCAATTCCAATCGAAAGCAGCCAGTAGATTTTTTTAAATTTACCAGAACAAAAACGAAGATCGCAAAATGTCCAATTCCCAAAATCACTGAATCTGATATTATAGTACCGGAAAAAGTGCAACCAACCATTATGGTCCAAAAAAAGGATGGAGATTTTTTTGTACAATTTCAACCAATAATAAAAAAACAATCTCAACAAATATCTGACTGTACTGATAATAAAGATGAGCCTTTAAACATACAAATACGCAATCAGACTATTGAGGCAATACAGAAAAGGGAAAGGACCGAATGTGTAATCAAGGAAAATGAGTCGGTAAAAGCTGGAATTCAGGCTTGTATTGAAGCATTGAATGACATATGTGAAGATATTTACCATTGTCTCGATGTTGATGAGTTTAGTCAAATTGTATCAAAGGTAGAAATGTGTGAATGTCACACTTTACAATCGTTGATCTTAGAAGTTTTGTTGATTTCGTATAAAAAGAGCAACGTGTCATTGTATAATAATTCGTGTTGTACACTAAATAATAGCGATGACTGGTTTCTTGAATTCTCTCCAGTACATGCACATGATGGAAAGAAAACTGCTATTAAATATGTGAATAAATACACTCAATTCTGTACACATGAAGCTATGTTGGCTATGGAACTTTCAAACCGGGAAGCTTTCTTCTCAGAATCAAAGGGTGTTTATAAAAACCTCAATAAACAGGATAATATTTGTAAAATTTTATGGAAGCCTAAAATTAAAATCAATTTAAAAGATGACAATAAAATATATTCTCCGTCAAATAAATATCCATTTCTAGAAAACAGGTCTTTGGATAAAATCACCGATGGCGTCAAAGCAAAAAAAAATATTATGTTTAGTCCAAATCATGAGAAAAAGGAAGCGCAAAGACCAGTAAAATTATCTGGCGATAAAAGTACAGTTAAATATATGAAAAAAATAATTGAGAAAGGAGAATCAAACACCGATCATATAAATAAAGATACAATTCAAATTGAAAAATTAAATGATAATGATAAATTAAAAATACCTCTTAAAGCTAATACAACAAATAATCAAATGTCATCCAAAAATAATAATAAATCAGGTGAACCCCAGTTGAATATGACATCCAAAGATAATGGAAATACTACAGGAAATCGAACTAATAAAAAAGTTTCCAAACAAGTTGAAATACCCAAACCCAATATATCAGCTCAGAAAACTACTAATACTCACAATACATCAGGTAAAAAACCTCAGTTGTCTATTCCATCCGAAGATAATGAAAATACTATCGGAAATCAAATCACAAAGTCGCATAAAAAAAGTGGCAAACCTGTTGAAATACAGTCATTGAAACCAATACCCAAATCCAATATATCAGCTGCAAACGAAAAACTGCAAGATCAACATAGCAAAAGAACTACTAATGTTAAAATTATTAAGCCCTATAAAGATGAGAATGAATTCCCACAAATAGATATAGCAGCTAATTCTAATGAAAGAAAAAGACAAACCCAAATTAATAAAAAAACAGTCAAGTCAAATAATGCTCAAATCAAAAATGATACGACTACCAACATAAAGAACAATAAACAGTATCCTACTGCTGAAGTTAAAAGTAATAATAAAAAAAATAATCAAGAAGAAAATAAGAACCTGGCAGACAAAGATCTGAAAACAAACACAAAGAAAGTTGGTTCAGGACAAAAATTAAATAATATTAACAAAACAAAGAATTTGAAACAAAAAAATATTATTTCAATGAAAAAATCTACATCATTGATTTTTAATAATGACAAAATCACTATGAAAACGAATTCAATGTCAATTGTAAAGAAATCAACCAAAGGAAGAACCAAACCAAAGAGTATGGCTATTTCAAAAGAGGATACGCTATCTATTTATTCATCGGAAAAAGTTTCTCATTGGCTGTCTGAAAACCAAAGAGAGAGCTCTGTCAAACCACTAATAACTAAACATACTGTAAATACAAACTACAAGTTGATTAGTTCACCGACAATTATTCCTGATCCACCGATTCACCAATCGGATGTTAAAAATGAGACCCTACGTTACAGATTTCACAAACTCTATTGTAAAAAGGCACTGCAATGTCATTGCAGACAGTATCCACTATTTCTTCAATATTATTTTTGTCGTTGACATTGTCTGTGTTCCACCATTGTGATGACAATTATTGATTTTTGTTTATTTCTGTTGTCAGTACTATAATAAATGGATGTTGAATAAAAATAGTGTGCCTAGAATAATTTATATAATAATATTATGTGTGATGTAGGTGTTCATATCAAATAGAAGTGGGGGGGACATTCATGTTCTTTCTTGTTTCTAAATAAATATTTGATCATTGGCCAGAATCCGATAAATATGGGTTCAAGTCTCTTTTGGTACCAACGTTTTTTAAATATTAGGTATGTTTTTTAGATGTCCCAAATTATTTATTTAGTTAAAAAAAGATACATTGAGCACATAACAAATTATTAATTCAAGACGTTCACAACAAGACATTTAGAATAAAAAGTACAAGTAAAACAACTAGAGAAAAAACATGATAGAGAAATAAAAACAAAGCAAAAAAATAATTTTATAGAAAAGAAATAAAAAAATAATAATAAAAAACAACAATACAGTCGAACTTGGTTATTATGTAGAAGATAGGAACGACTGAATTTGCTCATTATAAGCGTTATTCGTTATATCAGAGAATATGTATTTTGAAATGAGCGGTCACATAACACAAAAAGTCACAATTCTAACAAAAATACACAATTAGAATTTATCCCCGAAACAAGAATGGCATTCATAAACTACAAAAGAAGTTATTTATTTTAATGAACGCTGGTAGGTACAGGTCTTTCAGCCAGAGTTGAGGCAAGCTATAGCGAATACAAATGATTGTGTGTATTGGTGCATTTATGAAGCAACGGGCATTGCACAACGTCTACGAGAAATAGCCGTTTGTCTTGCTTACACCTACTTATTGCGCTCATAGCGAAAAAAACAACATGCGTATACGTTGATGTTCTGTTTGTAAACAATGCGTATGTGTGAGTACATATTGCTTCGCCTCAACTTTAGTTAACACATTTATACCTACTGACTTCACAAAGTTTGGATTTTTTACCTGCAATTTCAACCATATGCGTGGAAACCTTTTTAATATTGTCGGCGAAAACACCAATTAGGTAGGTATTTAAACACTTAACTAGTGTCATAAACGTAATCCGATACCGGCGGCATCCTGTCCAGTTGAATTTTATTGCTCAGGGTCGAAATGTTTTTAAACGGTCGACACATTAACAGTTTTAAGATAATTTTTGACGATATTTTAGGTTGGTATAGCCCAGTGGTCAGCAAACTCATTAGTCAACAGTACAACGATTGAGATTTCTTTTGAGAGCCAAATTTATTAAACTTACTATATAGGTAGTGAGATACCCGGGGTTCCAGCGGCTAGCTCAGGTGTCCATCGAACCCCGGATTCACAAAAAAAGATATTTTAAATTGAGGAGAAATTAAATGAAACCACGTCTGTCTCGTGCGTAACTTGGTATTATCTTATATTTTACATTTTCTTTACACGTTTACATATTTTGTTTTAACAATAAGTTTCGCAGGTCCGTCCGTACATGTTGGAAAAGGGACGCTCACTACTTTCTTTTTCTTTTTCAAACTTCGCGTACCCACGCCGTCCAACAAAAAGGACTCTCGTGATTGGCCAAATTTTATCGCGTGATGTTTATGATTTGACGAATCACGAGGACCACCCCGGCGCAGGCGCGTGGAAATTTGAACGTTGCCGGCAAGCGCGGCAAAATTTATTATATATGAATAAGTACTTATATTTAATCTTAAAATTATCTCTTTCATCCATCATCATTTATACTTTAAAATCTATCTTAATTACACCTCCGCCCAGTAAGTGATTTTCACGCACCGGACGAAGGCTTTTACTCATGAATAAAAAAAAATAAAATTACGTAGTTGAGCAAGGAATCAGATTAGATGTTTTATGAAGCCGTTTCTAGAGGTCAGGGTTACGTTTCGACTTATGACTACTAAATGATTATTTTACACCAGGAGAAGCCCGCCTGTAACAGGGGTGTATCACTCTCCACGTGTTTGACATTTGAGTGGCAATAATCCTACAAGTTCTTCTTTAGGACCTGTATACAAAATAAATCATACAAAACGTGAAACTTGTGCTGTATTATTTATGTCACTCGTTAACTGCTATTGATAAAGCTGAAACCAATTTAAGATCTTCGACTTGCTGGTTGGTTATATTCGAAGACATTTTGACTGTTCTATCTTTCACTGTTTTAGCCCGTATATGGTTATTTGTGGCAGAGCCACACCCAAGGGGCCAAAGAGCCACATGTGGCTCGCGAGACGCGGTTTGGCGACCACTGGTATAGCCGATAAGTAGCTCGTTATAAAAGTGAATAAATGTATGGAGAAAATCATAAACTAAAATGTCAACGAATGTTTCCTCGTTACATCTGAGATCTCGCTATGTCCGTGATCGTAATAACCGAGTTCAACTGTAATTTAAAAAAAATACAAATTAAACAATAAAATGGAATTTTAAAAACAGAATGCATAATGCATCACTAAAAATGTCTGCATCTCTAGGGAGTATACCCAGTGATTAATCAAACTGTGCACTGTGGTTCCCTGGGGAGAATTGAATATTTCCAATCATAATACAATGTGCTGATATGGTTACAACGATAGATCCCATTTTTGCATCAATTAATTTGTAACCAACTAATCTTCAATATAAAATGGTTTCTGAAAATCACCTAAGTATCTTAGACCACCCTCCAAGTAACCTTGCAATTTGGAATAGATTTTTTTGAATTATTTGATGAAATCAGCCAATCAGGCGCCTGGCATTTCCTAATACACTAATACGTTGTGCGTATTACACACAAATCTTATCACTGTGTACAAAATTGCAAAGTTACATGGAGGATACTACACTTATGCAGTTGGTTTAAAAACCAGGAAGTTCCAGAAAGTTATTATGGAGAAGTACACGAAATGGTTTCAAGATCTGGTAGAAATTAAGGTAGGTGCAGTGACGTCTTGTATGGCTAGGAGGTCACGTGTTGCTTGGGAATGGCAAATTAAGGAAGAAAGCAAATAATACTTTTTAGACTAGATTCAGTGGCAGTATATAAAAATATTTTTGGTAGAACTACGTTGTCTTTTAACAGCTGACTGGCTTGGTATTCAAGACAGGACAGGGCATGATAACCATTTGTAGAGGTGACAGATTGCAACTCGTAACAACTAGTACGTGAACATCCCACCAGAAGTAATAGTGGCAGAACTGGCAGGTCAGATTTTCATCGCTAGAATCAAAGTGCGGAATGTCTCGTTTGAAGGTAAGTAGTAGGCGTGGTAAGATCAGGTAAGTCAGTGGCACAAACGAACTTCGGTTTTTCCCTCTCCTCCATTGTTAAAAAATTAATATTTTTTTTATATTATGGATATTTTTTTGAAATAGGTAGGGTCCTAATATTTTTCTGTGTGTGCACCTCATGTATAATATTGTATAGATAGGGGTTATCAAGGCGAATCGTTTTCTTACCAGAGGAACCTAGTGGAAAAATACGAAGCTTGCAATTTGAGACATTTTTTTGATAATTTACAATTTAAACTGTATTAATTAATAAATATGTACCTAGGTACTATCTGAAAATACTAAAAAGAAAAATATTTTTTATTTTAAGTCAAAAATAAACATACAATTTTAAAAAAATGTGAATTTGTTAAAGGATCCCATCTTATTATTACATAATATTATTATTTTATGGTCATATTTATTATTCAAATTTAGTTTATTAAGTTTTCTATAATGTCATTAACAGATTTTTGACTAATTCACAGTTTTAATATTTTTTAAATTTAGTTTAAATAACATCGATTTTTATAAAAATATAAATGTGTACTTACCTATAACTTGAAATCCTTTTTATTTATATTAAAATCATATTTAGGTATGGTCCCAATATTGAAGCTCGATTATATTAATAAGTACCTATGCTCAGAGGCGGCTCTTCCTTAAGTTACCAAAGGAACGGTCCCCTCATCATTCTGTAATCAATATTCAACTGAATATTCATGTTATACGTTCCTACCACAATACATTGATTTTGTTGTATAAATTAATTGTGTATATTTATTTTATTTGTACCATTTGCCCATCCTTGATTCTTGTTTCTTGGCCCAACCCATGTTAATGCTCTATGTGAGTTTTGGATCTACCTACATTGTACATATACAATGATACTGCTGGGGTCCAAGTTAGGTTGTCCCGTTAAAATCAAAGCAATGTTTATATTATGAGATGCTATATCCGATTACCAGTTATGATTCTCAAAATTCATAATAGAGCTGAATATTTCATAAGAGTGTAGACCGTTTTATACGTGCAATGCACGTATTATCCACACGTACCGATGCTGGGCCGGGGACACCAAAGAAAATGCCTGGCCCTGCATATATAAGTGTGGGTAGGTAAAAGTGGGCGTATTATTATCATAATATATTATGAAATTATCTTGTCGGTCGACTTTACATTCATGACCTGTGATCCGCCGGTTTAGTTTATTAGTTAGTTTGCCAGTGATCAAATCTCATCTATCTCCTCTAGTATACCTACTTAAATAAATTTTAAATTATATTTTGTTAATACATAATATAATAATTTATAGGTTTCTTGAATGATAATAACAAAAGCAATGTGCTATTTCAGTTAATTGTAAAACAATATCAATTTATATTACCTAAGTATTAATTGTAAATTACTAGTTGTGGATAGTTGAATTTCACATTAGTAAAATAATTTTGATAAATAATATCAGGTAGTACCTATTATGATGCATGAAGTAGATTATTTATTGTAAAAATATAAGTTCAGTACGACATTTGAGGATAAACTAGAAGTGAAACGATTAGGACCTCACCGACCTAGTGATTTAGTTATTGTGTATGAACCATGGCCCCCACATCCTGAAGCGGTCCCCAAGGCCAGGATATTTGGCGCCCCCCCCTACTCATTGCTAGGATTAAAGGTAGGTAGAGTGACGGTTCACAGTAGCGTTTTCCAAATGGTGTTCTAGGTAAAATTAGGGTTTAAGTGTATTTTTAACGATTTTTTGTATTTTTAATAAATCCACTTGAAGTTATCGAGTATCGATACACAATAATCAAAAATTGTATTGCAAAACTGCGTGTTTAAGATGTCAAAACAACTCAAGTGAAATAGCGCCGCAGGTGACTTTTTTTAAACTTTTTGAGCAAATTTGTGAAGTGTTTATCTGACTTATCTGGTCGATCCACCACGCCGCCCCCCTTGAGCCCGGGCCCCCCTGGCTAGAGCCCTGTCAGCCCCCCCTCCTTGTAGTGGTCACGGTATGAACTAATCAAAACAAAAAAAAGCATTTAACTCCGAATGGTTTCCAAGTAAATGTGGTTGACGTCAAGTGTATCCTTGAAAAGACTATTTTGTTTTCCTTGCACCTACTGTAGAATTTAGCGATAATATTCTTTCGAACACAGGAGACATTTATGAAGATGAAGTAATTAATAGCTACAAAAGATATGTGTTCTACGCTTTGATTATTGATTAGGTAGGTAAGTACTTATTAGATATTTCACGCCATCTGACCTCAGTTACTAAAAGATGCTAGAGCCGCCACTGGGTATGCTAATTAAGTGGATATAGAAGTATTTGAATGTGCCTCCTATGTTTTCTTCCTTCAAACCGTATCCTTAAATTTAAATCAAACGAAAATGTAGCATACAATATGTAGTAATGTAGTATATTATTATAATAGTACAAGCTGAAGTACCCGGCTTCGCACAGGGTCGCTTCGTGGATACATTTATCTTAAATATTAAAAAAATAATAATAAGTAATTATCTTTTTAATATTAAAATATCTGTGTAATACAATATGGCAATATGAAAGTAATTGTAATAGGAGTAAAGGTCAAACAAAAGAACACTAAATTAAAATCGAATCCAAAATATGCAAACGTTATTAATAGTATTAATATGTAGTAAAAAAATTCAAAATTGGATGGAACAAACAAACAACACACTTTGTATTTTATATAATACTAATTGAGAAACCTTCGCAGGTGTGCGAACAACAACACAAAAGTTTCATCGCAATCGGATGAATGGTATAGGAACGCATATGAATAGAAGAAGATGACTTTCCAAGTCAGAAATCTTTGCGGGCGTGCATACGACAACTCACCAAAGTTTTATTGCAATCGGATGAATGGTATAGGAACGCATACGAATAGAAGAAGAAGAAGATAGTTGTACTAATTCAGAAACCTTCGCGGGCGTGCGCACAACAACTGGTAAAAATTTCATCGCAATCTGATGAATGGTATAAGAACGCATACGAATAGAAGAAGATAGAATAGAAAAAGAAGAAGATGGTTGTACTAATTCAGAAATCTTCGCGGGTGTTGGCACAATTACTGGCGAAAATTTTATTGCAATCGGATGAATGGAATAGGAACGCATACGAGTAGAAGAATATAGAATAGAAGAAGAAGAAGAAGAAGAATATTGTTGTACTTATTCAGAAACCTTTGCGGGTGTTACCACAACAACTGATGAAGGTTTCATCGCAATCGGATGAATGGTATAAGAACCATACGAATAAAAGAAGATATAATGAAGAAGAAGATGGTTGTACTAATTCAGAAACCTTCGCAGGTGTTGGCACAACCACTAACGAAAGTTTCATCGCAATCGGATGAATGGTATAGGGACCATACAAATAAAAGAAGATAGAATGATGATGAAGAAGAAGAAGATAGTTGTACTTATTTAGAAACTTTTGCGGGTGTTATCACAACAACTGACGAAGGTTTCATCGCAATCGGATGAATGGTACAGGAACCATACGAATAAAAGAAGATATAATGAAGAAGAAGATGGTTTTTCTAATTTAGAAACCTTTGCGGGTGTGTGTACAATAACTGACAAAAGTTTCGTCGCAATCGGATGAATGGTATAGGAACGCATACGGGACAGACAGAAAGTCAGACAGACAGACAAACAGGCATACAGACAGACAGACAGACATTCATTTTTATATATAAGATATAGCCTATACTCTTCACGGAAGTGCAAGCAATAAGTTAACAAAATTTTATCGCAATCGGATGAACGGTATGGCAGTGCATTCAATACGAACAAACAAACAAACAAACAAATATTATTTTTTATATATTAGAAGATAGAGGTCAAATAAAATTTGTGTAATACATTCATTAATTTTCGCTTCAACACTGGAATCGCTATTCTACCCAGTCCATACCTGGAAATAATCGAAAGTGTTGAATTTATGACATGCAGTCAAAATTTTCAGTAAGTTATAGTAAAACATTATCATTATTTTATTGTCGATTACCATAATTAGGTAATCATTGACAATATAGCGGTAAAAGTGTTACTTTCCATTCGGAAGCCGAAAAAGTAATTTTAATTCACGCTTCCTTTAAAAGTATTAAATTTATAAGCTAGTGATTACAAACTTTTTTGTGTTTTTATGGTATTCCTAGACAGCGCAATATTTTCACTTTGCACCTGGATTACTGTAAATTTTGAATAATTATTATTGTTTTTCTATGAAGATGTTCATTATTAACCATAAGTAGGTACATATCATTATATTGGGACTATTGGAGTAATACAAACTCTCGAAATGCTTGATTATTTTAATAAATAGGTCACACAAAATCCGAAATATTATTTAAGTACTTAATTAGAACAAGGTCAGTCAAGTTATAATAATATTATAGGTTACTTACTTAACAAACTTACTAGGTAACATGATATATAATATATTATATATATATTATACATCATGTTACCTAGTAAGTTCTTTCAAATCCCCACAGAATGCCAGGATTTCGCGGATATTTGGTTGGGAATCATCGGGGTCTCAGGGATGATTTTCAGCGGCCCAGCGAGGATTTTATTGTGTAATGCAAAACAATCAATTTGGATACAAAATTATAGAAATATGGACCCCAAAAAGTGTTTGGTATTTAATTTGGCCCTCGTGAAAAGAAAGGTTGCTCATCACTGGTCTAGAACTAGCTACTAAAACTAATTGTGAGTCATTGAACTGCAAATATATAAAATACTTTTCCGGCTATTAAACTAGGCTATTAAACTAGTCGGAAATTTTATTGTCGACAAATTTAATGTCACGAATAAAAATCAGGGCATGTAATATGACCGAGAATGTCACTGTACCTACAGTAAAAACGAAACAATAATGCGGTCGGTCGATAGTGTGCGTGCGTATGGGGAGCCGTAATAAATGCCTGGTAGCCGATGACCGCGTATTCGTACGTATACGTACATATTATTATACAATCGACGAACATCATTGTTTCGTTTTTACTGTAGGTGCACATTTAACAAATCTTGTAATCCGAAATAAAAAAAGACCTAGATCCTACTATAAAAAAAACCTAATCGATCGAAGTTTTATTTAGATTAAAAATTTATGTAAATGAAAATCTCTTTGAAAATTTTAAACAAGACTGTTTTAAAATATTTATAATTTCATTTCAATGAAAGTAGGTATTGAACAGTGGCTCACCCAGGGGGGGGGGGCAAGGGGCCCTGGCACCCCCCAAAAATGAAAATTATCAGAATGATTTTAAACATTGAAATTGAAAGCCAATAAACTATACCTTTGGGTTTAGACAAATAAAAACACGTCAAAAAATGATTTGTAATAATTCTCCAGCACCCTTTTTAGAAAATTTTTTTAGATTTTAATTTCTAACACAAAAATTTCGAAACACTTATGTCAGGTTTTTTTAGAAACCTAATCCCTAATGGAACTGTCAAAAAATTCTCGGTGTCCACCCGAATTCCGGAGTGGTGTAGGTCATGGCTGGGGAGGGCTGACAGGGCTCTAGTCTGGGGGCCCGGGCTGTGGGGGGCCCGGCGTGTCGGGTTGACCAGATAAGTGAGATAAACACACATCATAAATTAGCTTTAATAGTAAAAAAAGTATACTTCATGGCCATGAACATTTTCAATTACTTATATAATTGTGCAATATATTTTTTGATTATTATGTGTCAATACTCGACAGCTCCATTATTAAAGTAGATGTATTAAAAATCGCCAATAATTCATTGTATAAGTACCCTTAATTTGAACTAAAACACAATTTGAAAAACGTTAATGTAGTGTTTCACACTGCATTTAATCTTAGCGGTAGGTAGGGGCCCCCCAAATATCATAGCCTGAGGGTCGGTTTCAGGATGTGGGGACCATGGTGTAGGTACACCGAGTGCAATAGACAAAAGACCGATAAACGAGAAATTAGGCTGTGAAGAAGAAAAAGAGCCTATAGGACTAATTTTCATTCTCCTCCTTGGTCCCCCCCAATATTAAATCCTGGGTGCGCCACTGGTATTGAATATTGATGTCTTGATGTTTTTTATGTAAATCCGTATTGTTAAATGGTACCTACGTCCTACATATATTTCGAGAATATTAACGTTTTTGTGAAATTTGTGAAAAGAAGATTGTGGAAGAACATGTAAGAAATGTTTTTATATTTAACTCAATTTTGACCAACACTGCATTCGTGAGATGGGGCGAAATTACTACAAACTTAGTATGAAGAATTTAGAAGATTAATTTGATTTTTACCACATATTATTGATATTGCATGTATGTGGGTATTTATATTTGATAGGTAAGTATTGCATGCTTTGTCAATTTTTGACACAATAGGCCGCGAGGGCACTAAAAACAAGAGAAATCCCCAGGCTTGAGAAAATCACATATGAGTAAGTATGTATTAGGTGCCACCTCGCTGAGAATCGAACCTGGAACCAATGACTTACATATCGGACCATGAGGAGGCTGCCACTGAAAGATGAAAATCGACATTATAATTATTATGAAACTTGGCATATTAAGTGGTGCTATCGCCTATTTCCATGTTGTGAAACGTAGATAGTGCTTGTAGTACTGCATGGTGAGGAACGATCAGCCTAACCCGTTTAAGGGGGGACATGCTCAGCGTAGGTCAAAATGGAGCTTTTATTGTATTTTCAAAGCATGATCCTGGACATTCCTTAAAGTTGTAGATAATCTATTTATATAATTTTGAAGCCTTATTATCCTTAATATTTTACACATTTGATGACTGCATAAAGTATTTTTATTACATAAAATAGTATTCTTTTAAACCTCTCGCTGAATATAGTCATATTTTAGTACATAAATGTGCAGTGGTGTTAAGATTTTTTACATTTATTAATTTTTAAACGCATTTATAAATATATAGTGAAATATTTACGATGAAAAATTATATTGATAATCTCGGTGATCCCAAATTTGACAAGAATTAGGCATTTTATTATTCAAAAAATGGGCAAGATTAACACATTTGAAGATAATTCGAAATATACTAATTATCTTTGACCATTCAAGTGTGATAAACATCCTACGAATAATGATTGCTTTATAATAATTATTGACCTAAGAATAAGGTAGTGTTTTTTTGAAATACGCCATTTCTTTTGGCATTCCCCAGTGGTTAAGCTACATCATACAGCCGTAGCCATAAATTGACAAACTATAATTGAAGTAGGGAGTAAAATGATGTTAACGCACGTGTTTGAACATGTACCTAACCGAAAACAAAATGTTTTTTTTTTAAACGGTACATGTTCAAACACGCGCGTTATCATGATCGTACTCCCTACCAGTGGCGGCCGGTGGTCTTCAGAATAGAATTTTCTGGTAGTGCGCAATGGTTTACCTTCTATAAAAAGAAGATCTTCTTCTTTTACCCTGTCATGACCCAGCATTAGGGCATAGGGCAAGCACAAGTTCGCGCCACTTCCCTCGGTCCATCGCCAATTCTTGCGCCTCCCGCCATGTCAGACCTGCAGCACGTAGGTCGCTTTTGTGGCGCCGCTGCAGGGTGAGGGAGGGCCGGCCATGGCGACGGAACCCTTGAGGCTGTGCCATAAGGGTACGAAGTGTCACACTCTTTAGCAGCATTCGGAAGTGTCCTAAGCCACGTAAGGTCGTAAAACGTCTTTTCATGATTACCTCAATCACCGTAGGCATCCGTGTTCTCTTACCGACTTCTCAGAAGGTAAATTAAATATGTCTTTGTTTATTTATACTATTTCTCAAAAAAGCAGCATTGAACAGCTAGAATGATTTAATATCAATAAAGAAATTATAAATGTCACAGTTTATGGCTTTACGCTGCGAGCGAACAATGCTTCGGCCAAATAAATAACCGCTGATGTGTTTTTTTATTATTTTGAATGTATTTGAGTGGTTTAGAAATAAACGTGGCAGTTTGTATTTTAGTAAAATATTGGCGATTCATTAATATGTTAAATGTAAAATTGTTAAAAATTAACTCGCCAACATTGTTATAAAACAGAAACTGGCGTTTTTGTTTCTAGAGTCCTTCGTTTCGTGCGCCGATCTAAAAGTGTGTAAAAAATTCTACTCAAAACGCCATTGCAGGAACATTCGTCCACCGTTTAAGTAGTATACAAAGACCTCATTGTAATCCTGTTTAAACTGAAAATCTATTAAGATCCCAATCACTTTACGCGCATGAACGGAGTATTGTTCATAATACTGCTACATGTTCTACTTCGCGAAGTGAGTGATACACGTATGAATAACAATGAAAAGTTGAGCGATGTCTTCAAAAATGCAGGCAGTACGTAGCACTTGCATGGTAGTAGAGGAGCCGCCGCTGCTCCCTACTTCAGTTTTAGTTTGTCAATTTATGGCTACGGCTGTGTGTTGTAGCTTAACCACTGGGGAATGCCAAAAGAAATGGCGTATTTCAAACAAACACTACCTAATTCTTAGGTCAATAATTATTATAAAGCAATCATTATTCGTAGGATGTTTATCACACTTGAATGGTCAAAGACATAGCTTATAATTAGTATATTTCGAATTATCTTCAAATGTGTTAATCTAGCCCATTTTTTGAATAATAATTTGCCTAATTCTTGTCAAATTTGGGATCACCGAGATTATCAATATAATTTTTCATCGTAAATATTTCACTAATATTCCGTAATTTTCGTAAATAATATTATAAAAGCGTTTAAAAAATAATAAATGTAAAAAATCTTAACACCACTGCACATTTATGTACTGAAATATGACTATATTCTAAAACATTAGAGCGAGAGACTTAAAAGAATTTTATTTTATGTAATAAAAATACTTTATGCAGTCATCAAATGTTTAAAATAAATATAAAGGATAATAAGGCTTCAAAATTATATAAATAGATTATCTACAACATTTAAGGAATGTCCAGGATCATGCTTTGAAAATGCAATAAAAGCTCCATTTTGACCTACGCTGAGCATTACCCCCCTTAAGCACTACGATGCATGATTGTCAGGGGACCGTGCACAAAAAACGGATCTGCATAAGATTGGTACCTACTTACATTAAGGGTGGGAATGGAAATGGAGTAACTCAAATCAGGTCTGGAGGATATGTATTTGAGCAGATCAATATTTTTCACACAATATTATGTTGATGCATATAAAAATAATACTTATATTATATCAATTTATATTTCTGTACATTAGAGGATAAACCACGGAAAAAATATGCAGAAAATTTTCTTTTATTTCATTACACAAATGAATGAAACTCTGAAGTCCATAAGTAGTAAATTAACCGATATAGCTAATTAAAAAATCACTGAAGTCCAATTCACTTTAGTGCATAAACAACGGGAGTCCTTTTTACGATGTTTATGCTCTAAGAAAAATGTTAATAAACCATTATAATAATTCCATAAACACGGAAGTCCAACAAACGTTAGGTAGGTACGTACTATAATTTTCGTTTTTCTTTGTAAAAATCCACACGCGCAGTCGGATTTCGACAAAATTTGGACAGTAGACGGGAGCTGACGAGCCAGAGTGCGTGGTTGGGGTCTCAAATTTCAGATTTAACCCGTTGCAACCCGGGGACAGTTTTACGGTTTTTGCGGAAAAAAAGTCGCCGCGTACAAGGTCTTGAAACGCGGAAGTTAATTCTGCAACCCCCATATTTTATTGAAAATGTCGCTAAAATGTGTACATTTAAAAAATATTGGCGTTTATTTCAGCTTGATCGGAGGTCAAATGGCAAAGTTAGATTAGAAAAACTAATAACCGCCACGTTGGCGCGGGCGACGTGTTACGCGTAGATCGGAATGCTTCACTGACGGACAATAATTGTATGTAGTGGCATCAGAGCCGGAGTGCGTGGTCGGAGTCCCGAATTTCAGTTTTAACCCGTTGCACCCCGAGGACGCATCAGAGCCGAAGTGCGTGGTCGGGGTCTCGAATTTCAGTTTTAACCCGTTGCACCCCGGGGAAAGTTTTATAATAATAAATAGAATTTGTACTACTTTTTTAGATATTTAAATGCAATAAATGTATAAAAAAAAAAATCTAAAATATTATATTTTTTTACTTTTTTATATTCAATTCCTTGCACTCTACGTAACTCCCGGGCAGCGCCGGGTGATGCAGCTAGTTATACATAAACAAGTATTACAAGAATGTTTGATTTATTCTCGAAAGAATATAACCACATGAATGAACCCAAAATTCTGGCTCTATCGCCATCAGTGACGTCCCTAGATAAAATGCCGCCCCTAGGCAGCGCAAAAATGCCGCTCCATGTTTTTATACAGTATTTTTATCATCCTAATATCTAAGAAATGTGTTGTATGGATACATTACTAACAAAATATCAGACTGTAATTATTCACCAATCACCAGTCACCAATGACAACGAAGGGCAACGGAAGTAAACTAGACATCGCAAACCTGAAAAAACCGGTGAGCTGATTTTTTTAATGGAAAGATAATTTCGTTATTATTAAGTTTAGGTAGCTATTTCCATATATTCCAAATGATTCTCCTCGATTTGCCGCCCCTCGACAAACTGCCGCCCCCAAGCGACGCTTAATCTGCCTACCCCCACGGGACGTCACTGATCGCCATATACCTATTCAAAATGGATTTTCAATTAAATAAAATAAAAATTTAATTCGGGTTTGATTTGCCAAGCAATGATACCTGTGACACCTGCGATAGCCCTAATACGAGTCTTAAAGATGTCAATATTTCTTTTGAAGAAAAAGAAATTCAAATACACCTTTTGGAAGACCACATACAGGAAGCAGCTGCAATTAAATAAGATTGATAAAACTCTTGCAAGAGAAAAATTACCAGTATGAAAGTAATAATGGTTGACTTTGAGAAGTGTTTACCTACTCCATATAGTTTCCATCTGAGAAAATTGTGGACTCTGAATTTTACAATTTACGATGATGCAAGTGGTGAGTGAGATACAACACTGATGTGGATGAAATAAAAAGTGGAAGGGGTGGCAATACGATTGATGAAATGGGCATCTAGCAATGTTTTAGCAAATATTGAAGAGCTGACGATTTGGTATGATAATTAATTGCCCTGGCCAAAATAGGAATATGATGATTGTTTTTTCATATACCTGGTTTCCGAAAACCATTCCTACGCTGAAAATCATAAATCACAAATTCCTATTACGAGGCCATACACACATGGAGATAGACACTGACCACTCTATAACAGAACGTCAAAAAAGATGCTGAACGGTATGCAGATTGTTACTCCATGGGATTGGGTTCAGTTTGTAGGGACATGTAAAAAAACAAGCCTTTTAAAGTTATTAACATGGAGTTAAATGATATAAACAATTATTGCTCTTTGTATGCATCATCTTCAGCTCCTTTTGTGGCTCGAAAAAAGAATATTGTTGGCACACATTTTTTTTCATTTTTATTTATATCTTAAGATGGCGCTGGTTATCTACGTTATAAGGCGAAGTTCTCCGATGAAGATTTCCAAACTGTGGACCTCCGACCTTCTCGCTCGCCGTAAAACGCCGCAAACTTTTTAAAAGCTGACAAATTTTCCCCCGTAGATACCAAGTCGTAATGGCCGAACGGTCCAACTGAGGGTCAAACCGACTTGAGAAGCTCTTCCCTTTCAACCAACATAATATGGGGACACTCCCAGAGGATGTGATCGGCATCCTGCAATTCGGCATATAAGCAAGTCGGAGATTTTATTAGGCCAAGAGCTTCGAGGCAAAACCACCGTGTCCGGTTAAGATCTGCAAACTATGAAACAATGGATATCTCCAGAATTTCAAGAATTGTATGATAGAATTTCACATAATTCCTCATCAGCTGATGTCCCGGAGAATGACCAGGAATAATTCTCATTGCGTTGATTTTTTTCTAGAGCAATAATAAATTTCAAATAATCTTGTACTTGTAAATTAAAAAAATATATAATTCCTTTTCATATTTAGACTTACTGAAATATTTTGTGTATTTATAATAAAATTATTATTAATAATATGATGCACAGGAAATAAAAATAATTTATTCCTACCTATATGGACTTCCGTATATTATCTATAGGTGAAGTATTGCTTAGTGGTACTTCTACATTATATGTTAGAACATAAAACACGGAAGTCCATTAATTTATTAATTCGAAATAATTTGGTATTTATATCTATACTATGGTCAAAAATAAATTTAATTATGAATAATACCGTTTACAGGCCCTAATTACTATAGTTCTTTAAAAAGTTATAGAGTTTCAAACATTTAACCTACACTAAAATCACTCTCCTGAACAAAAGTCCAAACGTGACTTCCGTGGTTTATCCTCTAACGTATTGATTTATTTAATGTGCGATTTTTTCTAAACATCCAATCTAATGCCTTGTTCGGACTGTGCCAGTGATTTAGTAAAGTAGCGAATGATTTGGTAAAAAACCGTGTCTGAACAGACAAATTTAGTCGAGTAGTTTAGTAAAATGGTCAGTCAATCCGATCCATTTTATTCTATTATTTCGGGCGAGTAGCGACCCCCACCACCTCTCACTATATACTAAACAAGCCACGAAACAAATCTGAGCAGGCGAGTTCATTAGTTGTCGACTGCCGTAAGAATGGCACAGCGCTGGAGCGAAGACACTACTTATAAATTCGTTTTGGAATATTTAAGCCATGAGTGCCTATGGAATTTCAAATCTCCATTATATAAAAATAAACAGGCTAGGCAATTTGCTTATAATGACTTAGAAGTTACAATGAATATTTCTGGATATAGTGAGAAGGAGATTAAGTCAAAAATTAAAAACAAAAGGTCTATATCGTCACTGTTCTGGCAGAAGACACTAATTCGAAAAAAATTACATATTGAGTTAGTACCAAAATGTTCCTTATTTCCAACTTTACCGTCTGGAAACCTTCTTAATAAATAAACAGTCTTTATTTTAAAGTCATCCTTTTTACGATTACTTAATAAACTCACATGATAGACCATTATTTCAAACTTTTTAACAACTTCAAAGTCAAATTACTCAAAACTAGTCTTCTCCAGTTAGTGTGTTCTGCCAGAACAGACGATATATACTATACCATATTGCTTTGACTTTTCGTGACTTCTGCATCCATGTTTCGCAGGATATCATCCAACAAATAAAACCATTTTATAGACGGAACGTACATTGTGTCAGTCCCGGCACCAACATATTTTATTTTTATTACAATTTAATAATTTTGTCAGAATAAGTAGTTAATGCCTACTAAGTAGCCATTAATATTTCTTTTTAATTTTTAGATCTACCTACTCGCAAGAGTTGAAAAAAATAAAAGAATCAAAAAAATCTGGTGCCGGGACCGACACAGTGTACGTTCCGTCTATAAAATTGTTTTATTTGTTGGATGATATCCTGCGAAACATGGATGCAGAAGTCACGGAAAGTCAAAGCAATATGGTATGTACACATCAATAATAATTGCTACTATAGGTAGAATATTACTAATGAACCGATCGAATGTTTAAAAATATTTTCGGCGCCTTCACCAAATTCCTACACATCAACATTTCGTCTCGTGTTAATTTATTGACATCTTTATTATTTTTCGTCGGAAGGCTATAAAATTTTTTCTCAAATGAAGCTAGTATAATATTACGTTTAAACAAAAAATATTGATTTATTTGCAAATATGGTCTGCAGAACTAGCTACGGTGACAAGTTTTTAGCAATTTTATGTTACCTTACTTCGTAATTTGGGTATCACGGGTTAGGTTGATCACTATATTTTTTGTATAATACTAATATTATCAATTAAACACATATTTTTTATTAGCTTGTCAATAAAATACTATAAAAATACCTAGTTTTTAAATTAAAAATTATAAAATTTATTTATTTTTCACTTAGTAGAAAAACTATTAAATTGAATAATCGATACATTAATTTTAGAATATACAGCGGTGAATAATATTATTGCTGTATTAATAAGTTGAAATCAAAATAATTCATACAAAACCGAAAATAGTGAGATTTTCATAAAAAATCGAAATAAAAATAAATATTTTTTTTCATTGATTTTTTTTGTCGGCATCAAACATAATAATAATTAGCATAATTTTCATCATTAGAGTTTCAATATGTTTTATATTGTAAGTATTAAATTTATTTAATTTTTTTCACTTTACTCAACTCAATATTTATTCTCCATTTTTATATCTCAATAATACTTTTGCTAATGACATTTGAAATTTCATTGTTATCTTTGTCAATAATGAATATACTTAACAGCAAGATTGTTGTCAAAGATGTACAAAAAAGTACACTATTTCTATTGAAATATATATTATATATAAAACCTTAGTATCACGGAATAAGCTCAGTTTACCTCATTCACTTATTTTTAACTACAAATAACAACGCAGAGAGTTCTTTTTTCTCGCAAAATTTCTTCCTCCAATTCTTCTGTTATAGCCATTACAACTGAAGTTATTAACTTGTTTATTTTTGCTTTGTTACGTTGTGCTCTGTTCATTTTGACACGTCACTCACTAATGAACTGTGTTCGGACACTTTTCAGTTACTAATTCACTAAATCACTCGCCACTCTACTAAATCACTCGCCCGGTCCGGACCGGCCTTAATGCCGCAAAATCGAGTTATGAAATCTTTTTATGTAATATTTATGATAACTACATATTTGATAAATAATCTAAGCCATTAATAATGAATTGACAATGAATCTGTATGCATGTTTCTATCGATGTTTATCGCAATGGCTACATGATAATATTATTACATTACAATCTATTAACAATCGTTGAATGAATAGTCCACACAATAAACTTGCAGAAGTATTCAAGCTTAGTAAATATTTTATAATATTTAACATTAATTAGGTATAATAATATCATAGGTGATTATACATCCTAAGCAGCTTACTTAGCCTAGTGATTATTTCATGATTTTTTGAGAATCTCGCTGATGACTTCTCGAGAAATGGAAATTATCGAAATTTCGGAAAACTAATTTCTTGAGACAGGAGATTGGCTTCTTGTGATTATAATTAGCGCAACAATTTTCGATCACAACCTCTCATGGTACACAATGAAGATATTTTATTAGCAATAATAATTAATATTCTTATAAAATACAAACATAGACAATATATCTTGACCACAATATTTCAATTATTTACAAGACGTGTACCAAATGAGCCTCGTCAGAAAGCTCAAAAATATTAGACAGATACTTAAGTACGAAGATTCCACACTATCAAATGTAAAACGACCGTTGCACCACAATCATAGCCCCCGCAAGGGGGGGGCTGACAGGGTTCTAGCCTGGGGGCCCGGGTTCAGGAAGGGCCCGGCGTGGCGAACCGACCAGATAAGTGAGATAAACACACATCACAGATTTGCTCTGATAGTAAAAAAAGTCGCCTGCGGTGCTATTTTGATGTGATATTAATAATTAAAACTATTATTTGGTTGTTCGATGCAATTTTTTACTGTGTGCTCCATCATTCAAATAATGGATGTACTCGTATATATTAAAAAATCGCTAAAAATACACAATAATTTGGATAACGCTACTGCAGCTCGTCACACTAACTTTACCCTTAGCGATAGGTAGGGGGGGCGCCAAATATCCTAGCCTGGGGGTCCGCTTCAGGATATGGGGGCCATGACCACGACTCTATTAGTGTATTTTTAACACATACGTGTCTTATATCGCTATCTTATGCCGCTAAACTAGATTATCCCATTGATCCAGCTAGATCGCCAATTGGGTCATTTTATATCTTTTGTGTACCACTGGATACATGATGTTTCGAGCGATATGGTCTGCTTAGTTCCACTTCGACGTCTTTTTGATTTGTATTAAATATATCTGACACTTCTATTTGTTCCCTTAACCGTTCGCTATTTTTTTGATCCTTGCAATATACACACATATATATATCCATGCCTCATTGTTACTGTTATCTTTTCAAGCCTCTTTTGAATTTAAGCTAAATGTTTCGCCGGAAGAACAGACAATATAGGCAGATACTATCAGTAATAATATTATTAGAACTCATTACCTATGCAAACGAAAAATGCGTGTTATGAGTAGATTGCAGAGGGTTCCATGAATAAACACAACACGAAGAAACAAAACAGAACAGCGATAATTAATATTATGACTATGACTTTTCAGGAAAAATATAATATTTAATATTGAAATTGTCGTAACTCATATTATATATTATGTTGTATAGATTTTTAATAAAATCAAATTATATAATTATTTCTGCATTCCTAATCGCTGGAGAGCCTCAATTAAACGGAACTCTGCTCGATGTTGCCGGCAAGCTAGATAGGTAGGTATAATATATCTCAGATATAATATCTTCAAAATGCTTGGGTGACTAGGTACAACGAAATGATGACTTTAATAATTTTGTGGGGTTGTGCATGATCATCAAAATCAAGCAGATAAATTGAGGTTTTTACGCCGAATGGCCAACATAGAGTGATTAAATAATATATTAAATATATCTATATATATTATGTATTTCGTTTATAAATTTACGTTTTATAAGTATTTAATTAATAAATAGATACGATAAACATGAAAGTTTTATTTTTCCCCTGGCTGTTCTGTTTCGTCACTGTTCTGTTTTTTATGTTATGTTTCTTCATGTTCTGTTGTATATATAATGTTCCGTTTTGTCCGGTTACCATTCCAGAGTATTACTAAATAAGGGAGGTACTGCAGAAGTGGTCATTTTTTAAATTAAAAGTTGCAAAGTTTTATAATATGAAAATAATTATGCAGCAATTGAAAAGAACTGGTAGTGCCAAACGGCAGTGGAACGATGTGAATGACTTCATGCATAGAAATTATTAAAGCAACGAGGAATTTATTAAAATATTATAAAATATCAAATGAAAGTTCTCACACAATAGTCATGTTTGTAATTTAGATGAAATATGTCGACACTCTACAGTTATTTGGTGGCGCTATTTTTCCTGATCTTCGTATATAATCCAGTAAGAAAAAATATTACAAATATAATATATTAAACATTATCAAATAATTTTACTTCTAATCTGGTGAAAAAGTGTACTTAAGGGGGGACATGCTCGTCGTAGGTCAAAATTGGGTTTTTATTGTATTTTCAAACCATGATCCTGGACACTCCTTAAACGTTGTAGATAATCTATTTATATAATTTTAAAGCCTTATTATCCCTCATATTTATTTTACACATTTTATGACTGCATAAAGTATTTTTGTTACATAAAATAGTATTCTTTTAAACCTCTCGCTCTAATGTTTTAGAATATAGTCATATTTCGGTACATAACTGTGCAGTGGTGTTAAGATTTTTTATGTTTATTAATTTTTAAACGCATTTATAAAACCATTAGTATAATTTATCACGAGATAATTTTTGTAAAATATTCACGATAAAAATTATATTGATAATCTCTGTGATTCCAAATTTGACATTGACACGCGCGTTACTATATTATTGGTAGTAGATTTCTGTACAAATATTATGCAATCCATAATTCGAGAAACATGTTGTAAAATTAAATGGCATTTGTAACAAATTTATCCTCGATAGACAATTTTAGTTTCAAATTCGACCGGCTGCCAACTACTTACGATGGTAGATCTTTACCCTGTGAGTCCCTGATAACTATCTTAAAAAATGGTAGCAACAGATGTTTGCTTTCCCAAACTAATGCCAATTGGAAGGGTGAAGTACAAATAATGATGTATTCAACCAAAATGCTTTGGGTATTGATGTAATCCATTAGCGTGAGGTGAGCTTAAATTGACGTTGCTGATAAATTATATTTAGCCCTCTCTATGGCTGTGCTTTACGATTTTTATGATCATGTTTTAAAATGTAACAATCTCCAATGTTACTTATTTTCTTTATATTTTCCATGCCGTGTGGTGAATATATTAGACCTCTCTTATGTACTGTCGAATAGTCTTAGGCAACCATGATTGTCAGCAACCAGTAAGTGTGACTGGTCGCCGCAACCACGTGCGTAAACGTTGATTTCCTTTCTCATGCCTCGTGTTTGCTATTTACCTGGTTGCCGGTAACTGGTTGTTAGTGCGTAAGGGGCCCTAAAGTTTACAATGTCTGTAAATAAAGTTGAATTTAAATCTTATACTATATTACACGTAATAATATTATTGTAATTATTCTAGATAACGACTTCACACAGGGACACGGGTTTCTTAAATATTAAATCCGTTAAAGACTCGTTTAAGAATTGGGGACATCACTCTCTTGCGCAGACTTGTTCGTCGAACGGGTAAGCATTTAAAGTAATATTTAATTATATTCACCAGTAATAATTCGATGTCGTTATTGATTCCAAATTATTTGTACGTTGAGTGAGGGTGCGACCATTTGACAGTATTTTTTAAACTGTGATGAGTAGACCGACTATTTCTTACGTGATTTTTATTCAGAGGTACCTATGTAGGTAAATATTCACCGTACCTAAGTTCTCACATACTTGTTATTTTTCATCACCGTAGGTACACTACATCTAATTCATAATGTGTTACTACGACTGAATTGTTCGATAGTTTGTATAAAATAATATTAATACTATAAAATGAAAATTGCTCTGAGTTAATAACGTCTTTTGTACTAAATCAAGTGTGTCTAGTTGTATAGTTCTCCGTGTATTACACTGTACTACATATTACAACTTATTTTTTGTAAAAAGAGTTCATTACATTATTAACGCATTTTTAAATTAAAAATTGTTGTAGTCCTATTTGAGTTCGGCCATGAAAAAAAAATACTTGAAACTCCGGTCTCCGGTGATGAACCAAAAATTTGCATATTTTTATATGTAGGTACCTATTATCAGATCCATCTGAAGCGTCGGAACCCGGTGGTTCTTAATGCATTACGCATATATGCAATGTGATAAAATGCACGACTATACAATATTATTATTAAGTAATATAAAAATATAAGTACACACATAATAAACCTATATATACTTAAATACACACACACGCAAATAAACAACTGCCTATCTCAGATCAGAACTATTGTTAGTTATAGTATAGCCCCTCATTAGCCTCACCATAGTGATAATATACGTAAAAGCCTCGCGAGGCAAATGCTCGGTCAGTCAGTTCGCGACTCTCCCGAGGCAAACGCACGCGCCGCCTCGCCCAAGCGTTCCGCGGCCGATCCAAGCGTTGTCGGTTTGTCGATGCTCAAAGGTGCTGCGCACGGCAGCCTTGCGTAACGTTAATATACAGCGATTTTCGCTAAACAAATGCCCGATGCAGCCTCGCGAGGCTCCTCGCTCAGTCAATACGCGGCTATTAAGTATGTACTGAATAATAACAATTTTATTTTCAGTGCAAGACTTCTCAACTTGGTAAACTTAGTATGCAGTACAGCACAAGCTCTGAATGCAACGGCAAGGGATGCATGTTATGGATGTTTTACCAGATTTGCTACGTTAGCTCAGGTGTGACATGTCTTACATTATTAAAATCATGACAAGTGCATAAAAGCATATATATCTTAGTCATGCCCCTCACATCCTGAATCGGACCCCAGACCAGGATCTTTGACGCCTTTGACTTAGTGATTTTTCATATTTTTGAATAAAACCACTTGAATTATTAAGTTCTTGGCACTCGGCTTCATGACATGAAGCACTGATCGCGGCCCCCTTTTGCGCATCTATTCTATACACAAGACTGCCATATGCCGCTATCAACAGGTATCGAGGGTAGTTGTTCATTTTGTTGTATCGAAGTATTAGCACTTATTGCAACAATTATAATAAGTTAGCCGTCTAAACAGTCAAAACTGTCATCTAGCTCTAACATTTAACACAGGCAAGAGAGGTGCTGTTAAAACATATCACTTAATGTAACAATTACAATTAACGTATTGTTACAGTAAGTGCTAATACTTCCATATAATTTCCGGAATTTCGGTGGTTGCAGGTTCGAGTACTCTTCGGCAACATTTTTTTTCTAATATGAATTTTTCTGAGGTTAACACTGTTTTAACATTAATTTTAGGGTCAGCAACAATTATCGGCACTTAGTTTATGTGCCTCGACATATTTTGCTGGCACACCATATGCATCATGCGCTACAAGATTAGCAGTAAGTACATATATGTAATATAATATAATGAGGATGGCCATGATGGCCTATAACGTCGTGGGTTCCAAGTTTGAATCCTGGGTCCGGCAAATACACATTTTGTTTTTCAATTTGTGTTTGAGTCAGAGTATGGACCTAATAGGTTGGGCAAGTGGTTAACATCCATTTCTTTTAAAAATATGTTAATACAAAACCTCCATTCTGTGGAGGCCCACATGATCTCATTAGGATCGCATTTGGTCAAAAAAAATAACATGTAATCAAATAAAACTCACATATATATAAAGCTAATGTCATCTGTAAATAGCAATAAGCTATTTAACTGCTGAAAGATATTATAGACTACATTGTAACAATATTATTAATGATGTAAGTACTTATATTACATGGTGGGTCATACGCTCCTCTCAGTGTGTAGAATGTACCAAAATTCTAATATTTCAATCTGAAAATCAAATATTTGGTGTAGTGATGACCCATTTTTGTTAGTAGGTATAATAAATACTTCATCAGTGGAGCCAGAAATTAATGATCAAGGAAGAAAATTACAATGCCATTATCGGTCTAACACGTAATTTTGCTAAATTTACAGACAGTGGTGAGTTCTACGGGAGTTTTTACTCCTACAAATGGCCAATGTACCACAGGATATTGCGAATTTGTACGATGTCTAAGGAAGGTCAACTCTGACAGTGTGGTAAGAATATGAAAATATAATTATTCTACTTGAAGACATTATGAGTGTCTTTTCTAGTATGATTTGTTCAATATTATGTTATCCATTCAAAATAATTACGAGATAAAAAGAACTTACAACGTTTTTAAATTTTCTGTTGAATTATTATGCTCAATATGCTCAAACTTGTACTTGATATGAAGTAAATAAAAAACAAACAAACAAATGTAGAATATTGAAATGTCATTTTGATTTCCATAGTAAAATGAAAACTGAAAATGAATTCAATTCTGCTTAACGCTGGCTATAAGTATTAAAAGAATGTATTGGCATCGTGTTCTGGTATATTCTAAAAGTTTCAAATGTCTAGCTAGTCGGGAAGTTAGTTAAAAATCGATTGCAAGATTTGTACTGGACAAACAACCACCGGACAAACAAGAATACGAGCTAATAAAAACATTGTAAAAATATACAAGCACGACGTTTCAGTTAGAAGTTAAGTTTAATTAAATGGTAACATTGTTACATAATATGGCAATTTCAAAAAATATATGTATGTACCTACCTATATTGTGAACGGGTACTATGAGCTCACAATACTGCCCTGCTAAGTAAAAAGACAGTGTTTTTGGTTTTAGTGAAATAAGAACCCAAATTTTAAGCTACATTTTCTCTTATGTTATGTAAAATTATTGGATTGTTTTACATAATCTCTCAATATACAATGTCTTTTTACTTAGCAGGGCAGAATAGTTGTGTCGCCAAAATCTCCCAAATAATGTTCGATAAAAACGTCAGTTCGCTGGAGTTTTTTTTAGTGTGACAGACAAACATTGAGTTTTAAAGTAAGTATAGATTATACTTATACCACGTTGGCCTAGTTCGTAGAGTGGTCGTCTTTGTATAAATACGGCTGGTCAATAAATGCATGCTGTTTTTTCAATGGCGGTATTAAGGGGGCGAAAATTTTTTTATTAATGATTTTATTAAAAATACATAATATGTTATTAAATTACATAAACCCAACCTTATTATATGAAATATATGAAGTACCTACGCATGTTGCTTACTGCCGAATGGTGGGAAATTGAGTACTAAGCGTGAATTGTACAACTATTTATTACGTACATATTATATTCTTATTTATGAAATTTAAATATCCGCTCTATGACGAATACATCACAGTTGTTTATTGTCATATCTGTTGTCGAAAATCATTGTTTCGAAGCGTCAAATGAATGTCTGTCAATAGTGTCATAGTATAAATAAAAAATCGTTTCTGCCTAAATATAATTCTTGTGCGCCAGAAAATGAACCAATTCACAAAGATACAATGTTTTAAGAAAAAAACAATTATTAATTAATTGTTTCATGACTTTGATTGACTTTGACAGTTATTTAACATCAAAAAGACGCAATTTTCTTCCATATAAATTAATATATTTTTTTTATAAATTGCGCCAGAATGTTATACATCTAAAAGCTAAAATATGTTATTATTTTTGTTATAACATTAATATTTTGATGACGAAAAAATTTAATATTTTGGTCTGGCATCTGGATGGTAGTCGCCCTTGGCACGGTTCTGGGTTTATCGTTAGTATGGTTCATAGCAGGGCTCGAAATGGACCGTAGCGCACCGGAGCGCCGTTCCTGTTCGTGAAATCGGTAAAATTATCGCTCCGTCTCGTGGAAAAAATAATTTGACCATCTGAGCTAGATAGGCCATATAATAAAAAATCTAACACGCCTATTTTTATGAAATACACATAAAATTTGATAACTAAGTCTTCTAACTATGATAACTATGTATTGTTCTTCAGAAAACTGTCGAGCGCTCCGGTTCGTAAAATTTTCCATTTCGAGCGCTGGTTCATAGTAAATAATATTTAATGTGGGTGTTTATATTGATAATACATTATATTATATTCTTTAAAGATCGCTCAATGTGCCCGCGAAGTGCGGCTTGCGGGACCAGCCATAAACGTGACTGTAGATAGCAGCAATATCCGGTACTACACAAACATCACCAGCTGTATCCTCGCCAAGTCTAGATGCAACCTCTACAACCCAATCACCGGCGACACCCAATTCCCTGGTCTCACCACAGTTAATACGGGAAAAGTACAAACCCAAGTTCCACTTTATAATACTCTGCAAATAACACCAGACGGCACATTGCGCGTAATCTCTTTTCCCGCCACGATTATGGTTTCGTCGACATTTTGCTCGTCTCAACCAAATACACTCACACAATCTAATTGGATGAATGATCAATGCCCTTAAAAAAAAAAAAAAAAATTCCGACTTACCACGGCTAATAAGGGTAAACTATAAACTGAAGTTTTCTCTTTGTAATATCAGTTTTAAGCAGGCGCGCACACAGGGGGAGAGTTTTCGCGTCTGGAGCCCCCCAGAAACGGAAAAAAATACAATTTACTTAGGTAAATTGAATATTTCTACATTTTATTTTTCGTCAGAATCACATGACTGAGGATCGTGAGCCGATGATTAGGTTGTTAAATAGCCTATGAACGGGTTGGCTCCACTCCTCTAGGCATTCTGCGACACGAAAGAACAGTGATACTCATAACTTTGTGCAACTATCTGGGGCATTAAAAGTTTGCTTTAATATAATACAATACAATACAGCGCGGACAGCGAGACCTGAACCCGCCCCCCCTTGTGTGCCCGCCTGTCTACAAATATTATAAAGCTGGGTACGCATAAGCAAACCGTAACTGTGATCGTTGCAGATACACAACCGGTATGGACGCCATATAATTAGTTCGCGAGCCTAATAAATAATTATTTCGCATTGGTTAAAGTATCAACGGGTCTATTCTACACACAAGGCTGCTTTCGGTCCGCTACGGCAGCTAAATAGGGTAGGAAAGTATCGAATTATTAATACTTATTGTAGCAATTAGAATAATTTAGTTATAATTGCTACAATGAGTAGATAATATGTTTTAACAGCACCTCTCTTAGCTGTGATAAATTTTAGACCGAGATGGACAGTTTTGACAGTTCAGACGTTTAACTTATTGTAATTGTTAATACTTCGATACTATTCTACGCTATTTAGCTGCTGTAGTGGACCGAAAGCAGGCTTGTGTATAGAATAGACCCGCTGGACCGGTTACAGTTACGGCTCGCTACTGAGTACCCGGCTTTAGATGGCGTGAAACGAATTTGGTTTAATCATTATGACTGTTTTGTCCCAACAGAATATTATAATCAGTAATCACAAAATCTTTTTGGGTGAATGCTCCAGGCCTCTAAACCGATTACCCACCATAGGCAATATTGGGAATTTACAAACCTAGTTTTCCTTTATAACAGGATGTCATTACGACCGGAAGGTACGTTATGACCCATGAGTGCTCGCTTTTCTTTTGGTGTAATATAATAATATGGTATTGTCCCATATTATGTCTACTCATTCAGTCAAATTCGTTTGAATGTCCAGTGTCTTTCAACGAGCTTAAATTTATAAAATTATATTATAGATACTATTATTATCATTACGTAATAATAAATTGACATATTTAGGTACTTATAATATAAGAGTGACAATATGTACACTAAAATAACAATAATTATTATTGGAAGCAAATGTAATTGTGGATGTTATAATCCTTCAAGGGGATATTTTTTGTTCTCATATTTTTGTGTTCCTAAAATTACAAAAAATGGTCGTCAGTAATAACAAAATATAAAATAATACCTCAGTTGTACTTGTACAATGTTTGGAAATTTCAGTGTGATTAATGAGTGCATCGGCAGCAAACAGTAAAGCCCAGCACAGCGTCCATAATGCGATGATTATGGGTTGAAGTCCCATTAAGTGTAAATATTTTTTTTCTTATAAGTATATTGTATATTGTATGTTTGTGATATGTTATGAACGTTTACACTTTAAATAAAGAATACCGACTATGTTCGTAAAACTTGCGTATTATTCATTTGTATACATATAGTTTAAATTAATATAAGTATATTATTAGGTTTATTTTGACTTGTAAATACATGTATTTAGTAGTAGAAATCATACAAATCGACAGTTATCTGTCATCTATCTAATTTGAATGGAATCTTGATTTTTATATGTATAATGATTACACCCACGCTGGCCAAGCGGTTACGCGATAGGCTTATAATGCGTGGGTGACGTGGGTCCCGGGTCCGGATTCTGTGTCTGGAAAATTTATACGTTGTTTTTCAATGTGTATGTGGACCCAAAGTATAGATCTGATATGTTGACCAAGTGGCTAACATTCATTTTTCGGAAAAAACGAATATCGAACACACACTGAATTTAGGGCGCGAAGAATGTCGTAACGGTGAAAATAAATGTGGGGGAGGGTTTTAGTTCCAGAAACGACTGTCGTGGCGCAGACGACTCGACATGAAACGGTGTATTGGAGCGATGACTGATGGGCGATGGCAGTACGGTAGGTACCTACAACACTATTTGCAGTCACGATAACTATTGGCAGACAACAAGAAATCGGCGATAACAAGAAGTCGCTATAGTCGCATCGCATGTAGAAGAATTCTAGTCACGTATCTGTCATGGCGGCAACGGATGTATCGGCTCTTCTTTTAGATGCGACTCCTATTCTTCTTCGCAATAAACCAAAGTTTTACTAATAATCATTCTAACATCACTCCTGATAGCTTTAGACATATTTTTATTATAAAAAGCTTCAAATTACATAAATTTCTAGGTCCGTACACCACGGGAGCGTAAAATGAAATGATAAATTTGGGGGCGTCCCTCATTTGAAAACGGAAAACTGCACTGGAGAGGGTTGTTAGTTCTCCGTTTTAACACGTGGACAAGAAGTTCTTGTTTGACAGTAGTGGTGGGTTTCAGTACGCGACCACATTAAATTTCAATTACATTTTTAACTATCTACAACTCAACATTCATTCATCTTTGCCTCATGCAAATTTTCAAGTTTTTATTTTAAAAATTAGGTGAGTGAACACAAAAATATCCCTCATTTTAAATATAAAAATAATGTACTTACTTAATAAGAAAATGTTAATAATTAAATTATTTATTAATATATTGATTACAATATATACTATAAAGGATACATAATCATAAAAACAATGATGGTTTTTTAGAAATTTCGTCGCACGTATAGTTGAAAATTATTTGCCGCTAAACTGAAGTACTTACCGTCTTTATCATATGTGATATACAAAATAGTCACTAGGCTAAGTAGCCTAGTGACTATTTTATGATTTTTTGAGAATCTCGCTGATGATTTCTCGAGAAATGATAATTCTCGAAATTTCGGAAAATTAATTTCTTGAGACATGAGATTGGCTTCTTGTGATTATAATTAGCTCAACAATTCTCGATCACAACCTCTCATGGTACACGGTACACAACGAAGATATTTTATTAGCAATAATAATTAATATTCTTATAAAATACACACAGAAAATATATCTTGAACACAATATTTAAATTATTTACAAGACGTGTACCAAGTGAGCCTCGTCAGAAAGTTCAAAAATATTAAACAGATACTTAAGTATTACGAAGATTCCACACTATCAAATGTAAAACGACCGTTGCACCACGACTCTATTAGTGTATTTTTAACACATACGATGTGTCTTATATCGCACAAGCTAAGGCCCGTTTCAGACGGGACACCGGTGTCGCGCTCGTATTAATATAGGAGGCCTTTGTATTCGAATAAGGGGGAATTTGTATTATGTTTATGAACGCCCCAGAGCTAATAAGTCAACGCTGACCGTGTCCGGTACACTTTTCCGTCGGCCGCTACATTCTCAATCCGCTGATACACTTGTTTTTATTACCGCAGCCAGTTTTACGTTCTAATTTATAACGCGAAATTATGCATTGACTCTTTAGCTCTGGGGCATTCATAAACATAATACAAAGGCCGCTTTATTCGAATACAAAGGCCTCCTATATTATATCGAGCGCGACACCGGTGCCCCGTCTGAAACGGGCCTAAGTGTAGCAAAGGGGACTCCAAACATATTGTGATAAAATACGAATAAACCTAGGTACTTAAAACAGGGTGCCGCTAAACTAGATTATCCCATTGATCCAGCTAGATCGCTCATTGGGTCATTTAATATCTTTTGTACACCACTGGGTACATGATTTTTCGAGCGATATGGTCTGCTTAGTTCCACTTCGACGTCTTTTTGATTTGTATTAAATATATCTGATACTTCTATTTGCTCCCTTAACCGTTTGTTAATTTTTTGATCCTTGCAATATACACACATATTATCTCCATGCCTCATTGTTACTGTTATCTTTTCAAGCCTCTTTTGAATTTAAGCTAAATGTTTCGCAACCATACTTTAATCCAGGAAGAACAGACAATATAGGCAGATACTATCAGTAATAATATTATTAGAACTCATTACCTACGCAGACGAATAATTTGTGTTATGAGTCGATTGCAGAGGGTTCCATGAATAAACAGAATAGTGACAAAACAGAACAGCGATAATTAATATGACTAAGACCTTTCAGGAAAAATATAATATTCAATATTGAAATTGTCGTAACTCATATTATATATTATTATGTTGTATAGATTTTTAATAAAATCAAATTATATAATTTCTGCATTCTTAATCGCTGGAGAGCCTCAATTAAACGGAACTCTGTTGGAATGTTTTTTTTTTTTTTGAATTATTAATAACCATGTCTTTGCTTTTTCGTACAAGGTGGTTGTTAGTAATTTTGAACAATCACAAACACCCAGGCTTTGAGACAAACACATAAATATTGTGTGTCCTGACCGGGAATCGAACCCAGGAACTCTCGGGTGGAAGGCAAGCGCCTTACGCACTGCACCACGAGAGCCGCCTCTCTCTGTTGGAATGTTGCCGGCAAACTAGATAGGTAGGTATAATATATCTCAGATATTATCTCGTCTTAATCAATCTAATATGTTCAAAATGCTTGGGTGACTAGGTACAACGAAATGATGACCTTAATAACTCTGTGGGGTTGTGCATGATCATCAAAATCAAGCAGATAAATCGAGGTTTTTACGCCGAATGGCCAACATGCAGTGATATGTATAGCATATATTAAATATTTATATTTATATGTATTTCGTTTTATAAGTATTTAATTAATATATAGATACTTACGACAAAAATGAATGTTTTATTTTTCCCCTGGCTGTTATGTTTCTTCATGTTCTGTTATATATTATCATGTTCTGTTTTGTCCGGTTACCATATTACTAAATATGGGAGGTACTTCAGTGGGTCTATTCTATGCTTATCGACCGCTAAAGTGATAAAGTGAAAAATATTATCAAACTTAGGGTAGGTTTGTATCAAAATATTAGCACTTATTGTAACAATTACACGAAGCCGGTTTTTATTGTTGCAATAAGTGCTATATTTTAACAGCACCTATCTTGCTGCTGTTAAAATATCGCACTTATTGCAACAATAAAAACCGGCTTCGTGTAATTGTTACAATAAGTGCTAATATTTTGATACAAACCTACCCTAAGTTTGATACTATTTATCAATTTAGTGTTCGATAAGTATAGAATAGACCCACAGAAGCGGTCCTTTTAAAAAATAGCAAATTTTAATAATATGAAAATAATTATGCAGCAATTGAAAAGAACTGGTAGTGCCAAACGGCAGTGGAATGGTATGAATGACTCCATGCATATAAATTATTAAAGCAGCGAGGAAATTATTAAAATATTATAAAATATCAAATGAAAGTTCTCACACAATAGTCATGTTTGTAATTTAGATGAAATATGTCGACACTGTGCAGTTATTTTGTGGCGCTATTTTTCCTGATGTTCGTATATAATCCAGTAAGAAAAAATTACAAATATAATAAATTAAACATTATCAAATAATTTTACTTCTAATCTGGTGAAAAAGTGTTCTTGGATTTTGAATATTTCAATTCATACCTTTAATTAATAATCTCAAATTTTTATATTATGTACTAGTTATATTGTGTCGAGAATCAAAGACAGGCGAGTGATTTTTATGTGAAAAATTAGGTACTTATGTATATTATAGTGGAGCAAAGTGGAGGAAATTAAAGAAATCTAAGTATTTTTTAAAATTTAAAAGGTTAGAATATGACGCATTATGTTTTCTCTTTCTAAAATATTGGTTTGCTGATGAATTCAAATATAATTATTGAACTTATAAAATAACGGACAACTCAATTTATGTAACATACGTGGTTATTTCATTTTAGGGTTGTGAGAATCTTTGAAGCCCTTGTGAATCGCAGACTATGGTCTGTTCTGTGTTGCAACCTGCCGTCGATACTCGATTCAGTTACCTGTTTTGTATTATAATCAAATAAATTGAAATATTTGATCTGATTATTAACTTTAATATTAAAATTCATCTTCATAATAATTATTTCTTAAGAGTGGGTTGATTATTTGGGCTGCGTATCAGTTGCAGTACGGCCTTATAGACACATTTCAAAAAATATTGTTGAGGTTTATTTGCACGAGGCCGTATAACTACTATATATGGTTTTAAGCAATATAATCTCTCTTGGATATTTTGGTTAGGTACATAATGAAGTCTAGAAATTATAAGAGATTTTGAATTAGTTATGTGTTTTTTACAACTTGGTGTAAAATGATAACTATCATAATATTCTTGTTAGTAAGTAGTACCTATTACCCTGTGTGTCTCTGATAACTATCTTAAAAATTGGTAGCAACAGATATTTGCTCTCCCAAACTAATGCCAATGAAAGGGTAAAATAAAAATAATAATGTATTCAACAAAAATGCTTTGGGTATTGATGTAATCCATTAGCGTGGGGTGAGCTTAAATTGACGTTGCTGATAAATTATATTTAGCCCTCTCTATGGCTGTGCTTTACGATTTTTATGATCATGTTTTAAAATGTAACAATCTCCAATGTTACTTATTTTCTTTATATTTTCCATGCCGTGTGGTGAATATTATTAGACCTCTCTTATGTACTGACGACTAGTCTTAGGCAACCATGATTGTCAGCAACCAGTAAGTGTGACTGGTCGCCGCAACCACGTGCGTAAACGTTGATTTCCTTTCTCATGCCCCGTGTTTGCTATTTACCCGGTTGCCGGCGACTGGTTGTAGGTGCGTAAGGGGCCCTAAAGTTATAATTTACAATGTATTAATATTATTGTAATTATTCTAGATAACGACTTCACACAGAGACACGGGTTTCTTAAATATTAAATCCCTTAAAGACTCGTTTAAGAATTGGGGACATCACTCTCTTACGCAGACTTGTTCGGCGAACGGGTAAGCATTTAAAGTAATATTTAATTATAATCACCAGTAATAATTATTCGATGTCGTTATTGATTCCAAATTCGTTGTACGCTGAGTGAGAGTGGGGACATTCATGCTGATTAATATTTGACAGTATTTTTTAAACTGTGATGAGTAGACCGACTATTTCTTACGTGATTTTTATTCAGAGGTACCTATGTAGGTAAATATTCACCGTTCTCACATTCTTGTTATTTTTCATCACCGTAGGTACACTACATATAATTCATAATGTGTTACTACGACTGTATTGCTCGATAGTTTGTATAAAATAATATTAATACTATAAAATGAAAATTGCTCTGAGTTAATAACGTCTTTTGTACTAAATCAAGTGTGTCTAGTTGTATAGTTCTCCGTGTATTACACTGTACTACATATTATCACAAGTTATTTTTTGTAAAAAGGGTTCATTAAATTATTAACGTATTTTTAAATTAAAAATTGTTGCAATCCTATTTGAGTTCAGTTGAGAAAAAATACTTGAAAACTCCGGTCTCTGGTGATGAACCAAAAATTTGCATATTTTTATATTGTGTATGTACCTATTATCAGATCCATCTGATGCAATGTGATTAAATGCACGACTATACAATATATTATTAATGTAAAAATATAAGTACACACATAATATAGCTATATGTACTTAAATACACACACACACAAATAAACAACTGCCTATCTAAGATCAGAGCTATTGTTAGTTATAGATACTGTATAGCCCCTCATTAGCCTCACCATAGATAATATACGTAAAAGCCTCGCGAGGCAAATGCTCGGTCAGTCAGTACGCGACAGCGTTGCCATGTCTACTGAAATTTCAGTAGATCTACTGATATTTTTTGATATTTTTGGCAATATACTGAATCTACTGATATTTTCTGAAATCTACTGATATTTCTTCATTTCACAAATTTCCCACCAGCCGGGAAAAAAACTAGCCATCTTTGAAAATTTAGGAATCTGCGGCCCGCGGTGAAATTTTTTTTCCTAAAAAAACGAGCCGACCATGAAAAATAGGGAACCTGCGGCCCGCGGCGAAATATTCTTCCTAAAAAAACAAGCCGACCACGAAAAATGGGGAACCTGCGGCCCGCGGCGAAATATTTTGCTTAAAGCAGAAATCTACTGATAATTTGTCGAATCTACTGATTTTTTTTTACACATGCTACTGAAATTTCAAATTTTGACTTGGCAACATTGGTACGCGACTCTCCTGAGGCAAACGCACGCGCCGCCTCGCCCGAGCGTTCCGCGGCCGATCCAAGCGTCGGTTTATCGATGCTCAAAGGTGCTGCGCGCGGCAGCCTTGCGTAACGTTAAGACGGTACTTCAGTGAAACGGCAAATATTTCGTCGCGAACTGTCTCGCGCAGCGATTTTCGCGAAGCAAATGCCTGAGGCACCCTCGCGAGGCTGCTCGCTCAGTCAATACGCGGCTATTACTTAACTATGTTCTGAATAATAACAATTTTATTTTCAGTGCAAGACTTCTCAACTTGGTAAACTTAGTATGCAGTACAGCACAAGCCGTGAATGCAACGGCAAGGGATGCATGTTATGGATGTTTTACCAGATTTGCTACGTTAGCTCAGGTGTGCCATGTCTTACATTATTAAAATCATGACATGTGCATAAAAGCATATATATCTTAGTCATGCCCCTTACATCCTGAATCGGACCCCAGATCAGGATCTTTGACGCCTTTGACTTAGTGATTTTTCATATTTTTACATAAAACCACTTGAATTATTAAGTTCTTGGTACTCGGCTTCATGACATGGAACACTGATCGCGACCCCCTTCTGCGCATCTATTCTATACACAAGACTGCTATATGCCGCTATCGACAGCTATCGAGGGTAGTTTTTCATTTTTGTATTGAAGTACGCTTATTGTAACAATTACAATAAGTTAGCCGTCTAAATAGTCGAAACTGTCTAGCTCTAAAATTTAACTAAGCCAAGAGAGGTGCTGTTAAAACGTATCACTTATTGTAACAATTACAATTAACTTATTGTTACAGTTAAGTGCTAATACTTCCATATATTTTCCGGAATTCAGTGGTTGCAGGTTCGAGTACTCTTCGGCACCATATTTATTCAAGATTTTTTTCTAAAATGAATGTTTCTGAGGTTAAAACAGTTTTAACATTTATTTTAGGGTCAGCAACAATTATCGGCACTTAGTTTATGTGCCTCGAAATATTTTGCTGGCACGCCATATGCATCATGCGCTACAAGATTAGCAGTAAGTACATATATGTAATATAATATAATGAGGATGGCCACGACGGCCTATAGCGTCGTGGGTTCCAGGTTCGAATCCTGGGTCCGGCAAATACACATTTTGTTTTTCAATTTGTGTTTGAGTCATAGTATGGACCTAATAGGATGGGCAAGTGGTTAACATCAATTTCTCGTAAAAATATGTTAATACAAAACCTACACTCTGTAGAGGCCCACATGATCTTATTAGGATCGCATTTGGTCAAAAAAACATAACATGCAATCAAATAAAACTCACATAGATATACAGCTAATGTCATTTGTAAATAGCAATAAGCTATTTAACTGCTGAAAGATATTATAGACTACATTGTAATAATATTATAAATGATTTAAGTACTTCTTTTACATGGTGGCTCCGACGCTCCTCTCAGTGTGTAGAATGTACTAAAATTCTAATATTTAAATCTGAAAATCAAATATTTTGTGTAGTGATGACCAATTTTTGTTAGTAGGTATAATAAATACTTTCATCAGTCGAGTCAGAAGTTAATGATCAAGGAAGAAAATTACAATGCTATTATCGGTCTAATACGTAATTTTGCTAAATTTACAGACAGTGGTGAGTTCTACGGGAGTTTTTACTCCTACAAATGGCCAATGTACCACAGGATATTGCGAATTTGTACGATGTCTAAGGAAGGTCAACTCTGACAGTGTGGTAAGAATATGAATATATAATTCGACTTGAAGATATTATGAGTGTCTTTTCTGGTATGATGTGTTCAATATTAGTTATCCATTCAAAATAATTACAAGATAAAAAGAACTTTTTATATACCTACAACATTTTTAAATTTTCTGTTGAATTATTATGCTCAATATGCTCAAACTTGTAAGTACTTGATATGAAGTAAATAAAAAACAAACAAACAAATATAGAATATTGAAATGTCATTTTGATTACCATAGTAACGCACGTATATATTAATAATTTAGTTGCTAGGACCACCCCCTTAGCAACCAACCAATAATAGTCGTTACTTTTTACGGATTTTTCTCAAATAACTTTCCATACAAAACAGAATTAACTGAAAATCAATTCAATTCTGCTTAAAGCTGGCTAAAAGTATTAAAAGAATGTATTGGCATCGTGTTCTGGTATATTCTAAAAGTTTCAAATGTCTAGCTAGTCGGGAAGTTAGTTAAAAATTTATTGCAAGATTTGTAATGGACAATCAACCACCGGACAAACAAGAATACGAGCTAATACAAACGTTGTAAAAATATACACGCACGACGTTTCAGTTAGAAGTAAAGTTTAATTAAATGGTAACATTGTTACATAATATGGCAATTTCAAAAAAATATATGTATGTACCTACCTATATTGTAAACGGATACTATGAGCTTACAATACTGTCCTGCTAAGTAAAAAGACAGTGTTTTTGGTTTTAGTGAAATGAGACCCCGAATTCTAAGCTACATTTTCTCTTATATTATGTAAAATTATTGGATTGTTTTGACATAATCTCTCAATATGCAATGTCTTTTTACTCAGCAGGGCAAAATAGTTGTGTCGTAAAAATCTCCCAAATAATGTTCGATAAAAACTTCAGTTCGCTGGAGTGTTTTTAGTCTGACAAACAAACATTGAGTTTTAAAGTAAGTAAGTATAGATTATATACCACGTTGGCCTAGTTCGTAGAGTGATCGTCTTTGTCAAATATGGTCAATAAATGCATGTCATTTTTTCAATGTGTATTTGATCCAGTGCAAGGACCCGACGGGTTGGACGGATTGAAAATGATAACCTACTTTATTTTTATAGATTACAATATAACATACTTAGTATTTTTATTAATAACCAAACCATGTATGGTTTTGTACACTTTTTACCCTAAGTTTGTAGGCTTTATCAATATATAGTTATATTAATCTACAACATGGGTGGCCAACCTTTTCAGCAGCCGGGCCAGATTCTAAAAATGAGATTTTATACCGGGCTGCAAAACCGATTTTTTTTTATAATTCAAAACAAAAAAGAAATATTATATATTATATATATTGATAAAATAAAACAAAAATCAGAATCAAACATATTTATTAGATTAGGCTTTTTTTAAGTGATAAAAAATTAACAAAATAATACTATACTTATAAAATATACTAATATAAATTTTAGTGAGAAGTTTGATTTTGTGTGGCAGAACTAAGTGCATAAATATCGATATCGAGTTAGGTTGTTCCTACACGCAAACAGTTTTCCAAATGCACATCAGTGAATCGTGTTCTCAGTTGGGATTTGATATGCTTCATCTGACTAAAAAGCTGTTCACACGTGTAAGTGTTTCCAAATAGCGAAGTTGTTTGTAAAATGCAGGATATTTCTCCTTGTCCAAATATGTTTTGTAAAACTCTTCCAAACCAACCTGATGGGATTTCTTCTTTAACTGTTCATCGCAACATAGTTCACAATATTCCATTTGTAAATTTCGTGGTAATAAATTCACGTCTACAGAGAATGGCGTAACAAATGCAGCAAAAAACACACGGTGCTTTTAAAAATCTTGAGTCAATATCGAATCTCAATTTACGAAATTAGCACATAGCACACTAGCGGTAGCATTATTATTATTATTTCTCATTGTTCCACGGGCCACAAGTTGACACCCAGCGGGCCACGGGTTGGCCACCCATGATCTACAACATTTCGTCGCTTTGCGTCAAATCTTGGAAGTTTTGACAGCAAACCTGCCCATTGTAATTGATTTAACCAGGGACGCGCCAAGCGGTGTGTTATGTTATGGGTACAAACACTCTGGCGGCAGTATTAAAGGGGCGAAAAAAATCAGATTTTTTAAAAATGATTTATTAAAATATAATATTTATGTTATTAAATTGCATGAACCCAACCTTATTATGAAGTATATGAAGTACCTACGCATGTTGCTTACTGCCGAATGGTGGGAAATTGAGTACTAAGCGTGAATTGTACAACTATTTATTACGTACATATTATATTCTTATTTATGACATTTAAATCTCCGACCTATGACGAATACATCACAGTTGTTTATCGTCATATCAGTTGTCGAAAATCATTGTTTCGAAGCGTCAACAGAATGTCTAGTGTCATAGTATAAATAAAAAATCGTTTCTGCAAAAAAATAATTCTTGTGCGCCAGAAAATGAACCAAGGCATAAAGATACTATGTTTTAAGAAAAAACAATTATTAATTAATTGTTTCATGACTTTGTTTGACAGATATTTGACAGTTATTTAACATCAAAAAGACGCAATTTTCTTCCATATAAATTTATATTTTTTTTTTCATAAATTGCGCCAGAATGTTATACATCTAAAAGCTAAAATATGTCATTATTTTTGTTATAACATTAATATTTTGATGACGATAAAATTTAATAAACATTTTATTTCTTATTTATTTTGGTTTGGCACCCGGGTGGTAGTCGCCCTTGGCGCGGTTCTGGGTTTAACGTTGATAATATGGTTTATAGTAAATAATATTTAATGTGGGTGTTGATATTGATAATACATTATATTATATTCTTTAAAGATCGCTCAATGTGCCCGCGAAGTGCGGCTTGCGGGACCAGCCATAAACGTGACTGTAGATAGCAGCAATATCCGGTACTACACAAACATCACCAGCTGTATCCTCGCCAAGTCTAGATGCAACCTCTACAACCCAATCACCGGCGACACCCAATTCCCCGGTCTCACCACAGTCAATACGGGAAAAGTACAAACCCAAGTTCCACTTTATAATACTCTGCAAATAACACCAGACGGTACATTGCGCGTAATCTCTTTTCCCGCCACGATTATGGTTTCGTCGACATTTTGCTCGTCTCAACCAAACACACTCACACAATCTAATTGGATGAATGACCAATGCCCTTAAATTAAAAAAAAATATTTCCGACTTACCACGGCTAATAAGGGTAAACTATATACTGAAGTTTTCTCTTTGTAATATCAGTTTTAAGCAGGCGCGCACACATGGGGAGAGTTTTCGCGTTTGTAGCCCCCCAGAAACGGAAAAAAAATACAATTTACTTAGGTAAATTGAATATTTCTACATTTTATTCTTCGTCAGAATCGCATGACTGAGGATCGTGACCCGATGATTAGGTTATTGAATAGCCTATGAAAGGGTTGGCTCCACTCCTCTAGGCATTCTGCGACACGACAGACGTGTAGCCACTGCGCACCGTGAGTGTAAAACCAAGGCATCTGCAAATTTTTCAATTTCGAGATTAAATGCAAAAGTCGTGAACTTGATAATGTAAAAGTGAAGTAACTGAAAGAACATGCAATATAATGTAGATATAAACCAAATATTATGATTTTTTGGAAACTCTATTTTTCCTAACAAAACGAAGACCTCAAACTCTAATATATCCAAAATATGTCTTTTGCAGATCCCTTGGTTTTACACTCACGGTGCGACTGAAAGACCCGTGATATGTATCTATAGTCTAAGCCCGTGATACTCATAAATTTGTGCAACTATCTGTGGCATTAAAAGTTTGCTTTAATATTCAGATACGAAACGTCTATAAGACAATACAGTGCGGACAGCGAGAACTGAAACCCCTCCTCCCCTTGTGTGCCCGCCTGTCTACAAATATTATAAACCCGGGTACGCACAAGCAAGCCGTAACTGTGATCGTTGCAGATACAGAACCGGTATGGACGCCATATAATTAGTTCGCGAGCCTAAGAAATAACTATTTCGCATTTAAAGTTGGTTAAAGTATCAGCGGGTCTATTCTACACACAATGCTGCTTTCGGTCCGCTACGGCAGCTAAATAGCTAAAAGGATCGAATTATTAACACTTATTGTAACAATTACAATAATTTAGTTATAATTGTTACAATAAGTAGGTACTATGTTTTAACAGCACCTCTCTTAGCTGTGATAAATTTTAGACCGATATAGACAGTTTTGACAGTTCAGACGGTTAACTTATTGTAATTGTTACTTCGATACTGTCCTACCCCAGGGCTCGAAATGGACCGAAGCGCCGTTCCTGTTCGTGAAATCGGTAAAATTATCGCTCCGTCTCGTGAAAAAAATAATTTGTCCGTCTGAGCTAGATAGGCCATATACCTACCTAATAGAAAATCAAACACGCTTATTTTTATGAAATACACATAAAATTTGATAACTATATCTTCCAGCTATGATAACTAGATGTATTGTTCTTCAGAAAACTGTGGAGCGCTCCGGTTCGTAAACTTTTCCATTTCGAGCGCTGTCCTACCATATTTAGCTGCCGTAGCGGACCGAAAGCAGGCTTGTATATAGAATAAACCCGCTGGAACGGTTACAGTTACAGCTCGCTACTGAGTTCCCGGCTTTAGATGGCATGAAACGAATTTGGTTTAATCATTATGACTGTTTTTGTCCCAACAGAATATTATAATCAGTAATCACAGAATCTTGCTGGGTGAACCCACCATAGGCAATATGGGGAATTTACAAATCTAGTTTTCCTTTATAACAGGATGTCATTACGAAGGTACGTTATGACCCATGAGTGCTCGCTTTTCTTTTGGCGTAATATAATAATATGGTATTGTCGCATATTATGTCTACTTATTCAGTCAAATTGGTTTGAATGTCCAGTGTCTTTCAACGAGCTAAAATTTATAAAATTATATAGATGCTATTATTATCATTACGTAATAATATATTAATTAATATAATAAATAATAAATTTGACATATTTAGGTACTTATATAAGAGTGACATGTACACTAAAATAACAATAATTATTATTGGAAGCAAATGTTATTATGGATGTTTTAATCCTTCAAGGGGATATTTTTTGTTCTCATATTTTTGTGTTCCTAAAATTACAAAAAATGGTCATCAGTATTAACAAAATATAAAATAATACCTCAGTTGTACTTGTACAATGTTAGGAAATTTCAGTGTCAGTGCATCAGCAGCAAACGGTTAAAGCTCAGCACAGCGTCCGGAATGCGATGGTTATGGGTTGAAGTCCCATTAAGTGTAAATATTTTTTTTCTTATAAGTATATTGTATATTGTATGTTTGTGATATGTTATGAAAGCTTACATGTTAAATAAAGAATACCGACTATATTCGTAAAACTTGTGTATTATTAATTTGTATACAGATAGTTTAAATAAATATTAGGTTTATTTTGACTTGTAAATACATGTATTTAGTATTAAAAATCATAAAAATCGACAGTTATATGTCATCTATCTAATTTGAATGGAATCTTGATTTTTATATGTATAATGATTACACCCACGCTGGCCAAGCGGTTACGCGTTAGGCTTATAAATGTCATGGGTCCCGGGTACAGATTCTGTGTCTGGCAAATTTATACGTTGTTTTTCAATGTGTATGTGGACCCAAAGTATAGATCTGATATGTTGACCAAGTGGCTAACATTCATTTTTCGTAAAAAGCGAATATCAAACACACATTGAATTTAGGGCGCGGAGAATGTCGTAACGGTGAAAATAAATGTGGGGGAGGGTTTTAGTTCCAGAAACGACTGTCGTGGCGTAGACGACTCGACATAAAGGTCGTACTGTAACAAACAAACGGTGTATTGGAGCGATGACTGATGGGCGATGGCAATACGGTAGGTACCTACAACACTATTTGCAGTCACGATAACTATTGGCAGACAACAAGAAATCGGCGATAACAGGAAGTCGCTATAGTCGCATCGCATGTAGAAGAATTCTAGTCACGTACCTGTCATGGCGGCAACGGATGTATCGGCTCTTCTTTTAGATGCGACTCCTATTCTTCTTCGCAATAAACCAAAGTTTTACTAATAATCATTCTAACATCACTCCTGATAGCTTTAGACATATTTTTATTATGAAAAGCTTCCAATTACGTAAATTGCCAGGTCCGTACACCACGGGAGCGTAAAATGAAATGATAAATTTGGGAGCGTCCCTCATTTGAAAATGGAAGTGCGCTTAGCTACACTGGAGGGGTTGTTAGTTCACAGTTTTTAGACGTGGACAAGAAGTTCTTGTTTGACAGTAGTGGTGGGTTTCAGTACGCGACCAAAATAAATTACAATTACATTTTTAACTCCTACAACTCAATATTCATTCATATTTGACTCATGCAAACTTTCATGTTTTATTTTAAAAAATTAGGTGTGTAGGTATACACAAAAAAATCCTTTCTTCGCTACGTCTATGAAATTAATAGGTACATACCTTCAATATAAATGACATTTTCGAAGTTATTGGTAAATTCATTTTAAATATAAAAATAGTATACTCAATAAGAAAACGTTATTAAGTATTTAAATTATTTATTAATACATTATATTGATTACAATATAAAATATAAAGATATAATTATACATAATCATAAAAACAATGATGGTTTTGCTGTCATTATAATATGAAATATATATATATAATATATCCGGGGAAGTCATTATGATTTAAATTTGATGCAAAAAAGAAGTAACTAGGTATCTGCCAAATGGACAGTACACTTTCTTACGCAGAATATTGCGTTGACAATCAATGATGACCTACAATAATGCACCTTACAATAATTATTGAAGCGATTCGGTCACAGTCGGTTAGATGTGATTTTCACAATTTTATTTTTCTGGTATAAACAAGTATTTTCACTGTTCCTCTTGAAGGTGAATTAATACTCTACCTACCAGAGGCTCCTAAAGGAAAAATAAGAAGCTTAAAATTAAATACACAGTCTTAATAATTTACAATTTAAAGTGTTTTAATTTTATAAAAATATCTAAAAACATTAAAAATATTTTATATTTAAAGTGATATAAGTAAATAAAATTTTATGGTCACAATTATTAGTGAAATTTGGTTTATTAAGTTTTCTCTAATTTACTAATCTAATTACAAATCTTACTAATTTAATTACAATAAGGATTTGACCAAGGACGCGCCAAGCGAGAGTGTTGGGCAGCAGGATTCCGGGGGCGCCGAAATACACAGAAAATAGATTTTATAGTACCTATGTATATAATATTTATTATTAAAAATATTATATTATCTATATTCAATTCAATTAAGAAAACTGAACTTGATATTGAAATATAAGTAAGTACCTACATGTGCACAAATCAATTTTCGATCATGATAAAATCATTCTGTTATTTATAAAAAAAAGGGAAATTTTGCGTTGGCACCCGGGCGGCGACTATTCATGGTGTGGCCTTGTTTTTGATTAATGCATAGTTTTAATGTTTTTTTTATATTTATTTTAAAAATCGATTTTTGTAAAAAATGAAAATGTATATAACTTAAAATCCTTGTAAATTCTTCTATGGCCGTTGTATGTAAAAGTGGCTCCTGATAATAGAGAAGGTTAATGATTAAATAATTAGCTACATTCCATTTTGCATTTCAGGTTCATTTGAAGGAGTCTTGTGCTCTGAGATATTATGTTTTTCATGGTCTCCCTGAGATATATTAGGATATCATTACTTAAACGACAATCATTTAAAATCGCAAATACAAAATAAGCACAACGAAAAAACAGGCCGCCATGTGCAATATATTTACAATGTATATTATGTTCAATGTTGCCAATGCAAAGAATATAAACAATTCTCTATTTATTAATTATTCAACTATACTAAAAAATGTTCTGGAAGTAACTTTTTAGTCCAAAATCTTTGGTCATTATTTTAAATTGCGAAGAAGAATTTATTCCTTGCTAAAACAACCGCCACTAGAATCCATAGACAAGTTCCCCAGACGGATTCGACGAGGAAGATGAAGTGGGTCCTCATTCCGTCCACGGCCCAGTGGAAGGGGAACATTGCCCAGCAGATCGAGTGGCCGAAGTACATGATGATCGGGTTCATGCCTGGCTGAATGAATGGCGACCCGTCCCACCAGTGGGCCACATCTATCAGCATGTAGCAGATTGAGAGGACTACCAGGGCGAAGCAACTGGTCACCAACACAAATGACAAGGACCTAGAATAAATTAAGTATTGTGATGATCGTTTTATCAGGGTTATCGTTCTCTGCCGAACACAATTTTTTAATGGTTTTCGTTGCGTATGGTTTACAGTAGCTTATATAAGCCGGTATTATGTTGTATATTACTTACTAATAATTATATTGTTCAATACCTCTTTTAGGCAGTAGATATTTGTGTCGCTAGATTTCAAAATCAGCCAAGTCTATAATAGATGAATAGAAGAAAAACAGCTTTTTGTTTTCTCAAATACACAGTCACAAGGGTGAAAGTTTATATCATTTAGAGTAAGTATAGAATATTTAAAATTAATAAATTCCACATTTTGATAATGCAGAAATGTTAGAAAGCAGTAGTTTTTTAGCAATTCACAAAAAAATAAAAAATAAATACCTAAAGGTGGACTTGGCTGATTTTGAAATGTAGCGACACATTTGTGTATAACAACATAAGATTATAAATAAAAAAAAATCTCAACTAAAAATGAAAAATGTAATACAGAGAAGAAATGCATCAAAAAAGTACTTTGTTTCATTGTAATATTGGTGTTTCTCTAATGCCCTGTTATTAATATCAATGATTAAATCAGGGTTGCGAGGAGTTGATTTGTAGAATTAAATAGTTGGGTCGAGATCAAGGATTATTTTACTAAAATAATAAGTACTACTACGTACTGATTGTATTCGAAGAATTGTAACTAGCACTACCATCGTAATTCGCAATTCAGTGCCATGGCCTTCGTATATTAATCTTTGTTTTCTACCATTCCTAAAGACTTCGTATATTTAAATAATGATAATGTTATAATTCATTAGTTTGACTCTGCATATGCTATACTAGCTAGGTATAAATACAATAAAACAATCAGTGACGTCCCATGGATGTAGGCAGATAGAGCGTCGCTTGGGGGCGGCAGTTACTCGAAGGGCGGCAAATCGAGGAGAATCATTCCGTATATATAGAAATAGCTACCTAAACTTAGTAATAACGAAAATATCTTTCCATTAATAAATTCAGCTCACTGGCTGGAAACAAAATGTATTAATTACTGACTGTATTTTTTTGGCGAGTTCGCGATGTCTAGTTTACTTCCGCTGCCCTTCGACGTCCGTGGTGACAAGAAACGACACCGTGCACGGATGATACAAAATACTGTAGAAAAAAATGGGGCGAGATTTTGGCGCTGCCCAGGGGCGGCATTTTGTCTAGGGACTGAAACTCAATCCCAATCCCAAGTCACTGAAAACAATCTATGGGGAATGGGGATTGATGAAATTATGGACCTCTTATACTACGGTGGCGGTTTTGTATGAAGCCGATGATGAGGTCGCTTCATCAAAAAGATTATAACAAATTAATAATAATCAAAGTATAAATAAATTTCGGCAATATAACGTTTGCTGTATTTTTCACACTCAGTGGAGGTTTATCCGCAATAAAATGTTCACAATAAAATTCTTTTCATATTTTGTTTTTTCTAATTTGGTGATAAGCGTTGGTATCTTTTTATTATTTAATATATTAAGTAGGTAGGTATGTAATTTATCATTATAACCAGATCTGTCTTTCAAAATTGTCATGAACGCATTGCAAGCATTTAGACATTTAAGGATTAATTATAATTACGTTTCTTTTTCGATATTAAATGACTAAAAATGGAATGAGAGCAAATTAATTATCGGCCTCTATTTTTCAATATAATTAGCTGTTGTCGCAGTATTATTTTTGTATTTAGATTAGTCGATGTTACTTACATGACGTGTGTGACGTAGAAGCCCTGTCAATCAATCATACTATTATCTTAATGGAGATATAATACGTTCAGTACAAAATAAAGAAGGTATTAATAAAATTTGTGTAGGTGTTTTCTGCGATGTTTATTAAAATAATTGACTTCCAATTAAGGCGAAATGTTTAAAATTATGGTCAATTATCATTGTATTTGTACTTATATTGTTAGATATACCTACATGTGTCTTGAATTTTGACAGCAATTATTGTATAAAACTAAAATATAGGTAGATACCAAAAGTATTAAGTAAGAATGCAGAATGCTCCCAATTGCATATTTTAATGCCAGATACAGCAGTTGGTACCTATCTTTGCGGTCGTTTAGGGGAGGTATTTTATCGTAATCTTACGTAAATCCATTTTATCTCTCCATGAGAAATACTGCGTTTTGTAAGCGAACTATGAAAGCATTGTATCAGTTACCTATTATCTAGATTATAGACTATGGATCAAAATTATACGTATTTTGTAAACAGCACGACTAGGAACTGTTTTTAAAGTTCGCAAATGTTTTACAGAGTCTACAAAATGAACGAGGGCCTCAAGCAAACGTTTGTTGTAATGAATGCATTATTAAAATGACATTTGAAAGTGACAGATGAAGCAGCAATTTTGAATGACGTGTGACGTCAGATTGCTTACGTCACAAACAGTGTTATACGCTATATGGTGGAAAATCGGTTAAATAGCTTATAAATAATTAGGTAATTTCATACATATGACCCTTACTCTTTAATTGAGGGTTGACCGTAATATGACAATGTTTGTTATCTTACTTTATATGAAAAATCTACAAAAGATGATCTATTATAACTAAATGATCGCTAAAGTGGATAATATTCGACGTTATTGAAGTACCTATCTATTATTTTTCGGAAAAAATATTTTTAATGAAAATCAAAATAATAAATATTAATAGAAAAGTAATAGCATAAAATAAAGATCGACAGAAGAAAAAAACGAAACACAGTATATTTGAATTTGAAAGGAAAAATATTTCAAATCTGAACTCCAATGGAAATTTTTCAATTAGCTGTTAATAAGAATATATTATATAAGAAGTAGACGAAAGATCCTAAGAAAAAATAGAAAAGGAAATAATATGGTCACACATAAACATAGGTCATGCAGTGGCGAAGGGTGGAGGTAGGCTGTTAAGATCCGCCATAAACAGTGCACATTAAACTTTTTCAGACATACATATTTGTTTTCGTTGAAATAAGACTACAATTTACAGATAGTGTTGGTTAGTTTTTAAAATTCAATCAAACCCTGAGAAACCAAGCCATAATAGATAATAGTCAAAAAATACACGTTTGTCTATAAAATATCTAAAATTATGCAATTAAATCATACATAACTTCGAATATTTTATAAAAAGAATAATATTTTTTATTTATTATAGTTTGGTTTAGTCACGGCTTAATGAATTAAAAAAATTAACCAACAATATGTGTAATATGTAATTTTAATCCAACGAAAACAAATAACTATGAATGAAAAAGTGTGCACAATTTTGTCGTATTGCCTAAATTAGACCAAAACTATTATGTTTTCGTTTAGGCATGGTTTAATTAATTTTTAAAAACTAACTTACACCATCTGTAAATTGTAGTCTTAGTTCAATAAAAACAAATACATATGACTAAAAAAGTTTAGTGTGCACTATTTATAGCGAATCTTAACAGCCTACCTCCACCCTTCGCCACTGGGTCATAGATACTCTCATTTTTAGAAGGATCGAGATCTGACCATAATAATGAATGGGCATGATAAAACTATATCCACTAGTGACTAGGGTATTTTTAAATGTTTGATATTTTTATAAGATGGCAATTCATAAACTGAAATCACTGCTGGTAAGTATCATTCTTAAAACGATTTTTGTTAAAATTTCAGTCAGATCCGATGATTTAAAAATATAAATCACTGGACTAGCTGTATAACTCTAAAAGAGTTGAAATATATTTTTTTTTCATCCTACAAAATGTGGCTTACTTAACTTTAACAAAATTTTAATAAATATTCATTAGATGTGTCAATATTTCGTTATCTTACCATAAGTTTTTATTTAATGGTATTGCTCCATCTTCTTTGGAAAATCCACAGAGGATTCCTCCTAAAAGGCCAAATATGACGGCCCATGTTAGCCATCTTGGAATCAGTTGTTTCCAGTCTTTATGGTGGAGCATAGTGTTACCAGCCTGTAGTCCGAAGAAGACGTGCACAATCGACATCAGACATCCTGAAAGAATACTCTCGCATTAGTATCAACTTGATAATATAAAGAAGAATATTATATATTTTTTAAATGTAAGAGATTTTCGAGGTAGGTACGAGTAAATTATTAACAATATGGATACATTCGGTAAATTACCATTTTGCTTCAAAGTGGCGCATATGGGCATAGGTACAAGGAATATTTTTTAGGTATTTTTTCAACCCAAAATACCTATTTGGGAGAACAAGACAAACTCTGGGTTACGTTGAAACTAATAACACTACAACCTTTAATAAATTATACACTATAATTAATGTTCTCACTCGATTCATCCTCAAACCATCAAATTGTGGATAAGGCGTGTAGATTGAACCCTACTTTCCTAATAAAACATCATATTTCCTTACAATTTGCAAGACGGTAATGAAAACTTTCTAATGATTACACCAACAGACGAACCGAAATATCAACTACGAGACATTTCAAAAATCACAGCGATATGCAGTAATCGATTCCCTATAAAGGTCTACGCACACTATTAAATTAGGAAATTTGCAATTAATTTGAACGGTCATATTGACCTATTAGGATTGTAGAAAATATTTGATGACAACCAAACAAAACATATTATGGGGTATTGCGCCTATCGTGGCAATATGGTTGCCGACCTCTAGTAGAAAATAACCAATAGAATCTCGTACCACACAATAAGTTTAAAAACTTACCAAATACTCCCTCAGGGTCGAAAGAGCCAGATTGGTAAACAGTTTTGGCTGTGGGATTTTGGTAGATGTGATTATCTCCCAGTACAGCGAGATCAATATGCTTGAATGCTCCACCGATGCAGTTCTTATTGGCCCAATCATCCTGCTTCCCCCCAGCTCCTAAATATCCACTAAAATCAAAGGAATAAATAGGTTTTTATTATGATAATTGATTATTATAGTAAGTATCGGATATTATGAAATTGCTATTAAAATTTTGTAGTAGGCACGAATTATTATAATAACGTTATATTCAGCTTGACTTTATAAAAATATTACAGAAATCATATAATTTTATTGTGTATTCATTGTACTTATAACAAATATTTAATTAAAATATTATAACCCTTTTCAATTTAATTGTATCAATGATCTGTCTGTTGATCTAATGGTCAATATATATAATAGGTATATAATTATAACTGTTGTAATAGAAAGTTTTACGAACCGGAGCGCTCGATAATTTTCCGAAAATATTAACAGTCATCTAATTTTATGAAAATGTGTGTTTGATTTCTTGTTATTATGGCGTATCTAGCTCAGATTGTATGAACCGGAACAGCGCTCCGGTGTGTGTTTGGTCCATGATCCTACCATTACATCAATAATTGAATACATTTTAATACCTACTACAGACAATATAAAACATTACAGCAGAATACGTACGTTGGGCACCCTGGTACTGGAAGGAGAAAGGTTATCGTCAAATGTATCGTCAGAATTGCCATCATTATAAGCCATTGAGGGGCAAGTTCTATGATGTCGAAAAACATTTTATTATATTTACCCTAAAACGATAAATGTGTGTATGTTAATGATTTATATTAAAATATCGAACATTATACAATAGATGATGCAGATAATTAAAGTGACATGCTAACCCTAACCTGTATTTCTTGTTGATTCCTGTTGGCCAAGAGAAAAGCAATAGAGCCGACAACATAATAAGCTATTCCAAATCGTTGTAGGACTCCAAATACCCTCATGTTGTATAAGGTCGTTCCGTATATAGTGTTTAATGCAACACCTATCAGGAATAAAATACACGATCGCTGAAAAGGGATTTTCATGTTGAATCATAAATAAAAATATACAAACACATTATGTATGGGTAATCAATGAGGTTGGATTATTTCGCTGCGCTCATAGAGATGCCCTTACAGTTTAAAATCGTACATTGCCTACCTTTAATTTGGGCAAACCTGCACCATAAACTCATTGGCCGAAAATAAATCCATATAAATCAATCAACACTTCGTTGTCTGCGTACCATATAATATTACGCATACGCCGACTACTGAATGCTTTCCGAATGGTCATAAATTATTGTGTATGCATCAAGTCTCCACGAAGGTCTAAAGGTCTATCCTATATGGTAAGGCCTTTTCCACATGGCGCGTTTTGACTCGAGTGCATTCTAGGTACACGTGACCTTATTGAGCCGTCCACACGCACTCGCGCCGTGGCGATTGTCGCGCGCGGTCGAGATACAGGTGTTCACATGCACTAGCGGCGAATCGCGGCGAGACACGCGCCATGTGGACAAGGCCTAAATCAATGGTCTTAATAATGTAAGTACCTTCACAATATTATTTATTTCCTTATAGAAACATACAATCTAAACCAGCCACTGTTACCATGTTATCATATGTTTCAAGTTTTTGTTTGCGTATGGATGCTTTCGTCAGTTTCGTTTTTATTTTCAATATTGTTAATTTAATTATATATTATTTTTGTTTCCTCGTACTTTCATAATATTTCATTGACAAATATTTTTTCAGGACTGAAAATCTTAGTGTGGAGCTATACAGATATGTTAACTAAATATTTACTAGCCCCCTTACCCGAAATATATTCCATAAAGCATTTGACTTAGGAACCTTCTTCGCCACAAGAGATTTTACTGATATCGGTATGCATACACCCATTATCCACATGAAGAAAGGAAATACGAGATCTCCAATAGTCAGACCATTCCATGTAGCATGCTCCATCCACCAATATCTACCAGCACCATCATTCACGAAGATCATCAAAACGATGCTCATTCTAAAATAATACATTAAATTAAAAAGAAAGACACTTCTATATTGTTACCTATGCCAAAGTATATGAATAACGGATGCATGTAATAAATTTTATTTTTGCATTCAACTTTATGACACGACATATTTCATCCAAGCCATCGAATAGGTTCAGTAGTATTATAATACTATAATATTATATGGATAAAATAATGGTACAACTAAAAAAACTTGCCCACGAAATGTGTCCAAAGATTTTACTCTTCTTCTGACAGGTTTTTTCTCTTCTTCTTTTGGGGCATCTTTGGTTTTTATAATCATGTTCCGGATTCTGGGGTAAAATTTGCACAATATTGCCAATCCAATGAGAACAAAAAATACTAGTAGTATTGCTAAAATGGTAAGTACAAGAAAAATTTTGATAAAATTACTTTGATTAATATATATATTAATATACTTAGTAATGTTACAATTTGTATATTGATATAATATAAAATATAAATAATCTTACGCAAATAAATATTGACGGGTGGCCGCTCCTCGGTAAAAACGCATGACTTTTCGTCAATATCTAAATTGTATACTCCGAATTCCCCCATTTCAGGCCTGAACTGGCAGATCATATCACTGAAAAATTAAAAACATTAATTTATTTTAAAAAAGAAGAAAACTTCGCTTAAATGAATGATAGCAGTAATTAATTATTATACTGGGAAACATCCCTTCACTTGTTCGACTTCTTCTCTCAAAGCGTAGCAAAGTTTTGTTTTGTATGGATGCATTTTCATAGCAACAAATCATTAGTATTAACCGCCGTTTCAGACATTAGTATTGAAACTTGTCTACAGTGGCGTGCGTATTGGGGTAAGGGCCAGGCCGACACCCAGGCGTTTTCTCATATGCTCATTTTGCATAATAATATTTTTTTAAATACTCAAACATTTCTTGAATGTTAGAAAATCTATAAATTGAACATGTGATTTTTACCCGTAAAAATCCACCTACTTGACCTACATACCTACAATTTTAAGGTTGCGTCATATTTTGTTACGATAATGTAATATAAATATTATAATTAAGCTATCCAAATTAAGAAAAGGTCTGATAATTAAAAAAATATGTAAGTAACACTGTTTTTTAACATCCATCAATTCAAAAACGGTAAAATATACTGCGGAAAAAATAGGATAAAATATAAATGTGATGGTACTTTTGTGTATCATCAAATATTGTCACTACTGTGCATAAGAGAAGCTTTTTAAATTATTTATTCTAAATATGAACGTAATCATAGCTCTGTTAGGTACATGTGTTATTTATTATAACATAAGTGCACTACTTTGGGTGATTTAAACCTACTACCGATTTAACAGTTAACAGTCAAAAGTAAAAAAAAATGTTATTAGAAATACAAAATGTATATTTTTGTAAAAATATCAAGTAAGTACGTACGTAGTTAAATCTCACTATAAAGTGAAGTTTTTCCTGGTGTCCAATTGGTATTTTTTTACTCTGTTGGTCGAAAATCTTATGCACGCCACTGCTTGCTGGCATCGACCGTCCGACTCATAAAGAAAATCTATCCAACAAACGAATGAAACATAAAAACCTTGTATTTTTGTCAGGTATTGTAGGTTCGTCGACATTTTTGTATATTCTCCAAGTATCGCTGTGGGCGACATTGTGCTTCAAAACCGTATTCTTTGAGACGGCCAAATATGCAATTCTAGTGAATGGACACTGTAAAATTAAATAAATAAATTATTATTATAAAAAAATATTCACTATACCTGCTGGTTTATACCTGCATACTAAATGTATTACTCTTGAGGTAGGTAAATATAATTGGAAACGTTGGAAGAGGACGCAAAATGTCAATGTTTAAAATATGATAACGAACTCTGATAGGTTGATAGCTATCTACCTAGATCTAAACTAAAAGAGTTAACTTTCATAAGGACATATAATTAAATTATACCAAAGTAGATAATGTATTATATTATACTTCCAGTAATGATGTACTTAAGTTATTATAGAAAAGTAAGTTCCCATTTCCGCTCCAAGATGGAGTAGGTATAAGAACCTCTATGGTCTGGGGTCATTATACCTGCCACTGGCCACTGGGTCCATACACCGGATCCGAAAAATATACATATTGAGAAATAACATGTAGATTTAAACATGTCACGGGATTCGAGACCAACGGTGGGTGCATACTGCATACTATTGAACTGTATAAGTAGGTACTCGTTAATAATACATTTGAGTACTTATAATATTTTTTAACATAACACATCATTTTTTTAAAGTTTCAATATTATATATATTGGTATATTTACTGATTCATCTTCTGTATAGTTTTACATTGTAAGTACTTACAACAATTTAATTCTGACATGGGCACGGGATTTTTGCGAAGATTTAAAATCTTAATGGCAGAAAAAAGAAGGGAGCAACCAAAATTAAAATTCACACATATTATTATTTATCGTCTGATTCGATTGCTTTTTATGTATTTTAGGTATAATTATTCAAAAGAAATTCTGATTAAACTAGATATTTTTCCAGTACCTACCAAGATGGTGGGTAAATTCTAATTTTCTTACAACTATTGTCTGATGTTCAGTTTAAACATTGGTACCAATAATATAGTCTGAAAGCTGTGCAAATTTTATCAATATTAGTCAGGTAATTTTTGAGTTATAACCGAACAACCAGGATACACCCCAATTTTATTATTAGAATAGATTATTTTCGCATGTTATTGGATGAACTTTCCACCTATTAAACAATATTTTAGTTACAACATTATGTCTACGTTTGGGGAAAATTATATTATTTATAATATAATATTGAAACTGTAATTGTTATAAAGAAAGGTGAAATAAAATAACAGGGAAGTTGTAGGTACTTACTCTGTGACATTCGTCGGATAAAACATAAAGTTGGGCATTTTGTATCGAGTTGGTCACATTCACGTATGCCTGATCGATTGCTAGCTTGCTGAGGTTCAAGTTTTTGTAGATGTCAACTCCTGGATCTTCTACCCAAGACATTGTGATGCAATCTAAACAAAAAATAACATTTACATCGACAATAATAATCGGATAAGTATGTCATAATTTTTCCAGACTTCATATTTAGTGACTACCTACCTATTAGACAAATAAATTGATCTAAATTATACATACGATCGCTCATACTTTTACAATCTATATCAGGGGTAGACAACTTTTTTATACCTACCGCCCACTTTTGTATCTCTGTTAGTAGTACAATTGTCTAACCGCCCACCGGTTCCACAGTAATGGTGATTTATAAAGTAGGGTAGTAACTTAACTTTATAAAATTTATAAAGAGTTACAGCAACTTAAAACATATAATAATAATTTACTTACCAACTACTTTATGTCAGACTTTCGCTAAGCTTGGCAGAATAAGTCTTTATAAAACAACTTACTGTGGTTAAATCTATATTTTTATTTATACTTTCCATACATAGAAGCATGAAGTCTGATGAAATTTCATTTAATTTATTAAATTATTAATGAGATCCCTGAGGCCGATGCTGCGAAACTAAATACTGGATATCCGGCTCAATTTTTGTGAGGTACAAATGAAGGTCTCCTCTTTCGAAAATATTCAGGCGATTTCTTTCTTTGGTCATAATATGATTAACAGCACTAAAGCCTGATTCCACAAGATATGAGGTATCAATAAACTGAATATCATTTTCCACATAATTGGATATAAGACAGGCATTTTTTTTTATTTTGCCATATGTTTTCATATCCACCACTATCGAATTTATGAAATTTAAATCGTCACGGGGAATTTTATGAAAACATAATGAAAATGTTTATAAAACCCCTACCGCCCACCATGAAAGTTGGAACGCCCACTAGTGGGAGGTAGTGCCAGGTTGACTACCCTGATCTATATGATAGAAGAAAATACAATCATGCTTTCATTGGTTATGTCTTTGGTTTCGGGTTTATGGTTTCGAATACATTAATTAAAAGTGATAAAACTACGATATAAAGAGTGCTTCATTCGCAATTAAAGAAAGAATAGGCAATTTTAAAAAGTGCTATAACCTCGAATATCCTATATAGTGAGATATGGTTTTAATTTCAATTTCTAATGACGACGTTTACAATATTATTTTTATTAGCACAATCAGCGCCCGAAATGGAGAATTTTATGAAACGGATCGCACGATAATTTTCCGACAATATTAAAAAGTATTCGATGTTTTTGTTATAAAATATACTACCTTGGGCGGATAAATGCAATAACAGTCTTTAAACTTTTGATATGCATACATACTTTATTAAATTTTTCTGTAATACATACCGAAGATTACGCAGGCAATATTAAATTTGTTTACAAATCTATTTGCTTGAAATATGCCTAATGTGAAAAACATTTCACAGCAATTCTCTTTTCTTATTTTATATGCCGCCCGTAGGAAATTCATAGTCTACCTAGTAGTCCTATACACACGAGATATTATTGGTTTATATTTTGTATGGGTTAATTATATACTTAGTTAATTTGACTTATTTATTTTTATTTTCATATACTTTTATCCTTCATTGTTTTCGTATAAACGTATTAAAAAACAGAACAATTATAAGAATCATAAATATATTTTGATTTTAAGGTACCTATTTCTATTTTTTTTTTAAACAAATTTAAACATCTAAAACTCTTTGTTTTGTTTTTTTTCTACCATGTCTTAAGCCTCAATTACATTGAGCTTATTTACGAGCTGTGTGTTGGCAAATTTATAATCTGCCTGTAAAGTCGCCCAGTGTAATCATCGAACAAGCTAACATGTTCGATGATTACACTGGGCGACTTTACAGGCAGATTATAAATTTGCCAACAAACAGCTCGTAAAGAAGCTCAATGTAATTGAGGCTTTAGTGTAGAAATGGTGGTTTACGATAATATGATGTCATTGTTATTCTCAGTGACGTCCCTAGACAAAATGCAACCCCTGGGCAGCGCCATACGTGCTGCCCCATTTTTTATAGAATATTTTTTGCTCGTGTCGTGTAAGTAAACTAGACATCGCGAAGCCGATTATAATAATTAAAGTTAAAGATAAAAATAAAGTTCTGTTTAGCTTTTTATGCGAATTAATACATTTTATTTCCAACCAGCGAGCTGAATTTTTGAAATGAAAGATATTTTCGTTATTTATGAAGTACTCAGTTTAGGTAGTTATTTCTATATATTATATCAAATGATGCTCTTCGATTTGCCGCCTTTCAAGTAACTGCCGCCCCCAAGCGACGCTCAATCTGCCTACCCCCACGGGACGTCACTGGTTATTCTCTTCTACCATGCAGCAGACAAGTTTTTTTTCGTATTAATTGTGGTGAAACATCAGTAGTTATTGTTGTATAGTATTATGCTCGTTAATAAGTACCTATGTGAATATATAATCTCCTATATATTATTATCCTAAGAGATTTTGGAAAACGCCCCAACTTTTTTATTTAAATACCATTTTGTTGATTATTAAAGGAATTCACTTCAATTTTTGGAGTCCCGAATCTACTTCCATTTGAATCCGGCACAATCTGATAAAACTCGACACAATCACAGATAATATCGTTTTTAAATAGCGTTTTATATCCGTCACCATTCATTTTCGCATCTTGCTGGCCATCTACGGCAAATTGATTATAATGTCGCTTAAAACTTTCTATATAATCGATATTTCACAAATCTAAATTAATATTCCACAAAAATATTCAAATCTGAAATCGCCACATTGGCGTACTTATGGGTTTTAACAAGAATTACCTAAATGCATATTTCCTCACTAATTACTACTAAAATATAATCTAAAACCACGTCACTGCTTTTTATCTGTCAAACTAATAGACTAATGGTTGTCATGTATTTTCTTTCGCTTATTTAGTTGATGTGTCAGAATATTTTCAAATTTAGAATTTGTGAAAATCCTAGAATACATCGAACAGTAATGTGACATTTCAAATAGCATAGACATTTATTGCAATAGTATATGTGTATTCATTGCCAATAATAATAATGGAGAATTTTAATACTTACTGTCAATGAGTAATAATTTCAGATACCTTGATTATATTGATATAGTATGTAATAGTATTATTATTACATTTAGGTATGTAGGTAAATCAAATTATTGTGACGTTTATTAGAAATAATAATTAATTCGTGATATTATTAATAATAATTAAATTGCAATAATGTTTCTTCTTATTAAAACCTAGTGAGAACCTAAAAAAATAAAATACCATTTTTGCTCCGAAGCAAAGCATATGGACACACCCTTTCAGGGTGGTAATTACTAGTATGTATCTTAAAAGACATTATGAGAAATAGATTTTACATTTTTTCAATCTAATGGGATCTTCCCCCATTGGATAAATAAAACGTATTTTGACGCAATAATCTAAACGTAAGAAAAATTAGACTATACTGCTGCGGCGATGGGTGGAGTTAGGGTGGATCCACCATAGATAGTACAGACTAAGCTTTGTCGGCTATACGTATTTGTTTATATTGAAATAAGACTACAATTTACAGATGGTGTTGGTTAGTTTTTAAAATTCAATTAAACCCTGGGAAAACCAAGTCATAATACGCATCTGTCTATAAAACATTAAAAATTATGCCATTAATTCATTCATCATTTTGGATATTTAACTCAATCACCACGGAGTATTTAATTACTATTTAATTACCATATTTAAATAACATGATAATTATATCTAATGCGGACACAATAGGTGTGCTGAAAGGATTTAATAGATAGAATAATATTTTAAGCTACTATTGTTTGGTTTAGGTAATTAATTAAATTGAATTACGCATTGAGTCTTCGGTGTGAACAGTCGTGTTTTCAATAAATATATGTCGCCGTCTAATTACAAATAATTACTTTGTTTAATTAGTTATTTCGCTCATAAGCGATCATTATAAATCGTTAAATTAGTATTAAGCTAGTAATTAAATTCGGTGTTTCATAAAAAAATGTCAACTTTGTACAAACTGTTTCGATTTAGTTCATCTTATATTTATAATAATTATTAATAATAACTATTTTGTAGTTAATAAATAAACGGGATAGTTTAATATTGTAATTTCTTATTATTATTATGGATTAAGGCAACAATTTAATATCGTACTTTGTGTTTGATTGTGTTGATTGTTGTGTTGATTGTTTAGTTATAATGACCTACACTCCAGTAAAACTAAGTGATCTTGCAATATCCTAAGGTAGCAACCGTTCAGACATTTAAACCATATTGGCAGCAAAGGCATAGTAATATGCCGCTCAAGCGGACCCCTCCTCGTGGGGAATCGCTACCGGACATTCCAGACCCTGCAAACACTGTTTCAGGAATTGGAACACGCGTACGCGAGCGGTCAAAAAAGGAACGCTCGCCGAAGAGCCCCAAATCACAAGATAAGTCCTCTACTGCTGAAGATGCAGAAAGAGAGCCAAAGCAAAAGAGAACGAAACAAAGAAGCCACCAGCCTGCACCCCCGAGTACTTTGGATGTCGAAAGCGACTGCAACGTCATTATAGATTCAGCAGTATCGGACACCACAACCGAGCCTGAAAATAATGTCATCTATGATGACATACAAACGTGCTTACATGAAGTGCACTCCTCCCTTAGGGGCAAACAGGCTGACTCTAAAGATAAGCTACACAATGCCCTACTAAACCTTTCCGAGGCCGTTGGAAGGCAGAATTATTTGTGCATGGCCAAGCTGGAGATAAAAGTCGTAGCGCAGGAATGCGAGATTAAGGGCATGCAGATTCAACTTCGTGATAGGCAATTAAACATTGAAAATGAAAACCTGGCCATTGCTGATTTGAGAGAGCAGACGAAAACTCTCAAAACTGCCACATTACAAATCCACAAGGAGCCTACCATCACTGCCCCCCTATTAATACCACCTGGGCTACTGCGTTAGGAAGGCGGCAGCGTCCGGCAGTGGCGCCATTCACGGCACCTGCTGTCGCCGGGTCAGCATTTCCTTCGCTGTTGCCGCTAGCACCAAGGCCTGGAGTCCTCTTCTTCCCTACGGGAGAAGGAAAAAATCGATCGGAAACGACAAGGGAACTCATAAAGAAGTCCCTTAATCCCAGGGATATTGGGGTACAAATAACGGAAATTAGAAACGTCAGAAACGGAGGTGTTATCGTACACCCCCGCTCTGAGGACGAGGCCAAGCGTCTCGTCAGCGCTCTGGAGACCTCAGAGACTGCTCTGAGAGTTAAACTCGCAGGAAAAAAGCAGCCTCGCATTATTATTTTTAATATGCCGGCTTCCACTACAGAACCCCAGCTTCGGGAGGCAATTTACAACTCTACAAGAGAGCAGACGGGTCTATCTGAGGAGCCCTACCAAGCCGTACGCCTCAGCCACAAGGCGGGTCCCAGGACTGGCAGATGCCATTATATCACTTATGTACCTGCCGCGGTGTGGTCTGCTCTCATTGCAGATGACAGACTGTACATGGGGTGGGACTCTTTCCCACTCCAGAACTATCTAGGGGTAACCAAGTGCAATAAATGCCACTTATATGGGCACATGGCCAAATCGTGCTCGGCAAAAGACGTCACCTGTTCTTACTGTGCCGTGCGGACTGCCCCGTGAAGGAAGCTTCACCAAAATGCGTTGCCTGCCGCCGTCACAAGCGGCCATATGACCACCCGACCCATAGTGCAACATGTCCGGCTCGCCTGTACGCGGAGCAGAGGGAGCGATCAATGACGGACTACTCAAATGAAATCCCTCACCAATCCACAGCATGACTCGCTTATAATAAGCATCATTCAACAACCCCCGCACCTCGGTCATGCCAGATTTATTATCAAAATGTGAGAGGCTTAAAAACTAAAGGAAATACATTTAAAGAGTTAAAAGTTCACTTTCAATCAGCATAATATTCTTGACATCAGTACTAGATCTAGCAAAATGCTTGGTTTTGTAATGAGGGTTTCAAAATCATTCGAAAACGTCCGAGTGCTACGTACATTATACGTATCATTTGTGTTGAGTATTCTTGAATATGCCAGCATTATTTGGAGTCCTAATAGGTCCATCCACACAGTTAAGTTGGATCGAGTCCACAATAGATTTCTTAGATTTCTCTACTTAAGAACATACGGGTTCTTTCCTTATGATAATGACAATAAAATGAACTTCCCGACTCGTTTTCTTCTGGGTATGCTATCAATGCAATCCCTGTCTACCCGAAGAGTGATTATTCTTTTAAAGCATTTCTTTTTACTTCTTCGTGGGTTCATTTATAATCCGTATATACTGGCAAATATTAATTTTCATGTTCCCACCAATATCACTCGTAGCTCCACGGTCTTCAAGATACCTCGTCGCAGGAGAGATGTTATGTTTCATGATGCTGTGTATCGTACAATTAGCTTATTTGATGGCACCATAAAGGTTGATTTGTTTTTTATTAACTATATAATGTTTGTGGACGTATTAAATAGGCTAAATTTATAATTGTATAAATTATCATATTTCATTAATATTTACACATGCTGTCGTTTTTATTGTTATTTGTAATTAAGATATTTTTATACATTTGTATTTATTATGTATTATGGCGCATTGGCCAATAGCTGTAATGCCGTAATACTGTTTTTTTAAATAAAATAAATAAATAAATAAACATGTGTAATATGTGTTCTTAGTTCAACGAAAACAAATAAGTATGAAAGAAAAAGTGCAATATATAAACAAATTATATTCAATTAAAATGTCAGTGGTAGCAATCGGCGATTGCCAGCTGTTCTGCTAGGCCTATCAGCCTGAGGTGGTGTCAGACGATATTGTGAAGGCCAGACTCTAGAATAAACTACTCATATGTCCCCAAATGTATATTGGCAGTGGCGACTTGCAAATCGTACAACTGACAAATCGGCGAAATGTCAAACTGTCTGAGTGAAAATCCATCCCGAAGGGAAAACTATGGCGCCATCTACGCATACTTTACAATTATATTAATATCCAACACCGCCAAGCCGTCTGCAAGACCTAGCAAGACAGACTGGCGATAGCCAGCTGGCTCAGCTAGTCTCCTATATATTATTATCCTAAGAGAATTTGGAAAACGCACCAACTTTTTTATTTAAATACCGTTTTGTTGATTATTAAAGGAATTAACTTCAATTTTTGGAGTCCCGAATCTACTTCCATTTGAATTCGGCACAATCTGATAAAACTCGATAATATCGTTTTTAAATAGCGTTTTATATCCGTCACCATACATTTTCGCATCTTCTTCGCGTCTACCTCAAATTGCTTATATTGTCGCTTAATACTTTCTATATAACCGATATTTAACAAATCTAAATTAATATTCCACAAAATTATTCAAATCTGTAAGCGGCACATTGGCTTACTATGGGTTTTAACAAGAATTAAATGCATATTTCCGTACTAATTACTACTAAAATATAATCTAAAATCACTTCACTGCCACTTATCTGTCAAACTAATAGACTGATGATTGTCAATTGTTTTCGCCTATAACAAGTTCATTTGACGTGTCTGAATTCAAATTTAGAATTTGCAGGAATGATCGAAAAATGACATTTCTATTATCACCCATAAATAATCAATTTCAATCAAGACATTTATTGTAAGATGAAGATAATTTTAATACTTCTATCAGTAAATTGAATAATTTCAGACTTAATAAATAAGAAACTATATTATATAGGTACATATTACGCTCTTCTCAATATTATAGTAAGTCGATGGTGATCTGATAATAGTATCTATCTGCAGTTTTGGCGAATTCTAGGTTATTGGTGTATTTTGTACAAAATGATGACGGATCGAATGGAAATATTATTGTTCTACGAAAAAAATCCGAAAATGCTCAAATTTGACGTGGAAAATGGTGTCTATCTGTATCGAAGTGTCTAGAAACTAAAAAGAATTATTATCCATCTGCTTGGTTTATTTTATTATGACATTACAATTTCCATACATCTTTAAATGACTGTTTTAGTACTAATATTAAATCATTTCACTTGAAAAATAAAAATAATACTGATACCGACAAAAACAGTTTTTGAACCCCCTGAAAAATTGACTATAAATGTCAGATAGATACTATTGTCAGATCGACGATGAAGTATCACAAACTTCCATATAAAATAGATTGGTACCGTTATCGTGATTCAGTAATTAACTGTATTATGTTTACATTTAGGTAGGTAAATGAAATTGATGTGACGTTTAATACAAGTAGGTAATTAAAAATTAATGATGTTTATATATTTTATAATAGTAATTATTGTATATAAAATTACAGTAACCTTTCTTCTTCTTATATATCATTAGTAACTATTAATACCTACTCAATAAAAATGACATTCTAAAAATGTTTCTTATTATGCATGTTGTTTGCTATTTTATCATTCATCACTTATAAGTGAAATATAGTCAATTATGACATTTTTATTACATAATTAGGTACAATATGTAAGTAGATACGTGCTACTTTTTCCACTTTGTACATGATAAAAATAATACTTTTTTTATTTCCCCACCCAGATAATTTGTTAAATAATAAATTTAGCATGTTGGAAATTATTCATTAGTATATTAAGTACTTAAAAGAATTTTAAAATAAAATACCATTTTTATTCCTAAGCAAAGCATATGGACACACCGCTTCAGGGTGGTAATTACGAGAATCTTAAAAGACATTATGAAAAATAGTTTTTACATTTTTTCAATCTAATGGGATCTTCCCTATTGAATAAATAAAACGTTTTATAATGCAATAATCTAAATGTATGAAAAATTAGACTATCCTGTAGTGGCGATGGGTGGACGTAGGGTGGATCCACCATACGTACAGACTAAACTTTGTCAGTTGTATGTATTTGTTTACATTGAACTAAGACTACAGTTTACAGATGGTGTTGGTTAGTTTTTAAAATTCAAATTAACCCTGGGAAAACCAAGCCATAATACGTATCTGTCCATAAAATATTTAAAATCATGCTATAAAATCATACATAATTTTGGATATTTAATAGATAGAACAATATTTTAACTACTATTGTTTGGTTTAAGCAGGGTTTAATGAATTATAAAAAAAACTAACCAACAACATGACGTGCAATGTATGTTCTTAGTTCAACGAAAACAAATAAGAATAAATCAAAAAGTGCAATATATAAACAAATTATATTCTATTAAAATGTCAGTGGTAGCAATCGGCGATTGCCAGCTGTTCTGCTAGGCCTATCAGTCTGAAGTGGTATCAGACGGTATTGTGAAGGCCAGACTCCAGAATAGACTACGCATATGACCCCAAATTTATATTGGCAGTGACGACTTGCAAATCGTAATACTGACAAATCGGCGAAATGTCAAACTGTCTGAGGTGAATGAAAATCCATCCTGAAGGGAAAACTATGGCGCCGTCTATGCATACTTCACAATTATATTAATATCTAATACCACCAAGCCGTCTGCAAGACCTAGCGAGACAGACTGGCGACCGCCAGCTGGCTCAGCTGGTATAATATAGTTTCTTTTATTATTTCACTGTCAATTCATGTTAGAAATGCATCGTATTATTATTATTTTTTAAAATTTAATAAAGCGCAAATTTTTATCGTGCTTATTCCACTTTTATATACTATCTGGACCGGTTTCGTCCGCCTCAGAGGGACATTGAGGGAGGTGGAAAAAGGGAAACCATTTGGCAACGTGTGTTTTATGAAAAACGATGACGTCACACCGACGTATTCGACACGTTGCAGACTACACGAGTTTAGACGTGCGAGCCGGCTTAGAGCGCTGGTGTTGCGTAACTAGTGTTTGCCAAGCTGCGGGTCTATTCTATACACAAGGGTGCTTTCGGTCCGCTACGGCAGCTAAATAGGATAGCAAAGTATCGGTCTATTAACACTTATTGTAACAATTACAATAATTCAGTTATAATCGTTACAAGAAGTACTATGTTTTAACAGCACCTCTCGTGGGTGTGTGATAAATTTTAGACTGATATATACAGTTTTGACAGTTCAGACGGTTAAATTATTGTAATTGTTACAATCAGTGTTAATAATTCGATACTTTCCTACCTTAGCTGCCGTAGCGGACCGAAAGCAGGCTTGTGTATATAATACACCCGCTGAAGACGGCACCGCACAAAGAAGAAGAATTTTATTATTTATTAGCGTTTATTAATTATTTGAAACTAATTATTCATTGTTAATATTATATATTTCTATATTATTGAACATGAATTATTTATTTCATTAGAACATAATATTATCCGTCCTTTAAAAATAATAACAAATGAGTCAACCACGGTCGCAGAGGTATATAAATATGTAAATACTATTATTATTATTTTTACATTTATTAATGTGTATTTAATTCATTGTTTTTTATGCACCCAAGAATATCTATATTTAACCATGATTTTTGGAGATGGCCTCTTATATTAAATTATAAGTAGGTGAAGTAGGTCAGTCAAATTGTACATATTGAATATCATGGCAACGAAGAGTGGGTGATGACTGATGAATACTAAGTAAGTATGTGATTGTCAAGGTCCAAATAAATAAAGAAAGACCACTGATAAAATTTTACAAAAACTGTAAATACGTTTGAACCGAGTGTTTTAACTTTCCTTCCGAAAATATTTTTCTGATTTATAAGCATTTTCACCGAAAAAATAGCCATCCAGTATCCGAGGCGATATTCCACTTTTTCTTGCCATGCTTTACGTATATTAATTGGTTCCCGGAACTTTCTACATCCTGCGGGTCTATTCTATACACAAGGCGACTATCGACAGCTAAAGTGATAGTATATAATTATTACTTATTATTATTTGTATTGAGATATTATAATTGTTACAATAAGTTAGCCGTCTAACAGTAAAAACTGTCTATCTCGCTCTAAATATTATCACAGCACAGAGAGGTGCTGTTAAAACATAGCACTTATTGCAACAATTATAACCAATTTATTGTAATTGTTACAATATGTGTTAATTCTTACAATACAATACAAACCTACCCTAGTTAGGCGTCTTATTTATCACTTTATCACTTTAGCGGTCGATAAGTATAGAATAGACCCACTGGTTGAGGTTCTACAATTATTTTGTGTGCCAGCAGAATTTTTGCGTGTAGGTTCGCTGCCTTAGAGAAAGTGCGTTGAACAGATATTACAAAATAATGATGACAAATACCATACCTATATGTTTACATTACATAACACCACCATGTTCGATCATAAGAGGATCATATGGATCTTTACAGACTGGAGGTTGTTTTGACAGATTTTTGATTTTTACGACAGATGGATGTTGTCCGCCTGCTCAATCTATTGGGTCCGTATTCTGGATCCAAACACCGCGACTGGCGCGTTATGGAACAGTTGGCCATTCGATATAATTAACGTGTTATTTAAATGTGGTAATTAAAATGTAATTAAAACTTCAGCAGTGATTGTGTTTTTAAGTTCGTTTCATTCTGAAGATTTAATAACGTCCATTAAAGAAGTCAACTGCCCATATACACATTCATGTATCATATGATAATGTGAAAAGTGAATTTGCCAACATTTTCTTTGAAAATGTGGTCGATAAAAATTCGGGTCTAGGACGATTCGGCCCCGGGGCAACTGGGCGCTACGCAATCGAATGAAATTCGAAAATAAATAGATATTCGTGAATTATAGGTACTTTTAAAATATATATTTAATACTCGGTGAGAATTTAAATATGCACACGTAAAATAATGATTTAATTGTGCATATGTTTAAGTTCCGATGAAAAGAAAGTTGTTTTATTTTTATATGAAGCATCGGGCATAATAATTCTCAATCCGCAAAAAAACATTATGTTAAAAGCAAAATAAATTAAAACTACTACTACTACTACTAAGTAGTAGATAGAAACTTATTAAACTTCCTCGTCCACTTTTTGTATCAAATCGTAACGAACGTCTATATTTTATTTCATTAATGAACGTAATTTTATTCGACAGTGCGGTGCCCACTTATCCTGGCGTCCAGTTGTCCCAGTGCCAAAAATTCATACTTATTATGTACCTACCTACTATTTTTAATTTTTGCAAGTGCTGATTTTTTCTACGATTTTGACGCTAATTCTATTTAAAAATCACCAGCATTCTGCCAGTCGAACAAAACCAACACAAAGTTTTAAAATACAATTTTATGAGGAGACAGACATGCCTAATACTTTCTAAACCTTCACGCGAATACCTTGAATAGGGAATCCAATCCCGAGCCAAAATTCTGATCCCGAGATTTCGGGATTACAATTTGACAATCCCGGGATTGGCATTTTTTTCCATTGTTAATATAAAAATTTTATATTCACAAATAACATTGATAAAATCGGTCAAAAATAAATCTAGTATAATTTACACTATTTAAGACATTTATTGTTAATATTGTATATCTACGTTCAATCTTGGAAATACATAAGTGTAATGGAGTAAATAAATATTGTAATATAAATAATAATGTGAATTTAATATGAGATTGCTGTTTCTGATAGTAAAGACTTAATGAATGGATTAGCGAGATTTAAAATAGTAAAATAAATAATCATGGCGTACTTATGGCCTTTCCGCTTCATACATCTAATTAGTCAGCCAAATATGAAACTGCCGTAAAACGTATGAGATCATGGTGGAATTACTTTGTTAAAAGTGCGAAGCATTCTTTTTTAAAATCTTTCTCATTTTCAATAATTTATGTGAAAAAATAAAATAAATCGGCAACTTACACATGGGTATAAATCAAACTTCATTCAAACTCAGTTTATTTCTAATGTAGTTATTTTTTATTATAATTATTTTTTCTGTTATATTTTCGCTTTTATTTTATGTTCCTTAAAAATTGATAAAAAAATCAATCCCGAAATCCCGGGATTATATTTATCAATCCCGGGATTCATAGGTATCGAAAATAGCTCGGGATCCCGAGATCCCGGGATTCGGGATCCCGGGATTGGAATCAACCTTGAACACTTAAAAATCGCCACGGGTTTACGTGCAGTTTTTTATAGCCGCGAATGTGCTGCAAGGATTGTCACAATATAAAAATAAATAAGTAGGTACTCACCGAATGACTAGGTTTATATTAAAATTCATTTATGTATGAAGTTAGCAAAGGAAATAGTAAATTATTGTATTTAGTTCAATGATAAATATATACCTACTTACTAATTATTATACAGATATAATTGATTGCGCAACCAGAGTTGAGGCGGCCGAATACTCACACAGACGCATTCAAAAAAGGAACAGCATGTAAAAGAATACTGTATTCTTCATAAATTCACCAATACACACAATCTTTCGTATCTGTGTCGCACCAACTCTGGTTGCGCGATCTATATTGAAATATATAATATAGCGATATTGAAAAAAAATCTTTATGCTATTCAGATCTTCAAGATTTTCTTGTCAACGTGTTAAAACTGTGAATTAATAAGCCCCTCCTACTTTTAACCGCACTTCGACTGCAACGACTTCCGATTATCGATAAGTTGTCCACGTGTTAAAACTGTGAACTAACAAGCCCCTCCTATTTAGTTAATCGCATTTCGACTACAGCGGCTTCCGGTTATCGCCTAGATCTTCTTGTTGAACAGTAACTATTAACATAATTTGAGCTAGTTACCTATAAATGTATGAATAATATAAATATACATAATATCTGTGTTTAAACTGTCAATGGCCTTTTTATGTATTATATGTAAATCCAGATACTTGAAATTACACACAGGTACTAATTCGGTGACAATATATTTTATTCCAATTTAAGGGTGTTACAAAAATGGGTCCCATAATATAACGATTTAAAAAAAGAACTGTTTGTTCGATTGTAAATAGACACAGAACAGATAATAAATATATATAAATATTATTTATATATATAAATAGATCTTCAAGTCTCTTTATACGGTTAGTGTTTTGAAAACTTTTTAAAAATCTACAAATCAACTTTCATGTCAGTAAGTGTTATGGAAATATGTTTTTTTTTCCAAACTTTTAGGCAGGTACTTAGATGAAAGACAAATTTTTCTGGCGTTGCGGCCACGACGAAACCACTTTGGAACGGTTTTAGTGTCATTAACGTTACCAACACCTAAATGAGTCACTAAACTGCCACCATTCTAACTATCTACGATGTTAGGTTGGTTCTACGAAGCGAATCGTATATTGGCAATGACATTAATTTAATGAATAAATTTAATAAAAATGTTTGATTGTTATGTTATGGCGTAAAGCGGTTTTATATTATTGAGTACTTATAATATTCTTGTGTTTGAATAATTATATGGAATGTCGATATACATTACAGGTAACACTATTATCACGGTGTTTCCGCGAAAAAAAACTGTTTATCAATAATATTTTTTGTTTTTTTGAAGCATCATTCTGACATAGATCTATTAATAAAATAAACGAATAGTAATCTATCAATATATATTATATTTTTAGTGTAAGCAATCCGTAATCCAGAATATCTTATCATATCAGATAAAAATAATTGACAGCAGCATGTTGTTTATGTTTATCATCGTTAGCATGAAAATTTGTTTGGTCAAAGTCGAGATATTTATTAAATTTTATTATAAAGAAAAAAAAATGGAAAAGTACGAAGTTATGTTAATTTTTAATACGCATGGATTATTGATATCGATCCGGCTTATTTTGTCTCATCATTTTGTCACCTTGCCAAATTATTTTCTTTCAAAGTTTCCCAAACTCACAATATGCAGTACCCCTTTACTCTTTAGATAAATTATATAGATTTTACACGCGTACCTTACTTCTGACGATGACTTCTTCCGAGTTCTTTTTATGTTCTAATTAGCCAATTGAACATCATTGGAGTCAAATTATAGACTCATTTTTTTAGGTTTCTGAGTTTAAAATGGTTGAAAAAAAATATTAAGTATGTCTAGATTTAAATGAAATTATCTCAGCTCATAATAATAAATTCAGCTCAGCAAAAGATACCAGATTCTGCTTTTGCAAGTTTATGCGCCCACTCAAAACTCACCTGATGAAAAAGTGGAGGAGCTATATGAAGAAATCAGTACGTTGAAAAATAAACGGAAATGTCACTTCACTATCATCATGGGAGACTTTAATGCACGAATCGGATCTCAACACCAGGATGATGTAGCGGTTGGGCACTTCGGACATGGCACCAGGGATGGCCGAGGAGACATGTTAGTGGAGTTTGCGGAAAACCACAATCTCTACATCATGAACTCATTCTTCAAAAATAAGCCTTCTCGAAAATGGACATGGCGAAGCCCAGCAAAACGAACCAGCGAAATCGACTACATCCTCACCGACAAGAAGGATATTTTTCTAGACTGCACAGTCATTAACAAATTTAATACTGGCAGCGACCACCGAATGGTAAGGTGTAAAGTACGATTTAACATCAAACGTAAGAGATCCAAACTGATGCAGAAGCCCAGAGTCCGCAGAGGCTTGAGAAGCAGAGTCGAATTCCAACAAGAGCTGGAGAACAGGCTAGCGGCTTTCCAAGCTGAAAATGACCCCATCTCCCTACAAAACACCGAGGCAGTAACAAAAATCATTATAGAATCTTCGGAAGAGACAGTTGCTGCTGTGGTTGAACGAGTAAGCAAACTTTCAAAGGAAACGTTGGATCTTATGAAGTTGCGTAGGAGTACGAAAAGCGAGCAACAAGTTGCAAATGATCTCGAATACTCCACGCTGTGCAAAACTCTACGTAAAAATATACGAGAAGATCTTCGTAAGTTCAATATGAACCTTGTAGAATCAATTGTTGCATCAGGAAGGAGCCTACATAAGAACAAGCAGCATCTGTCAATAGGGAGACGGCAGATCACGACACTAAAAGCGCAAGATGGAAGTATCGTGCGTAACTGGGATCATCTACTGGACACTGTTGTAGAGTTTTACAGCGCTCTATACAAAGATGACACTGACATCAACTCAGATCTTCCGGTGAACGGAGAATATGGAGATCCTCTTCCCGAGGTTACTACCACAGAGGTGGAATATGCTATAATGTGCATGAAGAGTGGGAAAGCCCCGGGAGAAGATGGGCTGACTATCGATGTTCTTCGGCGGAAATACGTGGCAGCGAACGACACAGGACCGAGAGAGTTGGAGAAAGCTTGGGGAGGCCTTCATCCAGCAGTGGATTGACCCCGGATGATAATGATGAAATGAAATTATTGATTGGAATTTATTGGGATTGGGATTGCAATTTTAGTTATGTACCTACGTAATATCTATCGTCCATAGTGCCTATCCAACCGGAACCCGAAAGTCTCTGATAACTCGAACATTTTTACGAAAATAAAATAAACCCTTCAAATCTTTCGTATTTTTATCTATTACCGTATAGGTACGTGTATGCGTACTGCATTTTGGGAAAAGCTGATATGCAGCATAGCAATAATTATACTTATTATTATCTAAATACTTTCTGAAATGCATAATGTTAGTACACTTCTGTTGTATCGCTATCTAGAATTAACATATTACGGTACAATTTGGGACAGATCGCGAACAAAAAATAGATGTTTTCTATAAGAATTTCAAATCTACATGGAAATTTACTAAATTCAGCGGCATGGGGTTCGACTTATCTCTTTTCTCATTTACGTATTTGTATGTATGTACATATTATTACAATTACTTTGGCATATTTAACTCGTTTTAACAGGTATGTCTTGTGAAAATATAATATTAATATGTAATTACTATTTTTATTAATAAGTATATTCGTGATAATGTAGTAAAAAATTTACTTAGGGGCTAACTGGTTGACATAGATGTAGGTACTAGCTCTATAGATACCAGTGGTGATGGGTGGAGGGTTGAGGTAAGCTGTGGAGATTCAGCATAAATAGTGCACAATTGTCAATCATACTTATTTGTTTTTATTGAACTAAGAATACAAATTGCAGATGTTGGTTAGTTTTTAAAAATCAACTAAACCTAAAATAAATCATAATATATACTGGGTAAAAAAAATATTCTTCTCTATAAAATATCTATCTAAAATTATTGCAATTCAATGACAATAAATAAGTATGGCTGACAAAGTTTAGTGTGTACTATTTATGTCGGATTTCCACATCCTCCACTCGTCGCCACTGGTAGGTATGTAAAATTCAAGTTATCTTCTATTTATAACGGGTTTAAAGATAATATTACGTGCACAATTAATTATGTCAAGAGAATGCAGTGATAATAAAAATATTGATAATATATTCTTTTAAAATCAACGTGACGTGACGTTAAATCAAGTTATTTAGGTTCTGAGGAAGTTTTCTTACGTACGAGTAATACATATAAAAATCAATACCTATTATAATTCTAGCTATACATATCTGTAAAATGAATACTTACTCTAACCTAACCGCATTTTTTTTGTACTGTGCATATTTTTATAATATTAATTATAACAAACTAACCAATCCTTCATTCTTTAATACATTTTCAAGTGGCAGAAAATGTCATAACCAGGTGATAATGTTGTAATGGACAAAACCAAAATTAAATTGTGAAACAAGAGTAGACATTCTACCAAGAGATAAGAGTAAAGAAAATTAATGTGAAAATTAAAAAAATAAATATTAAAAACTGTATGACTTACTGAATTAATCCTTTTTAATAAAATTTTAAATGATACTGAAGTAACTTTATCTGGCACAAAGAATCACTTAGTTTTAAACAATAAACGTAGATCATTTAATTAATTAACTCGGTGCACATAAATTCGACGAACAGGTAAAAAGATTGCGCGGGAACACAGCAAATAATACGCGCGATCGCCACTCCGAAATCGAAAATATAAACTTTATTGAAGGACTGTTGATAGAATTATACACTCGATAGCCTCGCCAAAGTTTCGCTCTCTCCCGCCTGCATATAATTTAATATAATATAATATATTATACGCGATGCACACAATCCGTTTGCAAATTTATTGACGACACCCAATAAACATTATCTGAAATTTATGGATTATGCATTTTATTTGCAGCGGTTTTTTTATGTTGGGTATCTTGCGAGAACCTTTTCGCTCAAAACGCAGCACTAAGTAAGCAGGTACAAAGCAAAACAAGTCGAGCGACTGTTATCGGTATGTATTTCACTTTTTCTTTTACGCACTCAAGTATTTGGCAATTTATTTATTTGGGGTCGACTTGGCCGAAATGTGACGAAATAATGAGCTCGTAGCGCCCACTTTATGTATTCTTCAATAATTTTAAACAATATTTTTTTGATACAGTCTCGGAATGGAATTTTCCATGTATGTAATAGGATAATTGAATTCTTTTAGAAACAGAACGATACATAATTCTTATGAGAACATGCTATCTACCTATTTTAAGCTACGCACTTTTCGGACCATTTTCTTATTCCGCGACCATTTTTTACTAGGCTAAATTTAATATGCTTGTCGTAGCGCATTTCCGGTTCCGGCAATGTTCGCATATTTTTTAAGTCCTGCTTATAAAATATTAGAATCTACCTACCAGAATATCATGTAATAATATAAACAATTTACAAAATTCCTGGGAATATCATGCAATGCGTAAAGAGAAGAATTTTATTATTACTTAAGTTAGTATAACCGTAAATTTATCAAACATATATATGGTTTTAGTAAACGCAGAATTGAAGCATATCTGTGGGACCTGTGGAAAAAAATAATAGATTGGCTGCGCTTTTCATGGTGGACTATACATTGTGACGGAATGCTTGTGATGCGGATGTGGATACTGAGGGGGGGGGGGGGGGGTTATGTTAAGGATGCCAGGCATTGACCTTTTATGCTGTTGAAACTGGGTCCGTGGTTTGGTTGTCACTACTGATTGCACTATCACTCTCGAGCGGTATATATTTGGGTCATTTGACATTTGGAATATGGCATTTGACAGACAATGGTTTAGGTTATAAGTGTTTATAAATGCACGATTGATGAATGACTGTGTATGCCCTTTGAATTCCTCGATAACGACGTTCTAGCTGTAACAAGCATAGACGCGCTGGTTATCTTGAGGTAGGTGCCTGAATGTTTTTCAATCACGGTCGACTGATGACCCGTAACTGAGTTACGCATGGACTTGTAATAATGAGGATTAGAGGTAGGAGGGAAATATAGGGATGTGGGCGACCATAATTGGCCCAACAGTATATTATTGTTAAAAAAATGGATGTACGACAGATAAGTATTCTATTTTAATATCCATGTAAAAATTTAATGACATTCTCTTATAAATTTGTAGATATCCTTAAGATCACATTTTTTAAATTTTGTAACTGGAAAATTTTCTAAAGTAGGTATAGGTATATTTGTTCGAAAAATTATATTTTTAGACCAATGGTACCCAACCCTGTGCCCGTGGGCGCAGATGTGTCTTCTGGCTCTTTTTGCGTCCGCTCACGGACTCATTGTCACGGTCAGTCATGACACCACTCCGGAATTCGGGTGGACACCGAGAATTTTTTAACAGTTCCATTAGGGTTTGGTTTCTAAAAAAACCCGACATTAGTGTTTACAAATTTTTATATTAGAAATTAAAATCTAAGAAAATTTTCTAAAAAGGGTGCTGGAGAAAAATTACAAATCATTTTTTTGCCGTGTTTTTATTTGTCTAAGCCCAAGGTATAGTTTATTACCTTTCATTTTCAGTGTTTAAAATCATTCTGATAATTTTCATGTTTGGGGGGTGCCAGGGCCCCTGCCCCCCCCTGGGTAGAAGCCACAACTAACTAACTGGCTGCGCCACTGACGGTTACCGCCACTATGCCTCCAATTTAATAAAAACTAGGAGAAACTGTAAAAATATACCGCCCTGTATTGTGAAAATATGTAAAAATAATTATATGAAGAATAAAAAGAGCCTATGGGACTAATTTATATTCTCCTCCTTGGGCTCCCCCCCAATATTAAATCCTGAGTGCGTCACTGGTAACCGTTGAGCGTGTCATCAGCGACTGGCGGATTGGAAGTGACTAACAGCGACCATGCTGGACATGACGTGTGCCTAGTATGCTAAAACATTACTCAAATAATATCGGCTGTACTACCCGCTTGCTCTAGAGAGCTATATTTATGCCGAATTCCGCTGAAAAAAAATGTTCTTTTGATTTACACCACCACCGACTGTAGTGGGTGTAGTCGTACTTTTCGCCGAATGTTTATCGTCGATTTAGGTTTTTTCATTGAGGTTCCAAAATATTATTTGAAAATGGACAAAAAAAGTATTATTGCATTTAACTTATACACAAACCTATTCAACACAACACAGCCTAATTTCTCGTTTATCGGTCTTTTGTCTATTGCACTCGGTGTACCTACACCACGGCCCCCACATCCTGAAAAGGGCCCTCAGGCTAGGATATTTGGCGGGCCCCCTACCTACCGCTAAGATTAAAAGCAGTGTGAAACACTACATTAACGTTTTTCAAATTGTGTTTTAGTTCAAATTAAGGGTATCTACTTATACATTGAATTATTGGCGATTTGTAATACATCTACTTTAATAATGGAGCTGTCGAGTATCGACACAATAATCAGAAAATATATTGCACAATCATATAATTTAAAATGTTCATGGCCATGAAGTATAATAGCGCCTAAACTTTTTTTCCTATTAAAGCTAATTTATGATGTCTGTTTATCTCAGTTATCTGGTCAACCCAACACACCGGGCCCCTAGGCTAGAGCCCTGTCAGCCCTCCCCAGCCATGACCTACATCACTCCGGAATTCGGGTGGACACCGAGAATTTTTTGACAGTTCCATTAGGGATTGGGTTTCTAAAAAAACCTGACATTAGTGTTTCGAAATTTTTGTGTTAGAAATTAAAATCTAAGAAATTTTTCTAAAAAGGGTGCTGGAGAATAATTACAAATCATTTTTTAATTAGCCCTAGGTATACTTTATTGCCTTTCAATTTCAATGTTTAAAATCGTTCTGATAATTTTCATGTTTGGGGGGCGCCAGGGCCCCTGCCCCCCCCCTGGGTAGAAGCCACAACTAACTTATGATTATTACTCGCCTGATGATGATGAGAAATGTTATGAGAATTTATTTTTTAAATATGTTTGTGATTTATTATTATAATGCAATTCATAGGACCTTGAAAACATATGCATCAGTAATTATTTCTAATTACCACATTTATTTTATCACCATAACAATTACAATGATTACGCAGGAAGATGCTTTGTTTGTTATTTTAATCTGATTGATTCTTTGTTACATAATATTTTAATTTCTATTGCGAAGACTTTGCTCGCCCTTTGATAAAAACACAAAGATAATAAATTAATTTATCAGAATAGGTAGGTAACTATTTTGGAACAACCCTAGAAACCCTAGAAAAAAATTGTAATAAATGGGACTTGTAACCGCGCCCATTTCAATCTGGGAGGTGAGCTTTACCGATAAAAATATACAAATCAAGCGGAATTTTTGTAACTATGTATTTGAGATGTTATTTAAAATTCCGTTTATTGGTGACCATCTTTTGTAATTATTATTGTACATCAAAGTATTATTAACAATATTAACATTGAAGTAAGACATAGAACCTCGATATAACGGACTAATGTGGGTGAGTGGTTGTCTGTTAAAGCCGAAAGTCCGTTATATAAAAACACAAACAAAATCCTGTTTATTCGTCTCCAGATATCCAGACAAACCCGTTGTTAATGTTAAATGGCGACATGCTTGCTTTCGGTAATCCTGCTTTGAAAAAAGAATCAAAATTTGTTAAATTTTTGAAGTTCGCCGTGTTTTTATAATCAACTATCTAAAATTCGAAAATGCGTGTAATATACTTGGTTGAATATCGTTATTTGACGAATAGTCAATAAAAGTTATTAGATATTTAGATTTAAACATGTATGGCATTAACAATTTTCGCATTTGTAAGGATATTTTGTTCGTTATATTGAGTTTCTACTGTATCTGGATATCTCCATATTTTAGTATTATCATACACTTCGTAGTGATTTTTAAAATCAAATTATTCTTTAAGACATTCTCGATGCCATTTCAATAATTCAACAAACTATTTTCCATAAATAATAATGTTATTGCCTCATGTAAAATTATTGTTTTAACTATCAACACTTAAAATGATCATCCTTGCTTAAAATAATCATTTCAAAAATAATATCATCATTCGAGGGTGCTTGTGAAATATGTTTAGAGTATCAAAATCATTAAAACATTGTACATTTCCATGTAATGACATAGATGTTTGTTCGCGCCCTGGGTTTCACCTTTCAGTGTCTTTATATGCTTTATTCTTCTTCTTTATGAATGGCAATATCAACCCCAACGATGACAATCAAAAATGGGTTTGGTTTGGTTCAGGAAAGATGGACAAATTATGAAATAAATAAAATACTTTTCAAGTGTTTAATGCTTTATTTATTACATTTTAAAAACATCATTACATGATTGACTTCACCACATCCACCTCAAACTTTAAACAATAATATAATTAACATTATTTGAATGCAAAACAATAATAATATTATGGTCCCTCAATTTAAGAGAAAACTTTAGCAGGAGGAAGCCTGTTATAAACAATTTATTATTTATTGGTCAAAATTGGTAGTACAGTTTGTAACTTGAGAATAAAAATGTATACAGGTATTTCCAGACATTCAATTGGACAGGCGACGAAACAACATACATTGATATAATTAGCTTTGACGATTAGTGTTTTCTCAAATATGTAGTAGGGCTTGTTGCAACATTCTTAAGAATAATTTTGCCGGTTTAATTAAAATAATAACGATCCGAGGGTTGCATTAGTTGATGGCATTAATAACTAATTTTTATGTCACTTTATCTGCCAGACCATTTTACTGTTTTTTAGGTAAATGGTATTTATTGATTGTGTACAACACTATACGTATGCGACGGATAACCTGAAAATCTGACAGTTGTCATTTTTAAACAGAAATTAAATAAATAGTTTTATAATGGCTGTTTACTTGTTTCCGACAAAAAAAAAATATTTTGAGTATCGATTATATAAGCAAACACGAAAGACTATCAATATTGAATACGTCTAAATATATTATTTTCACTCTGACATCTAATATATAAACAGACGCTATCGTGATAATAAATTATTTTTGATTGCTGTTTCAATAATAAATAGAGAAAAAGAAGACACTAGGTATATTGTATCCATGATGTTTCAATTCATTCAATTACCGGTTGATAAAGCAACTATGAAATTATTTAAAGGTTATAATAACTATTATAAATTATTGTATGTAATTAGGTATTAAATTTATACATTTTGTACAGTTTTCATTCTTTTACCATTGCATGGCAATTGAAATATATATTTATTCCTTATCAAGAAAACTGAATTTATAATATTGACATTGCTTCACTAATTAAGATTTTTGCAGCTGTCATTCTATTTTGATTTATGTAGCTTGTGATGTTATTTCGAATTAATGTAACTCGACAGAGATTCTTTGCATTTCGACACTAGTAGATAAAGCTGTAATATTATTATAATTAGCGACGACATATTTAAAAGTATATCATTTTGTTGGTTAGTTCACCTTTTCCATTTAAAAAAATGTAAGTCATCTTTCCATGAGTGAGTGTTGTCAAATAGGAAATACCTGTTACTACAGATCGTAATAATTGATGTAAGCTTGTTACAAAAATACACAAAAGTGTTTAAACTATTTGTATTTAAAACTCCAATATTGTATAATATGAGAAGAATTGACACTTTCTCATGATGTACTTACTTAAAATCAAATTGTGTACTAAAAATGACTAACTTCTGCCAAGCACATATTACTATTACATTGTATGCCCATTGGAAATATCAAAATAATTGCAGTTTATTATATGTGAATACTCTCCGTTTAACATAATTAATATTAGATAAATATCATTCCTTTGGTAAATATACTTTGACAAATTGAGTATATAAAAGATTAGTTGATTTAATGTTTCATAGAAAGCCGACTCAATAACCTAATAAAACTTCTGATTATTACCAATTTGATGTTTATTTATTTCTCCTCATTTTAAGAATAACATTTCGAATAGTAAGGATGGTATGTAAGGATTGCTAATTTGTTTTACATAAATCCACTGGTAATCCAAGTTTAGTTATTTTTGATAGCAACACGAAACCAAGATAATATCATGTAAAGAGAAATCCTGTGTTAATTAGAGGAAATTAAATCTATTATAAAGCAAACATAGAGGATTATAAGAGGTAAAAAAAGGTATACTTACCTATTAGTAGTGGATTTAGGTAAAACTAATTGGTCCATATTATTAAAAAATCATTTTTTTATGTTAATAATATTTAATTGGTAAAAATAGTGAAATATAACAACCCTCCGTGACACATTGCCTGAAGTCTATAGAAATTGGCACATTCATTTATGCATTCATTCATAACAATTTTATTACGTACCAGCACCTCGTTTAGATTTTGAATTTTACTCAAGCATTAATTCATTAATTCTACAATTGTTACAAAATCTATCATTTAGCCCATATTACATTGATATAAAAATTTATAAAAAAGAATGAAATGTCCAGATTCCTTGAAATATCATAAGCTGTTGATATGTTCGAAAGCATACGGACCAATTCATGGATCCTTATTGACATATTATTAAAAAGTTCACGATAGAAGAAGAAAAATATTAATGTAATTTTAATTCATTACATACTACAATAAATACATTGCACGAAAGCATTTTTTAAGCTCACCGCATATGTATTAGGTACTTTATGCTACACTATAACCATTATCATACAAAAATTTAAAAGTGTATAAAAATATTTATTACATTACTTACTATAAATAAAAATAAAATACTAATTGTTTTCACCAGTATTATATACAATTATCATTATAAAAAATTCTTCAAAAGCCCGACTAAACATACGAATACATAGTTACGATACGTAATATAACTTAAGGTGAATACTCTACCTACCAGAGGGCACCTCTCAGAAAAATACGAAGCTTGTAATTCGAGACACTTTTTTGAATACATCCCTTAAAATCAAAGATAAATTTACTAATCTAATTTTGTTCTGATCACAATTAAAAAGCGTTAAAACTATGAATTATTGCGAAAATCTTTACAGCACTTACGTAAGGGAATACTTAACAACTAAATTTTAATAATAATAAGATGGGATCGTTCAACAAAATTCACATTATGTTAGTTTTTCTTTAAATTGTAAATTTATTTTTGACTTTAAATAAAAAATATTTTTCGTTTTAATGTTTTCATTAATTAAATCACATTAAATGTCAATTATGATAAACATGTCTCAAGTTGCAAGCTTCGTGTTTTTTTGCCAAGTCTGTCTGGTAGGTGGAGTATTCACCCTAATGTAAAAAAAATTATCTTTGATTATTTATTATAATTTGTAAATATAATGGTAAAAGCTACTTTGTAAATAGGTAATACAATACTAACTTCACTATAAAGATTATAAAAGATGATGTATGTCAGTGTTAATACGATATACACCGGAATGGTAAAAAAACCAAAAAAAATATCAAACCTTATAACTGTCGAAGAAATATTTATACCTACTATAAAATACTATTATTGAAGGGTGATTGTTAATTGTAAGAAAAATTAGCAGGCTGCATTAATATTGCACACATTATTTAAATGAACCCTGTGAATTATATTGAGTCACAGTGATAGCGTTTTAAAGGCTGCCTAGATTGCCACGGTGCCGCGTGGCTTAAGCGTTGGACTATCACGCCGTGGGTCTCAGGTTCGAATCCTGGGTCTGGCAAGTACACATATTGTTTTTCAATTTGTGTGTGAGTCAGGGTATGGACCTAATCGGTTGAGCAAGTGGCTGACATCCATTTCTCGTAAAAAACAAAATCTGTTAATACAAACCTCTACTCTGTGGAGGCCCATATGATCCTATTAGGATCGGACATGATCGAAGAAGAAGAAGATTGCCTTACAATTACTACATCTATAGGGTTTTAAGATTACTAAACCGTGCGGTGGAGACGTGATCGGACGTTGAGCGAATAAATGAAGCCTATCTCGGTATATATTGTAACGGATACCATTCTGTGGTCTCAGTCGTGAGGGGAATGGAGTCCAGCGGCAGCTGTACTCCACCCAAGAACTGGTTCTCCTGAAGAGGGTCGTGGTGCCACACGGTCGCCTGCAAACTTCGACCCCTTATTACTTCCATTGGGAGACGATACTCCAACTAAAACAAAAAACATATATATTAATGAAAGTACATAATTTTGAAAATCCTCAGAAAGCTACATATTATTAAAAACAATCATAGAAAAAAAGTAGATCATAGACTCAAACTTCATATCTTTCACTGTCCGGGTGTTTACTCTAAGGCCCTCCTCCCACGGCGCAACTGAAATCTGACAGAACTGGTTGTTGATGGAACTCATAAACTGGCCAATGTGATCCTTCGCACGCGGCGCTACTGAAACTCACTTGCAATAATAATCACATAACCTCAAACTGTCAAACTGGACCATCAGCTGTTTTGTACAAAAACCGACAACACGCACGCTGCTGAGTTTAGAATACAATTAGGTTATTTATATTTTGCTTATCTTGTACTTTTGACGTCTTGGGTTGTTATGGTGTTTATAGCATGACGCTTGTTACGCAGTGCTACCAATTTTGGTAAGAAAATATGATTTTTCACCGAATCTACTGAAATTGGTACCACTGTTTTACAGTTATTGGAAACTTGAGAGCCCGTGCGACTAGCATGTCGGCTCTCTTCGCGACTGTTTTGAAACTGAAAGATTCCAGTCTCGCCGTCAGCGAGCCGCCATTGAAATACATTAGCTAGATAATGGTTGGAATTTTACTTTCAGTTCCGTCGGATTTCAGTTGCTCCGTGAGAGGAGGGCCTTATCCTTTGAGCTATCGGTCCGCTTATGACTCATGTCAATTAAATCTAATATCCGTGACATCAGAGGTGTCTCAAACTTTACCAAGGTAAAGTGACCGGCATCGTGATTAAATTGAGGCAATGATATTATTAATACAATATATAGATGGTATCAGGTGTTAGCTCATTTATTTATGGTATCTTATTCCAATTATTTTTTCCAAAGTTTTCGTTAATTCTAGGCTATATAGAATAATTCAGAACAACAAGATAACTAATTTTCAAAACCAAAAATTGAATGCTTGCAAGTCACAACGTAATGACGAAAGAGAGAGTGCAATGTGTTAATCGATGTTTCGTCTTTCGCACAATAGTGGTGCAGTTTCATTTACGATATTAAATTTTATAATTATTTATTGCACTAGAAAAATTTTGTGCTATGGACTTGGGTGTAACCTATTTATAGTTTGTAATACTAATGATAAACACAGATGTTACTATCGATAAGAATGCTATTTTTTTAATCTGGATGGAATATATACGAAGGAGATTCATAATAAAAAACATGACACAGCATCATTATCTTGATTAATATTAAATAAAACCAGACCATGATTTCAAATGAAACTAAAATATAATATGTAGGTACGTAGGTAGGTACCTATTATATTATGTGACAATAAAATTTAATTTGGTTTTTTACCATTTCCATGAATGATGGATGACAGTTTCTCTTCAACACCCTCGTTTTGCGTTTTGTTTCCTTGGACTGATCTGGGACTAAATAAACCTGAAAGAAAATGGAATAAGCATTATTTTGGTTCATACTAAAATAAATAGGTATTTAATTGTGAATTGTAAAAATTATCAGATCAACAAATGATAATTATATCTCTATCTTAGAATTTTATAGATAAAATTTTTGCTTAGAAAATGTGTATATTGGTGTATGTATGCATTATCAATATATTTTATCTATCTGTGATCTGAGTTAAAGTTAATTGATATTACTGATAGTTCAACTTAGGAATGTTATCCATACAATATTCAAAGATATCTGAAATTTGTAAGTTTTTTTTAAAATTTGAATTTTCCCATTCAGCATCTTCAGACTTTATGCACATATGGTAAATACATAGGAGGGCATACAAATTTGGTAAAAAAACATTTTTTTGTAACAAAACAAATTTATATTTCAACATAGTCAACACACTAATTTTGTCGGACGGTTTTCAAATATTTTCATCTAGATAAATTAGCTCAGAAATTATCAGTTCTTCAATTCAGTTCAAACTTCATCAATAACAATATATTAATTATAATTAATATAATCCTCAATAATGAATTTCAGAGGCACATAGTGAAACATATGAGGAATGTAGGGTACCTTAACGTATGGTGATGGAGGAACACCTTGAGCTGCCATGGGAAGAGATTGGGCGTGAAGAATCAGTACTGAGAGAACTCCTGCTGAATACTGAATTGAAATCTTTAATGCACCGCTTCCGGGGCACACGTTCGATTGGCTTTCACCTTAACAAAAACAGCCAACAATTAGGTAATTAAAAAATGTATCCCATAATGAGGAATAAGTATGAATATGATATATAAAATATAATAATGTACAGTAGATATAAAAGAAAAGATATGATTGATACATTGAATAGTTGGAAAAGAGATAAGGGGTGGCATACAGAGAGAAAACTACTATATTTACTCTTATTTTTAGTTCTCTGCGGGCCGACGTCTTGCTGATCTCTGAGTAGAGGATGGAAGAAAGTGTACACCAGATCGGAGTGAGCGATTTCATCAGCCAAATAAAAGAGAGTGGTCAAGAAGGCCTGCACGTCATGGAAGCGCCGTTCTGCCGCTTGTTTTGTGTTAGAGCGGCCCATGTGAAGGCCGACTGGCAGACTGAAAAGGAATAAAAATAAATTTATGTAAGTAATTCACCGCTTTAAATACACAGAAGGGCTTAAAGGCAAAACAAATACTCTCTATATGGAAAAAAAAAATAGTGGTTCCCTAATGAAATAAGCCGGAGAGTTTATATACGACCGGTGTAAACCTGCCATTTACTATTAAGGGACTCATTTGTCTACACAGTGGTACAATTTTTGTTTCGCAATGTTTATTTCTTCAAAAGTTAAAAGTACAAGATTCTAATGTAACACCTTTTTGGGAATCATTACTGAGCGGTTATATTTTTGACAGTCAACTAGAGAGATCATTAAAAAACTAAGATGTTGAAGAAAAAACATATTTTATGGAGACGGAGCCTTTAAACATGAAAGTGAAACTGATAATGTGGTTGTAAGGATAATCTATTTCTATCTAATCCGTTGATCTAGCGGGTTTTAGAAGGACCCTGTGGTCATTTAATTACCCTTGTGTACCATTATATGACTGCATTTGTCCAGCGGTTGCGCACTCGTTGAGTGACGTGTCCGGCACATTGCAATTTTATCACATCTATCATACCGCGTGACAGAAGTGAGAGTTTCCTTATCCAACGGCTTAAATGTGGTATAAGTTAAACCCAACATACAGCTTTCCACGCTAGGTCGCACTACTTGTAGTTTTTTTGGGTTTCTCTAACAATAAATGTCCACGTTTCAAATGCGAATGCACTTGGTGCCATTTTCGTTTTGGGAGCAATCAAGTCATAGTATACATAAGTATACGTAGTTGTTGACCTGTTTTAATTGGATGTCATTATCAAGGATTGTTTCTGGGTGGACAAAGCCGTTTATCATTACTTTTTCGAGAGGTTTATTAAAATTTATAACTAAAAAAACAACAAATACATAGGTAATATAAAATTTTTAATAAGGTTTAAAATATAGCAATGGTTTAGCAAAATTATGGTTTATGAATAAATTGTAATTAAATGAACAATATGTAAATTAATATATTTTCGCTAATAATCGATAGTATCAAGATTAGTAGAATTGTTCAGCAATAATTATTATAAAAAGATCAATGCTTGATTATAATAGAAATATAATAAATATAAATGTCAATCTAATAGAACTTCATACTTATAGATAAAGCAAGATAATGGAATACAGTAAGGAATTATTAATGAATACTTTGGACGTTTTATATATAGGTGTGGTAATAGGACATTTTTATACAGATTTACACAGTAAATAATGAGTCAATATTAATTCCTGTACATACAACAATGAAGAGAGAAAACACCATATACCTATATATGATTCACACTTACAGGGTTAGTCATTTTAAGAAATTATGATTAACAGCTGACAAATTATCTTCAGATAAATTAGAAATAAATATATTATGAGAGATTGTAAAATCAGGTAAAATATGAGATACATTGTGCATTCTTAGGTGATTATTTATAGGTAAGCATATTATAGTATGACAGGATTGGCGAACCTTTTTACGTGCTCGTGCCAAGAATTCCTAAATATTAATTTTCGACTGGAACTTCATGGGGGAAAGAATGAAAAATAGTTTTTAAGAATTCTATTGAAAAAGTTTAAAAATTTAGTTCTTGAGATTCCATCATAATTTTTTCAAGGAGTGATTTATGGTTTGTCTCATAATACGGTTTTACTAACGAGGTTAACTAAGGCTAACTGTCCCAGAATACAGGCTTCGTTAATCATCCCATACTTGTCAGTCCACCAAATTTGAGTCTCTGTTGCTTGATTCTAGTAAATTTTTATTTCCACTAGCCACGTTAAATTAGATTTATTAAATAAAATATAATGCATGGGCTTGTCTTCACTGACGCTTGCTATAGCGAACATCAGTTGAATCTCATAATTATTTAAACCAATAACAAACATAACCTCCAATGACAACATAATTTGTTGGCTACACTGCCATTGATATTAAATGTTAGCCAACTTTGTCAGCTTAAAAATATATAATGTGTATGGAAAAATGAAAAATTAATGATGAGTCCGGAATACCATGCATAAAAAATGAATTTGTAAATCGTTTATGTACCACCTAAATTTTCGTACATGCCATAGGTTCGCCGACCCTGGGTTATGACTTCTTCAGAAAAACTTAATCAAGATTTAGAACTGAGGTTTGCAATTATGAGATCCCAAATTTTGTGGATACCGATTGATTTCTTGATCTTGATGATCTCTATGATAGAAAGTGTTGAAGAATTTCTGGATCATTTCCGAAAAAAAACATGTTTCTGTCAACTAAAGAATATCGAAATTTCTGAAACATACTATTGATTTCCAACTTTTGTGAGACCATGTGATCTGAAATACTATGCATAATTATTATGAAACTTCGTATGAATTAAGACGGTACTTCAGTGTAACGGAAAATAATTTTCAACTATAGGTGCGATGAAATTTTGGACTCGCTGGCAATCGGAGAGCAAACATCGAGCTGTGAACACGTCAATCTGTTTCGTGATGGGGTATTCATTCTTAAATCGTGTAAAGATGACTAAAAACGTTACCCATTTACTTGAAGAAGAAAACATGTCAATGAATATATTATTATTGTTACTAATAGAACAATAAATGGACGCATGTTGGATTTATATGACAAATTATATTTCATTCGGCATGCGTCATTTTCACAATCCGCGCAGCGCCTAGCCACGATCTTTTTAGACCATGCCTCAACTGAGGTATAGCCTTAAGAGATAGAATGTCAGTACAAGGCACATTTTATTTTTCAATATTTCACTTGTTTTTAGGTTATGCCGGATTACGGAATTAGTATTTTTTTAATTGAAAATTCTGTTCCAAGATTGCAATCCCTACTTGAACCTGGAATAATGTATGAGATCATCATCTAGTTATATGTCTAAATAAATGATTCTTATACATGGCCACATACTTATGTTTATGACACCATTGTATTGCTATCAGAAGACTGATTACAAATTTCAATAACTGAGTGGCTAAAAATGATCAAACAGAAATACCTACTTAGCTAATCTATTTTAACACTGTCAAGATTTATTATTATTATTATTCAATGAAAATACATTTTTATCAAAGGAAATTTGGTAGAAAACTGGCACACAAAAAGATAAGGTATCTTAATCCATTGGTACAATATACCCTGGATTCTAACACATATACTGAAGAAAAATATTAAAATTTGGTCTGACTATGGGATACGAGTTTGTGACTCATTGCACAAAGCGTTCTAGCCTCTATTTAACCATGGTGAGAAAAATTATTATCTGATTTGTGTGAAAATTTATTGAAAGTTTTTGAACATTCCCGGTTCCCTTTGGATTATCAAAGTTAAACAACACTGCAGTTGGTTAGTAACTGGATGGGTGTCCACCATACTGTGCAAAATATTTCCTAAAGAAGGACAACGGCTAAGGCATATTATCTACATACTGAAGAGTCTGCAGGTTACTCACTTGTGTGGTTTTGCCTTTTAAATAATTATGTGGATGGGTTTACTCATTTTATGACCATGAATTTCATCTGATACATATAAAAGATATGTGCGATTTGATAATAATGTTTATGGATAATGCCTGTTATCTCTAATAATAAAAGGTATTCCTAGATAAACAAGCTGGTAGTCATAATGACAAAGATATCTTATCAAAACATCCACACCTTGATGTAGCCGTAAAGAATAAACTGCACATTTCCCAATAGTATTTCTGTGCAAAACACAGAATATTTTTTTTACCGTCAAGCATGCCAGTGCAAAGTAGTGGCTGAATTTTGAAAATAAAAAAAATGAATTAATTATAAAATACAGTGACACATAAATAAATATATCAGAAAATGGTTGAACTCGAAGATACACATTCAGGTAAAGAATGAAATTATTGAATTAATAAGTGAATGACATATTATAGTGAATTAAGTTTGACACGTGAACGTAATGTTTGACATTTACAAGTAGGTCATATTTGGTCGAAAATTAAAATTAAATCAATAATTCAAATATTTGTACGATGGAATAAACTTTACCTATAATAATTCTCAAATTCAATGGGTTTTCCCCATATTTTATTATCCCAGGAAATCTATCGAGTCTACAATGGATGACTACAGTAGCCTTTCTGGGGGCGTTGTACTGTATTGTATTGGGGATTTTCAAAAGATTCACGGCCAACTTCAGCCTCGGCGGCGGTCGAAACGATGAACCGGGAGCCGTCCAGCCACGAATGGGAGTCTATAGAAATTTTGAATACACAACTTATAAACCTGTGTACACCCAGATCGATGAAGGTAAAAAAGGGAAGAACTAATGAAGTTTATGTGTTGATTTTTTTGTCCAAGATTAATGTAATTTTTAATTATAAATAAATATTAATCGGACGCGCGATGGTCGAGTGCTAATGAATTCACTTGTTAAGTCGAAGGTCTCGGGTTGAATCACAGGTCTGGCAAAATTCACATGATGTTTTTCAATTTGTGTTTGGACCCAGAGCACGGACCTAATGGGTTGAGCAAGTGGCTAACAACTGTTTCTCATAAAAAAATCTGTTATGAAACCTTTTCGTGAGACAGGTAGAACCATACTGAAAAAATATCCATACGGAGGTTTTTATTTGTAGTTTTATTAATCGTTGACTCATAAATGAAAAATCAACGATAATTCTGTAATAGCTGGTACATTATTATGTGTATCTTGTGGTAATTTTGAGTTATACAGTTATATAGATTACCAATTTTTAAGTTTTCTCTCTTCTATATTATTAATATAAGAGCTATCTATGCATATGGAATCAGTTTTTTTTAAACAAAAAATCTGCTGATAGTCAACATAAAACATCATTGTTCAATTTAATTTTTTCAAATAAAATTATTTAGGTCAATTAACTTAACTTATAAAATTAAATTGAAGAATCAATGAACACAGAAAAAAGTTCATATCCTTTTAAAATATTTCTTATAATTATCATAATTTATTTTAGTATGAAGTGGAATTGAACAGAAGTGATAAGCATTGTGGTGTTGTCTATACTAAAATAAATGTATTACTGGTTGCACTCAGTGTGGCCTGGTCCCAGAACTTTAAAATTAGAAGCTAATTCGACACTGTGATTTAAGAGATTTGTGTAAAATTTTACTTTCAGTGCAAAGCGGGAGCACTTTACCGGCTCAGGCAAACATTGGGTATCCCAAAACTGAACTTAAACCGAGTGGAGTCACGGGTAATAACATAGGAAGCGGCACGAATTCAACTAAGGTGCATGGAACATCTAGCCAAGGGCTAAAAGATATCCGAAAACCTGCTTCTCCAGGATTACCTAAATCTCATGCACCTATAGCCCCTCAACCGAACAGAGTTAAAAGTATAAAGGGTGCCGCACCTCCTAAGCCGCCTGAAGATAAGGCAAAAGATGATGATAATAAAAAGAAATTGGAAAAACAAAAAAAAGAAGAAAAGGCAAATGAAGAAAAATTAAAAAAGGAAAAAGCCGCACAGTTGAAAAAAGACAAGGAATTAAAAGAGAAAAGAGATAAAGAAGAGAAAGCAATGAAGGAAAAGGAAGCAAAGGCTCAAAAAGAAAAAGCTAAATTAGATAAAGATAAGAGTAAGAAAGGCAAGGCGCCGTCGAAACCTGTCGCCGCTGCAACACTAGTCGAACCTGTCAACGTCAGTTTAACGACTCCAAAAAATCTACCTCCATATTCTAAAACAGATCCTAAAAGCAAAATTCTAGGATCAAAAAACCTTACCGGTTCAATGCAAGAACTATCAGCTACTCCAGTCGCGGTGAACAATACATTCACAAGCAGCTGGGATCTCGTCGCAGAGCATCGTCAGAATATGCAAAGGGAACTCAGAACGCCTAATCCTGGCCAAAATTTAAGGTCCATTGCCAGTCAAGGCACCAATAACTCAACGGATTTCAACGCACCGACCAAATCAGCATCTAAGGGATTCACTACTTCGCGAAGATTCTCGGGTGATTCGGATATGAGCAATACCGATGCTTGATTATGACACGGACAGTGTTGTGAAAAGATGTGAAATATCTCATTAATGATAATACATATCGAGATATTATGAATATATTTATTACTGAAATGTAATAAATAATACTGAAAATTCGACTATTTTAAAAATCATAATAAATGTAATTGAGCATTTACAAATAGTGTAACCGGGTCGATTAATTACCTTTTGAATAAGTACTCAAATATGATATATTAATCTTCTAAATATAATGATGGAATATTTATTATTCAACTAGAAGAGCATTAGAAATAAATTTGTAAAAAGTGTTTAATTTATTTTTACAGTAAGTGAACAAAGTGGTGCATTTATTTAGTTTATTTTTATAAAACTAATGATAATATAATCTATAATGTAATATTAAGATAAATAAAGATATAATTATATAGAATGACTGTTTCATTGAAGCATGTAAATAAAGGTGTATTAAAAAAATTAATCAAAAGCATCTATTATTAGGAATCTGAATAATACGTCATATTATCAAAATAGATAAAAGAAAGATAGGATTACTATAACAAAATTAGCTACTCAAATATTATTAAACTTTTGTAGGTTAATCCTTTGATAAGAAAATGCATTAAGTAAGCATGTGATATTCTCTAAAGATAGCTTCAACTTGTTAGGGGAATGAGATGTAGTCGAATTACATAAGTTTGACTACTTTTACTAAAAATTGCATAAGAAATACAATTTATTTAATGCAATGTTGCAAAAAGAACATGTCAAACATTGTTAAATTTTATGAACATACTTTTTCAATTATTCAGAAAAAGAAAACACAAATTAGTGGGTCGATAAAATATTTAGATTCAGGTGGTAGTTAGTATTCTAAAGATTAGTCATCTAACTTCTATATGCGTAAATTAATGCCAACATAATATAACAGATTCAAGGTGTGAAATTATTATGAAATTATGCGTGTATTGATTGTTGGACCGATTGTGTTTGTGAGGTCAACTTCTACATTTTAACTATTGAACACGGTATCGATTTGAATCAATAATTTTTCACAGATACTGATGTTTTATTTAAGTATTTAGGTGTTTTATGATTATTAATAAAATCTATGATACAAAAATGGGATTAAGAATTCTATTTATTGAACATACATAACTTGAAAACACCTCAGATATATACCCACTAGAAAAAAATCACATTTGAAAAAATACGATGCCCGACAGGTTTGAACCCGTATATCCACTGGTATCGCGTCAATATGCTTTAACCAATTAAGCTAAGGGCATCCTACCGAATAGCGATAATTTAAACTAGTAGGTCCTACATGAAATGCTTATCAAATTACGTTTTTATTGACTATCAGGTTTTGTGTGTTACATCAAGGAATATTAATTACCTTAATTACTAACTAATGCCTGGCTCTCGCCAAATATTTAGTTATAGGTAACGTCTACTTAAACTTGCTAACAATTTTTAATATACCATTTCTTTTCCCATCGGGCATCGTATTTTTTTTAAATGTGATTTTTTCTAGTGGGTGTTATCTGAAGTGTTTACAAGTTATGTATGTTCAATATATGGAATGCTACATTCTCAAATCTTGTGAATTATTTGTTGAATAAAAGAAATGGTTTATTAATTCTATTTATATTAGATTTTTCCAAAATACTGAAGAATCAAATTTGAGTTAATGAAAATATCCACAAAACAAATATTGGTCAACGAAAGAGCATTTGATGGTAACTTGTGACGGTTAACACATTATGAAATGAATCAATAGTAAATAGTTTACCTGTGCACTTTAGCCAGAGGAAAATGTAGACATATCTTCTGGTAAAGTTCTGTGAAATGTTTATAGCTGCGATATAAAACAGATGGCGTCGCTTGACCCTGTCTGAATATCCTCAGAGCGTAGACGTAGTATTTCTCCGGGTCATACCGCTTTTCGTAGCCCAGCACTTCTACCTTTGTCAATCGCCCCTCTTGTGCCATCCTATGAGAAAATATAAACATGATTTATCCGTCTATAAAAATAAAATACATGATTTCAGAAAACCTTAGACACATAAGGTAATAGAAAAAATCCAAAAAAATAGTTGGACTGCTTGGGATTCAAACTCACATCTTTCAATGTCCGGCTGAGTGCTCCTATCCTATAAGTTATTGATACATATTGACAAGACATTGAAAATAATCACTACGAATTTAATTGTATTTTACACAACACATGAAACATGAAGATACTTAGTTTTTCAGAATTTTCGTTTTGCTTCCATTGTCCCTGTATTTGTATTCAACACCCCCAATTACTTGCAAGGCTACTATCGCCCCCTGGATCACTCCAGCGTAGCTAATGAACCTTCGCCTATTTTGGGAAATAATACACTATACCAGTGGTAGTGAACCTATGGCAACCTATTTTTTTTTTTACCAATAATATTTACCAATCGATGCACAAATGGAAACAATGAAATTCGTGCATAAATGACAGATCACATACTCTTCAAGAATAAGCATTACCTACGTTTAATGTAAATATATGAAGCGCCTAATTTCGAATCCTCCTAAAACGGTGTTTGAACAATTTTGAGTTAGATATGTATTTAGATAGATATTTTTGTTACCTATATGATGGCCAAAAATTGAGATTTAAAAAACGCCAAAAACTGTCAATCAAAAATTAGGGTGAATTTCAAAACACGCTAAAATGGTTGGGTGAGCTTTTCAAAGACCCCTGAAATGGATAAATAAGCCAATCACGCTGGCGCGAATCCAGTGGTTACAAGTTCCGAGTCCCGTCAGACGTATATTTTTCAAAAAAAAGTTCTTTTCTAGTAGGTATATATCCGAGGTATTTTTAAGTTACTTACGACTAAATATATTTTTAACTTTCACTATTTATTTTTTCTCCAATAAAAATAACCATGAGGCGCCTTTGGCGATTTCTTCATGCATTGCTATAATATGTGAGTTTCAGAACCCCCTAAAATGATAAGTAAGTTTCGAAGTCCCCTAAAATGAAAATCAATCAATTTTTAATATATTCTCTCAGTGAAATATCGACGGTGATCTGACAATAGTACCTATCTGACATATAGTCAATTTTACAGGGGGTACAAAAAACTATTTTGGTCGGTATCAGTATTATTTTTATTTTTCAAGTAATATTAGTACTAAAACAGTGATTTAAAGAAGATGTATGAAAATTGTAATGTCGTATAATAAAAGAAATCATGCAGATAGTATTTCTTTTTAGAAACTTCTTCCACCTCATAAATGAGTCGATGCAGATAGACACAATTTTCCGCGTCAAATTTGAGCACTTAAGAATTTTTTTCGTAGAACAATAATATTTCCATTCGATCTGTCACCAAACTTGTACAAAATATACCAATAACCCAGAATTCGCCAAAACTGCACATAGATACTATTGTCAGATCACCGTCGATATGCTAAAAGTAAGTAAAACATATTAAACAAAATACTCTTTAGAATGTATCAATCAAATAATATATACATAAAGTTTATAGATTTAATGGATATGAGTTTTTCTCAGTTTTCTCAAAACTATGTAAAATCGTTTTAGGGGGATTTGAAACTAGGCGTTTCATATAATAATTGCATTCAACAAACCTAATGAAATTTATCGTCAGTGATTCAAATATAATAATAGCTGCTTATTATTTTGCCTCAAACATAATCGTTAAAAATGGAAAACCGTTCATTTTTTTCCCATGAAACACTGCTCGGCAAGTCACAGTTGAAAAAAAATAATATTTGGGTAATTTTGGCACGCGTACGTAAAAAGGTTCGCCAACCTTGCACTGTACATACACATATGTTATACTTCAATAGTAACGATAAAATAAAGTGATTTGAACTTACGTGTGAACTTTGGGCATGAACGATAAAAGTTCATTGGATGATGCAGGCTGATCTCCAGCTCTCAGTTGAGCCAAATTATGAAGGAAGAAATTGATTGGTGTGAAACGTGATCTGAAACATGTATGAATTAAAAAAATAAGTACACTAGATGGTGAGGCCTTGTTTGAGAGATTGTCATTTTGAGAGTGGTCATAGGTGTAACAAAAAAAAGAAAGAAGGAATAATACCTTAAAGCGGAATGAATAAGCCGAGCGAATGCTGCGGCGGCTTCTGCAGGAGTTTGTCCGGGAAGTAAGGCAGCTCTGACATATCCAATGGTTGTGGTTGACACTCCAGATATTCCTGATGATGCCATCTATGCAAAAAAAGATATTAAAGATGATAATATTACATAATATGGGGTGGGCTTTTTAACAAAACGTTATGAGTTTTTGAGATTATTTCAAATAGTTTCATACTCACAAGAGTAAACAGATGCAAGATGAGATTGTGATGTTTCCTGACAATGTTGAAGGCTGTGCAGCACAATTCAACAAAATGGTGGAACTTCTGCGATGGTCTTTCACCACCGTTGATGACATATGCCATATCAGGGGTCAATACAAAAGGTGTTCTATCCCTAGAAAATAAAAAAGAGCAATACATTAAAAAAAGTTGTTTACATACAATGTATATATAACTTGTGGGTTAATTTATTGTAATTAAATTACATACCTTTTGAAATTACCAAACATTTGTGCGTCCCCTAAGAACTTTCCGAAATCAATGTGGAATAAGTGTCCCGACGTCTTCAACATAATGTTGTCATTGTGCCTATCGCATATGCCGAGAAGATAAGTAGCCACACTATAACCTGCACATGATGCTGAAAAAGACAATAACAACAAATTATTAGTTAAACATGACTAATTCAGTTCAAAAACATATAGTCGGATGGTATAGATTGGGAAAATTAGTATTGGCAAAATCTAAAGTCAAAATGGCTAAAAATATAAATAAGTGGCATTTGTAGTCAAAAATCAGCCGCATAGTGGCGGAGTTTGGAAACACTATAAAAGTAGATACGTTTCGTACATAGAAATCAGCAAATGTGAACAGTAACAAAAATGTAGCTTACTATTGTCGAACAAGAACTTCTTTTCCACGTGTTAAAACTGTGAACTAACAATCCCTTCAAGTGCAGCTAATTGCGCTTCCGTTTTTTTTCCACTTTCCGTATGAGGAACGGCCCGCAAATTTATCATTTCATTTTACGCTCCCGTGTTGTACGGATCTATCAATTTACGTAATTTGAAGCTTTTTATAATAAAAATAAGTCTAAAACGATCAGTAGTGATGTTAGAATTATTAATAGTAAACTTTTGGTTTATTGCGAAGAAGAAAAAGAGTCGCGTCCAAAAGGAGAGCCAACACATTATTTAAACACCCCTCTACCATGCGTTGCCGCCATGACAGGTATATTAATGAGAAGTTTCTATATGCAACTATAACGAATTCCTGTTATAGCCGATTACTTGTTGTCGGACAGTATATTATATTTCTGTAGTAAGATGGCAAAACATGATATGTGTGTCCGTTTGGCAAGTTGAGTTATGTATATCTTCAGACTCGTCTCAGTGAGATCTACAAAATTCAAAATATGATAATGTCTAGGTCTTATAGGTTGGGATAAATAAGCTGTGTCAATATGTGATATGAGGCGCCGAGTCGCTAAGCTGGCTCCTGGCGATTTTTCGATAAAATGAGTTTTGAATGTACTTAGATGCTCTATCGACTTTTCCAGTTGAGAGTTTCAAATTCCTCCCAATTTCATCAAAAAATCAAAATGAATATTGACGTGAGTCGCCAAGCGCGCTCTTTGAAAAAATAGTCGCTATAATAAAAAGAGTCGCTAAATTGTCTCTTCTTAACCGACCAATCAGACGCCGCCATTCAAATACTGATTTCAAATGTACGGTAAAATCTCTATACAACCGTGTAAAACCGTTCGCCTCTGTGCAGTGAGAATGTCTTGATTTTGCTTCGTCTATTTGATTGTTTTTACTAATTAATAATGGATGTTTCATTAGTAAGTGTAACGGAATCTCTACCAGGAGAATCAAGGAAGCGTTTAAGAAATCCAGCTGGCTGGAAATGTAACGTGTTACGCCAAGAAAGGTATTTAAAAATTGACATTCCTAACATTAATTTTTGCTATAGATGTTTCAATAATCCAGTGGTGTTTCATAATAATATTTTTTGTTTCGTATGCTTTTTTTAAATTATGCCGTAGATACATATTGTATATTTAGCGTGATGTAATTATTATGAGATCTCTAAGTACAGATTTTTAACATATTTTGCTTGTGTCAAAAAATAATATTATTGGGACCTTTAATAATTGAACATTATTTTTTAATCACTTGATGACTTTCTAAGCGAACCCATAAGTATAATAAATTGATTTAAGATAACCGCCATAAATCTCATTATATATATTTACATAATATCTAAGTATAGTCATTATTTTATACTTTTGTATATATATTTTATTAACCTATGTTATTAATTATTGTATTTTTCATAATTTGTTGCAGATATTCATCTAAAAAATTGCCCGAGTATCCTCAGTGTAATCATGACACTAAGATCTTCAAGTGCAGTTCATTAAATGGAACTGATATTAGACATTTCCATACTGCATTTTATGAAAAGGCAGTGAAACTTGCTCAAGATACATTTATAGTGAAGTATTGTGAAGGAATTTCAGTGATGTCACACAGTGGGGCTGAAAGAAAAAAATCTTTCAATATAAAATATTATGCCCGAAAAAGTCAAACTGGTGCTTTGGTTCCCAAAAACCTTTTTGGGTATTTTAAACATTAAAAAAGGTAGAATCCAAGGTGTTGTGAAGCGCTTTCAAAATAGCGCGGGAAAACTTTCTACCGAGAGAAGAGGCGGGGATAAGGCACATGCGAGTTTTATAGGGAAAAGAGCAAGTGTTGTTGCATTTATAAAGGAGTTAAAAGGTAGTGAGCCACATTACTGCCGGAATAAGACGCAGAGTCGGGTATACTTATCGGCGGAACTAAATATCACGAAGTTATGGAAGATGTATAATAGCATACATAGACTAAAACACCGCAATTAATAATTATTTATTATCTGTGGTCGATATACTGTAAAGTATATTCCGTTGAAACGATTAAACAATACATTGTGTTTTATTATGCTTTCTATGTATGTGTTATTGGGACCATCACTTATTCACATATTTGGTATACTTGTGTAATTTCTTGATCGCTTCTCATTAATAAACACGATTCTTTATTCTAAAAAAATGCTTTTTTTCAATGTACATACATACATACCTACCGCTATAAATGCTAAAAAGATGCAATGTAAAGAAGGATTTACCGTGTAGTAGGTAAGTATGGTTAGAAAATATTTGTTTCGCAAAATAAATTCTAAAATATCTATATTAATTGAAATAAATACGGCCCGCTACTGAACAGTCATTTCCGGCCGACCTTATTCCAGTAAGTGCCAAACTCGACTCTATTGACATGTAACGTCAAAGTGTGAGTCACAAATTTGGCTCCTTGCGACAGCGAGTGATGCAAGTGTGCTCTCCAGACAATTAAAATGCATTTATTTGGAATATTGGCGCATATAAATTGAATTTGACGTTTTAATTTACTATTCCATATAAACCGGAAACTAGAAAATAACTTAAATTACACTTAAAGTTATCACACTGTCCATAACAGTTTTTCGTGATTTACTCAAAACTCAAAAAACCCCCAGGAGCCAGTTTAGCGACTCGGCGCCTCATATGTCCATTGTTTGAATTTCTTTCAAGTTTAAAATAGCTCTCCTGAACAATTTAGAAAAGTGGACATATCATGTTTTGTCATCTTACTACAGATTTAATCTATTGAAACCAATTTGTATACTGATGCGACAACTGACCTAGTGTCACAATACTAGCGGTTCAAATAGTATAGCCCAAATGCAAGGGATACTGTATATCATCTACAGTTTACGTTATTGTGCAGTTTTATTACTTTTACCATTGTAAATCAACTGTCAACTATGCAATGAGTTCAAAATTAGTTAATTTAGCATACTAACAATATCTTTGAATTTGTAAAAGTAAGCATTACAAGTTAAATTTGGACTTACCAGTGAAGTTAGTAACGGCTCTCTCGTATTCCAGTTCTGACGAATTGTGCTTGGCAAGCCACTCCGCAATTGGTTTATCTTTGAATGAACCAGTTAATCCCCATTCCACTTGAATGGCTCGGAGAGTTTCGGCTGAGCATACCATTTCTATCATACCTAATAATAACAATGCATATATGTTAATAAAATTGAAATAATTATGTTTTAGAGATCAGAGAAATGTCTTCGGTAAATTACTCTATACGAAAATATGTCACAGTTACAGGAGAGAGTATAGATAATTTTCTTAGTAGTCTGTTGCGATATTTTATTGTAATCATGCTTGAAATAATTACAAGATAAAATGAACTTTTTATACGCCACGTTTTTTAATTTTCTGTTGAACCATATAAACCTGACAATTCTATGTATTAATAATTTAGAACAAATAAGGCAATTGTCAACAAATCATTTTTTTGCTATTTTCCAACAAACAAATATAGAATACTGAAATGTCATTTTGATTTCCATAGTAACGTATATATTAATAATTTAGTTGCTAGGGCCACCCCCTTAGCAACCAATAATAGTGGATTGGATTACGGATTTCTTCCGAAACAACTTTTCATACAAAACAAAATTAACTGAAAATGAATTCAATTCTACTTAAAGATGGCTAAAAGTATTAAAAGAATGCATTGGCGTCGTGTTCTGATATATTTTTAAAGTTTCAAATGTCTAGTTAGTCGGGAAGTTAGTTAAAAATCGATTGCCGGATTTGTACTGGATAAACAACCACCGGACAAACAAGAATACGAGCTAAGAAAAACGTGGTAAAATATGATAAATGGAACTACAACATGAGCAGTGAAATTGGCTAGAAGGGTGAATTCTTCATGGAACGATTGCATGGAAATGTTGACAAAATCTTGAGTAATATGTAATGCCAATGCTCAAGGGCCTTTTCCCTACTGAATGTAGATGGTATCTTTACTTCATTGTTCTGTTATTATTGTCTGTATATGAGGTTATGAGTTGTCCTAATACATGTTGTGAAAATTCATTATTGATAAACAATTTTTGATTTGCATGTAAACTGACATTAACTACATTATCATAAGACACACACATAATGATGAGGGTGCCAATTGGACTCACTATATTAATTAAAAAAAATAATAATATCAGGTTTCCTATTTAAAAATTATAAATCAGTAGACTCAAAATCATCAAATATACAGCTGAAATAGTTTAACAGTGGGCCATGTTAAAATAATCTTGAAAGAAATGTTTCCGAGCCCTGGTGGTGAAATATGTATTTGAATTATATTACCTTTTCTATATTGAGTAGGGATGGCTTGGAAGGTCACCATTCTCATGTCGAGACCTTCTTTCAGCCATAACTGATCCATTACGTTCATAACTTGCAACACTAAAGAGTCCTGCCTAAGATCATCACCGACCTGAAAATATTTCGTAAATGTTAATAAAAAGGTCATTCAAAAGAACAGGATAGTAATATTAAATGTAAGGTCACCATGGCCCCCACAAGGGGAGGGCTGACAGGGCTCTAGCCTAGGGGTCCGGGCTCGGGAAGGGCCCGGCGTGACGAGTTCACCGATAAGTGAGATAAACACAGACCACAAATTTGCTCTAATAGTAAAAAAAACTCTATGCTACTATAGGCACTATTTTAGTTCAACAATTATTAATAATCAAAATATTTGATTGTACGATGCAATTTTTAACTGTGTGACGATACTCGACAACTACATAATTCAAATGGATGTACATATTAAAAATACAAAAAACCGCTAAAAATACACCTTAATTTTACCGCGTACATCATGGAAAACGCTACTGTAGCACGTCACACTGCCTTTACCCTTAGCGATAGGTAGGGGGGCCCGCTTCAGGATGTGGGGGCCATGAAGGTCAATAATTATTAATGTGTACTCACTTTAAAAATTGCAGGAATTATTGCATTGTCGCTACTCAAGAAGTTTATTTTTAACGGCAGAGTATTTGACGGGAAATATGAACATGACCTAAAATTAGAAAACACAGACTCCTTTAATAAGTACTTATTACCGAGTAGTTTATTTAATTGTAATGTTAAATATTGAGTGTACGTATAATAGGCAAATTATACTAAAATACATGTAAAAAAATACTCACTTGACGTCAATGTCATAGACTTCTTGAGACACAGACAGCGGAAGGCATATATTATTTGATTTAATAAGAGGAACAAGGCCTTCTACTCCGTTCTGTAGAGTTCTATTTCTAGTGCTCTCTTTGCAATTCTTCACAGCACCAGCTACTTCAGTCAAAGTCTGGAAAAAATGATAAATCAGCTGTTTATATAATAAGGGTATAGGCAATGTGTAGGAATGTACTTTTTGAATACTTTGTTACATATATTATATTATTAAGTATAACATAGTATGTAAACTAAAGATAAACATTAAAAAAATATTAAGTAAAATTTATTGTTTAAATATTCAAATTGTCTTCTTCAATGTGAAACAGTGGAGAGTGTGCCTGTTGAAGGAAGGTGGAATGTGGTAGGTAGGTAACTGAAAATAAGTCCTAGGACAGCCATATTTTACGTTATGTTATATAATATGTTGTATTGATGTCGTATTAATGCTTGTTGCATCAGGCGCAGCCAAAGCCTGGTGCAGCGCGTACCCCACCAAACCCTTTCCGTACCCCAGAGGGTACGCGTACCACACTTTGGGAAACACTGCGTGTAGGCCATCTGGACTTTGTCCATCATGCGCAAAATAACAAAGCTATGACACAATGCACGCAAAGGTAGGTAAGCGTTGTCATTGGAAGCATTAGTCATTCATATAATGAAGTAGACAGTTCTGAGATCTCAAGGACAAAATAGGGTACTGTTCGGTTATACCGGAGCCAGCGGAAAACGCATTTTGAAAATAGTCGATAAACTGGATTATTTGTTAGTTTGGGTTAGTTTAGGTCCGGTTAGGTTGGGTTAGGTTAGGTTAGGTTAGGTTAGGTTAGGTTTGGTTAGGTTAACCTAACAAATAATCCAGTTTATCGGCTATTTTCAAAATGCGTTTTCCGCTGGCTCCGGTATAACCGAACAGTACCCAAAATAGCATTAAAAAACTTTGGATTATACTAAGCCTTTGTTTGGGTGTGTTAGTAGAAGATTTGATAAACTTGGATACAGTATATTATGTGTATGTTAATCCTAAATTAAATTCAATTTTGTAGCTTTGAAATGTCTTTAGTTTATTAAAATTTATATTTCTTAAGACGGTAGGCTTTAAATAATTGCCTTTTATGGAGTTTCACCACTGACGTGAAAAGTATTCAAATATTAAATTCTGGATAATATTATGTTAAGAATGATCCATTTGAATGTTCAAAATAGCATTTCTAATATACAGTTAATTGTCACCTTATTATAACATAATATTTGAGACATACTTATAACTAATTTAGAATATAAATCATTATTACAACACGTACACCTACAATACTGAAAATATGATTCCAATAGAATAATATTATTATAAATTTGACTAAGTTTCACATAAATATAACATACGATTAAATCTATACCTTCACGAGAAGCTGTTGTTTCAGTAGTCTCTCTGACAAGTTCTCTCCTACTATAGCCAGCAAAGCTCGGAGTAACATTTGGTTGCGTCTCACCCATCGGGATGACGCAATGATACTGGGGTCAGGCTCTCCGCCAGGTGCAATGGATTCCCCGTCCAGCGAGATCCCAAGAAATTCTTCAGAGGAATTCTGGAAAAGTGTAAAGTTTTGTAACGTAATAATTTCAGCCAATCAAGTGCTAGCACAATTTTATGATATTGAATCTTCTATATAAGAATACTAGAAGTATGTACATTATCAAAACTAAATTAGTGTTTTTTTGTTTTCAGAATATAAATAAACATACAGTCGAACTTGGTTATTACGATCACGGAAATAGCATGATCTCGGATGTAATGAGGAAACATTTGTTGACATTTTAGTTTATGATTTTCTCCATACATTTATTCACTTTTATAACGAGCTACTTCTCGGGTATACCGAGCAAAACTGTTAATGTGTTGATCGTTTAAAAACAACATTTGCGACCCTAAGCAATAAAATCCGACCGGGCAGTTAACTAGACTGATGCCGCCGGAATTGGATTACGTTTATGACAGTAGTTAAGTGTCTCAATACCTAATTGGTGTTTTAGCCGACCACGATGGTTAAAATTGCATGTAAAAATCCAAGCTTTGTGAAGTCAGTAGGTACCTACCAGTGCCGTCGGCTCAGCACTTCATTACAATAAACAACTTCTTTGTGTAGTTTATGAATACCATGCTTGTTTCGGGGATTTTTACGATGGTTTTCAGATTTTTTATGTTCTATGCTTAAATAGAATGTTAGCGCAAAAAATGTTATATAACGAGTAATGTTTATAATGAGCAAATTCAGTCAGTCCCATCTCCTCATAAGAACCAAGTTCGACTGTATTAGCGTTAGGTTAGCAATTAGACTTAGTCGGAGGGGCACTGAGCTGGAGAAAGCAATGCAATATTGTTGAGTTCAGACAGCAATCGTAATGATGATCACATTTTCTCTGTCTAATTGCTGCACACTAGAAGAAATCACATCTGCGTATATTTTTCATGGTTAATTTGTTCCGCTATAGCATTTTTAAATAAGTATATAGTTTGCAAAAAATGCATCTGTCACACAGCATTACATTTAGCATTGATTGGCACTGCAAATAACTAAAAATTTCCCATAAAAAAGCCGGAATATTATAACAGACTTGCCTGAAAATCAATATTCTGGTTCTTTTGATCTGACAATGTAATAATAATATAAATATATCAGACAGTGTGTATTTAAACGATGACCAAATTTTGCACATTAATTTTTAGTTGATTGTATGTCAATTGATTTATGAAACAAAAAATTCTTTTTCCATCTTTGTTTTTGTGACGATATTGTATGACATGATTTTTTAAAAATTACTTTACTCCTTTTTCAATGCTGTGTTCTAGATTTTTTTACTCTATTTTAAATAGACTAGCATTGTTTTCTGCACCACTGGATTTTCTTTTATTGTGAAAAAACCAGCAATTTTTGCTGTCAAAGATGCCGCTAATCTTCTTACCTCATGAAGCATAATATTCTTGTTTTGGATTAACATTTTTTTTTTTTCAGATTTTGGAGAGCAATTGGATATCAATATTGTAACAAGGCAAATCACAAGGCAAAACAGCTGCAAAGATGTTAAAAGAAAAGTTGAAGTGTAGTCAAATTACCTGTGGGGAATTCCCTGGAATGTCGTGAACTAATTGCCAGTAGAGTCGGTGGGCAAATCGGGGAGATTCCAATGCTCTGGACAGAAGTAATTTGGCAAGCGGAGAAGAGGCAAACCTCTCGTAGCGCAGCCCTAGGCAAAGTTGTGGCGTCAGGGTGGTCAGAGTGTCGTCATGTGCTTCTTTTAACCACCGCACGGCTCTTTCCCGCACGCCTTCATCGGGGAAACTAAAAAGATTTTTTTTTAAATATATGTCAATGTGAAAGTTGTAAAATATAACAAATGGCGGTTGATGAATAATATAAACCATTTTGCAATCAACCTTCGGTTTAATTGTATTTAAATAATAAACAAGAGCTGGATTTGATATTTTTTGAATATGCATACGATGGCAAAGTAATTGCAAAATCAGAATCAGATAGAGAATCGAGAAAGATATATATAAAAAAAAAAATGAAGGTTACCGACTTTGAAACTAATAGCTTCATAAAAACTTATATTAATTGTGCTTACATTTAAAATGGAGCTGTATTGATGGTTACATTAGATTAAATTAATTTATTACCATGGTAGAAGCAAATGTAAAGCATCATAAGGAGTCGGAGATTTCCATTGGTCCAATAGATACATCAACTGCCTTCGACTCGAAGCATCCCAGCTAACGGCCGCTAGTAACACTAAAGGTACCGCTCCCGGAATACCGACCAGATAATGTCTTTTCTCCCATAATATCTAGAAAAGAAAATGAAAGGTAAGGAAAATATTTTTAAATTACTCGGTGTCTGATAATATATGATATTGGTCTATAGAAAATTTTACTTTTTTGAATAATTGTTATCAGTTATCACAAATGTGTGCAGTTTTGATTTCATTACAATAGGCACTGTTGTATGTACTTTGGACCATCTGCTCTGTTGTATATATAACCAACATAAGTTGCCCACTGTTTGAATTTGGAACTAACTCATCTTAGTAAAAAAATACTGACCGATATACCAAATATTAGCATGTAGCGCCATCACACAGGAGACAACTTATACATACTAGTATGCAGAATTATTATGATTGGCTGTATGTATAAATGTCACATACAAATATGTGAAAATGAATACTGATTACTCGATGGACATTGAATTTAAATTAGAAATATTAAAACTTTACAAACGTACATACAAATTATCAATAAGTTTGAACATATATTTGTTGTTTAGAAATTGTTTTTAGGTATCCAGGTTTCGCTGTTTGGCATCTTCAGATTGTATAGTAACTATACAACTGACGAAGATTAGAGTATCTTACTGTTTATATACATACTATATATTTATATTAAATGGTCGCAAAAATGACACTATTAATACAATAGTACAAAACTTTCATCAATAATAATTTCAATTCAAATTCTATCAAGTAGATAACCTTAGTTGATAGAATTAACCTTCTCTTCACGATGCTAATAAATTCCGTCCATTCCGGTGATGTCACCTTGGGTTACCATACGAGATTGACAATAAATATTACAGTAGGTAAAGTGAAAATGCCTATTTTAGCACACAATGAAAGTTTAATAAGGTTTCATCACCATTATTTGCTATTTTTTTGTCTATAAAATAATCAAATAGGCATCAAAACATAATTATAATTATGAGTATTTCTATACATTCTTACAGCCTACAAGTCATAATACTAACTTGATCTAACCTCTTACTTTTACATCTCTTTCTCACAATTATGTCTCCCTTTGTCGTATTTACGATCTTCGTTCATTATTCATTTTAGATCTTTCTCTTTTGTTCGTAATAGTACACAACACTTTGTATGCAATGTGCATTTATAATTTATGAGAGGTAAATGAAGTCACATGGATATTTATCAATTATATTATGTATTTACTGGATAATGCTACAGATTTTGAAAATAATACGAGGGTGGGTCAATAATTCCTTAGAAAAAAGCATTAAAACAGTTTTTATTTTTGAATTTTTTTTTTATTTCTCAACATAATCTCCTTGGAGCTCAATACACTTGGTAAGACGTTTCTCAATTTTTTTAAACCGTCAGAAAAATAAGTTTTCGGAAGGTCCTCAAAATAAGCATTTGTCCGATCGATGACTTCTTCATTTGAAAAAAAACGTTGTCCACTTAGCCATTTTTTTAAGTTTGGGAAAAGGAAAAAGTCACTGGGGGCTAAATCTGGCGAATACGGTGGGTGGTCGACCAATTCGAACTTCAATTCTTCAATTTTAGCCATTGATCGTAAACATGTGTGAACACGGGCATTTTCCTGATGAAAGAGGATTTTTTTCCTGTTTAAATGAGGCCGTTTTTCTTCAATTTTGTTTTTTAGCTGGTCCAATAAAGATGCATAATAATCCCCTGTTATTGTTTTTCCTTTTTCCAAATAGTCAACGAAAATAATTTCACGTGCATCCCAAAATACAGTAGCCATAACCTTACCAGCTGATTTTACGGTTTTCGCCTTCTTTGGACATGGTTTGCCTTCGCAATCCACTGCTTTGACTGTTCTTTCGTCTCGGGAGTATAGTGGTGTATCCATGTTTCATCTACAGTCAGAAAGCGACGAAAAAATTCATCCGGATTGCGTTGCATGAGCGACAACAGGGCTTTAGAGGCCACCACCCTATTGCGTTTATTGTCGACTGTGAGCAAACGCGGCACCCATCTTGCAGAAATATTTTTCATGCCCAATTTGTCATGTAAAATAGAAATGACGCTACCTTTTGAGATCCCTGTAACCTCAATTATCTCACTCAACTTTAATCTTCGGTCACTTAACACCATATCGTGGATTTTATTGATCATTTCTGGTGTAGTCATCTCTACAGGACGTCCTGAGCGTGGTTCATCCTTTGTTGATGTACGACCACGTTTAAATTCATTTAACCAGTTATAAATAGTTGCAAGTGAAGGAGCAGATATGCCGTGAACTAAATCCAACTCATTTTTTATTTCCTTTGCTGTTAACCCTTTTATATTAAAATGTTTAATAACAGCTCTAAACTCAATTTCTCCATTTTCCATTTTTCCATTTTCCACAAGCAAATTTTTTTTTTAAATGTACGAGAAACACACAACAACCCGACCAATCTGATTGAAACTTCGCAGCATACTGAATCGGTAGTGCCGCTGCATGAAAACAAACCGCTTACAGTACTAGTCGCGCCACCTGTCGGCTTTTCTAAGGACTTATTGACCCACCCTCGTAACATTTTAATTAGATGTATGTAATATTAATGAATCTAGAAATAGCTGAAATATTATAAAGATGACAAAGTGCATATTAACTGAAATATTTGCATTTTGATGGGTTGGGTAACCTAAGATGACATTACAGTAATTGGAGTGTTAAAAAATTTCTGAACTTTACTGATCATAATGAATGGTTAGGTTAGTGATATGTTAAAAAAATGCTTACTTCTCTGCACTCGGAAGGCATCGGTTGATAAGGTCCCTGATCAACCAAATGCATTAGCTGTTGCTGAGTATGCGTATCCAGAGCTTCGAAGGAATGCCGTGACGGAGTTGTAGCATATATCTCGGATTCATCATCATCTAGCCAACATACTCCATTGTTGCTGTAGGAGGGGATCTCTGTAAAAAGTACAAATTTTTTTTTGTCAAACATAATGTGCATCACTAAAAAATTTCACCACATTCTCAAATTGACTACAGTGGGTGAGTGATAACAGATTCATCCACATATTATTTATTATACAGTAAAGTTATACTTCACTATATGGCCACTTGTTATTTTGTTTTTGGCCTATTAAAAATTATGACATAATTCCGATATACATCTCGATTTTTTTCGATATATTATATAACAAAAAATGGTTAAAAAATATTGTATTCTAAAAAAAATCATAAAAAAGTTGGTTAAAAATTAAATAGACGAAAATATTAAGACTGGATGCAGAACAATAAGTCATGAAGATAAAATTTGATGAAAATGACACATCCCGAGAATTACTCAACCAAAATTAATATAATTCAACTGTAGAAAGGAAAAAGGACGTAATCCACACAAACCAAATTTTACAGGAGGCACAAAAACATTTTTGTTATGGTTTTCGGTCAAAGTTAAAATACTAATTAATAATTTAGTTTTTATACACCTAATCGGATATTAATTATCGAGTTAATTAAAGAAAAACTAACAAAAATTATGGTTATTAAGTAATTTTACCCACTTCTTTCTTAAAAATTGTCAGCTAAATTTACAAATCGGTATCTGCAGCTTATATTCTTTGGACACGTGTATTTAGTTGTGTAGGTATAATGTTATTATCCAATAAAACCTATTTTGAAAATTGTGAGGGTTATGTCCTTTTTCCTTTCTAGTCGAATATAGAAATTGGACAAATTTGTCAAAAGTGCTTGTTTCAAGAAATAAAGATCCTACTTAAAATGAATTTATTTTTGTAATGGAAATTGTATGGAAATAAATGATACGATATATCATGACATTTCGCTTTTTTTGACAGACTTTCCAGGAATATATTTTTGCCGTAAAGCGAGGTATTAGGCTTACCTATTTGAATTACTGGATGCGGTACGGGAGGGTAGTCTGTGATTTCGGGAGCTGGGCCTAGTCTTTTGTCTGAGCACACAGGCCAAATGGGAAGAATGTAGCTGCCGCAAATAAGCAATCTAGAATTACATACATAATAATACGATGATTACTAATACATTAGTATCGTGAAATCCAATATGGCCGTTAGTCAGGTACACAATGTTGGTTTTGTCTAACCATTTTTTTTTATCTGAGTTTGAAATTTTTTAATACATAACGTGGCTCAATTGAGGTTTCAGTTTAGTTTATTTATAAGATAGAAGAAAATTAATTTACCCATTATAATCGATCAATTGAATAGAGGTCCATCCCAGTTCCTCTTGTTGTACGTGCACTAAATTGGGATTCTTATTGTCATCATCATAATCATTGTCTCTTTTCTCGAATGAGTCTTTCTGATTGGCTTCAGCGGCTTTGTCCTTCTCCGCTGAAGGTGCACCATTTTGACTGTCTGGTGTCGCTAATGTTCGGCCGGTCAGTGTCAAAACTAAGCGAGCTTCCTTGGGAAGGTTGGCTATCCTGACCTCATCTATGGTTAACCTGTAGACAAATGATAAAGGAAGATAAAAAGAGGTCTTTAACAGAGTTAATAATTTTGAAATACTAGTTGAGCGGCATAATAGGTTTACACCATTTATAACAACCATATTAATTTTGAATATAGAAGTTGGAAATGAGCAAATAGGAATATGTACATAATATGTCATATATATCATGTAGTTTCCAATCACAGGATAAATTTAGTCATCCAAGAGGTACAAAACATTCCAAAGACCGTTGCATCGAGATGAAATAGAATCAGCTTGGGGAGGTTTTCAACCAGTAATGGATTGACCGAGGCTGATAATGATAGAGAAGAAAAAAATATTATATTAAGGATCGAACAGTTGTATTTTTTACTGACCATGTTTCAAACATAATTCTTGGATAAAATCCGGTCGTGTTGATGGGGAAAGGTTGAGTAGTTTGACTTCCTTTTATTTTGTTTGTGCCGTGATATATCTGGGCGTGGATGACAAATTCATCGTGATTCCAATTGATTGGAGGCCTGTGGATACCTTCAATGTTGAATAACGCTGTTTCTTTGACTGATGCCAGTGGTGTATATTCTGAAAAAGATTCATTAATTTATTCAATAAATTTTCTGTTTTTATTACATGTATTAAATACTTCATGTAAATTACTACTTTGCTAATAAAAATATAGCCATGTATGTTCATTTTAATATTTTAAATTGCCATGCATTGTGTCGAGATAATCAGAACATGGTGATTTATTAAGGTACCATAAAAGATTATATAAAGTATCTATTGTTTTTTATGGCATTCTGGCTTCCATGCAGAGTTTATGTACAGTCAATGTTTATGTAGAGTTTATGTACAGTCATTATTAGGAGAGACAGTAGTGCGGATAATTTTATAAAAATTAAAAATAAAATATTTTTTCATAAAATTTGTTAAAAAAATCACCATTCTTCCATGTGTTTTTCTGATACTCTTACAAAACTGATAAGCATAATAAAAATCTGGGTAATAGAGGTTCTACTATAGTTGCATATTTACTATTTCTGTGTGACTTACGGCCATTTTCAGTGGGTAAACTGTATTGGTTATCGTTGATTTCGAAATCGACCCTGTTGGATCGGCAGTACATGCCGATGAATCCTTTGACCGCTTCCCTGAGTCGCTGACAGTGCAGGCCGATGGTATCTCGGAGAGTGGCTTTCTTGAGAGTTACACTGCAATATTCTCCTGAGTCCGCCACTATTTCTGGTTTCATTATGCTGGTATCTGGTTGAGCCTAAAAAAACAAATAACTGATAAAAACCAAGTTGGACTATACTAGAAGGTGTCTATTGTTATTTTAGTGTTACAGCATTTGATGGTATTCCTTTACGTTTATGAGGCAGTAGAACCGGTTGCTAGAGAAAATTAATATTTTGTAAGTTGGTATATGGAAACAATATGTGGTTGTTTACGGACCGCTGCCATTTTGACACCTGTACAAAGTAATTTACCAACCCGCGAAAGATGTGGAATTTAAAAAAAAGCTATAATTCAAATTGAAATGGTCATGTAAGTATGTAGAAATTTATAATACAACACCATCCATTCGTAACAAATACCAGTTTGAGGCTTTCTAAAATTGTGTTGAACTGCAGGCGGTTCTTTACAGATGAGGATTATTATTGTGAAGTTTGTACGAATGTTTCAGCGAAGGGACCTGCAGCCAATTTAAACAGTAAACCATGCTTGACTTTCATATATTTAGGCCTAGTGGAGAAGGGTATTGTTAGGTAAGTATACCTGAGAGCATGCATTCATCAAAGTGGCCAAAGCTGTGACGATATGTGCTGTTTCCACCCCGCCCAGAAGAGCACAGATCGCCTTGACGGCTTGCGCCGTGGATCCCGGCCTTGTCACTCCACCGTCTGCCACTGACGATGACAAGCGAGTCAACTCAGTTTCGAGGAACTCTGAAAACAATCAAATAAAAAACATTAGGTTAGATAGGTACTTAATCTGTTTTCTCTCAATATAGAATTTAGAACTGCTCTAATTGTATTTTTTTATTAACCAATGACTACTTCATATTAATTTCATTAAAAAAATAATTATTGATATACAAAAGAATTTTAGCAGTGAGTCATAATTCAGACAGATGTCTAACAATTTAGAAGTAGCACAAATTAATACTGAGTCAGAGTGATCATAAGTAAAAAATTCTCACCCAATAATATTGACAGATTATGAAATGAAATTGGCGGTACAGCTCCTTGATTTGGTAAAAGTTCTTCTAAAGTGAGGAGATTATCCCTCGTATCATCTCTCTCAGTTCGGGCCAAACTCGTGTTGCGTGTTGATTGTAGGCATAGTAATATATCTTTTTCCAGTCTGACGCATTGTCTCACGTAGTCGTACTCACTGAGACAGCTGCCTGGCGTGAGATATTCACTCATACCCCATACCTATAAAATAGAAACGCTTTAAAATCCGATAGCATTATGGAATTTAAGGCATATTTCATATGCTGTGTGTAATGAATTCTAAAAATGGTTGTTAAGTTTATTACCCGTAGTGTGAAAACAGAAGTGTCAACATTGATCTCTCCTTCAAGTTCACAAACCACATGTAAAATAACATGTTCAACGGTAGATTCAACTAAAAAAAAAAGAAATAAGTAAATATCATTGACTACTATTTATATATTATGTAAATCAATACATTTTAAAGATTACAGAACACCAGCAGTCAGAATTTATTGTCAATCCTGACAGACAATATCATTTCTTCTTAAAAAAAATATAATGATAATTATTGAGACTAGGACTGAGATAATTAATGACATGGCATCATTTTTTAATAATTTCATTGTTGATTAAATAAATAAACATTACCATCGCACGTGAATGTTATGGGGTTAGTCGGCTTCTGATGGTAAACCAGAAGTTTTATACTGGTTCCGGCGGGATATTGACTTTCTGTCTTTGAAGCGATGACATAGCCAGGATTTGTGGTGGGGTCAGAGAATACATATCCAACTAAAACAATTAACATAAAATTAAAAAAAAAATCAGTAATAATAAGACAACAATTATTGAGGTCCTGAGGATTGAAGTAATACAAGTGGACTGGTAAGCTGAATACTGTAATTGTAACATGCAAATTACATAATAATGTTGATAGAAAAATAATAACAGCATTCTATCCAATGCATTGCAATCCAATGTTAGTACAAATATGTTTATAACTTTTCATATAAATCAGTTACACACATGTTTGAATCCTATTTCAAACATAAATAGGTAGTTGTGTGGTAATATGAAAACTGGTTTTCTAATCATAATACTATGTCACTTGTACTCGTTTGATCCCCAACACTAATTATTTTCTAAATCAAAAGAAATGGTATTAACATTTCTTACAAAGATAACATTAATAATTACAAGATAAAAAGAACTTTTTATATACAACGTTTTTAAATTTTCTGTTGAATCATATAAACTTGACTTGACTAGCTTAAACGATCAAAAAAAATTGTATTTGATAGAAATAATACTGAAATGTCATTTTGACACTCATATTGATTTCCATAGTAACGCACGTATATATTAATAATTTAGTTGTTAGGACCCAATAATAATAATAAACTAGCAACCAATAATAGTGGATTGGATTACGGATTTCTTCCGAAATAACTTTTCATACAAAACAGAATTAACTGAAATTGAATTTAATTCTACTTAAAAATGGCTAAAAGTATTAAAAAAATGCATTGGCATCGTGTTCTGATATATTATAAAAGTTTCAAATGTCTAGCTAGTCGGGAACTTAGTTAAAAATCGATTGCAAGATTTGTACCGGACAAATAAGAATACGACCTAATAAAAACGTTGTAAAAATTAAAATCAACACAAAAGTGATGTAAATAAATGTAATATTGATACTTAGCATTATAATTTATTGTACTGAAATGCACTATGAGTCATTGAGTCATATTTTAGATCAGGGGTTCACAAACTTTTTCGTCAAAAGGACAATTTTGAAATCAAAAATATTTGGCGGGCCTCCGTTTCTTAAATATTTTATATTTTTAAAAAACATAAAGACAAAAATTAAATAAATATTTCATTGTGTAAACTTATATTTTTAACTAGATACACATTATTATTACGCTTATTACTTACCATTCATTCTTGCCAGAGGATATTTAATTTTAAATGTAATTTTTAATATTCGATATGAAGAATAAAACATAATACAAATTTAACATAAATTTTGCGGTACACATAAAACAGTCAATCAAAATTATGTCCTTTGTGAACCCCTGTTCTAGATAATGTTGCTACAAACCTCTGACATCTTTGACCATTTCCAGAAAACCGATGAGTTCTGGATCATGTTTACGTTTTTTCACAAATGTTACGCACTCGTAAAGTTTACTCTGAAAAATAAATAAACAAAAATATATCACTCTAAATGACAATGAATCAATATTGTTAAAAAGAAAACAAATGTTTAAACTTGATTTACATTATGTGAGAATATCATTGAGCAGTTTTAAGATCACTTGTATTAATTACATACTGGCACAAAATGTTCACTTCAAATGAGATGTTGTAACGATGAATCAGAGTATAAAAATCGGCCATAAGTAGTTTGTTTATGTTATTAAAAGAGCATATTATTATGGGTCAACTATTATTAAAAAATCACAGATGAAATAATGTCAATTTTATCAGCTCAAGTTACAACAAAAAATAAGTAGACCATTTGTAATAAATCGATTAATGAAAATATAACCAAAGCTCTTTGATGACATAAACAAGATATAGAGATGCAATTTAGATAACGGTAGTGGAACATGTATTATATTGTGAGTGGATATCGATTTTGGGTGATGTTATTTTTGTGTATATTGCAATAAAAACATTGGCAGACATTGTTGCAGCTGATCAGTAGTAAGGCAGTTGGAACTATATAACATTTAGAAATTCGTATAGTGATATTCGTAATGGGTAAGTTATGAATATAAGTGATAATTTTTTACTGGATATGGCTGTTCAATGCCATCATTATTTTGATGTGGGAAGTCAAAGACCACAGATTAAAATAATTGTCTCTATAAGAGTAATTATGCAGGCGAGCCAAAAGTTCGCGGACAATAATGCTTCAAATCAAGGCATGAAGAAAAACGAACCATAAGAGCGAGTGAGTAAGTATTCGGCACGCTTATATCTCCGCTCTATGCATTAGAGTAAGATAGAATTTCTACGGCTGAATTTAAAAAAATTGAAAACGTCACCGGAAAAAATTGATTTGGCTGATTACATGCATTTAAAAACTGCGAGCACGTGTTGCTGAAATTTATTGTCTTTGTGTTAAATATAAAGTTAGTGGTAATTATGTTTAGTTATTTTTTATTGATAGTATTCATTTTCTACGTGTTGCTCTATTTCCGCAGAGAGAGTTCCATCAGAAAATGAGATCGATGGGCCTGTACGTCCATCCCGCTTTCGCTCGGGCTCCGGAGGCTGCCCTCTTTTTTTTATGACAATAATCGTTTTCGTACTTCACATATTGTAAGAAAAATACTATGTATTATTATTATTATAGTGGATCACTCAACAGTTTGTCGTGGTTGTAATCTGTACTGATTCGCCAAATGCGGCGAAATTGGGTAACAATATTATGACAACTGCATAGTTTTGGATGTTTTTATTGAAGTGTTGGATTAACTGGGAAATCTATTATCTGGAGTATAGATTTTTCCATCTACCCTGTGATCAACTGTAATTCGATTTTATTTACCCATTTTCAAAATCAAATAAACAGCAAAATGAAAATATAATTTTAAATAAAAAAACAGCACTATTTTAGTTTTAATTTTACACACAATTTTTAATGTTTAACATGAATTGATTAATGAGGTTTTAACATGACGTGTAATTTGCTGTGTATGTTTTTTAAAATTTTGTATATTTCATGAAAAATGTAAGCCCGTTGCCTTATTCATGAATTAGGCAAAATATCTGCCGGGTGTGTGAATTCAGCAGGATATGGAATTCTTAAACTGTCAACATGACAGTAGAAAAACTAAATTTAATATGGATGGTTTTATTAGTTATAATTGGACATAATATAATTATAACATAATATAAGGTTAGGTAAATTTTGCCGATTTCATGTAATATGCAATTTCACGCATTCGGTGTACCATATATAAAACAGTGGCACACTGTATCATTTTACCATTACTGATACTACAATGAAAAAGACAAAAAATATCATATAACACTATGCTTTACCCATTACCCAGAACTCGGCTGAATGAATTCTGACTATTGAAGCAGTATTAATAAATGAGGAAAATCTTACATTCATGGTATTGCTTCTTTTCAAGGCTGGAGGCTGTGGTGTGAAAGATTTAGGCTGAGGTGAAGGCAGCGGAGACGGAATGGATTCGCCGGCGCCTCTCCGGTTGACGGTCGCGTACACGGGTGACTCTTTGGCACTCTCGCTCCCTCCGTACAGGAAGTCGAGTGGGTCGTACGCATCGTACACACTACTCGAACACTCACTGCTGCACATGTAGTCTGTAAAATTAAGATCAAATTATTTTATAAGTATCTAACATCTATTCAAAATTAATTAAAGTATGATTCGGAGTCTTGCATTTTTATGTTGGGCACTCAATTCTCTATGTTTTTATATTATCAGAAATACCCACGAATTTTTGGATAAAGTTTTTGATATTTTTTTTTGCAACTGTAATTTTTATTGTAATATTGTGTCTGTATTGTAAAATATTATTTATGAATGTACAGTAAACGATTAAGTATTCGGTTTGTTGATTATCAGTGCATGAAATGAACAAGATTTCATACTGATATTCGGAAATCATTAAAAGATTCTCAAAATCAAACAAAATTCACAAATTTTCTTAAGAAATATTACATATTAAACATGTTAATAGTCCGCATTAAAAACATGTTTAAAGTGTTTTACAACACAACTAAAAATTAATAATTTAATCTATAGTTTAAAAAAGTGTAAACAAATAAAAATGTGTCGGTGATTCCCGTGTTGGAATGTGATTGTCTTTTGTAGGTGTTCAATCCATTAGAAATATTTTCCTTCAGGAAGTATGTATTTCACTTAAGGTGATTTTTAATATAAGGTGATTAAATGTTATTAAATTCTACAGATTTTTTTAAAGTCGATAGCTATTTCGTTTGTAACACCATTGTCAAGACTAGGTATCGACTTAAGCAAAAAAACAACCTGGAATTCTACTTAGTAAAATGCCCACTCAATTTATATATTGTGTAACAGCTGAAATATTACTGACTGATATATTATGTCATCATCAAAATCCAGTAAAAGATGTAGCATTCAGAGAATGATAAATATAAAATTATAATGATACCTACCGCTTATATTTGGATCGGCCATTAAAGGATCGAACGCCTCAAGTACGCTTACTCGAACGCTGCCCATCCCAGATGTACTGAAAAACAAATAATAATTTTAAAAAGTGATTACACAAATTCATCATAAATAGTGTTGTCTTTGTATAAATCTTATTTTATGATGTATTATGTCATTATTCGAAATTAACAAAATTTATTATAAAAATAGGGACCAATTACTTTATTTCATATTGATATGTGATATAACATGACATAAGTAGAAATTTAATTATATATATTTGAATACCTTGCTTTAGCTGCCAAATCAATAAGATCACTTGAGTTCCTATCGATTGAAATATTGGGATACACCTGAAAAGAGATAGAAATAATTATTTTTCTATTCAAGCAACATGAGATTTAAGAATGTATTCTTAAATTCACTCTTCGGAATAAAGTACTTGCCCAGATTGTAATAAGTGGGTTCAAATCTCAATCTGTCCAAAATTTTGAAGTATGTTTCGCTGAAGCTGTTCCAAATTATGAATTATTTATAAGAATGAATCAAACAGTTATATTTTTCTTACATAAAAAGATCTTCATGTTTACCTGTGCTGATTTTATTGAAGAATCCGACATCACCTTAGGAATACTGCCATATAATGAATTGACGCGGCTGTAATCAGTTGGAGCAATATCGCTCCAAGCTTGTGATGAATTTCTATCGTTCATTTTGGTTATTTCACTACTTTGCGACTTGCTCAGCTTGGGGGCGTTGACATTCCCCTTTTGCATGACGGCCATATTCCTCAAGTTTGTATCCGACGTACTGCTGGAGAAATTATCAGCTGACACGTTGAGAATTGCGGAGGCGTTTGGTATATTCCGCACCGGAGGACTCTTCATTTCGCTCTGACGTGATGAAAATAATACATTGGACGAATTGGGCATATTGTCCGTCTGGTGAGATTTGTTCAAGGCGCTAGACGGAGGTCGATTTTCGGCATATCGAGCAGAATTATTTTGTATATTGCCCATTTGAGAAACAGTTCCGTTATTATTTTCTCCTCTATTGAATGGATATTGATATTGCGGTTGCCCAGCATTCTGCATTATGTTCGGTAGAGTAGGGTAGATATTGGTACTGACAGGATAGGTATATTGTGAATTATAATTAGGAGTACTCGGTGTGTTAACTGAAAAACCAATAGTTTTGCTATTCACCATAGGAATATTATTCGCACTGGAAGAATTGCTAAGATTTGGAAAAGTGGTAGTAGTATTAGAGGAGTATGTATTGTAATGTGCGTAAGGATTATTACTAGGCAATGCTATTAAAGGGTTCACATAGTTTTGGGCCGACGTGTTGCCAGTGTAAGGGATAATATTATGAGAAGTCGTGGAGTATGACGAGACACTTGAATTGCTGCGAGTTAATTTGACAGAGCCTTTGAAGGTCGGCACCAATGCTAATTGCTCAGTTTGCTGATTCAGTCTGAAATATAAAAAGCAATGTCATTATAAATATAATTGTTAAAACAGAATGGACTAGTCATATATCACAAGTTTGCAAGGAAGCATACTCAATAATATAACAATGTTATCATAATTAGATAACATTATAGCCTACTATTTGGAGATTATACCAGCAAAGATTTTATGGGCGTAATGAGAGTTTCTGAGGTTTTTTTTAATGTATAATTATGTTTGAATGATAATTTTGTGTTTGCAGTATTTAGGTTATCTTTTATAAAACAACTTTTAACGATTAAATATTAAATAACTGATTGAAACAAATATTCATTTTTGGTTATTTCACCAATAAATAATAAGCACAGATTACAAATTCGATTTGTTATGGAAAAATTTAAAAAAATGTAAAATAGTTTCTGTAATTACCAATATTTTTATTTAGGGGTGTGTTTGGTTATCAGTTGATTGCTAGATGTAAATATATTGTCATTAACGGATCGGTTAACTAAGCAGACTATATAAAATGTTATTGAGCATTACTGACGAAAAACAAAGTTTTGTTTTTATTTTTTGGTGAAAAAAATAACTTGACATAACACAAAACCACCAAAGAAGAAAAGTTTCTCTACAAGACATAGACTAATTTATTAAAGTGAAGCTGAAAAAAGGATTCATGGACTAACGTGTTAATTACCTGCTGATTATTACAGCTATAGTTAAGATAAACTCTGAAACAAGCATTAGCTAGAAATGGATGCTATTGCTTTATAAATTAAAATATTACTTTAATATAAATATTAATCATTAATTTCGATATGAAACATCTTTGACAAGTGCCAGAACTAAGCATTCATGTTATAATCAGGGCTTCAAGTAAAAAAATATATATCGGTTCGGTTCCAATTTTGACTTCGAAAAAAAATAATGGTTTTTCAGGTTTTTTGGTTCAGCTCAGACTGATTAATTTTTAAATGTTTTTATTTGTATAAAAATTTTATTTTCTACCATAATTTACAACATTTTATGGTACTTGTATGTAGCTGGGAGCCACGCTCCGAAACCAATGGTTATGCTGCAATGCACGTCCATAGCCATAATTTTTAAAAACAATATATTATATAAATTATGAGAATTATGTCGAGATGTGTCACGACAATTGAAGATCATTTTAACACGTGTGTACCGAACTGAAAAAAAAACTGATATTTTTTTTCAGTTTGGTTCCGGTTTTCGTTCCGACTATAATAACGGTTTTTCCAGTTTTCGGTTTAGTTCCGGTTCGAAGTCCTGGTCATAATACAATGTAGCCTGTGGAAGGACTGACCGTATCAATTTTCAACATAGATAGGCGGGGCGAAATACATCAAAGCAATCATTATTTATAATATAGAAATAATGAATATTCATAAAATCGCACATGTTGTACTTTCAAAATGTCAACTGGCAGCTATAAGCAATGCTGCCATATTTCAATGCACCAACTTACCAAATATTAATTATACTGTTGCTACCAAATCAAAGCCACTTCGACCAATTCATAAATGCTATCAAGTGTCGTAATAATATTTAACAAGGTGTTTTCTACTGTAAGTTCTTTGAATGAAGAAGATATTGCAGAATCACCAAGGATCTACTATACATACCTATGAATGTGCTCGATACATTCTTTCAATTCAATGTGCGCTCTGCTGGTGGAGGATGGACTGGTGAAGGAAATCAAATCGCTGTCATCCTTCTCTCTGTCAGACTCGCACGGGACGGGACTTCCCGAAGTGGAGCGAGTTCCTTCGGAAGGGGACGCTCGCGGCCTTCGGAGAGGTCGTCTCGGAGGGGGAGGGATGGCCGGAGGGCAGCCTCCGGAGCCCGAGCGAGAGCGGGACGGACGTACGGGCCCATCGATCTCATTTTCTGATGGAACTCTCTCTGCGGAAATAGAGCAACACGTAGAAAATGAATACTATCAATAAAATTGGGAAGCTAAACAGTGGAAATTTACTTTTTTTCAAATTGTCTGTAAACATTCATATTAACCATTTTTTGCAAGCCAGGTTTTGGCATTTTCAGGCAATTGACATAAATAACATGTGCATGAAATTAGAAGTTTACTAATTTAAAATGATTTCGATAGCAATTTAATGTTTATTCATATATATATATATATATAGCATGTAGCTCGAAAAACAGGCAATTGATAGACAGATCTAGTAATCAAGTCGAAAATGCTTAAAAGCTGGATCTTTAGAATAGTAGTTGTTCTGCAGAAATACGTGGCAACATAACGCACATTACCGAGAGGAATGGAATCAGTATCGAGAGGTCTTCATTCAGCAGTGGATAGATCCATGCTGATGATTGTGATATACATTCTTAAGTAAGCTTAGAGGAAACATCTTTAAGTTTTTTGATCAAATCGAAAGGATTACTTCAACCATCCAGACTTTTCAGAGTCTATTATCAAAATAATTTCTACCTCTGTACCTAAATCCAAATATATTGTGTATTATTAATTAATACCTCATACCGTTTATAAAAGTGGTTTTGATTAAAAAACAAATATTGATAACAATATTATCAGATGATAAGTAATGCCTAACTGAGTAGTGAAATTGTTGAGAACGAGTATCTAGTAAATAAGGGAAACTGATTAGACAAATACATAATTAACATTGAAGGATGCATAACCAGTATTTGATAAATCATTATTTCCGGTACAATTGATAACAAGTTATATTATGCGAATGCCATGTACAAATGCATGATAGGTATTCAATAAAATATTAGAACTAGGTACTTACATACTTACTTATTTATAAGCAATGAATAAAAGGAAAAACTAGGTAATTTAATGGAATGTATAATAAACTTTAAGGATAATTATTACTTACATATTGTGTCATCTATAAAATCAAAGAAGGAGAGGTGATATTAACCAGTGAAATAACCTTTAGCTATATTAGACCAATATAATGAAAATTTAATTATAATGGGTACCTATATTAAGTACTTACATACCAGTAATTAATTAGTACTTTGAGAGACTTATTAAATTGCTATAGAAATCTCAATTACTCATTGTGTAAATATTGAAATACAATCTTTAATACATAAATATTATGAAAATATACATCTGACATGAGTTGCATCACAGTAATCAATTTTACTAATTTGATTATGAAAGTACTAAATACAAAGGCACTAGTTTGAAATCAAGTTTGAATATAATATTATGTACTTACTTATAAACTTAAATGAACATGGGAAGATAGTTCAACATTGTTGAAATTAAAAAGAAATTTTCTATGGCAGTATGATCTTTGTAGGAACCATAAGATTAAATTTTATTTCTATTGAAATTACTTTGCTTATGGCAAAATCATGAAACTAGAATTATAGGAATGTTAGAAATTATATTGAATAAGAAACTAGTATAGACATTTAAGCCCTGCTAGAAATTGAATTCGGTACGTTGTATATGTCAGTCTGTTGTTTTACCGACCTAGACACAGTAAAAAAACAAATTGAGTAGTTCAAAGTCCCGATAGCGTCTCGACTCACTCATTTATTATTGACAATGCATTGGCTTTGTCAGTTAATTAAGTAAATGGGGTGATTGACAAATTTGTATTCATAAAACATGGTTAGCGACATCCTCCATTCTCAGGGACAATGATCTGTTTTTATCAAATGTAGTTATAAAATTAATACCTAAATGAAAAATGCAACATTGTATTAATCTCATTTTCAAGTAAATATTAACTGATCTTGAATAGATTGCATTTGTTTGATGCATATAAATAATGCCTTGTAAGTTTTGTGTTAATCTTATTATTATTTACATATTATAATATATGAGGCATCTAATTACAAAAACCCATAACTCAACATTGGTGGTTGGTTTTAATGTTACTTTCATTTTTCCATCGTATTTTATTTTCAAATTAGAATAATCTGCCCATTTCTATTAGCTGACCATTCTTGAAATAGATATATGAAAAATATAATTGGACACATTATTATTATTATGTTTGACTTTACGGTTTTTGTTATTAGACATGTTATATTATGTATATATTTTTTTAACAATTGGAGAATGGAATGAAATATTTGTTGATATCCATTCTTACCTACAACACAATAAATAGATTACCAACCTATCATTAAATGATTTTTTTTGCAGATATTTCTAATCACAGTCAACTCACGTCAATAAAATAAAATTAGAGACTGTCAAAACCAATATACTTAGCCACGTATTATAAGTAGAATGATTTTTTACTTAATATACTTAATTGCTTTCCTTTGAAAACTCTGTTAGCAATAGTAAAGTAATAAGTGAGTTATTCACGCTTTTATTATACACAACAATAATTCTTAGGGTGTTTTTTTATGACAATAACTATTTGACTAATACGTACTGAGAACGTACAACCGTTCATGTCAATATTTTGAGCAAAATGAATGTTATCATAATAGTAGACTGAGTGGGTAGTGAGTATTATTATAATAACATTGCAGTGGTTTCCAAAATATACATCGTAGGGGGCGCACAACCAATTCTAAGGAGCGTCAGACTATTTGGAAAAATTGAGGACAGTTAGCTGTCATGCGTTACCTGGCAGAGGTAGGTTGTTAGGTATTTGACATAAACAGTGCACATTAAACTTTTTCAGTTATACTTATTTGTTTTCATTGAACTAAGAATACAATTTGTAGATGGTGCTGGTTAGTTTTTAAAATTCAATTAAACCATAATAGTTTAGGTATGCTACAGGCGATCCGACAAAAAAAAATGCACACTTTTTCAGTAATACGTATTTGATTTTGTTGAATTAAGAATAAATACTTAATATAACAAATGGTGATGGTTAGCTTTTTTAAAATTCATTGAATCCTGCCGACCCAAACCACAATCAATAAAAAATATTCTTCTGTCTATAAAATATTTTTTTCTATTATCTGTTATGGCTTGGATTAAAAAACTAACAAGCACTATTTACACATTGTAGTCTTAGTTCAATGAAAATAAATACGTTTGACTGACAAAGTTTAATGTGCACTATATATATCAGATCCAGCCTACCTCCTCTTTACGCCACTGTTACCTGGGGACAACATTTGATAATTTTTCACAAACTATCTGTGTATTTCGAAATTTAAGAAAATCTTTGTATGCATTCATTTTAAATAATAAGTAAAATTTATTATTATAAGTAAGGTAAATATACCAGTAGTTGACCATGTACCAGTAGTTGACCTTTTTTCAATAAAATGCCCAAAATAAGAAACGTAGACACGGGATTGCTCTAAATTGTAAAGTTGAGACAAGTGAAGCCATCTGTGGTCGGATTGAGGAACTAACACATCACCATATGTCATAGGAGCGTCATAGCAGCTATTTGAAAACAACACATCACGCCGTAAGCATTTTATTTTTAATTTCTTAAGTAAACTGTTAAGGATATCAGTGGATGTAAGCATATGGCAATTTAATGTTTTTGACTTCATAATATCAAGTTAATGCATTACGGGCAGTCATAACATTGAAGTATCGATATCAGTGGCGAAGGGTGGAGGTAGGCTGTTAAGATTCGCTATAAATAGTGCACACTAAACTTTGTTAGTCATATGTATTTGTTTTTATTGAACTAAGACTACAATTTACAGATGGTGTTAGTTAGTTTTTGAAAATCAATTAAACCCTGCCCAAACGAAACCATAATAGTTTTGGCCTAATTTGGGCGATACGACAAAATTGTGCACACTTTTTCATTCATAGTTATTTGTTTTCGTTGGATTAAAAATACATATTACACATATTGTTGGTTCATTTTTTTTATTTCATTAAGCCCTGCCTAAACCAAACTATAATAAATAAAAAATATTATTTTATCTATAAAATATTCAAAGTTATGTATGATTTAATTGCATAATTTTAGATATTTTATAGATAGACATGTATTTTTTGTCTATTATCTAATATCGCTTGGTTTCTCAGGGTTTAATTTAATTTTAAAAACTAACCAACCCTTTCTGTGAATTGTAGTCTTATTTCAATGAAAAAAAATATGTATGTCTGAAAAAGTTTAATGTGCACTATTTATGGCGGATCTTAACAGCCTACCTCCACCCTTCGCCACTGATCGATATCATTTGTAATTTTTAAGTTATATTTACAAGGAAGCAAGTTTGTGGGGGGGTCAACTACTCAAACTTTTTTTAATACTTTTTCAGTAGTTGACCAGGGTGGTCAACTACTAGATAAATTAAATAAAATTATGTCACTTAGTTTTGAACAATTTTTACATTCATAAGTAAGGAATGATGATTATTTATTAATTAGAAGTGTCTAGGGTGGTTCTGTCCAGTAGATGACCTAGGCGTCAACTTTTTTTTTTTGGTTTTTTTGGTTTGTGTATTTTTTCTTCGGAAAACAAAAATTTCTTGAATTATAGCCCTGAATATATAGCAACTGAATGAAGCAGGCCAACAATAGCCGACAACTTACGAGAAATAGCGACGCGAGAAAAAAAATGCAAGGCATCACGGAGGATTTACTTTGGTCATTATAACGTACCCATATAATTAATAATGTTAACGTTAGTTTTGCCGCAAATTGTTTATCAGCCTACCTCACCATACTTTTTTATATAACCTGCCTGCTTCACCATACTTTCATATAACCTGCCGCCCCTAGGGGAGCAGGGTCTTAGCCAAAAAAGGAATCGAGACAGTGTACCAGCAGGTAAATGCCGACGATAAAGAATGCATACTTAACCGTCATAGTAACAGGGAGTGTCGGTGGGGCTGTCACACCAACGACAGTCCTCTACAAGTACAAAAGAATTCCTCAAGACATTTCCGAAAATGTGGACTTTGTCCATGGAGCCCTTAAGCTGTAACAGTACCAGGAGAATCGTAAAGTGTGCTTTCAATGGTTACATCAGAGGAACCCAAGCGGCATTTAGAGGAGTTCCTGAGTAAAAACATTGATGAGGAAAATCTTGAATCATTCCGCAAAAACAATGAACCTGATAAAGATAATAAGTCACTGTTCGCACTGTGGCGAAAAGTAAAAAATGAGTTGGAAAATATCACTCCACCTGACCCGGTCAGACTCAGTGATGACTCAGCATTGCAAGAAGAGGAATCCGATGATATGATGTCTTTGGCCGCCTGGAATACTATGAATTATTATGATGTTTCATCTCCAATCGCTAGGGCACCTGTGGCTGGTCTAACGACTTGTGATGGTGATTCGTCTCCAATCGCCAGTGCACCTAAGGCTGGTATAAGGATTTGTAATGATACTTCGTCTCCAATCGCCAGTGAACCCGTGGCTGGTCCATCAAATATTCGTAGTCCATTCAAGAGACATTTTTTCTTCCCCGGTGAAGGGGAAGAAAAATTCAAGAAGAAAGCAAAAAAGGGAAAAAACCCCCACCCCACTTGCCAGGAGTATTTCCTAAACAAAAAGAGGAAGAAAAAAGAAATGGAACGGTTGAAAAAAGAACGAGCTGCAGAGAGGCAAAGAAAGAAAGAACTAAATGAGCAAGCAAAGGAAGAAAAAAAATGGGGGAATTGAAAGCAGTCAAGAAGAAAATGCGTTTTTCTTCTGAGTCTTCTAACCCAAGTGTTGACATTTCAGACTCAGCGGAGAGTGAATGGCATAAGTCTAGTGATGAAAGCTTTAAGCCTAAAACTCGATGGCTGCCCGTTATGAAAGTCATTAATGAACATTATATTATAATACTTCCCGGGGAAAATCGTCCATATTTCTAAAGTAAAAGCTACTATTTCATCGACGCAAAGTGCGGGAGACTATAGAAATGGCCAGAGCATTCCGATGTACTTAGCCATGAATGGAAGGCGGTAGTATCCCACATAAATGACCCGACACAAGTAAGCAAAACTCGTAATGTTTATTTAGTTCCGGAATTGGACTTTATTTGGAATATCTAAGGATTTTTATGTTAAATTTTATTTTGGTAAGTACTGAGCCTAGTCGTTACTATGTATTATGTATGTACTTAGTTGCTAAAATAAATATATTTTTGTATTTTTAGTTTGAAGTAACTAATTTTGCACCTTTTGTTACCCGAACAAAGCTGATGATTGGCTGTCAAACAAAATCCTCTCCTATGTAACTTGTTACTAAACCGCCCATTGCTACCAAGTTGATTCAAGTAGCTATGGGCTAGAGTGGTCTGACAGGAAGCCCTGAGGCAACTCTGATGACAGATTTGCCATAAAGCCTTCGGATTAGACATGGTCAACTACTGAAAAATATAGTGGTCAACTACTGGAACTCCTGATTAGACATGGTCAACTACTGAAACATATAGTGGTCAACTACTGGAACTTTCAATTTTTTGGATGGTCAACTACTGGAACAAAAACATGGTCTTGAAAAATTGAACACAATTTTTTTGTAACAGACCCTTTCTTAATTTTTGTCTTGTCATATTAATTAAGACATTTGATCAATTATGAGTAGACATGCTTTGCCAACATTCAGTGTAATGCTAAACGTTAATCGTTATTTTTGCTGAATTTTTTTCTTAAATGGTCAACTACTGATACGTTTACCTTATATATTATGATTATATTAAAAAAAAAGACATTTTATTTAGATTTATTACCGAGTAGGTGTGTCTAGTTTGATTTCAAGGTTTTAGTAACTGCGTAGTGAACAATATGTCCACCTGTTCCACTAATTGGTATTTTTAAGATGCCGTGAAAAAATCTTTATACATTAAGGATGCTGTGTTTTATTTCACTCCATGCATATTATGATGAGATTAGGCCACCAAAGATAATATAGGTATGTGTCTAGTCCAGACCAAGATACATCGGTTCAGTGAGCATTGTATACTTAAGTACAAACTGTCTGAAAGTTGTATCAAAATTGTTTCCGAACATTTAATAATATTTTCTCATGCAATGTCTATGTATTTCAGTTTTCCCAGAGAGATGGAAAACATTGTTCTTAAATAGATGTTCATGGTCTGGACTAAGCATAAGGATATTATGCCACAGCCAAATATAATAACAAAAATCTTACAAAGAAGTAAGTACTTAATTCAATTAAGAAATACTTTTAATAGTAATTAAAATGACTTATGAATTATGAAACACAGATATATTTTAACCTATAGACTTATATTTAATTCCAAATTTGAAAAAAAAAAAGAATAAGTTCGATAATTTTCTTCATAGGAATAATCTATCTACTATTTTAGAGACTAACAAAGCGAAAAAAAATCCAACAATAGGTAGACAGGTAGGTACTTAAACATAACGACTCATGATTACTTTAAAAATGGATGGCACAAAGCTAGGTAGTTGGGATTTCGTTACAAGGGTGACAAGCGGTGAAAAAAATGTGATAGAATTTATTTACATACGGTCACACTTGAAGATAGTATTTATTTACTTAGAGAATTTAAGATTAGATTTTTTTTACACGATGATTGACGAGGAAGAATGACATATTCTTCCTGCCCCACAAGGCAACATAAATTACATGAGGTTACATTTTTGTCAACACCTAACTGTAACGCTGGGGAGAAACTGTACAGCCCCTCAAAAAGGTTGAATTTGGTAGGTACCTAGTCAGCGTCATCTCGCTGGTATGACTGCCTCCTCGGTGTTTTACATACGTACTAACCAAACTGGCAGGAGATTTGAACAAAAATTAATAGTGCCTTGATTGGGTCACGTGAACACATTCATAGCTATGTACCTACGTCCTGAATAGTGACCACAGTGTAAATAATAAACGTGTCAATAGAAAACTGTACCTGTCCTCAGATATAATAATAAAATAGTAGTTATCTAATATAGTTTCTTTACTATTATCACAGCACGAGTAAAGGAATAGTGAATTAGTTACAAGCTGCATGTGATGAACGTTACAACTTGGAGGCCTTAAATTAAAAATCAACATCATGACATGTAAGTATAACCTGAGAATTGGAACAATGAGGACAAGAATATTCACGATTAATTCAACTAGATCAGCCAGAAGCAGACTGTCTAAAATCAGTAGGTACCTGAATTAATCCTTCTTTGTTGCCTGAATTGTTCTAATGCCAAACTCTCCAAGCTGAGAGCCTGGGCCTTTTCAAGATCTGCTTGAAACTGCAGTTCGTAATCAGACATTATAGCACACTTAACATGTCTTTTTTGTTTTCACAGCACTTTCAATGTCAGGTATAATAAAACGAATCACTAAATGTCACTGTATTACTCTGTCAAACGTGTCTATTATTAAGTAATTTCCATGCAACGTAGTATAATCACGATGAAAGTACTCCAATGTTTGTGAAAGACCATAATGATACCGTAAAATATTTAATGGTGCCATTTAGTAAAAATTAACGGAAATCGCACATGAACATTTTTACATAAAACTTTCTAGTTATTGAGTATAACAATAAATGTAACGAAACGTCAAATAAGAATGTGTTGCCAGAAAATTCTATTCCCATGTAATATTATTTACCCCTTTGTTGCGTACTTGATTGATTTTTGTAACTGAAGATGGTATTATTATAAATTGAATTTTTTCAATATAAAATTTTAACTATGATCGTAAATCGGCTTACACAATAAAATTTAATATTTTTTATTAACATTAATTTGATAATCTCTTCATTTACGATGTATAGCAGGGCTCGAAATGATTGAAGCGCAGTTTCGAAATCATCAAGATTATCGTTCCGTCTCATCGAAAAAATTAAAAATAGTGAAATAGTGAAATTTAATTTGAATAGTTAATTTGAAGTAGGTAGGTACTAGAAAAATAATTTCGCTGCGGATCTTTTAATTAATATTTAATTAGGTAAGTACCACATTTAAATAACATGCTAATTATATCTAATAGTCACCTGCGGGTCTATTCTACAAGGCTGCTTTCGGTCCGCTACGGCAGCTAAATAGGATAGGAAAGTATCGAATTATTGACACTTAAGCTGCGTTGACACGGTCCAAGTACGATCCAAGTACACTTAGATCGAGTGCCATCCAACTGACAGCTTCATACTAATTATTCCTATCCAAGTTAAGACTCAGCTGAACAGGAACAAGGTCATTCATAGTTTAGTCAGAAATAAACCTCAGCGTTGAAAGGACGTCATTTTAATTCAGTCTAACCTCAAAAACCTCTAACCATCGGGGATTTATTTTAAGAAACGCAATAATTATTAATTACAATTCTCGGTCGAACGAATATCATTATTATTATTCCCTTCAAACATAACATGTATGCGACGTAACCTGAAGCCCGCCGAACGAATACAGGGCTGTCAAAAAATTTAAAGTTAAAAATAGCTTACTGTACAGATGGAATAATTACATACTTCCAAGCGTCAAACGGCATACAACATTCATCTAAAATAATTATGAAAAGACTAGCTGATTATGTTATGTTATTTTTGTATTGTTCTTATTTTTTTGCTTATCAAAATATTTCACACATTATCTGATGATGTGTATTTTGGATATATCGTAATATGTATCTGGTCTCATTAAAATTGCTATTAAGTTGATATAACATAGGAAAATCTGTAAATCATTAAAATGTTAATTTCGTTATAGTTTTTAATTAAACCGGTGCAATTACATATTAGATTTAAACACTGTTGTACTGTGTGACTTTTATAATATCAGATAAAACTGTAGGATGTCAGCAAAAGAGTAAACAAAACCCAGCTCATGGGATAACCGAATGGTAAGCAACTGTATATATTATATTTTCCCGCCAAATTGCACACAATTAAAAACAATTTATCATAAAAACAAGTAAGACGTCTTCGACAGCCCTGGGTGATTGATTCGATAAAGTCGGCAGTTTTTTTTGTCTTGTTCTCTGCGATCGCTAGCTTTGAATAAAAAAAATCTATGGGTGACCATTTTTTATGAGTATAAATTATTTCTTGCATTGGCTTTTATTAATTAATTATTATTGTACCTACCAACTAAAAGTAAAGTTGCGTTACTTGTTTGTAAAAGTGTCAGACTAAATTAATTAAACTAATCGGGTAAGTAATAAAAAGTCATTAATTGAGTTAGCATTTACTTGGTAGAATTCCATTTTAAAAGAAATGAAAATATAATTAATTATATTTTCATTTCTTTTAATAAAAAGTCACTTTCTTTTATAATAAACAGACATCACTATATTAATTTTTTTTTAAATATGCATTAGAATTAAACAATATGTACCCATTTTTTTTTTAAATAGTTATGTAATAGGTCTTACATATTCAAAATAAATACTATTCATTAATAATGTTTTTTGGATAGCACATGAAATAAAGATGTAGGTAGATATGTATTTCAACATCCTCTCGGACAATTTCAGGTTAAAACGTTATTAATATATTATTATTAAGTTTATATCGTGGCTATCCATCATATTGGTTGCAATGTTTTCCACCAAACACCTGATTAACAAATTGAATTTAGTAACATTTACGTATATTAGAAGATATCATTTTTTGGTCACCCCATATTTTATACACTTTGACAGTGTTATGATTTAAATTAAATAAGAGATCATTATTATTACTTTAGACCAAAGCATTGTCGGCGACCTTTGCATATTACCAGTAGAGCAACAATTCCGGACCACATGTAAAAAAATCATATTTTCAATTCTCAAGGGCAATTCTGTAGAGCGTCCCCTTAACTTGGATGAGTAGGACGCGGTCCAAGTAGCTAGGATAGGAATAATTAGTATGAGGATGTCTCATACGAGTGCACTTGGATGGTACTCGGTCCAAGTGTACTTGGACCGTGTCAACGCGGCTATATTGTAACAATTACAATAAGTTAGTAGTTGTAAGTGTTACAATTTACAATAAGTGTTATGTTTTAACAGCACCTCTCTTGGCTGTGATAAATTTTAGAGTGAGATAGACAGTTTTGACAGTTCAGACGGCTAACTTATTGTAATGTGTAACGTGTACAATGTACAAAGACAATATTATTTAACATGTCATGTTAAATAATATTGTCTTTGTTACACTTTACGACATGACAATGTGTGTGTGTGATACGAAAATAATGGGTTGTCCATTTTGTGAATTAGGTACTTAGTTAAAAAAATAAATATGTAAGTACCTTTAATCAAAATTTAAGATTGTCATATTAAATTGTCAATTGTTTTATAATGGTGCAATAACAAGAGTAAAGTAAAAAGGTAAATAATTACGATGTTCGATCCAAAACGGAGGATATGGACCTCTACAGAGTAGAGGTTGTACAGATTTTTGTTATTACAAAAAATAGATGTTGGCTATTTACTCACCAATTAGGTGTTTGCTCTGGTCCAAAGACATATTAAGTTGGTAGGTATTAAAAAAGTGAATTTATCATTTTTGAGACTCGAATCCGAGGCCCACGACGTTACTGACTGATTACTGATTACTAGCTGACATGTTACCGCTTGGCCATCGCTACAAGAGTAGATACTATGTGTGAACATACAAAATGAAGTGCTTATGACAGGGTTCAGGTGGCCAGTACAACGTTATAATAATATGCTAAATAAAACGTGTAGTTATAACCAGGGCTTTTTTTTTAAAAAAAAAAAGGTGCCGGAACTCACTTCATGTCAAGCTTTTTACTAAATAAAATTATATTCAAATGTCACTTAAATGAAATTTAAAGGAGCTATGCCACGAAGCGAACAAAAAAAGGTTGATTTTTACGATAATTTTTTATTTTAGTCAAAACAAAGCTACAGAAACAATAAAATACATACATTATATTTGAAATATATTGTACAAATAAGACTAAATAAGACTAACTTTAAAATATAATTGTAAATACATATGTAATGTATTTATTTATGAACTTGAATAAAAGTTTAGAGTGATTTCCAAAGTTTTTTCCAATTCTCGTCTGATACATCATCTCGATTCCTTTTCTTAGTGTTAGAGTCTAAGGCCGAATGTCTTCCTTTAAGTAACCACCTATCAACATATTTTGAAGGATCGAAAAGTGTCAAGGGCGGTCCCACGAGTTTGATGAACAAGAGTGCCGAAACTGTTTTAGTGTTTAACGAAGCTCTTGTTGGGGTAATAATAAGATTCATTTGCGAAAACCCCCGTTCACATTCACTTGAAGAAATGGGAATAGAATTCAGAGCATATACCAAACGCAAGAGTTTTTCAGAATATGTCTTTTCGAGAATGTATTCGCGAAATCCACGAATCATTTCTCGTTCATCTAGTTGTAGCCTGATCGAAATGTTTCTAATTTCCATCTCTCCAAATGTCAACCGATTATCAATGTCTTCAGGCCAATATTTTTGGTCAAGTACGCGAGCCCAAAGTGCAAACTCAACATCTTTATTATCTAGCAGCCTTTTTTCAACCATTCGTTTTTTGAGCAAAAATCGTTTTTTTGATCTAATGACCAGCAGTCTGGCCAATCGTTTTGAGTTCGACCTTGATCCCCGAGATCAGCTAGAGATGATTCAGGAACATCTACATGTACCGATATTTCCATATCTTCTGTCATCGTTTCTGTTTTGAGCTTTTTATTTGCGGAATCGGCGCCGCTGCCGGTGGTTGAGAAGTAACAGGAAATTTTTTTCATATTTAAACTTGGGGTTGCACTAAATAATATATAAAATAGTTGCACAACACGTAATCGTAACACAAACTGACTAAACAAACGTAAATAACAATATACGCAGATGCTGCCATGCGATAAACGTCAAACTGTCAAAATCATAATACGCAGCATACGTATGAAGCTAGTTACATACGCATGTTTGCTATTTAAACTATACGGTTACTTCACTAACACTAACACGCCAACATTCAAAATGGCTTCCACCTGTACCTTATTTTATCATTTTAACGAATTATTATTGTAATTACTTAAGCGCAAATATTTTTTCGTTTAATTGATTTTGAAATAAAACCGTGAAAAAAGGTGCCGGAACGCCGTTCCACCGCGTTAAATGGAAAAAAAAGCCCTGGTTATAACAATAAAATGAAGTTCATATTTGTTGTTATAGTAAATAATTATATTAATTTATTGTTAATGATACTTCTGCACTATTATTTCATAGTATTTGGGTTTGGTGTCTTGGGTTTCACGTTTCAACATCATTGGGTCTGTGGATAAATTTTATGCAGGGGACCAGTGACGTCCCGTGGGGGTAGGCAGGACATGCATTGCATTGGGGCGGCACATTAGAAAGGGCGGAAAATGTAGGAAAGAACATAAATAGCAGTAGTGGTTTTCCATGAAGCAGATGAAGTAGGTACCTAGAGTCCGATTTCTATAAGCTGGCGTACACGTCATCACGGTTCTTTTGTGAACTAGTGGAATTAAATTATTAAATTCCCCCCACTTCAGCATCTTTACTATAACACTGCATTAAGTCCGCCCCCCGCCAACTCCGTCGTCAATGCGACATCTATGAATGCGACGCTAGCGACGCGATGCCTTTTACGCCAGCTTATAGAAATCGGAGTGTAGTCGTTTCATTAAAAATACGTTCTTAACAAATAATCGAATCAAAAAATCGCAGACAATAATAATTAGGTAATTATAGTATTATCCATGTGTTAAAAGTATTATGAAAGATGATATTGTAAAGTGTAAAATTATTAACTAAAAATATTTTAATGTACTCGTAGAGTCGTAGGTAGTGGTATAAATCAGTTTAGGCCGCACGCCAATACAACCACAAGACGATTTTTTGACCCTTTCTATGCCCCGTGCAGGTTTCGCTATGCTGACTACCTCCAACACTACTAATAATGTCTTCTACTCTGTCTGGCACCGAGCTGTAAAAATACAACGATCAGCGCATTTATTCTATACGAAAGACTGCTTTCGCCCGCTATTTAGGGTAGGAAAGTATCCAAGTATTAGCACTTATTGTAACAATTACAATAAATTAGTTGTTATAATTTGCAATAACAGCGCTCGAAATGGAAAAGTTTACGAACCGGAGCGCTCGACAAATTTTCTGAAGATATTTACATAGTTATCAAATCGTATGTGTATTTTATAAAAATAAGTGTGTCAGATTTTATATTCTATGGCCTATCTAGCTCAGACGGTCAACATATTTTTTCCACGAGACGGAGCGATAATTTTACAAATTTCACGAGCCGGAACGGCGCTCCGGTGCGTTCCGTTCCATTTCGAGCCCTGCAATAAGTGTTATGTTTTAACAGCACCTCTCTTGGCTGTGATAAATTTTAGAGTGCGATAGACAGTTTTGACAGTTCTGCGGGTCTATTCTATACACAATGCCGCTAAAGTGATAAAGTGATAGTATTTATTACATACATTATGTATTGAGGTATTTTTTTTTTTTTAGAATTATTAAAACCATGTCCTTGCTTTTTCGTACAAGGTGGTTGTTAGTAATTTTGAACAATCACAAACACCCAGGCTTTGAGAAAAACACATAAGTCGGCTCGCACATTGGAACTCGTCTCGCCTAAAAACGTGTCGAATACGTCGATGTGACGTCATCGTTATTTAACGAAACAACATAACACGTGTTGCCAAATGGAGCTTCGCAGATCGACCGAATGCAACTGTTTCGTCTGAAAAAAACATCTGGCTGTTGCATTCGACATGTTGCATCCTTCTCGGGCTCCGAGTCGGAGGGTCGAAGTCGCAAAGAAACACATGCGAATTGGGCATTCCTATACCGGCTCGCCGATCGCCGCATTGAAATATCAATACGTTTCGAAGGCTACGCGCGACTGTCGCTAGATAGATGTGCGAGGTTGTGTCATGCAACACTGGCCGCCTGTTCTCGGAAAATTTGATTTATGGCGGTAAGGCACACGAGGCGAGTTGTGATGTGCGAGCCGGCTTAATGTTTTTGTCATGACTGGGAATCGAAACCAGAACTCTCGGGTGGAAGGCCAGCGCCTTACCCACTGCACCACGAGAGCCGCCTTGTATTGAGGTATTATAATTGTTACAATACGTAAGCCGTCTCATCAGTCAAAACTGTCTCTCTCTCGCTCTAAATTTAATCACAGCCAAGAGACGCACTGTTAAAATATAGCACTTATTGCAACAATACCAACCGACTTATTGTAACTGTTACAATAACTGCTAATAACTCTATGCCCTAGTTAGCTGTAAATACTATCACTTTATCACTTTAGCGGCCTTGCGTATTGAATAGACTCGCAGACGGCTAACTTATTGTAATTGTTACAGTGTTAATATTTATATACTTTCCTACCCTATTTAGCTGCCGTAATGGCCGAAAGCAGTCTTGTGTATAGAATAGATGTGCAGACGTTGTAGTGGGCGTACAGACTAATTAGTTGATTACCCACTTGTAACTTTTTATTTTAAAGGTCTAAACTCTAAGCATATCATAATTATTATTCTTTGGTAAAACAAATTTTTAAGTTTAGTGCATTCCTATTTTATAAAAGGTTTATACCTAGTCATTTTGCTGATTTTTTTTTCTGCTGGAAAGGGCGGCGGACACCATTATAATTAATATATTATAGTATCAGTACCAACTTAGTGGAGCTTCTTTTTCTTCTGGTGATCCAAATGTGGGGTCGTCACAGCGTTGAGACGTCCCGCTTTTTATACAAAAATAGATTGTCCCGCGCGGGACAGCTGAATTCACGATTATTCAACAAATACAAATAAGACGTTTAGGTTAAGACAAAAGACCGCGATAGTTGCATGCACACGTGGTTACATAATAATTTCATTTATTTTAAGCATACCAACATCTAATTACTATACCAAACGGGTATTTTCTCAGATGAATTTAAAATGGTCAAATGCAAGAAACAGAAATATTGTATTGTGTTGATAAAATCAGAATTACTTGTTCAATTCAATATAATATCCTACTCATTTACTGAATTTTACCAATACATTAAGTAGTAAGTACTTATAAAGAAACTCTTCAGGAAGTAAAATCGTCCGCCAGGTACAAATAGGCGAGTGTCGGGGAAAATATAGTTCATGATGGTTAACGCGTTTTGTAGTTTTTGGTGTGTCATTTATTTTATGATTGATATTATAGAAATATTGTACCGAGTATCATCCAGGACACGATCATCAGTGTTAAATGAAATTTTACCAAGTAAATTGTTTCTAAATTAGTATAATAATGTTGCCAGGGCCTTTTTAATACTTGATTGAAAAATACCTAATATTTGGGTTACGTCTGATGAAACGACCGCACCCCATCTGCTTCATGGAGGTTTCGTGGAATTTGTAGGTAGGTACCAGTGACATAGCTACCTCATCGTAAGAGTATATAATTCATTGGGACCCAACCACTCACGGTGCCCTAAATCTCAGCATGATAGTTGTTAATGATTTCATAATATCACACGGAAATCTGACTTCTCGGCATTGATTTTGAACGAAAAAAATGGTTCGAAAAGTCGATTGGATCGTAGGGGAAAAATTTGGTAGGATCAAAGAGATTGAAAGACCAAGGTCCAATCTCTTTGGGTAGGATGCTAAAAAGCGGTCTCGTATGTTATTTTGAACGGATTTTTTTGTTTCGAAACACTGATGAGGCCTTTGCATGATTTTTGGATAGGGAGGCAATATTCCCAGCTACGCCACTGGTAGGTACATATATATGTAATGTAAAAAAAACTAGAATGTATTGTTTAACATGACCATTATATTCCAAGATAAATTCCATTTTAACAAACTTGATTTACATTGTATCGTAACACTTTTTTAATACTTAAAAGTACAATAATTAGAGTTATATATACCACAAGGCATTTTCAGATCATGATACCTATAAGAGAGAATATTTCTCTTTCACATCAATAATTAAATCTTTCTCCACGTAGGTACCTAATAATCTTGTCAACTTTATAATATTATTTTCTAAGTCCGCTGATTTAAATGTTAAGGCCACAAATTTGTTCACGATTAACTGAATAATATTTATACGATACATATGTATAGTATTGTCTATAATAGTTACATAGGTATATGTTTTATTTAAACATGGCAAATAATAATATATTAAAATAACGTATTGTACGTTTTAACATAATTTAAGTTTATACAACATCCACTATAGAATCAATCACAATGTAACCGTCGTACGCACAATTTGATGAAAAATTCAATATACGATTCTTGTGATATTATATAGTTTTTCTATTTTTGGTACATATGTAGCAATAGTAGTTTTAAAAGATATATATAATAATAAGTTTTTAAAAATTTCATATAATGTTAAAAATAATGGAATCTATTTCAGTTTAACTACAAGACGTTTACAGCAAAATAAATTCGAGGTTAGTGACTCAAAAACATATTATGTATTATTAATAATGAATGACTAGCCACTACAATATGCTGTGCTGTGATTTTTTTTTATGGTGGAGGCTCAATCTAGTGGCGAAGGCCGGAGGTAGGCTGTTAAAATTCAATATAAATAGTGCACAATAAATCTTGTTAGTCATACATATTGTTTGTTTTCATTGAACTAAGACTACCAATTATTGCAAATGGTTTTGGTTAGTTTTTAAAATTCAATTAAGCCCTGCGTAGCCAAGACATAATAGGTAATAGTAAAAAAAATGTTTGTCTATCTATAAAATATCTAAAGTTATATCATCAACTGGATAAGCCACATTTATGGACATGTTATCTGACAACGACATGACAACGACACACATTTGTGGGTTATCCAGTTTTTCGACCACACCCCTAAAATCATAAATAATTTTAGATATTTAATATAAATAGAAAAATATTTTTTATCTATTACGGTTTGGTTAGACATGGGTAAAAGTATGACTGAAAAAGTGTACACTATTTTTGTTGGATCTCCACAGCCTAACTCCTCTATGATGGTTTGGCTAGGCAGGGTTTAATTGAATTTTAAAATAACCAGCAACACCTGCAATTTGTATTCTTAGTTTAATGAAAACAATTAAATATGACTGACAAAGTTTAGTGTGCACTATTTACGTCGGATCTTAATAGCCTACCTCCGCCCTTCGCCACTGGGTAGGTTGAACCTACCTGGGACACCTAGCGGGTGAATACGAAGCGTGCGATTGAACATATCAATATAATATGTTTATTGATAATTTATATTTTAATGTGCTTTAAAATGTACCGTATCAATATTTAAAGTAGGTATTTTTTAAAATAAAGTTAAAGCCTTAAGGTTCAATTCGATATAAATAAAAAATATTTCAAGCCATACATTTTGATTTTTCGAAAAATTAATGTTTTGTAAATTAAATATAAAATGCATTAAAACTATGAGTTATTAAAAAATCTATTTTACATTCAAGAGAATCTATATTTTACTGAGCATAAAATAATATGTAATAGCATAAGACTCTTTAATTATTTACGCACATCTTATTACGGGTTTTTTAAAAATTGTTTATCGTAATGTAAAAATATAATTTTAATCTTTTATATTATACCTATTGATTAATTAAAACATCAATGAATTGCTTGCTTTGTATTTTGTCGCTAGATAGCCCTGGTAGTTTGATCCTCCACCTTAAACAATGATTTAAACATAAATATTTACAAAATTATATAAATTAGTTGCTTTAATAAGCTTTTCTAAAATTGAGAACAACAGTTTCATGTTTTCAAAAAATTTTAAGAATATTAATAATTAAAAAATTTATACAATATTAATTGTAGAGAAGGCGCTCCTTACTATGTAGGTATCTAATATCAAAATAGGGCATATTATTTTGAAAATTGAATTAGGTTAACTGAACGTACCTATTGCACTTCAAAATTAGATTAGTATTACATAATATTTAATATATTATATAGGTAGGTATTATATTATTATTATTATGGTAAGAAATAAATGTTAAAATGCTAGAGATGTGGTAAAGGACGAGATTATTATTGTATTTCACTTTCCATTACATTGCATTAGCAAAAAAAACAAATCTGTATGCAAATGAAGATCATAATTACATATTATTGATTTTTTTATGACGGCGGGAGGGCCAGAGGGGATTAATAAGATTTAGCAGGCGCCACTGACTTCCGCATCTTGTCGCTTCAACTGCGATCCCCGAACTTTTCCGGGAACATTCTCCATACTAAGACACCAATGTTACTACAGTCATGAGATCCTGACGAATAAGAAGAAAAAGTAATAGTCCATTCACCAAATTTTTTCTGTAATCGAAGGAATTGTGATATTATAAAGATAATAATTTATAAACTATGAAAAAATAGGTAATAATGAATACTCGTTCGATTCTTAATTGTATCTAATAATGAATTATTTAAAGTTGATATCACCTATTGATGTTGTAGTTTTTTAATAATTTGATATCATTAGAAAATAATAATAAAGGGCACACTGGAAAATTATTTCTGAAAGTGATAAGTTTTATCCAATCTCTTTGGTTTTATCGTATTTTCTATAGGGGATATATTTTCTTGTATGGTGACAATACCTTTTTAAAAATGTGCCATTATAATTTATAAAATATAACGTTCTTATTTATACCTAACAACTTTGAAATAACTAGTCCAACATCGTCTTTTTATAAGCACAGCCACAAGCATTGTATTATATGTAAAAATGGTACAATACACACTATTATTAGTAATTAATTATCTAATATTTATAATTTTATTTTATATTATCTATGAGTGCAACTGGACATTTTCGTAAACAGTGTTTTTTTTAAATACTAACTGTTCACTTAATTAACATTCATATGTGAGATTAGATTATAATATTATATAAAAAATAAATAAACTCTAATTTTATTGATCACTTTTACTGCTACAATGTTATAAGAAAATTAAAATAGTTTTCCGTGTGAATTAGGTTATCTACGAGTAGATAGAAATCAGTACAATCAATTGTGTGGTTTATTAAATTAAATTCTAGTATTATCTCTATCCCGTCACCGTTACAACAGCCATGATTATAATACATACACCAGAGCTCGAAATGGACCGGAGCGCACCAGCGCGCCATTCCGGTTCATAAAATCCCCAATATTATCGCTCCGTCTCGTTGAAAAGTTGATTTAACCACGTGAGCTAGGCCATATAACAAAAAAAAATCGAACAAAATTATTTTTATAAAATACAATATATACTATTGGATAACTATGTATTTATATATTTATCTATGTAAATATTTTCGTAAAATTATTCAGCGCTCCGCTTCGTAAAATTCTCCACTTCGAACGCTGATATAGGTACATGCATTGTAACATGGTTTTGTAAGATAGTAAGAATGTCGGCGGATATAATACCAAAACAAGAGGGAGTGCCAAACAAAAAGGTGAAATCACCTACTAGGTAAAATATAGGCAGAAAAGGACAACTTATGTATTTAATATTTATATACAACACATGATAATTTTTCAAGTAACTATATAACAATGAATATTCTCTGCGTTGGAAGCAGATAATGGTGGTCTGATATTAATGTCTCGCTTTGGTAGCTCACTTACTTACGAACTATTATGTTTGTTTTAATGTGCTTGTTCATATAAATAATGATGGTACATTATATATATAAAAAACTTATTTTTGTCTTGTAACATTAATACCTACAAGGCGTTATTATCTCATCGCGGCTCTGACAAATAAATCTCATCTCCCTTCAAACAAGTGTAAAGTTACAAATGAATATGCAATTCAATGGTGTCAACACTAGACTCACTGGAAAAATGTTTATTGAAAAGGGAAGGTGTAATGGGTCATTCATATATGATGTTGTGCCGGGATATGTAGGGGTTGTTGTCATAATGCAGTTTGGCGTTAACAACATCAAAATATAAAAATAATTTTGAAAAACCGAAAATCGCGTGACATTATTATTTATGGACGACCCCTAAGAGTGTTACTTTTATATGGCTTTCATGTAGTGTGATATGAATGAGAAAGAGAGCTTTGGTTTACTAATATAATGACTAAGACAATTAAACAGGGTAGTTTATATTGAAATGACTGTATAAGATGTATTTTAATTTTGGTTGTAGCTATCTAGACTAGGTTTCCCAAACTATGTTCCGCGGAACACTAGTGTTTTTATAAGCTATAACAGCTGCAACAAATTCAAATATGTTCGACGGCATATTGACAGGCGAAGCAGGATTTTCTCATTATGATGCAACGAATTCAAAGTCCAGGAATAGGCTTGACGCCATACGAGGTATATGAATTATTCAACTTTCTAATATTGTGCCTGATTCCAAAAAGATTTGCAATTCAAGGATCCAAAATTCATCGAAGTTATTAAGAATTTCATTCACTTATATTTTTATGTGTTACGTTTTAAAAATAATTACTCAATACATAGTACTAGTTACTTAGTTTATTCTGATTTTTTAAATTCTATTGATTAGGTACGTATTATTTACCTATCCTACCAAATAAACAAGGTGCTGCGTTAAATTTCAGGAAGTGTTCCATCGCAGGAAAAGTTTGGGAACCCCTCGACGCTAGATACGATGACGCGATGACTATCGGTGATCGTGAATATGTACTATTTGAATTTTTGATTATTTCCTACCGATCGTTTAGTTAGTACCTAATTAATTTATAATATGTACGTGAAATTACTTACATTTTGCTTGGTATTTTTATAATAGCGGTGTCAAGAAGTGATCACTTTACATTAAAATGGACGCTCATGATTTTGGTTGCCATAATAATTCCGCAAACCAGTGATTCCACACGTTTTATTTGGTTGAAATATTTTGTAAAATCTCCAAGAATCTCAGGGATAAAAGAAAAGATTTCTTTTCATGTCTGGCTTACTGGATAATAAACATTATATCTAGGCCAGTGTTGGTGAACCTTTTACGTACGCGTGCCAAAATTTCCCAAATAATATTTTTCGACTGTCTGAAGTGCCAAGCAGTTTTTCATGGCGAAAAAAAAAGTTTTCTATAAAAATAGTTTTTAAGAATTCTATTACAATTACAATTGAGTTGTTTATATTCTATCTTTCACCATATTTCTAGCCGAGGACATATATTTTATTCGTTGATTTTTTTTGCTTGTTTTGAAATTAATCAAAGAGATTGTGGGATCATTTAAATTACTCTTCTTCAATATTATAATATTCTAAATCACTGAACGGTTTTCTATTTTTAGAGATTGTGTTTGAGGCAAAATAACAAGCAGTTATTACATTTGAATAACTGCCGATAACTAATTTCATAAGGTTTGTTGAGTGAATATTTTTATTTTTAATTCCCCGATCCTAAGGACCGACCAATGCAATTGTATATTTACATCAAACGTAATGATTATCCTTGAAACGGAGTTTTCCTGCAATTTTTAATACAATGCGATTTGTCATCTATGCATGAATTTCGTCGTTTCCGTTTGCACATCGATTGGTGAACAGAGTATGAAACACCGAAGAAAATGCACATGGCTATGTCGTTATTATTTTTAAATATTATATAAGTAAGTACTAAATATTATATAAGAGGCACGCGTACCATAGGTTCGCCATCCCTAATCTAGGCGAACATACAATATTTTATTAGGTATTCTTAAAATATTTAATTGTTCAATAATAATCATCTAACCAAGCTAAACTTTCAAAGTGTTTAATTATTTTCTTAATAGGTAGTGTGAAAATCTTGAATATTATTTTTTTTACTCAATTACGTCATTTTTCGCAAACGTTTATAATTTCTCGTGGAACTGGCACGAGTGTAATATGGAATCCTAGTTGGGAATCATAGCATTAAACCAATGAGAATAACAATACTAATATTATACATATTACCTATCATACCGAGGTCAAAAATAAAATTTTCCTTTGCATTTCTTTTTTCGAATAATTACTCAGCAGTACCAAAGCTTACACAAGCAGGTAGAATAATAAGGAATCACTAGTTGAAGCATATGTGTGACTTATATTATATACTTTTACATCAGCTCTTACTATAAACATTATTGACATAAAGTAATCTTAAGTTATAGGTACCATTTAATCACAAATGAAGTGCAATTTATCATTTTATTAAAGCTATACACACTTTGTGGTTTGACATCACTCTAATCATTAAAATTTGAATCGTTTTGCTGGATATTCGGTTAAATTCCATCTAATGTGTTTTTCGAATTTTGTTTTGTCATAACAGGGCTCGGAATGTTACTCCTACACAGGGAATACGTAAATTCCGGTTAATAAAATTCTTGATGCAGCGCGATGCCTTAGCAATTTATTATGAAGACGACTTGGCGTTTTATGTGAAATCGATTTATCCGAATAACTTTACTAATACTTAAATTAAAAGAAATATTTCCGTAGTAATTCCTGAAAAATAAATTATTGTACTTCAATCCCAATAATGTAACGAAAGAAATAAATTATAGAGAATTCAGCTTTCTAGCGCCTATACACGTGCATGGATTTACTTGCACCAATAGTGTGTATTTTAAACTATCGCGATAATAACTGTTTACACGTAACTGTGCTTACTGCCTTGTCAATATCATTCTTCATAAGTAAGTAAAATAAAGTTACCTATCATTGTATGATACTATTTGACAGGTCGTGAAAACCGGTTAACCACAACATGAGTTTCTGCGGTGTAGTTCTTTTTTTTACTGGCAAGCTCACCACTATCGTTCTACTGCGCAGGCGCAAATATTGCTCAGTCCAATTGTTGCGTGAAATTTTATAAATTTCTGAACTTTTTTGATCCATGCATGCAATCCTGCAATTTACACGGTAATACGTGTTTACACGTGCATTTTTTGTTATGGCTGCGATAATACGTACTGTAAGTAGTAAATCCATGCCCGTGTAAATGGGGTATTCGGTACTTACATTATTTAATATAACATTTGAGATAGTAGCGATATAAGAAACTAATATTCTATACAAAATGGGCATACAATTTCAAAAAAAAAAGTTGATTTTTTCCACTTAAAGTATCATCAAAACCTGATAATATATAATATATGATACAAAATATTAGTCAATTCCGGTTCGCGGTATTTTCCATTTCGAGCCCTGTCTCATATATGTCATAATGTAGCATACAAGCATACAAGCTAGTCATATAATGTGCAGTATTTAAAATTTATAGGAAAACAGTATGATTATTATAATAATTTGGAAGAAACCGTCATCACATTGGTCAACTCTTTTAGCTTCATGAGAATAAAAAAAAAATAATCTGCTTAAATTTACGTTTAAAAATAATTCTCCTCGTCTCATGAAGCTAAAGGAGAAACTTCAAATCACTCGACTCGATCACTTCGCCTACACAAGATAGGGAACTTACTACTTACTTTCTTTTTGTATAACTCTTCCTGTTTATATCAAACTAATTTCATGAAATTGGACATAGATGCTGCATATATCATGATAATAATTATTGTATCAATACTAGCAGTAGGTACAAGCGGCAATCGCTGGTTGTTCTTGCTATTCATTTTAGTTATATGTATATAGTATGTAATGATACACATTATCATTGCTTCGAAAAGATGAATTAAAAAAGTATGACGCATTTTATACTGTTTTGTAATCCGAAGAAGTAAAATCAATATGTAAAAAACGAGGACAAAAAATAGTTCAAGATTTTATTACTTATATCTAGTCAAGAAATTTTTATGTACCTACGTATTACTTTTATTCATTGATTTTTTTGAGAGAGCACTGTTAAATAATAATAAAATTGTCATGTAAAATTAAACAATGTTTCTTTTAATTTTACAATATAGTATACTTAAGCTAGTTGCAATACAATAATCACATTTCGTCAGCATTTTTCATAATTGCAAATAAACACTACTCTAGCACAACCTAATGTCTTTCTTTCTCTTGTATACGGAATCATGTTATGCGACCATTTTGGTTTTCAGCAACAAAACCGGCCAGTACAAGATGACGAAAAGTAAAAAAACCGCGGGAAAAACGACGCGCGACAGTTTGTCGATTTCCCGCCATAAAACTTTTTCCTGGCCCGTGTCCGAGTCGAGCCAGGCCACTTGTAAAATGCTCTGTCTCCGCTCGACGCCGCGGACGCCCGCGGTGCTTCCCGATGGAGACACCACTTCCACTTTGCGACATCTTACGCCCGCCGTGTCCCATGCTGCTACCGTGTTGCAACCTCCTTTTTCGTTCGAGTTAATCCGCTGTAAAAATATTAAATAAATTATTAATAGAACATACCTATATAATTTGAAAACATCTTATGCATACTTATACCCATTACAAAAAATATTTTATTTTTTTTGAAAAAAAAATACGATACCCGACGGGACACCCGGGAACGGGAACCCGTAACGGCTGAATTCGCGCCAGTGTGATTTTTTAAATAAGCTACGGACATCCTACTTAATCGTGACGATTTTAACTAGTAGTTCTTACATGACATGCTTATCGAATTGCAATAATAGTTTTGGCTACTTATCGGTTTTTGTATATTAAACCAAAATAGGTAATTAAATGCCTTAATTATTAAGAACCGATGTCTTGTATCACTCTAATTATTTAGTTTTTGTACGTACCTACTTGCACTTGCTTATAATTTAATTCAATAACTATTTCTTTTACTCAACGAATAATTCAAAAGATTTGAGAATGCAATCTTCAATAATTTATATTATATTGAACATGCATAATTTGGAAACATCTCATGCATATAGCCATTTTTTTGTTTTTTTTTGGAAAAAAAATACGATACCCGACGCGAAAAACAGCGACCGAAACAATGAGCGAGTCAAGCCGTAAGCCTAGCAAAATTAATTCGTCATTTGGAATCAAAATATCCAATCGTTAAAAACAAACCCATTGGTTATTTAAAAGACAATTAACAGCATTAAACGCACAAAAAAAGTATTATAAGCTCCACATGAATCTAATACCTCAATTGTGAAAAAATCAACATTAAGAATGTCTTTACAATTATTACAGAAGTTTTATTTAAGTCTTGTATGGTAGATGCGTGCACTGCGCTTTTTGGATAATTATGTGCGAATGTTATACATTCCTTTATTATATATTACTTAATAAATTTGACGTACCTATGTTTTATTTGTTATATGTTTAAATCCCTTTATTTTATTATTTAAAATTTGAGGAAAGGGGTTAAATTTTGAAAAGAGTGATTTTAATATCATATTTTTATCACGAGTCCGCGAAACTTCATACACATTGTAAGGGCTCCACAATACCGAAAAGGTTGCGGAAAACTAGTTTACTGTATACTTACTCCAAAGGAAATTAATATTGTAGATAAGTATTTGTTTTAATAGTACTTTTAATTTACATTTACAAAATAGTATAGTATTACTTACCACAGGGATAATTCGAGGCATGCCATCTTGTGACTTTTTCTTGTTTATTTGATACTGTACATCCAAAACTTTTACAACTACAAACTCTCCAAGAGCTGCGAAGACAAATACCATGCATCCAGCCATCCACAAGTCCAGAGCCTTTAATAGAAAAAAAATATTCATTATGATTTAAAGTATTGTAATTTTTTTTAAAACTTTTGATTAATTCAGCTCCTATTTAAGTTTGGATTTGTCACCCGATCAACATGTGCATGTGGCTGAAAACCACAGGATGTAAGCCATATCCTCTAGGAATGTCCGAGAATGTGGTCCGAAAGGAAAGAAATCATCAAGACGGTCCAACAAGGTGCTGGGTCCATCGGACCGTCGGATCTGGTTGCCACAAAGCCAACTTTAAGGTTTAAAAAAAGGCGGCGTCTCATTGCGGACGTGAATATCAATATGTCCGTATTGTTTAAACTTTGTATTTACATATTATATTTAAATTAAATTGAATAATTTATTTATGTTAATTTTCCGTGGTCCTTTCTCCTATGAGTACTTTTTATTAAATTAAGTATTAGAAATCTTAGTCAAAGGATAGTTGAATGCGTGACCTGATCTGAGAAAGTATGATGTGAAAATCTACTCCAGACAGATTACCAGACGTAAAAAACTGCTCTTGCTTCACACCCAAACGTAGGGCCTCGTGAGACGCTTGATTAATATGTGGCTCGAGGCGGGTTGATTTGGAGGGAACTGTTAGGTAGTTCATATTTATTTAATATTATTTCATGAACATTCATTCATTGGGCACTCTCTCTCTATTACGTTTGATTGATCCCGAAGCATAAGATCTGCTTACCAAAATTGACCCACTTGACAATCCCGTCCTAGTTCCAAGGTCACCCTTTTAAGTAAGACGGAGAAATGGTCCATTTAAAGTTTAAATAATGTAATATTAATTTGATTATATACTTAAAGTTAAAAAAAGTCATAAGTTAACAAACTATATCTATTAGGTATATGCTGACGTTTGAGACCAACTCCGAGCAAATTCGTATTTTAAACAATGCAACTTTACATATAAACTTCTTTTCTTAGTATTAGTTAGTTTATGGTATATTACCATCAGCCTAGATTGAATGCGATTTTTCCATCGGTTATACCTACAGTTATGTGTAGTGCAGCTTATTCTGTTGTATTTTAAGTTAGCTTGCTGTATTTATTCGTTTATATCGCATGATTCTGTCAATTAAACCAAACTAGTCACCTTGACGTATGCTACAGGTGGAATGTCAGCACGCAATCCGGTGAACATGGTGACAAGCGTCAACATGCAGGTGACAAGGAGAGTCACTCTTCCTGGGACAGCGTCAAGGTCCAACCAGAAACTGAACCAAGAGAGCATCACAACCAATGAAGATGGAGCAAAGGTCTGTATCAAGTGATGACCGATCTGTCTTTCGAACCTGAAGTAAACCACCAGTCGAGAGAAGTTACCTGAAAAAAAGGAACTTAATTTGAATGATATGTAATTAAATATTAATGCACAGTAATATAGTATGTAGGTTAGTTGAAGTTTGGTAACAAAGGATATACCACTGGTGGATAATGATTTAGAAAAAATATAGAAAGAACTGTTGATATTTTTCGAATAAAAATAGACAAGTAACATTCGGAAAAATATTAATAAATAAAATCTTCCACTGAAATACAATTAATGAATTTATTATAATATCAGTCGTCAGAAGTATCTATAGTATATTCTCGATTAAAGTTTTAATATTATATCTTGTAGGTACGCCGTAGTCATAAATATTAAATGTAAATATTGAATAAAGTATTAACGATGTCCACATGAGTCACTCAGTAATGGTCTACGTAATTACTAGTATGTACTATTTACGTAATATAGATATTAGTTGCAGCGTAGTTGTCACCACAGAATTTTTTTCAGATATATCCATAAAAACCGTCTATTATTCAAAATACTAGAATTCGAATAATTGTTGTGATAAAAATAATATTTAAAACATTTATTGTTAAAAATACGAAGATAAATAAAGTAAAATATAATGATCCGAAATACATTCTAATTATTATAGAACTACGTTTGCTATTGGTGTAATAATAAATCCATATCGATTATCTATATTATGGACTTTGCAACGAGCTGATATTTTAATCTATTTTATTTTGGAAAAAGGAGACAGTTAATGATCTACAGTGACGTCCCGTGGGGGTAGGCAGATTGAGCGTCGCTTGGGGGCGGCGGTTGCTCGAAGGGCGGCAAATCAAGGGGAATCATTTGGTATATTATATAGAAATAGCTACCAAATTTAGTAAAAACGAAACGAAAATACAAAAGGTTTAATGTGACTGTGGTTTTTTGTCGGGTTCGCAATGTCTAGTTTACTTCCGTTGCCCTTCGACGTCTTTGGTGACCAGAAACGACACGTGCAGATTTGCGAATAATTACAGTCTGACTAATTAACCATGGCGCATGGAAGTTGCGTTAGCCCTCAAAACTAAAGATGTCAACGATTTGAGTCTATATCGAAGTGTCGCGCCGCTATTATATCTTAAACCTTAGCGATCTCAGGCTAAAAACTAATATCATTATCATTACAAATGTTTCCATGTTTAAGACCAAAAGCGACAAGGATCGCCCTTAATTCCTCAAGACAGAGTAAATTAATGTATTTCGAAAATGACATGTAAGAATAACCAACATCAAAAAAATCCCCACTTTTAGGGGAAAATATTTTAAATTTAATTTTTTATGTTTTAGTGGGTATATGTTTTGTTAGTAATGTATAAATATAACACATTTCTTAGATATTGGAGTCATGAAAGGATGATAAAAAATACTGTAAGTATAGAAATGGGGCGGCATTTTGTCTAGGGAGTCACTGGATCCACATCATGACCCCCTCAGCGAAGGGCTAACAGGGCTCTAGCCTAGGGGGCCTGGCGAGGCAGGTCGAACAGTTAAGTGAGATAAACACATACAAAAAGTCGAGCAGAATTAGAAGTTATACTTCTTTATGCGAGTTTAGAAAATCAGATTAGAGTGTATTTTTGGCGTGTGACATGTAACACATCATTTTTTTTTTCACACGAAAAAAATCGCATTCGATTGGATTCGAACCACGATTGTTCGGTTATCAGCCGAACGCACTGCCTTTACGTCACAGTATGATAATGCAATCGTGTTTAATAGTTTTCCAAAATTAATCGTTTTCCTCTTAATTGTGTTGATAAGAAAATTATTCGTTGTGGAAAAACTATGTTTATTGTGATGCCTATATGCTCCGCCTATAAGAGAAGTAGTAATTTTATTATTGCATTTTATACATTTTGTTAAGTAATACTAAGATAATATTAATATTATTACGTAACAAAACAAAATATTATTCAAGGTACGTGAACGAAATGCTGTAATTATCGAGGAGAATTTTTTTTTTAGTAAAAAAATACCCAAATATATAATAAAGTTACTATATTGTACGTATTGTGAGGGAAATTCTACTTTTCTAGCAAATTATTTCAAAAGAAAATCAAAGCAGTTGTCAGAGTTCCGGTGACTTCGACGTGGAAATTTTAAATGAGCCGGATCCGCTGGCGAGGGGGGGTTTATACCCCTACGATATTTTATAGTGAGAAAATGCGCATGCGCGGATTTTTTGGGCGACCATTTTTTTCATAGAATGTCTTTTGTTTTCGATTTTTCTCGGAGCGGCTGTCAAAATCGTTTTCCATTTTCAAATAACTACGTGGAGATTTCGATATCACATTTGCAACTCTTTGGTCGAGGAATAATATAAATTTTTTTAATTGAAAAACTTTCTTTAATGGTTTTCATATCCCAATATAATAATATTATAGATATTGCTCGTGAGTGCCAAGTGAAATTCAGATCACATCGACTGCATGGCTTTCAACTACAATAAAATATAATCCAATAATATGTACTATCGCCAAATACATCGTTTGATTGTGGTTGCATTAAACATTGTATTATCTTGCTAAAGCTCTGTAAGCCAGATAAAAGAGTGTATTTTTGGGGTGTGACATGTAACACATAATTTATTTTTCACACGAAAAAAAACGCACTCGATCGGATTCGAACCACCGATTGTTCGGTTATCAGCCGAACGCACTACCTTTAAGCCACGGTATGATACTGCGATCGTGACGATTATACAGTATAATATTATAGTTTAGAATTGTTCCGTTGCCTAGGCAGCGAATTTATTATTTTTTGCCATTTGAAATTCCTTACGTAAACAAACTATTAAACGTCAGAGTGACAGTTGGTACTTTAAAAATAAAAACAACGGGAAACCATTAAATAATTTAGTAATATAAGTTAAAGTGTACAGAACTAAACCAACGGCATTCCAATAAGCGGTCCTTTTTCCCGGGTGTGTAATTTTACAAGATAATTAAGAGCTAGTCAAAGAATCTAGTTTATCACAAGTTTTATTTTTGTTTTGTTACGTCAAAGAAGTATAACTTCTAACGCGCGTACATAAGTACACACACCGATTATTTTTTGTGTGCTTCCTAATAAAAATGATTATTTATCCAATATGGCGAAGGGTCGCATGTTACTTGGCTATCACAAAAGAGCGTCGCGATCTGTGCTCAGTGACGTCCCGTGGGGGTAGGCAGAATGAGCGTCGCTCGGGGGCGGCAGTTACTCGAAAGGTGGCATATTGAGGAGAATCATTAGGTATATATAGAAATAGGTAGGTACCATAGCTTAGCTAAAATTCAGCTCATTGGTTGGAAATAAAATGTATTTATTAACATAATAGGTTTAACAGGACGGTATTTTTTTGTCGGGGTCGTGATGTCTAGTTTATTTCCGTTGTCCTTGGACGACACGTCCTTGGTGACCAGCAATGATACATGCAAGTTATCAGGTGTAGTATTTTTAAATGTATCTGAATCCGTGGGCTCTCAATATTGTCTATTAAAGTAGAGATGGCATTTAAATTAGGTTTAGTGGTATATTTTCAATTTTGTTAGTAATGTATCCATACAACACCTTTCTAAAATATTGGAGTCATGAAAGGATGATAAAAAATACTGTATAACAAAATGGGGCGGTATTCTGGCGCTGCCTAGGGGCGGAATTTTGTTTAGGGACGTCACTGATGATCTAACACAGAGTTTTATAAACCTTTTCGGACTATCGCCTTCTTTAATAACATATATTTCGTCAGCGCTCTATTAACGTAAGTCAAAAAAGTGACACATAAATAATATATAAATAAATACAATCCTAGTGCCACCGAAATCAAACTAGTAAAACTTTGTTAAGACAAATATATTTGACTATAATTATTAAAGTACCGAAAAACTTAATAAATCATTTTCATTTAAAAAAGTCTAGACCGTGCCATCACACAACTTTTCACGAGCGCCCCAGTTGCACGCGTGCTAGTTTTCCGACTACTGGCCTAGCGTCCCCTTAGCGCCCCTTGGGTTACAGCGCGACTCATGAGTCTTTTAGTGCCCTCCTGCGGGTCTATTCTATACAAAAGGCGACTATCGACCGCTAACGTGCTAAAGTGATAATGTGTTAGTATTTGTTACATACATTTTATATTGAAATATTATAATTGTAATTGTATTATAATCAGTTAATCAGTCGAAACTGTCTCTCTATCGCTCATGCTCTAAATTTTAGCACAGGCAGGGGGCATGCCGTTAAAATATATCATTTATTGCAACAATTAATACCGGCTAATTATAATTGTTACAATACGTGTTAATAATTTGATACAAACATACCCTAGTTAGCGGTTTTAGCGGACGAAAGCAGCCTTTTGTATAGAATAGACCCGCTGGAGGAAGATGCTCTTACTTTCGGAATCATCGAGTCCTTACACATGGTTGACATGTAGATACAAAAATTAAAATGAACACATACGTAAAACACATGTGGAGATATCTGGCTGTGTAAGTAATACACCCATTTATTATAAAATACGATATTGACCTATTTTATACGGTGAATTCACATTCATTATATTTTCATCAACTTATTTTTATTTGATTAATAAAAATCGTGTAGTAATGCAATTGTTATAATTATACGCGATTCTTAATGCAATAAATAAGTTCCTTAAGTCCTTGATCCAAGGAAACTCCGGTCAGCCTACGAGTCCCAAAAGCAAATTGTTTCCCCCAATATTTTAAATCTATTATATCATTTTCTAAATGTGATATAACATACATTTGAAACTGTTTATACGAAATATTTTTGGTACGTTATCTTGTTGCAGTTATTACATTTCTATCGCCCTCTCATTCATTTTCATATCATTATTTTGTTTTGATTTTTAAATGTCAAATTTATGTATTTTGTAATTTCATACGAATATACTAGAAGAAATCAACGGGCTGGTCTCAAGCTTTCGATCCGCTTTTGTTGACATATATCATGACATTTTCTTTGGTCATTACACCAATGTCAAGTTAATATGATATAAGCCCGTTTCATTTTTGATAAATGCAATATTGAATATACACTATGAAACAACTTAATGTCATAATATATCATAAGCTATTACGACGTTGAGGTACATATTTACTATTGATATTGGTACGAGTATAATTAATTACAGGGAACAAACATATTATCCGGGTTTTCCTTTTGAACTTTGTAATAATAAGTATGTTTATCTACGTAATTATAATATACGACTGTAGCATTTCGATAAAATTATTCTATTTTTCATTTAGAGTATGTACGATATTTAACATACCAATATACAAATTTCAACAAATAAAGCATTTTAATAAAATAAAATGTAATGTTTACCATACCGTCCTTTTCCACCATATAGCCGTTGGTTTCCTCTAAGCGTAGCGGCTCTCCCATGTGATACTGGAGCAGTTTGAGCTCTGGATTGATTGTCACACCTGCATCGTTCCATCTTAACCGCACCTTTTGGTTACTGTAAGAAACTGATAAGGAAAACCATATTAATAACCACCCCATACCCAACCTATAGATTGACATATGTGAACACGTTTAGTCATGAGAATTGGACTAATAAGTACTCTAGAATGAAACATGAATAATGTTTTTATTGAAGCCTTTTTTTAAATATTTGCTACCTACTTCTCAAATTACAAATTATTAACTTTATTTTGAGAAATATTTCCTCCTTCAAGATTTTGTAATAATGGTATTATTTTGTATGAGATATAATATTTTGGTTATCGGTGAATATCCGTGAATCGAGAAAAATCAGTAAACATAACGCTTCGTGCCCTTACAGGTATAGTAATAGTATTTTAAAACACTTATAATATAAATATGCTGTCTAAAAGATGTGCATTAGCACTATATTACAAGTTCAAAACAAAGTGTATAAATATTCGCTTAAAAAGTTGTCAAAAACCCATTTTTTTAACTTTTATAAAGAGTAGGTAGTGATTTTAGTATTTTAGGTTTTCTGGCCGATATTAAATCATGTGGGTTAATATCTTTCCAAAAAATGACAGTTAATACCAGTTTTAATATATATTTGATTTTCTGATCTTTTAATACATTATAATTGCATATTCATATGATGGCAGATTATCAATAAATACACGAAACTGAAACACTTTATCACATAGCTCACACAGATTCGAACTAACCAAACCTGGCAAGACGGTCTTATATCGTCACTTGGTTTAATTGGTGTATTAATTACACTCCGTATTACTGTTTGTGCTACTGAAACTAGGAGATGTTAACATATTTCATCGGTTCCATTTTTGACGGAGTTTATTAAAAAAAAAAAACAATAAATCAAGTTCTCTTCCAAATTTATCCATTCGGTGTTATATATAAACACGTTGGCATTCGGCGGCCAGTTGAGAACTTAATTTATACACTGATATTATGCTAAAAATGAGATAAATATAATTATTATACACTTACAACTCTCTATGTAGATGGGACACGATTGTATGTCCATTGGGTATAGTTGAAATTCCATTTGACAGGCGATAATGGCGTGCATTCTAGCTGAGTATTTCACAGTTTTGTTTTTGTACAAAGTGACTGAAGAAAATTTGTGCGTTAGGGATGCAATTTCTGAAATCAAATATTTAAACGTTGTTTAATAAAGTGGTAAAAACTTAAACAATATGAAAGATCGTTAAGTATAATTTATTGCTATTAACGATACTTACTTACTTATAACGTATTTTACATGAGTCAAGTGAAATATAAAAATATGAGTTTTTGCAAGTTGCCACTTTGCCACCTAAGCGCCTAGAAAAATACGGAACGAGAACTTATTTCTTATTTCATACCAATTAACCACATACTTATAAATCATTCCAAATTAACAAAAAATAATATTAGTCGTCGGCTTTAGCATGAAAATACACGTAATCGCATTACTAATTGAAACAGCTCTACCAGCTAGCATCATGTGTAAAACGAGGTTTATTCTGACAAGTGAAATAGATTTTGTTTTTGTTTTTTGTTTCTGTATTTTGTACATATATAATAAATCTCTCGTTGTAAACATACGGACGTATTTTTTGACCGTTATTAACCGCCTTTTACGGTGTGTGTATTATTTTAACAAATTTTACAGAATATTAAACTACTTTATCTAAATTATTTATTTATCTACAAATTTATCAAAAGTAAACTTGATACAATAAATGAGGACATTTTTAGATTTGACGGTAGTTACATACATAAGTTGGAACTGACCAGTAATTTTGGAGTTGAGAAAATAAGGATCTGGATGCCAGAGATTATCAAAGAATTCTGAAGGCAGGGTTACGTAATCGTCTCCTTCTTCAAAAATATCGTTCGGCAATTGAAGGCGAGACTCGACCCACGTTTGTCTGATAAACATGTCGACACTGCAAAGCGAAAAGAAAATTAAAGCAACATTTTTCATATAAATACAGATATAATATCACTTGTTAAAAACATAAAGCTTCATTTTATATGTTGACGTATTATTTGAACCAACTATGAATACAGTAACTATCCCACAAATAATTAAGTAGGTACTGAAAGGTACTTGGAGTAAACAATTTCTTATACAACAAGTATTATAACTTGTGTCTTTTTAATATAAATCATGCAATGATACTTTTATGACGGCTGTGCGTGTTCCAAAATTGAATATATTTTTGAAAAAAAAATGTAATCATTTTAAAAACAATGGAAACAGTTTCTGGAAAATTTAAAATGTTGCTAGTTTAACTCATTTGAGGAAGGTGTGTAGAATACCTACTAGTTCCTTTCTGCCGATATCTGAAATTTGTGTCGAATTGGAAATGAATAATGTCTTTCGTACGCAGTAATCAATACATAGGTACGCTAAAAGTTTATATTATGATTAATAAAAGTACCCCTCGATTTATATTTCTGTACCCACAAAAGTAAGTGATAGTTTTTTTTATTGCTACAGATCAAATTTAAATTTTACAAAATAGTAATTCGATACATGTAAAATATCTTACCGAAAATCCATGTCTTCTACGTTGATTGAATTAACATCCACCACATAAATATTAAACTCTACGATCACAGGTTGGCCTTTTCTTGAAGGTGGTCGAACTTCTGCAAATAAAACAAAATAACTTCATGAAAACTTATTAGTGTTATTTATTACACGGAGTTAGATCACAGGACTAGAAACAAATAATATATAAGACATGACTAGAGCTTGTGATTTGCCGATTTTCTAGATTCTCGAAAATTCTCGAAAAAAATAACTTTCCGTCTAAATTCAAGTACGAAATCCGGGGTCCCGACAAAACCGCCCGGACATTGCCGCCAAGCCGAATCCGCCCGTACCAGTGCTCGTAAATACCGCCCAGACAAATCCGCCTAGACGAAACCGCCCTCAAAAAATACAAAAATATAGACACATAATCCGCAGAATCCGCACTCTCGCGGATTTAATATATTCCTGGAAAAATTCTTGAGTTCTTGAGGAATAAGAATTTTGAAATTTATGAAAAAAATATATAATAAAGCTTTCACACAACTTCTCTATAAAACAGTCGTGAAAAATATTACAAATTCCATCTTGAAGTTCTACTCAGAACTATTTATATTTTGGCAATTCTGTACTAGGGCTACCTAGCTACAGATACCGAAATAAAATTACATATGACGTTATTCTATTGATACAATCGCTATTATAAAGTTTTTTTTAACTTGAAATATAGGCAATGGGAATATTTAAATTTTAGCCAAAGATAAATTGCTTTTGAATTAGATTAATGCCAGCTTTGGTGTGAAAAAAAAACGCAAATGATAAACCGAAAATAAAATTTACGATCGTAATAAATGATTGTCGAAAACACACCACCTGAATACTTACTCACAAAGTTATCATGGATTTCCACATGGCTGAAATTGCACACACACAGTAATAAGCATTCTTATCCAACCATCGCATTTTCACAGCTTTTCCACTATTTGCAAAATACATGAAAGAAATCTAAAATTCTGAAAATTATGAATGATCAAATTCTAAAAAGTCATACTACATAAACTACGAAGTCAATTTTATGTAGGTGTATCATGTTTTACGCAACACTTTTAATAGGATTTTCATTAAATTATTTTTCCAAAGTATCTACAGTCATTCGGTTAATCAATCAGTGTAGTTAGTTGTCTCAAAGTTTTGTTACCAATATGATAAGCAATTTAATGTTATATTATTTCATTTAAATGGTCATCGCCGTCTTTCAGAAAAAACGGTAATATATTGATTTTGCATTGTGATGTATATACAAAAAACGATGATAATCAGTAATACGGGTGTTAGTTAATAGGGTGATAAAAAATAAATTACCGTTTTCTGAGCATAAGTGTCTTCAAATAGCGAAGGTTATATGGGTACACTTTTTATTTGAGGAGTGACTATTATTGCCCATTGAGTTCTTGCACTAGCATTGAAAAAATAATAACATCATTATTTTACCAAGCCGCAGGACTGCGCCCGTGATCCATGGCGTTAGAGGCGAAAGGATTATGAATTGTAATTAAATAAAAATGTAATTATTGATTTTGATGCGTATTTATACGCCAATCACGAAGAAAGTATTTTTCACAAAGATAAATGATTTTAACAAACGAAAATAATAATAACACACACTTGATAGTTATAATATACATGCCATATGTATTATTGCGTGTGTCGTGAGTTCCAGGTTTGAGTCCTGTCGTTTTGGTCAAATATCGTTTTTCAATTTGTGTTAGGAGACAAAATATGGACCTGATAGGTTGAGTAAGTGGCTTACATCCATTTCTCGTATGAACATGGTGAAATAGTATTTAAAAAATACGTTTGAGATGATTTACTATATTTTAATGAATAAATATGCCCATGTCAACAATTTATGATGGCTTTATATTTAGCATGGTAAATTTAGCAATGAGCAAATTATATAAGTAACATTTTTAGGCACTGTATAAAATGAACTGCCACACGGCTTCAAGTGAAATATCACGCAAAAAGTTAACTTTAGTTTTAAGTTATTAGCTTCCGACCATAACCGGAGTTTTAATTTTTTATAACATGGGCATTAAATGAAACTTATTTATACCAATGAACTTTAAGTTAAAAATAAGCTGTTGCGTGTATGTAGAAGTCAAGGGAAAAATAAATTGGTTAACAGGTGAGAAATGATAATAAATATAGGGACGGATTTGTGAAGTCGAAAATCACACTAACATATTTTTTATTAATGTTAATAATGTATCGTTAGTTTAAATTACGTGTAGTAATTATGTACACGTAACAGTTGTCATTCAAAAGTATATTGTTTAGGATATATACATAATATTTAGTATCTGAGCCGTTCAATAATCAATAGAATAACATATTTGTTGGAAGAAATACTTTTTTAATGTTTATTTTTTAAGTATGAAAAATTTTGCGCTCTGGTGATAATTTAATTTTGATTCGATTGATTGGAAAATTTTCCGGGCCGGTCTCAGGCCACTAATCTACCCCTGTTTACAATTAAATGATGCATTTTAAAATGCTGCGGACATTCACCCTTTAAAACGGTAGGTTTATAGTTATTAGTGTTACACTATAAATGCGGTAAAAATATAAATATTTACCACAAACAGTAATATAAATATTTGAACGCCGGAGACACTATATCTCTGAATACGGTGGCTGAGATAGGACGTTTGTTGATTGACAGAACATGTGAGTGCTGCTCAAGCATACAAATCTATAGAGGTAATTCAATCGTTGTTTTGGGTACTCTTTATGTATACATCGACTAGAGATATTTTATATACTGGGGACACCTATGATATTTAAATTGATAAATACATATAAGTTTTAATATACTTATTATGCAAATATAAATTGTACTTATACCTTTTGTCTCTTTTATTTAATACTAATGTATACACAGGTAATATTAAAAAATGTTTTCCATTCATTCATATGTACACAGCATTTAACTATGAAGCATTTTTAAAAAAAATATATAAAATACTTGGGTCGGTGGGTTAATTGGTTAAGAGCATTTTAATTATATTTCAGAAGCAGAAGAAGAAGAAGAAGAAGAAATACTTTACAACAGGCCACGGGGCCAATCACACACAGGTTTGAGATAATTATAAAAAATAATGCATTGTGACCTCTCCGGGAATCCCTTGAACCCCTGGTATGAGAAGAAAGTGTCCTATGCATTGAGCTACGAGGATCTTAAGTTTCAATATTAATTTTTTATTATGTTAAAATAGCATTGTGAATAATTAATGTAGACTTGCAAATAAACTATAAGAATTCTCCAGTATGCTAGTCAAATGCTTTAAAAAATACTCACGACAGCCGGAAATGAAAGGTACTCTGATATTAATCGTTAAAGTTAAAATTTTAACTGAAATATCATAGTACGCACGCATTGCGCTGAAAGTTACGGCCGGAGTGAAGCGCCGATCCTTCATGTAATTGCGGCGCAAATGCCAGAAATATTTCTTGTAGCGATGGAAATCTTAAGATTAGTTGGACAGATCAACTTGCTGAGATAATATGCAAATATTCAGCCGGCCGGTCGCTTAATGTTAACAGAGCTGCGGCCATTAATCAAAATTTAACATCACGTGTATGACTTGCAAATTGATTTATGAGCGACGTTAATTCAACAAAGAAATGAAGTTTCACCTTTGAAGCGTCGCTGGTCTCATCAGCTGGTCATTTTTTTTTTGTTGACACCCTAATCACGATTTTCAAACGACAGTGCATGCACAGATTGCCACAGTATCTTATACCCTGTTTACAAGTGCATGGATTTACTACTGACAGTACGTATTACCGCGGCCATAACAAGAAAATGCACAAGTAAACACGTATTATCGTGCAAGTTGCAAGATTCATGGTTCAAAAAAGTTCAGAAGCTTTTGAAATTTCACGCAATAATTATTACTTGCATGACGGTACGCATGCGCAGTAGAAATATAGTGCGAACCTGCTGGAAGGTATACGAACCACACCGCACAGAACATTTCGACGTTTACCAATTATCTACGAATCTGTCCGAACTAATCAAATAGCACAGTATAGTGACAACATCGCATCTCGCTTACGTTTGAAGAATTAGATTAGAAAGACAGTCAGCACTTTTACATGTAAATAGTTATAACCACGATAGCTTAAAATATAAACTATTAGTGCAAGTAAATCCATGCACGAGTACAGGTGTTATAATACCGAAAATGTCTTTGATGAACATGATTGAATTGCAAAGAGTTTGGACTAAGATCTGGCGCAGACGTAATCATGTGTAGCAGCGAAAGGTCACAGCTGCAGCAAGACATCGTCACTCGGGGTAGTTCGCTATAGTATCTACCTATATATTATTATAGTATAACGGGCTCAGCGAATGTAAGTCCCATACAAACGCATTAGAAATGCAGTGCGCACCTTGTTGCTGCATGTACACAGCACCCAACTAGAAAAAAATATATACGTATTTACTTTATACGTTATAGTAAGTTTTTTTATTACACTTGACGCCTATGATTCCAGATGTTTTTGTGTAAGTGAAAAAAATATTCTCTAGATAAGCTAGCTCATTCAAAAATTGGGCTTACAACAATATATTGAACAAAAATGTGCGTATGTACTTACTGGTCATCAGATGAAAATAATGTCAGTATACCACATCTGAACGATTTGTGTTTTATACAGTATCGATGCAATTTATCTGTCTTCTCCGGAGATATTGACATGTTTCAGTGTATGCAAAGGGTACCTGAGGAGTTACATCGTGGCACTATAGTTGCTCCTAATGCTATTATATCATCTGTACATGGCAGTGGCGAAGACTCCATACTAGGGGATTATTTAAAGATTTTAAAGCCTATCTTCTTAAGAAAAATAACTTTTATTTTCATATTGACGTATTTATATAATCACAAATAATAATATACTCAATATGCCCAAAGACATCTATCGTATAATTGTCATAATTTTACGATCTTTTCCCATATTTCAATAAGCACCATCTATGGCACCTCTCGAAAGTTTAAAAAAATAAAACACACCGCGTTTCGCTTCACATATTGTATGGGATTATTTTGGCGTGAATCGTCGGGTTTTTCAATATGAAGTTTTATCTCATAATTTCAAGATGTTTGGCGTCCCGCATACAAATCTACAAGTTGTTTCATTAGCGCTTACATCGCTAGAGCACATTTATTCAAAATAATTAATAAGAAAATAATTTAAAAAGTAATTTCTGTGGGATTCAATCACATAAATATGTATTGATTGTTCTTAAAAATATAAAATAATTTATCTAGTGATTTTTATTTATCTATTAGTTCACTCATTAGACAATTTCGATATCTGATATTGTAACCGCCTAAGTCTGTGTTTTAAATATAGAAGTATTTTAAAATGTCTAGTTTTACGGGTTAAATTATAAATTGTTATGGAACATAATATATACACAACAACGGATATTTTCAAAGATGATAGGTCATATTATATTTTGAGCGTATGTTACGTTTATAAATGTCTTGGAAAATACATAAGTAATTCAAACTAATTGCTTATTTTTATAAACTAATTATAATATAACCCTTCGTCACTGGTACATGGTTTATTTTCGTTATTCGGATATCTGCGGAAATAATTCAATACTTTGATCGCCATGTATACTGTTAGGATTGATTATATCGTTTTACACACATTTATATAATTGGTCGGAAAAGTTACCGCTCGCCGGTCCGCCCCCCTCCTTGTCAATGGCTGGGGGGAGGGGTAAAGTAACACTAACTACTACATTTTCATATATATTAAAATCATAAGAGATATTTTCCGATATATGTAACCACTTCCGTTTCTGTTATTCCAATTTTAAAATTCATTATTCGGAAAATCTGATCCTTATTTTCTGCAAGATTAAAAAAAATAAACGAATGTAATATCTAATGTCATTGCATAGGTACTAATGTGTGTCTAAGATAGTGTCGGTAACATAAAACACAACTGCTGCCAAAGTCTTGGCACACGCTTGCAGCTACTAGGAACAAAAAACTGCTTCAAAGAAAATCATCTGCATTATAACAGCGTGGTCGAGTATATTGAGAGGCGAAGAAAGAATCTGCAGACATGTGTTAGTAGTATCGAAGCTCAGAAGAATAATTTGGGTGCCCTCGTAATTTTTAAACGTATTTTTCTGTCAATTTTGATCAATTTTCTTTCAGTTTTAAGCCGAGCTTTCGTGTGGAGTAGCAAATGAAATAGTAGTAAATTACGTAAGTACAATTTAGTTACGTTTTAATAGTGATACACTATAATAATTTACCACTTTTTTATATTATTAGAATTAAACTTTAAAATAATTTCCACTATGTATACTAATTTTATTTTCAATATCAAATAGGAAATATGACAACGCCACACTTGCTCTCAAGGAGAGTAGTACTCGGCAGCTAGATTTAATTATATTATTATCATGCTGCATGTTACTAAATCGAACACGTCATGCTGTTGTTATGTGAAGTGTCACATAAGTAATAGACTCTGTAAGTTGTCTAATAAGCAATGCGACTTGACATCGCAAATCGCGTATCCCGGATGCGGATCTATTAGAACGACCGCTCGTCAACGAATAAAATCACCACAGGATAGACCTGCTGACTTTACCAACGGTCGCATTACTTCCTACCTGCAGACTACTGTGTAATATTGAATGCACAATGATGTACAAATATTTTTAATGTATTATAGTGTTGCATGTTGGGATGTCAAAAAAGTATCATTACTTCGATACTTTAATATTGATACCCTTTCTTTCGATATGACATCCCTAATTGCATGTACAATAATAATGGCAATTGGACAGCGTTGTGTATTCGTAGAGCAACCGAATATACGAGGGTGGGTCAATAATTCCTTAGAAAAAAGCATTAAAACAGTTTTTATTTTTGTATTTTTTCTTATTTCTTAACATAATCTCCTTGGAGCTCAATACACTTGGTTAGACGTTTCTCAATTTTTTTTAAACCGTCAGAAAAATAAGTTTTCGGAAGGTCCTCAAAATAAGCATTTGTCAGATCGATGACTTCTTCATTTGAAAAAAAACGTTGTCCACTTAGCCATTTTTTTTAAGTTTGGGAAAAGGAAAAAGTCACTGGGGGCTAAATCTGGCTAATACGGTGGGTGGTCGACCAATTCGAACTTCAATTCTTCAATTTTAGCCATTGATCGTAAACATGTGTAAACACGGGCATTGTCCTGATGAAAGAGGATTTTTTTCCTGTTTAAATGAGGCCGTTTTTCTTCAATTTTGTTTTTTACCTGGTCCAATAAAGATGCATAATAATCCCCTGTTATTGTTTTTCCTTTTTCCAAATAGTCAACGAAAATAATTCCACGTGCATCCCAAAATACAGTAGCCATAACCTTACCAGCTGATTTTACGGTTTTCGCCTTCTTTGGACATGGTTCGCCTTTCGCAATCCTGTGCTTTGACTGTTCTTTCGTCTCGGGAGTATAGTGGTGTATCCATGTTTCATCTACAGTCACAAAGCGACGAAAAAATTCATCCGGATTGCGTTGCATGAGCGACAACAGGGCTTTAGAGGCCACCACCCTATTGCGTTTATTGTCGACTGTGAGCAAACGCGGCACCCATCTTGCAGAAATTTTTTTCATGCCCAATTTGTCAAATGACGCTATCTTTTGAGATCCCTGTAACCTCAATTATCTCACTCAACTTTAATCTTCGGTCACTTAACACCATATCGTGGATTTTATTGATCATTTCTGGTGTAGTCACCTCTACAGGACGTCCTGAGTATGGTTCATCCTTTGTTGATGTACGACCACGTTTAAATTCATTTAACTAGTTATAAATAGTTGCAAGTGAAGGAGCAGATATGCCGTGAACTAAATCCAACTCATTTTTTATTTCCTTTGCTGTTAACCCTTTTATATTAAAATGTTTAATAACAGCTCTAAACTCAATTTTCTCCATTTTCCATTTTTCCATTTTCCACAAGCAATTTTTTTTTAAATGTACGAGAAACACACAACAACCCGACCAATCTGATTGAAACTTCGCAGCATACTGAATCGGTAGTGCCGCTGCATGAAAACAAACCGCTTACAGTACTAGTCGCGCCACCTGTCGGCTTTTCTAAGGACTTATTGACCCACCCTCGTACCTACGAAAATGGGATAATTATTTACATTACAGTTTTGTATCTTCTCAAGCAACTCTCTCTTGCAACCTCGGATAGAATTTTAAGTAATGGGATTACGTCGTGTCTCTTCTTGGTCGTACACTCATGGTTGAGGATCGTGACCACTTTTTAATTTTTCCATCCTTTGAGCGACCGAGACTTTTCATCCTTCTCGATCTTCTGCTTTTCTCAGGGCAGAATAAATAGTGCCTCCAGTCAGCTCTTTCACTTGGTCGCTCCAGCGCGCAGACGCTCTTCCTCTGCATCGCCTTTCCTGGAGGCTACCCAAAACCACCAGTCGCTCCAGGTTGTCCGGTCCGCGCCGGAAAATATGTCCAATAAACTGCAGAATTCGTCTCAGACATATTGTTGAGAGCCGTTACTTTATCTGCAGTCTCTGGATGATTGACTGGTTTGTCTTGTGCTCCGTCCAAGAAATACAAAGCATTCGGCGCGAACACCACATCTCAACGTCATCAATTGCCTTCCGTGTAAGTATTTTCAAAACCGATCGTAATCTCTTGATTGATAAACACCTAATATTGCCGATGTAAATTCAATACTGCGAAAGAAATGCATTAATTGGTATATTAAAATTTTAGAATTGACAAATAGTTTTGTTGTTATCGACTAAAATTAATATCGCGTGTGAACCACACATACTACATGCGATAAAAAACCGAGTAAAAACCATATCACCATTTAAATTGTAGAGTTACCTTTTAAAATCATTAATTACAATATTATTCTATCTAAATTTAGAAAATAAAACCATACCAATGATTAAATATAATTTTGTTTCAAGTGTTTGGTGACGACAAAAACAAAAATTTAACTATGACGATGATATTCCAAAATGAAACATTTTAAAAAATTTTCAAGAAATACAAACACATTGATACTACGCGGACTTTCACGTAATTCTACATGATAATTATCATAGAATCGTGTGAAAATAAACCCGCGTAGGTAATAATAACAATAATAACAGATTGTTTCTTTTATCCATAATATTGAAACTGGAAAAATGATTTTCGGTATTTTTTGTATCGAAGATTTTAGTCTCATAAATAAGAACGTATGTAATATTCGTATATTTCCCATTCATTCTTTGATTTGCCGCCCTTTGGCAGTTAAGTAGGCAACGTACCGATATAAGTAATTATTGTATTTTATTACCACGTTTTTCTTAGCTCATATTCTTGTTTGTCCGGTGGTTGTTTATCCTGTACACATCTTGCAATCGATTTTTAACTAACTTCCCGACTAGCTTGACAGTTAAAACTTTTAGAATATATCAGAACACGATGCCAATGTATTCCTTTAATACTTTTAGCCATCTTTAAGTAGAATTGAATTCATTTTCAGTTAATTCTGTTTTGTATGAAAAGTTATTTCGGAAGAAATCCTTAATCCAATCCACTATTATTGGTTGCTAAGGGGGTGGTCCTAGCAGCTAAATTATTAATATATATGTGCGTTACTATGGAAATCAAAATGACATTTCAGTATTCTATGTTTGTTTGTTTGTTGCAAAATAGCAAAAAAATGATTTGTTGACAATTGCCTTATTTGTCCTAAATTATTAATATATAGAATAGTCAAGTTTATATGATTCAACAGAAAATTTAAAAACGTGGTATATAAAAAGTTCTTTTTATCTTGTAATTATTTATTATAAGATTCAGTTTTTCGGACATTCATCGTTCCTCGAGTCCTAGCGCCCTGGCGTTTCACACACCCATGTAACTATAATGTAAAATTTTATTTATCTTTATTTACCTTCGGTATTTTGGCCATTTTTTTGTATATTAGCCAATCGAAATTTTGGCGATTCGGAATTTCGACTTTCGATATACCGTCCGAAACCCGTCTAAAAGTTGTGCATATTTAAATAATATTGGTACGTAATTTTAAGACGTTTTTTAAGCCAGGGAACACAAAATCTGATCGTTGGATGACTAATAAACGGATGTACTGACAGATACTTCAACTTTATAATGTATGCGTTCAACTAATTTCTACGACTAGGTATAATGGAAATAAATTATTGTATTTATGAATACTTACAACGACAAAGCGTGTAATTATCAAAACTTGATAAATTAGGTGGAATATAATGATGTAATAAAAATCACTACAACATTATACGTCATTTTATCATGTTCATACTCATGTTCCAAGTATGACAGAAATACCATGACTATAATCAGTAATCACCTACGTGATTTGGATACTCATGTTTTCATGTGATTAATAACAATATTTATACCTACATAGGTACTTCACACAACTGCGAAAAAATGCTTTTACGTGTTAATAAAAGTGTACTGATTCTAATCAGAAAATTTTCATACATGAAGGTAGTCTGCCATGATTAATTATTTTGATAAGGGATGTAATGGACATGTTATGTTACCAGTTTTGTTTAGTATACGTTTCGAAGTTTATGTACCTGCTATATTATGATGTGTATTTAAAGACAGACACATATACAAAGATAATTAATCAATCACAAATAGTGTGGGTGTTGTAAATTTTAAAACAACCGATTATTTTGAACTGGTATGCCGAATTCAAACAAATTGTCATTAATTATAGTGAAAAAGTAAAATGGGCTGTCGTACAAAGGTAAATAAGTATAGCCGTTTGAACGACTAAATTAAAAGTTTAAAACTTATTTAGCTCAAAAATTTTAGACTACTTAGTTTATATATTTAATTTTTTTTTTAATTCGCAATCTGATCTCAATTTCGGATACCTCACGAAGTGTTGACTTAACAGTTTTATTTTTACGAGAAATGAATGTCAGCCACTTGATCAAGCTATTAATCTATGTTATCAGTGAAAAACAATATTTGAATTTGTCGATACTGGGATTCAAATCTAAACATCATAATAATTACATTCATATGAAAATAAAGTACCTAAATGACACATGTCTTTTTGTTTTATTATATTGGAAGTTCAAATTGAGTTTTGAGCTTTTAAAAATAGTTATCGTGTATCGTATGTTCGCTTAGAATATGGGAAAGGCTGTAAATATATAATATACTTGATTTAAAATATCGTAGAATTAACAAAAAACTTGTTTTTAGAATAATAATTCATAAGTGCTTAATATTTTTAATTAGATATTGCGAAATTTTCATTTAAATTCCATTTAATACTTTCCATATTATCAAATCAAATTTTCCTTGGAATTTCATAGTGCTGTCAAATTCAATGCCTTCTAAAATTTAACAAGAATAGCTCCAACAAAGAAAGTCATTATTTTTCTAGTGAATAGGGAAAAGGTGAAATAATTAGTTAACTGGTTTTAGGTGAGGTAGGTAACGGAGATTTTTTCAAATAATTTTAAGTGTTCTTTGAAACGATATTATATAGCCATATTTGTGGCTATAAAGTACGCTTTTGTATTAAAAAGCAATAAAGATTATTGGTAATGTTCTTTTATCAATTTAAATATCTTAATGGATTGACCGTGACTAAGGTGGTTATTCTAAATGTGTACACGAGAATGTAAAAGTCATAATATGCCCAAAAATAGCAAAAATGAGTTAAATACATCATTTTATTTCGACAGTTATTGTCTATTGAACGGGAAAATCTATTGTTTGTTATCACATTGAAGAAAATGGTTTTCTGATTCAGTAAAACTGATAGAAACAGCACTTTCCAATTAAAGTGGAAAATCTGTTTTAGGGTTTCCAAGCGGCAGATTGAATTGGTTATTTTCCACCTACTTACATAATATTTCCCTATTATAATAGATATTGTCGAAAAGAAAATTAAACTTACAAAAAATAATGTATTTTGTATAAATGATAATCTATGCGTATAAAATATTCTCAATTCTATTTGTCGATGGTTAGAACACTCGGTAATAATTCCATGTATCGCCAACGATAAGTCTTGTTGGATCATTATTTTATGAAAATAGAAGAAAAGAAAATATATACCTTATTTATTATTAAATTTTAGTATCTGTGTACTATTAAACATTAACTTGTAGTATGTACTATATAATATGTAGGTACATCAGTGTTGCCATTGAAAAAATATTACAAATTGAGTAAGAAAATAAATTAGTTGGCAGAAAAATGTTCGATTACCATATATAAAAAAAAACGGTAGAAATTAGCATTTTATACGAATGAGTCATACGTTTACCAGAATAACGGTTGAAAAAGAATTTATTGTTTCACAACTAAGAAATATGTCATAAAACTAAAAATTAATTCGGTTCGAAAGTTGGTCATCACACAGGTATGTAGATAAAGGCCAGAATGTTGATTTTTCAAGAAGATATCAGCTTCTTTATGAGACATTTTAAGCCGTTTGCTGTGTCGCCATAAATCAGAACCTATTAGAAAAAGTAGATACCTAATCAAAAATGATAGATTTGGCAAGAAAACACTAAATTGCTACATAATTACATATTAGATAGCAGAGCATGGTATGAAGAGATACAATGTTGGACGTTATGTGTAAGGACAGATAACAGACTCATTGTATAGGGGATAAAATAGTGACAGTGGAATCATCCAGATTAATGAAGATGATTAAAAATAAGTATAGTTTGGTTCTCTCTTCATTAGGAATTGCTATATTTTGGCTTTTTGCATAGGTCTTTATTACTAAGGATTCTACTGTGCCGGACCCGTTGAAACTCAAAATTAATAAATCACTTCGTGGTAAGTATCTTAGAACTGGGGTAATGGTCGCATTATTATCATTTTGCGTGAAGTATTTGAAAAATTGACACTTATTTCTATTACAATGACTTAAGTTATATTTTGAGTGGTAATGTATCCATACAACACATTTCTTAGATATTGGAGTAATGGAAGGATGATACAACATAGGTACTATATAAATAATTGGGGCGATAATTTGGCGCTGCCTAAGGGCGGCATTTTGTTTAGGGAGTAGGGACGTCACTGTACGTATGCCTGAAAAAGTTTAGTGGGCACTATTTATTTCGGTCCTAAACAGCCTACCCCCACCCTTCGTCACTCAACACTGCCATAATATCTTCATAATTTAAATAAAAAAGATACAAGAAATAAACAAAATACGAGCAATATAATTAAGTGGTAATAAATCATGAAGTCTTTAAATTGGGATATAATTTTCCTCATTGAATCTATATGTACGATTACTACGTAATATTACAGAATAAGATAATGAAAGGTTACGATACTTGCAGTTTACTGTAATACCTACTGATAAATCCAACATACATACATTACGTCAACGTCATATATTACAAGTTCATAGAAGTTTCGTATAATACCTAGGTACACGTTGCGACAGTGTCCCCGCTGTAGATACTAGATCAGTCATAGCGAATCTATAGCAAGCGTGCCACTAATGGCACGCGAGATGATTTTGCATGGCACGCGAATGTTTTATGTTGAAGGTAAAAAAAATAGATAAATTAAATACAAATAAATTAATTATAAAATAATGACGACATAGCCATGTGTATTTTCTTCGATTTTTAATAATATTTTACTTTACTAATCAATGCGCAAACGGATATGACGAAATTCGTGCTTAAATAACAGATCGCATTATATAAAAAATAGCAGGCAGATACTCTTCAAGAATAGCATTACTTTTAATTTAAATTGAATAGGTCAGTCCTGCGCGCATCACACATAATATAACCGCACTGACCTCAGCAGGCGGCGAAGGAAGCCGCACCGCGAATCTATGATTTTGACCGATTTACAATCATTTTGCAATGCTTGAGAAACCATTGTAGTGAAAGAATGCCTCATCTGATCAGAGCAATTATGGCGTCAATTTTTGCGTAATGAACTAAACTAAGTATTACAGTAATACTCAAGAACTCAATTATATTTTTTGATCTTTTTAAATAGAATTGTTATAACTATTTTTTCCTTATGAAAAACTGTTCCGCACGTCAGACAGTCAAAATATAATATTTGGGATGTTTTGGCACGCGTACGTAAAAAGGTTTGCCATCACTGTCAATACTATGCGGACATTTTTTACTTCAACTTAATCACCTGAGCAATAAAGACTCAATGAAGTTTTGCATTCATTGGCCTCACGTGACAGCGCAGACGTCATTTCGCCATTGTCATTGCATAAACGGATCAATTCAACCTATTTGCTAGGATCGCAATTCCTAACTAATGATTGTCTCGCCATACCAAAGAGATTTAACTAGGTAAGTACTGCAACAATCGGAGTAACACGAACTTTTAATATTGCAATACTATTAGCCTCTCGCTTTGTTTATTTACTTACTTACTAATATGTTTGATCTTCCGTGGCTCACGTAAAATTATGATTCATTGTATAAAAAAGGCAAGAAGTTATTATATTAGTCTGCGCATGTTAAGTAAATCCCAGATTACAGGCATGCAACCAGTTTTAAATAAATCTGTAATATAAAATGGTTTTAGGCTAATATCATTATTATATTTTTAGCTTCACCTTTATATATAAAACATCTGTATAGGTACACACAATGTTTTATTCAACATCTCTGTGCTATAAATTCAAAAGATTCCATATATCGCGGTCAGAGAAATCAAATAATTTTGTATATCCAATATATCTTTGAAGTTTATCCGAATTCAAATAAAAAATAATATCTAAATGGATAAAAACCATAAAAACATTGCAAAATACCGGGTGCCGGACGAAATCCCGAAGGCCGAAATCACGAATGCTGAAATCCCGAATGGCCGAAATCCCGAAAGCCGAAATCCCGAAAGCTGAAATCCCGAATACCGAAATCTCGAACGCTGAAATCCCGAATGGCCGGAATCCCGAAGGCCGAAATCCCGAAAAATAAAAACACCAATAATTGCGCAATTTTTGCAAGAGCGACAAAATCCAGTTGTTCCACAAAATTGTCTCTTACAAAAATTGCGCAATATGTAAAACCCATTTCCGCAAAAACGGGTTTGTTTCTCACAAAAATTGCGCAATTCAAGATTGCGCAATCATTGACGTTTATGTTTTTTATTTTTCGTTTTTTTATATTTCCAGAAAAAATGGGCTTTTGTCTCTCTTGTCAAAATTGCGCAATTCAAGATTGCGCAATTATTGGTATTTGTATTTTTCGGGATTTCGGTCTTCGGGATTCCGGCCATTCGGGATTTCAGCGTTCGGGATTTCGGTATTCGGGATTTCGGCTTTCGGGATTTCGGCTTTCTGGATTTCGGCCATTCGGGATTTCAGCATTCGGGATTTCGACCCAAACCCCACAATACCTATAGTATTTACAATATTATCGAGTATCTATATATTATAGTAAAATATCAATATCTCTTAGATTTTCAAATAACTTACTTTATATGAAAAATAGAAACCGTAAAGATAAATAATCATTCCATGCAATTTTTTGCATAATGTAATATGATTGTGATTATGATTGTGAATAATTTGAATGAAAATTAAAACCTATTTTAAATTTAGATTAAAGCATATCGTAAATACGCCATCGTTATGAGTGGGGACTTTTCTCTGCTCATTGCATCAGTGTAGACTAAATTTAATTTAAGTAATTCCGAATTTATAAAAATATTTCACGAAGAATCGATTGACGTTTTTAGATAGACAGACCACTAATAAAATGTTGGTTTTTGAAAGAAACGCATATTTTGACCATATAGCCGCACCCAAATTTAAATGTGATGTTTTGTATAGAATGCATGTTAAAAGAAGTATGTTAAATGTAACAATGAGATCTAAAATATTTTGCAAATTTAAATTCAAATCCACACTTGTAACAGTAAAACCTAATGCACAGTAACATTTAAAAATATATTTTTAAACCTTGCAGTGTTCTTAAAAAACTCTAGGTATTCAAACTCACAAAAGTAGATACCGTAACCAATTTCGGTTAATTTATACATTTAATCATAAAACTGGTTAGAATTAATTCATTTCATGCTATGAGGTTGAAAACCTTACCCCCGTTATGCAATGAAATCTGTATTCAAAATGAAAATATTAGATTTTACTTGTTATGCAAATATTTTACTACGAAAGTGCATGCAATGGAGGTTTATAAACTATTACAAAAACGCTGAATTATATTCAAGTATGAATCGACTAATTATAATATATTTTTACTACATATATTAATTACATAAGTGAATCATCATAGGTACTAACTGTTCATTCATAACTATTTCCGCTCCAGAGGGAGTGGCCTACATGAGTTTATAGTTTTCCTACTAAATATTAAAATAATATCCGCATATTACAATTATTCTTCGTTTCCATGACAATTAAAAATGAAATATTAAAATATTATATTTTTACACTTTCCATAGTTTTTAATTTTAAAACTAAGTCCGATTATGGTACTTATGGGGAAGTGTAATGTTACCAGGGATGTCTGCTAGCAGAATGTGAAACTTGTAAATTTACTGAAGATAAGTACAGTTAAAAACTTTAAAATATAAAAATACATAGTTTTTTAAAATTCATGTATAAACTTCAAAATAAAAAAAAACTTTACATTTATTGAATGTTTTTATCTTTTTATTATTATTGTATTGTTTTTTTTATTATAACAGTGTAGTTATACGTATAAACTGTTCTCTCGAATGTGTTCAATATGTTTTTGAATAATGCATAGTTTTAATATATTATTTCATTAATTTATTTAAACTACATATATTTCATAAATTAAATGAAATCCTTTTTATTTATATCCAATCGAGAATATTCAATATTTTAGCCGCCAGTTATCTCTAGTAGAACTATAGTAGTAAGACTAGTACGTACTTCACATCATCATGAAGCCGAATTTGAAGAATAGAGGCCTACATCATTGACAAAGCTAACTACCTAGATTCTAAGGCAGCGATTTCGTAACTGGGAGGCGCGGAGTATTACAAAGGGAGGCGCGAAAAGTTCAACACAATTAATGTAGCCATAGGTTTGCAGTGTTTATAAAACGGCCGCTAGTTATAAACTACACAAAAAACAGTCATATAAAAGGTTTTTTGCACACCTGTCTGAAAATATGGAGACTTATTTTATAATACCTCACTTCTACACTATTGTGGAGCGCGCTGACTATCTCGTGAAAAAATGAAATAAAACGGTTAAATCATTATATTGAAATTTGAGGCAAATTATTGTTTAGGAATGATAATTTTGTTGTTAAACCTATTTGGCTGAAATTAAAAAAAAAACTGAGTGAATAAATCAATGCAAGGACAACTAATGCATTCACTGATTTAAAAAGACAAAAGTGAAGGCATTCATAAAAAATTGGAGCCTTGGAAATCAAAATTACAAAAAAAATAAGTTCGCCATGTCTCCACTTTTAAATGATTTCTACGCCAGATATATTGAAACATACAAAAATCTATTTACTGAGTTCTTGCTTAGTTTACTAATCCACTTTTCACACTATTTTATTAATAGTAAAAAACGTCGCCTGCTTTATTTCTGAGCTATTAAATTTTTAAAATATGTTGTTGAAAGATATTGGCCTCGGGGCCCGCTTCAGGATGTGGAGCCCATGATAGAATGATGAATTTGGATTGACTACTATTGAAATTTATTATGCTAATAAACATGCACATTCGTCGCATGAAAAACAAATTAATTTAAAAATAAATACAATAAGTATAAGTAGGAAAACCTTGTTTATTTTTATTTTTATATTTTTTTTCATTTTCGTATTAGTAGGTACATTGTTGACTATTTAAAAAGGTGTCTGTATTATTTAATGAAATAAAGGGGGGGAGGCGCCAAGATTGGATTTTTTTAAAAGGGAGGCGTAGTAATATAAAGTTTGGAAATCACTGTTCTAAGGTATACGCCATTATGTTGATACAATATAAAGGATATTTTTATTTCTTCTATGTCTACTACATAGGGTCGTTGAATAATGAACTATAGCTAAATTAAAATGTAATGACTACCTACACACTGATAAAATCTTGGAAATAATGTGCCCCCCCTAAAAATAAAACTAATTTTACCGTTTAACATTCATTACGCGCAAATCAATTTAGATAGTGAGGAATTTTATTGAATTCTTTTCTATTTAAAGTAAAAGGCCAAGATATGAACGACATGTCCCGCTGCTTTTATATGGATTATCTCGACATACCCACCTACTAACCGCTATCATTTAACCCTAAGCCTGAAAATTACATTTTTTTAAACTGAATACTTAACTACCAATTTTATTTTATTATTAAAAAAATCGGTGTGTGTACTTATGTACGCGCGTTAGACGTTATACTTCCTTGGCGTAACAAAAAAAAACAAAACTTGTGTAAAACTAGATTCTTTGACGAGCTCTTAATTATTTTGTTATTATTAACTTAAATTAAATTTTAAATTTGTTAAATTACACACTCAAGAAAAAGGACCGCTTATTGGAACGCCGTGGGTTTATTTCTATACACTTTAACTTATATTACTATTTTATATAATGGTTTCTCGTTGTTTTTATTTTTAAAGTACACAACTGTCACTCTGACGTTTAATAGTTTGTTTACGTAAAGAATTGCAAATGGCCGAAAATAATAAATTCGCTGCCTAGGCAACAGAACAATTCTAAACTATAATATTATACAGTATAATCGTCACGATTGCAGTATCATACTGTGGCGTAAAGGTTGTGCGCTCGGCTGATAACCGAACAATCGGTGGTTCGAATCCAATCGAGTGCGTTTGTTTTCGTGTGAAAAAATAAATTATGTGTTACATGTCACACGCCAAAAATGCACTCTGATCTGATTTCCCAAACGCGTCAAAAGAAGTATAACTTCAAAAATATATATTTTTTTTAAAAATATAACTGCAATAAAAATAAGGGAACGGGTGCTTATGATGTTATTAAAAAATAAGGATATTGACTATAATCGTCAATTATTTAAGTTGTACAATATTTTTATAATAATAAAACGAAAAGAAACTAATAATAATTTATCAATCAATATTATGCTGATTATTAGTCATTATCAAAAATGTAGGAGAGAATGCTGGATATCTTTAAAAAGAAAATATTCTATGAAATTGTGAGGATAGTATATGTATATAGAATGGGTTAAGAAGTATAAAATTAGGTGGTCGGACTGAATGCAAAGAAATACAGCATCGATGGAGTAAAGGTTTCCTTTGGCCATCAGTCGAGAATAACACACAGTGGGTTTTAGTGCTGATAGCGATATTATTTTACAACAAATAAGCAATACTACATAAAAGATAAACGCTCAAAAGGGTTGCTCAAATGGGTCATCTTCATTTCACGAGTCATGAGGCTTTTAGGATGTGTCATTATATATGTTTCCACAGAACAGAATGATAAATAGAATTCGGATATATTATTTTGACGCAGGGTTTTGAATGTGTAAGTGTCATACGAAAATGAACCACGCATAGACGTGGAATAGTGTGTGTTGCAACATTCAAGTACAGCAATATTGAATGAGCGTCAGTGGATAAACCGAGAACAGTAGTCAAAACGACTGAAAAGAGTATTCTTGACAGTTGACACGTATTTAAGTTTATTCCATATTCTTCCACACTCAAGATCGGTTGCCTGTTACTCCACACCCGTTAGATATTTCAGTTCCCATTAATTCTGTGTTTCCTGGTTTGTACATAAAACGCATAGAATTTATACGTAGTTTCACTAGTGTCGGTCATTTTGTTTCAAAGTATTAGATTCATCGGGTCTTTCATAATAAAATTTTATACACAATTTTATTTTGTAAATTATATTTGTAGATTTGGAGAGGCGATGGAATGAAACACATGCCCCAAAAGTAGGCGATAGTTCAATTTTTACACATAGTATGGTACAAGCATGATAGAAATAATAGAAAATAATTAATTTCAATCGAAAATATGGTATGATATACCTGCCTAGTAAAATAGAGATAAAAGATAATAGTATTAAGTTCCTCACTATTTTATACGAATCACAACGTTATTATCATGGCGAAAGTAAACTTCCGGTATCTTTACAAAGTTGAGTATCTATTATTTATGACATACGTAACGTAAACTGTTATTATCACTTAATTTATTGAAACATTTCGTAAAGTGTTAATGATAATCTCAAAGAAGGGTTAAACATTCTAGTCTTTTAAATCGCCTGCACTTCTGCGTGAGTAGAAGTGATTTGGTATAAATATTATCTGCCCATTTAATCAGCAACAAAAATTTACATATAAAAAATTCTAACGCGCTTACCCTTTTTTAGGAAATCAGATAAAAGGTGTAGGGTACCTACGTAATGCGGAATAAGATAATGATGGCGGATCTAAACTACTTTTGGAAGAAGATTTACGATTTGCACGGCAATTTGCGCCAGAGTCGTAGGTGGGTAAGCACTACAATAGTTGGTATAATAAATTTTGTCTGTCGTGCCATCTTATTAGCGTGCTAAATATGATTTGTTTCTAGCGTTCAAAGCATGGAATTAAGTAAAGTTTGTGACTGTATACGTAACTATTTCGAATACAAAATGTTATATCAAAACCTTGTTTCCTACCTCGAACTGAGAATAACTTGAAAAATATACATAAAAAACGTGTACGTGTTTTGGATTTGATTACACAAGAGCTACATAACAGTAATATTATATATGTTAGAGCTTGGTACATACCATAATAAACTTTTTAATTATAATTTATCGAATGTATATAAGTATATTATATATTTATTTAGGTCAACCAACAGAATCAATCACATAAGAATAAGTAACATAAAAGAATTAATCATGATCCCAATAATAGGGGAACACAGAGAGCATAATTAAATCCAATTGAATTAAATATTAAATAGCGTTAAGAAAAATATATTTAAAAAAGCAATTTAAAATGATTAAAAGAAAAAAACAAAGGTATGTAATACTTATAATATAAGAGTGAAAAATAAAATATACTGAAAAACGTAAAAAAAGTATATACATATAACGCGAAGAAAAGCAAGAAAAACATACAATAAAAAATAGTCGTCTAGTTATGAATAGTAAATTTGGAGCAAATTACTAATTTAAAAGAGGCAAGAGAACAAGAAAGTTTAATTATTTGATTTGATAATTACCTAGTTTATGTATAATATTAATTGAACCGGAAAACCGTGGGTGTATTCATTTTGTAGTATATGCGAGAACATCAGCTTAATTAAACTGCGAGTTAATAGATTCATTCATCAGCCAATCTACATAGTAGGTACATAAACTGTGTGATCGAGAAATGTAAGAAATCTTAATTTTGCATCTTAAGATAATTTTTAGTTTTCGAGATTAAATTAGGATTTTTTCATTTCATGGAGAATTCGAGAAGCTTTCATAGTAGAGCTACAGAAATTTACGAAACAAGAACGTAAAATGGAATAAAATACATTGATTCTCGTTTAAATAAACACATATTTTATTTAACAATTCTAAAGTAATACGAATACAATTGCCAGAGAACAAATTCCATGAAAAAATGGTTGCTTACTTTGACTAGTACTCATTTTCATTATTAACAGATAATCATCAGATAATCAAAGTGGATGTATATATTAAAAATCTGAAAATCAATAAAATTGTCTAAATTCACAATCATTGTAATCAAGATCGACCATATTTTGCATCAAAATCGACCGGTTGGACACCTTTTGCCTTAGATAGACCAAAGGCTCGGCATCTTTTTATCAAAGATGTTGAAAAATCCCTTACTCTGCCAGATGGAGTTGCTTGTAGTTTTATTACCAAAATCTCTGATGCAAGTTTCAGTTTGTCGTTGGTGTCATTTTTAAATACGACAAACAATGTCTGCCTTAGAATGAAAAACAATAGAATGTGCCGTCTCCAAGAGCACTTCATTCACTTTGTAGACATATAAGACTTGCATTTATGTACTCACGTATTGTATTTTTAGTTTTTAGGTTTACCCCGTATATGTTTCCAGTCACCCGTTTCTTTTTATAAGTAATAATTAATATTTGCAAACTTTCCCATTTTTATGAATTAATTTAGAGAACATTGATATGAATTAATTCTTTTACAATTATATTGTTATATTGCATTTGAATGTAGGTTATTAATGGCGGTGATTTTCAGAAGATTTAAAAAGGGTCTCGAAACTGGTGAAACCGCCCTTCTTTTTTTATTTCTGCTTTCATCAGAGAGTTGAAATATGCTCCGAGCAGGACTTCCCCGGGACAAAACAACTCTTTTGCGCATGCAAAACCTCCAGCATCCAACACCTTTCCGGGAACGCTGAGGAGAGTGATACTTCTGTAATAATTACAGTCTTTTTTACAGCGCCTTTTTGTGCAGAGTAACCATGATACCATTACTCCAGGCTCTGGGACACTGTTTCTTATCCCACACCTCGCACAGAAGGTGACATAAGGACGGCAATATGGCGCTCAGTCCGCAGAGCAGAAATTCTGCCTGGATGCCATCATCTCCAGGAGTTTTCCCGCGCTTCAGTTTATTGATTGCCTCTTCAACTTCAGCAGTTGTAGCCACCCATACAACTATTAAATTATACGAATAGCTTAAAAAATATTTTTAAAAATCCCTCCAACTTATCAAAGTGACCTATAATATAAGAAAATACGTACTTGTGCACAATATGATTATAGAAAAGACATAAATTGATATTATTGTACGAGGGTAGCCCTTTATATTTAGGAAACAACAAACAAAAACGATTTTTTTTTATCAATGAAAACAGTTTTATTGTTTTTCTAAATATTTTCCACGATAATTTATATACTTTTCCATGCGTCTGAACTAATCAGAAAAGCATTTTTGCCACTTTGCAGAAGGCAATTCCAAAACATGGTTTTTGAATGCATCAACCACCTCTTCTGGATCCATACAGTCGACTGCTATTTACTTTCGGGCTCATACATATAGATGCAAGATTTGCCACCTGTGACAATTTTATAAACGTTTTTTGAAGCACCTCGATCGTATTTTTTGAGCATTTCCTTGCACCAATCGACAGGCGCCTTTTTTGTGCGACTGTCAAATTATGCGGGATCCAACGCGAACACAGCTTCTTCACATCTAAATGTTCATGCAAGATCATGCACATGCACACTGGTGTCACCAATGCCCAGAGATGTCTCAATCTCACGGTATATCACATGACGATCTTGCATTATCAGTTCACGCACAGCATCGATGTTTTCTGGAGAAAAACCGATTTTGGACGACCTTCACGCGGCTCGTCTGTGAGCGATCGACGGCCACGACAAAATTCGCCAAATCAGCGATATACCGTAGTTTTTCATGGTGAAAGCACTAGTTCAGCGATGCACTGTTCCTGTGATAATACACGTCGAAAGTTGTGAAAAATAATCGCACGAAAATTTTCACGAGTTAATTCCATTTTTGGCCGAGATAAATATTTCAAATGAATTTAAAAAAAAAACCAAAAAGCGTCCGTTTGTGAAAATGTTCTGAGTACTTTTGTCGTTAAAAATGTCAAACTTCAAAATACAGAAGTCAAATTGCACCTAGCAACACCAGTGTTGAAATATAAACGGCCACCTATGTAGGTATGTTTGAGAGTTGGAGTTTATGGTGTTTATTTAAATTTATATTGAGGGAAGCCTTAAAATTAGTCAGGTTCTGGAATTCATGTCCATAAACCCGCCACTGGTTATTGGTTGAACGCGATGTCACCAGATCATAAGATTTATGGTAATTATTAAACATCGTATACTTACAATACCCAGACATTGTGTTACCGTAAAATAATTTTTTGTTGGTATAGCATATTAATTAATCACCCTAATTTGACAAGCGATAAAATGGTGATCTACGAGCAGGTTGTACTTCGAGTATCAATCATTAAAAAAATCGCGTTCTATGAGCGTGTGAACTTGTATGGAAAAGTGGCAGCTTGTCGAATTCAATAGATTTTAGCGGTGTCATTTGCGGAAAAAGTTAGAGCGACGCTCTCACCGGTAGATATACACATAACCATGGAAGTAAAAAAGCCTTAATGTTATATTAATTTGGTTTCAGCTTTTGAATAAATTTAATATTCAATATTTACTCAGTATTAGATAGTTTAATTAAAATTAATTTTGAATACATATTGCTATGTAATTATGTAAATATTTACTTAATTTCTCTAATGTTTTCAAATTCCTCTACATACATCATAATATTTACTGAATATTGAATAAGGGAGTGGTTGGAGATCAAATGTCATAAAAAGAGAAAATTTTATCTGAAATAAAAATATACTCAATAATAATACTATTAGTTTTTATGGGCAAGGTTTTACGGATCTAGAGTTAATTATTGTAGTATTTGGTTATTTCGTGTGAATTTGAAAAGATGATTCAGATGAAAAAGTGATATGTTTAAGGAGATTGGTTACAGTTGAACTATTCATCTTCTGATAGTGCTAGAGTCTAAATCGGATTTTCCCGCCTCATTTGTCTTTTTTCATTCCTCCAGTATCCAGTTCTGCACATCCAATAACCCAAAGGCGTCCTCAACACTATTTATCTATAAGATCCGTTATCTGTCCACCTTTCGCTTTTCGTCTGGATATTCGGCGAGGATTGCTTTTGGAACCTGTGTATTTGGCATAATTTGGAATTATCTGGATGCATTGAACATATTGCATAGCTCTTCTGCAGGATTTTTTTTTGCGTAGGTCAAACAATCTTCCTCAAAAATTTATTTTTAAAGCAATCTAACATTCCAGCATTCCTCACAGAAACTATTTATACTTCGCTGTTACTTTTAACTATTTTTTTTTTAAATTTTTTAAATTATTTTAATTATGATTAAATATTTTTTTTTCCATGCAATCTAAATCTCAATGTTCCCAGATGCTACCCGATAACGTTGACGTGTAATACCGATTAAGACAGTGTGCTAGCAAAAGTTAATCATAAATGATTGTTTTCGGAAATTGAATATTTAAAATTAATTGACGTGCCAGCACTGGTGTAAACTCTACACGGTCATTGATAGTGGAACATTAACAAAGTATTCCCCCCAGTCTAGTCTTTCCACACCGTAGACTAGATCAAACGATACGCCCGAAGGTCAAATGTTGTGCAAAATGTGATAGTGATAGAGTGTTTCATGCGGTACATTTTAATGATTACATTGATTACCTTTAACATAATGTTCCGGAAGAACCACCCGTGGTCTAAGGGTGTGATTTCTCTTCGAAGACACTTCTCCGCAAAACCTGGAACATAAGACCACTCATATTTATTAAATGTATTATTCTTATATTATACTAATCTATTTTTAGATATCATAGTATGAGATATGCTATATACGCTAAAGACGCGCATAGTGCATAACGATTAGGTGGCCATTCGATATAATTAACATGCTATTAAAATGTGGTAATTAAAAAGTAATTATCTACAGTAGTCAATGTGTTAAAGGATGATTGATTTGTGATGAATAGATTAAAAAATAATGTTCATCTTCATACAAACACATTGCGCTCAATAAAATTACTGTCTACAATAAATATACCATCACCAGAGTAAATATTTGGTATTATATTTTTACCATTTTACATAGTATTCACACATAGCTACATAAATAATCTCAAGTAGGACAGTGAGTCAATTCTGCCGAACTATGGAAAATTATTATAGAAGTTCAGTGGAATTGTTAAGTTTTCTTATTTCTTTTAAAAGTTGTTGTTTCATGTGGTCACTCCCCGTTGAAAGTAACACAGAATTTAATTTGGTGCCGTATTATTATCTACTTTAACGGTGTTAATTGTCAATCAATGATGAGTAAACATTAAATTATTTAAAATAACATACATACTACCTACAGTATGTTACTATTTTCTTTAAATTTGAGTGGATGAAACCGAGTCTGATATTTATTAATTAATAATGTGGTTGATAATAAAAAAATGGACCTTTATATTTTTTAATTTATAATTATCCACTATTAAAGATTACTAATTATTCATTAAACACAGATTAAAAAATATAGGACTATACTAACAAAAGCGTGGACATAATAATATATTCTTATGCACCACTCAATACAGTTATTTAAAAATAGCAATGTTTTAAATTTATTAAAACGTCAAGTAGTCAGATTAATTACAATACATTACACTAATTATTATCGAAAGAATATAATAATTAATTAAATAATGACACAATTCTCGCTTACGTTGTAGACACAAAATTTAACAGTCTGTACCACAAAATAAATAAGCCCAAAAGGAATTTTAATTACATATCGGGTTATCGTAATAATCAGAAAGATTTATTAAAACTCAAAAAAGAGACAAAGCACCGTCTCCAATTGCACCTTGTTAATGGAAAATTTTATTTATTTTTAGCTAAATTTTGCGTTATTAATTTCTTCAAAGAAAATAATATTCCCCTTCCCAATCCTTCCACATCTTTTTGCTTTTTGATGAAACTTTCTCGTCTCTCACAGTTTTATTCAACATAAACACTTATTTTTTCTATATATTTCTTCGGTATTTATATGATATAACTCAATAACATATATATATTATAACGTTAAAAAATTTCATGACATAATTTCATACTCGGTAAGTGAAACTGTTATATTGCAAAAGATCTAATAATTTACTATGTAGCTTATGTAGTTACTTTTATTATTTAGCAATACAAACTAAAAGTTCAATAAATATGGAAAATGGTTATTATCATGCTAATCTTTTCATAATGCTATTTTGTATACAGTATAACATCATTGATCACGATCGGAAAAATTAAGGCACCAGTTTGCCTTATGGAGAAAAGTGCTCTAAGTAAAATAGATTAAAATAGAATGTTGGGGAACTTGAAAAATTCGTACACTATATAGAAACATATCAGTATCACTGTGATGCCATATTTTTCTTATCGTGTAATGCATAAATTATACATCATTAATCGTCATATAAAAAAATATACTTACCGACAAAATTTTTTTTAAACGTCTTTAATCTATAATCTGAGAAATATAGTCATATTTCGTTTCATATTCGTGGTTATTGAACTTCTATCAACACGTGTATTATACCTTTAAATAAATTATATAAGTATATTATATTATATTTTCAATGTAATATGATGTCATTAGTTCTAATAATTATATGTAGTATTATTTAAAATCTCTACAAATCCATCTTTCATGTCATGGAATTTTCATGATTGTTGCTCTATTGAAAATATGCTTTTGTGAATAGACTTATAATACATTTAACTTAGTAATTTTGTTTCGTAGAATTTGTAATTGACTCGTATAATGAAATAATTAAAATATTTTGCAGTATTTGTCAAAATAGCCATAGTTTACTATGATTTAGTATATATATATACTTGTCTTAATGTCTACTAATTTACCTATAGGTACTATGTTTCATCGCGCGTAAATTTGCAACTAGTAGGTACGATAATACGTGTTTACGTGTGCATTTTCTTGTTATTGCCGCAATAACACGTATTGTCAGAAGCAAATCCATATACTTGTAAATGGGCTTTATTGTTAACATAATTAAAGAGATATCTATTGTATATTATAAAATATGATTTTATAGTGGTAATAAATTGATTTTGAGGTGTTCCTAAACGTAGGCTTTAATATTTAGCATAAAATCGACAGGAATGACACAATGAAATACTATTATATTTTATAACCTGAAAAATGTCTTTTCCACAGTATTCCTATATAGATTTAATTTATGTTTCTCAAGTGTTAGGTAAACGGACCACTTTTGTTTCAACCAGTCTAGGCTATAACGAAATCCGTTTCTTTTTCAGTAAAATTTGTTGCGCACATAAATCTTTTTTTCCAATAAAATATACCTTTGGAGTTTATTGGACATGCTTTTCAAGGCAAGGTCGTAACTCCGTCCAAGAACGCCATTAAAGTCATTTCAGATATAAAAGCATAACCTTTCCACTGTAGAAAAGCAAAATCAAAGAGCCAACCATTGCCGTATTCACCCCTCAATGATTTTCCGGCTGTTAGTTATATCGGTTCATTTAATTAGCCCCTATTAGTCACAAAAGGATTCGTTAGCGGCGAATAATATCGTAAATATTTTGATATAAATTAGGTATTATTGAATGAAGTAATTACATGTGTAACTTGAAAATTATTCAATACACACAACACATCAAGATAGTTTAATAAACTATTTCTTTATTCAACATTCATTATTTCAAAACATCTCATGTATACACCCAATAGAAAAGAATCTTTTTTAGAAAAAAATTATTTTATCAAATACAAGTACCTACGCAAGTATTTTTTCTAATGGGTATAAATGCTTGAGATGTTTTCAAATTATCTAGGTATGTTCAATGTTGTAGTATAAAATCTTGTGAATTTATTATTCGCTGAATAAAAGAAATAGTTAAGTATTAAATTATTAGCAAGTGCAAGTACGTTATAAAAACTAAATATTTGAAGTGATCGGTGACGTACCTAGATTTAATGTGTACACAAAAACCGATAGTCAATATTATTAACGTAATTTGATAAACATTTCATGTAAGAACTATTAGTTAAATTCGTTGTAATTAAGTAGGATTCCTGTAGCTTAAGAGGGGACATGCTTGGCGTACGTCAAAATGGAGCTTTTATGCTATTTTAAAAGCATGATTCTGGACATTTCTTAAACGTTGTAGATAATCTATTTACATAATTTTGAAGCCTTATTATAATTTATATTTATTTTAAACATTTGATGACTGCATAAAGTATTTTTATTACATAAAATAGTATTCTTTTAAACCTCTCGCTCTAATATTTTAGAATATAGTCATATTTCAGTATATCAGTCATATTTTAATTTTAAAGATACTGATTAAAAGCTATGTCTTTGACCATTCAAATGTGATAAACAATCTACGAATAATATTTGCTTTATAATAATTATTAACATAAGAATAAGGTAGTATTTTTTTGAAATACGCCATTTCTATTGGCATTTCCCAGTGGCTAAGCTACACCATACGGCCGTAGCCATAAATTGACAAACGATAAATGAAGTAGGGAGTAAGATCATAGTAACGCGCGTGCTTGAACATGTACCGTTTAAAAAAAATCGGTTAGGTATTTAGATTAATAAATATAAAAAATCTAAACACCACTTCACATGGACGTACTGAAATATGACTATATTCTAAAACATTAGAGCGAGAGGTTTAAAAGAATACTATTGTATGTAATAAAAATACTTTATGCAGTCATAAAATATTTAAAATAAATATAAAGGATAATACGGCTTCAAAATTATGTAAATAGATTATCTACAACGTTTAAGGAATGTCCAGGATCATGCTTTGAAACTAGCATAAAAGCTCCATTTTGACGTACGCTGAGCATCTGGGCCGTTAATGGGAAAAGTACGCGAATCCAGCGGTTACAGGTCCATGTCCCGGAAAAAGTTTTTTTTCTAGTGGGTATGTGCATGAGATGTTTTCAAATGATGTATGTTCAGGATATTTTATGTATACATTTAATTCTAGTATATATGACGTAAACAATTTATTCTAATCCAATAATAAAATATAAAAAATATAGAAACAAATCCCTCTCTAGGAACGTAAGGGGCCACATATGCTGGTAAAAAAATAAGAATTAGGGGATCTTTGGAAAATAAGTCAGAACAATACATAAAATTTGTAAGAAAGATTGTTATGTGTTTTTTTTGTAACTCGAGAAATAAATATGTACCTAATGACCACATAAAAATATATTAATACCAAAAAATGTATCATTGCGTGTGTCGTTGATTTGAATAATATAGCGAATTGAGAATAAAGCAATATATTGGTGCTTTTAAATTTGCGTTGCAATACCACCCTTTTAAGTAAGTACTTACATATTTAATGATAAAAATAACATTATAGAATAAAATGTTATTTGTTGGAGTTTTTGTTTAGAGTAATGCAATTTTGTGGGACCTTCAAAAAATTTTGAAAATAAAAAGTTGGTCTTGTAAGAGTAATATTGTTTTCTTCTTTAAGTCCTTTATCCAGTCTCTCTCTCTCTGATGTTGATAATCAATTTTTACTTCGATTTTGGGCTTTCCGAAATAGTATCTTGACACCTAGTTCCAGTCCAATATTGCACTTTCTTTATTCTTATTAATTATTACCCCTCAGTATTACGCTTCTGAATGCAGTATCTAGTATTTTTTATGATGCAGTATGTCTCTAATGTATTTTTATGTTACTTGATGTTGGTGAGCGATCTTCTAGATAGCGTAGTTTTACGTAATATTTCTGGTAAGTGTCTTACTTTCTTGGTCCAGAATATTCAAGGGAGTTCTTTTATAGACACGCATTTCAAATTAAGAAAACTAGCTCATTGTATTTATATGTATCAATTCCGTAGAGTAAAACGGGCAGATGAATATGTCGACGATTCTTAATCATTGCCGTAAAATTTTGAGTAAGATTATCTTCATAAAAGAATGGTCTTATTTTATTGAGTACAGTTCGAGTTATTTTAATTCTCTATTTTATCTCTTTATTAGAGTTTGAATATTACATAAGTATACTGTTATAGTACTAGTAGTTGACAAATAATGATCTTCTATTGATGGTAATGTGCAGTTAAAGTGATCTTACTATCGCTGAAACCGAGTTTCATCTTGAAATTAATATGTACGTAACACAAAATAAAAAGTGATCGGAATATAATACTTATGATATTTTCCTTTTTAATATAGAATACTATATATTATATCTAACCTCATGAGATACTATAAATCATTATGGTGATACGTTTATCCTCCAATAAATAGAAAATGGATATTATTAAATTGGCTCTACTTGTAATTACGTTTTACATCACTGCCATATTAATTTCACGGTATGGTAGTATTTTATAATGGAAATGTCGGTTTTGATAAAGATTTACCAATATTTCTTCATCATTATTTACTATTTAATTTGTAGACGATTCTAGAAATAGCTAAAATCTGAAAGAAATGATATAGAAAATATTTCAGAAACTATGTAACGTAATTAAACATCATATAGCGAGCCGGGTTTCTAAGAAATGAAAAGGAAACAAAAATATTGGTAGCACAATTTTGTAAATACATGAGTTTGAAATATAATATGTACCTACATATACATCAAATGAAATTAATAACATAGATAATTAATTGTAGGTTAACTCAAAAATATATATTTAGTTACTTAGGTACATGTTGTCTTTTTGCAAGAAAATGCCGTAAAAGAAGACCTAAATATTATTTTAAAATATTTAAAAAAAAAACTAGTGTTTTATTGTAACAGAACCATAAATCTACAACATGTCGATCTGAAGTTTAGAGTTTACTACCGCCTTTATTAGTGACGTTATATAATGTTTCGATCTGTACGTTTTAGAAACCTGGCACTATTAAAAATAACAATAAAACTACACACATAATGCCTATACAATGATTTTGACCCTCACGTCAAAAATATAGAGAAGAATGAAATTTTTTTTGTAAGGAATCTATTTATAAATAATCGACTTTTTCGTATAATGGCCTCTTGAAATGAACAACATTAATGTTATTTAAGATGATATAGAAATACGTAAATGACTTTACAGTTCTAGATATAAAATATTTAAATTTTTACAAATGGTCACACAAAATAATAATGGAATAAGATATGTATAATTAATCTAATAAACTAATTCTTTTATTCAACGAATAATTTACAAGATTTCAGAGTGTAATATTCTATATAATAATAAATAATATAATATGTACATAATTTGAAAACTTCTCATGTATATACCTACACACTATAGTATTAATTAATAATAGAGAATTAGTGGGAATATACATGAAATGTAAAAGTATTAATAAAATTAGTATTAAAAGGTAGGTAAAAACTATTCATTTTATAAATACATTGTATTGTTGTTTTAATTTAATAAAACGCAATTTTTTTGTAGTACTTATTCCACTTTTAATCAATAAATTAGGACCGGTTTCGTCCTCTTCTGAAATTTGAAAAAGTCCCTCTGAGGCGGACGAAACCGGTCCTAATTTATTGATTAAAAGTGGAATAAGTACTACAAAAAATGCGTTTTATTAAATTAAAACAATAATACAGTGCAGTTCCACCATGAATTGACAGTTAACAAAATAAAAGAAATTATAAATACATATTGTTAAATAAAGATCAACAGTAGGAAAGTACCTAAATGTTAGGTAAAAAAAGTAAATTCACTATAATTTTATATACCTGCTCGCAATGTGAGACAAATTGTTAATGACTCAAGAGACATCAATAACCTAGATTCAATTATATAATATATTTTATAAGAAACACGCAGTATGTATTTCACTCAGTCAATTAGAGTTCAAACTTGTACCGGTGTTATAGAAGGAAGTTTTATGATTCAAGAAAATTTTTTGATCCAAAATTTGCAGCAGAATATTTTCAAAAAATATATAGTGCAGTCATAATAATTTAGCGATGTCATAAAAGTTTTATACGGCATAATTAGATACCTACCAGACTGATATTCATATTTTTTTATAAGATAAAATGCCAATACCAAGTATTGATCCTTTTTGTTTTATTATGATGCATTTGTCCACCTTGACCGCATGTATGAAACTTAGATAGGACGTAGTTTATTATTTATTACCAGTGGTGGAATGATAATACGCAAAAGGAGTTCTTTTAAAAATAAAAATATAGTATATATAAAAGTGATGTTCTAGGTAAGGAGATACATTCACACATTATAGCTTATTGAAACATGTATTGAGGAATGAACGAATGAACACTCGAATGAACCATTTCATTGTATCAGTTAACATGTTTCGTACGAAATTGTTTTAACCTTCTTAAGAATTTATCATATTTCCCTTTAATTTGTTCCATGCATAGCAAAAAAAGTCGCCAGCAGTGCAAGTTTACTTAGTATTTTTTTTTTTAAACATTTAATTAAACTAAATTCTGCAAACAATTTTTTAAATTAGTTTCTAGGTGGTCAATTTATTATATTTAGATCACATGTGAATGGCATTATAACCACCCTATCTAAATCTAAAACAGCTGTCTCAACAACTCAAATATCGTAGAATCAAGAATAACCTACCCTGTAGAGTTGATTCTTCATAACTTTACACTCCCGGCTGTAGGATGAAAATTATGTACTTAATATATTTTTGAAATATTTTTTCAAATACCTACATTATCTATTTATTTTCGTATTGCTACATTTATTAATACATGTGAATATCATTTGATCTAATTTTATTCGAGGTAATCAGGCAAAGAGGCGAATCAATATAGTCAAAAGTGCAAAAAAGTGCAAAGTTATGAAACGTATACTCTACCGCATAAACGCTGGTTCAATTATCTTATTTCACATTTATTTTAGTTTAGTTTTATTTTTTTCCATAAAATATTGTTATTCGGGAATTTTCTTTAGACTTTGCGATTTAAAGAAAGTAGAGGGTGGGTTTTATTGAAGATAATGTCTGATTTTGAAGTTCCACTACTGTTTTGTATCTTCATTTAAACTTTTCATTATAAGTGTGTACTATGAAAATTCTCAGTGAAACATGTATTTAAAGCTTTATCATTATTTTTAAATTTGAAGCTTTTGTCTACTAGCAATATTGTCACTGATCAATATTAATGCATAACGCTGTTCAACTATTAATCACTTCTTTCTGTATGGGAATGACCTTCACAACATTGATATAAACTCAAAGTCAAAAGTAAAATAAAAAAGCGATTAGGAAGTTAAATTAAAACTGTGACCATCGCAATATTTTCCTGAATGTACGTACTCTATCGTAAGTATTATAATAAATCAAAGTGAGGGAGGCATTTTCCGAAAATTACGTAACTGCCGTGTATATAATATTTTACCTTGTTCCCGTTTGAATGGAATTGCAGGCATTTTACGATACCGCAATTTCTTAGAATCGCCTAATGAATAAAATTGGTGAGTCCATTTTTATGATCGTGTAAATATTCTAATGAATATTCCTCGTATAGTTTAACGCCTACAGCTCTGTCTAATAATGAATTATTCATTTTTTCAGATAATATCATCTATTTTCAGTTTCTGTCAACATCATATAATTTCAAATGAAATGATTTAGTTAGTTTTAATATATCGTAGAATGTAAAATTTTATTTATATCATGTCTCTTAACCATCGGTGGGTGGCAAATTGTTTTCTAGGGTTATGCTCGCTAACTAAATGAGATAAAACTAATTAAAAATGTTTCACCGTATCTTATTTTTTAAATGATATGTTGTCCTCATATAGACCTTCTTCGGATGGAATAATTGCATATTAACATTTGTATACAATTAATGGGTAAGTAAGTATCTATTACTTATGTACCGGTGTAAAGGTGAAAATATCAAAGCTTCTACGAGACTATAAAAGGTAGTGAAAGATAGTGAAACTTAATCTAATGTTTGCTAATTGAATTTTGTGATTGTATTTAATGTGATTTATTCATCCTATTAACATACTTTTTTACGGAGGTTACTCGGCTATTATAAAAGAGGGTTGCATGCAGTGGCGATTGGTGAGTTATTTTACTGGGAGTTCACTTTTTTTTAAAGTACCTATGTTATTGTTCATTTGTATGAGAAATCCATTCTTCTGTTTTTCATCGACACAAATTCATTCTTTTTTGGATACTGAGCATATATAATGCCTTCAATCTTGGTTGCGTGATGGTGTTTCTGCTGAAATACTTGATCCGTTTGAGTGTGGAAAAATATCTTTCACTTTCCACTGATGTCATCGGAATAGTGCAAATAATTAAGTTTAATAGTAAAACCGTTTTCGTAAATGTCTCAATAAGATTTTTTTCTATTATAATGTTTAATAATGCTGAGGCAATATCAGCATTATAAAACATATCCAAGCTGTAAATAACAGACAATAATTATTAATAATATGAATCCGCTTTCGGGAGGTTTTACTGGGCGTCGTGCGAGGCTTGAGTGGCTCGCGCAACTCAAACGTATAAACCGTGTGTGAAAATGTTCGTAGACAAAGTCTTTTTTTGGTTATACGTTTATACGGTTCGAGTATGGAACGCGCCTTGGCGACAGTGAGTGGTGCTCGAAGAAGTATTGCTATCTCACGCTATCACCTACAGACGAATATTATTTCTGTCGCACTCATTCTCATTACAAGGCATGATTGCTTGAGCGTCGAGGAACGCGCTCCCGAATAGCATTGCATTTGGCAAAGCGAAACCGCACGGACGATGCCAGCGCGACGCGTGAATTATTGTATAAGTATTATATTTAAAATAGCCGGTTAAAAACACATACTTATTAGAATTTGTTTTTGTATATGAATTAATGACTACGGTAATAGATCAGAATACTTTTAATAAATGAAAAACTTATTTAAAAAAAAATCTTTTCACATAAATTGAGTGGGTAGGTGTTCACCGCTCCAGCGCTCTCAAAGGCGCATCGCCACTGGTTGCATGTCAAAAATATTGGAAACTCGTGATTTTTATATGCATTGTATACGAGTACAATAGTCTTTTACATATGTGTGTCTGTCATCTATGTTCAATATATACCGACAAATGTATAAGTACACACAACTTACGTAAAAAGTACATATTATATGAAAATATTGTTTTCTGTCAAAAAATGTAGAAACAAGTATTTTAGAACGATGTTAGTATGGTAAAGTAATGCCGCAAGTAATGAATCTTAACAGAATCTATATAACTAAAGAGGAAGATCGTTATAGAAGTAAGTCACATGTCAACAACCATAACATTGTGTTTATTTACTAATATAAAATAATAATATAGACAAACAGAAATATATAAAAAAAGACAAAATTGTTAGGTTAGGTTAGTTTATAAGTAGTTTTTACAGTTTAACGACTAGGTATGGCTTATAAAATTATGTTTTAAATAACAAACGATATGACATGTATTTTTATGTGTTATTATTTAATTTGTTAGCAGAATATGACAACAAAACTATAAAAATATGGACGAGGTATTGCAATGTGTACCCCACAGAAAAGAAAGTTCCCTGCTGTACCCTTATTGTGACATAAGCAGAGCTCAATTTTCAGCCACGTTACTTTAGTTACGAAATAATTAAGTTTTTATTAGTAGACCCTGGTCATATAAGAAGATCCTTTTATTCTTAAGGTGTTGCATCCATCCAGTATGTCAATGTATCAGGCAATATGATGGCGCGCGATTCACGTAGAAAATTAATATTAAAAATAGCACATTTCACAATAAATTAAAATGTAATTTTTAAAGATATTTTTATGAAGATACAGTTTTTGAAAATATGGTGTTTTAGTTATATGAATTGCTACATAATTAGTAACGTATTAGTGGAGTTGGCAAAACTTTTGAATTTTAGTGGAACAAGCGCTTATCCTAACGTTTGCCGTAGCACTTAAAAATTCTATTACAGCTATTAGACTCGTTCTTTAAATGGTGTTTAATGTGTTTTTAAAAACGTATTTACAGCAATTTCAGCAGAAGAATTTCCATCTAGAGCAGCTATTACCAGTTTGTCGATTAATCTGGAAGTAACATATCATTACCTTTTGTAGGTGGTGATTTTCGATTAGCGAGGGGAATAAAGCACAACCTTCACCCATACTAATTATACAATGCGGGCCACGGGCGTAGGTACTGAAGCTTTTTTCTCTATATAAGCTTACTGGCAGACTATTACGAAGTAGTTTTAAAAGTATTTTTTTACTTATGTGCGTGAGACCATTTCTGATACATAAAAAGAGTAAAGATAAGAATTTACTATATACTATTTATTTTATTAAATGAAAAATTAATAAGATTTGAACATAACTTGAAAACACCTAGAAAAATATTTTTTTGAAAAAAATACTACGCCTGATGAGACTTGAACCTGTAACCACTAGATTCGCACAAATTAAGCTACATACATCCTATCTAATTACGTCGAAATTAATTTCGTTTTTACATGAAATGTTTATCAAATTGCGTTTATTTTGGCATTTTTATCAGTTTTTGTGATTTAAATCGTGGTATCAATTAAGTGTCCTAATTATTAAGCGACGGCCGGATTGCTTCAAATTTTAGTTATAACGTACTTGCACTTGCTAATAATTTCAATAAACTATTTAGATATATCTCTATCTTTAAAATTAGCAAAAAAAACAAGGTTTTCTTTACTAACTAAAAGCTTCTAAGATAATGTTGATTGACTATGGAAATCCATTGATGCTGTTTCCTCTACGAAGTATGATACTCATCAAAGCGATTTACACTTTTAAGTTCACTGACTGAAGTTGTGTTTAAATGAGACAATGTCCTTAGATTATTCAATTATTTTTGTTAATATATATTTCTCAAGCTTATCTTTATTTTTTTATGATTTAGTACTAACTATATTTTATTTACTGCAAATTATGACTACTCGGAATGTGACTATTGGAAACTTCATACATATATGTAGGTATACACATTTAATTATATATAAATACAGTAGATTTTATATTACATAAATTATTTTTGTTTTCTCTAAAACAGACTTTTATTTCAATAAAATAAAAATACAATAAAACTATAAATGAGCCAAAATTCTCTATGAGAGAATTTTATGATAATTATAATGATAAACATATTCATAAAATAAATAAAAGTAGGTAATAGTAAACTAAAACCGTTAAACTAAGCTCATTTCATAAAGATTAGCTATGCATTATTAATTAATACAAATAAACTATTAACTGGTATATTTTCTTCATATCGGTATTAGATTTAAAAAGTAAATTGTATTTAATTGCATGTTCCGGAATTGCATCACTAGAGGTCTCTCGTAGAGCATTAAAGTTCGCCTTAAGTCACTGATCAATTTTAATATTGACAGCCCTGAACAACACTTATAATAAATTATACTACGCCACTGACATTCAGCACAAAAGTTAGAGTTTTGATAACGCTATCGTGATAGCTCGATGGTATGTTATTTTCGGATGGCCACAAACCCTGGCCACCACATATCGCGTTCAACTTTGATTATTCAATGTTTGATTGCCCATAAATAATCCCAAAGTTTCAAAAGTAGTTGGGCGGATTGCGCTAGAATTTTTGATGTAAGGCCGCCATTTCTTTAAAGCAGTTATTACCAAGTTTATTGCTGCGGACGTAAAAAAATAATTTATTTACCCTTTAATAGGCGATCATTTAAATTTTACTCTTTCTAAAAAAATTCAATTGGTCATAATGTCACATTAATCCACGACATAGTTTTGGTGGACGCTTGATTAACTGGAAATGTAAAACCGCGATTACTATCAAATATTACTATTGTTAGATGTTAAAAACATTCATTGCCTAGTTTATAAAATTTCCGTTCAAAAATCTATTTTTTCACAAACAATAACTATATCAGATGTAGTAAATCTTTGCAATTATTTTGACAAACATCAAGGACGCGCACCCTAGTTTATTGAGCCACATCCTTGGCAGTAAGTAGTAACAAACCACCTTCTAGTCTCTGACTGAATAAGGTGGGAATTGCGGCAATCTGGAGATTGTGGTAGTGTATAAACCTGATGTCTTTAGAGCGTTCACGCGGAATTGTATTATTAAGAGTAAATACAGTCAAAATAAAATGAATGGTTAACAGCTACCTGGTACAATGAATGGTTTATGTTAGCGTGCGTCGAGAAAATGTAGGTATTTTTTTATTATTTAAAGCCACAATGTCGCACCCCTAAATAATAATTCCAAACATATTGAGTTGATACTGACCTGAAAAAGTATATTACATTTTCACTGGGCATTAACTTACGTGTTGATTTTTTTGGTTGTATGGTAATTCATAATTATATCTCTACCATGTACCTACTCGATGTAATACTTAACACCACCTTAAAATTGAAACTAATCAGGTATTTATAGCTCGACACTTAAGTTTTACTCATATTATTACAAATATATATTATATCTATATAATATATATTTGTTGATAATTGTGGATATGCACATTTTATTATTGTAATTTTTCTTCCTTGACTAATACAAAGACGAAAATGGGTTAAAATGGCAATATTTTTATTTTTATAACTACCTCCATTTTTTTATTATCTTAAACATAATACAATATAGAAGGAAAACTACGGTACCTATCCATTATTAAATTAAATTAAGAGTAAGTTGTATATGACAAGGGAAACTGAAACACTGTTATGAAAGAGATATTAAGAAAATACACTAAACCACTATAGTTTTATAAGTACACCGCTAAATAGTACTTAAAACCACGTGATTTGGTAGTCGTCATCAAAAATGTCATTGTATTTAATTATTAGCATACAACTACGTCCGTGGTAGAATCTAAAATTATAGCTAATTTATTTGAATTTAAATTCTAATGGATTTAAGTTTTGTACTATTCCATTTGAGTCGTTTTTTGCGACCCTAGTTTTGCCTTTCGGCATCTTCAGGCACTGTGTACACTCACCAAAAGGCAAGTTTACACAGTGCCTGAAGATTCCAAAAGGCGAAACCAGGGTCGCAAAAAACGACTCAAATGGAATAGCATAAAACTTAAATCCACTAGAATTTAATTTCAAATTCCATCAAGTACCTTCGGTAGATAGTATTAATATAATTTGTATTTATTTAATTTTTTTATCTTACCATTTCGTTAAAATGAAAAGCTTCAAAACCACGATAGACTTTTTCAGTATATATTTCAATGTTTGCACCAATTCAGAAAACAAATCAAACGTTTTAATGATTGCATTCAAAAAATGTTATATGCAATATGTAGTATTTTAAAATTGTAATATTCTCATGGGTATGAAAACTTTAAGGACACCTGTTTAGATCTAACCAAATATTGACCAAATCTGAATTTTATTCTGAGAATGGAACGGACAATATAAAAATAAATTCAGTGTAGTAGGTATACGCTACTTTAAACACGAATATATGTTTTAAGTGCTCAGTACCAAAAAATACAAATACTTTGGTGTTAAACGAGTAAAAGCTTATAGTATGAGTTGTTTCAATATTTTCACGTATCTAATAGCTTCAGATATTTTTTTTTGGTTTTCACGCGTTGTTGTTTTTAAATTTTCGTTTTGAAAACAAATTGCATAGGAGAGATTTGGTTATCTAGTTTTTTTATCGTTCACCTCTACTGCAAAGTGAGCATATCAGCGTGTTACTTAAATGTTCAAGGAAAGCGAGGATCGTTTATAACCATATGAATATGGTTACATATTCACTCTGTGGTGGAGTATGAACAGACTATGCACAACGTATGATAAGAAACATTACAAAAGGTAAATAATATACTAGTAGAATACAAGTTTGATATTTACATAGTTTAAACATTATATAATTTTTGACGCCGCAATAATCTTTCAATCTATTCTTTGATATCGTTTTAAATTTATATTTAATGAGAGAGAACGGAAGGATGAGTTTGGCGTGTAATAAAACTGTCGGATGTTTAAAAGTGTCTTAAAAGAAGCGAGAAGTTCACGAAGAATAAAGAAAAAGTTACGAAGTGATACAAAATATGCGTGCTAATGTGATATTTGACATTGAATGAGCTGGCGATTTTAAATATAAAATTAAGAGCACATAAGTGAATCTTATATATTATTGGTAGGTACCTACTTATATGTGAAGTTGTATAATAAAATAAAACAGTTTGCAAAATTCGATTTGACTGTATTTTATTCATGATAATTATTATGAAGGGATCCACAGTCACGCTTTTAAAACACGATTATTAATTAATTATATAGGAAGTACGTTAGTACTTAGGTAATCGGTTGTTGGGGTAATGCCTACAATGGTATAATATTGTCTTTAATCTCACATATAGAATTCATTACTGAGAAAAACCTAAAAAAGTGTAAGATTCGAACTATGTTACTCCATTGACTATCCATAATTATATTAGACGTGTAGTGTGTAAGGTGTAAGGGGTATTTTTCGATAATTATGTTTCTTTTTATTTCAAATTCAAAACAAATTATTCAGATATTATCCCTTACAGACCTACAAACTTATCTGTAGAATGGCCAAAGATGGAACTACAAACTACAATAGGACGCCATTTTGAAAATTTCATTCGAATGTCAGATATTGTTCAGTTATGAGTCTTGATTAGGTAGTTTTCGACAGTCGCTCCCCCATTCCATTCTTCAGATAAGTTTGTAGGGTAGATAAGTAAGATTAAAAAAAACAATAGAAGGTCGCAAATAGTGTCAATAATTGTATACTATCCACTCACTTCAAAGGATATTAAAAAAAATAAACGAATTCCTATCTCATCTTTCGTTAATCGCATACAAACTACGTTTATATGATAATTTTATTTATCCTCTAATATCAGAAAGTGTCATTTTTAAAACGTATTTTTGTTTATTGATTGATTGATTGATACAAATTTAAAAACCTATCGGAACAACTTGGGTGTCCTGAGAATTTATTTTCTGTCTACTTATGATACATTTTCATTCTTATTATTTTCTGAGCTTAATCTAATATATAAAAATTAATATTTGTGTGTTTGTTTGTTCGTATTGAATGCGCAGCCATACCGTTCATCCGATTGCGATAAAACTTTGTAAACTTATTGCTTGCACTTGCGCGAAGAGTATAGGCTATATTAATATATAAAAATGAATGTATGTCTGTCCCGTATGCGTTCCTATACCATTCATCCGATTGCGATGAAATTTTGGTAAGTGGTTATATGCACACCCATAAAGGTTTCTGAATTAGAAAAATCATCATCTTCTTCTTCTTCTTCTTCTATTCTATATTTTTCTATTCGTATGGTTCCTATACCATTCATCCGATTGCAATGAAATTTTGGTAAGTGGTTGTATGCACACCCATGAAGGTTTCTGAATTAGAAAAATCATCATTTTCTTCTTCTTCTTCATTCTATCTTCTTTTATTCGTATGGTTCCTATACCATTCATCCGATTGCGATGAAACCTTCGTCAGTTGTTGTGTTAACACCCGCAAAGGTTTCTGAAATAGTACAATCATCTTCTTCTTCTTCTTCTTCTTCTTCTTCATTCTATCTTCTTTTATTCGTATGGTCCCTATACCATTCATCCGATTCCAATGAAACCTTCGTCAGTTTTTGTGGTAACACCCGCAATGGTTTTTGAATTAGTACAACCATCTTCTTCTTCTTCTATTCTATATTTTTCTATTCGTATGCGTTCCTATTCCATTCATCCGATTGCAATAAAATTGTCGTCAGTAATTGTGCCAACACCCGCGAAGGTTTCTGAATAAGTACAACCATCTTCTTCTTCTTCTTCTATTCTATATTTTTCTATTCGTATGGTTCCTATACCATTCATCCGATTGCAATGAAATTTTGGTAAGTGGTTTTATGCACACCCATGAAGGTTTTTGAATTAGAAAAATCATCATCTTCTTCTTCTTCTTCATTCTATCTTCTTTTATTCGTATGGTTCCTATACCATTCATCCGATTGCAATGAAACCTTCGTCAGTTGTTGTGTTAACACCCGCAAAGGTTTCTGAAATAGTACAACCATCTTCTTCTTCTTCTTCATTCTATCTTCTTTTATTCGTATGGTCCCTATACCGTTCATCCGATTGCAATGAAACCTTCGTCAGTTTTTGTGGTAACACCCGTAATGGTTTTTGAATTAGTACAACCATCTTCTTCTTCTTCTTCTTCTTCTTCTATTCTATATTTTTCTATTCGTATGCGTTCCTATTCCATTCATCTGATTGCAATAAAATTGTCGTCAGTAATTGTGCCAACACCCGCGAAGGTTTCTGAATTAGTACAACCATCTTCTTCTTCTTCTTCATTCTATCTTCTTTTATTTGTATGGTCCCTATACCATTCATCCGATTGCGATGAAACCTTTGTCAGTTGTTGTGGTAACACCCGCAATGGTTTTTGAATTAGTACAACTATCTTCTTCTTCTTCTTCTTCTATTCTATATTCTTCTATTCGTATGCGTTTCTATTCCATTCATCCGATTGCAATAAAAATTTCGTCAGTAATTGTGCCAACACCCGCGAGGGTTTCTGATTTAGTACAATCATCTTCTTCTTCTATTCTATCTTCTTCTATTCGTATGTGTTCCTATACCATTCATCCGATTGCAATGAAACTTTGGTGAGTTGTCGTGCGCACGCCTGCGAAGGTTTCTGAATTAGTACAACCATCATCTTCTTCTTCTATTCGAATGCGTACCTACACCATTCATCCGATTGCAATGAAACTTTGGTGAGTTGTCGTGCGCATGCCCACGAAGATTTCTGAATTAGAAAATCATCTTCTACTTCTATTCGTATGCGTTCCTATACCATTCATCCGATTGCGATGAAACTTTTGTCAGTTGTTGTGCGCACACCTGCGAAGGTTTCTAAATTATTATTATATAAAATACAAAGTTTGTTGTTTGTTTGTTCCATCCAATTTTGTTTTTTTTTACTACATATTAATAACATTAATAACGTTTTCATATTTTGGATTCGATTTTAATTTAGTGTTCTTATGTTTGACCTTTACTCCTATTAGAATTATTTTCATATTGCCATATTGTATTACACTGATATTTTAATATTAAAAAAATAATTACCTTTTATTATTTTTCAAATATCTAAGATAAATATAACCACGAAGCGACCCTGTGCGAAGCCGGGTACTTCAGCTAGTTAGATATAAAAAGTATTGCTTATGTAACAAAGTTGCACGAGGAGATGGCAAGGTAAACAAACTACTTCAAAAATATTCAGATGCACTATAGCAATATAATAAGACAATATTATATCGAAATGATTGCACCTTCTTATAGACATTTGTGTCTCTGTCAATTTAGAATATATATTTATACAGTTTTTGGCCAGTTTTGTGCCTGTATTTGGCCGGTGCTAAGAATTGCCATCTAAAAAAATGCGTGTGATTTGGACAAGTTATACGTTATTAACTAATTTACAAAATATTTTTAATATATTATACATGTACCTATATTATTTAATTTTTATGTAATATTAAAACCACAATTTAAATTTCCAGTATACCAATATTATTTTTCATTAGGAAATAGCAAATATAATACCACACCACAATTGCTCCCGAAGGGAATTGTTATAATAGTATGACATTTTCATTGCATAAATAATATTATTAAAACTGTATGATTTTATTCTTAGTTACACGCGCCTGTTTTAAAAATAAATAGAATTATAAAAAAAATATCACATTGCTTTGATAAACAGATATACTCATAATAATATGTATAGTTTGTGATGAACTAATTGTGGATTTTTTAGCACTCAACACTTTCAACACTCCACCCCAGATTCCATGGTATGTTCATATCTCAATTTAGCAATCACGCTAGCTGAGCTGGTGCACACGACGACCGACGCTTGAAGCTTCAAGAGAGAGGGTGAAGGTCACGGCACTCATCAAAAAGCGGGCAAGTTGAATTACGTTATCGTTATCAATGTTAAAACATCATTCTCGAAAAGGAGCCGCGGCGAAGGAAAGTCATTCTAATGATCGATATCAATTTCGCCTTCATCGTGGAATTAACTTGAGGTAAGTATGGCAAAACTGTACCGCCCATCGTTGAGCAGAGGTTAACGCGCCTGATCGGTGGGTTGCGGAATCGAATCACATACATAGTGTATGACCCATAACCCACATGTGAGCACCATGTGAGTTGATCCCAGGCATTGCATATTTTAAGTAGGTACTTAAGATTTTTATAACATCATGAGTATTGTAATACATAACATAATATCTGTTTAGTCAATATTTTGTGAAATGAAGTTATTACAGTATTGCAATTTCATTTGTCGTGATCTGTAATGTAATAAATAGTAGTAACTAATGGTGTAAGTATTTAATAATAAAGAAAAATGAGGTTAAAATATTTTCCAAGGTAAACAAACGTAAGTCTGTTTTCTGCATTGAAAAAATTAAAATAGTAAGTTAAAACTAGAAAGGAAGCAAAACAAAAAATATTTATTAAAAACGAAATGTATGTACTACCTTTCTACTTATTTTATTTAATATTCTCAGTAATATGTGTTTCATATTACGAGTATTTAAAGCGCAAAAATCATATTTTTTTCCCTGTAAAGCTTGGAATACTATAAGTATATCCTTAGTATATAATCAATAATCATAGATTACATGTAAGTTGTACGTATGCAGTTCATCGTGGGACACTTATTCGTGCGCCGCAGTACGTGAAACATGAGTTCGTATAACATTTTATCAAATGACGAGTTCTATGTTGAACATTTCACCGTGGAATACATTTGTACGTATCTTACAAAATGCGGCGATAGTTTGCAAATAGTACTGTTCCAATTAGATTAACCCTAACCTAACCTAACCTAACCTAACCTAACCTAGTAAAGACATCTCATAAAATTCGCCACATGTTGAAGCATACGTACAAATCGATACACCAGTTCAATAGGGGAACAACTCATAAAACCTTGTTCCGAGATAATGGCGTTTGAATTTTTTGCAGTAATTCTTATTTTTATTTTAAAGCCTTGATTTCGATGATAGTGTATATTTTTTGTATTTGATTTAGTGGAATTTATCAATGCACAATGAAATTGTATATTTTATAAACGAATTAACAAATAAATTTGATTTTAGAATGGAATCACTGATTAATCTTAGAAAGGATTATTCGATTTTATGACACATTGAAGAAATTTTAAATTTTTTTTTTTGCTGAATTATAAAGAAAAGACCTTTCTACATCAAATAGCATGCTTAACTCAAAACCTTTAAATTTTGAGTTGTTCCCCTATTAAACTGGCGTATCGAAATATACTCCACGGTGAAATGTTCACCGAAGAACTCGATTAAATGTTTTATGAACTCATGTTTCACGTACTGCGGTGCACGAATAAGTGTCCTGCGGTGAACTGTTTACGTACAAATTTCCGGATACGTTAATCATATACATATTATTATACACATTGGTGTACTAATCTTGTTACATAAAACACTACTTAAATATGTCCGTTGCCAGGTTTTTACCAGGCAAATCTGGTATCGTCTTATCACTTCCATATTTTATTCTTTTTTGTGTTAACTGTATGACTAATTTGGTAGCCGCTACTAAATCCAAAATTAATGCTTTATTTGGAAGTATTATTCTTAGAAAGTTATCCATTACATACCTTGATGTGATACATTGCCCTTGGTTTCAAAGCCAGTTGTGGGTTGTGCTTTCCATGGAATGCGGATACCGTCAATATGCAGACATAATTAATTAATCAACCTTGCAAATCATAAACGGAACGCTACCGTGGTTGCCTGCAATGCTATATTACCCTACTACCGTGGTTGCAAGTACCGACTATAAAAGAGAGTATAAAACCAGAGGGTTGGAGTGGACCCTTTTTTAAGTTAGTCCCATGGGTTAGGGTCTGCTCCACCCCGGGTAAAACATCTAGGTATTATACGTTTATAAATGTTCAAATAAGTAGTTTTGAAATAAGGTTTATTATTCTTTCTTTTCATTATTAATTCTATTAAACAAAATCCGACAACACATCGTCTTTATTATCTGCCTCTTCTGTCAATAACGTGAGGTTATTTATCACTCGGCAGTGTGTCTATATTTTTAGAAAATAACTCCAGTGTTGCAAATTATCAAATATATTATTTTCATTGGATTTAAGGACGAAAATTTAATAATAAAAAAAAAACATCCTGAGCAATGGAGCATTACAAATTTTCGATGCTCGGATAAAACCACATTGCTCCACTGATCCGTGCTCCTCCTCCGAGCTCCACTCCAACGCTCTGTATAAAAGAGTAGTTTTGTCTGAATATCTACATACTGCTGCTATACGAGTGAATAAATAGATATTTGGTGCAAAATAGTAGAAAAGTTTTAATTGACTTTCCAACAAGATTTTGCGACATACTCAACTGCTCATGGTCACCGGTTAAGAAGCTCTGATCAACGTGGCTGATGATGTAATATTTCGCATAAGGCATAGGGCATAGACTATATGGCTAGGAATTGCAATACCGAATGAAAATGGCAATACCAGTTTTTCGGTATTTCTTATTGATTACCGGTATTAATACCGATATTTCTTAAATACTAAAAAAACAGAAATAGGTGCTTATCAATAAATATAGCTATTAAAATATTATTTTATAGCAAAAAACTACATATCTACCTACATTTATTATGTTGACATTAAAAAATATGTATTGATCATAATTGTAGGACTAGTGATTTTTAACAAATAATTTGAATATATTGATAATTTTAACTAAAGCCCTCAAAAGTTCATCAAGTGCAAATAAGTCCGGCTGCAAGAAAAGCTTCTTAAATTCAACGCTTGTACAGTCATCAATAATAGAATAATTAAACATTTTTGTCACGGATGTTTTCTATTTCGAAATAATATTATGATAATTCATCGCGACAATTACTTATATTAATAATATATTTGATGAAATTTGTTTTATTATTTTTTCACCTCTGTTGAATTCACTCAATGTATTTGCATTTTAGCAGCACATAACTTATAATTCATTTTCAAAAATGTAAACGAGTGTGCTTTCTTAATACCGAAAATTCCGGTATTTTGGATTTTTAAAACCGGTATTTCGGTATTGATAAATACTGGAATACCGATTTTGAAATACCGGTATTGCAATACCTAAGTATGGAATATGGTGTACCGATTGGACACGGTATACGATACATCATTTCACTGCCAGAAGATGTTAACACATTCGGTAATGAGATAATTATTATGTTTGTTGTTTTTTTTTTTATTTATTTTTGTTACGTAGGTATATTCATTGTGCATAGATTTTAATTAATAATGTTATGATTTTTTGGTTAGTCGATATTATTCTGACAAATGCGCCGGTAGAAAGAACATTTTCCTAAATGAAAAAATAAACTTGCTGCAGAAATGGGTAAACGGAAGACAGATTATCACAAATCCAGCGCTCGAAATGGAAAATTTTATGAACCGGAGCGCTCGATAATTTTATGATAATATCTACTACATTAATTGTAAATATAAAAATAAGTGTTATTTTTTATTATATGAAATATCTAGCTCAGACGGTCAAATTAATATTTCCACGAGACGGAGCGATAATTTTATAGATTTTATGAACCGGAACGGCGCTCCGGTGCGTTCCGGTCAATTTCGAGCCCTGCACAAATTACAACCATATGTTAAAAGCGGAAAATAAACTCTATAATGGATTGATGGAAGATACTATACAAGTGATGTAGTAATTTTGTTCCATATCGCCTAGTACAGTGGTCGGCAAACTCATTAGTCAACAGAGTCAAATATCAACAGTACAACGATTGAGATTTCTTTTGAGAGCCAATTTCTTAAACTTATAGTATTTATATATGTATTAATTTTAGGCACGATTCCAGGTTCTCATCAATAAGACGACTTCTCAATTTACTCTTAAAAAGGTTCATGCTTGAAAAAGATTGTTCGCGTGAATATGTAAAACCGGAAAAGGAAAGAACAGCAAACGCTAGTTTTGTCAACTGATCATATGAGTCAGGAATATTATTCCAGGTATTAAAAATCACGATGTCTTCCTTCTCCAGGTCTTTCAAAGCAGACTACTAAACTTGTGCTGTGAAACATGTTCACATTTGTTTTTCTCCAATATGTCCATATCAGCACAGAGATTTTAAAATTTAGAGCTCCATAATTCTTTATCCATAAGCTTTATCTATAATAGAGTTGATAATTTTAATCACCAATTCCATAACTATGCAAATGTCTGCGCACAAAGCTCTTCTTGACGAATGATGCAATGGTAAGCAAGTATCTTGTGATTTTTTTTTTCATTCAAAATAGCAACAACCCCTTTTTTTACGCCGGTCATACTTAACGCGCCGTCTGTTGAAACTGACACAATTTTATCGAGTGGAATATGACGTTTTTCCATACATTCAATTACAGCATTTGCAATATCCTCTCCAGGTGTTTGACATTTGAGTGGCAATAATCCTACAAGTTCTTCTTTAGGACCTGTAGATGAAATAAATCGTACAAAACGTGAAACTTGTGCTGTCTCATTTATGTCACAAGACTCGTTAACTGCTATTGATAAACCTGAAACCAATTTAAGATCTTTGACTGGCTAGTTGGTTATATTCGAAGACATTTTGACTGTTCTATCTTTCACTATTTTAGCCCGTACGTGTTCATTTGTGGCAGAGCCACACCCAAGGGGCCAAAGAGCCAGATGTCGCTCGCGAGCCGCGGTTTGCCGACCACTGGCCTAGTAGGTATTGAAAGTGCCGGTGTGCTTATAATTTTTTTTATACTTAGTATATTTTTGTATACTAAGTTCCGGCACTGGTAGTCATGGTGATGTAGAAAAAGTGGACAACTCTTTATTATTCACTATTTTAATTTACAACTAAAATATGATAATAAATTCTCTGATTAAGAATCTGGCTTTTAAGAACTTCTTTAGCAACAACCAAAAAAACAGTACATAATAACAACGTAACAAAGAAATAATTATTGTCAAAATTAGCTAGTATAATAAAATATGCTATCTTAATTTTCACTTAATCTAGATAAAGGTACCTTTTGGGTAAGATACCCACGAACAATAATAAATATCAACTTGGGCTAAGTAATTTATACATTTTTTAATGCGTACGATTTCAGTGTACTACAGAAAGAAAAAAGTCTATGTTCTTTAAATATAGCGTTTTTTGCAAAAATAAACGAACATTGAGTTTTAATAAAAAAAAAGAATATGTTAGGCCGTTAGGGTAAAAAAATCATGGCCATTTTTTTAGTCGCTGAATACGTTGGTTATATTTTTTGTCTTAAATAGATTTTTGTGTGCCTTCTATAAACAGATGGTGTTTAAGTTACCTATATACTTGGAATCATTTTAACTTACGTGTTTTATAAAGGAAAATCTTTAATTAGCTTTATAATATAAATTTAACTTAACTGATAACCATGAACTTCAAAGTAAAGGGGTTTTATGAAATTTATAATAATTTGTTACCTATATTGTTTATGTTTGACATTGTTTGGTTGTCTATGTTAGATTTAGTACTGTTTATGGATTTCGTGTTGATATTAATTATTAAAAAATCAGTAGTTAATTATTGAGAAAAATAAATTATTGTTATTATAATATATACCCACCTAATTATTATTTTCATGTCTCCCTTGCATTGCACTGTCCCCATCACTATTATAATATTAAATGTATAAAGTTTGGTTCGTGTTCTTTCATGATATAAAACTACCACAATAATTCTTCTTCTTCGATGGCGCTCCGGCTCAAGCCGAGCCCTGGCCTCCTCCACTGCCGTCCTCCAGCCGGAACGGTCCTCCTCACGTCTTTTCCAGTTCCAGATTTTTAGCAGCTGGTTGGGATATTTTGTAATGTTATCACCCCATCGTGTGCGTGGCTTTCCCACTGGCCTTTCCCCCCTGGTTTTCCTTCAAGGATCTTCTTCGGTATCCGTGATTCAGGCATGCGCTGGACATGGCCTGCCCAGTTTAGCCTCTGGAGTTTTATGAAGGTGGAGAGTTTTGAATCTTGGCATAAGCGGTATAGTTCCATGTTGTACCTAATTCTTCACTCCCCACCATCATTCATGGGTCCGTATATTCGCCTCAGGATCTTTCTCTCAAAGCAGTCCACCATTTCAGCTGCTTTCATATTTAGTGTCCATGACTCGCATCCGTATACAACGACTGTGCGTATGACGGTTTTATAGAGCCGTGTCTTAGTTTCTCTGTGGACATTTCTGAATTTGAATATGGGCAGCAATGAGAAGTACGATTTATTTGCAGCGGTGATTCGTGATTTTATTTCTTCCAGTTCCTCTTTCTCTTTTGTAATATTGGAACCACCACAATAATTACCCAATCTAATAATAATTGTTGTATAATAATGTAAGTGAGTGGAGGGCGTTTTCACCCAGCAGTGGAGTGGCCCCGGATGACGATGATAATATGTCAGCAGATTCGAGATTACACATTGTATAATTGTAATGCTGTTTCCCAAACCAATAAGATACTTCCCATTAGATACACTTTTACCGTTATACTGCAAGGAATATGAGGAGCAATATGGAACTTCTATATAACATGACATTTATTAAAAAATAAATAAAATGCTTTCGTGTAAACGTTCCGTTTGTGTCACGCGTCAATTAAATCATTGTTTTACAAGATTTTCAGTACTTACCGCATACCACCAGAGATTAGGAAATACTTAGGTATATAAACGAGGATCTTGAAAATGTAATAATAATTTTGAAATATCCACTAAATATTTTCATTTAGTTGTTCAATAGAGTTTTATTATACAATACGGAACACTATAATAGGTCGATAATAGTAATAAAATCCAAATACATGGAAAGTAACTTTATTTCCATTTTACTGATACCATTGAATGTCAAGGCTTTTCAATTATTTAATTGGAAAACTATTACTTCGTTCAGTTACTATCCCAATGGGTATTGTTGAGCTACATGCGATCAACGAGTAAATTTTTCCGAACCGAAGTTTTATAGCCCTAATTTTTATGGATAGATCTTTAAATCTCGTAATCTTTTAATTACCTACTATGGCAGTAAAAGCAATAAATGCACGAAATAGCTCTTTTTGTAAAAGAAAAACCAGAGCTACAATATTACTTCTATACTTAACAATTTTGAGGTGTGCCTTATGCCGGGTTCACACTGGCAACATGTCGCGCGACAACCTCGTTAAATTTTACGATAATTATCATACTTATCGTAAAATTTAACGAGGTTGTCGCGCGACATGTTGCCAGTGTGGACCCGGCATTAGGACAATCTATATTTGACCGAATATGAAAGCAATCATTGAATAATATTTTTTAAGTTTTATATGTAATAACATTATAATGAGTGATATAATTACTTATAGTAATATTATTGATAGTCTATTTAATAGAGATGCGACGTGCTGTCATCACTCATCGCTTTGTGATGCGAATCCTGTAATTATAACCGACAAGCTATGTATGCGTCTATGCATTATTTGGAACCACATTTTGAATACTAACTACCGTTTAACATAATATTATAACCAAGTTTTAGTTAAATACTCAATACAAGTGTATCGCAGTGGCGAAATCTCCATTGTAGGCGATTATTTGAAGCCTACCTTCTAAGAAAAATAGAAAGAAAGTATTTAAATTTAAATACTTAAATAAAATAAATGTGTGGGAACCAATTGAATATAATATCATTTCAGAATAATAATTGATATTTAAAAAATATATAAATGAGAGCCATCTATCGTCAGAATAATGAAGAATAAATAAATAATAAGTGACAAACCAGCGCCTCTAGCGAGTATTGAATTAATATCGATTCACTCGAGAATAATTTGCCGAGCGTATTGTATGAACTGCGTCTCAAGGGCATCGGGGTGGTCTGCTTTTATTCATATGAATCTATAGGCTTATAAGGTGAAGCTTATATATTTAGTGTCGAGGACTGTCGCTTTGGCGCTTTATTCAAATAATAATTAATAATGCAATCATAAAAAAAAATAATTTCTATTTGTTCAATCACGTCATATAAAGATAGAATATTTTTAAAAATAACTAATAATTTTATCTCGTGATTAATATTTATTATTTAATTCAGTCATAGAACATATAAGTATATTATTTTTTTGTTTACTTGTTTGAGTTGCTTGTCATATTGGGCTATTGATAATATTTACCGATGATATATTTTTAGGCGTATGTTACGTGTAGGAAAATACATAATTTATATTCATTGCTTAATTCTATATCGTCAGTGAGCTATTGAAATTTCATCGATTTAGTGTGACGTTGACATTAGTGTGTACCTATTCGTCAGTCGTTATATCGTATTATCGTCTTATTTCCCGTGAGTATACCTGACAAGTGTGCTCTTTTTCTTTGATCTCCACAGCCTACCTCTTTCCAAAAGTCACCCTTCGCCACTGGTGTATCGTATCGATAAATCCTGGTTACCAACAATTATTTTAGATGTAAATGAATTACGCATGCGGCCAGTGTGTCTAGATTCAGATGTCGTTGAATGGGTGACATCTTATTTTTCAATTACTGCCAAAAGTTGGTAAGTCGATAATTTAAATATTTAGAGTTAACAACGGAATATGTGTATATAAATATTTATGCTAGAAAAAAAATCAAGATCATCCGATATAGGTATATTATAACATGCACATAAAGCACAGATAAATAAGCGTTATGCCTGATTTCAGAGGGTATTTATGAAACTTCAAATTGCAATTACTCCATAACATGATTTCGAGACATACCAATATTTGGAAGTAACCTACGGTAAATTGTATATTTGGATGCGAAAACGCAATCTTCCCCTTCCTTCGTCATATCAACTGTTTAAGCAGTGACTGAATAAAACGAATGGTTCTATAGAACATATTTAAACTCAAGTTAATCAGGTACTTGAACCTAGACAATAGTCTTTTTAATTTCAATATATAGGCGTTTATGCTGTATAACCAGAATTGTAGCACCCCGGTACGATTCCGAGTTAGGTTCTAATGGAAACATCTAATGAGGTTTGCTTACGGTTCTTAAAAAAAACAATATATATATCCACTATTATATCTAATATATAATATCCACGCACTTATATGTAGGTATACTATGGGTAACTACTTTGTTTTATTTAAATTTCAAATCTCAAAAATTTTGTGTCTATACTATTTTCAGTTAAGATATTATTACCAGCACCACAATTGCAGTAAAAAGGGTTCTAAATTATATGCACCTACGTAGGTAAGATTCCAGTTCATAAATAATTTGGAGGTTGTAAAGTTTTTTACACCTACGATTGCCGCGTGGCTTCAGCGCTGGCCTCTCGTGTCGAGGGTCCCAGATTCGAATCCTGGGTCTGGCAAGTACACATATTGTTTTTCAATTTGTGTATGAGTCAGAGTATGGACCTAATAGGCTGACATCCATTTCTCGTAAAAATAAAAATCTGTTAATGCAAACTTCCACTCTGTGGAGGCACATATGATCTTATTAGGATCGGACATGGTCGAAAGAAGAAAAAGAGAGTTTTCAGGGTTTGGTTCTAGTACTTTATTATTCTGGATTGTGTTTAATTATTATTATTGTTTATAATGGTGAAGTCGCTATTGAATGGTAAACCCATCTTCAGAATGATATATTGACAATTGATAATTGAATATTGATAATAATTGGTTATTCTAATACATTTTGAATTTTAAATGTGATATTAAAGTAGTATTATAATTTAAATATATATATCATATCATCAAAAAAAATCTACCATCGTGTTATAATTATTGATAAAGTCTCTTTCCAATTAAAGTTATTTTCACATCGATCATGCTCAAGTCATTCGATGATTTCCAATTGTTGGGTTAAAAGAATGTACATTTTAATTGAACTTTATGGTAATAAATCCTTGAAATCAAAATCCTAGTTATGTAGTTTTTTTCCGCTTTAAGTGATGTGCACCATTTAAAGTAATCAGTGGTGTCGTTGTCATTATTGTCAAGTTAGCCGCCAGTTGATAGAATATATTGTGACTGAGTTCATTTAAAATTTCATATGTCAAAAGACATTTATATTAGTTTGCATGACATCTTTAAATATTACTACTATGTACGCATCTACCGGGAATGTTATAAATTAATATTAAAATAAATTTTATTCAAAAAAGATAATATAATAGATTAATAGGATAGAAGTTCGAAAGTCAGTAGTCATCTAAGCTTTGAAGACAGTTTTGGTGTATGTATTAATTTTGCCGACTGTCCACAAATATTACCAATATTGAATGCACGATTAGTTTACGTCACAAAATTTAAGGAGTATTGTAATACACGCCATGTAAATATAAAACACCTTGGAGAAATGAAAAAGGTAATATAAGATTAGTAAATAAGGTTCCAGATACAATAAAATATATATGATTAAATTAACGTATATCTGTAATAACCAACGTACCTCTTTTGACTTAAAAATGGGAAAGTTTAAATCAAATTGTTCGCAAGTAGTGTGGAAATATGAGTATAATGATCGAATATCAGGTGTTTATCTCCCTTTACAAAATAAAACAGCACAATCGATCTTTAGAACTTCCGTACCGTGTTGTTTGACGTATAATGGGTATTTTTGACGGACAAATTCTACGGAAACGATACAAAATACTACGAAGAATCTTTCATGTCGTTTTATGGAAAGCTTCCAAAATGGAAGTACATTAATATTGTCAGCAAGAGAAAAACCAGAAAGAGATTTAAGGGTACCTACATTATACGGGTGGATAACTGCGTGAAAAATCAATTAAGTATGTATATCAGATCCCGTCTATTAGGTACCTATCGTAAAATTTGTGTGATTAAACCTGCCGTTAAACCCAATTGTTTTTTTTTTATTATTGATTAGATGCGAGTTAGCGTCGCAGGCAAAAAAACATGCTGATTACTTAAATATTTAACTTTAGGAGACTGTGTATTAATATAAAATATCCACATACTTTATTTATATATCGTTAAGATGATTGGCTCATGACACGTGTCACGATGTCACGTTACAAAATAAATATCAGCAGTGACGATGTGACGAATGATAATGAACTGATGAAAGATTTAATCAAAAACGTTGAAGAATATTTTCCTTTATAAGGTAACTTATATGACAGTGCATTTTACAGACGTCATTGTTGTCTTTGCAAATAACCCGGAACAGGATGCAGGCGCTTACAAATAAAAGCCGGAAAGCAGGTTTAAATATATATATATATATATATATATATCTCGAAGACAAAAGTAATGATAAGCTACTTTGCTGAAACAAAAGCAATCATCATCAATGGCACTCAAATCGAGCGGGTCAACAACTACGTCTATCTTGGACAACAAATGTTAATTGACTATGGTATGTATGACGAGATTGGTCGCAGAACCAAACTGGCTTGGAGTGCATTTGGGCGCCTGAATAGTATCTTAAAAAGTGACCTCCCAGTGTGTCTGCTCAATCAATGTATGCAACCAACGCTCACATATCCCTGTAGGTGTTAAGTGCCCCTTAGGTACCATTGTATGACGGCATTTGTCCAGCGGTTGTCCACTCGCCGAGCGACATGTCCAGCCCATTGCCGTTTGATCTCCTTAGCGACCTCTATCACATCGCGTACTCTTTTCTGCCTCCTTCGTTTAATTTGTGAACTTGAAGCGTTATGTCCAACATGCACGTTGCGCCACTCGTAATTTTTGGATTTCTTTCACAATAAGAGTCTATGTGTCACATGTATGGAACGCCTTATACCTAACCCACTGGAAAGACGAATTCATAATTTTTGGTGGATGTACATGGCAGCAAACAACTACGCACCGAGAAGAATGGGGGGAGTTAAGGGGAACATTCACCCAGCAGTGGATCGACCCCAGCTGATGATGATGATATGAAAGTGAAGATGCGACAAGGTTACTAATGTTAATGATTAACAGGTGCTAAAATGTCACACTGCATAATTCATGTACTCTCTAATTCTAATAATAATGGTTTCTAATTCATAAATCTCTCTAGGAATAGTTCAAACCCATTGTTTAGAGTGGGGAGGTCATGTGAGTAAGGATTCCAATCCCGGGATCCCGAGCTATTTTTGATACGTATGAATCCCGGGATTGATAAACATAATCCCGAAACTTTTGGGATTGTTTTTTTATCAATTTTTATGGAAAATAAAATAAAAACGAAAATATAACAGAAAAAATACGTTTAATAACAAATAACTACATTAGAAATAAACTGAGTTTGAATGAAGTTTGATTTATACCCATGTGTAAGTTGCCAATTCATTTTATTTTTTCACATAAATTAATATAAATGAGAAAGATTGAAAAAAACAATGCTTCGCACTTTTAACAAAGTAATTCCACCATGATCTCATACGTTTTACGGCAGTTTCATATTTGGCTGACTAATTAGATTTATGAAGCGGAAAGGCCATAAGTACACCATGAATGGGTTAGCGAGATTTAAAAAATAGTATAGCAAATTACTATTTTAAATCTCGCTAACCCATTCATTAAGTCTTTACTATCAGAAACAGCAACTCATATTAAATTCACATTATTATTTATATTACAATAATATTTACTCCATTAAACTTATGTATTTCCATGATTGAACGTATACAATATTAACAATAAATGTCTTAAATAGTATAAATTACACTAGATTTATTTTTGACCGATTTTATCAACATTATTTGTAAATATTTTTTTTTTGTTAACAATGGAAAAAAATGCCAATCTCGGGATTGTCAAATTGTAATCCCGAAATCCCGGGATAAGAATTTTGGCTCGGGATTGGATTCCCTACATGTGAGCATACAAAAAATTAGCCATTATTAACAGTTATAATTATGATTGTAATAATAAAAGGTCGATAAATTGAATATTGTTATAACATGAACATCACTGACAGTATTTATTTTCAATGTCACGGTTTTTCTACCGTTTTGATGGAAATTAAGTAAACCGCCCGGACACTGGCTCTTATCTACTTAAGGCATGGGTCGGCCAATTTACGGGCATTAAAAACGTCAAGATAAGTCAAAGTCCGGCTGGCCGCTTTGGACGTACCACTGTGCGACGCGTGTCCGTGACGTCACCTTGCCCTTCGCGCCGGAGTAGACGGCAGACCTTATCATGATGGAGCTGGCAGGAAAGGAAATTGTTGCCAAGTTTCAGGGCCGCGGAGCCGTAAAGCGGCCCGGATGTCGCCCCCGTAAAAGCTTTTCGTTCTCGACCCCTGCCCGTATGAATATGATTAGGTCGTGAGTTATGTTTGAATGCCTGCGTTGTTTCGAGGAAACGGCAGCTTTTTCAATCGTCACCACAAATGCCTTACACATGGAATCATATATGTTATGGAATCTACATAATATTGGAAAACATGTTTATATTATCGTCAAAGTTATTGACTGTTTATATGTAGGTACTTTGGTACGTAAGTGATACGACTTCACCATTTTTACAATTATGTACCTAGTTGTTTAAAAAAAATGTAACAAATATTATAGTTTACTAATTGTTTTATTTTTGTTACATAGGTGAATATCATAGAACAGACCTGAGTTCTTCTGAGATTTAAAAAAATGTAAGATTCTGATTGAAAATACATAAATACCTACTTTAGTACCTATTTACCAACTTTCTAAATTAAATTAAGATGACGGTATTATCAACAAAATTGTTCTAAACTATATATTTTCAATAAAAAGATTACTACGACGAGTTATATGGATAGGAACACTTATATAGACAGTAAAAGATGTGAGTAGCGCTCAAAATGGAGCACTAAATAATTTTCAGAAAATATTAATCTAATTTTCTGCATATTTTATTAAAATGGGTGTATTAGATTTTTTGTTATTACCTCAGATGGTCAAATTATTTCTTCTACGAGACAGAGTAATAATTTTGGGGACTGCATGAACCGGAACGGCGCTCCGGTGCACTTCGGTCCATTTCGAGCCCTGGATGTGAGTTAGAATACTATTCGGTCTAACAGACACGTTTCTGAGATTTTTCAAAATGATTTTATAATACTTACTTAATATTATATAATTCTGTAGAGATTTGAAAGCTTAGTATACCGTTCTTACTATTGAATCATTTACATTAAAATCAAAAACTGTTTGCATTGTATATATTAAAAGTTTTATGGGGCACCTGTTTTTTTACATATATAAAAAAAATAATGTTAGCAGCACCTTTACATCAAGCGTCAAGTTTTTAAATTCATTAACAGAAAGAAGTCACACGAGGCCAAGTCCGGTGAATACGGTGGATGAGAAACCAATTCGGAGACCAATTCGCTTAGTTTTGTTATTGTAACAGTCGATTTGTGGGACGACGCGTTGTTCTGGTGGAAAAGAACTATTTGTGTGCCAATCTTGGCGGTTTTTCCTTCAACTCTTCTTTCAACGACTCAATATCGTTACACAATATTATGTCAACTACAATTATTATTCCTTGGCTATTACGTAAAAAGTCTTGCTCGCTGAAATGTCTATATGAGTGTGTTTTGATAAACTTTTTACAACGATTTTATATTAATTAATATTTTTATATAATTAATTAATTATTGTATTTTATTACCACGTTTTTATTAGCTCATATTCTTGTTTGTCGGGTGGTTGTTTGTCCAGTACAAATCTTAAGATTAATTTTTAACTAACTTACCGACTAGCTAGACATTTGAAACTATCAGAACACGATGCCAATGCATTCTTTTAATACTTTTAGCCATCTTTAAGCAGAATTGAATTCATTTTCAGTTAATTCTGTTTTGTATGGAAAGTAATTTCAGAAAAATCCGTAAAAAGTAAAAGGCTACCATTGGTTGCTAAAAAGGTGGTCCTAGCAACTAAATTATCAATATATACGTGCGTTACTATGGAAATCAAAATGAAATGTCAAAATGACATTTCAGTATTCTATATTTGTTTGTTTTTTATTTACTTCATATCAAGTACAAGTTTGAGCATATTGAGCATAACAATTCAACAGAAAAATTTAAAACGGTGTATATAAAAAGTTCTTTTTATCTTGTAATTATTTAAGAAATGTTTTTTTATTGAAACAGTTAGGTACACAGTGTTTATTTGTTTGCAGGTTAATATAATATGTGGATGTGTACTGAGGTGTATTATTTGGCGTTATATTATCAAATTACCAATAAATATCAGGCCGCATTCCTCATTTGACCAATCCAGCATTTGAGTGGGCTTCCTCATTTCCACTTTTAGCGTTTTGCTGTCAGTCATGAACAGTATCCCCAAGCTGTCTCTCCATCCTCCCCATCATTATAGTCACATCATACGCCAGACTTTTATTTATTTTGTAAATCTTTTAACGATGAAATAAATTTTAGTGACTTAAATCAGATAATATTGAATAGTATAAAGAAATTAAATATAATTGTGGATCAGATAATGGTAATAGATTCTGAGACTTGGATACAGCACGCAAGACACTGCACTGATTAACTTGTATCCTAATATTATATCGTTATATACCTACTAGGGAATCCAACCCCGAGCCAAAATCTTGATACCGGGATTTCGGGATTACGATTTGACGATCCCGGGACTGGTCTCGGGATTGGCATTTTTTTCAATAGTTCCTATACAATTTTTATATATACAAATAACATTAATAAAATCGGTCAAAAATAAATCTAGTATAATTTATACTATTTAAGACATTTATTGTTAATATTGTGTACGTTCAATCTTGGAAATACATAGGTTTAATTAAGTAAATAATTTATAATTAACTATTTATTTTATTCAATGAATAATTTACAAGATTTAAGAATATATCATTCTGATTATTGAACATATATACCTAATTTAGAAAAACACTTTCTGAGAGAGTATATTATAATATAACCAATAGAAAAAAATCTTTTTTTTTTGAAAAAAGTAAGCCACCCCGGCCGGGAATCGAACCCTGCATCTCCACGGGTTTACGCCTCATTCCGTCGCATTTAACCTATATGCTACGGCGTGACATACTAATTGCGACAAATTTTAACTATTGGTCACTTTTAATACCTACTCATCAGCGCTCTTCCAAATCAAGCTACTTTGGCAATCGATTTTTGTTTCTTAAATCAAAGTAGGTAATTATTTACTATTACTTCGATTACTAACCGACGTCGTGGAATTTCTCCAATATTTTTTTAGATGTAACTACTTACACTTGCTAATAATTTATAATTAACTATTTCGCTGAGCGCTGATGAGTAGGTATTCTCTCTCTCTCAGAAAGTGTTTTTCTAAATTAATTATATATGGAGTGAATAATATTATTGTAATATAACTAATAATGTGAAAGTAAAACAGTTTTATTTATTTATGAAAAGATGGCAAATACAAATAAAAAATGACAAATGCATTAAAAAACATGGTGGAATCACTTTGTTAGAAGTGCGAAGCATTGTTTTTGGGTAATAAATCAAACTTCATTCAAACTCAGTTTATTTCTAATGTAGTTGTATGTTATTAAAAGTATTTTTCTGTTATATTTTAGTTTTTATTTTATTTTCCATAAAAATTGATAAAAAAAAACTCAATCATGATAGTTTCGGGAATATGTTTACCAATCCCGGGATTCATAGGTATTGAAAATAGTTCGGGATCCCGGGATTGGAATCCCTAATACCTACTGTTATTATTGCAATATAAAATTATAGCAACAAACAGCTTATCATGGATAACATAGCTATCATTATATATTTTGTCATGCGAGAAAAAATGCGATATTTTGAACGATTTATGACGGGTATAAAAATAGCGTTCTATAAATATATTGGTAGGTTATTGACAGTGTCGAAATAAGTACAGAATTTCTTTTTCCGGTAGGAGTATATTTCTGGTGACAGTATGTAGGTGTATACCTACATTTTTATTTAAGCTTCATCACTATTACTACTCGTACGTTTTGTTGTATTAAATATTATATTGAAAAATTTAGCCCCCATTTTCGATAAATAAATACATGCAAGACTAAAAATTCTATTGAACGTTTCTGCATTGACATTTCTACGATTTTATGTGACATTATAATAAGGTTTGTTGGTTTAATCGTTTAATGCCATGACTACAAAGTCCGTGTATTACAAGTATGTCCGTTATATTACATATTTGGCGTCTCCTTTATAATCTATTGGACATGCCATTCAGTATTATAATTATTAATTATTCTTAATGAATCTACTGTTTGTTTGCCGCTATAAAATATATGAATTCTCATAGGCTGCTGGACTACAAAATAATAGAAACGAATACAAAATAATAGAGACGCATCACTGTGTGAGTACAAAGAGGTTTTCAGGAATAATATTCATTTTAATTAATTATTTAAGACAATTAATAGTTTGTCTAGTCTATATATAGCTGAATAGTAAATAGTTAGTCTATTTTATTTGTAACCCACGCTTAAGTGTAGGCATGCTTTTATATTCACATTCTATATTTAAAGTAAAATTATTTTAGTACAACTATTAATTATTCTGACAGGTAGTTTATAGCGGATATGGCTACAGTGAGTGCTTATATTAAGTCCGGTCGTATCGTTGTCAATACATATTGCATGCAAGAATAAATTTCACAATATGTGGAACAGGTCAGTGTTGAATAAAATATTTAGCACAATTTCATAAGAAGGTTCAACATCATATTATTCAAACAACTGGACATTAAACAAATCTTCAATACACATGTATTTGCGTATAGAATATTTGTTTATAGTTTACCTACCTGAATTAAATAATTGACGTATATCTTAACACTAACTTATAATTGGACGTCATTATCTGCAGAATGGAGTATATTATCGAACTCCATAGTCTGCAGGTTTTGTTACCATGATTATTAATTTTTTAAGCTGTAAGTGCATGCAATGCATCGAAGTCATGTCCAATGCATTAACCCATCCGACGAACAACGAAACCTTATATTGCCATCTCATTGTTTAAATATAATTATTTTAAGTATATATATGATACATAAACAAATTCTGTAGACACCAGAACGTAAACAATATTATACATATGTTTTCATGAAAAAAGCACCCGTAGAATGGGTTTTTGGATTTAAAAAATAAAATGAGACAAACATGCAAATATATACCTATATATTTTTTTAATGTTTATTTTTCAGTCCGAATCTAATCTTCTTTCTGGCATATTTAAACCTCATTTGCTTAAATATTTTCACTTTTGAATTGAGTCATGCATACGCAGACGTTTAGATCTTCATATCTTTCCCAACCGATGGTGGACGAAGAAAGGCAAACACGTTCGATCAACCTCTCTGTCATTGCATCTGTGAAAAAACGTAATGCCGCCGTCTAACGGTTTTAGTGGTAGATCATGTCAAAAACCTATTTTATATTAAAACGTATGACTGTAGAGTAAGTTTTATATTTTCGAAGGTCACCCAAGATTCTGTTGGCAACATAATCTACTTAAATACAAACAATATGTTTATATTATATATTAATTTAGTTTTCTAACAATCACAAGTGCCCACTGAGTCACTTGATGACATAAACATACTGATTTCATGCAGTTTTATTTATTATTTTAAACCCTACTTTCATTATCTTGAAATGCAAATTTTAAAGGTATTTTTCATGATTATTAACAATTTTGCAGTTGGCAGATTTAAAACTATTTACAAAAATATATTCATAAATAAAACAGTCACACGTTATGATGAATATAATAAATACTTTTATTTATTCGTAAATACATTTTATTGTTAGTAGATCGGCATGAGGTCATATATAATAATGTTATCCCAACACTGGTTTCAAATCGATATCTACTATAGATAAGCCTACGGGGATACGATTGGAAATATCGGTAATGATAATAATTCAGATGCTTTTTAGGCGTATTATAACTGCATTATTGTCAAGGGAAAAGCTTTGTAATGTGGGAAAGCTTATACCTTGTAGTTAATGGAGTAAATATGCCATAGTAGAATGCAATTTATTAATGTGTATTATGGATAATCACGTGATATGTTAAATATTACCTAAAAGTGAGAATTGTAGCATTGGCCTTGATAAAGCAAAATCCAATAACAAAGCAACCCTTATATAACCTTAGCAGTCGCAACCTGGCCCAACGTAACCTTTGTACGACTTTCCTTTTGTAAATAATAGGCTTTCTTTATCAAAATATTTGCGTTGTTTCCCCATAAGACATTTTCCTTTTATACGCGCTGCATTTTAGTGGATAGTTAAAACCCCCTCTGCTTTTTTTGTTTCTTTGCCTCCTCGCAGCAAGTACAAAAGCATCACGCGACGGGCGATATTATATTCCGAAATAGCATCGGTCAGGTCAGTAGCGGTAAATCTCGGAACTGAATTTTGAAAGTTGCCATAAAGCCTCGGAAGTGTATTTATACTGTGCCGGTGTTCTCAGTCATAAAAAAACATCGTCCGGTTATTTTTTTTCGACATCCGGTCAGGCGTGGGAGCAAGCAACCCTTTTACTTATCGAAGAGTTACGTCGAATTGATGCAATATTGTTCCATTCATACGACTGTTCGCAGTTCATATTGTAATAACTTCGTTTCGTTGAAAGCCGTTCTAAAAAAGAAAAGAATGTCTCTATTAATTAATAGTTAAATTAATTAATAATATTATATTATGTTAATTACTTATTTTTTTTATCAAATTTATGACACCTTGTATTATCAATATTATTTTTATTTAAACGTTTAGTATTATTTGTTTTTTAATACGTCACCAGTTGTATTGACGGAATTAAAGTTATACAAAAATCTCACCAGGCTTTAGAAAATGCTGATCTATATGAAGAAAAAAAAGATTAAACTAAACTGGGTATATTGGAAAAGAAGATACTGAGAAGGGTCTTTGGACCGGTATGTATATGATGGCACTTGGCTAGGAATGCAGAATCACAAACGTATTGTATGATCTCTTCATCATTTGACACGTGAAAGCGAAGTGACACTCACTCCGTTAGGATAGCCATGTCTCAAAGATGGACAATACTAAACCACAAAAGTGGCTTCTCGTCAATATACCAGAACGAGAAGATGAGGATAGCCATATATAGACCCTGATATTTAAACTAACACATAGCATTTCTAAGGGTAACGCAGTAGATTGAGCTTGCGACAGATAAATTGTAGCGGAGACTTTTCCTGAAGGTGTGCTAGACTCACATTGAGAAAACATCGCGGCTGGGTAAAAATGACTATTGCGTTTTTCAATATGTTTGCAAGGATCCAATGGGTTGGGAAAATGGTGAACAACAATGATTTGTACAAAACTGTTAATATAACTGCCACCCTTTGGATGCCTGTATGATCCGCTTCGGATGAAACATGATTTAAAAATTATATACTTACAACATTTTTAAATTTTCTGTTGAATCATATAAACTTGACTTGACTAGCTTAAACTATCAAAAAAAATTGTATTAGGTAGAAATAATAATGAAATGTCATTTTGACACTCATATTGATTTCCATAGTAACGCACGTATATATTAATAATTTCCTAGCAACCAATAATAGTGGATTGGATTACGGATTTCTTCCGAAATAACTTTTCACACAAAACAGAATTAACTGAAAATGAAATGAATTATACTTAAAAATGGCTAAAAGTATTAAAAAAATGCATTGGCATCGTGTTCTGATATATTCTAAAAGTTTCAAATGTCTAGCTAGTAGGGAAATTAATTAAAAATCGATTGCAAGATTTGTACCCGACAAACAACCACCGGAAAAATAAGAATACGACCTAATAAAAACGTTGTAATATATTTCGAATTTGTTTTTGAATTATGCATTTTAAATAACGAATGTTACATCTTCTTACTACACCTTGTAAGTCATTCGTAGAATAAAAAAAGGTTATTAAATATTTAAGTACCATTGGATGATCATTATAAGTCAATAGTGTATATTTTATAAAGTTTCTTTAAAACAAAGTTGAAGTAATATTTCATTGTTATTTAACAATATTGGAGATGTATATTGTAGACTCAGCAGATAATTTATTTGGACTTACCTCAAGGTTCAAATTTAACAGTATGCCTTATCGCGTTTTGCCGGTAGATCAAAATTGATCAGTGGTATGGGTTAATGAAAGCTTACTACGGGTGTTACTAATGCTTCTTTGATTAACGTTATTTAGATTTTATCATTTTACTCGCCGTTCCCTTGAATGATTTCTTATATTTTTTTTCAATGACTCAAAAAATGTTGCAATGATGAAGTTATTGGCGAAAAAAGCACAATTAAATGTACAACGATTTGCGGATAATTAAGTAGAAGTGTGCATATACAAATACATAGAGAACCGCACACGTTGAAGAAATTCTCATTTTTTGCATCACATTCAGTTTCTGTTGTTGAAAAAGTAACAACATTTTTCTACTATGACGTATTTCTACGTCATAACTGCCTCCCATTAATGATGAGGGAGGAGTACACTTCAGAGTGAAAAAAGAACACAATAATTATTTGTTTTTTACAATCTATAGTACTACTATTACAAAAAAATATTTTAAACTAGATCACATGATTAAAGCATCAAGCTACCGATGAAAGATAAAAATTAAATATAGCCATAGTAACGCAACTTGGCATAGAAAGGTGCATGTTGGGGATAACCCGGAAAGACCACAAAATAAACCAATAGATAAGGAGGCAGACAAAATTACGCAATGTGATAGCTGTCGCTATGAATATCTCGGCGAGTGGACAACCGCAGGAAAAATGTCGTCATACAGTGATATCCAAGAGCCACTAAACTGAGTACCTGTAAACCTGTTGGATATATAGAGTTCGGTGGATATACGTCACACCGAAGAACTAGGGGAGGCCTTCATCCAGCAGTGAATCGACCCCGGCAGATGATGATGATTGTGAAATATAGCCGTATCACCATTATCAGTGGGTCTATTCTATACTTATCGACCGCTAAAGTGATAAAGTGATAAATATTATCAAACTTAGGGTAGGTTTGTATCAAAATATTAGCACTTATTGTAACAATTACACGAAGCTGGTTTTTATTGTTGCAATAAGTGCTATATTTTAATAGCACCTATCTTGCTGCTGTTAAAATATCGCACTTATTGCAACAATAAAAACCAGCTTCGTGTAATTGTTACAATAAGTGCTAATATTTTGATACAAACCTACCCTAAGTTTGATACTATTTATTACTTTAGTGTTCGATAAGTATAGAATAGACCCACAGGGGCGGATTTACCAGTACTTTGGTTGGTTAAGTGTACGACTATATAAATGTGTGACAATTATAACACTACGTTTCATAATAAATTAATACAATTTAAGAAAATAGTGTTGATTTTGCTTTAAAGGGGTTTTACGATTCCACAATTTGATAATCAAGGACGCCGCACTCATGTGTGCAATGTGTGCAGCGAATAATATGGGCGGCCACGGGATACCTTTTGATATGCCCTCTGTAATCAAACTAACATATTTTTAGGTTCATGTCTTCTAGTGAATATTAATTCCTGACATATTATTTTGTCTTCATGGTATAGGTACTTTATTATTTAGTTATTTATTTGACCATGTCCGATCCTAATAAGATTATAATATGGGCATCCACAGGTTGGAGGTTTGTGTGATTTTTTTTTGTTTTTACGAGAAATGTTTAACCTATTAGATCCATACTATGACTCGAAACACAAATTAAAAAAACTTAGTTTTTGCCAGACTCAGGATTCGAATCTGGGACCCACAATATTGTAGGCCGACGCGTAAGTCTCTCGGCCATCGGGGCGTCTTTGTTCAATTTATCGTAGGATAAGCAAAAAGTATACATATTATATGCCAGTTTGAATATAAACAAAAATTCAATAAAAATGCTTGCAATTAGCGATTAGCCAAGCAGTTGTGGTTTTCCATAACATCTCAGTTTACACAAACGTACCGAAGTAAAAATGGTTGAGCATATTATAAAACCAGCTTTCAATTAGGTACCATGTATCGATGCGTGTTCGGAAACTTGTAGGTACTATGCAGTTCGTCGTATCACACTTCACCGTTCAACCTCTTTGGGTCGTATAGTACTGACATAAAATTCATGTCTAAATAAAACACGGTTCTTGTCGGTTTACACTTTACAGGAAGACAGGAGCAAACAATTTTTGAAAATAGCCGATATACTGGAGTATTTGTTAGGTTAGGTTTTCATCCTTGAATTCATGAATTTTGCCGTTCGTATTGAATCTAATAACATTGGTGACCGTATAGTACCTATACGCTCATCTTTTTTCGATTAGAAAGCTCACGGCGAACTGTACCACGGTGAAAAGTTTTAGGTACAATTTACACGTAAATGTGTCGATGATTAGTAAGATTTATTTATTTTTTATTATATATTTATTTACTAATTCTCTAACTTATGGCGTCACGTATTTTCACATACAGGCGGTAGTAGCCCTCGCTGTGGTCCTGTTAATATAATTATTTAATATTATGATAGGGAATATGTCAAAAAGGAATAACCAATATTTACCTCTGCCTCTACCAGAAATAGTGATTCACTTTATAATAAAAATTACATATTAGTTATTTATCCATAGGTACATTTATAGTAGAATTATCATTAAATCGAAAGCTCTGAAAAATTGTATGTATCTAACTTTGTAGGTCGTTTATTCACAATTTTAGGTTGATTGGTACAAGCACTACCATCTAATAATAATTTAGTTTAATTTGTCTATCGGAAATAAATCTGACACCAATAATGTTAATAGACATACTAGTATCGATTTCCGCAGGAAAGAAGTCAAAAGAACAATTCTTCATGCTGACAAAATAAGTTCAAACGATTGGAGTGAGATCGATACAACTCTACATTTAATTGATGAGGGAAGTCCCTCAGGCATCAGATAATAGAACATTTGAAACGTTTCCGCTTGGATTAATAATGAAGTAAGTACCCAACAATCATTAAGAAGTTGAATAGGTGGCGTTTGTATTGTGACTTTTTTACACGTGCCGTATCAACTTTTGTATTTTTTTTTTTATTTGGATCATTAAAGATTTTTTTTTTCAGTTTATTGTACCTATAATACAATGACGTGGAAATAATTCTCCTTGATTAAGGCGGGATGTACCTAACAGGCATTATATACATCTAATCATCAAACTACGAAACATGCAATTTAATAGGATTTACTGAAACCTTTGATACTGCATAACTCGAGAAATTAATACAAAATACTTAACGAAATAAAGATTGTAATTATTCACATTTAGTCAGAGCAGCGCTAGTATATATTATATAGGTCATATGATATTATGATAAAATTTCCATCTAACCGGAAATGATCGATAATTTTTGTCTACTTCCTGTGCAAGACAAGACATCGGATACGTACATATTAATGGTTAAGCGGTTCTACAAATATCTGTAGGTTCTACCTTATTAAGTTTTGTAGACAATTTTAATTATAATGGCTATACACTCTTAAAAACTTAGTTATACATACTTTATTTATTCAACGAATAACGACTTGAGAATAACACATATAATTTGGAAACACCATAGAAACATACAAAGTATAAAAAATATGACGCCGGAAAAGATTTGAACCTAGCCACCTGCGTCCTACGACGAAATGAAATAATATTCACGCAACTGAAGCGTTTTAAAAAAAATCGTTTATATTAGCAACACGATTTTACCAATGTATCGTCACCGACTCAATCAGTCCATGGCGAACCTCGGGACGGCGAATACTTATATTAGATAGGCATACAAAGTTATCCCGTGTAGTAACATCTTTATATTATAAACAGATATCAAAAATGTTTCATTGGTCACCTACCAAACAGACCCCATACCAATATCAGGTTATCTTGATAAAGCGTCAGAAATTTCTCTACATTTTAGTTTTTACGTACTTCCACTGGCTTGATAATTAATTACAATATTTTTCTTTCCAGTGAGTAATTCACAAGATTTTAGAATGTAACATTCTTTATTGATCGTACATGCCTATTAGAAAACTTTTATCTTACCTGTTAAATCCAGTAATGTTGACAAAAATGCTATGCAAAATAAGCTTTCATAAAAACAATTTTACGGCCGAAATTCAGTTAGTACCTCTGTATGAACTTTTATCTCAATTTATTGGCGCTTTGTATTTCCGTTTTATAGTAAGTTATAAGGTATACAAAAAAAAATAGTTCAATTTAGTAATCATAGTACTTACTTCTAAGATATGACATCTGTGACATAGGTAGAAATATTTTGCTCCTGATTAAATATCATTTGAAGCCCCTCCCCTCAAGCTCCCTTTAGTTTTCTAAAAAAATAATGTCATACATTTCCCCTATTCGTTTCTATTTAAAGATATAGCACATCTTTTTATGATATTGTTGTTAGTGGTATTTGATTATTCAAGTAAGTCCTTAACATTATAGAACATTATTTATATTTGAAGTTTTCTCCCCAAAAATTTCATACCGCCCAAAATCAAAGTCAAGAGCCTTTTTATAAAACTTTCCTTAAATTTTTTTCTCCTCCGATCTTAACGATTTTTAAATTTCATTACATAAATTATAAAACAAAAAATCAACCAAAAAATCCGAACTCAATCCGTGAAATAGGCATGGTTGTGGTAAAAAATCTAGAAATCTCGAGAATGTCACTACCTAATAATAAAATACAAAATTAGTTAACATCTATCAGACTAAGAGTTAGCGCACCTAGTGCGGTTGAACCCTAATGCTTTGGACACTTTTGCAATGAGTTACTACGCCACTGTATTACATCGTTGTACATTAACGTGTTACAAAATGGTAATGTAACAAGAAAACATAAATCAACTAACTAATATTAAAATACATTTATGTAATTTTGTAAAAAAAATCTAGAAAATATCATGAACCAAGTACTATTCAAACATAATATATATATATATATATATTTCGCTTTCAGGTAAGTGTTTTTAATCAATCACTAACCCTGGTTACGAAATGAAAGATGCGTATTCGAAATCTACAATACGCAAATTTATTTCTAGAAATTTTTCAGAGGTCTTTCAAAATGATGTGTGTTTTCATTCAAAATAATAACTGAAGTGTAAAAAAACTTAATTAAAATACAATTTATAAAGAAAAGTAAGTCTGTTGGTTAATTTATTCAAAATGGTTTCATTTTTATTATTTTTTTTTTGCATTAATAATTAAGTAATTAATTTATTATTTTTAATAATAAATTACATAGAAAATGTTCACGTCAATAATTTCATTATGTATGTATGTAAAAGACAATGGCACTCCTCTGCACTAAAAACTGAAATTGGGCGTCGTTTAACCTTAAAAACTAGTGAGGTAGGTCATTTGGTTGAGTATGTAGGGCAGTGGATTAGCATTTCGTACTAGGATGTAGCAAATAATGCAACTAGAGGATTAGAGGAGCTATTTATTTTAACCTGTTAGAGGATATTAGAGTGTCACGAACGATAATGAAATTAAATTAATTAATAAAAATATGTATACTCAATAATAATATGTTACTAAGTATATTTTTTTGAACTCGAAATAATTATTAATGACTCTATTTGTAAAATAAAATATATCGATAGAAGAATCGTCGATAATAAGAACAAAGATTAATGGTTTGGATTTTTTTAAATTTATACTAAAATTTATGAGTGATTATTAGTGTTTGTTGATAACTGTTTTGGGCCCAAAATAAGAACGATCTAACTCTGACTTTATGTTATAATATATAGTTATTCTCTGGGTATACTAATAAGTCAAAAATATGGAATTACTACAAATTTAGTATTAACCATGTTCTACCGCGTAAACGCCACTTAAATAAAATAAGTAATGAAAGAAGTAAAAGTGCTCTCTCTAATTTTTAAATTAATAAATGTCTTTCTTTGAAATATTCAAATAAGACAAAAAATGTTATTTTTATTTATTTAAACAATTTCTTTTATTATGCTAACTATCTCTCCATGGTGGAAATACATTGTTTTATTAATTTAATTTAATAAAACGCATTTTTTTATCGTACTACTTCCACTTTTATTTAACTCATTAGCTGCTGACTATATAATGATTTTTTAATTAGCACCTTTAAAATGCACGTTAATCGGCCGCCTCGTCATTACGCATATGTGCGTCTTCAGCGTCCAAAGTATTAATATCTGCACCGGTTTCGTCCGCCTCAGAGGGACATTTCCAACTTAAACAATGCTCAAAAAAGCTGAGTACTCTATTAATATACTATATTAAATCTTATAATAAGCTATCATTATTTTTATATGTATATCTCAATATGTAAGTGATGGAGTGAGGCTCTTTTGCTTTTGACCTACTCAATTTCAGACACGAGTCTTCATGTGACGTCAGACAAAAACATAACAGCTACAATATTACGAATAACATCTGCATTATTTTGTAGGTTGTTGTACTCTAATTTAACTTGCGCAATGTATGTAAAGATACATTTTCTTATCTCATGTTGTGACTTAAGTCACTTCAAATATGAATATATCTACCTATTGGTTTTCTTATTCGTTGTATCTAGATAGATTATAGTATTGTTTTTTTTTATTTATAATTTAAAACTGTCACAAGTGTTTTAAATTAAATAAAAAACAATACAAATATTGGAGTAAGTACATTATTATAGAATTTATTTCACATTATTTATTCAAATCATTCTAACCAACGATAGAATACTATTCAAGGTAAGTGAAGTGATATTTGTATTGATTACAATCTCGAGATTACTGTAACATTTTATATATATTTGATATGATTATACTGTAATTTACTATGATTGAGAGTTTTACATATATTTTTTTGAAAAATATGTCATATAATCAATTTAATATAACGTTATTTTTTGTTATATTCTGTCCCTAAAACACGTTATGGGAGTAGGTATGCAATGATGGATACTATTTTGTATTATTTAGTAATTTGCGCCCATTAGTAATATATACCTACGAATTAACTTTGAAGTTCATACTAATTTCCTTTGTCATAGTATACACAAAGTATAGTACGATTGTGTGTAGGTATATGAATATTAAATTTAATCCAAGGAAATACATCATATAGGTATATATATGTATTAGTATATTTGATAAACACTATAATATTGTAAGTCGTTAGCTTGAATAGATAGGCATCGTATTTTTTATATTAATTCTAATCAGTATGAGAAATAACATTAACACATTTTTAGTTGAAAATATTGACCATGAAAATAATGATTGATTAATTGGTACCTAGATGATTAGTAAAACTAATGCATATTTAATAATGAAACAATTCGGTTCAATAATCTTAAACTATCTACTTGGACATTATTTTTAGGAAGATAATAATTTTTGTATAATACTCCTTTGAACGGTTATTAAATATAATATATAAGTAGGTGATGATGAATAATAATTATGGAAGTGTTTATTGATATATAAGTATAACGAAGAACTGTCATTTGAATATTCCAATTTGGTTTGCCCAATATGTAGTATATTATAGTTAACCAGACCGAATCGGGTGTAGCCTCTGGACATTTTGATTTTGTCAGTTGATTCCTACGAAGACTGAATCGTGGGATTGTGCGAACAGCGGCATCAGCTAATAATATAATTAAAACGAAAACGTAATAATGTGCTCTGAAATTTAGGCCAGCTCTCACATCTAAACTCGCCTCGTCTGCTGCACAGCCATAAATCAAACATTATAGGAACGTCGCTTCGATGTTGCATTATATGAAAACCGCGCAAATAGGTACCTAGCGATAGTCGCGCGTAACGTATCGTAACGTGATATATTAGGATGCAGCAACCGGCGAGCCGATAGAGGAATGATCAATTCGTAGGTAGCAGCACTAAATTTTCAAACTCAAAGTCGCATTCCACCAATGTGCGGAACTCCATTTGGCAACGTTTGTGAATAACGATGACGTCACATCGAAGTATTCGACACGTTGCAGATGAGAAGAGTTTTGATGTGCGAGCCGGCTAAGTCTGAATGACGGCACGGCTATCCAACGTCACCGGATATCATTCGACAGAATTATAGCAACCGCTACACTTATAAGCATCCCGAAATCAACCAAATCGTAACAACGAAATCAGAATGTCTAGAGGGCATGTTAGAGGTATATTCTGAGGTTATACACTTACCAAGCAAAAACACACGTATTTACAGGTGGGGTGGTGGGCGTTATTAAAAAAACATACGAAAATGAGTTTAAGTGTGACAGGATAAGAAAAAGACTCCACATGACTTTTGACTCAAAGTTGATAAAGTAGCTTCTAAATAAATGTATATTTAATGCGTATTTATTTTATGAAAATACGTTCATATGAATGAAAAATAGAATACTCAATCACTTTTAATAACTTTTTATAAATAGTTATACCGATTGCGCAACTCGTCGGTTTTCTTGATAATGTAATCTACGCCCTCTTTCAAAGCAATGTATTTTTTTTTCATTTCGTACCTATGTAATGCTGACAGCTCGATTACGCTTGATGTATTAAAAATCAGTCTAAAAATATAAAGCATACATTCTAAAAATAGACCTACGCCTCAGAGTTTTACCCAACTGTAAAAAAACTGTAATGACATGTAAATGGAAACACTGAACTTACATGGGAAAATTACAACTATAAATTATAACGCCACAAAGTCATTACAATAATACCGTGCTCATACGTTTCAATATATAAAAAAAGTTATTTGTAAAACATGAATTATTATTTAAACGATGAATTTATTGTTTACAATAATTTTGTTAAGAAACTGTTAAAATATATTTTTGATACCTGATTTTCTATGTATAATTAGGTATTTAAAACGTTTGGTCGTCGAACTCTGTGCATTCTATGAAAAATATGTAAATTTTAAAATTTATATTTAAAAAATATATTATTAAACTTGCCTTTTTTTCTTTAATTGTTTTAACTGTCAATTCGTGGTGGAACCGCTTTTACCATTGATTAATTTAATAAAACGCATTTTTTTGTACTTATTCCACTTTTAATATATAAATCTGGACCTGTTTTGTCGCGAAAATATCCCTCTGAGGCAGACGAAACCGGTCCAGATTTATTTATTAAAATTAGAATAAGTAAGTACTAATTTTTTTTCCGTTTTATCAATAATTAAAATTTGCATCAAGTATTGTTTACCATTATTCAAAAAAAAATACTGTGATCTCAGGTGGTGAAAGCATAACCAAAACACGTATATTGATGATCAATTTTGGGAAAATGTTTACAAATTAATGAAAACGCTATAATACATATTGATTATTACAAAATAATATAATATTACAAGGTTAGTAACAATAAATTATAATATTTTAATATATATATATTATTTAGCGTTTGAAAAATTGCACCTAATATATTTTTAATATTTTTGTCGTTCACGTAACGTATATTATACTAAATTCATACACATATATTATATTTTTCTTTATTTATATTGTATGTCGTCCAATGAAAGGCTATTAAATGATACAATTTCTATTATAAATAACAAACACATAAGTAAGTATGTTATATCTTATTTTTCGTACTCCACAAATTTAAAATTGGGCGAAATCAATTTCAAATCAAATGTTGAATTAAAATTTGTGGATAAGTATGAAAAATAAATAACACATAACTTACATATTGAATTGTTTTTTTATAATACCATGTCTACCCGTCAAGCAATAACAGTGAAAAAATGATAATACATAGGTACATGCTTTGAATATTTTTTTTACGTAATTACCCACTTATCCAAAAATATCTATTGTCACTGTACCTTCTCTATCAATTAATATTTATTTAGGAATTTCTTCATTTATCCGTATTAGTAGGACATATTTATTACACGTAGCTATTAATTTGGTGTATTATTAAAATTACTGGTAGAGGGCTAGCCCAGTATAACTATAAAATAAATTATTTTCGGTGAATGATATTTATCTATTAAAAATATAAATGGACCTCCTAAAACTATATACTAATATATTTTTTTTTATAAATAGAACCTCTAAAAATATACCTACATAATATTATATTTACAAGATTATGCGGGATTATGCGGGATTATGCCAATAATATTTATTTAATACGAGACGTGTTTCGTTCATGCATTAAACTTTATCAGATAATATATACGTACCAACATTAGAGGACGTGAGTTTATATAATATAATTTCAATATTATATTATAACTTATAATGGTAAACAATGGAAAGAGGTGGTACTAAAACATGATTCTATTATGGTCAATTCCATTACATCGTCACTCATGGCGAAAGAGTTTGGGGAGGGCACTGACCTCCACAAGTCGTCAATTATGAATACTTTTCTAAATGATATTTCTTTATGGATGGACAGTTTATAAAATATATATTTTTAATAAAAGTCTATAAAAATGGGGATATATATACAATCTTCTTAATCACTAGTATGTAGTAAGTTTATGTAATCTACCGAACTTGATGACTTCGTCATCCAATTGGTTTTAAGACGCCAATGCGGTCTTTTAGTGCCCCTTGGGTTCCACTGTATTACGGCATTTGTCGAGCCGTTGTCCACTCGTCGAGTGACATTTCCAGCTCATTGTTATTTCATCTGCTTAGCGACCTCTATCATATCGCGTACTCTTTTCTGCCTCCTTATCCACTAGGTTTTTGTGGTATTTTCATGTTATACTCAACACGCACCTATCCATGCTAAGTTGCGCTGCATGAAGGTATCTGGTGTATATAAGTAAGTAGTTATATTACATATATTATATAATAAAAGTAGATGGGTATATAAGAAAATAAAACATTCAAAATTAATTAAATAAATTAGCAATAATATATGAGATTTAATTACAATTAGTGTCAAAGAGTATAGGTTATTTAAAAACAATAAATCAATCGATTTTAATTAGTCCAATTGTAAGTAGGATGTTGTCAAAACGTAATGTATAATATGTTCAAATTATTGTAGGTACGATACGGTAGTCGTTCATATTAAAAGTGATTTTAATGATTGCTATTTTATACATTAAAAAAACATTTATGCAACTGTTTGAATCGATTTTTAACAATACTTCTCTGTTAAAATTTCATAAAAACTAGTTATATACTATTATGAAGACTCAGTCATTTTAGTATATGTATATATAATATATTTATTTTGCGTCATTACGACCATGTCAGTGATTTCTTAACATCCATCTCCATGGTAATCTAAGACTGACATACAGGCTTTGTCGAGGTGATTTAGGTACTTTATCTTTACTTATTATCAGGACTTTTTGTTATCTTTTTCGTCAACTTTATTTTTCAGAAAGGAAAACAAAAGAAACATTTTCATGTATGGGAAAGGTTATATTCTAATTTAAAGATACTGATATTATAAATAATATTGTAAAATAGGTACTTGAAGAAGTCAAATCATTGTTTAAATAAGAAATCAAAGGGTATGCTTATAGTTTAAAACTGTTTTACTGTTGCAGATGTCACTTTCATAAAAATGACATGGTAAACCACAATTTTATAGCACAAAAATCTTCACACTATAAATAAAAAAGTCATCTACAAATTCCACGATTTTGAATATTTTGACACCCCCGTCTCTCCCCTCATTGTCGCAAAATCATTTACCCTTCTGTCTAAATTAGGGACGTCATATTTTTAAACCCCTACCTCATTCTTTAAAAATGATCGACTTATATTATAATATTCTTACAAAATATGTTATTCTTAGAAAAAACATCAGTTTCTACTTATGATATCTCTCTTACTTATGATTTTTAGGTTTTTATCGCTTGTTTTTCTTCCTTCATTCCTCCGAACTGTCCGTAGCAAAATCATATATTCGATCCGGTATCTCTATTCGTCATTACTGACACAACACATTACTCTGAGCAACGTTTGCTCTCACTTAATCGGATTTCTTTTGGTATTCTTAGAGCGGCGTTTGCATTCATACACCTACACTACACTACATCATAACACAATATATCTCTTCATAATTGCCTCTGTAATGAGCTGGAAACACCGAGGAAAGAAGAAAGAAGTACATACGGTAAAAAATTAAAAATCTATTAGGATATACACGTAATAGATACCTAAATCTGCAAATAAATTACAAATCTTATTAAACTATAATATGACGATTTAACTTAACAATATAATTTTAAGCAGTGATACACGGATGAAGAGATGATTGTTTTAAGCTTTCTTTCACGGTTGGTGAAATTATATAGTATTATGTTAGCACAAGAACTACAAAAAAGGCGCAATCTTGATGTAGGTATTATTATGTTACCTAATTTCTATATCGATTCAACAAAAAAGTATCACCACAGAGACCTTTATGACCCTATACTTACATAAATTGGGTGAAAATTAGTTTTTGTACGACTTTGGTAAGCCATCATTAACGCGAAAGCTCCACTCTAAGACTGAATAGTTCCCACGCTATGTTCATAAAGGTTAAACACCCCTGCACCATTTATTTTCATTCTGACTTCAACTTCATTGTACCGACCATAATTTTCTTATCATTTTAAATAAAATAATAGGATATGGATTATGTGCATCGCAAGCACGAAATGTCAATTTTGCTCAGTTCTCAACACAAGAAAATACATTAGATTCAAAATAAAATGGTGAAACAGCATAGCACTCATCAGCATTGATCGATTACTGAACGTTTAATGTTGGTTATTATATGCATCTCTCGTGGAAAGGCTAGATCGCTTTGGATCGAAGGTTCCAATTCCGTAGCTAGTTGAAATTTACATGTTGTTTTTTGTCATGGATTCAGCGTATGAATTCAATAAAATGAGCTGATAATTAAAAACCAAGTGGGTATATTAAATATATCAACAACATTTTTTAAATCTCGTATTTTTTACTCTGAGAAGAAAATAAATATATAGCTCGGAAACGGTTTTAAAAATATAATATTTTTCGTAAATTTTATAGTAAAAATGACAACATAGAGTCAATATTACTTACTTATCAATAAATTCAACCCAACGATATGAAAAAGTGCATATTATAATTGATTAGGTATTGCAATACCGAATGCAAAAACCAATACCGGTATTTCGGTATTTCCTATTGAATACCGGTATTCGTGAAATATATGGAAAGAAACAGAAGTATCTACCAATAAATATACCTAGATATAAAAATCTCCTTAAAATATTAATATTTTATACCAAAAATATCTAAATACGTACATATATGTAAACCTTTAAAAATAGGTAAATGTAAGATATGGTAGATATGCTGATGTTTACAGATACCTGGTAATTGAACTTTTGGCACTTTCTTCTTCGAATAATCTTTCAATAAATTTATATTATGAAGTGTTCTTCGATGTGTATATGCGGATGTGCCCCACTGATAATGCCACATATTGTTTTATTATTTTAGTCCCGTAAGAAATAAAATCAAATACAATATTGCTCACTTCTTTTGTTCAAAAAAAATATATTTCCCCATTATTGTATAAGCTACTCTTCAGTAGAAAAAATCCGGTACAATTAGGTACAAGCAAGTCCATCATAGTAACAGTAACGAACAGTCGCGATTTTGGACATATCTAAAAATACACTTGACAACTTCTAAAACCCGCGAGGGAATGGCGTAAATATTTGAATTTAAAATAAGGAAAGTAGGTACATACCCATAATGCAAATGCATTTTGTAAATCTGCACGTTTCATTGCTGGTCCCCAAGGATATCCAAGTTAACCAGACATCGCGTAACCCGACAATAAAAATACAGCCCTGTTAAACCTTTTATATTAATACATTTTGTTTACGCTTTCAATACCGAATATACCAGTATTATGTGATTTTTAAAACCGGTATTTCGGTATCGAAAGAAATTGGGATACCGATTTTGAAACACCGGTTTTGCAATCCCTACAACTGATAAAAGTGTGGTCATTTTAATATTCAAACAGTAGTTCAATAAGTAGATTAAGTCTAATGATAATTTTGTGTTAAAATACTATTTGTCGATTCTTTCGTGAAGTTGATGTGGTTAAATAATTGATAGGAATAAAAAAATTAATATTATGTAGGTATATTAGAGTAATGAAATATGGTGTTTTATTTTGAAAATACTTTGAATGTATTTCTAAATATGTTTTAAAATGATTCGGTGTATTTGGATAACTATAATATAATATAGTAATTGAAGTGACTTGTTATTGCATAGTCAGTTACAACTACATTTATATTATAATGTGAATGTTTTGGTTCCAGTGACGGTCGAATATGTTTTGCCAATGTATCTAAAATTTTGTTGTATTTTACCACGTTTTTCTTAGCTCATATTCTTATTTGTCCGGTGGTTGTTTATCCAGTACAAATCTTGCAATCTATTTTTAACTAACTTCCCGACTAACTAGACATTTGAAACTTTTAGAATAAACCAGGACACGATGCCGATGTATTCTTTTAATACTTTTAGCCATCTTTAAGTAGAATTAAATTCATTTTCAGTTAATTCTGTTTTGTATGAAAAGTTATTTCGGAAGAAATCCGTAATCTAATACACTATTATTGGTTGCTAAGGGGGTGGTCCTAGCAACTAAATTATTAACATATACCTGCGTTACTATGAAAATCAAAATGACATTTCAGTATTCTATATTTATTTGTTTGTTTGTTGCAAAATAGCAAAAAAATGATTTGTTGACAATTGCCTTATTTGTTCTAAATTATGAATACATAGAATTGACAAGTTTATATGATTCAACAGAAAATTTAAAAACGTGGTATATAAAAAGTTATTTTTATCTTGTAATTATTTTGAGTATAAAGTTTGTTATGAATTCATCTTAAATATGAAATTACTTGTAAATAGTTTAAATCATTTGTAACAGTTTTTTAGGCTCCATCTATATTGAGACAACTTACCTATGTGTCTTTGCATGCGCCTACTAATTTGATTTATACTACACAGCCATATTTTTTAGAAATTGGTATAATTTTAACCAAAATAATATCGTACAATATTGGGCTACATTTTATTGTAGCGATAAATTAATTGTCTAATTTATTGGACTTGTGGCATTATTGTGTTCATTGCGTTTGAATGACGTTAGAGCGAACACGTCAGGAGCTTTTATGATTAAAACTAAAACCATGAGGTTATACGACATTAGGAAATATTATGAATTATTAATATTGAAAAAACAAACTCCAATTAACTGGAAAGCTTAGCATGATAAAAATATACGTGGATTAAAACACATGTAATGAAAATAGTGTAAATGATAATATTATAACGAGCTGTACCTATATTAAAATAAATAATGACGTCCTGACACTTGACACCATATATTATAAGACATTACCTATCTAGAGTTATATAATATTCAGGATTGTCTTGAATTGAAATGCGTTGAAATAATTATTTGTGATCTGACATTAGAATAATATTATTCATAGTGGGTATCCAGATATAATCATTTTGACAGTATTATATGTTATATAATAATACATAATATATATTAAGACGTGATATGCTTGAGCTTTAGAAGTTTACAGAGATGAATAAATACCTACATGAAATTCACATTGTAAATAATATACGTATTAAGTATAGTATCTATATATAACATTATAGTTGTAATATATTACTGATTGGTATAAAGTAACCGAATTTGAAACTAATAGCTTCAAATGAAATGGTACCATCATTTATTATATAATTTGAATATAATAACTAAATTGTAAATGTGTCCACTCCGTACTAGTACCTAATGCAAATGGCAATTAAACGTCGCTGTAGGATTGGTTTCCCGAATAGACCAAATGTTCAGGAGACGAAAAACAAATTTCATAATCCTATATTTAAATACATGGAGATATTTTTAAATTGTTGTTTTCACAGCATATGAATGATGAATTCATTACCATTACTAAGTAAATTAAATAAAAGGATGGTTCTGGTTCATTTAGATACAAAAAAACATTCTGCATTAAAAGGTCAATTTCGACAAAAACGGATATTCGGCAAACCAATCCTATAGCGACGAAATGTTGCACTTTGATTGATTTAAAAAAATTAGATCGTCGATACTATATTTTAAAATTAGGTTATCATACATCTTTATATAATATATTATATTATACACCTCAAAATATGTCTTACGTTTTAAATGATTAATGTGCAATTTGCCTTTCTTCATCGCTGTATTAAGACAAAATATATTTTATGGGGGGGGGGGTTATATAATAGTTATAATTGTTACTTACCAAAGAAGTAGCAGTGCCCAGAGGCGTGCTTTGCGGGCGCGCGGAGAGCGGCTCATGTCCGCGGCCGCGCGCCGCTGCCCGAAGCAACGGACCCTGGAAATATCAAAGTATTCTTGAGATAGAAGACATCTAATACCTAAAAGTCATTTAGCTTAGCATTACCATTTAGTAAATATTTTCTAAATGGAACACAGGTACACCAGTAAAATATCATGTCGTGAATAAATAAATCGTCTGATGCATTTAAAAATTGTTTACCTAATTGAATTCCCTGGCTCTGAAAATTTAAATTTACACACCAAAATTGTGATCTTGAATGCTTTGGAAATCAAAATTAATAATAATATCGCTTTATTTCAGGATGGCTGTCATAGGAAGTAAAATTGAAAAATATGCCTCTAAGTGGGACGTAGAAAAAATGGTAATATTGTCCGGTATGTTCTCATTTACGTCAAATTCGTCTACGCTAAGTGACATAACTATAATTAATATATCATAAAAAATAAGACAGTGGTACTTTTAGAATAAAACATAATAATTGCTGTTTACAGAAGATTGTGATTTATTGACCGATATAGTAGAGTGTATATATGACAGGTTATTACTAGTTAGTGTAAGTTATATGCGAAGCGAATTGTCGAAGATAGATCCAAAGTATTCTATATTATTAAAAAAATAAACATTGATAGACTACACATTCACTATAGAATGGTGAATTATATATAAAATAACGTTACCAAAATATTGTAATCTAATAAAATTAATGAATTTGACTGAGTAATCAAATTCTGTAGTTTAAGGTCTACGCCACGTAGAGAATACATTATATTATAGCATGGCGTAGACCCATGTATTAAGAGGTTGAAAAAACAACCAAAGAAATATTTGTAAGTTATTTTCAATGTATTTTGAAGATATATTTGTTGAGCTGCGATTATAAGCAAATGATAATAATGATTACATACATATATTACAAAATATTTGTCAAAGAAAGTGAATGTTTACTCTGTACGCGATACCATCTGATAAATATTTTATGTCAAAAACGGTTGAAAAATCACATGTATTTTAGACGGAATCTTTCCCCAATAAACCAAACATAACATTAAGTGTGCCACATAGACTCTGTGGTCCCTGTCATATCATATTCGGAAATTCTAAACCTTGCGTCTTCTGCTATCGGCTGAAAGCTTGATTTCGGTTGATTGCCCACCATAAATGCAATCAGTCATTTTATTCATGACAGTATGGTTTAATGATCGAGTTTCGGCCATTACAGGTTGTTGAAAATTATAGCCAAAAAACCATGATGGATTTTATCAGCACGTAAGCAATGTAGGAACCTTATTGTTATTGATGGATGTTTGCCGTGAAAGTAATTTTTGACAAATATTTTTTTTCGTCTATTATTTGCAAATAGGTGGAAAATTTACGACATGGTGTTCAAAAAATATCATTATTATTATTTATTATTAAGAACTTCATATTAGCATCTGTAATTATTAAGGGACGTGCTTCGTGTAAAATAACAGAAAAAGGTTGACTCCCTATAAAGTTGCTATCTAATTCCATCATCATTATTTTACTACTGACAGGAAAAGTTGTGTAGGTGTGCGAAACTACTATTTGTCTAAATGGCTAATGGTGCAAATATTTTAAAACTTTCCCATACATCTTTTTCGCGCTTTCACATATCAGTGTATAATGCGAATAAAATTTTTGATAATTTCATTTGTTTTGTTTATCAGTCGTTAAATTCGAATTCAAAATAATGTTTTTAAAATTGGAACTGCGCAAAAGACATGTGTGAATTTCAGGCTTATTTGTTGGAAATGTAAATTTATATATTATATGATAAACAAAAGCATTATTAACGCCATTGTAGCGATGTATGTACGTAGAGGCCCAAGGCACTTTTAAGCTTGGATGTCTGCTTTCTAGAATTTTGTTCAAATGGTAAATCTTCATTGAGTGCGAAAAATAATTACTAATTGTAGCACATAATATTATATTAAAAAGACGGCTCACGTGATGCAGTGCGTAAAGCGCTGGTCTTCCATCCAGAGCTCTGAGTTCGATCCCGGTGAGTACATAATATATTTATGTGATTTTATCAAACAATGGCTGTTTGTGATTATTCAAAATTACTAACAACCACCTTGTACGAAAAAGCAAGGACATGGTTATTAATAATTTATAAAAAAATACTTATAAATAAAAATGTGCTTATCACTTAGTATTTACCAAGTGTAAAGGTTGGTGAGCTTTATTAAGTACTTGGCACCCTCTTCTTCTACATATTTCTAAGAGTTTGATACTTTTTAACGAAGCGTCCGCCTCTTTATATAGAACTGCCACTATGTATTTATACGAATGTTATTGTTTTAAAAATATTTAAAAAAAAATAATATGGTACATACATAGTTATTACAATAATAAACAACTCGTACATGTTTTGTATAACAAAGTATATTGATTTATTTGAGTTTATAAATCAATAAAAATAGTCTGTTTATTAGTAATTCATTTTGTATTTAATTCATAACCTACGGGAACTTATTATGTTCAAATTCATGAGAAAATAACATGGCAAAGTGAATCAAACATTTACAATAAAGTATTTTCAATATTATAATAATATTATTGTTATGGTATCAAATGTTATATAAGTGAATAATAATAAAAAAAATAGCATGGATTAAGGATATTTTACTGAAATTAGGATTATAAGTTTGAGTACCTATCTGTATTTTTATATACATAATACAAAACTGCCATTTTATAATCATATAAAAATTAGAAAAATGGGATAGTTTAATTTTTATTTGTCAATAGGTAATTGAGGAAAAGAAAAATTTTAATAGTTTTTAGAAGTTGTATAATTATTTAAATTTTATTTGTCGAACCTACGTTTTTTTCTGAAATATTTTCCAAGAGCTGATACTGTCTCTATAATTAAATTGGCGAAACTAGTTTTGTTATTATCAAATAATATGGATTTATATCTTAATATATTTTGTTTTATTTCACCTACCATTGGGAATCGTTTTAGAAAACCCTTGAAAATAAAACATTTACATATTAAATAAAGCAAACTAAAATAAACATAGAAAGTTTATATAATTTAGAAAAACACTAACTGAGAGAGTATATCACAACCAATAGAAAAAACTTTTTTTGAAAAAAGTAAGCCAACCGGTCGGGAATCGAATCCGGCATTTCCAACGGGTAAAAGCCCCAAACTCGTCGCATTCAGCCATTATGCTACGGAAGACATACTAATGATGACAATATTTAAGCTATTGGCTATTAAATACCTACCACTCAGCGCTCTTCGAAATCGTGTTACTTGGGCAATCGATTTCGAAGAGCGCTGAGTGGTAGGTATTTAATAGCCAATAGCTTAAATATTGTCGTCATTAGTATGTCTTCCGTAGCATAATGGCTGAATGCGACGAGTTTGGGGCGTTTACCCGTTGGAAATGCCGGGTTCGATTCCCGACCGGTTGGCTTACTTTTTTCAAAAAAAGTTTTTTCTATTGGTTGTGATATACTCTCTCAGTTAGTGTTTTTCTAAATTACATAATGTTCAATAATCAGAATGATATATTCTTAAATCTTGTGAATTATTCGTTTCAATAAAAGAAATAGTTAATTAAAAATAGAAAGTTTAATTAATCATTCTGAGTTGGTGTTGTTAATTTGATAAAATTAAAGCCACAAACAAGGCTATGTAAGTAAGAGGAGCTTGGCGAAATGTCATCAAGTAAAAATTATTTCAACATGGTCGGTCGTGTCTGGTAAAACTTAAAACTACACAATAATTTAGACATAATTCATCACGCTATGATCTCATTGCGACATTTTGGGGGTCGCGTGTTTAACCGTTTTCAGAAAAATAAATTTTATTAGCATATTACTAAAAAAATATTTGACCAGTGAGTGTTAAAAACAATGTGTTTTGCACTTTTTTACCGTGAAAATAACATTATTCATATACAAACAACAAAATTGTCAGTCGACAAATAAATCACCTCTGGTTTCACATACTTTTTCCCCACCAATATTATTAATGATTTTTAGGACCTTACGATTATTTACAATAATTGTTTAATAATAATTATAGGTATAAAATCATGCTGATTATAATTTAAATTGTTTCTAATACTCATACTCACCAGGTCAATGGTAGGTATTATTATTTTTTGTTATTAGTATTTTATGTTAACAACATATTTTTAAAATAGATATTTCATCGATTTCTTAAGGAAACACAAAACGTAATAAAATAAAAATAAAACAATTAACTATTATATTATTATTTTATACATTACTTAAAGTTATATTTATACTTACCTGCATAAATTGTTTTCAAGCTATTAAAACCTCAGATGTGTCAATTTCGTAATATTATTTTTTCATATATTTAATAATTATATGATTAGATTCCAACAAGATTTAAATATATAATAAATTATTGAAATATCCGTATTAACGTGTCTCATTTTTTAGATTTTACAATCATTCGATGTTAAAGAACCCTTTATTGTTATTTTATTAAATTGAGTTATTACAGACTTACAAGAGAATTAAAGTATATGGCCATGTTTGTGGTGTAGAGATGTCTCGCAACCACAAAAGTTTATTGTTGTCACAGCAGAGGTTTTAACAGCTAAACAACGATTAATTGTTCTAATAAAATAATTAATTATTCCAGTTTAACAAAATACTTTTAAAAAATAAAACTTTTGCCTAGGTACCTACCTACATAGTTACATTAAATCATTTACTTTAATTATTAATAAGAATATGTATCTAATGCGAGTTAATAAAATCTTTATGGCATTTTTTTCGATACAATTTCAATTATAAAGTAAAATAAATAATGAAGATAAGGTACACTTTCAAGAATTTGCATAAATTTATTACCTGAGCGATAACAATGAGGCAAAACAAAGCAAATATATTTGAGCGTGTTTGTTTTAAACTTATATTTGAATTACAAAACCGCAAAATCCGTCTGTCCAACTTCATACGACTTTTATATGTTGTGCTTTTGTGAAAGTTCCCGTTCTTGGCTTTGTAATAATGAAAGTTTCGCAGCTAGTAACCATTTTTAAGTCAAATTTCCTTCGTGTTTAGAAATGATTTTAGCGAAAACGTACTGAAAGTAAAACGTTTTTACTATCACAAACAATGTTTTTCGCATTCCATTTAATGAAATAATAACAGTTTTTGTCTTATAGCTCATATGATTTATTATTAAAATGCCTTGCCATTTAAAACGTCGTTCAACTAAGTACAACAGTACGATATATTAAGCATATACCTACTTACCATATTATGTACATAGACGGCAATCGATTATTTTAACTTTACCATAAAGCAGTCCCATTGTACATGTCAGCAATAGCTTCTGAGAAAATACTAGTCATAAAATATCTATAGTGGTGGTTTATTGAGCTTTTTCCTATTATTTTAGCTTCGTATTGCAATATTTTTCATTTAAGTGATCCATAATATTGTTTTTTTTATTGTTGATAGAATATATAACTTTTATAGTCATATATAAACTAAATCATACAATAAAATATAAAATTGTAGATTATTTTGAGTTTTTCAAATATCCGCGATATTCATGTTACTATCAATCAAATATAGTAGGTATATAGTTTTGTATCTATTATATGTATTACATAATATTATTTAGTTAGACATGTACATTAATAATCCAACGAAGCACGATTTTCAAATTTCAAATCTTCAAATAATTTAAAACAATCTTAATAAAATGATTAAAAAACGCAAAATGTATGTTTATGAAAGTCTGTTAAGGATTTTTTTAAAAATATTTTTAACATAATAAATAGTGTGGCGAATTTTATGTTGAATCATTATCGGGGTAGCAAATCTTAATTAATGAATTAAATGGTTCAAAGTTGGCACGGAAGCATCTGTATATTTACTTTATAATATAAAAAAACATGAATTTATTAATTATAATGATATTCAAATCAAATATCTCTTATCAAGATCTTTTGTAATATGTAAATTTCCTAATTTTTATACATGATCAAAATTACATGATATATTAATTGAAACATAGAGTTTTATAATATTATAATAAGATGCCTCATTTTTCTGAAAACTGGGATGATTCATTGAATATTGTGGGTAGATGGTATATATAACTGAATATTATAAATATAATATTCCTTTGGCAATGTTGTGACTCATTTTTAATTCAGCTTATTGCATGACAAAGAAAGTTTTACGTAGAATATTGCAAAAGTTATATTAAACTCTAATATCAGGTTTAATTTATAATGAATTTTTAGTTTTCTATTATTACCTGTTTTACAAACGTTATCTATTTTAATTATTTTTCGTTAATCAGCTTGAATGAATAAATTTATATTTAAAAAAATTATTTAAGAAATGACACGTGAAAATATTAAATAAATAATAATTTTATATTTTAAAAGTTTAAAATAATAAAGATAAATTTATCAACAATAATTTAAAATCAAAAAGCTCTGTTGTTGGTACACAATTAATATTAACTTCGATTAAAATTTTCTTCTTCTTCCCATGTTTACTATAATGTATATGACTGCAATATTTTGTATATGAATATTATGCTACCAATATTTAATAAAAATAACACTTATGTTGAAATATAAAATAGTAAATGGTTATTAAGTAGTGGTACTTACCGTCGATCAACAAAATAATTCCTTTTGAAGTTTGTGCGTTTTTGAACAATCCAATTTAAATGGAAACCGTTAAACTATAACTGCCTTTCATCGATACCCGAAACACATAGAAATTAAAATACCGAACGTACATTAAAAGCTATAACGATATCAAAAACATTATTTACACGATGCCGACAGCTGGCGACAGATACACAACGTTTTGAGGGGAAAGAAAACTCGATACGGCGGGTGTATTATGCTTTCCCGGTCGGAAAAGTCGATCGTGTCGGTTGGACGTCGAGCACTCAGGCGAGCTAGTTAGACGCCGCTCTTCTACCGACTGACTACCGTCGCGACGCTATTTTACTACGTAGACGCTGCAGTCTTAACTATGCGGACGACAACAAATTCACTGTGGCCGTAGGGCAAAGCATGCACTCCGCATAGAAAACTGACGGGAATTTTTACTGGAAGAAATTCACAGAGAATTTTCTAGGTTATAACTACCTACTATATGTTGTATGTTTATAACAACTGTCTCTGATTTAATGCGCAGCTAAAATTAGAGATTATTACATTAATATTGATAATATTCGATATAAACTTAAAAGAATTATCTCTTTTATGATCGTTACAAATATAATTTTTACTATTTATTAAACTGATAATAAGACCTTTTATATGATAGAAGTCAGTATTTAATAGAAAATATTTTATAAAATAAGTTTACCAAAGATTATGTGAGTATAATAAAAATAATAATGTGATTTGACACTTAACTTTGGAATAATATTGCCAATAATATTATATAGTATTTTAAAAGATTAAACAATAATTTATTGATTGAATCAAAGTATTATCATGAATGGCTACTAAAAGGCTTATCCGGGAAGCGAGAAAAAACGTTTACCTAATCAACCGTGCATTTCGAACACGTGATTTAAGACATCTTAAGGCAATCATTTATCGTTTTTGTTAGACATAATGTGACAATGATCATTGCGAGGAAGTACAAATTAGCGCTTCACTTTGAAAGAATTATCTTGTTTTGTTTTTTTTATAACAAACTGTACATTAGTCTGGCATTAAAACTTGACCAAATGGATGGTGTGTTAGGATGAGTAAGTGCTAAAAATTAAATACCTACGTAAACTTACTGTATTCAGCGTCGCAAACTTGGTGCTTTTCTTGCCACATGTAGCCATTGTTTAATAAGCATCTAGTCAGCAAAATAAGAATCTGGCATGTGGTATTAAATTTAGCATTTTTGAGAGTGTGAACAGCTTAAAATGTCCATAAAAAAAGAATATTACATAGATTTGCTTGAAATTCAACATGCTGTCATTTTGTATTTAATAAAGTAATGTGTTGAATGATTTTAGTTGCATTATTGAATTATGTTTATAATATAATATACAATGTTTATAAATATGATAATTTTCAATATTTAGCATATTCGCGAACTACCATATTTTTGTTCCAGTCTCACATATTTTAGTCAAAGACAGTTGGCAATACTGGTACTTACCTTCTATCATGCAAGTGAGTAAGAAATGGATAGAAGCATATAAAATAATATAACAATATTTTATGATACATTTATTCGTTTAATTTTGTTATACATAATGACGACCTATTGTGGAAATATGCTTGCATGCCTTACTTTCTACGCGATATCAAAAAAGTAAAATGAATGAAGTTTCTAATTAATTATACGCCATCCTTGAACTGTAAAACTGCCTGACTTTCACAACCTGATGGAAACATGATTGAAAGAAAAACATTGTTCAGTGACAGTGTTGATAACAAAATTGGCTGATATTAATATTTTGAATTCGTCGTGAAACATTATTTCCGTCAATATGTAACTATTACAAAAACAAAAAATGGAAAAAAAGTTTTTTGAAGCGAAGCTTCTTTGTGGACGTTTTTGATAGAAAAGTGAAAGATAATAAATAGTAAAACGGAAAAGCGTTTATGCTCATGCGTACAACTGCGACACTGCAGTAAACACCACAAACATGGACCCCTCCAAACCAACTCACCCCGCACCATATTCAATATTAATCAAGCGTATCACGACGTCCTACGTTTGAATGTGAAGCATCATCAGTTGTTTATACTTGAGAATGTTACAGGAGCAAACACCCAGGACTGAAATCACAACGCACTCAATTGTGCTCTGACTGAGTTAACAGATACTTAATTTAATAATAACTGCCCATGGCAGAGAGGAGTACAAAGCTAAAACAATGTGGACATAAAAAATAATGTGAAGAGATCTTCACGTTGCAATATTTTTAAAAGCTTCAAAATTGGCCCTTGTGGCGAGGTTAGTTCCCTTTTTTAACATATTTTCGGCCATTCCCAGAGGAAGTGCGACCTATAAATATAGCTTTGTCTCACTCGCAGCTAGAGTAGGGTTTCGGAAATTTCCCAACGGGAGTTCTCGAGAAATTTTCGAGATTTTCCATCCCGAATCTCGAGAATTGAAATTTTTAACATTTCGGGAAATCCCGGATCCCGAGAATCTTTTCTCAGGATTCGGGATTTCTTCATTATAGAATATTAATTGAACGATTTTGAAAACGATAAGGAAAAAGTGGACAGAAAACACAAAACTTTCAAAGACTGATCGGATCATTTAACACAATGAAGCCAACGTCGACTCAAAATGAGCGCAATTTTTGCAACATCAGGCAATTTTGTGTCTCAAAAGCGTGCGCGATCGGATCAGACGCAGCGATTGACAGTCTGTGTTTTTTGAACGTCTATTTTAATAATATCTATTTTATTTGTCTTCTTACATAAATAATAAAAAAAATCATATCTTTTTCGAATTTGTCTGTTTTTACACTGATTTTTGGATTTTTTTTCAATTTCCCGATATCTAGAGAATTCTCGAGATTTTTTTTCTGGAAGTCCCGAATCTCGAAAATTCAAAATTTTATCATTTCGGAAAATCCCGAATCTCGAGATTGAGATTTTCTCGGGAAATACCAAACTCTACTCGCAGCACCTATTGCAACGCATTTATTATGAATTTTAGTTATTTATAACGTCTAAATTAGGTGTTGTTGTTAACTACGAAATTGCCAATTATACAAATCAGGCTTTTAAGACACAGACACGTAAACAATCAGTACGGTACTAGGTACTTATGTATATGAAAAAGGCGGATTAAATATTGTCAGAACCATATTTTTTAGATACAGTTGGAAATTTTTTTACATGTTGATCATATTATAATATGCGTAATTTGTACACACCTTAAATAAAACAAATCATGTGTGTAAAATGAAATATGAGTCACATGCCAACTATTTATTTTTATATGGTGGTAAAGATAATGTGTGCAACGCTCACTAATAAAAAGCTATATTTCGTGACGTTACTTGCCCTTCTCACGCATTAAAAATTCAGGTCATCCTTGAAAATATTGTGCACATGTACTCAATGTGTACCTTTACCTAACTCAATTCTATTGACATAATGGTTTTCTACTAGGTGCATTATATTAGAGTGTACCTATTTATTATATTACAAAGGGTTTTCTGACCTAAATAGTTTTTTGTAGCAACTCTTATATTAGTTTGATATTATACCTTATCTTATTAGACTACTACTCAATGATATATTTGCTAGTTACTATTTCAACATATTTTACAGAAATCTAAATAATAATAGATCCGCGTTTTAGAAATAACTATAACTACAATTTTATGAAAAATTACACGTAGAGTCTGTCTTCTATAAGCTGGCGTGCCGATTTCCCCCTCGTTTCACCATCCCATCACGTTCCCTCCCATTGAAAACTTGAACAATTGAACGCGATGGCACAATGCTTTTCGTGTGACGTGTACGCCAGTTTATAGAATACAGACTCTACTTATATCTTCACCGATCAAAGTTTTTTTTATCATTGGTAAGAACAAAATAAAATTGTGCCGCAGGCTACTTTTTTCATTGAATGAATCAAAAAAGTGGACGAAAATATGTTTTTTTTTTCATTCACAAGATTTAGGAGGGAAATAAAATGTCATTCAATGAAGGTTTTCTTCTTCTTAATGTTTCTCCATTTGAAACTGAAATTTTGTTCAATCCACTTTTACTGTTACTATTACTTACTTAATCATTACTTAATCAAGATGTCAATACAAAAATATTATTCTCTAACGAATTCATTAAATTTAATATTTAATACGAAATTATGATTTTTATTTAAAACACAAAGGATTTCTTTTCGTTTGTTAACGTCGTTATGCTGCAATCGTGCTCTGATATGGTCGAAGGAACGATGGAATCACTAAAATTACAGACAAAAGAACATGGTTAAAAAATTAGCTTCTAAAATTATTATATCTTAATTTGGTTAATTATGATTTTATTATTATACGTGTTTGATCTATAAAGGCATGCCTTTATACTATACAATAACCTATGGACATTACAAAAATCCCGGGCAGATAGGTACCTACTAAATATTATCTTTTCATGCAAGTTATTGAAAAATAAATAATAAATTAAAAACTTCTTTATAGTTTTACGTAAATTCAACAGTGCATTGTAAAAATTGATTCATATAAAACTTGAACGTTTCAATTTTGTGCCTGGGAATTTATTTGAAATTCATTTTTTTTTTTTGAAATTATGAACAATAAAAAAAATACAAAGCCTAGAGGTATCAAAAATATAATATCTTGGAAATACTTATGGGTATATTCGCCGCATTGTAAATTATGACAGAAAAATAATCACGTTTTCTACCGAATGACTGGTCACAAAACTGTGATTTCATGAAAAAGCTTTTTTATTCTCAGAATCAACTATGTGTAGACAAACAAAAAAGCTTTGTTTTGCTGAATTCTTACTATACTGGCTTCACTTTATTTTTTGCGTAACTGTGAGCCAAGCCAGTCTGTTACTCTATTCAATTTTATAGAATGATATTTCATTTTTCAAAATTTTTTTTTAGATTTTTTAAAATGTGTCGATCAGTGTATACTATAAAGGCTATAGGTTAAAATATGGCAAGATTTAAAATCGATTGCCTTGACCCTAAGGATGAAAACATCTTCTTTAGGTACCTGCACTGTTTGATCATATTCCTATGATTTCACGTTGTGGCTGTTATGACATTTGGGAAAATCATGTCATTAAAGCCGGATTAGTATTTTTTCCAATAGAAACAAAAATAATTTTCATAAACTCCTGTAGTAGGTAGATATGTATTGGTGTGGCATGCGGTCGATGTGTGTTGTAGATGAGAAGCATTTCCAGAAGTAATAGACAAACTACTTTGAAATAATAGCTTCTATTTATTGTATAATTATTATATATTACGTAAATATTTATCGCCCATGATGGCCGAGTGGTAATGTATTAGACTATAATGTCGTAGGCCTCGGGTCTGGGAAAAAATGCAGATATTGTTATATAATACTTTAATATGTTGAGCAAGTGGATAACATCCATTTCTCGTAAAAAAATCAAAAGTCTGTTAATACAAACTCTACTCTGTGTAGATACATTTATGATCTTATTAGGATTGAACATGGTTAATGTTAATACAATATAATATTATATTATACTGAATATCTCAAACAATGACATACCGTACCGAAATACGACACGCCATACTGGTTCATCTGCCAAGATTTAAATAGTTATAAACCATAAGTAGATAATATGTAGTTAACAGTGAATATACTAATATTAATATAATATTCCATCAACTACACTCTTAACTTTACAAGAATTGGGCATAGATTTGTGGAGAAACCTGGCTAATTTTTACTATATGGTTAGTAATGCAATTTCAATTAAATAAGCTTAGGTAATAATTTTGAATATGGCTGTCAATTTCCGACAACGTTTTAGGTATTTTAAAAAACATATATGATTAGATATCTCGCAATATAAAATAATTCAAGTACTTTAAATATTATGGTTGCTAACTTGGCAAACATGGCCGCCGTTTTGTTGGTGGGATTGGTCCGAAATTTAGTTTTAGCTTGAAGATTCTTCGATCAAAACTCGCACTCCCTAAAAAACAATAACAATCAAAGTCAAGAGCGTTGTTTCCTTTATGCAGTGTTGTTCCGTCCAGAAAAAGTCCAGATTCCATGTCAAGAAATTATTGATGTATTTTCGTCACAAAAAAATCCTGTGCTATCAGCATATCCACCCAAAAGTACAATAATTATTGTAAATCTAATTTACCCTTTGCGAATATTATTTATTTCTACTTGTAGTAAGTACGGAAATCCAGAAATTTACTTCAACGGATTTTTGAGGTTTTTAGGTTGAGTGCCCCTATTATAGAGTGACCTTAGGTCAAGTCGATCTGTCAATAAAATTTAAAGTTTAGTTCCCATCGGGAAAGTATTCAAGTGTTATTCACGTAAAATGTACATTTCTTATTTTGTAATATATGAAAATTTACATTTGGCGTTTTTCAATGATAACTAGGTAATATATAGCAATTTGTCAGAAGAATATTATAAATCAATATTAATTTATGTGTTTGCCCACATACATGGAGTTTTTCGTTGTATGTTTATATAATACAATATCGTGGTTTTTGTGTATAATGGCTAAATTATTTACGTATTATTGTATAGACGTATTGATAGAGTAATATTTTAACAAGTAAGCACCATTACCCAATATTCAGTCCAATTTAATCGTTTTAGGTTCAATGCCTTAATAATTACAGGCAATCAACATATCGTTTATGTTTCATTTTCGAAAAAAGAAAAACATTGTTTAAATAAATAATAACATTGATATACACAAAACGTATCTAATTATTATTAAATTTTGTGTATTATTAATTGAACGATATGATTAATTTAAAAAAATATTAGTGCAAGTACGTTAAAACTAAAATTGTGAATTATATTTAGCTTGATTCAAAATCACAAAACAAGATCGCTGATAATAATACCTCAGATGCATACTTAGTTGCCTTTTAATTAATTTTATGTTATGCATTTATGACTAAATTGAAAAAGCACATTGATATGATTGGAATCCGATAGGGCTGAGTCCCGCGCGACCCCATTTTTTTTACAAAATATTTAAGTACCTAAATGATTCTGAAGTATTCAGAATTATGTATTTTCATTGTTACATTTTAAAGGTTAGTGTATTATTCATTGCATAAAAAAATGTTTTATAAAATATACCCACTATGTATCTTTGACCTGTCTACCATTTATGCCTGTTATCCCTTCCTTCGAGGAGTGCCGGAGAGGGTATGGTATCAGTACCTATCGATTTTTTTTTTTACTAATTATTTTAAAGATATAGTAGTAAATTCAATGTTGCCTTCCGACGATAGTTCACTACATCAGGAAGATTGGTAATTCAATAATCTTCTGACCACTAGAGTCTGTATTCTATAAACTGGCGTACACGTCATATGAAAAGCATTGTGCCATTGCGTTCAACTGTTCAAGTTTTCAATGGGAGAGAACGAGATGGATGGTGATAGGGGAACCGGCACGCCAGCTTATAGAAGACAGACTCTACATTCCTATTTTTATGCTTGAAACATGATTCAAACATTAACGAATTTGTATGAAAAATTAAAACATTTTATTCCTAACATTAGAGCATAATCCAGAGCAGAGATAGATTGGAAACGAGGAAGCTTTTAGTATGCCACCTGTACTCTGTAGTGACTGGAAGAGTAGAGTGTGACCCGTTATAAAAAAATATCACCATGACGTTTCGACGTGTTCAGCATTTACGACTCTCTTATGAGATTTAGCTTAAATTTAATTTAACTGTTTCGTAGCATTTCTGTATACAAATTCTACATCTGTTTATTTAACTTAATCTAAGCGTCGGAGTATATCCTATGGACATGGTAAATTTTCATAGCTACCTATTTAATTTGAATGTTGGTCTGACTCGTCCACCTTCAATCACAGAATGTTGAAAAGTGTCGTGTAGAATTTACAGTATCATATCCTTGGCATCTCACTTATACTGGTTTGTCTTATAGTATATTATATTAAATTTTAGTTACAATTTGATATTACAATTTTACTGGTTATACTATAAACGATTATTGCTACAGTTTAAGGTTATCACTAAAGCTTTAACATCCAGCGAACTGCTGACGTATACACTACAGTTGTAGCACTAAGCGCCTGTATTAGAGTGTCCCAGGAGCAACATCATAAAACCTAGACTAGAGGGCACCGAAATGCTTTTCATTCGTATTCTGATAATACCAACTCAATTATGGCAAAGTAGTGAACAGAGAATTTCGTTCGCAACTTTCAATACGACATGAATGAAAAAATCTGCCGAATAGTAAATCGTCTAGATATAAATAGTAACGTGAATTATTTATGAAGACAATAAATTTTATATGGAAAACAATGTCTCAAATCTATTTGCAAATAGTCTGTCATTTTCTCTTTTATGACAAAATACTATATATATAATATGCCTAACATAATAGTACGATCCAGTAGAGAAGTGAACGACGGTATCTATTTCACGTTCATTATTTTTTATTACATATTTTATATTATTTTATCGCGTAAGTAAAATTAGAAGTCGTAGGTACATGTAGACCTTATGGTAGGGCAATATTCTATCAAATTGACATTGAATTACTGTTAGTTGATTTCCTATTAGAGTGAGGAATATTACACGAAAAGCGTCTACTTAATTTAGGTAGACACATGTCTTATTCAAAATAATATGAAGTAAGTAACTGTTTGATATTATGTAGTATTTAATTAAGGATAAGAATGACTATGTTAATGCCATTTTAATTACGCAGTGTTTTGTATTAAATATTATAAACTATACACAGATGATACATTTTACATTTTCGTATATTTTGATTATGAGACATTTTAAAATATACTTAAATATTTCATAAATTTTACAAAATGAGCTTCTTTGAATTAGCCATGGTCAAACTTATGCGAATTTATTAAGAAACCTATCCTATAGTAAAACAATGTAATGAAGGTTAATTATATTGTATTCATAAATTATTGAGAGTTATTTGAAAAGTTACGAACCACACTCGGCCTAAGGTTGTTTCTTCTTTCTTCTAAGTTGTTTCAGTTAAAAAAAAAATCGGTGTGTGTACTTATGTACGCGCATTAGAAGTTATACTTATTCGGAGTAACAAAACAAAATAAGCCGTTACCTGAGTCTATTAATATTACAGTGGATTAGGTTGATGAAAACGTAGAAGCTTCCAAGCTTTTTTGATTCATGCATGCAAGCTTGCAACTGCAGAATATTACATGTTTACTGATATATTTTATTGTTATGGCCACGATAATACTAACTGTCAACAGTAAATCCACGCACGTGTAAACGGGGTATGAAGCTTATCAAACATGTATGGAAATACATCATGTAAATCAATATTTATCTGAGCTAAATAATTGCAGCTAACTCCTTTTCATATTGTGACTTTCAGAAGCCAGACCTGGTCATCCCAAAAGAGGGGTTACAATGGTGGATGTTACCGCTTGTAATGAAAAAACATACATGTTTTAACTGAAACCGAGTAAAGATGTAGTAGGTCTCCCTAAAGTCCAAATTTCCGATAAAAGTTTTATATCGAAGGTGCGTCATAGTATATCTACAGTTTAAATCGATGCATTGGCCATAGCCTAGATTAGTAGTTGATTTTTCTGAAGATATGCCAGTTCTCGTGTAAACATGGATACGTGCCAGAGGCGCCATCGAAACAATCGAACTTTCATCGACGAAACGTACTTTTAATGTTAGGTGTTTTGGTTTGTCCTTGAAATGATTACTCTACTTCCGGCAAAGCGCAAGGCATCGCGTGTGAGCTAGGGCTTTATCGCATATATCAGTCAACATCAGCGAAAAGGCTTACGTAAGCATCAAGCATATATGATGTATCTAACTACATACCTACATACGATTTTCATGTAATATGCAGGTGTATGTCACACTAATTTTAAATGTAATAAAGTAGTATGAGATTTACGATAGTGCGACGTAGCCAGATTTAGCCCATTCTTAAATTCCCCAACTGGTCATTAATCATTTGACTTGTTTAACGATTTTTATTTAAAATGAATGCCTTATGTTATGGTTACGTTATGAACACCTACAACATACAATACAATTTTGTGTGTAATACACACAAAATTGTATCGTATACGTGTACATATTCATAAACGTTGAATTATATTAGTAACTGCTCATATTAGACTCTTTTCTTGCGTTATCTATTGTACAAGGATAATATTATGTTTATGTGTGTAAGAAAGGACAGGTAGATACTGATATAAATGGAAAGGGTAATATTTTAATACAGCCACATTTACAAAATAAAGTAAAATTTTACGTGCATCTAATTAAAGTTTTTTTTAATGAAATAATTGCCCTTTAGCGTCCCAATTTCTTTTTCATAAAGGGCTGTTATTTTGTGACTAAGTTACTTACAGCTATTTTGGATAATGTAGTTAGTAAAAAATACCTACACGATGACACCAATAAAATTTCAAATTATTTTCAAGCTGTAAAGTTGGATATTGTCACCAAATTTTTGTATTGAATACATAAATGGCAAAATCCCACTATCCATTGATATAGGGCTAGCATATTTACACATAAATTTTAGTGTCTATGGAACATACTCTAAAAGTTTCAACTAGGTTTTTTGATATTAAGTATACACTGTTATATGATTTTTTATAGTTCAAAATTTTACAGCGATTTCAGAACGTTTGAGTTGGTAATTAATAAAAAAAATATTCCCTGCGTTGTATCTATTGTTTGTAAATAAAAAAAGTGGCAGCCTGCCGTGGACGTCTTGCTTTGGTTAGTCACTTATGTGTGATTATAATGATGTTTAAAAAATTATATTAAAAATCATTTTAACGTGTCAGGTGTGAAGTTTGCTACAGTCGTATTAGTAATGCAAAAGCACTTGTAGCCAATTTAATATTTCGCATTAGTAATTACCTTTTTCAGCTTCATTTTCAAATATAAAATCCATATCTATACATAATTATTATGAGCAGGTCATTCAACATAAATGTATAATAATCGCATTTCTTTTTCAATTTGCCGCCCATTAGGATGAGTTGCTCCTACGCAGCGAATGATCTCCCACAAGATATGATCACACCGAGAGGTAAGTACCTACGTCTAAAATGATCAAAGAAAGATAGCACTTTCTTAATACCTTCATTTCATTCAATTTTCGATAACTTTTTACAATTGCGTTTTGGTTAGTTTTGCTTAGAAACTGAAGGGTAGTTTAACACTTTTCTATAATGTCATAATTTGAGATTTACTGTCTTTATTTTGATTATCAGAAGCTGGACAACTTTATTATTAATCTGAAATCAACTGTAAATTAATTATCGTGTAGTATGAATCATCTTGTCATTTCATCGATATTAATGTAAATCAATATTTTAATAATGTAGTGTGGTATTTAAAATAATACGTTGAGGAAAGAATTTCAGTGGTTCACTGGCAAAGTGTGCCGTAGAGTTTAAGGACGTAGCACTACGTATGTCAAATAAGGCGGTTCTGTGCGAAATTAGAGAAAGAAAGATCTATAGTTTTAATTTGTTTTGTTTATTGAATGGATGAATGGTTTACATTTTTTACAAAGTACAACCGGATTGGTTGCAATGTCACGGAGTTATACTCATAAAATGACCGCCGAGACACAGTTATTGAGGCTTGTTTCCCTAAACGCATCTCGCTGAGATGGAAGGTATGACCTGATATAGACCACCAAAGGAGTTGTTTATATACAGAGTTCTATAATTTTTATTTTAATATATTTATTTCATAAAAAGTTGTATGTGATTAAAAGCTCATTACTGGACATCATTACTGAATGATTGACGACGTTGTCTTACGTTAAAAGCATGTTATTATTAAAAATGGGAAATGTCCAGCATGGATACTGTATGACGGTTGGCCACCTCAATCCAGAATATCTTCTCTATTAGGGAACAATAGCAGAACGGATTTGATGATTATTTCGCTGAAACGTAATTGCGTTCATAGCAGCCACAGAAAACTTCCTGCGTTCATGAACACGCCGGCCCGAGCTTGACCGACTGGTCAGCTAGCCGCCTAGTGCCCGCCAAATTACATATACGAACACATGACCGGATAATGGACGTCTGTAGTGGCGTACCTACGAAAATTGAGAAAAGGCTGACCTTAAACTCTAATATGCCTAACAATGTTTTCATTAACGCAATAATATTGTCACGCTGTTTAATCAGTGTGTTCATTATCCGGATTCGCGATCACACTGGCTAACTCAACATTGGATACTTCTACCTGGAAAATTTATACTTATATATTATTTAATATATTACTAATAATGAAGCTCTGAATCATATGTCTAGGTTTTTGAGTTGCATCGTTACTTATTATAGTAGGTACTTACACTACACTACACTTATCGTTGTAGGTAAGCGCCTTACTTATATTCCTAATTGTATATCGATTTGGACTTCATATTATCTCTATATATATAAAAATCTCGTGTCACAATGTTTGTGGTCGAACTCCTCCGAAATGGCTAGACCGATTTTTATGAATTTTTTTATGTATATTTGTTAGGTATGAGAATAGGTTAACAAGTATATTTCATACCGCTAGGTGATTAGGGTATCTCTATCCAGAAAATTTTTTCTTTTATTTTTTTGAAAATTTCTTTTTGTATTTTTTTTATTATTTTGCATCAAAAAATACCTATAACCCCAAATTTTCACTCTCCTACCCCCACCCTCCCATTTTTTAATCGCGACTATATATATAAAAATCTCGTGTCACGATGTTTGTGGTCGAACTCCTCCGAAATGGCTCGACCGATTTTTATGATTTTTTTTTATGTATATTTGTGAGATATGAGAATAGGTCAACAAGTATATTTCATACCGCTAGGTGATTAGAGTATCTCTATCCAGAAAAATTTTTCTTTTTTTTTTTTTTTAATTTCTTTTTGTATTTTTTTTTATTATTTTGCATCAAAAAATACCTATAACCCAAAATTTTCACCCTCCCATTTTTTAATCGCGATTTTATTATTTTTGTATGAACAAATTTAATCGTCGTTAGTATTTCAAACAGATCAAAATTATTTATGTTGTTGAATGACAGATGGCGCTACGTCCGAGAAGAATTCAAGAAAAGCGTCGCGTCATTTTGACATTTCATTCGGCATATCACAACGCAGTGCGTGCAAAATTTTGTACGATTTATTTTAATTTATCTATTTTTATGCGCGTGCATTACAGTGCACAATGCCAGCAAGACGCAAGGGGGGCCATTTGGACCTGTTCCTGAAGTCCATTCGCACATTCAATTCATGCTTCCAAATGACTTCGTTTGGAGCAACAGAAATAGTTCACAATACTGCGGCAAATGGTCAACAATTCCATTCTACGTTCAAAATCAAAGGCCAAGACTTATACTTAGTATACCACAAAGTAGGCTCATTGCTGCCAATGCCAAACGAACCACATAATTTTTTACAAATCTACTTCATGGGCGGTGAGGACATCAATCATGTGGATGCACGTTGCGGCTACAATAGCCTCAATTTGCCTAATGCCAGGCGCATCGTCGGCGAACTGGACGCCCTGTTGAATGAGCACAATGAATTATTGAAATTCTTCAAAGCACACATGCACGAATTGCAAAGTGACAATCACGCTATTGTCATCAATCCTGATAAAACACCAGCTGGAGAGCACATGCGTCGATTCAATGCGCCTGTTGTTGACGACATTGCTGGAATCATGGTTGGCGACCGCACATTGACGCGAGAAATCGTGATTCGAAGAAGAAACAATAATCTGGAGTTCATCGCTGACACACACCGTTCATACGACGCTATCCAATATCCGCTAATTTTCTGGAAGGGATATTTCATAAACATTAAACAACGAGATTCTGTCACAGGTAATTCATTCATTATGAACATCATTACTCGTTTTGAATTGAGAAAATGAATGGTTGATGTTTTTTTGTTTTTATCGGCAGTCATCGTCAACAGCGCTCTATTCCTCTTTCTGTCATATATCCCATCCCTACACACTTACGATACATTCGTTATTTTTTTATTTAACAACCAAAATATTCATTAGAAATAATTTATATGGCAGAACAACGTTTGCCGGGTCAGCTAGTTTAATTATAATATTTATTAGAAAAACAAAAACTGACGAAAAAAGCATAAAAACAAAAATATTATAATTCCATCTTCAAAAAAACGGGAGAAAAATCTATTTGCCGCCAGATTTCAATGCCGGTAAAATCGTCCCTCTCTAGCTATTAAATTTATGAGCCACCATCATTAATATCATCTCAGCTATTTAATTTATTGTACATAATATGCAAATAACGTTTTCAGTTGTTGCCAATTATGCCATGTATAGGTAATAATAATATAATTTTTTTACCTCAGAGCAGTAATGTGAGAGCAATGAGGGGTATAGATCGCGCAACCAGAGTTGAGGCGGCCGAATACTCACACAGATGCATTCAAAAAAGGAACAGCCTCTAAAAGAATACTGCATTCTTCAGAAATTCACCAATACACACAATCTTTCGTATCTGTGTCGCACCAACTCTGGTTGCGCGATCTATAAGTAGATCATGCGTTGCTTAGGGGCGGCAAATTATAAAGGGCAGTAATACGATCTTTACAACTTTTACGAGCAGTGACGGTTTTTCACGAAGCGGACGATGCAGACACTTAATTAGAAAGTACCGACATTTTATTTTTTTAATACGAGCGAGTCTCCAAAGTTGTCAGCGCCTCAGACGTTCACGTATTTAAAACCACTACTGTTTCGTAGATTTCGTGAAAATGCTCTAATCCTCAGTCGATGATGTGATGTGTATGTTTTTTTTTAAGATTTTCTTTGCATTTGTCTGCTTAAGATAATAAAATAGGTAATTAAAACAATGCACTTAACGATATCGCATATAATTTGAGATTAAAATTAGAGGGAACAGCATTCTAATACTGCTTGAGTTCGGCATTTTGTCTAGGGACGTTACTGCCTCAGACCAGTGTGACATAATGTACAGAGAATGAGTAAAATAAAATTTTTGTACCTAAATTATTATATCTTTCAGAACAGATTCATCTGTTGAGTCTATTCATAATATAAATCTGGAATTTATAAAAGCAGAAAGCCCTTAAATAGGGTCTAGGACGATTTGGCACCGGACAACTGGACGCCACGGAATTCGAAAATAAATAGACGTTTAGGTACTTATAGGTACTTAAAAAAATATTCAATATTATTATTTACACTTCAATAATTATATTATGATTTAATAGTTGGTAAGAATGTAAATATGCAGACGTAAACAATGATTTAATCGTGCATACGTTTAAGTTCCAACGAAAAAAGAGTTTTTTATTTTATATAAAGCCTTAGGCATGGTAATTCTCAATCCGCGATAAAGAATACATTATGTTAAGAGTAAAATTAATTTAAACTACTAAGTAGTAGATAGAAACTGATTAAAATACCTCGTCTACACGTGTCTACGACAGTGCGGCGTCCAATTGTCCTGAGGCCAGTCGTCCCATTCCCCTTAAATATCAAGCGCCTAAAATAACTTAAAATGCGTTTTCCCGACAGTGTTATTTTTTGATATACCTACGATACTGTTGTTTAAATAAACATTTCTAACAGATTTTATCATTTACCAGTCGCCATCAAACTATTTATCGTAATAGTATAAATATAAATGGTATAATATATAAACTAATGTGTAGAAAATTGCTTTTTCTCCTTCATTTTACAGAACGCATTGACGTATTGTAGGCAACGTTCCCTCTAATTTTTCTATTGTGTGTGCGGATCATCAACGCATCTGAGCAGTGGCGTAACTAGGGTTGGTGTCACCCGTCACCTGGTGTGGTATATTTTCACTCCCCCCCCACAAACATACACATACAATTTTTATTAAAACTTATATTTTAAGGTATTTATTAATTTCAGTGATTTTATATAGGTACTTAATAATAACACTAACGCCGATAATTTTTTTAAGTAATTAAAAATAGGAAATAAAGAAAAAAAGTACTAAACTTGCAAAAGTTTTTTTATATTTATAAGTATTAAATCTATATATTATTTGTATGTTGGGTGGTTTTTGTTGAGATTTATTGTGGTTAAAACTTTTTTTTACAATATTTTTGTGTGAGGACTGTGCGGGGGATGAAAACATGTGTGCGGACACATACTGGTAGGTGTGCGCGCGCACACGCGCACACCTTAGAGGGAACATTGATTGTAGGTATAATTTTCGTAGATATATGGAAGTATAAAAGTTCAATTGTTTTAATCACGGAACTACATAATTTATAATAGCGCTGCACGCCAATGCATTCACTGCTATCAACATTAACTAATCATCAAAAGGACATTTTGTATGAATAGATGACATTGTATGATTTTATTTCAAATTTTCCGGAAAAATAATAATATATCATGTTGAATGTTCATACAATGTTAACGATGTTATATATGTCAATATTATTGGAATGGTTTACCAATTTAGTGTTTTAAATTATGTTGTTTTATACACCGTGTACCTACTTAACTATCTGAGTAGATAGGAAAGTTAATGACTATAATATTAATCTACATACTGTTTTATACATAAAAAGAGGTAGGTATCCACTATTATTTTTATATGTTAATAATGTTATACTTATAGTGTCTAGCTTTGTTTACAATGATAATGAAAGGGGTGTCGTAATTAATCATTGTTATATAATATATTGAACACCAGGTGATACAGATGTATATTTTTTAAATTACCACCACATAGTAAAGGTTGTATTAGAAGATTTATGATTTTACGAGAAATGAATGTTAGCCACTTGTTTAAACTATGAGGTTCTCATACACATATTACTGCAAAACAAAATGTGAATTTAAACGGGACCCACAACATTATAAGACGACGCAGTACCGTCTGGCCACCGTGGGCTTACATAGGCGGAAAATTCTGGTTTTCTAGTACAAGTTTCGGATTTTATTTTGAAGATGAAAACAGTATTAGCAGTGTTAAGACGTGTATTCATAATGATACCTAATGACATTTACACATCTTTTTTTTAATCACATTGTTTTAATCTTTACTTACCTATTCAATAAAACATATTTTAATAACCCTTTAAGCAATATGTACCAACATATTTTGTGTAAGTGAACTAAAGGAAAATATTGCATTATGGATATTTTTCATTGTGGAAAAGAAAATTGTTCCATTTTTATTGTTTTAGTCATGGAACTACGTCATGTAGACCAATGTTTCTTAACCTTTTTACATCCGCGGACCACAAAAAAATAAAAAAAATGTTTTGCGGACCGTCAACATTGGAATAAAATAATAAATATTTATATTTACACTATTTTTGAAACAATTGTCGAAATATAATACAACCCGACTTCAAATGTTGGGTTTCTAGGTAACTATTTTTGAACTGCAGACAATTTTTGCGGCCCACCCAAAAATCTTTGCGGACCATCGGTTAAGAAACTTTGATGTAGACCACGGGCTTCCAACACATGGGTGACGACTCCTAAGGGAGCCGATTTCTAGGGGGTCGATAATGTTACTCTTAAATTCCAATAAAAACATTTTCATGTATAATTATTTGCAAATTTGTTCCATGAATAGAAAAGATAGTCGAAATTCATAGTTATATAATAATATAATTATTGATCTTATGTATTGTAATTTGTAACCCATACTAAAGGACGCTTCGATTTATGAAAATAGATGTCTTTTAATTAAATATAAGATACATCAGAACTAGATAAATTATTTAAAAATCTCTAATTATTTGAATTTCAAAATAACTAATTAAACCACGTTTTAACGATAGAAATAACTATAAAATATGATGTGTGTACTGATGAAAATCGGATTTTCAATGAACGAAATAACGGAATTTTTAGTTTACCATTTTTTTTATGTTTTTAGAAACACCTAAGTACCTAGTACCTACATATTGATTAATTAAAGCACTTTAGAATGTGATGCTTGTGCAAACATTGGTTTTCTCCATATTTTTGTACCGAGTCGAGCCATAGACCCTGAGGATAAAAGAGTGGAAGGTAATTAATTGATGCCTTCGACATATTGTGGCGTTGGCGCCGAATGCTTTGACTTTACATCATCTGACATCCAGAAACTACAGATAAAGGAACAGCTCTCGACGTTATATTTGAGACGCATTATGCAGTTTTTTGGACATACTGTTCGACGAGGACCGGATAACCTGGAGAGACTGATGGTTTTGGGTGGCCTCCAAGGAAGGCAAAGTAGAGGAAGAGGATCGTCGCACTGGAGCGACAAATTTTAGTAAAGGAATTGACTGGGGGTAGTCTTCACTCTGCTCTGAGAAAAACAGAGGAATAAGAGGAGTGGAAAGTCTTCGTCGCTCAAAAGATGACAGAATTTCATGGTAGTCATGATCCTCAGCCATTAGTGAACATCTAAGAAGAAGAAAATGAGAATTATCAGACAAATTAATTACAATACGTTACGCACAACGTTAACACAATGTTATTGTGGTGGAACAAATTGGTAAATATATAATCTCCTATATATTATTATACTAACAGATTTTGGAAAACGTACCAACAGCTCATTTAAGCGAAATTTTATTGTTATTTTTACATCTTCACTTCGAAATGTGTGCGACCGATTGAATTGAACACATTTCAGAAATTTTCCATGATTTCACAGGTACGTGACGTTTATATCCGATATTTTCTTATATACCGCATACGATCGCCATTTTTACTGTGACGCCCATAGACTAATATACTATATACTATATACTATAGATAAGCCACATCAATGTGTAGAAGTGGTTCAAAATCATTCTCTATATATCTCTCTCTAATTTGGACTGGAGGTCATCGTTTTAAAAAAATGGCTCGAATCTTGAACTGGAGGTCTTTGTTTTAAAAAGTGGCTTGAATCTTGGACTGGGACTTAGGCGGGAATTAAAAACAAAAAAATATTATATGTTTGACATTTTATTTTTTGAAATACACAGAACAGCATATACAATAAAAATATAAATACATAATATTACAACAAAATATCATCAAATTATCGAAAACAGAATGTAATATGACAAATTCAATAAAATCTTAAATCAAAGTAAGGTTTAACATTTTTCAATTAATCACAAGAAATTTTACTGAAGGCTTATATAATTTATATTAAATGAGATAGCATTTAATTGGAAGAATTCCATTTGCAATGCAATATTGAAACTATGTACACTGATAAATGAGCGGAAAATATTGCAAAAATAAATAGGTACATTTTCATTATAGACGATTAACGCCATGTTAATTTAAATATCTACACAAATTAATTCATGTAGTTTTATTTTATAGATTCAAGGTTCAAAATGATAAAATGTCATTTACTCTTAAAGAGTATTATATTATGATTCTCTAGCGAGAATCGATTTTTTGAGGAACACATTAGTTTATTTAAAGTACCCCTTAAAATATCAAATTTATCAAAAATCATGAGAATTTTTATCCTTATGTATAAGTAGGTAGGTACCTTCTTCTTTTTTCTCGGCACTACATCCCGGGGCGGGATTTGGCCTCCTCTACAATTGTCCTCCACACGCTCCTTTCCCTGGCTGCTCCTCTCCAGTCTCCAGCCCTCCCCATCTTTCTCCAGTCCTCTTCGATACAGTCAGCCCACCTCTTCTTTGGTCTGCCCCTAGACCGTTTCCACTATGGGATCCACTTGGTCATGATTTTTGGCGTCCTGTGCTCAGGAATTCTCTCAACGTGTCCAGCCCACCTTAGTCTTTGGGATCGACAGAATTTCACTACCGTTTCATGTTTTATTAACTCTTCTTACTCGTGGTTGGTAAATTATCACACTCTTTTACTGCACACCTATCCTTTGACATTATGTAATAAATTGTATCTAATATTAATTATTACTAGTCAATTATTACGAAAAGTAATTAATTTCACACACGTTTTAGTAGATTTCAATGTGTTTTTCACCAATCCGGTTGTGTTTTGTTTCATATTAATTTGACATTTGAAAAATCCAGTAAACAAAATATAAATATTCAAAATAAGAACTCTCGACCTAATAAACTTATTTTCATAGGAAAAATATTATGACATATTATTATATTCCATTTTAACCTCTCTGCTGCGAATGTCTCAGAGTATGGTTAGTACGTTTGATTCCTGATCGGTGTGCCATCTGTTGAAAGTCACATTGTTTTTTTTTTTTGTAATACCTCATGGATTCATGAGTGTTTTCATTTTGGATATGATCTGGAGTTAAGCGAATGATGAATAATTATTTATTTGTAAGTCAGTTAAGATGACACAACGAAAATGATAATTTACACATTATTATTTAAAATAGAAAGGCTAGATCAAAAAAAAAATGGCGCATCAAAAATGTTAAAAGATAAAAATATACAGTACGACAAACACTTATTAAATCAATAAGCACGATATGGTCACAGAGTTTATTGAATCGAGATTAAGATACAAATTTACTGACGTATATTTATGTTTGGCCCATAATATATACTTGTAATCTCTATCAGCTGTCTATCCGTTTGTCTGATTTTAACGCAAAATCCACTCAACCGATATACCAATTATACAACCGAATATAGCAATTAAAATGACAGAAAGAAATAGAATCAGGCTAGGGAGGCCTTTATCCAGCAGTGGATTGGTTCAGGTCGACGTTGATAAGGATGATAGAAATAGGTATAATATCACAAATTCGTTTAACCGCTAGTAATAGAATCAGGCTAGGGAACCCTTCATCCAGCAGTGGATTGATCCTAGTTGATGATGATGATGATAACGATGTGAGTATGTAGATAACTATAATATATGTAGATAACTAAATACAGCAATTCAAATGACAGAAAGGAGTAGAATATGGGTAGGGAGGCCTTTATCCAGCAGTGGATTGGATCAGGTCGATGGTGATGATGACGATATTAATATGTAAATAAATATAATATTAACGATTTTGATAAATACAGCAATTCAAATGACAGAAAGGAGTAGAATCAGGGTAGGGAGGTCTTTATCCAACAGTGGATTGGTTCAGGTCAATGTCGATAAGGATGATAGACATAGGTATACTATCACAAATTCGTTTAACCGCCAGTAGTAGAATCAGATTGCGGAACCCTTCGTCCAGGTATGGATTGATCCTAGTTGTTGATGATGATGATAACGATATGAATATGTAGATAAATATAATGTCACTTATAGTAGGTATGGTATTTTTTTGCAACAATACTAACATCCATATATCACAAATTAAATAAAATGTCACAATTTATTATAAATTATAACAATACCTATAATAAACATGCTACACAATAAAAACACTGTAATATGAAAAATTATTAATAAATTATCTAGAGGATAATTAAATAATTGGAAATAATTGAAATAAGATTTCTCCACTTGATAAACACAAGGTTCAAAGAATATATTTATTTTATAAAGAAACATTAATAAATAATGAAGAGATAATAAACATACATTATAATTATTTAATCCTTCACGATCCTGTTGGGTGTCGTATTTGTTTCAAAAAGTTTTTTTCTAGTAGTTATATATTTTTCAGAAGTGTTTTAAAATTATGTAAGTAAGTATGACATTTCTGAATCTTGTAATTATTCGTTGAATAAAAAAAAATATTTATTACACATGGCAAATATAAATGTACATTAGAGCTGGATAACATCTATGATAGCTGGTCACATTTTTCACCGCCATTTTGTAACAGTAGTTCTAGTAGATATCTACAATATCCAGTCACATGACATACCGCCATTTTGTTAAGCAGTCGATCCAACAGAATTCTACAGTCTGGACTGCATACAAATCATTTAATACCTCTTAGGTGTATGCCTGATACACCCCCCTGGTGACGCCTACCAAAATTACATGTTCGTCGCTTAATACCTTCTAATCCTTTATTGACAGATAGAACTAATTATTTTTATTCAAATGTTACTATGTACACATTGGCGCACTTCATTTTTTTGCGGTGAAAAAACTGTAATTTTGGAACGATTTGAAATCCTCGCATAGTCTGCCAGCGCTGTCACTGGTTTAATTCCATAGATAAAGTAATTGTATTCCAAATTTGATTTTTTTTAATTACTTTTTTGTGGCTGTTCACACACTATTTTTTTATTGAATAATTACCTAAATGTATTTGAGGCTATTACAATAGTACTAATTGTTTATGCTTAATTTGAATCATTGCAAAGAATGAAACAAATTTAAATCTTTATGAAAGACATCATCATTATTATAACAACGGGTGATATTATAGTATTATAATATCTACATTTTTATACCAATCCACTACGGGCTCCGCAACCTGATGCTACTCCTGTTAGATATACGAATTGTTATTGAAATTTGTGATATTGTATATCTACTTATTTTCATCATCTTTATCAACATCAATCTGGACCTCAACCTTATTCTACTCCTTACTTACACATGAATTTTATCAAAATTGGTGATATTATAACATTATTTACCTATCTATATATAATGCCATTATTATCACGAGCCTCAATCAATCCACTGCTGGATGAAGGCCTGTCTACGTTGTTTGTATTCTTGACAGTCTTAAATGAATATCTATATTTATTAAAAATGCTAATGTTATTTATCTACATATCTATTCATATCGTCGTCATCATCATCATCAACCAGGATCAATCCACTGCTGGATTAAGAGTTCCGTAACGTGATTCTACTACTATCGGTTTAACGAATTTGTGATATTATACCTATTTCTACCATCCTTATCATCGTCGACCAGAACCAATCCACTGCTGGATAAAGGCCTCCCATAGCCTGTCTATACTCCTTTCTGTCATTTGAATTGCTGTATTTATAAAAATTGGTGATATAATATTATATCTATTTATAATTCCATTATCATCATGAGCCTGAATCAATCCACTGGTGGATAAAGGCTTCTCTATGTGGTTTGTATTTCTGTCGATCATATGAATTGCTATATTTATAAAAATTGCTGATATTGTATTAATTACCCATTCATAATATTGTCATTATCATCATCAATCAAGATCAATCCACTGCTGGATGAAGGTTATCTCAACCTAATTCTACTCTTCATATAAACTGCTATATTTTTTAAAATTTGTGATTTTATATACCTACCCATTTATATCGTCACTATCGTCACCAACCTGTATCAATCTACTGCTGGATGAAGGCCTCTTTAAGCTGATTCCACATCTTTGGGTCTTATAAATTCCTATTCTTATCAGAATTGGTCTATTCCTCTCAGATATAATATGTATTGCTTTATTATTTATCAACATTTGTCTCGATATGAATGTCCCGCACCAGGAAACTATATTGTTTAAGGTTAATTTTTAATTCAAAATTAGACTTTAAATATTATTCTATGACTGCAAAATCATTTATTTTTAATAGCCAATGAAACAAAATGTTTAAATTTATTTTTTACGCTGCTAACCTTTTTCTATTATCTAAATGAGACCCGAAAGAGATTAATTCACGTTATATTGGATCGCTATTTATATTATTCACATATATTGCTGTATATTCGAATGATTGAGATGTATAATTATTTTTCATATTTAAATGCACATACCTACACATATATTGTATTAAAATTAAAATGTCAGTAGTAGCAATCGGCGATTGCTAGCTGTTCTGCTAGGCCAAGCAGCCTGAGGTGGTGTCAGATGATATTGTGAAGGCCAAACCACAGAATAGACTACGCATATGGCCCCAAATTTATATTGGCAGTGACGACTTGCAAATCGTAAAACTGACAAATCAGCGAAATGTCAAACTGTCTGAGGTGAATGAAAATTCATCCCGAAGGGAAAACTATGGCGCCGTCTATGCATACTTCACAATTGTATTACTATCCAACACTGCCAAGCCGTCTGCAAGATCTAGCGAGACAGATTGGCGACCACCAGCTGGCTCTGCTAGTTGTTATTAAATCATTTGGAATAAGTAGGTAGGTACCTATATATTTTGTTTTATTTTAATTAATTCTCCACCAAGATTGATAGTTATTTAGTTCAGAAGATTCAATCTTTCGTTCTGTTCTCGGTGATACTACGTTACTGGTTTCAGGTAATGTGTAAACACTTATTTAGATACATATTGGCACTAAATTTAAGTGCTAATCAAAGCTGGTAGAGGAATGTTAACCACCACTGATTATATGATTTCTGTGTAGCGAATGATATCAGAGTGTCAAATGAATCTTTATCCCTCCGCCGGGAATAAATCATCGGCTCTCATGCCAGTCGAATAAAAATCTAAGAGAATTATTGCGTAGATATATTCTCATTTTGAGATATCGATATGTAAGTAGGTACTTACCTTGGTACTGCGCGCAGATATACGCCGAGTGGGGTTGTTATGGGTGCGAAATACCCGAGCAGAAGGATTCGGGGGCTGGTAATAGTTCGAAAAAACAATTTTAGTGATATTGGCTCAGAAACTCATAAACGTGCAGTATTGTGTGTTGTAACCTTCAAATACACCAATATAGAATGAGCGTCAGTGGATAAACAGAGAGCAGTTGTCAGAATGAAGGACAAGCTTAGAATGACGTATTATTGACACGTACCTTCTTCTTCTTCTTCTTCTTCCACGGCGCTACATCCCGGGGTGGGATTTGGCCTCCTCCACAACCGCTCTCCACTCACTCCGGTCTCTCGCCACACTTCTCCAGATACCGGGTCTTCCTATACGAAGCCAGTCCACTTCTACGGCGTCAGCCCATCTCTTTCTTGAACGGCCTCTGGGTCTCTTCCGTTGGGGTAGCTACTTCGTCATGATCCTTGGCGCTCTAACTTCAGGCATTCTCTCCACATGTCCCGCCCATCGTAGTCTTTGGGACTTACAGTATCTTATGATTGTTTGCTGTTCAATCAGCTCTTCCAACTCGTGGTTCATTTTTATTCTGTAGTTCCCATTTTCCAACGTGGGTCCAAAGACTTTGCGGACTATTTTGCGTTCGAAGACAGCTAATTTGTTTTCCTCGTTTTGAGTTAAGCACCAACTCTCACAGCCATAAGTGACCACTGGCCTTATAATTGTTTTATAAATTAGAAGTTTACTTCTTCGGCCTAGAATTTTCGACCCCACCAGTCGCTTACAGGCATGTCAGCATTTATTCCCGGAAATAAGGCGGATTTTTATCTCCTCTGCTGTCTTATTTTGGGTATTTAGGCTGGATCCGAGATACGTGAACTTGTCCACCCCTTCATATGCATGCTGTCCTATATCTATATTCTGCAGCAGTACCTGATCGCGTGTGCTGACCATATACTTAGTTTTTGACTGTTTATTTGCAGCCCAGCGTTTTCTGCTTTTATTTTCATAGTGCCACCATGGTCGATCATCCTCTGTTTGGATCTGTCGTCAGCATAAGCGCACATCTGCGTTGTACTGTTATCTACCCATCCTCTTATGTTGGTTTCACGAGCTATAGATTCCACCACAAGGTTAAATACCATAGTGGATAGCGCACCCCCTTGTCTCACACCTGATTCGATTTTGAAGCTTTCAGTTTGCTCATTTTGCACAGTGACAACTGCTTGAGTATCCGTCAGTTTGGTCTTTATTAGCCTTACTAGTTTTAAGGGAATTCCCAGTAATTTTAGGCTATGCAGCATCTTATCCCTATTCACGCTGTCGAAAGCTTGTTTAAAATCCATACACAGGTGGTGGAGTGTAAGGTTTTATTCGTGCGCTTTCTCCATAGTTTGCCTCATGCAATGGATGTGATCTATGGTGGATCTGTTGGATCAGTACAGATGAGAAAACTTTATAAGCTGTGTTTAGAATTGTGATCGCTCTGTAGTTATCGCACATTTTTTTGTCTCCCTTTTTCAGAATAAGCACGATTATACCCATCTTCCATTCCTCAGGTAGAATTTCTTTTTCCCAAATATTGAAAATTATCTTGTGGATATTTGCTTCCAGTGTTGGGCCACCACTCTTTACCAGCTCGGCTGTTATCCTGTCGGTTCCAGGTGCTTTATTGTTTTTCAGCGTTCTTAATGCTCTTCTTACTTCAGGCAGAGTAGGCTCATCAATAAATTCCTCAGCAGTGTGGTACAATACTTCTTCCGTTTCATCATGACCATTACTATACGCCTGATTTAAAAGTGTTGTAAAATAGCCTTTCCATCTTTCCATAATGTCCTCCTTTTCGATCAGCATTTGTCCTTGACACGTACCTATTTAAGTTTATCCCATATTTTTCCACACTCGAGATCGATTGTCGGTTGTTACTCCACACCCGTTAGATATTTCAGTTACCATTCATTATTCTGTATTCCCTGCAGTGGCGCACCCAGGGGTGGGGGGGGGGGGGCAAGGGGCCCTGGCACCACCAAACATAAAAAATATCAGAATGATTTTAAACATTGAAATTGAAAGTCAATAAACTATACCTTAGGCTTAGACAAATAAAAGCACGGCAAAAAAAATGATTTGTAATTCTCCAGCACCCATTTTAGAAAAAAATTTTAGATTTTAATTTCTAAACACTAATGTCGAGTTTTTTTAGAAACCCAATCTCTAATGGAACTATCAAAAAATTCTCGGTGTCCATCCGAATTCCGGAGTGGTGTAGGTCATGGCTGGGGAGGGCTGACAGGGCTCTCTAGCCTGGGGGCCCAGGTTGTGGGGGGGCCGGCGTGTCAGGTTGACCAAATAAGTATGATAAACACACATCATAAATTAGCTTTAATGGTAAAAAAAAGTCGCCCACGACGTTATTATTCTTCATGGCCATGAACATTTGAAATTATATAATTGTGCAATATATTTTCTGATTATTATGTGTCGATACTCGACAGCTTCATTATTAAAGTAGATTTATTAAAAATCGCTAATAATTCACTGTATAAGTATCCTTAATTTGAACTAAAACACAATTTGAAAAATATTAATGTAGTGTCTCACACTGCCTTTAATCTTGGCGGTAGGTAGGGGGCCAGCCAAATATCCTAGCCTGAGGGCCCGTTTCAGGATGTGGGGGGCATGGTGTAGGTACACTGAGTGAAATAGATAAAATACCGATAAACCGTGTTGTGTTGAGTAGGTTTGTGTATAAGTTCAATGCAATAATACTTTTTTTGTCCATTTTCAATTAATATTTTGGAACCTCAATATTAAAAAAACCAAAAATTGACGATAAACATTCTTAGAAAAGAACGACTACACCCACTAGTCGGTGGTGGTGTAAATCAAAAGAACATTTTTTTCAGTGGAATTCGGCATAAATATTGTAGCTCTCTAGACCAAGCGGGTAGCACAGCCGATATTATTTGAGTAATGTTTTAGCATACTAGGCGCACATGTCCAGCATGGTCGCTGTTAGTCACTTCCAATCCGCCAGTCGCTGATGGCACGCTCAACGGTCACCGCCACTATGCCTCCAATTTAGTAAAAACTAGGAGAAACTGTACAAATATGCAGCCGTATATTGTGAAAATATGTAAAAATAAATATATGAAGTAGAAAAAGAGCTTATGGGATTAATTTACTTCCTCCTCCTTGGGCCCCCCTCAATATTAAATCCTGGGTGCGCCACTGGTTCCCTGGATATTGGTATCAATATGCTCAGACAGGAGCGAACGTGGTCTAAGAAGAAGAGGAGAAAACTGTTGTTTTTAATTACCCTATTATGATTTATTACAAATTTCTCAAAAAACTTTCTTACTTTTGAACAAATAAAAACCAATTTATCTGGAAGTAGATTGATAATGAAAACTCAGTGATTCCCAATCGTTTAATTATGTGATTCGTTTTATATCACTTCCCATTATTGGAACACTGAACATAAACAAATCAATACATACTAAGACGACCCATACCAATTTATGTGAACAGAAGATGGCAGTAGCAGAACTCATTTTTGTTGGAAGTAATAATATTACCGTTTGGGATACGATGTTAGATATACTCAAGTAGGTATTTATTGTGATTCTACTTGCTAATGTTTTTTTTCTTAAGTATGTTAACTGAAAAAGACACGCGATCTTTTGATAAAAGTGTTAATTTTATACTTACATACTTAGGTGGGTACATAAAAAATACGTAAATTATTAATATTATTATGTGAGTATAGTAGAGGTGTACATAAATGTTGACTACCAATATTGTACCTTGTACCTATATTGTAATAGTAAATATTTTTTATTATTATAATGTGCAAAGATGAAACATAATGAGGAGTAGGGAATGATCGTAATCACAAAATGACAATTTCATTCCCAATATTTTTTCCAAAACAATATAAGGAGGTACCGCTATATAAAGCACACACACACAGAAAAATGGTTTGGGGAATCATGTCGAAAAAATATTTTTAAGCCCCGTCCAGGGTGGTTTCGTTTTTCACGCGTTGAGCGATGCAGCGCAACTCAAACGTATAACCATTAACCAAAAAAAGCCATTGAAAGCAGGTGCCACTGACATATGCACATTTCTGGGTACATACCACTTATCCAGACACTTCGCACTTTGAGTCTAGAGATATCGAGAGCCTGCAGCTATAACCATGATGACTTACGAGTTATTGTTATCTGTGGCACCCACGCGCGGTTATCAAATGCGCGTGGCATAACAGTCATATTTATAAAGATCGTTAGTGTCGTGTCGTCCGTGCTGTCTTGTCGCTTGGAACGCCTCAGATGGTTTCACTAATAAATCATGAATTCTATTGACATAGAGGCCTACAGATTTATGTAAAATTAATATAATATACGAGTAATATAATAGTATTATTATATACCCACAAGACTGTAATAATTACAGAGGAATCACTCTCCTCAGCGTTCCCGGGAAGGTGTTGGCAAGGGAAGTCCCATGCTGGAGGTTTTGCGTGCACAGCAGAGTGGATTTGTCCCGGGGAAATCCTGCTCGGAGCATATTTCAACTCTCCGATGCCTCCTGCAACAGTACCAAGAGATGAATATACCTGTCGCCTGCTGCTTCGTGGACTATGAAAAGGCATTTGACAGTCCTCATCGTAAATCTCTAAAGCAAATTCTGTTAGGCTATGGTGTCCCACGGAAACTGGTCGCCGTGATAAGTGCTCTCTACACCAGGGCCAGAGGGGGGCAAACTGCGGCCCGCCGGGTATTTTTTTGCGGCCCGCCATCATTAATTATTGTACTTCTGATTACGAATAACTTTATACGAATAAATATATTGACAATAGATTAAAAATTGTTTAGCAATAGTACGCGATCCATTTTCAATTTTCGATATTGTTAGTGTACCGACAGAGCTACAACTTGAGATTGTTGATCTGCAGTGTGTCACTGATTTAAGAGAATTGCATCGTCGTGAAGAAATCTCCAAATTTTACAATGACCTTAATTCAGACAAATTCGACCAACTTAAAGATTATGCAAGAAAAATGTTCGTTATTTTTGGATCTACCTATATATGTGAACAAACATTTTCGATCATGAACCTCAATAAAAATTCTTTACGATCAAATATCTCCGATGCCCATTTACAAGCAGTTTTGAGAATATCAAACACAAAATTAACACCTGAATTTAAAAAAAAATGTTAAAAAATGTACAACAGTTTCATTCTTCTCATTAATTTTTTTGTAATGTTTATTTTTCGTGATAATAAATAGTGTATATCTAAAAATGGTATTTTACTTGCGGCCCGCCGCTCATTTTGAATTCTTGAATTTGGCCCTCCATCCAAAAAGTTTGCCCCCCCCTGCTCTACACCAATATAGAGTGTGGCGTGAGAGCAGCCGGAACATCCTCTGACCTCTTTGAAATCACGTCAGGAGTCAAGCAAGGATGTGTACTTGCGCCCTTTCTTTTTATCATAACGATGGATTTCATAATGCGTAAGACGGTTTGCCCCGACAGTGGGATACGCCTACATCATGATGACACAACCGAATTGGAGTATGCAGACGACGCAGTCGTGTTTGACTCGACACGAGGTAACCGTGAACAGGCTCGCCACGAAATCGAAACGTGTGGGTCTTCATCTGAATTCAGCTAAGACCAAATCCATGTGCAGTGCTGCATGCATCGACGATCAATGACACTCCTCTGCGGGTTTCCGGTCTGCCCGCCGAGCTGGTGTCCAGCAGTGCTCGAAATGGAAAATTTCACGAACAGGAACGCTCGACAATTTTCCAAAAATGTGTGATATTAGATATAATAATATCTGTAATATAAAAATATCTTTTACTTTTACATGATGTACTTTTTTTATCATCATCTTCGCCCAATATGCTATCGGCTATAACAATTAGTGGTAACATACAAATATAGAGTCACTTTAGTTTACGAAATCGTTTTCTAAAAAATACATTAATAATTATACAAATATAAATAACTAAACGTATATGAATCTAATTGGAGTGGGAAACATTATTAAAATACATGAAACAATAGACAAACTAATCACAATTTCCCATTGGATTCGTTAGTAGTTTGAATAAAAATATGCAACTAAGAGTGGATAGAAATATGAGTGAAGATACTTCGGTTTAAACAAAATACATGCCGTTTTTTTCAAAGCTCTGATTTTTCGTAAATTCGAAATATTTTGATTATGGTAAACTATTTTTTAATCAAATCAAAATCCATCGTATACGAAAAAGCAAGGGCATGGTTTTTAATAAATTAATTAAAAAAGTATGTAATACGCAAGATTTACAAATGTAGCATTCTTTATTTAATATGAATCATTTTAAACAACCTCAGAAGTGTAGGTACATATTATTAGAAAAAAAAAATATTTACATCATGTGGACATGTAGAATAATTTATTCTAATAGGTTTCCAATGTTATAGAAATTGTTATATACCTACAGGGAAATTTTTAATATATTTATCCTATTGGATTCTGATTGATTTATTTAAATATTTTTATTTCGTATTGTGCCTTAAACAATACAAATTTTTTTAACATACATACGATGTTCACGAATATGTAATATTAATTATGGAATTATTTGATTTAAGTTATTAAATCTATTATAATATTAGTTTAACCATCAAAAACCCGAAAAATATCCATATAAAATTAAAACAATAAAAATATATGATAGAAGATAAAAAACACAACTTAAAATTATTAAATTTGGAATTTTGTCGCTTCCTCTGATGAAAACGCTTATCATTGGCTACATACAACTTAATATTGATAAACGACCAATGAACGACCTCGATTGCATTATGAAATACAAAAACTATGAACGCGTCCAACCCATGTAAATTTCGCTAACATAATAATATGATAAATGGACAATTCGGCCAATTATGGTTGTCTCGATACAAAATTTAAAGTTTCATTACAAAAAACAATTGCCTACCACTGCCGTATTGATCATAAACGTACTCAAGAATTTCAACCCTCGGTAGGACCAGTGTTGCCAAGTCAAAATTTAAAATTTCAGTAGATTTTGACAAAAAAAATCAGTAGATTTCATAAAATATCAGTAGATTTTGGAAAATGTAGTATATTAGATATGATTTAAAACTAATAAGAATAACAACAACTAATAATATTAATTTATTGTAAGCAATGATGATATTCATGGGTAAAATGGCGCTCTTGGGTAGAGTTACAATGCTTCCTACATAAATTTAGAAGTGTAACATATCAAAAAAGGTCGTGCGTAAATCATTTCAAGTTTATTATTAAAAGAATCATCAGTTAATTTACAATTATGGAGAAACACAAATATCAGTAGATTTCTTGAATTTCGAAACAAAATCAAAAATTCAGTATATTGGCAAAAATATCAGTAGATCTACTGAAATTTAAGTAGACATGGCAACACTGGGTAGGACAGATATATTATACCTATCTCGGTAGATACTTAGGTAAGGCACGTAGTTTTATTCACACTATTTTTACTATGTTATTTTTGTGCAATATTTAACAAATTAATTAAGTCATTTATACAGTAAAGATAATATATGTATTTAATGTGTTTCATTTAAAAATTTAAAAGTTCCAGTGTGCATTATAACTATTACGTTATTAACTCACTATATTTAGGCATGTACCTTAACCTTAACTGTATTAAAATAATATGTTTGAACTTGCAAAAAAGTAAGTGTCTCGTTTTATAAATTTATTAATACTACAGTAAATCTACATTCCAGTGTAAAATAGCTTCAAACATTTCCTAACAATCATAAAAACCTTTTTTTCAAAATACATTATTGTCCCATACGACAATGCAATAAATCTTACTTACCCCAGTGCATTTCTTTGTATACAATTTTATTGTTTTATCACCATTGACGCAAAAGAGTCTGTCTATTGGTGCATTCAAGGCCAAATTCGTTGAAAAAAGTATTGTCTTGAAAAAAGGTTATTTCTCAAATACGCTGTCTTACACTTAGGCTATCCTCCCACGGCGCAACTGAAATCTGATGGAACTGGTTTATGAAGGAACTCATAAACTGACCAATGTGATGCTTCGCACACGGCGCTACTGAAACCCAGTTGAAATAATAATCACATAACCTCAAACTGTCAAACTCAACATCAACCGTGTTGTACTAAAACTGACAACACGCGCGCTGCAGCGTTTACATAAGGTTATTTTGATTTTCCAATTAACATTTAACCAATTTTGGTAAGAAAATATGATTTTTCACCGAAATCTAATGATGTTGGTACCACTGTTTTACGGTGACTGGAAACTTCAAAGACCGCGCGACTAGCATGTCGCATCTCTTCGCGACCGTTTTGAAGCTGAGAGATTCCAGTCTCGCCGTCAGCGAGCCGCCATTGAAATACATTACGCGAGCCGAATACTACAAGGTTCTAAGTGTTCGTCCTTGAAAAAACAAACCCAACAATGAAGTAGTATTCTAAGCTGCCTCATTGTTACTTTTGTTTCTCCAAGGACAAACACTTAGAACCTTGTAGTTCTCCACTCGCGATTAGCTAGATACTGGCTGGAATTTTAGTTTCAGTTCCGACGGACATAAGTTGCGCCGTGGGAGGATGGCCTTACTCTATCACTATTTTAAAAAAAATATTTATGTTTTTGTACCTTTGTACCTATCAATTCATTTTCGTAAATTTTAAATCTAACCCGGAACGTAATAATATTAAGTATGACGCTTGAGGATTTTACTAGACGACTCGCTGTCCGTCGGATATTTTACGAACCGGTACGCCATTTTCGAGGTTTTAACGAACAGGAACGTCATCCTTAAGAATCCCACGAACAGGAACGGCGCTCCGGGGCGTTCCGCTCCATTCCGAGCGCTGGGTCCAGATTCAAATACTTGGATGCCACGGTTGCCGATGATGGTGGTATTTCTAGTGAGCTTGGAATCCGCATGGGTGTGGCGGGCTGCGTTCAACCAACTTGGAGTCGCGTGGAGGTCAAGGCTGTATTCTGTGAGGACCAAATGTCGTTTGTTTAACGCGTGTGTGCTACCTGTGCTCCTGTATGGCTGTGAGACATGTGTAACTTAAAAAAAATGGTCGTATACGTTTAAAATATCACTCGATTTAGTTACTAACATTGGAAACTTTATTTGAATCAGGTAGGTAAATCGTTTTACAGTGGCACCATGGGTACGGCAAATGCGGCTTGCAGTTGTAGTGGTATTGTTTGCTAGCATTGAAACAGGCATTGTCGCAAGTAATTCTATACACGCGTCATTCGCCTATGGTGCCACTGTAGAATGATTTACCTATACATACATCGTCATAATTTAAAATGAAAGGTTTCGTACCAAAATAGGGAATTTCTCCTTTTCAGGCACATACGTGGTCGAATATTAATTTTGAATCATGGCAACACTAAAATTTATCTGTCAGCTGTCAAACGGCGTAATTGGGGTTATGTTGACAAAAACTTAATCCTGGTACATTCATTTCCGTATTATATGGAATTGAAACACTATCAAAATTATGCCAGGCCTAATTTGTGTGGTGTGTGGCAATAAAGTTGATGCCCTATTTCGTCAGTATGGCCCTACTGTTTTGAAAGTGACGAATTGTGTAAGTAGAGGCGGTTTCTTTCAATTATTTGCATTTTTTAGTCCTACCGACAGTATCTAACATATTTCATTACCTTACCTAGAAGTATCTTTATGAGTTTTTAATGTGTAAAAAAAAGATGTGAATTTTTATCATAAATTATGTTGTTCTTATTTTAGGAGAGATGCGGAAGTGTAGCTGACAAATACATCGAATATGACCCCGTTATAATAATTGTAGATCTAGTACTATTATCTATGCAAGCATATCGACATGTTCTGTATAATACACCATTCAAAGTAAGCGTTTGTATATAGTTAATAGTGAAAGTTGTTAATAACAATAATACCATTTCAAATGTAGGCTGTCTCTGCAGCTGGTCTTATAACGTCTCCTCCGGGAGCAGCATAGTGCCTACAACCTGCTGAGATTTTTTTATAAACCTTATGGAGAGCTCTAGATCCATCACATCGAACAACATGACCGGCCCATCGAAGCTTTTGCGCGCTCAGGAGTAGATTAGCTAAGTGCTGAACTATTCTAACTTACATTTGAAATTTTTGAGTAGAGAGTTTTTTGAAACACCTTACTGAAATTATTTATTATCTTTATGGATAAATGGATGCATCATATTTTAGTAGAATTATTGATGAAAAAAATGGTGCATAGACATGTCCATATAAATAATAAATAACTGAAGTAGGCTGTTTCAAAAAACTCTTCTGCAAGATATTTCAAATGTGAGTTATTCTAACTCATCTGCATTCAGCTGACGAATTGTTCGAAGAGCTCAGCGTTTGTATGGATGTGCTACCTAAGGTTTTCTCTTTAATTGGCCTAAGTATTTTATAGATAGGTACCATTTATTTTGTATAGTATAAACGGTATAAGTCTGTTAACTGGAGGCCAGTCGGGAACAGCAGCAATTTTCATAGACGATTTTTAAAAAAATCATGAATTCCAGAATGATCACGTAACCTAACCTAACAAATAATCCAGTATATCAACTATTTTCAAATTTTGTTTGCTGTTGGCTTCCACTAAACAGACAATTACCGAAAAAATAATACCTTAAATCTCTACGAGCTAATTTTTTTATGAAACCTATATATTTTGTTCCGAACAATTAGCTCACCTTATCATTCACGGACTAGAAAGAATTCATCATAATAGATTCTTGGGTTTCCACCGCGTGTACTTCTTGATTCTTTCCTCGACGTTTCAGGCTCGTTGCAGAGGCCATTATCAAGAGATATCTCTTAAGAAATACACGCGGTGGAAACCCAAGAATCTATTACAATAAAAAACAACCGTGAACCGTGACTTGCTGTCCTGGTTATAATTGAACATTCAATGTTTTTTTATATTGATCAACCCAGTCTATTCGTAGGTTTAAGCATATTTTCACTTATTCATTGTTATAATATAAATACTATTTCATTCTAGGCATATTGGAAGCTTTTTATTGTATTACTCCTTATGGAAACGTATATCGATTGGTCAAGAGTATATGATAGTAATAACAGCATTGATAAAATGAATACAAAAATAAGCCAGAATGATAATCAATGCCAAAAGAATATTGTTATGAATCCTGAAACCTCTCCACAAAACTATTGGTAAATATAACGAATTGTTGCCCATACATTAAGTAATATGTACAGAGATTTTGTATATTCTAAAATAAGTAGGTATATATTATTATGAAATTAAAATCAATTCGTAAACATGTTAGTGAATTTATGATCACATTTAAACTTTTTTTTGATTCTAATATATTTTAGAAATCACAAAATGAGTCAATAATACATCTCAACTTTGGAGTGGAAAATTTAGTATACTAATTTGACAATTTATGAAAATTTCTTTGTTTATGAAAACTTATCTGTACACTGTTTTAAATTCTTCACTGTAAATATCTTTCGCATGAAAATATTGTGTCAATCGAAGTGAGACATTCATTATACAAAGTCGTGCAGACATTATGTCATCCTTTTTTTATTCTGATAGCCACTGATACGTCATTATCTATTGAACCATGCCATTTTATGGTTCATTGGAAGAGAAAAGGACACCATATTGGGGTTTCCTGTGAGACTCGATATAGCTGTATTATTGTATAATTTTGTAAGAATATGACAGTCTTTCTTCCTCAATAATAAAATTGCACCTACATAATATTCACTTTAATTGTAATATAGTATATTTAATGAATAATATAATATTTTTAGGATTAATGCTACTGATTTGAAATCAAATGAACATCCGCAGTCCTGTGAATCAAGTTCACCTGTAAAACATATTACTCACTCTAATGATGATCCTTTTTTAACTGAAAAAGGAATCTACTTGACCTTCTGCTGTATTTTCTGTGGTAAATGAATTTTTACAGACTCTTGAAAGGATTTAGTACTACAATGTTAGTTTTTATGGACTTGTAGAAAATAACAAGGCTGTGAAGGCATTGATATTGTTGGAGTTCAAGTCGTCAAAAATGGATCCTCTATCACTCCTTTTTTTTGAAAACACAATTTTTACAATATTAAATAAAAATGTTTGACTCTTTTTTTAATTGTTATAATCTGAGTCATAGTCAAAGTTGACAATGGATTTGGAAGTAGTGCTACTTTTTAAAAGCGATTTTAGTCTGGAAAAAATACTAATATAGGTATGTATCTATAATTCTCTAGTCTAGTGCGTAAGGAGCTGGTCTTTCATCTGGGTGCCCCGAGTCCGATCTTGGTGAGGTCACAATATATTTATGTGATTTTATCAAAACCTGGGTGTTTGCGATTATTTATCATCTTTTACTATAATACTACTACACTCATTGAGCCTCACGGCCTGTCATAGTATTAATATATATATTATCAGTTAAGTCACCTTGATACCATAAATTCTAATGGATACTAATATTTTTTTTTCTTCACAATTTAATATTAATTAGTAGAAAGAATTACTTATTTTTCTTATTTATTCAGAATATGTACTCAAAATAAATACCTACTTTATTACATAATTCAAGTACTTAATATTTTTATTACAGGTATGATTGCATTTGTTTTGTGGGCTTTTATATCATCTACATTCCTTGGACTACTGTCATTAGCGAAAAACCAAGGTGAAAATGAATTTTAATATTTGATTTGAATATATCACTTTCATATTTGTAATAAAACAACATTTATTATCTAATATCATACACCAAAATTCAAAACCAAGACTACCATTTTCTAATTTAATATCTTGTCAAATATGTAGCATGATCATTTTTAGCATTGATATAACGTAGCGTTTATCATTGATAGCCGCGCGGCTTAAGCGTCGTCGGTCCCAGGTTCGAATCCTGGGTCTGGCAAGTACACATATTGTTTTTCAATTTGTGTATGAGTCAGAGTATGCACCTAATAGGTTAAGCAAGTGGCTGACATCCATTTCTTATAAAAAAAAATATTAATACAAACCTCCACTCTGTGGACACTCATATGATCTAATTAGGATCGGACATGGTTGAAAAAAAAATATCTTATAAAAAATTATTAATAATATTATTTGTATTTATTTTTTTCAGTCGAATTGGAGTTCTTATTTAAGGCATTTACATTGGGTAGCATAGGAAATCTATTGATGTTACCAACTCTTATTTGGGGAAGTGATCGCGATACTTCCATTCATTCCGTCTTAGTCTGGGGATATACGACACTTGCATTAACAAATGTCCACTCAGGTAACTATACTGTTATGAGGGATTGCAATTCCTGATAATTTTTTCAATCCTGGGACTTATATTCCTCATCCCGATCCCGGAATTGTTGATATCAAATAGAAATTCGACAAAAAGAAATATCACAAATACATCCTAGGGGATTGCGTTTACTCCACTATTTTCAATAATTGATTAGGTACTCAATTAAAGGACATTCTTCTTGTAACTTCTTGTTGAAAAGACATGACGTTCTTTTTTAATCATGGATTTAGAATATAGACATCAAGTTAACTACACCCATTTACAATATTTATGTGGATGGTACCTACTATAAAATATTGTCTTTTTTTTTAATTAGTATATCGTCACAGATCTCTAACAAAATTTATTTTTAAGGAGAGACAAAAAACTGCTTTATATGCACAAAAATAATGAGATATTTTCGTTAGTCTCTAAATAACATGTATTGGGGGAATCATCGATGACAATGCATATTGGGGGTATTATTTAAAACATGATATAAATGTTACATTGGAAGTTTTTCTAATTAATGATATTTATGAGGGTACTTTCGTGGACTTCCTTAACGGATGTAAAATAGATTCGATGTGATTTTGTAAGTGGGACTATGGCGGAGCCTGAGCTTGTGCCTGGCTCACTACAATAGCTCACAGTACTCTGATAGGGTCATGGCTAACTGTGTATACCGTTGTCAGGGCAAGCAAGTCTACTGTGCTGAGCTGGGTGAGCAGGAATAGCTCACTGTACTCTGATTGGGTCACGGCTAACCGTGTATGCCATTGTCAGAGCAAGCAAGACTACAGTGCTAAGCTGAGTCAGGGCCAAGTCCGGCCCAATGCTAACTGATCGTTCAAGGCCGAGCATCGCCTTATATAGTGAACTAGGCGGCCCCTTCCTCGCCGTCCAGGTGATAACGCCGGTGCGCTTCGGTGGGGGACGCCAGATAGCGGGGACGCGTGATGGTGGGGATGCCCGCGCTGATTGTAGGTGACGTCGGATGTGCGAGCGAGAAAGTATTTGACGGCCGCGTGCTATATATTAAAATGTTGGTGGTATGTAGAATATTGAGGATTTGCTGATTGAGGAGGAAACTATACGGTTTATTAATATAAAAGAACCGTTTTGCCAAAATTCGGCATCGGTGATTTTAACCTTTTTACTGCCGGTAGGTGTATGTATGGCGGTACCTTGCACGCCAAGAATTATATTGCAAAAATAAAAAATTTAAATCAATTTACGTTTCAAGTGGTAAAAACGAATTCTGTTTCAATTTTGAGTATGTGACGATATTCCCAATATATGTCGTTGTGTGTTCAACATATTTGTATGTTTAAAATAATTGATTTACATTAGTAAAATCCCGTTTATTCCGACGTCATTTTTGTATGAGCGGCGTTCCGTTCACAGAAAAGTTCGCGTCTTAAGACATCATTGGCAGCTATCCGGTTAAAACAGTTATTTAATAGTTCATTTAGAGGTTATCTGCTCAAACCTTAAGTGCCTAATCTTGGAAAATATTGTGCGATTAAAGCATATCGTGCATCAGTGGTGAAGGGAGGAGGTAGGCTGTGGAATTCATAAATACTGCACACTAAACATTGTCAGTCATACTTATTTGTTTTTCATTGAACTAAGAATACAAATTGCAGATGGTATTGATTAGTTTTTAAAATTTCATTAAACCCTGCCTAAAGCGAACCATAATACATACTATTATATACATATTAGATAAAAAATATTTTTCTATCTATAAAATATTTTAAATTATGCCATTAAATCATTCAGACATTTTATATACCTATTTTTTAATCTATTATGGTTTGGTTAGGCAGGGTTTAATTGATTTTTATGAACTAACTAATGCCATCTGCAATTTGTATTCTTAGTTCAATGAAAACAAATAAGTATTACAGACAAAGTGTAGTGTGCTCGATTTATTTAGATTCTCCACGTTTTGCCACTGCCGTGCATAATATAATTATACAGTTTGTAGTTCAAGAAATTGGCAACTGTTACTCGGGTTCTAAAACTGAATTTGAAAACAAATGACAATGCCCTAAAATGTTTGTCATCTATAATAAAAATGACATGTGCCTATCAAACAAATATGGCATATAAATATTGACCTATGTTAGAGGTCGATGAATTTAATCAAGCATGGGTAAATGATCGTTACTCATTCACCCATAATTGCTAATGTTAAGTACATCTGTATGCCATATGTGCATGTACCTACAATTTTTTAAATCATTAAGATTACTTTGTATGCACAATATGAGTGGCAGTACTAATGCAAATGCCTGATAAATACATACATACCTACTGTGTTAGCTTGGTTCAATGAAAAATGAATCGAAGATTAATCCAGGATATTATAGGTACCTATGTATTTAATGATTTGTTTGTAATTAAACTTTCCTTACCATTTGCTTCTACTACTGCTGTGACACATTTTAGTCATTTCATTGTTTGTGTTAAACCAGAGGTTCTCAAAGTGCTGCAGGATATTCGAAAATTTTAATAATTCCAGGGAACCTTGATTCAAACTCTGATACATAGGTAGTCATAATAATTATAGAAATGCTTAAAAAAATCAATGTAATATACTGCTCTTCCCTTTTCGTGGACATTACAGTAAAGTTTGTCATTTCTGTTGAATTTATTTTCTCTCGTAATATAAAAAATATTTTTGTAAAGCACCTTAGAAGCATCTGTGGGTCTGCTGCTGTTAAAATATAGCACTTATTGCAACAATTACAACCAACTTATTGTAATTGTTACAATAAGTGCTAATACTTTGGTACAAACCTACCCTTAGTTTCATAATATTTATCACTTTAGCAGTCGATAAATATAGGAATAGACCCGCTGGTTTCAAAAATTTTAATATGCAGAAGTTGACATGGATTCTAAACCCAATATCTATTTTTAGCTTCAGTATGGGAATAGAAGTCCCATTGAGCAGTATTGTGACAGTACATTTTTGTCAAAGTGGAACCAATCGAGTTCTGGATATTATCAGTAAATGATGAATATTCTTTGTTAAATGGTAAAGCTCAATGAATCTTGGTTCCATTTGCGGCGATTTATGCATAGTTAGGTCTTCGGTATTGACTCTAATAAAAATATCGCTCAAAACTCAACATAACACAGGAAATGGTGGTAGATTTAACCAGTTTGATTCCAGGATTTGAACAATTGTGTGGTGAATTACAGGTTCACATGTCTAAGGGGTCATCCGCTAATATGATTGTCGGTGTTTTTTGACCTCCCCTCATCACACTTTTGTCACAAAATCTTTCAGCACCTTGTCTAAATTATGATACATTTTTGAAATCATATTTTTGTAAGAAAACAAATTTGTTGAAAATTATCTATTTCAGTTTTAGATTCTCACAGAATATTTTATTCTCAGAAATAAATTGGTTAATATTTTGTTGGTTTAGTGATGTCACATTTTCTACAATCTTCGCATTACATTATATCAGACCCTTCCCACCTGAAGCCATGACGTCATATATGGACAAACCCTAATTGGTATTTTTATGGTATAGTGAAAATCTATTTTTATACTATGGGAGATATGAAACGATAAAGTTTGAAAACCACTGTAAGCCAATAGAATGTGTAAATGGAGCATGGTAAACATATTTTATATTTAGTGTTTTTACAATATATTTATTAAAAATGTGTATGTAATTGTAACAATTTTTTTTATCACAGATGACTTGACAAACGGAAGTGGGCGATATGAATATATTTTTATCATAATTGCCGACGTTAAATGTAAACCTATTTCATAAACAGTTTAGTATCAGATTATATCAATTATAAACATTAATTTTGGGACCGGTTATATTGGTAAAATTGCAGAAACAGGAAAAAGCATTGTGTTTTTTGCTGTATCCCGCAACACACGTATAGTAAATTACTAGGAATGGTGAGCCATTCCCCCAACTATTGAGTTCTTACATTGGGTCAACACACACATTTCCTAGCCGTGGATCGAACCTGCAACCTAATGCCGGGTCCACACTGGCAACATGTCACGCGACAACCTCGTTAAATTTTACGATAATTATCATTGCTTAAGAAATTTTACGATAATTATACTTATTGTAAAATTTAACGAGGTTGTCGCGTGACATGTTTCCAGTGTGGACCCGGCACATAAGGCAAATCCTATCAATTAGAGTAGCGGTTCTTAAACTTTTTAAAATTTCTTGCGTGACGGTCCCTTTAAAAATTGTTCGATGGCTTGCGGACCCCTTTAATAAAAAAAGGAAATCTATTTTATTTTAAAGAAATTGGGGGCGCCAAATACTTTGCACAAGGGTGTTGTGAATAAAACATTTTTTTACAATTATGTGTTCAGAAAATATTACATGTTATCTAGTCATCAAATTTAAATAACATTTATTTTAATGGGATGGATGCATCTGCTTTGCCTGAACCAGTTCTTCTATTTGGCTTTGTTTTGGCCAGTGCAACTTTCATTTATTTATTGCGTATAATCTATTTCGAGATTTTGTCTTGATAGTAAGTAGTGTAGAAAAAGCCGTCTCACACTCAAAGGTGGTCAAATCTTTGCAACATCAGGATAAGACTGGGCAATTTCAATCTAAAAATCACTACAACACGTTTCACGGAAAACATGTTTTGCACCTGATCATTTATACAATCAATAAACTGTTCCTGAATTAAATTATCCTCCGAAGGCAGATAACTAATGGAGAGTACAAATGGGTTATTGATAAAACGATGGTATTTTTCAAATTCTCCTAGGTCAGGAAAATAGTAAGAAATTTCTTTGCTAAGAATGAATACATGCTTTTTCATCACCTCAAGGATATCGCCATCGACTTCAAGCTCAAATGGGGCAAAATTCTTCCTCTGTAACTTTACAATCCATAGTTCGAGCTCCATTTTGAAAGCTGTCAATTTTTCGTGACAACGGAGCACTGTGATATCATTTCCTTACAGCGCCCGGTTGATAGAATTCACAGATTCAAATATGTAATATACCTATATAATTATAAAAATAAATTAAAAATAATAAAAGAACTTTTTAACCACGTTTTTAAATTTTCTGTTGAATCATATAAACTTGACAATTCTATGTATTAATAAATACTGTTTTTTGTACTTGATAGAAATAGGTACTGAATAATAATATTGTAGAATACTGAAATGTCATTTTGACATTTCATATGGATTTCCATAGTAACGCACGTATATATTGATAATTTAGTTGCTAGGACCACCCACTTAGCAACCAATAATAGTATTTTACTTTTTACGGATTTCTTCCGAAATAACTTTTCATACAAAACAGAATTAACTGAAAATGAATTCAATTCTACTTAAAGATGGCTAAAAGTATTAAAAGAATGCATTGGCATCGTGTTCTGATATATTCTAAAGGTTTCAAATATCTACTTAGTCAGGAAGTTAGTTAAAAATCGATTGCAAGATTTGTACTGGATAAACAACCATATATATAAATGGTATAAATATGATAAATATGTATAAATATGAAATAGGTAGATTTTTATTTATAAAATTACAATTTTTGGTTAGTGCGACGTCTGTTGCTGCTTCTTTGTAAGCATATTTGATATACATGGTAGTAGCGTTGTATCTGAGAGATGAAGCGCTGCATTAACATCCATTCGATTTCTGTTTTTATTACTGATATAGATGAAAGTCTTTTCACACAAATAGGAAGTCGAAAATACGACCAATAATCTGATGCCTCTATAACTAGAGATGAGTATTCTTTATTGAGTAATATCCAAAATTGAAACAATGATTGCATTTCGGAAGATTGCTACGTCAGCTTTTATTTCTCACGAGGATCAAGTGCGCATGATTTAATATCTTCCAAAAAGGGATTATTAATCCAGATGTTACCTTTACGTGGATCTTTATTTTTAAGGAAATACTTATTAAAGTTTTCAGCTAACGCTTTTAAATGTAGGCGTATGATGTTGAATATGACATTCTGGTTAATCTAACAAAAAAAACAGTAGATCTACTGAAATTTCAGTAGACATAGCAATGCTGATTCAGCGGCCGGCATTTTATCTAGTGGGAATTCTCCGAATCGTGTAGCGGTATAGTCAACTGAAAGCTTTTGCGGACTGGCGCTGAGCTAGACCACCATATATGCTAAATGTATACTGTCTTTGGTTGTTACAATCTCTGATGTGACAGAATTGAAATTTTCATGAGACGGTCTCTGAATAACTTGATTTATCAAATATCATGTAATAGGGGGCTCATTGTCAGTGTTAGTTGTAATAGCTCCAATGAGATGACTACTTAGGTGTATTAAGTGTGGTATTATTACAATGAATTTACATCGGAGATTTCTATAATTAATTATATTTTAATCTTGGTCGTATTACTTGGAATATTGAGGATTTTACTCTGGGCTTCGAACCGGAACTAGACCGAAAACCATTATTTTTGTCAGAATGAAAACCGGAAAAACCCATCAGTTTTTTCGGTTCGGTACATGTTTAAACATGCACGTTTACATGATCGTACTCCCCACTTCAGTTGTCGTAGGCGCAACACGACTTACATCTTGGGCCTTGGCCTCTTGTGTCACTCACTACCATTCTCTAATCGGAACAAAAACCGTGACCTAACCGATACCTATATATTATTTTACTTGAACTGGAAGGAAAAAAAAAAACGGTTCGAAGCTCTGGTTTCACTAAACCTCCGGACTAATTTAAATGAATACAAAAATATAAAAAGACATAATATTAACAAAATTGTCTCATCAGAGGTTTTAACAGTTGAATAATGGTATAATTGTATACATAATGTAAAACTTGCCGAACGGAACATTGGACACAATGGAATAATATGGTGGTCTTATATCTACATAGACACATAAGTATTGCGGGAAACGCAACGTTTTTCTGTTATTACAATTCTCCACTGTTTCAATGTAGCTAGCTACATTGCACATGTTTAATAATGTGGTTTGATATCAGAAATACAATCTGTTTATTTTTCTGTTATCTTATATTGTATGTGTATTTATAATTTTTAAGCTATATGATTTTAAATATTAGAGCTTGCCTCATACATTTTCATCGAAGTCCTCACATTTGTTATAATTAATGCATAATATATTTTTTTTTTGTTTCAGTTATCTTCGACTGCAGCAAATGGAAATCATTTCTTATTCTTGTATTTTCTTCTGCTTTAAAAGTTTCTGTCTCAACTTATCTAAGAACTTTAAGTGAAATGTTGATGTGATATATTTAATTTAGGTTATGATAATAAAACCAGTTTTGTATCACAGATTATTTTATTTTTCAAAATTAAATTTATCGATTACACGTCTTCTAAAACGAATGTCTATTTCCGACGCAGGAAATACATACATTGATTCAGTGATGATGTAATAATTATATACATATTTATTTTAGAATTATAATTAATTCAGTCATATTATTACAATAACTTTTAGTTAAATGTACAAATTAAATATCAATAAAAATTAAATAAAACATGCATTGTGCGATATTGCAAAGGTAACAGAGGAATCATAATTTGCCAGCACAAAAATAATAATAATTGTATACTTACTTATCTAATGCCTGAAGGTATTATAAAAATAGTGATACTGATAAATAAAAATGAGATAAGATAAAGGATACAAACATACCATAAAGTTTACACATTAAATTTAATCAAACACTACTTATTGGAATTTCAATACATAATTATTATAAACTAGTATATATACACACACATTTTATTATTTACATGTTCAATTTCCTTAGAAATATTCAATAATCAAAATAAAGGAAATTTACCAGAGTGCGTAATAGAGTACTTACTAAACAAATACACAAAGCGCAGAACTTGTTTATAGAACGATAATACGTTATTTAATTATACAATTGCGTGAGTATTATAATAAACAAATCATGAGTTGCTATCTAGTCGCACTCCATATGACAATGCAAAGCACTTTTAATACAATTTAATGAATAGCCCTCACAATCCTAGTGATCTTAGAATTAGGTTATTTATTCTAGATGCTTGAGTAATGGTACATCAGGTACGCTGGTATTTGTAAAACTACTTTCTTTCGAAATATAGGCACCCAATAGAAGCTTTTTATAAAATTAAAATCATACAAAAGGTCCAATATATGTGTGCATTTACAATATAGGGAAAGATTTTTATAGATAGAATTACGTAACAGAAAATGAAGGAGGTAAGTGAAATTGTGTAGCAATGTGACCTCAGATAATTTCTTGAAGCTTGTCAACGATTAATGAATTTCACATTTTGTTTTGTTCTACACAACATTACTGATACTGTTAATTCGCCCAGTGGTTGTTGTGGTGAACTTCGCATCACCTAGAGCTGATTTTATAATTAATTTGTTCGATTGAAATCACTGCCAAATATACAACTCAACACAAAATAATAGATATAGTCAGAATTAGCTCTAAAAGTTCTATACCAACCACATAAGAATTTACTGTTTCAATATTTCGCTATTCGCACTCTGGCAAATCATCAAATTTAATTGATTATATACCTACTACATAATGGAAATTAAAGAATTACACAGCATAGCTCCACACTTTTCCAAAATCATTGATTGCTCAAGCTAGAAATGAATATTTTCAAATAGAATAGAAGAGGCTCAAATGTATTTTGTCATACAAAATTCATTTCCAATTAGAAACGTTTACCGAGAAGAATCGAGCTACATTGCGAATTTACCGAAATTAAATATTTCAATAATTGGTGTCTTTTAATCATTGAGATCCTGAGAAAGGTATAATTTGGTCATTGATTTCAGTTTAAATGCATTGTTCTTGAAGGTGGGTTAGCATACGACGATCGATCCGATTCGCTTTAGGCAGAAATCGGAGGGTCATCTTGACCGATCATGACGTCTTCATACATGACACCACTATCTCTTCGAGCGACGATCTTTTGACGGATCCAGTGCAGCAAATGATATTGACGAATGACTAGGACTAGGGCGCTCACCATTAATATGATACTAAACAACAAAACAAATACCACGGTCACGGAACCGCCTCCACCTGAAGTCTGGGGAGCTTCCTTGGGAAGTTGAATCACGCAAGCGTTTTCTACCGATTTGGCATCAGGATCGAAAACGTAACTCCCCGTACATTCACATTGCCAGTGCCCTTTATTCTGATTGCATAGTTGATTGTTTCCACAACTGAACAATTCGTCCGGAGAACAAACCGGTAGAGTGACTGAAACTTAAATCAAAACAAACAACCAATATAAGATAATAAGGAAGAGCGGTAACAATTGAATCAATTAATTTAATAGTGGGCAAACATACCGACTGATGCGCAAATCGTTGTCAGCATCAAATGTACGACAAAGATTGCGTTTTGAATAATTAAATTCATTTCGACGGATTTTTAAAGAATGCACACTGTTGTGATTTAGTCTTATTCATAGAAATCTTTTTTTTATATATTAATCGACGAAACTATACACGTCAATAGAACAAGAGACAAGGCGGCGAAGATGAGTCTACGAAACGTCAAATTCACAAAAACCAAATAGATATGGCGGGGTTGCCACTACTCTAAATATTCCATAGACAAGACGTTCAAAAAAATTTGAATATCCAGAATACTTGGTGCGCGGTAAATAATATTTTTATGTAAACTCGATGACATCGTCTCATTGTGTCTGATGTTATATGAAATCTTTAAAATTAAAAAATGTTTATATGCTTCTTTTTAAAAATTATAATTTATCTATTGTCCAATATTATCTTTTCCCCCGTACCATTAGGAAAACAATGTTCATATTATTAATAGTTCATTAAATGAAGTAGGTAAGTATATCTGATTGTAGAATATGAAAATTTATAGGTATAAATAATTATTAAAGCATAATAATATACTTTATAGGCAAATAAAAGTTTCACAAATTCCGCGATAAGTAAAATTTAAAATCATACTGAATCCAACAGATAAACTACTGATTAAATAATAATTATTATTGTTTATAAAAGGCGTTACGAGAATAATAATTATTTAATGTCAGTGCATTAACAATAACTACATACTTTTGGATGCATTTTTTAGAAATCGTTCGTAAAAATAAATGATTAGATATACAAAAAAATGTATTGGTACCAGAGTGCATGCCCTAGCCAAAGATACATAACATTGTATAATTAGGCAGTGTTATAATATTATTCATTAGAATCTTTAGTCGGAGGATTAATGAAAATACACGTATGTACACAAAAATCAATATTAAAAAGTTAACTAGGAATCTACCGTCGAAACTAATTTATTCATAAATAAAGAATAATATAGTAAAATTTAAAAACACTGTACATATTTGAAACATATTTTTATAGATTTAATAAAAAAATGTACCTAGTCCTAGTCAGTAGGTGAAAATATAACATATTACATAAGTATTATTATTATATAGGTACCTAATCAATGTGATTTATGTATGTTGAATGTCGTCACTTGAAACTCGTCTTTCGTTATCAAAACTATCGCAAAATTTGTAAGTATCTATTATTATTCTGATAGGCGGGGGCGGGTGATCATTTAAATTTTGGGTTTTCGTATGTAATGATGACGTGTCCAAATATGTTGTTGATGATATGAAACGTTGGTATGTACATCTAGGTAGCTATTATAATTACGAATGAGTTCCATAAATGTAAGCGGAATAGTGGTGAAAGTAGTACGTATTGGAGTTAAAATATTTTTTTTTATTGTTAAGGTAATACTTTTTAGGTATACTTGTGCAATTTCAAGTTGATTATTCCAAAATCGCTTCCAATATTCAAAAGAACAAAACAAATGAAAGTCTATGATGATTTTAAAAATGTCATTGACTTCGGTGTAGTAATTAAATTCCTTGGGCTAAGTGTAAAAACCATCGAAAATGAAATTAAATTGGTTTATGGCACTCTTTGTTGGGGTAAAATAATCATGATTTACAAATAATGGTCATATTTATTTAAACAAGTTAGAGCATCATTAGAAGATGATGACCGTTGTGGAAGGTCAAGTAGTGACATCACTACCTACACATGAAATGGTATTAAAAAACGACAGTGTCTTTATGGAAAATGATCGGTTAAAACTAATCGAAGTCGCAGAAAGGTATTCAAAACAACTGCTGTGTAGAGCAGTTTTTAAAGCTGCTGTCTAAAGGAACTTACCAACGAAATTGTTACGGGAGATGAAACGTGAGTTCATTATTATGATCCTGAGGTAAAACAGGAGTCCACGCAGTGGCATAAAAAGGGTGGTTCAGCTCCCAAGAAGTTTAAGGTCGTCCAATTGGCAGGGAAGGTGATGGCAACAGTGTTTTGGGATTCACAAGGAATCCTGTTAATAGTTGATTATAAACCAAAAGGCACCAACATCACAGGACAATATAGGTACTAGGTACGCTAATATTCTATGTCGCTTAAAATATTCTATTAAAGTAAAAAGGTGGTGCAAATAAACAAAAGGCGTGTTTTTACTTCATGACAACGCGCTTGCTCACAAGGCTCAAACTGCGATGGCTGCTATGGGAAAATTCGGCTTCCAGGAATTGCCTCACCATAGTCCTGATCTGGTACCTAGTGATTATTGGTACCTGTTTCCAAATGTGAAGAAAGACTTGCAAAGTTGAAGAAAGATTTGAAGAAATTCGTGGAAAATATTTTGATGACGATGAGTCGGGGGGCTCTCGTGATGCAGTGCGTATGGCGCTGGGCTTCCATCCGGGAGCTATGGGTTCGACCCTGTGAAAACATAATAAATTTATAAGATTTTCTAAAAGCCTAGGTGTTTGTGATTGTTTAAAAATTACTAACAATCACCTTATACAAAAAGAAAGGACATACTTATTAATTATTAAAAAAATGATGATAAGTACAGGGAGCCGTAAATGAGCATTTTGAAGGTAAATCGAAAAATTATTTTTATGAAGGATTAGAAAAATAATTAATCGATAGATCTAAGAAGTGTATTCATGTCCGAGGAGATTATATTGAAAAATAAAAATATAAAACATAATAATATATAGGTAGGTATATTCTTTTGTCTCTGACCCAATCCGCGAACTTATGGAACTCATATTATAATATCTCACAGTTGTCTCAGCTTTTAGGTTGACTTCGAGGTTGGATAAAAAAATATACAATTGTATAAATTAGGTGGAGTTATATTAATGAATATTACGTTAAATTTATTACATAGGTACATACCGTCTAAGCTCTAACGGCTCGTCTTAGGTAAGCGCATTCGGCGAAGCGTTGAGCGGCGCGCGTAACTCAAACGTATAACCGTGTGTGAAAATGTTCGTAGACAAAGTCTTTTTTTGGTTATACGTTTATACGTTTGAGTTGCGCGCGCCGCTGAACGCGCCGCCGAACGTGCTTACTTAAGAGGACGTTCTACAGAATTGGCCTTGAGAATTGAAAATATGATTTTTTAACATGTGGTCCATAATATCTGGTCTACTAGTTAATATAAAAAGGTCGTGTCAAAGTTGTTTGTGTTAATAAATTTGCTCTGTGACTGATCCGACTCATATTTCACATTTATTTCATCAGGGCTGTCGAAGACATAAATCATAATATATATTTATAATTTTAATTTTTTATTTATAATATATATTATTTAAGTTTTGTGCACCTAATGCCGGGTCCACACTGGCAACAAGTTAATTTGCTGGCAACCTCGTTAGATTTTACGATAATTATTGTAAAATTTCTTAAGCAATTATGGTAAGTATCGTAAAATTTAATGAGGTTGCCAGCAACTTGTTGCCAGTGTGGAAATGGCTTAATATCCACTGTGGTTCACGTAGTGGCATGGACCTGGGGTTAGCTAATTCAGGAAGTCAACACCCATGATAGAATTTTTTCCAGTTTTGGTTGCATTATATTCCAAAACTCTTCTGTAAAAATCGTTTCCGAGTTTATAAATGGAAATTTCTCGGTGTACATAGTAAACAAACCTACGAATAGAAAAAGACAAAAAGGAACATACTGATTCATCGCAGTAAAATCTGGTAATCAAATTCGCCATTTTGAAAAGCGACGATTTTGCGTAAACAAATATCACGTGGTCTGTACGTGTGCGGCAAACTTCGAATGTGTTTGTAATTTTGTGCAAAGTGCGAATGTAATGTTTTCAAATAATTGATATGGATTAATTATACCATCGTATTATTTTCTCGAAATCATAAACATACTATAATAGTATTTGAGTATTAACCTATGTTCAATTTGAATTGGGTTATAATAATAATATACCCGTATATATATCAATAGTATGTTTGCTACAAAATCCACCCAAGTTATCAGTACGTACTTGCACAGGTTTGATTAAAAACCATGATGAAATTACCATTTAAAAAATATGAATGCTTAATATTATTTTGACAGCCCTGTTTTCTGATCGGCTTCATCTCGCAGGTGTTCATAAAATAATAATAATTCTCCGCGCGGCAGAAATTATCGGTAATAATAATAATATTTCTTGAAATAAAATCTCCGATGATTAGTGATTTTTGCGAAAAGATCGATTTAAATTGACGTAGTTACGACGCCGAGGTCCTTTTTATACTGAATTATATTTGAACGGCGGGCTCTTCAGCGGGCCCTTAAGACGAGCCGTAAAGCCTTTAAAAGGAGGGTAATCGATATTTTCAAAATTCCAAAAGTTCAACGTTGCTTTTGCAAAATTCCAATTTATGTGCAAGAACAAGATATAAAATGCTACAATTTCTGTTATTTCTTGGTGAAACGACACGGCTACTAATGTTAGCTGTTGAATTTTATTTATAGTAATTTTCCACATAGAATAATATTATATTTCGAGACTCGTTTTATCTTAATTACGTACCTACGACTTCACTAATGTTGTAATATCGTATTAGGAAATATTATTATGGATTAAAAGTATTAAAACCAAACAAATAACTAGAATATTAGTATTTGTTATTTTTTCAATTAAACAAAAATTTCAATTATCAAAAGCTTTCGTTATTATTTTGGAATATACATTATGTACCTAATATAATGTAATGTGTATATTTGTAAATTTATGGTTAGCATCGCCAGTCTATCGCTATTGAGTTCGCCGTATAAAGTTTTTAACACATTCTGTAGAAAGGTACAATAAAGTAATTATCTTCTTCCTTACGTCACACTAAAAATATCTATTATTGACAATATGCTTAATTATTCGACGTGTGCTCAAAATTAGATATTTTGTGAACATGTTTTTTTATAACAGACCTGAAAATTGAGGTCTTTATAATAATTATTGTGAGGTATATTGCAACTGGCCGTCTTGATAATATTGTGCAGTGTTGAGTCAAAGGATATAAAACGTATAAGTATAGGTATTATAAAAAGAAAAGAAAATATTTTAGTTTCTGATGTTTTTAATTTACACAAGAATAAAAAAATGATGAATACATTATATATACTTTCCTAATAATCAGCTTACAAAAATCAGTCAAAATGTAAATCAACATCCCTTGTTATTTTTGAGTAAGTAGCAACCTGAAGAGCTGTTGAAACATTTTGCTTGATTGAGAGATCTGTAATTTATATTATTTTATCATAAGCTTGATATATTAGGATATATTTATTATCATATATTCACAACAAATAACTTAGGATATAATATTAATTTTATTTATTTAAAATCGTAGTCATTTCCACTTCCATAAGAGTATCCAGCGGGGTTTTCGTAATTGGCAGCATCGTTTTCATCATGGCCAGATTCTTCAATACCACCGTCCGACTCTGATGCTGCTTCTCCATCATATGAACCGTCTCCTTCTTCTCCTTCTGACTCTTCGCCATCGTCGTCTGAAGATTCTTCATCACCGTCACTACTATAATCGACAAAACCCAATATTTATTACAAAATAATAACTCGTAATATAAGGACTATCTATTTAGATATACCTACACAAGGAACTAAATGACCGGAGCGCCATTCTGGTTCCTAAAATCCCCAAAATTATTGCTCTCTCTCGTTGAAAAAATAATTTGAACGTCTAAGCTAGATATACCATATAACAAAAAAATCTAACACATTTTTTTGGAAAATACACATCAAATTGATAACTATGTTAATATTTTTGTAAAATTATCGATCGCTCCAGTATGTAAAATTTTCCATTTCGAGCGCTGGATTTACTGAAGGCTCTCTATAGTCAGGCTATGTTATCAGTAGCGTCCCATGGAGGCAGGCAGATTGAGGACGAGAAGTTTGTTGAAATAAATCACTAGTTCCAATTTTTTTGTTTAACCTGCTACGTATCAAAGTTATGTATTGTTAAAATAATGAATCAATCAATGGTTTATGCCCTATATATTACATGACAACGTATGAAAATGATTTAAGAATGTGCACCTAAAAATAATTTAGGGAAAGATTTATGAGTTTACGACTTTACCTTAGAATTCATTCTAATATAATATTGCATAAGCGAGAGAAATGTTCATATACAACGACACGTATTATTATTGTTGTAGAGTATGTATGTCAAGGATAGATTAACAAATTGTATCATATATTATATTATAGTATAATAATGTGTACCTATATCATTGAAGAAAATGATTTACAATACAGTGTGGATATTGGCAATCTTGCTAAGAGATTTATTAATAATACAGATTGTACGACAAATGGTTTTTAGTCATTCAGTCAAGCTACCAATTACATATCCCGGATCCAAATACATATTAATTGCCTGCATAACTGCATAAAAAAACGTGCCAATTCGCCAGATACGGGAATCGAACTAATCACAGCGGGCGATATTAATCGATTATCTTATAATTTATAAATATATAATAATTTACGGATTGCCAAGTGAATATTTTAGCACTAATAAATTGACAGTTAAAGATATTTCAAAACACAAAATTATTTAGAGACTATAATAATGTAGTTACGAGTACAAATTATTATACCATTAATAGGTGTTTAAAGTATCTTAAAGCATACGATGAATAAATCGTTTATAAACGATAAATTTTCCACTAAAGATAATAAGAATATTGCCCTACAAGAAAAATCCCTTAGAGATTTCTTCAAAACAGTATAACATACGTAAACACTGACATGGCTTTGATATAGGGTCCCCTTATGTTAATTTTATTATTGATTTACGTATAACATAGTTTCCTCGTACTGCATTTAATAATTTGTAATGCCTATAACCGCAAAATCATCACCGCTACGTCATTTCAACATGTCTACGCCGTAGACGTGTAGAGGTCTAGACACAATATACCCACTAATCCACATGTTAATTATCTTTGTTTGTAAATTAAAATATACTCTCGATTTATAATGTTATTTTTAAAACAAACTGAATAAGCACTGGACTCATTTTAAAATACCTATATTTACTGTGGCGTAGCTACGAATTACGCTTACGTGAATTTGAAGTAACTGTTTAGGTATTCTAGCACCGATATGAATACATGAAAGTTATTGGTTGTGTGTGGTATGCGGTGGCCCTATGCTTTGGCTAAAAATTAAACCAATCAACGTTTAGGAAAAAATATAGTTGCATGTGGTGCATTCAATTAATTATTTTGCGTAAACGAATTTGCGTTTGATGTCATATTTATATTCTAATGGATTCAAGCTCTGTACTATTCCATTTAAATCGTTTTGGTGAAAGGTGAAACCCGGGTCGCAAAAAGCGACTTAAATGGAATAGTACAGAGTGTGAATTCATTAGAATTTAAATTCAAATTCCATCAAGTACCTTCAGTCGTTAGTATTAATATCATATTTATATGTATTTTATGACAGGTTTGAAGGTCCCCTTTCAAAATTTAACCAGTGCGATAAGCTCTGCCACTGGTTGTTAAAAATACAGTAATTGCATGCTGCGATGATTTTTCCACTTGAAAGTTTATGATGCAAAAAATAATTATCTGTTTAATTTTTGGTACTTGCTGATGAAACGAACGCCTCAAGCGCTTCGAGTAAAACCTTTCTGATGAAAGTTAAACGTAGTAAATGTGGTAATATTGCCAGTTTTGTACTACATTGATAGAGTCACGTATCACAATGACTTAACAAATGTTACATTACGTGAATCCAATGCTTTTTATTATGACAGCAATTGCCTTTCTATATTGAAATAAAAAAAACTACATACCTTTCTTCATTTACTTCATAGTGACCGCCATCGTCAGCAGCTTGATAATTGGCTGAAAAGATAGAATGTAATATATATTTTAATTTAGACAAGGTATAGTATACGTATTTTTTGTTACCTACCCACTCAATAAGATAAGAACCGAAAATGGATATTGTTAATCTGAAGTCATTAGATTAACAGGGGTAGTAAAAGCCACCATATTTACGCTGATAAAATTTTCAAAAGCAAATACAACTGAACACATTAAAGGACGTCTTTTTAAAAACAGATAACGGATTTTGAAATAGTGTGTTGGAGAAAGATTCTCTGAATTACATATACACGTAAGTTTACGAAAATCTCCATTCTGAAGAAGCTGCACATCCAAGACATTATGTCGTGTAAAACGTATTGGCAGTCAACGGGAAAATTGAAGGATGAAGTGGACGTGGAAGGATCTAGATTCAAGATTTGCTGAAATGATCACGTGAAGAACGCTGCGGACTTCTCTGTACCAATGGTACGGAGTGAAAGAAAGAGGATTGTCAAGGGTAACGGAGCTAACTTCCAGTCAGTGGAGGTCGCAAGTTTCAGCAGTTTAGAAGAAAAATTATAACCTTAAATATATACCTTTTTTGCCGTCTCCTTTCTTTTGGGTATAAGCGGCTTTTCCTGAATGTCCTCCGGCGCCACCTTTGTTTTTGAGTCCATACGAATCGTGTTTTTCGTAACCATATGAATCACCTCCCTTCTTGTGGAAAGAGTCGAAATTTTGGTATCCTGTTTTTCCCTTATCGGCTTTCTGACGCGAGTAACCGATGTCTCCTTTATCGCCGGAGTCGTATGTTTTGTGGTAGTTGGCTGGGGATTGCTCCAAGTCGTCGTCCTGAAATTAGATTAAAATGAAGATCTATGATCACCTACGTGCGCAACATAGGTAGGTAACAGCATACCTAATATTTTTATCAATTGAACCCCGTTTACGTAATACAACGTAGTTTTCAAGCAAAATATTAGTTAATTCTATAATTTTTCTATTATCGATACTGACAAGTAAAGTTGTTTTTCATAAATCTTTCTCATTGGTTTCCTTTACGTTGGTTTTATCGTCCATAGTAGGTATTCTATTAATTTTACTCGTATATAGCTAAATGTGACAATTTTATGTATGTTTTCGAAGAGTGAATAAAAATCACCATACTTATTAAAAAAACAAGCTATCTTAGTTCTTTAGCTAATCATTTTGTCTTGTTGTTACGTTATGACGTGTACAATTCGAATATTTTTTGACAACAACAAAAGAAAAAATCGAATAATAGTTATTGTAAATGCTCAAATTTGAGATGACTTTAACATGATATTCGTTTAAATTCCATCAAGTGGATAATATTATTTTTTATATTAGTTTGTTTACCTTAATTGCTCTAACTTCTCTGACTGTTGATTCAACAGTCGCTGTGTCTTCAATTTCTTCATCTTCAAGCCCTAAAATTGGAGCTCCTGTTGCTAGGCAAGCCAAGCTTCCTAGAGCCAGCAGACATAAAAGTGCCGGTGACATCATCTGGGTATATGAGAAAAATATAAAAGAGGGTGTTATGAATAATTATTTAAACTAGTATTTTGCCAAAAGAGTAAGTATGCCGTGTAAAAATGGACTAATGCATCAGAATATTTTGATTGTTTAACAAAACTCAATACAAAAAGATATAAGTACCAACTGTCTTCTAAACTAAGCATAATTTAAATAAGAAAGTTTATCTCAGTAAAATGCAACAAACACTCTTGTATAATAATATAAATGTGTGAAAAGAATAATAATAACTAATTTTTAGTAATTATTAGTCATAATATATACTTATATAAATAAGGATGTAGTTTAAAACGAGACACATTACGATTTATTGGTACCTTTCAAATAATAATTAAGAGATAACGCTTTTTAGTTATTTTCTGAATAAAATTATTTAAAAATAATCGTCCGTGAAGCATCGAGTATTATTATAAATAAATACTTTCTACAATAATTCACGATAATCGTTGACTTTAAATTGATTGAAAACGTGAAAAGGAAAACAGTCAAACTATTCAATCAATTGAAAGTATGATCGTACTTTTACTTTCAATTTTTCTACGCACGAATTTTAATAATAGTTGTACTATAGAGATTAAATAATACAAATTATTCGATAACAATGTCGTCTTAAACCACAAACAAACTCATATAGACACTTGACAAAAGATTATTGTAATGTCGATAAAACATCATGAACATTTAACACAATACACATAATATTATTAAAAAAAAAACACTTCACTGGAAGTAAAGAAAAGGTGGTGGGTATCCTTTATGTTATATTATAAATCGTAGCACTTTTTAATAAACTGTTCATCAAAACTTCAGATTACTTTTTTTATCAAATTCTGCGTGCACAATATTATTAAGGTATATTTTATATGGCTTGCTATCGTATCTTTTTAGATAGGTATCTATCTTATTTATGCTGAGCTGAAAAGGTGCTTGTATAATAAATTTGTAAGTTTTTCACAATAAAATTTTCTTTACAAAGAGAGTTAGTTAGTACCTTTCTCGTTGGCTATTAGCTTTGAATAATGATCAATTTCAGTGCAAACAGCTCATTTTTATTATTCTCAGTTTCGCAGTCCTTTGCGCGGCGTCTTTGTGTTGTGCAACACTTTGAATTATTTCTCCCCACCTGCATTTACCCGCGGACCGTTGACATCTTAATAATTCAATTCATTTAAATGTGTCACAAACTTGTGGTTGCAAGCACTTATAAAAAATATATTATGGAACGTATTGATGTTTCATCCGCTCGTTTGGTCGGCTGGGCAGGAGATTCGCAAACTTTTTCGCGAAGAAACTCTTCTGACATTATAACACCGACAGAATAAATAACCGACGTCGCCTGAGTAAAAAAAAAGTTTTTGTTTGATGACAAATAATTATATTGAATTAGTTGGGCATTTATTATTATTTCGAACAATACATTATTAATAATTGAAAGCCTTAGCAGGTATATCCAAAAAATACACGTCATGTTTCCAGTTGGAAAATAGACGGAAATATGATAATAATCATAAAAATAATCTTGTTTTTTAGTTTTGCATTCCAAAAATGCTTATGATAATAATATATTTAATATTTTCCTGGGAATTAAATAAATCCATTGACATGGTGTAATGTGTAGGTATGTATTTGGATTATATTTACATGCATCGATCTATTTACGCAAATTAATATTATAATACTCTGTAAAATTTATATCCGCCCCCTGGGCCCCTCAGATGATGGTTACTTAAACCCTGACGGCTAAAATTATTAAACATGGATACATGTTTTGCCTACTGATTCTCTGAATGATGGTTGTCCAAATTCGAAAGAAAATAATACCAATCTCTGTAGCTAACGAATTATATATGACTATTTACTTATTCATAGAGTATATACGCTTTATAACTTTGCACTTTTTTACTGCACTGATACGCCTCTTCGACTGATTACTTCGCATTAAATTAGATCAAATGATATTCACTTGTATTAATATTATGTAGTAATGAATAAATAGGTAATATATTTAATTACGGGGTGGAAAGTTATGAAGTAACAACTCTACATTTTTACTGCTTAAAAATGTTCTAAAACGGTGTTGAAGGTGGACATGAATTTTTAAAATTATTAATTGTGAGAGGACATTATTCTCAGAAAGAATAGCGGCCGCGCAACTTTTGTGACATTATTTTTCGTTATGCCTGTGCGATTTTTCGTAACGAATCCGCCCGGGAGGTCAAGACAAAAGCATGTATCCATGCTAATATGAATTTATAAATTTTCATTTTCATTGTTGAGAATCGTAACTGACTTTACTGCGGAGCTATTAATTCTACACACAAAGCGGGAATCGACGGTAGTTGATCATATTTATGTATTGAGGAGGTTAATTGTTACAATAAGTTAACCGTTTAATCTATCAAAAAGTGGTATGTTTTAATAGACCCTCTCTTGGCTGTGTTAACTTTAGAGCGCGAGTTTTGACAGCTTAAACGGTTAACTTATTGTAACAATTGTAATACCTCAATACATTCATAACAGTGGCGCACCCAGGATTTAATATTGGGGGGGGGGGGGGCCAAGGAGGAGAATGTAAATTAGTCATATAGGCTCTTTTTCTTCTTCACAGCCTTATTTCTCGTTTATCGGTATTTTGTCTATTGCACTCGGTGTACCTACACCATGGTCCCCACATCTAGAAGCGGACCCTCAGGCTAGGATATTTGGGGGGCCCCCCACCTATCGCTAAGATTAAAGGCAGTGTGAAAAACTACATAAACGTTTTTCAAATTAAGGGTACTTATACAGTGAATTATTGGCGATTTTGCACAATTATATAAATAATTGAAAATGTTCATGGGTAATAAGTATAATAGCGCCGCAGGCGACTTTTTTTTACTATTAAAGCTAATTTATGATGTGTGTTTATCTCACTTATCTGGTCAACCCGACACGCCGGGCCCCCCACAGCCCGGGCCCCCAGACTAGAGCCCTGTCAGCCCAGCCATGACCTACACCACTCCGGAATTCTGGTGGACACCGAGAATTTTTTGACAGTTCCATTAGGGATTGGGTTTCTAAAAAAACCTGACATTAGTGTTTCGAAATTTTTGTGTTAGAAATTTTTCTAAAAAGGGTGCTGGAGAATTATTACAAATCATTTTTTTGCCGTGTTTTTATTTGTCTAAGCCCAAAGGGCTTTCAATTTCAATGTTTAAAATCAGTCTAATAATTTTCATTTTCGGGGGGTGCCAGGGCCCCTTGCCCCCCCCCCCTGGGTGCGCCACTGATTCATAATATGATAAAGTGACAGTATTTATCACGTTAGTTGTCGATAGCCGCCTTATGTATTTATGTATAAAATAGACCCACTGATATTGAAAGATTCCTAGGATCATTTACTTGGTCAGTCGCGAGCTTTCTGATTGAACAAGAACTTGTTGTAAAAGGCAGTATTTCATGTTAAATTTTAGGGTCCTTCAAAATTAATCAACGCTTGCGGTCTCCTAACCTCGTCGTCTATCTCGTACCCCAAACCAACTAAAATAATAGGATTCAAAAAGAATAATATTATCATTTATATTTCTGGTATATCGGTATTTATGGAAGCTTTTCGATTCAGACGGACTATTATTTTTAGATGAAAAATGACAACGGTATGAATTTATGTGTCGTTTGACAATCATAGATTGACTTCATTAATAAACGGATTTCTGATTCACTTCATTTATCGTGGACCGTAACGAGCAACAACTAAATTTATTGCGCGATGAAGTGACGATTGCACTATTCAAAACTTGCCAATTATTACTTGGAAATTTATTGTAGAGGAAGCAAAATCAGATATTTTCCAAACCAAATTTCAATTAAAATGACAAGGTTTTGTTGCATAATCACATAATTTTAATTTCTGTTACTGGGCTGGAATAGTTTTATAAAATATCTTACTTAACTTGATAGTATAACGAAAGAAGCTGTTATTTATTTTTTATTACTAATTGTATAAATATAATTATCCTACTCTCAAGAGCGCGACAACCTTATTAAGGACGCCATAGTTTTCCTTAAAAATTCTCTCCACGTCCCTATCTGTTATAATATTGTATAATTAATTAAGATGTTGGATCGGCATAGTTCTAACTTTAAATACCAAAATACGACGATAGTTATTTGACTGTACCGATTTTACTAATTATTATTATTTGCTTTTATTCATGTTGATATGTATATATTTCATTAATCAGACTAAAAGTATTCCGGTATACCTACTCAATATAGTATATATTTTTATATATCATTGGTTAGTATCAAGGAGCCACATATTGAGTGAAAATGCCAGACAGACACCGAAAAATAGTTGGGAAATATATTTTATAATATATAATATGTATTGACAAATCTCTTCGTAATATGGAGTTGAATTATTGTAATCATAATACAATACAAAGTAAACGGTTTCCATTTCGGTATACCACGAAGACGGCAGTCATCGATATTTAGATTTTTTGATAGTTTTAATGATCATATAAACGGTGCACATGACCTAGCAGTACAGAATCTTTTTTATTATACAATTTTTGGTTTGAGAAGAGTGGTAGCTGAGAATGTCTTGGGACAATAAGGCCCGTTTCAGACGGGACACTGGTGTCGCGCTCGATTTAATATAGAAGGCATTTGTATTGGAATAAACGGGCCTTTGTATTATGTTTATGAACGCGGCAGAGCTAATGAGTCAACGCATAATTTCGCGTTATAAATTAGAACGGCGGTAATAAATACAGGTGAATCGGCGGCTTGAGAATGTAGTGGCCGACGGAAACGTCTACCGGACACGCGTTGACTCATTAACTCTGGGGTATTCATAAACATAATACAATGGACCCTTTATTCGAATACAAAGGCCTCCTTATTAAATACGAGTGCGACACAGGTGTCCCGTCTGAAACGGTCTCTTTGCTACGTCGAATTATGAAAGTTTTTTTATCGTAGTTATTCGTTTATATTTAATTATTTTTTAATAATTTTCTTTGGATTATTTAATTTAGACTTTAGAGTGTCCTTGTCATATTTTTGCTCTCACAAAGAGTGCCGGCAAATTTAATATTGACACACATTGTTATATCGCAAAGGGGAAAGAAACGTGGTCCCTGAAATCCTAATAACAAATCTCGTAGAAAGAATACAAATTGGAATACTCACGTTGAGATAATATATGTTGAGTTTCAACTACAGCTCAGAATAGGTGTAAAGAGATATCTTGGAGTTGACTAAGATCAATATAATATGATTCTCCAGCCAATGATGCACTTTGTAACTCTGGATTTCATTAATGATACAATATGACAATCTCACTTGTAAGGAATGGGTTGATTTTTTTATTCAAACGGCCAACACGTGACAAAGTAAAATGCAATTTTGTACGGCAAGGAAACCCTTCAATGCTTAGTATGGTTAAAAGTGTTTCAAAAGAAAATTGAGCTTACATATAATTTGAAATGAATGTAGATGTTATTACATATTATGTAAATTTAGAATTATTGCCACTCAATAGAATCGAACAATATTAATAATATTTTTATAATTTAGACAACAAACTATTGCAAAAATATGCATTTTTTTCTCATAATTTTCATCGTTGATATTTCTGTTAGTAAAAAATAACGATTTTTATTAACATCATTTAGTCTGTGAAAAACCATTTTTCCATTGGCGTAACAAATTTAAACGAAAATAATAGTCAAACATAAATCACGAATAGATTAAAACATAAAGATATTTTTAAAAATAAGTATGTCGCATAGAAAACACAATTATTATTTAAATATAATTTCATTAGTATTTACATCAAAGAGTTTGGCTTGAAAATAACTGTACTCGGATGGTATTTGATTTGTCTATGTTGTAATATGATTATCGACTATAAATATAATATAAATGGTCAGTAATAAACTATTGATAGTTTAATAAAAAAAATAGCTAAAATTATCTTCATACACCTTTCACTTGCAAACTTCTAAGTGAAGACTTCATCACACGTATTCTACTAGGGTGCAGGACAAAATCCCGAAGGCTGAAATCCCGAACTTCCGAATGCTGTAATCCCGAATGGCAGAAATCCCGAATGGCCGAAATGCCGAAAGCCTAAATCCTGAAAGCCGAAATCCCGAAGGCCGAAATCCCGAATGCCGATATATCGAATGCTAAAATCCCGAATGGCCGATTTATATATAAAATATCTTAGTATCCATTTTTCCACAAAAAAATGGTTTTTGGTCTCTCCTGGTAGTTGTTGAAAATTATTACTGTTTGAATTTTTTTTATTTTTCGGGATTTCGGCCTTCGGGATTCCGGCCATTCGGGATTTCAGCATTCGGGATTTTGACCCAAAGCCATTCTACTACTTGATGTTGTTTCCCTTACTCTGTGATCGCTAATAAATTTATGAACACCGTTCTAACCCTGAATAATCCAAACGGCCAAAAGAAATCTCCTTTATGATTCTACAAAGTTGAAAAGACATGTCTGTCAATGTTGGCATAAAATGTTATCCAATGGTCATGGATTCTGCTGAGCCATTGAACGTTAAGATGAATAATCCACCTACCAGAGGCACATAGCGGAAAAATATTGAACTTGCCATTTGAGATATTTTTTTTGTTAATTTATATTTTAAAATGTCTTAATTAATAAATACACCACTCGTCAAAGATAAACATACAATTTAAAAAAAAGTTATAAAATGTGAATTAGTTGATAGATTTATTATTACATTATATTTTATGGTCATGTTTATTTTTTAAATTTAGTTTATTGAGCTTTGTGCAATGAAAAGAAAAGATTTTTGACTAATTCATAATTTTAATGTTTTTTTTTAATATTTATTAAAAAAAATATGTGAAATAAAAATTTTTATAACGTGAAGTTCTTTTTATTTACATAACTATATTATTACCGACAGGATCAAACACATCAGAAAAAGTACAATATGAGATATAACATAGAAGAAAAAGTGATGGCTCTAATAACTTGCGGACACAAGAAGCATAATTAAATCAAATTAAATCAAATATAAAATACAGTTATGAAAAATACATCGAGGAGCTAGTATAAAAGATTAAAAGAGGAAAACATATCGGTAGTACTTATAAGAGAGTGAAAAATAAAATGTACTAAAAAACATAAAAAAAAATATATTTAATAGAATATAAGAAAAATAATTACAAGATTTAAAGAACTTTTTATATACAACGTTTTTAAATTTTCTGTTGAATTATTATGCTCAATATGCTCAAACTTGTACTTGATGTGAAGTAAATAAAAAACAAACAAATATAGAATACTGAAATGTCATTTTAACATTTCATTTTGATTTCCATAGTAACGCACGTATATATTATTAATTTAGTTGCTAAGACCACCTCCTTAGCAACCAATAAGAGTCTTTTACTTTTTACGGATTTTTCTGAAATAACTTTTCCTACAAAACAGAATAAACCGAAAATGAATTCAATTCTGCTTAAAGATGGCTAAAAATATTAAAAAAAATGCATTGGCATCGTGTTCTGAGATATTCTAAAAGTTTCAAATGTCTAGCTAGTCGGAAAGTTAGTTAAAAATTGATTGCAAGATTTGAACTGGATAAACAACCACCGGACAAACAAGAATACGAGCTAATAAAAAAGTTGTAAAATACAATCAAAAATATAGTCATCCAGTTGCAGTTGTAAATTTTGGAGCAACTTTAATTAAAATAGGTAAGATAACAAAACAGTTTCATAATAAATAGTGCGTTTCTGTACGCTACTGATTTACACATTATTAAAACGTCAAATCAAATCGACAAGTAAGTAAATGAAAGTGTAACAAATACCACGCTCTATTTAACATAGGCGGTCATTGTACTCACATTTTGGCTGCAGCCGAAGAAATGCTCAAATACAATAATTATTATTATACCTTTGATTGTATTTTTAGCGGTAAATAGTACGTCTTGTTCTTACATACATTGCTCAACTATTTTCTTTTTAGAAACATTGCGTTAAGTTTGTTGTAAGTAACGTGTAATCGAGGTATTTGACTCAGATTGGTGCTTTTTCTATTCGAAAAATATGATGTTACCTTTTTATTTTTTAACATCACTTATCAACCCATTCAGTGGCATACACTATAATAATATTGTAACATAAATTATGATACTTGGGACTATTATTTACCTTGAAAACTAAATACATAATATAATGTTGTCATATAAAATGCTTTAACCTCGGAAAATAAGAAAAGCGCAAGGTCATAACATTTTTCTTGGTCTAACGCCTCGTCACGCCGGGAGAACCGTAGCAAAATCGTCACATCAACCATGCAGTGCGTAGGTATATCACTCTAACCAGTCTAACCTAACCTAACGATTGAGGCATAGATAACATACACGAAGGAGAGTCAGCTATAGCTGCAACCCTACAGGTAGGTACATTGCTTTGATCTGTGCAGAATATGAATTTCACGAGGGCGTCCAAATTGTAAGTTGAGTCAAAAAATTGGTTTTCTCACTTAAGTTTCACAGGTCGTTCACGGTAAATTTCGATTTTTCAGTAGTAAAATTTCAATAAATAAATATATAACTACGTGCACCTACGCCGTACATTGGACTGGCCACTTAAAACTATAGATATAAGTTTATTGTTTTGTATACACATGTATTAAAAATATATTCTATTACTAACTTACTTATTTCACCCTGTCATGCCCCATTGGGGCATAAGACAAGCAGAAGTTCCGCGCCACTTCCCTCGTTTCATTGCTAATACTTGCGCCTCCCGCCATGCCAGAGCTGCAGCGCGTAGGTCGCTTTGTAGCGCCGCTGCAGGATGAGGGAGGGCTGGCTACGGCAATGGAACCCTTGACGTTGTGCCGCGAGGATACGGAGTGTCGCACTTTCTGGTGGCATCCGGAACATATGTCCCAGTCACGTGAAGCATATTTTCGTGATTACTTTAATCAGCGAAGGTTGCCGTGTCACGAACTTGAGTGTTTGTATTCTATTAGTGGTATGTAAATTACAATAATGATTTTTCAAAAGCAATATTGATAATGATATAATGCCAGGTCGTTTATGAAACCTATCAATAATGAATGAAAAGGTTAAAACAGCCCCGCCCTACTCAGATAATAATAATTATTTATTGTAAATTACTTGTTCCATTACAGGTGAAAGATTGTTGTTATATGAGAAAATACTGTAAATATTAAATCCATCATTATAATAATAAACTATGAATCCTATTAAAGATTATGGGATATGTATAGGTATTGCATATTATACTAAAAGCATTGTAACTTATGAAATCGACTAGTTTCTCTACTAGAATATGCGTATCACCGAATTCATTCTTATTTCAAAATGTTTGTGTTAATTTTGCTTATTTCAAATTATTTTCCGTTTTTTCTACTTATTTATTTTCTATTATCATTTTACCATTTAAATGAGGTATATGCAAATAACGACATTGCAAACCGTATACATATAATTATCATCTATAACAATTCTAGCACTAAAGCTCTTAAGAGGCTTAAATATAATGCTGTTTTTCTCCATTTATGCATAAATAGTATCATGTCTAGTACACTTTTTAGCAACGTTTTAAAAAGAGCCGAGATATTGTTGGTAGAAATCAACGATATTAAATAACCTTTGTATATAAAGATGGAGCCTAAGTATATGAAATTAAAGAAAAAAAAAGACATCGGACCGACTTATTAAGACGTTATTTTATAAGTGGCTTTGCATCGCAGATTAGTTTCTAGACTTCTACTATATATATATCTGATTCACCCAAGTAATTAATTATGTACGTAATTATATGTGTAGATTTTGCTTAAATAAGCGTAGAATACTTAAATTCATAGGATTTGATCGTATATGATTAAGTTAGATTTCAATATGATATTTCTCACATATTGGCGTATCAAAGTAGAGATTGTAATTTGAAATTCAGCTGTAAAATACTTCTGGAAAGATATTCATTTGGAAATTTTATGTAAGCATCCAAAAGCAATACATTATAATCATGCACAACTCTTATATTATTGGATACATAAACAAAGCAACATACTTTAAACCAGAACGTATGGCGCCTTATTCTTTTTGGGCTGCCAAGAGAAGAAGAAAAGTAATGCAATTTATTAACAATATACGTATAATCATTCGATTCGAAAATAGAACTACCTTCAAAATTCCAAATACGGAATACGTATGAGACTCCTTCTATATAGAGTCTAAATCTATTGTTCAAATAGTAAAAAGATAATCATTGAAATTCTATTGATATTGATGAAATATAGGAAAACTCAATCTGTAGTAGCTACCTAAATAAAATAAATAGTAGTAACTCTAGAACTATCAGAGGGTTTTGAAATTTTTTGAAATTTATATCATAATAATTCAATATGTTTTGAAAGACCACCATTATTTGCAGTAAAGTTGTAATACCTAGTTACTGATTATCTATGGTAGAAAGACAGATTTCAGAATCATGTTAATATTTTACTTTTGATTGCTATTTTTACAATCAACGCTATAGAATACAGATATTATTGTCTGATTGAATGCTCAATAAAAATATCTTTATTTCCTGGTGGTATTGTAACCACAGCATACCAGAGTTATTGTAATGGTCTCACGTCAACAATTAATGCTTATGTAATAAATTGATGAATAATACATGTTTATTGTTGGAAATTGTGATGTCTGACTGCGGAAAAGCTTTTACAAAATAAAACTGACAATAAAGTGGCCGATAAATAATTAAGATATGTCTAATTTATAAAATGGGTTATCATTTTGTGGTACATATTCACTACATTTAAGTATTGTTTCAATGACACGCGTTTCGCTCATATGGTGAGCTTTTTATAGTGTTATAGGATACTGACATTAACATTTGAGTTTATTTAAGTGAGTTTATATTTATTAATATTGATGCTGTATGGTAGGGGTAAAAAAGAGGTAGTGTGTTGTGGCCTGTGGGAAATGGACAGTTATTCTAATTCCAAGTCATCATTGAAGCGCCTAGTTTCAAAAGCCCCTATAACGGTTTTTGAAAATTTTTGAGTTAGATATGTGTTTAGATGGATGTTTTTGTTACCTATATGATGGCCAAAGATTGAACCTTAAAAACCATCAATACGTATGATCAAAAGTTGGGGTAAATTTCAAAACCCGCTAAAATGGTTGAGTGTGCTTTTCAAATACCCCTAAAATGGTAAGCCAACATACTTTTTAGAATGTAACGGTTAAAAAAATAAATACATGAAGATCACAGATTTAATAGTTCTAGAGGCTTTTGAAACTAGGCGCTTTAATTAGCCATGGGGGTGGGAATTTTTATTATCAACTCAATTTTTTCTCCCTTGCATCTCTTGAAAAGATATTACTGACATCAGTCATTGATCTTTAATTATAATAGTACGTAACTTATTCATTATACATCGCTTACCTAGGTAAAACTTAACCACGAAATTGCTCAGATTGAGATTTTTTCTACTGCGCACGAATTACATAGGGTTAATTTAAATATTATTACAATTAATATTTTCGATTGATCTTACATGAAGCTGAATGCATCGTTTTCTCTCACTAGGTGTCACTCTTACTACATTTTATTTTCTGTAAAAAGTATCCAACGTCACGCTTATAAATGGTATGTTATAGGTAAATCACCATTTTCGCTTGAATAATGAACATACTATATTGTGACTTCATGGTGATACGTATTGCAGAACTATCCTCGATGAATATGGCAGCCCTCGTGAAAAATAATTTATATGATCAAATTAATATAATTTCTAAGAAACTATTTTTTTTGTACGACACTAATATATATTACTATGGACGTTGGTACGGCGGAAATGGATAGCTGTTTTACGTTTGGTGCATTCGTATAATATAATATTATAGTTCTACTGTAGTATTTGTTAGTATGATGGAAAAAAGGTAGAAGGTAGAATATTTTCTTGGCAATGCAACTCCCGTAAGTGGTTTAATGAGATGTGTTCGGGATCTAACTTGACTGGACCAGGTTAAAATATTGTACTGCTATCCGACGGTACCAAAAGAAGAAGAATATGTAAAAAGCATATTATGCAAGGGCTGATGGCGCTGTGAAAAATTTTAATCTGAAGATACGAGTACCTACTTCAAAATAAATGAAAACAATGACAGAACCTTTGACGGTTACATGAATAAACGGAACATGACTAAACAGAACAGTGACAAAACAGAACAGTGATAAATAGAACTATGACCTTTCAGGAAAAATATAACATTTCATATTAAAATTGTCGTATCTCTATGTTGTGTAGATTTTTAATAACACAGGTTTTCAATATGCCGTAAAAAATCAAATTATAATTATAATTTCTGCATTACTAATCGCTGGAAAGTCTCAATTAAACGGGACTAAGCTCGGTATTGCCGGAAAGCTAGGTATATATTCTCGTCTTAATCAATAGAATATGTTCAAAATGTTTAGGTGACTAGGTACAGCGAAATAATGAGTTTAATAATTCTGTGAAGTTATGCATGATTAGGTATCAAAATCTAGCAGATAAATTGAGGTTTTTACGCCGAATGGCCAACATGCGGTGATTTTATATATTAAATATTTTAATTTATTTTCCCATGGCTGTTCTGCTTTGTTACCGTTCTGTTTTGTCACCGTTCTGTTTCTCCATGTTCTGTTTTGTCCGTATACCCCTTTGACGGCCGCGTGCAATGCACATCCTTCAATCGAATCGCTTCAGATATTGATATATTTTATTACTTTGAGTATGAGTTTAGATAGACTTTGTTAAGTATATAAAATCTTAAAATATTTAACTGACTCGGTGTATTTTTATGCACTTTTAATTATTTATGTGTTTATTTATTATATTACGCCCAACTTTATTAAAATATTCTTTATACCTACTATAATTTATTTTATTTGGTTTCCCATGTCATGTAGTGAACGTAATGTTTGTCTCTGCATGTAAAGGAATACCTTTTAGTTATAAATCATTCGAGACGTACGAGACCCTGCGGCCAAGCATACATTGATTTCAATAATATGAAAAAATTACTAATGTTACGTATATAGCGAGGTGAAAACATATGCCCTATCGATCAGAAACACAGCGCATTAATTTATGCTCGAAAAAATGTTTTTTTTTTAATATTAGAGAAATATAGGAATATGTAGTGTCTCCTGTGGGTCTATTCTATACTTATCGAACACTAAATTGATAAATAGTATCAAACTTAGGGTAGGTTTGTATCAAAATATTAGCACTTATTGTAACAATTACACGAAGCCGGTTTTTATTGTTGCAATAAGTGCGATATTTTAACAGCAGCAAGATAGGTGCTGTTAAAATATAGCACTTATTGCAACAATAAAAACCGGCTTCGTGTAATTGTTACAATAAGTGCTAATATTTTGATACAAACCTACCCTAAGTTTGATAATATTTTTCACTTTATCACTTTAGCGGTCGATAAGCATAGAATAGACCGGACGGTGTAAAAATTAAAAGGTCGAATATAACACAAAGTTGCATTTCTTCATAGGCTAATATAAATCTAATTACACAATTTATTATAAATCATTCGCACTAAAATCAGACACGTATACGGTACCAAAATTACTTAATGTAATGTAACATTACGCAGGTATAATAAATAACTTAATATTTGAAATACTGAAACTATCATCACCCGTTGAAAATGTATTTAAAATTAAATTATATAAGTAGTGGTAACAATACTACTATATACTGTCACCAGACATAAAAAAGGCCCTGATGCCCGACAGTTCCAAATTCCAAATCAACGATTTAACTTTAATATCAAAACACCCCCCCAACTAAAAGGTTGCACAGCCCTACCTCACAAACATTATCTTTCAAAACGACGATGCGAATCTCGGGTATCCACGGGCAAAAAGGGCGAATACCTAAGCCCAGCTACTAGGAAATGGTAACTTGCCGAGAGACAAACAAAAATTTACCGTAATTTTTGTTTCATCCCTTTGCCCCTCCCTCTTGTCTCATGACCGATAGATCCGTCGTAGATAATTGCGGGCAGTACAAATTCTCCCGGGAGAGTGGTAGGTGTCCAGGACCACGTGCTCGGCGTGGCCTGGCCACGCTTGTCTCAATATGATAAGTTAGTGAATCTCTTTCCCCGTTATTGTGTTATTAATAATCCCTATAACCACCTCAAAACCACGCGTCGCGTCCCCGACAAAACGTTTTCGCGCCGTTTGGCCAATGTGTTCAAACACGTGCTCCCACATAGTGCTCCCACATAGTGACTGTGCCGTAGCTAAATCTAAGACTCCTTTAAGTGTAATTAATAATGTAACCCAACCAATGTCTGGAAAGTTAATGTAATTAAACGTCCCTGCGCAGGGAAATTGTCAAATCAAAGACGTGTTTTATCTTGAATTATATGTCCTGATGTCCACACAACCCTCAATCAAGGTGATACTCGTGAAGAACGCTGCCAGCATACATGTGAGTTCCCCACCTATTCCTCTCGGTATCATTCTGTCGCCCATGCGTGAGGCGAACGAAGTTAATGCGACTTCGGGAACCACGACCCTGAGATACTCAAGTGTGTGACATCAAACCCACAGTTTTGTGAATTTTATAAATAAAAATAAATTCTCTGGCGCCCTATTAAAAAAAAACCCTAAACAAAAATATATTTCGCCCACGCTACCGTTAAAACAAAGTGAAAATTACGAGACAAACCCAGTAACAACAAATTCGCGCGTAAACCAAACAAGATAAAAATCAAAACCAGGGGCGTTCAACCTAATACACAGTGTTTTAAAAAAAAATATTGCGAGCCGCCAAAAATTAAAACGACGTTAATGTCCATGATAAGAAATCAGTGCAATGAAACCCGAAAATGCCACGAACGTGGGTTCTCACAGAACGACCGTTCCTACGATGCTGCAGCCACCCCCCCCGTCTACCGGCAGCTGCCGGGGACCACCGACACCGGAGGTCCTGGAAAAGTCCAGGGTATGACCTGCCTGTCAAGGTCGCCCCCCTCTGCCCGACGACCCCTAGCACGAGAACTCAGCCCTGTCTTCGCATCCCCGCGTCAATCTTGCGACGGAGTCGCCGCACCCCAGCACACGTCCAAATTGCACCTCCCGCCGAACGACACCTGATCTCCGCAACCCCCCGCCTACCCCTGAAAAGGCGACCCAGCCCCGACCACTGCAGCAGTCCGAAGAAGCCGATCATGTGACGACACCCTACCGAAACCGGCTACCCCTCCAGAATCGTTGGCACTTGCCGAGAAAAATCTCGCAAGACGAAATGGCGTCTCCGACGGCACGAGACTCATAACCCGTTGAGCATCCCGCTCGCGGGTCGAAAAAACGTGCCCCATGAAAACCCTATCAATGTGTTACCAACGCGAACCATTCGAAACCCCCGCGATTTATTAGTGAAATTTTCTTTGTTTTATCAATACACGCCCCATTTACTTTACGTGATCGCTGATATGAAATTCGAAACAAATTGCAGTATGGAGGTTTGTCACCAGACATAAAAAAGGCCCTGATGCCCGACAGTTCCAAATTCCAAATCAACGATTTAACTTTAATATCAAAACACCCCCCCAACTAAAAGGTTGCACAGCCCTACCTCACAAACATTATCTTTCAAAACGACGATGCGAATCTCGGGTATCCACGGGCAAAAAGGGCGAATACCTAAGCCCAGCTACTAGGAAATGGTAACTTGCCGAGAGACAAACAAAAATTTACCGTAATTTTTGTTTCATCCCTTTGCCCCTCCCTCTTGTCTCATGACCGATAGATCCGTCGTAGATAATTGCGGGCAGTACAAATTCTCCCGGGAGAGTGGTAGGTGTCCAGGACCACGTGCTCGGCGTGGCCTGGCCACGCTTGTCTCAATATGATAAGTTAGTGAATCTCTTTCCCCGTTATTGTGTTATTAATAATCCCTATAACCACCTCAAAACCACGCGTCGCGTCCCCGACAAAACGTTTTCGCGCCGTTTGGCCAATGTGTTCAAACACGTGCTCCCACATAGTGCTCCCACATAGTGACTGTGCCGTAGCTAAATCTAAGACTCCTTTAAGTGTAATTAATAATGTAACCCAACCAATGTCTGGAAAGTTAATGTAATTAAACGTCCCTGCGCAGGGAAATTGTCAAATCAAAGACGTGTTTTATCTTGAATTATATGTCCTGATGTCCACACAACCCTCAATCAAGGTGATACTCGTGAAGAACGCTGCCAGCATACATGTGAGTTCCCCACCTATTCCTCTCGGTATCAATACTATAATATTTTCACGGGAATATATTTATCCGTATTCTTTTAATTACACCGAGATGTTAAAGAGAAAATGTTTGTGACCATAAAGATTCAATCTGGATATGACTTGATTAGTATTCCAAGTTTAAAAAAATATGTGCATATTTATAAAACTGAGTGGTGTGAATATAATAATATTATGATCCAAATATTTCGACAAAAGAACACTAATTATATACAATAATTTAAAACTAAAATGTACCTATTATTAATATACTAAACAAGATTTACAAAACTTACTATCATTCAGCAAGAAAAAATATATATAAAATGTTCATTATGTTTTTTGTGGATAAAACCTTATTTTTGATTAAAAACAAGGATCTACTAAATCGTTCTCCTGTCCGTGAAAATTTAACAAATGCAAATCGTTTATTGAAATTTGTCTAATACTTTTGAAATCATCGTGTAAAATATATTTTTTAATTTTAAAATAAATCTAAATGACTAATCTAATCAAAATCTAATGTATTTCATCAAATTTTGTTATCTAATTATAATATTAATACTAGTAATATTAATACTTCATGGAATTTGAATTTAAATTCTAATGGATCTAAGTTTTGTACTATTCCATTTGAGTCGTTTTTGGCAACCCGAGGTTCGCCTTTCGGCATCTTATAGAATATAATATCTAATAGAATTTTATCTAATTATTTTGACGAAAATTACATTAGTTGCATTTTTCTGTTGGGATATATGTAAGAGAAAAAAATTATAACACATACTTACCTATCAGATAATCGTATTATTTTTTTTCACTGCGTGTCATGTGAATAAATGTTTTTTTTTATAAATGACAAAGACTTTTAAAAAGTTCATGGAAAAGATTTTATTTGTACAAACATAAACAAAGTACAAAGATTTTCTAACAGATACATAATTACGTATAATAGTAATAATTTCTAAAGCACTATATAACATTGCTATGAATAATATTATATTATTATCTATGAAAAATGGTTGTTAAAAATCCTTTTTTTATTATATCCAGATTAATATTTTACACGAGGAAGAAATAATTATTGGAAAACCTTCAAATTGAATCATTTTATTAAAAAATATATTCTATTGCATTTAAATGCAAGGTTTAATTATGTACATAAAACTGATAATATTTAGATTAAATTACTTTTAATAAATAAACATGACAGTTTCGTAAAATTACAAACATATCTGCAGTAAAAAGATAATGACATAAAATTGAGTTTGGGATTATTTTTTCTAATTCTTTTTGATATTATAATAAAATAATGTTTGTCTGAGGAGCACCATTTGGTGATATTCTAATTATCTATTATAATGTACTACAATGCTAAATAATTAACAGTACTAAGTCGTGATTGATTGGTCACTTTTGTTGTGTTTAACTTAAAAGTCATTAACAATATAATAATAATTAAGAAGACTTATACTATCTACAACGAAGAACAGTCGAAAAAAACAAGATCTAGTAAAGCAAAACTATAAATTAATATGACCTTGCACAAATTAATGCATAATACAATCAAAACGGATCTATTGATTTCATCACAAAATAATACAGCTATAATTTAGTCAATTCAGAAATCACAGCGGTTTTGATTAAAAATGAAATAAAATAACTATTTAATGGAATGATGATAATATAATAAGAGGAATATTGTATAACTAATTCCAGAATGTATTGATTTTAAAAACCGTAAAGAAACTTAAGTTATGTAAAAAAAATAATAACATAACAAAACAAAACATTATTTGTGAATGACAATAACATATAATATGATGGGTATCATCTCAAATGAAGGGTGGATCACACCTTTGATCATTAACTATTTAAAAAAAAAACATCTAGAATACTATGGTTTGACTACATTAATAGTTAAATAAAAGGTGAGTATTATAATAATTTTATAAAATGTGTGGTGTCTATAACTGTGTCAAGTTTTTAATTACTGCCAAGATAAACAGAGAAGGTTTAGTTTTGACAAAGTTTTAAAGCTGAAACATCAGTTGTCACTTCATATTTTATGTAAATTATTATATTGTGCTATTATTTAACTATATAAATGCAATAATTAATACATAGTTAGATGTTATTGGCAAGTCTCCTGAAAATCCTGAGAATCCTATACGCTAGCCAGATCGAATCAATGCTTCTGGTGGAAGGCGTATTCCTTGCCTCCTTGGTGACCGCCTTTCTTTCCATAATCGGAATGGTGAGCATGATGCTTGTCATATCCTGCTTCGCTCTTGTGCGATTTGTGATCTGCGTCGACATGTCCTTTGGAATGGTGACCCTTCTTCCCTGCGTGGTCTTGGTGCTTGGCGCTCTCGTGGTGGCCGCCCTTTTTGTGACCTCCATCATGCTTGTGGTGTTTGGCGTGGTGATCTCCATAGCGATGGTGGGAGCCGCTCTTGTGGTAATCATCATAGAACTTGTGTTCTTTGTGATATTCGTCCTTGTGGTATTTGTTGTGATATCCTGCAAAGGCAAGTTTAATGCATTACATTGTACAGTAGCTAACTTAAAACTAAATATTACTTTCAGCTGTTAATTTTTCAATCACATCCAATGTTCCATTTTAATCTGTGCTTAATATGTTGGTTTGTGAATGTATTTTCAATTCAGTCCAAGTACCCGATGGGTTAGGTTAGGTGAATGTCAAACGACCACTGTGTTAATATAACCTCCTCTCTATGGGGGCTCATACGCTTAGGAGAGAAATACTAGGTAATAGTTTTTTTTTCATTGGTTCTACAATCCGGTGTGGATCTTAGCCACCTCAAGAGGCTTCGTAACATTGAAAAATGGAAATTAGCCATTAAACTTGCTCACCCTATTAGGTAAATTTTTTTGGGTTAAACATACATTGAAAAATAACTGGTTAATTTTACTAAGCCCTTGACTTAATATAATAACACGTGGAAGAAAACGAAACAGCAAATAATATGTCAGTCGTATCTATAAAATGACGCTGTTGAATAACGAATCCAAAAGCGCGATTTAACAAGTGGAAACGCATTTTAAATTAAAATCAATAAAAAACGGTCGTACACGTTACCACTCGGCCATTTCGGGTGCCAATAGGGCAGAAAATGATGATGTACCATTACTACAATATATTTTTAAAATGTGTATTAGCATGTTTTCCGGTCAGATATCTATAAGTAGAGATATGTTTGTGCGGACGTATTTACTTTACAGAAGCTGTGTCAAATTAATAAGACGAAGCATAAAACTCATAGTTTTCTTCAACATATTTGGATAACCCACTATGATTTTTAACCGCATTCATTTAATATATTAGTTAAACGAAATTTATATTAGCAGACTCAGATTTAGTAAACGTCTTAAACCAATCGGCGGCCCCCATTTAATAATTGCAGAGACATTGCAAAAAGACATTGTTTAAATTTTAAATCTATTTATTTATATAAAATTATAAATTTGTAGTGAATATTTTTTTTAATTCTATAAAATTATTATCACATAGTTAACGTAGATTCTATTAGAAACAATAATGTTATTAGGAACAAATGTCTAAAATGCTCTAATAACCTAATTCCTATCTAAGTTTGCAAAAAATAATGAAAGTAAAAATAAAAGTTTTCATTGTTTTTTTTATGTGGTTGGTACCTATTTATTTTTATCTGGTGAGTAAAGCTGGGAAATCTTCATTCTGAGAAATTTTATTGACTCAATGCTAGCATTAAAATATGAAATCAATAAAACGTTTCGAGAGAAAAACTTATAGACATTTGATAGACCGGTGGTCACAAATCTGGTACGCCACCCGAAAGTTTATTTTTTTGCGATAAGTCTAAAAAGGTTTCCGACGCCTGAGTTTGACCATTTTATTGAAACTACGGATAATAATTAAATATGTAAAGTAAAGCTGTAGCGATATAGTACCTACTAAAATATTATATAGCATGCATATTATTGAATATTTACATATCACAAACTAATGAATCGTTCACATTAATTAGGCATAACTAGCATTGTTATATATGTGATGAAACAGCAATATGTATGTTTCTAGTTATTCAGTATTAGATAGTATATTAATTGAGATATAATTTGCCTGGTAAAATTCAATTTTGCGTTCCAGTTCGTAAAAAAGTGATTAAATTTAATTCCTTTATTTACATGTATAATATAATATTATTATATAACTTTAAAGTATAATATGAAACAGGTCGGACTTTAATACGCGTCGTCGACACCGTTTTTTTTTGCTTTGCATCATTTCCTAATCTTACATGCCACAAGTTTAAAGACTGATATTCCATTGACAGGTAATACTATTGTATTTAGGAAAGTACTTAATATAGATAAATATGTTAATACTTTCTCGCTCAGAATTGTCGAGCGCTCCGGTTAGTGAATTTTTTGTTTCGAGCGCTATGACGTTAGGTATTTCGGCTGTAACAGCATTATTGCGTCGAGACGATATAAAGATGCGAAATCGAAGTAACCAATTATTCACTAAATTGTGGAAATTAAAATTATTATTAAACTTTTTTTTTTTTTTCATAAAATAGTATTATAGCTTAACATGGCCAATGGTCTACAATATACAATATAAATATTAAGTAGGTATATCCATATTGATTATATTTATAAAAATGGTAAAGAATATGAAATGATTTTTTTTTAAAGATTGTATTGTTGTATTTGATAGTAATAATGAAAGACTATTATAATAATTTTTGTTGCTAATAACCAGAAATATAATTTAACAAGGCGTTAAGCAAATTTGTAATCGAATTGGCGTGACACTTAAATAGTGTGTTTTTATCATTTCAAAACTGTTCGGTACAATTTATTTATAAGATTATGAGGAAAGTTCTAATTTAACAAGAATGGATTTTGCGAAATCTGAAGCGAATTGATGAACTGAATCGAGTGTTTTGGTTCATTTCGAATGAAGAAGGAACTTTCTCAACAATTCGCCGATTGCTGAAACCGATGAAGAAATTTGAAACAGTTCAGTGAATTGTAAACACCTCCGTTACAAATAAACCAGATCAATTCGCTAATAAGGTAATCGTTGATGTAAGTCTTATTATCGCGATGTAGAATTTAATTTTTAGTTGACATACCTAGGCTATCAAAATAATGACAATAATTTATCACACATTTTTTAATAAGAGAGGGGCCAATAAAACGACGTGGAAGAGTTGAATTAATCCAATAATTAATTGTAAGTGAACGGCGTGGGAAAGGTAGACTACCTATTCATAATTATTGATACTTTACGATATCTGAAATACGAAAGAAGTTAATATTCTAATATGATTTTAATTTTCTAAATAATATAAGTATTCGGATTCAAAACACCGAGATTTCAAGATTAGTATTTTCGGGGATCGAAGGTTTAACCAATTTTTCACGTCCAGCAGTTGCTTTTACCGTAGGTCTTTAATATAAAAAGTAGATAGAAAGGAAGTTTTATAGTATCCTGCAAGACCAAAGGAAAAAATACGTAGGTAGGTAATAATATATGCTTATTTCAAAACCTTTTTCGAAAAATCTTAAAACTACAAACTTTCAAACTACAATCCTAACAATCGTAAATAATTGTAATGATTACACGCAAACTATAAGAACTGTCTAATAGAATAAATACGTATTTTATTTATAAATTATCACTTTCGTAAAGCCATTATACTCTAATGCGTCAATTACATTGAGCTTCTTTACGAGCTGTTTGTTGGCGAATTTATAATCTGCCTGTAAAGTCGCCCAGTGTAATCATCGAACAAGCTGACATTTCGATGATTACACTGGGCGACTTTACAGGCAGATTATAAATTCGCCAACAAACAGCTCGTAAAGAAGCTCAATGTAATTGACGCTTTATTCACAAAAATATGCTATTTTTACAAAACATAGATAAAAAATAATCCTGACTTCCTGGGATACTAATGTGCTTATTTCCGGAATATTGTAATCAATACATTGAGTAGACTCCCAGTATTTCAAGCCCCAATAATAACATTATACAGTTTGGGATTACTAGAAATATAAGCCAATATTATACAGCTGTTTCTAATTATTATTAAATTGTCATGTGCCTAATTGGTTATTAGCGAATTAACCGCACCAACCACATTATTTAATTTACCATTTATTTAAACTATGAAACAACGTTTGGCTATATCTGATATGTGTATTTAACCAGTTATATGTATACAATTGAATTTCTTCTTCATGAACATGTGTTTTAATATATAAATAAATATTATACACTAATCAATTATTTTATGTAGATAGGTAGGTACTTGATACACTATTTCATATTTTCCAATTTTAGTAGCTATCATAACTCATAAAAGTCATAATTCTATCAATGGATCATTCATATTTATTAGGTATTATTATCTCGTAAGTATCAGCACTATAAAAATTTTATATTTCTCTACATGTTTAGTCTTCCGGTATTAAATATGGAGAACAATCAAAGGGTTTGAATTATAACCATCGTATTAAACCGGAGTTTATAACCGGAGTATTATGAAATTATTGTAAGTTTCAAACTGAGATTGAATTGTTAACAAATTTTTATTCCGTACGTTGGAATATTAAAAGATGGTTGCCAGTTTTGACGTTTCGTTACTATATACGTTGTTCTTGTTTATCAAAATATTATAAATAATTTGATATTGGTGCGTATTAGTTATGTAAATAATTGACAAAGTCCTTTCACATGCAGTTAAAGCTACATTTGTATTATTTCCGTTACATTTTGTTTTAATGTAGTACCTAATTAATAAAATAATATCATTTATTCCGAATAAATTTAACTGTCAGAGCTTATCTTGATAATATTATCTATACAATTAAAATATTTATCGAATTATTTCTATGATTGAATCTTTTCTACTCTTCCTAGTTTCTAGTAGAATTCTTGTATTCCAAATATTATCATTATATATTTTTTAAATACAACAGGAGACGATGTCCAATTGTGGTAGTTAAATGAATCACGGCAATGCAAAAACTTTAGAAAATCATATACCTAATTAAATGTATTGTAAGCTCATCGGGAATCAAACCAGGAACTACCGGTTAATTAAATTGTATACCTTTAGTGTTGTGACCCTTCTTGTGTCCTTTCTTCTCCTCGAATTTCCCTCCCTTCTTTCCATGAGCAGCTTCATGATGTTCTCCATAATGACCAGCTTCGTCGTGTTCTTTGTGCTTCTTACCCCCGTGCTCGTCGTAGTGCTTGGCGTGCTTCTCGTGGCCTTCTTTTCCTTTGGACCCGTGCTCATTGTGATGCACGGTCTTGTGTCCTTTATCATCCTTCAAAGGAAAATGATATATAAAATATTACATATATTATAGTTATTATCCGACTTAATATTTAACCTTTCCTAGCAATAATTGAATGGGCTTTCCATACTAATAATACAATTGACTTGTGTCTTTGTCTATTGGGTTATAGCCTCAAAATGGCCAAAAACCTGGCTTTTAATATACTACTATGAGGGGAGGAATGGGTAGTTCTCTACCTGTTCGCGCCTTTAAAATAATCAATTAATAATCGATCTATTTTCCATTGTGTAGGTATTTTGTCATAGTAACGGAAAACTAAGTGCCAGGGCTCAATTTGGGCTATACCACCATCGGCTTTATTATGTAGGTATTTACATTTTTTACTCAGACGAAGTTGTGTATGATCGCTAGTATGAAATAGTATAACAACAAAAACTTTACTTTTCTGACGTGACTACTTTCTCTACAAAGCCGTGAACTATTGCGTTCTGTAATACTGGATTAATTAATAATCCTTCGTAGTCTGTATTCAAATAACATAGTAATTTAATTCTCTATATTACGAATAAAAAGTGAACAGAAAGAAAAATCTTTTCCGATATTATGAAAAATGTTATTTACACAAGGAACGTTTCGTCAGAAATTTTCTGAGACAAATGACAATATTTTTTGGAGAACGTAATGTACATATCATAAATATTTAACTTTCGCGGTATCTTATAAAATTCCGTCCAGAATAAACTTTATTTTGACGGTCACATCATTATTTAAAATAAAATGGTGAAACTAGCATTGTAATAATTTATGTATGATATGAAGTATGATGTAAAATACATTGTTTATTTATACCGAAGCTTTTGTTATATTTATGTGGTTTGAGTGAACAACGCTATGCTAAAATTAAAAGCTTTTCATGTAAACACAGTAATATTCAGATAAACAAAGAATAATAAATCGGTAATTTACTAGGCTATAAAAAATGGGGAAAAGTGATTTATGTGCCTACCAACTGATTTAAAATATTATGCTCTGATTAAATATGACCGACTGACTAATTTCCCGTAAACGGATTTCTATTTTTTAATCATACTATTAACGCGAATTTGACACGAAACATGGTTAAAAATATATCAGTCCCATTTTGTCGGCAGGCACTTACAACAGACATTTTAGCTTTGACCTCAATACGTCGTGTTCATTTGAAGCTAAGTTTGTATAAAATACAAATGCATGATTTAGAAAAATATATTTACGAAGCTTTTTAGTGAAACGTATGGAACAAAATAAGGCAGATGGCTATTGATTTGTAAAAGTTATTTAAGGCTACATAACCACCAAGTTTTTTTGGAAGCAGTTTCTGAGTAATATTTAAAATATTATGTATTAAATCTAAATCTTAATAATAATGATAAATAAACTTTAAATACGTTTTGATAACACATTATTTAGTCAAAACTCTGGTAACAATTGAAAATCATTTTGCAAAATTTATCACAGATTACAATATATTAAATAGTCGGCAAAATGCTTTAGGTATAACCGATTTACTAATGAAACGTGGTAGTAATGCAATTGAAAATACCCTGATGTATAATATGATGATGGAAAATAGATTACGATAGGGAATCTGTCAGAATTTATTTCAATATAATATCGAAAGTATTGAAGTCATTATTTGGATCCTAGATTAGATATAGATATTATATTAGAATATAATTATTATATTTGATCAGTTGATTGACTGGTTAACGAGCAGTAACAGGAAAAAAATATTTACGATAAGAATATCTCGGACAAAGAGTTGATGTAGATGTTTGACTGACATAAGAGCGAAGACCAGGACGCAATCATTGAAAACGTATTCGATAGATCATGATCGGATGCTTTCAATTAAAATGATATAAGTTTGTAGTAGGTACCTATATTTTGATTGACTTAGCGGGTTTAGTAAATTGGTTTTAATCGTTTTGACTGGAACCGACCAATTTAACGGTTTTAATTGGATATGCAGAGGATACTGAAACTGCATTTGAATAAAATGCATAGCCACCGATTGCTTGATTCAATTCATTGACACAATGCTGAAGGTTGAATAAATAGGTTTAAAGTTTTTTCATTAAAATAAAACAATCATATATTATGACTATACCAATTAATCACAATTATTACCCACTATAATATTTGTTGCCTAAGTGTCATTTTATTTTATTTTCGCTGGTTATAGCTAGTAAGTTGCAGATTAATATCTCCGTTCTGGATGAAATAAAAGTGATGAATTAGCTTTCTTAAATAATTATTGGGCTCCTAAAATTTTTGAAGTTCTTTGGTCACATAGCAATAAGGGGAAACGATACTTTATTGATCGATACCGGAAGCATCGTGGATTAGACCAAGTGAATGAATCTACGGAAATTTTATGCTTTCTCCGTGGAATATAGATATCGCAGGAGAAATATAACTTAGACAATAAGACGTTACATTGTCACAGGAAGAGTAGATGTCCAATAATGGATATATTTAATATTCGGCACACAAGAAAAGTTAAAGATTCGTTGATGAGCAGTGTTCGGAAAATATAATAAGAACATCTCGGACAGAGTGTTCTTGCATGTGGTATGCAGTTGACTCCGACATTGTTTTAAGAGCAGGATATTACGATTCTCAACTGTGAATATTAATTAGTCATGTTAACTATAATTATTAATTGATGCTTGTACACTTAAGAATGATTATACCAAAAAATATCCCTTCAAAATTTATTAATAAAAATGTAAACAAAACCATTTCGAGGTGAATGATATTTAAACCAATTGAGTACCCATGTTCTATAAAATGAATGAATGAATGAATAGGAAAACAATCCTTGATGCATGTACCTATATTGTAATGTATTTTTAAGCTAAGTACAATATAGTTTTATGACATAATATAGTGAATGCATTATGAATATTATAAGATAGATACATTATTGCAATATGTACCTACGTGTGTACTTATTATGTTCCAAACAGATTTGAAAAATAAGATAAAATGCAGGTAAACACCGATATAGGTAAGTTTTACGTACATACTTTGTTAAAAAAGTATTAAAATATTATCTTTTCTCAACCGTGAACTTGAAATTGATACCAATGTAAGTAAAAGGAGTCAAAATACTTCTAAGATAATAAATCAACCTTATCTTCAGACTATAATATCAGAAAGCGACTTATCGTATGTATGTATGAATCATTATTAAGTATAATATTATACCCAATGAAAATGTAGAGAATATATTGAACCATGGCTGAGAATATACGTATTATAATACTGTAAGTTCATACCTTATGACCATGTGCAGCCTTATGCTTATCGTGATGTTCTTGACCACCTCCTGAAGCATGATGGTGTCCATGCTTATGGCCATGTCCGCCATGGCCGTGAGTTTTTCCAGTTGCGGCTCCAGACTGGTCTTTGGCGTATCGTTCTATCGGGGGTGACCCTGCGGCTCCTGCAACCCTGTGATAATGTTCAGCCACTGGTTTTGGATAGTAAGCGCCATTGACCGGAGGTGCAGGCGCCCTGACGTACTGGACACCTTGGTGGAGTAGTTTTTCTGGAGGTGGCGCTTCCCTTAGTTCTCGAATCTCCGAAGCAAATGGCTCTTCCTCAGCGAATTCGTGAACTTCATATTGTATTGATTTTTTGACGCCTCGTGATTGTCTTGGAATGTTCCTAGATTCTGAATAGATTGCGTCTGGTTCTTCATATCGATGATTAGCGTGCCTAGTTTCAGTATAATCACGAGTTTCTCTTGTATGTCTTTCTTTTGGTCGTTCTTCTACATGTTCTTCATCTTCTTCCAAATGACGAGTTCTTCTTCTTTCGCTTCCGGCTTTTGGTTCTATCTCAATTTCTTCCAATGGCTCTTCGTCAACTTCAACATCTTCAGCGTTCCAGTACTGCTCTTTATCATACTTTTTTTTGTCATCTGCAAATTCTTCTTCCACGAAACGTTTGTGTCGTATGATATCATCTCTCTTTTCTCTGTCGTAGTGTTTTGGTGGACGGTCATCCAGTATTTCATCGCGACTTACAATGTCATCTGTAAACTCTGAGCCGTAACTTTCCTGGTCCGAAAGTCCAGAATCAGTGTACTGGACGCGAGAATACTCATAATCTGGTGATTGTTTTGCAACAGTCTGTCCCAGAAACGCGACGAAAAAAACCGCAAGCTGACATAAAACTTTCACTGTTACATTCATTTCACGTTCGATTGATCACGGCTCATGCAAGAGGTAAAATTAAACTGAATATATAATTCACTATGTAAGTATTTATATTGCGAATCAGTCTAAATTGCCACTTCCCCTTCGCCGGGACTCGGAAAGATCTAAAAGATTTCACAAAATATGGTGTGATAAGTACGCCGCGGTTTACTTAGATTGAAAATCTAAGTTATACCAACAGTACTTCGATAACAGTTAAAGGTCGAGGACACACCATATTTTGTAAGATTAAAGAATGCAAATAAAACACACCATTACAACCATATAAACAGATTAAATATTTACTGAAAAAGAATTGATGTAGTTAGTCTATGCTACTAGAAAACTAAACTTACTTGTGAAAATTAAATTAATATATGCGTGTGTTTTATTGATAAGACAAAAAGCACGTGTGTCGTCACAGTTGAATTACTCAAAACACAAACATAAGAAGCTTCACTATTTTTTTTGGCTTGACGTAAACACAGACTGAACTCTGTTTGAGATTGCCGTTTGAAAGTTGATAAACAACTGAATTTATATTTTGGTTTGCGGTTTGCTTGAAATGACGGACTTTTTATTGATATGCGACTATTTAAAGCGTGAAATACCGCCGATTTGATGCGGACGGCCTGGCGAACGGTGAACTAATGTGGGAGGCAGAAACGAAACATCACTATCTTATTCGTTTATATTTGCCGAGAAAGACTCTTTCTTGCCTACCCACATTTTATTTTCTGCCTTTTTTTCATAAAACCAGCCGACAATATGCTTCGTCACGCTGCAAAATTCGGATGACTTCAAAACGACGGTAGGAAGATAATATTTGCAAATTTGAGAAATAATTTTATATAATAACTGGAAGAAAACAAAACTATATATTTTTTTTCATTCTTTACAACTGTCTTAATTCTATGGAAAATATTTACGGAAGTATTGAATTTAGATCAATTTATTGCAAACTCAAACGTAACAGTTAATAGTAGTAAAAACTCCTGATTTTAACGTAATTTATTACAACATATTACAGAAAAGATTCACAAGTAGGTTAAGTACCTGTAACAGTTAACACCTGTAATAATATAAAGTTTAATTGACTCACGTAAGTAACTACTTACCATAGTTTAAAAAAATCTATGAATTTATTACGTAAGTTTGATTATTGTGTATCATTATTTTTATTTCAAAAAATATTATATGTTAAAGTACATATTGATTATGAAACAGAAAGCGAATATAATGAACCTACGTATTTCTCACAAAACACCAATAAAAAAACAACGCAGCAAGGTCGCGGTTAGATAGGAATTCAACGAAAAATGGTAAATTATTTGAGAAAGCGATAACTACAATAATACGAGGCCAGCTTTCATGAATCGAAAAAAATATACTTAACTGTGAGAAGTTAGAATTGTTTTAGTTTTTTTTTTAAACTTTTAGTAATATGTAATTATTACGGTATACTTTATGAACACGCAGCTAAGTTTAAAAATCTTCTCAAAATTATTAAGAACATCGACTCCATAATATTATTAGATGGTAAATTGCATTAAAGTTTTCGAAATATAAATACCTACTCATATTTCTGCCTTTTAATATAAATAAAACCGAATTTTATATAATACTTACTTACGTATATTTCACATTACAGTATACCGATTGATTAATTATTTAAAATACCTGATTTGTTATCTTAGAAAGACATATAATGGTTAGTTACTCACAAAAAAGTCGCGAAAACGTCTTTTAATTATTGACTTTTTTTGTTTTGAAAAGTGTTAGAAAACTACAAAAAACAAACAACTTTCTAACCCTAGCTTCATTTTAATAAAATATTAGTGAAATCTATTCATTTTAATACCGAAGAATATTTAAAAAAAAATATGACATATTACATTATATTCGCAAAACATTATTATTTTGTTAGATTTTTGCGTATAATATTATTTGTTGTAGGTATACTATTTAAATAAATCATCTAAAGTTATATGCAAATACTAGTAAGTTATGCAGGTAAAAATAAATTAAAATGTACGACGAATTATACAATTTTATTTAGCTATATTAACTAAAAAATATATATCGAGTGTTCCCCAGAAAATAAACTAGGTACCAACAATAAATTAAATTAAATATCAACAATTTGTTCAATATGAAATGACATGAGTATTACAGTTAAATTAAACAAGCTGACGCACTGATGAGGTAGACAAATGGATAATAACTTACTTTAGAAAAAATATTTTTTTTTTTTAAACGTTTACATTTCGACTACTTTCGTGCACTACTTGATTAATAATTAATGCAAATAAAATATTCTGACATTATTTATATGAACTCGGAATATTTGATTGCTGTTATTTGCCAGTTTCTTTGTGGATTGAGAGATAATAATATTTTTGAAACTTTTTGTGCAATCTTTAAATTTGGAAATGCATATAAGCCTGAGTAAGCATCTTATTTACTTTATTCAAAGTATAAGAGCGATGTTATAAATCTTTTCCTTTTTCATTTATTTCAAAAACTTTGGTTGCGTAGCATCTAAAACCGTATGAAAGTAAGTACCATTTAAAATGTAATTATTAACTTAATAAAATAATAGATAATTCAAAATATTTAAATAAGTCGTAATACATTCTGCAATAGAAATAGCTTGGTAAACCTTTCATCCAGTAGTGCACGGGTTTTTATTTAATTTATTCATGGTGGAAGGTTGTAAGTGGTAGACATATAAACACGTACCATACATACATATACCAACACGTTGTCATCTTTTGAATAACCTCAGAAAGCAAAAACTTAAATATAAAATAATTAGAACATAGATTCCAAGAAATGGCTATTATCCATAAGCTACTGATCCATCGATGAATTTCAATGGATCGGTATTTGTGTATTTCTCAAGCTTTTTAAAATGATGTAGTTTTAATAAGATATATGTCGCAATAGAATATAATATTTAAATAATCATATTATTAGTCACATCAATAGTCCACAATTTTATACCATCAATTATTTTATCACACCTTCAAATCAATCAGCCTGTAGATGCAAAGGTTTTAAATAATTTATTGTAGTTTTTGATTATTTTTTATTACGATTGAAATTGAGTCCTATCTACTTCACAAGTGCACCTGAAAAGTTTATTTTATTATAAGATGCCACCAAAATTTTAAATACTTTGAATGTAGTCAATAATTGTGTACTATTGCATTATATTATATTAGTTTAAATAACGATAAAATTGATTTTAAAGTAAAAATCAATAAATAATAAGACGTGTTTATTGTACATAATTACGTAGATTTTTGTTTAAATACACGCTAATAAGTATGTACCTGCTATCTTACTTCTAAAAGAATTATTCGGTTTGCAATTTTAAAATAAAAAAATATTATTATTTAAATATCAAAAGTGTTTAGATATTGTAGAACGTTGAATGCCTCTCTTTTAAATATTATATTACAAAATTACACTCTTTGTGCAATGTGCTTGTCAAGAAAAGGTAAATAAATGTGTTTTTCGTTATTATTGTTCTAATAAAGCTAAGAAACCGTACACTAATATAATATTTATTTTTTGATAACATATCGAAAGGTCAGTGAATTCTCTATAACTTTGAATATATTTAGAATTTTATTCTATTTATTAATATGCATCTATATCAAAATCATCCATTTATTTTATATAAATTTTCAAAATTGTGTTTTTTCACATTTTTAACTTCACTATCGGAATTTTCGTTTGAAGTTAAATTTAAAAAAAAGTAGATGACAATCATTTTTTCATCTTTCCATCGGATTAAATGTTTACTTTATACATTCATAATAGTAATATATAACAAACAATCTTAACAATAATGAATTTGTGAACGATTGTAATTTTAGGCATATTGGCGTGTTAAACTAATGATGGCGTGCACAATATAAGCAGAATAATATCATTCTTATTGAAATGAAAATGCATTTTCTAAGTTGAATATACTTAATTATTGTAATGAAAAATATTTATGCATTCCGGTTGTTAACGATATTTTATGGTAGGTACATAGGTAGCCGTTTATTTATTTATTTGAAAAAGACACGTTGAGTACATAACAAATTATTAATTCAGGACGTTCACAACATGACATTTAGAATAAAAATTACAAATAATTAGTTCGGAAAATCAGAAAAAACAAAGTAGAAGAAAAAAAGAAAGCAAAAATAGTTTTATACAAAAGAAATAAAATTTAAAAAAAACAACAATGATTCAAAAAGTACAAATTATACAATAAAATAGAATTTAAAAAACAGAATATATAATGGATCGCCAAAAATATCTACATCTCTAGGGAGTGCATTGACCAACCGCACAGCCCTCGCTATTGGTGCCTGGTGAGCCTGACATGAGGAAACAGCTTTCACCCAAAATATGTCATGGCTGCGACCACGCATGTAATTGACGGGTGTGTATTGGCATCCGGTGTTGCTAGGTGCAATTTGACTTTTGTATTTTGAAGTTTGACATTTTTAACGGCAAAGTACTCAGAAAGTTTTAACAAACGGACGCTTTTTGTTTTTTTTTTTTAATTCATTTGAAAAATTTATCTCGACCAAAAAATGGAATTAACTCGTGAACATTTTCGTGTGATTATTTTTCACTACTTTCGATGTGGATTATCACTTGAACAGTGCATCGCTGAACTTAGTACTTTAAATGGCAATGAAGCACCATCAACAACTACGGTATATTGCTGGTTTAACAAATTTTATCGTGGCCGTCGTTTGCTCACAGACGAGCCGTGTGAAGGTCGTCCAAAATCGGTTGTTTCTCCAGAAAACATCGATGCTGTGCGTGAAGTGATAATGCAAGATCATCATGTGACATACCCTGAGATTTAGGCATCCCTGAGCATCAGTAACACTAGCGTGTATACGATTTTGCATGAAAATTTAGACGTGAAAAAGCTATGTTCGTGTTGGATCCCGCATAATTTGACAATCGCACAAAAAAGGCACGTGTCGATTGGTGCAAGGAAATGCTCAAAAAATATGATCGAGGTGCTTCAAAAAACGTTTATAAGATTCTTACATAATATGACGAATCTTGGATCTATACGTATGACCCCGAAAGTAAACAGCAGTCGACCGTATGAGTCTTCCAAAATGAGCTTAAACCAAAAAAAGTTGCTCGCGCTCGAAGCACTTCGAAGCAAATGGTCCCCTGTTTTTCCTGAAAAACGGGCCATATCGCATCTGTACCTTTAGAGAATTGTAGAACAGTCAATTCTAAATGGTACAAAACCATATTTTTGCCAAAAGTTTTTGGTGAAATAAGGAAAAGCAACCGTCGGCGTCAAATCATCCTTCATCAAGACAATGCGAGCTCTCACACATCGGCTCAAACAAGCGCCTATCTGAGCACTCAACACATTAAATTGATGGGTCATCCGCCGTACAGCCCCGATTTGGCATCGAATGATTTTTTTTTATTCCCGACAGTCGAAGATAAATTGCGTGGTCAACGATTTTCTACACTAGAAGGGGCGGTTGATGCATTCAAAAACCATGTTTTGGAGTTACCTTCTGCAAAGTGGCAAAAATGCTTTCCAGATTGGTTCAAACGCATGGAAAAGTGTATAAATTATCGTGAAGAATATTTTCAAAAACAATAAAACTGTTTTCATTTGTAAAAAAATCGTTTTTGTTTGTTATTCCCGAAATATAAACGGCTACCCTCGTATTGGGCACACGCATTTCCTAAGTCGCGAGCAAACATTTTCATCATTTGTAAGAGAACAATGTCAAAATTAATTATGCAGAGGTTAGCATGTAGGCACAAATTACTTCTTTGTATTTTATCACTTGTATTGCAACTGTGCACGGTTTGTGTGTATATAATTATTATTTGTAAACACGGATCTGTTTGAGATAACGATCATTACGTAAAACCTGCGGTGAGTTTTCAATAGTACATATCTTTTGGCGCCTGTTTTCAAAGGGTGAAAAAAACGGTTTTTTTTATTAACGGCCCACATGCTCGTCGTAGGTCAAAATTGAGTTTTTATTGTATTTTCAAACCATGATCCTGGACACTCCTTAAACGTTGTAGATAATCTATTTATATAATTTTGAAGCCTTATTATCCTCTATATTTATTTTAAACATTTGATGACTGCATAAAGTATTTTTGTTACATAAAATAGTATTCTTTTAAACCTCTCGCTCTAATGTTTTTGAATATAGTCATATTTCGGTACATGAATGTGCAGTGGTGTTAAGATTTTTTACATTTATTAATTTTTAATCGCATTAAATAATCGCATTAGTATAATTTATGATGAGATAATTTTAGTAAAATATTTACGATAAAAAATTATATTGATAATCTCTGTGATCCCAAATTTGACAAGAATTAGGCATTTTATTTTTCAAAAAATCGGCAAGATTAACACATTTGAAGATGATTCTAAAGATACTTATTATAAGCTATGTCTTTGACCATTCAAGTGTGATAAACATCTTATGAATAATGATTTCTTTATAACAATTATTGACCTAATAATAAGGTACTGTTTTTTTGAAATACGCCATTTCTTTTGGCATTCCCCAGTGGTTAAGCTACAACATACGGCCGTAGCCATAAATTGACAAACTATAATTGAAGTAGGGAGTAAAATGATATTGACGCGCGTGTTTGAACATGTACCGTTTAAAAAAAAATAAAAAAAAAATCGGTTAGGTCTCCGACGAGGATGTCCCTCCTTAACGACTCTATTGAAAGTACAAAAGATTCGTCAAAGTCGATTTCCACAAGTAAATGTAAAAAAATGGGCGCCGTCGTCGCCGAGATACTTTCAGAGATAACTCATGTTAAACATTCCAATGCTAACCATTAGGTACGAATTGAATACATGGTATCTAATATCTATCTAATATCAACTTAATTGGAGATAGAAAGATTATTGTAATGGAAGATTTTAATCTAAAGTCAGCGCGTAGTGGTAAAAGAGTCAGCGATGACCTTGAATTTCTATGTTCTGTTTTTGGATTTTCTCAGCACAATGATGTCTTTAACTCTAGCAATGGACTTTTGGATAGGGTATTTAGCAATATCGACTTATCGCTTTCACGATGCATGACTCCTCTTGTACGCGAAGATGTGTATCATCCAACTTTAGTTTTTCTGCTCAGGTTTCGGTCGACTCGTCCGCTTCAGACTCCAATTCCCTCTTACAAAACCAACCAATTCGGCGGGTGGAGGTTTGAAGGCGGAAACTTCAAGCTACTTTACTCATTGATGAGTGAAGTGGACTGGAGTGAGTTGCTCGAGATTTGTGATGTGAATGAGGCGGTACAATGTTTTTACAATATTGTGTATAATATTTTTGATCAATGTTTTTCGAGGAAGTCGCCATGTCGTGGTGGAAGGCGATACCCGAGGTGGTTTTCTCGGGAGATTATTGGGGACATTAAGGTCAAGCATAACTATCATACAGCATGGAAGGCTGGGCATGATCAGACTGATTATATCATGTTTAGCATCTATCGTTCGAAAGTGAGACAAGCTGTTCGACGGGCCTATCGAACATATATGGAAACGGTAGGAGATTCCATTCGCGAAAATCCTAAATTGTTTTGGAATTACGTAAAACCGTTAAGAAGAGATGGTGGGTTTACTGATAGGATGAGTTGGAAGGGCAAAGAGGTGACCGGACATGGAGTGGCAGAAGCATTTGCTGGTCATTTTAATCAACGTCAGGAAAACCGTCATGTGGTGCCCAATCCGTCGATATTTTTTCAATCAATGAGGGCGATGTACTTCAGTTTATTAAAAAAATAAAGAATACTCGCTCTTTGGGACCTGATTATTTTCCTACATTTTTTTTAAAGGGTTGTATTGACTTTGTTAAAGGCCCGCTTTCATAATATATATTTAATCTCGCAATGGAGACAGGTATCTTCCCGGAAACGTAGAAGATGTCGAAGGTTACTCCAATCCATAAGAGTGGTACAGAGTCATCAGTGGAGAATTACAGGCCGGTAGCTGTTCTCTCTGCACCAGCAAAAGTTCTTGAGATGATCATGCACAACATGATTTCTCCAAAAATTGAGTCATTTATAATAAATGAACAGCATGGATTTAGAGCAGGCCGATCAACGGAAACTAACCTGATGGTATTTACCGATTATGTGTCATCGGCACTGGATAGAGGCCACCAGGTTGACTGTTCTTACAATGACTTCTCGAAAGCATTTGACAAGGTCGATCATGACATCCTGATGGAAAAACTCCAACTTATTGGATTGTCGGATCGATTTTTGAAGCTATTCGGGAGTTATTTTAGGAACCGTCAACAATACGTATCGTACGGCCTTTATCAGTCACAGACCTTTTACACATTTTCTGGTGTCCCCCAGGGCTCAAACTTAGGGCCGTTGCTGTTCACGATTTTTATAAATGACATAGCATTGGTAATAAAAAATGCTATGTTTTTGTTGTTCGCTGATGACTTGAAACTCTTTTTGGAAGTTGTCACCTTGGACGATTGTCGTCAGCTCCAACTTGATATAGATAATGTATTTAATTGGGGCAGGCGTAACAAACTAGAATTCAATATTGATAAATGCAATCTTTTATCGTTTACCAGAGCCTCAAAAGTGTAGTTTTTCCAATACTCGATGCATGGCAGAGTTCTGTCACGAATATCATCTGTAAGGGATCTTGGCATTACGTTTGAGAGTAAACTGACATTTATTAGCCATATAGTTACCATTTGTAACAAAGCGCTTAAAATGTTGGGCTTCGTCATGCGTACTTCCCGGGTCTTTTCAGATGTTACGGTATTAAAACTTTTATTTAATTCTTTAGTTCGAAGCAGACTTGAGAGTGGGTCTATTGTTTGGGCACCGCACCAGTTGAAGTATGGCCTTATGGTGGAGAGGGTACAGAAGAAATTCTTGAGACTCCTTTACTTGAGGTTGTATGGATACTATCCGTGGCTTTATCCAACTGACTTTCTCTTAGGCATGCTTACATACTGCAGTCTGCAATTTAGAAGAAATCTTTATTTAGCTACTTTTTTTTTTCGACTTATACAAGGTATAAATGAGAACTCTGCCATTCTGGGCAGTGTTGACCTGTGTGTCCCTGATAACTATCTTAGAAATAGAGACCATCAGTTGTTTATTCTCCCAAGGTGCAGAACCAACCTGCCACTGGTAATGTCAATTGGGAGAGTGATAACTATGTTCAACGAAATTTCTTCGGGTGTTGATATATTCCACCTACGTGAGAATGAGTTTAGGTGGATGTTGTTTTATAAATTCTTAAAATAGGGTCTCGTGGAAATATTATTTTGACCGTCTGAGCTAGATAGTTGATATTTTCGTAAAATTATCGAGCGCTCCGGTTCGTAAAATTTTCCATTTCGAGCGCTGCAATTACAGTAACCTTTCTTCTTCTATTATATCATTAGTAACTATTAATACTCGATAAGAATTAAATTGCAATAACGTTTCTTTTAATAATGACATTATGCATGTTGTTTGCAATTTTATCTTTGAGTAAAATATAATATACCCATAGTCAAATATTGTCAATTATGACTTTTTTACAACACAATTAGGTACAATAAAAAATATAATAAAGTAGGTAATACAATAAGCAATATAATAAAAATACCTGCTACTTTTTCCATTTTTGAAAAATGATAAAAATAATATTTTTTTTATTTTCCCACCCAGATAATTTGTTAAATAATAAATTTAGTATGTTGGAATTTATTCATTAGTATATTAAGTACTAAAATAAAATACCATTTTTGCTTCTAAGCAAAGCATATGGACACACCCCTTCAGGGTGGTAATTCCGAATTCCGACCATATACCGATCCTAATAGGATCAATATATGAGCCTCCACAGAGTAGAGGTTTGTATTAACAGATTTTGTTTTTTACGAGAAATGGATGTCAGCCACTTTCTCAACCAATTAGGTCCATACCCTGACTCACACACAAATTGAAAAACAATATGTGTACTTACCAGGAACTAAATGACTACAATTTACAGATGGTATTGGTTAGTTTTTAAAATTCAATTAAACCCTGGGAAAACTAAGCCATAATACGCATCTGTCTATAAAATATTTGAAATTATGCCATTAAATCATACATCATTTTGGATATATAAAAGATAGAATAATATTGTTTACTACTATTGTTTGGTTGAGGCAGGGTTTAACGAATTATAAAAAACTAACCAACAACATTTGTAATATTATGTTTTCTTGGTTCAACGAAAACAAATAAGAAGTATGAATGAAAAAGTGCAATATATAAAAACATTATTAGGTATATTCTATTAAAATGTCAATGGTAGCAATCGGCGATTGCCAGCTGTTCTGCTAGGCCTATCAGTCTGAAGTGGTGTCAGACGATATTGTGAAGGCCAGACTCCAGAATAGACTATGCATATGACCTCAAATTTATATTGCAGTGACGACTCATATCGTCATAAAATCGTCGGCAAATCGTAAAGCGAAAACGCGACAAATCAGCGAAACCTTAAACTTTTTTTGAAGTTAAGCGCCCTCCACCGAAACCCGCCCCCCACTACATTCGGTCTTAATTGAGCGTATCGCAGGACCCTACAATTGGTGATGTGAAGCATCTGAAACATTTGTACTAAGAGTGTCCTGTGTGATGCCCAAGACTTAGGTTGCTACGCTTAAAGTGAGCTCTGGCTGAATTTATTTTAATGCAAAGTGCCAAGAAGAGAAAAGCACATGGAAATTACGAAAAGAAAATGTCTGAAGTGAATGAAAATCCATCCCGAAGGGAAAACTATGGCGCCGTCTATGCATACTTCACAATTATATTAAAATCCAACACCGCCAAGCCGTCTGCAAGACCTAGCGAGACAGACTGGCGACCGCCAGCTGGCTCTGCTAGTCTTTTATATATTAGAGATTTTGGAAAACGCACCAACAGCTCATTTAAGCGACATTTTATTGTTATCTTTACATCTTCACTTCGATATGTGCGCTACCGAATTATCTACCGATTGAATTGACCAAATTTGAGAAATATCCGATGTTTTTCCAGAAATGTGACGTTTATATCCGATATTTTCTCATATACCGTATACGATTCGCATATATTTCTTTTAACGCACAACAGAATGACGTCTTCGTCGCTTAAGGGGGATGCTTATACTATCAGAGGCGAAAAGAGGCACCTAACGGAAAAATACGATGCTTGCAATTTGAGATTTTTTTTGATAATTTACAATTTCAACTGTAGTAATTAATAAATATGTATCTGAAAACACTAAAAAGATTTTTTATTTTTTTTAAATTTAAAGATAAACTGGCAATTGTGAAAAAATGTAATAAAATTTGAATTCGTTGTAGGGTCAAATCTTATTATTACATTATATTTTATGGCCATATTTATTATTAAAATTTAGTTTATTAAGTTTTAGATTTTATGTGGAGTAGATGATTAACTCATTCATCGTTTTAATATTTTTTTATACTTATATATTTTAAAAAACATCGATTTTAAAAAAAATATAAATGTGTATAACTTGAAATCCTTTTTATTTACTTATATCAAATTTTATTTTAGGTATGGTCACAATATTGAAGCTCGAGTTGATATAAATAAAAAGGATTTCAAGTTATACACTTTTATATTTTTATAAAAATCGATGTTTTTTAAAATATATATAAAAAATATTAAAACGATGAATTAGTCAAAAATCTACACCACATAAAATCTAAAACTTAATAAACTAAATTTTAATGATAATTATGACCATAAAATATAATACAATAATAAGATTTGACCCTGCAACGAATTCACATTTTATTACATTTTTTTACAATTGTAAGTTTATCTTTAAGTTTAAAAAAAAATGAAAAATCTTTTTAATGTTTTCGGATACATATTTATTAAATAATACAGTTGAAATTGTAAATTATCAAAAAAAAATCTCAAATTGCAAGCTTCGTATATTTCCGCTAGGTTCTCTGCTGGCATGCGTCTCCCCCTTAAGACCCTCTAATCCTTTATTGACAAACGGAATCGATTATTTTTACTATTCAAATATCGTAATATAGGCATTGGCGCCCTTTTTTCCGGTGAGAAACCATAATCTTGGTACAATTCACTACGTAAATTATCTTCTGACAGCCACGTCCGCCACTGCTATAGTTTCATAGATAACGTGATATTCCAAATTTGATTTTTTTAAATACTTCTTTGTGGCTGTTCATGCACTCTTTTTTTTATTGAATAATTACCTAGGCTACTAATTCCCATAGATCACAATATAGACATATTAAACTAACAAAGTTGCCATTGCAAACATGAAGGAAATTAATACGAATTGTTATAGTTATCAAAATGTGTGATATTGTATAATATCTTCCTATTTTTATCGTCCTTATTATCATAAATCTTGACCTATCCACTGCTGGATGAAGGCCTCCTCAGCCTTATTTTACTCGTTACTTACACATGAATTGTTATTTTTATCTAAATCAGTGATATTATATCATTATCTACCTATCTATATATAATGCCATTATTATCCCGAGCCTCAACAAATCCACTGCTGGATGAAGGCCTCTCTACGTTGATTGTATTCTTGACAGTATTGATTTTCTATATTTATTAAAAATGCTAATGTTATTTATCTACAATATATTCATATCGTCATCATAATCATCATCATCATCAACCAGGATCAATCCACTGCTGGATGAAGGATTCCGCAACCTGATTCTACTACTATCGGTTTAACGAATTTGTGATATTATACCTATTTCTATCATTCTGCTGGATAATGGCCTCCCTAGCCCGGTTCTACTCTTTTCTGTTATAATGAATTACTGTATTTATCAAAATCGGTGATATTATATTTATCTACATATTCATATTGTCATCATCATCAACCAGGATCAATCCACTGCTTAATAAAGACCTCCCTAGCCCGATTCTACTCCTTTTTGTCATATGAATTGCTGTATTTATCAAAATCGGTGATATTATATTTATCTACATATTCATATTGTCATCATCGTCATCATCATCGACCTTAACCAATTCACTATTTAATAAAGACCTCCCTAGCCTGATTCTACTCCTTTCTGCATAATTATGTATTTCTGTATTTATCAAAATCGGTGATATTACATTTATCTACGTATTCATATCGTCATCATCAAACAGGATCAATCCACTGCTGGATGAAGGGTTCCGCAACCTGATTCTACTACTATATTATACCTATTTCTATCGTCCTTATCATCATTGACCTGAACCCATCCACTGCTGGATAAAGGCCTCCCATGCCTGATTCTACTCCTTTCTGTCATTTAAATTGCTGTATTTATCAAAATCGGCGATATTATATTATATCTATTTATATTTCCATTATCATCATGACCCTGAATCAATCCACCGGTGGATGAAGGTCTCTCTAAGTTGTTTGAATTTCTGTCGGTCATATGAATTGCTATTATCAAAATTGCTGATATTATATTTACCCATTCATAATATCGTCATTATCATCATCAACCAAGATCAATCCACTGCTGGATGAAGGTTATCCCAACCTAATTCTACTCTTCTTGGTCATATAAACTGCTATATTTTTTTAAATTTGTGATTTTATGTACCTACCCATTTTATTGTCATTATCGTCATCAACCTGTATCAATCCGCTGCTGGATGAAGACCTCTTTAAGCTGATTTCACATCTTTAGGTCTTATAAATTTCTATTCTTATCAGAATTGTTCTATTCCTCTCAGATATAATATGTATTGCTTCATTATTTATCAACATTTGTCTCAATATGAATGTCCCGCACCGGGAAACTATATTGTTTAAGGTTACTCTTTAATTCAAAATTTGATTTTTAAATATTATTCTATGGCTGCAAGCATTTATTTTTTATAGACAATGAAACAAAATAATGTTTAAATTTAGTTTTTACACTGCTAACCTTCTTTTATTATCTCAATGGGACCCGAAGGAGATTAATATCACGTTCGCTATCGCTAATCGCTATTTATGATAATCATGTCATAATATATTGCTTTATATTCGAATAATTGAAATGTAAAATTATTTATCATATTTAACTGCACATACTACACACATAATATATTGTATTAGAATTAAAATGTCAGTGGTAGCAATCGGCTATTGCCATCTGTTCGGCTAGGCATAGCAACCTAAGGTGGTGTAAGACGATATTGTGAAGGCCAGACTCCTAAATTACACTACGCATATGAGCCCAAATTTATATTGGCAGTGACGATTTGCAAATCGTAAAAATGACAAATCAGCGAAATGTCAAACTGTCTGACGTGAATAAAAAACCCATCCCGAAGGGAAAACTATGGCGTCATCTATGCATACTTCACAATTATATTAAAATCCAACACTGCCAAGCCAGGCAAGACCTAGCGAGACAGACTGGCGACCGCCAGCTGGCTCTGCTAGTCTATAATTAATATACAGCCAAGAATGTAAATGAGGGTAAGGAGAACATACTTTAATTAAACAAGTGTGGGATTTTTTAAATAAACAACGATTTTTTGTATAAATTGTGAATACTTTATTATTTTATACAAGGTGTATCCATTTTTAGGTATTTATTTAAAATAAAAAAATAACGTTAAATAATAAACTATTAAATTTACTTGTCATACAATTTAATTTTAAAAATTATAAATAAAAAAAATGGTATTGTTTACAAATTGTTCAGAAATAAGATATTACATTATTTATCTAATATAACATTATTTTTTGCCATCATTATTAATATCAATATTCTGTTACAAACTCCTTTACAAAATTCAATTTATTATTGGTCAAGAAATATTTTCTTCACTACATTACTCTTTTCAATTATTGTTTTTGGTATTTGTATTGGTAACAATTTATTAAGTGTTAAGTAACCTTTTGTAACAGTTTTAGAACCAATAAACACTATGAAATAAGCAAACTGAGAAAAAAACACAATCATTTTAATATATTATTATGTTACATAATGAAATGAATGATTTTATCAAGCATTGTGACTTTAAGTATGCTGCCTACAAGAGGTACCTATCGGAAAAAATATGAAGCTTACAATCTGACATTTATTTTTTTGATAATTTACATAACAAATACAAAAACATAACAAACAGTACCTACCTAAAAACATAAAAAGGAAAAATATTTTTTATAGATAAAGAAGATTTCAAATTATAGTAGCACCTGTGCACATCCATAGATTTACTGGCACCAATAGTATTTAAATTAAACTATTGCGATAATAACTGTTTACACCTAAAAGACCTGACTGTCTCACCAATTGCATTCTTCAAGCATAAGCGATGTTGTTGTTTGACAGGTTATGAAAATTGGTAAACGTCAAAAATGTTCTGCACGGCGTAGTTTATATTTATTCAGGCAGGTTCGTCACTATCGTTCTACTGCGCAGGCGCAGATATAGCACAAGTTCCAACTGTTTCGTGAAAATTTAGAAGCTGCTGCATTTTTTGATCTATGCATTCAATAATACATATTGTGTAGACATGAATTTTCTTGTTTTGGCCGCGTTAATATGTGTACTCTCAGCAGTAAATCCATGCATTTGTTGACAGGGTATAAGTACTCATTTTTATTTGTTTGAGTATATAAATAGATGTTTTTTATCTATGAATTTATTAGTCAAAAATCTCGTCAATTCATAGAGAAAATTTTTAAAACCGAATTTTATTTAATAATGATATAAATAACAAGATGGGATTCTCGAATTTATATTTTATAACATTTTTTTAATTGCAAGTTTAACTTTGACTTTCAATAAAATATTTATTATTCTTTTATGTTTAGACACGTATGTAATGTAAATTGTAAATTTCAATGTAAATTATTGTCAAAAAGAAATCATGAAATTGCAAGCTTCAATTTTTTTCCAACAGGTGCCTCTAGTAGGCATACTGTAGGATTATTTAAAAATGTTTTATTTATTTCTCTCCATTATGCAACTATAAACACTAATTAATGCTAAAGAAAACCAAAATACAAGACATTTAAAAAATCTTTAAACAGAATTCATAAAATTGTATATTTTGGCATAGTATATCTATTTATAATTGCTTGAATTGGCGTTTACTTGATAAAACTGTATTGTAATAATAAGTTTTTTCTGTGTTTCTTGTGTTTAAATTTGTTTCTAAAAAAACATGCCTATTATTGTATTAAGATACCCATTGTTGTAATATATTGGTAATTAATTGATATTAAATTTGTGTTAATAATTTTGTATTTTATAACTAATAAAATATGTAGTGACCATAAAATCTAATGGATTTAAAAATGTATCTAATAATAAAAAGCATTAATTCTGAGAAATTAGAACAAAATAGTAATAAAAAACTAGTTATGTAAACCTTGTGAATAATAAATAATGTACAGTAGAACCTTGATTTTCAATTACCTGGATTTATTTATTATCAGTTATGTTTGGAATTTTCGTTATCCGGAATATCGTCATCCTCAATTAATTAGTCTGGATAATCGAGGTTCTACTCTACCATAAAAATTATGTTGTGTTGTATGGTAGTCGATACTCTAAGCGAGGACTCAAACCAAGAGAGATATTTATTCCTGTAAAAAAACTTGTTTTCGATTGATAGGTATCTATTGAAATGCATTTAAAATGATTTAAAGTATGTAGTCATGAGAAAAGCATTACAGATGGTATTTCATACTACATTTGTTTAATAACTTGCAGTAAAATATAATGGATCTCTGAGGCCTTTGGGGGGGTTTTTCATATATATGCCATCACGTGTTAAGGGAGTAGGGAGAGGAGGTCTGATATTATATTGTGATGGTTTGCGAGGAAACGGAAATGTGATGTCACCAAACCAATAAATTATAAATATTTTTTTAGAGAATCAAATATTCCGTGAGAACATTATAGGTTCTGAAATCGATAATTTTCAACAGATTATTTGTTTAGCAGGTGAGAGTGGAGGGGAGGGAGATGAAAAATATGACTTGATTTAGACAGGGGGTAAAAGATTTTGGTATGATGTGTGACAATGAGGGCAGCGGGGTCGAACAAGACCAAAAATCATTTCATTTATGGCCTTGATGCATAAATAAATATTGTTTTACATACATTTTTTATTGCTCAAAAATTGCATGAAGTATAAAAAAAAGAATACCTACTAGAAAAATACTAATATAAGAGATAATTATTGTTTTTAAAATATATAGTAAGTATAACTAGAACTATGGATTTAATAAAATTATAATGTAAGAATTTTCTACATCATAATGGTAACAGATCTTTAATTGGAAATCTTGCACACTTAACCAGTCTAAAGCCAATAATATTATATTTTTTTCATTTAAATGATACAATACTAACATAATATGGAATTATGTTTTACACTGTTGACATGACAATATTAGGAATAGTAAATAAATGTTTGAAATCAATTCCCAAAGATACTGAAGCTTCGTTTCGTTGTTAGAAGTGATATTTAACTTTTCATATTGTAATGTTCATCACTAACTACATTAAGATTATTTGGCTTTTTTATCACATTATTAATACATACACAATTATTATTATTTTGTTACATTATTACTGATGCAGCTTATTTATAAAACTATTTATGTACATAATATATAAATAAATATATAGGTAGTTTATGTAGTGTCCAATAATATTATTAAACAGAAGCATTTTATTGTGTTCATTCTTATGAATAAGTAATACTTTTACCTTCATGGGGGACATAAAGTAATAAAAACTCATGAAAAACCTCCTACTTATATGAATCAATATATTATTAAAAACAAATATAAAGATCCTTTCAAAATACTCGCCATTGTGTTGCCCTTTTGATTGCCATTAACTATATCAATAACCAAACAAAGAATATCTTCAAACTTTTTTATTATTAATTTAAGAAATTAAGTTAATTATCGATAATAACAAACTCTTCAATATATTGTTTTGTTATATTTTATTATTTATTATACTCGTTTGCTCGATTAATATAATAATTAATTATACTAATTGCGGAAACAAGTATGACAAAATGAAAAATAAGTGAACATATTATTATAGAAGTGTTTGTTATTTATTTTCTATTACTATCTTTCTACCAAATATTAATAGTGAAATAAATATTTTACTAAATTATTCAAATAATCAGATACATGGTAACACATCGTCGCTGTAGGATTGGTTTCCCGAATAGACCAAATGTTCAGGAGACGAAAAACAAATTTCATAATCCTATATTCTAATACATGGAGATATTTAAATTGTTATTTTTACAGCATATGAATGATGTATTCATTACCATTACAAAGTAATTTAAAGAAAGGGATGGTTCTCGTCCAATTAGATAAAAAAAACATTCTGCATTAAGAGGTCGATTTCGACAAAAACGGATATTCGGGAAACCAATTCTATAGCGACGACATACTAATGAAGGAATGGTTGAGGTCCAATCACCACTCTGCACCGTTCTTGATATTAAAATTGGAACATACATTGCTAGAAAGATCGATTTTAACCTGGTAGAGTATGTATTGAAACAAAAGAAATCAAAATACTAACAAATCTGAATGTTATTATAAAAATTGAATGTGGCTCTGACTGAATGTGGACTTGGAAAGGAATAACTATTAAATAAGGTAAAATGCACGATGACACAATGGTTATAATAACTAATAATATGATTTTCTGATTAAGTTTAAATATTATAACTGATTAAATGCATATTATATCAAATATATATTATTATATTGTCATTAAAATACCTTACAAATAAGTCATTAATCTAAAAAAATATGTTTTTCCTTACAACTGTCCTTATTATTAGCTTATTTTATTACACATGTAAGTCTATAGGTTGATAATAATACATTGATGAAAAGAATATTTAGTATGGCATATTGAGTGAGGATTCCAACATCGTACATGAATATATTGAAACCTTACACCAGAAACTGATTATTGAGACAAAAAAGTTTTACTTTTACATAATACCTCCAATATAATGTTATTATTATATTGACACTATAAACATTAGCCTTGATATCTGTGCCTACTTCAGAACCAGTGTGTCGTAAGTGCGTTTTTGCTGAATTTTTGTTCATATCTTTCAGAACCAATTCCCTTTGTGTCAATTCATCAAAGAATCATGAATTATTATATAAAATCGTAAGTCCATTAAAATTCCCAGAATGTGTTCTTTTTGGACTTGAAATACACTGGCTCTCAGGTACAGATATTATAGTATATATAATTTTTTCAGTGCATAATGCGCACTGTTGTTGTATTGGTAAAGGCGTCAGAATTTGTATTTGCTCTAAATATATTATAATAAGTAATTATTAAATGAGAACTTGTATGAATATTGAAAATGAATGCACACACACATTGAATATTATAATTATTAAGATGACAGATGATCTGTCACGATGAATTTTAAAAAACTATTATTTTTCTTACCCACAAAAATCAAAGAAATGTCGTCTGACAAACCTTTATTATTTGTATTCATTAGAACAGCAAAAATATATTTTCTCCATTATTCTGAATATCAAATTGTTTAACATTAACATAATGATAAAGTAGCACAAGTAATGCTTTGTGACTAATTTAGCTGTATTTACAGTGGTAGTGGTTTATATTCAAAATGACTTAGAATATACCCAATGTACAATTAATTCAAATAATCCCTACAAGGCATCAACAAAGTGCTGCATTAGCCATGGTGTAATCGTGTCACCGTTTGAATGGAAGTCGTGCTTCTTTAAGTGTCGCGACTTTCTCGAGTTGTTCCAGCAGTTAATTTTTCTGCAGACCCGCAGCGTGTTGCCCAAGCGAATAGCATAAAAACATCTACCCCGTTTTAAATGTATCCTCTGAAGATCGGATTTGTTACATTTTAACAGACCTTCATTGTCACCGTGGCCATTTATGGTGATTGAACGATTATGGTTATTGGTTTGCACCAGAAGAGAATCGCTATTATCAATTCTGATTACATTTGGATGATGACTTGAATTATTGCAATACTTCAGACTACTATTAGTTGTAACTTCTATTTGAATAGGTTCTTTATTATCAGTTGTTGAATTTATAACATAAATTTTCTCATTGCCATTGACAATATTATTGCTATCATCAATGTTTTCATTACGATTAGGAATCTTTTCTTGTTTATCAATAACGGCATACTCTAATGTAGGTTTCGTAAAATCATGTTGAAAAGTGGTCTTCTTGTCGTTTTTTGGATTCACGATTGGATTTTTTGAATGGAATGTTTCTAAAACACTATTTGAAGTGGAATGAATGTGTGGATTGACAATGTGTTCGTTGACGTTTCTTGGCACCGAAGATTGGTCTAGAATTGAATGGTCTAAGCACGTTCTTCCACGCTAAAAAAAATACATAAATAATTATTAACAAGATAATATGGAGGATTAATATACAGTTTAAAATGGTCTGACTATGGCCCCCACAAGGGGGGGGGGACTGACGGCTAGATTGGGGGCCCGGCGTGGTAGGTCGACCAGTTAAATGAAATAAACATACACCAAACATTTGATCTACTAAAAAAAAAATTACCTGCAGCTCTATTTTATGAGTCGAATTTTATTTTATAATTATTTTTAGTGCGTTTCCTGACTAATGAAAATGACTATCCAAAATGGCAAAATGTTAATTGGCTATCGCAAAAGGGGGTCGCAATCAGTGGTTTATAGTATAAAACCGAGTACCGATGATTCGAGTGGATTTATTTAAACATACCAAAAATCTATACAAATACACAGAATACCCTTTATTTTACATGGAATCCTGACGTTCCGTGGAATACCATTTAGCGAGCATTATTATAGAACATTACTCTGCCTTTAACCCTAGCGAAGGTTGGGGGGCCTGCTTCAGGATATGGGGCCATGCGTCTGACATATCGTTTTCAGAACACACTTGGTAAATTACGGTATTGAATTTTGTGAATAATATAATTAAATATTATGATCGAGTGTCAATTATGGTAAGATGATAGAAACATTAATCTGTTGAGAGGCATACAAGATAACTGATAATACATTACTCTGACAAGTATTAATAAAAAAAATTCATCGAAATTTGTTTATAAAAATAATCATAATAAATTGTAGAACTTCTTTTAAATTAAATATTTCTTGCATGTTTAGTGTGTAATACTGTCACTAGATGTCTCTAGCATACAAAAACTATTATGTTATATTCAACAACACAATACATAACTGTGCTTATAATTTGCCAGGCATTCATTGAGTAGCATATCAAACAACTATAAATATTCGAAATTATTATAGTTACCGGCATCTGCAAATTATTATGATGTGAGAGCGGTTGTGGTGAGTAAAAGTTGGCACGGGTGCTGAGCTCCTGCCGTAGTCTCCATTGACGAAGGTAAACATCACGGGCATAATGCACAGCTCCGCCCCATCTGCGCCCGACATGCCATCTGAAATAAGAACAATATTATGTTGACTTACTAATTTAGATACAATTTGCAAGACCGTTCAGTACGTCAAACGAGGCCAATTTTATGTTTATTAAGTTTTAAAATTTACGAAGATTGATAATCACCGTCCTTCTCAAAGATAAATCACAATCCCCAAAATCGAAAGAAATGCATTCAACATACTTTTATAAGATTGGGTAGAACTGACTCTTAATCTAGAGGTTTTAATTATAATTAAACTATTTACATATTGAAATAAATAATTAAAATCAAAATATATTGACATCGACTACTGACATTGCCTCGGACATTTGCTTCGTAAAAATCGATGTGCGAGGCAGCTCGCAATAAAATTAATGTTTCACGAGGCAGTCGCGCACAGCACCTTTGAGCACCGATCAACCAACAACGAGGTCGTGGCAACGCTTGTGTGAGGAGGTGCGTGCGTTTGCCTCGGGCGAGTCGTGTACTGACTGACTGAGCATTTTGCCTTGCGAAGCTTTTACGTATATTAGGCGAAGCTGCCTCGCTATAATAAAAAAAACTGTATGAAAATTTGAAAAAACTATCTTTTAATTTACCTTGTTACCAACTGTAGAATTCTCGACCGCTGTCCATAATTTCGTAGTATAAGACAGGCGCCTCTTAGTGATATAATGTCACCTTTATTCTGCGGTGATAGACGTTCGCTGATTCCTAGCGCTGTCAAATACACTTTTAGTGCTTGACGATGCAAACCTGCAAATGATTTAAACATTCTTTTAGCACTTCTCTTAATAACACAGATAGATGTAGTATTAAATAAAATAAGGTACCATTTCATAAATGTAAACTGACATACAAGAGTTGCACTTTTATTATGGTGGATAGAGGGCCAATATTTTTACTTTATGTCATAGATGGCAGTAGTATTTAATGATTTTAATTAAATTTATGATATTTTCCGTTTAGGGTAAGAAAGAAGGTTATAAATCGGAAGCAATCACTATCACATACCTAATATGTATTATTTAATTAGGTAATTATTATAGAAAATATTTCTTATAGAATTATCGTTTATGATGAAACCTTTAAAAATACTCACCATTATATTCTAACCACTGAGCATATCTGACATAATGTTCCCATTTGTTTGGCTCTAGCGTGATTACTTTCCGCAGTAATGGGCCTTTAAGGAGTTCTGACTTCAGATTCACCAGCTCCAAGTATGCCAGAACAAATTTAGGATCCAACGATATACACCGTTCAAGCATCATCAATGATTCTCCAGTGCGGTTGTCACTTCTGGAAATGACAAACATATTATTATCAGTAGGTACCTACCTATATTAACTAAAGTAAATTAAATAATAATATTTATAATGTATCTCCATCAAAAAAATGACAGTTATCATTAAAGCAACTCACAAACATACTATTATAGACTTTGTCAATGAGTGGTATGTACCTAAAGGCTTGGAAATGAATCTTCACAAGAGATGTCTACCTATCGGAGGCACCTAGCGGGAACATATAAAGCTTGCAATTTGCGAGTTTTTTTTTGATAATTTACAATTTCATCTCTGTATTAATTAAAAAATATGTATCTGAAAACATTAAAAAGAAAGATAAACTTACAATTTAAAAAAAAATGTTATAAAATGTGAATTTGTTTTTGAGGGTTCCATCTTAGTATTACATAATATTTTATGGTCATATTTATTATTAAAATTTAGTTTATTAAGTTTTCTAAATTTTAACTACCTATTTTAAAAACATCGATTTTTTATAAAAAATATAAATGGGTATACATTGAAATCCTTTTTATTTATATTTATTTATGAGTTCCCTGATAGTAACTATAATTATTATCAGCGCTCGAAGTGGAATATTTTACGAACCGGAGCGCTCGATTGTTACGAAAATATTAACATAGTTATCTAATTGTATGTGTATTTTATAAAAAAATAAGTGTGTTAGACTTTTACATAATATGGCAAATCTAGTCCAGACGGTCAAATTAATATGTCTACGAAACAGACCGATAACTTTGGAGATTTTACAAACCGGAACGGCGCTCCGGTGCGTTCCGGTCCATTTCGAGCCCTGATTATTAATAGTCTTGGAAATGGTCCTTTGATGAGAAAATGTTCCTATGATCCAACAATCTGCATCTATTTTAAAAATTCACTATTTTTTTCAGAAGCTGTCATTACTCCAGTAATCTTATTCTCTATGACGTATTTCAAAAGACAATAATTTGAATCAAAACAAAGAAATATAATAGGAACTAGCACTATACAGACCTACAAACTTATCTGAAGAATGGGATGGGGAGCCACCGTCGAAAACTACCTAATCAAGACTCGTAACTGGACAAAATCTGATATTCAAATGACATTTTCAAAATGGCGTCCTATGATAGTTCGTAGTTCCATTTTTGGACCTTTCTACAGATAAGTTTGTAGGTCTGTACATATAATGCAGTCTCCCCTTATAGGGGAATTATTTAATGTAACACCCAAATATTGATGGATTATAATTAAGGTGACGCATCAGTGAAACGCCAAATAATTTTCAACTGTACGGGCGACGAAATTTTGGACTCGCTGCCATTCACTGAGAGAATATTGACCCAGGAACACGTCACTTTGCTGCGTGATGGCGACGGGTCAATTAATTCTAAAATCGTGTAAAGATGACTAAAAACGTTACACATTTACTTTAAAAAGAAAACATGTCAATGAATATATTATTATTGTTACTAATAGAACAATAAACAGAACATAAAATGGACGTATGTTGGATTTATATGACAATTAATATTTCGTTTGACAGGCGTCATTTTCACCCGCCACCCGCAATCCGCGCATCGCCTAGCGACGATCTTTTTAGACCGTGCCTCAACTAATGCATGGCCTTAATGTTTATGTTGTAAAATTAATTCAACAATATCAAATATCTAATTAACACAAAAATATAGTATAGTATAGTATATAGTGTATGCAGTTATCAACTGAAGTCGCCAACTTAGCCGAATATTCATTAATATAATTATTGATGGTGTAATAAATAATGACATATTTTATATGGTTGTCCACTCTGTGTCTATGCGGACTCGCTTCTACGTGGAAACGTTGTTATTTTATACTTATTACAAAAAGGTGACAAGTTTCAGATTATTGAATTGTAAGTTTTTTTTAATTGTCGCGTAACGCTGATTAGGAATCACTGTGTTAAAGGGAGCCACCCCCAATTAGATTGTTATGCTTTGTATCAGTGTTGTTAAATTATTATTTGGAAGGGTGTGTGAGGTGGATAAAATGTTATTCTATTATCAAAATATGTATAATTTGGTGGGTAATGATAATCATCCCCATTAAAAATGTTGTCAAACAAAATATTTCCGGTGACATTTTTTCCATAAATTTGTTAGGGGAATGTTTTTTGGCAAAATTTTTAAATTCGCAGCGAAGGTGTTTGTGAACAAAAAAAATGTATTTACATAAATAATATCCTTTGGCACTTTCCAAATATACCAAAGTATTCCTGATTCAAATTCTCCATTAGCATATTTGATGAGATAAACAGTGTTATTTATTCAAAAATGTTTTCCAACTTTCATCAAACTTTGGCAAAATTAAAAAGATTTCATCATTTTTTAAATTATTTGTTGTGAAAAAATATTTTTTTCGCGAATAAAATAAGTCCTGTGATTATTATCGGGCCAACAAATTTACATATTTTTCACCTAATGAATGGAGCGATTTAAAAAAAAAACTTTTCCTGAAGCCCTCGCAAAATAACGTATGCCAACCATTGAACCAATTGTGAAATATTCAGTAAAAATGTAAGGAGTAATTTTTTACGTATACTTATATGAAGAAAAACATTTTAAATATAAAAAAAAATAATAGTGTTCGAATTTATAAAAGGTATTGTCATGTTTAAGTTTCCGCACGAACTAGAACCTATGTATACCTACGTAAGTACCTATGTTTGAGTATGTAGCTTTTACACCTTACTCATTCGAAAATATATTGTTATGTGTAAAATATGTATACCTATTACCCACTATTTATTATTTATCAGATAACAAGCAACCTCTTTCAATATATTTTTACATGTTTCAAATGTTCAAAACAGGGCAAACAAAAATATAAAAAAGGTTTGTTATTTAATAAGCAGCAAAAGAAAAGAAAAATGATAAAACAGTTTAATTTCACCATTATTGAATAACCAAATTAAAAGTAGGTACTAAGTAATATCTAGCTAGGTACTTATTTAAAACGTAACAATGATTCAGGTAAAAAAACTAATTACTATGTTTGTTCCTAATTGAATCATAATAATCCGGACGTCTATACTGTGGAGATTCTATTAACCGATTTATTTTTTGAGGAATGGGTATTCGCTTAATTCATTTACTGAATCAACTACACACTAAAAAAACAACATGCATTTTTGTCAGCCGCAGGATTGAACCCTCAAACAACTTATTCAGAGACGGCTGCGGAGCTAATTGAAGAAAATGATTCAGGTAAGCAAGGTAAACTACCATTTTCACCGATGAAGCATATACGTATGGCTCTATCTATACAGATATATATGTTTTAGGGGGATTTATTCTAAGATCAGTCCATTAAATCGAACACACACAATGTTTAAATGTTACATACTATAATATAATATACGTTGGGAATTAAATATTTCATTACATTTTATGATAACTGAAGCGAAAGAAGAACCTTAAATATTTTGATTTTTAAAAATGATAACCAGTAAGAATTTAGACAACAGTCAGTATTTAAAATATACAAAAAAATCTTCGACAAAATAATAATATAAAAAATATTGTGAAAAAGCAATTCAAAAAGTCAGCAGACGAAAAATTGATTTATTCCACTACTAGTCAATAATTCCTGCAACAGCTGATCATAGATGTTTGTAAGGCGTGAAAGTTTATAATCTTTCTGTATGCTGGATGTCAGTCTGTCAACTACTCCGGAAAGTTGAGTACCCAGTTCCCTTAAATGTGCCCTAGTAGCGAGATTCCAGCCCGTCAAACACGGATTAGTAACATGCTAACCTCTCCACTACGGATAGGTGCATAACCCTATTGCCCCACCATGATGATTCTAATTGATAATAATTATCGTAGGGACGCAGAGATGTTTACACATTAAACGGAATTTAATCTATGAAAGGGTGATATTAATTTGTAGAACATTGTGTTGCAATAGTCACTAGAATATTCATTGTAGTGCCCCTATGGAACCATTATAATGAAGTTTCGCTATTTTATGAAGATAGTTAAGTTTTCTGGTATTGAGGGGTAGTTACAGGTTCTATTTAAAAAGATCATTTTGAAAATACTATTTCAAATAAGAGTGAAATTCAAATACATTTTGAATTGAAAGTAATGTAGAAACCAATAAAATTTGTAATCGTGATTTGTCGGTTTTACAAATAAAAAATCATGGAAAATTGATCGCAAATTAAAAACTTTATGTAAAAAAAGGTTATAGCTAAGATATAGGTATAGTATCCTCCACATAACTTTGCAAATGTACACAGTGACAAGATTTGTATGTAATACGCACTGCGTATTAGTGTGTAAGTAAATGCCAGGCGCCTGGTTGGCTGATTTCATCAAATAATTCAAAAAACTCTATTCCAAATTGCAAGGTTACGTGGAGTATACACTTAGGTTTTTTAATTTCCGGTTTTAAAAAAATATATCTCTATTTACTTTATATTTACTGCATTTTCAGAAATACATAAAAATCTGCTGGTGTAACTTGTGAAACTAATTGGTTATAAACTAAAATAAATAATATTCTAAATTATAAAAAAAATGTAATAAAATAGAATTTTTAGTTGTACTTATTATGACGCGCGAAAACCGTTCAAAATCCACATCCAGGTTGGACTCACATGCACATGAGCGATAAAAAAACTCATTGGTTGCATACCTCTCCATGAAAATGTCAGAAATGATGTACGAGTCAAAACTACATGCATTTGATAAAAGGTCATTCTTATAATAATATAGTAAATCAATGGGAAGTACTCATTTACACACGGTGATTTTTATGTCATTGTCATTATATTCTCTTTAAAGTCGCAGCCTGCGACTCGCAGTGGGTGGGTAGTTCCGGTTTCGCTAAAACTAAGATCCATAATCGTATAGATAAACAGTTCCTACGTTTTTGTTTATTACATACCTGTATAGTTTTCCCAGATTATAGTGGGCATTAACATGGTCACGGGAATATCGGATGGCTGCTAGAAAATGCATTTCCGCTTGAGATGTCCCCACAACCAATGTCCCCAGATTATTGTGGGCGCTCGCGTAACTTGGCCACAGTCTGGAACAATATTAACATATTATCATTAATAGTAAATACCTACTTACTTACGTACTTCATGGAAAATAATTTATCGGAATTTCCCGCTGTTTAATTAAAACTAATAAATTTAATGGTACATAAGAAATACGACTAGCTATTAGGTATACAAAATGTCTCTCCGGAGAGTTCAGCAGTGTTTTGGTCGTATAGCTAGAGGTGAAAGCGACAATTTATTATTTGTGTGCGGAAATATCAAGAGTCCACGCTGAAGATGGAGGTTCTCTACTCGACAGTAAGTGACACTACGGGCCTTTAGATATCTTCAGCTATGCGAATGGCAAAAACCAGTGATCGTTGGAGAGGATATATTGAGGAATTTTAAAGGAATCACAATCATCAACAATGACAAATACTACAGTAAAAATACTATCAATAAGGTTGATCGTAATATAAGATGAACAGATAGGTATATCTATTTATAAACAACTATAATAAATTAAACTGTTAATATTTTTACAATAATTTAATAATATATTCACATTTTTATTCAAATATTGTTAAACCGTAAAACGTAACCGTTGTAAAAACCGAATCTCTTGACATTGTATTATTACGAAATTAAAGTCTATAAGAGATTGGTTATAGGCATAGTGGACACAGATACAATTATAAATGGAAAAATACATATTAAAGATTAAATGTGAAATTAACAAAAACATATACGCAAATCATAATACAGTTGTATACAGCCTTCTCAGCAAGTACCTAGATATGTATATACCTGGATTTTGATATTAAACAATCAGTTGCTAATACAGCTTGATATTATTGACATTTTTTATAAAATTGTTACATCGGTTTTCTGTTATTCCAATGATCTGGAATAACAGGACTACCTTGTCTTCAACATTATAATATCCACTTCTACTCTTTTCACGAGTGAGCGTATTTTAAACACATGTCATATTATACACACACGATTGCTTTGTATGACGGCTATCCTATTCAGTCGGACAATACAGCCTTTAAGAGTAGGAAGTGTAAACGCGTAGGTACTTACTCCTATTGTGCGTGCGTATTTCGAGACCCTAATGCGGCCCTGTCAATACGGTGCGCACTCGTACGTATAAAACATTTTATTACTTAGGAAATAAATACATTTGTGAAAATGCCAATATAATATATTGGATAGAAATGATTGATTATATTATATTCCATAACACGGAAAAACACTTAAGTGAGTAGTTATATATTTTTTACAGTGATATCTTTATTGCCAAGGTCGCGAGTAAGAACTAGGTGAGTATTTTCTTATTCTACGAACGTCGGTCGCTTCAAAGATGGATGGAGATATTGCGTGTTTTAGTTGAGCTTTCGTGAAATATTTTTGGTGGATATATTATTACATTCACGGAAATATCCTTATTTATATGTTGAATAAGTAGAAAACACCAAAACTACCTGCCAAAAATAAAATTGTAGCCATTCATGATAAAAATGGTTAAGAAATTTAATGTTATTTTTTAGATTCATTGAAGTTAATATAAACTAAATAGAATACAAATATTAAAAGGCCAATATTTTGAATAACATTATGTGAATACAATAAAATTAAATGATTAGACCAGAGACCGAATAGCTTAAATGTAATTTATTCAATATTAAATAAAAATTAAAATAGAATTCGCACAATTTAAGAAATATTATGATGACATTTTATTTTCAATTTTTACGATAAATAAAAGTGAATTGCAGCTAGGTATTGAAAAACCTTGAAAACCACTGTTATTAACTTCAGTAGTTATATCTCGGGTCTAGGTTTAAATAAATGGAAAAATATATTTCCTTAAATTGGCAGTAAATTTTTCTGTTGAAAAATTGAACTCGGACACAAAAAAACACAGAAACGACATTAGCGTAATTTTATTTTCCTTCACTAGAATAAATACAAATTTATTCCGCGGGCAATCAAAATATGAATGACTCAATCGCTTTCAGCTCGTAAGAAAAACAAAGTTTTTTTTCGCCCATTCTAGAAAAACGGTCCCGCTCTTTTGAACCTTAAATATTTTTATACCTTGGGCAAACAAAACTTTGGAAGGCCCTTTCCTGAATACATTTAAACGGTCGCTATTCGTTATAACGTCTACGATTTTGCTAGATTATTTTTTTAGGGAAACCTCGCCGGGAGCTGTCGGGGTAATTTCTTTCTATTCGACGTAATATTATGATTAGGTATGTATACTAACCTCAGTGCTTCATTATAGTGGGTCACAGCGAGGTCTGGTTGATTGGAATCTCTCAGGAAATTTGCAAAGTTATAATGCATTTTCGCATTGTGTGGTAGCGCTGCTAACCCAGCTCTGAAAATACAAGTTAAAACATGAATTATTTTGATATTTAAAAAAATATAATAAATAAAACAATAATTCTTAAAGGAATTAGGTTATAATCTGCTATCCAGTTATAAAAATGACAGTGATTTACCAAAATCTCCCAATGTCATTCAAGTTGAACAAACAATATATTTTTCTTAAAACAATACAACAACAGCACTTATTCATCATTTCAACGAAATACTCAATATCCCATTCGCCATGCCTTGGTCCTCTTCTGGGCACTCATTTCACTAATATTGTTGTTAACCCTTTATTCTACTGTACAAATCACCGAAAGTAAGGTAACACTATGCATCAGTTAAGGCGCGGAGATTCAATTAATGTTCTTTTCACTTACTCCTGCAGTAGGCCTTGAGTGATACAATATTATTCGACAACTGAATGTATATGGTTTTTATATTTTTACGACACAATTTCTATAAACCTACGGTGCGGTGCCATGGACCTACATTATGTATATTTTCTCGTAATACCCAAATTTTTGTCTCAATATTATGAATATAGATTTTAATGTTCTGAGAAACATGTCGTAAAAGATATTTTCCCGTTCACATTTTTTTACATATATCTATATTACTTTCCGATTTTAGAAATTATAGTATTTTTGGACTATATTACATCACCATCATCATGATCAGTGGCTTCAAAATATAAGTCGGGTCTTAGCCTCTTCCAAGAACTTCCTCCGTTTCCCTCTATTCTTGGCCAGTATCATGCAGGTGTCTGCACAGACCGATCTGGACTTTGCCGGTCAACAAAAATAGTACCTATATGGGTGGTTTATTATTAGCGTACAGTTAGCGACAATATTTTTTTTATAAAAAAATGTTTAACCAAGAATCCCTTACTTTTTTTGCGTAACACAGTTCCCAAAACACTGATGTAAACAAATGGCTAATAACAAAAAAAAAACGTAAAAAGTCTATTAATACAACTTCCTTTGTAACAACAAAAATTCTGAGATAAATATAGCTGTTTAAATAAAATATAGCTTGTTTTGATATTTGATGAAGGAACAATCTAAGTGGTAATATCCTGTTTATTTGTATATTCAATACCAACGTGATAAGTAAATAAATACATTAGTAGTTATTGAATGAAAATCAGATACGAGCTAACTCGACTCCCATTCAAATGACAGACGCAATAGATACCTTTTTCTCGAGTATTAGTAAACATTTCGATGTTGACATACTTCAGTAATACGATTGGTATATAAATTGATGTCACTTATAGTGTCACCTATTGTAACAATAACTAAATATATAAATTATTTATCTATCTTTAAATTATTGTATGTAACTACGGGTATTCATTTTTATGGCGTTAAGTTAAAAAATGCTGAAATTCCAGGAAAATATTGCGTGTTTTATGAAACATTTGTAAAGGTAATTCAATTAATCACTGTAGGTAACTGATTAACATAACATGCTTTTTAAATATGATGCTAAAATGAAGATCTAAATTGGAATTTTTAATGTTTTCTTTTTATAATCAACCACGTGCATGTCATCACTTCGTCATTGTTAAATTATTATGGTGATGAATTATAAAAAAATAAACTTTCGAATTTATTACGACACTGTCTTGTTTTGATATTAGTGTCGAATATTGTGTGAGCGATTTTGGAGTAAACTCACATAAAAAAAATGAGAATAGTTTATGCAAAATTTCCATAAAAATGAGTCTGTAATCCTATAGGTCAGTGCTTCTCAACTTTTTTTACATCTGAGGACCACTGAAAATATGAGAAACGTTTTGGGGACCACTAACGCAGAAATAAAACAAAATAGTATATGTATCGCGGATGATTTCGTCACGTAAAATCATTAATCTATTTTAAGAAAAAAAAATACAATGCAAAGGTGCACGGGTTTTGAAGATAGTATTGGAATTGTTTGCATATGAATTTGGACGTCAATAATTCGCGGATCACCAGAAAATTGTTATGGACCACCGGTCGAGAAACACGGCAGTATAAGTCATGGTACACAGAGAAAATTGTCATTTTACCAGATGAGAATATATTAAATAGAATGGCGAAAGAAATAAAAATCGATAGAATACTCTTACCTTGTACAATTAAAATATTATGAGAATTAAGCAACGGTGTCTTACCTCAGAAGTGTTTCTCTGGAGAGCCAGTCCCGGTTTCGCTGGAAAGTCCTGGCCGCACCGCAGGCGAGGAGCAGTGCCACACCAGCCACAGTCAGGGCACGGCCACCTCCTCCTCGCCACCAGACGCTCTGAGCGCCGCATGCTACCACCAGGACACCACCGACACTATAAAAGGATACAACTATTAAATACAATTTCATGAAGCATTACACACTATATGGGTTCTTTGAAATATCACCTTTCTTGATAAATATGGTATTCAGATGTTTTTTAATTTCCTTTAAATACAACATTAAATTAAATTTAAACGATGATCGTGTAATCTATTTTTTCTTGTAATTGGAATTATTATTACATTAACTACTTCATATTCTTATAAAATGAGGTGATATATTATTTTAGTTTATTTAGCCAGTTATGCATTTTCACATGTAATTAGTGATACAATAATAATCAATGGATATAGTACCTACCTACTCGAGACACGGAGGTCGGAAAATTATTCTAATAATTAGGGATCGGTAGTTTTTTTACTTCAGTGAAACGGACGGATATCCGGGTTCTCTATATATATACTTCAGGAAATAGATATTATGGACATATCCCCCCAGAAAAAAGCAAGAAACGATAAGAATACTAATTGTCTATTATCATTACGGCTATCTTTGTGATAAAAATATACCAACAAAATATATAATAACCGTATGAAATAAATTCATTAAGAATATTCTTTATGAAGTAATAATAGAAAATTATTTATAATAATACCGATTATATCGAAATATTAAAAAATGGTTTCTTCCAAAAGTACGTTATTTTATTTGTTTTATTGATTATTTAGTGAGAATTACAAATTATAAATTTATGAAAAATACAATTTCATGAAAAAAAATATGTAATAACATTAATGCACAATGAGAAAATACATTTCATTAAAAACTACGGTACTGTTCGGTTAAAGCGGATACAGCGGAAAACGCATTTTGAAAATAGCCGATGAACTGGATTATTTGTTAGTTTGGGTTAGTTTAGGTTAGGTTAGGTTAGGTTAGGTTAGGTTACGTTAGGTTAGGTTAGGTTAGGTTAGGTTAGGTTAGGTTAGGTTAGGTTAGGTTTGGTTAGGTTAACCTAATAATTAATCCAGTTTATCGGCTATTTTCAAAATGCGTTTTCCGCTGTATCCGCTTTAACCGAACAGTACCAAAACTACTTATACATAAAATCTGGTTTGGTACAATTTAAAATAAAATTATATGAAGTACATACATAACTAAATATATTATATTAAGATATTATAAAATAACGTCCACCTAATCTCACGATCATATTTATATAGATATTTGAAACAATTTGATTGAACACAATTATTAATGCTCTCCTAATTATCGTAATAGGGAAATAAACAATCGATTGTCTTGATTTTTTCGATAGTTATCACGGCACACTGATGATAATAGTAATTATTAGACTTGTCATTACTACGCATACATCGGGAAAAGTTCACAAAGAAATAATCATATCTCATTCATTAAACTATTCATATATCTATTCATTAAACTATATTATGTAGTATTTTCAAGAAAAGATCGGTTGGATAAAAACACGGATTGTACAAATACAAGTAAAGAAGTATCAACAAATTAATTTGGGTCCTCTCCAAGGCTGTAATTCAACTAGCGATTAACTATACTCTATCTCACGCCTGATTTAGCAAATTTTGAAAACAGTGTTGTATGTATAAAAATAATACAAAGTACAAATCATGCCATCGAGATTAGTTTGATCGAAAAATATAAATGTGCTTACTAGCTTAAATGTCATTGAATTTACTTAAAGATACACTGTTTCTATACGGAAACAATAGTGTTCAGTTAATAATGTAATTTTATGTAGCAAGGACTTTTATTTATAAATCACTAAAAAACAGGTCAACATATTTTCAATGTATTAAAAAATAGAATTTATCGGGTCTAATAATTATTAGTTGAATTATGTATGGGAATGTTTGGGTTGATTTATTTCTAAATCATAATAAAAAAATCACACTTTCATCACAAATCAAGGTTTTAATATTGAAATGGTAATCTGTAAAGAAATCCAGTAAACGCCATTATTTTAAAACAAGATTTTTGAAGTTATTTATATAAAGAACTAGGATATATTATGGAAAACTGGAGTGTAATAATGTTGAGTAATATCAGCAGTAAATGCGGTTGAGACTATGTATTTATGCGGGAGTTGAGTTAAGAATAGTTGAAAGCATTTAATATTGTAGATAAGAAAGTTTGATCTTAATAAATATTTATTCAAGGTTGTTTCGGATTATTTTCTTCAGCAGAATACTTGCAAAATTATAGCGCTGTAAAACGATTTGTCACCGTGTTAATTATCATTTTCCGCTGTTGACTTTCCTTGAGCGAATTCACAAAAGACTGTGTTTCAATAAGCCCGTCGCGTTGATTGGTAAATATACAATCTCGTCAAACAATATTCCTACATTGGGTGATAATTTATACTTCTGTTCCTTTCGGGAAGTTTGCTTATTTAAGGGGGGAGCATGACTATGAATTTATTCATGAGATTTTCTCTCAAAACGTATGTTTGTTAACAGAAGCCTACGAACGTTTATGGAGAACGGAATCATTTAGATACATCATAGGTACGCATAGAATATTCACCGCAATTTTAAGTAATGTTTTTATGTTCGTATTGAGTACCTATGAAGAAATAATAATACATTTGTATTTAACTGACGTAAACTATCAACGTATTTTCTAGACAGTATATGTCTTTGTCTAAGTCTTTGAGAAAAACTCCAGGCCATCCAGGGTTGGCGCAGGAGAAATGGGTTGCTTACTCATTTGTCCAAATGTGTGAATGCAATAATATTGACAGATATAACCGAGTATGTAACAGTAGCTACGATCCTCAACGGTGACCGACACAAAAGTCAAATATCAGCATTTAATTAAGATCTACTTTATAAATCTGGCAATGAAAATTGAAGATCAATGAAATCAAAAGTAATCAAAGAAATAAAAACATATTTTATTTTAAAGGTGTAACATGTTTAATTGAATATTTAGACCAATATTTAAAAGTATTATTAAAGTAATAACTATTTTCTATTATGGAGTTTATTTAGGAGAATGTTAAACTATACATCCAAAATGGATTTATAATACTATTTATAGTACTTTTATGTATATTATCAGTTTCTGGGTAAATTTTATATGTAACAGCTTTTAAGTTGTGATGTTCAATGAAAGTTTTAATACTTCCGCATATAAATTTATAACTCCTTAAAGTTCTGCATTGATTTTTTAATAAACCTGTTAAGTTAATATTGAAATAATTAAATCTCTTCCCATAAAAAGTTATTTCTGGAAACCAGCTACCTGCAGTTTTTTTTACAAATTGATAAGCACAATAAGCGAAATTGCCTGATATCATTGCGAAATTGCGAAAAAGGTTTTTTGCAAGTTAATATCGCACGGGACCAATCGTTAAAAGCCGAAAACATAAAATTTACTGTACGAAAACACATTATTTTAGATGGATTGGATGAATGACAATACAGAGAAAACAACAAAAAAGTCTAATAAAATATGATAAATCACGGCCGTATCTCAACGAAACAGTTTGTTTAGTATCAAACATAAACATAAATTGTGACATATAAATTAAGCATTACATATGTTTATCTAATGTAGTTAGGTAAGTAAGTTTCATGACAAATACCATTGGAATGAAAATAATATAACGATGAATATATGCATCAAAGAAATATGTAATTCAATCAAGTAACATTAAAATAACCAGCGCCATATTTGTACATTATTAGATTTGGCTTTCGGACAAAAAAAATATAAAATTGTAATTTTTGACACAATTTATTATGTTCAAATATTATATCGCAGCAAGTGTTATAATAATATACATATGAATGAAAAAGTGTGCACAATTTTGTCGTATCGCCCAAAATATACCAAAACTATCATGGTTTGGTTAGGCAGGGTTTAATTGATTTTTAAAAACTAATCAACGCCATCTGTAAATTGTAGTCTTAGTTCAATAAAAAAATACGTATGACTAACAAAGTTTAATGTGCACTATTTGTGGGGGATTTTAACAGCCCACCTCTCCCTTCGCTACTGGTCTACATATTATTATTATAAGTTTTTTTTTTTTATAGAAATTGAGTTATTATATACCGTTATGATGGATTTGAGAGAAGATTTTGTATAATTTAAATGTATAATATTACGTCCACTTAATCTATGTGCGTGTGTGTGCTTCCCGTGATCACATATGCGTGTGAAACATGGACCCTAAGTAAAAGAGAGATCCAGAAACTTAGAGTAGCACAATGTGGTATGGAGAGGAGCATGCTGGGCATAACGCGAAAGGCCAAGAAAAGGAATGAGTGGATAAGGAAGCAAACAAGGGTTTGCGATGTAATAGAGTTTATTAAAAGCCTTAAATGGAGATGGGCTAGACACATAGCTCGAAGAAGAGACAATCGTTGGACAAATCTAGTCATCCAGTGGTATCCAAGAAGTACAAAACGTCCGCAAGGTAGACCTAGAGGCCGCTGGATCGATGAAATGATAAAGTTCTGCGGAAGTACGTTGCAACGCAATGCATAGGACCGAGAGAAGTGGAAGCAGCTTGAAGAGGCCTTCATCCAGCAGTGGATAGATTCAGGCTGATTATGATGATGATGATGAATCTACGATTTTTAATCGATTGTAATCTTTTATATTCGATTTTATAAAAAAAAAAACATACAAAACTAGACATCAAATATTCGTGCACTAGCCCTAAGTTCGTATTCAAATGGTGGGAAGTTATAATGTAATTTGAAAATATCCGCTTACACAGAATGCAAAGTTAAACTGATGTTAACGTGGAAAATAGAGGAAAACAGCGAGCGTCGCCCCGCAGTTTTCCCGCTTACCTGGGGATGTAAAGGACCCGCTCGGCGACCACAAAGCCGACAGTCACAAAAAGATTGGCCGCGGGGAGGAATGGCAGAACAAGCAGAAGTATCCCGAGAACGACCGGCACATGACGTTGTTGCTGGAAATCAAAAGGAAAACAAAGCATTTAGTATGAACGGTAGCAATGGCGTGCTGTCTCTGAAAACGTACATTAATTTAATATTCATAGTTTACATTATAAATATCAAACGAAAATATTAAATGTACATCCTCATAATGATAGTATTTGGAACAGAAGTTTTGCTTTTCGTCATATTCAGGGGTAGTATCGTATAATACAGGTTGAAAGTGACAATTTTGCAGTCATAACTTACTCATCTACACAGGCGTTAACAATCGGTAAAAATAGAAAAAATATATATTTGTGATATTATAATGCCCTCTGTTTTATTGCAAATAAATATTTATTAATCACATACATAACATATTTCTATATTATAAAAGAGTATTATTGAAGCCAATAATTGCAAACTACAATATAAAATTATACCGAATATAATTTACCAAATAATGAACATTAAACTAAAAAATATATTGCACGTGTTGATAAAAGAATAATTTGAAAAGCTACTATATACCCACGGATATTTAAAAAATGGTTTTATTCTCAATATTGTTTAGAAGAAGGTATTTAATTAAAATAATATTCTTTTATTGTAGGTATTTAAATATTAGATATTCCATAAAAATAACACTAATATTTTTACTACACAGTTAGATAGCGATCGATAGATCCAACTCTCTGTTTTATAATATTATGCACATCATATAATTCGCTGCCCATGGAACACCGTCAATTTCTTCATTTTAAATCTGTAAATAATGCAGTCACGCTGACAATGTCACTCCTTTTTATGTTATTTATATTCATAATATACTTTTTAGTATATAATCGTCTTAATGTATATTAATTTAATATGAAAAAGTCACATTAAGAGTAATTTTAGAGGTTTTTTTCAATAATTTTTCAATATTATTAGATTATTTTGTCTGCCATTAGAAATGTAGGAATGCCTCTGATATGAAAACGTATCTTACTTCTCCGACTGCCTCTGGTGAACGATGCAAACGATCATCTTCCACGTTTTTGTGACCGTTTCTGCTGTGACAGTTCAATAATAATAATACTGTTATGGCAATGCGGACGTGAACAAATCGTTACATAACATGGCGTAGTTGTAATGTTATCTCACAAACCGTGTCAGGCATTTTCGCAATGTTGATAATAATTTAAAATATGGGAAATTACTTTCATCGTTGAATCAACGAGATTGGGCAAAGCCAATTTACTACTTATTATGAAATATTGTTACAAGTTTATATATGCCATTAATAAGAAATAAAAATATATAGTACCTATGGTAAATCAATCACAAATAATTGCTTCACAGTAAGCTTGAAGTAATGGTCTAATTAACAATAATTTTAGCTATTAATAAAATTATTGCAGTAATACCCGATCACTATACCGACATAAAAGATTTTAGAAATATTTGCATCACGGTATTTATATAATACTATTAGTACCGTAGACCGTGACTTTATCCGCGTAAAATACTGATATAAAGAGTTTACAAATACATATAATGAAACAGGCTGATACGATTTGATTTTTTCAAATCAATGAGATAAACAACATAAAATATGGATCTGGACTCACACTCTTTCTCTGCAGTATATGACCTCATCAATTCACTGCTGATCTGACAATTTTTGTTATTTTGATGAGTTAAGTTAATAAGTTAAGTATTTTCGAAAAGTTTATCTTTAGCTTCGGAAGTTTTTGACAAATAACGAAATAAAATTAAACTAAATCGTCACCAATAATAAAAGTATATGTGCTTTGCAAGTTTCATTAATATTAACGTGGTTAATTTTAAATTATAACGAAACAAACAAATAGAGAAATAGGCAAAAAAAAATGTAGTTAGATTTCATGGATAGTCATAATATACAGCTGATTAATTAAAGTCACAAATAATAATATAAACTTCAGTGTATTATCAATATAATTTTATAATTAATCATTAACCGTTACCTAAATCTAATTTAATATTTTATAATATAGTACTACGAAGTATTGCAACGTTTAATCATATATTCGATCATGTCCGATCCTAATAGGTTCATATGGGTCTGCACAGAATGGAGGTTTGCATTAACATAATTTATTTTTACGAGAAATGGATGTCAGCCACTTGCTCAACCTATTAGGTCCATACTTTGACTCACACACAAATTGAAAAACAATACGTGTACTTGCCAGACCTACAATTCGAACCTGGGACCCTCGACACTATAGACCGGCGCTTAAGGGGGGACATGCTCGTCGAAGGTCAAAATTGAGTTTTTATTGTATTTTCAAACCATGATCCTGGACACTCCTTAAGCGTTGTAGATAATCTATTTATATAATTTTGAAGCCTTATTATCCTTTATAGTTATTTTAAACATTTAATGACTGCATAATGTATTTTTGGTACATAAAATAGTATTCTTTTAAACCTCTCGCTCTAATGTTTTAGAATATAGTCATATTTCGGTACATAACTGTGCAGTGGTGTTAAGATTTTTTACGTTTATTAATTTTTAAACGCATTTATGAAACCATTAGTATAATTTATTACGAGATAATTTTTGTAAAATATTCACGATAAAAAATTATATTGATAATCTCTGTGATCCCAAATTTGACAAGAATTAGGCATTTTATTATTCAAAAAATCGGCAAGATTAACACATTTGAAGATGATTCTAAAGATACTTATTATAAGCTATGTCTTTGACCATTCAAGTGTGATAAACATCTTATGAATAATGATTGCTTTATAATAATTATTGACCTAAGAATAAGGTAGTGTTTTTTTGAAATACGCCATTTCTTTTGGCATTCCCCAGTGGTTAAGCTACAAGATACGGCCGTAGCCAAAAATAACAAACTATAATTGAAGTAGGGAGTAAAATGATATTGACGCGCGTGTTTGAACATGTACCGTTTAAAAAAAAATAAAAAAAAATCGGTTAGGTACATGTTCAAATACGCGCGTTAACATAATTTTACTCCCTACTTTAATTATAGTTTGTCAATTTATGGCTACGGTCATATGTTGTAGCTTAACCACTGGGGAATGACAAAAGAAATGGCGTATTTCACAAAAACATTACCTTATTCTTAGGTCAATAATTATTATAAAACAATCATTATTCATAAGATGTTTATCACACTTGAATTGTAAAAGACATAGCTTATAATAAGTATCTTTAGAATCATCTTCAAATGTGTTAATCTTGCCGATTTTTTGAATAATAAAATGCCTAATTCTTGTCAAATTTGGGATCACAGAGATTATCAATATAATTTTTTATCGTGAATATTTTACAAAAATTATCTCGTAATAAATTATACTAATGGTTTCATAAATGTGTTTAAAAATTAATAAACGTAAAAAATCTTAACACCACTGCACAGTTATGTACCGAAATATGACTATATTCTAAAACATTAGAGCGAGAGGTTTAAAAGAATACTATTTTATGTAACAAAAATACTTTATGCAGTCATCAAATGTTTAAAATAACTATAAAGGGTAATAAGGCTTCAAAATTATATAAATAGATTATCTACAACGTTTAAGGAGTGTCCAGGATCATGGTTTGAAAATACAATAAAAACTCAATTTTGACCTACGACGAGCACGTGGGCCGTTTAGCCACGCGGCATAAGTGGGTTCAGATTATTTAATTAACTTAATTAATACTGTGTTCAATATATCGTACAATTTTTGTGAAAAAAGCCATTTAAATTTTAGTTCAACGAACATTAACTGTCTTTCATGTAATGTATTTGTCTATTAATTTGAAAATGAACATACAAGTAATGATTCCGCGAATAAGAATTTTCACTGTTTGTGATACATTTCTTCTTCTTCGATGGCGCTACGGCTCAAGTCGAGCCCTGGCCTCCTCCACCGCTGTCCTCCAGCCGGAACGGTCCTCCGCACGTCTTTTCCAGTTCATGATTTTTAGCAGCTGGTTGGCATCTTTTGTAATGTTGTCACCCCATCGTGTGCGTGGCTTTCCCACTGGCCTTTTATTCCCTGGATTTCCTTCGAGGATCTTCTTCGGTATCCGTGACTCAGGCATACGCTGGGCATAGCCGGCCCAGTTTAGCCTCTGGAGTTTTATGAAGTTGGAGAGTTTTGAATCTTGGTATAGTTCCGTGTTGTACCTAATTATCCAATCCCCACCATCATTCATGGGTCCGTATATCCGCCTAAGGATCTTTCTCTCAAAGCAATCCACAATTTCAGCTGCTTTTACATCTAGCGTCCAAAACTCGCACCCGTATGCAACGACTGTGCATATGACGGTTTTATAAAGCCGCGTCTTAGTTTTTCTGTGGACATTTCTGGATTTGAATATGGGCAGCAATGAGAAGTACGATTTATTTGCAGCGGTTATTCGAGCTTTTATTTCTTCCAGTTCCTCGTTCTCTTTTGTAATATTGGAACCCAGGTATGTAAACCGGTTGACAACCTCAAATTGATGGTTTCCAAAACTGGAACTTTGGCCCAGCCTACTCTGATTTTGTCGGCTTTGTACCATGACTTTAGTTTTGTTTTCATTTACTCATAAGCCAATCTCTAGTGCGGCCCTTTGGAAGTGGTTAAATTCTTTCTTCACAATCTGTATGGATCGGCCCATGTTGAGGTCGTCTGCGTAGCTAACCAGTTGGCTCGGTCTGCTTAATTTAGTGCCGCTCCTGTTCACTTGAGACTTTCTGATAGCGGATTCGAGGGTTAAGTTGAACAGAATGGGAGCCAATCCATCTCCTTGCTTAAGACCCCGAGATACTTCAAAGCCCTCCGTCAGTTGGCCATTCACCTTCACCTGGGAGAGTGTATTCTGCAGTGTTATTGATATGATACATACGTGACATGATACACACGTACAGTTAATGATATTTTCAAAATTCAAATAACTAGAGTTCAGTATAATCATAGTAATTTACAAAAGCGGTGATTTTTCGTAGTAAACTGACTATATCTAGTAGGAATATTGATTTCGTGAACTTAGTTAATCCGTGATCCGTATAACGACTCAATACTAAATTTTAAAGAAATGTGTTATGATAATAGTATATAAGTTTGTTATAATCGTTGTATGTTTTTGGTATTTTTAGACATTATGCGAATTTTTAATACCCATTAAAAATAAACATGCAATATTATTAGTAGGCTAGGTTGATTGTAGGTTTGATTTAATAATCACTTTTACTTAGGATCAATTATTGCACTAACATATTGTAAAGAAGAAAACTCAATATTTTATTAAATAACAGAACTTTGCAAACAGAAACATGCTTTATAACAAAGACAGTTGAAAAAACTTGACTTTGAAAAAAAATCAGCTTATTTTGTATTGTAAAATAAATGTGGTAGAATTCGAAGCTTAAAATAATATTTAATAGTACTTAGATTGTTATGAAATAGTTATTGTAAGAAAACACGAAGCTTCCTTAAAAGTAAAAAAAGAAGTAACATACTCGTACCTACATATGATTTTATATATTATTTAATACATACCTATTACAAATGGGAAAAAGTAACATCTGTGGAAAACATTTTCATGGAATTGTTGAAAGTTTATAATCGCATTATTGTGTTTTTGCTTTGGTTTTTATCAATTGTATAAAGTTATATTACATGTATTATATTTAATTTCACCAAAAATCAGTTTTAACAAAAACGTATTGACAATATTGCTATTTTGGTAATAACAAAAAAATATACAAGAGCATATTAAATATACATAAGAAAAACCCCGTTTACTCGTGCATGGATTTACTGCTTACAGTACGTATTATCGAGGCCATCACAAAAATGCACGTGTAAACACGTGCGTCGTAAAAATTGAAACATCGCATACATGGATCAAAAGAGTTCGGAAAATTATGAGTTTTCACACGACAATAATAATTGCACTATGCGATATTTACGCCTGCGCAGTAGTAGAACGATAGTGGCGAACTTGCCGGTAAAAAACTTACTACACCGCGCAGAGACGTATTTTGAAGGTAACAGATGTTCACAACCTGTCAATTATGTACCATACAATAACAACATCGGGTCTCGCTTACTCTTGAAGTGTGAGATTGGCGAGACAGTCAGCACTTTCAAGTGTAAACAGTTATTATCGCAATAGTTTAAAATACACACTATTGGTGCAAGTAAATCCATGCACGTGTACATGCGCTATAAGTATCTAACTCCCTGTATTCATATTATTATAATTTATTACAAAACGATATTATACAAGTAAAATAAAAAGGAATATTATTATTTTATAAATAATAAATACATGACGTCATGTAGATTGGGTATGCATACAAATTATTGTGGTCATGAAATTTATGAGAACAACATTAATCATTAATTAACGGCATTGTCCAATTATGTTCGTAATTATTGCACAGCTTAATTATTATATATTGATGCAAATTAGCATTAACAAGCGCGATATTCATTAAAAGAATCATATTAATATTATTTTTTTTAATATACAAATGATATAAGTAGTTACAATTTATATTGAAAGCAATATACTTCGATTCATTCCAACGTAGGTATATGGAGGCACATTTCTAGAAATGGATTGATCCAGACTGATGATATGATATGACATACTAGACTGGTACCCATGGAAGTATGTAGAAACCACAGAACAGATTAATAAATATAATTCAGATATAATATACCCATTTTGAATCAGTGGTTTGAATGTGTGAGTGTAATACAAAAATAAACCACACATTATCGACGTGTAATATAGTGTGTTCACCTTCAAATATACTAATATTGAATGAGTGTCAGTGCATAAACCGAGAGCAGTTGTCAGAACAAAAGACAAGCTAAGAAACACATATTCTCGACACGTGTTTAAGTTTATCCCATATTCTTCCACACTCGAGATGGGCTGCCTGTTACTCCACACCCGTTAGGTATTTCAGTTCCCATTAATTCTGTGTTCTCTGGTAGAAACGCAAGGACCGAAAGGAATCGAATTGGATAGATTATAGAAACCCCTTTCACAGCAAAAGCTTGATCCAGATAGATAATGATTAGTTATTTTTTGATTAGATATATAGAGTAGTTATAAATCGTCACCCCATTTTTACATGACGTGGGAGAAAAAATTAAACTGGACTTTCTGAATGATTAATGGTAAAAATATAAAATTTAGATTCATGTTTTGATCCACAGATTGCAGATGATAAATAGCCCATAATATCGTATAGCGTATGTATCCATAAGTATTTGTTGGAATCGACAATGATTATTTCATGTTATTAAAAGATGAAAAACTAAATGAAAATTCATTGTTTTCTCAAAAAATAGCCAAGATTAACTCTGCCATTAGGTAAATCAATACTTAATAGCTTGATAAAAATATTAAAATGATCATCCAAAACCCATGCATTAATTTATTAATAGTTATCTCAGAACAGTATTTTCATTGGAAACTATTAAACATACTATATTTTTGAGCGAAAGGAAAAAAGAGATATATCCAAAATACTACTATTCAGTAAAGCCTAAAGAAAATTGAGTTTTGGATATCTTTGTATTATAGTTTTTATGGGAATATTACTAATCTAGCAGCGTTGATACGACTTATTCCCTTTCTCCTTTATTATTATTATTTTTTTTAAATAAATGATTGAACTTAAGTAACTCCATTTACCTAAATGCTATTTGTTGGTATTTTGAATGCCTTTGAAAAGAATGTTTTAAGTAATAACACGTAGTTAAAATTGAATTAACTGTACAAAAATAACTGTATAATATTAAAAAAAATATAATATACATCTAATAACAGTGATGTTGTAACTTATCATATGGAAAGCAAGGTTAAAAATAAAATAACATTTACAGTATAGAATCAAAAAGACCAATTGAATGAAAAGATTATCCGCATGCATCGGGCGTTGACATCAGAAAATATTTAAGTAGTTATTCACGACAGACTTACTTCCATATCAGTGAGGCTTCTGTATGCCAATAAAAGAGCTGCTCCGAATGCTACGCAGGTGACTATGTTTCTGGAGTCACTGACGGTGGTGACCAATGGCACGGATCCCATCTGCCAGTCGTGGCTCAAGGTTACCGGACATAGCATCAGCCACCAGTTGAATGCCGCAAGATAACAAAATGTCAGCAACCTAAAGGTAAGCAATAAAAAAACATAAGGACAACGATTTTTAATGGTATGTTTACACATGAACCTAATTAAAAAAATATATGTTTAATTTTATTAAGACAATGATTGCTATTAATAATATTACATTCTACAAATTACTCGATCGCTATTTCAGTTGTTGCACCATTATCACGACTTTTTGAATGAACAGTTGTGCCTTTGGTTATCATTTATGTTACACAATGAGATGAGATATTCTTTCTTATCAATATAATATGTAATTGATTTAAAGTAAATTTATCATTATTTGCCTGATGTAATTAGTTTCCGTATCCTTGGGTATATTTATCACCAGTAAAAATAAAAAAATATGTAGAATAAAATATTCAACCCTTACTTACCTACTTGATATTATTATTTTTGTTACATTTATACTTAGTGAATTTCATGTTATATTTAATAAAGGCGATGAGTATTAATACAATTTATGAATGACGTATGTGTTTTCGATAGGTTCTTATTTTATTAAAAGGCCTTTTAATTTATTTATTTTAAAATGATGATACTTTACTTTTTAGCGCATTCTGTATAAACTATAAGCCATAGTAATGTTATGATAGAATTAGTTTTCAAACTAATATTATATATGGAAAATTTTTGACATGTACGTTGTATGTTTTCATAATAATATAATGTATTTGTTTGTTTTCACTTTTGAATATACTTAACGTTTACTCTTTGTCGAACTATAGTTGTTTGCGACAAGTGATTGTTATTCATATTTATGCAAATACTTTTTAAGTTTTCCACCGTGCTGTGATATAAGTTTTCTCATCTAAGTCAACTTATTGAATTAAACATAAGTAAAGAATCTACTAATGAATTCTCGTTCTCGACAAAGTGGCCGGCACAAATAAAACGGACTTTGTTTTTTCCTACTTCGCAAAACGGAGTAATAGAATAAAATGAAAGGAAGCTGAAACAACATTAAAGTAGGCAAATATATATAAAATAACTGACCAATATAAAACGGCTCCTAAATAAACTAAATATTGAAATAATATTGATATTAGGACATCGTTTATTTTGATAGGCTGAAATATGTATTAGTATAAAAGACTTGAAATTTGACTTCGCTTGCAAAACTCGGTTCATGTGTCGGTCAATTGAATTCTAACATTAAAGAAATATTATGTTTTTGATAAGTTTATTGAAGTAGATAATATTTTATAATAATATCTAACTTTTATATCATTCATATTATTTTTTTAAAATTCCATAACACAGCATTGTAAATTATAATTATGGATAAAATTTTCCATTTAAGTCATTTTTGACGACCCGAGTTTCATCTTTCAGAATCTTCAGATATCTTCTTTAATTAGTATTTTAGTCGATACATAGTTATTTCGGTTGTAAACACATTATAAATTTGGTACAATATTATTTTTGTGCTAATATAAGTATATATTTATTATCATTGATAATCATAAACCGGAAAAGCCATCGACAAAAAAAAATAATATACCATATTAAATTAAACTATTGAATAAGTAGAGATTTTGGTTATTTAATAGTCGCTGAATCTTAATAAGCAGTGGTCCACATTGGCAACAAGTTGCTGGCAACCTCGTTAAATTTCAATTAAAATAATTTTTGGTCAAACAAATTTTGATAACTATCGTGAAATTTAATGAGGTTGCCAGTGTGAACACGACATAATGCATAAGGCATAATAATAACCTCATTCTTTTAAGTGACATTATAAAAAAATAATAATTAAAAAGTGATGAAATATATCTACTTACACGTCATGTTTTGTAATAAAAATGTAAAACTTAGGTTTTAGAGTAATATTTAAAACTTTATAATTATTGTAATATCATTGAATATATTTTTTTTAATATCAGAATAGTTTTCATCCACAATAGAATTATAAATGTTAGGTAGGTATATAGTTTAGCGAATGAAGACTTCAAATGAAAAAAAAAATTTTTTTCAATATGCAACACAAATATTATATTATTATAAATCATACCTGACATATAAACTTGGATGAAATGCCGTAGGATTATCCTGCTGTGAGAATTTTGGAAGGGACCCTTGCAGTAACGCCAGTCTGATGGAAAGCAAAAGGCCAAGAGACAAAATAACTTTGGCTGCTCTTCTGGAGAACTGGGCAGCTCCATCATTCCATCTCACTTCCACGACGGTTCTTGAAGAAAAAAATACATAAATTGGTTAGCAATCATGTACTACAATACGACAAGAAAATTATGAAAGTAGTATAAACGTGAAGTAACTATCAAATTATAAGTATTTACGTTCACAAAAAAATAATGAAAATAAATACATAAATATAATTATACTACATATGAATAGTGATTATTTTTGACTTTTGTATTGAGTACAGATTGATGTTATAAAACATATTATATTATGTTAATCATAGTAATTATATTAATCTTTTATTTTTATATTTTTAAACAAATATTAGTAGGTACTCACACGATCACCTACCAATTATGAATTTATCAAAGTGTTACAATGTTCTTAGGAATCACAGATGTCATTTTTATAGATATCTCACCTTTTGACGCATGGCCAGCATCTGTAGAAGTCAAAGGCGAGATTGAGGACAAATACTGTAATTCCAGTCTCCTTCGCCAGCATGCTGAGGCCTCCCAGCAATACGCTGAGTCCTACATAGTGCGTACCACTTTCGGCTCTGAAACAAAAAAAATATTATAATTAGTAGGTAGCTGATTATAATGACAGATGTCATTGTACGAATCCTTATAACAACTTTTAAATTCACTCTCTTGTAAATTAGAGCCTTCATACAGCGGACGCTTTTTTAAAAAAAAATTAATGTAAGGTAAAATAGTTGGTATTATATAAATTAATTAGGTATATTATGTATATATTACTATATCTTGTGCGTTGTAACTTATTTCAATACATACTTCTGCAAATATATGAAAACTCCAAGTGCAACCAATAGTTGAATAAAAAATATTTAATACGCATATCTACATTTTCTCTTCAATCACCATGTAACAAAAGCCACTACTCACTCTTATAAATAAATAAAATACATGAATCTTATGTGTAATATCAGTGATCCTGATTTTTGTATTTGCACTTTTCTACTGTTTTTTTCTGTTCTTTTTTTATATACTTAGTACCTACTGTTTTAATAATATTTCTTCGCTTCTAAATGTCATGTTGTGAATGTCTTTGATGTAATTTGAAATGTTCACTAAGTATATGTAAAAATAAATAATATTTGAATTGAATATGAAAATTTGAATCCCGTAACCATGAATATAAAATGCTAATAATTACAAGATAAAAATAACTTTTTATATACAACGTTTTTTAATTTTCTGTTGAATCATATAAACTTGACTTGACTAGCTTAAACGATCAAAAAAATTTGTACTTGATAGAAATACTGAATAAATATACTGAAATATCATTTTGACACTTCATATTGATTTCCATAGTAACGCACGTATATATTAATATAAATAATTTAGTTGCTAGGACCATCCGCTAAGTAACCAATAATGGTGTCGAAATAACTTTTCATACAAAACAGAATTAACTGAAAATGAATTCAATTCTACTTAAAGATGGCTAAAAGTATTAAAAAATGTATTGGCATCGTGTTCTGATAATATATTCTAAAAGTTTCAAATGCCTAGCTAGTCGGAAAGTTAGTTAAAAATCGATTGCAAGATTTGTATCGGCAAAGTGTAAATGTAAATAAAAATGCAATTTATACGTAATAATAGTTTTAATAGCAATATTTAACATACTGAAAGATTGTTTATAATATCTATAATAACTCTGAAATAAAATTATATTTAAATGTATATATTTCACTATCAATTATTAGTCTGGATATTTTTTTTAAGTTTTGGGTAAACTACGAAATATAGTATTATTTTTATATCAAAAAGTAATTATTTAACAACTATATTAGGCTAATTAAATTGTACACGTTCAATACACTTAACATTATGTATTATTATTAATGACCGAAGGTGCATGATATGCCATATCATATCTGAATCATAAACTGTACAATTTATTGATCTTGATATGCTAACTTGAAATGAATTTTCATGACAATGATTAATGGATCACGAAAATAGTTCCCGAACTAGTAAACCTCTTCCGATATTGAGTGTGGAATAGCATAAACGTGACTTGCTTTTCATCACCATGTGAAAGAAGTAACATAAAACCCTATATTATCAGAACTTTTAAACCTTTTCCCTTCAAAGGAAATATAGTAGGTTCGAAGAAAATATTTTCATACATCTGAAAGCCAAGACCATCAATACTAAACCGATTTTTTTACATAAAAAAAAAAATCTTCTTCCCGCGATTTCCGCTTAATCCACAGAATTTGAATTATATTTCGTAACACAGTTTATGTTTATTAATTATTATTTTAATAATGTTAACAGCAATAATATACCCATCGTTAGAATTATAATTATGAATATTTGGGATGCAAGGTGGGTGGAGGTAGATGATGATGCTGGCGTATAGGCTTGTAGTGAGTTTATTTTCTGGTTTACACAAAAAAAATGATACGTACAAGAGTAAAAGTTATACAGAATACAATGATACAAGATAAAAGCGGAGTGAGATTCAGGCCGAGGCGTTGTGATACAGAGTAAAATCTCCATTCAATCGTGATGGACTATTTATTGAAGCATTTACAATTAAATAATGCGACATTGAATATTTACAATACATTTTGGTCAATCACATTATTGGGTATTGTGTGACCACGTGAGAAATGCATATTAAAAATAATAAACATTAATAATTACCTCAAAAATTAAGATAATCTTTCTTATAAGTAAGTAGTGATTGGATGCGTGTGAAATTGTATGAAGAAATGGATGTAATAAACAATATTATAATAATCATTAGCCTTCTCATCGAGTAAGAGATAATTGATACCGCTGACGGCTTGTGAAAATGTACATTAAAATAATTGAACGATATATTTGAGATCGGCTCCTATCTCGCGAATTTATGTGCTGACAGAGCTTGGTTCCCACAGGACTCGATGGTTGTTACAAATATAAGTAGTTGACATGTAACAAAATTAAAATAACCAACACTTAATTCAAAGAGTCATCGATATAGATAGATACTATTTTTTGTCGGATTATGGATTATTACAATCTAAATTTTAGCATTTCATCAATATGTATATAAATAATTTACAAAATGTTGAGGAGGTTATTATAAAAAAGAAAGGAATTATTAATATAATAATATACGAGCTGTCACTTGAATACAATATACATAATACACTACTGTCGTAGATAGAACGTTATACTTACTTATTGATATATTTTTTTAAATCTAGTAAAAAATAAGTAGATAGTATAGACCGAAAAACTTATCTTTATCTTAAACTTTTGCATAAAATGAGTAAGATTTCCAAAAAAATAATTTTAAAATCAGAATAACGGAAACGGAAGTGGTTACATCTGGCATATGATATACTAGATTAGTACCCATTGAAGTACGTAGAAAAACAAAGCCCGAGACGAATCGAGTCGGACAGATTGTAGAGACCCTTTTACAACAATAGATTGATCAATTGATAATATTTTTAAATATAATATAATTTGCTATATTTTATCAACAGGCTTAAATTTTTACAACTCGATTAACTCAAAACTAATAAATTTCAATTATACCACGTTACAACTGGAGTATTATAATGATTATGCTGAAAAGATAATTTCCGATTTATTTTATCTTTATTTTGTTGGCAATAGATTTATGATTTCTCGAAACTTAGATGGGAGTTTCCCAAGAATATTATACGGAATATGAAAGAGTAAGGTTTACAAACTCTGTCTTAGACGCTAAGTTGTCCGTCGATTATGGCTGCAACATCGTGAGAGATCAGATCAGAGTTTATGTTTTATCGTTCTTGTATTTTGGTATTGTTTTTTTTGCGGAAATAATATATTATATTACATCGATGAAATATGGCGAAACTATCGGTACGAAAAATCTATGCGGTGGCTAAGGGAAGGAAGGAATCGAAAATGGAAATTGGACGTTACAAATTAAAGAATTAGATATATAATATCAGGAGTGGTCATACTTTTATAATATTATAGGGGCAAGTAGGTAGTTGATAAAATAATGATGACATACCGTCACAGCGTTTGTATTAAAATATAAGGAGATACAAAAAAAATGAAACTTATATTAACATATTTCAAATTTATGTATGCCAGATACAATTACACCATTATATTTAAAATAGGCGCCATCTGTTGCTAATTACTGAACAATCCCGTGTATGGCATGAATATGTTGATAAGTATAAAAACATCAATTCTCTGGGTAGCTCTTTGTAATGTTATTATTCTGTGTGTAAATCAGATTATTGTGTTTTTGGATAATTTAAAATTTTTGTAATTAAATGCTTGTAAATTCTCAACAAACAAAAATTTTAAAATATTCCTGATTTACTACACAGAATATCAACCTTACAAAGAGCTGCCCTGAGAATTAATGTTTTTAGACTTCAAGCCATACACGGAATTAATTATCTATTATCAAATATTTGTGTAGGTATTATAACAGTTGGCCATCTTATATTATTATGTATTGAAGATTTTTTTCTTAAATAAACGTGAAAACGCTTACATTGCAACATAAACTAGCAATAAAATGCAGTTGATATTACAGCCGATTGTATTAACATGTTCACTACGTCAGACTAGCTTCATTTTAATCGAAAAAAACACCTTCTCGTATATAATAGTAGCCAGGTACTTCATGATATTTTGTGACGACAACAAATTTTGCCATCTTGACTCTGTCTTTACAGTTGTACGGTATACATAATTTGAGCAACATGTACTGAATTATTATTATGATTAAGTATTAATAATAAGACTAAGCATAGCTCATTTGATTTTTAAGACTTCCGATATTTCGATTATTTCAGTAAAAAAAAAATCACATAATTTTATATGATAACTTTGACTAAAGAAACAATTAGCTGCCGTACAAGAATGCGGAAAGTGTCTTCTTCGAGATTCAACATTCGACCAAGCGGGTCTTATATTTAAAACAGTGAGAAACGTGTTTGTTAAATACAGTGTATCTAATTATGTAAATTTTCCCGCTTGGCTGGGTGAATCCCTTATCGTCAGCTATGTTAAAAATTAAATTACAAAAACTGTCGTTTAATTAAATACGATAATTTTTGAAGTAATACGGGGCTCCGGGTTTGATTCCTGGTAAGGTCGACCATCGATCATGTCCGATCCTAATAATATCATATATTATGGGCCTTCACGGCGCGGAGGTTTGTATTAACAGATTTTCTTTTATACGAGAAATGGATGTCAGCCACTTGCTCAACCTATTAGGTCCATACTCTGACTCAAACACAAATTGAAAAACAATATGTGTACTTGCCATACCCAGGATTCAAACCTGGGCACCATGATGCTATAATCCGATGCTTAAGCCGCATGGCTATCTTGGTAAGGTCACTATTCAACTATGTGATTTTCTCAATGCCTGCCTATTATTCTAGTTGGGTATCACGAGCTGTTGTAGTGTTAAAATGAAAAAATACAGACCATGTGGTAACTTATGTTGATTTTAAATGCAGCGAACCTTAAATTGAAAGTTCACCTTGTGGTTGTCTGTTGAACAGTGCAAGGTAAATGCGAAGAAGGTAGGTTACATTAGGTATGCAGGTATCTTATATAGATGATAATGATAAAAATATTGCTATGGGAAAATGGAAATAAAGCTACGATGGAAACATTATTTTAGCAGATTATATTTTATGATGACAATACAGTTATTATTCGCGGTGCATACATAATATTATTATGTGTAACGTGCATTTTGTATTAATTCCAGCTTTGATTTTATTGAACTAAGTATGGGACCGATGCAAAGTTTGCTTCCTTTGATATTGAATATCGTTGCTGAGGTAAACCACAAGGGCTTTCGATCACAAATTTTATCACCGGCAAGGTAAATGTTTCATGTGTGGTCTTGTTTACCTTGTAGTGCAGCTATAATCAACCCAATGCCTGCGGTAAACATAATAATATTTAAAAATTTCACAAATTTCATTTTGTTTTTCATCAATTTTTTTGTAGGAATATTGTATTTAGTTATATATAATTCCAGGAAAGAAATTAATGAATTTGAATGTGGACTGCGTATTTTGTTGTAGTATAATAAATTTCAAAAATACTTATTCGAAAACAATATTCAAGTGATAGAAATTGTTTTTCTTGAATAATTTCATTTATTAGATCACTTCACTTTCTCACTTTCACTAACTTGATAAAGCCTCAGTCAGAAGCCAAGTCGACTTAGACTGATAGATTGGTAGTGAGATCACTCTAGCGGAATACGTATATTCAAATCTCACTTGGTTCAAAATGTTTTATCGGATTTTCTCATAAGTATGTTTTTTAAGCTTCAAGCTAAATGTAGGGTCACATAAGAATTCTTACAACCCTCAATGACTGAGATTCAATATTTGAAATAAATGATAGTTTTCGTGATGTCGATTGGTTATTCAAGCCAGCCTAGGCTTTGTAACATTGTTGATTTTTTGAATAGTTCGAATCTAAGATTAAGTGATGAATCTAACATAAGGTGACGGTTACAATGAAAAAACTCAACCTATGATTCTTTCGTATGAAAGCAGAAAATTGTAAAGCTTTTATAAAGCTAAAAACAGTACAATATAAATAATATACCACATAAGATTTAAGCAGCTATCAATGGATGTTTGCTAGGATCGGAGACAAGTTTAAAGGAATCATGATCAATAGCAACAAATCATGAATAATGTACCTTTTCACAGTGAACGTAGAATCCGAAACAGAATTGTTGGACTCAGATATTGAATTTATAATTAAACTGTCGTGTAATACGGCACTCAAAGATTTTAGTAAGTCACAAAGGAGAGAAATATGAAAATAACTGGGCTATGGAAAAAAAATTTGGGAAATGCTATCCTAACTGATTAGTAAATACATATTGAGAGTGGTTTAAGAATCTCCGTGATTGGAAACTGTGCAGCAACAAAGTATTTCCCGCAACAGTCAATATAGTGAAGATCTCTGTGATGGTGGTCGACCTCCAATAGAGGACGGCACAATAAAAAGAAGAAGAATTCTCAAAAAAATATATATATTGCTTTTTAGTGATTTATAATAAACAATCCTGCAACTATTGTTACAATGCAATAAACTATAATATTAATTAGTAAAACAATAGAAGATTTGATGCGAAAATCATGTGTTAGTTTCACCGTCACTACACCAGTGGCTGGCATTACCTTATCGCTTCCATTCAGACGGGGTCATGTGCCTGTGGAACACCCTGTACTACCGCATGTCCTATTATTCCCACCCTGCCATTGTGCAAGGGATTTGCGTGAATCGTATATTCTGAAATCCGCCAGTAGATTTATTCCACACTTTTGTGATTGATGACACTCTCTGTACAGAGTTTTTTCTTTTTGTGATATACCTCGGTCTGCGGAACGTAAATAAGCAGTATGTCCTTATTTAGCATCTGCTGTGTACGGAGAACGAATAACATTGAGTAAAAACAGATACCGGAGCGAAGGGTAACTGTAATGCTAACTGAATATCAGGTGGGTTATTGATAGATTCAGCACAATAAAATAAGGATACTATCAACGTTGACAATGTTATATATATAAAGGTACCTACACAAATTTTAAAGTATATAACGTTTGTATAAATAAAAAAGAAAACTATCTAAATTATTGATATTTGGAATGTGTAGGTACTACATGAAATAAATGTTAATATAAATGAAAAAGAATTCTTTTAGTCGGCCTATAAAGTTGGTTTCTAAGCACATCATCATTTTTTCCATTGCTAAGAAAAATGTCTTGCATGTGTAAAAGTATTATTTCTACAAATATGATATTATTAATACTTACATAATGATGTAATTTAAATCGTCACATTTTTATGTGTTTAAAAATGTCCCGCACTTTTTTTTAACAAACCACCACAATCTATTATAAATATGCACGTATAATTTAATTACCAACAATTTTTTTTACGTAATTCAAATGACAAGATTTACATTTTCATTAATTGGTTTGTTCATCTGTCACTGACTTCAAAACACTGTTTTTTAAATTGTAACTGCTCAGAAAACCCTTACGTATTTCAAGAGTCATTATATTATAATATTCGATATTTTTTCTCTATATTTCCTCTATACTATTCTGTGACACTCATAATAAAGCCTAAACCATGATTTTGGTAAAGTTTATTTAATTTGCGAGATGGTCACTGCCAGGCGTGCAAACGAATTATCTTATTACCTTGAAGGGTAAAAGACACAGAAAGAATATCCATACGTTAGATCGATCAAACCAAGAACATGGCATGATTTTTATTCGTCTCAATAATCTGTTTAACTGAGCCCAGAGACAACTAGAAAAGAATCATGAGTACGGTACGTACTGCTAATAAAGATCCTGATTGTCGTTATAGAGGCGAGCACCTACTGGGAAGAACAATAATTTAATAAATTAAAGTGAATCCAGCATTATTCTTTTTAAAATGACATCGAAAAAATACAATCTAAATTAGTAGTTATGACATACATGCTTTGCTAACTTGTTTTTATTTTGAATATACGCAAGAATTAAGTACATAATATAATGTATAATTTTAAATTAAACAATCGTATTGTTGTGTAAGATAGTGTAATTATTAGTAATTATATAATTATTAGTAAGAATGACAGATAAAACGGTAGTTTAATGGATAAATATGCATTACAAGGAAAATGTAAGTTTAAATCTTAATATGCCCAAAATATAAATTTTCGACGTTTTTCGGAATATGTATTTTCATTAAAAATAGTCTTACATTCTTAAATATTGTGTAGCTATATTTTTTATTATAAAAAAATTGAATTTATATTCTAATTAGAAAGAGTCGAAATGTTGTATTGCTTATTCAATGTTAAGTCCTTGTGAAGAATACTTATCTATTTTACAAGAAAATAATTTTTTTTTTCTGTTGGAAAGATTTAAGATAAAAGATTATTTGGCATTTAGACAGAAGCGCATTAGACTTTAAACAAGCGGTATCAATTTTCAGCTGCATCGCTGAGACTACAGCCGTTATAACAATAAAGCCTTTTATTCCTTGACCGCTTAACCGGAAGTTATAGGTAGCGGCAGAGCCTTGGCGCGCCGTTCATTGTGTCGGAAGCTGATTGGAAAATGTTACTTTTCTGGCGGGTACTCCCCGTTTCAACCCCAACCTCCCACCACCCTTACGTTGCCTTATTCCATCATTTACCCCTTTCCCGTTATTTCTTTGCTTTAATAACTTTTGCTTAGCGCTTAGTTATCGAGCGAAGTAAGCGTAAGGTGATTAACAATATCGACGGAAGCTCGGAGTGTAATTTAATTTCAAATGAACGTTTTCGTAAACTTTTTCGACATTGTTGTATATTAATTATTATCTGTTTAAAAAGTTTTACTAACAAACGTATTTGTTATTGAAGTAATCTTAATTGATTAGTAAAATTTACTAAATAAAACCTAATTTAATATTAATATCTTCAATCATTTTAAACTAAGCGTAAACGGATTACAAAATAGAAATGGATATTTAATTACAATAGCTAGGTACTTTCAAATTTTATAAAATATATTAGACTTGCTGAATTACTCGGCTTTGCTAGAGGTCATTTTGTTTGAAGGATATACATTTATCCGTAGGATTTCGTTATATTTGTCACAAAAGCGTTGAAGATTTTATAGAATGCTAGTGTACCAAAACATTTTGCAGTTGAAGTAAAAAATATAACAGATGAATCCAAAATTATTATGCTCTAATATTGATTCTGTTCAAGTAAACAATGCTTTTGGATTACGTCGTTATATCTTTGTCATAATTTGAAAAACGAATAATTCACAATATTTAAGAATGTATTTTTTTAATGAACATACATAATTTAAAAATACCTCAAATAAATATATATTATATACCTACTAGCACACGCGCGCGAATATCAGGAGGCGCGGGTTTGAATCCCGTTAGGTATTGTATTTTTTTCATAAAGATTCTTTCTAGTGGTAATATATTTTTCTGAGGTTTTTTCAAATTAGGTATGAAATATATACATTTTTTGCGAGCACGACTGGAATATAATGTAGAAGGAACCTGGAGAATAAATAACGCCCAATATCTCTCTATTTATATAATCAACTGCTGTAATTCAGGTGAAAAAATGATGTCTATCGTATGTTAAAACATAATGGTCAAATGGGAAGTGGTAAAATCGCTACTAAATAGGAAAGTGAAGGGGAACACGTTGGATCTATTTCACATGCAGGACTGGCTTGAGACTGCTGAAAATCGAGGAGATCGAGATTGAGGAGGCCAAACCTCGATATGAGATGCATTTGGATAATAAGAATCAGGAACTCGTAAAACCAGGATGGGTTCTATCTTTCTAAATAAAATATCTTCATATATTTTTAGTCAAAATAGAAGATTATAATATTACGATGAGTGAATTGAAATAAATATCTAGTCCTATACTCTAAGAAACTGGCTATTATTTATTATTATTTTTGAGAATATTTTCGGTGCATATTATTACTTCACTTACCTCCGTTAAACGCGCCATTTTCAACACATTGTCAAATTAATTAATTTATATTCAGTTATTTTTATTAATACACACTAATGTATAAATTTAAAAAATATTATTCTATTTTATCTAATGACTATTCTTTATATACTTTTACCATAATGTAAATATTCTATTATACTTCATGTATGAAAAATTTACTTGTTGACACATTTTCACTTGATACGTATTTATAATCAATGTAACTTTTTGATTTACTTAATAAATTTAAATACATACAATATAAAAATTAAAACATTTAGTATGACCCTCTGCAATGTGTTTTACTATCTTGCAGAATATATTCGTATTAAAAGTTTTATGGATAATATTATAGGAAATATTAAGAAACATTGTTTAACACTACTAGGAATTATTAATAAAATATTATATATATTATGTTTTAGTATGTATAAAATAGCAATATATGTATTTAAATTACACAAAATCTGTTCTAATTCCACTATTGTCGAGGAACCTATAAATACGATAATGATGTTTTCCATTAGATAGTCAATAAAATTATTTCAATATGCATGTTAAACAAAGATTTATATTCTGATTGTTATAGCCATAGCATTTTTATGTGTTCAAACTGCTATCGCCATTACTTATTTTCTTATATTGGCTCGAAAAAAGGCACATAAAGCATGAACATTCTCTTCCGGAAAACTTTTTTTTATACATTTCACGACCAAACAAAATGATGTAATCAAGGCAAATCTAGAGAGAGATAAAGAAACCTTCGAAATATTTTCAAACGGTTGACATTTTCTCGTAAATGCTTAAGGGGCTGAAATAAAAACGTCTTCGTTTTATAGTTTTTTTAATGTTTGTGCGTGATTTCGCATAACAGAGCGCAGTAAAAACATTTTATGAAAATCGCTTAACGGGAGTGAGTAAAAAATACGACTCAAATAGTCCAACAAGCAAAATCATCCTCCATTGTTTTTGTCCTCTCAAGATATTTTCTAAGCTCGGAAAAGTACAATGTAATGTTTTCCTAAAGTGTTTCTCTTCTTAATTATAGCCATACTAGAGTAATAGCCGTCATTACCTGGGCATAAACACGAAGATTTATTTAAAGACCTAATTCCCCAATACAACTAGCTGTGAAGGCTTCGTCTTATTTACGAAGAAGTTTCAACAAAGTAACGTTTAAAATATTACCAGCATAAGTTTTGAATAACCAGTTTCTTTACTAAGCTAAGCATAGTATTACGTTCTTTTAGTCCTTAAAACCTTAGCAAGAATAAGTTTTAAGTAAGTAAGATATACTACAAAGTGTTGCGAAGAAACCGATAGGTTAATTGATAATAAAACAAATATGCAATCATAAAGCTCCGTTTTTATTGATTTCGACCACATAACTTTTCAAAAAACTAACCTTGTATTATTTAGAGTTTTGACTATAAACATAATTCTAAGGTCAAATATTATTGTCTCATTAAATACACAGAGAAAATTATGATCTCAGAATAAGTTACATCAAAATTACGATATTATGAAAAACGTATTGTGATGTTATCATCGTTGTTAATGACGTCTGCTTCAGTGACCGGTACATCATTGACTATTAAATATAAAATGAGATTGTAGCATTTACATTGGAATCAGATATTATCAATATCAGATTGAGAATTGTATATGGAGCCTATTTACAGAGCAATAATCCACCCCCAATAGAATGCATTGTCACTGCGTGGGCATCTGTGTCCCTAATCTAAAGATTCTGAGAACATGATAAATATGCGGAAAAGTTATTAAAAGTTTATATTATAATATGGATACACATGATATAAAGTCCAGATGAAGTTATAAATGATAACTATAGGCTAATATCAATATTGTAAAATTACTCATTGAATCAATATACTATGGAATTGCCTTGAGAAATATATATTAAATATTGTTGAAAAAATCATAGAACGAATAAAGGCCAAACCTCATATATAGCATTTTGATGCTTTTCACTTAATTAAAAAAATAAAACATGGTTACTATTTTTGACAAAATATAAAAAACTCCTTAGACGTTTTTTGTTGGATTATTAAATGATTAAGTGTCACCTTATAATATAGTGGGTACCAGGTTCGATTTTTGAGTCTGGAAAATACACATATTGTTTTTCAATTTATGTCTTATTAGGATCAGATATGGTAAAAAATATATAATATCTAGTCCTATACTCTAAGAAACTGGCTATTATTTATAAAATGTAAAAAATATATAATATATATATTAACAAGATGTCCTTGTCGAATGAAATATACCTACATGGGTTTGAAACCCATTTATTTCCAAAACTTTACCAATAATCATATAAATCGTAATAAATATACAGAACTTCTAAAATTTAAGGAATACACATAATATTATCTATTATTTATTATTCGTGAATAAATGTAGTTTTAGATAGTGGTTCTAGTATAATTAACGTTAAGTTTGAATATTAGAGCATACGGTGACATTGTGGATGAGACTAATATCATTTGCTCCATTTAATACATATCTCATAACCTTACGTAAAGCCTCAATTACATTGAGCTTCTTTACGAGCTGTGTATTGGCGAATTTACAATCTGCCTGTAAAGTCGCCCAGTGTAATCATCGAATAAGCTAATAAGCAGGTTGTAAACACTCTACCGAAAGCCGGTCAACTTTACACGCTACACGCCAGCGTGTGGGCCTACTGCGTCTGCGCAGTAGAGCGCAGTACCAACCTCCCGGTAAAAAAACGAACTACGTTCCGAATTTACGAATCGCCCGCTTTTAAATTCGCCAATAAACAGCTCGTAAAGAAGCTCAATGTAATTGAGGCTTAAATCAATTAAATTTAATAAAATAACATATGCATTGTTAATGAAGACGAAAAAATATAATTTACTTATTAATAGAGCGCGTGTGGTTATAAAAGCCACTTGATCGAAAAACGTGATTCGCAGCCCGGGGCAAAAATTCACATAGTATCGTACATGCCTAGCTGTATCGCAGATGTAATTACGTTAGGTAATTTTTTGCGCTCTCGGAAAAACTCGGAAAATATTCGAGTGTATTTGCACTGAGTTGCGTTCGGAAAATCGCTCACGGAAAAGTGGGTAAACATCGAAAAAAAAGTTGGTTCAAGTAAGCGTAATCAGATTGAATTTAGCAAATCATTTCGGTATATAAAAAGATTTGATTTACTTCGATATGACGGGTGGTGATTTCATTATAAAACCGGTAATTTTAACATCAACAAAACTTATTCTGCAAAAATTCCGCCGGTAATAAGGCAAAAATAACTATCGTGCGTTTTTTGCAGATACTTGGCTGGATATGAAAATAAAATTGGTTAAAATCTGCGGTTAAAGTTATTTAAAAAACTACGTAATATTTATGTTTATTTTGCATTTATACACTTACATAAAATATTATTCAGATTATTTTTATTTTTGCTATGTTTATACATGATATACCATTATAAGATTCTTAGTATGATTAAAACCAACTGATAAATACATAATTAAAAAAAAACTCAGATATATACCTACTAGAAAAAATCTTTGAAAAAATTTACGACGTCCAACGAGGTTCAAACTCGTGTCTACTGGATTTACGCAAATGTGATTTACCAATTGAGCCACGTGAATTCTATCATATTATAACAAAATTAGCTTGAAGTTTGTACAACTGAAGCGCTTAACAAAGTACGTTCATTTTTGGCAATCGGCTTTTGTGGTTTAAATAATTAATAACAATAAATAATATTATAAGTAATAAAAAAAATACTTTGATAACTTAACCGACGTTTGGATCTTTCCAAATTTTTATTTTAACGTACTAACACTTGCTGCAAATCAATGACTCATTCACAAGTTTTGACAAATGTCTCTTATTTAAATTTTTTTCTAGTAGGTATCTGACGTTTTCAAATTGTTTATGCGCAATAAAAGAATGTTATATTCTAATAACTTTCGTGTTATTCATTTACATTGTTATTCGATAGTTTATACCTAAAATTTGGCGACATCTTGATGTCGGTAAAGTTATTAATGTAATTGGTACCTTGATTTAAGCCACAAAACCCGATTGCCAAACAGTATCGCACTTTGATCAGCACTTCAACATCTAAAAACTACTAGTTAATTTCATCATTATTCAAAAGAACGCTCATGGTTTAAGGCTATACTTCAGCTGAGGCATGGTCTAAAAAGATCCTGACTAGGCGATGCACGGATTGTGCAAATGACGCGAGCCGAACGAAATATAATTTGTCATACAAATTCAACATGCGTCCTTTCAATGTTATGTTTATTATTACTATATTCGTAATAATAATAGTACGAGTATATTCATTGACATGTTTTCTATTTCAAGTACCTACATGCGGAACGTTTTTTAGTCATCTTTACACGATTTAAGAATATATTCTTCCGACGTCATCACAAAACAAATTGACGTGCGAACAGGTCGACTATCACTCTCCGACTGGCGACGAGTGCGAAATTTCGTTCCACATACTACTGAAAATTATTTGCCGTTTCACTTATGTACGCTCTTAAATGATACAGCACGTTGGCGGGAATCCAGTAAATGCCGGTTTGAGTTCCGTTGTCGTCGTATTTTTTCCAAAGAGTTTTTCTAGTAAGTATCTGAGGTGTTTTTAAATTATATACGTTTTATAAAGGATTGTTATATTCTCAAATCTGGTGAATTATTTTTTTATTAAAATAATAGTTTATCAACTGATATAATATGTTATTATGTCACTTTATTTATTAAATACTTTCGAGTTACAGAAAAAATAAAGTAAGTAGATTATATTATGTATCAGTTTGTTTCGACAGTCAACAAATGAGAGCAATCTCTTTCTGCTTCCAATCTGCATACTTCAGTTCGAATTTACACCCCAAGTTTTAAAGTGGATATAGATAATTTGGCTAAGGGAAAAACAGCCACAAAAGTCACATTAAGCAGGAAGACAGTTATGTACAAACTGTATTCTGTTTTAAGTTTATTATTTTACTTGACAATATTTGGCGTATTTTTTATAATTTATATTATAAATTAGATATTTTTAATGATTGTAATAAGAGAGTTTGATAAAGATTATTTTTACCCTCCCTATCTTAACATAAAATAAACAATGCATTCGGTCCATTTAGCATGCAAAGTTTTCCAACCCATAGTTTACGCAATCATACACGGAATAAACATAAAATAATAATTATTGTTTATGAATAATAGCACGTAATGTATGTGTATTACGATATGGGGATGTAAGGTTTAAATAATTATAAAAACTGTACACTGTAATTTTTCAATTATTATATTATTAATCCAGAGCATCAATATCGAATATTTTTATTATTCTATATAATCATCTATCATTTGATAAAGGATAAGCAAACATCTAACAAGCATTCTTTGTAAAAACCTATTGGGTTATTTTTCATATTGTTGAGAGTCCATATCGTCACTTTTCTGGCAGAAGACACTAATTCGAAAAAATGAAATATTGAGTTGGTACCAAAATGTTCCTTATTTCAAACTTTACCGTCTGGAAACCTTCTTAAAAAATAAACAGTCTTTCTTTTAAAGTCATCCATTTTACGATTACTTAATAAACTCACATGATAGACCATTTCAAACATTTTAACAACTTCAAAGTCTAATTACTCAAAACTAGTATTCTCCAGTTAGTGTGTTCTGCCAGAACAGAGATGATATTATCCAATAGGAATGGAAATTATGTAAAAAAAGAGAGTAAGTATTATAAATATTATTTAAAAGTACGTATACAATAAAAAGAGATAAAACCAGGTACTGATAAAAATGGAATACTGGGAATTAATATTTATTTTCACATAAAATAATTATCATTAGCTAAATTTGAATATTTTGACAATACAGGAATAGTAAATTCGATATTTTGGATTATCGTAAGTATATATAAGTAATAAGTACCTTGTAAACGAAATAAAATTTGAAATTTACTTAATGTTATAAAATTAAATCATAACAAACTCAAGTATTATTTTATCCATTAGGATTTATAGAATTGTATAGTAAAAAAATGAATAATTCGGTCTGAGAGAAAAATAAGTGTACTCTATTGTGCACAGGTAGGCAGTTGGAAAATAAATCACTGCGGTACATTTACACAAAAATGTAAATTGAAAACGGCGATCAACACAATAAAACACACATTCCGAAATAAGCAGTAACACACTGCAGCGGGGTGAGCGCAATTTTAAAACATAGATTACTTTCAGAAAAATGTTTCGAAATTACAACGGGAGCAAAACGCACAAGTATTTTATGGAAGCGTTCTGTGTAATTTCGGCCAGCGTTTGGCAGAGCAGTTTGTGTTACAAAAGCGATCCGGAAAACGCCTTCAGACAGACAAAGGGGATTTTTCTTTGTTGCCCGAAAACCGTTTTTGAATGTTTTCCTCACAAGCCGAAATGTTTACAAATCAATGCAGTTACGTCTTGCATGAATCATATTTCTTCTACTACTACTTTACACGTTTGTCTTTACTCTTTAGTGGTCATTAACCAAGAAAATATGTAATGTTTTGTATTCATAAACACGTATCAATGGATAACCTTTGATTATCAACAATTTGAGTATTAACAATTTAAGTTATCGATAATAAAACGCGATTTTTTATATAATTTGACTCTATAATAATTGAATAATATAATATTTCATTTATAATTTGACAATGGAAGTCTCTAATAAATAGTGTAATAAATAAATAAATAAATATTTTTATTTTATTATTATTATTGATACCTACTTAATAATTTAATATTAAGTGAAAACTTAAATGGCCATTGTCACTTCTAAGCAAAAGAGGTGGAGCTCTAAAGACTATATAATATTATTAAAGATTATATTAGACTTTTTGTTGTTGTGAATGGTTATTAGCCAGTCGTTCAACCCATTAGATCTTTTAACATATCACTTAACATTCAAAAAGAGCTACATGTGATAAATATATCACACTTATCACTTTATGTATTCAGGCAATTAATTATTACATTAAGTTAACCGTCTGAACTGTCAAAAAGTGCTATCTTTTAACACCTTCTCTATTGGCTGTGTTAATTTTTAGAGCGAGATAGATTGCGTCATTTTTTACTAGATGCTGCAATTGCAATGACATGACTAATTAATAACATTGTTGGTTATGTTGATATGTTTAACGTTTCAATACAACATTTTGAATTCGGACGTATCCGAATTTGACCGACATCTCTACCAACATAAATTTATGCCGTGTTACGAATTTACAAATTATTGTAGATTTGCGCAAATAGCCGTCGATAACCGCCTTATGTATAAAATGCTTTGCGTGTTAATTTGGGCACATGGAAATAACGGAACGGTGCTAAAGTGCTAACTATTAAGAATAGCTGCGCTGGAGTGATGACGCATGAAAAGAACAACCTGTAAGACCTTATCCAGATGGCGCGATTTCACTATTGCACATTTCAGGTATATGTGACCTCATTGAGCCATCCACATGTAATCGCCGCGTGTTACTTCTCGCGCGCGGTCGAGGTTTAGTGACCTTATTGAGCCGTCCAGATACACTCTCGACGTATCATACGAGACATGCGTCATCTCGACGAGCTCTAATAGATGGCGGATCAACGACTTTAGAAATAGAGTCACGTCATATGCTACGTCATCAATCGCAGTAAATTTATGCATTGTAATTCATACTTGTTCAGTACAGCAATTAATAATAGCATATAGCAAAGCAATAGCAAAAATATGTAATATCTTAAAATAAATATTATACAAAAAATATGATTTTACACAATAATCCATCATTAGTTTTTTTTAATTTTGAACAATTAAAAATACTAAATATATCAGTAAAAATCGCAATATCAATTTTTACAGGATAATCATATTTTATTATTATTTATATAAAATTAATAATAAAAAAATATATGTATCAGTATTTTTTCTGTGATATAGATAGTGTCTTTGTTAATTTAATAGTGTGAATTTATTAAATATCATCATTTATGGCACTATAACACTTGGCGGGTCTTGGCCACCAAAAAACTTCCTCCATCCTAGACGATCCAACGCCGACACTCTCCAGTTGCTTTGATCGAGCATTCGTAAATCTCCTGTGGCGTAGTCCAGTATTTTAAATTTCGGCCGTTATTATATTCTATTGCCCCCCCCCCGCCTTGCTGTTATATTCTACGGCATTCTATGAACGTGGCTGATCCAGCCCAGTCTCTGCATTTTCATATGCCACGTAATCTTTTCCCCCCCTATAAAGTGTATACAGCTCCTCATTATACCTTGGTCTCCAAATGCTACTTTCTTGAATAGACCCAAAGATTATTCTCAAAAATCTCCCCTCAAAGATATTTATACTATCTACTATAATATATCTTAAATTTATTTTTAGTGTAGGTACATATTATCTCCATTGTGAAATTATGATAATGTTAGTAGGAATATTTTGTGGAATAAAAAATCGATATATGATAACACTAGAATGATCAATAAATATGTTATATTATTTGCCACACTAATAATATATTTACTGCAAAATATCTAAAATTAGATTTTATTCATAATGTAACTGCAAATTTAATCTCAACATTTATCTTTCTTAAACATAGGAGAATACAAAAATTTGCTTCACTTAATCTTTTCGCATTGATCATAGATACAGAATCTTCAGAGTTTATACAAGACGTAACAATGCTTTTTAAATTGACTTCAAAAAATCTCGAACACAATACGCTTCATTTATCGGGTCTGTCGACGCGGGATCGGATAAAAATAATTCTTACACACAAAGATAGTGCAGTTGATAAAGTTCATTATTGGGTTGTCAGGCGGCGTTCAATGAAAGAGCCGAACAATCAAAATATTATCGTTTTTCCAATCTCCTTAGCGTCGAAGTTATGTGAGTTTAAACTTACAAGCATCGCGGAAAATGAAAGCTTCGTAAAAGCTCTCGCTAACTTTTATACTGACGTTATTAATTATTATTACTTCTGAGTTATGACGTTTTTGTTGTGGGCGATCGTGTATGTGCGTGACCAAAATATTAAGTTTAATTACATCTTAAAAATTTGACTGACGTTACGTCACTCCAGCAATTCCTCAGTTCATTCAAAATAATTAGTAGGTGGTATTTAAATTTTTATTTTAATTACTTGGTATCATAGAAGAAAAAAAATAAAACAAATATGTTTTGAATGTAAATGAATTTTAAGAAATTAATTCGATAGATTTTAAATAGGTACCTATGTTAAATATACCTATTATAAAATCAGCCCTCTAAAGAATATTCTTTATTTTTTTTAATTTGTGTATCGTCCATCTACAGGGTTTAAATCAAATAAAAATACATTAATTCTAAAAATTGTCTAAAAATACTTCTAACATAATATTATTCAAGAAAATATATTAAACTATATTTTAATTATAAAATTTAATAATAAGATAAAATGAAGAATGAGAATTTTTTTAATTGTTTTTTTTTTAAATTCAAGTACCTCTGAATTAAAAAAGATATCACTTTATTGTTATAAGATACTAAAAAAATACATCTATAAGTAATGTAAAATATCAGTAAATTGTACTACATAACATGTTTTATTTTCTCCTGCTAGATGTCATTAACTGGCACTGAACTTCGCCTTCAATAAATATTATGATCGTTTTATAAGAGTATACCTATGTATTTATCAGGTAAAGAGTATTCTAAAATCTAACGTTATATAGTATTAATATAGTAAATAAACAACGTTATATAGGTATACAACACAAATGAACATAACAAACAAAAATATATTTGGCTACTCTCCATAATATGTTAACACAATGCATTAGATAATTAAATAAACTAGCTTATTCGTGTGGTGTCAGCCAAGAATATAAATCAAGAGATATATTGTTTATTTCTTACTAAATATCATATACAAATTTAACATTTACCACAAAGTCAAATGCGAAAGATATTAGAAAATATATCTGACAAAAAATAAATTTATATTTTTTCGAGAAATATACAAAACATGCATCAAGAGACAGGGTTGACATATGAAAGAAATAATTTCCCATGTACTTTCTGTTTGCAGAAACGCGCGAGAGGATTAAACGGGGATGCCCCAAAGCTTTGTAATCATTTCTGTTTACCGCGCTAATACCACATTTTCTAGGAAGAAAAGAAAGCTCATGAGATGAAACAATAGTATGAAAAATAAGATTTTTAATAAAAAAAACAATTTTGTTGTTATATCGCATTCATAGTTACGTACATGTGTGTCAATTAAAAATATTGTGTTATTGTTTTATTAAAAAAAATCATAATAATGTTTTAAAACATATGAAAACTATACACATATATTATTATCGAATATATTTAAGAGAAAGAAATAAAAAAATATTAGTTATATTGATACAGTGTTATGTTAGTTCTATTAGCACTATCAAGTGTCAGAATACCACGCAAGCAACTTGATATAATTTTATTATTTGGTGATTCACATTTAAAATCATTTGATTTAATCAATGTGTCTAAACATTTAAATTTAAAAAAAAACATGCATTAGTTGAATTCGGCGAATCTTATCATGATTCATATTTTGAAGTATTTTTTATTATTACAATGCGAGTAAATAAAGATTTTCGGAGATCATAAAATGATTAAGTATTAAATAATTCATGTTTTTATGATATTGTATACACATATTATAATATATACAGATCAATGTTAATAATAAATAAAAACATGTAACAACATAATATTAATTTACCAGATCCGAGGTTCAACGAAGAAACATGCTCAACTTGAACCAAACCCAAAAAAATGTTATATACACTCGTAAATAAGCAGCAAAAATCACCAACCATCATTATTTAAATTAAGAAGATATAAAAAACAAAAATATTCATATGTCATACGTATAAAAATATTGTTAATAGTGTAAAAACATAATGATATGTCAAATATGGTAGCTGTAAATGTAAATGATAGTTTATAGTCAAATTGAAATGCTTGAAGGAATAGCATTTTATTATTGCCATGGCTACTAATTCAATAGCTGATAAACGTTGCAAAAGTTTATAAAACTTTATCTTGTTATTACCCCGTTTACATGTGCATAGATTTACTGCTGAAAGTAGGTACGTATTATTACGGCCATGACAAAAAATGCACGTGTAAACACGTATTATCGTGCAAGTTGCAGGATTGCATGCATGTATCAAAAAAGTTCAGAAGCTTCTCAATTTTCAAGAAATAATTGGTACTTGCATGGCAATGCGCATGCGCAGCACAACGATAGTGGTGAACCTGCCGGAAGAAATACGAACTACACCACACAGAACATTTTGATGTTTACCGATTATCTACGAACCTGTCAAATTGCACGATACAATGGAAAAACATCGCATCTTGCTTACGCTTGAAGAATGAGATTGCCGAGATAATCAGCCTTTTACGTGTGAACAGTTATTATTATAATAGTTAAAAAAAATACACACTATTAGTGGAAGTAAATCCATGCACCTGTACAGGCGCTATAATGTTATATATAACGCCTCTCAGTAGTACACTTTTTACCATCCTATAATATTTATATCTAGAGTATTTAGTTGGGAGATTTTTACAAATTATGATTTTTATTTCCACGTATGGTCAAACGATATTATAGTACATTATATTATGTTAAAATATCGAGTATGAGGATCATCTCGTTTGTTGCTGAAGTATTTGTAACGTACCGCATAAAATTCTTTTATGTGAAAGGCAAGGCAAGGCGAGAGCGTATAAAATTTGCTATTCACTGATTAAAAAATACCGCAAAACCAAAATTCTTGGGGCTAATAATCTCGGTATGTACTCAAAAATGAATATAAATGAATAAAATTTGGAAAAACCAGAAAATTTAATATAAATATTTGCTATATTAAAAAATTCATGAAAAATGAAAAATCTCGAAAATTGGCACGGAATATTGTAAATAAGACGTTTTCAATATTAGTCATACAAACATTTTTACACACCACAATATTAGAATTTTTATTAAAGCAAATTGTACCTATGTAATTACCTATGTAAAAGCTTATGTGTCGTATAAATGAAAAAATAAATAAATTTACTTAATTTTCGGTAAACGTCGTATCTACTTTTTTTCTCGGGTTGACACTATAACACTCCACGAAACCCAATGATAGTAGTGTAGTAGTAAAGTGAAAAAATTATAATAACATCTATGTTTTGACAAAATCGAGAGAATCACATATATGTATTATAACCTCGAGTTACATTGTTTAGTATTAAATAAATAATTATGAATAGTTTTATATTGAGATCTTTGACATTAGTTCAATTAGTTTAGTTTATTAATTAGTTCATTAGTTCATTAGAGGTGAACGCATAACTATTCACCAATTTTTATTAAAAGTATTTTCAGTAACTTATATATTATTGGTATCTACCAATAATAAACACTTATTATGTCAGTTTTTTTCTTTTTAGTACTCTTTTCACATTTATATAATAAACCTAATGACAATTTCATTATCTCAATGTAATAATGAAGTAGAACGAAACCGGTTTTGTGTATATTATAAATGTGGAAAAATAATTGAAGGTATATTTTTAATTGATAACAATATCAGAGTACATAATAATTATATTGTTTCTTTAAATCCCATGATAAGTAAAGGAACATACCAGAGGTGGCCATGTGATAAGTTACGCTAAATATTTTATATATAAATAGACCAAATAACTCATCCAGTGTATCCAAGTGGTACGTACAAAATGACTAAAGCCCTATTTGGTTAAAATAATTAACGCAAGTAAGTAAATTAAACGACAAAAATGAGGAAAGCTTAGGGATACCTCTGTCCAGCTAGATAGATGAGGAATTTTGAGAATAATATAGTAGGTATGCTATGCCAATTATTATTTATTACTATTATACAATAGCACTCAACAATCATTTCTTTTCATTCTATAAATAATACAATTTGATTAACCTTATTAACATTATTAGTAAATTCATTTCCTGAGCAATTGAAATATAATATTTTCTGGTTATCATTTCAGTTATTATTATTTGTTATTGGGTACATACTACAATTACTAACCGACGTCACGGATGATGTAACTTACTCGTACTTGCTAATATTTTTTTAATTAACTATTTATTTTATTTATTCTACGAATAATTCACTCGATTTAAGAATGTACCATTCTAATTATTGAACATACATAATTTTGAATTGGTTTTTTTATTATTTTATATTGGTTATAATATATTTTCTCAGAAACGTTTTTCAAAATTAATCATAAAATATATTACCATCAATATTATTAACATCATAAAATATAGGAGAAATCCGTGACGTCGGTTAGTAATTAAAGTAGTATGTACATACTTTGATTTATTAAACAAACACCGATCGCCAATAGTAGCTTGATTTGGAAGAACGCTAATGAGCAGGTATTAAAAGGCTAATAGTTAAAGTTTGTCGTCATTAGTATGTCACCTCGTAGCATAGTGGATAATGCGCGGATTGGGGCGTAAATCCAGGAGATGCAGGTTCGATTCCTGACGGGTGTCATACTTTTTTCAAAAAGATGGTTATAATATATTTTCTTTATTAGTGTTTTTCAAAATTATGTATGTTCAAAAGACAAAACTCGACACGATTAATTTTAACTCTTGAATATAACACGAAAAATATTATTTAAATTGGTTTTTTTTAAATAAAGATAAGCTACGATTTGAATGAATAGTCAGTATCTCATTAATAATAACGTTTGTATAAAAGCTCTGCCATGGCGAGTAAAATAAAACAAAAAACCGTTACAATGATAATCGGCCCTAATAATCGACTAAAACTCTGAGACAATAAATATGGGGTCGGAGTATCTGAAGTATGGCCAACTATTCCAAGTTAAATGAGAAAACTCAAATACGCGTTTATGTCACCCCTTCATTCTTTCTTTAATTAAAGCGTTTAACTTCTTCCCGAGAGATATTCGATCCTCGAGATTAAACCATTTTAATAAGTTCGGTCTCAAATTCGCCCCAGAAACTTAAATAACTCTTTGCATCAGGAGTGAGGAGTGCGGGGGGGATTTTCCCAAAAGTGTTTTTTCTCCAAGGAAATGGAAAGATTACTGAACTTATTCGGTATGACGTCACGGGAAAAATATTTCTTGTGGAGAGATTTTTTTTCATTTTAGCACGTGGAAAAAGTGCGTTCCACGAAAATTCTACCGTTAAAAATTAAATATTAATATTTGGTATATTGTTGCATCAAGGATTTTTTTACCAATAAAAATAAAATTGATGGGTAGTACTTACTTATAAGTGTGTGTTTTTCATTTATGACAAAAGAAAAATAATGAGTTTATTCAAAGGAATAGATTTTGACTTAATATAGATATAAGTACAGTAAAATTGTAATATTTAAAAAGATTTTAACAAAAAATCAAAAACAATACTGAATTTTCACGTTAAGAAGTTATAATAAATCAAAATATTAGGAATATTTAACCAAAGACCAAAAAAATCTGACACAATAAGCTGGCTTAAATATTTTGATAACAAATGGTATATTATTTATAAAATAATATGTGGCATGCGTTTTGTGAAAAATAAGACAACTGAATGAAAAATATTTCAAAATTGAAAATACTTATGCAAATAAAATTGTTTTGCAGGTGATTACTTGGAAGATATTTTCTGATATTATAAAAGCTTATAGTCATGGAAAAAACCTAATTATATTTTTAATATTATGAAAAAGTTAATTATGAATACTTTTATTCAACGATACAGAGAATCAGATGTGTTGCTTTAATAAATAATATTATACACAAAACGAAGAGCGCGGAAAATATTTCTATAAAACATTTACCTGATATATTATATGAATTGAGGAAAAGAAATTCTTTGAGTTGAAGCGTACCTATTGCGTTATTTATTCATACTGTGATGTTAAAATTAATTAAACAAAAATAGACATAACCATTTCATTATATTATAGCTTATGTGATAGAAACTAATTATAAAAAGCATTTGACGTGATTCATAAAAATATAATATAATTTGAAACATAGTAATTTAATTAATATTATTGCAGGATGTAATTTTTGTTACCAAGCAGTATTATATTATATAATATATACGATTGCAAACAAATGATTAGAGAAGGAGAGAGATTTATTTCCATTTTTTATTCTATTATTATACAATCGTCGAGTTTGTCCAATGTATTTGGCTTCACAAGAGTCACAATTTTATAACTAAATACCACTAAAGCATGGTTTATCAATATTATTTTAGTATAAACTACCACTATTAATTTTATATAGCCTGAAGTAGATATATACTTTTTATTTCACGTATTCTATGTAACTGTAAATGTAAATAATTTATTATAGAATAGGTTTTTTTTTGAATATTGCATTAAATAAGTTTTCATATCTAGAACAGATAATTATATAATAAAATTATTATTATAAATAGCTATTAAATAATTAATTTATATATTTATATACTTATCACAAAAAAAGCACATAACAACATAACTCAGCAAAAAGTATAAAGAATCAAATAAATATACCCACTATATATTTTTTTGATGATAATGGCATCTTTTCAAAATATGTAATATATCTTTGTGTTTTAAAACATATAGGTTGTTTATGAAATTTCAAAGCATCAAAAAATAAGACGAATTTAATATGTGATAAAAAATACAATTAAATAAATAAAGAACAGATTTGATTAAATTTATGTTCAGCTAACTATGAAAATGATTTCAACTTCAATGAGATATTATTAAAGGCATCCTAAATGGACGATATACATAATTAATAAAGGAACTAGTAGTTGAGACCTCCGTAAATTTCATAGAACCTTTCAAAATCATTCATGAATAAAGTCATTAGTAAATATACATATTTGGATATTTTGTGTAGATTGTGGCACTTCTACACACAGTTGAAGATCAAAATGAAATAAAAAGTTAAATAAAATGATGAAAGATACGTTGAGGATATAAACTTAATATTCTGTGCTTTTGATTGCTTGAACGAAGGTATTGAACATATTAATAGATGAATCATTTAAAAGAGGATAAATCCTTGGCATTGAAGAATGAATTAAATTATAATTATCAACATGAAATTAATCGTGAGCAGTCAAAAATTAAATTATTAATAATTTTAGGCATAACCAAAAGATTAATCATTATTTGGTTCTTATATTGAAATGTGGATAAAAAACGTATATTCTTCAACAAATTATTACTGTACACAATAAAATCAGCTGGAATATCAAGATTGAAATTACAGTCGATTTTAAAAATACCCATGTATCAGATACTGAAATATATGAAGTGATTTATTAGATTTTTTACATAGATTTATTATAAATCTATTATCAAAGATAAATACTATTTTAACAATATATCATACATATTTTATTCAAGAAACGATACTATTATTAGAGCCCCTGTATTAAAAGTACGTTGCACTATCATTAGTTTATAAAAGTGGGTGGTGGGTAAATTTGGAAAGACGATAACAATAATAAAGTTGATATTACCATATTATATTCTAGTCATCATGTACATAATTTTAATACAATGATAATATTACAGGTAAATATTTAGTAGTATACATAAAATATGATTTATCTGAATTCTGTCTTGTAAAGAATAATTTTCAGTCGTAAGTATAGTGGATTTTAGCTTGTAATAATATAAGCTAGTGTGTGAGATTATTCGGATAACAATATTAAATTTGTCAATGTGTGACGAGCGATTGTGTTAAATCTCATTGATGGGCCACCGCGTCAATATAACGTTTTGAATATTATATAGATGGTGAGTCTGAACAGGTCTCGTTTGATGTCAAAATAATTATGAACGGAGACAAGTCAAGCATTGACAGTGAGACGCAAGCAAATTGGTGTATCCACCCACACCGCGCTTGTTCTTCGCAGAGCACAAGAATTACGAATTCCCTCCAAATGGAATAATTTTAATATTCAATGTTTACCGCACCGAAAATTGCTTTTCATTCGACTGTTTTTTTATATGAAATTTCGTTTCGCATTCAAAAACGTTCGAAATTCATTCCATGATTACGTAATGCGATTAAAAGTGCATAAATGAACACCAAATATTTACTCTAGTCATAGACAATAATATTAATATAAAATACAAATTGTACCATATTCTAAAATTGAAAAATACGTTTGGAATAGTCAGCACTTTGTTTTTTCAACATCTGGCTGACTTTTAATTTCAAAAGAAAAGTGGGAATAATCATATTATTTAAACTGTCCGTTATATATTTTATCACTTGAAGTTTACGGCCCTCGTGAAAAATTATATGCGATAATAATAATAATATATATAAACGAAATGGCGGGAATATGAGATAACTCGTAACTTTATGTCTTTACAGCCAGCAGCCAGCGCCATTGTGCACAATAATACCATCTAGTGATTTTATATCACATTAAAATTTCAAAAGGTTACCTATATTACATATTATGGGTTATCTACATCAGAAAAATGGCCGTAAAAGCATCGCTGGAAGACTGTTTTGGGTGAATAAGATGAAAAAATTAGATACGTGAATATAAGGAACTATTGAAATTAAATTTTTAATGGAACCTACTCTTTTGTATTAACAGAATAGATGATCATTATTTTTTTTCAAAAACTATTATTATATTGAAAGTAAACGTAGCCATATGGAAAAAAATATATGCACCCACTATGTCGCAGTATCAGTAATTTGTATTAAATTATCCTTGGCCTAATGTCAATATCCTTTAAGTGGCTTTTTACAAATTGTGCAGGAAGCTAAAAAAACTAAATATTTTCGCTAATATATAAATATATATCTTCTAAGTATTCAATGGACATTAATTATAAGTATATTGAAAACATTAAAAGTGGAAATTATTCAATTATTATAAATTATAACAAAAGAGTATTACAGGTTTATTCCTGCAATGTTAAGATACAGGAAAATTACTAATATAGCATTTTTGTTAAAATAAATACAGATATGGGAATTTTGCAGTCGATGGGCAGTATTTTTGTTGATTTTAGTACCTACGCCAAAAAGTCATTTTCATCATAATATAGGTCAGATACGGGGAATTGACATTAGGCCATTGTTATGTGTTTCGTAAATATGATGGTGTCACTAGATATCAATGGTAAGACTATAGTATAACTTTGTTTAAATGATAGTATTAATTGTAAAATTATTATACAATGAACTTACCCATGATAAACCAGGAGCGATATGAGGAAAAAAATACATGCTAAGACGTCAGCCCGTCCAACAATACCAGTCACCTGAAACAAATTAAATATACGAGATTATTATTTTTATATGGAGAATAAAATATATTCACACAATTAAATATAATGTTTTCACAGTGAACATTTAAAAATATGAAATTCACATCAAAATGATCGAGACATGTCAAATGATAGATTTTCACTATGTAAATAAATAGTTCTCACTTGTCAATAGATTATTGTAACACTCAAAAATGAATAGGTGTATCGACGAAAAATATATTTTGCTCTTCTTTGTGGTTAAATTAATTAGGTATAAGATTATTTTAACATGAGTATACTTAATAGTATTGTATATACATATTATATTCAGATATATACTTATATAAGTCTATGATGAAAAGTCTATGAAAGAGCATAAATGGTATTTTGTATGTCTTAAAAATATACTATTTATTCATATTATCTTATATTATATATTATTGATATGCGCCTATTAAAACGAACATTTTTACTAATGTCATACTTCATTTGACAGATTTGAAACATGACCACAGTGACCATACACTAAGGATTATTTTGCTTGTTAAAATACTGTTTCGCTTTATAAATTTTCTATGTGACTAGTTGTCAAAACTAAGTTTACTTATAAGTATTTTAAAAATGCAATACGTTACTTTTGTTTGCCATTATTTAGTTTATGTGAAAACTATTTTCTATTGTTTTTATTGATGTGAATTTTAAATAACGCAATGTGCAATTAAATTCTACCCTTTTCGTATTCACTGGTTTATGTGATACCTACTAAAATATTAATTTATTCTTTTAAAACAGTGGAATAATCATCCCGCTGTTGACTAAAATTGTGTTTTATATTTATTGAAATACTGATTGATAACATGTCTAGGTCAAATATAGACTAATTTTATAAAATTCACATTGTTTTACGTATGTAAGTATATAGAACATCTACATGTAGTTATATTATTCACAGCAATTTAATTGTAACAACATATTATTGTCATCAAAATAAATAACAAACTATTTTTTTTAATCAGAATAGATTTGAGAATATAATTATATAGTATTGAACATAATAAAAGTGCAAGTACGTAACGACTAAAATTTAGAGAGATTTATGATACCGGGTAGTAAACAAGTTAAGTACCTTTTATTGGTAACTACCTTGATTCAAAATTCATGTCGCCAATGAGCGAAATTTGTAAAGCGCTTAATAATTTGTATTATTATTTTGTCGTAATTATGTAGGACGCAAATGGCTAAATTGGTAAAGCTCAGTAATCGATTTTTTTCAAACATTTTTTCTAATTCCTAATATGTATGTAAAATAAATAACGTTCACAGTTTACAAATATTAAAGTTGATAGAGCCAAGTGAAACTACAATTTGTGTGAAATATAGAAGGTAAATCATCACATAAGGTTTAACTTGATACCTTTATTTTACAACAACTGAATTATAAATTTAATTTATTTATGTGCAATGTTAGTGTACCTATAAGATAGAATAGAATTCTTGATGACAAGGAAAAGATTGATAATATATGACAATGCCTATTGAAAGCTGAGCAAAACAACAGTTATATTAGTGATACCTGATGACAATAGAATAATGGGGTTCTATGACAATAATGTGCATATTAGGTTTTATCATAAAAGTAATAAATTTATTTCCTTTTCTCTATTTTTTAAATTTACGTAGGTATTAGGTTTTGTTATTTCAAACATTTTTTTTTGTTAAATTTTGTCAAATTAATCTTAAAACATGTATTTAGTCAAATTTTTTTTTTATAATTCTAATGTTTATTGTATTATGGAAATATCATGTAATGAGATTTTATTTGTATACAAGGAGTTAATGTCTAGGGATGTTTTAAGCTGAGGTTAATTTTATTGTCCGGTGGTTTTTTGTCCTGTTACCAAAAGAGGCATTTTTATCTTACAACACTATAGAAACTGGCCAACGCAATATCTATATGCAATTAAATAGGTCGGTAGTTACTTAATCTTTCGTTTAATTTCCGTATACCATTACATATTAATATTATATAATATGTGAATGAATAAAAATATAAAGTCAAATGTATGTAGATATAATAAAGCATATTTTATATCAAATAATGATAATATATTCTCAATGTAAAATCTCTGGTTGGAGTTTATTCTTGCTTAACTAACCATTTTACTTTGAAATTAATTGCGTGCATGGGAATATGATATAATAAAATTAACGCTGGTTCATAATATTACGAGTACAGTAGTTATAAAGCAGAACTGTTATGCCCGGTATTCACTTCTTGCATTGTTGCGATAGAGAGTGGACTACAAAAAATACCCCATTGTCTATCAAAATTTGACACATATCAAATAGTCAAGATAAAATATATATAAACGTCAATATTATTTTTAATATTTGTTAGGGAACGGCTGAATCGGAAAGCCTTAAGGCGATACTTCAGTGAAACGGCAAAAAATTTTCAACTATAGGCGCGACGAAAATTTTGACTCGCTGGCAATCGGAGAGCGAAAGTTGAGCTGTGAACACGTCAATTTGTTTCGAGATGGCGACGGGGATATTAATTCTTAAATCGTGTAAAGATGACTAAAAAACATGTCGATGGATCTATTATTATTGCTACTAACAGAACAATAAACAGAACATTAAATGGACGCATATTGAATTTTTATGACAAATTATATTTCGTTCGGCACGCGTCATTTGCACAATCTGCGCATCGCCTAGCCACGATCTTTTTAGACCATGCCTCAACTTAGGTATCGCCTTAATCCAACACGGCAACGCACAGGTAGAGGGAGCGCCGCATGCCAACTACCGCGGCAATAATAAATTAACAATCATATAGAGTTTAATCGGAGTTATTCAAACATTATTGACAATCGGCAGTTTTAATTAGATAATTAATTATTCGGCATTACGGAAATGGACAATCATCACGGGAGCTCCGGCGGATAGGGACCCGTCTTTGCCACCCGGATATCAAGTCCCGAACAAAGGGCTCACAACATATTATTTATAATCTTAACTTACACATTTTGATGAAAGCCTTACAGACTTGTTTTGATGCTCCTTTGAAAGTAGCTGTACTAAATAATATGGTATTATTATAATTATACATATTAATAAGTATTCATAAAAATATTTTATAACATATTGCAGTAGTAGTAGGTATAGAAGTAGAAGTGAAACAATCACTCAAATATCAAAGGTTTGAAAAAATATTTACATAGAGTTAGTATCATTCGGTGTTTTTGATGGGTTACGATTTTTTTGAATATTTGTCACTATAATATATTTATAATTCTCTTCAACAAGTCGTAAATTAATAATTATGACTCGTTTATTTTGATATGAATACCGTGTACAGTACAATACAGTCGTATATTACCACTAAATGATACGATACTCGGATATACAACAAGTGAATGCCGACCTTTAGTTTTGATGTAATGGTTAAAATGTTTCTCGTTAAATTTAAACGTTCTAAAAACATGCCCATTTGCTTGATAACAACGCGTGTTTAAAGTTTTATTTAGTATAAAAGAATGTTTTTCACCATTATTATACGGCTAGTTGGTGTATACGGAGCATTTTTTTTTGAAAGTTTTTTCTAGTTTTGTTCAAGTAATAATACACAGAATATGAAAGAAACGTAGGCTAAACATAAAAGATATTTGTATGAAAACACGTGTAAGTCGCAACACGTTTCACATAAAAAAAATGAGAACTTATGTATACGGGAACGAATGTTTCCTACATAATGATATTATTGTGCTATGTTATAAACATTCTTATTAGGTGATGTCTAAAATAGCTTTCATATAGAAGAAAAGGACTTTTAAAAAACACCCATTAAAGAAAGATATCTGAAAAATACTGTTACTATATAATTAGCCGTAAATTGGGAAAAAAATCATCATTAAACAAAATAAAATGTGAAGTATTTGTTTTTTTTTTATCTTGATTTGTCTTTTTATCTATATCTTATATCTATATCTTATATTGTATGGTATTAATAATATTCTGATATAAATATATCGGTATATTTCATTAATCGTGTAAACACACATAATATCTTTACAAAGGATTAAGCGTTGATTTGGTGGTTAACCACATATAAAGAATAACTGTTAATACCATACATGTTTTGTTTACCTAATTTGAGTCAAGTATAAGTACCAATATTTTAGAAATAAACACAACTTTGAAAATCTCACATACATATATTATATTAGAAAAAAATCTAGAAACATCGGTGTGTGTACATAATATGTACGCGCGTTAGAAGTTATACTTCTTTAGCGTAACAAAACAAAATAAGCCGTTAGCTGAGTCTATTATTATTACAGTGGTTGATGAAAACGTATGCGATTCATCTGTGTCTCATATAGCACATGATAATAATTGTAATTTAATTATTGTATTGGATCAAAACTAATCTTTGCCATACAGCGGTTGTAATCGATTCAGAAGTGCCCATGATGAATTAATAAAAAATCAAATTTCAATATATTTTTTGAATTATTTACCAACTCAACATTCACAAAATTTATTTATTCATTGATATATAATTTACTCATAAATAATACTTACATAAATATAGTCTCAAATCTTGATATACAATCTTTACAATGAAAATAAATATACACTCCAATATAAATAAAATTTTATGAATATAAATTAACAGTGAAGAATGTTAGTCTCCAGAAATTTGTTTATAAACATATATATTTATTATGACACAATATTGGTTATGTTTACAACACGCGCTGTTTACTTGGTTGTATTGAACGACTAACTAAATGACACTATGCGCATGCGCTTGTACCCTTGCGACCAAAGTGAATATAATCATAATAATAAATTATGTGTTGCATCGGCGCGCACAACTTCCGTCACACGCTAAACGTGTTACATCGCGCGCGCGCAACTTCGTCACATGCAAAAAATACACTCTGATCTGTTTTACCAAACGCGCCAAAAGAAGTATCACTTCAAAAATGTTGGACATAATGGGAATGAAAGTCACGTCTTTCACTTTCCAGGTGGGTGCTTTCGCCTCTAAGCTATTGTACTGTAATACTAATAATTATATTTTTTGATATACTTACTTAATTTAGTATAATATTGAATGATCAAAGACAGTAAAAGCAAATAAAATTTGATATTAGATACAATAAATATTAAATTAAGGTCGTGTAAAATTGCGTAAAAATATATTTCAAAATTGTGATGGCGTCGATAAAAAATATGCCGCAGAGCCTTCAATTTCGATTGAAGAGTCCTTCGTTACATCGAAAAATAAAAAGTTTTATAAAAAAAATTATCATCGCGGATGATCCGTTTTCACATTGAAACATAGCATTACCCGAAAGCTCGTAAATTGACTTTATTCTTTATCTCTGTTCATAAATACGCGCCTCGTCGTTATTTTGTTGTATACAAGATGATCTTGAAAGTAGCGTATTTAAATTTTTCAATCTAAAAATGGAAATCTAATTTCCGATCCTGTGTTTATATGAAATTTGAAGGATCTGAAAAGAAAGATATTTTAATACTTAAGAAATCATTATTATTCGCGTCAGTTGTGAAATGTGTTCAAAAACCTGGAGCATGACTAAAAAACTGAAAAGAGTGCAGAGTTCATTTAAGATTTATCGTTCTGCGTGATATTGTGATCAATTAATTACACACAGTTGGTGTGGCGACTGAGATACTACGGTACGATTTGTAGAGGAGTTTACAGATCGTACATACAGTTCACCAAATTAGACACCTTTGATAGCTTGGTCATGTACATTGTACATAATATTATGATCGACGAATCACACATGACAAGAAAATATACTGGGAAACCAAGAGGGTTGATCTCATACACAATGGAGATTGAGTGCCGAGTTAGATTTAATAACCTGTGACATCTAAATCAAAAAGGAAGTGGTTTTACATAGACCTGATTGGAGTGGGGATTTGAAGAATTTTAATACCCACATAAAGGTGTAGTGCCAGAAAAACGAATACGTACTCGTATATATTGTCGTCTTTACATGATGCTACCTGCTATTTCCGTTACCATTCTGTAGTTACTCTGAATATGCTTTATAATTTTATTGGATATCTAGGGTGAGAAATTAAAAAAAGACTGTCCATGTTTTGAATCTCATCATAACTCCGAAAATGGAATGTGGGAGATAATATTTACTAAAGATAGATGTGTAAATTTTATTAGTTTGCACTAAATCTTGTATAAACCTTAATACTCAAATGCATGTACGTACATTTATTTAACTTTAATTAACTTCCTAAAGGCTTTTTCTTTTTTCTGTGCCTAAAATACTTGAAATTCAGTACACATATTGTGTCAACACATTCTATATATTATTATATTCTGTGGGCGATTAAATGCCCCAAACACGGGATTCATTAAAAATTATTAACATTTTTAAACGTCTGTCGGTATTTTGTATACATTCAAAATTTAAGGTAAATGTCATAACCTTATCATCAATATCAAAGCAATGAGAAAACTAAAATAGTTGTATAGAGCGATATTGTATTTATGATGGATTTTTCATTGATATTATTCGTAATCGTACATATCGATTCAACGTGTATTTTTTGTTATTCTTAAAACATTTATACTTTCCAATTTCTTAGTTCATAATATATATAAATATATATATATTATAAATAATATATTTTAATACTATTAATTATTTTTTTTAATATGAACAAATTTAAAAAGTAAAATTGTGAAACAAAAAAAAACAAAGGTAAATGTGCCGCATAGGTGGCCATGAGATTTTACAACTTTCTTTTTAGACCAAACCAAACCAAACCTAACCTAACCTAATCTAACCCACCCCAACCCAAAAATTACCTCATATAATCTTAGTTTATGATAATGTTGCATCAAAATGTATGAAAATTTCAAATTTTCAATTAACGATTATTGGATCGAAAAGCCGATGCGCCGACAGAAAAAGTGATTTATTATAATTGTCTACATGGAATAAACTGTTTTCGTAAATAAAATATAAAAGCTCATGGCCACCTCTGCGGCACAATTACCAAAACAAATTCGTTGAAAAATCTTTCAAACTCTAATTGCTTAATAGTATTTAGAGTGTTATTGATTGTGATCTCGTAAAGTTTGATTTAAACCACTCTGTATTAGCACTTATTGACTTTTTGAAATAAAACATCTCATGAGTAAAAAAAAAATACGGAGAGGGCAGGCAGCCAAGAATTTACCTATATCCTTGTCAGTGTGTCTGGGCTCTTACTTTGAGGTGACAGGGGCTTTATTTAGGTATGTAAATTATATTTCACGCAATGATTCCGATGGAAGTAAGATAAATGTATCTTTATAAGACAAATATAATGATATTATTCGATTTAACATATTGTTATACAATATTATATTTCAAATTGTAAAGTAACATCTACTAGATAACTTTATGAAATAATTATACTATAAATATAAGTTTAGAATAAGTGCGCGCGTAGGAATCTTTAGATGAAATAAAATCTATGTCAGCAACGTGAGTAGGTACTAGTAATACTTGAACATACAACGTATTAGATAGGTATGTAGGTGTTCCCTGCTGATATGGATTTAAATTGACTTAAGGAACCCTTAGGCCTTTAGACTTGTCTAACGGGATGAATTCAAATGAGTGATCTTCAATAAGGGACACGGAGGGTTCAAGACGAAACGCGTTAGTAGTAATTTACTATGAACGAATTAAATAACGAGTCTTTTTCGGATAACATTTTAACATGGAATGCTGTCTGTCATTGAAAGGTTAATATGAACGTGTTTGCGAATTATGTATGCTCAATAAAGAATATTACGTTCTTATTGATTTAAGTTTTATACTATTCCATTTTACTCATTTTTCCAACCCTATACACACTCACCAATGGAAAATGTACACTGTTACAGAATATAGTTAACTCTCGTTTATTACTAGTTATTTACTAATACGTTAAAAGATAGTTGAAATATTATTGTTAAGTAAAGAACAAAGTATAAAATATTTAGTGTTAAAAATTTCGATATGTTTGGAAATATCGTACATTGCCATAATGTTATATTATAAATATCCACTGTTGTTGGGTTATACCGTAGAAAGGTACTTAAATAAATAAAATAACAAAATTTATAACAAATAAGAGGTACAAATAGTGGGGACCGGAAACTATAAATTGAGGTGGTGGCTTTAAATCGTCTGTGTATTACAAACTATTAGTTCTCTACACCGCCGCACCTTAAGAGAAAAATATACACAATTTTAATATTGTCTTCCTTTACCTTATACTATTAGAGTACGCATTGAGTAGAACTCCGATATTATGGTTCTATGGCCATTCAAAAATGAAGTAGGTACGTGATATTCCAAGCCGATTGACAATTTAATGAGACTAGATAGTATCCAAAAAAACGACTTAATGGCGATAATGATAATATGATGGTATATTTAAAATATTTATATTTTTGTACAGAATATTTTGCATTACTTAGATATAATTTAAAAAATGGAAAGTTCAAGATGATCAACGAATTTGAGTAGTAAAATTTGGAATCAATTTTGTAGTTACAGCCCAACACGTATTGACAAATTAATGACTCGGCGGGTACTTGTTATAAGACAATTGCTATCTTGGTTGTCACACCATCGACAAAATGAATAGTGAAATCTAGCATAAGTATTGACTTAATTATTAATATATAAAGTGTAATATATTATGTCACTAATATTGAAAATAATGCTGTCACATTTGATATTAATTAGCTTGAGAAAAATGTATAAAGAATTGGCATTAACATAGTCAGGTATGGAATTTTAAAAAAAGTGGTTATTATCTAATATTTGATATGAACGTATATTATGTAGGTACCTGGAATTATTTATTGAAGGATTATCAAAAAGTAGTCATAAATTATAGTAGGTAAGTTATATTTATGAATTAAATCTTCTTTTGGTGTATGTGTTTATGTCAAAGCTAGCGTATTATGTCAATGGCCGATTACGAATATTTTTTCGATGAAAATAAATAAAGTGAAATAATAATTATAACGCCTGTATTATGGATGCTGTGTATGAAATGTATAGTGATGTATATTTCCAGATTAAACGTGCGGCTTTTGAATGAAATTGGTTGCTAACCGCTAGGATATTCGCATATGTGCGACCGAAAGCGAACTTGCGAGGGAAACAGACGCCAGAAAAGTAAACACTCAAGCATAATCGACAGTTTGATTGGGTTTTCGGAATTTTCGTCTGAAACCGTAGTTTTTTTTGCGTGATCGCGCATCGTTTACGTCAATGTCAGTAAACAAATAAAACATTGTATGTTTTAAAGGTAATTCTATTGACGATAAAATAAATTACAATGTCTTTGTCTAAAAGGATAATGATCCCATATAAAATAAAAAATTTGCTTTAAACTCGCTTTAAAAATTGTTTTGTTATAATTTTAGATGGAAATTGAATTGATTGATTCACGAAAATAATAATAAAAATACTAGAAAATATCATAATCTCAATCGCACTCGATGAAGGGTTCTCTCTCCCCGTTGTCTCCATTCGACTATACCCCGAGGTTTTTGTTTCCGTAACCTTTTGCCAAACTTAATTTTCTCATTGATCGCTCTTTACGATCTATTTGGTACCATTGAATGATACGATTGGTCCAGAAACGATAACTTCTTTATGAACTACTATGAATCTCTAATATGAGGTAATATGCATTTTATGAATAAATATAGGTAGTTATTGATAAAACAAATATTTAAATGTTGCTGAGTTAATCATATAATTATTACAAGACAAAAAAAACTTTTCATATACCACGTTTTTAAATTTTCTGTTGAATCATATAAACTTGACAATGCTATGTATTAATAAATACTTTTTTTGTACTTGATAGAAATACTGAATAAATATAGAATACTGAAATGTCATTTTAACATATCATATTGATTTCCATAGTGACGCACGTATATATCAATAATTTAGTTGGTAGGACCCCCTTAGCAACCAATGATAGTGTTTTACTTTTTACGAGTTTTTTTCCGAAATAACTTTCCATAAAAAACAGAATTAACTGAAAATGAATTCAATTCTGCTTAAAGATGGCTAAAAGTATTAAAAGAATGCATTGTCATCGTATTCTGATATATTCTAAAAGTTTCAAATGTCTAGCTAGTCGAAAAGTTAGTTAAAAATCGAATCCAAGAGTTGTATTGGACAAACAAGAAAAAAATTTTGCTGGACAAACAAGAATACGAGCTAATAAAAACGTCATTGGGTAAAATAGAGATCGCGGTGGAATTTTTGAAAGATAATTAGTAAAAGTCATATGTGAAGATTTTCATTTAGATACCTATGCAAAAATACAGATATTATGCTCTGTTTGCGTTGTTCTATGTTTCATTTACTGTCTTATATTTGAATGAATTTGTTGAGCAGGTAGTATCATAATAATGAAAAATACTTAAAACCATCTAAACAAATTTCTTCAATAGTCCAGAAGAGAAACGATAATCAGGAAACCTAGTTGTCCTGCGTATACAGAGACATCGATAGCATTATTGCAACTAAGGCGGTGGAGACATAAATGTGTATATACACATAATTAAAATACCAAAAGGTAAGAGCATGATAATTATGATTAAATTTTGAACTGTAATTATAAAAATTATAAATTATAAAAACATTAACACTAATACATTATATTATATACCCACAATTAATTGATTTTAGAAATTTATTTAGCGTGTTTGTGTGCGTAAATAAATAACTATCATAGATAATAGATATTTTTAGGTAAATATTTGAACAAAATATTACCAAGGGAATTGGATATAAAAATACAATAGATGTAATATCATACATGCACGTCAGACCGTTTTCAAAGCGCGCGTTTAAATTTTTGACAGACGTAGAATTGACGTTCTAGCCAATCCGATGGCTAAAAATCTGCCAATTTTCTGTCAAAATAGGATTTAAGCGTCACTCAAAATTTTTAAAGCCATGTACGAGTCGATGTCAAACGAAGGAAAGTGTATGTTTTTTGTTTTACTTAATCCATTAATGTACATATCGAAAAATGAACAGATTTAGTGAAAACAGCAGGTAAAAGTTGAACACCTAACTTCAGTTTTAAATTTGATAACATAACTAGTATGATATTAAAAAGAACATTATAATAATGAATTGTTTATGAATGAATTTAATTTGATAATATATCAGGCGAAATATATTGTGTCTACTATAAAATCATCAGAACTAAAAATATTTGGACTGCTGAACATTCGAATTATGGATCAATGTTATACAATATTGTAAACATGATAAAAACAGCTAAATATTTTCCTCGTTTTCGATTATCCGTTCAAATAATTGAGGAATTATAATAAAAGCATTGGAAATGATATAACTAGTTCCAGTTCTATTAAATGAAAATGGTATTTACCTACTGTTTGTACCGCTCACTTAAGCCTAGCGGGTAATGTATTGGCCTATAATTTTGTGGGTCACAGGTTCGAATCCTGGATCTGCCGAAAAAAATGGATGTTTTTCCCAGTTGTGTGTTCGGACCCAGAGTATGGACTTAATACGTTGAGCAAGTGGCTAAAATACATTTCTCGTGAAAAAAAAAAACCTCCACCTAATTGAAGTCCGTATGGTATTCTTAGGATCGTACATGGCTGAAACTGTTTTTAAATATACTATAATGAGTGTGAATTATTAGGACATATTTTTATTGATATGCATACAAATTATTTTATAGAGACACATCGTGGCCATATTTTTCTACGGTGATATTTGTATTTGTAAATTTGCAGTTAAAAGTCTGAATTAAACTACAATAAAAATTCTGAGTATTATTTTAAAACACATATTGTTAAACATACATATTTTAACTATTGGTTTTTGTGTTTGCAATCAAGGAATCATTAATTGTCTTAATTACTAACCGACGCTCAGATCTCGCCAAATGTTTACATATAACGTCTATTTGAACTTGCTAACAATTTTTAATAAACCATTTCTTTTATTCAACTAATAAAATTATTCGTTGAATAAAACAAATGGTTAACATATTGTTTATATTAATAAGTAATAATTTATTCATCTTAAAGATGTTATAAAAATATCGTTTGAAAATGTATTCATTCAAGGGCAACAGATATTATTTATCAAACTAACTTTCCCTTCCTGTAAAAGTTTCATTCACATATTATTCTGACATCATTGAAATCATAATACCCGATCCCAAGAAAGGTTTAAGTATCTAAAACGAGATGTATGGCAAGTAATAACATGCCTTTCATACGAAATTATATCATCCTGAGACACATTACGAACACACATGGCCTCATAGCGTCGAAGAACACAAGAACACAACGCCAATCCACAATCACCTAGTTTGATAAGTAGTCGTGGCTCGTAGATGTATGGCGTAGCACCCTGCGTAGGGCCCTTCGTAACGTGTACAAATAAATGGCGGTCAACCGCTACGGCCGAGCTTTTGAACGAATTGCGAAAGGCGACAGTCGCCGGGAGAGGGGAGGTGGGCTGACGCTATCAGCCTACGACTTTGATGAATGGATTTAATAATGGCCCACCCTACTGTTTTTTGCAGTAGCGTGGTTGTAGTAGGGACAACTAACAATTTGTTTTTCAATAATAAAAATAGGAAAATTGCAATTTTGCTTCTAAGAAATGCATGGATTGCCTCTATAGAGTGAAGTTATAATATTAGGATACGTAAATTTGTTCGATGAATGGTTTGTACTCAATGGTTTCATATACTACGTACTGAATAAAGGACTAAAGGTTACATAATTTAAATCCGCATCGATGGCCTGGGAAGTTTATAAAATTTGACATGTTTTTATTTTTATTTTGAATAATCTTTGAAAATATTGGAAGAGTGATTAACATAAAGCCGATAAGTATTAGTAATAATAGTAATCTAATTAAAGATGTTACATAGTATTTTCCGTTTATTACGAGTATTATAATTTAATAGTTATAACATTTTACAAATATATAATCAAAATTGTTTTAGGATTATATGCATAGGCCATATTTTGAAAAATACTCATCTACATAATTGTTTTAAACTTTTTTTGAGGTAAAAATGTAGGTATTGAATGAAATATAATTTAATTCAAATAAGTATATTTTTCTAATTTATTGTCTAAAAATAATTTTACTAGAACTGCTAGAAAATAATATTTAATAAATAGTATTTATTATCAAGAAAGAAAGATATTTCTAAAAAACTCTTTTATTCACGCTTTGTTTTTATTACATTTAATATGGAATTCAAATGAATAATATTATCAAGTTGATCTCATTTCTTAATTTGCATATTGGTACAAAATATACGTTAATTGTATAATAATGATAATGGTGAATATTTTAGGGGATGGAAAAACTCAGATTTGTGGAAACAATATACACATTATAATGGACGGCATAAACGTAAATTGGTATTATTTTTGAAAAGTCTCAAAGTGAGAAAGAAATATTATTCTTTCTCTTTTAAGAGCGTACATAAGTGAAACTGCAAATAATTTTCAACACTATGTAGAACGAAATTTTGTAGTCGTTGCCAATCGGAAACTGAAAAGTCGAGGTGTGAGCACGTCAATTTGTTTTGTGATGGCGTCGGAAGAATATATATCGTGTAAAGATGACTAAAAAACGTTCCTAAACAACATTTCAATTAATATACCATTATTATTACGAATATAATAATAAACATAACATTAAAAGGACGCATGTTGAATTTGTATGACAAATTATATTTCGTTCGGCTCGCGTCATTTGCACAATCCGCGCATCACCGAGTCACGATCTTTTTAGACCATACCTCAGCTGAAGTATAGCCTTAAACTTAAGCATTGACTAGTTGTTTATTTTTGCAGTCTTGATAATGATGTAACGATTAGCTATCGAATTAAGTTGAATTTAATAAAATTTATAATATTATCATTTTATAACATAGTATTCTATAAAGTGAATACTACGTAGATGAGTTATAAATGAATAATATTATAAATAAACATAAATAATTAATTCTTATAAGTTCCATGAAAAATAAAGTTGCGCATATCTAGTTTATATCCAGACATACATATTAGTTTTTATATGTAGGTCCGTAACATATATGCTAAAGCCAAGAAAGTGGACAAGCGAGCGTAAGCCAGTTGGACTATGTATAACGTACGCCAATAGTAATTAACAAAAATCACATTATATTAAAATAGATTAATATTTAAATCTAAAATTATATGTAAAATGAACCTACCGTAGTTGCTTTAACGCTATAAATACTACTATTTGACACATTATTATCTATAAAATATGTAGCTAATACTATATTAATTTTATTTGTTTTTATCATACTTACAAGTATATTTATTCTGTGAAGGATAAAGATAAAAATCAATGGTACTTTTTATACTCAATTATTAAATTTCCTGTCTAGTCATATGAATGGTAATCGGCAGACAAAAATCCATTTATTTGTCATTTGCCTATCTTATTATTTTTAATACCTACGTAGAATTTTTACATTATTATGCTCTAAGTAGATACTTGAAATGTAAATATTTATTTATTATATAATCTGCCTAAATCAGTCTTCAATAGTTGTCATTACCTACTATTATAATATTATTTAATATACAATTTTGATGTGTCTGTTACCCATTTCATACGTTGATATCTTATGTAAGTACTGCACTAATATAATTCGTAAATATGGACTGTTAATATACATTCACATCTATAATATTAGAAAAATGGAATGAAGAATGAAATAAAATGAATTCAATATATGTATCTCTTGATCTAGACAGGATTGACGGCCGACATGTAAGTCATTGGGGAGGTTTATTGAAATTAGATCTTAATCAAAAATTATTATAAAAATGTTAATGGTGTTTGTTATTTACCAATCACCTACCATATCTATTCAATTTCTGTATTGTCTTTATTGATAATTTAATATTTTATTATATATGAAGGCATTAACAGGTATTACACACTAAATGACATCTATTTGTAATAATTTTGTAAATTACAGAAAATTATACTTTGAGTTGGTACTATATTTCGGTCACTAATTTTACAGGCTACTGTAATGATCGCATACCATACTATATTGTCGCTAAATTCAATCAAAAATTGTTTTTTAAAAAAATAGAAGAGTGTATAATGGAATACTTTCTGCTTGCTTACATTGAAAACAAAAATATTATTAATATAGGTACATAGTTTTTATATTATGTACTTATAATTTTATTCTTATCACTATTATAATGATAAAAAAAAACACACCGATACAAATAGGTATGTAAATATATTTTCAGCTGATCAATAAGATCGGTACATAGTAAATGGTAGATTTTTTTATTTTTCCAAAATTTTGAGACATTTATTATTAATAATTTATGATCGCCTTTTATTAACAATGTTTAATGAGATGAACTAAATCGAAAAGAAGTAGGTACCTACTGTCATTTTTATTAATATTTTTGAAATAACTATATAATATGTGCGATTACACCACACCACTGCGTTTCGCTTTAATCACAAACGTATTTATCCATATACACGCCGTGATTATTACATAATCCAATTCGCAGGAAATGTGAGAGCAAACAAGAATCAATAAATATATGTGTCAGTTATTCGGCCAAACAAAAAAGTAATTACATTATTGAAATATTAACAAGGAAATTTTTATTTCAGAAAAAGAAATAAATAGAATTTAAAATCCACCATTCTAATAAATTTTGCTATATTGACAGTAATTGAGATAATACTAAAAACTGAAAACTAATAAGAGTGATTATAACATGTTTTCATTTGTTAGATAATAAAATTGTTTAATGCATTTTTATGGCATAATAATTGAGAAAGATAATTTAATTACTTGTTACTATTAGATGTATTGTCATTTTAAGTAAATAATATTACGTTATTCTTTCATAAAACAACATAATGAAAAGTTATGTCTTTAAAAATTTCAAAATAGTCAAATAATAATTTGTATTTTTTTTGTGATGAAAAGAAAAATGAATTTATCACACATGTTCATGACGAATCAATTGAACATTTCTATTAAATTATTCCATAGAGATAGTGAAAACGATGAGACCCTCAATAATCATCGTCCTTCATAATAATCTCAAAGCTTTTTCTTTTGATACAAAATTATTCAAACGGAAAAGTCAAAAATATAAGCACAAATGCATTTACCATAAACCTTTTTGAATATTTCAGTGTAATATAATGACATAAGTACAATCTATAATATATTATTTTTAGTATCCTTAGTATAAACTATTTTTAAATATAACGTATGCTATATTAATATTCATTTGATTCGTGTTTTGGCTTGACTAAGGGAATTCGTAATTACTGTCAGATTGGTATGAATCGTATGACATATTGTGCTAACCGATCGTGGAAATTAAATTTTGTTTGAACGGCAGTAGCGACGTGTTCGGTTATTGCAAAATGATAGTTTTTATGGACCATCGATTGATGCGGATTGCGTTGAAACAATTATTGACGATGATTAATGCAAATAACATTGCCATTGCCAAAGAGAAACGTATTAAAACGTAGGAATTGCGTGAACGTGTAGTTATTTTATATCAATAGGATTAATAATATACAATGACATCAAATATTAGCATATGCGGATGACATTCACTTTACATGCCGGAATAACAATCTAATCACATAAGTATTTGTGGATCTTAAGGAAAACACCAACACATTTAGACTCACTGTTAATGTGAAAAAATTAATATCCATGATATATTCCGGACGGAACATGAGTGACAATTTCAGGGCACTAAGTAATGCTTTTTAGAGAATTAACTATTTTCTTCAATTTTTTTGTTATAAGTATATATTTCAGTTATAAGCTAATTTTAGTAGTGAATGTTGTTGAAAAAAATATTTGCTGATTATTTTGCATATATAAATGAACTCGCCATATTATTAAGCCGCGAAATAATTGTTTTTTTTTTAATTATCTAAGTTGCACAATACTATTTTCCGATTTTGATGCTTCATATTATTAGGGGATTCCCAAATATATTTAAGCAACCCAAAAATCTGGCATCTGATACTATTTTCTACAAGATTTCTGTATGGGGATGTTAGAAACATTCGTGCAAATATTATTTTACAAATGTGCACGTGTACACACGCGTGCCATTATCCATCAATAACAAGATATTAAAAGATTCTTTTGTGTGCTTATTGAGCAAGTATTATCTGCCCTTAATGGTTTAATGTTGTCATACCGAAGGTTTTGCTAATTAAATAGTTGTATAAATTTTCACAAAATTAACAAAACATTTAAAATATTCAATAACAAAAAATATTTGTATAATGCTGTATCATTTATCATCGTCATAATAATATAAAATATTCTGTATGAACAGTACTAATATTTTTCTAGATAAATCTGAATTCATACGAAATTCAATATAGTGGGCCAGTAGCGAAGTCGCCCTTTGCAACTATGTTTCATTCACACTCGTACCATAGCGTAGCAAATTTATTCGTAAATGACACATTGGGAATACAACCCACCAAACTATATAAAGGAGCGTGAATAAACATAAACATTTTACGACTATGCTCAAAATGAAGAGAGAAAAATTTAGTAACGTCTCAGCTGGAAAGTAGAATGGAATTTGGTATTTAACAGGGTATGGTTTTAAGGGATCACATTAAAGAGTTACGATAAACATATTTTTTTAGTTTGAATATGACGTCAAATTTATTTATATTATCTCATAGTTACTAAATATAGGTTTTTTTTAAATATTATATTATTACGAATTTTCATTGTAATGGTACATTGGTGGATATAAGGCTTTCACTGCAAATTCTAAGATATAATGTGAATTAATAGAACAGTTTCAATGAATTTTTAGTATTTTTTAGAATTTTTTATCAAATATCGAGTGTTTTAGGTATATGTCCCATTTCTTTTATTCTTATTTATTCTATAGATTGTAGATGTGACCATAATTATATCCTTAAATTATTTTGTAATATTTATAGCTATAAATTCATTAATCTACGTCAAAAGCACTTTTAGTAATAAATGAGGTAAAAAATAAAACTATGATAGACTAAAATTAAGAAGTTGGCAGTTAAAAAAGACTCGTGGAAGATTGTAATTAAAACTTTCTTTTGACCATGTTCGATCCTAATGAGATTATATGGGCCTCCACAGAGTGGATGTTTGTATTAACAGATTTTTGTTTTTATGAGAAATGTATGTTAGCTACTTGCTGAACCTAGTATGTCCATACTTTGACTCTAAACACAAATTCAAAAACAATATGTGTATTTACCACACCCATGATTCGAACCTGGGACTCTCGACATTATATGCCATGCGTAAAGTACTCGCAATCGCGGGTTATAATTAATTAAAAATGCTTGTGTGTGTAGTAATAAGTAGAAGATATATTTGAATAATAATAATTTAAAATAAATTATCCACATAGGAATTAAAATATTATCAAAAATTTCTATCGGTTAATAAGATTTAAGCATCAGGATTACTAATATAAATTTAAAATGTTTATATTATTCTTGGTGGAAAAGGTGTTACGTAAGCATAATAATTGGTAAAATTTCATTTTATATTATGGTGATGTCAGAAGATTTATTTTATATTAAAGATATAAATGAGGAATGGAAAACTACATATATACATATATAATATATAGTGTTTGATATATTCCTATCTTACTAGGAATGTAAAAATTTGAACATGCCTTTAACCTATGAAATTTATTTGGACCAATAAGTTGAACCAAAGTCCTGCCGAGAAATATAAGGATAATCTTTACCAAAATAGCTACGTATAATGAAAGAAAAAATAAGAATATGTATTTTTTGGTAAGGGAGGAAATAATATCGTTTAGGAATATAATGTTACAATAATCCTATTTAAACGGCAATAACAACGCCCTGCCGCGCGCGTAGACGTGTAAATTCTTTTCACTGTCTAATAAGGCTGGCGCAAGAGGTTAACGAAAAGGTTGCTGACGGATACTGGGGATGAAAAACGTTCCCGTGTGCCGTTGGGGCGGAAACGTCATTGGCACACTTACACCTAAAACCAGGTGGCACCCAGTGCGCGGACAACTAACGTCATGTGTGCGAAGCTCGAATTATTTTTTAACGATCTCGAAATGAGGCGTAAAGTTAATTTATTAATAACATATTTCATTTTCGGTAGCATATGTTCGTTTAGTAATAGTCCATCATAAATTATGTTGTATTGCTCTTGTATCGTTATTATAAGCTGATGTTCTCGTAAAAAATATATAAAGTATAACATACGCGTGAACTTTTAGTATATAATATTATAATATACTAGTTTCGTTTAAAATATATTATAATGTCGGTATGTCAATCAATAAAAATCATTTTCATTTCAAGAACACGCAATTTACCTATCTATATTTAATATTTTAGATTAATTATTTCTGTTGATATATTATATCTTATGAAATTCAATACAGTTAATATTGTAATACTCTAAGAAGATATTCAGTTATTAATATCTCAATAGGTACTTTGTAAGTTTCCAATGAAGTTTATTAATAATAATATGGAAAAGTAAGTAATTACCAAGAGTATTTGATTATGAAACCATATTCTATCTATCATTTACAATAAAATATGATTTACTGCCTATTACAAGATTTTATATCTTGAAGTCATATAAATTTCAAATATTAAAATATGATACATTATGAATACAACGTAATTAAATAACAATACATTTTCGTGTTCAATCTCCATGTACATAATCTACCGGGTTTTTTTTTCAAAGAAAAGTCAATAGAATTACTATTACTGTGATGGTGACTGATCTCCGATCGGGTATATGATATCATTGAAGGAAAAATAATTGTTTATAGTATTTATTCTACACAAGAATTTTAAATGTAAAAGTTAGATAATTACTTTAATAGTAAGTGTAATTTTTGCCACTCGTAATTATATTGAAGCGTAAAAATTATTAACCTAATATTATATTAGTGGCAAAGGGTGGAGGTGAGCTGTTAAGATCCGCCATAAATAGTGCACACTAAAAATTGTCAGTCAAATGTATTTGTCATTGAATTAAGACTACAATGTGTAGATAGTGTTTGTTAGTTTTCAAAATGCAATTAAGCCCTGCGAAAACCAAGCCATGATTGATAATAATAAAAAAATACTCGTCTCTTTATAAAATATCTAAAATTATGCCATTGTACATAATTTTTGATAGTTTCTAGATAGAATAATATTTATTATCTATTATAGTTTGGTTTAGGCAGGGGTTAATAAATTTAAACAAATTAACCAATAACATGACGTGTAATATGTATTCCTAACACAACGTGTGAACGGAAAAAGTGTACACATGACGGATTGCCCAAAGTATACTAAAACTATTATGGTTTGGCTTAAGCAGGATTTAATTGAATTTAAAAAACTGTCAACAACAAAACCAACACCATCTGTGAATTGTAGCCCTAGTTCAATGACAATAAATACGTATGGCATTCTTTATGTCAGATATTAACAGACTACCTCCACCCTTCACCACTGTATTACACATGTATGTATATTATTTAAAGTATGTATCCAAAACAAATGTGTTTTTAATCAATTAACAAATCAGTTTATAGCGTATGTTAAAACAATAATTTATAATATACATAATATAAAACAAATAATAAATAAATTTGCAGTTGAAAATTTACCCAATTAATCTTAATTAACCCAACAAATCATAGTTAATTATCGAAGTTTTCGCAGATATCAAAATTAGGTGTATCGGATCGCTCGAGTCAATTTTCACAAAGGCATATGGAAATAGCGCCTTAATTACATCAAAATGAAATTCACTAGAGGCTCATAAACCCTCAGCCAGTACTAATTGCAGGCGTATTACGGTTTCTCGGAGTAATTGAAAATTTCATTTGCAATAATAACAATTAATAATGTTATTATCGACTCTTCAACTCGAAGAATGTATCAATTTACCGAGAGGGATTAATTACGATCATTGTCAATATTGTGAATGGGGAACATGTTTTATTGTTTGCGTGTTATGTAAATGGTAGCACGATTTTATTCAGAAAATACACAGCGTTATTGCTAACAAATAGCTAATTAATTTTATATTTAGTCAACATATTTTGGTGGTTTTAATAATTACAGAATAAATTTATTATTTCGTGCTTTTTTCAAATCGTTTTTTTTTTAATATTTTCTGTATAATTTAATAAAATTTTCAATACTCTATATAGCAACCAAATTAGGACAAAATTTTTTATAAGAACCTCCGATTTAACAAGTCTCATTATAATAAGACTCTAGTACTTGTCGCCGTGGCCCAGCCCTTCCTCACCCTGCAGCGGTGTTACAGAAGCGAATTACGCGCTGCAGATCTGACATGGCGGGAGGCGCGAGAGTTGGCGTTGAACCGAGGGAAGTTTCACGAACTTGTACTTGCCCTATGCCCCAACGCATGGCCCCCACATCCTGAAGCGGGTCCCCAGGCCAGGATCTTTGGCGGCCTCCCTACCTATCACGAAGGTTAAATGCAGTCTGACGCTCTACAGTGACGTTTTCTAAATGGTGTTCGTGGTCAATAAAAATTCAGTGTATTTTTAGCGATTTTTAACACATCTAATTATGGAGTTGTCGAGTATCAACACAAAATATCCAAAAATTGCATCGCACAACCATACTTAGACTTTTTTTTACTATTAGGGTATATTTAAGATGTGTGTTTATCTCAATTATGTGGTCGACCCGCCACGCCAGGCCCACCTGAACCCAGGCCCCTAGGCCTGTCAGCCCCCCCCCCTTATGGGGGCCATGCCCCAACGTGACAGGCTGAAGTGGTAGTAGTAATACCTTCAATGGGTGCTGTCATCACATTTGAAATATTAAAAATACTTAATGATGACAAGCCTTCTACTAGACTGCGGCTTCTATATCGCGTCACCGCGGTCGTTTTTGGAATTAAAACCGTTGCAATACAGTGCCATGACGTAGATGTCAATATGGAGAAGGCGCATAATACATATTAATTAGACACATAACATTATTCAGACCTACAAAAAAGATCTTCGATCTTCATTTACCACGATTTTATTAGCTCATATTCTTGTTTGTCCTGTACAATTTTTTCTTGTTTGTCCAAGATTTGTATTGGACGATGGACGATTTTTAACTAATTTCCCGACTAGCTAGACATTTGAAACCTTTAGAATGTATCAGAACACGACGACAATGCATTTTTTTAATACTTTTAGCCATTTTTAAGCAGAATTCAATTAATTTTCAGTTAATTCTGTTTTGTATGGAAAGTTATTTCGGAAAAAAATCGTAAAAAGTAAAACACTATTATTGGTTGCTGAGAGGGTCCTACCAACTAAATTATTAATATATACGTACGTTACTATGGAAACCAATATGAAATGTCAAAATGACATTTCAGTATTCTATATTTATTCAGTATTTCTATCAAGTACAAAAAAGAGTATTTATTTAATACATAGATTCGTCAAGTTTATATGATTCAACAGAAAATTTAAAAACGCAGTATATGAAAAGTTCTTTTTATCTTATAATTATTTAAATTTGCTACCATATTAGAGAAGATTAACAATCACTGTAACATTAAAATCAATATTGTATACTCACTAGATTGTTTCATCATACATAAAGTTCACGGTTATTTTATAATATAGTATTTTATAATATATACGGTGGTCAATTTTCTGTTAATTTTAATAATTTATTACCGAGTTTGGAGGTTTTTAAATTCAATGAAAAGCATTATTTTTTTAAAGCAATCTTGTGAACAATAAAAAAATTCACTATTAAATAATTCAACGTCATATGAGTGTTTCACAAGCATAGTGAACCAAGTCCATTCAGGTTATTTTTGAGTAAACTAGGTTCAAACATAATTTTTGAGTATTTATTATTCTGTAAGGGTATGATTTTCCTTACACAATAACTTAAATCTACTCAAAATAACACTTCAGAATTGCAATTACACCCTTACAGATTTAGAAATACTCAAATATTATGTTTGAACCTAGCAAACCCAAAAGTAACCAGAATGGACTTGGTTCACTATGCTTGTGAAATACTCATACATTTGTATATTATATTATTTTAATACCTACATTAAATCTTAAAAAAATATACCCAATTGAATTTCCTCAAAATGATACATTACCATGATTAAAATGTAGCTGTTCATACAATTATTGTTAAGCAATATATATATAGGTACCGGTGGAGTTTTTAACCTGCATTATTAATATTGTGTATGCCATTTAGGTGTACAACTGATGTATATTCAGGTAGTTAGTGATGTGGCCAAGGTTCCAAACACAGTTATTTTGATAGTCGTAGTTTTTTGTAAAAAAAAACTAACAAGGTTCTGGACGGCATTTGTATTTTTGGACGGAAAAAACTGATCGTAAAGAATCTCTGAATATGGACAGAATTTATTTTAGCAGCAAGAGTACGCTAAATTATGACTTTTTTTCTATAATGTGGTTGTAGAGAATTCTTATTCACTCAATATTAGTTAGCAAAATCAAAAGATTGAACACCTATGATGGTATTTTGAAATAAGTATGTAAGAGAGAATAACTATTTTGCCATATTTTCATAAAATGTAAAGTTATTCAATTCAATTTCACCGTATTCGGTAAAATATAACTAGGCATAAGTTGATATAATTATTTATTATAAATACTTTACAAACTATACAATATGTTCAAGTATATAATATTATAAACTGCATATTTGAAATATAAACCTATATATTTAATACTTAAAATTTACAAAAAAATATAATAATATAATGTTACATCTAGTAAATCTTTATATGATTCATATTAATATTGATAGTATTTCAGATTACACTTTTCTGTTTTGGTGAACTGTTTGTGTAATTTAATGATTAATTGATGGCTGTCCCACATTATATATTTTAAATTCAAATAGTATTGGTAATTGTAATTTTGGCTATAAAATTGATAATAAGTATTGAATAAAATAGGAGAGTGAATGTGTGAATAAAAATATAAATTGTAGAAATTGCAAGTTAAAGGTAGAGCATGATTAGATTTAAGCGTAAATAGTAAAATCGGATAATTGAATTATTCAGGGCCATGAGATCGCGCTGACAATTGTATGTGATTAACAGAGAACTAGCATCTATAAAATATGTAAAAAAAAGGAATTTAAATAGACTGAGAAAACTATGTATAAAAGAGACTTATGAGTGTGTGATAAAATTGAATTGATAAAAAGGGCGCCAAGTGCTGTCTAAGTGTGTACATAATTAAATACCATGTAAATAAAGAAAACACTAGATTTAGAGATAACAATAGTTGTTTATTATAGGCAAAAAAAACATTAAATTTATTTTGACAAGTATAACAATTGAAATTAAGGAGACTCGGTGATCTTTTTTATGCGAAGACATGCTATTCTACAAAAAACATTATAAATAAAAATAATAGGGTACTCATCTGCTCTGCATCCCTTCAAATTGTAGACACTGAATTTTAGAAATTAATGTTAATAAAAGTTCAATAAAAGTGAAAGAAAACTGATTTTTATGTGTGGCCGGCGTCCCGTACCGGCCGTTCACAAAAAGTAAGTTAAGTTGAAAGATCCATCCAGTTGAGAAGTCAGGGTAAAAGTGAACGAGATCGATAAAGGTGCAACCCTCCTGTCCGCCAAAGTACAAGTAGGTATCAGCAACGGCTGCAGGGTGGGGGTTTGTGTGAAAGAGAATCGATCTTGCTTCCTCTTCTATCGGTGAGAATTTACCTACTCTCAAATTACGTATAGGTACGTATCCACAACGTGACATAATTTGTTACGTACTCAACGGGCTTTTTTTTTTTAAATAAATTAAAAAAAAATTAAAACTTTAACGATATTGTGTTTTCTAATAATTAATATACTATTATAGTAGTTTTATACTCGATTATATTCAACATAATACAATACCTAATTGAAATATATCATTTGTTATTGAAAATATTCCCATTTTTGCTTTAATACACAATTTATTTTAAGTACAAAACTTCGACAAAATGTAGACAATAAATAATTGTTGGTTCATTATTTTGAAGTGAAAAATGTATACGATGGAAATATTTGGAGCTACGCAGTATCGTAATTTATGCCTCAATATAATGGAAAGTGAAGTATGCCTAGTCACTCATCATCCAATTATTTTTCAATTGAATATATTTGAACATAGTGTACACTCATCAGAGTTGACATTATTTTAATTAAAAGGCCCGTAATGATTTGCGATAGACTGCTAGACAATTTCAATTTGTTTTCCACTTACAACGGTGGTTTGGTAATTAATTGAAATTACGACTCCATTTTAAATAATATTATCCATTTTAACAATATTTAAATACCTTAAAAAATCACGACAATTGAAATCAAATCAAGCATTTATTTAATATTTTTGATAAATGAAGAGATTTAAATGGTAAGTTTTAAATTGTATTAAACAAAAAAAAATCACTATAATATCACGTGATTTATTTGTAAATTTAATCTAAATCAATTCACAAAATTTAAGTCTGAAGTACACGAGTAAACATTTTAGATTACTTAGATAATATAAAAGATGTCAATTTGTTATTTTAATTCCATTACAATTCTAATTTGATTTTCCGTCTAGAGGTCATTCATTCCGATAATTCGATTCATTAAAATATTTCCAGAAAAGGACATTTTTATATAAATCAGCATTTTATATCTATATTCACTGTCGATAAAAGCGCTTCAGAAATTTAATATTCTTCCAGCATTACCGAGCGCGAAGCCAGAGAGTCAATATTAATTTCGCAAAATAATTGGTTCAAAGATAAATTAATGGAAGGAAATTCGCAGTAATTATTTATAATCATGCCTACCTACACACCACGCAAATAAGGTAGCACGATGGGTTTTAAGTGATATAAAATTTAAAGACACGTATAAAGGTTGTAAGATATTCAATTATATTATTATGTTATATGATATAATTTTACGTGACTGTACAAGGTATAGTGTAGCCTTAAATTTTAACTGGAAATAAGAACGATAATGGCAAGATGTCTCTTCAACTTTCCTGCATAGAGTGAAGGCATATATCCAGGCTACGAAACATTGACATCATATATATAAAAGATTTAAATTGAGGGACGATGATTGCTGTCCACGTGATGGCACTACTAACACGTCTTAAACAGTGTAGAATAACCGATACCAGAAAATAAAACATGGGCTTTTGGAGCTCTGTGTGGACAACATAATCATGGACTTGAACCCCAAATACATAACGAAGTACTAACCAACAAAATAAGACAACAGCACTATACAAAAATTATCAAATTCTGGCCATATATAAAATTGAAGACATTAATGGATGGACATAATTGACTGTACACTAAGCTATAATCGAGCATTTTTTTTTTAATCGTAAGCACAATTGTCAATATTTATGTAAATAACTTAATATAATAATCTCTCTGAACCACCTTGTACGAAAGATCAAGGGCATGGTTATTGGAAAAAACAATGTTTAAGTTTATAAAGTTACTGAGGATGAAAAAATGCAAAGAAATAATTGAAGAAGTTAAAACTAGGAAGATTTACTTTTGCCATATGAAGTTCATTCTATTAATTAAGGAAAACTTTCATTTAGCGAAGTTTGAGCTAAAATAGCTGCATATGCAAAATCGATTTACAAATCGACGCCAATGTCCATTAACGGATATAGCACTAAAATACAAAAATGAGACGACAGAAAAAGCAAAAATGATTTCGTTTGCAGTGTTCAAAAAAACTTATTTACAATTATTATTGATTGTGCACATGACTTATACTGATCAAATAACAGGATAGTAATAGTTAGAGAAAATGTAGTTTTCAAGAGAGCAGTTCTGCAAAAAAAATATGGTTCAAATTAACTCGACGAAGAGTAACGGAAATCTGTGAAAGTAGTTGATAAAAATTTCTAAAAGAAGATGAGTTAAGTAACCGATACTTTATTGTACTGATCATGTAAGGGCAGTGATTGTTGTACAGTTATCCACGATTAGAGATTAGTTGAAGATGACCGTTTCTCGTCAGCTTAGCATCAATACGTGGAAGAAAGAGTTAAGGGTTTATTTTTGAGTCATACATAATTATGGTATATAAGTATATTGATTTTATTAATTAAAATTAATACAATATGTTGTGTACAAAATTTTTATCTTTAAATTTTTTGGCTAGTATGATAAATGCTTTACAGTTTATAAAAACGTTAAAGATGGTTCACAAAACATTTTAAGATTTACAACTGTTAATAATTAATAAAGTTAATCCAACAATAATAAAAATTAAATTAAAAATATGTTTTATAACAAAAACCGATATTACGTAGACATGGCTTACAATATAAATAATACAACGTCATAATTTAATATTCTCTAATAACATACTACAAATTAAAAATATCAAATACAACTGATTGCCTTTCCCAACACACATTTTTGATAAAAGCTATGACCTTTTTATGTATGCAAAATTCTCATTCACAACCAGATAAAACATGGCCATGTTAATGTACCAAACAAAAATAAAATACTTTCCAAAAGCTTTTAGTAAGTGTTTTAACCCTCAAATTCGATTATGGACACATCAGTAATAATAGAAATTGTCCAATGAGTACCTAGGTAGTCTTTTAAAATAACATACGGAATAATTGCTTTTATAAAAAAACTTAAATACTATTATGAACTACGTCATAACCATTATTCATGCGATCATTTATTTGACTAATGGTTTGGATTTTTTGTATGTAAGTTTTTAAAAATTAATTGCAAAGTAAATCGTTTTTCATTTTTTTTAATTTCACTAAAAAGTGTATTTAAATAAGTTTTCCAGAGAAATAATATCAGTGACGAAGGGTGGAGGTAGGCTGTGGAGATTTGAGTAGTGCACACTAAGCGTTGAAAGTCAAACTAATTATTATTCATTGAACTAAGAAAACGATTTGTAGATTGTGGATTGTAGATTGACCTGCATAAAGCAACCAATAATAGATGTTAGATATATTCTTCTATCTATAAAATATCTAATTGTATATCTACCTACTATTATCCATACATATATTATGGCTTGGTTGAGGCTGGGTTTAATAGAATTTTAAAAACTACCCAATTCCATATGCAATTCGTATTCTTAGTGCAATGAATATTGATAAGTTATGACTATGACTGACAAAGTGTGGTATTATTTATTTATGGCAAATCTCTACAGCCTACCTTCACTTTTCGCTACTGGATATTATATATATTTATATATCTAACATAATAAAATAAACATGTTTTTATTATTGTACTAAAACTTTCCGTTTCATTCGAAATACCGTATCTACAACACAATTAATTTATTTTCAAATATTGAATGTTTAAAGTATTTAAACGTGGATGGCGTTTTCAGTCTTGGCAATATTATTTTTAGAATACTAATTCTTCAAAGTTATTTGGTATTTGTTTTTTCAACGATTCTAAGAAAAACTGTAATATATAGGTGATATGAATAAACTGAAATATAAAATACGGTGTAACGTAACTTGACATCACTAAACGAGAAGGTTAGTATTAGCATATTATATAAACATAATATGTATTCATATAATATAATTCTAATGAAACATTTTCAATTGACAAGCCTGTGTATATTATTATCTGAATATCTATATGAAAATAATTTTATCGACATATTATATTAATTTCGACATAATTATATGACACATGTCAATTGTGAGAAATCATTAAAATATTTCATATAACATGTTGTTTTATACAAAGTGGAGTATATTATGGTGTTTCGACTTTGTAGAATGGGAGTAATGAAGTATCTATAGCATCTTTAGGGCGAACGCAATGGAGAGAGTTTGAACTGAATTTTGACTGAACTGATGATTGAGATGTTATATGAAGAAGACCACGACTCACAGTGAGTTATCTCGGTAGCAAAAAATAAAAATTAATTTCCGTTCCATACACAAAAATCTCATATTCTCTAGAGATTGATAGGTAAACCATAAAAGCACGCGCAACGATTCGAATAAAAATACGATCAAACAAAATTGAAAAAAAAATGATTCAAGATTTATGGGCGTTTTTCTTTACTGTAAAAGTCAACGCCTGTAAAAGCTTCCACATACAAATGCGCATATAAAAATCCATGAACAAAATTTAAATTTATACCGCGGTTCCGGATACATGCAAAACGCTGAGGCATAAAAAGTTTCAGACCTCGGGGTGGCGTTACTACGACCTGCGTTAAAACGCATTGAAAAAATCTGCCTTCCACCGTCCTCCCCCCTCTGAATGTGTCGTTTTACGTCTCGGGATGATATAAAAAAATCCAGAGATCAGAATGCTACCTTCGAGGTTACAATAATGTGTTTTTTGAAATTGCCCTGGCGAAGTTGGCTTTATATTTATGACCTATAAAAGATCTTGTACACTTTTTCACGCATTTTCTTACTTTCTGCAATAAGTGTATTTATCTAAACTTGTAAATATTTATAAGGATCTATTGAATTTTTTTAGTACTAACAAGGGTTTATTTTTAGAAGACGCATTACGTTTTCTACGGAAGATATAGATACTATAGTAAAAAGAAAAGATGTATAAGCATGGTTACGGTCACAATCACGAGGAATACGTAATTTATTATTATGACTGCAATATTAACGTTGCTAACAAGTTTACTGTATGTACTTTTTATTTAATGAATATACTCAACCCGTCTAATTTAAAAGCGATATAAATAACTGTGTATCAATAATATCAATAGGCAGGGCTTTTTTTTTAAAGGTGCCGGAACTCACTTCTTGCCAAACAATTTACCTACAGTAAAAACATCATTTACCTATTTGAATAAAAGTATACAGCGGGCCCCTTACCTATCACTAAGGTTAAATGCTGTGTGATGCTTAGTAGCGTTTTTTAAATGGTGGTCGAGGTAAAATTAAAGGTATTTAGTGTATCAGAAAACATTAACCAAAAAATGCAATTTTACACAACCACATATTTTAAAATGTTAATACGGCCGAAGGAAATTAGCGCCGCAGGCGATTTTTATTACGATTAGAGCAAATTTATGATGTGCGTTATTTCAATTATCTGGTCGATCCTCCAGGCTAAAGTTCTGTTTTCTTTCCCTTTTCCAAAGTACAGTCCAATTTTCGTCTCGATTTCTTTTCTTATAGTAAGAGTCTATGGCCGAATGTCTTCTTCCACTGAGTCATCATTCATCAATGTATTTTGAATGATCGAAAAATGTCAAAGGTGGTCCGAAGAGTTTGATGAACAAAAGTGCCGAAACTGTTTTGGCCTTCAACGAAGCTCTTATTGGGGTAATAATTAGATTCTTTTGCAAAAATTCGCGTTCATATTCACTTGAAGAAATGCTAATAGAATTTAATGCATATATCAAACGCGATAGTTTTTCAGGATATGTCTTTTCATATGAGATGATTCAGGAAAATTAACTTGTAGGTACTATGTAATCGCGAACAGTGTTTCATCTAATTGGTTTTGAAACATTAAAAATACCGTGAAAAAAGGTACCGGAATGCCGTTCCACCGCGTTACATTACAAAAAAGCCCTGTCAATAGGTATTCATTTTTGGCAAACACCGTAAAGTTTAATATATTATCTGGGGCCTAGTGCTAGAAGTGCAGATTTTTGCCATTTTAAGTTAAAGTGAGAAAGTACTTTAAAATTTACCTTCTTTCAATGGTAGAAATGCCAATGTCAACTGATGTAAAATTAATGAAATAAGAGCACATTTAAAGTGCGGGTATGTGAAAATAATATGTCCGCATATTTTAGACCATAAATGCATACGTTCACATTGCGATTCAAATTGTGAGATTTCTCCATTTTCCAGTATTTTCAAAAAAAAAAAAACTGTCCATCATAATTTATATATTTTATAATCAAACTTTTATAATGTGTATTGCCAAAGTTAATAATAATAATATTTTATTTTATTTATTTGAGATATAAACAATCGTCTGTATTATATTTTTGACAGTATTTAATCTATTTTTTTCAACTGGGATGTTACCATGCATTAGTTGTTTTTAATTTATTTTTTTAAACAAAACTGTTAAATTATAAAATATACTGCTATATTACGGATACCAATATAAATAACCAAGTTCAACCCATTAAGCTCACATAAAGTCACAATATTAAAAAAAAACACTGAAAGATAATTATAAAAAAAATATTGGCAACATTCAATGGATAATTTATACTAATAGATCGACATCTTTAATATGAAAAGTAGGTAAGTAACTTGCTCAATATAATGTTAATTTGAAATCTTGTTGAAATCCAGGCGAAACGTTACTATTTATTTAAAAAATAATTGAGGCGAAGAGTATGTGTGCAGCTATAGCATAAAAGTAAAAAATCGCTGTAAAAGTATTCAAGCAACGAGAGATGTGAAAAAAATTGAGTGAAAATTACATTATTTTCATGAAGTACAATGTACATACCTATCTAACGTATGGCCGACGCCTGTTTCGCAGCAAACTCAAATTTTCCTAAAAGCTCACAGTCCTGCTAAAATATGTATGCCACTTGCTGACCGCGTGCGTGCTTTAGGCGGTAACATTTTCCCCCTTTTCCAGGTTTTTCCGAGCAATAAAAATAGCGAGAAAATTTGCTACGTTGGACTTCATTCTAATGCTGCCGTGTGTATTTTGTTTGCAAGCGTGTTTGCAGTTATTTGATGCAATTCTGCAAATGTGTCATACATAATTCCCTGCACATTAATTGCATCTGCATTTGAACACTTATTTTATCTATTTATGTATATTAATGTATATTTTATAAACACGTTTTTTAGCTCGTATTCTTGTTTGTCCGGCGGTTGTTTATCCAGTACAAATCTTGCAATCGATTTTTAACTAACTTCCCGATTAGCTAGACATTTGAAACTTTTAGAATATATCAGAACACGATGCCAATGCATTCTTTTAATACTTTTAGCCACCTTTAAGTAGAATTGAATTCATTTACAGTTAATTCTGTTTTGTATGAAAAGTTATTTCGGAAGAAATTTGTAATCCAATCCACTATTATTGGTTGCTAGGGGGTGGTCCTAGCAACTAAATTATTATTATATACGTGCGTTACTATGGAAATCAAAATGACATTTCTGTATTCTATATTTAGTTGTTTATTTGTTGCAAATGAGCAAAACAAATGATTTGTTGACAATTGCCTTATTTGTCCTAAATTATTAATATATAGAATTGTCAAGTTTATATGATTCAACAGAAAATTTAAAAACGTGGTATATAAAATTCTTTTTATCTTGTAATTATTCTATTATATTCGTAGTATTCATATTTTTCAAATATATGATATAGATTGATTCTTATTTTTTTTAATATAATCATCAGCCGCGACTGATTCACTGATGGATTAAGATCTGCTCTAGATTATTCCACTTTTCTCGGTCGTTAGAAGTTCTACATTCACCGAACATTATGAGTTTATTTCTACAATGGATTTTAGGGTATTCTTGTGGTCGTATAGTACTCTTTAGGGATCATTGAATGAATGCGTTTGTTCAGGGGAGCAACATGTCCAGTAATCACCTAATTTTGAACTTTTTGTTTTAGCATTCTTTCTACTTTCTTACACATCTGCATTACTTTTATTTCTTTACCAAAATGAGCATTTTTACAACTATTTACCACGAAAACATTCAATAGTAATACGTTAAAATAGGTTCACAAGTTGAATAAGTATTTCAAACAATAAATTTCGATGAACACCTTGTAACTTGTAATACATTTAATAAGAGTATTAGATTACTAGCCGTGTACGTATATTAATTGCCAATGAGCTATATAGGTTGAGTTGGCTACGCGCCTAATATCCTTCGGTGCTGTAGTAACAATGCAGATACCAATAAATTCTAGTTTCATGGAGCCAATATCCCTTATAGATAACGATGGTGTGCCCAATAGAGCACAACTACTGGAAGTTTTTTTGTTGGAAAAAGGAATTTTAGCGTCTAGTGTTTCTCATATAGGTACTACAAGAACGTACAGGTATTAAATTCTGCTTGCATTTTATATGTGCTATTCCTTCTATGCTAATTAATACATTGCCTTCTTTAATATTACAAGGTACTATATAGCAATATTTTATGACTTTATAAAAAACTTTAGAGAGAAAATTTAAATTATTTAAAAACTATTTTTTATTCAAGACAAAGAATATATTTGTAGTTTGGTATTTTAATTTGGTATATAATGTCCAACTACTAAATTTAATTATATATGGATACATAATTGATAAATAAACACATAAATACCGTTTTCATGGTTGTTTTATTGCGTACAATTGTACACTATAATACAGTTTGAGGATGTACATAGTTAGATAATATTAATTAAGTTATTTATATGAATTTAATATTTATTTAATAGTTTTACCCCATTCTCGGACAAACCCAGTACGCGTGAAACGATTATTTTATTGAGAGATTTTTTGTGAACTGCTTGATTGAAAGGTTTGATATCGACTAATCATTATACCCATCGAATACAATGTAATATGATAAGTTCAAGTGACGAGTATTTAATTATCGTCCGAGGTCGTTAATTATATTTTATGTTTGACAGTCTTTTTGTCAATCTAGAGTAATACTAGAAATAGAATCCTTGCACCAATTGAGATTCAAAAACATGTCTTGTTCTATCTCAATAAAAGCACTGCAAATATTAGATACTTAATGATAACGCTATCTGAGATAAACGAAAGACGTGTGTACAAATTCCACTCGGTCCTAGATTTTTTCTAAAAAAATTCTAATATATAATATATGACTCTGTTGCTATTTCATGTTATGTATTAAAGTAATGTAAAATGTTAGGTACCTATCTAAAAAGTCTTAAAGAATATTATAACATCAGTATCATTGCCATGCAGTGAGTTTTGCTACAAGAGATGGTATTGAAAATACTACATAGCAATATAATATTACTATACCTATACATAACTACAATAATATTTATTTCGGATTTTGAATATTAGAGAGTTGTGTGGTGTGTAATAATATTTGAAAGTGTATTATGTATATTCTGAAAATATTTACACTTCAAAATGTTTGTAGATTATAGAACGTCATGCAAAATAACAATCAACCGCGAAAGTCCAAAGTATTATATTAATATAGAACATTTAGAATAAGTTTATCTAGTTATATAAAATCCATGTAAGTACTATATTATTATAACTGCGCAATACTTACGTGATATTATTTTATAGTAATTTATCGAATATTTCTTGGCATGCTCCGCATCTACAGTATCTATGGACCGCACGCCATTGATCAGTAGGTATGTCATTTATCATTGTACAGGGAACATACCAATTTTAATACAATGTCTTATGGGACGATGGGACAATGAAGACATTTTTATGTTTTATTGTTTGTCGTTTTTTTGTAACGTATGGATAGTACCTACCTAGTATATTAATATTTAAAAAAAGAATCCATAATGAAAAATATTTCTTTTAAAATGAATTATTATACGAGTACCTACATATTATTATGTATATTTATATTATATTTTTGTATTAATATACTAATTATTCTAAATTTTCTATATGTAAGTATATACAATTGGGACTTTTACAGTTGATTGTTATTTTAAATGACCGTATTAATATGTAAAAATAGAAGCATTATTTTACACAATTGATTTAATCCATGTATATCGGTTTACTAACATGTAAAGCCAAATATGTAAAAAAATAATTTTATCTAATATAACAGTTGCATTTGTTTTTAAATAATATATTAAATGAGTAGGTAGAAGGTACTAACCAATTTCCTTGCATAATGTTTGTAGCATAAATCTTTTTTGAATTTAATATAAATTAAATCATCGAATGGGTAAACATAAATGGGCGACCCTAATTTGTTTAAATTAATATTTGTTTTAAAAAAGAAGATGATTACATAGATGTTTCATATTATTAACTTCATTAAGTGTATACATTAAGAACTGATAACTTATTAATTAAACTATGTGTTAGTACGTAATAAAATATGCGAGTGTATCAATTTTTATTTACAATAAAAGTGTGGCCTAACTGTACTTAGCTAGTTTTATGGATACAACTTCTTTGTTAGCACAAATGTCAATAATAAAATATCTGGGACTTAACATTGCAATATAAATATCGTAAATAAATCATAAACAATGCGTGTTTTACGATAAATAAAGGGCACGTATTTTAATGTTCACTATTTAACGTTGAGCAAGCCTTTTGAAGTCTCAGGCTACTATAATATTATTACTCTAACAAAATTTATTATACGTTTATATACGTCTTTAGAATTGTATTTTGTCTTAAAAAACTTAAGCCAGTTTGTTTTTATGTTTTTGTAATATATATTTTAAGCCTATTTACACTATTAACTAAACATATTAAATAATATGCTCACATGCAGAAGATACGTAAATTTTCTCTTAATGTTAGAAAAAAAATAATATGTTGGTATCTTATATACTAAACCAGCGGTTCCCAACCTGTGATATGCGTACCACCGGTGGTACGCGAGTGGATAGTTGGTGGTACGCGAAAAATAATCAGTAATGGCGGACATAAAAAGTAAAAAGAAATCAGTCATAAAAATAACATTTAAACTATTGTACTTTTTCTATAATTCATAATTTTAATTAATAATATACAGTACAGTTGTTAATATGTACAGTAGACGATCGAAAATCCAACAATCAATATCGTATTTTTGGAGTGCTCTTTTAAATTTAGCGCTTTAGCTCTCAGTAACTTGAGATGTCGCCGTCACTGTTATGATGGCGCTGTACTCCATTCACTTGAGCGCTTTATGATCTGAGCGCATTTTGACTGCTCCAAGTAATACGGAAGTAAGTCAAAATTTGGCATTTTGCAGGAGAATTAATTTCAGTTTTGAAAAAATATTCTTATTCTCCTGTACGGAAATTTCATTTTTTTTTATTGATTCCAGCATACTTTTTAATGGTTGAATTTCTTAAGTTACCGTTTTGTTTCCATCGACATTCTTTCGGGGTACTCTATGCCTTACTGCCATTTTCCTCGGAAATAATAAAAATATATCAAGGCAGTATGTTGAGCTACTTTCTTATTCCCTGATAATTTTTAAATAAATGTAAACAACTAATTGAAAAAAAAAATATATTTATTAAAGAAAATATCAATTAATTGACACGATTTTTTAAAAAAATATGAGAAGAAAACATTAAGGCAATTAATATACCTAATGTATACATGCAAAAAGTCCAGAATACACAGTAAATGCAAACAAATCAATAAAAAAGACAAAACCAAATAATGGTAAAGAACAATGTTGGTGACAGCTGTTTCGTGTAGCCATCCCATCGTCAGAATAAGCCAGCGGAGAATTGAATATCAATACAAAATAGAAGAACATTATCAATACCAAGTTGTTAAATTACGGTCACTTACTTCAAAGGATACCATGGAAATGATTATTATAGAAATATTAGTATTTGACATACAACTATTTTTAAATTGAATTTAAAGACAATCTATTTACGTTAGAGTTACCACTGTCTTACATGGAGATAGAGAAAATATTTCTGCATAAGAAAGTGGACCTAATTCAAAAACCCAGAAAAGGTACTTACTTCCGTCTTACATGGAGCAGTCGATTTAATATGAATCGTTTAGTTAATAATTAAAGATTTATATTTTTGCTTATTTACGATACCTACAATTTTTAATAAGTAGTCAAAGTTAAAAAAAATACTACTTAATTTAATGATATAAAATAACTAAATATCAAAATTTTGGGCACCAATCCTGCTACAGAAAATACTAAATATCTCGGTTGTTAATTTATATGACGTGTGCAATAATTATGCATTAAATAAAATTTTTAAAAAAATGCAAAGGGTTCTAGATGATCAATGTATTAGAGTACCTAGATAACTATGATTTTATTTCAGGCTGAACACTGTAAACTACGATCCAACGAGCATTGAAGAATGGAGGAGTACGCCATATTCCCAGTCGATAGACAGTTCAAGTAGACAGCTAGTGTCCGTGGAATATCCAGCTTTTTAAATGGTGAGAATATCTCGAATGGATATTAATGTTGACAACTGACTGTTATATACATAATACGTATATATCTATATAAAAACTGAAAATGGAAAACTTAACAAAAAGTGAAAACCACCTAATGAAAAATGATAAATGATTAAGATGATATTGTTTAAATGAATATGAGTAGCCCATTTTCGAAAATCATTTTGTCCTGTTTTCATCAGAAATGAACTAAATATGCAATTTTATTCCTTATTCAAAGAGGAACACACACATTTTGTAAACAATTCCAAAATTAGTCTTTTGCAGACAGTCTAACGGTTAAAAACATCGTCGAATTTCAAAATGCAGCTTGTCCGTCTGGTGGCCATTTTCAAATATCAATTTTTCCATTGTTACAGAGTGAGTATTTTGAAACTTTCGCTCGATACGGGAAAGTATATTATGCTCCACAAAACTGTCAAGTATTTGATTGGAAAAGCTATGTAGTTAAAATATTAAAAGGACTCGCCAAATGGTCCAAGAAAAAATTGGTTATTTTCTATGTAGAGGTTCCATGCACGTTTTTTGTAAATATCTCAGAACAAAACAAAATAGACAAGGTGAATTTTGGAAATAGGCACTCATATATTATTATCAAAGATTTTTTTGGATCTAATTTTAATTTGTATCGCATCATATTAACTTATAATTACTATATATTTTATTAAACGTCATCGGTGAGAAAAGTACACAATATCATAAAGGAAAATAACAGAAAATTATGTTACTATATTTTGTTGAAAATGAATATAATGATATTTTTATTTTGCTCACCACTGTGTCAATAATTATTGTTCTTCATTTAGAACAACGGAAGCATAGAGCTTGTATTGTACATTTATTAATCCTAGGTATTCCGCAATGTCCATGTGCCGCCTTTATAAGCCGTGACACAGTTGGAAGTTATAGTCTACACTCTACAACGTCTACATATTATTATCTACATACAACTTATAACTTAACTTAATATTTCATTTTGTCATAATATAGCAAAATATTGATAATCTATCGTAACTCGTATTTATTGATTATTACAGGGATAATCTTATTAAACTATGTTTTGGTAGTTATTACTAATAACAATATGTACTTTATATCACAGTACAGTACATTTGGATTGAGTAATCATATAAAGTCGTGGGTGAGGATTTATTTCCCGTACCTTATAAGGATCAGATAATATATATTTTTTAAATGTATATTATGTTTATTCAGAGCAATAACATACTTAAAAATGTATTAATATAACTAACGCTATATGAAGACCTATAACCCTCCATTGAAATGGTAATTTACAATATTATTTTGTGGTTACTATATTCATGGGTTAAAAAATATGTCACATAAATAAAATAATATGCCAATATAACATTAAAAAAAACTAAAGGTACCGTCTACTGTAACACGGAGGAACAAATTACTCTAGAAGTCAGAGGTCGATTTTCATTGGGTAGATAAAATACAGGTATTTGACGAACCTTTATTTATAAAAATAAATCATATTTTAAATACATTTAAGTACAAAATTTAAATTTAAAATTATAAAACATAGGTTACTAATATAGGCGCATCTGTAGTAAAAAAATATGGAAATATAATATCATCAACAATTATCAGCTTATTTCAATCCACTGCCTGATGAAGGCCTCCTAAAGCTCTTTGTGCTCTTCTGAATTATTTGTTAGTTGCTGCCATGTAATCGTAATACTATACTCAATTCGTCACAGTGTAAATATTTAGAATACAAAATTAATTTTATAACAAGCATAATACATGTTTTTATATGGAGGAAATCTTAATTCCACTCACTACTTACTTAAAATTACCTATAACAAACTAGTCCTTGACAAATAATTCCGCGAGACACAAGATTCTCAAACTGCAAAAGTAGGAGTCATTATAAAAAAAAAAAAACTAAAATATCAGGTAGTTGTCACCGACATATTTTTGATGATTAAGTTTACATATGGAGACTCAAGTGGTTTGTAATTTTATTATGCGGTAAAAGGGTTAAGCAACCTCAATGTATCATTGTTTACAATTCGCACGGTTTGTTTCGCACAAGCATTAAATAAACATGATAATATACACATAATGGTAACTCGCACTCTTTGCAATCTGAGCGGGAAATGTATCGCTTTTGTCTCAGCTTGGCTTTAGGGTCACACAGATTCAGAGACTCTCAATTTTATAGCATTACTTTTTACGATGCCACAAATCCATTATATGTACTTATATATTTTTTGTGTTGAATTTATTATTATTTATGTTTTATTCACAAATAATTTTATCATGGACCTTTTTATCATTTAAGGTTTGTACGTTATTTTTTTTTGTTTCGTTGTTAAACACCACATCATGCTGTGAAGCGCAAAGCAGTGGGAAAACTCCCAGGCCTGAGGAATTTACGTATTAGATTATGTAAATATATTTTGACCTCACCGGGAATCAAACCCGGAACTCCCAGATGGAAGACCAGCGCCTTACGCACTGCACCACGAGAGTCGCCTTATTAAAAAAATAATTATTTATTAATAATTTATAATTATTATTAATTAGTTAAGAATATCTATATTATGTTTATAAATTAGTCTGCTTGAAACCAGATTGATTTAACGAATAAATAAGAATGTAGATAATTAATATAAGTTCACATGTTTTCTGTTACCGTTACATTTTTACATCCTTTCTTGTGTATACTGTGATGTAAGGAACGAAAAGCATCGTTAAAAGTTGTAATTGAAGTGCATGGCCCTCAGGCCAGAATCTTTGGCAACCCCTCTTACCTATCGCTAAGGTTAAGTGCAGTGTGATGCTTTATTAATACATACACCTAATTGAATTATGGAGTTGTCGAGTAATCGACAAACAAAACTCAAAAATTGCATCGCACAACGAAATATTTTAAAATGTTAATATCTTTAAGCAAAATTGCGCCGCATGCGACTTTTTTACTAAATATTAGAGCAAATATGTGATGATATTTCACGGCTCACTGAACCTGGGCCCCCAGGCTAGTATCCTGTCAGCCCACTCCCCTGTGGGATCATGTTGAAGTGTCATGCAACATACATATTTTTTTGTGTTACTATGACTGAAACTAGCTGAGAAGAAACATGTCTCGCCGTCTGACACCTAATTTAGTTAAACGATAATTTGGTCCCTTGTGAAGGGTCAGATTGATATAGCCGATTGCTCGAACTGAATTTCGCAATAAATTAAGTAACTCTTACTTTTAAATGAGATACCAACGATATTAGAACCTGAAAAATCTTCGTTTAGTAAAGTTCAACTTTCAGAGAGAACAAAGAAGGACAAAGTATATTATACTGTACATATTATATGTATATAATATGTACCACAGGTTTCACATGTTCGAGAGATCAGGAGCCGACCCGACCTATCGAGAGAGTTAATGCACGGTAGGAAAATTAGCCGGATCACGATCCTAAGCCATGAGGTGTCGATGATGAAGAAAAAGAATTTATATTTACTCAATATCTGAAATTGTCTCATTTATATTAATTATATATGATGTAATTAATATAAATGACACAATCTAATTTTTGATTCGTTTACTTAAGACGACAGCATATACGAAAAGTTATGATGCCAGTCTTGGAAGTTGTTATGGCTCCCAATCCTCACTTTAACCTTCAAGGTTACTCACAACGCGCACGCCTGGCTTAGTTTGGATAATACGAGAGACGCTGACGGAAAAACTGTTCAGCGCAGGCAAATCATACGGACGACCATTAGTTCAAGAACGTACATATTGCCAGGCAGTTTATTGCCATTCGATATTTAAATATGTATTAATTCATAGGTGGGTACCATAAAAAATATGGTGAAAAATAACTAACTACAGTTTGTTTAATTGCGAAAGTACATAACATTTTACATTTTTATTAATATTTATTAAAATTATAAGGAACTTATTTCATAGTAATAAGTCTGAGATATAATATGCTATTTTCATTGAACTCGTATTTATATCTAATCTTTACTAATTATATTTATAATCTTTGCGATTGGAAAATCTCTAAAAAGTATAGGCATTGCCAATGTTTCTTGAATTAAAATTCACATGCGCATTGAAATCGTTATGAAAAATTCAAAATTCGAGCTTATAATGTTTATCTTTGACAAACTCATTTTTATGGGCATTAAATCATACCTTTAAGGTTGGTTGAGAAGCATAGGCATTATAAATATTTGAATTGGACCACGTTCCAAAAAGGTTTGCCATTACTCTTCGCTTGTTTACGAGATTTTCCCACCCCCCGTTTTTCCCGCCGAAAAATCTCATTAGCTAAGGGCGTCATCTCACGGCTCAAATTCTAATCCACGCATACTTATTCATTCATAAAACAAGCGTCGAGCTATTGGAGAAATTTTAACTTCAATAAAAGTATAGCTTAATTAAGCAAACAATGAACCGTTATTATAATATTACACGTTATCTTCCAGACGTTATACCTACAAAATAAAGTGATTAAAACAAATAAAGCCAGTAAATCCATTCGGTTTTCACTAATACTAATTTATTCTTAAAATTTCAATATGTATCACGACGGTTTTTGTCCAGAGTACCAGACTATATTTAATATACAAAAACCGTTTATTATAATATTACAAAAATATAAACTGAAAAAATAATTGGAAAAGTATAATAAAATGACAATTATTGATAGTAAGATTCATCGCAAACATGCACAGATACTAGATAGGTAGGTACTAAAATTCACTAAATTGACTGCCCTTCAGAGTATTTCTTTAAAACGGTATAGTAAGTTCATATTATATTATAATATATATTATTATTAACCCACTTGTTTTTTAATAATTTGAATAATCACAAACACCCAGGCTTTGAGAAAATCACATAAATATATTGTGTCCTCGCCGAGCACCAAACCCGCAGCTCCCGGATGGAAGGCCAACGCCTAACGAGCTGCACTAACTTTGCACCTTCTTTACTTTTATCTCGTAATGCGCCGGCTAGACGGCAGCGACTTGCCTGCGCGGTATAGTTTGTGCAAAAAATACGGAACACTTTCACAGCGCTTTTCGGTTTGCAGTTACAGTTTTCCCGTCCATACACACGGACTTCCCGATACAAACCTGTTTTCAAAGGTAAGCTTGTGGTAAAGCATGAGCGTCTAGTTGACGCTTTAGTAAAATCAAGCACTATATTGGTCACTTTTTTCAAAAAAATATATTTCTCTATTGTCGTATAAGCATACATAAACATTAAACAATTAGGCACAGGCAAGTCCATTATAGTATAATTATTATTTATATTATATTATTATATAAATATTCGCCACTAGGGCTAAAGTTACTAATGATTATACAATATATTTAAGCGCAATTTCAGATACATCTAAAATAGACCTGACAAGTTTATAATAGATAATATTGCCCGCGAGCGACTGGCGAAAATATTTGGATAAATTTAAGGGAAGTAGGTAGGTAGGTACCTATCTATAATGTAAATATATTTCGCAAATCTGCACGTGTCTTTACCAAAGTCGAAGGTCAGCGGAAATAAACCAGACACACCCGACAAAAAAAATACAGTCATCTTAAACCTTTTATGTTAATAAATTTTATATCCACTTTCAATACCGAATATGCCGGCTTTGTCTGATTTTAAAAACAGTATTTCGGTATCGATAAATACTGAGAAACCGGTTTTGAAATACCGGTATTCAAATCCCTAGTTTAGATGTGGCAGGTAGTAAATAATGAAAAATACCAATTTCTAATTAATTGTAATAATAAATCGATAAATGTCGCACAACACAGCATGCATACAAGCATACTTAAATGACAGTGCCGTTTATATCGTATTTATCAATTGAATGCAAGTATATATACACAATAACAAAAAAAAACGATAAAAACGAATTTCACTTCAGTACGACAAAACGCAGAATCTGTTTATTTTATCGACCGCATTGTGCTTCACTCGGGCAGCAATATTGATGTGAAAATACGTTTTTTTAAATGATTTCTTTCTGACAATTTAAGCTATACGCAGCGCTGTATTTTCGATCGTGCCAGCAGAGAGCGGAAAATATATAATATGTTGAACAACATTTCACTGAAAGATTCCAGCAGTTGTAAAAAAAGTGCTTAAAATACATATAAATTAATGTTATTATTCAGTATAAACTAAAAATTTAATACACTTTTAAAGTTTTCTTTGATTAATATAATACTTCAATTTTTTTAAAAATTTAGATTCGTACTATATGGATGCAAATGTGTGAGCGATAGGAATCATTACGTGATTCAGTTTCTACGAAGCAAACGCTCCGCCTGAAAAACACGGTACGTGAAAAACGTAATACATCAAAGCATTTCGCGGAAAATAAAACATTTTGAAGCACTCGCCTCACTCCTTTAAACAGTAGCGTCGAAAACGGACAAAAAAAATACACACTTCAATTGAAACTCGTTTCCCATCAAAGGAATTGTAATTATTAGGCAAGCCCTCGTAAAGTTTAAATTTAATTAATGAACACAACTATTTAAATATGATGTAATTACTTAATTATATCACGTATAAAAATGCTTTGTTTGAGATATTTTGATAAATGTATACGTAGCACAAAAAAATATTAGTGCATTCACTTATTATAATTATAATTAAAAGTTTACGTTATTCTTAATAATTGTTATCAGCATAGTAATTTGATATTTGGGATTTTTTACGATTGACGATAGTTAGGTATATTTTCGTATTAAAATCAGTATACTTAGTTTAGTGTTTGAGCCAATTATGGTAGCGCAAATCCCATATAAATTTCCTACCCACGTTTGTAATTATTGCCGCAATCCAGGTACTGTACTACTATACACATTAATAAATAAATGACAGGCAGTTAATTTCAGACCATAAACGCGCCAAGACGTGCACTCATTTGACCCTAGAGTCATCAAAAAAGTAATTCAATTACAGTCAATCACGGTAATTCATAAACAATCAAACTCATTCCCGACCATATATTCAAGAAACTACAGAGTGAATCACAAAATCAGTATGACCGTGAGAGTGGAAGTGCTAGTGAGTGAGAACCAGACCACGGAGCATCATTAAAGGACAGTGCGTGAAATCCTTGGTATAACCCCCACCCCAGTATCCAAATATCCCGTCCTATTATAGTTTACTAAAAAACGCAGTCACTAGCTAAAGTCCTTTGTATACATTACATTTGAAAAAAAAATGCAAGAATTGAAATTGCTGCTACAGAACTTAATACAAATATATTATTAAACCATCGTAATGAGTTAATGTAAAATTAAACTCAATATTATATGATTATTAATAAGGTATTAATTTTACGTTTATATATCTTTGGTTGCTAAAAGAAATTGGCACAGCATGAGACCTTTTTAAATGAAAAAATGGTGCTTAAATTATGAATGACGTTTTAATTATTAAAATATTATATACATAGTGCTTCCCAATGCAATTCAACATCATATGGATATTACTCTGGATGAAATAAAATATTGATGATAAATTTAAGTATTACCTAAATACATTAAGTTCCACGAATATTACAATACAGTATATATTTAGAGACTACGTAACTAATTCGCGGAATTAAAATATAATCAAACATACACTATGTACTATTATACAATATGATTTCATCAGGGAACCCAGAAATAACGGGAACAGAAATACCTAACGGGTAAGGAGTAGCAGGTAAACGATCTAGACTTAGAGTAAGGAATAATCGGGATAAACTTAAACACGTGTCAAGAATACGCCATACGTCGAATACTGACAACTGCTCTCGGGTTATGCATTGACGCTCATTTAATATTGGTGTATTACACACACTATTTCACGTGCATAATGCGTGTTTCATTTTCGTAGGACACACACATTCAAGATACTGCATCAAAACGTGGTGTATTTAATATTACCTATTGGAATTCTAATTATTATCTGTTCTGTGAATTTAATCAAAATAATATATAATATATAGACAGTCATGATATCCACTCACCCCAACGACTACATTATCCTCGACTATTATTTACTATTAGGTAGATAATATCTTCTACATTTATCAAATCTGATGGTCATTGGCAAAAAGAAGCCCTTCATATTATTCACCTGGTCATCCGAGTGAGTCGGAATACTTCAACAGCCTCTTCATTCATAATCTCTTTTGGTGACTATCCGTCTCTCCAGGTTATCAAAGATACTGTGGCTAATACGGACCAAAGAAAGAAAATAATGCATCTTACGGATAACGATGAGAGCCTGCCCTGAATATGAATGATTATTTGGAATTCTAGGACCACATTTCAAAAGTGTTTTGCTTTCAGATAATTCTTCAAATAACAGAAGGAAAAGATAAAATTATATTTTTTTAATAAACTAAGTATTTATTTTATTCAACAAAATAATTCACAAGATTTGAGAATGTAACATTCTATATTTTGAATATACATACTTCGAAAACAACTCAGATGTAATATATTATGCGACATTTAATTAATAAGGGAATTTAATTGATACCTTGATTTAAAACACAACAACCGATAGCCAATATTAACACAATTTGATAAGCATTTCATGTTAAAACTGCTAGTTAAATTCATCGTAATTAAGTAGGAAGCCTGTAGCTTAATTGATAAAAGCACATTGGCGTGAATATAGTGGTTCCAGGTTCAAGACCCGTCGAGCGTCGTATTTTTTTCACTAGTAGGTATATCTGAGGTGTTTTTATATTATAAAATGATATTATTGATTAAATGTGGGACTGCACTGTGGATAACGTACCCCCACCCCCTTAGGCATACACTTTTCGTGGCCAATGGGTTTTGCAATATCTCCCGTGAACATTGTAATCCGTTATCGTGGTCTGATGAAGGTTTTTAGGGATTAAAATGTTTTGTTTAGCAAATTTTACTCAAAATCTAATTAAATGGATAAATGGAGATTCGGGTTGCGATTGCGATAATATGTTGCGAGTATGCCCGCGACAATATTGTGCATTTATTTATCCACCGGACAGAAAAGGGTTGTATATTAAAAAACAAAATGGTATTCCGGCTAAAGCATATTTTAAAGCCGACTTGATTTCAATTTCGGATAATTTCCCAAATCAGATTAGCGTTATGCTTTCAACATCGTAAAATAAAATTTAGAATAAACTTCGCCGAGAGTATTATTAAGCTCTCAAAGCATATAAATTCTGCGAAAAGATAATAAACTTCCTGAAATTCTGAACAAATATTGTCGATTGGAATAAGTCTCATTTAATTCTTGTAATACTTATGTTAAAAGTTGGTTTATCATAATTGTTTGAGGAAGTATTTAAAAATTCATTATTGACATGCAACAATTATTATGTTTATTTTATGATTATTTACAATTCAGAAATAAAACAGCCCTTCTTATGCCTATCCTAATGTAAAAACTACAAAATGTTATATGTATACTATTATTGTGCAAATTGTACACATATTATATAAGTAACGTGTGTCAGTAATTGGTTTTTTATATATATTATGTATATGAAGAAAATGCAATATATTGATTGCGGTATTTCAAGTAGGTAACTTACACGAGTACTTTTGAAACGTGCCTTATTACAATATAATATATGTATCTTGATTTATCTGTCTATCTGTAATGCAGCGTAACACATTATAGCATACACAGAAACATACACTTTCTATGTCTGCCAAATGTATGTACAGCTGGAAAATAACTTGAACCCGAAGGAGTATTCTTTCCAGATAAAAAATGTCACCGAGAATATAAAATTGTTACAATTTTGATTTTATAATATACAGAAAATGTACAAATATAAATTATAATTATTGTAATGGTTATAATTATTTGCAATTAAATCAGTTTCGAATGTTTTGAAACAAAATTATTTTTGTTAATACTACTTTAGTAGAGTAAATTGTGTTGAAAGTTTTTTGACTTTATAACTGAAGTTTAGATTCGGATATTCGGTCACTGTTATCAAGCTGTTAAATTAAAGTAGAATTACCAAAAATAGCTTTGTCTGAAAATCATTATAATAGAGTTCTATCACATAAAAGCCAGTTCAATTCATAAATCAATTTAATCGGGACTTAGTAGTTTATGATACTTTCTAAAAATTACATTATAGCAGTTGGTATTCCCCAAATTTAAAAAATAATTTAATTACTTCCCATTTCTTAATGTTTTACCATTAAAAAGTCCCACCCCTTTACGCAATGAATCGCAGCAGCTGGTCATTTCTAACATAACATTTTTTTTTCTATATCCACTTTTCACCATTTGAAATTATTATAATAATACGTTATTATACAAACAAATGTTAAATTGAGGTAGGTAAGCGATACACATATTATTTATTGGGTATTATTATTTTTATGAGTGAATACCAAGTGATATTAAATTTATCATGAAATATGGATGAAATAATATAAAATTGTGATTCAGAAACTTAGATACGCACAGCATGGTTTGGAGAGGTAGATGCTACAAAAAGTACAATGATTGGATAAGGTAACAAACGATGATACCCAATGTAATAGTTTCAGCTAAAAAGCTCAAACGAAAATAAGCTGGACGTATTTATAGATTTAAGAAGAGATAATCGACGGATAAATCTAGTCACCCGGTATTATATAATAAAGCAAAGCTCGCTTCACTTTAACGACATTAACAGGCAATGTTTCAAATAAATAGATTGTATTTATATATTTAAAAAAGTATGTAAAAAATATATTTAATAAATTTCTTGTAACTTGAATTATATAAAATTATCGATTGGTACTCATTTTACATAGTTTAAAGTATTTTCTCACGATACTATATATAATATATTCTGTTGCTATGTACATTTTATTGACTAATTTTCTTCAAAGATTTTCATTTGACTTTATTCAAAAATGTTCTTAGAATAATCTATTCAATTAGTATATTTAGATAATTATCAATATTATTTTTGCTCTCTGAATTTGTTAGTACCTATGTAAATAGTTGTAAGAATATATTTCTAATCATTTTTAAATGATGTAAAATAAATATTAGATAATATTGTGTAGTATTTTATTTAATTATGATGACAATGGTCACGTGATATATACATTTAAAAATAAGTAGATAAGTTTGTTTTATATGAACATTATTCATGAAACGTTCATCATATTATTGTTATTATTATTATTATTCAATGGTGGAAAACTCGGCGGGAAAATTGTCAAAACACATTACTGTTCTCTTGCGAGCGGTAAGTGGTTAAAAACTTTAAAAAATCGTCAATTTGACCTTAGCTGTCATGCGTTGACAGGTTCGCGATTAAAATCGTTTTTTTCTGCTTTAAAAGTTTTCCCCGATGTTGATTAATATTTCTTATCAGGCGCCAAATCAAACATATTATTATGACGAAAACGAAATGTAAATATGTCAAGGAAAGAGTATTATTACGAAATTTCCAATACTCCTTTGTGACGTTTTTGTCTCATCAGTAGGAATGATAAATTATTATTATACCGTACTCTACGCGGCGACTTATATTATATCATTACAAAAAAAATGATAAATGGTATATTTTCTCATTTATTTTTCATTCTCATAGAACAGGTGTTTTTTTTCAATATTCTCAAAATGAAACTAAATGAAAGTAACTGTGTTATTACATTTATTTTTTTATTTAATTTGGTTGACGTGGAAAAGTATTACTTACCACAGAAATGTGATTGTAAACGTCAAATATCTTAATAGTAATCATTTATATTGTTTTATTCTTTGAAAACTTCTCTTGTATCTTGAAAATTTTATACCCACCTGGAGTTACCTTATAATGTAGTCGGAGCTTTTGAGAGCAAATAATCCTGCAATTAAGGTCAATACCAATTATTATGTCTCTTTATTATTATTTGATACCTACTGTTAATATATGTAAATGCACACTCTTTTAATAGTTAAAACTAATAATATGTTAATATTAGTATTATAATTTAATAATTGCCTTTAATAAATAAACGTACTTTTACCATAGGGCTCAAAATTTTCCCAAATCACGTGTTTTATATATAATATATACCTATGTCAAAAATATATGTCACCTTGCTATCTACGAGCCTGTCTTAGATAAAAAAAATCACTTCAAAGAATCCCTGGAAGAGGTGTTGGTAAGTATTTTAATGGAATTTACGAATAACAATATAACATTATGTAGTGGGTATTTAAAAATAACATAAGACTATAATTTATAAAAAGAAATGAATAAGTAGTTGAGACGACGGTACGCGATAGAAGTGAAACGTTTTGTTGTAGTCTTCACTCACATGATTATATGCCGTCGACCATTTTTAGGAGGTTTCGTATCCTTATGAGGCTAATTTTTACGAATTATTTTGTAATATTATTCATATTGTTGTATGGCCAATTTTAAAATAATTGAACATTATTTTATTTCTTGACGTAGGCAGGTATTATTTAGTTATGTAAGTAATTGTTTTTAAATAAATGGCTCAATTTTTGAAATTAATTAATTAAATGACTTTTATTATATTAAAAGTATGCATTATAAAGTTTTTTTCAATTTGACGTTTAGATTTATTTTTCTATAGGTAAATGCTGAATAAAGTGTTACCTACTGTAAATATTGAACAAAACAAGATTTATCGATTGCCATTAGAACAACAAAAATACTTTGTCCTTAGTGATGCTTTGGATAAATTTTCATCTCGGAAAATTAATAAATAATAATAATAATAGAGGTGGGCAAATTACGGTCATAAATCTGTAACAGTACATTTGAGAGAGGCGGCTCGGTAAATTTAATTTGCTGGGAGAAAAATAATCGTTTGACACCTACTATGTACTAGTAATAATAATAACTGCTAAGCAAACGTTTTGACGCGCCGGGAAATACATTATTCTCCCGGCAACAAGAAACAAGAGCCACGCAAAGATAACAACGAAAGTAAATAAATTACTCGCCACAATGTGCCATTATTCTTCTGAATATAATCGAAATATTGGAGTTCCTGTTTTCGGAATGCTCGCCGAGAACGCTTATCTTTTCTATTTTCGGAATAATGTGCATTTCCGAGCGAAAATTTTTGACTGTGCCACCGCCGCGCCGGAATCGTATTATCGAGGTCAGCGACGGTCGTTCATATTTTTATGTCATACACATTTTTCTCGGTTTCACATAGTACTCGTTAGGTGAATTTTCTCTTTGAAATGATATTATAATACCAAGTCATGAAAACGTAATGTTTTATGGAATTGGTAGTATGCACTATTTGGATTTGTGTAATTTGTCGTTAATAAAATCAGCTAATTTATTAACTTCAGTTAAAAAGTACTTCACCCATTTCACACTTTAGCTTTTCTTAGAATCATCGATAAAACAGTTTGAAAATAATGAGGGAATAAAACGGGTATTTTCCATTTTGAAATCTAGTCTTATCGTGAAACAATTATGGTAAAACAGAATAACGGAAAAGGACTAATTAGAACTCTACGAGAAAGGTTAAGGGGTGCTGAAGCAAGAAACGACTAGATGATTTAAATACGCGGTGCTCAGAGAAAATGGTTTAAATAAACGGAGCTTTTCATCGATTGGTTCACTGTTACAATGTTAAACGTGTTTATTGTATTTTATTTTTATGAATTAACAGACTATGCAGATCATGGAGAGTTGCAACTTTCGAGATGTGGCTAGACGAATCCTTCAATTTTTAATAATTTCAACTATTTTCATAATATTAATAATTTAATTTATTTATTTGTGGTATCAGTATGCACTTCTCTGCTAATAGTGTTTTGTTATAATTTTTACTAGCCCATAAATTTTTGAAAATTATGCAAATTAATAACATAAGATAACAGAAGCGGTAACTTGTATACTTGCTCTAACATAATTATCGTTGAATGCTATACTAAATTGAATACATTATCGACATTTTATCAGTAAAATATTAGTTCATAATTTATTATTTTATATCACACAAAACACCATGATTTATAAGGTACACTTTTATAATATTAGTTTCAATCTTAGACTATAGATACATCGTTTCAATGTATTATTTTTAAATACTCAAATAAATTTGTAGATGTTTGAAATACGAGTATTTATAATCGTTAAAAAAACATAAAAAAATATAGGTACTTAATCAAAATTGAAAATGTTATAAGATATAATATATCAGATTCTATAATTATGAGAATAGTTTCATAAAGTAATATTACAAAAATTAAATATAAGTACCTAAAATGACTATTGGTAAAATACTGTATGAATGTAAGTGTGGAGGTATTTTAACGCTCTTTATTTATTTAGATTGGTTATGAGCCATTCAATGAATATATTATTGGCAGTGTGTACTGGATTTAAATTTAAATTTAAAAAATTATTCCATAATATTATAATGATTTAAATCTAGCAAGCCATGCGATTTAAATACACGTGATATCCAATATGTACCGAGACTTGTAATCTTTGCTAAATGTCAGTGGTTAAATTTATATTTAATAAATATTATAATATATTTGACACAATAATCAAAATCTTAATTATTTTTAACATACATATTTTAAACGTTACTTATTCCAATTTTCTCATAGTATAAACAAGGGATAAAACAATGAAAATTATCTAAAAATCAATTTTATTGAGTTAATTTGATATATTTATACAAGTAGATACTGTATTGTATCTCTTGCTAATATGTAGTTACCTAGTTATAAAATTATGCTACCGCCAAATTTATATAAGTGCAATTATTTTTTAGAAGACACAACACAAAATAATGGTAAAATGATTATTATGGTTTTAAATTTATTGTTTACGGCTTGAAAAAAAATGTTGATTTGATAATATTTGTCAATTAGATAGATTATTGGAAATTTCGAAAATAGAATTTAATCTAACATTATCATTTTCTCTACTATGAACATTTTATAGCTGTAAACTTTAGCGATTTAACAAAAACCGAAGCGTAAATTACTAGGTAAATGCCTACCTAAATAATATGTTAAATTTATGGGTACGGATTCTAAGAAACAAATTTGTTCGTAAAATCACAGCTTTTTGACGTGTTTCAGATTTATTACCGCACGTTCAATCAAAAGTTTTTAATTTTATAGCAATAAAGCTGTAGGAAAAGGTTCTAGAATATGTTCATTATATTATTATATCGAATATAAAATATGTCTTATGCTGTGGTATTGTGCATTTTTATGATATTAGAAATATAAAATTATTATATCGATATAGGTAAAATGTAGTCTAGACAAGTTTATTGATTAGTAATAATATTATATATTATACATAAATAATCGTTTGCAGTAACTCACTGAAGTGGGTAACAAAGTAAGTTTTAAAATAAATGTATCAAAGATTTTCTCAGTGACACCTAGATTAAATAGGTGAAGAACTACATATTTGTAAGACAACAGGTGTCTATAGATGGGTGTTCAATTGGTTGGATTACTCGCAGAAAAATGATAAACTGGTCTTCTGCACAGATCCAATTTCAAAAACATTATTTTAAAGTCAAACGATGACGACATGACCGATGAACAAAACAAATTAGCGTTACTAACTGTCATTCGCATTATGCACTAAAAATTGTTATGAATATAAAACTTTGTGGTGATACCGTAAAATGACAGAGATCATTTTACATACTTAGATCATTAACAATAAAAAAAATATTGGAAGATTAAACAATATTCAGTCCTTTTGTGAAAATATTTTATTTACATACAGTGATTAGGTACCAACTTTATGGAGGCAATATTTATCTGCTATTTTGCATGAGACACATTCTAAAATTATATATATCAGCATAAAGTTCCTAATATAATAGTTAACAATAATTTGAACATTATTTCTTAAATCCGGGCTTTCCACCTAATAGTATCTATATTATAAAAAAGTAATTTCTCAAATATATTGTAAGTATATAGGGACCTACATTAATGAAAAAAAATGTTTTGACAGCGACCTATAATATACGTGATGGAAAGTTTGATGCACTTATATACTAATATATAGTATTATGTAAATTCAATTTTTCGAAGGTATTTCTTGTGTCATTATGTCTTGAGTGCTTTTTCATTTATAAATTTATTCTTTCGATTGGGTAGATATAAAACATCACGTTTTATTAGAGAATGTGAAAAGGTGCTGTGGGCTTTGCACAAACGTTTTATATTAACTAAATATGATGTGGTAAGACAATGCCTTATAACATGTGTCGCATAAAGTATTTTTTACAACGTTTTTATTAGCTCGTATTATTGTTTGGCCTGTGGTTGTTTGTCCAGTAAAAATCTTGAAATCGATTTTTAATTAACTTTTTGACTAGCTAGACATTTGAAACTTTTAGAATATATCAGAACACGATGGTAATGCATTCTTTTAATACTTTTAGCCGTATTTAAACAGAATTGAATTCATTTTCAGTTAATTCTGTTTTGTATGGAAAGTTATTTCAGAAAAATCCGTAAAAAGTAAAAGATTATTATTGTTTGCTAAGAGGGTGGTTTTAGCAACAAAATTATTAATATATACGTGCGTTACTATGGATATCAAAATGAAATGTCAAAATGACATTTCAGTATTCTATATTTGTTTATTTTTTATTTACTTCATATCAAGTACGAGTTTGAGCAAATCGAGCATAATAATTCAACATACAATTATTTAAAAACATTGTATGCAAAAAAAAAATATCTTGTAATTATTTAAATTTACATTGATTGTTTTCATTAAATAAATAATACATAGGTAGTCTTAAAACTCAGATTTTCAATTTTTATTAATGTCTATCTCTACGACTACATTTTCTACACCATTAACACCGTTTTTATTTAAAAGTTCTGGTTAACGATATCCAACATTGAGCTTCCCAAAATTGTTTACAAAAATGTATATGAAGAAATTGCCGGTATTGAAATATCATAGGTAGGTACTAAGTATTTTAATAATGTATCATATTGAATATTCATTATAAATTAACATGTTCTTTTTTAATATTATATTATCAGGTTTGGAGCCAGAATATTAGGTTGAGCGAGTTGACAAAAATCTGTCTAAAAAATGGATGATCATATTACAATCTTTTTAGATTTTATCCAGATGCGCGAATTGACTCATAAGTAAAAACTCGCGCATAGTGCACGTACATGTGCCCCATTGAGCTTTCCACATGCACTCGCGGCGTGACGCCTGTCGTGAAACAAGCGCAAGCGTTTGCTTAACTCTCGACAACGCATCGTTTTTTATGGCCATTTCAAAATGAATTACGACCGCATTGTTTTTTATAGTAGTTTAAAAATAAATTACGTCACCTAGGTTGTACAATGACAAGAATACATCTTGCCAGTTATCGGGACATATAAAATCTCAAAAGGAACCGTGTGTCATAACTGAGTTGTTGGATTTTCTTCTCGCACTCGCGTTTGTTTTTTTATGAAGATTCGAAAATGAACTACTTCAGCTAGTTTGACCAAATGAAACGCGCTATATGGGCGCAGCAAATTTTTAGTACTCGAGCGTAAAGCGCGGTGGGATACGAGCCATCTGGACAAGCCGATGTACTGTAATGTTATATTGAATATGCAGAATACTCTTGATTTTCCAGGAATTTAATGATAATTTTATTTTAAAATATAAAACTTAATACATTTATGATACACCATGTGTTTTAACATGTTAATGCGTAATAATAATTCTAAAATGTGTAATTTATGTATTTTTGAGAATATTTTAACGATTTTCGAATAACAGTAATATGACATCTTCTTAAGGGGGGACATGCTCGTCGAAGGTCAAAATTGAGTTTTTATTGTATTTATAAAACCATTAGTATAATTTATTACGAGATATTTTTGTAAAATATTCACGATAAAAAATTATATTGATAATCTTTGTGATCCCAAATTTGACAAGAATTAGGCATTTTATTATTCAAAAAATCGGCAAAATTAACACATTTGAAGATGATTCTAAAGATATTTATTATAAGCTATGTCTTTGACCATTCAAGTGTGATTAACATCTTATGAATACTGATAGCTTTATAATAATTATTGACCTAAGAATAAGGTAGTGTTTTTTTGAAATACGCCATTTCTATTGTCATTCCCCAGTAGTTAAGCTACAATATACGGCCGTAGCCATAAATTGACAAACTATAATTAAAGTAAGGAGTAAAATTATGTTAACGCGCGTGTTTGAACATGTACCTAACCGAATTTTTTTTTTATTTTTTTTAAACGGTACATGTTCAAACACGCGCGTCAATATCATTTTACTCCCTACTTCAATTATAATTTGCCAATTTATGGCTACGGTCGTATGTTGTAGCTTAACTACTGGGGAATGACAAAAGAAATGGCGTATTTCAAAAAAACACTACCTTATTCTTAGGTCAATAATTATTATAAAGAAATCATTATTCATAAGATGTTTATCACACTTAAATGGCCAAAAACATAGCTTATAATACGTATCTTTAGAATCATCTTCAAATGTGTTAATCTTGCCGATTTTTTGAATAATAAAATGCCTAATTCTTGTCAAATTTGGGATCACAGAGATTTTCAATATAATTTTTTATCGTGAATATTTTACAAAAATTATCTCGTAATAAATTATACTAATGGTTTTATAAATGCGTTTAAAAATTAATAAATGTAAAAAATCTTAACACCACTGCACAGTTATGTACCGAAATATGACTATATTCTAAAACATTAGAGCGAGAGGTTTAAAAGAATACTATTTTGTGTAACAAAAATACTTTATGCAGTCATCAAATGTTTAAAATAACTATAAAGGATAATAATGCTTCAAAATTATATAAATAGATTATCTACAACGTTTAAGGAGTGTCCAGGATCATGGTTTGAAAAAACAATAAAAACTCAATTTTGACCTACGACGAGCACGTGGGCCGTTAATGTAATGCACAGATAATCGAGAGTTTATTGCACATACTAATAATTAATATTCTTATAGGTATATTTTTTTTTAATAAATTGTGAGGTATTGAATCATAGATTAAGACGTATTTAAGAACTCATTTAACATAATATCGAGGGCTATGTCAAAACCGCGTTAAGGACGTTGTGGTAAAAACTAGTTATGTACAAGATTAGATATTTAGGTTATCATATTATCAAGAGTTACATTGTGACAAGGTTACAATATTTAGTAAACATTTTTTAACTCAATCAAACAATGAATCTTCTGTAAAGTTGAAAACAGTTGTCATTAACACCATTTAAGCTTTTAGTAAATGCTTACTATCGTTTTTATAAAATAATCAATACGCAATATTAAAAAAATAGCTAAAACAATACCTTTTCCTTCCATTCGAAACAGAATTTATTTATTTAATATGAAAAAACCATTTTTTATTGAATAACAATATTGTAATTTTATAATACGCCCACGGTGGCCGCGCGGCTTAAGCGTTGGACTATACGCCGTAGGTCCCAGGCTCGAATCCTGGGTCTGGCAAGTACACATATTGTTTTTCAATTTGTGGGTGTCAGGGTATGGTTCTAATAGGTTGAGCAAGTGGCTGACATCCATTTCTCGTAAAAAACAAAATCTGTCAATAGGATCGGACATGGTCGAAAGAAAAAGATTGTAATTTTTTAATACTTGAAACTGAATGAAATAAAATAGATCATTTGAATTCAAAACTTTTTTAGATGTAACATGTGCGAGAATAATATAATAAGAGCGTTTGTGGCATGTAATGACATTAAAAACGTTTGAGAGCCGCTAATAATATAGGTTGCCTTTCCGGGTCAATATGCTTCAGGCGACTGTCGTACATCTAAAAGCTTTTAGCAACAGCGGCCATTTTTTCATGAAAATTAATACCATTGTATAGTGTTGCTTCGGAGAATAGAAAACACAGACTAGTTTACATTTACAACATTGCGTTTTTTACAGACTTTTGTTGTGTAAACATTTTATTTTTGCAGTGTTTTGAAATATAATACGAGATTTGAATAGGATGCTAAATATTCGAATCAAAACATTGTTATGTTTTTGTTCGTTTTAGAAGTTCGTTTTTCTCTTAACTGCACGTTAAGCATAACGCTAGCAAAAAATTTAGCATTTTGCATTAAACTCATCACTCCAAAATTGTAAGAAAAGGTTACATGTAAATTGTATGTAATACACCCGATCCACTTTTTGCACGGGGGATACGTTCCAAAGAGTACCGTGTAAAAAAGATAAGGTGCCCATACAAAAATGGTAGATAGGTTCCATTACTTAAAATCAACTCAAAATACGAAATTTATGAACTCAAAAATAAATCGAATTTATTTATTTTAATTATTATAAGTCCATAAAAATATTAAGTACTTACATAAAAATATTTTTACATAATTTTCGATTTAAATTAAATTTAGCATAGATAAATAGTATATTCATTCAGTGTCAATACTTGACTTGACAATAAACGTGCCTATTTCCTGCTGTTTATCGCAGGCGAAAAATCACTCTCATCGTTGTAAATATTTAATGACACTGACGCCGAAGCACGCGGCGCGTCTCTCGTATCGAGCCCGAAGTGACTGACTAGTGGCATTATGTATGTCTGGGCGGCATCCGGTGACAACATATGTATGCACCAGTGGCGTGCGGTTTGTTGCAACGCAATTTTTTCATACATATGTACATACATACGTATTTTTATTCTATTTACTTTTTTGCAAAAAAATCAGTGTAAATAAAAAATAATGAAAAACAATCGGTAGGTACTTTTTTTAAACCGTGTTATTTCAAAACCGTCCAAAAAGAGGACAGGGTGTATATTATGTTACCGTAGCACAGTTTGTCGTGAGCTTTCTTATCGGAAAGAGATGAAAAAATATACGCGTTGTTCCTGGAGCACTGCAGACAATAATATTCCAATTTTATTAGATCCTAACCTAGCTTAACCTAACAAATAATCCAGTACATCAGCTATTTTCAAAATTTGTTTGGCACTGGCTTCCTGTAAACCAACAAGAACCATGTTTTATTTAGACATGATTGTTTTTTCTCATGTACTATGCGACCCAAAGAGGTTGGATGGTATTTAATATACGACAATATATTTCTGATATAACCATTTCACGGTGAAGTGTGATACGGCGAACTGCATATATACCAATTTCTGGAGATGGCAAGCAAATAGAACTTGGTCAGAACTAAAATTTGAAGAGATTCTGATACCTTCTACGAATCAAGGCGAAATAATAAAATCGAGATAACACCCCAAACGTATAGTTAATAAATTCGGGTGTGATAAGTATGGTAAATATTAACATTTGCCAGAATCTGATGGATACAGGATAGAATCTCGACCGGCAGGTAAAAATATATTTTTCCACATTATGAACATTTTTTTTGTTTCTACTAAAAATAATACAAGTGTGATGCGCTTTAAAAAATATACTTATAAATTATCTATTAGAAGTTTAACGTTTTATATTTTGGATAAAGGTTGTTATACATTTAAAAATTAAGTAGATATCGATTTATTTATTACAACGTTTTTCTTAGCTCGTATTCTTATTTGTCCGGTGGTTGTTTGTCAGGTACAAATCTTGCAATCTACTTTTAGCCATCTTTAAGTAGAATTGATTTCATTTTCAGTTAATTCTGTTTTGTATGAAAAGTTATTTCGGAAGAAATCTGTAAAAAGTAAAACTATTATTGGTTGCTAAGTGGGTCCTAGCAACTAAATTATTAATATATACGTGCGTTACTATGGAAATCAATATGACATGTCAGTATTATTTCTAAGTAAGTACAATGTTTTTTGATCGCTTATGCTAGTCAAGTCAAGTTTATATGATTCAACAGAAAATTTAAAAACGTTGTACATAAAAAGTTCTTTTTATCTTGTAATTATTTTTAATTTATAGTTATTGAGATATTTTTTGCATGTTTTTAATGATTCATACAAGACTCATAAGTACGAGATAATTACTAAGTATGTAAGTGTTTTTATAAAATGTGAAAATTTCCCATAGACAATATTTTCCAATCTAAATTCATTGTAGCGGGGCGCAGGAGAAAATAATAAACCATAAAAGTTCTCGATAAAATTACCCGAAGTACTCCGCGAGTGCTATATCGATGGTTTATAATTTAAAACATTAAGTTTTACTGAGCATCTTCGTCGAATGGCATTCGTTAATTAAAATTCATGCAGCCTGCGAACGCTTTCTCGTGGCCATTGAGAATATTTTCGTCTCCATTGAACAACGAAAAAAGCCGACGGTTTTCTCTCGCTACGGTTTTAAATTATTATTATGAATTATGCGAGATATATTTAATATTTACAAATAGTATACTAACTTCTATTAAAAACGTTATGGGGTTAAAATGATCATTTTTATACTAGGTAAATATACTGCGCTGGATCGTCAATAAGTATAATATAATATTGGGGAATGTACTAGTTTGTCGGAATATGTGAAAAACCGCTGAGGGCAAAATAATACTTAAACAAAAGTGTATATCAAGAGATTCTTGTATGTAGTCTTCTCCGTAGCTCAAGGTATTGAGAAGCATAATATAATATCATTAATTTGGTAGGATAATTAAGTAGGCAACATCTCTCTTCCGCAAAAACCCTGGGTATTTTTGCTGACGGTGAGTCTTTCCAAATCATTATGTTTCCCTCTGACTATTTGACCAAAAATACACAACTCTTTGGAGACATATTTCAGGGAGAAAGTTCTTTACGTTTGTCTTCCATATCTAAGTATTAATCATCTTTTGTTAATATCACCTATTTGTATGTAAAATATCCTAAAGTTTAAACTGTCAATGGCGTTTACATCAACAATCTGTATATCTAAAGAGTTTTAATAACACGTCTAATGATATTATCATCATCAGCCTAGATTGACCCACTACTGGATGAAGACCTCGCCTATAGATGTTTTTTTGATAATTTACAATTTTAACTGTATTAATTAATGAATATGTATCTGAAAACATTAAAAAGAAAAATATTTGTTAATCAAAGATAAACATACAATTGTAAAAAATGTAATAAAATCTGAATTGGTCGAATCAAACCGCATCTTATTATTACATATATTTTATGGTCATATTTATTATTAAAATTTAGTTTATTAAGTTTTCTAAGTATCGTTTAAGAAATTTTTGACTAATTCATAGTTTTAATATTTTTTATATCTATTTTAAAAAACATCGATTTTTATAAAAAAATATAAATTTGAATAACTTGAAATCATTTTTTCCGCCCTTTAAAAAAGGCTTCACCTTAAGGCTTCATAAATTGTCGCTCTACGATAATGGCACAATTCACCAAGGGGCACAAATTAATAATTATTGCTATTGAGTATGAAACGTAATTTCCAGTTGACGTCTTTTAACTGAACAAGCAAGAATACGTTGGTGAATATGGTAGGTACTTACAGGATACACAAAGCCACAAAGAAATTCCTATTTCGAAAGTCGTGACCTTTAATACAAAAATGTAATTTGGAATTACGATACACAAAATCCTTAGTAAAGTTGTCCTTAGAATTTTAAATTAGTAAGTATTTAAGAATAACAAAAAAAACTTGTAGTTTTAACCTACATAGATACTTGTTACACGAACTTGGCCCTTCTCGCTATATAAAAAAACCTGAGCTGTCTCAAAGGAACCAACTTTGTGGCTGAGGACATTATCATGTTTGTCAAGTTTGAGGCAACTTTGAGTTAAGCACTCTTAGCAAAATAGTAGAAGGACATTTTCGATGGATTCGGCTTCGGGTAAAGTTTGATTGGGCGCGTAGCCACGGATACGTTTTTATGTGGAGATTTATTAGCCGAGGATAACTTAGCATTCACGGCTCGATCTTGGAAACTTGCTTAAGGGAGTCCGCAACTAGAGGGTTAATCTGGGACAGCGTATGAATATTATTATGTAGCATTGATGGAATTGCTTAAAAGTTCTTGGGGCTAAATTGGAATTTTTAGTATTATCATCGACAGGTAAAATTAATTAAACGTCGATTCTGCACATATAAAATTAATAATGTTAACTCAAATTTATGTCATGTGTGGAGTTCACAAAATGATATATTTATTTTACGTTAATTATATTATAATTTAGACGCTTTACCTGGGACATGTATTCCGGATGCCGACAAAGAGTGCGGCACTTCGTACCCTAGTGGCACAGCCTCAAGGGTTCCGTCGCCGTGGCCGGCCCTCCCTCACCCTGCAGCGGTGCTACAAGAGCAACCTACGTGCTGCAGGTCTGAGATGGCGGGAGGCACAAGAGTTGGCGATGGACCGAGGGAAGTGGCGCCAATTTGTGCTTGCCCTATGCTCCAATGTTGGGACGTGACAGGGTGGAAGAAGAAGATAGTATAATTGTATTGCTTATTAGAAATCATTGTATTAGTCAGGTACGTGTTCACAATTTTTTACGAAGCGGACGAAATCGATTCTGATAATTATAAATTATCATTCTTAAAATAAATTAATGCATTAAGTAATTAAAAGCTATTTGGATAATTTATTCTTCTTCTTATTCTTTGACCATGTCCGATCTAATAAGATCATATGGGCCTCCACAGAGTGGAGGTTTGTATTTACAGATTTAGTTTTTTCGAAAAATAGGTGTCAGCCACTTGCTCATTATTAGGTTCATACTCTGACTCATACAAAAATTGAAAAATAATATGTAAACTTGCCAGACCCAAGATTCGAACCTAGGACCCACGATGCTATAGGCCGACGCTTAAACTGCCCGGCCATCGTAATTTAGTGTTTCAAATTTTATAATAACATATTATGTTCACAATCAAATATCAAAATACCTATAAAGTTTGCGGTAAAAAATAATGGAGGTCGAATAGTTACATCGATGAAACAAGAAGTTTGAAAATCATTAAAAATGATATTAGATTATTGATAATAATATATAAGATTACATTCGACAATTTTCCATCGTGTCTTCTTCGAAAATCTCTGGAAAACAAAAAAGAAATGATAAATAATGATACGTTCACTATCAATAATAAATTCTCGCGAGAAAGAAGAAGCGATATCACTTATTTACCCTCCAGCCCGCCGCTAAATCAAAACTTGTCGCCATTATGAAAAAAAATGTCTGAAAAAACAAGTTTCGGCCAATTTCCCGAGATGTTTGGTCTCCTTGTTTGCTTATTTCCTTCCGACATTTCCGAAAACTACAATATCCGTTTTCAATATTCATTCTGTATGGGCCTGTTCGAAAAAAAGCCACGATAAATGGTTGAACAAACAGTTTTTATTTGCTTTATGGAACAGTTTGTGCTTAATATCTCTAAACGTATATTTTTTATTAGTAATATTATGGTATTTTATCTGATACAAACAACCACACAACATTATGATAATGCGTTAAATGCATTATATAGGTGTTCTTGTCAACACAACAACATGGCATAAGGCCCAACGACAGTATTGTAGTGAAATAATAATGGAAGATTAATGTAATTATTAGGAGAATGAAACATTTTATGAAAATAAAAAGATTAAATCAATATGTGAAGCGCCTGGTTTCAAAAGCCCCTAAAACGACTTTATGTAGTTCTGAAAAAAATGAGAAAAAATCATTTCTAATAAATTTGTGAATTTTATGTATTTATTTTGTAATTCGTTACATTCTAAAGAGTATTTTGGCTTCCCATTTTAGGGTTATTTGAAAAGCACACCCAACATTTTAGCGGGTTTTGAAAAGAACCCTAATTTTTGATCATACGTTTTGACGGTTTTCCTATCATATAGGTAATAAAAATATTCATCTAAATACATATCTAACTCAAAAATTTTCAAAAACCATTTTAGGGGCTTTTGAAACTAGGCGCTTCATGTGTTAAAAATCTAAAATGAGTTGTATATTGAAGTGAATAAAACGTTGTTTGAGTTAAGTAAAAAGTGTAAAAACAAAAATTAAAATCGTTTCATATTATTTTGTTTCCAAATTTTCATCATAATAGAGTGGGTAACTACAAGTATTCGTAATGTCTATGCACGATAATATCTAAACAAACATTGAATTGTGTCGGATTCTCCGCTTAGTATCGATTTTTTCTTTAGCAATTGACGTATCTTTTAGGCGTTTTAAATTTGTTTGAATAAATGATATGGAAATGAACATTCGAAGATAACCGTCAGTTATTACCATTGTCATATTATTATGTCATAAGTATGTTAACGACAAAGCGCAGAATATTAGTGTAAATAATTTATTACCACAGTATATACGAAATTGATGATATCTACGGCTATTAAATAAAGTTCAATTTGACCTTCAGTAAGAATAGAATATAATGAATACTAATAATATATGTTTGGGTCGTCGACGAAATCGAGTAGGTACACGCAAAGGTTTATTTATTAAATTATTAATAACCCTATCTTATTTTATGCGAGTGTATATTATTTAAAGAAGATTACTTAATTAGTAAAATTATAATCTATAACACAATTATGTGAAATTTGCTGTTGGTTCTTAGAAACACTTCTTTTACCAGTCGGCTAAAACTTACTTATCTTGCAGTGGGGATAAAAGGCGGTGCAAAGAGCTATGAAAATGCACTTACTATTTTACGCCATACAACAGAAAAATTTCTAGGGATTATTAATAGGAAGATGTGATATTTATAGTTTTATAATTTGTACTCATTTTTTTTATTCGACCATATCCGATCCTAATAAAATCGTATGGGCCTCCACAGAATGGAGGTTTGTATTAAATAACAGATTTAGTTTTTTTGAAAAATGAATGTCAGCCACTTGCTCAATCTATTAAGTCCATACTCTGAACTCATACACAAATTGAAAAACAATATGTATATATGCTTGACCCGGGATTCAAACCTGGGATCCACGACGCTATATGCGCGACGCTTATGCCGCGCGGCTATCGTGGGTATAGTAACCTTATTAACTAATTTACAACATTTGTAATGGTGTATATTCTATAATAATTATTATCTAACGTTGACAAAGCCGGAGAGACCTGTTGGATAAAGTAAAAAAAGACTTGATGTGCCTAACTGGCAAACGAAGGCAAATGAGAGAAATTGGTCAAAAAAAGAAACATTTTGGAGGCAGTTATAATCCACCTGGGGTTGTAATGCCAATATTAATGCCTCATGATATTTTTTTACAAGTTTATACCTTAAGAACATCTTAAAGAAGTGAAATTACACTACTAAGTAAATACAAAATTCAAACATTATAGTAACTATATAACAATATACTATTAGGTATAGTAACTTCATTAAAAATATATATTATGGAATTCATCCAAGTATTTTTTTGAATTGCGAAATCAGCATAGCAGACAATGTCTTTCATTTGGCTTCATAGTATATTAAAGGAATACTAAGTTGAAATCAATGAAAAAAATGTGACATTGAAAAGTATACAAAGACGAATAAATATTTGATTGAAAAATCTATTTGACTTTATCATTAACTGTTAAGCCTGACCTTTTTAATTTTATTTATAAACAGATATTAATACGATGTGGAATGTCATTTAAATCAATAAATTAAAGATTTTACTGATTATTTATCGTCAGTACGTAGGTGTAGACTTTATAGTTTGGAATTTGGAGAACGACAACTTACTGCATACAGATAAAAGTAAGTAGTACCTGTTCAAAGTTAAGAATTTAAGGATAATATTGAAATAGCGCAAATACTCCCACAAACTATGAATGTGATGCTGAAAAAATCAAAGAACGCATTATGGTGTATTGTAAAATTTACGTACTAACTGTAACAGAGATGAAAATATAATTAATATTACTTCTTTTAATTAATAGAATTATTATTATTTCTTTTAAAATGGAATTCTACCAAGTAAATGCTAACTCAATTAATGTAACAGAGATGAAAATAATATGTTCTTTCGTAAATTATCGGTGATGAGTTATTTAGGCCATAATTTTGTCGACGGTTAAATGAAAACTGCAGAAAAAATTCACCTGTGTATAGGTTTGAAATTCTGTGTCGCTTTGACTTTATACCGTGGCATGGTGTGTACTTAGTGGCCTTAATAACAAAATGTCTCACGTCAAAGGTATTTTAAAACTCAGTAATGTCTTTGAAGTTTTGCTTACGGCGCGGAAATGGCTGCAAAGGTATGGGATTCATTGTTCGCAGCCCATTCTACAGAGAAAACGTACCATAAATATTTCTATTAGAATGTCATTCAAAGTATTTTAATATATTAAAAATAATTATTTAAGAGTGTATATTTTATATTAAATCGGTCTAAAATGTTTGAAGAAATAATGTATTGTTATCTGCTGCATATAAATTTAGAAAAAAAAATACAAATAAATAAACAAATAAACCAAAAACAAAAAACTGGAAATAACCGTTATTTTTGTGGGAATGAAGACCGGAACTGAGCCGAACAAAAAATATCGGCCTTTTTCCGGTTCAGTGCAAACATATTCAAACACGTACGTTAACATGATCTTACCCCCCACTTCGGTAATTGTCTTAGGCGCAAGACGTCCTACATCTTGGGTCTTGGACCTTGGACTCTTAAACTCTTGGGTCACTCATTGCCATCCATACGTAAGTATGGAAAACGGAGCTTCTCGTATAAAATTAATCACTCGGAGCTGAACCAAAGACCGGAAAAAGCGTTGTTTTTTTTCGGAACGAAAACCGGAACCGAAGAGATAAATATTTTTTCACTTGAACTGGAGTAAAAACCGAAACGAAAAAAATATCGGTTCGAAATCCAGCTTACAGCGATAAAACAAACCCTTTTAAATTTGAATGATTCCCACTCTTCACGATTTTCCCAATACAATTACCATATCATCTATTATTTCTTCGCTAATTATTATAATATTACCGATTATCTCTTTCACGAACTATATAGGTTATTTTTTTTACTCATCATAGAGTAATAACAATAATTAGGTAAGTATATCATTATAAATAAATTGTAATGTCAATTTCAGTAGTTATATTTGATAAAACGCAATATGTGAGCGAAATACGTGTTACAAATTTTAATAAATCTTTCTATATGCCGAATACAGTGATAAACTAATTTTATAAATAATATAGGTGAGTATATGAAGTCTTGGGAGAACAAACAACTGATGCTATTAATTTCTTATGCCGGGTCCACACTGGCAACATGTCGCGCGGCAACCTCGTTAAATTTTACGATAAGTATGATAATTATCGTAAAATTTCTTAAGCAATTATCAGTTACTTATCACTCTTATCAGTTATCATCACGGATACAGATCAAAGATAGTAAAAAATAACCGTTGGGAATTATTTTTATGTCGTGTTTCCGATGTATTTACTTACAAATGTCTAACAGAACATGCAATAAATAACAACTAATTATTATTGTACAAGCAGCGACTGAATGGACTGAGTTATAATTTATTAAGGAGGGTTATATTTCAAATTAAATCTGTTTAAACATTACATTAAATTTAATTAATTGACTTCGAGCAAATAATAATGAGTACGTTATTTACACCAAGCCACTAAACTCCCGTATAGTACTCCTCTGTACGACATAATTCATCTGCATGCATAAAGGCGCGTTACAAAACGTGTAATAATAATATTGTGTACAAAGCGTATAATTACACACATCAAACTGTAGTCATACAACATTTTCCATTTAGAAAGACAACTACTGCACAAGTTTGTAGGATGCTGTTACCAAACCCTTACAAACAATCGTCTCACAAAGCAAAAGATAAAACGAATAAGAGCACATTGAAACATACATACATTTACAGATGTTTTAAATATTAAGTCGATTCATTTCTTGCGGATTTATTTCTTGTGAATTTCGTAAAAATGCGTCACGAAAAACGAACGGCTCTCGAACGGTCCCCATGACCATGCCAACTTGATATCAACTATGGCCAACTTCAAGGCATTTGAAAATTTTGTTGTATCGTATGAAGAATAAAATAATTCTCATTTCCACTTTAAATCCTCAATGATTTTAAAAGCAATGTAATAATAATAAATATTGATCCATATTCGTAACAGTCGACTATACGTTTCGATGATGGGTTTATAGACCGAAATAGCTGTTGTTAGCTCATATGAACTAAAATTCAAAAAAATGTTTTCAAAACCTTAGATTCTTTTTTTATTTTAAAAACTATTCTTTAAGCAATATGATGCATGGTTGTTACATTAGTCCTGTGCGGTTTTGTCTCGTGCCAAGGAAGTGAGGCACTAATATATTTTCATTCAAATACATTTAGAGTAAAGGTTGCCGTGCACAAATCGTGGCTGTATATAAATAACAAATGAATTCATGACTTACTTGACCGAATTATGTCGGAATTTCACGACGTTAATACATATTTATGGTCCGTTACGATACGGTCATACATCAGTGAAAATATAATGCAAAATAATGACTTGATGCAACTTTGAGTTTCGGTGATATAATTATGGTGAAATCAGCCGCACAACGATTGGTTGAGAAAACTCAAAAAGGTGGACAACACATTCATTATTGTTAATCAGTAGGTATAATTATTGTTCCTTGAAAATCGTGACTGACTCCCGAGAAACCTTAATAGGTTAATAGTGAGTACGTACATGATTGAAATTTTTGATCATTATGTGGTTTGTTTGGTAAATGGAATATATTCAATAAATACGTTTTTATAAAAGAATATATTGTGAACCACAGTGTTTTAAATATGCCGTTATTCTTCATTTTCGCTAGCACTACAGTCTAATTTGATATTATTTTATCAACGTCTAGTTGAGTCGATCTTCTGCATCTTTCTCTAATCTTTGGCATTGATCAGGTCTCTTAATATCCTCGTCAAACTATTCACCCACACAAACAACCCGATTATTTATAGAATCATATTTTTTTTAAATAGTGTCTTAATGTAGTATGTAGTTTAAAGATTAAAACGAAAAAAAAGAATTAGTCAATTTTAAAATAAATACCTACATACTTTTAGATAATTTATTTATTAAAAGCATTCATATCTTTTTTCAAAATGACTGAAAAGTGGATTAAAAAATAAACATTTATTATTATTTTACAATTTATAACTTATACTACCTAATATATATATATATATATTTTGAAATAAAATGATGTTTTAGAAAAATTTAGGTAGTTTTTAGGTAGGTATCCAACTGTGTATACATACGATAAGTCAATTTAAGATAATGCCTGTGGTAGTAACCCGAAGTTTTGATCATAAATATAAATTTACCATCAGGTTTTCGAATTACTTTTCATTGTGATAAATATATATTTCATCTGTTATTTAAGTTTAGCACCACAAGAAAAAGGTCTAAAAATAACGCAAAAACGAGCATTTTTCCTTTTCAGCAGCTCCGATGCAGAACTTTTTCTGGCACACTTTCACAACTTTTCGGTGCGGTGGTTTTTTCGGCTTAGGGTTGACGCACACGCCCTTTTCCGTACGTTGGTACTTCGTCTCGCCAGAGATTTAACCGCACATTCAAACCCTTTTACATTCAACATTATGAAGTTGGCAATAACACCTCATAAAGCGCCGAAAGCGAATGAGCGTTAAATTTTGCCGGAACAAACGCGAGGGCTATCTCGCAAGACGAATTATTTCACGCGAAACTTTCGCGGGCCAGCAATTTATCAACGTTGCAATGTGTCTAATGTAACTCATGCAAGCACCTCATTATAATTTACTGCTAGTAAAGTCTATGTTTCAGTATTACCAACAATTATTTACTAAAAATAATATTACCAAAAAAAACATTTTATATTATTATACAAGCAATAAGCCATGTTTTTCATAGAAGCTTAAGCTGTTTTTTTTATTAATTTATTGCCATTAGAAATAATGATCGCCTTTGTTTACATATTTGCAAAATGTCTACCTCGAAAGCCGTGAGATCGAATGTCGCATCTGGGAAATTTTAAGTATTGTTTATTCAAATTGTGTTTGAACCCAAAGTATGAATCTAATTGATTATGTGAGTACTTTTTAAAACCATTAACTACATTAAAAGGCAGCCAAAAAGCGGCTGATTATAGAACCAATAAAAAAAGTAAAACCTATTAGAGCGTACGTGACAGAATGTAATTTTACAGTGGAACAATTATTTAAATTAGGAATTTTATTGGTCTCGTCGTATATTTTTCATTAACTACTCTAGATACCAAAAATAGTTGTAATTTTGTTAAGGAATAACGTTTTATACTTAATATTCTTATCCCATAAATAACTAATTTTCGTTAAAATGTCCCTTTTGTTGGTTTAGCAAATTTGAGTAGATGAATAATACTTTGTTTTTGTGGAAGTTATAAATTGACGCAATGAGTGATCGTCTGTTTTAACAATTGGCTAGAAACATGAATACAATTTTCTAGCATCCGTCGAATAAAATTGTCAAAACAATTCAACGTCAGACGCGAGCTTGGGGGAAATCCCGCGACGCTTTCCTTATTTCGCGCGCTTCTTCAGCTAAATCTCTCTCACTGTTCCACAGTTTTATTAACATTCCTCGTGACATGCCTTACGGAGACTTCTATGACTAATTACGTACATATTAATGATGCGAGCGAAGCGAAGAGGTGGGAGGGGACAGAGCTTGAAAGCGAGGGATTGTTTAGCTACTTGTGGATGAGGATTTAACGAAACTTTATAATTATTATGATCCGCCTTTAACCGGTTACGCTAGAGCTGTGTGATATTGAAACTCGACTTTACATAGGGTAACACTAATTAGTATGCTTATTTTTAAGATCAAAAATATCTAATAGAAACTCAATAAACCATAATAAAATATCAGATTTACTTAAATAAAAAGAATTATGTAGTGTGTATATAAAAAAAAAAATACAATGAAATAGTATGCCTCTTCCGAGAGTGCATTTGAGTGATTTTAACCAGAGCGATGGAGCAGCCCTTTTTTGAGTTGCTCCGCTACGAGACCTAATACTTGCTCCAGCTCCACTCCTCCTCTCCGGGTTAAAAGTTTTAATATGCGTTATATATGTATACATATGCTATTTTTTTTTAAATAAGTAGTTTTGAAATAAGGTTTATTATTCGTAATTTTCATTATTAATTCTATCACTTCGATTTTAACACTTCTTCCTACTATGATATTTTTTCATAACGTCATAACATGACTCCCAGTAAGTGAAAATGGTATACTAAAAGTTGCCATATGTTAATAAATCTATGCTCCGGACTCGAATTGAAATAATGGAAGCATTTTCAAATAATTTGGTCAATGCATTCATAATCTCACGGCAATCGGGTAATGAAAAATATTAAATATTCACACGCTAGATCCAATGTATTGTGATTTTTTTAAAACTTAAATACTTAGGTAAGTGAAAATGTGTTCTCTTTAAAAAAATATTTTAAATTTTATAATTTAATCGCATCGCACAATTCTATTTAGTTTTAAAGTGTGTGTGTTACAAATTATACTGTGTGAAACTAACACTGCTGAGTTCGGAATATGTAATAGTTTTAGATTATCGAAAAGTAGGTACTCATTTAATTTGGTTTAATGATCGAAATCGAATTCAATTTTACAGAACAATAAGCATGCTTAAAACTCAATAACACAAAGCAAACGCAAAATAAATTATTTACAGTAATCAAGGTTCAGTGACATAGCATTTTTGTCATATTATCATATCGTATAATATTAAGTAGGTATCTATCTAGGTAGGTACTAGTTACAATAGCGAAGCCAAAAGTATCATCTTGGGATCACTAATAATAAATATCGTATATTACATAATTTAGTAATATTTATTTTAAATTATTGGGATGACAAGTTTGGTAGTCGCAATCAAATCAAAAATTTCGCCCCCGTATTTAAAAAAATAATCTTGTACATAGTGTTGCGGAATAAACTACGGAGCAAGTTTTGAACTCTCTTAATATCGCAGTAAAAATAAATGAAGGCGAAAAACTCGTTTTCTGTCTCCAGAGAGTTGTGTAGTTTCTTGACCACACAATTGAAGGGAAATGATAATTTAGAAAGGTTTATCGTTAGTGGAGATATCAAAGGTTGCCTATTTGATAGTTAAATCAAGTGAAGGACGTTACGTGCTTCTCAATACCTTCAGCTCGGCGTACAACAAAATCGATGGAGAGGTAAAAAATAATATTAAATTAGAACATTTAAAAGTAGTCACAATAAAAAAAATCGCGAAAAATTGTAGAAATGTAGGTGTAATCGATTATTAAATCAAAGTAATAATGCTTAACGTAAGTAAGCAAGATATGTGCTTTGCTAATTAAACAATATTTCAGGTCTAAATTTACGGTTTTAAAGCCTGGTAACCTCCATTTAGATATGCGTATTTAATGACTTGACGACATTACAAACAGAGGATTAGCTCAAATGTATAGCCTATGTAAGCCCAGAGAAAGATCGTTTATATGAATAATTAATTCTAGAAGTTTCCCAATGTAAATTCACTTGCGATAGTTATTAGGCTAATTATTTTATAGCATTGTTAGCAAAGGTTTCTTTGAAATCAATTTCAGAAGTTAAGAAGCTTGATATATATTTGTGACAGGTTTTAATTGAACTTAAAACTAGTGGTTACATCAATTGCATTACTCGCAATAAGTATAATCTCTTAAAATTGAGGAATCCCCAACACTAAAAAGAGATCGCAACGTGTTTTATATGCGGTCGCTAGCTATTTCAGTATATAGGATGAATAAAAATGCAGCAAACAGTATATTATATTCAAACTAGAACAGTCAGTTACCGATAGAAGAGACAAAAAATATTAAAAGGAAACCAAAGAAAGGTTGACAGTAAATAAATAGGGACTAGGTACTCAAGCGAATAAGCATTTTTATGGTGGTTATACCATGGAAAAATCAATAAATTGAAAGAATATGTAATGAATAAAAATCCATTACATTTTCAGAGAGTTTTAATGCGTCGTTATGATAGAGCTTTCTTTTTATTCTTAGATAAGTATGTACATAATGTATTATATAATTAAAATACTTTTAAGGTATTTTTGATGATTGCGTGTTTCGTAATTTAGACACTAGATGTCTTATTATCTCTCTTTGGAATAAAACTGAATTGATTTTATTTCCTTCAATTTGAATGTGGCAAAATATATTTTCTTTGATTTATCAGGAGAGAGTTTCGTATTACGTTTTAAGAGCCATTTGCAAATGTGAAATCAATACATCAGATTCGTTATGTTTTTTTTCTGTTTCTTCAAAAGAAAATTATGCAAATGCAGTCGCGTTTGGCTTGTAGATTTTTTGGAATATCGTATTTAACAGAATATTATAATGTAACGATATCTTTACTTTTTATTACTTTACCCATACAAATTGAATTCAAATATTATGAAAAAAAAACAAAAATGTTGGCGTTATGTTTAGTCAAACGAGTTAACATCATGAATTTTTGTTGTGAAACTCACTGACAGAAAATAGATCAAAGATTAAAATTTAAATCAACAATGCCTGTGGCTTACTTAAATGGTAGATAAAAAAAAGTATTGCTGAACTAGAACTTCTTGTCCGCATATTAAAACTATGAACTAACAAACTCTCCAGTGCGGCTAATCACACTAACGTTTTCAAATAAAGGACGCCCCCAAATTTATCATTTCATTTTACGCTTCCGTGGTGTAACTTACGTAATTCGAAGCTTTTTATAATACAAATATTTTTAAGACAATCAGGAGTGATGTTATAATTATTATTAGTAAACTATTGGTTTATTACGAAGAAAAAAAAAGAGTCGCATCTCAAAAGAGAGCCGATACATTATTTTAACACGCCTCTAGCACGCGTTGCCGCCACGTCACTGAAAAGTCTACTACAGCGACTTCCTATTATCGCCGATTTTTTCTTGTCGGACAGTACATATTATAGATATTTGTGTGGGTATCTGTAGGTACCTAAGTATGAAATATGTGCCAAATATGTGCACTATGTACCTACATACCATGTAGGTCTAATTGCATATCTACTGGTGATAACCATTTACAATTACTAAATGAAGCAAACATTAAAAATTCTTGTATGACGTAACAATATTGTTAATCAATTAATATAATTTGTTCATGTAAGTACTATATACCAATTTAAGGAGAAAGAACTGAAAATGTTCTCACTGATAAACCATTTATTAAATCTAACAATGAAGAATTTTGAGAGTACTTTCAATTGACTTTCCGGTTATTATTTGCACAGAGTTTTGTTCAAATATAATCTCGGAATAGTTTGGAATGAAATTAATTAAATTCTGCAATACCGCGCATGTCTCCGTCTTCCGTTTCCCATTACCGGCGACGATCAAGCGGGATAATAATAAGTGGCTGGGTATTGTGCGCGGGCACTAGAGACGCCGCGAATTCACCGGGACTATCTCCGCGATTCCAAAACTTTACTACTTCTCGAATATCAGATTTCTATAGTGATATATTAATATTTTGTAGTTGTGATCCTTATCGTCACAACTACAAAAAAAAGAGAAAGTCGACAGGTAGGATGGAAAATAAAGTAGAAAGTTAAAGAGCTGAGAGCATGAGACATAAGCAAAGGCCATGGGTTACGTGCATCCTTTTCAAGCTGAACAATAATTACTTCCGTAACCTCGCAAGTGACAACTGTAAAAATTAAATTAGAATACAAAAAGGAATTGCACGGCTGAAGGCACGTGCAATCTATGATTAAAGATGTTCTTATTAAAGTCCTGGACGCCACACGGTCTTGATACCGTGAAAGATTATAATTATATAGCAGTGTGGAATAAAGGGGAAATAATAAATGAAAGAGCAATTTATGTACTTGACCGAAACTATATTATAGCAAAAAACAAGAATATTACATTAATCAGGGGAGGGCAAACTGCGGCCCGCGGGCCGCATGTGGCCCGCCGGGTATTTTTTTGCGGCCCGCCATCATTAATTGTACTTCTGATTACGAATAACTTTTTTTATATTTTTTTAAAAAAATATTGACAATAGATGAAAAATTTGAAGAATTTGTTATTTCGTAAATGTATTATCTCAGTACGTCTTCCTTGCGTCTCGTCTCACACTATGTAACCACTATTTTTCTACGTTGAACAATGATTTCAATAGATAATGATAGTGTACTGACAAACCTACAACTTGAGATTATTGATCTGCAGTGTGACACTGATTTAAGAGAATTGCATCGTCGTGAAGAAATCTCCAAATTTTACAATGCCCTTAATTCAGACAAATTCGACCAACTTAAGGATTATGCAAGAAAAATGTTCATTATTTTTGGATCAATTTATATATGTGAACAAACATTTTCGATCATGAACTTCAATAAAAATTCTATACGATCAAATATCGACGATGCCCATTTAAAAGCAGTTTTAAGAATATCAACTACAAAATTAACACCTGAATTTAAAAAAATAAACAACAGTTTCATTCTTCTCATTATTTTTTTTTGAAATGTTAATTTTTCGTGATAATAAATAGTGTATATCTAAAAATGGTATTTTACTTGCGGCCCGCCGGTCATTTTGAATTCTTGAATTTGGCCCTCCATCCAAAAAGTTTGCCCTCCCCTGCATTAAATGGTTATTAAGGAAATACTATAATAAAGGCAAGCGGCTAAGTTTTAAAAGAAACATTGGAAGATAAGTGAATCAAATAATAATAGTTTTAAAATACCAAACATGGAACGACACAGAGGCCTCAAGCACTGCGGCTGCAATCGTGCTGCTTTAAGTGACGTCAATTATAAATGTTGGGTAAAACCAAAGCAGAGCACGACTATACTGGATGACAGACCGAATCCAAAAGCCTGGTTGCTGCGTTCGCACCTTGCGACCTCCGTTGCGGCCGGAAATTCCAACAGCGACATCTGTTATTAATCGCGTTGCTCCATCGACGTTACCATAGATCATCGTCGGGGTTGCCAGCGGTATAAATGTTGGTTATGTTCATTTTGAACATAACAATAGTTTAATTCTATTAGTCGACAATTGTATAAATGTAACCTTACTTTTATAGAGATTAATTATGTGCATAATTATTTTATACTGCATTGGTACAACATGTTACATGTAAATTTTAATGTAACTATTTCTTAATTGAATTATTAGATTTGTCGTAAATACATAAAATTCTATTAAAATATTTTGGAAAAAGAAATTATATCACCGTAGTGATAACATATGTTTTAACAAGTATAATACATGATAGTTATAGGTAAATTTGTGACACAAACCTACCATTAATAATAATATTATATATACAAATAAGCACTAATTTATTCAGATTATGATTTATAATTATCTTAAAACGAGGCCATATTGAGCTTCAGTGACAATGCTGCAGCTAGATGGGATAACAATAGAAAATAATTTAAAATTAAAAATATTATTATTAATTATTATATTTTAATTTTCAAAATTCTCTTTCCTTTCCACATCGTTTACGCACTAGATTTCCACAATAAAAAAAACATAAAAAATAAATAAGAAGTATGTATTTCATAGCCCCCACATCCTGAAGCGGACCCCCCTACCTATCGCTAAGGTTAAAGGCAGTTTGGCGCTCTACAGTGGCATTTTCCAAATGGTGTTCTCAGGGCTCTAAATGGACTGGAGCTTCGTTCATGTTCATAAAATCCCCATAACTATCGCTCCGTCTTGTGGAACAATTTGTTCAACCGTCTGAGCTAAATAGGCCATATAACAAAAAATCGAACACACTTATTTTTATAAAAAAACATATAAAAGTAAATAAAAATAAATATGTTCAACATGCAACAACCAACATTTGTATCGCACAACCATATATTTTAAAATGGTAAGATTTTTTTTATTATTAGAGAAAATTCATGATGTGTGTTAATTTCTTTTATCTGGTTGACCAGCGATGCCGGGCCCCTCTGAGCATGGGCCCCTAAGCTAGAGCCCTGTCAGCCCCCCCTGTGTGGGGGCCATGATGTACTTACTTAACAACAAACTAAAACTGAAAGCGTCGCTCCCATTATTATTATTAAATTTATTAATAATATATTGGTGTTTTTATTATTTTGCCCTACGTGTAGAACAGTTAATTAACCCGATGCTACTTTTCAGCGACAAACTGTATTTATTATTATTTTATTTTTTTGTGTACATGAAAATGTATTTAAATCTTGCAGATCTCTGCAATGAAAAAAATGTGCTGAAAAAACAGTTAAGTTTATTTTTTTTTACAGATGCGACTGTTCATTTATAATAATTTTATACATTAAATGTTATCGATCAGAAAAGTAATATATATATACGTTAAAGTATAGCCAATATGCATTATTTTCAGTGAATTATATTTTTTTTATATGTGAGTTCAGCCACTAGATAACTATAGTACGCAAATAACATTACTCTCAGTCACGATTTATTATTAAAGTCAGTGTCGAAAACTGAATATGTCAATTTTTAAAATATTTATTGTTTACGCAATAATTTAACAATAGGGATACATAATAGGTATAACAGTAGAATTTTGATGTTATATTTATTATTGGACGTATTGTACTTAATTAAGTTTTTTTTTGTATAATATATTCAACATTTACTTGCTAGTAATAATATATTCATGATTCACGTGGTTTTTACCACAATTTATTATTATAAATTAATGATTTCGTAATATTATAAGGCAAATAACAGATGATAGATAAGTATTATTAAAAAAAACAATAAATATTTTAAAAATTATGAAGAAATAAAAATGATATAAAAGTTTTTTTCATTTTATCTGTTTTTGCTTGCACATAATAAAGACGCTAATCAGGCACGAGGTAGCACCGGAAAGCTCCCACAGTTTTGGAAGCTTAGTTATGAGTGACTGTTGACTCACAGTGCAATTATTTATGAGCAATTAGGTGTGAAATAATGAATTGTAAGTCGTGAGCGCTGCAGACGATGGCTGGGGATTAAATGCAGTGACGATGCGATTGTTCAGCGATATGCGCAATAATTCGCCCAACCACATATTACACACAAACAACTCACCCACATAATAATATCTGTTATTGTTGAATTGTGTATAATATAGTTAACCAATATGTATAATATATAATATGTACAATAAAAAAAACCATTGGTTAAAGAAGCAGACAAGAGTATTCAATGCAGAGTGGCCGACTTTACTGTCATTCACAAAAATATGTTGGATAGAGTAAGAAAAAAATTGCCAAGAAACAAACGTTAAGAAAGTTGCTCATAATTAAAGCTAATTTGGCAGCGCTGACTCGATGTGATAGAGGTCGCTAAGATGACGTAATGCCAATATGCCGGACATGTCGCTCGGTGGACAGTTGCTGGACATTATATACAGTTATATTGTGTTACTCAAAGATTACTAAACGACCACAGAATAGCTCTAAGACCCGCTGGGTCAACAAACTCGCCAAGTCGGGCGGATGTACGCGATAAGAAAAGAACTGGGGATGGAGGAAAGTGGAAGGAGCTAAGGAAGGCCCCTCATCCAGCAGTGGATTCACCTCGGTTAATAATGGGACTAAAAAAAAGGTAAACGGCACTGTGGAGATTTATTAAAACTTAATATTTTTCCGTAATGTTTAGGTATTTAGCGACCATATTGTTTTTGCTTTTCAGCGTATTTAAAATTTATGATAAAAATAATAGATACCATTGTTTATTTATATTAACAGGAAATTCGAAAAATATTATTATTATTTAGTGTTAAATAACTATCTTTAAGATACTATCGTGGTGACATCAAATGATTTACTATGTTGACGAGAAAATCATAATGACATCTTACCAGTGACGTCCCGTGGGGGTAGGCAGATTGAGTGTTGCTTGGGGGCGTCAGTTACTTGAAGGGCGGCAAATCGAGGAGAATCATTTGGTATATATAGAAATAGGTACCAAAACTTAGTAATAACGGAAATATCTTTCCATTAAAAAATTCAGCTCACTGCTTGGAAATAAAATGTATTAATTGATATAGAAGGTTTACCAGGATTGTATTTTTTTGTCGGGTTTGAGATGTCTAGTTTACTTCCGTTGTTCTTGTACGTCACGTCCTTGATGACCTGCAATGATATGTGCAGATTTGCGAATTGTATTTGAATTATAAGTAGGCACACACATACTTATTAATTAATTTATCCAAATATTTTTGCCGGTCACTCACGAGTTTTGAAAGTTTTCAGGCGTATTTTTAAATGTATCTGAAACCGTGGACTCGCAATACTGTCTATTGAAGTATAGATGGCATTTAAATTAGATTTAGTGGTATTATACTCGTATTTTGTGAATAATGTTTGTATACAACATATTTCTTAGATATTGGAGTCATGAAAGGATGATAAAAAATACTTTATAAAAAATGGAGTGGCATTTTGGCGCTGCCTAGGGGCGGCATTTTGTCTAGGGACGTCACTGCATCTTACCCAATAATACCAACTAATGGCTGCCAACAATGGTCCTTCTAATTTTTTATTGCATAATTATTATCATATTAATTATTGCATGGGAATGTATACGATATAGTATATGTATTATTTAAATAGATGCTGATATGAAATATTGATTACATTTTATGTTAAATATGCCACAATACACCTTAGTACGACTTGTCTATAGTTAAATAGTAATATTTTGGATGCACTATAATATTGTTACTGCTTTACTGTTGTAACGTTTCGAAAGATACTGCATAGATCTACATAGACACTGCTTGTTGTAGCCATGCATCTTTGGGAGTTGTTTTTCGTTTAGGTAAAAGAAAAGCTCCGGCGCCACCTTGCGCTTCCGCGAAAAGTTTTAGTTTCTACAATAATTATTTTAAGCTTTTCACTACTTTCGTAGTAGGTACTACAAGATTTTATATATTCCAAGAAATTTATAACATGAGCTATTATGCGACATGTTGCTTACATTAATTTATTTTGTAAAATAATGACATTATTGTAATATTTTAAATATTTCACATTATTTTATAAGTCAAACATTTCATATGTATAGAAACTTATTTAATGATTTGAATTTAAGTCCATTCATAATCATACTTCTGAAAACTGATTAGCAAAATCTTTAAAGGACAACATGACATCAATATAGTAGTATTGGTGTAATACAGATTATTCATTCAATTTAATTATCGATTAGTTATGAATTAATTAATAAATAAATATGTAAGTTTATGTCGTTTTGTTAAAATTATCAATATATTCAAATTATTTGTAAAAAAACACTAGTTCTACAATATTTATGATCAATACGTGTATTTTTAAATGTTAACATAATAAATGTAGGTATGTAGGTTTTTGCTATAAAATAATATTTTTAAATGATATTAATAGCTATATTTTTATTGATAAGCACCTACTTCTGTTTTTTCAATGTTTAAGAAATACCGGTATTCAATAAGAAATACCGAAAAACCGGTATTGACATTTTCATTCGGTATTGCAATCCCTAAATAGCAGTGAATAAACGAAATACCATTAAATTCACTTTCAAAAAACACAATTGTGTATAATTTATTAATACCGAATATATCCGTATTTTGGTTTTATGAAACCGGTATTTCGGTATCGATAATTAATTAAATACCGGTATTGCAATCTCTATACTAGACTATACCATAATCTTTTCAACAAAATGTACAGATTTATCAGGCTTAGCTACTACAACATATTTTACCTACTTATGACGTGTTTCATGATAAGTTCAAGTCATATAAACAAAACTGTATATATCTGTATTGAATTTTTGAGTTTATCATACTTTTGACAAAACTTTTTGGATAAAAATCCTGATCACCTTACTTTCATATAACTTTAGCCCTCCAGCAAATAGTAATGAAAACTATATTACAAAATTTCTAAGGTAGAAGGCAAACTTTTATCAATATTGCTTAAAATTTTCACACATATTTCAAGAGTCTGGCGGAATACCGCTAGCTTCTAAAAATATTCATACGCTGAAACTTATCTTTCAAAAAAGGACGCCTCGAATGCGAACCGAACTAGTTCTATCAAGAATTGCGTCGTGAATTCTCAAACAACTACCAAACTTAGTTATCGTTAGAAAACGATCCGCACAATTGTACTTTATAACCACAGTTATTGCATTCCCAGTATGCATTACCGCAATATGGGGCGCATCCCATGCTCAAAACTGTAATTAAAATGTGATTAAGGCCATGCTCTTGCCATTCTAGCATAATAATATAATATGGTAAGCGCAACTTGTTCTCACCCGTTCCGGTCGCGGGCTGACACACTCCTTCCTATGCAAAAGCGTTTTCCAAAATTTTGTGGCTATCTGCCCCAACGATCTGCGAAGCGTCATATAAATTAATTTGAAATTTATTATAAGTACCGATTTGCTCCAGTAATTAAAAGCTCGTTTAGTTCAAATTCAGGTCGTGCCGGGAAGTATTTAATCTTATTTATGTATAAGTGCTTAATTTAAATCAAAATTTTAAATGGATCGTTAAGGTGTTAGATTTTTCGTTTTCGGTTATAGTATTAATAATAAATATTCTGGCTCACTTCAAATAATATATACGATTGAATTATATTAAAAAACACAACGCCGCAGATAGTTATATAATATAATATCATATTGTTCAATATGAAATAAAGCTTTATTTGATATTTTTAATGTTTCAAATAATAATTTATTTTGACATATTTTATTACAGTTTACATAAACATTCAGCTGATTATTTTATGAAAGCATAATATAAGTCATATACCGAAAAAAAGAGGTTAGAAAAATGTGTTAGTGTTACAGTAAGTAAACTCTGTCATTCATGTTATTGCTGATCTGAATATTCCTTATAACTTACAGTAGAATCTCTATACTAATAACAATTTTTTATAGAAAATTTTATAATATTATATATTTGAAATCATACATAAGTGATAATTCTATATTATATCCGGATAATCGAGGTTTTACTGTAGGTATTAATTATCAAAATCATCAGTTATTTGTTATCCTTTGATGTAGAACCATCCTATCATTGGTAATACCAATTGAGAGGGCAATAGGTATATTTTCGTAATATCGGTTAGTGCTAGGAATAGCTATCTTCACTCCAAATCAAGAATACCACAGGTTTCACATTTATTTTACAAATGCCAGAGTGTTGCTGAATGCCGAGATGGTTGGAGCCAAGCCGTGGAGAACCAAAAAAATCATCAAGATTGCTTCTGATCGATATCTACAATCGTAAATTAAAATAGACTTTTTTATAATTTCTTAAAATTAAGTACTTATATTTAACTCTCTGTATTTTTTCTTTAGAATTTAATCTTTTTTGTTTATTAAAATCATCTCAATGTCATATTTGATGACATTTAACTAGGTAATAACTTTGTTAAACATAATAAAAAATAAATTTAATTGAAATATCATTAAGAAGGATGATAAACACATAGGTAATATAGGTACGCAAATTAAATAGTATATATACACTGGTATTTTATATTTAAAAAATTAATAAGAAATATTAAATAATATTATGTTAACCTAAATTATTGGATGTAGGGTATTAGAAGAGAAGAAAAAGTTATTTTTCTATTTAAAATACTGACTGACGTTTGAAAGATATATATTTATTCATCGCTCTTTTACATAGACTAAATAAACATGAGATCAATATCCACGCCCTGCCAAGCGAAATAAAGAGTTTTTGGGTAGGTAGTAAACGCTTCAGAGAAACGGGCAAATGGAAGAAGTTGGCACTAATGGTTGTCATCGGTAGATTAGGGTCGAAGATGATCACTGACCTTATCCGATCCATTTGTCAGTAATGAGGGCATCGTCTAAAGATGCTGACAAAGTGATAATCGAATTAAATTACTCAACTAACCAAGAAGAGGTATATAATTAGGCAATCCACTGAAATAGAGATGTATAGTACAACGCATACATACTTTATTTGTTTAAATGTAAAATATTTTTTTAGATAAATCAAGAAATATGTAAAAAAAAAAAAATCAAATGATTTTGCATGTAGCCGAATGCTATTTAACTACAGTTGATATTCAAAGCAATTTAAATTAGAATTCGTTTCATTAAACTAACTGGACAATAAATTAATGGATTTCTAGTCATAAGAGAAATAGGAAAATAAATGTTTTTCGGAGTTTCTACTATTGAAAATTAAATGGTTTATTTTATTATAATACATAATATCAAATAAATATTATTGTTTTGCGATTTTAAACAATGGTTTAGAAGATTATTACACATATTTTAAGAAATTTCATAAAAATACATTTTTTTAACCGAGTGGTATCCGAAGTTAAAACTTTCACATTTGAATTAAAAAAATATGAAAATGATAAAACCTAATGTTAATTATTTATTGATAACATCTTTTTGGTTTACTTCTAACGCCACCCATAAACCATGTTGATTTAAATTTAAAAGTTGGTAGTTGATGGAATTTGAATAACCTCAGATAGCGTGGTTAGTAATTACTTGCAAGAATAACAGCGGGAAGTTAAATATGTGAGTTTTGTGTTTTATTTTATGTCTAAATTGAGGTTGTTCAAAATATAGACATATTTTCAATAATAATAATAATTTCGATAATATTAATTTGTGTATATTGTGTGTTGGATAAAAATATATAATATTTCGTTTTAATTAATGATCTAACTCATATTTTAATATATGAGTCTCTTGGTTCTTATTATTCAAGTTGTCTAAGGAGCTCGTATAAAATGAAATAAACCTTTATGTACAACGTTCTTGCAGCTTGCAGAACGGGCTTAACTTAAAGAGAAGATATTATAAAATTAATGTAGGCAACTTGAAATATTCTTTTTATACGAAGACGCTCTGGCAACTAGGCGAGTAACTCTTTGTACTGCGTATATCTAGTTTAGTATAGAATTACATTGAAGATATAATATAGTTTAAAATATTAATGTTTATTAACTAAATAATTATTCACGTAAAAGGCAACATAATAATTATTTAAGATGATGTCTTTACCTACCAGAGGCACCTAGCGGAAAAATACGAAGCTTGCAATTTAAGACATTTTTTTGATAATTTACAATTTCAACTGTGTATAAATTATGTATCTGAAAACATTAAAAAGAAAAATATTTTTTATTTTAAGTCAAAGATAAACTTACGTGTATAACACGTAAACTTACGTCACATGTTACTGAGAAAAGATCCTACACTTAAATGTGAATTTGTTGAATCGGACCCCACCGTATATTTTTATGGTCATATTTACTATTAAAATTTAGTTTATTAGGTTTTATAAGCAATACATCAGAATTATTTGACTACTTCATAGTTTTAATATTTTTTATATTTATTTTAAAAAACATAAATTTTTATAAAAATATAAATGTGTATAACTTGAAATCCTTTTGCCTCTGGTAGGTAAAGACATCACCTTAAATCAATTTTAAAAAGTACAAGCGTATAAATATTCGATCAAAATGCATAAACACAATTTCATTCTACTAATTTTTATATTATATACCATATCTAAATTTGGATGGGCTACCTATATTAATAGGTATTCATATATAATGATCAGGGTCCTTACACATTAATTATTTGACAAGGAGAGAAGTCTACTATATTCATTATCATTATGAAACATGTTTAGTCAACGAATCATTATGATCAATTGAATTATTAATATAATTATGTACCGCTTTTAAAAACAGTCGATTTATGTAGAGTAGAATAGTGGTAATATAATATGCTTATATTTTTTTTTGCATCTTGTAAAACATTTAACGTAGCGTGAAGTTAATGAGTGCTTTCCAACAGGAAAACTTTCATTACGAAAGTTTTTCCTAAGAAAAATATTTATAAATTAATTTGCGAGAGCACAATGCATATTATTTACGTGTACCTATACTTGAAAAAGTGTAGTCATTTTTGTTAATATTTATATTTACCTTAATACCGACAGAATGTTTTCTATAACATGGTATACACCCACGATGGCCGCGTGGCTTAAACGCCGGCCTATTGAGTCGAGGGTCCCAGGTTCGAATCCTGAGTCTGTCAAGTGCACATATTGTTTTTCAATTTATGTATGAGTCAGAGTATGGACCTAATAGGTTGAGCAAGTGGCTGACATCCATTTCTCGTAAAAATAAAATCTGTTAATACAAACCTCCACCCTGTGGAGGCCCATATGATCCTATTAGGATCGGATATGGTCAAAGAAGAATTCGTGTATGTATTTTTTACATCATACAAATTATAATTGATGAACATATTGAAAAAACCAAACAAAAACTTTATAATTAAAAAGCAAAATACATATTTTGAAGATATGAAAAATGTTTGGTCATTGAATCAATGATTTCAGTAAATTCAGATAATAAATCAAAATCATTCAGTCAAAGCGTATTTTTAATTGGTATGTTTCTGAGGTATTATGTATGTTTTATAAAATAACAACACTAAAGGTAGGTAATCTAACTTTTTCAAAAAATGATTACCTTAAAAAATAATGTTATTTTTACGAGCTTCGGTTCTTAAACCTGTACCCACAGCTACTTAAAACGGCTCTCTACTAACTGTTCCATCGTGGATTTTCAAGCAATCATTAGCCTAATAAAAATACCAACGTTATATTTATCTATTAATAATTTGCCTTTGTCTTGAATTGCATTAGTGTTAACACACTATGTCAGTAGCCAAAACTGCTTATTGGATAGGTAAATATAAATTACCATAATATATTATATTAGTTTTTGATTATCTGTAACGTATGAAAGAAGCATAATATGAAGATGTGTAAAAGAGCCATGTAGAAAATAAATTAAATACGTATACATGTAAATTCAAAATTTGAAAAATCGAAGGAATCATTTGTTTTAACTGGGCCATAAAAGAAAACAAATGACACTCTTATTAATAATATGACATATTATGTTTATAGTGTGGTTATAGCATATCAAGTGATAGAGAATCGAGAAATTAGTGTGTTATTCAAGAGGATTCAGAGTAATAATTATAAAAGTGATAGGGTGATGTGACCTACTGTAATCTTAGACAAGATATGTACACTCAATCAAACAATATAAATATTATGGATCGGGAAAAACCATCAGCTAATCGTCGTCGCTTGACAAATGAACAAGTTCAGCGATGGCGTGGTCGGCGAAGTCAAAAGACTTTACAAAACCTCAACAGACTTGACAAATAAGTGAGTCTGAAACACCATACAAAGATAGTAAGACATGACATAAACGTAAACGTATGAGAGAGAAGAAAACAGGGAGAAGATGTACGTATGGGAATAACAACAGGTGGTATTGCCACCGGGTAATATTTTTTTGTAAATTATAATAATTGTACAGTTTGGTCTATCAGTATGACACCGAGGTATTATTATTATTATATATGTAATATAATACAATGATATTTTTTATTATTGTAATAGTATAATGAAGAATTTTGCCAAGATTTCAATTAAATTATTATAATATTGTATGTCTATTATATAGTTAATATAAAAAAACGATATAAAACAAACTTTTTAACAAGGAATCATATTATGTATGCCTATATATAAACAAATATAATATATTTATTAATTTATACTCCTAGCTAGATGGTGGATCTCCATACAATAGAGATAATTATTTGAAGAGACTTTATTTTACCACGAATCTGATACGTTCAATCTTTTCAGTGTACTATGTTTTGAATCCAAAACGTACATTGAAAAAAAATCAACAGATAAATTAAATTTGACATAGTCACTGAATAACTACGTATTCAAAAGTTCGGTAGACTACTTAAATGTGTTCGTAAATAAATGTATATAATATAATCTAAAACACATAGGTACAAGATTGTAACCGAGGTATATAAAATAATACGACGATAAAAAAATCTTTCTAATATACCTATATATATATATATATACTATAATAAAAAGGTTTTTAAGAAAGGTGTAATCATAAAATTCATGTTTTTATCTCAATTTAAGAGATTACATATCCAATAAATTGTTATAAAAATGGTTTGTGTTAGACAATGTCGCTTTGTGGTAAAAAGATAAAAATGCTTGCAAACTAAGCGTTTCCACAATGAAAATTGAGTCAAATTTATTGAGACCTTTTGGTGTCTGAGTCCCGCCGAGTAAGTACTTAAGAAAAACCCATTTCGTTTTTTTCTTACCAACTTATTATTGACGGATCGATGTTATATTTATTTTCTGCGCGAATAGACATCTTTCTTCTACACACATCAATTCGCGGCATGCCTGAAATATTTTCATAGTAAATAAATATGTTTCCCAATCGTATTTGTACAGCGGAAGGCCGTTATTGGATGGGTGCAGTACTTGGTAGGGGGCCATATTGCGAAAATTGTCTTATCACACAAAATCTGACTCACGTGCTTTAATGTGATTGCATGAAAAGAAAAAATGACTTCCCTTAGTTTCAGGCGAATTGAATATAAAATCATAAATAGAATCTGACATAGTATTATTTATTGACAACGCGAGTAGTCATCCTCTACAGACAAAACATATCAATCCATATAAAAGTTTTTTTTATTTTGATAAATGTCTGACTTGATATTATAAATAATTACAAGATAAAAAGAACTTTTTTAAATACCACGTTTTTAAATTATAATTGTAAATGTATTAATAAATACTTTTTTTTGTACTTGATAGAAATATTGAATAAATATGGAATACTGAAATGATATTTTGACATTTCACATTGAAACTAGGACCCCCTTAGCAACCAATAATAGTGTTTGACTTTTTACGATTTTTTTCTGAAATAACTTTCCATACTAAACAGAATTAACTGAAAATAAATTCAATTTTGCTTAAAGATGGCTAAAAGTATTAAAAGAATGCATTGTCATCGTGTTATGATATATTCTAAAAGTGTTTATCTAGTCGGGAAACTAGTTAAAAATCGATTGCAAGATTTGTATTGGACAAACAAGAAAAAAAATGTACTGGACAAACAAGAATACGAGGTAATAAAAACGTGGTAAAACACTTCTAATTCAAAGCTAATAGACATAAGTAATGAATTTCAAAGCAGAATAAAAAATATTCATCACGTACCCTAATACTGTAGGGAATTTGCTTATCCTACCGTGTGGTTAGTAACAGGCTACGGATCTTGAGTGTGGAGAGAAATATGGGATAAACTTAAACACATGTTAAAGAATATATTATTTTAAATATTTATGTCTGTATCATAATATGCATCAAAGTTGGTTACGTAAACAAAACGCGCATTCAATTTTGAGGACAGTTGGCGCGCTTCTTGTCCCTTAGGTTTTATGGCCTAAAGTAATAAATCTAACCCTGCTTCAAAACCTTGGTTTATGCCAACTGGGTTTTACATTTCTATTTTACTAATCTGTTTTCTGATATCCACTAACTTGCAGTGGTCCAATGTCAGTAATCAAACGCTATTAAATAAATTGATTTTTATTGGCTGTCGTCTAAAAAAATTAAACCATTCATCACAGTTTTACTGGATGCAAAAATGGTCCACCATTTTTTTAGTAAGGTAAAGTCATAAAATAATTTCACATCCCTCCATAACTCCTCTCGTGAAGAATCTGTCCCTGACCTGACCCACCACAAAAATTAATAATTAAATATGTAAAAATGAAGAAAAAATGAAGATATTTGTAAATTACAATTTGTGTTTCAACCATTGATATACTACTAGATGAGCAGTTCCCATACAAGTGTCATTTTAAAAATGTACCACAAAAGATATAACGAATATCGTCTTATAATATTTCCTTGTAGGTATAATGCGTTAAGACCGTTAACATGGATTCCCGAATTTCACCCGTATTGCCCTGGCTGTAAAACTAAATTTGCGTTCTTGGAATAGTGAACCTAAGGGTGGCTGCAACGCAAAACAGACAGAGCAAGTCGTCATGCGCTGACTATTAGTTAGAGTAAGATGCAAGCTAGACCGGGCTTACTCAGTAAATTTTAACAAAGGCCGACTCGCTGAAAATCGGGCATCATTTTAAGAAGCATATGATTCATCCAGTAGTATATCAATGGTTTCAACTGACGTATAATATGCCCCCCCCCCACAAAGTAGAAACTACAATAAAATATGTTTTCACAAGGTATGGTTGTTAGTTAGTCATCCACATCATTCGGTATTTGCTCAATTGAAATATTTTAACACAATGCTTACGGGCCCTTTAATTAATTTTGTAATTAACGTGCTAATTTGCAATTGAAAAGTAATTAGCAAAAACACAATTTTGTGCGGCCCGTAAGCTATAGGTTAATGACGTAAAATAAAAAAAAATGTAAAATCACACAAGAGTTATAAAACTATGATTTTTATTATTGAAAATAAGAAAAATTAATAATTTAGTTCACAATTAGTATAGATACGTTATATGAAAATTTGGTTCATGCTTGGCGCCATATTATATTAGTAATTTTTAAAAAAATATCAGTATACACCTCGATTTTATCAGAGAGGTATTTGTTTTACCTTGATGAAGCTTGAACACTCCGATGACTTAAGTATTCGATTTATTTCAAATAAGTTATAGGCGAACCGATGGCTCAACGAATAAGGGGTACTCATTCATATAGTGAATGGTGTGAGATGGTTACTTAGTTTACCTTATTTTCTAAAATATTTGAAGAGATTTTGAAAATTATGCAGTACAATAATATTATTATTTATTAAAAATGTTAAGAGCAACTGTAGTAACCGTTGCTAATATTTCACTAATTGATCTTATTTTTCTCTGCGTTTGAATATACATAACAAAGGGTTGTTTTGTAGAATAACAATACGTGAACCACTGCTGTGTTTATAGTATTACTTAAAAGATTCTGCTTTATTTTTGGCAATTTGCCATATGTAACATTACCCAGTTCCGAGCAGTTTTTTTTTCTTCTAAATCAAGATTAATTTTGCAGTGGTAAGTAAATATTAACATACAGCCACATTTACGTAAGATGTAATTTCATAGTTAATGAATACAAATAGTTCTCACAAAGCTAAAGATTGATCGCTGGCTTGCTTTGTTGATTAAATATGAAGGTTAGATGAATTTCTAAATATCCATAGTTACATTCTAAAAAGCAGGTAACCCTATTAAAATGTTACAATTATTAAAGTGCCGCATTTAAAGTAAATTATAAGATTGACACTCTGAAAAATATAAGTACTGCATAAATCCATTTCATATAAGTGGTATGAAGATATTGTGGAGCTTGTCCAACAGTTTATGTAGTCAGATATCAAAAAGCACACACGTCTATTTTTGAGAAGCAGGTAAAACAGATTCACAATTATTTATTAACAGAATCAATATATTATATAAATTGTGAAATATCTGTACGATACATCTCCGATTCACTGCGGAGGGAGCAAATAATTAATTTTTAATTACCACATTTAAATAACATGCTAATTATATCTAATGCCCCCCTAATCAGGACACAACAGCTGTGGCGTTCGCGCTGTAATGATTAATAATTTATTTACTTATTGCGTATAGAATGATGATTAAATGCTTATAATTACTTACATATGCTTATATAAATTAGTACACAAACAAAACCAAGTCCACTTTAAGTCCTAGTAGTTTTTTTTTAACTTCACTTTCGTGAGTTCAGACTTTATCTTTTATATAAAGGTTTTATTCAACGAATTGGATTACCTTTAATTACATGTAATTTGGATACCTAGAATATTGTATAATCGGTCTTAATTGAATTGAAGTAAAATTATATTTTCATTAGAAATTTATCTATGTATATTTTTGGATAACTGATTATGGGGGAGGGTATAAAAGTTGTCCACCTACTAGAAGGTTAGCAATTTTAGCAAGAGATAATACAACGCTTTGAGAAGCTTTTCAAAGTAATTCCATACAATCATCTTAGTGTTTAATTCTTCTTAATAATTTCAGTAATCCAGCCCTTTTGAAGTGGCACTGTGACCGATTTATGTCTCTTGGGTATTGTTAAATGTCAGTATTTTCCAGGAATTATTAATTATTTCTAATAGTAATGTAATGAAGACTTTGAATTACACCTAGAGGTTATTATGAATTATAATACTCGAAGGAAAATTCAGAATGATTTTAATATTATGGTTGATTTGGTATCTTAGGGAAATTAATATGTAATGAGTTAATAGTTAATGGTACAGTTTTATAATTTAAAAAATAATGACGGGTGAGTTGATATTTTTATTTGCTTGTGCAATTATTTGCCATTTGACGTTTTTTTTTATCTTGATATGTTATATATTTATAATACTAACACAGAGCACTTTTACTTGAGTATGATAATTAAATAAATCTATGACAACATAGTACATAATATTAAGCTTAAAAGAAATGAATCTGGAATATGACATACTTCTACGTAATAAACTTTGTCAACCTTTACGTTATATTTTAAACTTATTATATTTAGTCACTGCTTTTATAGTCAAAAAGGTTTCATTAACATATTATTTGGTTATAATAATAAACTTATGTACTAAAAATTTATTGTAGCTTATGATAGTTCCAGTCTTCGAAAATGTTATTGACTATGAATTTAAATGTAGAAATCGAAATTGTTCATTAAAGTTAGATTTATATTCACTGTAATACAAATACACATCAGTATAGTAATATTAAAATAGTTTCCTAAATAGTTTGTTACTACTACTACTGACAAGAATAAAGGTATATTTAAGCTACCTATCGAAATTGAATTCAGTTATACCTACATAAATACGGTTCATAATACTCGCAAAAGCGCAAACACAATAAATGGGAGAAGCTTCCGAAATTGACTTGAATATAATAGAGCTTTCTCAATTCGGACATGTCTCATACCATCGCGTAGCCAGGTCTCAATTCCATTCACCGAAAGCGATCAACCCACGCGCTGTTGTTTTGTAGAAATGTGAAAAACGTATTAGGAGACGTCAAAGTAGGGTGAAACACAATTTGATAGATGATTTGGTCAGATGATTATAGCCATCTTCCGCATTCGGTTACAATAATAACATGTGAAAAAGAAATATCTGTCATACGTTTTTCAGAGTAAGAGGGGTGGAAAAATAATTGGAAAAGTAGTGGTCGGTGAAATTTAAAAAAACAACTGACTAGGCAATATTGTTAAATAATATTGTAGACATCGTCATGGAAATTGTGAACGATTGTGATATACTTATTCACAGTATTTTTTTAATTATAGAAAAATATATTTTTCTTTTTAACGCTAAAATAAACTTTATGACTAGATGATAGCAGTAAAGTAAAATAGTAATGTAGCATTAGAAGAGAAAAAATCAAACATCTAGATTTTGAGAAAATTACATACTTGAATTTTTTGTGATGTCATCGGGAATTAAATCCAGATTCCTCGGATGTAGTTCAGTGTATTACACACTGAACTACAAGAGCCTCCAAAAGTAATGAAGTTATTAGTTAATACGCCACAATCTTCATATGTCGCATCCGTGCCAAAGATATTTTACAAAGATTCCATTCACACCCAGGTCACCATGATGGCTATATTTTCAGCTTTAAATATAGAATTAATGGTACTGCTGGATGAAATGTACCACAATATATAGTAGCAGGTAAGTAAAGTAAATTACCATCTTTGGTCCTAAGTATTTGAACCTTTATAGAGTGAATAAGTAACAGATTTTTCAACTAAGATAGTTGTAAGCCGTTTGCCAAGCCCATCCGGTTCTTATACTGGATCAAACATACCTATATTGAGAAAGAAACAAGCATTTTTTCCACAGCTGCAGAATTAAACCCCGGAGATCAGAGATGACCGCTTTATTAACCAGACGACCATGGGTGAAAAGTAAGTGATTAAAAGCATTATAATTAAAAGTGAAGAAAATTCAACAGTAGTCAACATAAAAAAACAATAGGTGAAATTAATATGAATGAAGATGGTATCGAAAAAAGTATTAACTTAACCTTTTGAATATGAGAACAAAACTGTAAAAATAACGTCAATATTCTATGTTTTAATAAAATTAAAATACATATAAATATGTACATTTGATTTGTTTTATATATTTTAAAAAAATCAAACTGAATTGGTAATTTCCGACATCATTGAATTGAATTTCAATACTCACACACGTAAAAGTTGGAATTATGAATATTGATTGAATAATGTCAGAGAAAAATCGAGCAAAAAAGCTGCTTTTCAAATATCTCGAAAGTTTATCATATGCTTATAGGACGTGATCGTGGGTTACGTACTTTCTGAACTTTGCCAATAAATCAAAAACACTCGCAGTGTTTTCCTGAGCGGGTGTATTTAATAAAGTTTAAGTCGTGTTAACAAAGTTTGTAAAACACCGAAAAATTACCATTTTGAGTATTTGAAATTTCGCAAACACGCATCTTTTATACATTATATCGAGCTTTTTAAAAATTTACATAATAAGTAAAACTGTGCTTTCATGTACCTACAATATTTCTCGTCTAAAATTTTCCCGAGTTTCAGTTACAATAATTTATGTACTTACTTGCGAAAGGTGTTTCAATTGACAAAGTTTATATTGTATTTAGTAGATACGCAACATATTCGTAGATGAAACATTATATAATATACAAATAAACTAAATATTATGCACAAGCATATTGTATTGATATATTATCATACAGGTACGAAACCATTAAGGAAGTGATCAATAGCTCTACCAAGAGAGTAATTAGTCATTTAAGTTTGTACGTATCAAGCAATATTATGCAAACTAATAGTAATATTTAAGAACTATAGAGAAGAAGGTACATAGTAATATGTTTATGATAATATAATATTGAATAATTACCTAAACCTAATAGAAAACAAGACTGACTATAACACATAATAATTTCAATATAACACATAAAATATTAAATGCTAATTATATTTAATAATAATATTATCTCAAAACTTGGCGCTTTGCGCCTCGCGGGTGGGGGGGGGCTCCTCAGATGATGGTTAATCAAACCCTGACGGCGAAAATTATTAAACATGGAACATGCTTTGCCTACTGATTCTCTGAATGCTGGTTGTCCAAATTCGAAAGAAAATTTATTTGTCAAAGTAACCGAATCCAAAGGATTTTACTTTTCTGAAAATAAAGTTATTACAATAATGAAACTAAAGAAGTAATAATAGCGGACGAAAAATACATCGCACAGCATGTAGGCTACTGATGAGTAGGTAGTAGGTTATTCTACTTCTATTTTTCGTAATGCTTTGTATTGGAGATCATGAGTAAATGAGTAAATGAGTTCCATATTAATATTCTAGAACCAAGTAATTTTGATACAATTGATATGTTTATATGATACACCATTACATACAAATTTAATAACAGAAAAATGCGAAAATTTTTAGCAATCACATTTTTTGCAATGTAGGTAGAGTTATATTTTAAGTAGATGTAATATATTGTATATTTTATAATAGTTTTCATTAAAAATATCCCATAAAATTATATTGTTTTTAATGATTTTTTAATTTTAATTACAAAAGAATGGACGGACTACACATTAATGCAGTTTGGAAATTTACCCTTATTACAATGCACGTAGAGTTCATTTTTATGTCACTTTTATCTGTATTTATTACAAAAAAAAGATAATATTATTAAGAATAATTCTGGCAGACTAAAATTCTGTGGTGGTTTTATTTTTCACACTTCGTCAATAATATAATCCATTATATATTCTGTTTTTTAAATTCTATTTTATTGTTTAATTTGTATTTTTTTATATTTAATTATTGTTATTTTTCTAATTTTATTTCTTTTGTAATAAGCTATTTTTGCTTTGTTTTTTTTTCTCTACCTTGTTTTTTCTCTAACTGATTACTTGTAATTTTTATTCATGTCATGTTGTAAACGTCCTGAATTAATAATTTGTTATGTTCTCAACGTGTATTTTTCAAATAAATGAATAATAGTACAATATTCAAACAACCTATATACCCAAGTATCTAGCTTCCTTCTTAATGTTAATAATATATTCCATGGTATAAATAAACTGTCAATTTTAGGTACACTAATTAAAATAAAACATAATATTATATTTTATATAATAATAATTCTTTTCTTTTCTTTCGACCATGTCCGATCTTAATAGGATCAAATGGGCCTCCACAGAGTGGAGGTTTGTATTGAAATATTTTGTTTTTACGAGAAATGGATGTCAGCCACTTGCTCAACCTATAAGGTCCATACTCTGACTCATACACAAATTTAAAAAGAATATGTGTATACTTGTCAGACCCAGGATTTAAGCCTGGGACCCACGGCGTTATAGTCCAACGCTTAAGCCACGCGGCCACCGTGGGTGTAATAATAATTAACCCACATTATTGAATATCTAACAGGACATATTTCGTCAGTTTAGTTGGGTATTCATTAGACAAGTGATTGATATTGATGTTATCATTAATTAGCAAGTCCATCTAAACTAAACTAACGAAACATATTCTGTGGATTTATTACCTACTATATGACTACAATGTAATAATAGGTTTTATTTTATTATTGTGAATTCTCGGCAAAAAGTCATTAGGTAGTTAATCAAAAAAAGGCAACCATTGTTCGCAAATTGTTTACCTATTCAATCTGTCTCATTTGTTTCACTATTTCAGTGTGTGTAAATGAAATGAATCCAGTACTAGTCACTATAGATACGTTAGATAGATACATCTATTTTATATCAGAGATTAAATTAATTTTAAGTATGTAGGTACTTAGTTATGTAAAGGATTATCAAATTAGTACTATAGATTTTTAAAACGTCATAGAAGCCATTTCCATCAAAACTAATATCTGTGTTTAGTATTTTTTGGCAAACTATCATGGAAAAATACACAGTAGTTGTGCACCATATACAAATTGTTAAAATTTAATACAACGATAATGAATCTATTCGATCTAAGAATTGGGCATTACGTCAAAATTGTTATATTTAAAAAAAGGAAAAAAGTGTAAAGTAGTATCGTTAGAATGATAATAGAAAAGAAGTTTAATAATTGTAATGCACAATTGTTAAACATGGAGTGCCAACTAATTCAATCGATAAAACATGAAATATTTAGTACTATTAATCTCAAATTGTATACATTCGGCTTTCTGCTAACTTAAACCTTCTGTAAAGAATGCCTTATAAATCATTATCTACCTCGAATAAAATGTCATTTGTAAACTCGTTTGGAATATTAAATTATAATTTTTTTACAAATTAAATATAACAATATAAAAATAAGAACACAGCTTAATCGTTAAAAGTGTTATTTAATTACACACAATCAATTTACATTGAAATTTAAAATTGATACGAAAACAAATTGAAATTTTAATACAAATTCGAGATGCGTTCTCTTGGTATGGGACATAGAGTATTTCTTTTAAGATGGTAATGATTACTAAGCTTTATGTTTTAAGTGTGATGGCTGCAATTTCATCTTGGCTGGAACTATGAACTGCGAACCCTTCCTGTCCGAAAGGAAGTATCTACAAATGGCGTTGAAACTGTATCTAAATGTTAACTGATGACATCCGTACTGCACTAAATCTAATCCCGGAGTGAAGATCTTGTGGGCGGAAATAAGTTGTTTGTTGGCATGACGCTTTCAAAAAAGCGGGAAGAACCCCCATTGGTTCTTTTTTTTTTAACGATCATTGTTTTAGAAACAAGGTTAACACATACTGTTAACAAGGTTGTGCCAAATTTATTGTTAATTAATTAACATTATTTATTTAAGTCTGCGTTTGAAATGTAGACATGTCACGTGAAATGTAACATGACAAAATTATGGTCAATTATTTAGAAAATTAGAGTAAAATGGTAATATTTGTGATGTTAAGAATCCAACCTGGCAAAAACATCAACGTTCTGCTGAAAATATCGATGTTGTGGAAGTTTCTCCAGAACAATCGATTGCACGTCGTTCTCAAGAACTTGAACTTTCTTATGGCACTATATGAAATATTATTCATAAAGATTTCCATTTGAAGGCGTATATAATAGAGTTAATCCAAGAACTTAATCTAAATCTTAATCTAAAGATCTCAATGACTATTCAGTGTGTCGGTTTTGATGATTGGGCTTTAGAGAAACTTAAAACAGACTCATTATTAATTCATGAAAAAAATCATCATCAGCGATGAAGTTCATTTTTGGTTAAATGGCTTCGTAAATAAGAAGAATTGTTGTAGCATTTGGAGTAATGAAAACACATACTTAGTATGCTATTATTGAAATACCTTTACATCTACAAATATTAACAATTTGGTGTTGTTTATGGTCTGGAGGTATTATTGGACCATATTTGTGGTAATGCAGTTACTGTGAATAGAGAACGCTACAAAAACACGATTACTGATTTTTTCTAGCATACATAAGATGATTTTGATATGGATAATATTATGTGGTACCAACAAAATGGTGCAACATGCCAAAATAGCTTATAATACAATCAATTTATTAAGAGTTAAATTAAAAATATATATCCCTTTTTTGATAACCGCTTTATACTTCTATCAGAGTTTTAAATAATTTAGATAACAATATTTTCAATTAGTGTACGTTCAGTTATTTATGACTTATGCTTATAGCAGTCACAAAGGATTACTGCTAATGACAACGAATGTTATTTTGTTATTTAGGTATACAAAAATTTATTTGAAGTTATGTTAATAATTTGGGCTCAAATAGTTATCATGCTTTGTATAGACAAATTCACATAATCTAAATATGTAAGACGTAAAACAATAATGTTAAACTATAAATACTATCCACTTAAATATATATATATGTATAATTAATATAAAAGTTACTCACCGCTTCTGTGTGGATAGGATGTACAGCAAATAGGAGTCCAGCAACGGCAGCGAAGGTTCTCTGGAGACGAGCTATAGATAGGCATACTCTCGTGAATAGAAGGCAAGCTGCTGCATGCAGAAGACCATTCGTGAGGTGAAACCAAAACGGCTGTAGGCCAAAGAGTAGGTAATTCGCCCTGTAAGAAAAGGAAAACAAAAGTTAATATACAGATACGACGCAAGAGATAGAATTACTTTAATAAGGGACTTTTCTATGACGATAATTCATTGAAACTTCAGAACGTTTTATGAAGGGTTAATTCAGTAACTGTAAAAATAAAACACACGTGCACGAATGTAGGTACATAAAACAAAATGTACTATTAAGTATGTGTAGTTTTAAATTTATATCATAAATAAATTTTAATATTGATAGTTCATTATAATATAATGTTATATAATGAACTATCAATATTGTATTATTATTTATGGCTCATTCCACAAATGCAAGGCATTTTGGTCTAAGTTTAAATGAGTTTCACAATATAAGTATGTTTTTTAAAGTTATACTAATTCTTTTGGCGCGTTTAGTAGAGGGTAAAATTAATAGCTGCGCGCGCACACCGTTACGAAAGTGCGACATGATGAAATTAGCCGTGAACGTGATCGGGGTATACCCAACGCGCATGTACGAATCAGTCAGCTGTAAACAAATGCAAGGTACTCAGAATAACGCGTGGTTTTTGTTAAAATCCATAGTGAAGCAGTTCATGTATTACATTTTATTTATATTTTATTAATTGTCAATAATTACCTGTATACACAGATACGTATATATATTATTATTAATTAATTTTTCCCACATTGTGCAGTGAAAAATTTATCAGTGATAAAACTTGTGTAAATAATAAATAAATTTGTATTTAAATGTGTTTATAATAATTAAAAGTGTTTTTAAGTATTTGAGGTTAATTTTTTGTTAGTATATATTTATTAATTCAATAAAACTTGTTAAATCTAATAATCTTGTATAAATCTCTTCATTTAATATTAAAGATCATTTTTCATTATCCGGCTTTTTTTTGTTTAATTGTGTAATAATTTAACTGTGTATAAATAAATATCATTTTGATTTGATTATGCTTTTTAATCAAAAATTTATTCATTGTAGTAAATATCTTTCTTCAATTATTTTATCGCATTTTCTACTTTCGTAAATAATTGGCACGCAGGATAATTTTTTGTTTCGTTACGTCAAAGAAGTATAACTTCTAACGCGCGTATCTACATAAGTACACGCACAGATTTTTTAAACACTTTAAATACAATATTATACAGAAGATGATGTTGGTTTATTTATAACTTACATTTAAATAATGTCTGATAAATGCTACAAATACCTTAAGAGAGACTCAACCTGAGTTATCTTTTCTGTATTAACCCAATCTGATTCCAACATTCCAGAAAACTGCTAAATATAACTCAGAGGATGTAAATGGTGGAGGCAATACGCGGTGTCTATAATATAGCATATTCTCCTCATACGAAACAAACCAATGCCCACTATATTCAGGCTGCAACATAAAACTGTGAATTATGATCGTAGTGATGTTTATTGTTTATAATTAACTGTTTGTAGAAAATTATGATGGTTTCATACTGAAAAAAATGGTAATTCGTTAATTAATATGGAAGGAATATGCAATTGATACATACCTACAGGTTACCAAAATAAGTACTTACGTAATAACTAGCACTACTATTAGAGTTTGCATATTTGGTGCCGCGGCCTGATTATAGATGGCTTTGGCAACGGACATGAACAAAGAAAAAAATAAGATAACCACCAAAACTATATTGGCCGTAGTTGACCTGAAGATACTGAATGAAGAAAAGAAACCGCAAATGAAGATTAAATAATAAAAAAATATTTTAATTTTTTACTGAATTATCTATGGTACCTGATTGATTTGGACGCAGATATTTCACAAAATTATTTTCTGATTAGTTAGTAGTCAGTTAACTAAACAATTTCAAGAAATGGTTGAAAGAAAATAAGTCCCATGTATTATTATTTAAACATATTTTTTGATATAAAAATAACGACTTGATTTATCAGAAGTAGGGAATCAAATCCCGAGCCAAAATTCTGATCCCGGGATTGGCATTTTTTCCATTGTCAATGTATTTTTTTTTATTCACACATAACATTGATAAAATCGGTCAAAAATAAATCTAGTATAATTTATACTATTTAAGATATTTATTGTTAATATTGTATATCTACGTTCAATCTTGGAAATATATAAGTTTAATGGAGTAAATAATATTAAATATATATATAAATAATAATGTGAATTTAATATGAGATTGCTGTGTGATAGTAAAGACATAATGAATGGATTAGCGAGATTTAATATATTAAACCAAATAATCATGGCGTACTTATGGCCTTTCCGCTTCATAAATCTAATTAGTCAGCCAAATATGAAACTGCCGTTAAACGTATGAGGTCATGGTGGAATTACTTTGTTAAAACTGTGAAGCATTGTTTTTTTCCAATCTTTCTCATTTTTAATAATTTATGTGAAAAAATAAAATGAATCGGCAACTTACACATGGGTATAAATCAAACTTGATTCAAACTCAGTTTATTTCTAATGTAGTTATTTTTTATTAAAAGTATTTTTTCTGTTATATTTTCGCTTTTATCTTATGTTCCATAAAAATTCATAAAAAAAATAAATCCCGAAATCCCGGGATTAAGTTTATCAATCCCGGGATTCATAGGTATCGAAAATAGCTCGGGATCCCGGGATCCCGGGATTGGAATCCCTAATCAGAAGTACCTACTTATACCATGTAAATATTATAAATAACCTTGATAAATTTAATGTTAACTTAATTACATTTTGTATATTTATTTCTTAATAAATACGTAGATTTAAAAATAAAAGCATATTTTTTGAAAAAAAAATACACATCTTTTATGTATAATCATTACATTTCCAAAAGAAATCTTCTTTATTCAATTACATTAAAGATAACTCATTAAAAATAATACCGCAAGTATACGATCAAGCCTATTCACCAATCAACATACAAAGAAGAGTGTTTTTGCGCATCATTCAACATAACGTAAAGAAGTCGTTATTATTATTTTAAAAGAAAAATCATTTAATTTTGAAAATATTTGTATGTAATGGTAATATGTAAAGTACTAGACATCTCCCTGTCGATATTTCCATTTGAGAATATTACGACGCTCGTGAACGGAAAAAGAGGATTGCTAATTTACAAAGGAAACGAACGTGGGGCTGGCTGCATTCCCAGATGTATTAATATACCGGGAGGCGGAAAAGTTGTAGATACGATGTAATAATAAATAACGCTATAGAAAACTTATTCGTATGAAAAGAAAAGACTTAGAAAGTATGGTTTGTGATTATTGTTTTATTTTAGTTTAGAGAATCGTATACATGCAAATAGGTATTATATTGGAATATTAGATATGAGAGTATCCCTATATTAAATGGGTTACTAAGAGCTACTAAAATCTTTGATAAAATAATAAAGGAAGTATAACGTATTAAGCATATAATAAAATGAAGCAAATGTAAACCTTTTATACGTACGGATGCCGTACTTCAGGAATAATAAATATTATTTGTCTTCATACTATATGACGTACTATAAACCTGTTGACTATTCCGCCTAGATTGATCGGTTATCCTTAACTAATTTACATAAAATTGGCTGAAATTTAAACTTATCGTTTATTACACTATAGTATATTATATCGAGTAAAGTGTGAAAACGTGACGAAAAAGTAGTGCACCGTGTACAGAAATTTATTATAGTTCAATTATTGTATTTTACATTTTCATAGAAGTATTTTGGTTTTTGAAACCTTCTAAATCTACGTACATTATGATTATGGTATTGTTTGTAATATAACATGCGACTATTAGTGAAAGGTTTATTAAATTATATGTAATTTTGCATAGATGAAAAATGAATCTTTCAAATATTTATTTATTATTCAATAAGATTCAGGAATGAAACCTCTCAGAATTACATACTTATACCAGATTTTAATAAAAAATCTTAGACTGAGCGGTATTGAAAACACATCTTTCGTCAATAATTTTGATACTTTTTTAAACATGTCTAATAATGTTATTACTTTGGTTGAAATAACAAAAGATGATGGTTATCTATCGATAGAATTTTAATTTTCTTCTACGAGCAAAAAATATGTTTTCAAAAACCATTTACTCTATGATTATCTATACGATCGATCTAATGTGTACTTTTAAGGCCTTTAATTATTATGAATTTTTGATAAAATAAATGTTTTTTAGTCATTCCATAACAAATATATCTTATTGTTTATATGTTTATAATATACTAATGAAATGTTGTACCCAAGAGAAATGAAAAATGTAATTTAAATTCTTCGTGAGATTTTGTATCACCCAGTACATGCAAGGATGCGTCTTTTGTAAATTAGCAGAGGGTAGATTATTGGCTCGCTGTAATATATTTAAGTTTTAGAAAACGCAATTCGTTTGTGAGTAGAAAGAAGACGGAATAGCACTAAGTACTGACAAGCACAAAGAAGGAAATGTAAATGACTATCTTAGAAAGTTTCAAAAAATTCATTACATTTTAAACTAATTCTTCTGATATAGTTTCTTCATAAGAAGATGCAATGAAAGAGAGATCACCAGAGCAAGGTGTAAAACTAGCATACGTAGTCGGTCGTTGTTAATGCCAGTAGGGAGTGTATCATTGGTTTATTAATTTTTATATTTGCTCAAATATTGTCAACACTATCACTTATGTAATGAACGTTTTGAATTTATAACATTTAATACTCACTTTATGTTAAATAAATCAATTTTAATTAAATCCCGTTAATCGTTTATTCCAATAAACTATTTGGATATGGAAATATTAGTTTTTGAAGTAATGAAAAATACATATTTAAAATGAAATCTGAATTAATTTTAGAATTGAACTATTTCAATTGAATTATTTTTCTATCAACTTTCGTTTTTCCTATTAGTATCTTCAGACAGGATACTGAAAGGTAAATCTCTGATCACAAAACTAATTTAAATGACAAAATATAAAACATAAATTAATTAATTGACAAACAAGTAATGTTGTATTAGTTAAATTAATATAAATTATGGTAATAGTCAATTAAAATGGATACATTATCTTTGTAAAATACTAAAGTAAAGAAAATTAATGCCATCCAGAGTCACAAAGAATACTTTTTGCCAGTTTTTATAGGTCATGCCTGCACGTCATACCTTTGCAGTGTACCAATATATAATACGTTACGCCGAATGTGCGAAATTGACTATTACATGAAATGGGATAAATTTTGCCTAAATCATGAAAAATGCAAGCTCGTTGCCTTATTCATGAATTAGACAAAATATCTGGCAAGTGCGTGAATTCGGCAGTAATTTTTCTGCCTAGTTCATGCATTGGACAAATTAGATAGTAGCGCTACGGTGGTATTTTTTGCAACTAAACTAAATGTGTCAAATGCTCATGCATTGGTCAAAATGTACGTATATTATATATGGTCAAAATAGATGGTCGCACTCCGGTGGAGTATTTTGCAACTAATCAAACTAACCAAATGTGTCAAATGTCATTGGTTATAATATAAAAATATACCAATCAATAACTACAATGACATTCATATCCATTTACTATGCGCAAAAAAATCTAGAAATATAATATGATAATGGAAGAATTTTATTAAAAGGTATTTTCGCGATTTGATTCGTGCTTGGGTATGAATCGTGCAATGGTCGATTGTATGTCAGTGATAGTTTGTTGACATTTGTTAACTAACCTCAAAATGGACATTCACTTGAATAATTCAGAATTACAAAACCTAACCTAACCCAACCTAACCTAATAATAATATATTGTATTATGTCCAATTATAACTAATAAAACCATCCGTATTAAATTTACTTTTTCTACTGTCATGTTCACAGTTTAAGAATTCCATACCCTGGCGAATTCACGTACTCGGCAGAAAAATTACCTAATTCATGAAAATTTAGCCCATTTCATGTAATAGTGAATTTCGCACATTCGGCGTAACATATACACTCAAAATGGTATTCGGTAACTTTGTTGTAAAGGTTGTCACGGAAACCTAATGAGCGAATGTAGTGGATATATGAAGACTTTGTTTATTAGTGAACCGATTCCAGCTAATTATGATGGTACACATATTGTCTTTCAATATTAATACTGTCGACTGAGGTTACTTGGTGTAATTTTAATTCAAATCCTAATTGATTTAAATTTTGAGCTAATTTATTAGAGTATTTTTTTGTAACCGTGATTTCGGTCTTTTGGCATCTTCATCCATGTCACTAATATCAAATGTACACTGACACAGAATACAGTTAATCTTTGTTTATATAAAAAATACAATAAAAAAGGTGATAATTATTACAATGTATGTAGGTGGAAAGGTGCTTAAAATAATTAAATAATATTGAGTTGGGATTTCAATTTATTGAACATCTGTTAAATTATAGCGTAGTTGGATAGCACTTTCCGGAATTTGGTTTTATTTCGTACATGTCTCCGGGAAATCTAACTTTACTTTTAAGATCTAAGTACATTTTCGAACCGGTAGTAATAAGTTTACGCCAAGATAAATTCAATCGAGAAATTCATTCCGGAAACTGCAACATGAAGTAGATTTGATTACTTCGGTGCATTAAGGAATAATTATTGTAAGACGTAGGGAACAGTCATAATATATTATGTATATACAGATGTACTCTAATACCTAATAACTTATTCCCATTTATTCACATGATTTAGTGCGGTTACAGAGTATTAAGTAAGTAATTAATAAAGTTAAATTTTTTGATTAAGTTTTATTGAATTAATAATGCTATATATTTATATTTATATAATATAATATTTTTTATATATATATTTTTCAAATTCTAGAATATAGATACTATTACATATATGCATGAATGTATAATCGGTTCGTTTGCTGATTGTTAATAAGTAATGCATACATTTACAATATTTGTTATAACACGACATTGTTTTCATTCAACTGGATTTCTGCTGTTTTTTTTAGCAATAAGAGTCAAGAAAGAATTGAATACTTCTAGACGATTCCATATATTTTATTAAAAATAATAATTCAATTTAAAATATTTTTTTTTAAATCAATTAGTCTCCTAAATTTATTATTACTAAATGCATAATAACCGCTCATGTTCTCCGGACGTAGCCCAGGGGACAAGACTTGGTTAACTTAGTAACCTGTTGCGGTTACTTCAAAACATAATATTATATCTGATAATATGACCTGCTCATCTAAGTAATCTTGCTCTCAAGATATTAACTAGGTATGCTGGACTTAAACTTGTTAAAGGATTCAACATTATGGCGGAGAGAACGTTTTTAGAAAAACCTACAATTTACAAAATTTTACTGATAACCTTTTTTTTAAATAATCAATTCAATTTAAAGAATATAAAAATATTTTTTTATACTTTTGTAAATTGTGAGATTATTTTTAAATTAAAAAATGTATGTTTTATGATGAAATATATTAAATTGAAGTTTTGAAATTCTCACGCAGAAGCATCTACTTACGCTTTTGGTTCTCTTAAGTCTTTAAAAAGTATATTTTTTCTCATACTTGGGTTATCATATCAGTTTATTTCTCGCTCAGATTCCACGTCTTTCATTTATAGCCAATTGCTTTAAATACGTAGAAATAAATTTATGTTAAATTTAATTTATTTTTAATATAATTATGTTACTAATCATAGTTGGTTAGTTAAGTTTATTATTCTGCCATATAATCTACATGCAATATGAATGTCTTAAACAAAATCGTTATTATATGAATCGAATAAATATATTAAAAAATGTGATATGAAAAATAAAATGATAATTTTTCTATATACATGCAAATGAGAAAAAAAGCATCGGTAATCATAAAGCTATACTTAATATAAGTTATAAAAATGATAAGTTGTATACATCGGAATACCAAAATATACTGTTTTCTGTTAAAATTATTATAGTAATTTTATACAATATTATTTACTGAATAACTTGTAGGAATGAATACATCAATCCGACATAAAACAAAATACATTACTGTACAACGAGAAAATGTTTTATGTATAATAAAGCATGATGGATGCGATCGGAAATATTGATACGAAATTCAATACAAAAAATGGCAGAACAAAAATAGATTTAATACTGCTAATGCAAACTGTTCTTCTCACAATACGTAAAAGATTAATGAACTGTCTTTCCGTCAAATGAAACCACAAAGAAAAAAAACGATTTAGTGTACTTTTATTATCCGGGAACTCTTTAAACTTTGAGAATATTCGCCATCGAATAAATGCCCATTAATTTGTCATAATATTTGAAAATATTGATTATGAAATACGATTTTATGTAGCTATAAAAAAATTGTTTTGTAAAATATTTTTCAATATAATTATTGTGGAATTTGCTTGACTTTTTAATTATTATAAAGTATGAACTTAAAAAAATAGAATAGCTAACCGTAAGTCAGAAGATATCTTGACAGTAAATATTGGCAATTTGTGGCCCATCCATTACGATTAAAATCAGACTGGGAACTAATCGGGCTTGAGTGCATGCCAGCATTTTGAAAGATTACTTCTTGTGTTATTATAATATATTACATAATTTTCAAAAAACTTGACATGCATTACTCCATGATGTATGCCAATAATCACATATATTTTGATGACATGGTAAAATGATTGGAGAGAAAACGGATTGCATAATATATAATTGTTGAGACAGGGTATCATTAATAAACAAAATATTATTATACATTATATTGCACTTATTTAAAAATAACATAAATCATTTTTTTGGGTGCTACAATATAATGTGCATCTTGACCTTGTCTGGAATTCGTCTTTATTAGTCCAAAATTATTTACCAATATATTTAAATTCAACACGATACTCCGCCTCTATCTTGTAAGGTCAACTAGATTTTCGTCTTCCTTCCGTCACAATCAATCATCACTAGATCCATATTAGTGTCATAGCTTACAAAAACATTTCTACTCTCCGCTATCTGGTGCAAGCTTCCTCTGCAATCTTAGCCTCAGTGAACAGTATCTTTCTTCAACCAAATAATTAGTATAATCTTTTACTTTATGATCTGTAGAAGAGTAATCGTAAGTTTTCTGGTTTTCTAAATTTCAGGCTTCTTTATATAATATATATGCCCGTCCGATTTGTTGAACTATATTATGATCTGCGAATAACTGTAAACATCATTCAGATATTTATTGCATATTCGTCTCCATCCCGACACTCTGTGTAATTGATAGATTCAAAGATACCGAAGAGTACGTTTGACTCAAACGAAGCCTGCACTCTGTATTATTAGTCATGCACAGGGATGATTTTCTTTGAAGAAAATGAGGATGAAAAACAGTTAGAAAATTTACCATAGGACCTCTAAACAGTTTAAATCAGTCATGAAATTATACAAAAGCTTAAAAATATTCGTATTTCTCATAAATTTTGAAAATATTACATAAAACTTAACAAAATCCCACCGTAATACCAAAAAAGGCTTTTATCTTAACAATTCAAACAAAAAAATACTTTCGACTTATCTACCTATTTAATAAAAAAAGCCATTAAATCTTTTGGCATTCCAATTTTTTATTAAATTATCTACGCGATTTGTGGGTAATATATAAAAAATGTTTTTGATTACAGAATGCGATACGAGGAAATATATTTAGTAGGTATCCTAGATAGACAGGTCATGCGTTGCTAAGAGACAGAAAATTAAGGTAAAAATGAAAATATTACATCTTAGATAGTATTTAAATTCCGCCTACGATTTTTTCCGAATTTTTTTCGCATCTGGCATTAAAGTCACATCCTACATGATCAACATCAATCATGCAGGTGTGTTATTTAAACATATTTTTTTGATATATTGATTTAAAAATCCTACCTTTATTATTGAAATTCGCCTACTTACGTTATATTCGTGTTATTAATATAATATGTATAGAATACTATTTGCCAAATACTAAATAGCAGTTCATTCCTACTTACTACCATTTGTGTGTATTGCGATTTGTAAAAAGGATAACGTTTACGCAAATAAAATAACTTCAGTGTAATTAAACTGTATTTGTAAAATTCATATAACCAATAATAAATGATTTTAATTAATGGTTTTATTTGGAAAATTAAAATTTGATTGAACTTTTTTTTCTCGTAAGGTCATCAAAATCAACTAAATCCGTTACTGACTATACATAGAAACCGGTCTTATTAATGTTTTGTAATACAATAATTTTAAGCGTCAATTTAATGCCTGAATAGATAATACCTTAATTAAGTTGATTACAACCAGGAAATAAAATTATGTATACAAAATTCATTAATTTGTCAAAAAAATGATACTTGAAGAAAATTGGCGCCAATTTGACTCCGTTTTGATCAACTAATTCTGAGCAATCGTGTCAATTTTGCGCCGCGTGTCATTAATAAAACAAATATTTTTAGATATATCTTAAATACTTGCATTTTTATGAATGTATTTAAAAATAGAATTTATTATAAATTTAAATATTTTAATATCTAGACAGTTTTTAAAAATATATCAAAATTAAACAACTATTATAAAAGTTGTGGTAGTTTTAGTAAACTCTACAAACAGATTAATTCTGGTTCTTGGTTCATGTTTTCCTTTAAAATCTATCTTCAATAGGTAAAAAGTAAAATTCCCAGGAAGTTAGTAGAATTGAAGCTATATTAGTTCAAATACACAACAATATTTGAATAGTTATGAAATAAAAGTTATTCATTTTATATCATTATTAATAATACTATAATAGCATGATCATGATATTAAAAAAGTTTTAAACAAAGACCGAAGAAATATCCACGTAGATAGAATTTAATCTCTAAGAACATTTCGCATGACGCTTTTTTGGATTATACTGTATTCAGTGAATGCGAATTTCAATACATACTCGTATATCTTTATATAGAATATTATTTCTATATTGTATGGAAAATCACAAAGTAAACTTCTTCCGCATAGAAAGTGCATGTCAGTAGCCAATGTTGTGGCTGTGATTTATGAATATTAAATGAATGCTAACACGCAACAGCGGCGGTATAGGTAAATTCACGAAGACACACTTACAGCATAAATAAAAAAAAATATGATTATTCTACTATTAATACAAAAATAATCAATAAATATTCCAAAAACGAGTAAAAAAAAAATTAATTATGTACTTCATAAAAGAAATTTTGTTAAAAATGTCATGTCAACTATCAGATATAAGTTTGGGAAAAATATAATATCGCTCAACCTTTTGGAATAGCGTTATAAAATATATGGCGTGAAAACTGATGCATAAATACAATTGCTTCAGAAATTTTGCACATTCAAATAACATTAAAGCAAAAACAGTTAACTACGATATTAGTATACTTAGCAGTTTTTTTTTATATTTCCACACAATAAGGAACCTTTTAGCTGTAAAAATGTATAGTTTATTATACGGGAAATTGTTTATAAACCAATTATTGCGAAACGACCGAGAACTAGATTGAATATATTTATGTTGTAAAGTCATAAGGGTGTAGGGGATATTTTGTAAGTTTACAGCAGAGAAAAAAAATAATAATAATGATATAGGTTTCGTTGATATATCAAAAATGTATTTATTTGTCACGAAACAATCCTATTGGACTTAAGGTATTCTGAAAATAAAATTTCAAATACTTTAAATTAAATTTATTCCAGATTAAAATTTATTTATCTTTACATAAGTAATGAACATTCTTTTTTTTCCATGTCTGATGTCCGATCCTAATAGGATCATATGGGCCTCCACAGAGTGGAGGTTTGTATTAACAGATTTTGTTTTTACGAGAAATGGATGTCAGCCACTTGCTCAACCTATAAGGTCCATACTCTGACTCATACACAAATTGAAAAACAATATGTGTACTTGCCAGACCCAGGATTCGAACCTGGGACCCTTGACACTATAGACAGGCGCCTAAGCCACGCGGCCATCGTATATCATTATACATTTAAGACGTTAACAACATGACATTTAAAAGCAAAGAACTAGAATTTAAACAGTGCAAAGAAGAAATAAATATTTATGCAGTAAATAAGTATAAAAATTATTAAGCATGCAAGCACACCAAATAAGCTAAGTGGACCCTATTTTAAGAATTTATAAAACAATGCCTACCTATAAAATAATACGCATCCTCATATAGGTGGAATATATCAACATCCGAAGCGATTTGGTTGAACAGAGTTATTGCCCTCCCAATTGGCAGTTATGCACCTTGGGAGAACAAACAACTGATGGTCCTGATTTCTAAGATAGTCATCAGAGACACACAAGTCAATATTGCCAAGAATGGCAGAGTTCTCATTTGCGCCACATATAAGTCAGAAAAAATACGTGGCTAAATATAGATATCTTCTAGTGTTTCTAGAGTCTCGGCTTTTGAGCTTTGAGAATCAATGTCTCCGCCGAATCTTAGGGGTACATTGGTACGACCGCGTTACAAACACCCGAGTTTGTGAGCAGACACAACAGCCTTCGGTGATTGAAGTCATCACGAAGAGACGATTTACGTGGCTGGGACATGTATTCCGGATGCCGCCAAAGAGTGCGGCACTTCGTACCCTTGTGGCACAGCCTCAAGGGTTCCGTCGCCGTTGCCGGCCCTCCCTCACCCTGTTATAAAAGCGACCTATGTGCTGCAGATCTGACATGGCGGGAGGCTCAGGAGTTGGCGATGGACCGAGGGAAGTGGCGCCAACTTGTGCTTGCCCTATGCCCCAATGTTGGGACGTGACAGGGTGAAAGAAGAAGAAGAAGTCTTTAAACTACAGTATAATATAAGCATACCTACATAATGTGCCGGCTAGATGGCAGCAACTTGCCTGCGCGGTATAGTCTGTGCAAAAAATACGGAACACTTTTCGGTTTGCCCGAGTTTCAGTTTTTCCGTTCAAACACACGTGATTCCCGATACAGACCGGTTTATGCAGGTAAGCTTGTGGTAAAGCATGAGCGTCTAGCCCAGCACTGTAAATAAAGTTGGATAAAGCCACGGATAGTATCCATATAACCAAAATTTCTTTTGATCTCGCTCCACGATAAGGTCATAATATTTCAACTGATGCGGGGCCCAAACAATCGAATCACTCTCAAGCCGGCTTCTAACTAAAGAATTATAAATGATTTTTAATACAAATTAAAGCAACTAAGTTAACTTAAATGTTCTTCGCGCTCATTAGGCTTTAAACTTCAATATATTAACGAAATAAATCACTACTTAGAATACTGTGGATTTTATACAGGTACTATGTTATTTGGGTAAAAACACAATTTGATACAATACTCCGGAAATCATGAATAATATTTGATACTAACGTTACAAGGTTTACTATGGATCAGATGTTTGAACGCGCGTTTCTTTATTCGTGACTTGCTTGTTTTTCAATTAACATGAGTGAAAATACATCCATTCTATAGTAGGTTTAAATTCGGCTTCCAAATAATTAATAACCTCAATTTGTTATCAATATAACATTTTTAAACTAATGTATTATAAAATATGTGGATATAGTTCCTTTAAAATATCAACGTGCTTTTGATATAGTTTATGTATATTAGAATTTTCAATATTCGATGTACAGCTAGTTACCAGAGTGCAGACACTATAGATTTTATTTTAAAATTTGATGATGGGCAGTTAACTTTTTGTTGATGTTATCGACATGAAACTTTCACTTATATGGTAATGTTTGATGGGTTCCGAATTAAAGTCTTACAACCATACAAATTAATACCTATATAATATTCAGTTGATTAAAGTCTTATAATATTATGACGACGCATTTAATATACTTAATAAATGTTATAATTATACAATATATTATAAGAACATATTCACATCTTATCGATTTTTTTTAGTTTAACTTAACTTTTCTTTATTTCAAAATTTTAATTTTTAAAAAGTTGTTTTAATTTATTGTATTTATATTTAAATCTTCAATTTTTACTAGAAGAATATACTGTTAAGTATTATTTATATCTTACATTTCTTACTTTGCAAGAGTAATTCAAAAATCTTTGCAGTTTTTATTATTAATCTAAGATTCATAGCATGACGAAATATAATATAAATGCTTTGTATAATTCAAGAAGTATCTTGTTTAGTATGCTGTCCCAAAATTATATGACCCATTTGTATGAAAGCCAGCTGAGAGGAAAGGACGAATGAAATCATTTATTTGTTTCCTTGCGTTAGAGTGGCGTAGATTCCATCTTAAGTAAATTAGCAAGGGTCGAAAACTCGAAATAAATTTGGGCCAACCTTCATCCCGCGACTTGATTAATCGCAGCTTATGAAAGTGATGAATGATGGTATTTATGTATACGGATGTATAATATAATAGAAAATTGATATCTTTCTGAATGTTTTCGGTAGGAATAGCCACTTAAATGAAAGTTAGAAAAAGAAACAATGATTACTTTTGATGTCAGTAAAATAAAAAAAGAACTGTATAAATAAAAAACACTTACACACATAAACTTACTTACAGTATGTGTCCAACCTTTAGAATATTCTGAACCATATTGTAAAAACCCTAATTTTATAAATATCTTGAAAAATAATAAATTAAAAAAGTATAAGGAAACATAAAGTATATAGTGATATATTTGAACTTTAAAGTTTAGTAGGTATATACTTCAATATTTCGAATGGTCATAATATAGCAGCCAAAATAGCTACGAGTATATATATGAATCTGCAGAATTTACATTATTTATTCAGGAATAAATAAAAAATCCACTAGTATACCTCATTTAATTGATACTTAATTAAATCAAATCTGAAGAAGATACTTGGTATTAATAAATATGTTATTAAAAATAAAAAGGTGTAGGTAAAACACATAATATATTATTATTGAACATACATAATATGAAAACACTTCAGATATTATATTTATAATTACTAGAAAAAAATTTTTTTTGATAAAAATACGACGCCTGACGGGACCTCAACTTGTATAAATGCTTATCAAATTGTTTTATGTTTGGTTATCGGGTTGCTGTTTTTTAATCACGTTATCAAATTAAGTGCCCTAATTAATAAACGATGCTTTTGGATCTCTTCAAATCTTAGTTATAACATACTATTGCACTTTCTAATACCTGATTAAATAAACTATTTTTTTATTCAACAAATAATTCAGAAGATTTGTAAATATTTCATTATAAAATCTCATAAATTATTCAGTAAATAAAAGTTAGCGATAGTACAGACGATACCATGATTCTGTAGTGTAGTTATAAATCAGTCCGAAAGGGTGATTTTTATTGTATCCAAAACAACCCCAGAATCAAACGAATTGCGCAATTAAATAAGAATGGCAATAGCATTATCAATAAATTTCTAAAATTCCACAGTAGTGTATTGCATATATGCAGTTGGTTGTAAAGTATCTGGTAGCATCTGTAAATCAGGATCCGGTTCAAATAAAAGTTATAATGCCGCTTTAACGATAAATGCATAGCTGCTGTTAGCAAATTTATGGCAAGACACAATCTCGTTTGGATTGTCACGTTCGGAATATATGTTCTGATGCTATAGTGGTATTGGAAAACTAGTTATGTATAATCGTAGAAGCTGAAAGTATCACTGAACACATTGATTTGAAATGATTTTTATTTTATAGTTAATTTAGGTATTTGAAAAGATAATTTTAGAGAATTTGATAAATATATTTTCATTATTTTTTTTAAATACTGTATTTACACAAGAATAAAGACTATCAAATACTCATTATTAATATAACTATTAAGAAATAAATCAAAAACCTCAGATAAATATTATAAAAAAAAACAAAGCAGGATTCAAACTTACAACGGATAAAAAAACTCAACGTGAGTTCGAATTCTGAAATGTAAAAATTTTTGAAATGGTATTTATTTGAATTATTTAAAAATTATATACTTTCAATAAATAGTATTATATACACATGATAGCCGTATTGATAACGCATCGAACTATATTGTCACGGGTCCTGGGCTTGGTAACAAAAAAATCAAATTATGTTATTGTATGGACTTACTAAGTTAGTGGCCAGTATCCATTTCTTGTAAAAATAAAAATCTGTTTATACAACCTCCACTCTGTGTAAGCCCATATGATATTTTTAAGATCGGAAATGGTTTAAAATATATTATAATATTATTAAATTTAATTAAAGATACCTACTTAATGTAAATTATTACAATTTTCATGACGATATTTAAATGAATACAGTAGACAAGCTTCTGAAATACTCACTGGAATACAAGCATACAAATAATATTATTTATAGCTTGGCTGATAATCTCTTTGCTTGTCGGACTCATTGAACTACCATCCTAAGTATCATTTTGAGAATTATTCGTAATACCCACGTAATTGAAGGTGTTTTGCAATTCGGTCAAAGTATGTCTAAATTATTTATCATTCATTTTAAAAAGCAAGACAAAAACAATACTAATTTGATTCGTAGATAACGCCGAGATTTACCAATTTTTTTAAATGTAGCGTGGGTATTAGGAATTGTAATAATTGATTCCATCGGTAAACTATTCTATTCTATTAATTTTATTTTCTAAAAATAGGTACATACGTACATGCTTAAAAAATATTTTTGAGGTTTTTCTAAGTTATAGATTTTCAATAAAAATACAACATATTCAATTCTTGTGTATATTTAGTATAATATGTAATTATAACCATCATCCGCCAGTGATGGGCCGTCACCTCTTGCGGTAAATTTACAACCCCCCCCCCTAAGAACACACACATACAATTTTTCATTAACGCTTATATTTTTAAGGTATTTATTAATTTCAGTGATTTTATATAATAATAACACAAACAACGATAATTTTTAAAGTAAATAAAGTAGAACGGGACGGATTTAATGATCCCGCTCGACGGTACTCGCTTACGTGTTCGCGTTAGTCGTACTTGACCTTCGCCTTTCGAGAAATGAGTCAAAGAATTGTGCGTGTGATGGTTTTGTGCATTCAAGCAAAACTTAAATCTGACAAAGGAAACTTTCTTTTGCAATATTTTTGTGTGAGGACTGTGCGGGGGATGAAAACATGTGTGCGGACATATTTTGGTAGGTTCACATCTTACAGAGAACATTGATATAACTAGCAATGATTCTATATTATAAATAATTATTTATTATAATTGTATAGGTATATTATAATACCTTTAAGTAAAAACATACCTACTATTCATATTATATATTTGCGCAAAGCTAGTAAAATGATGTCCTTGAAATATTTTGAAACAAAGAATTTTCATAGAATTTGTAATCTAATTAGTTTGAATGTCTTCAAAAAATATCTTACACAATATTAAATTGTTGGTATAGTTAGTTGATGTTGATCGTCATTAATAATCTGGAAAACGTATATACCTTAATTATAATTAATATAATGTGTTTCCAGTAAAAATTGACAGTTAATACTATTAAAGTGAATAAAAATAATAAAATGTTTAATTAGAATAATAAGTTAAAAGCATAAGTAAACTTTGTAAGTTCTATAAATGCATATTGCACGTCGCTAAAGTTTTGAATATTATTCCCGCGATATTATTCTCTTACAGAAGGAGATTGCGGGATTGGCAAAGGCAATTCTGAATGAACAGGAAATGGGTTTATCGAATGATGTGATCAATTTATCCGATCGACAGTCTGGTATCGGATTTTCATTCGCTCATGGTTTGTACGTCTTTAGTTTTATGCTTTGTTTTGTCAATTTTACTACCGGCGTAATCAATTTTACTTCAAACGGGATCGAATCAAAGCACGCTGATTGATATAAACCATTTTGTTTCGGAAATTAAAAAGTCAGCGTGAAAGTTTTGGCGCGGATTTATATTCTGAGAAATCAGAACGAACGAAATTCATGACCCATTAATATTTCACTGTATAAAGGTCACATGATACTAATGAAAATCAATACAATGGAATATATTATTTTGAGTACGATGAGACAATGCTTTGTTAGCGCTATATTTCATTATATCTACTAAGAAGGCTGGAAGTTTAAGCTGATTAGACAGATGAATCTAAAATAAGATTTTTATGTATGTATCTACTTAATTTAAAGCATTATAAATAGTACAGTACAACTACGTAAAATATATCCGATCTATATTATAATATTATCTTACTGGTTAAAGGTTAATGCGGATGTGTGATGGTGCCAATATTTTTTCGGTAAAGGAGAGATAAGGGAACCATAAAATTCGTCATTATATTCAAAGCTGCAATATTGAACGTGGGTCAGTTTTGTGATAAGAATACTTCAGGAAAGTTACACACGAATTAGTTTTTATTTAAGTTGAAAGGATTATAGAAACATGGTTGACCACTAAATTTAATATAAATTACAGTGTATATACGGCGTAGCTACATTCCTGGGAAGACGCAAAATGATTGGTGGAAGACAGGGATGACAGGGATGCTTGGAGCGGCAACGTGATGGTCACATACTCCACATAAAAAAACGAACCATAGACTTATAAGAAAATAAATGTCTAATTCACCGAAAAAGAGAAATAATATATCAAACTTACAAAACCATTGTTAATATAAATAAATAAACTTTTTTTGCGATAGTTAATAATTGGGGCCTTCGTTAACCAGTGTGTAAGGCGTTGACTTGGCCATACATTCGGGGGCTCCGAGTCTGACTGGGCCTCATGGTCTATTGTAGTGTTTAAAAAAATATAATATGTTAGTATATACGTAGGTATTAATTAAAATTAGAAAGTCACCCAATGAATAGCATCAGTCTGTTAAGGCATATTCTTCTTTTTGCGTGAAAGCAGGGTGCCGACATATTATGAAAAGATACTGAACATAATACAAACTTCCATTGTCTCTTGTCATTGAACAAATACATATGGACACACATGCAGGAACGAAAAATATCTAAATGAGTTAAATAAATTATATTTGTTAATAATATATGTGTAAATATAAATAGTCTACATACACCATTTTTAATGTGGCTTTTCTGAGATAGCAGTTTTTTGTAATATTATTATGACATTATTTTCTTCAAAACAGTATTGTACCACATAGATAATAGCTGATAAACTATGACCATCTTTTAAACTGCGATTACCAATATACATAACTGAAGATAATTAATTAAATTTCATTGTTTTGGCAGAAGAAAAACTAGCATACACTCTATGTAATATTATGTAAATAAACAAAGTGACGATACGAAGAAAAACTGTTACACCAAGATTGATTGGTATGATTTTGAGTGTTATTTCTATTATAACATTTTTATCGCAGTATTTATTATCCATTGTGTTAAATTGGCACGTAACCATAATATCATTGAATTATTTTGTTGATCCTCAAACAAAATAGTATTGATTTTTTTTTGGGACCGGTATTTACATAAATTTATATATTTTTATTCGCGTAATTATCTCAGATAATTGTTTTTTTAAAACAATACAATCGTATTAATTCTTCGACGTTTAGTTAGAATTTTTTTTTCTGTGTCGCAAAATTTCATCCCGAGGCTGAATACAGCTCGCCAACCGCGGATTGCTCATCACTAGGGAATCCAATCCCGAGCCAAAATTCTGATCGCGGGATTTCGGGATAACAATTTGACAATCCCGGGATTGGCATTTTTTCCACTGTTAATATAAAATTTTTATATTTACAAATAACATTGATAAAATCGGTCAAAAATAAATCTAGTATAATTTATACTATTTAGGACATTTATTGTTAATATTTTATACATTCAATCTTGGAAATACATAAGTTTAATGGAGTAAATAATATTATAGTATAAATAATAATGTGAATTTAATATGAGATTGCTGTTTCTGATAGTAAAGACTTAATGAATGGGTTTGCGAGATTTAAAATACTAAAGCAAATCATGGTGTACTTATGGCCTTTCCGCTTCATAAATCTAATTAGTCAGCCAAATATGAAACTGCTGAAAACGTATGAGATCATGGTGGAATTACTGTGTTAATAGTGCGAAGCATTGTTTTTTTTCCAATTTTTCTCATTATATTAATTTATGTGAAAAAATAAAATGAATCGGCAACTTACACATGGGTATAAATGAAACTCAGTTTATTTCTAATGTAGTTATTTTTTGTTATTAAAAGTATTTTTTCTGTAATATTTTCGTTTTTATTTTATTTTCCATAAAAATTGATAAAAAAATCAATCCCGAAAGTTTCGGGATTATGTTTATCAATCCCGGGATTCATAGGTATCGAAAATAGCTCGGGATCCCGGGATTGGAATTCCTACTCATCACTGATAATGTATGAGATAGAAAATAGTGTGATGATGCTGACATATTATGTTATATATTATATTATCGTCATCCCACTTTGCATATATTTTTAAAATGCCATCAGATATAATAAATGGTGGGTAGAATTTGTTGCATCAGTATATTATCTATGTATTGCGTTATTTTATCAATTGGCTGAAGTTTTTGATACCTCAAATTCTACTCTGGAATATAATGTACGGTGAATTGTACGTATATAGTTTTGTGAATACATTCTCATCGTGAGCTTTTGTAGCGATGATTGGTATCAGAATATGATTGATACCAAAGTTTGCGTTTATTAAGCATTTGACTGAATTGTAATTTTATAACAACGTTTATTTTCTTGAGAGTGAGTGAGTGTTGATTTAATTAAATTGGAATAGATAGTTTGGCATTGATTTATAACACATATACAAGGTAGGTAATGATAAGTACCTATCTACTTTTAGATCATTCAGAATTCTTCCGGTACTTAATTATAATTTCATAAATATATCATTTTATGGTATTTCTTACATTCGTACAATTTTCATTTAACTGTGCAATATATACCAATATCGCATATATTTGGATTATTCTCACTATCGATTTAATTTAAATTTATAAATCATCCTTACAATAAGTGAGAACTTGCGAAACAATGGATATCTATATATATATATTGGTTATGCGTTTCTTGATGGAATGAAAAAAAATACCTGTCATTATGTCGAACACCTTGCATATTTTATAAGGTTTCAAAATGTGTTCACAAAATATGTGGGACTTGTCTTACTTTTATTTTTACGACATGTTTTTTATTTTCCGGCAACTTCGAACGTAACATTTGAAGTTTAAAAATAAAAGTTGCTTCGATAAAAAAACGCTAAAAATTTTTCCGTCAAAGAAATTGGTGCAAAAAAAACGAAAAAGAAAACAGCAATTTTTTTGAACATATATTTGCTTGTGCCGATTTGTATTCATTAAAATTCTTATAGGAGAAAATCTCAAAGCATAATACAGACAAGACACAAACGATTCACCAACTCTGATTTTTATTTTATTCAAAACAATTACATATTACAACAAATAAACAATATGATTTAAAACTAGGTAACTCTCATTGTAAAAAAAAAAATCCTGATCGAGTGAGCTGGTTAGTAACTATATTCTGTGTCAGTCGTATATTTCTCATAAGTGAACATGCATAGTGCCTTAAGACACCAAATGCAAAACAGTTCAAATTAAATCGTAACCCCACACTTCACATACATTCAACTACCCATTGTTTGCCTACTTTACAGTGGAAAACGTATTGGGAGTTTATAACATAGTTAGCTAACTGTTAATTTCATAAAAATAACAAAAACGTTATGTAACAGACATATTTATATTAACGATGGTAATAAATTAAATTATTTAACATGGAGAAGAATTGTGGTGAGGGTTTTAAGATGCTGAGAAAATCCATAAGCTACTCAAGCGGCGACGCCTGTTTCATACATTTTTTAATATCCCATTGAAATTCACGTCGGGTTTATATTGTAGGAATTCTGCTGAAACCAATTGTTCATTTGCATAATCTATTATGATAGGATTTAAAAATATATTAGAAACTACATTATTTATCAAAACATAGAGCTTTATTTATTCAATTTTGTATGATATAATACCTATAATTTTATATGTAAATTGTTATATTATGGATGTTAAGATTTGGTATCTACTTCCGAAACGTAATTTAAAATTTAGAATATTCAGAATAATTTAATAAGATACAGATAAATTACTATCATTCAAATTCATATCGTTGAAGATATTTTTGATTACGTTTCATTATATTGAATGCCATTAATAGTGAGACGACAAAAACTAAACATTTAACTAATATTAATCTTCATTAAAAAGGAAACAATATTAATGTTTATAAAATAGTTTGTATTTCCATAAAAATAATGCAATTAAACAATACATAGTCGTTATTTAAGTTATATAATATTATACAATTTTTTTTTTAATAAAATGATATTCAATGTACACATACAGATGACAAAGTAATTACTATTTTCTCTCACAGGAATATCATAACGACCTCCTGAGTATAGAAGTTATTTTTACAATGAATATTTGTTAAAAATTTGCTCAATCCATTAAGTACTATCTCTGGATCAAAAACATATTGATAAAAGATCGTAAAATTTTCCAGACACGTGATTCAGTGAGACCACATCCATGTCTACATAGAGTCACTATTTAGTAACTACCCTACCGTAGAGCATTTATTATTATTTAAATATTCCATTAATAATTTGACAAGCGCTCCTTGCAATAACACATACCGGTTTGGTAATTGTATCAAATAATTATACGCTGCTATAAATTACTATTTTATGTTTTTTTCATAATCTTTTTCAAATTATTTTTTCATACACGGATAGTCTCAAAAGGTATCCAAAGCTACGTAACACAGAATAAAGGTTTTATTTTATATCTTAAAGTTATCGTACACATTATAGAGCTAAATACATAGTAAACTTAAACACATGGTGTTATATTGTATTCTATTTTACACTTTAAAATAATATGATGATTTTGTTTAAAAATCAGTCAAACTTTTGGATATAATAAATACATCAATGGAATTATTAAATATTAAAACAATGTAAAAACATTTTTTTAATATTATAATAACTTCAACGATTGATTCTAAAAATAAATATAACTCATATATTGTCTTGTATAAATGTCAAGTATACGTACATAGTATAAAATATAATACGAATTTTTAATAGGCAGCAATTTAAAAAGAATAGATAATATGACTCCATTATGACTTATATAATAAGTATCATAGGTCTAGAATGATTTTCGTCTATCTATAGTGAATAGTCTCTTGCACGTAAGAAAGTTTTATCACAAATTTTCAGAGAAATCGTAAAAATTTCGCAACATACATATTCCCTTTATGCGGTATCTTTTATTATCGACAAAAGATTGCTCCATAGGTAATATTTTAAGGAAAGAAATGAATATTTATTGGCCTTTTACACGTATATCGCATAAATGTTACTATAAATTTCGACTATAAAGCAAAATGATATACTTTAATACTCTTTTGCATATTGTAGTAACTCCAAGTCGAATAAAGCTTTTCTAACGCATAGATAATGTTGCCCTAAATTTATCACTAGTAATAAGTTGAAAAATAGTCAAACTAAAAAAAATACATAAAAATTGACGTCATGTTTGTTATTAGAAATCTGGGTGACGTCATGAATATAGGTATTGATAAGTCAAAAATTATCAATGAATATTTTTAATTTCAGAAATTAAATGTAAATTGTAGAGTTTTATTGTTATATAGGACGCGATTAAAAAAAGAGAATGCATGCTATTTAGAAAAATAAAGATTTTGATTTCTCAACATATTGGTGTCCTACAGGAAATATATATATCCAACTATAATATGTAATTAAGAAAATAACGGCCCACGTGCTCGTCGTAGGTCGAAATTGAGTTTTTATTGTATTTTCAAACCATGATCCTGGACACTCCTTAAACGTTGTAGATAATCTATTTATATAATTTTGAAGCCTTATTATCCTTTATAGTTATTTTAAACATTTGATGACTGCATAAAGTATTTTTATTTCATAAAATAGTATTCTTTTAAACCTCTCGCTCTAATGTTTCAGAATATAGTCATATTTCGGTACATAACTGTGCAGTGGTGTTAAGATTTTTTACATTTATTAATTTTTAAACGCATTTATGAAACCATTAGTATAACTTATTACGAGATAATTTTTGTAAAATATTCACGATAAAAAATTATATTGATAATCTCTGTGATCGCAAATTTGACAAGAATTAGGCATTTTATTATTCAAAAAATCGGCAATATTAATGCATTTGAAGATGATTCTAAAGAAACTTATTATAAGCTATGTGTTTGACCATTCAAGTGTGATATGCATCTTATGAATAATGATTGCTTTATAATAATTATTGACCTAAGAATAAAGTAGTGTTTTTTTGAAATACGCCATTTCTTTTGTCATTCCCCAGTGGTTAAGCTACAACATACGGCCATAGCCATAAATTGACAAACTATAATTAAAGTAGGGAGTAAAATGATATTAACGCGCGTGTTTGAACATGTACCGTTTAAAAAAAATAAAAAAAAAATTGGTTAGGTACATGTTCAAACACGCGCGTTAAAATAATTTTACTCCCTACTTTAATTATAGTTTGTCAATTTATGGCTACGGCCGTATGTTGTAGCTTAACCACTGGGGAATGACAAAAGAAATAGCGTATTTCAAAAAAACACTACCTTATTCTTAGGTCAATAATTATTATAAAGCAATCCATTATTCATAAGATGTTTATCACACTTGAATGATCAAAAACATAGCTTATAATAAGTATCTTTAGAATCATCTTCAAATGTGTTAATATTGCCGATTTTTTGAATAATAAAATGCCTAATTCTTGTCAAATTTCGGATCACAGAGATTATCAATATAATTTTTTATCGTGGATATTTTACAAAAATTATCTCGTAATAAATTATACTAATGGTTTTATAAATGCGTTTAAAAATTAATAAATGAAAAAAATCTTAACACCACTGCACAGTTATGTACCGAAATATGACTATATTCTAAAACATTAGAGCGAGAGGTTTAAAAGAATACTATTTTATGTAACAAAAATACTTTATGCAGTCATCAAATGTTAAAAATAACTATAAAGGATAATAAGGCTTCAAAATTATATAAATAGATTATCTACAAAGTTTAAGGAGTGTCCAGGATCATGGTTTGAAAATACAATAAAAACTCAATTTTGACCTTCGACGAGCATGTCCCCCCCTGGTATAGAAAAAATTAATATATAATATACTTAATAAATTATTTTATAATATTAGTAAACAAATTTAATTACATATTAGTTAACCTGGAGTATCTACTTACGTATATTGAACAAAGATTATTATTGGAGAGCTGTAGTGATTGTGTAACTGTAGATTATAAGATATAATATAAATATGTATTTTTTGTATTAGTTAATATTGGACGGTACTTATGTTTTTAATTATATTATTTTATTAATTGACCCTACAATCTAATGTGGATTGTGGTAATCTTCAATCAATTGTTTAACACATTGTTTATTAGTGAAGAATTGTTGCGTTCGTTATTCAATAACGGTTGGATGTAGGCGCATGCCTCTCTACCCGCATCTCTTCTCACCTTTCCACCTTTCATACCTGATTACTTTATCTGCTGTTATTGCAATTGTACATGTCAGTTATTTTAGATTTTATGTTTTATATTGTAATTTTAAAACCTTTTGAGATAACATGATGAAACTCAATTAAATTGGTACCATAAACACAGTCGCATATGATGTGCAGGATTTCTTAATATGGCTACAGTACTTTTTGAGTTAGTTACCCATAATGAAACAAAATATAGACCGAAGGTACAAAAAATGTGTGCAACTATCAAAAAATTTGGTACAAGGCTTATAAGGCAAAAAATCTGAAATCACAGCCTTATAGAAAATTAGCTTTAGGTACAACTCACAAACAGAATTAAATTTATTATTAGTATTGATTTGATATAATATAGTAATATATTATGGCTACAATATTTTATAAAATAATAAGATGCATACTACAGACCTACAGAGAAAGCTTACTTTATTAACTGACATTCATAAGTACAGCCTTAGTACCGGAAATAATCATAACGTTAACAGAAGTTTTCTTGCTTATTAAAAAAATCGATTTGACCGAGTACACGTGTCAGTAAGTAGTGTCACGAGTTCGACGAGCCAGCTCGACCAGAGTTGCAAATTGGCAGCCTGGAAAGTTTTACCTGGGCGCAATAAACCGGAAGCAGCTTTCGGAGCGCCCCCGTGCACTGCAGTGGTCCCGTTCGCCTGAACTTGGCCCGCAACTTCGACCATCGGGGGCGCTCTAAGCCCCGCCAAATTTATTCATATACTGGCACATTTGTTTTCGTCGCTAGGTTGATAAAACGTTAAGGGCTGTTAATACTGCGAGGCGGGTGGAGAATGAATGCTGTCGCACTGAATGTTTTCAGTTTGAGTCTATCGAGTGTGATTTTTAAATTATATATTCTAAAAAAACAAAAATTAGACAATTTATTATTTAAAAATAAATATAATTTGTCACTTCCTTAGAAATAAGAGGAATATTCTTAATTGTACAGACATCTATCCGAAGACAAATAAACATTATAAAAACCGTTTAGAATATTTGCATAATATAATACCTACTCATTGTTTTGTATTCCTCCGAGGATAGATGACATGTGAAAATGCACTAATAGTCAAGCAAATTAGAATAATACCCACGAAGAATTTTTTTTTTGCAAAATATTCTACGTGTGAATATTTTTGTCTAATTTTGAGTTTGTTTATTATGTTATACTGTTTTATATTATTCTTTTTATATTAATTGAGTTGAAAATTTCTTTTTGATAAGGATAAAATGGTCTAGTGATTTAGAATGACAAAATTTGCCTTTTATTTAAATTAATAATACATTGCATTTCTACCATGATAGTTAAAACAATACAATAAACTAATATCTTTCTCTCTAATACACACAATGCCATTAAAAACTATTAAATTGGCACACATAACTGATAAATAGAACATTTAGCATATCACTTTATTCTTAAAAGTTATGCAATAATTTTAAAATAATAATATGTGCCGTAATGTTTATACACTTAAATTATTGACAATTAAAATATTGACAATTACGATGTTAATATTATACGAAAATATACCTGTAGAAATTTCTAATTAAAAGTCATATGTAGGTAAGCTATTACCATAAATTTGGGTGACTTATTGTTTTTTAGGTGGCTAAGAAACTTACACGCCAGGTAGATAATATATCATGTGTGAATTAATTGTCCAGGTTTACCACGTTGTCAGATAAGCAAGGTCTTCTGTCTCAAGCGACGTGTATTACAAAACCCACCTCGTACCCGTGTCGTACATTTCAGACTTAAGGTTCGTGTACCGACTATGTTTGACCGGTTGGTAAACATGCATTGCATACAGTGGGGTGCCGGTAAAGTAGCCATATATATATTGAGAAACTTATTAAATATAGTACTACTAATTGGCATAGAGAAAATTGCATTGGTAATAATGTAAACTGAGTTATAAATTTGATAATCTATGCCGATACGATTCAATAGACACGATCAAATTGCATTAGTAAAGGTGGAAATACACGAATAACTTTGATTCAATTATTTAGTTGATTCAACCAAATTTAATCATTAAAATTTATTAAAAATCAAGTATTTATACCTTCCAATGTGTTTAAAAATACTAAATTAAAAAAAAGCATTCACCAAAATTGTATGGTTAAACGGCAAGTACTTACTATAAAAAATAAATCTCTTAAAATAACTTAAATATATTCAATAACAGTTACGCGGTTATCGAAATGTTGTTCTATGTAGTTCGTGTGTTTCTCAATTATTAAGGTGAGTTATCTAAGATTGTTTAACACAAAAAAACATATCCTAAGCTTATTATGTTTGATTGAACACTTTGATTGAAGTTAAAAGTTTACTGTTGTGAAATGTGCCTATACAACAAAAAAAACGAGATAGAGTGACCAAATAAAAGAAGAACTAAAAAAACAGAAGTAGGGAAAGTTGCATTAGAATTCCATAGTACCCATTTATGTGCAATCATGATCATCTGTCATGATAGTAACAGCATGGAAGGAGAAAAATGCACTACAAAATTTCGTTGAATTAAATAAATGTTTAACTAAAATGAACCGTAAAATTCCGTCTTAAATTATGCAATCATGACATATAATGGTATTTAAAGGATGTTTGAAGAAAACCGCTAAAATTATGATATATGATACAATTTATAAGATCGAAGGTTGAATGAAATACATTACATATAATGGAAAAAGTAGAGAATAATAAAAAGATGTATTGACACTCAAGGCAATTAATTGATGGCGTTAAAAGTATAATAATTACCACTAGTTGAATTTCATGTTGCACTCAATGACGTTTTTGATTAAAAAGTATTATATATTTTGATAAAGTATGCTATATTCTCTATTTAGATTACCGATCGCCGTAGTACACATCGGACATTCGACGAATGAAATTTCAAACTAATGATGAATTCTATCCATTTACATTTAGAGATCTTAAGGGGCACTGAATACTATAGGTATTCTTAACGATAGTTTGCTGATGTGATAAAATCAAGAGTTTTACTTGACTTGTTTAATTGATTGATGGTCTACAATGTCTATATACTGCCGTCCGCATTTAGACTCAGTTGTCGCCTTTGCCACCATTTAATATGACACTACTTTCTTCACGACATCTTTTCAAGGATTTCTTTCGCTTGCCATTAATTTCTACTACAGCTAAAAACTATTTTTTTAAATAGCTGTCAAAAAAAAATATAAAATCATGTAAATAATCATAAAATACGTACCTATACCTCATTAATTTAATTTAATTAATATTCTTTAATAATTGTAAAAAAAAATATTATGTCAACTTGAAACATATAACTAAAAAAAACATAATTTTGTAGCACGTCACTGATTTTAGTTACCTATACTATAATAAAGTATGCGAGGAAGTACACCATAATTTTTAGAAGTTAAACACAATTTTGTGGATATGTGTTATCAGTATAAATACATAGGTGGTTATAAGAGTAATTTAATAAAAACCAATATTGAAATTCAAATAAAGTGACCGTGTTTTTAATAACGAAAACAAAGATTCATTATTGTGTCCAAATTAAAATTGCTAAAAGATTGATGGTGCAAATACTTCGGAAAATTCTTTACACATGGTCTGATGTGCTATTAATAAATACTCTGGTCTACTCAAATACCGATGATATTGTTAAAAAGTAAACTTGATTTTTTTAAAATTTGATTGTAATCTATAATATATGTTAATCTATAATTATCCCTCAAAAAAACCAGCTAACAGATGTGGGAGAGACTTTAGAAGTTCATGAGCATATATTTTACCATGTACGATTTTAAGAATATATAGGGCCTCCACGGAGTGGAGGTTGTATCAACAGATTTTTTTAAACGAAATATGAATATTAGTTTATTCAGTCTAGTTTGTTTAATCTATTAGGTCCATATTCTGGGTCCAAACACACAATGAAAAACAACATATGAATTCTTTCGTCAGATCCAGAATTCATGAAATTACAGGCCGACGCGTTAACCACTCAGCCATTATAGGCTTAGGTTAGGGAATGGTTTACAACTAATCTTCGTTAAAACCTTTATTGAAATAACTCAACGCTGTGAGTAAAATATGTGTACCACCATATAGTAAAAACGAATTTTTATCGTTTATATTAATATACTTAATGTAATTGAAGTATGAATATATTTAAAATCATAATATTTTATAATTGATTTCTTATGAAAAATAAGCGTAAAAAAGCGCTTAATGGATTACAAAAAATACTGTTTAGATTATCGGAATTGGCTTCAGAATGTCTAGAAAACTTTCGATGCTTTTAAGATGGTTTAGGAAGTAAGTATACAAGATGAGGCTTATTATCGCAGACTAAGGGAAGATTAAGAGCGCGTAAACACGTGTTCGATAATTTACGCAATTTGTCAGAACCCAGGGAAACCTCCCCACATTTCTAATTTATTATAATTATTTTATAATATATTAACCCATGACTTAAAAGCTATTCATTACAGTGTAATTATATTATAATTAAATATATAATTGAAACGGATATCAGTTTATACTCGTACGTATTATTATTGTAAACCGCCTTTTTAACACACATAATTATCAGGTATATGTTAAGTAAATATGTATAATATCAGGTTTTTTTTATTAATCTAGTATGTGTATTATTTTTAATTTGTTGAATTTAGTTTTATAAATATTTAATAATATATGCAATTTTTAAAAGTAGCTCATTTAAAATTATTAAAAAAATATTATTAAATTAAATTTCATTATTTATTAGGTAATAAAATAAAACCATGAGGCAGATTAATATTTTCATACATTAAACATATTACCAGAAATAAAAATATATATACAATGTTATTATAGATATCTCAATTTTGTTTTTATATATTATTATATAATATCAATTCAAAAATGCAGATTTAAATGTCAATATTGAAACTTATGTGAGTCTTCTATGGAAAAGAAACTTCTAGTAGAAAATATACAGCCATCTGGATAGCGAGGCGTGATATTATATAATTTATTGAAAATAAGCTATGCGAGGCCTTTATTCAACAGTGAATTAACCGTAATGATATCGTTATGGAGTATGTAATTATTTTTTCGCTGTTTTGGAAATCAATTATTATTAATGATTGTAATAAATTTAAAAGCCATTATTAGTTCATTATTACTAGGTGAATTAAATCAAATGGTAGTTATAATCGAACTGTTCACAATAATCAACTGAACAGAATAGTCAGCTTCGAAAAGTTGCTACAAACGCCCGTGTTTGGGCCATTAAGCGTAAAATAGTCGGCTAATGGTTTAATTTTAAGACTGTACAAAATTTCACCACGCCGCCGCGGCGTAGAGCCTCTACGAGTGCTACAACTGCTACGGGCTACGCCATATAAATGGGATGGCTTTTAGTATAACTACACAATTCAAAGTTTCATTAAGTTTCAAATGCTTTGCAAAATAAATATGTATAAATCACAAATACGTATGCACACACTGGCTGTATTATAAGTAGGTAAACCATGATTATTATATTTTAATGTTAATATTCTCAGTAATGACGATATTTAACTTCTTAAGGGGGGACATGCTCGTCGAAGGTCAAAATTGAGTTTTTATTGTATTTTCAAACCATGATCCTGGACACTCCTTAAACGTTGTAGATAATCTATTTATATAATTTTAAAGCCGTATTATCCTGTATAGTTATTTTAAACATTTGATGACTGCATAAAGTATTTTTGTTACATAAAATAGTATTCTTTTAAACCTCTCGCTCTAATGTTTTAGAATATAGTCATATTTCGGTACATAACTGTGCAGTGGTGTTAAGATTTTTTACTTTTATTAATTTTTAAACGCATTTATGAAACTATTAGTATAATTTATTACGAGATAATTTTTGTAAAATATTCACGATAAAAAATTATATTGATAATCTCTGTGATCCCAAATTTGACAAGAATTAGGCATTTTATTATTCAAAAAATCGGCAAGATTAACACATTTGAAGATGATTCTAAAGATACTTATTATAATCTATGTTTTTGACCATTCAAGTGTGATAAACATCTTATGAATAATGATTGCTTTATAATGATTATTGACCTAAGAATAAGGTAGTGTTTTTTTCAAATACGCCATTTCTTTTGTCATTCCCCAGTGGTTAAGCTACAATATACGGCCGTAGCCATAAATTGACAAACTATAATTAAAGTAGGGAGTAAAATTATGTTAACGCACGTGTTTGAACATGTACCTAACCGATTTTTTTTTTTATTTTTTTTTAAACGGTACATGTTCAAACACGCGCGTTAGTATCATTTTACTTCCTACTTTAATTATAGTTTGTCAATTGATGGCTACGGCCGTATGTTGTAGCTTAATCACTGGGGAATGACAAAAGAAATGGCGTATTTCAAAAAAACACTACCTTATTCTTAGGTCAATAATTATTATAAAGCAATCATTATTCATAAGATGTTTATCATACTTGAATGGTCAAAAACATAGCTTATAATAAATATCTTTAGAATCATCTTCAAATGTGTTAATCTTGCCGATTTTTTGAATAATATAATGCCTAATTCTTGTCAAATTTGGGATCACAGAGATTATCAATATAATTTTTTATCGTGAACATTTTAGAAAAATTATCTCGTAATAAATTATACTAATGGTTTTATAAATGCGTTTAAAAATTAATAAATGTAAAAAATCTTAACATCACTGCACAGTTATGTACTGAAATATGACTATATTCTAAAATATTAGAGCAAGAGGTTTAAAAGAATACTATTTTATGTAACAAAAATACTTTATGCAGTCATCAAATGTTTAAAATAACTATAAAAGTTAATAAGGCTTCAAAATTATATAAATAGATTATCTACAACGTTTAAGGAGTGTCCAGGATCATGGTTTGAAAATACAATAAAAACTCAATTTTGAACTTCGACGAGCATGTCCCCCCTTAATGTGAAAGTTTTAACCTAAGTAAATCCAATTTAGACGTATTGTAAAAGTTGTTACAAAAATATTAAATAATATATTCAGTATCATAATAGATGATGATGGGTATTATATAGAAGAAAGTAATTATTAAGATTTTTTTACAATTTATTTTTTATTCCTACTATCCATTACTAAAAAGCAAGAGTAAAAGTGACATGGACCCATAGTTTGATACGGTATTTGGTAGATTTTTTTGAAACTACAATAAAGGTATCCATTTCCTTCTTCATATTTTATTAAAAAGTATATCCATTAAAAACAAAAGAAAACGCTTCTATTTTATGTGCTTACCACACATATTTTTTACTATAAATATGTATATCTATCTTCTCAAAATTATTTAATAAACTGTGAAATAAAATTAACTAAATTGTAATATTACTATATTATTATGTAGGTATTTGAAAATAAAATATAATTTTCTTCTTTCGGCTCTGTTAATATAGCCCAGTATGGGTTGTATTGACACAACAAGAAGGAACTTTCACCATGCCCAAGAATTCTTGTCTTAGGAAGCTTCTATCCAGTTTTCTACTTCACTCAACATTTACTATTCATCTTGTATGTGGTCGGAAAATAGTTGTACGGAAATGTCAGTTGTTTTTCCGGTGACTCGTCCATCCTGTACTCAACCATCTGAGACGTCCCATATTAATAGTTTTGACTGTATGCGGATTCTTGAATAACTCAAAGAGTCGTGCATGAATACGTTACATAATTCACTCTCATAATGACAACGGGTTGCTGTCAAGACATATAGAAGTAAAAGATAGTAAAATGCATCATTTATCGATCTAGTATACAAATATTTAACTATTTAGTAGATTATTGAGGCGATGAGAATTAAACAAGTACAAATAGTGGACATATAATTTAAAAATATATAATATGCATAATTTAAAAAAAAACACTTCTGAGAAAAGAATATACTCGTATTATAACTAATAGAAAAAATCTTTTTGAAAAAAGTAAGCCACTCGGCAGGAATGGAACCTGCATCTCTTGATTTAGAAGAGCGCTGATGAGCAGGTATTATAAGGCCAATAGTTAAAATTTGTCGTAATTAGAACGTCACCTCGTAGCATATAGGATAATGCGCGGACGGGGAGTAAACCCAAGAGATGCAGGTTCGATTCCTGCCGGGTGGCTTACTTTTTTCAAAAAGATTTTTTCTATTGGTTATAATATATTTTCTCAGAAGTGTTTTTCAAAATTATGTATGTATAATAATTAGAATGGTATATTCTTAAATATTGTGAATCATTTATTGAATAAAAGAAATAGTTAATTAAACATATATATTAAGGGCACTTACATAATATTATATACCTACATGAAATAATCGTAAAAAAAATGTCAGTGCTTTGTATGAAAATGTATAATTAATCATGTTATTATCAGCTTTTATACCCATGAATACGTTACTATTATTTTTATAGAAATTTTAATATTTTGGCTTTACTTGTCCATAAACATTAATAAATAAACATATTTTTATATAGAATAGTAATAAATTTCATAATAACTCATTTGTAAATGTTAAAGATTAGATCTAAATTTGACAATCATATATTTACTTTTAAAGTCGATTTACTTATTAGAAGTTGACTTCTTCACCGATATATTTGAATTAATTCAATCCCCAAGATCTCAACTCTCATTTTGATTTTATATACAATATTATAACAATAACGAGGTTATTATAATAATATATCGATATTTGTATGATTATAAATACGAAAGAAAAATATCTTAAGGTGAATCATGGAGGATATACTGAATTTCGGAATTTTGAACGATGAATAAATATAGTCTCAATAGAAATTTGTTGTCTTTTATTTCAATAGCTTGATGCACATGTTCTACATACTAATACAGTGATAAAAAATCATTTTTCATAATATTATTATAAAATTATTAGCAACATATAATTAATTATTAATAATAAGATTTAGGTACATAGGATTTTAACACCCCTTAAATTAACACTCAAGATTTATCTTGTAAAAATAATCATACTAGAATATTAATTAATTATACGGAAATTCCGACAGTAGGTACGTGAGACATAAAATATTATGCGAAAAGTCAGAAAGATTCACAATAACCTCGGTAAAAGAGTATTGTAGATAATCTCTTTATTTTTTCCAGAATATAAAGCGAAATTTAGCGGCTTTAGAGTAGTTGTTCGCATATTTCAGTCCTGAAAGCTTAGCATAGATATAAATTTCGAACAAAAGGTGGTCGAACAGAGCCGTCCATTGAATTCGCATTACAAAATCTGTGACCTTCCAGTCGAGTAGTTAGCTGCTGCACTACCTCTGGATTGTGTGAAAATAATTCCCCGATATAAAAGTCACGAACGTAAATTTTTCAATGGCGCCAGACACGCCACTCGATTCGATAGTACCAGAATTTAATTCCACCTCTTTCTCACATACACACTTTGTTGAATGAAAGTATGGAGTTAATTGGCTGCAGGTGTTTTGTTGAATGATATTTTTTTCAATATACAGATAAAATTGTGATAATGTAGAACTGAAAAATTAGATAGCAGGAAAAATACACAAACTTGAATGATATCAGAGTTGATATCCCAATATAAATAAAATGTTAATATACAATTAAACAATCATCCACACATCAGCCTAACGTAAATCTTGAAAAACTCTACAACACTTCCCCACATCTGCCACAAGCTCTCTGTACTGGATACACTCATGAATTTTTGGATGAATGCTGTCTTCCATTATTAAGATATCGTCTGCCAAATGAAGCCGTCCCATATTTAGGCTATACCTCAGCTGACGCATGGTCTAAAAAGATCGTGACTGAGTGACGGATTACGGGTCGCGGGTGCAAATGACACAAGCCGAACGAAATAATATTTGTCATAAAAGTTCAACATGCGTCCTTTTTATGTTATGTTTATTATTATATTCGAAATAATAATAGTATATTCATTGACATGTTTTCTTTTTTAAGTATATACGTAAAGTTTTTCAGTCATCTTCACACGATTTAAGAATATTTTCATCCGACACCATGAGAAAGCGAACCGACGTGCAGACACCTCGACCACCACTCTCCAAATGGCAACGCGGCCGTAATTTCGTTCCACATATTTTTTTTTTCTTTATTTGGAAGCAATTGAGCTCTTCCCTGAATGGAAGGCTATTCTGCTTTACAATGGTTTACAAAAGTATACATACATTTTTTTTAACGACAGGAATAAATAGTTACATTATTAATGATACAGAATTACATTTTTGTTACACTATACACTAGACATTAACGTTACATTTTTGGAGAAATTCATGTACAATTTTCATAACTGAAATATTTGGTTTTGCCAGGAACGAATTAATCGTAAAAGGAGGGTATAACCTGCATTTTCCCAACTTATTCAATAACACTTCTCTCTCCTGGTCATAGGCATCACATTGCCAGACAATGTGGTTAAGATCTTGAGTGGGATGTCCACACTGACACTGAGGGCTATCTACCACTTTAATTTTGTACAATGATTCGTTGAGACTGTAATGCCCTGTCCTGCTTCTAGCTATTGTCACTATTACATCTCGCTTTATTTTACAATGTTTACTAAACCAAGTTTTAGGAGATCTACTATACAAATTTTGATAGTAGTGTGTTCCCTTTTCTCTCCCAAGATTTTCTAAATATTTACTGTTATTTTCGCTCATTGTTTGTTTAAACTGGGCTTTAAAATCTGTGTATGGAATGCTTATATTTTCTGATGGGTATTGTACAGATTTTTTTGCCAATTGATCAGCAATTTCATTGCCATTAATTTCTTTATGTGCTGGAATCCAGTATATCTGTATATTTGTACCGTGTTCGTTACTATTGCTAAATTTGGAAATGTTGGTTCTAATATTAAGAATGTAGTCATTAGTTTTGATGCTAAAATTTGGATTTTCGAGCGAGTGAATCAGACTTAAGGAGTCAGTGAAAATGTTGATATTTTTATTTTTGTAATTAAGTGCAATTTTAGTGGCTTCGCATAAGGCTAAGCACTCTGCTGTATAGATGGAAGTGAATCTGTGGACACTTTTGGTAACCGACGTGTTGGATTGGGGGAAGAACACTGCTACACCTACTGAAGGTGAATCGGGAATTTTGCTCCCATCCGTAAAATTTGGACTACATTTTGATTGCTAAATTTGGACTTGAATAATAAGTCGGGAGTCTTTATTTTTGATAAAGCCCAGCATTCCGATCCATATGAATTTTATGAAGGTTTTGTAGAGATTTATTTTAGTTTTCTCTTAGAGTCTTGGTATGAAGTATCTTTATAAACCATAGTAGAATTTTTTTCCCAGTATATTCATTTTATTTTTAAATATATAATTCAAAATAATGATGGATTTGGATAAATTTGATAGTGCGTTAGAGAAAACTTCCCCTTTTAATTTAATGAGATAAGCAAAATACCTACAATAGATATATCGACAAAGTACGTAGATACGTATTTTCGATTTATAATGAAACATAAAATAAATAATAAAGTTTAATAAACATCAAATAAGAAATTAGACATTTGAAGCATTTGAAAAAAGTCATATAAATGGAATAATAAAATTTTTACCACCATGATTAATAAAATCGCTTCGTGTCTTGAAAGAAAGATTCTTCTTAACAAGTTACGCCCCTCGGGAAATAATAAATAAAAAAACGCAAACTGAGCTTTAAAGCATCTTGAGACTGTATTATAAGGGTAGTCTCCCCAGCCAAGGGGTGGCATGGTAAACTTCCTGTGTGAGGTACTCCCGGGCTTCGGGGGCGTTAGGGTATGTGTCCCGCTAGTTGGCCACGCGGTCAACTTGTTTCCGGATATTAAGTGAAAAGCTCCACAACTCGCGACCTTAATTATATTATTGCCAGGGCCTGTGTGCGGCCGGCTTAGGATTAAAACGTTATATTTATTTATACGGCGGGCATTATTTATGGCAAACGACACATCTTTATTTGTTTTGTTTGCTTTGAGCTTGCCCGACTCATATAATATGCCGAAGCTTTAAATCCCAGCAAAGTTTGAAACATTTTGGGGCTCGTATGTGAAATTGAAATATTATTTTGATCGACGTTTTAGATACCGATTGGGACCTCGTGTTAATGGTTAATCAATAGTGAATACATTTTATTTAATGAATTTTCGGTATAGAGTTTCATTTTATTGTTGAATAAAATAAAACTCAATATATTATGGAATTCTATACTGAAGTCATTGATATACAAGAAATTTCGTTTCATACAATTTCTCAACACATTGTAAAAAATTGCAAATATTTTAACAATAAACCTCTGATAATATAAATATATTATACGCATTGTGATCATCATACTGAAAAAAATATATGCGTTATCAACATATGCATCAAAGAAGAAAAAAATTATGGCAAACAGGTACATACAAAGCCGTAAATGATGATTTTTATCGACATAAGTGTAGAGTTAAAATATAAATAGTATCATAACTTAAGATTCAGTTAAATAAACAGATTGGGAGTATAATAATTAAAGAAATCCTACGAAATAGTATATTAGCAAATTTAGATGGATTCCGATTATCATTAGTTCCCCGACTTTGCCAAACAGATGCAATAAAACAAGTGAGTGACAAGGAGTCTTGGAGACATCATGTGTTTCTATATTTTATATTTTTAAAGAAGAAGAAGGGAGTTGTTAAATATATTTGTTTAATATACATATGAATACATTAAGTACATGTTTTATATTTTTTTATATTTCTTCCTACTCTATTACTTTCTATCTTGTTGGACTTAACTATATAATATGGAAACTTTGCTGGTTGCAATATCTTTTTTTCTATTGTATTTTTATACATATTTGTAATCTATGTACCTATATGTTTGTTTCCTTTATAAATAAAAATAAAAATAAAATAATAATACTACAAAGTAATAACGTTCATTAAAATTCCTGAGTATATTACGTTGAAGGTATATTACAGTAAAACATTTTTTAAATGAATGGAGTAGGTACCTAAAACTTTATTAATTTTACAACATGATGGCTTTATACTGTTCAAATATTATAAGAGTAGTTATAAAATAGTGTTCTATTTCTGAATAGCATTCAAAAATATTATTTCAAACATACATACATCAAACCAGAAATTTTCCTATTTGAAACTATTCGAAACCCTCGCATGCTTCGACATTCTGGGTTTTTCATTAGCAAACTGATGCGAAAATTCCTACACCGTACCGATCGCAGTGTATTTTATAGAAGTCACGCGGGATTATGGACGAGACACATTTGTGGCCATTGCTAGGCCAGCCGAGAAGAGCCACTGATGCGATATGCATGTGTCTTATTCATTTTTCTGAATAAACACACAGGAAAAGCTGTAGGCGAACTTTCAAATCAGAAAAGCTCTAGGTCCGGCCAAATCCTGTATGATGTTTGGTACCCTTTTTATTATATTCAACCGACTAAATGTGTGTTAGTAAATTAAATGATACATACTTTACGTAAGGGGCATTTTAATCTATATATGCGTAAATATACAGGGTTACTTATTTATATACAACAAGACCAAAGAGTTGTATAATGATCTTGGAAAATTTGATGACAATTTGTTCTATGGCTATAAATAATATTTTTTTAAATGCATATTGCAGAAATATAATAATAATTATCTGTAATGCACGAGAGATTTTTTCCAACTTTAATTGACACAATAAACAAAGTTCTTGGTAAGATTGTGTCAAAAATATTTAGTATCGGATTCTAAAGTCTAACTAAGTATTTACACATTATTTAAGTACATACAAAATTCGGAAATGTATGTAAATAATTAATTAATTTTATGTTAAAAAACTACGATTTTAATAAAGCTCTCTACCAAAAATAAAAAAAAAACTAAAATCCTCTGTAGCCGACCGCTTATATTTGGACTCAATTACATTTGAACTCATAACCGTTGCGTTTTATGCACTGTACTTTGTTATAGAATAGTGTACCTAATAATATGTAATAAAAAATATGTATACTAAGCAAAGATTTTAACGTTCGTTATGTTTATATACTCATTCGAATATAAATATATACATGCTTTAAAACCTGACACCGCCGATCAAATAATGTTGGTATATACCTACATATTGTTTATTAATTTGATTCAAAATTATTAAATATAGTCGCCAATACTGATGATTAATAAAAATATACGATGAATGTGACTTAATTGGTACTGTCCAATAAGAACTTCTTGGCTACGTGTTAAACCTGTGAACTAACAAGCTCCTCCCATTTAGTCAACGACAGCGCCTTTAGCTTGTGCCTAAATCTTCTTGGACATTAAATGGAATGTGATAGTAGATTCAAGTCTTAAGCTAAAAGTTAGACACTTAAAAAACTGGTATAAATATTATAAAAGCTTAACTGGCAAAAATGTTAGAACTATATGTAAGCAATATAGTTTTAAAGGCGTATGTAGATTTCTAATATAACTACTATAAGTTTTCATAGTCTTATACATATTATTTATTATGTTTGACATCACACCGGTAAACCATTTAATAAGCTTATTTAAAACTGAGAGGATTATGTCAGCACTTGTTTGGCGAGAAGCGAAACAGTTACGTTGCTGCTAGAATAATATTATGCCACTATATATAATATAGGTATATACATACATAATACCTTCAAAGGGATCTGACCACCAAGAAATTAAATTGACTGCATTTTAGCAAGTTCTTGTTTTACTTATAATAAACGCTTAATAAAAAGTCAATTACATTTTATTTTTCATATTTTATCTACAATTTATTATTATATAAAACAAACAACACAAAATCGGCTGTGGTACGAAAAATAAAATATTTAATTTTGAAGAATGAAGTTATGCATTATTGATAATACCACGTATTTAATAATGAAAAAAAATATCTTGAATAAATAGTTTTATTATAACATTTCGAAAACTTAACTGAAATAACCAAGTTAGTTTAAGCCATACATATTATTACGTATCTTGCCGGGCGAGTGATATATCCATTAAACCACTGACTGAGTATCCTTTCCCAATACCTACCTACATATTATAATAACATATATTTTTAAAAGTTACGTCAACAAATCGTCGCTATAGGATTGGTTTGTCGAATATCCGTTTTTGTCGAAATCGACCTTTGAATGCAGAATTATTTTTTGTATCTAAATGGACCAGAACCATCCTTTTCTTTAAATTGCGTTGTAATAAAAACAGCATTCATATGCCGTGAAAACAACAATTTAAATACCTTCATGTATTTAAATATACGATAATCAAATTTGTTTTTCGTCTCATGAACATTTGACATTTGGTCTATTCGACAAACCAATCCTACAGTGACGAAATGGCTACCGTTTTTTCGTAGTAACAATTATTAATAACAATTTAAGCTCAAGAACTACTTTCAGTGTTCTGTATGACATTTGATCCGCTCATGAGCGAAAATGTTATTTTAATAAAACTTTCTATGATAAGAGGTAACCAATCTAGATCAGATTGTAGAAACAAAAATGTCAATTATTTTAAAAAGTGTTTTCTGTCTCTCACGAGATACTTATATGATATGGCTTAATAAGTATATTTTTTTTTCTATGTACGCAATATAATTACAAACAAAACTTAGTTGGACGAATAGTGAGTTCTTATTACGGATTTATTATTATTTTTATTATTTACTAAGTCTGTACGTAGAAAAATGAATATATCGCACACTGAGATCTATAGGGTCATAACTGCAAAAAACCCAAAAATGACTAATGAATGCAGTTCGATAGATTTTTTTTAATGCTATATGGCCTTAACTGTTACGTGGAAGCAGTGGCCTCCTACACAATAGTGTCCAGGGTTATTTTATATTTAAAATTTTAATTTAGAGCTATATAGAGGCATTATCTTACATGAGGCTCGTATGCCAAAAAATATTTCATCTTTGGTACAATATTTATTGTGCTAGACCGCCGTATTTTTCAGCAGTCTACTGCAATTAATTAAATTGTAGTTAATTATTTAACATTAAAAATCAAGTTACTCAAGATCATGTTATTTGCAGTTATGACCCTATAGATCACAGTGTGCGATATATGTATTGTTATTTTAAGGCTTTGGATATCAAATAAATATATTGTAATTGAAACCCGTAATCCAGTTATTCTATACAACATTGATAAGTAACGGAAAATGGCTCCATTCAAGCATACGTTGCCGACCAAATACAGTCAGGTCTCGGTATGAATTACCGGGAAACAGGATTAAGAGACATAAAGGCCTAAAATGGTGATTATGGGGCAGTTTGACCCATAAATGGATTTAAATGTGCCTTAACCGCCACGATAAATGTTCCCGGCATATTTTCCTCTGCGTTTAAGAGATTATGATTTTATTGAACAAAGCGCGTATGTGCTTAAAATGGCTACGAGCATTAAATGTTCCACTCATTAATAATGTCTCTTTATTTATTTTGAAACAGTACAACAATTTTAATAACAATAATGTAGCATTGAAACCAAAATATACGTTGTCAGTTTAAAAAAAAAAAACATGTCAGTGCGACCCAAAATCGTTATTAGTTCCACGGTTAGTAAAATTTAAAAACTTGGATTACGGTATCTTAGGGATACACTAGTACGACCGCTTTGCAAATACTTAAGTTCATTAAAATTCTAATGGATTCAAGCTCTGTACTATTCCATTTAAGTGAGTTCCACTTAAATGGAATAGTACAGAGCTTGAATCCATTAGAATTTAAATTCAAATTCCATCAAGTACCTTCGGTCGAAAGTATTAATATTAAGTTCATTAGCTTATACAGCAGCCTTTGTTGACAAATGTGATTACGAAAAAGTTGTCTACTTAATTAGGAGATGTGGTCGAGATGCTAGCCGAGATTACGACGACTTACGGATTTCATCATCGTAATCGATCATCCTCTACTTTGCAGTGATGTTAAAGTCATCTTAGGCCAGCAGGTGTCATATGACAGAATATTCAAGATGTAAGGATGGGTGTAAATAAACGGATCGTTTGTGTCATTTCCGTCGTGTTCTTTTGCCTTTTTGTCTCAATACTTAAGGCTTATACTTCACTTGAGGCATGGTCTAAAAAGATCGTGGCTAGCCGATGCGTGGATTGTGCAAATGACACGTGCCGAACAAAATATAATTTGTTATAAAAATCCAACATGCGTACATTTAATGTTATGTTTATTGTTATATTACTAATAATAATAATAGTATATTAATTGATATGTTTTCTTTTTTAAGTACATACGTAAAGTTTTTTAGTCATCTCTTTACACGATTTAAGAATATTTTCATCCGACGTCTTGACAAAACAAATCGACGTGCGCACATTTTGACAGTCGGTCTTCGATTGGCGAGTTCAGGCGACGAGTGAGAATTTTCGCACTTACTGTTGAAAATTATTTGCCGTTTCACTGAAGTACGCTCTTAATAAAAACATGCCGTGGAATATTAATTATCATATACTTATAATATAATATAATAAGATAAAAAAGATATGAAGTTAAAAGAGATATTTAGATAGGTACATAATTTGTGGATTTAAATATTTTATTAGAAAAGGGATAATGTCTATATTATATGTTCGGTATCGATCAAACACATTAAAATATTTCATTTTACAAAAGTTTTGCATACTAATGATTTTAACCAAACTATATAGGTACTAAACACGGGTTCCTTCTCAACACTCAAAATATTTATATATAAAATAGACAAAATAATAAGTGTACCTATTTAAAAAAATAATATTGCAGCCAGCAATAATATTATAAATCGTTTCGTACTTACTTAAAACGTGGATAAAAAATGTATACCATTATATTGTAATTTCTGAAAACTGCTTTGCAATCTAATATGCATTAGTAGCCAGGAAGACAGTGCCACTTTTATTTTACCATTAATGCATCGTTAATGATAGGCTCTTGAAATTTTAGCAAAAGCCACTTTATACTGAAGAATTACAATGTTAAATAAGGTTCATTTTTGTAAAGAAGACATATAGAAAATGAAAAATGAAATTTTAATTCATATATTATTATTATAATATTTTTTTTAATATCATTAATAACCATGTTCTTGCTTTTTTGTTCAAGGTGGTTGTTAGTAATTTTGAATAATCACAAACACACAGGCTTTGAGAAATCACATAAATATATTGTGTCCTCATCGGGTATCAAACCCAGAGCTTCCGGCTAGAATATTATATTATAGCCGATAAACTGGATTATTTGTTAGGTTAACCTAACCAAACCTAGCCTAACCTAACCCAACCTTACCTAACCAAAACTAACTCAAACTAACAAATAATCCAGTATATCGGGTATTTTCAAAATGTGTTTTCCGCTGTATTCCTAATAACTGAACAGTATTTATTACCTATTATTATTATATTAAAAATGTAAAAAAATATTATTGGCATCAATATTCTATAATTAGATATTTTTTAATGATTTATATGATATTTAATGAGATTATAATGCATAATGTCTTCATAATTATATTATACACGACTATTTATTATTTTTTCATTTATAATATTTTTTCACTAAACCAATTTATGACTAATCAATATTTTTTCATAAAATTTAATAAAAATATACCTAGTAAGAATATTTTTTTCAAATTTATTTTGCAAATAAAGTAAATGCATTTCCAATACGTAAGACGATCCTAATTTAATAGAATTTTCATAAAACAATGTTGGAAACCTTTCTCTCTTCGACATTGATTGAAATTAAATGATGTGAATTTAACCAAAACAACAAGACTTAAATGCTACTTAGCCATAATTTTAGAGCAAATCATTATCATCTAGAAAGGCGAAGAGAAATTTGTCGAACATACGTGCGGAAATTCTGCTGTTCTGAAACGTGAAAGAATTGTATAGAATATGTCTCTTTTCCAAAGTCCTGGTTGAACCAAAACTAAAATACAAAATTATAACAGCATTTTTAAGCCACTGACCTCATTTTTATTTAACATGTGTCTCTAAATGATACGGAGTAACTAACAAAAGTAGGAAATCAAGAAAGCTAAATAATCCAAAAATAATTACGGGGAAAAATCACCCGGACACAAAATAGTATTTGAAAGAAAAGCTAAAAAACCTCTCAACCTTTATTTTGTACGATTTTTTTGTGAAGAAAACATTTTTAACAGGAAAGATAGATCTAATAGATTTGAAGCTGAACAGATTTTTTGGGGTGAAGAAAACTCAACGAAATAAATTATTTAATACTAATAGGTATAATATAATGCTGTTTCTGTAGTTTATAGTTTACAGGGTAATATTTAGTTTTTTTATAAATTAATCTGACACATATTTTTATTAAGAACTCACGGAACATATTTTTGGATGTTATGTTTATATATTTCATATTGTAGTCTTATGATATATAATGATTTTAGGTTAGTTAGTTTCACATCACTTTCAGATTGACACATGATAATTTTACTGTTGACTTTACTAACGACCAAGACAGCTAGTTTTCTTTTTTGTCGATAGATGTTACTATATATTCCAAACATATATATATATTATGTAGTTTCCTAATCCATTGGCTATCATTGACTAGTGCGTAAGGCACTGGTTTCTGTTCTGGGAACTCTGAGATCATTTTCTGGTAGAATTCCGATATATTATTTGATTTGTTTATGTGATTGTTTCACTTGTATGTCTGGATTATTATTTCACTACGCTACTAGCATTAGGCCGCATACTACAAATATATGTTTTGAGTCTTTTGAATAAAAAGGTTTGCAATCGTTGAATTTATTTTATATAATTTACTATAATTTCTATGTAGGTAATAATATTATTTCTTGATTTTTGAACTGTAAAGTAATAAATAAGTTAGCTTTTATAACTAATATAATATAAAGTATTTGAATACAAATTTTCTTAAATAAATGAGAAGTTGTTTTGCATTCATGAAGATTGCGTAGGAAAACTTAAATTATTTTCGACACGTGTTAAGACCTAAAAATTTAATGTGCACGTGTCTAACATAAATTTGCGTGAGCGTATTATTATCCAACCGATAATCGATTCTTGCCTCATTCGGTCACATGTGAAGCATGCAAATCAAAAACGTTCATCTACATACTCGAGTTTATTTTAATATAAAACTATATCAAATTAAAAAAAATCATTATCACTCATCAATACTCATGAAGTTCTTATAAGATAAGAATTTACTCAATGTAATTATAGTAAAAGATTGGATATTTTTTAGAAAATACAACAGGAAAACCGTCATGCCCAAAAAATTCACATTTCATGTACAGTTTCAATAGGTACTCGCAATCAATGAGTATACCGTAGGTTGCGAGTTCGGATTGGGCGACTGGCGAATTTACAAATGATTTTTTGTCGAATGTTTGGATCCATAACGTGACTATAATAATATTTGAATGAACAACGTAAACAAACAAACATGCACAATGAATTATTGTACCTAGAGCTTTTAGTTAAGTTTAATTTCAACAGATAATCAACTAAATATAAAAATATATATACTCATAAAAACTATAGAGTAGATACTAATTTCAATCTGCAAATAAATTTGGAAAACATTAATTGGATTAATTCTTTGCATTCATTGTATCAGAAAATAACACTTCAAATACAATCTAGTTAGAGGCACCACCATTACTTGTGTGTCAACCGAAATACTCTCCCGTAAAATTTTTACGGAGAAATACAACAAACTGTGTAATGCGGACAGCGTTATCGGCCATTACGAAAGGTAGTAAACCTCTTCTACTGTCTCGTGCCCTGTTACGTAATAAGATAATCAAATATTAAGGGATGTAGCGGTGACTATTAATGGAGAAACACGACGCTGTTGTATTATTTGGCGGCATGCTGTTGTCATATGAGAGACAGAAAGTAATATTATGACATATTGCCTGAAATTATTAATAGTTCCAGTTGACGTACAATTGGATTTTCTTTTAGAACACACCACCACAATTGTGTCTATTCTTTTATGTTATATTGAAGTAAAATAAACTCGAATTATGTAAAAAAATATTTGACATTGCAAAACTATCTAAAACTATGAAATTTAATATATGAGGCTCTAAATTCAAAAAGCGATAAGTCCACATTTGGTCAAAATCGAGAAAAAAACACGCACGTATTCTTTGTATAATTTACTCTATATGTATTGATCTATAAATTCCAAAACGCAACATAACCCTATGAAAAAAAATATTTTAGGTCTCGATTTATTACAAAAAGCGCTAAGTCCGTGTTTCATATTATTTAAAGCTTGGTTGATTTCGCGCGTGTTTAAGTCAACCAATAAGGTTCAATATTGAAAAGGGCGTCTTCCATGCTATAGCATCTGGTAACCTCATGACAGTGCCACGGAAATATTTTAAATTAAAAAGTGAGGTACAAGTAGCGCTACGTCCAATTTTATTTTGGCTATATTTATTACATTTAAGAGTTTAGAGCCATTTGGTTCTAATTTTGACATAGAATACAACGAAAAAAATAATCTCACGTTAAAACAAATAATTGAAGCTTGAAACATAAAAACGTTGTTTCCCGAAAATATTGAATTGTGGACTTGTCGCTTTTTGTAATTAGACTCCTCATATTAAAGATTTATAAATATACCCAAGTTTATAAATACTTAACACGAATTTATTATATTGTTATAAAATCGTATTATCATTTGAATATTTATATAAGTAGGTACAAAATTTATTAAATTATTATTATGTTGAGTATAAATTTTGATTATAACATACATATAAAATGCCCAGGTTAGATACAAGTAATATGTTGAAAGTAAAGTACGTATTTTGAATAAATGAATTTATAATTATATATTTTTAAAAGTGTTAAACTTTATTCGAGATATAAAATTTATTTCAGAAGTGAAGAGTGTTATATTGTTTTTTGTAATATGAAAATGTGGAGCTTAAAACTATTTACAGTAATATTTTAAATGTTCGGTATACTTTGATAACTGTTTAATTCAAATGTTTTTTTTTTATTTTGGCAAAAAATTGTTGCCTATAATAATCCGGAATTAGCTTAAAAATCTAAGATATGACTAGACAGACTTATACTAACAAATAAAAGTTTCTAGATAAGCTTTATTTATTTAAATCTTATAAACAAATATATATTCAATGAGTTTGTGTTTTACAAGGATCTAGAATTATTTTTATGTTAATATTATATAAGCTATGAGAAACATAGTTAACAATGTTTAACTTTACTTCGGAAAACCGTAAATTTTTTCTATACTTATGTGTACATTTTCTTACTTGTCGGGACCTCATGACCGGTGGCGTCATATTGAAAGAAAAATTATAGATACCTGGTATCCGTAACGTATTGAAATAAACTTTCAAAACTTTTTATATTATAAAAAAAAACAATAACCATAGGAATAATGCTAGGAAGAAGGAATAATGATAATAAATTATTTACATACATTAAAAAAATAAATAGCTCTGAATATATTTTTGGTAATAAATAACACAAAATATATTCTAATTTCACATTTGTGTGAGGTTTTCTCATATACGCAGATTGTAGTTTTAATATAGTGCACTACCTATCTAATAAAATTTCAGGTAAAAAACGATAATTATTAGCAGTAAAAAGTTTTAAAAATAGAATGATATCCCGTTTACAAGTGCATGTATTTATTGCTCACAGTACGTATTATCGCGGCGATAACAAGGCAATGCACATGTTAACATGCATTATCGTGCAAATTGCAAGATTGCATTCATGGATTAAAAAAGTTTAGAGTTCAAGGTTCATGTGACAATTGAACTGTGCGATTTCTGCCTTGCGCAGTAGAACAATAGTGGTGAACTTGCCGGAAAAAAGACATTTTAATGTTAACTAATTTTCACGACCTGCCAAATAGTACCATAAGTTAGCACTTTTATGCGTAAATAGTTATTATCGCGATAGTTCAAAATACACACAATTGATGCGAGTAAATCCATGCTCGTGTACAGGCGCGATTAGTATCACGGTTAATATGTACTTCGTTATGGATTACAAATTAGTTCCTGTTACTGATCACACTACGGGGGTCGATGATTTTAACATATTCACTCAAAACAACTACTATTTAATAATTATCGTCAAAACAGTGTCAGTCTTTACGGTTTGTTTTTTTTTTTTTAATATTATTCACGTTATTATTATATTTATTGGCGAACAATAATAAAAAAATGAAATACGTGAACACGATGCTTATAGCATTGCAAATATTTTAACGCATTGTCATCATCAAATGGAATTTTAACTGTTTTAACTAAATAAAAAGTATCCATATCGGTAGGTATCTTATCGGAAGATAAGTATCGGTCATGAAGTATTAAACTTTTTGACTGTGTATAGTGACCCGGATGTATAATTAGGTACGGTAGAATAATATTTTTTAAATAATTTCTACAAACAATCATCAAACTTATTTACCTAATCCATTATTTTAATGGTTTATAATATGTTAGCTTTGCATTCAACTTATGAAATTAAACTTCAATTCAAGAATTTTGTAACCGTGTTTATGTTGAAACTAAATTTTGGTGTAGTTGAAGTTATCTTTTGTACCAAAATGTGAATTAATCACATAAGACAAATATATGTGTATCTTAAATAACTGAAAACTTATTTTCGATGGTTATCGGTGTTGCTGGATTTGCTTTTAGGAGTTTTAAGTATAAATACAATAATTATTAAATAAAACTATATAAACCTAAGTTATTTATTTTGAAAATAAATATACAAAAATCATTATATTAGGGATTAGTTGCATGTCGAAATTATTTCTTATTGTGTCTCTTTTATTATTTTAATTAGTTTTAATAAATTATTATAAAAATAACTAAAACAATGTTAAAACTGATAAAATACAGAAATTTCTTTTAACACAATTATAAAAAAATGTAGGAACCATAAATATAATGTACACATAATTAATATAATGTTATATTATGTTTCCATAATATATATAATTGCGATGTGGAAATATAATATACTTATGTAATAATAGTTATGTAATATATAGTATAGTGCGTATACGCTCTTATTTTCACAGAAATAAAGATATGCGATCGAAAAGCAGATAGAGTATTTTGAATACCCTTGTAAATATATATATATATATATACATATATTATCTATGTATAACGCCTTGATATCATTATACATTTATAATTAGATAATCTTAAACTCAAACGATGAATTTCTTCAAGTCACTTCCTAAAGCAATCAAACCAAGTTATGGTGTCACATAAATTTAACAGTTTGTATTGACTGTTTAAATTCAAAGTACACGAGCTCCGCACATCGGCAAAGAGTCGAGAAGTTATGTTAGTAAGAGTGAGTACGTCTCAAATTTGCATATATATTACCTCTTCATCTAGCGGTATTTAAGACAAACAGCGAAAGTTAACATCTTTTCTGAATAATAATTCAGTATTGTAATCTCGCTCGCCGGCTGTTTATTCATAATCGAATTTGTATTTAAAATATCTCTGCTAGGATTCTCTCGTTTAAAACTCTCCAAATGGCATGGCCCAGCTTTGTACGTTGCTAACTTTCTCCCAGATATAACTTGCTGTTAAACTTTCCGCCTGACAGAAAGCCGTTTTGCCTCGGAATTCATAAATTCGATAAAGTGATTCGTGAACTTTTTGAGACAACCATTTACGATGAAATACAAAAGGTGTTCTATGAAAATATACAATGATAGAAATCATATGACATAGTAGCATAAATCAGGAAACTTATTTCCTATTATACCTACATATTTCAAATCACCACTGTACCATTATCTTCAAAATATTATAAATCATTTTATTATTGAACAAAATAAATTGATATTGAGCTAAAAGTAGTATAAATACACTATTATTAGTATCTGTGGATAACTGTGTTAATCAATACCAACGTGATAAATTATTATACATACTAAAATATCTAAATAGATACTTAACGAATGCGTTAGCTTGACAAGGAGAACGTTTCATTTTAGTTTTAAGAATGTTGTTTTTTACATAAACAATAAGTATAAGTGATATGTTTATTGATCTATTATTAAGGTGAAAACTCCACCTACCAGTGGGTCTATTCTATACTTATCGACCGCTAAAGTGATAAAGTGTTAGATATTATAAAACTGAGGGTAGGTTTGTATCAAAGTATTTGCACTTATTGTAACAATTAGAATAATATGTTGATTGTAATTGTTGCAATAAGTGCTATATTTTAACAGCAGCAAGATAGGTGCTGTTAAAATGTAGCGCTTATCCAAAAATTACAACCAACATATTGTAATTGTCACAATACGTGCCAATACTCTGATACAAACCTACCGTAAGTTTGATAATATTTATCACTTTATCACTTTAGCGGTCGATAAGTATAGAATAGACCCACACAAAGACCTAGCAATAAACTACAGATTTAAATTTTGAGACATTTTTGTTATAATTTATATTTTAATGGTTTTAATTAATAAATATGTATGTAGGTATATAAAAACCTTTTAATGTAAAATATTTTTTATTTAAAATAAACATAAACTTACAATAAAAAAAAACTGAAATCTGAATTCATTAAAGGATTTCACCTTATAAAGGATTTTAAGTTATACACATTATTTATATTTTAAAAATAATTTAAAAACATCAATCCTTTCAATACACTGGAGACAACCTAATAAATTAAATGTTAGTAATAAACATAATCGTAAAATAATATATTGTAAATAATAATAAAAAATGAAAATTATCAAAAAAATGTCTTAAATTGCAAACTTCGTATTTCTTCACTATATAATATACCTACCACTATTAGGCGGCGCACCTTAATCTAAATATTATTACATGTATGTTTTGCAAATGGAAATAAATTAAGTGCAAAAGCAGGACATCGAGGAATGACTATTGGTCATTTTTGTCCGAATCCACTGGGTCCTTTCATTGGTCACAGACTAATAATAATCATTTTTTTTTAAATATATTTACGCTGGTCATTGTATTGAAATTACAATGAAAAGTAATAATTGTACATAGATAGTTTAAATATGAACTTAATTTATAGTCGGAATGTGGTATATTATATAATAACAACATTGAATATATATAAAAAAATAATTTGATAACGGTGCAACATACAACATGCGTGTTGTATTTAATATTTATTTGTGAAAAGTATGTAATCCGAGTTAGTAACGATATTGACCGTAGGAGCACATAATAATATAAGTATGTATTAAAAAAAAACTTGTGGTCATTACAATACTAGCGTCGTCGCCAGTGTTGCCATCTTTTTCTATACTAATTATAGTACAGAGGCGTAAAAGTTATAGTATCTCTAAAAAAATATATAGTACAGGAACATTTTTCGTCTTGAATCCTTAAAAATTATAGTATTTTGGTATATTTGGGGTAAATATATAGTATTTTACATTTTTCGGGGAATTAAAATTATAGTATTGTACTATGATTATAGTACTATTGGCATCACTGTTCGTCGGGTAAAATTATTGCTTTTCTGGAATGACCAAGAGACAGACGCCATTGAATCACCTCGTTTAATGCCCTCCAGAATCATAACCTATACCCAAAAAAATAACACATAAATACTCGAGATAATATATACAGCTTCTTTAGATAGTGTAGAATCTAGATTATATCTCTCAGTAGTGAGGTGGTTGGGTTTAAAATAAGATGAATCATCAATGTACAAAAGTATTGATTTTTTAAATTATTTTATAATATTATTCAACCCACAATTGAGGTTTCTTTCCCAAATAACTAAAAATATTTGTATATTGTACCTACCTATATTTTTATATATGCTTATGTAGTTATTTATACTTTACTTTTAAGTAATGCTGGTAAAAAATTCTGAAACATTAAAAATATTTAAGAAATAGATTTCTAAAAAACATGATTTTTAGACACTGATTTAAAATATATTCTCAGATAAAATGATTTAACCAAAAGCGTGAAAAAATCAGCTCGAATGCAATGCAAAAGCTTAGATATTTTAAAATTTGAATAACGTTAAAATCAATATTCATTTGCAATTTAAAGCACAGAATGTCTCTTCTTCTCTTTCAAAAATAGATGACACTTAAGTAACAGGCTATTTAATTAAAGACATTTGCTTTTGTTCTCTTTAATTAATATTAAAAGTACTTAAAACTTCTGTCTATTGTAGATAATGGAACAAAAAATATCTGAGGACAATTATTATTGCAAAAAGAAAATTTTCACATTTATTAATATGTTATTTTATGACACTTGATTAATTGGGATTATAACGAAAAACAATAGGATAACTATTGTTCAACTGCTAATAAATACTGCGTAGTGCGTAGAACTAAAAGTAAACTAACGGTCTCAATAATATTATTCTATTATTGTTTGATTTAATAAAACGCATTTTTTTGTAGTACTTATTCCACTTTAATAAATGAATTTGGACCGGTTTCGTCCGCCTCAGAGGAATATACCTGCTCAAAGAAATCCGTGACGTTGGTTAGTAATTGAAGTAGTAGGTACTTTGTTTGATTTAATAAACAAAAACCGGTCGCTAATAGAAGATTGATTTAGAGGAGCGCTGATGAGCAGGTATTAAAAAGCCAATTGTTAAAATTTGTCGTAATTAGTATGTCACCTGGTAGCATAGTGGATACTGCGTGGTCTGGGGCATGAACCCAAGAGATGCAGGTTCGATTTCTGCCGGGTGTCTTACTTTTTTCAAAAAGATTTTTTCTATTGGTTATAATATATTTTCTCAGAAGTGTTTTTCAAAATTATGTATGTTCAATATTATAATATGTTAAATCTATTTTATCGTCTATTTATAGCGAACAAAGATACTTTAAATTCCACACACAAGTGATATTGCGGTGACAATGATACATTCTATAAAGAAGGATGATATTTTTGTCAGTGATAATATCGATCTGAAATGATGATCAATCAATTATTCGAATTCGGTTATTGGTAAACTTAAAATGAAATTTGGTATCAAAATTATATACTTAATTTGATTTAGTACTGTTTCAATGATGAAATAACTCACCAATTAAACAATGACGTATTATATTAGATTTATCGATGTTTTACATTTTCGTATCTAAATCTTGGTTTGACAAACTCTAAGATTGTTATTGTACCAAATTGGAAATCATTTAACTTTCAAAAATACATGAAAAGTTATTATATCTCTCATTGGATTTGATTAGAAAAATTCTGGTGCCTAAGACTGTTTTTAATAATTAATATTTAAAAAAAATATATTTTATTTTTCAATGTAGGTACAATGATAATACAACGGCTTTTTAAAAATTGCAAAGTTTATCATTTTTTTTTTATTTATTACTTATAGATACGTCTTGAATAATTAGAACTCTGTAAAGTGCATTATTATACTAACTTATTTAGATTCTAATAATTATACAAATATACCATATAAGCTTGATATGTGATAAATTTGATATAAAACATGGCAAACTCGGAGGGGTGGAAAGCGAGAGAAAGCGATGCAATATTTTTTTATGTAAGTACTAGCCGAGAATAGCGATAGTAACAAAAATTGCATTTGACCTGCCTAATTACTGCATACTTGAAAGAATTTGATCTGTGTATGTTGGAGGGTAAAATAAATAGTCATATATCATGAAATAACAGGTAGAATGTCTGTACTAAAACCGTAACGCATAGGTTTAAATTCTGCGACTAATTCAAATTGGTATGTTATTTTTTTAATACGCACGTATTAGGTACCGTGTCAAGGAATAAATGGATTTTTAAGGGCTAAAAATACCATTAAAAACCATAAAATAATATAATAATATATAATATGTCGAAAAAATATATGAAAGTTCCATCCAGATATAAATATCATTCACGTATGTAATTCTCTTAAACGAAATTTAAAATTCTCATAGACAACGAAATTTGTTATATATTTATTTTTATATATCGTTTGTTTATTTCAAGTGAAGTAAATTTATGTTATTTTTGTTGGAAGTAAACAGTAGTATAAAAAATATAAAAAAATAACATTGCAAGGAAATTCCAAAGTTTATGACGGACAGCTATATCTTCACGTAGGAACATTCAAGCCTCTGTTTGTTGCGAAATATTTCAAAATAAAATATCACATCCAACGCACATATTTTACGTAATATGTTTGCATGTAAACTACATCCCCGCAACATAAAATATTAACGCAAAGCATACTTCTTACTCCCTTGTGCTGGGGTTACCATCAAAAAGTTTCGGCAACAAAGTGAGCGCATTATTGGTGTAGTTTACTCCCACATTCCCGAGGCTTCCTGCGTCAAGAATAAACTATTTAAGCTCTCAAACAAAGGCCAGTGTTCACCTTGCCCGTTTTGTTGAGACCTAGAGACGGGAAGGGGGTCAGGGGAGTATTAAAGGAATGAGAAAACCAGGGTGCATTTATACAGTGCCATTTACGAAATGAAACTTGATTAATATTATTTTGCGGTATCCAATTTCCCCTAAATGAAAAAAAAACGTTTCAAACTAATTAAATATATAATATATATTTATATAAAAATTTAATTAAAATATTTAATAAATTATATAAGTTTAGGAGATAACTATCGAATGAATGTCGGTCACTTTAGATCGGTTCTAAAGTGAAAATTTTTGCTTCAGGTGTCACCACTTTAGGGTAGTGACACTCGATATATATAGGATTAAAGAATGCAAGGTAGATATTTGCGATCAGTAGCGCGGCGGAAGAATGTATATCCAATAACTTACAATCAACTATTTATTTACATAATTATGCAACAATTGACTAATGCGTTAACTGTAGATTTTTCAGCTGTTGCGTCGCTGCAATCATGCAGCGTTTGCACATTGCATTTCAGTATATTGCTTACATTAATTCTTAATGTCCGAAAGCATCATATAGCAATGCATGCAGTTCGACTGGCGTTTGCTAATGAAAATTTATAAATGCCAATAATTAAATACAATACAATTACAGGTACTTTATCTATCTCCCAATATATGAAAAACCGTAAGCATTTTAACATAATAGCGTATGTATACGTGCATGGATTTACTGGAAGCAATATTGTGTAAATTATACTTTCGCAATAATAATTGTTTACACGTAAAAGTGTTGATCGCCTTGCTAATTTCATTTAACCGTAAGTGAGACGTGTTGTTGTCACTGTATGGTGCTATTTAACTGGTTGTAAAAATTTGAAACCATCAAAATACTCTGCGCGGCGTGGTTCGTTTGTTTTTCGATAGGTTCGCCACTATCGTTCTACTACCCAGGCGCAGATATCGCTCAAGTTCCAATTTCATCAGAAGATGCTGAACTTTTTTAATTCACGCATTCAATCGCATGCAATTTGCACGATAATTAGAATTTTGATTTGTTTTATTTATAGCTGCAATAATACGTATTATTGGCAGTCAATTCATGCACGTATAAACAGGGTATATATTTAAATTCAACGCTAAAAAGGTAAAATAAAATCATTGACCTGTGTAAATGTGTTTTGTTTTTTTGAAACATATTATTGTTAAATGTTATTGGCAGGATTGGTATATCTGTTAAATAAACACCTTTGATAAGAAAATAGAAGAAATAAAAAGAGGGAACAGGATATCGAGTTCAGATAACAAAAACGGGTTTATCCTGGATTACGAGGAAATGGAGGTCATTTTCTTCGACACCATTATTCGGGATGAAGTTGTTTATACGCGAAAAACGAAACACATTTTTATTAAGTATACGATCATAGATAAAAAACGTAAAAATATTGCAACGTATTATTGTTTATGGTATAATTTATATACAAATACCTATATTTTTATTGAGTAGAAGGTGATACAAATAAATGTAAATTATGTATTTTTATTCAAGAAATATATTTCATTGAACTATTCAATAATATTATATGTGAATTTTCATGTTATTGACATTTATATAGTATTATGAACAAAAAATTTGCATTAGCCATTAAAATATATATAGTATTGCATATTATATTAAACTATGTTTGATAACATTGCAATCTATTGTGCCCTAAATGCGGTCCGTCCAAATAATTAAATAATTTGAGGAATAAAATCCTTTTATAATATTTATTTATGGGGATAGCTACTACATATTTTTTACAACGTTTTTATTAGCTCGTATTCTTGTTTGTCCGGTGGTTGTTTATCCGGTATAAATCTTGCAATCGATATTTAACTAACTTCCCGACGAGCTAGAAATGAAACTTTTAGAATATATCAGAACACGATGCCAATGCATTCTTTTAATACTTTTAGCCATATTTAAGTAGAATTGAATTCATTTTCAATTAATTCTGTTTTGTATGAAAAGTTATTTCGGAAGAAATCCGCAATCCAATCCACTATTATTAGTTGCTAACTGGGTCGTCCTAGCAACTAAATAATTAATATATACGTGCGTTACTATGGAAATCAAAATGACATTTTAGTATTCTATATTTGCTTGTTTGTTTGTTTTTTATTTACTTAATATCAAGTACAAGTTTGAGCATATTGAGCATAATAATTCAACAGAAAATTTAAAAACGTTGTAAATAAAAAGTTCTTTTTATCTTGTAATTATATAGATTGAATATTACAATAATGTAGTACAGCATTCTATAAATGTAATTTTTACAGAAAAAAATTAAATAAATACTGATTTGTTGCAACAAAACCGTCTTATATATAACCGTATATAAAACAAATATCCGTTTTTTACATGTAAATTATGATCAATTTTATGAGTTAGATTCTAAACCAAAGTTTTTCACTTAAAAATCCGATTAATTCTCCCAATCATATCCGATCATAATAAAATCATATGGGTCTCCACAGAGAGGATGTTTGTATTAACAAATTTTTGTTTTACTAGAAATGGATGTCTCTTGCTCAACCTATTAGGTGCATACTCTGACTCACACGCAAATTGAAAAACATTAAGTATGTGTACTTGTTAGACCCAGGATTCGACCCTGGGATCCACGACGCTATAGGCCGACGCTTAAGCCACGCGGCCATCATGAATATTTATCGATAAAAATTATTTTTTAGTAACACATTACCTTCTTTCATTATTATGAATGGTAAAACTTGTACAACAATTGAATTATTTTTTTAAGCGATTTATAAAATGCACATTTATTTTGTTTAACATAACGTCACTGTTCTGGTAGAAGACACTAATTCAAAAAAATTACATATTGAGTTAGTTATACCAAAATGTTCCTTATTTCAAACTTTACCGTCTGGAAACCTTCTTAATAAATAAACAGTCTTTATTTTAGAGTCATCCTTTTTACGATTTCTTAATAAACTCACATGATAAAACACTTTAAACATTTTAACAACTTCAAAGTCAAATTACTCAAAACCAGTATTTTCCAGTTAGTGTGTTCTGCCGGAACAGAGACGAAATATGCATTTTTTATATAAATTAGCTAAACTAAAATATAAGATAATATTACACCAATATGTAGTTTATTAGCATTTGTAAATGAATTTGAATCAATTTTCATATGGCAGAAGGGTGATTTAAATCATCTGCCCAACAAGATACGTAAGATTAGTTTTGACCATTATTTTTTCATGTGGTTCCATAATTAACAAAATCAAACAAATAATTTACAAAGTTGAGGATGTGGTACTATTGGAAAATCAAAAACATGTTAAGAAACCATTTATAAATTAATTATAAGTATATATTTTCTGGTGTAGGTAGTTATTAAAATACAATAAAATTTAATAAAATTGATGTTAAAATTTATAAAATATCATGCCGATTGTGTAGTAATACGTTTCCTACTGAAAAATCTTCCAAGTAAAAAAGAACATTTCTGGCGGGGCGAAAAAAACTAAGATGAAAACATAATACACCCATAAAACCAGTACATTTCCCTAAAACATTAGGTGCGTTTGCACGATTTCCCTTTCTCCCTTTTGAATAGCATTACGCCGCGAAAAGATGAATAAAAACGGGCCAACAAATTTTCTTACCCCTAAACCACTTTTCCTCCCCCCCCCGTCACGCTGCGTCCACGTGCGAGGGTATTCCGCTCACAAAGAAAACAAAAGGATTAATTGCGTAGGGCTTTCATAACGCAGAAAGCACTGCTGCCCTGTACCTTACATGAAAGCTAACGAGAGGTGAAAGCTTCGGATGTCTGGGTGTTTGGACACCCATTCAAATCTCTACTTTTGATCCCGGAGAAACCGAGCTTTACAATTTATGTACGCATTATAACCTAAAAATATTCCCGGTTGTTATTTTTGGTTAAGATAATATATGAGTAGAGACTCATAATGAAATATGGCCATCCTGAATCCTACGAGCTCATTTGAATAATTTCTAAAAAATATATTTCATTAAAAATTAATTGAATATTAAAACGATACAAAGTAAAATATCATAAATTTATTAGGAAATGATTTTTGAAATTTTTCCATTTAAAAAAATCATTTGGCAATAAAATTATAAGATAAGAATATACTAATTAATTATTATAAAACAATGCAAGATATGGCAGCCAAATGAATAATTTATTACACACATTATTATTTTGTCTAATATGTACGGGTATTATTATCAGTTTATGTAATATGTTAATATTATCGTTGCCAGATTTTTTTAAAAATGACTCGGTATAATATGTTGTCAATACAGTGATTAAAAGATTGACAATAAATATAAAAAGAAAAAGAAACGCTTTATATAAAGCTTAGTATCATGATCCCTGAGCTTATTTTTCTATGTCCATATGTTGTTTTCTTCTTTCGTAAAATTGCCAGCAAAAATTACGTTGCCATAGTTATTATTTCAGACTATTTTGTTTTTAGTTATCACTACTGATTGTTTAGAAATAATTTAATAATAAATTATAGTCAAACAACGTTATTTTAAAGATAATGGAAACGTATCCATACATCATTGTTATGGCATTATAATTTTACATATTGCATTCAACTTAAAATATTTTCAATTTACTAGAGCATTTACATAGTTAAATGCCATACAATCTATAACTTTAAACATTTTAAGTCTTACAAATATACTATGCTATTACAAGTTTATTAAATTCAAAACAACACCCATTACAACTTCAGTGAAAATCGATACCCCTAGGAACTTGCTTAAACGAAAATATAGTCATCATAATTGATACCACCAATGAAAAACAAGTTATTTACCTTGGAAGAACAATGAGCTGTTACTCGTATTTACAATTTATTACGTAGGTGCCTAGTTGTCCGGAACACAAAGATTAACACAAGAGTTGTTATTAACGCCACGCGTAGATCAGACGAATCTCGTTTCTCTTTTAAACAACACTGTGTAAACATATCAAATATAAAGAAAGCTATTAATAGTATCAATACACATAGAAATCTCAACAGATTCTCTTTTCCATAAAAGCAATAACAATTATTGATCCACCACCAAGGCAGCTTTCAACTAATAATAATGATGAATAAGTTTTAATACTCTCGTATCAAAAAACAAATCAACTAGGTACCAACGGAAGTTAAAGTAAAATATCTGTCAGACAATGCTGGAACACTTTTTGTATACTTATTATGAGAGATATTATAAGTTTTGCGATTGGTCTACCTGAAAAGATTGTATAGGTACACTACTCATCTCAGTAATAATTATGTACTTGACTGGAACCGCTCACGGCTTTGGCTATAATCATGGCCCCCACAAGGGGGGGGGCTGACAGGACTCTAGCCTGGGGGCCCGGGTTCTTGGGAGGGGGGGGCCGCGTGGCGCGTCTACATTATAAGTGAGATAAATACACATCACAAATTTGCTCTAATGGTAAAAAAGTCGCCTGCGGCGCTATTTTACTTTAAGAATATTACCATTTTAAAATATGTGATTGTGTGATGTAGCTTTTGAATACTGTGTATCGATATTCAAAAACTTCATAACACAAATGAATTTATTGAAAAATACAAAAAATCGTTAAAGATGCACTGAATAACCTTAATTTTACCTGGAATACCATTTGAGAAACGTTTCTGTAGAGCCTAGCGAAAGGTAGGGGGTCCCGACAATGATCTAAGCCTCGGAACCCGCTTCAGGATGTGGGGGCCATGAATATAATATACACAATTTATTATGTGATTCGTAATTATTATTATTAATTATTATAGTATATACGAATAATTACAAAAAAAAAATTGTGTACCAAAAGTCTGTTAGAATTTTCATTACGAAGCATCTTGCTACGGTGAATAATGTTATGAATACTGATGACGATAAACTAACTCATAGTAGAAGCATAAAAGTCAAAAGCAGAAAAATAAATATGTAGGTAAAAGCAGTAATTTTTAAATTTCCGCAAGCTGTTCATATAGGATGCATTTACATTTTTTTTTATTTTCTTTACGATGCAACAAAATGCGAAAGGCGTATCATCGCCGAGGGGGACGAATAGGGAGGCGAGCGTAAATCCTCCGCCGCCACTGGCACTTCGTGGACATTAATTACTTTCTGCGGAGACTGCAGGGCTTTCAATGTCGGCAAGATACTTCACGTCACACTGTAATCTAAATAGCCTGGAATTAACTTTAAGCGAGTGTTGTAATTACTGATGCCTCCCTTACCAAAATAGTTGACTCTTCAGTCGTGAATCGAGTTACCAGCAAACTATACGTCACTGATAAGTTATTTTATTACTTGCTAATAAATAACAAAACTTTAGATGATAATACATAAGAAGAAATATTTTGTTCTAATTATATAATTATTGTTAATTACTTACTGAAATCATGCCACGCTACTAGGAATAATAAATTGAAACTAAATTTATATATACAAAATCTTGGATTATTGTATATAAAATAACGAGATCGAGAAACTGACTAGATGATGGTAGGGATGGCTGGGAAGATGGTAGAAGTCCGTTGAGAAAAAAAACGTTTTAAGATGTTGATGTTATTTTTGATATTTAAATATTAATCGTTTTACTAAGTTTTCACTTTCACTATAAATAGTCATCAGATCGTTAGCCGTGTCCACATTGGCAACAAGTTGCTGGCCACCTCATTGTGTGCACACGGCATAAAGGAAACGATACTTAAAAAAATCAATTTCACTTAGGCCCTTTTTCTTATGACGTTATTAATTCTAATATTCATGCCAACGATAGGTTAGTATAGCATGTTCTACATACCTAATACATAAAATAACAATGCGAAAAATTCAAATTTTCTTTCATTCAATACGATATAATAATATGATTGACTATATAATTATTTTTATGAACTGGTTATAAATACCTAGTATATAAAGAAAAAATATGTAATAATATTAATAATATATTCTATTTGATTTCAATAATCTATTACTGTCTTAGGCAGGGAAAAATAAATTATTAATGGTTGGCATTAAATATATTTAATAGTGTTGAACTATTCATTATTGGTGAAAGACATTTGTGTAATTAATCAGTATAATCACAATGTGTTGTAGGTACTTATTACATATAATTTAATAATGATCAGGACCAGTTTTATCTACTTTAGACAAAACCAGATTTGTTAATAATTTGTGTGGAATATGATATAGGTAATACGTATTGTGTTTATTTCAATTGATACAACATTAAACACAATATCATTCAGGTAACACTTTAAAATAATATAATTCAATTATACAGGTATCATTTTGATTTTTTAAACATTAATTATATATTATATACTTATATATATTCATAAAATTTTTACCCACTGTAATTACTATTATGTATTCATGACTACTGTTAAAAAGTTTATGAAAATTAATGTCGTTAACATAAGTTGTACCTATTTTGAACTGCTACGAAATTCAAATTCACGTTAATTATTACACACGCAAAGTTTAATAAGGTAGGCATTATGAAAATTTTGTTCCGAAGAGTGTAAGTATATATTGTACTAATTAGTTCATTTGAAATTTTCGGTATGACAGTTTTCCTTATTCGTGTTTTATGCACGCAAGGAAAATAATATTATCACAAGGAGAACATTACTTTGCAATTACAAACTTGGTTGAGTGACATCACCTGTGCCTGTCGCAGCGTTCCAGTCACACAGGTATGACACTCATAAAATATGCACCAAGATAATGCGCAGACGATGAATAAAACATAAGATGCCAAATTGAATACAAGGTAATGAAGCGAAAGTTTATATAACATAAAACACTGTCGAAAATTTCAAATTCCGAAAGGGCAACTTCTTCTCTCGTCTTAAAAGCACCGTCGATGATTATCTGCGAGTGAGAAAATTGCTCAAAGGCTATGGAGTGCTCCGTTCAATTACATTGCGAAATGATTGTCAAACTTTTATACACATAAAAATCATGTAGGTAGGTGGTAACTGTATTCTGAGAAAACAAGGAGAAATTTGATAGCAGAAAATAAAAAAAACTATAGGTAATGTATTGGGATTTAAAAAAAAGAAACTATCCAATTTAAAAAAGCCATTTTTATTCAAGCTTTCAGCCAGAATTCGTACAAATAAAAAAAAATTAAAAACACACAGTGTAACAACATTATTATTTGAGTAATAATGATAAAAATAACTGTTTATTATTAAAACATGAAATATTTCACATTAAAATAGCGTCCTTATACACATAATTTTGACTTTTCAAAGCAGGGTTTGCAATTAGTTTCATAACTCATTTCTTATCACAGAAAAACTTTACTTAGATGACGGAGTGTAAATATAAGAAAGTTAAACTGAAAAAGGAACTATACGTATAATGATGAAACTAACTGCATGTAATTTTGTATTCAGACAATTTTGTAGTTAACCTTCATAATTTTATCACCAGCAAAATTGAAACCCACAACACAATTTTTGTACCTACATATTATATATATAGTTTTTTTTAATTAGATTTTTTTATCCACGATAATAAAAAAGATTTAAGAACATATTATTCATAATTGAATTATATACTAAATTAATAACATGCCTATCGGAAAATCGTAAACAACCCGATGTCATATGGTAAAAGGATAAGGGGAAGGTGGGTAGGATTTATGATGGATAGGAAGGGAATTGGATGGGAAGTATATAGGCAGGTGCGCCTGAGTATGGAGCGTGGAGATGGGATAGGTGTGCGGTAGAACATGAGACTTGGGGAGTGCAGGGTCGTGGGTGGTTTGACATTTCCTCTAAAACCTCAGTTACCTGTCCGGGTACTTTACTCATTCGGTTACTTTCTGTAATAATAAAATACATAAAAATGCAATGATATATATCTCGGTTTTGAGCGCCACTCTATGAAATGCATAGAGACAATAGTGATAAAAGGTAATTTAAATAAAACGCGTGTAAAGAAGTGAAGTCTTTTTAAAGAATTAATATATAAAATTTACTAGCGGGTGAAAGTGTAATCAAATTAATTACGAGCGTCTAACGTAGTATAATATTCAGATAATTTAGAATACAAATAAAATGCTAGTTTAGTGGACCGTAATGTAATGAAATAATATAATAAATACCACATAACAAATATCGGAAGTGAGATGGCATAAGGAACCGGAGGGTAGGTTTGTTTGACTCCAATAATAAGAAGATTGATGCGTGAATGAAATGAACCCTGGTTTTATTATCTCCTTCCAAATAAATATTAATTTAATTATTACAGGTAAGTTTTCAGATTTATAATTTAGCTGAGTGGAAGCACGTGTATGCGTTATAAGAAATTGCGAAGTCGATCGGGCGGAGTGAACGATAACCTTACGGTTAAATCTTTGATAACTGACTGACATATTGTTTTCATGTACTAAGTGTTTTTATAGTGATTCGATACAATAGAAAATGCTGCTATCACTATTTGGATATTTTGATAATCATGCTTTGTTGTGTAATGCATAGCTTGTTTGTAAATTATAAATAATTGATTTTAATTTTAGAGAATTAAGCACTTTTTAATTATTAGGCACGATTGATTTTCATATAAACAATTTTGTGCATATCATGATGTTTTGTAAATTATAAATAATTGTTTAATATAATTATTTTGCTAAATTAGATTTCTGTTAAAAATTGATTGATTCACATAAATCGCTTGTTCTACTATTTCAACATTGTTATGTTGCAAGGTACATTGTAATTATAAATTAAGTCATGCATATGGTAGGGTATTAACCCCTACACAAATATGCTCTCAGCTCATCGCCGTCCTCAAACGTGTCGGGACCATGGGCTTCCTTCGATCTCCTGGCCTGGGGGGGACGTCCTTTGGTTGGCTATAATCAACGTCTCCAAAATGTCAGAAAATCAAGGCCATGGGCCCCGGTCTTCGGGCGAGGTCTTCTTCGCACGAATGCTCGGAACGGAGCGAGACGTCTGCTTTGTTCGAACGATAAAAACTGAGAGACCTAAATCTCGCTTTGCCTTGATGTTTAAAAGCCGCTTTTGCTTCTTTAGCGCCGGAAATAGTTTACAAACTGTCTTGAAACTATCGTATTGCGCATGCGTACTCAGGTTGTCCTTTGCCATTTTGTTGCCATATAAATAAAGTGTGTCATGTGTAAATAACATGACACCAAATAGAACTTGAACTCGTGGTGCAGTGCGTAAGACGCTGGCCTTTCATCCGGGAGCTACGTGTTTGATACTCGGTGAGGACACAATATATTTATGTGATTTTTTCAAAGCCGTATTCGTAATTGTTTCACTTCTATTACTAAAATTCACCACTGTTATTTGGCATCTAGACCTGTTGTAGTATTAAAAAGTATATTATATATTATTATACCTATATATTTTATATATTATTATTATTATGATAAATTAAAATTATTAACCTGTGCAAGCAGGAGAGTCAAACCTAATCTAACTTAGCAACTAAGATGCATAGTTTGTTAATAAAAAATGGATAGCATAGTTAGTAAAGCGACTTTTAATGGACTTGGAATGACATCCCAATCGGTATTTTTTTCTGATACCTATGTTACTTCTAAAGTTATTCCAAATTATGTGAGTACAATATTTATTATGGACATTGATGATTTTAATGATTTAGTTGCATTTTAGATAAAGATTTAATAAAATAGTGTTAGAATGTTTTGAATTAAATTACTGATTAATTATGTAGAGTAAGTAAGTGTGGATATTGTTTGAATTGTAAACCTAATTCACCATTTTTTGGATTGACGTTTGGTAACGGTGTAAATTAATGTCATTGGCGATAGCGGTATCATTTCGCTAAGTAAAAATTAATAAAACATGGCATCTTTGCAGTAACCTCTGATTATAGAGTATAAAAGGATGTTGTTTAAAAGTAGGTATAGACATAAACTGTATATTTTGTAATTATTACTATCTTGAAAATGGAATAATTAACTTCATAGCCTGTGTTACTCATTTATTAATATTTCGGTTGGGAATCTCAGCGTTCGTGTGATAAAGGCTATGGCTCAGTCTTTGGGTAACCCCCTTGCATATTTATTACTCGCCCCTGGGGAATCTCAGCAGCTTCGAAGATCCGCACAGAGAGGGCTGCCAGTTGCATAGAAACGCTCTAAAACAAAGGCTACTTTAAAAATAAAAGTAATCACAATTTAATTGCTATAACACCGTCGCGGGATGAAATGGGGGGGATAAGTTAATAATAAGTATGCGTTGGGAATAAGGAGTAACGTTTTTATCACGTGATAATAAGAAAAAGAGACGGTGGATGTAAGCGACAAAAAAGTAAATTTTCTCGTAGGTATATAATATAATAATATATAAACCCTCAGAGTACAAAATAATAAAAAGAGAGGATATTATTCGGATATGTGTGTATTAATAAAATTAAATTACTTCGAACATTATACATAGTAGATTATTAAGTATCCGGACTATTAGAATAATTATCAAATTATTACAGTTGCTTCTAGAACCATTTCATTGCTATTTCAGACAATTTCATTACCTCTCATTTTTCTAAAGCATTATTATTATATTAAAATCATGATTCCGCACACAAGATAATCGATATTTGAATTCTTTTACTCGAGTATCTAATACATATTATTATATTAAAATATTTTACACAATTATTTTATGACATTTTTATATACCACAGATAGAAACCGAGCTTACATGAATATACCAAGTTAAAACAAGCCACATACTTCCCGACACTTATCTACAGACAGAACATACGAAAACAAAATACACTAAACACAACTTCCACATCCTGGTATCAGATCTCTAGAAAATATAGAATACATAGGAACAGTTAACGATGACACTAAAACTAAATACCACATCACAGAATTGGAGATCTACATAGATGGCAGTCTAATTGATGACAAAATATGGGCAGCTTTTGTATCCTACGAAAATGTAAAATTTAAGCTCGAAAGCTATTGCATTGTTTTCCAAGCAGAAATAGTGGCAATCAGAGAATTTCTCGAGTGGACACTGAAAAGATTAAAGTTTCACAGATACAACTATGTCAACATAAATTCTCAGAAAATCAATCCAGTCTGGTAGCTAACCAAAACTCATCATCCACACACCCACTAGTAAGGGAAATTTTAACACTATCAACACAGCTTCGAATGATAGGAACAAACCTAGATTATTCTGGATAATAAGTCACACAGGGATAGCCGAGAACGAGGAAGCTGATAAATACACTAAACAAGCCACAACAGATAAAAGACCTTAAACCTACACACACTTTCCTCTAAGTTACGCAAAACAAAAACTATACGAAGACACAATAGAGCTATGCAACCACAAATACACAATATCATCTGCCACAGGATCAATAACGCAGAAATTTATTCGAAACTTAAACTCTGCCATCACTCTTGCCAGGAACATAAAAATATCACACAAACTCACACAGATTCTAACAGGATACGGAGCGGTGCGAGCCATTTAAAAAGATTTACGTTGAGGGACAATGACTATTGTTCATGTGAGAGCACACATCTAAAACTGTGTGGCATGTCATCAACGACTGCCCTATACTAGAAATGGAGCAATAAGCTCTCAAGACCATGAAATTGACTTCCAAAAGCCTCACGAAGTACTAAGCAATAGAACAACACAAGAACAATACACAAAATATTAAATTTTGGCCATAAAGAAAATTAAAGATATAAATGGAGAAACATAATTAGCCACACATCAATGCAACTAACCCTCCCAACCACCTTGTATGAAAGAGCAAGGGCATGGTTAGTCATATTAAAAACAAAAATAAAAATAGAAACCGAGCATTACACAAAATAAATGTATTTTTACCAAATAAAAATGTTTCAGCTAAGCAAACTACACTATTTGACTTATATTGTATAAGGCAAACACTGATAAAGTGGCTTCAATCGAGTGAATAAAACGCTATCGTTCCAGTGTATTTCATCTTAATCTAACTAAAATAGTACATAAAAGCCGCTGGGCAATTATGTAAAGCTCTAAACAATGGTAATAAAATAAAGTTTTTGTTATTAATTGCTTAATTAACTGATTGTATTGACAACTATGTCAGAATGCAAAATTATTTTTAAAACAATACAAGGATAACATTATGGATAAGTTGTTGTAATGATGGTGTGTAACTTGAAATAACTATCAATACCACATAGTTACCACATACTTCATAGTTGTCGAATAAAATCAAAAGTTTATTTCAGAAATATTTAAGTGTTCCAGTTAAATTAATACATTTAATATATAAAATTATGTTGTTGAATAATAAATATTTAATCCATTTTTAATTACTCGTGAATTTGGTTGAAATTAAGTGTGTGATTGTAATGTTTTATGAAGAAGTTTTATTCACCAACACTGACTTGCAGGGAAAATTAAATTACTGAAAAAGTAGATACTTCTGACGAAAAAAAATGTCTACTTCTAGAAAAAAAATTATAGTAATTTGATAAAATGTATAATAATGTAATATACCATCATAAGAATATATAATGTAGGTATTATACAGTAGTCAATAGAATTCTAAACCTTTTGTAAGATTATAATGGAAAATGTAGATCCTCTCAGCGGTATTACAATTTAAATGTGGAAAGATATATTCTTTATTTATATTTTTTTGGCATCTGACATGTGAAGATTGATGTCACTTTATAGCTTGTTGTTTTATATGTCAAATAAATATCCACAATTTCTTTTTTTTGTAAATAAAAACCAGTTTCTTCCAAAATATTTTTTGGATACTGGAAAAACAGAGACAATATAATTTTCTTGACGGTATAAGTGTGCTGGTTTTTGTAAATGAAATATTATATAATTGCATGAAGTATTTTTTGAAAGTGTTCTTTATTTAAATTAAAAATATAAATTTATTAATTAAAAAAGTTTATGCCGTACGTTAAAAAGGAAACATAAATATCTGTTAATTAAATGCTAAAACATTGCGCACAAAGAGAAATTTAGAATTTTATGGCGTTTTAGGAGACCATATTAAATATTTACCCAAAGTAGGCACTAAAAACATCCAATTGCATGGTCCAAAATAAATGGCACAAAAGGGAGTGTTAGTACTTATATCTGTAAACCCTCTTTGTATGTATAAAGAAGGAATCTATTATACTCCCCGGCATAGATAATGGAATTAATTATAAAGTGCGCTTTCAGAAAATCGGAAAACCAGATGAAAGCAGGTTCCTTGTACAAGAGACAAGAGCCATTTTACAATCTCATCTTTTCAATATTTTAATAGTTCATTTCCATTATTTTTCATAAAGAAAGAGATAAAGACACTGATTTTGGAATATGCATCTATATTGACTATTTATACTTTTATCTGTATCTTTATTCAGTGTCAGCATTAACATAATTAGATAGGTAGTATTATTATTAATTCTGTAGAAACTGAGTATGAAACATATTTTAAATTATGTAAGTATATATTGTTTGAATTATTTTATTGAAAAAAATACCTAGAAGACTTATCTGTTATATAGAGACTTTTAATCCCTGAATTTTTGAGATTCTTATTTATTACGAAAACATTGTAAACCACGTGAATTTGAGAAATTTTTCCTACATACAAATAAAAAAGAATTAATAATAATATGTTATTATTAATAGGTTTTGGACACCGCCAATTATATCCGTAGATAACGAGCAATAAGAAATCAACAACAATTATTATCTCATGTTATTTACGTACCTGTTTGCAAGTAGTCTACAAGTCAAAACAATTATTGATGCTCACAATAGTTCAGCATTGTGGCGAAGATAGTAGTTATCATAGTTATGATAGTAATTATAAAACAGCATTCGTTCACAACAATTCAGACAGACCGCGAGTGTCACGGAATCTTGAAAAATCACTCAATCAATCACAACTTCTCGAAAATCAAATGGTGATACAAATGACTTATACCACTATTCGACGATTCGAATTTTTCCACTTTCATAATATACTTAATTATTTCTAAGGTCATACTAAACATGACAATTCCAGTACGTATATGAGGTAGGATTTTTGAAATGAGAAGTATAATAATATCTAACAAAAAATAAACGATTGATTGCTACAGACATTCCGATTTGATGTCCAAGGTTGAAAAGTTTATGTAACGGATATTTATTATAACGGTACCTACATACAGAAATATAATCGTCAATTTTCGATAGTACCTACACACAGCAAGAATAAAAAAAGCCTATAGCTTTTATCCTTTATTGATATATAAAGCTTCGTCATTAGATATTTTATGCCAATATAATGAAATTTTCGAGTAAAAATAATATAAGAACCTTATGTATGTGATAATATTGTCATGATTACTTAATCGTATTTTTAAGTTTAATACAGTCAACAAACAGACTGTATAATAATATGATATTCATCAATGAGCTTTTACTAGTATATTAAGAGTTATATTATGATATTATTTTATATTATGCTATAATAAGCTGTTAATAATCTGGAATCATTTATATATTAGACTAGACAATTGAGTGTTTCACAAGCATAGTGAACCAAGTCCATTCTGGTTATTTTTGAGTAAGCTAGGTTCAAACATAATGTTTGAGTATTTATTATTCTCTAAGAGTATGTTTTCCCTTGGATAAAAACTTAAATGTACTCAAACGAACACTTCAGAAGTGCAATCATACCCTTACAGAATTAGAAATACTCAAACCTCAAAAATAACCAGAATGGACTTGGTTCACTATGCTTGTGAAACACTCCCCAGCAGTGAGTATGACACTTGCCTTTCATCCGGGTGCTCTGGGTCTGATTCCCTGTGAGGTCACAACAATGAACATGTATTTTTTTTAAAGCCTGGGTATTTGATTGACTCACTATTTCACTACACTATTGTCATTGGGCATCATAGCCTATTGTAGTGTTGAAAAAGAGAACAAAGAAACTCATTGCAATTATCACCATATTTAAGAAAGCATATTATAAATAGTTTTACATAAATAAAAGTGATATGGAACTCGCATAGTTATGGTGTGAATTCAGGTTCAATAAATAATATATATTTAAGTCAAGCAAATCAAAAATGGAATACATAATATATAATAAATCATATACGCTACTCAAAATATTATGATGTATATTTTCCGGCAGTCCGTGAAATAAAGTATACTCCATTCGTTTGTTTTGTACTTAAAGTAAACGTATTACTGTATTGTATTCTTGTGTTCCCTTACACAGAAGTAAGCGAATAAAAATATGTCCAGTATTTGACACTTCAATATGTGTATTTTTCACGCCAGACTGGTCACCAGATACTCTGATGCATAAAAATGCATCAAAGATCATAGAGTAGCTATACTATTTATACGGTATTCACGATATCTTATGGAAGTTTATATAACATGCATAATGATAGAATATTATAACATTGAGATCATTTTTTTTTAATATTCATTGGATGAAAACTGTAAATTTTAAAATACTCTCGATTACTAATGTCCAACCTATAGCTTACGGGTAACCCATACATTTATGTATAAAATATAAAAATATCAATATTATTTAAGCGTGAATTAAGCTCGCCCGCGCACCGATACATCCAATAATTATCATACACCGTGGTACTGCAGTACCGTTTTCAAACGAATATGCTCGAATATGTGAAGAAGGGGTGCGGGGAGCGGGGCATGCAGCTGGGAGCTTTATTGGTACTGCCGGCCTCACAGTATTTCGCCGTTTCTGCGTTCGTACGTGAGCAGGCGCGGGACAGCGGAGGAAAGCAATATAGCTTTAATGATTTATTGACACTGTTAAAATTTATTTCTGCAAGCAATTTATGCAAAGTTCTTTATCTTAATTACTTATTAATATAATTAATAATTTATATTTATTTTGATGTTAATAGTAAAATATAATCCAAATAAACAATTTTTTATTTTTAATCAACCGCAGTACCCCCAGATATCGTATCCACGAGCCGCCACTGGTCATGGCCCTCAAATCCTGGAGCGGACCCCCAAGCGATCATTGTTGGCGGGCTCCCAACCTATAGATGAGGTTAAAGTCAGTGTGTCGCTCAATAGTGTTTTCTAAATGATGTAATTCGTATTCAGTGTAGTTTCGTAATTTTTTTGTATTTTTCAATACATCTACTCGAATTATAGAGTCGTCGACTATTGACACACAACATAAAATTTTTTTATCACACAACCCCATAATTATGTTAAAATTTTAATAACTGTCAAGTAAATTAGCGCCCTTTTTCCATAAGAGAAAACTTGTGATGTATGTTTATTTCACTTATCTAATCGCTTCGCCACGCTGGGCCCCGAGGCTAGAGCCCCCCTAATTTGTGGGGGTAGTACAAACATAAAATGTCGACTTGTGGCGCAATTTTGTTCACAGTTTTAGATTAAATGGCTAATAACAAGTTCTAGATTATAATTACCGTTAGTTACAAAAAAGATGGTCATCGCTGATAGATATTTATGAATTAAATTTATGTTCGATATTTAAAATCTGGCTAAACATGCCTTAAACAAGTGCCACGGATGTTTGAAGATAGTCTGCTAACCGGATTCCATCGCTTTAATATATTACTAATATAATACCATAGAGCTACTAAATTCGTGTAAATATAGGAAGAGTGGAGAGGGATTTTTGGAGGCGGCTCAATACGATATCTACATAATCCATAATATAATAAAAAACATAGAATATAACATATTTAAAACCACCATGTATACTTATAGTTATTTTACTGATGTTGTAAAATATACCTACTGGAGGATTGCTGCTTCGTAAAAAAAATATTTATTTTAAATATCAGACAGTAACTGGGCTAAACTTAATATAAAAGTCATATTAAGTTAGCATACACTATTTAAAAGCCCATATTATAACATCAGCTGAATATAAATAGGGGAACATCATTGCAAGATTTTCTATAATTTTATGGAAGCGAAAGAACAGGAAGACTTTACACAGGAAATATAATATGAGTCCTATAAATATTACATAAACGGAACAGTACGGTGATGTTGAAACAACAACAAAGTAATCTTATCTTAAATATAATATTAAAATATCTACAAAATAGATACATTCATAGTCACGAAATATGCTACGATAAGCGTACAGACACGCATATAATGATTTAATAAATACGATATGCGAAGCTTTTGTGTGTATTATAAGTCTACACGTAAAAGTTATTATCACTACTTAATGATTGTTTACCTATAATGCAGTTGTTATACACAAACTTTTAGAGTACAATACGTATTACGGGTTCTTTTGTATTATTATCATGGTAAAGTGAAAGCGGTTAATAGTTAGAACTATAACAAGTGTATTTATTTATCCACCTAAAGAATATGCAACCACTGAATCATTATCTTGATTTTTTAATGGAAACTATAGTATTCTTCGTATTATTATTCGATATTATGAATACATTGTTACATAGTTATATTAAATTTACACAATAATATATATTTGCAGTATTTAAAATTTCCAACTATAATATTGTACATTTTTTTTAAATATTAATAACCATGCCCTTGCTTTTTCGTACAAGGTGGTTGGGTGGGTAAGTTACATTAATGTGGGACTAATTAGGTTCCTCCATTTATATCTTTAATTTTCTTTATTGGCCAGGATTAAATATTTTGTGCAGTGTTCTTGTGTTGTTGTATTGCTTTGTACTTGGTGAGGCTTTTGGAGGTAAATTTCATGATTATGCTGTCTACATCTAGTCCTGAGAGTCCATTGCTCCCTTTCTAGTATAAGGCAGTCGTTGATGACATGCCACACAGTTTGAGATGTGTTGCCGTCACATGTACAGCAGTCATTATCCCTCAATTTAAATCTTTTTAGATAAGCTTGCACGGGTCCGTTGCCTGTTAGAGTCTGTGTGAGTTTGTGTGATATTTTTATGTTCCTTGCAAGAGTGATGGCAGAGTTTATTGTACATATTGCAATATCAAAAAATTCTGAATTACAGAAACCTTGTACAAAGTAAGGAATATATAGACGTTATATAAATATTCTGAATATCATATACAATGATGCAATAACCGTTGTAACATTTCATAAGCCATCTTGCAGTTTTCCTTTCAGAAAGGGTGTATGAAAAGGCGACACGATCTCATCCAAATTATTCAACGCTACTTTTGAAAGATCTAGTTAGACAACATCATTGGGAGAACAGTGGACTCACCATTAATGGCGAATACCTCAGTCCTCTGCGGTTTGCAGTGAACATTTTTGTCCTTGCAAACAATCTTGCGAAGAACAGGATGCAGGATCTTGCAAATAAAGGCCGCAAAGTAGATTTAAAGATAAATGTCTCGACAACAAAAGTAATGAGAAACTACTATGCTGAACAATGGCAGTCAAATCTAGCTAGTCAATAACAACGTTTACATCTCGGACAATAAAAATATAAATTGATAGTGGTATATATGACGAGATTGTTCGTCGTGCCAAACTGCTATGTCGTTCATTTGAGTGCTCAAATGTTCAAAAGAGACCTTCCGGACATGGTCAGCGTGGGTCAAAATGGAGCTTTTTTCTATTTTCCAAGCATGATCCTGGACATATCTTAAACGTTGTAGATAATCTATTTGTATAATTTTGAAGCTTTATTATCCTTTATATTTATTTTAAACATTTGATGACTGCATAAAGTATTTTTATTACATAAAATAGAATTTTAAACCTCTCGCTCTAATGTTTTAGAATATAGTCATATTTCGGTACATAACTGTGCAGTGGTGTTAAGACTTTTTACATTTATTAATATTTAAACGCATTTATAAAACTATTAGTATAATTTATAACTAGATAATTTTAGTAAAATATTTACGATAAAAAATTATATTGATAATCTCTGTGATCCCAAATTTGACAAGAATTAGGCATTTTATTATTCAAAAAATTGGCAAGATTGACACATTTGAAGATAATTCTAAAGATACTAATTATAAGCTATGTCTTTGACCATTCAAGTGTAATAAACATCGTATGAATAATGATTGCTTAGAGACATCAAAAAATTATAATTACTGCAACGTGGCATGGAAAAGTGTATGTTGGCCTAGAGAAATGGTATGCAGGGTTTCAAAAACAGATGATTGTAGTTAATACTGGGTGTGTAAACTATAGATTTACACTAACGATTAGTAAGTTAAATTAGAAATCGGATAATGCAGCCTCTCATAATATTGAAAGAGAATATGAAATATTGGAGCTTGCGCAGGATCGTGCTACGGATGTATGTAGAGAGTCTCAAAATGGCCTGCCCTTTCTACAAGACAACCGGATTTTGGCATTCATAAAGGCCGTCAAATACCATCTATACGGTGTATACGTCATAGACTGCAAGAAGATTTGGAAGCAACAGGGATTCTAATAATCATGATATGGTGTTGATGTACTCAATTTGCCAGGTATATAAAAATATAACAAATTTTATAAAAAGTTTTTTTTTTAAAATAATATGTTTTTCTCACACTGTTTCATTGTTAATACTATATTAGTTGAAAATATAAAAACGTTTGTATAGCATTACACAATAAACGTATTTCTATGTTATCATAAAAATACAAAATTGTTGTTTTTTCCAGCTTGGTTCATTATAATATTGGAGTAGACAGTAAGGTATACAAAAGCTTAGAAGCAAAACAAGTACGCAAAGCTCTTGAAAAATATAAAGTGTCTGCTAAACACATTTTCAACATTACAAAAATAATTTAATATTTTATCTTTTCTACAGTTTATTATTTTTACGCTTATTATCTTACACGGGTCCTGAATGTTTTATATTTTTTTTTACCCAAAAGCTGTAAACACATTAAGCAGCCCAGCGGCTTTCTTATGTTAAAACGGATAGGCCCTTTAAAAAGGTAAAGTTTCTTAGCTAAATCCACGGTTATGATAGCGGCACAAAGATAATTTCGATTCAAGCCTTGTGTAGTTGGCATTTAGGTGTATAATACTGACACCTACCCGCATCCGCCGTTAATAGTCTATAGAAATTGAAGTCATACAAATGGACGACGTTGTACAGAAATAAACAAACTCACAAAACCAAATGACATGAATTTTTTTTTATTACATAACATATTTTATAACATATTAATTAACACAAGATAGTATTAATGCTTTATAAAAACAGTATATGTATTTTATTATAAATTAAATGGGAATATAAACTCTATTTCTTAACTACGTGCGATGTATGTACGTATTATATAATCAATATATATAAAACAAAGTCGGGTTAGTTACACCATTTATAACTCAAGAACGGCTGGACAGATTTTTATAATCTTTGTTTTGTTGGATTTGTCTCCGCCCGGAATAGCAGAATAACTATCGGATAAATCACGGAAAAAATAAATTATGAAGAAAATTCATTTTCTCATACATTTTGACATTTTGAACAATGAACCTCGCGCATTCGAAAATAAAAGAAAATCACAAAAAAATTAAATCCATATACAATGCCATATCTGATACATGACAGAAACAATAAACAAGAAACAAACAAACAAAAGAAAGAATGATAGTCAAAATGTCTAACTGTCAATGGTGTAGTGTGCCCAACATTTCGTGCTTCATGTCAACAGCTCAATTTGCTTGAAAACGATACTCATTGGGATTTGACAATCGCTGAAGCAATTGTTTCTATATCTCCAAATCAGATACGCACATTATTTGCTATCGTTATTTCGAGATGCTTCCCATCGAATCCACCTGAACTGTGAAACAAGTACAAGGATGACATGTCAGAAGACATTTTACATAGAATTCGTGTCAGTTCAGGGAATCCCGATCTCGAGGTAAATTAGGAGATACATAACCAGGCTTTGCTTTTGATCGAATACATGTGTTACCTCATGTGCGGCAGTTTGTTAGTCAAGTTAGGAATGCCAACGCCACATCGTGGAATGAACGACGCTTTCAATCGAGAATTTGAACGTGAACGTGAATATGATCGAGATGCATTGAAACAATCAGTTCGAACGATTGTACCACTGTTGAACCCCCAACAGAAAGAAGTGTACGATACGTTAATGAAGGCAATTGATGATGAAAATGGTGGCTTATTTTTCCTCGACGCGCCCGGTGGAACTGGGAAGACATTCCTCATGTCATTGATTTTGGCTACTGTTACGTGCGAGATCCGAAAATGCTGTAGCAGTTGCTTCTTGTGGGATAGTGGCCACGTTGCTAGAAGGATGCCGAACGTCTCATTCAACGTTGAAATTGCCCTCAAACCTTCAAACGACTGAAAAACGGACATGCAACATTGCGAAACACTCAGCAATGGCCAAAGTTTTGGTAGCAAGTTGTACGTAGCATGTTCATGTGTCGGCAAACCATCTGCTTTGTACGTTTTCTCACCTGACAACAAAACGAAAAATGCCAAAACAATCCGAGTGCAACCCATCCAGCAAATAGTTTAACAGAAAGTAGTACAACAATGCTACGCGAATCAGTTCGATTCGCTTCAATATAGCAAATGCCTTGCTGCCACGTGAATTACATTCTTTGTTTTTCTTTTGGCCATGTTCGATCCTAATAGGATCATATAGGCCTCCACAGAGTGGAGGTTTGTATTAACAGATTTAATTTTTACGAGAAATGGATGTAAGCCACTTGCTCAAACTATTAGGACCATACTCTGACTCAGGATTCGAACCTGGGACCCTCGACACTATAAACCGGCGCTTAATTCACGTGGTCATCGTGGGTGTACAGTGTGTACAGTTCCAATGTAATTAAAAAACTTTTCATTTTGATTTGTTGTTGCACATTTATTGAACTTATTCATTTTGAGTATTCATTTTAATTTAATAAAAAACTGAATTTAATTCAGCTAATAAGTTAACACAAGATTATTGATTCTGAGGCGGTACGAAGTTCGCCGGGTCAGCTAGTAAAATATATATCACAGTACGTAGCTGACTACGTTATTCAACTGTATGAAATAAATTATTATGTTTACTTGTAAATGTAAATATGTATTATCATGCAAGTTGCATGATTGCATGCATAAATAAAAAAAGTTTGGAAGCTTCTGAATTTTCATGTGACAGTTGGGATTTGTTCGATATCTGCACCTGCGCAGTAGAACTATAGCGGCGAACATGCCAGTAAAAAACAAACTACAACACGCATACTCATTTTGAGGTTATCCGAGTTTCACGACTTGTTAAATAGTGCCACAAAACGACAACATCGCGTCTCGTTTACTTGAGTCTTCAAAAATGAGATTGAAGAGGTAGTCAGCAATTTTACGTGTAAACATTTATTATCGCGATAGTTTAAAATACACACTATTGCTGCAAGTAAACCCATGCACGTGTACAGGCGCTATAATACTATGTTATCCGAAAGGTTTTTTGTTCAAAACACAAAGCTAGAGAGGCGAGAAATAGGACATAGTACTAAGTATGTACCTACAACGCCCTTTATATATTATATTAAGCTGCTGCAGCTCAGTTAGGTTAGGTAAGGATAAGAAAATGTGTTACAACAATTGTTATCTTCTCAAAAATAAGACTGAAAGTAAAGTAAAGTGAGAAGACCACAATATATCCTCTGGATCAATGGAGTGAAAAGGCAGTCGTTGGAGCTTTTTTACTCTGTAAGCCTGTAGTCTGTAGTGTAGCAGACTGCTAGAGATTGAGGATAATAGTCTAGATATATATGCACTGTCATATTATATAGATACAAGAAGAAGATAATTAATATTGCTTTGTAAAATACTCAATATTTTTGCGATAGCTCATTTTTACATCATTGCATCCAAATGCAAAACGGAAGCTATGGACTATTTCCTGCTTAACAGGAAGGAGGTGGGCCACAATCCATAGCTGAGGTTGCTACCATTAAAACAAGCAGGTAGGTAACTAACCTGTATTTAATGTAACGCGATATTAGCAGTTCCCACCCAAGATGGAGTGTTTGGGAATATATAGTATTGATTATTGTAGTATCGATTAGAAAATTAGCTAAAGGCATTCAATTAATTATTGCGAATCTGTAGAATAGCGTCATATCCAAAATTAAAATTAGGTTTTTGATTACTTATATCAAAAGTCATGTTAAAGAGAGTTCATTGACAGTTATCACACTGTCTAATTATTGCATAACGAAAAGGCGTTAAATAAACACACGTCTATAATATGTTTTAATTAGCTTATCATATTATTATTATTATTGTAATCTCAATAAAACTATATTTTCTTCTCTCTTCTTGGTCGTGCACTCATGGCTGAGAATTGTGACCACATTTGAATTTTGCCATCCTTTGGGCGACCAAGACTTTCCATCCTTCTCGATCTTCTGCTTCTCTCAGGGCAGAATGGATGGTGCCCTCAGTCAGCTCTTTCACTCGGTCGCTCCAGCGCGCAGACGCTCTTCCTCTACTTCGCCTTCTCTGGAGGCCACCCAAAACTACCAGTCTCTCCAGTTTGTCCGGTCTGCGCCTGATAATATGTCCAAAAAACTGCAGAATTCTTCTAAACTATATTTTAGATGTGTCAAATAAACAATAGGTAGGTAAAAAAAGGCAGTAAATATTTATTTAGTAGGTACATTGGCATTATTATTCTGTGAAAGGTATTTTTTTTTAAATACGATCTTTTTAAACAGAAGAATACGATTAAAAATAAATAGAGTTTATTATTTTCGATAACTATTAATTGGAATGTGTCGCTTTAAATTTAGTGTCATGTGACAAAATTGATAAAAATGCTACAACATATAAATTATTAGCAATGTATTAATAGATATATTACATAAACAAAAATATATACACCTACAGCAATATATATAATATATATTATGTAATGAAAAGTTTCTTTGGCATTATTTAATCAAGTCCGTTGGTTATTGAGTACTTCAGATGAAAAACTGCGTAATATTTTAATTCAATTTTTTTTAACCAAGTTCGTTTATTATTTTATGGTTCTTGCATTATTCAGGAATCGAGAAAAAAATAACTTAACTTATCAATTGGCTGTAAACTCTGATTATTGAAAATTAAATAGAAAAAGTCAATTTAGTCATTCTGGTGAAAAAGTGGAAAATATACAAATTTTGATTTATAATTTTCATCAATATTGCAGCGCGTGAGAAGAAGATTGTTAAATACGCATAAGAATCAGTTTGCACAATCAATTGTATGCGATAGATACCTTTAATTATGAAACTATATCTGGTGTGGCAAGTCGAGTAGATTTAATTACAAACAAGAATATTGTAACACCAAACGATACGTCTACGAAAATGACCCGAGTCGCGCACTTATCGACGTTACCTATTCTGGAATTAATTCGGAATCTTCATTGTCCCAGAAGCTCCAGTCGCATATAAATATAATTGTCATTTATTTTCAGGTGTTTTTACAAGTGAACATATTTAATTTTAATCTAAATTATAAATGATGTAAAAGGTGGTGTTATCGTTTCTTATTAAAAAAATGATCGTATACGTATATATTTTCTTCCAATACTGGTTTATATTAATGGAATATTATTATAAATAAAATATGTTGGTAAAAGGTAATATAATATATAATATGTAATTACACTTTTAATATAGCATGAGTTCCACCACATAATTGAGTTTTCAATAGTTTAATATTATAACAGCGCAAAGAGAACGAACGTCTAAGTGTAATTTATCAAATAAATGTTCTTCAACAGTACTCCAATATTCTCAATACGCCACTAATTTACCAAAGTTTGCTCATTGGCAAGTTCCATATTTAACCATCGTCAATAGTGCGCTTATAACAAGACATAACTAAAAGTACTCAGGCACTATAAACTTTATAATACCCAGTAGTGATTGAGTAAAGTATATTGAGTACATTTATTGGTTTTAAAAGTTTATAGCCTACCGTTGTTACATTTTTTTAATGTTTTTTTAAGTCAATATATTTATTAGAAGCCAGGCATGAGTCAAAGACACAATATCAGTTTTGAAAATTATATGAAAGCATCGTCAAAATATTTTATTATTATGCTATCCAGGATTCTACTGTGCGATAGTCGGTGTGTGTACTTATGTACGCGCGTTAGAAGTTATACTTCTTTGGTATAACAAAACAAAAACAAAACTTGTGATACGAGGGTGGGTTAATAATTCCTTAGAAAAAAGCATTAAAACAGGTTTTATTTTTGTATTTTTTTTTTATTTCTCAACATAATTTCCTTGGAGCTCAATACACTTGGTTAGACGTTTCTCAATTTTTTCTAAACCGTCAGAAAAATAAGTTTTCGGAAGGTCCTCAAAATAAGCATTTGTCCGATCGATGACTTCTTCATTTGAAAAAAACGTTGTCCACTTAGCCATTTTTTTAAGTTTGGGAAAAGGAAAAAGTCACTGGGGGCTAAATCTGGCGAATACGGTGGGTGGTCGACCAATTCGAACTTCAATTCTTCAATTTTAGCCATTGATCGTAAACATGTGTGAACACGGGCATTGTCCTGATGAAAGAGGATTTTTTTCCTGTTTAAATGAGGCCGTTTTTCTTCAATTTTGTTTTTTAGCTGGTCCAATAAAGATGCATAATAATCCCCTGTTATTGTTTTTCCTTTTTCCAAATAGTCAACGAAAATAATTTCACGTGCATCCCAAAATACAGTAGCCATAACCTTACCAGCTGATTTTACGGTTTTCGCCTTCTTTGGACATGGTTTGCCTTCGCAATCCACTGCTTTGACTGTTCTTTCGTCTCGGGAGTATAGTGGTGTATCCATGTTTCATCTACAGTCACAAAACGACGAAAAAATTCATCCGGATTGCGTTGCATGAGCGACAACAGGGCATTAGAGGCCACCACCCTACTGCGTTTATTGTCGACTGTGAGCAAACGCGGCACCCATCTTGCAGAAATATTTTTCATGCCCAATTTGTCATGTAAAATAGAAATGACGCTACCTTTTGAGATCCCTGTAACCTCAATTATCTCACTCAACTTTAATCTTCGGTCACTTAACACCATATCGTGGATTTTATTGATCATTTCTGGTGTAGTCACCTCTACAGGACGTCCTGAGCGTGGTTCATCCTTTGTTGATGTACGACCACGTTTAAATTCATTTAACCAGTTATAAATAGTTGCAAGTGAAGGAGCAGATATGCCGTGAACTAAATCCAACTCATTTTTTATTTCCTTTGCTGTTAACCCTTTTATATTAAAATGTTTAATAACAACTCTGAACTCAATTTTCTCCATTTTCCATTTTTCCATTTTCCACAAGCAAATTTTTTTTTTAAATGTACGAGAAACACACAACAACCCGACCAATCTGATTGAAACTTCGCAGCATACTGAATCGGTAGTGCCGCTGCATGAAAACAAACCGCTTGCAGTACTAGTCGCGCCACCTGTCGGCTTTTCTAAGGACTTATTGACCCACCCTCGTAACTTAGATTCTTCGACTAGCTCTTAATTATCTTGTTAAATTACACACTCAAGAAAAAGGACCGCTTATTGGGACGCCGTTGGCTTATTTATATACACTTTAACTTATATTACTAATTTATATAATTATTTATCGTTATTTTTATTATTAAAGTAACAACTGCCACTACGACGTTTAATAGTTTGTTTACGTAAGGAATTGCAAATGGCCAACAAAAATAAATTCGCTGCCTATGCAACGGAATAATTCTAAACTATAATATTATACTGTATAATCATCACGATTGGAGTATCATACTGTGGCGTAAAGGTAGTGCGTTCGGCTGATAACCGAACAATCAGTGGTTCGAATCCAATCGAGTGCGATAATTGTTGTGTGAAAAAATTAATTATGTGTTACATGTCACACGCCAAAAATACACTCTGATCTGATTTTCCAAACGCGCCTACTAAAGAAGTATATATTTAAAAACTATGCCTCAGTTTAAAGTGTGAATATTTATAAATTCTCTTTATTTAACACCTGCGGTAAGCCTTCAGTGGTGTAATACGATTTAAATGATACGAGGACGTGACGCGTTAATTTTGGAAACGACTTTCACGTAACCTGGTTAAGGAATATAACATAGAAATAACTAGTGCTTTCTTGTCAAAATTTAAATGAATTTATATTATATTACAACAAATTATACACGCTTTTTATATTTTCACAACTTAATTACTATGGGTCTTTAATTACTATGGGTCTTTGGTGCGTTTTACCAAAAGCCATCCCGATATCGACCAGTCTTTTTATAACTGAATATGTGTTTGGGTTAATGTTGTTTTAAAAATTCTCAAGAGAGGGTCTGTTTAGGTCACTCTATTTAAATTATACTCACTCTAATATTATACGTTATTCTAATATTAACATCATATTATAAATTAGGAATTTTTACTTAATTACCTATGATAATAACCAGTAGGTACGTTATTTTACTATTTCCTAAACCACGGCGTGGCTATCATTGGATTCCTGTGACCAAGATTTCAATTATAATAATATAATTTAATTAATATTAATAGTCATGTACAGTCAGTATAGGTATATAATATGATTTCGTAATATTATGAGATAGGCGGCTTTCGTAGTGCAGTGTGTAAGGCGCTGGTCTTCCACCCGAGAGTTCTGGGTTCGATCCCGGTGAGGACACAATATTTATGTGATTTTCTCAAAGCCTGGGAGTTTGTTATTATTCAAAATTACTAACAATCACCTTATACGAAAAAGCAAGGACATGGTTATTTATAATTATAAAAAAAATATTATGAGGTAACGGATCCGCAATAATCTATTGCATAATCATTTCAACCGTAGTGCGCCGATCAATAAATAGCGGGTCATAATTGTTTGGACATGTCACTCGATTATAAGTTCCCGTTAAAAATACATTGCACCGAATTTCCATTATATTTAGGTATTATACTGTATCGATTTTGCATTAAAATAAACTCACTAAATATTGTCTCAGAGCTCACTTTGAGCGTAGCAACCTAAGTCCTGGGCATCTTCTACCAGGACACTCCTAGTCCATTTGTTTCAGATGCTTTACATCACCAATTGTAGGGTCTAGCAATACGCTCGATTAAGACCGAGTGTGGTGCGGGGCGGGTTTCGGTGGAGGGCGCTTAACTTATTTAACAATGTATCGATTGTACCTTAGTAATTATTGAAACATGAAATAAACTTTCGCCTCCTCCATCAACATGAACAACTACTACCATTTTTTATCTGCAATCTACCGCCGAAATGGAATACCTTTTTATAAATATATGTATGTACTATATTATATAGTATTTCTATTATATTTCATGGGAGTAACCTGTGTAGGAGTATGTATGTAGCTACATCTTACCATAGTTTTGGAAATCAGAAAAGTCATATTAGAAATAAATAAAAAAGGGAGATAAGTTTAAAATCACTACATTTTAGGAGAGTTGAAAGAAGTTTCATTTTCGGACAATTAAAATGCTACTAGATTCATATTATATAGTCATACTAATTCTTAAGTATGACTATAAATTTTGGCTATTTTAGTCTCTACGACTAAAGACCCACTAGTATATTGCAGGTTTTGAAAATACTGTACGCATTGTATTTTATATAAGTAGTTAGTTACATCGCACGATACAAATAATGTTGTAGTCGTTACAAAGTATTTCATGTAATACATTGCGTACTAATATATTATATTTGTATACCGTCATAAATAATGGGCAAAATTGTGCAAACTTTTGAAAATGGAGAAATGCATAATAGTATGTCAACTAGTTTTTGCGTGATCAGCATACAAAGTTGTATTATAAAGTAAATAGAAGCACGTCTAGTTGTTAACAAGATTTGAGTGTTTATTCCTTTGAGGAAAACTAGTTTTACGAACACATCTTAATACTATAATATTATTTGAACTAACTAAAGTAAGCAGTTAACACTGGATTTCCAAACGCTAATGCAGGAGTTATATGGTATATTATAATGGAAGCAAGAACATGAAAATTATATTAACCGATATGGTGACTGATTACTTACTGTACACAATAGAATGTGAAGTTTTGTAAAAAGATCTGAGGTATAAATAAGCGATAGATACTTTAGTAACTCGGTACTGCGTACCATAACCCATGGACCACTTTTTTAATGAACAATAATTAAAATTACTGTTGATAAAAGAAAATTATTTACATCGAAATATCTAAGTGACTTATAAAAATTAATAGTCTTAAAAACTTTTAGTTAACTAGAAACGATAAATTTATGTATTGTCGCCCATGACACGAAGCAATCGACTATCGATATAATATTTCGAAGCGTATGAAACAACATGATACGCTAAGAGGTAGGTAGAGGAACAATGATAAGCGACAACAATAATTACGCAAAAAATACGATGGAAGCTCAAACTTTCAGGACAGGGATGGCAAACCTCTTTATGTTTATGTGCCACAAATTAGAAGTTATAATTTTTTGGCGTAACAAAACAAACAAAACTTGTGATAACCTAGATTCTTCGACTAGCTTTTAATTATCTTGTTAAATTACACACTCAAAAAAGGGGCGCTTATTAGAGCGCCATTGGTTTATTTCTATACACTTTCACTTATATTACTAATTATTTCTCATTGTTTTTATTTTTAAAGTAACAACTGTCACTCTGACAATTAATCGTTTGTTTACGTAAGGAATTTCAAATGGCCGATAATAATAACTTCATTGCCTAGGCAACGGAACAATTCTACTATCAAACTTGCGTTTGTATACAGCTGACTGATTCGCAGCTAACTTCATACTGTCGCGCACTTTCGTAACGGTGTGCGCGCGCAGCCCTCAATTTCACTCTTTACCAAACGCCCTAAAAGAAGTATAACTTCAAAAAATATGATATTGGCTGTCGTACCAATTGATTTCTAAAAATATAAACAGAAACTTTTTTTTCAACTTTTCGTTTATTCACAAAAAATATCTGAACCAGATAGGTATTTTGAATCCAGGTATTTTGTTTGCCTGAATTTAAAAAAAAATTAAACTGAGGGGCATCTAGCAATAGAATACGAAGTAAGTGTGCAATTTAAATCAACTAATTATTGATACTTTACAATTTGTTTACAAGTTAGTGTTTTGAATAATTACAAACTTTAAAAGAAAAAAAATATATTTTTAATTCAAAGACATTTTTTTCAAACTATGCCCGATTCTAAAAAGATCACAAATTATGGGGCTCTCTCTACAGAGTGAAAGTCGTATAAATATTTTTTTTTTACGAAATGAATGTTAGTCACTTGCCTAGCCTATTATGTACATACTCTGGGTCCAGACATACAATGAAAAACATCTTGTGAATGATTCGGAACCCTCGACATTATAAGCCGACGTGATAACTGTTCGCTCATTGTGGGCGTTTACAAGACAAATTCACAATACAAAAAAACCTCATAAGAATCTTATTATTAGTACAAATCATTTCACAGTTACACTTAAAATATAGTTTCATAAGTTTTATTAAAATGGAAAATAATTTTACTGTGACTATTTACTACTTTTTATAACTTGATAATATCCTTTTTAATAAAATCAAATATAGTTTTGGTATGGTCGCAATATTAAACACAAGTAGATACATGACCCTAACATTATTACAAAATGATATGTACCTACCTTCCAATAATGTAAGTAAAAAGAAAGAGCGAGTTTGAAAAATAACCAAGGTAAAAACGAGTGGAATGGGCCGGGATGAAAATGAGGTAAGTCCAAAACCGGAGTAGTGACGTCAGCGAAAAAGATGTCGAAAATTGCGGTCATTATTCTCCGATCGGAGACAATTTTTGATATATCCGATGGCCGCCAGAGCGATCCCAAAAACGTCCTCCCGCCGAGAGAAAGATCGATGCGGCCGATTTAAAACGTCTTCTTTTTCTTCGCCATTTCCCTGGTCTAGGCGAAGAGGCGTGCCGAAAATATAAACTAAGCGGAAGAAAGCGGGATTATTAAATTATTAACTGTCAGCATTTTTACATGACTACATTCGAATAACAAAATATCTTTTAAGATAAAATCAATTTTCCACATCGTGGCAGTAGTGTTATTTTATCCATACACAATGATAAATTATAAAGTCAAATTAAAAATACGTTTTTAGTATTATTTTAATCAAAAAATATGTTATGTGTTGGTATTGTATATTATTATGTAGATAATATATCTAAATATTAATTGGGTTAACATGAAATAATATTATGTGAGTACCATTATTTGACTAATTGTTGTTATACCTAACATAAACTTATCGTACATAAGTTAAAATACCTAGAACAGCTATAAAATATGTTTAATTTCCAAATACACTTGGTATTATCTTTTAATAAAACTATCAGTAAACCTAAGCACAGAATTGGTTTTATGAGTAAGTAAGCACGTAAAGGTATATTTAAAATATCTATGTGTAGACTTTCAGACACTGGTACATTTAACCGTATAATTATTTCTATTGTGTATACAATAATACATTATTTTTTATTACATTGTAAAATAGATAAAAAATTTGGTTATTTGGGACCGTGGGTACTGGTTAAAATCATACATCTGGTAAATCTGACAGTTTTTTTTAGAAATATATGACAAATAGCTCAGGAGAAAACACATCCAAATCTAAAATACTTATGCAGAAGACCACGGATAGTATGCATTTTTTGTCGATATTGGAACGATATCAGACAACCTTTGTAATAAGCGATGATACTTACCAAGTTACCACTAAACTACCGAGAATGATATGTAACTTAGATAATTTATAATGCATTTCAGCATCACCTCTTTCATCGGATGGCGAAAAGCTGTACATTAGAAAATTAGACATCCATGTGATGGTGGTGGATAGAACCAAGACTGATCTCCAAAAAGAACAAGCGCATACATTTATTCTATACAGACATTAAAAAGCGAATAGAGATAACCAGAGATCCGGATCAACAGATTATAATCTTATTTATGATTACTTTGGCCATAGTGATTTTACCGGCAAACATATCCAGCTTGGCCTTGTATATGTAACTTTTCTATGTTCGTAAATTGCAGTTGCTATTTACTAATAATATCCTGAAATGTTTGCAGACAAACTTATAAAAGTCGGTCTAGCTTTAAGGCCCATCATGCCGTCCAACCTACTCACCACAAATACCAAACAATAATGGTTTTTAAAAAATGCAGCTTTATACAGCCAGCGAGGAAATCTCGACCGGTCAACTTCCATACTTAAGCTGCTTTTGCATTTATTTTTCTTTTCTCGGTATTTTTTGTTCCTACCCTCCATGAGAATTTCTGAAAATTAAACTCAACTAAGTCGAAGTACACTTGACACTTGTGTTATATAAACTTTCTTAGGTCTAAATATTGTTAAAGCATTTAGTAACATATTTGCTCTTCGCGGTATGGTCAATAATTGAGATCGAGTGTAGTACAGGGTTTTTTGTGTGATATTTTTTATGAGTTGTGTATCATTCATACCACTCAACATTACATAGGAGACACACTTTAATAATGTTTGTTTTGTTGTCAAAACAAAACAATGGCATGAAAATGATCGTCAGCATTTTTTCAATAACTAGATCAGTAGGGTCTTTTATGATTTGTAATTGTTCGAAAATATTCCTCGTAATACATTATAGACTGCAATAGTAGAAATATAAGGATAATTCACAAATTTGCACTCTCTCATCGAGTCCGTCACTCGACGCACCACTCTCACATTAGGTCCGGTCACTCGACATAGTCAACCGTCATTCAATTCGAGTCCAGTCTCTCATTTCATTAATATAATTAATCTCTCGATCACATCGATCTCACTAGTACATCCGTACCGACAATTATAACATCACACTGTCATCTTTATTATTCTATTTATTCAATTTCAATTTATTTATTTTACATATTGTGGACATTACAAATTATAAGTTTAAGACGTTCACAACATGACATTTAGAAACAAAGAAATATTATTAAAACAGTTTTATGTACATAACACAAGAGATAGATCAGTATTAAGTTATTCTACAGTATAAATGTGTAAATACAAAAAATATGAAGTATATAGGTACAAGGAAGTACACCGGATGAATTAAGCAGACCCTATTTTAAGAATTTAAAAAACAACGTCCACCTAAATTCACCTTCACGTAAGTGGAATATATCAATATCTGAAGCGATTTCATTAAACATGGTTATTGCCCTCCCAATTGGCATTACTAATGGCAGGTTAGTTCTGCACCGTGGGAGAACAAACAACGGATGCCCTCGATTCCTAAGGTAATTATCAGAGACACACAAGCCAACACCACCAAGAATGGCAGAGTTCACATTTACGCCGCGTATAAGTCTGAAAAAATATGTAGCTAAATAAAGATCCCTTCTAAATTTTAAGCTACAGTATGTAAGCATCCCTAAGAGAAAATAATATCTATACAGCCGAAAGTAAAGGAGTCTTAAAAATTTCTTTTGGACTCTCTCCACCATAAGGCCGTACTTCAACTGATGCGGGGCCCAAACGACAGACCCACTTTCAAGTCTGCTTCTAACTAAGGAGTTATAGAGAATTTTTAGTACCGTAACATCCGAAAAGACCCGGGAAGTACGCAAGACAAAGCCCAACATCTTTAGCGCCTTTTTACAAATGGTATGTATATGACCACTAAACGTCAGTTTACCGTCAAACGTAATTCCAAGATCTCTTACAGATGATATTTGCGAGAGAACTCTGCCATACATCGAGTACTGGAAAAAGAATACTCGTGAGGCTTTAGTAAACGATAAAACATTGCATTTATCAATATTGAAGTTCAGTTTGTTACGCCTGCCCCAATCTAATATATTATCTATATCAAGTTGGAGTTGATGACAATCGTCCAAGGTGACAACTTCCATGAAGAGTTTCAAGTCGTCAGCAAACAACAAAAACATAGCATTTTTAATTACCAATTATGAAAATCGTGAACAGCAATGGCCCTAAGTTTGAGCCCTGGGGCACACCAGAAAATGTGTAAAAGGTCTGTGACTGATAAAGGCCGTACGAAACGTATTGTTGACGGTTCCTAAAATAACTCCCGAATAGCTTTAAAAATCGATCCGACAATCCAATAAGTTGGAGCTTTTCCATTAGAATATCGTGATCGACTTTGTCAAATGCCTTCGAGAAATCATTGTAAGAACAGTCAACCTGGCTGCCTCTATCTAGTACTGACGACACATAATCAGTGAATACCATCAGGTTGGTTTCCGTTGATCGGTCTGCTCTAAATCCATGCTGTTCATTCATTATAAATGACTCAATTTTTGGAGAAATCATGCTGTGCATTATCATCTCCAGAACTTTTGCTGGTGCAGAGAGAACAGCTACCGGCCTGTAGTTTTCTACTGACGACTCTGTACCACTCTTATAAATTGGAGTCACCTTCGACCTCTTCCATATTTCCAGATATATATTCTTGTACCGACAAATAAACTCTCCCATCAAAATATCAAAGCAACAACGATTTTATCTGCTTCACTCATCATCTATCGCCAAAGTTTTTCAATATTTGTTTAGAAAACAGCGGATAAGAAAAAAAATGATTTTGTATAAGAAAATTAGAGAAATCTGTTAAAAAAATATTGCAGGTTTTGTATGCCACTGACAAAAGGTTTCCGTAACACCGGATTTCTACTAGCAGATGAGCGTAGTATAGAAAAGCGTCGAGCCGTTATAAATGACTCCATGTAAATAAATGTATTGCGTCGTCGCTCGAGCCATCTAGGATGACTCAACAATACTTCTCCGTCGCTCCACTATATGACCGTCTGTTCTGGGAAACCTAAGGAGGAACATTTACATATCAAATGCGCCTTGATGTAATCTAATAAAAGGGTAGTGTTTTGTATTAGAATGTATTACTTGCGATGTCGACACAATATTACGTGTTACAAAGAAATATTCAGTATATTATGTAACTTCGAACTAGTATTGTTGATTTATAGATAGATATATTTGTGTTAAACAAAAAATAAATCGACAAAAGTACATCCTTTGAATAAAAGAAAATTAGATTTTCATTGATCAAAGGACAGCAAGTTTAAATAACAGCAAAAGTTTATTTATTCAATATGACATTCTAATACTATAAAGTACACATTTTTCAGGTATGATAAGCTTTTCTAGAATATTTTTTTTACATAAAATACAATAGAATGAGAACCTTTAATTTACTTTTGAAATTTAGAAAATTGACCATAGACAATTCTAACTATCATAAAGAATCATTAAACTGTTATTTTAAAATTGATATTACCCAGTAGATACGTTTAAAATAAATTAATGATATGATTAATTGTGTAGACATATAATTTTTATATGTTATAATAATTTCACTATTATCATTATTGCTTTCCGTCATGTTAGTTATAATGTAAATTCAAGTATAATTATTATATTTCAGTTAATTGAGATTCAATAATAAATCTAAACGCAAAATTGCTTGAAGAAGTAGAATAGATCAAAATATAATAATGTCTGCCGCAGGACAGATCAAAACTATAAAATAAATGGTAATGCAAATTGGTTAGTAAGTTAACGTTTTACCAGTTATTTTTCATTAACGTGACAATAAACGGATGAGATGTTTCTTAAATCTAACTGTAATTAATTAGGAAATGTATTATTTTTTTCACTTTTATTTCTTGGTATTATGAAATAACAAAAAAATAATTACATGGTTATTATAATGTATTTTAAATAAAGAATACTTCCATAATATACTTCCCAAGAAAATTGATTGATGTTTTTGATGATAATTATAAAATTATTGATACCTGTTATTCCGACCCCTATATAGTAAATATATCTTCTAATATATAAAAATTAATATTTGTGTGTTTGTTTGTTCGTATTTAATGCGCAGCCATACCGTTCATCCGATTGCGATAAAACTTTGTAAACTTATTGCTTGCACTTGCGGGAAGAGTATAGGCTATACTAATATATAAAAATGAATGTCTGTCTGTCTGTATGTCTGTGTGTCTGTCCCTTATGCGTTCCTATACCATTCATCCGATTGCAATGAAATTTTGGTAAGTGGTTGTATGCACATCCATGAAGGTTTCTGAATTAGAAAAATCATCATCTTCTTCTTCTTCTTCATTATATTTTCTTTTATTCGTATGGTTCCTATACCATTCATCCGATTGCAATGAAATTTTGGTAAGTGGTTGTATGCACACCCATGAAGGTTTCTGAATTAGAAAAATTATCATCCTCTTCTTCTTCTTCATTCTATCGTCTTTTATTCGTATGGTCCCTATACCATTCATCCGATTGCAATGAAACCTTCGTCAGTTGTTGTGGTAACACCCGCAATGGTTTTTGAATTAATACAACCATCTTCTTCTTCTTCTTCTATTCTATATTCTTCTATTCGTATGCGTTCCTATTCCATTCATCCGATTGCAATAAAATTTTCGTCAGTAATTGTGCCAACACCCACGAAGGTTTCTGAATTAGCACAACCATCTTCTTCTTCTTCTTCTTCTTCTTCATTTTATCTTCTTTTATTCGTATGGTCCCTATACCATTCATCCGATTGCGATGAAACCTTCGTCAGTTGTTGTGGTAACACCCGCAATGGTTTTTGAATTAGTACAACTATCTTCTTCTTCTTCTATTCTATATTCTTCTATTCGTATTCGTTTCTATTCTATTCATCCGATTGCAATAAAATTTTCATCAGTAATTGTGCCAACACCCGCGAAGGTTTCTGAATTAGTACAACCATCTTCTTCTTCTATTCTATCTTCTATTCGTATGCGTTCCTATACCATTCATCCGATTGCAATGAAATTTTGATCAAGTGTTGTGCTCACGCCGCAAAGGTTTCTGAATTGTTACAACTATTTTCTTTTTCTTCTATTCTATCTTCTTCTATTTGTATGCGTTCTTATACCATTCATCCGATTGCGATGAAATTTTGACCAGTTGTTGTGAGCACGCCCGCAAAGAGTTCTGAATTGATACAACCATTTTCTTCTTCTTTTTCTTCTATTCTATCTTCTTCTATTCGTATGAGTTCTTATACCATTCATCCAATTGCGATGAAATTTTGACCAGTTGTTGTGCGCAAGCCCGCGAAGGTTTCTAAATTAGTACAAACATCTTCTTCTTCTTCTATTCATATGCGTTCCTATACCATTCATCCAATTGCAATGAAACTTTGGTGAGTTGTTGTGCGCACGCCTGCGAAGGTTTCTGAATTAGTACAACCATCATCTTATTCTTCTATTCGAATGCGTTCTTATGCCATTCATCCGATTGTGATGAAATTTTGACCAGTTGTTGTGCGCACGCCCGCAAAGGTTTCTGAATTAGTACAACCATCTTTTTCTTCTTCTATTTGTATGCGTTCTTATGCCATTCATCCGATTGTGATGAAATTTTGACCAGTTGTTGTGCGCACGCCCGCAAAGGTTTTTGAATTAGTACAACCATCTTCTTCTTCTTCTATTCGTATGCGTTCCTATACCATTAATCCGATTGCAATGAAACTTTGGTGAGTTGTCATGCGCATGCCCACGAAGATTTCAGAATTAGAAAATCATCTTCTTCTACTATTCGTATGCGTTCCTATACCATTCATCCGATTGCGATGAAACTTTTGTCAGTTGTGTGCGCACACCTGCGAAGGTTTCTAAATTATTATTATATAACATACAAAGTTTGTTGTTTGTTTGTTCCATCCAATTTTGATTTTTTTTTTACTACATATTAATAACATTAATAACGTTTTCATATTTTGGATTCGATTTTAATTTAGTGTTCCTATGTTTGACCTTTACTCCTATTAGAATTATTTTCATATTGCCATATTGTATTACACAGATATTTTAATATTAAAAAAATAATTTCCTCTTATTATTTTTCAAATATCTAAGATAAATATAACCACGAAGCGACCCTGTGCGAAGCCGGGTACTTCAGCTAGTACTTAATAAATATAAGTTTATTGTTTTTTATTACCAAGTTTTTCTAAGCTCGTATTCTTGTTTGTCCAGTGGTTGTTTATCCAGTACAAATCTTGCAATCAATTTTTAACTAACTTTCCGACGAGCTAGACATGAAACTTTTAAAATATATCAGAACACGATGCCAATGCATTTTTTTAATACTTTTAGCCATCTTTAAGTAGAATTGAATTCATTTTCAGTTAATTCTGTTTTGTATGATAAGTTATTTTGGAAGAAATCCGTAATCCAATCCACTATTATTGGTTGCTAAACAACTAAATTATTAATTTATACGTACTTTAATATGGAAATCAAAATGACATTTCAGTATTCTATATGTGTTTGTTTGTTTGTTGCAAAATAGCGAAAAAATGATTTATTGACAATTGCCTTATTTGCCCTAAATTTTTAATATCTACAAAGAATTGTTAAGTTTATATGATTCAACAGAAAATTTAAAAACGTAGTATATAGAAATTTCTTTTTATCTTGTAATTATTTATAATAAATTTGGTTCTGGACGAAATTAAAAAAAAGTGTTTTTTTGTCTGCAAGATGTCAAAGCTAAGAAAACTCTCTTTCTCTATAAAATCTCTAAAATTTGTTTGCGTAATACCGTGATTTCAAGAAATAAATAAAAGCAATCTTCAATCAAAATTGAAAAAAAAACAAGAAATCGCAAGATTTATACTATATGAGTAGGGGCCTTTATAAAGGCTTGTTTATTATTCAGATGCTACGGACGTCAATGGCTGAAATACGAAATTCAGTATAAAGACAATATTATGAAATTTTGAGGAAATATAATTATTATTGTATTGGATCGACAGTATTAAGAGCAGGAAATTTCAAACAAATTGGCGTGTTTGAAAATGTCACAATCAGCGACACAAAGCGCTGACAATTTGTGTATTTATTTCAAGGCGATCAAAATATTACGAAGCACAATTACAATTTAAGACTGGTTTTCGAAACTCGTTAACGTTTATTCCTTCATGAAATACGACCACTAAGATGCCAAGCGTCACAGGACTAAACGAGAGTGGCGCACTTAGTTTTATATGGTAAAGAGAGAAACATTTTAGTATATACGAACTACGTTTAAAATCATACAATGCTATTATTGTTGTCACAAGAAAATCATACTTTTTTATTTATTTTTTTTTAGGTTAAAGGTCTGTAGTGACATCAGTTGGCGAAAATAATAATTAAAAACTCATGCGGTAATGCAGTTTATAGCATTTTCATTTGTGTTAAAAACAAATAAGTCATGCTTTCACTTTTTATTTTATTTTATTTGTTTTGAAACAAATGAGTCACTTATTCACTTGTTTTTTTTGATTCATTAAAACATGAATAGTTAAAAATATTTACGTATGTGCTTTTATTATTTGTGAATAATTTTATACACAATAAAAGTTTTTTTAACTAAAAAACACTGCAGGTCGTCCATAAATATCATCATACGATTTAAGGTGAATTATGACACATTTTTAACTTCAATGTTTCCAATGTTCTCATGAAATATTTTATTTTCAGGAAAAATATGTTTATCTATCCCATTCGTCGCAAATTATTACATTATCCCAAATCCTCTTTCCAACTTTGAGGAGTGACGTCATAAATGAATTATTCCTAAATACATACAACTATAGAAAAATAAAGATGAATATAGGACGAAGTCATCAGCCGGTTAACACAGGTATTCGAATCGACTAAAATTTCATAGATCAGCTGTTTTCCGATGCGGTAGTTTGTAAGAAATATTATTATCAATTATCTGAGATATAAAACATGAAATTCTTCATTAAATCTGAGATCGTGACAATTTTATGACTAAAAATTATTGCAATCAGAATGACAGTCGGCCGGTGGCTATCTTAGTTTGACGTGTGAAATTTGACAGATCTTTTACTTATTCGTTATTATTAAAATATTTTAAGTTTTTCCAAACTACTGTCAAACTGTAGCCAAACAACCGGAGAATTCGATGCAGAAAAATCAAGGAACATCTATCCTAGTCTGTCAAAAATATCCATGTCGTTGATGTTATTCTGAAAATATCTCCGTCAAACAATATAAACGTCAAACATATTTATTTATATATCTAGTGGATGTCTTTAAGGTGAACTGTCTGTTATTTGAAAGTTTAGAATATTCGTTCTAATAGCGCCTGTACACATTCATGGAATTACTGTCGGCAATTGTGCTTATTTTAAACTGTCATGACAATAACTGTTTACACGTAAAAGTGCTGACTGTCTCTCCAATCTCACTCTTCAAGAGTAAGCGAGGCGCGATATTGTCATTTTAGACTATTATCTGACAGGTCGTATAGAAAATCGGAGCTCAAAATGAGTAGTTCATTTTTTTACCGGCATGATCGCTCTACTGCGTAGGCGCAGATCGAAAATAATCTTACTTGCGCACAATAAATCATCACAATTTGGAATCATCCAATCTTGTTCGATTTATGCATGCAATTTTGCCAACTGCAGGATAATACATGTTTCCTCATACATTTTCTTACTGTACACAGTACATTCATGCACGTATAAACGAGGTATAATGCTCAATGTCTTTATTGTATATAATAGTAATAACAGAAATAATTCGTTTCGTGTTCATTGCGATCGGTTTTGTATAATATGTTTGTTGATTTTAGTTGCTAAGGTTTTCTACTCTTATATTTTTCACTCGTCCACGGTGTTGCCATCTCTGCTGGCACAGAAATATAATTGTATGGAATGAAGAGATGGCTGGAAGAATTTTAGCAGGGTTAATATTGTATTTTGTTAAAATTGTAATAAATACAAAATTGTTAAACACTATTCTTTATTACGATTGGATTTAAATTTTAAGCAGTCCCGTCATTTGTAACATGGCAAATATTTCGCGCGTATTTTTTTGAGATGTCATCAGTCTACTTTTTAACACAATGAATCGTTTTTTCACCACACAGCGCATAAAAATCGTACAATCATCGGGTAATGTGGAATGAATCGTCTATGCCAACAATCCGCAAACTCAAGGGCAACATTTGCATCGTTTTAGCCGAGATAGCGCTAAAAATGCGTGAAAAATCATCAAGATAGGGAGGTCATTTGAATGATATTGTGGTCCATGTGTGTGTTTATTTTAAAAAAATCGTATAAGAATTTGGATAAATCTTTAGTTTTAATACCGACGTTTTGAAAAATATTAATAGGATAGCCATTATTAACCATAACTATAATTGAACGTAGTTATGCAGAATGAAGCCAGTCCACAATAATGTGGAGCTGATAACAACATGATATTAAAAAAATCGTATATAGTATTTTTTTTTCTTTATTTGGAAGCAATTGAGCTCTTCTCTGAATGGAAGGCTATTCTGCTTTACAATGGTTTACAAAAGTATACATTACGTTTACGTTACATTTTTGGAGAAATTCATGTACAATTTTCATAACTGAAATATTTGGTTTTGCCAGGAACGAATTAATCGTAAAAGGAGGGTATAACCTGCATTTTCCCAACTTATTCAATAACACTTCTCTTTCCTGGTCATAGTCATTACATTGCCAGACAATGTTGTTAAGATCTTGAGTGGGATGTCCACACTGACACTGAGGGCTATCTACCACTTTAATTTTGTACAATGATTCGTTGAGACTGTAATGCCCTGTCCTGCTTCTAGCTATTGTCACTATTACATCTCGCTTTATTTTACAATGTTTACTAAACCAAGTTTTAGGAGATCTACTATAAAAATTTTGATAGTAGTGTGTTCCCTTTTCTCTCCCAAGATTTTTTAAATATTTACCGTTATTTTTGCTCATTGTTTGTTTAAACTGGGCTTTAAAATCTGTGTATGGAATTCTTATATTTTCTGATGGGTATTTTACAGATTTTTTTGCCAATTGATCAGCAATTTCATTGCCATTAATTCCTTTATGTGCTGGAATCCAGTATATCTGTATATTTGTACAGGCATCCTTCCATACACGTACTTTATAATTTTAGTATTTTTACTATTTATACCTACTGATTACTTAATATCGCTTCCAGTTATTTGTTTTTTGACACTTCTATTTATTTGTTTTTCATGTCATGTTGTGATCGTCTTAATTTTTTAATTTCTAAAGTTCACTCACGCCCACGGTGGCCGCGCGGCATAAGCGTTGGACTATCACGCCGTGGGTCCCAGGTTCGAATCCTGGGTCTAGCAAGTACACATATTGTTTTTCAATTTGTGTGTGAGTCAGGGTATGGACCTAAAAGGTTGAGCAAGTGGCTGACATCCATTTCTCGTAAAAACAAAATCTGTTAATACAAACCTCTACTCTGTAGAGGCCCATATGATCCTATAAGGATCGGACATGGTCAAAAAAAAAAAAAGTTCACTACTGAAATGTAAAGACATAAATTTCAATTTGCATTGGACTTTGAATTATTCGTTAATATACGTGTTTCTTAAAGTTCAGATTAAGATAATATTAGTACCTATTGCATAATTATTATAATCTTTCAAATTTTATTTGGTGGTATTTCTTTATAATTTATACAATTATTTATCACTTAGTATTTTCTACATATTAGGATTACTTTACGATACGTGTTTCGCTCACGATGAGCTTTATCAAGTATGATAACCGAAATTTACGTTTATGTTTGTATCATTGTATCCATACTTAATAAAATTCAGCATACAGGAACGTGTCGTAAAGCAATTTTCATACGGAGTGGTTAATACCAAATGATAAACATGTTCTATAAAAAGATACACATATTTTCTTTACTACATAGTTTAACGTAAATGAAATATTATGTACTATGAAATTGATTCCTTTTTTTAAAGAAGTACCTACCAACCCTATAATAACTAATTAATAGTGTTATTAAAATTAAAAACAAGTATAAGAGACTTCATTGCGTAATTTAATGTATAGGTTTTAAATATATTATAGTGCTTATGTGTATTATTGTATATTAGGTTATTTTTTGCGCTGTTCTCTAATAGTGAAGACATGTATTATGAGCGCCACTGCGGCAAATGTTGCAAGTAAACAATAAATACTGTCCATTTATCTACGCGTCACGTAGAATGGATCCCGTTCATTTGACGCAAATCGAATTTTCCGGCCTTATTATTGCGGAACAATCGCACAACATCCGTTTTCTTGATTGCCAAATCCGTGAGTGGGCTCCAAGGCTTCCTGCCATTAGACTGCTCGTCCGGAGATCCCAGATATGAAGGAGGCATTGTCCCAACGAGAGTGGAAAGATGGATGTTTTTCTTTGCAAATAGTTAGTTCACTACGAAGCATCGCATTTGGCATCCGGAACGCCAATTTACATTAGACTCCAAAGAAAATAGCACAACATCCGAATAAGAACTGAGCACTGTTATATACATAGGTGATTGCAATTGAGACTTTTAGTTTAAAAGTTGGTAACCTCTATTTTTACTTTTATAGATAATTTTCCATCGTAGGTATTTTCATAAAATATCAAATATAGCTCCATTTATTAGATAAATAGAATTAAAATGGAGATTGGTTGCAAAGCCGCATAGTTTTATTTATTGTACGACTAACCTTAAACATATATTTTTTAATTATTCTAATGATGTTAAGGTCATTTTATTTTAATATGTAAAAAGATAATATCATATTTGAAGTCCTAAATGTGATTGAAAGTTTTATTTCCGAATATCTCTAACTGACGGAAAATGAAGGTTACAAAGTTTCAAACTACCAGACTCAATAAACGAATTATCATCACTATATAAGCTGAATTTGATTCACCGTTGCATATAAGCCTCCTCTAGCTGGTTTCATTCGTCTCGGTGCCTATTTATTTTTTTATTATTTCACATTTCTACCAAACTCAATAAACTCGTCGATTTGTGTGACCATTCTATGTCCCTTACGTACTGCTATAATGGTTGAATTCTTTACTATTATCTATTAGCCGAACATTATATTCAAATCAAATCAAATTCAAATCAAATTTATTTATTTTACATATAATGAACATAACAAATAATAAATTCAAAGCGTTCACGACATGACATAAAATAAGTGTTAATAATTTATAAAAATTAAAATACCGAGAAGTGTGGGTTAATAATACAATACGTAATAAAATAAGAAATAAAATAAGAAAATAAATAAAATAAAATAACAAAAATAACAAAGTAAAAGTAGATGGAAGCACACAGAGTGAACCTTGATAGAACCTATCTTAAAAACTTATAAAACAACGCCACCCAAATTCACCTCACGTAAGTGGAATATATCAATATCTGAAGCGATTTCATTAAACATGGTTATTGTCCTTCCAAGTAGCCTATTGTAATTCGATAAGTTTGGCGACATCCACCATAACTTTTCATCGATTTTTATCATTTTTCACTATTTGTTTCGGAACACTGTTGTAATTTAGGTAAAATGGAAAGTTACTTTCCAAAATATTATTTACGTATCCGAATACACTCCTAGTTACAGGTTACAGGTTAGTTCTGAGAAATATATCGTTGTACATACCTCCAAACACTTTCATTATAATTATCAAGTATCAGTTTTGGTCAATAATTATACAGATTTTGATGAGTTGTGCTTCTAATTAGGATGTTGTGTCTTCCAATATCACTGACTGGGTGAAATAATATTGTATTACCTATATGTGTTTTAAGTCGCTATGTGTGTTTGGCACCCAGCAGTCATTCAAGGGTATATATTATTATATTGGCATTGATTTTCAGACTCCTCATATGATCAACACTGTTAAAATAATAACATTCAACTTGTAGATAAAGCATTGATTTACATTTCTCTATTTATTATCACTATGTAGCAAAAATAATAAATGAAATAGTGACTTAAAATACTGCAAAGCCTGCCTTATTAATAATATAAATCCATATTTTTATGGGTGAATAAATTTGCATGTATTATTTAGAATCTGTCATATTCAATCTGAGAAATCTGTTTAAAAGGACGGAATATTGTTTAATTAAAAGATAGACAAAAAAATAGAGCAATAGAAAAGCATATTTTGCGTAATATTCTTGGAATGGCACATATATTATTATGAAATTCATATTGTAATATTTACGTCACAAAATATAATGTACCTTATCACTCGTTGGGCAATGTGTTGTTTATTATCTAAGACCGTACTCAAAAACTATCACAAAATATCAAACCTACATTTCATATTATAGCTTGAAGCTGTCATTTATGTTAGACAATGAAAAATACAACGTTACTCGACTCGAGTTATTTAGGTTATTTAATCAATACCATTTATAAAAATACGCTGTTATCAAATTAGAAGCACTTTGTCAAAAATTAAATTATTTCTTAGTTAAATATAAAATAGCATCTGTGATGATAAATTTGGTATTTTGTGATAAAGAGTTTAACTCAGAGTTGCAGTGTTACTGATTCAAGATATGACAAAAGAGGCATTGGCGAAACGTTGTTCTCAGTTAGATGTTTTTTCTTTTAAGATAGTCTGTCAGCTTGTACTCCGGCGGAAGATTACAGATTCTGAGTGCTGAAAGAAAGGAAGGAGGATAACGGAAACGAGGCGAATGATCAGTAACTTGTATCGTGCATCAGATAGACTGCGGCTTGATTCGGTAATTTGATTTTTTCCTTTCTTCTTTTATATATACACGAGGGTGGATCATAAACACATCTTTTTGATAAAAAAAAAACAAAACATCGAGAGACGCTCTATCTTGTCGGTTTTGCAGAAAATGCTCCATTTTATATAAACAAAGAAGCATTCTTATAAAGTAAGTTTTATATGTTATCTAGGATAGTGAAAAATGAGTAAAGATAAAATGCATGGCTACATATTGTTATTATTATATTACAGGTATCTATAGATCAGAGACGAAGGCTCCATACTAGATGATTATTTAAAGTCTACCATCTAAGAAAAATAGACAGATTAAGAAAATGAAGAAGATGAACAAAGAAAATATTATTAAGTTAAAAAATAAACAAACCCATCAGTCGTCTGAATTTTCTAGTATTGAATTTACGATTTGTATCAAAGGTACAGAATATGCAACAACGCCACCTGTTTTCAAATTTTGTGTTCATACAATACTTATTTTGTTAGGAATTCAAATTTATTCTGTGTAAAAAGATAATGAAACTATGGTTAAAACACTAGAAACATAAGTATTCGAATTGACATTAAGATAAAAAACAGAAATATTGTCATTGGTATATGAAAAAAGAGACAGAAAATTACACGTTACTGGAACTATTTTTACAATCTATGTTTTTTATCACCGAGTTACATTCAGGGCTCGAAATGGAACGGAACGCACCGGAGCGCCGTTCCGGCTCGTGAAATTTGTAAAATTATCGCTCCGTCTTGTGGAAAAATATGTTAACCGTCTGAGCTACATAGGCCATAGAATAGAAAATCTTACACACTTATTTTTACAAAATACACTTACGATTTAATGACATTGTAAATATCTTCAGAAAATTTGTCGAGCGCTCCGGTTCGTAAACTTTTCCATTTTGAGCGCTGCTTACATTACTAAAAACATTTATTATAAAGTATATAAAAGTTATTTCATTAATGTTTTTTTATCATTTCCTTTGAAGTTTTCCAATAAATGAGTAATTTAATAATTGAGTGGTTCATAAGCCAAGTGAACCAAGTCCATTATGGTTGGTTTTGAGTAAACTAGGTTTATACATAATATTTGAGTATTTATAATTTTTCTGTAAGGGTATGGTTAGAACTTTGAAGTGTTATGTTAAGTAGATATATTTAAGTAATTATGTCATCTATCATACCCGTACAGAATTAGAAATACTCAAATATTATGTTTGAACCTAGATAACTTAAAACTAACCAGAATGGACTCGGTGCACTTGGCTAATGAACCACTCAAAAATAATAATAATTGTTAATCAATAATCACAAATTGCAGAAGTGGTACAATTTTATATTTAGTCATTATTGTAAGTAAGTAAAATATAATTCCAAATGATATGTCAATCGATATATTATATTTATTTGATGGTGTTAACATATCAATAAGTCTTAGTGGACTAACATTATATCTTTAATAAGACATTATTGACTAATTCAGTTAATCTCTTTTTGAAACGGACAAAACCAGTCCTGAAAATTAATCCTTAATTCCATGGTGTTGCCTTTCAGCAATAAAGTGTATTATTATTAATATTTTTTGTGTGAATGAAATTTTATTTAAAAACTTGCAATTCTCTACAGAGAGGAAAAGGTGTGCTGATAAAATAGTTATAGTTTGTATTCACAGATGTCACTGTTAATTTATTACAATATTAAACGTGATCGATTAGAATAGTAATTTGTACGTACATTAAAAATGGTTGCCATCATAATTATTACATTTAAGTGTTAATATAATATGTGGGATAGTATGTTTGTACTACTGTAGTTTGTACTAGTATTTTGTAATAGTACTATTGTATTTTTTTTTACATTTATTATTATACATATTTTTTATCTGTTTATTCTTTTATTACGAAAACTTGGGATTTTATGCTAATTTATAAGGGTTAAATTCGTAATATTTTGTTGAAAATCTACGTAAAATAGATCAAACAACAGTACCAAGTCTGTAAGAATATTTTTTTAAATGATGTAATAAATACATATTATTATGTAGGTACTAGGTATAATAAAGAATGTCAGCATTTTTTATGTTATATAAAATATGTACGTATATTGTCAAGAATTAAACTTTAGATATAAATTGAATATGAGTAGAAAAATATGAATCTGAATTTCCAACTCCACCCCACCTGACACAGAGCGCCAATATTTACTTGTTACGCCTCTGGCTAAAAAAATCAACAAGAGTATACGGGTTGAAACAAAAATAGTCGAAGAAAAAAATTCTCGGAGAATATCTAAAATTAAATTACCAAGCCGTGAAAATTCGGAAAACTCTCATTCAATTTGTAAATTCAAATTGATTGACTGTAAGGAAAACCTTAGTGAGTACCACACGTGTATTTTTAAAGAAATTGTAATTTAAAACTTGAACCTCAGTGGAAAGATAATTTGATGGGAACAAAACAAAGTACTTTCTTTTGTCGTTGGGTGAGTGGGGTATAAAAATAGAAAATTGCACTGTGACCTTATCGTTTCTTTTTGGAAAACAATTTTACTCACAAACATTTACTCTAGATAAAAAGATTGAGCACGTCTCAATAATGATGTATTCGATAAAGTTTTTATAGTAAAAAAATCTATAAAAAGTGAGGCAATTTTTTGGTTTCTTTCCGTGTTGGCTTTAGTAGTTTTCAGGGTTTACCATAGTTTAACGGCTATTTTATATAGTTTCCGGTTGCATTAAAACAATAAACTGTTGTTATAAATATTTAATCATTAAAAGTAAGTATTTATATTAAGTTCATTATATTTATATAACCTTGGCATCACTATTTATGGAGTAGGTATATAATAATTAAATTATTTATTTTTGATAGATTATCTATTAACATGTAATAAAATAACCAATTGTGTTTGGTTAATTAAATATAATTAGGTACTGTTCATTGAGTAAAAGATATTATTAAAGCAACAGTGAAAGTATGAGGATAGGAAGTTGTGAAAATATTTTTGACATACCTACATAAAAACCTACCTACTAAACCCGACTCTAAAACGATGAATTGTATGTATTTACTCTGGAATTATTAATATTTAAACATATTATTGTTATGTAATGATAATACCTATTAATATTTATATCAATTAGGGATACTGCATATACTTTATAGCCAACGATTATGTTTTAATGTGTTTGGAACATTAGACCAGGTGAACTGGTCAAACGTCATTATCCCGGACAAATCGTCTCCTGCAACTAAAATCACTTAACCTCGCTTCGGAGGATGGCGCTTAGAAGGTGGGCTGTCAGGAGATGGTGAGAGTAAGAAGCCCTCATATAGCCCGGCACCTCTTTGTTCATCCAGAACAATGGCGATCGTTTTACGGAGCACAAAGCTTTTCTAGGATAAGGCGTCGTTTGCTAAACACCCCCATACTCCTGTCGTAAGCGGCTAAGAACTAGTGAAATCACGCCAGGTAAAGCAACTAATAGTTCGTATTTTGTTTTTATTCACAATCAATAATATTAAAATAAAAAAGCTGTTAAATATATTGTATGTACAACAAATGTTACAAATATATTTATTTAAAATCAAACTTCTAAGTTGTACAATAGTAGTTATTTTTTCCTCTTGTAGATTATGAATTCCATAATTTTATCAGAATTTATTACGTTTGCATAGTAATATGATTGTTATTTAATTAAACTACCGCGTAGTTAACATTTTTCTCACATCTGTAAATCACTAGATGCAGTTACGTTATTTCTTATTTTATTGTTATCGATTATAAATAAAATAATTACATGTTTAATAAAAATAATAATATTGCAGTAGAAAGATAAGGTAATATTAACGATTCTTTTATAAAAAAGCAGTGGTAGAAATTGTATTCCCTTAATTACAATTATATTGTTTCTAATTGAATTTCCCAGGAAAGTAAAAAAAGATTTTATAGCAAATTAATTCCGTTCTCAAATCATGCTGCAGAAAAAATCACGAAAAACATTTTAACACTTTTCTCTGTAAAAAAGTACACACAACCATTATAAAAGAGAAAAGGAAAAAAAACAATTTACACTGAATGAGAAAGACGGTTTTTTCTTCGCTAATGTTTGTCATATAATATAAAACATTAGCGTAATTTCTTTGGCAAAGAAGAAAAGAAAAGAAAGAAAATAGAACTCTCGCCCGGTAATGGGTTACACCTAATAATAAGAACAGCGGGGTGGGGAAAAAAGAAATAGAAAATGTCTATGCGGGTGGCTTGCATAAAAGGGTTGGAGAACTTAACATGATTGATTAAAGCTGTTTAACACATCCTTTATGATTATACACAAAGGGTAAAAAGGATTTAATATCAAAGCTAATTAAGAGTTACACATTGTTTAAAATTTCACCAGCGGTAAACTGAGGGGAAATAATTTTATTTACGTAGACCCTTGTACAAGCGATGATGTATTGCTTTTGAGATTTAAATTTGATAAGCTCGAAGATTTTTTGTGACTGGAATAATTACCTTTGTATTGAATACATTCACAAAAAAAATCATTACATTCTTACATGATAATATAATTGCATATTTATGATTTATGTTTTGATAAACATGATGGGTAAAAAATGGTTAAATACGAAATTGGATTTCGTTTGTCTAATAATTGTTTTATTTATTGATTTGAACATTTTTCAACTATTTTATTTCATCTTTAAGGCTGGCATCCAATGGTAAGTAGATATACAATAGACAAAGGTAAATGATTGATACTATTTATAAGTAGTTAGGCGACCGTTATTATAATTATTGCAACGGAATAAATTGTCCGTAGTGAGTGTAAACATTAATATCTTCTTCAAATGTGAGGTTCAATAGAAAAATTCAATAGACAGTTTTATATTTGGCATTGACAATAAATAAAAATACACAAACAAAAAAATATAGGTAGGTAAGTGACAAATGGTCACTATGGCCAAGGGAATAACGTATCGGTCTGTGATGATAAAGGTCCCAAGTTAAAATTCCGGATTTGGCGAAAAAATCACATGTTTTTCAATGTGTGTTTGGACCCAGAGTGTGGACATAATAAGTTGAGCAAGTAGCAAAAAACTGTTAATACAGGTCCATATAATATTCTTTGGATTGGACATGGTTAAAAAAGTAACAAACGTACTAAATGAGTATAAGGCTTCCATAAAGATTATAAGAAACATACTCTTCATGAGTAATGTATGTTAGGCTCCTTATCATTTCACACATTAAAAAAATACATGTAATTCATTCCAGATGCAGAATCTAACCTAAAACTTGACTATTTAACTTAGGTATAATATACTCCACCCTATGTATGCTCTAGCACTGGCACTAGGTCAAGCACAGAACTGTACTATTTCTCACCATACTACACAATAGGTCATATCTACGTAATGTACCTCTTCGATTACACCTGTCACTATAGACTTAGTGTAAGATTCAAGTATTTATATTGCGGTCACAGCAGTGTATTTCTATAATTCCCTGTTGTGGGATATTTAAATAAGGCTATTAATTTTGTTAGATAAATATTGAAAGCTTCTTTCCAAACCCTTAATTATTTAAATGCAAGTGAAACATAATGTAGGTAGGCTTTCATAAGTATTTCATACAATTTAAATAAACATTTATGATACTATTGTAAAGGTACATGTGTGAAAATTTCCTGTCATTCATTTCACGAAGAGGGTACTTATCGCAAGTTAGGATAATAAACTATGTAAATGTATGTTTAGAAAGTATTAAGTTAAAAGGGCCAAACGGTACCATGTAACAATGTACCGGTCAACAAAACAGCCCTCAGGGGTGATGTTGACAAAAGTTAACTCCTATGGGCGCTGCTACAGGGTTGATAAGATAAAATTTTCTCGGGTGTTGTTACTTTAAGCTTTCCGATAAGACGACGGTCAGATTTTGACCCTTGATCCTTTCTTGTACAGTTAAATGCGTGACCAAAAACATTCACCTGAGATATGCCTTATGTTAGTAACTAAAATACCCATATCTACGTTATATATTGAAGGTAAACACCATGAAAAAGAACGGATTTTATCATTAATAATAATAAAATATCATTGTCATCATCAGTTGGGGTTGATTTACGGCTGAAAGCCTCTCTACTCTACTCTTCTTGGACTTTAAATTTTAACTGCGATTTACTTTAGCTAGGCTTCTGTCAGCTGATATCTATTCGCTGAGGGAATTATCCGACGCTTTGCTATTTCACCAGTTTGGTGACTTTTATTACATCGCGTACATTTAAGTGCATCCTTAATCATGGGTTATTTTTCACTCAACATTCTCCTTTCTATGTTATGTTGCACTACCAGTCGTTTTTTTTATATGGGGGGTAGTAGATGTTGGGTGAAAACTTTCCACTTTATCTACAATGAGAGTGCACTTTTGATGATACTATGTTCCACTACGAAATGAATATAATTATTTATACGAAAATTTTCCTTCCAACATTGGAAATTAAAAATTAAAATATCTCATAGTTTCGTCGATAAAGCCGTATACATTCCATTTTTAACAATGGTTATAACTTAACGTAGGTGATATGATTAAATTTAACTTGTGATACTCTTGCTTTGTGCATAAGAGTAATCACTAAAGTGGTGTTAATAAAAACATCCATAGAGTGAACAATGATACTTATTTTTAAACTTAATATGATTACAAATGTGGTACAAATAAATGAAAGCTTAGGATTAAAATAAACAAAAAATTGGATGACGCTTACATAAATATGAAGCTATTTTTTTGATACACCTAAAAGAGTATAACTATGTGGAGGATGCTCGGATGATTCGGTATTATATTTATATAATTTTTGTAAATAATTCAAATAAGAAGTATCAAGTTTTATCTGTTGGTAAGGCGTTTTTAGAAAAGAAGGAATAAAGCTTATGGTATTTACATACAAACGCGGTAAATTACCTTATATTTTGAAAACACAAGAGCAAGAAAATTTTCCCGACAGCCTAGCAAAGTGTATTTGTATACATAAAGCCTCCTTTACTGTTTTGTGGCAGTGTTATCTTTGCGTTGAGCGTATATAAAATGATTTACCATTCATACAAAAGGTGAAAGAGATATCTGTGTGAAAACATAGAAGGGGGAAATTTCCAGAAATCGTGGAAAATTTCTCACGTCGCAAACTAAAATTCAAAGTATCGTGTTACTTTATCAAAATGAATACAAATGAGTTTGTTTTGTAAAGTGGTGCGGCCGTATTTTTTTTATCAAATTCAAGCTCAATAAAATTCAGGAAGGATGTTGCATCTCAATTTTTACATAGCTTGGATTACTTACCCGAGGCACGAGTCGTCACTTAGATTAAAGGTGAAAAGTTTGCCTTACCTGGAAAAAATGAAAGAGCAAAATTATTATTTATATTCAAAAGTGAAAGGAGTGTTTTCGCATGGATTAATCGAGTTAAAGGCAAGAAGCTAAAAGTAACTTATTCAAATTAAATTATATTTACCACAAAATGCTTTAAAAGCAAGTTTCAAATCATTAATATTATAAAAAAAATATTTAAAAAATATATCATTGCGAATATTATAATAATTTATTACATTTTATTGTCAAATACATTATTCAAATAAAAAAATACTATAGTTTATTCTATAATGTAAAGTCTTGAAAATACAACTAAAAAGGAATGAGGTTATTTTTTTTATAGTAGTAGAGATTTGACATTAAATTTACTACATTTCACGTTTACTAATAGTTAGTAGTATTAAAGCGTTCTTATTATTAGTTCTATATTTATTCTAAAATTACCATACATAGATTTATTCTCATAAAGCTTTATATAAAAAATATATGATAAAATGAAACAATATATATATTTTTACGGTACTCATGATCGACGTGGGAAAAATTTTCATCTCTGAAGCCGTGAATAGATTCGAAATGAAAATCCCGTATCCGGAAAATTTATAATGTTATATTGTTAATGTGTATTTGAAATCCAGTTTACGAAATTAATAAATTAAGTAAATGGTCAGGAAACATTTATTATAAAAAAATGTAAGTCCCTTCAAAAGTCGGTCAAGATCCATATCGGATTGAAGAACCAATTTATATTATTGGTTTAAGAAAAATAGTATACTTGCGTAATATACTTATACTTAGTTAACCTATTTATATTTCAAAATGAATATTAATTTTCTTTGACAGTTAAGTATATTCTTAATGATATTATAATTAATAATATATACAAATTATTATTAAAACCAAAATATTTCTCACAAAACAAACGTTAATATTATAATTAATAGTTCATAATATATCATAATTCATATTGATTACAGATATAGTCGAATGATACATTGAGAGTAAATAATTCAATTTAAGCCAGTAAAATTTTTGAGATAATATTATTACTACGAGTGCTGTGGCCTTTTCTAAATGTGTCATATCTGCCAAAGCTGTGCAGTAAATAAATAATGCAACATCAGTGCGCAAGGGATTAGAGATCGAACGTATTGGTCCAGACGGTGGAGATTTGACCGCACAAAATAAATTTTTGCTGGGAACGTAGCAAAGGTTAAACAAAGAGCTTCCGAATGGACGCCAAAGTAAAACAATTTCCAGCAAGAACTGCAGCCTCGAGGAGTTTTCAAAGTTTTCTTTAATCAATAGAAGAATCTCAGACTTATAACTGTTAGCCGCACGGATTGTTTTTGTGAAGTGAAACGGACGGACACGATGAATGCAGAGAGATTGCAACGCACAGTTGCATCCAATACACTATTATTATATTTAATTTATTGGAAATCCAATATACTTTCTACAGTCGAAAGTCAATGATTACTTTTAAACTAAGGTAAAGTTATACTAGATTTTTAATAACGTCGCTGAAACTTCACTCATATATATATATATATTTATAAATATAATTGCGTTGACGATGGACGAGTGATTATTAAGTCATGGACATTGGGTTTGACTTTCGGGCCCATGCGAATTAATATGTTGTTTATCAGTGTATATTTAGACACTGAACATGGAGAAGTTCAACAAATAGCTAATATTTATTGCTCGTAAAAAATCTGTTGATACATTGGACGCTAAAAATGCGCCTAGCGCGTAACGATCGGGTGGCAATTTATGCATTTTACACTTTCCCTGGATTTCGAGTCCCATCAGAGGCCTTATCCTCAATTTTCTACGCGTGGAAAATGACTACGGTTCCTATTGCAATACGCATGTTCCATTATCTCAAAAAGTAGATAAACGACACCCATTTTGTTTCAGATCGATAGCGTTATTAAGTTTGAGCTAACAGACCGCCCCAATTTTTTTTTAGAGATTTTTGTTATCGCACCACATTTGTAAGGGTGTCTGAATATAGGGAAAATAGGCGAAAATTGACTGTGACAGTAAAACGCGTTACAGATTGAAGCTTATCTATTTATATTGTAGAAGTAAATAATAACTATATTTAATCTAAGTATGTCTATTTGCATATTTTTCATAATTTAACGATGTGAAGTTTGCTAAATAAGTATTAATGTTGCGACAATATGTTTTATTTAAATTGAGAAGTATTCAAAACGTGGTAGTTATAATTATCAATTTTATGTATGGTAAGAATATAAGTGAATGTCGTTGCATAAAATTCAATCCAGACTGATTAAAGAACGATTAAAGGAAATTTCCTGATATAGGACGATGACTATAATTTTGTGGGTGAAAGAAAGAGGGCGATAAGTCTTAAAAATCTAAAAATGAGTTAAAGATGGCAAATGAACCATAATACACATATTATGTACAAATGAGAAAAAGGATTAGTCAAATCAACACCTTTGAATAATTACTAAATTGGAGTTCCCATACAAAACGGTCTATAAATACATCTTCTTTTGGCTGTCCTGAAAAGTAATGATTTAAGACTTAAATATTTTACATTAAAATATATTATCTTTTACTTGTTTAACTTCTTCTGAGATCGGAATCATTTAATGCATACAAAAGGAAAACACGGCTTAGCTTGTAAAGGTTTAACTTATTTTTCGATATAAAGCAAATATTGGTAATATACATAATATTAGTTAAAATAAAATTAACAAAAACACATTTATCTACTTAATGTATTTTTGGATAATTTTATAAATACGTAGATATACCTAAATGAATTATTTATTTATTATTAATATTAATTCAAGTATCAGTCTCTACCTTTTGTAAAAATTGCAATCGTTGTGGATAATACTTGAAATAAAATTGGAATGTTGCCGACTTTCCAAAATTCAAGACGAGAAATAATAAAATTTATGTTATTGGCTTGTTTTATACGAAGAAAAATTTCACTTATCTAAGTATTACAGAATAAAGATGAAAAAATAAAGTTCATCCATAACATTTATTCACTAATTTAATAAATAACCAGGGATAATTACGTAAATTTATGCCGAAGAAAGCTTCAAAAACTGTTTATTGAATAGTACTTGTTTTTTCCACTGGAATAATACTTAAGATGAATACTTAATAAGATAACTTATTATTTTTTTAATTTCCAAGAACTCATCTGACGTTTAAAAAGCTGAATTTTAAACTACTTGAAAAACTTTCTGTTCCAGCATAAATTATTCAAAACTTCTGCTTCAGAGTTACGTCAGATCCCCGGATTACAAGTTTGTTTTTTGGTCCTTTGTATTATGTAACGTTTTATTTATTGCGATAGTCCATAGATATTTTAAGATACGGGTCTTAATACTTAAGTCACCGCCATGACAATATATTTTCAAGTAATACCTGAGAAAAGTTTCATTCACAAATAGTTATTAAAGTGAAAATGTATAAGTATAATATTTAAAAAAATATACGTTAATAGTAGAGCTTTGTATATACTATTATCATCATGGCCCCCACAAAGGGGGAGCTGACAGGAGGTCCGAGTTCAAGAAGGGCCCGGCGAGGCGAGTCGTTAAGACAAATAATGATATAAACACACATCATAAATTCTCTCTAATAGTAAAAAAAAGTCGCTTGCGGCGCTATTTTTCTTCAATAATATTATTATTTAAAGTTATGTGATTATACGATACAAATTTTAATTGCGAATCGAAACTCGCCAACTCGATAATTCAAAAGGATGTATTAAAATATGCAAAAAAAAAACACTAAATATACACATTAATTTTACCGCGAACACCATTTGTTAAACGCTATTGTGTCACACTGTCTTTATCTTTAGCGATAAGTAGGGGGGCCCGCCAAAGATCCTAGCCTGGGGGCCCGCTTCAGGATGTGGGGGCCATGATTATCATATAAGAAAGGTTTTACAGATTCATGAGAAAACCATTTGCGTATATGTACCATATTGTAAAGTACTATAATATATAATTTGTTATTATATACATAATGTCATCTAAATAAAAACCTTGCTTTAAAAATTCCTATTGCTGGGTTGCACGTCTATCTCTTGGGATTTGCCTTACGTATTTCCCGGCTCTTTTCTGATTGTTACTGCATTAAAAATCCTTTATATTTCTTTAGTTAGAAGCCGGCTAGAGAGTGGGTCGATTATTTGGGCTCCGCGTTAGTTGAAATACGTTCTTACGGTGGAGCGAGGTCAAAAGATTTTTTTGAGACTCCTTTACTTGAGGTTATTTAGATACTCTCCGTGGCTCCAACTGGCTTTCTCTACCTGCGATTGGTAGTGCCAATTAGGAGGGAATTAACTCTTGTTAACGGAATTTCTTCGGATGTTGATATATTCCATCTACGTGAGATGCGTATAGGTGGGTGTTGTTTTATAAATTCTTAAAATAGGGCCTAATTAGCTCATTCGGTATAGGTACTTCCATTCCACTCTTAATACTGTTTTTAAAATACTGCATATAACATTTATTTGTTTTTTATACTTTTTAATACTAGGTACTTCTTTGTTTTTTAAATGTCATTTTGTGAACGTCTTAAAATTTTAATTTCATTATGTGTAAAAATAACTAAATTTTAATTTGAATTTGAATCATTTTAGTGTGCATTAATTTGTTGAGTTAATTGAATTCTGTTGGCTTGAAGAAATTGTAGGTTAGACTGAGATACTCTTAGTAATACATGGGAGATTGTTGAGCCGAACTCAATGTCGTATATTTACCTTAGTTGTGATGAAAGACTACATTGCTTGTTGTTTCATGTTTTTGTCACTGATAAAGCCGTAATAACGCATACTCAGTATCCTCAAGCATATATTTTCGAAGCTCAGTGAAGTTTTATTAAGGTATATAATATAATACTTATATATTATATTGCAAAAGTATAAACAATTGATAAACTAGTTATATAATAAATAAAAGAGACAGAAGCAATGCTTCAATACCATACCATAGTTACTTAAAATGGATGTCGTTAACTATAAAACTAAATAAAAAAGTTCTCCATCATATTGTATTTATGCTCTATCTGACTAGTTCAAGGATGCAGTAAAATGTATTATCAATACATTAGGTGATTTATTAACCAATATTCATATAAATCAGTTAATATAACGTTAACCATTGTGAAACATATGCTAAAATAGATTCACATAGCTTATAATAAATTACTTTTTTCAACAACAGTTACAACAAAGTTAGTTTCAATAAAAATACAGAATGTTAAATCTCTTTCAGGAAATATATTTCAAAGAACAATGAAAAACGAATAACGTTTTCATAGCTTTTAAATTAGTAAAACGATGTCATAAGTTATATTGTTAAATTGTGTGCACAGTGATCGTTTGAGGAAAGATGCCCCCGACGTCACGCGATTTGTTGAAGGCACAAACCTAAGGCCGTCTACCCCCTGAATATTTTTCCGGCCACCCTTAAAGATATATTCCTCCCCGCGAATCCCCACTCCATGCGGAAAAAAACGCGGCATAGAGCAGGCGAAGTACTCGGGAAACAAATGACATGCCTGTCATGAAATAATATGGTTATTAGAGGGCGAAGTATACGAGGAAAATATTGGTGCCTGGCTTTTTGTAATATCCATTTCAATGTAAACATTTATAAAAAATTCTTAGCTAGTGTATTTATTTCCTGGCCGTATCAGGTTTGTAAAAATAGGCCAATAAATAAAAATATGATCCACTTAGTGGAAGTTATATTTCAATTGAATGTGCATATAGCTTTAATATATTTCATTGTGATAGAAGTAGGTAAATATGTGATGTATTATTAATTAAAATATAAATGAATTTAATTAAAAATGACATGTGACGGAAAATATATTTCAATTTAACTAGTATTTAACAATTTTGCGTAGCTAAGAGGTGCCTCTCTCTATTTTTTAAATAATGCACCACTCTACAAAATGTTAAAATTAGACTAAAAACTTAATTATTTTTAATTTAAACAATAAATTGTCAAAGTAGCTCAGAACACTACATGATTAAATAATCATTAAAATTATACTATACCTGCCTAAAACCCCTCAAAATTGCGTCATTATTTTTATGCGCATATCTCAATATTATATAAGTGATGGATAGCCCTTTTGCTTTTGACCTACATACTCAATTGAACTTTTATATAACTATACAATATTATTAATAGATACTTTGTAAGCTGGTTATATAAAAGTCATGTGTTGAATTTTTTCAACGTGTAATAATTATTATAAACTAGGTTTAGTGAATGATTGATAAACTCTCCTACGTATCTGATAAATTTTCTCTATGTTGCGGAAATCTACGGATATGCTCCATCATTGACCAACAATAATGATTTAGTAAATTCTTCATTTATATTTTTGGTATTGATTTTTTTTTAATTGACTGGTAGGTACCACACAATGGTTGAATATTGTATGCTTAACATACAGTGGAATGTATCTTTTGAACATACTCTTCAGGTTCCCAAATGCGCTTGCACCCGTATCGATTGACATTATTGTTATCCTAAATAGATGTAGTTGTTGATCCACCCAATTTCAGTTCGATTGATGAGGACCGCTTTTGGAACCAAAAATGTAGCTTATTATTAAATTCGTAAATATATGATGTAGCGGCGTGACTTTTAGATGATGCGGCACAATGACTGGACGCCGCAAGCGCTATGTAGACAAATTAGGATTTAACTTTGTGATAACTACGTAATTTTTATAGCGTCATGGAAGGCGGCCGTGCATATCCACGGTTGGTGGTAAGAACCTAGGTAGTAAACTAAGCACCTTATACTATAGAGATTCATTTATAGTGATACATGTGGTTTCTAGTTGTCAAATGTGATATCTACCTAAACCGAACTAATCCTTTAGCAAGTCCATCTAGTTATTTGGTGGAGAGAGTCATCTGTTAATCTGTTTTCATGTACCGTATGAAGTATTCTCTGTTATTGTTGTATCTGTGAATTCTAAATAAATAATACTACAACCGGAAGTGTTTCTATTTTACAACGTTTTTATTAGCTCGTATTCTTATTTGTCAGGTGGTTCTTTGTCCTGTACAAATATTGCAATAGATTTTTAAATAACTTCCCGACTAGCTAGACATTTGAAATTTTTAGAATATATCAGAACACGATGCCAATGCATTTTTTTAATACTTTTGGCCGTCTTTAAGTAGAATTGAATCTATTTTCAGTTAATTCTGTTTTGTATGAAAAGTTATTTGACACCATTATTGGTTGTTAGGGGTCTGGGGTCCTAGCAACTAAATTATTAATATATACGTGCGTTACTATAGAAATCAATATGAGATGTCAAAATAACGTTTCAGTATTATTTCTATCAAGTAAAATTTTTTTTGATCGTTTAAGCTAATCAAGTCAAGTTTATATGATTCAACGGAAAATTTAAAAACGTTGTACCTATATAAAAAGTTCTTTTTATCTTGTAATTATTTATAAATAAAAAACAAACTATAATATCAATTAAATATTTCGCATATCTTTTTTATTACAAGTGGGATATTTTAATTTTATATTATAATATTTAATTCAGAAAATCATAAATATTAATTTAACGTATCTTATGTAAAATATATACAATAATAGTTCCTATTGATATTAAAACTATATTGAAAATATCCAAAGGAAAACACAATATAAAATTGTATTCGACATGGATTTGACATTTTCAAAAATAAAATCATTTAAAATGTATAAAATCACAGTAACCGTGATTTTATACGCTGTCGAAATGTATTTTGGCATCGCACCGTTATTGAAGGAAAGTCGTTCTTGTAAAAACTAATGTCATTTTACGGGACTAAGTAAAATAAGTGCGACAGTTAGGGCAATTTCAACTTCCCTTATAAGAAAATGAGCATGAATAATATTATTCGTTGACACGCGACCCTGGTCTATTCCAATTTAACTTGCATTGCAGTAGAAAATAAGATAGATACCTGGAAACTATGTAGTAACATTTATTGTATAAAATGAATTAACTTGTTTGGAAAAATGATTTAAACAAAAAATACTTGTGTTTTATAAATGTAATTATTTACATTATATTTTTATTGAACCTGACGACTTTTCGTATACCTCAAAGCTTATTATTCAGTTGGTAAACAATTTTTCAATGTACTTGGTTTATATATAAAAAAACTCTTCCATTCTTGCTGTAGATTGTGTTGTTCTATTTGTTTCTGATAGTTAGTTATATTGTATGAAACGGGAACCTTAAATTATTTGTTCTCCTACGATGCAGAATTGACATGTTGTTGGTCAATTAGAGAGAGAGCAATAACTGTATTAAAACAATCTCGTTTTGGATATCGACAGATTGCACTAACGTAATGGTGCGTTTAGATGTAAGTTTTTTTGGTACTGTTCGGTTATCAGGAATACAGCGGAAAACATATTTTGAAAATACCCGATATACTGGATTATTTGTTAGTTTGGGTTAGTTTAGGTTAGGTTAGGTTGGGTTAGGTTAACCTAACAAATATAATCCAGTTTATCGGCTATTTTTATAATGTGTTTTCCGCTGTATTCCTGATAACCGAACAGTACTGTTTTTTTATGTGTTCACCCACTATCCTTTCTTAAATTGATTATTGTAATATTATTTTTTATATTATCAAACTATTTTTTCTTACATTGGGTACATCCTTACGTACCTACTTTAATCTATAATTTAAACATTATTTTTTTTAATATCTCATTTACGTACCTCAATAAATAAATGAATTGCATATAATAAAGTATATTAGCTTATAATTTATTTTCACGTTATTTTTTTGGTTTTTAATTGCTCCATTATTCAAGAAGAGTTTAATCATAAATCCACATTTATTATTGTGTCACTATTATATCACAGTCAAAATATAACAGGAATATGTATTATAAACTGTATTTCTTGTCGAAAACTAAACCATTAACTAGATACATAAGGTAATGTAAACATTTTGTAATGTCATAACAGATATTATATAATATATATATACTAGCTGACCAGGCAAACGTTGTTCTGCCATATAAATTATTTCTAGTGAATATTTTGGTTGTTAAATAAAAAGTAACGAATGTATCGTAAGTGTGTGGGGATGGGATCTATGACAGAAAGAGGAATAGAGCACTGTAGACGATGACCGCCGATAAAAACAAAAAAACATCAACCATTAATTTTCTCAATTCAAAATGAGTAATGATGTTCATAATGAATGAATTACCTGTGACAGGATCTCGTTGTTTAATGTTTATGCAATATCCGTCTTGTCCCTTCCAGAAAATTAGCGGATATTGGAGAGCGTTGTATGAACGGTGTGTGTCAGCGATGAACTCCAGATTAGAGTTTCTTCTTCGAATCACGATTTCTCGCGTCGATGTGCAGTCGCCAACCATGATTCCAGCAATGTTGTCAACAACAGTCGCATTGAATCGACGTACGTGCTCTCCAGCTGGTGTTTTATCAGGATTGATGACAATAGCGTGATTGTCACTTTGCAATTCGTGCATGTGTGCTTTGAAGAATTTCAATAATTCATTGTGCTCATTCAACAGGGCGTCCAGTTCGCCGACGATGCGCCTGGCATTAGGCGAATTGAGGCTATTGTAGCCGCAACGTGCATCCACATGATTGATGTCCTCTCCGCCGCGCCCATGAAGTAGATTTGTAAAAATGTATGTGGTTCGTTTAGCATTAGAAGCAATGAGCCTACTTTGTGGTATACTTGACCTTTGATTTTGAACGTAGAATGGAATTGTTGACCATTTGCCGCAGTATTGTGAACTATTTCTGTTGCTCCGGACGAAGTCATTTGGAAGCATGAATTGAATGTGCGAATGGACTTTAGGAACAGGTTTGAATCTGGAACCGTGCCAATGAGCAAGCTGTTCAATGGTTCTGGTGGTATCTCAATTTCTGGTAGTTGCACTTTTCCTGATGCGCAACACATCCCGGCTGACTCATGTTTGAATTTGAGCGCATGACAATGGGGACATTCTTTGTCCATAGCATCAATCAGCACTTTCGGATGAGCGGAATATTCAATATCAGGCTCGTACTCGAATGCGAGACGAAGGAACGAAGCGGATGTAAATGTTCGATGTACTTGTTGGCGTTGTCGGTCGTTTGCTCTGCGTGTGTTAACTACGAACCGGCGCGCTTGGCTCCGTTCCAATTGTTGTTGTTAATTTCGTTCAGCTCGTGCCTCTTGTGATTGAGATGTACGCAATTGCGACATGCTTACACGCACGTTTTTGTTATCTTGTTGGATTTGTTCGTCTGTTCTTTCTACTCTACTATTTCGCATGTTTGTTGCTTTATTCGTTCAACGGCCCAAATGGCCTCCCTTGCATCTTGCTGGCATTGTGCACTGTAATACACGCACATAAAAATAGATAAATTAAAATAAATCGTACAAAATTTTGCACGCACTGCGTTGTGATTTGCCGAATGAAATGTCAACAAAATGACGCGACGCTTCTCTTGAATTCTTCTCGGACGTAGTGCCATCTGTCATTCAACAACATAAATAATTTCGTTCTGTTTGAAATACGAACGACGGTTAAATTTGTTCATACAAAAATAAAAAAATCGCGATTAAAAAATGGGAGGATGGGGGTAGGAAAGTGAAAATTTGAAGTTATAGGTATTTTTTATGCCAAATAATAAAAAAAATACAAAAAAAAAATTGTCAAAAAAATAAAAGAAAATTTTTCTGGATAGAGATACCCTAATCACCTAGCGGTATGAAATATACTTGTTGACTTATTCTCATACCTAACAAATATACAAAAAAAAATTCATAAAAATCGGTCGAGCCATTTCGGAGGAGTTCGACCACAAACATCGTGACACGAGATTTTTATATATATAGAGATTTTAAAATATTTTAGTAAAAATATGTAATAGTTTTTTTGCTTGTAAACTGTCATCGTGTGCAATTATATGGTATCTACGATACCAGGTAGATGCAACATGACAATATATAATATATATAACACTAGCCGTATGAAAGATTAAAAATGCAAGATCTTTTTTAAAATTGTCAAATTTATTATAGAAGTAAAAATTTTTATAAAATAAGCAGTCTAATGTTGCCAAAGATAAAAAAAAATCACATCGCACCTATTATTGTATGCTTTTATTAGTCGTAAACAAATAATGACTATAAAAATAATCATTTAGGCATTTGTGTATAAAGATAATGGGGCAATCATACATGTTTAATGTTAGCTTCCTGACCTTTCCCACACACGCCACTGCTATAGCCAGTTTCACATAAGAATTTCCACCTCTAAAGAAATCCATTATTTTACCTATTATAATACGCATTGTACAATATTCTTTGTTTTATATTTAATAGGTATAATATTTTTTTGAATATTTAAAGTTAATAATAAAAACGGTGGAATCTATTTAATTTAGATATACTTTGAATGGTCGCCGGAATTATTCTGTGAAACGTTATCTAACTCGGTCACCCAGTGTAAGTTGACGTATAATATATCATACTTAAAGCTCGTCTTCCCTTACTATTACGGCACGGAGATTTGAAACGTGATTTGAATGCAAAACATAAGTTTGAAAAATGCAAATTTTTCTCAGGTTTGCTGCATTTCATGTATTCTTGTAGCCATTTATCAAATTTATTTAGTCCGCCGATTCCGAGAGTACAAACATACTTGGACAGGCAACAAAAAATGAATGATGACTCAGAGGTTCTTTTGTAAAACAACCTTATAGATAGGGAACGTAAGATTGTAATAAACCATTATTATATTATATTATCTACTGATTACGGTTAAATTTATAAATAATTACAAGATTAATTGAACTTTTTATGTACAACGTTTTTAAATTTTCTGTTGATTTATTAAGCTCAATATGCTCAAACTTGTACTTTATATGAAGTAAATAAAAAACAAACAAACAAACAAATATAGAATACTGAAATGTGATTTTGATTTCCATAGTAACGCACGTATATATTAATAATTTAGTTGCTAGGACCACCCTCTTAGCAGCCAATAATATGTAATTTACTTTATACAGATTTTTCTGAAAAAACTTTCCATACAAAAACAGAATTAACTGAAATTAAATTCAATTCTGCTTAAAGATGGCCAACAGTATTAAAAGAATGCATTGGCATCGTGTTCTGATATATTCTAAAAGATTCAAATGTCTAACTAGTCGGGAAGTTAGTTAAAAATCGATTGCAAGATTTGTACTGGACAAACAACCACTGGAAAAACAAGAATACGAGCTACTAAAAATGTTGTAAAATAAAATGTTTTCATATCCTTTTCTTTACTTTGTAACTGAAATTGCTGGGTAATTGACTAAGTTTCATTGGTAAAGAGATCCCAAGAAGGAGTAAAGGTGGCAGTTAATTAACATGCTCTTTGGAATAACCATGAATAAAAGCGGGTGTGTGATTTCAAGAGGCTATCAGAAACCATGAGGACTACATACTTTTTAAATCTACACTAGCATATGGCTACAGTTTACCTGTCAGTACTATACTGAGATACTGAGTAGGACTTCAGCAATGCTTCAAGTATAGTATTTTGATGGCATAGTTCTAAAAACGTTACCGTTTACAATTCTATAGGGAACAGGAAAGCAGTATCCTACGTTCCCCAAAAATTATTGACATTATGTCAAAAAAAATTTTTTGCATTCAAATACAAGTATAACTATATTATAAGTTCTTAGGTAATTAGGAAATTTATATATTATATGAATATGGACACAAGTCATTGTTTAATTCATGCGTAATGTAAATTAAAAAAAAAAAAAAAAGCTAAAAAAGGTGAAGAAAGGATTCTTTTTTTAAATAAAGAAGGCGAAATAAGTGTCGAGTATCAAAATAATTTCATATTATAATCATATTTCGTGATTTGCCAAAAATCATTAAAACATGGAAATACGTCAGTAGGACAGTAGTAATATGTGGTGTATTGTAATGTATATAGAGATACAGCATAGCTGTGGTCAAGACAAATAATGAGTGTTTATTCTATACACAAGGCAGCTATCGAGGGAAGTTAATCATATTCATGTTTTGGGGTACCCTTTTTTTAGAATTATTAATAACCATGTCCTTACGTTTTCGTACAAGGTGATTGTTAGAAATTTGGAACAATCATAAACACCTAGGCTTTGAGAAAAACACATAAATATTGTGTCCTTACCAGGAATCGAACCCAAAACTATCGGCTGGAAGGCCAGCGCTTTACGCACTACATCAAGAGACTCGCCTTGGGGTATCTATTATAATTGTTACAATAAGTTAGCTTTATAAACTGTCTATATCGCTCTAAAAGTTAACACAGCCAAGAGTAGGGCTGTTAAAACATAGCACTGTTTGACAGTTTACTCGGTGAACTTATTGTAACAATTAACCGCTCAATACATACATATGATAAAGTACCGTCTATAGCCGCATTGTGAAGAGAATAGACCGACAAGAAAGCTTATAACAGATATAAAGGTGTTTGAATGACATTCCGTCAAGACACATATTGGGTTGTAATAACAATTTTTGTAAATTGAAATGACGTCAAACTGCATTATAATAATGTTGAAAAAAAAATGATTTCTACAATATTTATGTTATGTTGACAGCTGTTTGGCTTAAAACTATAGTTATCTTCAGATCGTTTAAACGGTAAGTTATAGGTTGAAACACCTGTTGACACAAATTTCAAATATTGCAGATTTTTATTTAAAAAACATTGCCATGGATAGTTTGATATAATAGTAGCATAATATTGTTTACATAAATAAAATGTTATGGTTTATCTGTGTCGAGTTTGTAGTAACACTGTTATCAGAAAATGTCGTAGTAGTTCATATTTCTTCAAAATTACGTTGCAAATTTAAATTTTATCTTCAAAACCGTCAACCCGTGGCGGAAGTATGTTTCGTGTACAATTTTCATATCTTGGGAAAAGAAAGATGATCCCTCATTGAAAGTGATTTGCGTTAAAATATGTTCGGAAAGAGTTAAATACGTAACGGCCTCTTGGGGGTGAAAACTTTTTTTTACGACGGACACGAAGAAAGTTCTCGGAGGCCGCGTGAGGGTGAATGTTTTCCCATCTCCGGGATAACTTCTTAAGGGATTCTTTAGATGGAAACGAATTCCCATAAAGTTGTTGCTATAGTGAACCATCCGAAACTTAAAATGTGGATTGTAAATAAATTTAGGAGTTAAAATACTTTTTTCTTTTTTGTCCTCTCTTGCTCCTTTGTCGCTAACGAACAAGCCTTAGGAGAATGTGTGTATACACACAGAACCGCACTGATCCTTAGATAAAAGACAATGGATGAAAAATGTTTTTTTGTAATCTACTGTTGTACATCACAGATTTTTTTTATAAAAAAAAGTGGACTAAATGTAGACGCGTAGACTAAACCAGTTATCGCTTGATGATAGCTTTCATCTCATTTTTATTTAATGGATATACAATCTTTATCAATCTACGGCCTTCTCGGTTATTCTAATTTATTCCACTAGCAATACATTTCCGGTATCCATTTTTACATTGTTTTAATATTCAGTTTTTCTACGAATCTTTTGCTGGAAATCCATAAAAAATTTGGATGCGGAAGATTTCCCATTACAGTTTTGTTATTTACTCTGTTGGAGTATTTATTATATAATGTATGGAGAAACGTGGATTATCACATAAATTAAACAATTCGTTTTACTCTCAATACTCTTCCGTCATTTCCTGGTACATTGACAACCAGTTATCTAAATATCGTTCTGAAGATGGGAGGCTGTGAATAAAAATTTGTCTAATGCCAACAAAAACAAGGAACGAATATGAATATTGATTAATCCAGTATTTTTTTTATTTTAGCTTTATTTAACTTAGGTTCTTTAAGTTGGTACTTGAATTAATTTACTAACATAATATTTTCAAATACCCCTTTTTATATATCTATAGAAAAAGTGTTAAAAGCAAAGCTGTAAAACTGTTAAACATCAAAGTGTGATAATATGTAGGTACTATATTTAGAACTTTATCTAGAAAAAAAGGCTTTCACGCTGTCTACTAACATACAGCCTGAGGGTGACCCTGCACACAATACATTTATTCCAGTACTTTTTTGTAACTAAAAAGAACCATCTTTTCTACTTTGTTATACCTATCCACGTATGATGTAGCATTTAAGCGAGTAGTACCGGCCCGTGCGATATGCCATCTGTTATATTTTGTTATTCCAGTCGCATCGGCCTGTACCAGGCGGACAGAAAATGGTAACAAGTCTCTCCCTCTCCGATACACTTTATAGGTAGGCACTTACACAGGTAGAAATACCTCCTCCCTTTGCTGTACTCTGTGTTAACATAGAAACACGTGTGTCTGTATAAGGTGGTTTGATAATGTATTCAAAAGTTTTTCCTTCATACGTGCAACCCTGGTAGCTTTTCACAATAGCCCTAAGGATGGAGAAGTGAAATATGTATGTTATTGTTTGAATTTTTATATTGTGCGCAAGAAAAATATGTTCTAAGCGCGTCTTTTATTCATAAGTTTATGAGATAGCAGAGGTTTAAATAATCTACACTATTGACTCACTTGAATAGTTAAGTGCTTTCAGTACTTACGAAATTCTTAAAGTGGGCGAATATAGGAAGTTTCACACAAGCCTGCTTAAATTGATTAAAAGTGAATTGTATGGGATTTATTTATTATTTCTTCAAATATAGGAATATAGAGGGTTCTAAGTCAAAAAGCCGTTAGGAAATTTTGGTAAAAAAAGTTATTAATTAACATATTATAATATTATATTATGTTCAGCATACCAAAAGTAAAACAAAAAAAACAAAATTTATTCCGTGTAACTTTTTTGACATAGTAGTATAAAATCAGCAATTCTTATAGTTTAATAATTACAAGATAAAAATAATTGTTTATATACCACGTTTTTAAATTTTCTGTTGAATCATAATATAAACTTGACAATTTTATGTATTAATAAATACTTTTTTTTGTACTTGATAGAAATACTGAATAAATATTATAGAATACTGAAATGTCATTTTGACATTTCATATTGATTTCTATAGTAACGCACGTATATATTAATAATTAAGTTGCTAGGACCCACTTAGCAACCAATAAAAGAGCAGTAAATATTACTTTTAAAGATTTTTTTTCCAAAACATACAAAACAGAATTAACTGAAAATAAATTCAATTCTGCTTAAAGATGGCCAACAGTAATAAAAAAATGCATTGTCGTCGTGTTCTGATATATCCTAAAAGTAAGAAATGTCTAGCTAGTCGGGAAGTAGGGAAAACTTGGACAAACAAGAAAAAATTTGTACTGCACAAGAAAAAATCTGTACCGGACAAACAAGAATACGAGTTAATAAAAACGTGGTAAAAATGAACCCTAAGAAAACAAAATTATTATTAGTATCAAAAATGGAGATAAAAAACACCAATACAAGTTTTGTTAGTAACAAAGTACCAGTTGAACGTGTGACTCATTATGAATATTTAGAAACATTGGTCAGTGTGAAATGGGACCAGTCTCAGGAAATAAACACTAGAATTAAGATCTCAAGTTGTGCCTTTCTCAAAATGAGATGCCTCCTTAGCAATCGAACCTTAAACTAGGTCTGAGACTCAGTATGGTTTATTATTATGTTCTTTCAGTATTTTTTTCTATGGTATATGAGTATGGACGCTAAACTAAGAGATGTTACGGAAAGTTGAAGCTTTCAAGATGTAGCTGTATAGATGTCTCCTCAAAATTCCTTCGACTGATCAAGTGACAAATTAAAAATTTCAATCGAATGGAAAATGATCGAGTTCTGCGTAAAATTAAAATCAGACAACTACAGCACCTTGATCACTTATAATAGGACAAAAGTACAGCGGGGGATGCTGTCATCCAAGAAAAGAATAACGGTAAGCGTAGCAGAGAATGACGCTAAATTTTGTGGCTTAAGAACCTCCAAGTGCTGCTGCTGCTCAACTGAGCTATTCCGGGTCTGATGGTGGGCGACCTCCACTATGGGATAGCATGATAAGAATAAGTATAAAACCCGTATTGCCAATACATATTCTAAAATGAGGAAGTACTTTTTGCATACGGAGTGGCAGTTATGTTAATCTAAATGTTGTTTTATTGATTTTAACTAGGAAACAGAAGAATGTTACGTCTGGAAGAAGATTAAACGTAGTATTTGGACGATATAAAAAAACCTGCTCTCCTATAAATTTGTACATTTAATCTTATAATATTTGTTTATATCGATACCATTTTAAATTATTATAGTTTATTCTGACGAGTAGAAGAATAGAATATATATAAATAGAAATAGAAATATATATATATATATATTACTGAACATTGAATTAAAGCTATTACGATATATTATATACCTACTTTTGTATATTGAAATCGGAATAAACGCTACAGGTTTTGCATTTCGGTATATTCAGGATCTATATAATATATTAAGTATATGAAGATGCTGAAATACAAACGCCGAGTCTATGAAAAAGTATAAACCACGCATATAATATACTAGAATGCTAAACCTGCTTCGTTTCACAATTTATATTATACTTTAGAAATTTTCAACATAATATGGTGACATAAACATAATATGTTTTGTTGTAGTTTGTATTAGGGAAATTGAAATTGAAAAATACAGTATTGCTATGTAATTAAAAAAACGTTTATTAAAATTAAATAGGTACGAGATAGATATTATTGAGTCTAATGCTAACATGCTTGTTTTTACATTTATAAAAAGTAAAAGTACGTAAATAACAAAATTTTGATTGGTTCAAAATTATACGAAGAATTAAAAAAAATGTTATTTTATCTGAAAATACAATCATGAACGTTCTGTTAACTCTTGGCATTGTTTACTTAAAGAAATAAGGAAACAAAAGCTTGGCCATAAAAAACAACAATCTTTGTTAATAATGAGAAAACGGTAATGGTTAAGATAAGTCTCGAATTTGTTTTTAGGTTATATAAATATTTGATTTGCATGCTTGACGACAATTCAATATGATCATTAAAGTGAACGGGAATACCGGTTGAGGAAAATAAAACAGAGAGGGGATTTTATACTGAAAGTATTTTTTTTTATAGCACAAAAGAAAAAAAACAAAAAATATATAGTATTGAAAAAATAAGAAACACTTTAACTTTGGTATGAATATCACAATGTATTAGTTTAGAAATCTCTAAGTATTAGTCAGCAATATCTTAATGTTATGGATATGTGAGTTTCATTTAAATAAATTTCAGGGCTTTTGAATTCCAAAATTTGACATGCACTTAAGTGGCGGTAGACAAGCATCGGGAAATTAGTTTTCCTCCAGACTTAGTTAGGGAATTTGCATTATGGGGAATTTAATAAGGTTTTAGAAAGGCATTCAATTTCGTACGAGTGTCTGACAAACACTGCTTTTGGAATGCCTGACCTTTTGGTTAATATTTCAAAATCAAAATTTTATTGGTATTCAGTAATATTTAATTTATAAAAAAAATTAAACAATCATTAATTTAACCATGACGACACCACATCACTAAATTAATGAATACGTTATTGTTTGCAGTTGTTACATTATACTGTCATCAGGTTTTATGTGAAACAGCAATATGTATACAACTGATGGTAGTATATTATAATGTTAACTAATTTAATATTATAAACATGTTTTTTTTTTAAATTTATAACTTATAATGTAGTAAAGACGATACAAAAATTAAGACCATTACTCATTTCTCTTAATTAGTTGATAAAATTTGAAACAAGCTTTTATTACAGAATGTCGCATTAAATGTTTTTACATTTTCAACAAAATTGCGTCAACATACCGCCGAAAAAGTGTCAATTATCGTCACGTTTGCATTCTGACAATGCTGTTTTATGGTAGCAAGTTATGGCACCATACGAAAGTTCAGAGAAACCATATTACGTGAAGATAAGATAGTGGATCAAGCAGTCGCTCATCACACTGTGAAGAAGCGATATTGGACGTCACTCGGCCATATGCTACGGATACTTAAAAATAATTTTAATATAGCTTGCTAGTTTTTCAAGCCTCCCGGAATCCAGATGTCTCGAATGCCACTATATACCAACCAGGAAATGAAATCCTGACGTGATTTGGAAAAATGCAAAGACATTGACGAGTGACAGGAATTTATTAGCGGACATTGTCAAAAAAGAGAAAATAAAGAAATACTATTATCATATAAGTAGTTCCTATCATCATTATAAGTCAGGGCCAATCCACTGCTAGATGAAGGCTTTTCCTAGCTCTCTCCACTCTTCTCGGTCTCTGCTACTACGGAAATTTACCGAAATTTATGAGTTCGTCTATCAAGTGGATTTTAGGACGTCCCCTTGCGTACCAACCACTATAAAAAAATATTTGTCCAGCGGTTCCATTCACCTCGAGCGTCATGTCCAGCCCATTGCCATTGCATCTGCTTAGCAATTTTTATAACTCTTATCTGCTTCCTTATTCATTGGTTTCTTTTGTGATCCTTGCGCGATATGCCCAACATGCACCTTGTCATGCCACGTTGCGTTACTACGTTAATTTTCTTACGTTAATAGGCAATAACCAATAGTAAAATAGTATGGTTTCTGACCAAGTTTCTTTAAATGACAGTGTGAATATATTTCGTTTATAATATTATATTATTGTATATAATACTTATATAAATCATATGTTTACTATTCATTGAGGCGCATTTAAAGTCAGTATTAGATATTTATGTACACTAGCATTAACGTTCTAAATGGCAATATAGCGGAAATTAAATAAAATAAGAATAACGTAATACAGCATAGAAATTTGCATATTTGAAATAATAGGGAATATTGAAAATAACCAAAAATACCAATGATAATAACGGAGGATAATGAAGGTCGCTTGCCGGATAGATAATCACTGGAAAATGTAGTCATGTTAGTATTAAACGACTGCAAAATTCCTTTAAAATCCACTTAATTGACAAACCCTTATTTGGTTTAAGTTTGGCAGAAATACGTTGCCGCGAAAATCAAGAAGAATGAATTTATTGAGCTAAGAGAGACCTTCATCTACAGTGGATTAACCATGCCTGATAATGATGTTACTTTATAACACATGGCGTGTTTATATACTTACATTGCTTCCTAATAATTCGACCACTACTTTTCGTCCACATTTTTGTAACTATGTGTCTAAATACTTTGATAAATAAATTATTAAAAAATATTTATGTTATTCTTTGATGTGAATAATTTAATATAATTAAATTGAAACATTTAAGAGTATTTTTCAATTTATTTGAATAATGTAATATATTTTAAACATTGCAGCCCTGGAAAATAAATTTATTATTTATTTATAGGTATACGCCTAAATAAAAGTGCACCCCTTAAGTACACGGAATCATAATTCATTTCAAACAGCGCTCCGTGTCTTCTTTTATCGTTTCGCTATTAGGGTATTGATTTAAACTTATAAATTATGTAAATATAACAGTTTTAGATTGGTTATATATATATCTTCCACAACTCCACGAATGTTTGTTCTATTCTAATTTTCTTCTTTGCTTAGCTTTATCTATCCCTTGGCCTAACAACCCGATAAACTGGGAGCTTTCTTCGTTGATATTATTATTTATTACTGTATGGCGTGCGTCGTTAGGGTAAAACAGAAATTATATAAATCAAATAACCAGTCCACTTTACCAATGGCCCCACCTGAAAGCAAATAATACTGATTGCCTATATATAATTTTTCGGGGTTCTGAAAGTTTTAGTGAAGCAAAGTAAATGAACATGTCAATCAAATCATGTATGTAGGTAATTCGTTTTTAAATTAGTCTGTCTTCATTATGTATATTGTGTAAATGTTAAAATAACTCATGCTATATTTACATAAAGCTTATTATTATTTCTCAATTAGTAACTGTTTTTTATTGTCGTAATATAAATTTTTATAACAATTTTATTCTCTATTACAGTGATTCCCGACCTTTTCTTCTTATCGACTTCTTTGACGTATTTTGTAAAATTTCAGGGAACCTCTACTCCAATGACACATTCAGGTGCAGGGGTATAATAGACCTAAATAATTAGTATAATATGCATAATATTATACTAATTTCTGCGTATATGCGTATATAAAGCAGATAAGTGAAAAGAAAATGTTTTCAATTGTGTTTATTGTAACTTTTATGTGTACTAATATTATATTGTGGTAGTTGTTGAAAAGCATGAAAAAAATAGTTGGTTTAAGAAGATATTCCAGTAGTTGGGCGACTTAAATAGTTATTAATTTTGGTGGAAATAATACTTTCACATACGCAAGACAATCTTTGGCAATGGTAAACAAACGATGATAGTATTAGGCACCAACTTTATATAAGGACTTAATGGAATATTTATCTCTTATTTTACACAAGATATGTGTGTGCCGGCATAAAGTTCCTAATAATTAGTGAACAAAAATAGAGTTATTTTTTTAATACTCTTGAATGGATTTTACACCTATATTTTTAATCAGAAAAAAAAACGAAAAATATTGGAACTTCAAACGGCTCCAGTATTATGTGATGTTTTGAAAAAAATTATTTTGTGTGTTGCAGTTGTGCATATTGATTTATATTATTTGCCCCATTTGATCAGTCAAGCACCTTTCGACAAATTTATTTTTCCTCGGTAAGTTTATTACCCTCACTTTGGGAATCACCTATTTATATTCTAGATAATATCATAATACAAAATAAAATAAATGTTATTACTTAATTATATTATTTTGTTATATTGATACTCCATATAAAATATAATAAAGATTTAGTCACGTCAAATAAGTGTATCAAACATATTTAATTGAGTCAGAAACTCTACGTGTGACATCGATCAAGCAAAAAGTTTTGCGAAAGCTCTGCGTTTGGAAAAACATAGCTTTCTGTTGGCAATAATAAAAAGTTTTCCCCCACGTCTTGGAAACAATAAGGCGCACTGTGCGGAGTGAAGGCGAGCGACATGCGTGTAAAATTGAAGGCAATAAAATGTTCCGACTTTGTCAGTACAACTTGCAAAACAGAATGCGGTAAAACAAAATTATTTCAGATGTTACACAAAGTAAATCAAAGTAAGAATTATTTCATGCTATCATTATATGCAATATGCTACCAAGCATATACAGCCATACATTTGTTGAATGCTTATAATGTAAATATTATCATCATCAGTAAAAATAATTCCACTGCTAGATAAAGATCTTCCCAAGATTTTTCCATTAGTTTTAGTCCCTAATTATTTGTTAACACACACATCCACCAAAGTTTATAATTTCCTTTATCAATCACTTTTTAGGGGGTCCTTGTGGTCATTTAGTACTTCTATTTACCTCTTTGATTCATTAATTGTGTTTTGTGGCTTTCTGCGTTTTTCTTAAATCTTTCAATCCTGACATATCGGCGAATCTATTTCTCAAATTTTAAAACTGTCACATTTACTATTACTGTGAGCACTTAAATAAAAAGAAAATTAAATTCTCTGCAAAACAGTATCAGGTATATAAAATATTTTCATTTTTTCTTTACTCTGCTGACGTTATGCTTCATCCGAGTATTATAATTTTGGATAATGAATAGTTACTATAATAGTTACTAAAATGAATTGAAATAATATGTAAATAATAACGTTAATTCCTGAAATGTTTAGAAATATTTACAACATAGAAATATTGAACCTGTCATAGTACTGGTTTTCGATCGAATGTACTGGTTAAATATGTTAATAGGCCCTCATTCAAGTAATTATTATTTTTCTGTTTCCAAATTTTCTAAAACCTTGCATGATACGTAATGCGTCAAATTAATAGTTTAACGCATCGGTGTGATAACATCATGGTAAAAATGTGATATGTGATATTACATGCATCCATATTATGTATAAGTACATGAAAAATTCAAAATATTTGAAGGTATTAATAATAAATTAACCTTTGAAATCGGGCATCATGTATGTTATTGTTAGAAACAGTAACTAGCTACTTTACCATTTTGACATACAGACAAATTGGCAAGACAGTTTTTTTATTATAAAAGAATATTAAATCGTTTAATAAATACGTAAATTTATTTAAAATAGCCATTTTTGTATTTGTAAGATTATTTGGTAACATTTTAAATTAAACGGTGTCATAAAAAAAATGTACATAATATTATATAGGTATGTGTTTAATTTTTTCAAATTAATGTGTCTTTTCAATTTTCTATATTATAATATTGTTTCACAATAAAATATTTATACCTAGTGTAATACGTTCACGACATGGCGTACATTTAATAATTAATTCAGTAGTGACACCTAATATTAGTGGGTGTAATACAATATGATTTGCGGGCGAAGTGTTTCTCTTTCTAACCCGAATTACTTTGAAAGGTAACTTTGTGTTAGTTTTACATTGACAGAAATGTGTAGGCATACGTCATTTTTTGTGTTTTATAAGCTCGTTGTAATAATATGTATTATATTAATGTACGCTTGATTGAATGTAAAGAATAAGACTTAATAAAGGAATCGATAGCTGAGTAGTTTGTTGATCCCATGAAGTAATAAAGTGAGTACTGGCGTTCGTTTAATACTTTATCTACCGTGCAAAAACAAGCCTCGAACAGATTCCTTAGGCGTTTGTCAGTTAGCGGAGTGTTCGAGCGTGGAAGAAGAAGGGATAATATCTATGGGTTTCTCCGCCATTAAGCTCTCGTATAATCTCAGCGGTCGTGGAATTTATCCAAGTCACAGGCCAAGAGAGACAAAAGCTTTTCCATTTACAACTCTTCCCTTGCAATACGCAAATATAAGGTGTCTTGGAAATGGCGCATGAATAATAAAATTCAACAGTTTTATTTAAATTATAATGAATGCGTCCATTTCTGTCGTAATGAAAATTAAGTACTTGATATCATGTTGAAATTAAACTAAATTACATTGATATACATTTAAAATCATTGTAAGAAGGTACCTAATATACTATATACAGTGCATTGTGAATGCATATGAAATCATTGTGGTTATTTTTATTTTTTTCTTGAAAAAAAAAAACAATTGTTTAAAAATAACAATATTATTTTTGTATTAATACGCTTGTGAAATATCTGTATTTATACCTACATAACTTTCCTACATTTTCAAAATATTAAAATCTTTTTATGGTTTTTCAGCATTATAATAGGCCTACATGATTGAATCACTAACTTGTCTTGATATTTTACAATTAATGTAGAAAACATATAACTATAAATGCTTAATAATGATAATAATATAATTGATTATTATGATACAACAGAACTACATAATTCTCCCAGTCGTTATCTAATGAAAATTTAACGGTTAGCGTAGCAGAAGATGATGCCGCATTTTGTATCTTAATAATCTCTGTAATTGGGACGAGTGCTGCTCCACCGAACTGAACTAACTAAGAAAATGATAAAACGATAATTGCCTTGATGATGTTCTATTTATGATAATGAGTATCATAAAAAGAAAAAAAATATTCATGATACTAATTGTGTTGCTACTTATTTTATACTTAGATATATTAAAAAAAAAACTTGGTTCTGTTATCAACATCATCACTAGCCTGGATAAATCTATTGGTTGATAAAGGTCATCCCTACCTCCTTTCACCCGATTCCTAGTTCTTTGCTGTAACGTACTTCCGACTAACTTGATATTTGTTCGTTAGTCAAGCAGGTTTTAAATACATTGTATAGCACTCTATGAATGTATTTGACAGATTCCATTCCATCATTGGTAAACCATATTACTGACTAAAACGTTTGTTAATAGTTCAATTAATTAAAAAAAACCAATAAAAATAACCTCCACTCCGTAGAGGCATATAATCTTCTTAGGATCTAACATGGTCAAAAAACAAATAGATAAGTAGGTGGCAGGTACTAATATCATTGAGCGATTTAAATCGAAATTATTTTAACTCATTCAGCATACAATAAAATTATGTTTCTGGATTCAAAACATAGATATTTTTAATATAATATCTATTAATAGAAGAGAATGGCTTATAAAATATTGTAAAATATTCATTGATATACCTATCTTAATACTGTAGATATTAAATAGTATGATTACATAAATATTATATTACTATTATGTATCTAAAATAATATATGAGAAAGATTATTACAAAGTCAAAAACACAAATACCTAAGGTTTTTAAAAAGAGTATGAAAAAGCTATTAATAAAATCAATTTTGTTCTATATTTAGAAATAAAAGGTTGTGTAGTAGATACAAAGTGTCACTTAAAAAATAATTAAACATGTCATAACCAAAATAATTTATTAAGTATAATATAATAGCGATCAGAGCTAGACACTAATCTCCATTGAGTGGATGAAATGGTTGTGGACTTTATTATATTATGTGGATTGAGTAGTCCATGTTTTTTTTCTAAATTTTAGCTGACAGGTAATAGAATTAAAGTGCTTAATAATTTTGGTAGAAATTACCTATAAAACTCGATATCATGATTTAGTTGTATTGTGAATGTTATTAATATAACGACGGTATCATTGGTTTGAAAATATATAATATCAAGATTTGATATAATACAAAGAGACTGTCTGAACGAAAAATACTTTTTTTTATCAATAAGTATTCTAGATTAGGACACTATGTGTAAGCTTAGGACATCTGTCAACCCATTTGATAAGATAAAAAATTGTGCAGGAAAAAATGTTTTCAAATAATCACGTTTCCCACTAAGTGTTCATACTATCATTAATATCGATCAACGACTGGCTCTCTCGTAGATTTTTCTTTCGCTAAAAACCACTCTCTTAAAGACATGAAAGAGACCGCTGGGTTTTTTTCTTTAGGCATTATCAATCTCTCATTCATAATTTTCTCCAGCAAGTAAAGATGTTTATCTTGCAAGATCGTAGATATTAACTTCAAAATTAGTTTCTTTTTCGAGCAAAAAGATTATTTTATAGCTAGAAAAAAATAGAAAATATTAAGTGTAGCGTTTGAGATTGTTTAAATAACGTTCATACTTTATAGTAGTTTAAATCTGTAATAATAAATATATGAGTATTATAATTTTGTTATAGTCTGTAACATAAAGGAAAAAGAAAAAAATTAAAATATTCTCCGGACCAATATTAATATATATATTTTTTAATAACATACACGTCATGGTTTAGTAGTATTATAGTATGCCTCGGGATAGAAGGCTTTCCGAGCAACTACTTTAACGACCTAGTGATGAACTTAACTCGCGTAATATGTTTCTGAAGCTTTTTACACATTTTAATAACTACTCAGTATATTTTTGAAATTAACTAAATAGTACAACTTTATTAACAATATTATACTTATATTAATTTAAAATTTAAATTAATATTTTTTTTTTTTTTTTTTAAATAGCTTTAAGTAGATTATTTTGAAGCTTTATGAGTGGATGCTGATATAAATACATACTCACAATCCTAAAGTTTGTTTTATTATTAACTAATAATAAACTAAATATAATTTATCATTTGAGTGTATAAACCATGAAGCTTCCCACTTTTAATCGGAATCGAAATCGTAAATACGATTGGTATATAATTGCAATCTACTAGATAAGTTTGCACATCATAATATTATTATGTAGGTATATAGTTATATCAATCACTCCTCCGTATCAAAGTACGGAACGGTACATAATATGTCAGACGATAAAATGCAATCATCCATTTGTACGAAAAAGGAAAAAATAGTTCGCAATATTAAAATTCGCCGTTCATGAAAGCACATACGAGAAACGTGCTTTGTAGGTGTAAATAGAGCTTTTGATTACAGTCGCAGTGAAAAATAGATATCACACAGTTTCTATAGTTGGCACGAACTGTAATTTTGAATCGTATGTTCTGATATGAGAAAAATAATACGCTACGGTGTACAAACACAGTATATGTACATACAAACTCAATATAGAAGTCAGAGCTTTTGCGTTTTGTACATGCGTTTCTAAAGAACACCTAACGAAGTTGCAACTTTCCAGTACAATCATATTCCATTGCACACCATGGTCCATAAAAGTAGTTTTAAATTACAGAAACGCCATATCTTTCTTTTCGCTTAGCATTTAATAAGAGAAGTACCTATATATACCAATTTAAATCGTTAGGTGTTCGAATTTAGAACAAAACTCATCACAGTAATACAAAGTACTAAATGATAATTCAAATGTTGGCACGCATCGCCCTCACTCAGTGGACAGCTTATACAAGTGAATCTTACTATACACAATATAATAAAAATATACCTTATTATAAGTAGATATATTATTCGAATATAATATTTGTATTATTTAAAAGTTAATTAATGTTTTAGTAATAAAAATCAAGTATTATGTGGATAATTGAATCTTATATTAATCTTATATGTAAGCGAAAAATATTGTTGGAATATAACGTAATAAAATACTCTTTTATCTAATCTAATAAAATAATCTTTTCCATTTTTAATAAATAATACATTATATTATTAATACTGTACAGCTACGATGGCCGCGTGGCTTAAGCGCTGGCCTCTCGTGACGAGGGTCCCAGGTTCGTATCCTGGGTCTGGCAAGTACACATATTGTTTTTCAATTTGTGTATGAGTCAGAGTATGGACCTAATAGGTTGAGCAAGTGGCTGACATCCATTTCTCGTAAAAATAAAAATCTGTTAATACAAACTTCCACTCTGTGGAGGCCCATATGATCCTATTAGGATCGGACATGGTCGAAAGAAAAAGAAAAAGAATTATTAATACTATCGACTGACAACTTTAAAATCTAATGGATTTAAATTTTTTACTATTCTATTTCAGTCATTTTTTGCGACCGTTTCGCCTTTTGGCATCTTCAGGCACTATGTGCACTCACCAAAAGGTAAATACACACTGACAACGAATACAGTTAATTCTAACTTATATAATAAATAAATACAATAAAGTAGGTAAAATTTTTACCACCTACCTGTCAAGTCAAGGATTACAATAACATTATAATCAACAAATTATTAATAGTTGAAGTGTTTGTAAAAATCCTTATCACTATACAATCAACAGGCGTAAGGCGAAACCAGGGCCACAAAAAACGACTCGTACAAAACTTTGAAAAAATATGATATTTATGTATAATATGTGATTAATTATTTAATTATTTATTATCGAATATTATTAAAAGGTAAATTATTTATTGTCATTTCATATTATTTTCACTCATATTTTATGGTAATTAATAATAAACTAGAGTGATCTCTTAGCATCCGTCTGTGAGGCCATTAATAATTGTCCGAATCGTGCAGCTAGCAATAATCAAACGTTGTTTTTCAGTGTGTATATCAGAATATAAGTCCCAATGGGTTTAAAAAACTATTATGGAAAGATGCTCCATTTAAGAAAAAAATCTAATTAACTTTTTAATTTAACTTGTATTTTCACTATAGGTATTCTTTTTCGTTTACTTTAACTACCCTATCCCTAATCTTTTCTAAGCAATGTAGCATATTAATTAACGAAAAAACTTGGTAACTTTCTTAAAAGATTAGGGGGCCGTAAATAGCAAGGGTGGTTCGTGGCCGGGCTATCTCTCGAAAGCGTGAATAGATGGCGACAGTATAATCTGTGGCCGGAATGTAGAGTCCCCGTGTGCAATGTTGAGGTGCTTCACCATCCCGCAACTAAGTTATGTCCGGCAGCTTTACTTAAGGGAATTCCAAAACTGACTTGATATACATCCGAGTAAATTTACCCTAAATCGGGTAGCTGAATAACGAATACACAGGCCCGAGCACAAAGTAAGGCGATGCCGGAGTGGTCGGTAATGCGATATAGGAGAAGTTACACTATTGAAGTGGAGAGTAAAATATATCGTGTAATGTTTAACATGCTATAAAAGAAATACGCACGCAGTGTAAAGCGGTGATAAAGAATACATCATTTAAATTAAATCAAATAAAATAACACTCGTTTTATGGTAAGTAATAATACAGTTGCAGTTCACTTTTACTATTTAATTTGTATACTTACTCAAATATACAGCATTTGAGCGGAAGTGCATATTTATCTTGGGCAAGTTTAACATATCTTCTTCTAATATATAAAAAATAATATTTGTTTGTGTGTTTGTTTGTTTGTTTGTTTGTTCGTATTGAATGCACTGCCATACCGTTCATCCGATTGCGATAAAACTTTGTTAACTTATTGCTTGCACTTTCGTGAAGAGTATAGGCTATATCTTATATATAAAAATGAATGTCTGTCTGTCTGTCTGTATGCCTGTTTGTCTGTCTGTCTTTCTGTCTGTCCCGTATGCGTTCCTATACCATTCATCGGATTACGATGAAATTTTGGTAAGTGGTTGTATGTACACCCGCAAAGGTTTCTGAATTAGAAAAATCATCATCTTCTTCTTCTTCATCATTCTATTTTCTTTTATTCGTATGGTTCATATACCATTCATCCGATTGCAACGAAACTTTCGTCAGTTATTGTACACACACCCGCAAAGGTTTCTAAATTAGAAAAACCATCTTCTCCTACTTCTTCTTCATTATATCTTCTTTTATTCGTATGGTTCTTGTACCATTCATCCGATTGCGATGAAACCTTCGTCAGTTGTTGTGGTAACATCCGTAAAGGTTTCTGAATAAGTACAACCATCTTCTTCTTCTTCTTCATTATATCTTATGGTTCCTATACTTTATACATTATTCTTTATACTTTATACATTATTCGTATGGTTCCTATACCATTCATCCGATTGCAATGAAACCTTCGTCAGTTGTTGTGGTAACACCCGCAAAGGTTTCTGAATAAGTACAACCATCTTTTTCTTCTTCTTCATCATTCTATCTTCTTTTATTTGTATGTTCCCTATACCATTCTTTCGATTGCGATGAAACTTTCGTTAGTGGTTGTGCCAACACCTGCAAAGGTTTCTGAATTAGTACAACCATCTTCTTCTTCTTCTTCATTATATTTTCTTTTATTCGTATGGTTCCTACACTAATCATCCGATTGCGATGAAACCTTCGTCAGTTGTTGTGGTAACACCCGCAAAGGTTTCTGAATTAATACAACCATCTTCTTCATTTATTTTATATTCTTTCATTCATCCGATTGCAATAAAACTTTCGTCAATAATTGTGCCAAAACCTGCAAAGGTTTCTGAATTAGAATAACTATCTCCTTCTTCTTCTATTCGCAATGAAACTTTGGTGAGTTGTCGTGCGCATGCCGACAAAGATTTCTGAATTAGAAAATCATCTTCTTCTTCTATTCGTATGCGTTCCTATAACATTCAACCGATTGCGATGAAACTTTTGTGAGTTGTTGTGCGTACACCTGCAAAGGTTTCTAAATTAGTATTATATAAATTACAACGTTTATTGTTTGTTTGTTCCATGCAATTTTGATTTTTTTTTACTACATATTAATAACGTTTGCATCATAGACTATAGATACATCTAGACGCCACCCGTTGCATTGCTAAATGAAGCTGCGTGCCATGCGTTTGGTTTGTGAGCAAGCGAACGCATTCATCTACAAATGTTCGAGACCATATACCATTTCGGTAGTGCTCGCCCAAAGTGCTCGCACTAGAAGCTCAGAATTAAAATATAATTTTCTATTTTTTTACGTTATATAGTATTTTTAAGCGGTCAAAATGCAACCATTAGGTAAAGATATTCATATTTTAAGTTATTTTAAAGAAACACTGGGTCACTGATAATATATATAATAATATACAAATAAATTATCACGAACATGTATCAACTTACCTATGAAACGTAATACCATATTCTTGCTTATCAGTACGGCTACCATATTTTAATACAACACACAGAACCATCTTTCCTACTTAATTAACAAAAAATATTTACCACTGACTTTATGTCTAACACAAAAAATAGCAATTTAGCAACACGAGCTACGATGCTACGTGAAGCGATTCTCCACGATTTGTTGGCGATACTTTTGGAAACTAACGAAAACATATGTAGACCTTTTATCTTACTCTAGCGCGTGTCGCAGAGATTATAAGGGTGCCGAATACTTTCTCACTCGCACTCATGCATCGTTTTTGTTCAGGCCTTGGTTTGCATACTTTGGATTCGATTTTAATTTAGTGGTCTTTTGTTTGACCTATACTCCTATTAGAATTATTTTCATATTGCCATATTGTATAACATAGATATTTTAATATTAAAAAAAAATTACCTCTTATTATTTTTTAAATATCTAAGATAAATATAACCACGAAGCGACCCTGTGCGAAGCCGGGTACTTCAGCTAGTTGGTTATAAAATATTCGCCATAAAAATAAAGTAAATCTAGATACTATTATGTCTCTAAAAGAGAACGGCAAAAGAAACAGGTAGCTTGAGTTGACAGGAACCTGATGTGGTTTGAAGGTGTTATCCTTTTTTTGTCTTCTTACCAAAGACTGGACTTCTGTGCAACTCCTGAGAATATTCACAGCTGTTACGTTTAAAGACCGTCGTCTTTAATACATTAGACGGTAAGGATGCGTCCAGCGCGTAACGATTAGGTGGCCATTCGATATAATTAGCATGCTATTTATATGCGGTAATTGTGTTAAGGTATCTTCAAAGATGTATTTAAACTAGGCGAGAAGATGATCGGGAAACAATAAGCTTTCGCGAAAGTTAAAACATTAAAGTTTATTCAACGGAAATACGAGTACATAATATACAACGGACAAGATATACGCGTTACAAAGATTTAAAAATAATAGACGAAAGGCGCGAGGTACGTGTCCATTTTATACATTTTTGGTAATATCATTTTTAAGTAGTTTATTGACGTCTTGTGTGTGCTATCCGGCGTAGGTCCATAGTCTTATGACCGTTTGATGACCCACATTTGTGTTTATCATGTTAGAGTAATTATGTAAGTATTGCATCATATTACATGGCTATTGATTATTAACCCTTATTAACTTGGAAATTTTGGTAGGTATAACATATACTGAAACTTGGGAGGTCGTATAACAATACGATTGTCAGCTTAATAATACTAATAAAGATAAACTTACAATTAAAATAAAATGTAAATACCTACCTAATAAAATATGAATTTGTTAAATGGTCCCATCTTATCAACACATATTATTTTATGGTCATATTTATTATTAAAATTTAGTTTATTAAGAGTTCTATATTGTAATGAAAAGATTTTATATATTAATTTTAAAAAAATATCGATTTTTTATAAAAATATAAATATGTATAACTTGAAATCCTTTTTATTTGTATCAAATCAAGCTTTAATATTGGGACCATACCTAAATAAGATTTGATATAAATATAAATGATTTCAAGATATACCAATTCATATTTTTTTTATAAAAATCGATATTTTTTAAAATATATCTATATAAAATATATTAAAACTATAAATTGGTCAAAAATCTCTTCATTATAAAATAAAATATTTAATAAACTAAAATAATTTTTATCATATTTAATCCATATTTATTTATATAAAACTGGACCGGTTTTGTCCGTCTCAAAGGGACAATTTCAACTAGTAACGAATATACAACAAACAAACAATTATTAGACTTATCAATTGAAAAACAGCCAAATATTCATAAACAAAACTAATACATTTAACAAGCTTATTAGACAATATTATTGAATTTATTTGTTATAAACGAGAATTAACCGTATTTTGCGTTAGTGTGCATTTACCATTACGCATATTGCATGGATATGCCGAAAGGTGAAACCCGCATCGCAAAAAAAAATCTGGTATGGAATAGTACACAACTTAAATGAACTAGAATGCAACATTACATGTTAATATAAATCATGATTAAAATGTATTTTAAATTATAAACAAGTCTTAAATAGATTATTATTATAAACGAGGGCGTTCTGCTATTACATTACATTACTTTTTCTTTTAATAAAATCAGAATTATTAATATTGAACATTTGTTTTTATTTCATTTTCTTTTGCAGTTCAACACACTTCATTTTTGATAATATTATTTTTTTCTTGGAATCATATACTATATTTTCTGTAAATTTAGTAATAAGTGAAACAAAAAAGATGCACAGGATGATCCAGTATCAGCCGACGATACGTCCCGCTTCTTTATTCAGCGCGCGTTTCCCATTTTGAATCAATCGCTCTTCATCGTCTTCCCAAGATCTCAGCTGGCCTTTCTTTACTCATGCCCCTCACAATACACTCGGCCCCCTAGCCCCTGCAGCGCCATTTCTAAAAAGACTTGTAGCTTTTACCCGCCGGTTACGAGGAAAAATTATTACAAATCATTGATCACGGAATACGGCATTGATGGTACACCGATACTGGGAACTGAGCATGCGGCCAGAATACTTACACAAACATGACGAATAGGATTTGAAACTCTCAGTTCCCCTTTTTATTATTATCCCTTTTGAAAAGGACCTTCCTTTAAAAAAACATTTCATTTTGAATCCGGGTTAGGGTTTATTGCTTCTCGCTCCATATCAAATGTATGCCCTGTAATTGTATTTATTCTGTTTACTTAAGTCATGCATAAAAGTTCACCCCTGATTTTTTCAACTGACCCATTTATAAACCCTATGGCTGTTGACTTTAAATGTTATCAGGTAGGTACTTACTCTCACTACTACATTCATAACGTCGTCCTACTATGAAAACCTTCTATTACCAATATCAAGATTTTTTTACGAGAATTTTCTAAATATTTATCATTATAGAATTCACGTATTCTCAATATATGGGTCGTGACCCCCGGGGAAGTTCAACTGTGATTTCTAAGGGGTCGCAAATTACAAAGTAGCACTGCCTAGGCGCGGCAGGTTATATGAAAGTATGGTGAAGCAGATTGGTATGGTGAAAAAGTATGATGAGACGGGTTGGTAATCAAGTTGCGGCAAAATTTCCACGTTAACATTATATTATGTTGGTACGTTATAATGACCAAAATAAATCCTCCGTGACTCCATGATTTTTTTCATCGTGTCGCTATTTCTCGTAAGTTGTCGGCTATTATTGGCCTGCTTCATTTAGTTGTATGAGAAAGCCGATTCCTTCTCCCTCTTTTTATGTAATACCTATATGAGCACTGCCATACAATTTTATGGAATTTTTGTCCACTAACAGTAAGAAAACGTGGTATGTGGTAGCAGATATTTTTTTGATTAAATGTGTATTGATAGTTAACCACTATTAATTTGTTATGCTAAAAATACTATAATTGTAAACTACTGTGCTTACTTATTGCTGTGCCAGTTAATCCATTGGGCAGCACTCATATGTTCAAGAGATATCCGATTACACCCACTATCACAAGCAGATAGTCTTTAGGGATCTTAAAAATATCTCAAAATTATCTCAAAAACCCAGGGGAGAGACGATATAATTTGGTGACAGGCAGTTGCATATTTTGGATTTATTATCCTTAATCAAAAAAGCTGCTGAACCTGAAAGTTCAAAAATTCATTTATTTATGTGAGAAAAACCGTTAGGATGGTGGAACTTTATAGGATTAAAAAAAATATTAAACACAATCAATATTATAATAAGTAAGGTTCGATAGTTTGTGTAAGGAATAACAAAGAGTGAGAAAGACACCGGGAAAAACATGATAATACAATAAGTGCTATATTAACATTGTCGATAATAGTAACCATATATTACAACTCAGATATAAATATACGGCCAGCTAAGACATATTTTAAAAATATCATCTTGTTTATTATCTACTTAGAAGCTTTCTATTATGTTTTATGATAATCCAGTCTACTTTCTGATTTTTTAAGTAAGTAATTTGTCTAACTAATTTTCGGCTACAATTAGACGTAGAAGTTTTTCACCATATTATTTTATAAAACATGGTTTCGATTGTTTATTCATTCGTAAAATATCCATGTGCGATTTATTTAGCTAGAACAGTAGATTACAAAATTATTCATTAATGATGATACCCAGATATTTCAAATATGCGGAAGCACATTAAAACGCTTATAGCTTAAGACGCAGTAAAATGGCAATACTATCACCTAACATTTAAAAACATTTTTTCATTTTTCATTTTATCAGACGCGGGATTCGAATTTTATATTTAGTAAGGTAGCGAGTGATTTAAATTACCCGTGGATAGAATAAAAAAAAAATAATATGAAGTATATTATATCAATCAAAACTCTAAATTAAATGGCAAGATTTATGAAAAATCTAGAGGTTCGGCAAAAATGCTGATATAGTATATTCGTTTTTCAGACATACAGAAAAATATTAGATTTGTCCGTATTTGATCCCCTAATTTGTGTTAATCGTTGGTTTGTATGCTTATATGAAAAATCTTGGCATTATTGTCGAGAGAAAGAATGTTTATCATCAGAAAGTATTATGGAAAATAATTATTCTCAGCCAAATGGTAGGTATATTACTAAAACAAATACAATTTTATTATGCGATGTTTACTTAGTTACTATAAAATAACATAGATCCAACCAATGACGATTTATTATTACCTAGTATTTGTTTTTTCAACAATGTGTTTTCACGACTAGATTGAAAAATTAAAACCCTGTCAAATATTTCCAATGGAAATAAACATGTACACAGAACGCCATTTTACTACAGAATTACATTACATATAATATTTATATATTATATATGAATTTTAATATCATCCTGTTGTTTTTGTTAAGAAATAATATTGTTGCAATTTTACTGACTTGTTTGTTTGATTTTAAAATTATAAAAAACATCATTTTTTCTTGTCATGCAAACTGTCGAATATTAAACAAAATCTACAATATATAACAACAAAATTATTAATGCTAAAAATTAGGTGACTATTAAAACATTATTCTTCAAGAATAGTGATTTAATATTAGATTCAATCTATATACCTATATAAAACAAAGTCGGGTTAGTTACACCATTTATAACTCAAGAACAGCTGGACAGATTTTTATAATCTTTGTTTTGTTGGATTTGTCTCCGCCCGGAATAGCAGAATAACTATTAAAATATCGGATAAATCACGGAAAAAATAAATTATGAAGAAAATTAATTTTCTCATACATTTTCACATTTTGAACAATGAACCTCGCGCCACCTCGCGCATTCGAAAATAAAAGAAAATCACAAAAAAATTAAATCCATATACAACGCCATCTCTGATACATGACAGAAACAATAAACAAGAAACAAACAAACAAAAGAAAGAATGATAGTCGAAATGTCTAACTGTCAATGATGTAGTGTGCCCAACATTTCGTGCTTCATGTCAACAGCTCAATTTGCTTGAAAACGATACTCATTGGGATATGACAATCACTGAAGCAATTGTTTCTACATCTCCAAGTCAGATACGCACATTATTTGCTATCATTATTTCGACATGCTTCCCATCGAATCCACCTGAACTGTGTAACAAGTACAAGGATGACATGTCAGAAGACATTTTACATCGAATTCGTGTCAGTTCAGGGAATCCCGATCTCAAGGTGAATGAGGAGTTACATAACCAGGCTGTGCTTTTGATCGAATATAATATGTGTTACCTCATGTGCGGCAGTTTGTTAGTCAAGTTAGGAATGCCAACGCCACATCGTAGAATGAACGACGCTTTCAATCGAGAATTGGAACGTGAACGTGAATATGATCTTATTGATACTAAATTAGATTTCTCAGAACATTTACGAAGTCTAGAAACAAAGAAACTATTCACTTCGAAAGACTTACCTACATCATGGACATGTAGTAATTTAGATTGAAATTTAAGTTCTCAAAAAAAAACATAAAAATGCTATATTCCCTATATATAAATATGAATTTGTGGAAGAAGACTAAAAAGACCTACTTACCTATAGCCTCAGAATTTGTCAGCTTCTTCTAGAATTTAGAATTACGATATTATGTGACTGAAAGTATTTTGCATTTAAGTAAGCTACATTGAAAAATATTACCTGTATTTATTTTATGAGATATATATATGCGCTGGTGATAATTTACTAATAAACCAATACGATTTTATGTAAAATGTTGATTTTGATATTATAATATAATGATACATAAAGAAATCATTAGATACTTTTTCATTTTGATAGTCAGTTTCTGTGTCCACCAGTGATTGCATAGTTTGATAATAGCCAATAATAGCCATAGACTAATATTAATAATAGCAAACAATTGAATTCTGAATTTGTGTTGCCATACGAATGCTAAATAAATACCAAACATTTACAAGGAACACTTTAACCGTTCGTGTATTTAAATATAAAACTGGCATAAAGTAATAAATTTATTATTTTAAGTGTATATTATTTATTCATTTATAGTTATTAAATTTATATTGTAATGTTTGCACATTTTTATCATTCTTGAAATTTTAAATTAATTATTATAGGGGAAACGATATTTAAAAATTTGTCATATTAATAATGCTGTGACGCGATATGACGGCACTAACCAACAGTTTTATAACTATAAAGCGCGAATTATATTATGGTGCATGTCGCTGACATGACGTGACGTCACAGTAAGCTGTCGCTACGGGAAAAAAGTGAGTAATGTCGGTTTTATTGGTGTTATCAGACCAATGCTCCAATCCCGTAGCACATTTTGAACCTTTAAACAAACATTGTCAGTTGGCAAAATCTGACAGAATCACCAGAACAATAATGAGGTCACCTCACATTGAATTGCACTGCATCGACACCTGCATGACTCAATGAACGTTTTTATCATCTTTTAAATGCCTACACTTTTCGACTGTCATGTCAAAATTACGTTTTTGTTTTGTTTTTAGCAGTTGGTACTATGTATTTTCTATAAGAATGTTGTCTAATATCTATGGATTGCATTTGGATTGAGTTCAAAATATTATCTATGAATGTCATGTCGCAAGTAATTTTAACGTACGCACACGTAGAAACTGTTCAAATTAATAATTGAAATTAGCATGAATAATTATTATTAATTCCAATTACTAATACATTATAGTTGGCACTCAGTGTCATTTTTCACTGAATTGACAGACATGGTGATCATTCAAAATATTCTGCAACCATAGACTAAATTTTTTGTCGCTGCGACAGCATGACAGTAAGCGACATGCAACACAATTTGATTCGCACTTGATTGTTATTTCGTTTATGCATGTGATATTTACGTTATTTAGATTTAATGTAATTTTCATGCTATTTGATTCTATGCATGCTTCTCTTTGCATCGATATCTCTGCATTACACTTTGAGATTCTGACCATACTAAGCGGTGCGGGACAGAATTTAGCCTTTTTTAATTTTAGCATTGCTTTTTTCGCTACCGCTTCCGCAAAGCTAATGATCACACTGACTGCGGAAGGCTTGCCAGGAAGTATGTAGTTTGCCGATAATCATAAGATAACACGTGCTGCACTGTTTTTGCATGTTGTACAACACAAACACGCAACATCTATGACGTCGCTCCGCAATGTGTAGGGAGGTGCACGGAGATGCAACGGCTTAAGTGTTACGTACCTCTTTATCTAAACTAATACCTACTAACAGTAGGTACGTAATTTAACAAAATTTCTTTTTTCATCATTCTAATTAGGTAGTGTTTTTATTTTCCAAATAACAATAATATCGATGAAAATTTCATGATGTTATATAAACTACCAGCGTAATACACACACACTGGTATTTGTTTTTTTGGTAATATCAGTAAATTATTATGCACTATTATTCCCAAACATATTTTATGAACGTACTATAATATATATTATAATTATAGTCCAATACAATGTTTCTTAACATCCGCGGACCACAAAAAAAAGAAAAAATGTTTTGCGGACCATCAACATTCGAATAAAATAATAAATATTTATATTATTTACACTATTTTTGAAACAATTGTCGGAATATAATACAACCCACTTCAAATGCAGGGTTTCTGAGCAAACCATGCTCCCCCCGTCTTACTATGAAACGATTTATTACTACTTATATACAAAAATATCATTCATTCAGGAAATGACTTGTTAATTCATTGTGAATCCTTATAGGTGCACGAGTTCTGAAACATATTTATTACTTAAAATTTAACATTAAGATTTTAAAAATGGATACTTACTATTTTTGAACTTCAGAAAATTTTTGCGGTACACCTAAAAATTTTCGCGGACCACCGGTTAAGAAACCATGGTCTTGCAAAACAAGGTGTTTACAGTCCATGGTAAATTATCATATAATGTGTATTACGACAAGTAAGGTACCTAAGTACTTAGGTGTATAATAAATTTAACAGTTACTATAGATATAATAATTAGAGTTGGGTATTTCCCGAGAAAAAAATCTCAATCTCGAGATTCGGGATTTCCCGAAATGATGAAATTTTGAATTCTCGAGATTCGGGATTTCCAGAAAAGAATTCTCAAGAATTCTCGAGAAATCGGGAAATTTAAAAAAACCTGTAAAAATCCTGAAATCAGTGTAAAAACAGACAAATTCCAAAAATATTACTTTAGAGAAGACAAACAAAATAGGAGCAAAACATTACGTATTAAAATAGTATTTCAAAAAATACAGACTGACAATCGCTGCATCTAACAATCGTGTACGCTTTTCAGACAAAAAAGTCCCTGATGTTGCAAAAATTGCGCTCATTTTGAGTCGACGTTGGCTTAATTGTGTTAAATGCCCCGATCAGTCCTTGAACGTTTTATGTTTTCTGTCCGCTTTCTTCATATAATATATAATCGTTTTTTTCAATTAATATTTGATAATAAAGAAATCCTGAATCCCGAGAAACGGTTCTCGAGATCCGAGATTTCTCAAAATGTTAAAAATTTAAATTCTCGAGATTCGGGATGGAAAATCTCAAAAATTTCTCGATAATTCCCGTCGGGATATTCCCGAAACCCAAGTCTATATATAATATAATATCTTAATGACTTAGTGAGTTATAATATCGTTACACAAAATATATAAATATAACGATTATTAATGTTATGCTGGTAGTCCGAAGCGCCGACGAATGGCATATTAGGTATAGATACCTACTGCCATAAAACAGATTTTTGAGAAAAGTATACGAAAATAATTATTATTTTTTATTATATTTTAATGAAAGTGTTTTATTCAGACAATATAGTGGTTTGGGATTACTATTGTATTTTACCTTTTCCACCTTCTACTAAAATTTTACACGAAAACAAAAATCTTCTACGATCTGGGAACACTTCACTTATGTTTGATGAATGGATTAGTATAATATGATAATAAAATAGTACGGCAGGACGAAAAAGAGACGGGGGTATACTAATTAAACTGTCCTTTTAAAACAATATCGAAACAAACACCTGACATACGCGTTTATACTATAAACATATCTAGGTATTTAGTGTATTATGTAACTGTGTGATTTATAAAAAAATAGTAAATAGTATGGTTTTCGTCAACTGAAAATTGTGAATATTTATTTATTTATATTTAACAAAACTCCAGTTCTGCGCCAAAACTCGGGTTGCCCCACTTACCCACCCTTTATTTTGCGGCTGCTAATACATAACTACACACATTCATAGGTACCTATACTTGCTGGCGTTACTTGTCTAAGATGCAATGTAGTACATGGGGGCTGTTAGCATACAGTTGCATACTAAAACAGCGGTAGAAGGCAAACCACAAGAATAGTGAAGCCGAACTCATAACTTTATCTTCGTATCGAGAAAGTTTTATACGTTCTTTGTAATGCAAATTAAATATTTATGGAGCTACATTTTTAGGTTGTATTCGAAGTGGAAAAAATATTTAGATTATATAATAAATGACGAATACAATATAATAGACATGAGTATCATTTATTATACAGATTAAAATAGTTGTTAGGCGGAGACAATTAATATAATTACACCGTTGAACAATTTGAATAAGTCAACTTGGTTGTTAAATATGTGATGTAAATCCTACATCGTGGTATTTTTTATCAAATAATCTATTATTAGTAATTCAAAATATAATCTTGTTATTTTTCTGTATTAATTGATATTGTTAGTTCAAAAAAATATTTATTTTATTCAACGAATAAGACAAAAGATTTAAAAATGTAACATTATAACATAATTTGAAAACATCTCATGCATATTATAGCCAACATTGTAACTCAATTTGATACACATTTCATGTAAGAATTGCTAGTTAAATCTGTTGTAATTAAGTAGGATGACCGTTGATTAATTGGAAAAACATACATGCGCTAATTTAGCAGTACAGGTTCAATTTCCATTTGGGTGTTGTATTTGTTTTCTAAAAAAGATTTTGAAGTTGGTATTTGCATGAGATTTTTTTCAAATTATGTATGATAAATATTTTTAGTATTGAAAAAAAAAGAATAACTCAGGTCAAACCCAATTTACATTAAATTTGTTATTATGAAAATATCAACATCATGTTAAACAACTTTCCATGGTATATAATCAATTGTTAGAAATTTTAGGCTAATAAGTTTTTATACAGAGCAGTTACATGTATGAATCCTGCTTCACACATACATAGGTATGTGTTGATGGAAAAACTGCTCCTAATGCATTTTTAATTATATGTTACCTATACTAGGTTAATACTCACCACCTGAATAATTATTATACTTTTAGTTATAGTTGTAATATTTACACGTTTTGTAATTAACAAGCTTTAAAAGTACCTAAACTGATCTATTTCACTGAACATATGTTTTAGTAATTCGTGTTATGACTTTATTATTATTATTATTAAAATTAAATATCACATTAAGTACATTTTATTTATATGAATAATCTTAAAAATATAAATAAAGTAGGTATATTCAAATTATATAATATGGAAACTATGTATTTTTAACTATATTATAACTAGCCAGATATGTTTTAGAAAAGTAATGACAGAAAATTAACATTAGTGAATGACAGAATTATATAATATGTCTAAAATTATACTATTACATTCATCGGTTGCATTGTTTCTTGATGCCCAAAAAGATTCAAAATATTAATTGTATTGTATTGGGAAGTAAGCCAGGTCAAAGAACAGAGAGCGAATGTATATGATGAGTAGCGAGCAAATGAAGCAATTTACTGGAAAGTACATAGCACCGACCACAAACTTACATAGGGTAAATCGACAAAACTGATCAAGAACTGGGTAGTGTGACATAGTCATACAGCATAAATGTAAGTAATAATCTTCCATTATATTACATCACTATATTTGAGAAACAAAATGTTGGCCTTCATAGAGTTGAGGTTGTATTTCAACAGATTTCTATTTTTATGAGAAATGGATTTTAGCTACTTGTTACTAGCTACTCTGGGTCCAAACATATATTAGAACTCTGCAATTCTTGGTAGTATTTACATGTGTATCCCTGATAACTATCTTAAAAAAATAGGAGCATCAGTTGTTTGTTCTCCCAAGGTGCACAACTAACCTGCTATTGGTAATGCCAATTAGGAGAGCAATAACTTTGTTCATACAAATCACGTCGAGTATTGGCATAATCCACCTGCGCGATAATGAGTACAGATGGGAATTGTTTTATAAATTCTTAAAATAGGGTCTGCTTAGCTCATTAGGTGTACTTCTTTGTATCTTATTTATATTTTTTTTGTATTTACACTTTTCTACTGTTTAATAACTTTTATATAATTCTGTTTTAATGATATATCTTTGTTTCAAAATGTTATGTTGTGAACGTCTTAAATTAATATTTTTGTAATGTTCACTATACTAAGATAAAAAAATAATAATTTGATAGTCAATTTGATTAAAAATCTGTGAATATGCCAACACGTTATCGCCAGGCCATCGTGTACGTTAGTTTACGTTCTAAATGTACTACTATCTGATATTCCGTCAGGCCCTTACCTCGTCAGTAGATGTACGTCATTCAATATTTATAATGCCCTTCTTAGATACAAATGGAGTGTATGTGTTCCTGCAAATATACCGTTGACTCGAACATATGTGAGTGCCGTCAATGCTGGAAATGCAGTGTACGTTTGCTTTCAGAAATAGCACCGACCCATTAAGAGATGTTTCAGCTAACGCTCTATTGACGTTTCACCTCGTCAAGGTGAATACGTGATGTCTAACATTGCACCAGAGCCATCGTCAAGATTTACCGATAGACTACACCCGCGCAAGTAGGTTCTGATTAAAGCCTGCACTTTGCATGCATAATTGAATTTCTATACTGAAGGTGAGTACGTTAAATATTCGTAGAAATTTCATTATGTCGTATCATTGAATTTTATATGAGTATGTATAATTATATTATTATTATATCAATAATAACAGAAATTTTGCTTAAGTAATTAGAAGGATTGATGATATCAATGAACTGAGAGACTTGACTCGAATGGAATGACGGTTGACTATGTCGAGTGACCGGACTCAATGTGAGACTGGTGCATCGAGTGATGGACTCGTGACGACAGTAGTACGTCGCGTGACAGACTCGATGAGTGAGTGAGGATTTATGGATTGTCCTTCTTATTTATACAAATGTAGTCTATATATTACAAGAGACATTGTCGCAATTAACAAATCATAATATACTTTACTGATCTAGTTATGATTGAGAAAATGCTGATATTTGTTTTCGCTCTATTGTTTTGTTTTGACAACAAAAAATACATAATAAAGTGTGTAACCCATGTAATGCTGAGTGGAATGATTGCTATAGTAATAATATACCTCAGAATCACATATTAGAAAACTTTTATTGAAAAAATATTGGTACTTTATCCAATGGATACAGGACTCGGATTGGTATCCGTTAGATTCTGACTAACGTACTTTAGAAATTATGCCATTTATATAATCACAATGAAATTAGCTTATAAATAATATGTTACTAACATGTTGTTTGTGTATTGATTAATATTTTAATGATAGGTACATTCTTAAACCTAATATATTAGTTAAAAACACTTTATGGGAAAAATTTCAGTTTCAGACATTATTTTGGCTCGTATTTACTGGGTCATGTGAAACTACTTTAATTAAATTTCACGCAAAAATAAATACAACTGAGTTTTAAAAATTATTTGTGGATATTTATCATGCAAATTTTATTCTAAAAAGTTCTCTAGAAAAAACAAAGGCCACAAGGAAAATAGTTTTTTTTATAAATATGTATGTCTGTAGTAACTTTAAAGTTATATCAATATTTATGAGACTAAAATGAATATATCCACAATTTTGCTGACCAGAATACTCTGTATGCAGCACATTAAAGCTTTTTCGAACCAAATTGAATACGTGATTTATATAAATATTTATCGTAAACTTTTTGTGCGATACAATAAACGACCCACGAGTCCCAAGCTGCCAACACACAACGTCGAAAATATTCCATGAAACGCTCCAGGGTTTTTTCTAATTCAATGGTTGACTGCCATGACTGAGAGGGTTCTCCAAGGAAAAGTAAACGAGACTTTATGTACTTATTCTACCTTTCTTATGAAAAATTACTTGTAATTTATTTTTCTCTAAAAGCCGGCTCAGTTGTATTTGCTTTTTTGTATTTTCATTTTACCATAGACGTCGGGAAAATGCACCTGGATTTTTTTCTGCCCGGCCAGTGCGACAGTCGTATATCTTAAAGACAAAAAAATATTGATAAATATGTCAAATTTATATTAAAATATTCAAAGTCTAGACGATGTCTATATTTTATTCAAATAATGTTTAAATACTTAATGTTAAGAATGAATTACCACTTGAATAAATTTAAAATTTATCAAATATATTCCATAGAAACAGACTAATATAATATTATGATGTCTTTGAGATACAATTAAAAAAAACAATCTGTTTCTAGTACTTATGTATGATCAGGTGATAAGATAAAACATAATCAGAAAAACCTCCAATACTTTTATTATCAGTATCGTAATACATATAGGTGTATATTCGGATAAACAAATACATAGATATATTATAAAATATCACTATCGTATAGCAAAACCTAATGCCTTGCAACAAATGGGTTAAATGATGGAGATTAAAGAATAATTTGTTAAATATAAAAATATAAGAGTATAAAGTGGAAATTATGTATATTATAATAGTTTATTTTCTGCTTAACATATAGATTTTTATAATATAATATAACTGTAAAAAATACTATAAAAACATTCTTCTTCTTATCGTGCCATCCTCGAGGGATCCCCATCATCGGGGCGATCTTAGCCTTATTATCTTCTACCTGGAACAATTCAGTAGAGCTGCACTCGTACCAATCGCGGAGAGTTTTATGCCACGGAATGCGACGTTTTATATGACGACGTCTAAAACATGTTGGGGAATGTTGCACTTTTATCCTCTCATAATGCGGCCGACGAAAAACATTACTAATAAAAATTAAATTTACTAAATTTAATAAAACACAAATATTACCCCAAAATTTGAATTATTATTAAAACTATGATTTTACTGTTCAGAAAATCATTTAATTTTAAATGATTTTTCAAGACATTATTTATTTATATGATAAACTTATAATTAATATTTTTAACTTATAAATAAATGCTTTTTGATAATTGCTTCACAATATATTTTAATAAAGACGATATTATATTTATGTAAGTTATATTTTTTTATATAATTCAAGTGTATATGTATACTATATTTTACAACCATTAAAAATATAAATAGCTTAAATTTTAGTTAGTTCACTTAAATAAAATACACCCCATAATGTAGGTAAGTAAATACGTACGTCTTCCAAATATACATGAATATTCTCAACGCATCCTTTCCATCAGCTTGAAATTTATACACAAACCAGGGAAAATAACTACCTGCACGAAAGTAGAGCAGCAAAGTTCTTTTACTCGCACTAATATAGAGCTTTAAGAGAAGGTCTGTGGATGAAAATGGAAGTTTAGTTTTGAGGGTAGAAAAGCTCGCGGCTGACTAAACCGAAACAGCTTTCTTATTGAGGTCACTGAATGACACATTTGCGATACATATAAATGAAATATCTCGATGTTTATAACTTCAAAACAAATAAATAAACAAAGAATTTGAGACAGTGTTAAAGAAAAGCTTCAGTAAACTTTCAATTAATAGTTAGTAGGTAAGTACTTATTTTTTAAATAATATTAAATCAAACAATATGATTTGTATCATTTTTTCAACACTAAATATACTTAGGTTAACTATTTTTGCACTGAACAAATCATACGTACCCTAAATACTGATAAATGAAACATAATAATGATTATCAAAATATATTTGGAGGAGATTATAGAAAATCTTTTGCCTACTTTCTATTAAGAAGTAAAATAAGGGAAAGAAAAAAGAATCATTAAAAATAACCACCCTTTATATCCAGATAATGCGTTAGGGTAAATTTACACGAACGTTGTTTTATGTTTTTTTTAAACATAGGGCATGTTTACCTCACTCAGTAGACGACTCACTATACGTTTTTAGTGCCTTGTATTATATTTTACTCTATAACTTGTTTAAAATTGAACCTAATACCGTGTTATGGACGTATTGAATGTATTAATTAAACATATTATGAAATAACAGCTCGACTTATTTTAATTTTGGTCAGGACCTATTTCATCCACTTCAAAAGAACATTGTCAACTGGTAAAATAATATGAAATAATAGAGATATTTATATAAACAAATTTTAAAAGGCAAAATTATTATTCATTAAAGATAGGAATAATAATTAAATAAAATTCCAATATACTAATACAATGCATTTCCACGAAGAATTATTAGAAGTATTGAGTATGTTAAAATAAAGAAATTCAATACTTGGAACACATTAAAATTTACCAATACAATGCTAATTGTGCAATATTTTTTTTAATTGGTAAGACGTTTTGACTGGAATCTGATGAATGCGCAGGTATAAATATTTTTCAGTTTCCGACGTGTCAAAGTTATGAATATTCTAAAACAAATACATAATTTAAAAAAATGTTTACTGTTTGAATAAAAAATAGTTTAATTAAAAAAATATATATAATTTATAGGTGCTCCATCAAAGTCAATAATTAGACTTCCACTCTAAACCCCTATCACAATACCACAATGTGTTAGTTAAATTATAAATATGTTGCAAAATTTTATTTACTACGTCTTTATTCTAAATACCAATTTAATATATGGCTGAATGGTATAAGAATGCCCAAGATAGAGTTGTGACTAAACAATGTGATGTTTTAAAAATGCATTAATTTTCCGCCTCCATGGATCCAGCGTACTTAGATCGCTATCGCGGAAAAGTTAAACATCCAAAAATACATATGGTTAGATTTTTAACCAAATGGCTGCAAAACTATCAGAAATTTGAAGATACTGGTACTCATCGACAAGGTCAAAGAAGACGGAAAGAGCCCGGCTCTCTCTAGTGAAGAGTGAAGAATACGACAGGTTTCTTTTTAGCATCAGTATTTCAGAGTTGGGCTGTGCAAGAAAGAATGACAGATACTCTTAAAGAGTGACGGCAACAACTCTGTACCAAGAAGTAACTACTTCAGCTACTACGAGATAATTCATATTAAATATAATATAAAAAAGTGTTATGTACTAGGTAAGTCAAATTAAACGTTTAACGTATAGGGTATAATATGTGCACTGTATATTTTTTTTAAGTAAAAACAACATTTTTCGATTAAAATATATTAAGTTAGAAGAAAAGATAGGATACAAAATTCATGTTATTATTATAAAATGTTTTACAAGTTTTTCAACATTACATAAAATACAAAACATATTATAAGTACTATAAACAAATCGAACAATAATATTATTTCATCAAGTTTATTCAGTGTTTTTGGAATTATATTTCTCAATAATAATTATTATTAGAATATGTACATATTATATTGTGCATTTAATGATGTCAAAACTCTCGCGGCTCTTGTGGTGCAGTGCGCAAGGTGCTGGCCTTCCATCACGGAGTTCTGGGTTCGATTACCAGTGAGGTCAAAATATATTTACATAATCTAATTTGTAAATTCCTCAAGCTTGGGAGTTTTACCACTATTATTGGGATTCACGGCCTGTTGTGGTGTTTAATAAAAAAACGCAATAAAGAATAATTAAAGTATTAATAAAATACTGATAATTATTACACATAAAATATATATTATAAGAAAATGGTATTTTAGTTGTCAAAATGTTCCATGGTTTTCATTATTCACAGGCTCATTTTAAATTTTCGCTATCAAAAAGCACAAACTAATAATTCAAAAAAAAAATAGCCTCTAAGCAACTAACTTAATATATATATACGATGCATAAATCAAAAGTTCCATCCTTAATATTGTCTGTCGAAAACTTTTAATAAAAGGTTGATATGATAAATTGATAACGGAAAAGGTTTGAAAACTCGCTTGCCTAACGGAAAGTTTTCACAAAAATTTGTTATTCAATAGCTAATCAATTTTAATTCATTGGTTGATAATATTTCACAAAAGTTTGACGTATTCAAAAATTTTAATTAACCCTTTGGCACAATTTCATAAGCACGCACTTTTCAAATTGCTCAACCAATGCCTATGGTTAAATTGAAAATTCTGCTTTGACAAGATAGCAGGACAAATAAGTCTAATATAGATCAGCTAAGTTATATAGAGTGAGTTATCTGGTTGTCCTTGAAGATGACTTATGATTCAAAAGGACTTTAAAAGTAAAGTTATGTCTCAAAATAACATTAATTGCTAAAATGTTTTCAAAAATACCAAGAAATTTAATAGTTAGATAGCTTTTCACTACAAATAAATTAATATAGTTTGGAATAATAATATATCCTCACAATATTACTTTAACAGAATTTTTGATTGACAAATTTTAATTAAACAATAATTAAAAACAAAGTTGTTTTAAGTTCGTGATATTATTTTATCGCTACCTTAGGATGTTATAATATTAAATGACAATGTTTTTTAAGAGAAATCATTTTTTTCTAAAGCCAAAACCGAAACATATTATTGAAAAAATATATGGCTACATAAAGTGTAAATACATTAATGGAATAGGGGACGTGAATCCTAAACAGGAAATCTAAGTATAGAATGGAATATGTAAATGCTACCTCAAGTCTTGTCTGTCATAAAAATGTGTCATCAATATTTGCACAATCAAACAAAAATACAAATCTACTGTCTAAATCATACATATGTGAGATGTCATTCGAAGAGGTTTAATCTGACTGTGACGGTGTGATAATATCAAATAGTCAAAAACGTAATACAATCATGTTAGATCAGAGAAACTCCATTAACAAATATGCCGAATTAAAAATGGACATACATCTACAGCTTCTAATATAATAATGCTTAGATCACATTTCGTTACAGTTTTAAAAAACACTTTCAATAAAAACCAGATTCATTAACACAAGCACGTTGAAGTTAATGGCCCCATCAAACCACACTCGCCCCGCATCACATCCTGTCTTGACCGGGCAAATAACGGAATAAGCACATTTTGTTGTTGATTTAAATGACTCAGGGGAACAGTTACCCAAGACTGAGGTCAGCATGCATTCGAATGTGCTTTGACTGGATTTATATGAGTTTAAGTTAAGAGTACCTATGGAAGAGAGAAGCACGTAGAGGTAAAATTAAAAATTTTAGTACCTAAGTAACAAAAGTTAATAAAAATCTGCTGAACAATCCAAGTGAAGAAATCTTCACGTTTGCAATATTCCGCATTGCCGCAAGTGCCGATTAGGTCGCACGGTCCAATGTGCCCAACAGATGGTTGAATTGACTTAAATAATATAAAAACATTATGTTAAAATTCAGAGTAAAATCAATGAATGGATAATATTGGATGAGCCGCCGTTGAGATAGATGCAGAAAGTACAGGGAATAGTCGATATCTAGCAATGGACCCCTGCAGGCTGATGAGAATATTATTTTCTCTCCGACGCCATTTTTTCAGATGAAACCGTAGCCTTTTTAATGAGTGTCTTAAATCGTTATCAATTTTTTCCCGAAAATGTTATAGAGAAATGTTATTAGTAGTAAATAAAAAAAATATGTTGTATGGAAGAAATAATTCAACGCTCAACCATTGCCGAGAATAATTTTAGTAAGTTAATTCAACAAAAGGGTCGCAATGTCAATCTTATCCTGTCTCCTCGTATTTATTGTTTCGTATCTGCTAAAGACAGATATTTCATTATGTTCTGCGAACAAATAACTTACCTTATCTTATCATCAGAAATAAAACAAACATTGTTGTTCTGTTCATCTAGAATAAATTTTACGCCAAATGCTTCATATTGTACTTACTTGCAAAAAAAAATGAGACAATGTTACTGTTAACTAATTTCAAAATTACGATTGTAATAATGTATTATCGCTAATTATCGGGTGTCAAAAAAAAGATAAATAAATAGGTTACACATATTATGAAAGTAGACATATTATGATTTTTTTTAAATATTCAGGTAACTTATGTGCAATTTATAAAAAAAGTGTTCTGATATTATTTAAATATAATATTATGGAACATCATAGGTTTATGTGTTAATTTTTGAAAAAAGGTGTCTATACCTATTTTTAAAGTAAATAAATGAACCAGGGACTGACAAAAAATCCCCTTTGCAACAACATAATATGCACTACACCCATATATCGTACCTAGATGGCTTTCAATTATTTATAAATATAATATTATATTGCAATAAACTTCACAGACAATTAATTAATACGTCAATATATTGTTTTCTTACTTTTTATATTCATTACATTTATTATAAACTTACCACTAATTATTATTAGTGGTCAGTAATAGGAACTAATTTAAAAAACGTAGTCATGAATTATCTAGCACCAAGTAATCTCTTGAAAATATTATTTATTATTTTGTATACTTGATTATATTTTATTCTATAGAAACAATTTACATTTTTTGGTAAATACGCTTAAATAATAATATATAATTTAATTTACCAGTTATGTGCCTATACTACAGATAGACGTGAAATCTGATACTAATTTAATACCAATTAAAAAAATATTTCTAGTAAAATTACGCCCTATTAAAAAAATTAGCATTTTTTCTCATTAAGTATTTTAATGTGTAAGTATTATCTTAATAATGGTGTTAAAACTGAATAAGTACAAGATTAGATAAGTACGTAAATATTACTAAGAAAAAGTCAGTTCTAATTATATATTTATTTATCATCAGATGGTTTATTTGATTATGTACCTATACTAAATGAAAACTATAAAACGTAGAAAGTTTAATAGCAATACTTTTTTTATTTATAGCTTAATATTACAGAAAAGCATGTATATGGTCTAGGGATGAAAAAAAGATACCTAGTAATATTACTTGCATCCAAAAGATTTTATTCGTTCTAAAAAACAAATTCATATTCCATCCATTCAATATACCACCATAAAGACGATAATAATCACATCAAGAAAAAGCGTTTCGCAAATATGTTTCCATGTTCACATTGTTCACTGCTTCTCGTTAGCCGAAGATCAAACCGAAAGATATCGTAGATTACGAAACCTTTCACGTATGAGGAATAACTGGATAGACATTTGATAGATGCATATTAGGGCTTGACGATAAACTGATTACACTGAAAATGGGTAAGGTATGTTAAGTAAAGGCTTCACGCCTTATCTACAACTTGTCTTGTTCCGTTACCTGAATATCAAGTTTATTATTTACCCAACCACGCTCGCAAGGTTAAATTAACTTAAACTACTCTCAAACTAAACCAAATCTTGTGATAACAACTGTCTTAGTTGCTATAAAATATTAGTCAATTGTGTTTATCACTCGTCTTAAAATTAATCTTTGTCAAACAAAGTTAACCATATGAGTACCTTGGTATCAAAGTGGGACATAAGCCATTTACAAAATTTTACAGGAGACTCAGAAACAGGTGTGAAAAGTGTCCGTTTTTCATATAACATAACAACTTTAAACTCAAAAATCTCTATGAAAACTACCGTTTTTGATACTTTTGGTGGATTTTTTGAAAAGAGCATCACTTGCACTACCATAATCAATTAAAATATAAATTAAGTGGGAGGTGGCGTTTGTCCTACTTTGATACCAAGGTACTCATATATACTCGTATTATGTTCACTAGATATTTTTGACAGTTAAATAAAATAACTGCTTTATTAAAATTATTTTAATAATAGTTAAAAATTAAAAATATATATGTGTAGTTGATACTTATTAATTTTACATAATTTAATATTTATAAAATCCAGGTTTGTCCATTTCAATGGGATGTTGTCAACTGATACAAAATATACAATATTACAGCTAATATATTTTAAAGACGAAATTATTTATTGTGAATATCTTAAATAAAATTATATTTTTGTAAATAAATGGGATTACACAGTACGTATACGATTTTTGGAGCCATACAATATAAAAAGTATTGAAAGGAAGTGATGTAAACATAATAGGTACTGAACAACATAATATTATTATACTCATTTTTGACGAAATAAAATTGTATTGAATACTGATTATTTACGCATACATAAATGACTAGCGGTTTTATATTATTCAAACTATTCGAAATAATTTAGATATTTTTTACACATCAACTAACGTCATTTTTCAATACTTTAAATTTATATAATATGTAGTATTATCGAAAATGAGATATTGGAATCATAGTGCGTGTATTTATTTAATTCAACCAAAAAAAGGAACTATCAAATTGTTTAATGTTTAAATAAACTATTATTTTTAATTATTTAATACACATATTTTGCCAAAAACGACGATGCCATATTATTTATTATTTTGATTAAGTGCATAATATGCATAGTGTTCATAAAGAGTTTGTGTTATAATATCGTAGACTCTTTGTATTTGTCATTTAAAGTTTTTAAAGAATAATGTTTGAACAATATCTCTAAAGCACTACTGCAGTTGATGTGAAAACCAGCCACTAGAGTATTATTGCTTTGACTCCAAAGACAAAAACGGAACGGCATGCTTAGTAATTTGCGAGAGTGATGGTAATTTATAATATTTGCCACGAGAACCAACTATTACCCTTGCAAGTAGGCTGACAAAACGTCTCGCATATTAAAGGAAAGTCGTGTAAAACTCTGCCGTACTTGGCGACTTAATTATGGACGAAACCACTCTTGAAATTGCCGCGCCGTGCCAAAAAACAGCATTTAAGCTAGTTTTATTTGTCTGCAGCCTAATTAAGTGGCAGAAAGACAACTTTTTGTAGGAAGCATTTCCATACTTTACAATTTACTAACATACCGTTTTTGCGAGAAGAGTTAATGTCCAAGATTTGCAAATTTTAAGTTTTCTATACTCATTTGTTGGTATGATATTTAGGTATATGCTACGAGTACTATAATTTAGTAGAAATAAAGTATCGCTACATTAAATTTGTGATCCATTAAAACAATATACTTATTTTAAAATATAAACATGTTTTAAAACTTAAGAAATACATAAAAAAATATTGATTGCCCTTCGTGGAATATGATGATAAAACTAGACAAATATAAAATTGAAGAATATTATATTTATTCGTGTTATTAATTATTCGGTTTTGTGATACTTGGAGATACTTAGATGATAGTTGACTAAAAGTGTACTTAGTGTATTGCTACCTATAATTTTTAACATTATATTATAGATTTTACACATTTTCGGGATGCCATGACTGAAAATTGTGACCAAGATGATTTCACCGTCAGGCATCATACTTAACCTACTAGACATATTATGTCAGTAGAAAATTCATGGTATTTTTGACTTGGTTCATTTATATAGATAGAGCTTTTTTGTCCTCTCCGATTCTTCAATCATTAACCTGGTTTTATTTATATTACGTAACTTTCGGAGACATTTATAAAAAAAATGGAATGTTTTTCACTTCCAATTATTATGAACACAATCACTGCTAAACTTTTAATTACCTTTTAATTTCACATACAAATAACACGTTAATGACATCTAGTGGCCAACTACGCCAAACGCACCAGTCGCGGTGTTAGCACCAAATGAGTTAATTAAGCATACAATAGTTAGGTGAGATAACATTATTAGTTTATCTTTTTTTTTATTTATAGAATACATAATAATATTATGTAATATTAAGCTTATCCTAAATTAACAGTCCACATCCAACGTATTTAAAAATATAACAGGTGCATACATGATTTGTCAAGTTTAACATTATGCTATAAAATTGGTGAATCATAATATTGTATAAAACACTTTCCAATATACACACTGCGGTTCAAAGCTAGTTTTATAGAATATTTAAAAACTAAGTTACAAAAAGCTTCTCTGGTCACCCCGATGGCGTCTGCAGTAAAGATTGTTGATGTCAGAAAGTAGTCGACCTCCGTGTGAACAAATTGTATCCGTTTTATACTGATTTCTATTCCGAGCTTTAACGCTTTCAACCTTGTAGTCAGTTTAATATAACTGTTTTACTAATTTAAGCATACTAGATTTATGTGGTATATGCAGTTTAGAGAAAACATACATGCATGTATGCATACCTCTACCAATCTACAGAAAGATTAAATTTATTATTTTTTTGTCAATGAATGTATGGTTGGAGTTTTTTTATGTTTAAAATAATTAATACTACTCGAAAGAAAGTCAAACATACTAATATCAGTCAATATTTTTTTTACAAACCGTATTTATATGAAAAAAAATAGCTATTGATTTTGTCCGGATAAATAGATTTAACTGATTCAGATTATTACATTATGAGAATGAAGTAATTTATTATTAAATAAATAATTTTATTATATCTTATTTTATCACGTTATCAATGTATTTGCATATAATATGTATATATTATAACCATAAAAACATTAGAACCGTAGAACTGATAGTAATATAATTTTCAATTGCGGTAATAAGAAAATATCTTTACAAATATAGTATAAAAAATTATTTTTCGATAGTTGATTATATTAATTATTTTTTCATATGAGTCAACGAGTTAAAACAAGAACCAACATAATAATTATGTAGGCTATATTATAGTGATTTCAGGTGAATGAAAACACATATTTTTTCCTGTTTTTTAGCTATTCATATGAATGGAATGAAACGTATCTCTTATCACATTTATTTATTCCTGCTACGTATGCGTTCACAATCATTGATCAATGTTTGATAGACTGCGAGTATGAACATTTAGTATTAATTATTAGACGACAAATGTCAATTGACTTATATGCTAATATCTTTTCAAAATAATGGTAATACTTTAATGATACTTACTGAAAAATACTTCTATTAATATGACTATAGTCAATTCATTACAATGGAATCGTTACAAACACCATTATTAAGTAAAATGCAATATACGGAGTATTATGTATCTATTTAAAAACAAAGTAAGTACTACTTAATATAAACAAGCTTAGGAATATAAACAATTTAACAGTCTAATACAAGCGGATGTATCCGGATTTGCTCGGTTGTGATTTATGGTGGGTAATTATTTAATATTTTGTTTATTTTGAGATATCAAATTATAAAATGGTTAAATCCAATTATCTCGAATAAAAATCTACAACAAGGAACTGATCCTGTGGGATCTATTGAATAAAGTTTTAGATCGATAGAATCATTATCAAAAGAATGATTTTTTTGAATAAGTTAAATTATGAGGATTCTATTGTTAGATGACCAAATTATCATTATTAAATGATTACTGACAATTTTATAGTAGTCGTTAAGTTTTGCAAATTTCACAATTATTATTTTGATATTTTTTGCATTCTAACCGAATAAACGGAATCGAATAAATAGAAAAACACTCTATTTGTATTAAAAGAATTCATTTAGGTATATAATATATTATAAGTAACTCAATTCAATTCAAAAACCTAGTGAAAATTGTCACAATCATCCTTGGGGTCGCTATTCAAGTTGGTAACTCGGTACAGATTCACTTACTCAAAGAACAAAGCTCTTGTTCTATATACATTTTGTGACTTATTCAATTTTACCGTAGTTTCTATAGATAATAAATTTATCAAAAGGTTGCCTTGAAACATGAGTTAGATTTTTTTTATAAATACTTTAAAAAAATAAATAAAGTTAAGTAAAGATTACAGACCACCACAGAATATTGTTTAAATTAAAGATTGTTTTTACAGAGTTTTTGGTTCGAATTAAATATAATACCTACGTTGAAAAATAACTTGCAATTTTTGCAAGATGCGTGTCGAACCCGCGTTTACTGTCATTAGAAGTGGGCACTCTGGCACTGCTCTACTAATAATATTATAAATACGTTATTTTATGGTAACGAAGACATGAATACAAAGTGGTTAAAACAATAAAAATATATTAAAACAAACAAAGGGTAGACTTTTGTGGCATGTGATGAAATTTAATTTGCTTTTCATTCCATCAACTGGCGACGTTGCACATGACGCGTTCGTAAAAAACGAGTTTTCAAATATTTACGGAAGGGAAACGAATATTCGGAAAAAAATCACAAGGAACATTTTTAACGTAAAAACTGAGGCCTATCAGAATAAATTTAATAATGCAATTCGTAAAAACAATATTCTTGACTGAGTACATAAGATATTGTTAACTATTACACATATCGTGTTGTGGTATTTTAAATGAAAACAAAAATAAACACAACAAACATCTTTTATTTAAATAAGAATCAAAATTATTAGTTTAAATGATGATGCTTTACGCAGCTTTATTGCTCTCTGAATTAGTGTGTCTTTGTATCATCCACACGAACGTAATTGCGAAAGACCAGTATACTATATGGGTCGACATGGATTGAGCAGTCAAAAGAGTGACGGAAGACATAGTTATCATTCTGCCACCAATGGTGTGATCTGTTGATCTTTGGAGAGTTTTTGTAGGGAGTTCCGTCGAGGTAAGAGCCTCTTGATGTCTGTCGACAAGTTGGCAAGCGACCTGACGGTATCACGATGATTCCATGGAGAGAAGGTAGATGTATGATTTGCCACTGTGGTAAAAACACACACCGTCAGGTTCAGCAGTTTTCTTAGCTGAACCTAATATAGCAAAAAAATATGACTGTCTGTCAGATAATTATAATATGTGTATTCAGATATTTGGACCTTGAAAATTGTCTGCTTTGAAGATGGTGGCTGATATTGCTCGTCGCTTGACTGAAAAATCAGGTGAGTGGTATTGAACTGAGTACCTATCTGAAACAGCGAATAAGCACATAAATCTAAAGAGGTAATGCAGTTGCTGTTTTCTGTACTCTCGAGGTATTCAGGGAACTGGAGGAGGTATTTTATATATGTACTTGGAAAAAACTAGTATGCATTTTAGTGGTTTTAAAATTATTATTGTTTTGTTGGTTTACAAATTATATGTTGGTACTTATATCTTTAATTTTATACTTTTTGTTATCTATTTTATTTTAAACTTTTATTATTATTATTGTTTCTCTATATAATTGATTACTTATTTTCATAATTCTGAGTGAAATTTAGTATGTAACTGTTTGTTTACAATTTAAATTTTAATATGAATAAAACATTTTATCAATTTTTAAACCTTGTTTTATAATGTGAGTAATATGATTTATTAAACGATATGTATATGTAAAAAATTCTTTACCACAAAGTGTGATTTTCAGTTTCAAATAAATTGGGTTTAACAATCGAATTCAAATATTTGCGATATTGATATAATATACGAGTAAATTTTCGGGTAAAACTATTAATAAAATATGGCAATGATTACTGGAGGCAGACCAAAATCATAAAAAATGTATAATAACTATTGACTATTAAAAAAAGCATATAACTGTAGCAATCATACCACTCAGCATTAAATGAGTGACACACTTTAATATGTATGTTTTTTTGTCAAAACAAAACAATAGAGCGATAATATTCGTCAATATTTCATCAATCATAACTGGATCAGTAGGCTCTGTTTTGATTTGCTAATTGCGATAATATATGTACTGCATTTGTATAAATTGGAAAGACAATGCATGAATCGTTACACAACTCATAGAGTCCGTCACGAGACCCACTACGATTATCACGAGTCCTTCACTCGACATAGCCAACGTCAGTCCACTTGATAAAAGTCTCTTACATATTTACAATCATACAATCGATCTCTTGTATGTATTGATTGTATTCATACAATCAATCTCTTGATCACATTGATTTCACAAAAATAAACGCCCTCCTCGAAACATCATGTAAGACGACTTTATCTTCTCCACATCATCTACCGCCAAATAAGCATTTGAGAAAAAAATATTGATTTGTGAGAATAAAAGTATAGAATAAAAAGTGACGATTTTTTGACGAGATTAAAATAAAAGGGTATCAAGACCAAAAATGATCCTTTCAATGTTTTGATAATATATAACAATAAAAAAAAATTCAATTAAAATGAGTCAGTAATCTATTTTAAACCCTGATATAACATACAAATATGAATGTATAATGTTCATTCACGGTTATTAAATATTAAAATTTAATAATCTTGAAAGTAGATAAGGAACGACCCACTAGGGTCATTGTATACTATTGTATGCATTTATCTAGGTACTTTGGATTTTTATTTAACTTTATGAAAATGGTTGAAGAACAGAATTATATGAGTGTCTGCTTAGAAAAATAGAATTTCATACAAAGTTATTCCGCCGTCTCTTTCAAAGCTGAGAATCACATGCAATTTATGTATGACCGCAACCATTAAGGAGAGTTGGAATAATATTGTACTTCTGAAAATGCCGAGATGTTGCGAAAGCCCAATGCACTTAGATATTTACATAGCAAGAGCCTGAATGCCATATTACACTGAATGATTGAATTGCAGAAAATTCAACTGAAATAGATTATATGGATTTTGTAATCATTATTTATTTTAATTGGAAATGATTTAAAATAAAATACAATATGTAGTTACTTACTAAAAAAATATCAATCAAACGTAATTTAAATTTAGTTTACAATGTCATATTAAAACGGATAAATCCGGTCCTAATAATTATTAAATTATGTAGAATAAGTGATTAAGGTAATCACGAAGAGGCACAGCGTCAAGGGTTCCATCGCCGTCGTCTGCCCTTGCTTACCATGAAGCGGTGCTACAAAGTGATCTACGCGCTGCAGGTCAAGAGCAACGAGAGTTCGCGATTAATTGAGGTAAATGGCAAGACCCATTTCTGGGGCGTGATAGGGTAAAAGAAGCAGCAGAGTGAGAAGCTATTTTATTAGAATATTGTGTTTTATTTTAACTAATATAGTGTCTTTTATTGTTCATGAAAGCGATTTGATAAAAATATAGGAATAATTTTAAAATTAACAAAGAACAACAATTATTACATTTACTTTATAATATTTGATTAATAACTCATTATGTTTGGTAAACTAATTAATTGTAGGTACTTACTATTGTCTGTATTCATAGGCAAAATTAATTTAATGGGCACCTACCTCCATGTTGATAATAATGAATAATTGTAAGTTTGTTTCAGTTAACTTCCTACGTATATTTATCGTTTTTATAATAACAACTAACACCTGTGGGTCTATTCTATGCTTATCGACCGCTAAAGTGATAAAGTGAAAAATATTATCAAACTTAGGGTAGGTTTGTATCAAAATATTAGCACTTATTGTAACAATTACACGAAGCCGGTTTTTATTGTTGCAATAAGTGCTATATTTTAACAGCACCTATCTTGCTGCTGTTAAAATATCGCACTTATTGCAACAATAAAAACCGGCTTCGTGTAATTGTTACAATAAGTGCTAATATTTTGATACAAACCTACCCTAAGTTTGATACTATTTATAAATTTAGTGTTCGATAAGTATAGAATAGACCCACTGGGCCTTGGCAACGTCATTAATTCGTATTTTAAATAATTAAATCAAAAATAGTACATACTCAAAAATTTTACGGGTAGTATTGCCATGAGCAAGAAACGACAGTCGGATGCACGCCAACGCTTTGCCCGTTGCAATATTTATTAGATGGAACACTTTCTGTCTGCTGGCAGCACATTTGTACACACACCTCATGTGATTTGTTATTTTCATCCGCACCATGTTGTGTTGCATTTCCGTTCATTCGAATGGAAGTTCGTTGTTGAGCTTTGCCCGGGAAATAAATATTTAAAAAGGTCTAGCCTAGATGGATATTTTGGTCGAAACTGACAAATAATCATTGTCAAAGTTAATATTAAAATCAGTAAAATAGCTTTCATGACATCAGATACTAATTATTTTACAGAATTACATTATATCTTTTTTCATATTATTTACCATAGACATTATTACAAAATATGTCACGGTAGTACCTACCTACTTACGATATTGTTTTTGAGATAGAGGTTATCTTTGTAAATAAAAAAAAACTTTATTAGTTTTTTTATAGCGTTTATATCAACTGGTATTTTAACTGAATTGACTCGACTAATTTGTAGAATAGAAGAATAATATTTATTATTTTTTGTTGTGTACAAAAATTTTAATTAAAGTTTAAGTAAAGTGATATGTAAAACACATTATAATATTATGGACTGGATATGACAAAATCTGAAAAATATTTTTTTTTCCACAAAAAAGATGTATGTCTAAATTATTATAAAAACTAGTCTTGAATAATGTAATTTATGACTCTCATAATGCCAAACTAGAGCTTTTTCCTAAAATTATCAGTAAGGAATGAATAAAGGTAAACCTCACAATATCACTATATGGATTCAAATATATTAATAATATGTATATTAAGGTATATAGATAATTTTGTTATAATGAGGTGGTACAAATTGATAGAACATGACTGCACCAGAGATCATGTTGGGTAAATCTTTTTTTATTGTTGAATTATTATTTTCAATATTCCGCAAATGACATATTTTATTTTCAAATGATCTCATGTTGTAGTCCTTAAATAAAATATAGATTAGTTTTGGTTTATTAATATTTTTAGTGTCTGAAAATGGATGCAAACTATTAAAATTAAATACAATGGTATGCAGTTTAGTTTATACGCCATGTCTGTTTGAATCTTGTTTCATATCTATATATATTTACGAGTATATAGGTATGTAGTAACGTGAAAGCTTTTCAAAAACATTTTATTTTAAAGTATGACACTGCTGGTGCTCTTACTATACTATACTATACTATACTATACTATACTATACTTAATGCAATAATTATCCATATATTTGATAATATAGAAAACACACCTAGAAGTTAGTGTGCAAATATTATGCTATCGGATACTAGGTAGGTGCTGCTTTTCACTAAGTATTGTATGACATTAATTTAAATTTTAAATAATTATAACATCAGTAATGATTAAAACGTATGCAATGTAGGTATTCAAGTTCAAGAAAATTCACTTTATAAACGTTGTGTGAATATTTGATAATAAGGAAGAAACAATAGTTTCGTACATATTATTATTTTCCTTATCAATTATATAAAAGCTGGCATATTAAATGCAGTTGAGAAGGACGTGCACTGACTTGAATATCTATTATTATAAAACCGTCAAACGCAAAAAAGTAAACATCATTATAGAGGGGCAATTTTTCGCTTAACTTTGTCTGGTAACAAGCAACAGGAAGTATCCGGTGAAAAAAGGCAGAAGAAAGAGGTTTTTTTCCGAAGCGAGTTCTGTCAGTATCCCGAGCCGTTCCAGGGAGATTATTTTTTGTTCGCTTTACGTGTCTTGAGAACCCTCTGAAGTTTGCTAGGTCTGATAATTTAATATGCCTTCAGGCTTTTTTGAGTTCGCAACGAACGATTCCCTTGGCTAACTTAACGCGTTTCTCTTTTCAAAATAGGTACATATACCTACTCGTATTATTATATTTACCCATTTACGTACAATAAAATCGTACGTGTCTACGGTACTTATCATACCATGATTCAAATTACTTGACCGTCTACTCAATAATCGATACAATTTGTTAACCTCTAGTTTATTTAACTACTTAAATGTCTATATTATTACATTGTCACCTTTAACATAAATTATGTCTAGATTAACGTAAACTATACAATGCATTAATAGTTTTCCATACAATGTGTTATTATAATTATAACAAAGTATAACGTGTTCCAAAACAAAATATGTATTTAAGACTGTCTCTATAAATCGTATTATTATCAAACCATAACTAGTTAAAAATAAAGTCTTATGATATTCAAAGTTACACATTAATTAATATTCAGAGTTTTTATAAGGTTTTTGTATTTAAACTAACAGTATGTACTTAAGTAGGTACAATATAAAAAATATGCCAATGTCAAACCGCTCATATTTTGTGAGAATAAATTAATTTAATAGGTACAACTAATAAATATACAGTGAGTTCTACTTAAAAAAAAATACTTGTAAGTACTAATAATAATATAAGTATAATAATGTAATTATTGCTTAAATATGTATACCTATGTATTTAATTATTAACATTCTTTCAATTAAAATATGTATTAATATTAAGAATAATTAAGTAAAATTATTATGTTATTATTGCCTTATCAATTTTTTTTTATGACTTTATTCTCACACATATTGTTAATATTGAATACTTATGTTATTTTTGAAAAATTAAGTATTGTAAATAATTATCGCATTTTCCACATTAAAAAATTGTCATATTGATTGATTAGTATATTAAAAGGTAATTGGGTCATTTACGGGATGAAAAATATTTTGAATAAAACAAATATTACCTACCTTTGTGATTTTTGTCAATGAAAATTTAAATTATTTGTGAAAAATATTTATTCATCTGATCTGTATTATTTTATCCAAAGTACATAAAAATCAGAGTAATTAATAAATTAACTATGCATGCGTTTTGCAAGTCACAATAATTAAAAGGCATGTGCTATGTCATATTATTATAATTAACACAATTAATTTCCACATCTGAAATGGATCAATCAACCGACGTTCAGTTTCAAATCAACTTATATAATCAATTTGCTGCAAAATCGTGGATTGATATTTTATATTTGATAATTTTATTATACAACATATTTAATTCCCATCGAATGGGTTTCACACAGAAATACAAGGGATTGATTTTATTAATTGAAAAATATCCTGTATATTATACTACACTTAATTTAATATCAGTTCAGCGAGGCATGGTTTTAAAGAAAATAATCATTCATGTATCTAATGACGATACAATTGTAAGTGTATAATTAATAGTAGATATTCTATAGGTTCTCACTATTGCACTTTATTTAAGAGGATTTTGGAAAAATATTGGATATGGTGTTGGTGGTGACTACTAAGGATATCATGGATATCACATAAAACTAATTCTTTTATACTGAAAGAACTTTACAAAGGTAAAAGACTATTTTGTATTTATAGGATGTGTCAGTCGCATTGTCTATCGAAGATAATAAAACCTCGAGATATTTATTGTTTTGAAAAATGTGCTAAGTAAAAAGGACAAAAAGTAAACGCATGTGAGATGGTGTGAACAATTCAAGGAAATTATTTAAAACTCTATACTATTCACCACAAGACTATGGGTACATATTATATGGAGAAACTGATTCAAAGTACGGTAATATTCTAGAGTAATCCTATTAGAAGTTGTGAGAATGACAACGAGGAAGAAATATTTTTTTTCATTCTTCCCTGTTGTCCCATACGTGATAGTAGGGCTATTGTATTCGGCAAGCCATATTTCAATAATGAACATACCATATTACCCAAGAAGCTTTTTTTTCAATAAGTACTTAACACAATGCATACGGGCCCTTTTAATTAATTTTGTAATTAACGTGTTAATTTGCATTTGAAAAGTAATTAGCAAAAACACAATTTTGTGCGGCCCGTAAGCTATGGGTTAAAATGAGAGATTTAGTAAACCGAGACTACAGAAGCACAGAATCTATGGTATTAGGAAGTGTATGGAACCTGTAATAGAGAAAAGGGAGTAGAGATGTTTTCGTCAAAGACCCATATTGGGGTGTTATAACGATGACGATAATTTAAAAAAAATACTTATTTATGAAGTGGTTCCCAATTGTGTGCACGCGCCCTCAGGGGAGATGAGAAGGTGGTTGAAAAATTGTGACAACGTTTCCACAAAAAGTCCATTTGTTTGTGACGAGGGCAAGTTTAACCCGTTTATTTGAAATGCTGAAAAAATATAATTTTGGGGGAGCGACAGTGCATATTATGTTGGGGCATTTGAATTACAAGAAATAAGTAATTTGTTCACATTTTTAAAAATAATTAATATGTACTTAGGTATAAAAAACTTTGTAAATAGATATATTAAAAATATTTTTGTTTAATTTGCTCCATTTTAAGATTGAACCCTCCAAAGAAAATGAATAGTATACTAAATTAACGGATAAATACAAAAGATACATTTAATAATATTATAATGCTGGCATATAGAAATGATGCCTTTCTGCATATTGTGGTTACTTTGGCAGAACGTTTTACGTAATGCCGCTTTATGGGTAATTTTACTGTCGCTACGCACGTAAAAATATGTTCGCTCACATAAAAAATGTATTTTACGATACCAATATAATGTATAATCTTACATTTTACATAAAACAACTGAACCGGGAAAACATAAACTTGAAATGAAAAAGCACATTTGCATTTCGACGAAATACGTATTTCAGTTTTTTTTATTTCCTTATAATGCGAATTCCGAAATTTATTATTTTGATGCTTTTATCGACAACATATTCAGCACTATTCCATTTTTTATTAACATCTTTTAACTCATATCATCATTAATATAATTTATAATAAAAGGAATTTAACATTTATTAAAAAATATTAATATTTAATTACTAGACGTCACTAATAATTAATTTTGATACCATATATTATGCCATGTTAATAATATTATTACTTATTGATAATCAGAAAATTTGTTACCTTTTTCTGGCAAAGTTTGAAACACCTCCGATGTCGTTCTTATGAAAATTATTTTTTACGATTCACAGACTGATCGATAGCTCAAAAGATAAGAGTACTCGCCCGGAGAGTGAAAGATTTGAGTTAGAATCCTATTATAATCCATTTTTTCTTAATATGTATTTATCTGAATCATCGGAATTAGAATCAACAGCTGTGGATATTATTTTATGTCATCATCATCATAATTTCTGCAACTCTTGTGGATGTTCCACTCTCCTCTGTTTGCAGTCGTTTATTTTAAAGTACTTATCTTGATCATCTGAACAAACCAAAAGGTTCTTGGTCATGTTTTGAATAGTTTAAAATCTCTCGGGTACCATAGTGAAGTGAGATTTGTCCAAGCGATATTCGAGTTCTACCATACTAATTTATTGATTTTTCAATCATAGTAGGTACATACTTTTTTCAATACCGCGATATGTTATATACTGATAGTTTTTAAATTGAAGGTTTATGATTTGTATTAATATTTTAATCAGGCATCCATATGAATTTCATCTCAGCTAATATATCAGGACATTAATTATTTTTAAATTATTGGTACCTAATACTTTCATTATTGTCATAATATTATTATTTTAAAATTATACGGGTTATAAATATTTAAAGAATTGTCAAGTAGAAACGGGTACTTATATCTTATGTCATTATTATTTTATTTGATGTTAGTAGCTAATTATTTGGTTTATAAACGTAAATATCCATATTTTAATACGTTCAATACTGACATCGGACTGAAAAATTATACCCTAACTTGTAAATTGATGCCACATAAACTTATACTCAATAACTATAAATATCAATAATTTGAAGTTAAGTAGGTATACTAAAGTAGTTATCTACATTTATAGACATAATACGTGTATTATATTTTGTCAAATTAATACAATCGAGTGAAGGTATGCATGTAGTTAATGGTGATTAGAAGTCTAATACCTAATTGATTTACGTTATTTACCTATGCATGAAGTTAATGTCTCAAGTTATAATATATAATGATTCAAATCTAATAGTTGACATATAACAAACATTTATTATAAATTATTATTTATCACGTTTTCATGAAAAAAGGAAATAAAAAGTTTATATACATACCTACATATTGATTAGATTTGAGTTTTCTCAATTTAATGAGATTGAAAATGGTTTGATCTAAGCACGCACCTTCTACCCAGCTATTTATGATTATTTATCAGTGTACTACTAGTTCTACGTAGTATCAATACCAGGAAACTACAGTACCTCGGCCACATTATGAAAGGGCAAAAGTACAGCATTCCCCAACTTGTCATTCAATGAAAGATCAACGGAAAGCGCAACAGAGGACGGCGCCGCATTTCGTGGCTTAAGAATCTCTTTGGTACGAGTGCAGCTCCACTGAACTGTTTCGGGTAGCAGACGACAAATATAAGATCGCCTTGATGGTGGCCGACCTCTGCTAGGGGATGGCACTATAAGAAGAAGAATCAGTGTACTAGTTGTATTCAGTTTATCTTATCGTACCAACTGATATGGGAGCGGTTTATGTTAGAGGGTTTGTTTTGAGTTTAATTGAAACAACGAATTCTGGGATATTGAATATTAGGTATATTTGACTTTTCACACAAGATATAGGATAAAGATGCCTATGGAGTTAACAAAAACATACTTAAGTTAAAGTATATCTGTTTATTATTATTAAGATGTCATTGGAAATTTGTTGTTAGGGGCGAAACACAATTTAATTTTTTTGATATCTGACAAGTATTATTTATAGGATATTAGTGTGTACATGTAATTGGATGAACGGTAGGTTATTACGTTCAAATGCATCATGTCATTTAAGGTCTAGTTGCCGAATAACTGTTAAAATTTTCTTCTAGTCACAAAGCAGTAATATTTTATGGAGCACGTGGCCGAGCCACGTCCAACGTCGTGTCTTCACTCTCGGCGTGATGAGAGGCTGCTTGGTGCGTTTTATTATCTCCTCGTTACTCATAAACCTTTGCATTGTATGTAGGGATTGCAATACCGGTATTTTGAAACCGGTATTTCAGTATTTTTCGATACCGAAATACTGGTTTTAAAAATTAGACAATATCGATATACGGTATTGAAAGTGGAAACAAAATTTATTAACTAATATACATAACAGGTTTAACAGGACTGTACATATTTGTCGGATTACGCGATGTCTAGTTTTCTTCCGCTGTCATTAAATGTGTAAGTGTAAAAAGTACAATAAACTAATAAAACATTAGGCGGAATTATCAGTGGGGTATATACACATCTAAGATCATTTCATAATATAAATTTATTGAAACATTATTTGAAGAAGTGCCAATCATTAAACTACTTCCTAAGTATTTGTAAACATCAACATCTTTACCATATTTCCATATTTTACCTTTACCTATTTTTGATGGTTTACATATTATAATATATAAGTACTTGCGTATTTAGATATTTTTTTCTTGAAATATAAATATTTTACAGAGAATTTTATATCTATATTTATTGGAAAATACTTCTAGTTTTTTCATATATTTTATTGCAATCCCTAATTGCATGCAGCTAAAGCATTTGGTTTTGACCGAGTACAGTCCTGATTCCCAAACACTCTGCATCAAGTTGAATGTTGCTCCAGCCATTCGTATTCAGATAGCGAGCTCTTTCTGCAAAATGCCATATCTCGTGATATGCACCCTCAGGTATTCGAAGCTGTCGACGCGCTCGATGTTATTCTCGTTGCTAATCAGAGCGAAATCTGGATATTTTAAATAACAATGTAATAAACAGACAGATATTATAGACAGCATGCTCTGATGCTATATAGTAAAATTTTATTCAATAACTCCACCACTAAGTTACGACTAAATTTGTAGTTTTATTGCAGAATCACTATTTAACTATATCAAATACAATATAGTTATATTTTAAGAATCCAAATAAATTGAATCATGTTATAATAAATGTACGTTTTAACCTTTGATAATCGCGTGTGTAGAAAGTGTTTATCTCCAAAAACGTTGTGGTGAATTAAGTGACAACTAAATGCCCTTTACGTCAACATGGATGGTTCTTTGATCAATTATTTTGTTTGAATAGAAAAGTTTCCACACGATCGGCCGATCGCGCGCTCGATGGTTTTGCACGGTAATATGGATATGTCAATTTATCCGAAACAGTTTAGAAAATATTAAACATAATAATGACATTATAAAATTGTCATAATTAATATTGTAGTTAAATATTGACAGTAATACATATAATAAACTTAACTTTCATTTTACAATTTAATGCAATTAACTTCTAAAAAAACTACTGTCGACTGAAGAAACTTGAGTTGAAATTGATTTAAGGTTTACCCTAATTCATTTGAATCGATTTTGGTGACCCAGATTTTACCTTATGGCACTCATAATCATATTCACTTGTTGTTAATATGACCTGGTTATAAATAGTGTCATATCATCGTTAAATTTGTATTGTACTTAGTATATGGCCACATGCTTTATAAGTAATATTGTCTGATAATATAAAGCTTATTAATTAAGTGCATTATGCTATTTTTGTGTTGTTCTAGTATTTACAAGTACCATACACTTTTTAGTTAAGTATATTAACAGTTAGTATTTTAATGTTAAAAATTTCTGTTGGTTAACAGTTAAGCTTCTCCAATGCCCGGACGATATATTAATGCCCATTTCACGAATTTATATGTATTCGTATCAGCGTATATTTTTGATTAATATTATTTAATTAAATATACAATTATGCTTATTCAAAATTATACGGTTATTTCCAACCACTGTAGAGAATGGAAAGAGTAGCTATTATTCCCGCTTCAATTATTTTGAGAGGTATCAATTGAATAGATAGTATTAATGCCTAGTACAATTCAAAGCTACTGAACAATTGTTGGTCGTACTCATTTCATGTCGGAAATACTGTATACATATTTTTACGTGGATGCCATGCTGCGAATTTAATGCAAATTAAGGCGAATGCACTGCGCAATTGTAATTTATGGAATCACTTTGCATGCAAAAATTTACACATGATTTATGCTGACATTTTATTCATTATTATGTAGGTATGTTGTAAATATTCGATATATTATTTATAATATTGTTAAGTGAAAACTATTTTAAGAATCATAGATTTACACCTTTTTAATAGCACACTTGAATAAATTAATATATATATATATAAATGAATATATTTTTGTTCAATTTAAAATTATTAAGATATATTTTTAACCCATATTAAACGAAATGTGCAAAATGTACGTCGATATAAAACAGTATGTAGGTATCTATATAGGTAATACTATTGAATTATTTATAGACACAAGTTCACTTAGAAACTAAATCGCTGAGATGTTATTAATTGCTGTATTATCGCACTTCTTTTTCTTTAGTGAAGCAGTCAGGGCACGACTGTCAAAGTTTTCGATTTTTTTGCGATAAATATTATTAAGATAATGACTAATACTTACAATAATATATGATGATGTATTCCGTTAAGGCATCAATGAGTGTTTACCTGTAAATACAGAAAAAAACATATTAATTCAAGACTTATAATTAAAACAAGATGAAAATGAACTACTGAAAGATCAATGATTTCATGTATAGTTTAATTTTTGTATTCACGCTCGATGTAAATTACCTTTTTTGCTCGTAAGTGACTATAGATTTGTCGTTCTGAGAACTATCCCATCCAAGTTTTACAATTAGCATACAATACAATACTTTGAACGATCAATCTTGATAAAAGCGCAAACGTATGTCAAAGAAATCTTGAATCGGTAGTTTATTAGATAAAATTAATTATTACAATTTAAGAATTAGTTAGGTAAAAAAAAAAAAATGCAAAACTATGTTTATGTTATGTTAGTATCTATATTCGTAAATAAGTCATCATCATAGATGGGAGCTTTTATTCCTCATCGTGTTGACTACAATATTAAATTAAATTAATTTTATATACATTGTTAAAAATATCTAATTTTTAAAAACATACCTTTCCGTAGGTACGTATTGATTTTTACTGTTGAGAAACGTTCTCTGTAAATTTTCTATGGTGTGTGCAGATCGTGCGTACACGCGCACACCTTAGAGGGGATATTGCTGTTAAGGTAAGTTATCTTATACTTACCCACGATGGCCGAGCGGCTTGAGCGCCGACCTATAGCATTGGTCTGGCAAATACACATATTGTTTTTCAATTTGTGTATGAGTTATGGGTATGAACCTAATAGATTGAGTAAGTGGCTGACATCCATTTATCGTAAAAAGAAAATCTATTAAAATACAAACCTTCACTCAGTGGAGCTCCATATGATCTTATTTAGATTGGATATGGTCGAAAAAAATGTTTTATTTTGTTATATCTAATAGGGTTTTTATATTTATAATGTGTATAAAAATCACGTATTCTCAGTAAAAAGAATGTTAAATTTTCTAAACTTGTGAATATGTAAGATTAAATAAAATAATTACAAGATAAAAAGAACTTTTTATATACAACGTTTTTAAATTTTCTGTTGAATCATATAAACATAACTTGAGTAGCTTAAACGATCAAAAAAATTTGTACTTGATAGAAATACTGAATAATGAAATGTCATTTCATATTGATTTTCATAGTAACGCACGTATATAATATTATTATTTAATAATTTAGTTGCTAGAACCTCCTAGCAACCAATAATGGTATCGAAATAACTTTTCATACAAAACAGAATTAACTAAAAATGAATTCGATTCTACTTAAAGATAGCTAAAAGTATTAAAAAATGCATTGGCATCATGTTTTTATATATTCTAAAAGTTTAAAATGTCTAGCTAGTCAGGAAGTTAGTTAAAAATCGATTGCAAGATTTGTACCGGACAAACAACCACCGGACAAATAAGAATACGAGCTAAGAAAAACGTTGTAAAAATTACGTATTTTTAGTAAAAAGAATGTTAAATTTTCTAAACTTGTATATGTAGGATTAAATAAAAAAATTATAACTATCAATTCTTAATTTAAAAAGTCTCCATACAGTAGGTAGGCAAAAAAATTGACAAATGAAGGTTGGAAAAATATCACTCGTATAATATATACAAATAGGGCTCAAACAAATGTAATAAAAGGTTAAAAACAATTAGGTAGTTAATACAATTTTAATGATATTGATTAATGACAAAAGAAAATAATTATGATTCGGGGTAATATTAGTATGAATATCAGTCTAACGAGAACTTCAAAGTAATTATTTCGGTAGTGAGTTGTGGGCTTATTGAAATAATTAATTAGCGGAAAATTGGATCAGCTAATAATAATTATTAGTCCGTACTGTATTTTCAATTCATTCATAAATTTAGATAGTTTGTCGTTTTAATTGCGCGCTCTAATCAGAAATACTTACTATACTATATTGATTTTTAATATTATTATAATAGACGATTATGAACATAGAATTTAAAAAAGTAAACAATGGTTACATAGTATGTGTGAGTCTTGAGAAGAAAGTAATTTGTTAATGCGGACAGGTTTTGTTTATTTAAAAAAAAATCGAAATTAAATTCATTGTTATTATAAAATTAGGAATAGGTTGAATACTGCACAATATAAAAAAAATCATTTATTGTATTATCCTTTACTAAATATAATATTGATACCTCCACGTTTCTACGTGTATGGAGGACCCCTTTAGGGTAAAGTACGAGCGAAGGTATGGATGCCACATTCATGTTTCTTATAGTCCGCCAAGCCAAATGTCCGTCTATCGCCGCTCGATGAATAAAATGCTCTGTATTTATTAACTAAAATTTAAAAAAAAATACTAGATGATTGAGATAAAGGTTGGTCACGCAAGATTATTATTTGTAGTCATAATTCGAATATTTCAAAAACCATACCTAATGTTGTTTCTTTTGGGCTCAATTCCTCCGAAATCACTGTAACTCTCGACTACCTGGCTTAAAGGTGACTTGGACGACCCTTAAGGTAAAACCCAAGTAAAAACCAAGCATTCTGCCACGGGCGAGAATGACAGAGAGGGGTTAGCGTTCAGGGGTAGATCAAGAGGGACAGCGATAAGGCTGAAAAGGGGACATAACCAGTGGTGCGAGCTGCCAGGTCAGTAAGCCAAGGTCGGAGGTAGACACGACGTCTCGCCGTGTGAATTATAATTTTGCTGTTTACCTAATTTTTTTAAAAACCATTTCTGTGTCGACAGGAATTGACCGGTCAGTCAAAAAGTGATCGAGTACGTACCGACTTCTCATACCAGTTAAATGACGTGACTCGCGATTTGTTCATTTTTCGTTGGCTACACAAGGCGCCCAGTGTTGTCTGAAGAATTTAAAAACCAAAGAAATTAACTCAAATAACCCTTCTATAAATAATAGTGTAGATCACTGCGAAAAAAATATAAATGAATCGACTCTTGAAAATTTAATTAATATTCAGCAATCTTTTGACCGACCTTTAATCTCGAATGTGCCTGTAACTTTATAAACTGTGTAACACTTAATAATTGTGTCCTGTGTGTTTTGTTGTGTATGTAACTTTTTGTGAACCATAATTGATAATAAAAACCGTTGACCTTTGCGTCGATTAATTGGTGCGTTCATCACTTTTATCATCCCGGCATCCTATATTTACCCAACTGTCAAGACCTAACCTTACACTGAACGTGCTCTACCAAACCAAACCCAGCTTCGATTGACCGCCCTGAATAATTTACCATCACTGAGCTAGTCGAAGGGTGGAAGCTAGTCGTGTGACTCCCACGTATCGACCGACGGCACGCTCCCAAGGGCGTCATTAACGTGAGGTTGACCGGAGAGTTGAGTGCGGAGGTTGGAACGGGCTGTGCGGCCCCGACTCCCCTCCCTACCCGGACTTCCGGGGTGTCAATATAATGTGCAATATTTTGTAACATTTATAAAAAATAAACAAAATCGTAAAAGAGCAGTGGAAACGGAGATTACCGAACAGAATTTGCAATATTTTCCTGAGTTTTGATAAGTTTATTTAGAAAATTTTAGAGTGAATAGTGATTGTAGGTATACTAAATTTGGTAATTCAAGTCCCATTCGGTGCATATTATTCTGATATTTCTGCTATGATTGATTTTAATTAATAATGAACACATATCTACTTACTGAGTATTTTTATTATCAATGAGATTTATAAGTATCATAATTATTTATCAAATAACATAACTGAATACTTGAGAGAGTTAAAATAGTGTGTTAAAAAAGTATGTCTAATATATTTATGTATTACGAGAGTATTATAGTTAATTATTGTTTAAATATGTGGATAAGATGTTAATCGTGGGGTGTTTGAATATTTAATCAAATTAAGTGTTTGAAAATATATGAAGTAGGTATTTTAATGAAATATAAAGGCTGTAATCTGCATAAGATATGGTGGACGGCTCACTTTAAGTGGAAGCAATAATATATGCGAAAACTTTTACACGTACCAAAGGCTTCCTCTTTGGCTCCTTTCGGCACCCGCTTTAAATTTTCAAGCTGTTCAATTAATCCGACTGGGATGAGCTAAAACTATCTTCGAAAATTCATTCATATTCCGCAAGGGGTTTGCGGGTAGTTCGCTTGAGGATGAAAATTGTCCCAGTTATGTTCACCTCTAGACTAAAGTTTTAGGTATTTGAGGTACTACCGTGGGTTAATCTTTATTTACCATTTTAAGTTTATTGAAAATGTAATATTTACGTCAATTTTACTGTTCAAATATATATTTTTGACAAAACTGGAAAAAAATTTACGGCTAAGTGACAATTAACTTTGAGGAGAAATGTTAGACTACGCGCAAACAAAACCACTAACCATATTCAGCTGTGAATTATACTATTTTTGTAGTCATGGTCCCCACAAAGGGAGGGGGGGGGGGCTTACACGGCTCTAGCCTATGGACCCGGGAACAGGGGGGGCCCGGCGTAATGGGTCGACCAGATAATAATAGAGATAAGATAAAAACACATCCTAAATTTGCTCTAACAGTAAAAAAGTCACCTGCGGCGCTATTTTACTTCGGAGTCATTACGAAGTATATAGTTGTTGTGACGTATTGAGTGATACTCGACAACTTCATAATTTGATATGTTAAAAAATTGCTACAAATACACTGAATTTTATTTGACTTCGACACCATTTGAAAAACAACACTGTAGAGCTTCAGACTGCCTTTAACCATAGCGTTAAGTAGGGCGCCTGCCCAAGATCCTGGTCTGGGGGCAATGCTTGTAGTATATTAACATACGGTACGTAGCCTATATTAACCGGATAGTCTCGATTTGAGAGTGAGAGTCCTTGCAGATTATTTCCGAGACTGCTGTTGTTACCCGCACACTACTTTACGGTACCTTCTCGATTCCACTGCTGTTTAAAAACATCCTGAATTATTTCAACATTCTTCGTGATAAAAGCATTGCTTGATGCAGTAATTAAAAACTGGTGAGCTTGTTCATCTATCATTCACAGCAAAATATCTCATCGACTAGTAGTCACAAATGTGTCAGCACTGATAGCGACGTATGAAAATTACTGAAGGTATGTGGTAGCAAAGATGCAATACTTAATACATTCTAAAGTAATTTAAATGAACGTTAAGTATATCATTATCAATATGATCAATAAAAAAACAGCGTTATAAAATTCTTGAGGTTTCGTTTGATAATAATACTATACGATTAAAGCGTAAACTAACTGATGGAAAACTGTTTGTTTTTGCGTCTATCAAGGTTGCAGGTGGTCGAGATAGACTTTCCTTTTGTCAAGGCTTGTTTAATATGCAGCCCGCACAGTGAAGTAGTTGTTATGCGCGGGATGTCGGCTTTTTATCGCCGCATCGCTCCGGGCCATAAACCCGGCGGCGAACACATCAAACATTCGAATACAGATTTGCATTGAGCCGATAATGTGTAAACATTTTTCATCAGCTAAAGAGGAAATCCCATCGACGCCGTAACTGCCTGCCGGAGCGACGTCGACGCCGCGTGACGACGGCTAAGGACGACACGCTTAATATGTGCCACGTGATACATACTATCATATCGGACTATATCATAAAAGATGAAACAATATTATTAAAGTGTTATTTTTAATTAATGTGGCAAAGCAAAGAACTTGTACATGTCTACCATGCAGAATTCTATGTTTTAATACTTGAATTACAAATTATACCTACCTAAGAAATTGGTGAATTGAAAAATTGAAAAAAAACACCCGCGGTGGTCGCGCGGCTTAAGCGTTGGACTATCACGCCGTGGGTCTCAGGCTCGAATCCTGGGTCGGGGAAGTACACAATATATTCTTCAAATTGTTTGTGAGCCAGGGTATGGACCTAATAGGTTGAGCAAGTAGCTGATATCCATTTCTCGTAAAAACAAAATCTGTTAATACAAACCTCTACTCTGTGGAGGCCAATATGATCCTATTAGGATCGGACATGGTCAAAAAAAAAGAAATTGGTGGCAGATTAACATAAATGAAAGTAGTGTTTTTGTCATTCGAATTTAAGTTGATTAAGCACTGAGAATGTATTGGAAAAGGTCATAAATTTGAGTAGGTACTTATTCGGATCTACTTAGATGGGTTTTAAAATTTCTGAATCTATAATTAAAGAGTCATTCCAAAATGAACTTAATCAAAAATTATAAAATTACAACCATTTAAAATGTGTGTTTAAATATAATAATTTATAAAATTATGCAATGGTAGATACATTTCAAAATACACTAATAGCCCGAAGGGTCGAATTTAAAATAATAACTGGCGATGTACTGAAAAATTGTGTTTATTAAAACATATTTGACTTTTACGTCATATTTCTATAATATTATCTCAAAGACCGAATAATATCATATAAATTGAAATGGGGATATTGATTAACATTAAAACATTTAATTAACTATATTATAGTATTATTTCTAAACTAGTGACCAAACAGATTATTAAACGTGGTAAATGAATTTATATTATCATGAACCACAACTTAAAACACCTGTATTTTACTAATACTTTGAATAGATTTTATTTATTTGAATGTAGCAAGAAATAACAAGATCTTGTCGGGTTTTGTTATATACAAAATTTATTAGCAGGTTTGGTTATTTGATTAACAAATTGATGGCTTAAAACCAACTGTAGGAGATATTTATAAAAACTGCTCGATTTTTGCGATAAGATTTCATGTTTGTCTATTTCTCATATACCTAAATACTTTAAATAGTATATATATGTAAATGCGCGGTGACAATACACATTCAATTAAAATTTATGACCAGTCTAGTAATTACTTCAGACGAGGGATATCCATATAACCGAAAATGGCCTGGGGGTATAAAATTCTACTAGTATAATATATATGCTTGATTCAACAATTTAATCACATTGTTTTATTTCAACTATTCTAGATTGATTGAAAATAATTACAAGATAAAAATAACTTTTTATATACCACGTTTTTTCTATGTATTAATAATTTAGGACAAATAAGGCAATTGTCAACAAATCATTTTTTTGCTATTTTGCAACAAACAAATAAATATAGAATACTAAAATGTCATTTTGATTTCCATAGTAACGCACGCATATATTAATAATTAATTGCTAGGACCACCCCCTTAGCAACTAATAATAGTGGATTGGATTACAGATTTCTTCCGAAATAACTTTTTATACAAAACAGAATTAACAGAAAATGAAACCTATTCTACTTAAAGATGGCTAAAAGTATTAAAAGAATGCATTGGCATCGTGTTCCGATATATTCTAAAAGTTTAAAATGTCTAGCTAGTCGGTAAGTTAGTTAAAAATCGATTGCAAGATTTGTACTGGATAAACAACCACCGGACAAATAAGAATACGAGCTAAGAAAAACGTTGTAATAAACACAACTTGAAATTTTCACGCATATTCGTCATAATCTTTTAACAAAAAAAACGTTAGGTAACTTTATAATAAAATGCGGTGTAAAAATGGCGGAGAGGTTTTTATCTTTTGTTGTAATAAAGTCGTTCGAAGTTTGAAAGATTTCAATTTGTGCCGAATCGTTATGACATTTAAATCACATAACTTGCAAGCGTACAATGTATACTTATAATAATATAGAAGCGTTGACGTAAATGAAATATACGTAATGTAGGTCTCGCAGGAGAGATGCAAATCGTGCCGGGCATCTGCGATGTGAAATATGCTCAAAACAACAACATTCAAATAAATACTGTCGAAAAGAGAGGAAATTACAATAGACGCTACAAAAGGTTAACTCGAACAAACTTCCGCGTAAAAACGAAAAGTTGACGAAACCGGGCTGTATTGTTAACGGGAGGGGCTTTGGAAGTTTTCAAAAGTTCATTTATCATTCATACGTCATAGCGTAGGGCAGGCTGGATCAAAATAAATTTCATCTCCCGAGGCGGCGAGTCACCAGCGTTTTGTGTAATAAAGGAATGAATCATACAACTTTAAATTGAATGGATTGAGAAAGTGATATTCCCACATAGAAATGCCACGGCCCTGTTTAATATGCAGATTTTTCTGGCCGAAACGGAAAGTTTTTTAATAAAATTTAAATCATAAAAAGTCAGATTTCTGTCAGACAGATAACGGGAAAATGTAATGCTATATTTTTTCGTTCTAAAAAACGTTTGCATAACGCTTGAGTCAAATATATATTTTGTAAAATAACTCTTGCAAAAAATTTGACAATCTATCACAAACTATTGTTATATTTAAAATATATTTATCGTAGTTAACACAATGCTTACGGGCCCTTTTAATTAATTTTGTAATTAACGTGTTAATTTTCATTTGAAAAGTAATTAGCAGAAACACAATTTTGTGCGGCCCGTAAGCTATGGGTTAATCATATAATAATGTTTCAGATTGCCCCAATTGATGACAATTCAATCACTTTAATCGGATTGAAAATAAATTTTATGATTATAATTTATTCAACGAATAATTCACAAGATTTGACAATGTAACATTTTTTTTTATATCAAACCCATCTACTGGATTTGTGCCAATGTGGCTTACTAATAATTAATCTCGGGCGTGTTTTATCTAATTAAGACAAACTTAATTAGTAGTTGTTAATATATTGAAACAATTATTTTAAGTATTCTAAGACATAACCTCAGATTATTTACAATAGATTACGTTATTTATTGTAGTACTTACAATATCTTAAATAGGACACAATAATTATTATATTATCTCGTAAAATTGATAATAATTGTGGTTCATTCGTAATTATATTTAACGTTTTATTGATAAATATAACTTAAATTTTCAATAAATAAATCATCTAACTCACAAAAGAAATGTTAAAAGAGTAATTAAAGCTGTTAAAAAAAAAATTTGGTAACGGTATGATATGAAGTTCCCGAAATAATTTACCATTCCATGTATCATGACGTCAAATAACGATCGTTGTCAGCATTTCTCGCTGTTATTATGAGCAGCAATATATCGTTCTTTAGCATTAAAAGGGTTAATATTATGATGAAACCAAAAATTTTGTAGATAAATTTACAAGATACAGTCTCTTTACATTACACACTCCAGTAGCCCTTAGATTAATACTATCTTTATTACTAACTTACAAACTGTAATATTTAATTAAGTACAGTTTACACTTTATAGCATGTTTTGGCACTTAATTCAGTGTGGAACTTAATATAACATGGTTATAAAGTAGAAACAAAATAATGCAAGGTCTATAACAAGGAACAAAGCCAGCTCCAAGACAAAAGCCACGCGGTAATCTTCTTTGAGGGAATGCGTAAGCTCTCACACGTGAGCTAATCTAACAACGAGTCGCATATATCACGATTAAGAAGTTCTGGCCCTTGCTATACCTACTGGCACTTAGTCTTTCTATGCAGGTAGAAAAGATTGTTATTGTGTGTTACATAATAATATATTGTACTATAAACAGTAAATTTTACTAATATTAAAATTTTGATCTGGGAATGGTATGTTCAATTACAATGATCTCAATAGTGAAATTTAATACAAAGTAAAAACATCCGCTTTATGAGATAATTTACAATATTTTCTTGGAAAAACAAACCATCAAATTAAACAGAATATTTGTATACATAAACATTCTATGGGCCGGGTGTAAACATTATAAAACCACATAAGTAAAAAAATATTAATTTGTCAGTATGAAAATAGCAAAACAAGTTTCACTACTAAAACTTTACAAAGTAAAGACAAGTAAAACTACTAACTAATAGTATAAGTTATTTACTATTGATACATTCCAGTAACATTTTTTTTAAATATCCTCAAAAGTCTGACTCATCTGTTTTTCGACCTTTCTTTTCAGAGGTAGAGGGATAATTTACATGATTCAGGTTGTTTATGATATATCATTTTCCAAACAAAATTTGATATACGTATATAACCTAATTGTCAAGTCGTTTTACATCATTGAATTGTTACATACCAACTATGTCATTTGAGATGGAGGCCAGAATTGTGATATATTTAAGCCAAGTCCGGTCATTCGGATGCGTTGCAAGTAGTATTCAGAGTACATATTTTTACTTAAAATTCTACTGTATATAAGTTTTGTACTATTCCATTTGAGCCGTCTTTGCCATAGTTATTTAGTAAATTCTTATCTATAATAAATCAATACATTAACGTAGGTAAAAACCTTATTACCTACCTGCTAAGTGAAGGATCAAGTATACTAAATGAAAAATACCGTAATATGGAATGCTACAAAACTTAAATCCATTAGAGTATAATAAATAATAATATAACATCTATAAAAATATTTTTTATTACAGTTTACAGTAAAAAAACATTTCTGTAACGTTTATTTACCATTTATAATCGTTGGAATTCTTAACAAAATCATCCATCGTGGCTACTTATTAAATATTTCTGTGATGCCTTCAATTAATTAAGAAAAGTACTTTCATTCTCTGAACTTCAAGGATCCTTTTATCAAAATGTCAAAATTCTTAGCACACAATTTCTCTCCAAGATAATTAAAAAACCATCAATTCATTATTTCGAAATTTGTTTCTATAAAGCGAATAAAAATATAAATGACGATTTTCAAACCTAAAACGTTGCATTACAGTGATTATAATATGATGTTATACACCTCATTTTATACGGTTAATAAACTATTTTTTATACTACATGAATGTAAGATTCTTTTATTGAAAATAATTGTGTTACATTCTTAAATCATTTGAATTAATCGTTAAATAAATAAATTAGATTCTTAAAACATTAGCTAGTGCTAGTACATTATAATTAAAAATTTGGAGTGATCCTGACACCGGTTAGTAATTGGGGTAATATTAATACTTCGATTTAAAATACAAAGGTCGATCGCCAAAAAGTAACGCAACTTAGAAAGTGCTTCAGAGATTATTGTAAATATCAATGGATAAGACATATTATTATATATCATAGTGGTCAGCGCAGATGGGCTTGAAACCTGGTGGGAGTCTTATTTTTATATAATATTTAAAAAAATGTTATATGTTGATAAATGTTAATTAAGTATCAAAAAGATTATGTTTTTCAATATATTGAACAATATTCTTACAATAAATAAAGTAAATAGAATTGATTGTTCATAAAAAGTAATTTCTGAAGTATAATCAATCTTCTGTCTGGAAACATTAATATAATGCAAAATCGTATCAAATAAAAATACCAACTCACAACCGGTCGGGCGAGAAAAATCAATTTAAATATTTTAGAAAAAAGCGTATTAGTCAGAGTTTAATGTGTAACTGGACAATTTAAGCGTGCTCCCCCTGCAATTCGTGTATCGATATCTGAGTAATTTTTAACCCTTGTGTTAAAGTTAACGCGGATCCCGTGGGGGTGGAATTCCCATGGTTCATCAATTATTCAAAATTTAATTTTGGAATGAATTCTCCCTTTGCCTGGAGGGTGGATCATCACACTACTCTCCCTTTCTCTCTTCCTATCCTTATTGCAACGCCCTCGCGCTATAGTGCTACTCGAGTCATATTTTTTTTTCATCTCGTAGGGGAGGGGCCCTTTGTCAATCAACTGTTGACTGTGTGCGAATTACTAATTCTAAATTGAAATTCCAAAGAAGTCTCCCTACATAAAAAGAAGGGTTAAAAAAGAGACAATTAGCTATAATAAGTAAATTTAACACATTATTTATTACTTAACCAGTGTATATTATAAAATTAACAGTCTAAAAATATGAAAAGGTCATATGTTTGAGTTTACAGAAACAGTAAGTTGCTATAATATTATATATATTGTATATATATTATTATATTATGATTTAAAATAATAAATACAGTAAAGATATATTTTTTGGGACCTAGATAATACATATAATACATTTAGACTGAGAGCTTTGTTAAATTGATGTAAAAATGATATTATTTGTAAGGAAAGTTTGCTACATAAACTTCTCTCTATATGGAGAAAATTGACTGAAATTATTTATAAATTTTGTAAAACTAATCATAAAACAATATTTAGATTGAGATTTTTTTTTCATATTGTCTATAGCTGTGCTTTTCAGTGGACTGTAATAATATGACGGAATGATTCGGATGCTATGGGAGGTTATACCAAGGATGCCATGCACTGACCTTCAATGATGACGAGGCTAGCTCCGTGCTTTCATTCTCATTCACTAGCACTACCACTCTCGTGCGTTAACTGGTCATTGAGTTATCCTGTGCGCGGCAATTGACGGTCATAACCAATGCACGTAATGACGTCATAATATTTCACAGTTTATAGGTGTTTACACGCACGCGATTAAAGAATGACTGACTGTTAATAGTACGCCTGGAAAGGATGGTGATGTTAGGTGGGTAAGACATTTATATTGGATTGGCCCAACCAGTCTAAATATTTTATTATATCAAATAATTACTAAGTACTAAAATAATGCATGTCGATTGTTTTTATAATCAGTTTACTTTCATCTTGAATTTTAATCCCTGAAATTTATGAGAGGAAAATAAATTGCAGCTCTTAAATCCTATGATAATATTATAAGCTCAATTTTACCAAAGCAAATGATTGTATACTTCCACAATCCCTGATTACTGTGGCATACACGAATGTTTTTTAATAATTATTAATTATTAATTATTTAATAATAATATAAATAACATATATATTTTTAACAATATATAACTTGGCTATAATATTACTATTGTGAATAAATAATAATATATTATAATACCTAGTATTGCAGTTATTATTTGACTAGATGGAAGGAGTGATATTTTTATTTGACTTTGTAATTACTATTGGATGCCTAATGATTTCATTTTACTAGAGTGAACAAAAACTAAGCCTAGGCTACATAAATTAATATAATTAAGATTGGAATTGAGAAGTAAATTAGTAAAATTATTCTCTCAGAAGATACGGGAACACCATTGCAGTAGGAATTAAGTATATCTAAAAGAATAATACCGACTGATTAAACAAAATATCATCACTAATATTCATATGCGAAAATAAATCCACATATTATATTACATAATAATAAATTATCCATTGTCAAAAATAAAGTCTTAAATTTAGATATTTTTATTATTATTTTTTTTAAATCCATTATAAATATACATCGCCAGCTCTTGCGCCTACCGCCATTCCAGACCTGCAGCGCGTAAATCAAGAGAAGTGGTGCGAACTTGTGCTTGCCCTATGCCCCAACGCTAGGTCGTGACAGGATGAAAGAAGAAAGAAGAAGAAATATACAATCATTTAATTTATTTTTTCAGTAATACCTATTTTTCATGCTAAGACAGTTTTTGGCGTGTATAAAAATATGTAAAATAGGTATCAAAAGTAATATTTTTAAAGATTTAGTACTTAATAATATATAGGTACACCATCAATATAGTATGAAAAGTTATATAAAATTTATTCAAGTAAAAATAAAATAAATAGAATTATATATTATTATTAAAATTATAAACGTACTGAATACATAAAAGAAATGTCTTTTTTTGGTCAAGCGCACGATATAAATCATCGTGCGACATTTCGACTATTATGTGATGGGTTTTTTTTAAGACTTAACAATTACCGGTTGGTTGGGCGTGAAAATTTAAATAAATGATTGCAACTGAACCTTTAATATGCTGAGTGCAAAGATTGAACCATATTTTAATGTGTCACTTTGCTATTTAGAATCCTGAAACATTAACGTAAGAGGAAATGTGAATATTGCACATAACATTAAAAGATAAGAAAAGAAACCAATTGATAATGGGGCAGATAAGAGTAATCTAGTGGATAACAGAGGAATAATTACAGACATTCAGTAGTATTCAAACGATACTAAATAATTATCACTGAGCTGCTCTAAAATTGCCCACGGTGGCCACGCGGCTTAAGCGTTGGACTATAACGCCGTGGGTACCAGGTTCGAATCCTGGGTCTGGCAAGTACACATATTGTTTTTCAATTTGTGTGTGTCAGTGTATGGACCTAATAGGTTGAGCAAGTGGCTGACATCCGTTTATCGTAAAAAACAAAATCTGTCAATACAAACCTCTACTCTGTGGAGGCCCATATGATCTTATTAGAATCGGACATGGTCGAAAGAAAAAGAAAGCTCTAAAATCGATTGGATCGGACAGATACGTCAAAAAATGTTACATTGAAAAATTACATAATTACACTGAATATATCAAGAATGTAGTATATTTCATAAAAACTAACGATCGCCCGTGAATTAGTCAACGTGAAATACGGAAATAAAAAGTAGACCGTTTATATAGATAGGCCAGGTCATCTATAAGACGTATAAAGTAAACACTAAAAAGTTTTATATTTATTTGTCAAAGAAACCCCCTAATGTATGTCCAGTTTTTATACTATACCATCTGTTACCGGGTGAGCCATTACAAAGCACCGAGCAATGTGAATCTACTGGGCGAGGAAGCTTAACGGGGGTGATAACTAGCCTCCCTTTGCTCACGCAAGAGAGAAATATCATTTTGAATGTACTGCAGCAGTATTTTAAGTATGCGCGCGAGAACTGATTTAAAATCCCGTATGAGAATTTCTGTTTTTACAGCAGCCTGGCTGAAATTTGTACTCATTTTTTTCTCATTCATTGACCTTTGTCGTCACGTAAAATATTATAGTTTGAATGTAAATTGCGTATATAAAATATGACAGTCAGGTAATTTGAAGGTTATAAAGATTATCATAACTTCTCATTCATGAATAATTAATATTAGAAGTAGGCACCTATGTAATTATAAATTTAACAATATTATCATTATTGGTAGGTACTACAACCCTTGGCGGTTTTTGGCATCCTTGAAAAACTTTCTCCATCCTGGACGATCTAGATATGACACATTCCAGGTGTTTTGTCCAAGTGTTTTTTAAATTTTCTGTGATGCAATCCAGTTATTTCAGTTTTGGCCACCCAGTATTCTTTGGACATCAAAATAGCATATGTGGGTGGGGTTGATCCTACGATTTATTTCGTTGCTTATGTTATTTGACCCGAGATTAGAAAAACAGCTCCATATCTTCATAAGTTTTCACACCAAATTATTAATAATTTATTGATGCACTATGGACAAATGACATGTATATTATATATTACTTTCATTTATTCGTTATCCCATGTTTGCAGCAGTTAACTTAACTAAAATAAATTCTTCTTTGAGAGCTTCTAGGGAACACGAAATGATATCAATATTTAATTTACTTATGGAATATCATGCCATTGGTTTCCAGTTTTGCGCCACGTATAACCTTTTCTAGGGTTACGTTAAATAGAAGACAGGCAAGTGTATTTCTCCGTTTAAGACCATTTGTTGTCGGTAGAGGTAGTGATAGTCTATTTTTCATATGTTGTCTTTCACTGGTCTCTTTATGATGTAGATTCTATTATTAATCTCACTTTAAAAAAATTTGGTAATTGGTAAGTAGGTTTGTAGAGGTTTACTCAACCCTACAACTGACGTATTATCGTCTATGCTCATTTATATACGAGGGTGGGTCAATAATTCCTTAGAAAAAAGCATTAAAACAGTTTTTATTTTTGTATTTTTTTTTTATTTCTCAACATAATCTCCTTGGAGCTCAATACACTTGGTTAGACGTTTCTCAATTTTTTTTAAACCGTCAGAAAAATAAGTTTTCGGAAGGTCCTCAAAATAAGCATTTGTCCGATCGATGACTTCTTCATTTGAAAAAAAACGTTGTCCACTTAGCCATTTTTTTAAGTTTGAGAAAAGGAAAAAGTCACTGGGGGCTAAATCTGGCGAATACGGTGGGTGGTCGACCAATTCGAACTTCAATTCTACAATTTTAGCCATTGATCGTAAACATGTGTGAACACGGGCATTGTCCTGATGAAAGAGGATTTTTTTCCTGTTTAAATGAGGCCGTTTTTCTTCAATTTCGTTTTTTAGCTGGTCCAATAAAGATGCATAATAATTCCCTGTTATTGTTTTTCCTTTTTCCAAATAGTCAACGAAAATAATTCCACGTGCATCCCAAAATACAGTAGCCATAACCTTACCAGCTAATTTTACGGTTTTCGCCTTCTTTGGACATGGTTCGCCTTCCGCAATCCACTGCTTTGACTGTTCTTTCGTCTCGGGAGTATAGTGGTATATCCATGTTTCATCTACAGTCACAAAGCGACGAAAAAATTCATCCGGATTGCGTTGCATGAGCGACAACAGGGCTTTAGAGGCCACCACCCTATTGCGTTTATTGTCGACTGTGAGCAAACGCGGCACCCATCTTGCAGAAATTTTTTTCATGCCCAATTTGTCATGTAAAATAGAAATGACGCTACCTTTTGAGATCCCTGTAACCTCAATTATCTCACTCAACTTTAATCTTTGGTCACTTAACACCATATCGTGGATTTTATTGATCATTTCTGGTGTAGTCACCTCTACAGGACGTCCTGAGCGTGGTTCATCCTTTGTTGATGTACGACCACGTTTAAATTCATTTAACCAGTTATAAATAGTTGCAAGTGAAGGAGCAGATATGCCGTGAACTAAATCCAACTCATTTTTTATTTCCTTTGCTGTTAACCCTTTTATATTAAAATGTTTAATAACAGCTCTAAACTCAATTTTCTCCATTTTTGTAAACAAGCAAATTTTTTTTTTAAATGTACGAAAATAAAAAACAACAACCCGACCAATCTGATTGAAACTTCGCAGCATACTGAATCGGTAGTGCCGCTGCATGAAAACAAACCGCTTACAGTACTAGTCGCGCCACCTGTCGGCTTTTCTAAGGACTTATTGACCCACCCTCGTAGCATAGACAAAAATACGAACAGGAAATGACAGTCGCTAAAACAGTTGCATTTTGGCCTTTCAACAACGTACTCAATATACGCGCGCAACTCCGCGTGACATTTAACCTAAATTCAAATAATAATGTAAATCTTCAAATTCAAAATAAAACCAATGTTATAGTCCTTTATTAATGCCATGATTTTCTAAAGTTTATATCTACAATATAAAACCAAGAAAATACCACCACTGTGTATTATTCCTCACTAACTGAATAAACCATATGACGCACATTCAACGCAACCTTCTAAATAAGATAATCTTAGCATCGAGGCTACATCAGCATCATCGATAACCCCCGATAGGTTACATGATATGATAAAAGATAATAAAACTTTAGGGTTGGTTTCATTTACGTAAATATACATTATTAACTTTACTGATGTACTGATTTCCATTTGAACAGATAAACCTGATCAATATTAAAAATTCTAAAGAAAGAAGACATCTATTATAAAGTGTTGCTTTTTATTAATCATTCCATCTGAAATTGACAAATAACTATATAATAGCGCGATAATACTTGTATGTATTAATTTTCATGTCTTTGCAAATAAATACATTAAATTTATCAAACTAAACAGCTGGTTGAATTGAAATTTTTGAGCAAAATTTTCGTTGCTAAGTATACACACTCAAGCATTGGCAGTGTAAACACAATAATATTTTTAAAAGAAATACAAATGATCAAAATATTTAAGTATTTGCTCTGGAAAAATTATTATTCAAATTTATCAAAATTGTCCGGTTGGAAACCATGTTTTGAACTGCGTTCACCAGTACCCGCCAAAATTTCGCGCACATCGCCTGACATTGATGGATGAGACGAAAAAAAATCTCTTTAATATATCGATATATTTTCGGCAAAAGATCGTAACTAAATTAAAAAGTATATGTAATTAAATCCTAGATATATACATAATTTAATACGACAAGATATTAATGTACTATATAATCATAATATGCTTGCAGTATATAAATTATAATCGATTAAAGTATTTGTATGTAAAACCATATTGCAAGAATAAAAAAAAATATCTTCATGTTACATAATGTATTGTGTCGGCTTTATATTATTATTTATCAAGAAATATCATTAATTTAACAGTGACTTGAGACAATAGACTAAGACTAGTACTAAACGGCACTGTAAAATATATAGAAGCACTAAGGTCCATAGTTGCTACATCAGTCCCGTGCTGCATCGCTTCGGGACAAGGGAGTATGGCACTAAAATCTTTTCATTTTCACACACGTTTATAGCGTCATGGAAAGCGGCCGTGCCTACATATATATGGCGGGTGAAGATGGTGTTACTCAAATCACGGCCATGTTTACTCGACAAGTCATATTTTTTTTGTAATACATTTTATTTTTACTCTAGTTTTGAGACCAAGGAATTATCCTTACGAGCCACCAAACACCAAAATATGTTCAGTGATTTTCTCGTTATTTAAAATACAATACGGAATTACGTAATATTGTAATATGTACCTACTTATCAACTATATTTAGCCGTATGCACGTTTCAAATATAATTTTAATATAGTTTATTGCTTTAGTGGATATATAAACAATTAATAAATATTTTTTAATTTCCATTAACGATATTTATCAGGGAAGATACTGGTATGAAGCCCCGCCTTAAACGGCGTCGCCTCTTCATCGTTTTATATTAAAGCACAAAAATTAAACGGGAAAGTGGGCGGCCATTGTTATTAGTATTTTTATTTTTATTGACCTCGGTTCGGAAAAGGTTCACGCTTTTGCATTATTCAATATTTTTCACCGCAAGAATGAAAACTGATGAATTCTTGTGTACACGTCTCAAAAACCTACGACCTATGAAGAAAAGACGAAATGTTTTTATTTTGTACGTATAATATTTACTGTAATATTTTTTCTTATTCACAATTTTATTAACTGAAAATCATAATAAAAAACTGTAACATTCAAGATCATCTTCTTTGTAGGCAGATACTTTAATTTAGCAAGTATTCTAATATTTCCTTTATATTGAAATATTATGTCCTTTCATATTGTACTTATGTGTCAAGAATTTTACTTTGGTCCTTAAGGATTTCTTGGCTCCTGACTTAAAATGACGTATGCTCAACTATAATTATATCGTAAGCATATAGAAGGATTATCGACGATGCGATAATATCACATTATTTTTATAATACAAAGTATATTATATAGTACCTACGCATGATGTTCATTTTTAAATAATAATTATATGCTTTAAATATATATTTCAAATTGATTACCTAGTATTGGTTTTATTTATATTGTAATAATTGTTATACTACATAAGTCATCATATTATGTGTATCAGTAGTGAAGGGTGGAAATAGGCTGTTAAGATTCGACATAAATAGAGCACACTTTTTTAGCCATACTTATTTGTTTTTGTTTATTTTTGTTTTTTGTTTATTTGTTTTTGTTTATCGATGGTGTTGGTTAGCTTTTAAAATACATTACGCCCTGCATATTCCAAACCATAATTATTGATAAAAAATAGTGTTCTATCTATAAAAACATCTAAAATTATGTATGGTTTAATGTCATAATTTTAGATGTTTTATAGATAAACGAATATTTTTGGACTATTATTTACTATGGCTTGGATTAGGCAGGGCTTCATTGAATTAAAAAAACTGACAAAGACTATCTACACATCATAATAGTATTAGTTCAATACGTATGACAGACAAAGTTTATTATTCACTATTTATGTCAGATCTGAACAACCTATCTTTACCCCTCGCCACTGCAGTATATTATGAATATACTTAGGCAGACATAATTTTCTCTTGAATAAATAATATCATGACTACTTATATTAAAGTCTTTATTACATAACCCTCTTGAATATAAGTATATAAGAATAAGAAAACCGTAATATTATTTCTAATAATAAAAACGTCACAAAGGTATTCTATGTGTTTAATTATTTAAGGCAAGCTTAATGTCACGTGAGTATGTAAGGATTTATATTTGTAAGAAGAGCTTTTTCGTAACAGGCTTAGGTGATATAGTATCATGGCCACCTTACTTTTCAGACCCTTAAGATCCCTGAAGAGGCTCAGCGTAAGAGGTGTGCTGGCCAAAAATTATCTTTTTTCTTGGGGGATTTGGTAAGAGGAAAACTCAAATAATAAAGAGCGAAGTAGGGAGGCTTATACAACTTTTCTACTTATTTTAAGCATGAAATATATTAATTTTTATCTTGAGTTAAATATGGGAAAACAGCCCTGTTTTTATTTTTTATTTATATCGTTGATTTATCTTTCTAAGTGTTCTTGAACACAGATTAAATTTATATGCTATATACTCGCGTATATGCCACCTAATTCACATATGACTTTATACAACTAAAGAAGATATGAAATTATTATATATTACCAGAAACAAAATTTTCCATAGGTAAAATGAATTCATATTGAAGTTTTGTAATACAAGACAAAACACATAGGTTTTTTACATCTTCATAGTATAATTATCAAAATATTTAAAATTTTGTGGAATATAGTACCAACCTTCATATAAAAATACCTAACATGTCAAGACCCCAAGATTTATGATGTTAGAATCACTTGACTTTAATTGTCAATGATTTATACATGAAACAATCAATTTTGTTCGAAGATATTACATATTTTTCCAGATTGGTAAAGCAATCATTAGAGTCAATTTCAATTTCAATTATGGAAAATTGTTAGTTATCAAATTTTTTTCCGACAATGTCCGATCCTAATAGTATCATATGGGTCTCCACAGAGTAGAGGATTCTATTAACAGATTTGTTTTTTTTTTACGAGAAATGGATGTCAGCTACTTGCTCAACCTATTAGGTCCATACCCTGATTCACATGCAAATTGAAAAACAATATGCGTACTTAATGAATGGATAACTATAATAATGTTTAATATTTTGATAAACTTATTTTATGGCATTTTTTATCCAGTTTGCTATTTGGTTTCTTTAATAAATAAGATATTGCATCACTTTCCTTTGTCAGATATGTGAAGAATAATAGTTTGTATTTTTTTGATGAAGTATTTCACCCATTTGATTTAGGTATATGTGGGATTTATTTTGGACTAAAAAATAACATAAATGACAATTGTTGAAATTCTTATATTGTACATAAATAAATAAAATAAATATATGTAAATAAATGAATTAATTAACTATAAAATAATACCTAGGTACCTACTCAAAAATATCCGTAAAAATCCATAAGTGTATACCAATTCTGGTATTAGATTCGACATTGGAAACCTAAATCTTTTAATAATACTGTCGTTAAAATGATATCAATTATTATATGAAAAGTTAAAATGAAGAATGAATTAAATTATTACGATTGTGGAAATTACGAGTATATTATATATGAATACTGAATATAGTCCGAAATTAATTTAAAATAGTACTAACAATCTTGTATACCGTGATAGTAATGTTCTTTTAAGTGTTTTTAATGATTTCAACATTGATCATTTTATAATTGTCTGATAACATCTTCGTTTTGTCGATCGGATCTTAATTTGGTATTTGCGTGTGGAAAAGACCGTACGACACAAAAATAGATATCCCTACCCCAAGCGATTTAGGAAATACAATTAATATCATTCTGTATGAATATTTGATGAAACCTATTATCAATTCAATGAACAAAAATACTTTATTATTAATGGAAAAGTGATATGGTTTTAATAGAAAAAGAGGGTTTGATTAAAGAACTTTAAGATATTATTTAATATCTAACATTGACTTTTTTTAGTATATAAACTAGAGTAACAATTGTATTATTTTCTGAATCAACCCATCTGTTATCACGCCTTATAATAATATATATGTCATGGAGAGCTTAGGCTGCAGAATCTGTATAATTTATAAGAAAGATATGTTCCTATGACATAACTGTTCTCTTATTAGCACACGCATTATACATTTGATTTGAATGTTCATTTTACATTATACGTAAATTGTTACGCAATTTTTCCTAAGAAGTTTTTGGTTATTTTTAGAATAATTTTGTCGTTATGTTATTATTTCAAATTCTATTATTTTTCATTCAAATTAAAGAAAATAAAGTAATTTTATTAAAGAAATTTAGAAAATAAAAGAAGCTAAAATATTTGTCTTAAAATTATAGTACTGCAAGCGATTAAATACAAAGTAAGATTATATCAAACAATAATCTCATTATTTAAATACGCAGGTTCAATGTACAAAAATAATCCTTAAGCTTTTATTGCTTAAACATGAATTTTGGTGTTTTAGAATTATTAAATACAAAGAGAAAAGTTGACTTCTACTAAACCAAAACATTCACATTATACATAACATTTACCTGTTATAGAATTCACCAACAATAACTTATTAGCACTATGTTTATTTAACCAAGCGGTTGATATAATGTTATATTAGGTGACGTAGCCTCCGTAAATATATCAGTCATAATGCACTTCGTAATCTTCATATTTTAGCTATTCCTAGAATCTTCAATATTACATTAAATTAATATGATATTATTTTTCAAATCGATGGAATTATCCAGTTAATAGATAAAATTGATAGATATCCGTCAGACGTAAGTTGGACTTATGACCGGTTTTCTTTGTAGGCTGCAAGAGTGTATGGAAATACTCGTATGATTATGGTTTGATGCCTTTGTGATCGTTTTATAGATAAAAAATATTGCAAATATTGACGAATAAACCTTATTAAACTAGTGTATGTGGCTAAAATAAGTGTTTCCCTGTGTAACATTGTAAATTTAGTATGGTAACCGATGGTGATATCACTGGAACGGACGATTTTTTTTAGTATCGTAAATGAAAGGTTAACGCGTCAATAGGTATATTCTTTAATAGCGTTTTTCAATTAATTTTAGTCTCGAATAAACCTCTTTATATTTTGTACGACATATCAGAATCCCGTAAATATTTTATCATGCCACATTAAAAAGATGCGCACTATAAGTTTAAGTGTTTGGAAAAAGTCTCCATACATGAGATCGAAAATTGCAACATAAAAGATCAATAATATACACGCACTTCATTTAATTTAGTGAGTATGTTATAATACGTTTGAATGCACAAATATCAATATTTTTATAATATAGGTAACATTTTAAATAATTGTGAATGTAGGGATTAACTTTTAATGAAATTGATAATCTGGAATGCCTTGTCTAGAGTTTAAGTAATATTATCGAAAAAATTTCAGTTTACATATAAAAATTACATCACGTAAAAAAAATTATAATACCTACTAAAAGTTCAATAAACCCTTAAACTCCTTGAGTAAAACTAAAGTCTCACTACTACACTATACAAATCACAATATTTCATCTAAGTATTTTTTTGTTTATAAATACAATTTATAAAACGTTAAAGGCTTGAAAAATTCATCACATACCAAGTCTTAAAAATCGATGTAGAATTTGAGACATTCTAAAAACGACGTTCAAAAATTGTGAAAAATTCTTACAATTATGTGAATAATATTTGTCGACAAAATTCACGGGATAATATTATTTTTAGATGGAATCTTGAAACATTGAAATTTTCACAGAATGTTTTATCCGCATTTTGGACCATCGTGAAATGAAAACCGTAAAATATTAACGAATTTTTCCCGAAATAACTCTAAATAATTATAAATATTTTTCAATGCAAACCTGTATTATAGTATCATTATTGATAAAACTCATATATTTAACAACAAATAAATATATAATGTTTTGTTAGTTACTAATTTTCCTTATTTATAAAAGAAATAATATTATTCAGCATAACCTGGACGTCTATAACCTTTCCGAAGAAAAACATATCTGCACATTCAGTAAACTTAGTAGACTCCAATAAGCAGGCTATGTGGCAAGAATGGATAGTGCTAAACCATCAAGGGGAATCTTAGAAACTATACCGGACGGTTAGAGGCCAATTGGCAGACCCAGACTTCGGTAGTTGGATGGTGTCAACAAAGATGCTATAGCAGCCGACGAATATACTGGCCCACGATAGGGAGAGATGCAGAAAGTTTTAGGCGTAGGCTATTACCAACCTTTAGTTGTTGGGTCACACAATAATAATTGTTGTAATTATTTTATAATTATTTTTTATGTATCTATATTAACTTTGCCCTTTCCATTGAATACAATTATCTGGTTCGTCTTACGATTTTTTCAAAAAGTGGAAAAGAAAATAAAAAGAGTCTGTTGTGTATTTTTTCCACGGAACAAAACTTGTGTTTAACTGTTTCAGAAATAAACGTCTTACCTGTTACGCCAGTAGGTATGAAAAGATACCTTTGGAGGGGGATTTATCGTATAACTTTTTGTAAGGTATCGAATTATACTTACGTTTAAATTAATACTTACAATGTAGTCTGCAAGTTGTGAAAGTTTCGTCAATTTTGCTAATTATTAATTTTTCAACTATAATGATAAGTAAATAAATAGACAAATAATAGGTATTTTAATTTTAATCATCAGTACAAATTTGTTTAATAAATCGGTTGTAATCATAAAAGATGCTGAAAAATATGATGACGTCGTTGGTAACAAGGGTTTTTTCATTTTAAAACATGGCAGGCTTCGATGAATAATGCTTTCCGCTTTACAAAAATAATCCCTACACCAGAGCTGTATAATATATTATATTTGCATCACACGAGGATTCCATTTCGTACACTTAAATGCCCTTTTGTCTCTACTGTAAATGTAGACTCTACGATTTGAAAACTCTAGAGTTTTGAGTTACTATTTTACTTTACGTGGCTTAAAAAAACTATGAATACTATGATAATGTATTATGAGATGAAATTTAGTTGCAGTATGAACGTGATTCACAATTTTTTTTAACATACTTATAGTAAAATTTTATCGTAGAAATATAACAAAAATACATAGTTACTCTGGTCATTAGACTACATATTTACTTGAAATCTTAATTTATTCATCTGATTGATCATTATTTACTATGAAATGATATTATATTAGTGATATATATCATCTGAGCACAAAAGGAAACGAAGGCTAAGTCTACTAAATATTGAATTTTGAAAGATGAGAATTTCGATGAGAATGTCTATATTTCTGTGAGAAATGGTATTGATTCGAATTGTTTCTTTTTATCTTATATTCATGCATTATAATTATTTTATAGTGTTAACTGCCAATTCATGGTGGAACTGCATTGTATTATTTGATTTATTATTTGTAATTAAATGAAACACAATTTTGACCCGTTGAAGAGGACGAAACCGGTACAAAATTTAATTAAAAAGTGGAATATGTATTATAAAATTGTGTTTCATTAATTCACAAAAATAATTCACAAATAATTAATCAAATAATTCATGTGTTATAGTTATTATAAGAACGCGGGGCTAAACCAAGCAAAATAGTACTATTTTGTGTTAACCATAATATACCCGAGGCTAAAACGAGACATAGACAGGACCTAGTTTATTATTAATACGATGCCTTTATATTTCATTAAATAAAAAATATATTTTCTTATAATAATCAATAACTTATACCTATTTTAATCTAGAAATTTCTTTTTTTCTTGTAAATCGTGTTTTTGTATAAATTTTGCGATAAAAATAAAATTTTGAAAATAATTATGTAAACTTAAGCTTAAAACTTAAAAAAATAAGGAAACTTACAAAAAAAAATCATTTTTTCTGGACAATTTTATAGTATTTACTGTCCCTTGGGGACCTTTCATCCCAGTGTGAAGCTTTTAAATCAATTGTCTCTAATGTATCTGCCCTATTTATTACTTTAAAAATCCTTGGAGATTTCTGTTCACTGAGATGGGTTTCGTGTCTTTGGGTCGTTAAATTTCTATTTGTTACACGCCTGGGAAAACTTATTTTCTCGTTTATATCGTCTTGATGTAATTTACGATAAAAAATTGATTTTGTTACATAATTATAATCTACAAAGTTATACAAATTATGTAAGTAGTTACATACATTATTTTAGTATTTTTTTGTAAATAAATAATACGGATTATTTACATGTGCAGATTGACATAACAAAATAATTTGATGATTTTTGGTATATTCTTTTATAAGCATAATATTAAATCAACAATATTACATAAAGTCAATTTATTAACTGCTCAATATACTATTACTACTGGTCATAATAATAGGTACATGAATAAGATTTTTATTACTATGAAACATCAACTGTCTTAACACATGTAGTCATAAACAGGTATATCACGGGAACCTAGGTTTGTTTTGAAGCATTATTTTTACACTAAAAATTTGTATTTGTTGATATTTCATTTAAAAAATGTGGTTGAGTAACAAAAGTAATAATGTTATTTACTCTAATATAAATGCTACGTAGTTCCGATATATTTGTAATATTGAGAAGAGTTGTTACTTCCTAGGGATCGTACTTTGCGTAAGTGTATAGGACACCTTTATATACATTTTGGTTCCACTTATGTCGGCATTGGCAAAATGCAGAGCTTTTATTAGTGGAAATCCGTGGCATTGTTTATTTGGTCCATTCAATTGAAATTAAGCTCTTTTTGATCTAGTATATCCGTCTTCAGTAACGTATTTAAAATTTATTTTTTTTAGACTTGGATGCATAATATACGAAATCGGATGTCAAGAGGTCTGAATAAATGTATTTAAATTGCTTTAGGAAAAAAATATTTTTCCAAATTGGTTGCAGTTTGAAATTCCATTGCTTTCCATTGCAATGCTTTTATTTATTTAAAAAATGATCACGTGGAATGTCAAAATGCTAATACTGCACTGGTTTAAGAATTCTCAGTCGAAATAGCTGAAAAGCATCGATACTAGATCATATAGAATGAAGTTTTTGAACGATGCCAAGATTCACTAAGGGTTGTTGTGTCATAAACTAATGAATTATTTTTTTATATGAGTTTCGCTTGCGGCTTTATGAAAGATGGTCGACCCGAGATATCATTACCCACCAGTTGTCACAGTAGCAAACTGGATTATTACATGTTATTATTATAATCTATGACCATTATGTTTCTATTAGATATGTGTATCTACAGGTCTTTTAATTCACTTTTGTTTGTGGTCTGATGAAACAAGATTCACTTCAACTTACTATTAATATGTAGAAAGGTAGAGAGCGGTAGAGGTGCTAACAAAATTAGATTATCTTGGCAACGCATCTTCCTTAATATGTTTAATGTATAAGGTATAAATGATTTAGTACGATTGATCTAACATATAGTAGTTTACTGCATTTTAGTTACCACCCTTCGATAGAAAAATCAAAAAACTTTCATACGTGGCTAATAATAGGTTTTAAGAAAAGATTTAAAAAAAGACATAGCTAAATTAGAGTGGTGTGATAATATTTAATAAAAATATGCAATTTAAATGCAAAAATAATCAATGTCTTAATAGCAAAAGTAAAAACGCCAATAGAGAGAAGCCTTCAAAGTCACGTAGTCAAATATTATCATTCGCAATTTCAGCAATCATTCATTTATCGCTTCATTCTCACGTTGCTTTCCACGAGTGGCAACTAGAAGAGACATCAAAGCGATTGCGCTCAATGAGATCAAGCAAATGTACTGGAAAAGCTCACGAGGTATGATTCCCGCCTTTGGCGAAGAGCTTTTCACTCACTGACGTTTACCGGCCGGAAACAAATGAGAAAAAACCGTTCACTTTGCATAGATTCAACAGTATTGCAAACTAAGCACGCCAATCTTAAAAAATACTTTACACTAACAGAAAAAAATGGCACTCAGTAGTTTTACGTAGCTAATAACACTATTATAAAAAGCTGTTCATAACATATTATGTTACACAACATAGTCTTGTATTATTTTTAAGATCTGCGTATACAAACCTCCACCCTGTAGAGGCCCATATTGTGATAATATTATTAGGATCGTACATGGTCGGAAAAGAAGAAAAAAAATATGTAAGATAAAATCATATTAAAAAATATTATTACAAAAAAACTGTGGAAAATTATTGTTACTTTAGGCTATTAAAGTTAATGTCAATAGTTTAAAAGTATTATATTTGTAATGGTAAGGTAATTTATTTTAGATTAAATCTGTGCAATATTTATGGACAATAATTTTTAAGATACAATAATTTCATCGGTAATTAAACATCTTTGATGATTTTTTTATAGTAAAAAATGTCAACGTAAACCATGTACATAATTATGTGTTTTTTTTATATCAAGTAACATGAGAACATCCATAATGTAGTAGACAAAATAAATTTACTGGGACAACCAAAATGCAGGTTACATGAAAGACGCATACTTAATTATAACAGGAAGTACTTTTCATATTTGGTCAAAACAATTTTTGACAAAGTTAAACAATGCAATATTTTTACACCTCCTCCCTAAAAAATATTGTATTTAGTCTTTACTAACAAAAACACGCCGTCACTTTAATCACATTCATAATATATGAAATTATGACGCCTACCTTTGCGATGACGTGATTAGTTGAAATGGATTTGACGCTGTTTGAGAATAAACTTGGTGGAATTATCTACTATCAAAAATTAGTGAAACATTAAGTGTATCTTTAATAGTTTTATTCAAAAATGTTGAGAGCTCTAAAAATCACACAATATCAAGCAATGATAAAAAAAATATTTCAGAGTAGACTACTTTAGAAAATTACTTCCTCAAATTATTGATTGATTTACAAAGAGTCTAATTAAGTATTCAAATTTATTCTTTTAATATTAGCTATACACTTCTCATTATATTATATGAGTTTTTTTAAGAATGAATTTACTCTTGACTGATGAATGATTTTTTTTTATATATTTTAGCATATCATGTATGGATGAATGATTAAATTTCTCTAGCAACGATTCTTTCTTCTGATAATATAAAGTAGACTATGTTCAAAATATTCCATATACTTAACTTATTACATAGGTATTATACTTTCTTACTATTACTTTCTCAATTTTTAAGTGTCTATTTTAAAAGATAGAGATCAAAATATTACGTTTTTCACAAAATGTACGAATCTCAAAGCTCTTGCAAAGGTTGGGAATACTAAAATCAATAATGGCAATACACGCCATGCAGTATCTAGTTGGTGGTGATGCAAGAGGTAGCAGTGACTCGGCACGACCAAATGAAGAAAATTTAAGCAAAAAAATTCCCATCACGAACTGCAGCAAATTTCGCGGTATCCCAAAAGACGCGCAGCTCGCGGAGACCAATGTTAGAAAGAGAGTGTAAACGGCATTCGTTGGAGCGCGTACGACTTTTGATAGTTTCATTATAAATAATGAAGTCATAGTTAGGTACTTATTTTATGATTTTGTTTCGGTATTTGTGATGCAGCAATTATATCTGTAGGGAGGTCAATACCCTACCATCCAGATGATTCGGCAGGAAACCATTAATTTATAATTACAATGTATCTTGCAACATAATATTGTTGAAATAGCAAAATAAGCGATTTATGTGAATCAATAAATTTTTAACAGAAAGCTAATTTAGCAAAATAATTCAATAATTATATTAATCAATTATTTATAAACGAGCCATGCATTACACAATAAACCTAATAAGCATGATTATCAAAATATTCAAGTAGTGATAACAGCATTTTCTATTGTATCGAATCACTATAAAAATACCCAGTACATGAAAACAATATTGTCAGTCAGTTATCAAAGATATAACCGTAAGGTTATCGTTGCGATTTGCCCGATCGATCTCGTAATTCGTCAGAACGCATAACCGTGATTTCACAAATCTAAATTATAATCTGTAAACGTACCTGTGATAATTAATTTAATATTTATTTGGAAGGAGATAATAAAACCAGGGTTCATTTCATTCACGCATCACTCTTCTTATTATTGGAGTCAAACAAACCTACCCTGCCTGTTCCTTATATCATCTTCTAACAAAATATCGCAAAACAAAATTTAATTTTAGTACGTATTCTCTACATTCTTAAATCGTGTATATTTTCTTCCTCCAAAATCCAATTTAATTTCATTAAAATTACCAAGATGGTGGCAAAATTATTAGAAAGTATCTAAAATAAGAACACTTGGCTTGACAAGTGAATTTATGAAAATAAATATTATATTCTTCTTTCTTCCATGTTGTAGGCTCGTTGGATAAGTAATTTAAAAAAAATGGAATGAATTGTACGAGTATCTGCCTTCTACTAGGTATAGAAAAAACTGCCCAACATGTGTCAAATGGGTCTACCGAGTGATAAAGTAAGTACTCAGAGTAAAAATATAATGCATTCATACACTATATATGTCAATATATTATTATCTCTCAAAAATAGCATTTCTGTAACGATTAAAAAAACCAATTTGAATGTCTGTATCAATAAATGAAGGACTCTTGCGGCAAGCAAAAAAAATTCTATTTGAATTGCACTTGGTGCAAGATTTTCTACTAAGATTCTCTTTCTAAGATTCTTTTTACTGTTAATTTGTACTGTTGCTTTTAATACTGGTAACAAATTTAAGAATAACGAATTTATTCACTAACCTGCTTAATTTATTCTGGTAGCCATGACTTTTTTAGAAATGCATACTCATAATAATTAATTTTTGGTGAGAGCCTGCTTCATTTAAACATATATTTTTTAAAAATTATGAATGACTTAACCAAGATGTTTAATATAGAAGTAATAAAGTATTTTATTTGTCTTACAAAAACATATTTAAAGCGATAACAAAATCTAGATAAAAATGTTGCTATATTTTAATGTAGATAAGTATTATGGATAATGTGTTAAAAGTAGATTTGCTTTGTCAATACGTACATAAAATTTTGGTACAGTTCGGTTATGAGTAATACAGCGGAAAACGCATTTTGAAAATAGCCGGTATACAGGATTATTTCTTAGGTTAATCTAACCAAACCTAACCTAACCTAGCCCAACCTAACCTAACCTAAACTAACCCAAACTAATAAATAATACAGTATATCGGGTATTTTCCACTGTATTCCTCATAACCGAACTGTACCTATTTTTTTTAATGTTGGAGTGCACTCAACATATTTTTAATACCTAATAATTATTGTAAATAAATGAGAATTCTGCAAGTTTTACTAACAAATGTAATATTAAACGAAACAATTGTTACGTATAAAAGAACAGTTGCTGCAAATGTAGTAAAAAAAGTATATCTATAAGGAAAAATCCTAAAAAGCAACCTATGTGAAGATATGATGTTGCTCACTCCCTAAACAACAACTTAAGGCCAACTAGTCTTTATCAAAAGATGCTCCTACTAAAAAATATTTTTTTTAACAAATAAAGAATTTTATTTGAGTTTGAAAAAGTAACTTTTAATGTAATAAGAAAGTGTTAGAATAATCGCTATCTACCTATTTGGTTAATCCACTTAGTATTGAAGGATTTATTATTAAATCAATTATTTATAGTCAAACTTATTAGAAAAAAATGTAGTTATAATCAATATACAGAATCTTCAATAAATAAAACGCGATTATTTCAGAAAAAACATTCTAGTATGTATCTAATATGTATCTACAGAATCCATCCTTCTCAAGGGAGCAACCAACCTCACTTCAAGGTCACCCACTATCCGTATGGGTAGTACTTTAGTTAAAGTCAAAGATAAGGTTACATATCTAGGCATTTTACTGGATGACAAATTATCATTTCTGCACCACGCCAAAACATCGGTGGCTAAAGCCAAAGCAGCTTACCATCGGGTCTCTTGGCTTACTGGAAATAATTGGGGTCTTAAGTTCAGACCTCTTAAAATAGCTTACGATGCAATCTTTATGAGTATCGCCGGATATGCCGCCAGCACGTGGTATCATAGATGTAAGTTATTGTCCATCCAAAAAAATCTTCTCAGCGGTCAACGCTCAGCATTACTTGCCCTCACTAAGGCTCATAAGACGACTTCTACCGACGCGTTGCCTGTCCTTGCTGGAGTGCTTCCGTTCCGCACATTCAAATCCGTGGTGCTACGACCGCCTTGCTCGGGGGTCTGGGGGCGGAGGTTGGCGGTATCTTTATATCGCCGCCTTTAGGACTTGGATCCATAAGCCGGTGCGCTCTAAAACTTATTGTACGCGACCTGGTGTATGACACGGCGCTGCGTGCGTGGCAGGGGCGATGGACCACTTCTTCTAAGGGCAGACAAATGCATTTGTTTTTTCCTAATATAAAATGGCGCATGGAGATAACCAGATTGACTCCAGACCATTGGACTTCTCAATTCTTAACCGGACACTGTGGTTTTGCCTCCAAGCTCTGTCAGCTTGGCTTAATAGAATCTCCGACTTGCTTATGTGGCGAATTGCAGGATGCCGATCACATCCTCTGGGAGTGTCCCCATATGTCGGTTGAAAGGGAAGAGCTTCTCAAGTTGGTCCGACCCTCAGTTGGACCGGTCGGCCATTGCGACTTGGTATCTACGAGGGAAAATTTCTCAGCTTTTAAAAAGTTTGCGGCATTATACGGCGAGCGAGAAGGTCTTTTCTCATTGAGAATTGACCGTAATACATTATATGGAAGTAGGGATCACGCACACTCTAGTGCAAGCCAACCAAGGTCTTAGGAAGTTGCTCCTGGGACACTTTCGGCACAAATTTGAATAGCGCTTATCGTTCGTTACGCCACGGTATACGCCTGCATAACGGGTATGGAGACGTGGCGGGTGGTGGAGGGAAAAGCAAGTATGTATCTAACTAAATAGAATACCTAATTATTAAGTCATGTAATAAGTTATGATTGTTTGCATGTTCTATACTAAATAATATACACAATGTTGAAAAAGGGAGTATTATTTTATTGAAATACGTAATTTAAAACAGTTTCTGAATCTGTCTTGATCTCTGCCTAGCAAATACTTTACCCATTGTGCATTATCGAAAGTTATGTGTTAGAATCACATTTGGTCAAATATTTAGTAGGAAGTATATTTCAAGGGCCGTTCCAAGTTATTCAGTCAAAATGTCAAAAGTTATAGGTATATGATTTTCATCTGTAATGGGTTTTAGGAAAATTTGTATTCTGATAAAAAATATTTAAAGAACCGGGTTCAGTCATACAACTAACGTCAGGTTAGGGGAAAAAGTTGTATTGAAGTCTCCGACAAATTATTGCTGACCTCATTTCGGATTTGAAAAAGCGTTTAACTTTTCATGGCGTGATTTTGAAAAATTATTTCGTCGACGTCGCATTCCCAATGAATGTGGGCGATAAAACTTTTGTAGGTTTTACGATCAAACTTTATAAAAATATTCATTATAATTTGAAAGTTTCCAGATGTTTCCTTGTCATAAAATAAAATTTAATGGTGATAAAATTCCATTAAAATTTTAAGTTAACATATTTTTTAATAAGATCGAGAATTTTATATTTTTTAATATTTTCTTACTATCCAGTTAATAATTAGGAACATCTATACTGTACAACACAGAGTTTGTTCGGAATTTATAGGTTTCAAAATGGCCAGCTCCAAAGTGATACTGAAGAGTCCCTGGAAAAAAATAGGATGCATGAACGTATTTTGAGGTTGTTGTGTGATTTAATTCCATTACATTATCAAAATCTGAATTAATGGATATGTTAGCTATATAAGATAGTATTGTTATAATGATCATACAAAGTGAAGTAAATGAAGTTCGCGACACAAGTTTAAAGCTTGCCCCTCTTACCCGTGTATGACCACATGGGTAACTTACCCACTAGCTATTGAAACGTATTACAATGGTTGGCCGTCATAAAAAATGCCTTTTGTTTATTTTTGTTTTGATTATTTTTTGATCGAAGGTTATAAAACGAAATCGGTCTGTAAATGTAAAGTTATTTTAAGTAAAAAAATTCAATATAATATATTGTTTAACAACAAAATGACTATTTTTGTTGTTATTTTTTAATAATACCACGTGGGTGTTAGCCTTCTCATCCTCAAACATCTGCCTCCATTTAGATCTATCCAAAGCTATTTTCGTCCAGTTTGAAATGTTTAAGATCTTTAAATCCAACTCAACATTATCTTATCATTTTGTACGAGGTCGACTTAGTCTTTGCTAAGTACTAAAAAATATTGTCCTTCCATAAAAGAAATAACCGTGAAATATTTTATTATGCAAATACTTTATAATTGTTAATATGTACTTAATACTTATTAAGTATTTCCATTTATTTTATTTAAAAAGAAAAATTCAATAATTATTATTATGAAAAAAAAAGCATAACAATTATAATATTGGTGGTCATAGGTAAATCCATAAAAACAAATGTATTATTATGATTTCTTATTATTATTGGATATAACGATTGTGCTATTTTTCATTAAGGAAATCAATGGGTTGTATTACATTGCCGAAATTACTTCTGGAACGGGTGTACATACCTGTGAGCAAAGAAGGGAAAGAAATCGTTTCCATCGACAATCACAATCGAGGGAGCGAAATAGTGGTTAACTATTGAGCCAGTAGACATTGTGTGTTATTGACGTATATTTCATCATTTGGCCATTTCTCGGCGGGCGTTTATTGTTATTTCCAAAATAAATCGCGCGCGATACACAAAACTCGATTTTGCGCTCTATATGAGGCAACTTCCGATTAGACGAGGCTCCGCGGGCGCAATAAATCTTTGTTTTCCCCGAATTTCCCTCTTCGAAAACCGATAGGTGGGAATTCCCGGCCCCCGCCGAGCTTACCGAGGAAAAGCCACGGCAAAGAAATAAAAGAGTAATATGTTGTATTTGTTTTATTGTCCAATGATATTTTTATAAAAGACATGCCGGGAAAATATAGACAACATGTTTTATAAGCCTATTACTTCATTGGATGGTTTCTTGTGTAACGGAATAGCAGAGAAAAACCGCACACGTTTTATAATTTTTCACACATAAGTAACTACTTATCTTTTTTTGGCATTTTATTTTATTGTGTTATTTTGACAATATCGTAAAAAGGTTTTTTATAATATTTCGAAAGGTAAGATTTTATAGTAATGTAATGCTTACTACTTTATTGGACATACAATAAATTTGTTATATATGGATGTATAGGGGGTTATCCAACTCGTGGTACGTTTTCACGAGTCCTATTATTTGTTACGTGTCAAATATGTTGGGCGTATTTTATACGAAAGGAGGGGCAAGAGGTGTATAAAAATTGGAAAATGAATTGTCAAACTATCTTGATATATTGCATATTAATAAATGCGTATAAAAGAAAATAAATCTGTTAAATCTACGCTAGTGAATTAGCTTGCATTCCAGAGAGACGTATAAATTGGCATACGCAGGTTGTTGAATTTTTAATTTTTTCAGCTCTCATGAAAACTAGTTAAATGACTTGCAGGAATTATTTTCACCAAAAAATTCATATTACATCCAGTTTATTAGTTTTGATAATATGATACGTAATTATAAAAAGAGAACATTATTTATTATATAGACTACTGTTGTTAAATTTTATAAAAACTAAACATTAAAAAAAAATAGTCATCTACAAAAACTCGGAAAATGCAAATGATAAAACTTTGAAATTATATTATTTGGGTATTTATTAAGTGAAATGATTTTCACAGAAGTGCAAGAAATTTTAAAAGTTATTTACAAACTCATAAAGAACATTCATATAAAACTTTTTAAAGACTAAAACTTTTATAAAGGCTTCGCTTCTTTCAGCAGGTAATTGTATGCTCGAGGAGCAGATATTGAAATTAATATTAAATATACCCTTTTCAGTCCTGACGCTTTCATCTCCGCTTATAGGATTTAAGCAACCTGGAAAAAGGATCGAATGTTTTTGATTATTTATTGCTGTTATTTTGTATTAAACACTCTTTATCATACAGCCAAAGAGAGCAAATTGATTTCTATGAACTCTAACCTAATACGTTATCAATTTTTAATACTAATATAAAGAGAATTATATGAAAATGTTATTTTGTGAATTTCCTTGTAATAATATTGTATTATAATAATATTATGAACATTGAAAATACATTTTTGTTTATTACAGGTATTATAATTATTATAACACCTGCAATATACTATTATATATAATATATCCATATTGATTTAAATTAAAATTCTATCAAGTACCCTCGGTCGATAGTGTTAATTTTATATTATTAAGAAGAAAATCAAAAATACCCTGATTCATAACATAATAAAAATTCATCAAGTCTATTACGAAAAAGTTTTTAACTAACCTAGCCCAATCTGCTAAAAAAATGAAAATCTTTAATAAATAATTATTTTCGCATACTATGATCGATGATTTCGAAATATAAGTACATATCGAGTGCTTAAAGTCAGACAACGTTATCTACAAAAAACTTTTTTTTTGAGATAGCGTTATTTTACATTTACGGCTACATGATAGTCAAACAACGTTATGACAATCTTTTTTAATTTCTTATTAAATCGTCAGTAAAGTTTAACGCTAACTACATAAGTTACCCTTGTTTTCATATTTTTTTTAAACTATCCCTATAAATTTTAACATCATCATAAGCAAGATAAATGTACAATACACAATAAATTATAAAATATTAACATTAGGTTTTAAATAAACATTTCCCTTGTTGAGTTACAAGAATCTAAAATAATGATTTTTGGCTCTCCTGTAAACTTGCACTTTTGTAGATAGTGTTGTTTGACACTAAGCCCTCGATATAGAGGTGCTATTTAATGTATATGTAGTATTTCGAGTAAACTCAAAAAAATCCTTATCAAATTGTTTAAAGAAAACGAATGTGTCTAGTAAGCACAAGAGACAGAAGTGAAACGTATTATGTTGATCTCCATTCTGGGACATATTTTTATTATAAGTATGAACCAGTAATCATAAATTATAAAATTTTCGAAACGCTTTTGTTTTTAGTAGTACAAAGTGAGTTGACTCAGGAATATATGATACTTTAGATACAAAAGCATTTAAACTTATTTTCTGCAAAAACGTATACAATGGCCAATGGGACAGATTACTTTAAACCCTTGAAAAACGTTTGTTAAATGAAAATTTTTAATTAAGTAGTAAGTACTTCATTATTTAATATTTACTAAATATAACTTAATAATAATATTATATATGAGCAGAATGACGAAGAGGCTATTTATATAAATAGTTTTATTAAGTCCATGCTCAGGTTTTAGATTTATTAAAATATTTGAAAGTTTTTTATAGTTTATATTCTATAATGAAACTAATTAAAAAACAAAGTAAAATATTTTCAGATGTAAACTAAATATGCAATTTCATAATATGATGCGATTTCATAATATATTGTTTTTTCCTCTACCTTGTTTTTTCTCTAACTGATTACTTGTAATTTTTATTCTCAATGTCATCTTGTGAACGTCCTGAATTAATAATTTGTTATGTACTCAACGTGTCTTTTTTAAATAAATAAATAAATGTAGCAAACCTAAGGAAAAGTGGACATAGAAAACTGAAAATAGTGATGAATTTATTATTCTGTGAAAAAGTCGCTATTGTGTGTGCTTGAACTTTTCATTGGAGTAACAACTCTATTTACAAAGTTCCGCTCGGCCACTGTTATAAATAAAATACAAAATTGACCTCAATAATGTCGAAATATGTCCTGTAAAAAGTTTTATAGACTTACCACGGTAACTTGATTTAACCGGGATAAAAGGGCCAAATGCATTGCTTTGCCTAATTATGCGATGTAAAAACATATCAAACATTGTTTAAAAGGACATTGAATTTAAATACTATTTGAAATTAATTACGTTATTTAATTATCATATAAGGCTATCCAAGTATTTGAAAACAAAATTCTCCGAAGAATACTTGGACCAATTAAAGATGACCTAGGGTGGCGCATTCGTAAGAATGCCAAACTTTACGAGTCTTTCAAGCCGAAGATCAGAAATATTCTGAGGGCAAGAAGGCTGAGATGGGCCGATCACGTTGTAAGGTGCAAAAAAAACAGAGCTCTCTACAGGGTCTACAAGGGAGTCCCAGTGGGTACCCGGCCTCTAGGCAGACCTCGGAAGAGATGGTCGGACGCCGTCAGCAGGGATGCAGCGAAGCTGGATGTGACCGACTGGAAAAGAGAAGCTCTGGACAGAGACGCCTGGAGGATAGTTGTGCAGTCGGCCATGGACCTAAATGGACCTTAGCGCCAGTTTAATCAATCATCAATGATCATAATATTTTAATAATATTAATAAAATGCTATATATTTCTATATAAAGATGTATATTATTCACATCGCAATAAGATAACATATGCCGATACCAATAATGTAATAATAGAAGAGAAACAATCACACGTCATACCTACGTTTTAGGAAAACCAAATAAATGTAAAGTGATGTTACCAAGGAACAACTCAAGTACCTACTGCAGCAGTAAATGAAATTTTTGGTTTTGTGCTCATAATTAGTGAATCCAATCCCGAGCCAAAATCTTGATCCCGGGATTTCGAGATTACGATTTGACGATCTCGGGATTGGCATTTTTTTTCAATAATTAATATAAAATTCCTATATATACAAATAACGTTGATAAAATCGGTCAAACATAAATTTAGTATAATCTATACTACTTAAGATATTTATTGTTAATATTGTGTACGTTCAATCTAGGAAATACAATATAGGTTTAATGGGGTATATAATATTGTAATATGTATAAATAATAATGTGAAAGTAAAACAGTTTTATTTATTTATGAAAAGATAACTAATACAAGTTCAATTAAAATAAAAATAAATGACAAATGCATTAAAAAACATGGTGGAATCACTTTGGTAAAAGTGCGAAGCATTGTTTTTTCCAATCTTTCTCATTTTTATTAATTTATGTGAAAAAATAAAATTAATTGGCAACACATGGGTAATAAATCAAACTTCATTCAAAGTCAGTTTATTTCTAATGTATTTGTATGTTATCAAAAGTATTTTTTTTTTGTTATATTTTCGTTTTTATTTTATTTTACATAACAATTGATAAAACAACTCAATCCCGAAAGGTTCGGGATTATGTTTACCAATCCCGGGATTCATAGGTATCGAAAATAGTTCGGGATCCCGGGATTGGAATTCCTACTCATAATGTTATATATTTATTTTATTTAACTTTTTCTTTTTCTTAAGTATATTTTAAAATGATAATTTTTAGATAAGTAGATTAAAAAAATATATAAATATTACCTAAATATAATACCCTTTTATATTAATCTAATAATTTGTATTTATTTCACCTAATAAATGTAAATTAAAAATATCTAAAGTATATGAGCTATTTATACCTAAATAAATAAATACATAATGAATAATATTTACAAAAATCTAGGTTTGATTCAAACTTTTATTTAATTAAAACCATACAGGTAGAAGTGACTATTGAAAAAGTCTATCTGTATTCGGTTAGTTCGGGTAGCAAGGGTTGATGACGACAATACGTTTTCGGGGAGGAACACGAAAACTTCAAATGTCACGTATGCCTCCTTGCCTCGCTATTACTAGGGAGTAAAGAACAAACAAGCGGTAAATAACTGGCGTTTTAAAGAAAGGACGATAAATCCTAGTGTATAGGGCATGTGTATACGTACCCTTGGAGTATATATTTGTAGAAGTGCCGTTTAAGTTCGAGTCACTCTAGCAACTAGCTGGATCAGACCGGAAACTCGGATAAATCAGGGGCGTGCTTGCGAGACATTTTGATACAGATAACATCATGGTATGCTATTGTTTTCCGGATGCTATATTATTAAGTATGCCAGACATATATTATCATACAGAGATTGCGTAGATATTGAAGTTTAAAAAAGTTTGAAAAACGCAATACGGCCCGAATTTATTAGGGCATTAGATACATAATTTATATATTGACCTTGTATATTTATAAAGTATAGTAATACATTATTCATTACGGTTACATGTAAGTTGTACGTATGCAGTTAATTGTGGGACACTTATTCGTGCGCCGCAGTACATGAAACATGATTGAGTTCGTATAACATTTTATCAAATGACGAGTTCTTCGTTGAATATTTCACCATGGAATACATTTTTACGTAGTTTACAAAATGCGGAGATAGTTTGCAAATAGTACTGTTCTATTGAGATTAACCCTAACCTAACCTAACCTAACCTTACCTAGTAAAGACATCTCCACATGTTCTAGCATACGAACAAATATACTCCACGGTGAAATGTTCAACGAAGAACCCGTCATTTGATTAAATGTTACTCATGTTTCACGTACTGCGCACACGAATAAGTGTTCTGCGGTGAACTTTTTACGTATAGATTTCCAGATACGGTTCATTACAATATCTTCACGCTGATATTACAAGTAGAAAACATTCATCTGTTTCAAAGTTTCTACAAAATATTAAATATTTCAGGATAGGTACTTGTCATCCCTTTCCACATCGTGATATCTACTACTTCTTTTATCAGTCAGAGGTATACGGAGTATATTCCAATAGAAAACATCCCTAATTCGATCAGTCTATCTGGAGGAATCTTTTCCTCTTTTGTCTGACATTTAACGTCCCGTTGTACGAGTTTTTTTGTCATTCTCTCTACGGGACCAAAATATTGGAGACTCCCATACAGATAAATGAAACTTTTACGGTCTGGCTCAACTACCACATTTAAAATTCGGCCTTTACCGTCCAAATTTCAGATTCATATATTATATACATTGGAAAAATAGCAATTTAGATGAAATGTAAATGTAATTTCATGATAATTGGTTTTGTTTGTCAAGGTACCTAATGTATTTAACTAGGTATATAATTACTCTTTCTGGTGGGTATTTTTTTGAACGGCACTGAGTGGTGAAAATGAAAGAGATACAGAGACGTAGGTCTGAATCTAGAGGAAGACGTGTTAAAGATTCTAATCTCGTAAAGTAACCGGTCGCCCGGAGTGGGCGCTAAGTCCGGGCTGGTCGACTGCTGACAAACAGGGTCGGAGCAGGGTTAATAATGTAGGGCTGCCCTTTTCCTTGCTTCTTTATTTAGAAGAAGGTGTCTTCGGGGAAGTGCCGGCAAGGTAATGCAATACAAATCCAAAAAATACGCTACGTCCTGCAAGAGAAAATTACTACACGCATGGTCAAGATTATTATAAGTTAAAATGACTTTTCATAAAACGTTACTTATATTTCTAGCATTCCATCTATCATAAAGTTGACAAAATATATCAAAATATATCCGTAGTTATACTTTAATCAGGTATTATTTTACCTTTAGATGAGATTAAATTTAATTAGATTATTCTATTCTTAAACTGATTTTTAACTTTTATTAACATACGTATGACATTTAGCCACCACAATATTTTTAATTGATTTTTTTCTGTAAAATGTAAATTTTGAAAAATATTTATTTAACTATTTCTGCTTCAATTTCCGATTATCATTCAAACGTCAAATAAGCCGAAAAATGATTCACATTTGTCAATGTCCATAATATTATATCGACTGTGTTTAGGAAAAAGGGCGTAACCCTCGATTTTTTGAAAAATGCTTTTATTAGATATTAACAATGTATTTAAATACACTTTCAATAAAAAGGAATTTAGCCGTAAATGCCGAATTATTATCTAAATTCAGGTTTTAATTGAGATTAATTAATTTTTAATTTATGGAAAAAAGCATTTATCTTCAATTTTAATGATTTTTCTGTAATAACGTCATTAATTATTATTAGATCAAAAATATATTACACTAAATCATCAATCATCATGCACCCAATGTCTGTGCTTATTTTTTAAAAAATATTAAATTAAAAACTCTCAAAATACCTCTATTGCCTCTCCTGTAAAATTTGTTCAGTGAGGGTTACGTCCTTTTTCCTAAACACGGTTGATGTGTATAAATCTACTATAATACTGAATTACTGATAACGATAAAGAAGAAGAGAACGTAAGTTCTTATTAATTAATCTGAAAATAAAATATGAGATTACCTATCAACTCTATACAACTGTTTGTAACATTTTATAGAATTTGATGATGTCTTATCAAATGATTTATTACAGATGATATTTTCTTAATATTTGTGGCGATCAACGAATCCCGTGAGAATAACCAGTGTCAGCAAAATCCTGGCGTACGAGTAGTTCTCAAATTGATATTACTTATTTAATTATTGTTTATACATTGTTCACACGCTATCGGCTGTTTTGAATAATACTGACTCAATGAGAAACGCGGACGGCAAAAAATAAGATCCGTTTAGTATATACATTTTTAGCATAGAATTTTCAGACGAATCTAATTACCAATAATTGTAAGTACAAACTTTTACCTCAGTAATATTATTAATATTTATTATTAAATAATTACAAGATAAAAAGAACTTTTTATATACAACGTTTTTAAATTCTGTTGAACTATATAAACTTGACTTCACTAGCTTAAACGATCAAAAAAAATTATACTTGACATGTCATATTGATTTCCATAGTAATGCACGTATATATTGATAATATTTAGTTGCTAGGACTCCAGACCAGCAACCAATATTGGTGTCGAAATAACTTTTCATACAAAACAGAATTAACTGAAAATGAATTCAATTCTACTTAAAGATGGCTAAAAGTATTAAAAAATGCATTAGCATCGTGTTCTGGTATATTCTAAAAGTTTCAAATCTCTAGTTAGTCGGGAAGTTAGTTAAAAATCGATTGCAAGATTTGTACCGGACAAAGAACCACCGGACAAATAAGAATACGAGCTAAGAAAAAATAAAAAAATGCATTTTCTCACCGTAGGCCTGAGAGGCTCAGTGTAAGCGTTTTTCAGTCATGATAGGTTTCAATAAAAAGGCTATCACGATTGAACAAATATCTCACTCCTGTTTGTATTTGAATTGTGACAGTCACCCAGTATCGCCGTGCTTCGGACTGTCTTATTATCTTGTATTATTGTCTTTATGTACCTGTAAATTCGCAAATAACCTCGCCATATCCGTTCTCAACAACTCGTCTTCAGTTCTTCACTCCTCCATCGCTCATCCAACTAACATACTGCCAAAGTGTTGACATCAACTACGTCACCAAATATTTATTAGTGTTTTTAGTATTTGAAGTGATATAAATCTGGCCAAAACTTACAAATTGGTTAAGTTACTATGAAAATAATTGAACAGGAATGCTTATAACGTTTAATACAAATAAATTTCATGGTTGCATCCACAGAACAGATAATAAAAGGAATTCCGATAGGCTATATAGCAATACAGTAAGTTTTTACGTAGGGTTTTAAATGTGCGAGGGTTCTACAGAAATGAACTATGCAATAGTGTGTATTATATACCAATATTAAATGAGCGTCAATGCATGAACCGAGATCAGTTGTCAGTATTCGACGTATGACGTATGACGTATTCTTGACACGTGTTCAAATTTATCCCGTATTCTTCCTTACTCGACATCGGTAACCTGCTTCTTCTTACCCGTTAGATATTTCAGTTCCCATTATTTTTGAGTTCCCTGTTTGAGTCCTTTTTTTCTCGCATAAAGAAGTACATACATACTATTATGTGGTGACTTTTTTAACCTACTTGTGTGATTTGTCCCCCTTTAATCCTCCGCAATGGTATGTGTAAATATACCACATGACTTAAAAAAAATACATCCAATTCATATGAATAAAATAATAAGTGAGACATGGCGACTGAATATTTTCCTAAGACTGCATAAAACAAGGCACTGATCCTGACGTGTATTGTAGGGAAACTGAAATGAAAGTGGAGGGTGGAAAACTCATACGAATAAGCACTTTGAATTTTGTATTACATGGGTCGCGCTGGTACGTTTTTGAATTTATCCTGTTGTTTTACGGCGACAACAATCCATAAGTATGGTAAGTTCAAGTGAGGTAGAAAGTTTGAAGTGCAATAGATGATGCTCTGAATACAATATAATGAAAGTGATGTAGGTCACAGCTTTAGAAGTGTATCGCATGATTTTGTTATTATTCAAACATATTTTTTTGAATTTATTATTATAAAACGTATTATTTTTATTAGTATAGTTTTTTGTTGTATGCTGATATATCTGTTATATTATTTAGATTATACTCGTATGTCCCTGCTATCTTGCCTATTCACCTTTTGTGAGTCTACTAAGAGGAAGGTAATTAACGTCTCTTTTTTAACACCACAATAAGCTTTACGGTTCAATAATAGTAGTTTAACAGTGAAAAAAAAATATAGAAATACTCAGGCATTGAGAAAAATACGCATATACGTATATTAGATGTATTGTGACTAAACTAAAAATTAATCCGTAGCCCTGAGATGAGAAACCAGACAATTAAGTATCATACGCATTAGCTTGTTGTCATTTGTCGTTTAACCGGGTTTCAAGTCAAAGGGTGATGGTTTCTTACCCCTGTTAACCATAATATTATAACATTGCTTTATTTTATGATACAATTATTCACAATTGACTGCAATTTTATTATTTTTATCTATAAGTATACATTAGTTTTAGTTATTTCAAAATAATATTATTACGGGATCCGGGTCAATTGTTTACTTAAATATATATGTAACACTGTGCTAAATTATTATGCTACCACGCCTTTCTTATTTCCACTTGCGCAGTTAGCTTAGACTGATCGTTACATTTTTAAATTCATCTCCTTCCAATAATTGTAGTTTTACTTTAAAACATCCGTTATGCTTTCGCATCCTTCTAAAACGTACGCGACGGTATGGTTTAGCAAACTTTCTAAATCTGCTGATTCTTAGTATTTGCCTCAAAGATCGGTTCACAATCGTGAGCAATGCTTAAAAGGTATTATTCACTAGTGAGTCATTTACTATAGCTATGTTCTTATGAGGTATTTGATATGGAATTAAGGCACACATATTTTTTAATTATTATTAATTAACACTTCTTGTTATATCTTTCCCTGTTATTTAAGAACAACATATAAAAATATAACTTGTACTATCCATATCTATATTATACAATATAGTTTGAATTTGAAGCTATAATTTACAAGTATTCTTTTAAAATTCAGTCTAAAATCTGATATAGAACTAGGTTGCACACCAAATGACAAAAAACAAGAATTGATCATAAACCAGTCATTCAGCATATTGTGTTTCAAGCCCAAACATGCTTTGAAAGACTCAAACTTACGATTCATGGCTACACAGAAAAAAAACGGATATTCTGCTACTTGTATATCGTGGAGCCTTAGACTATAGATACATCTAGACGTCACCCATTGCATTACTAAATGAAGCTACGTGCCGTGCGTTTGGTTTGCGGGCGAGCGAATGCATTCGTATACAAATGTTTGAGACCATATACCATTTCGCTAGTGCTCGCCCTAGCTTATATAGTATTTTTAAGCGGTCAAAATGCAACCATTAGGTAAAGATATCCATAATTTCAGTTATTTTAAAGAAACACTAGGTCACTTGATATTAAAATACATAATAATATACAAATAAATTATCACGAACGTGTATCAACTTACCTATCAAACGTAATACAATTTTCTTGCTTATCATATCGGCTACCATATTTTAATACAACACACAGAACCATCTTTTCTACTTAATTAACTAAAAATATTTACCACTTACTTTATGTTTAACACAAAAATAGCAATTTTAGCAACACGCGCTCGCAGGTTATCAACACTTAGTTAAGCAACAAACCAAGATTTGGCGGCGACACCATAGTAAACCATATTACACACCTGTAAACCTTCTATCTTACTCTAGCGCGTGTCGCAGAGATTATAAACGTGCCGAATACTTTCTCACTCACACTTATGCATCGTTTTTGTTCAGGCCTTGCGTGGAGCTAATAAAAACAATATTTTTATCTTAGAAGGCAGAACATAATATTCACACCACACGACGCCTTCGAGAATCCATATCGTTTGCCAGTTTTGTTATGTCTTCTCAAATCATGCAAGCATTTTGTAGCTCTTATTCAAAGGTCTTATAAAATGATAGAATTTGGTCAGCTTAAAAAAAACGCAGACCAGCTCGAAACTTACTTGAGACGTTGGTAGCACATAGCAAAGCCAGATCCAAGTCGGTTATTTATGCACCCAGAGACTGCATGGTTTACCATTTTATTTACTCGTTCCTCCCTTCGTAATACGAGCACCTGGCCATTCATATCTAAAAATATATTCGGATTCAGTATACATACGATAGACTACGCTCATATATTATGCGAGTTAATGTATTGACTAAGTACAATAATTATTATTAACCTCAGCAATATTGCAAGAATTGAAATTAACCAAACAACTATAGCGCAATGTGTATCTAAATATAAAAGTTAATTTATCTATCCAAACGATGATCGGTGTATCTATAAAAATATTTTAATATTTATATATTATTATATGAAATACAAGTAAACGATAACGTTTTATAATAAACGGTTGCGTGTTGAATGGCATATCCATTAGTAAAAGATGGCCGTGTAATATATAATTTTAACTTTCATGGAATAACTTCTAGGATGGCATGAGTTACTAAGTCTGAAGGTAATGCCAGTTAATTCTCATAAACGGGTTTTAAAAGCTTTTGCAGACATAATGTTTTAATTTAATCGTTTGCTTTATTTCCTCCTCAGAGTTTTAGATGAAACTGTATGCAAAAGAAGCTTTCGCAAGTTTTTGCGTTGCGTGGAAAAGGGTTTTAACGCGTTTAAAAGATGTAACATTAATTTTATGTAAACTATAATACCATTTACAAAGAATTAATTTTTCATCGTACCAAATTTATATTCCGATAATTAACCAATTATTCCCGATACTAATATCCTTGAGTATTTTTACTTTAATATTCATTGACAATTTACATTGTATGTTATTCATTTTACTATTATTGGTTTTTAGTGATATTTTAGTGTAGTTTTCGAAGTACAAATTTATTATGCAAAAATATTCATACACAATAAACATAGCGGTTTATTTTCATTGTTACTATATGCTTGAAAAAAACTGCCATAGATACGTATCTGTAATAATTAAAACTGTGAATCAGTGTTTTTATTGAAGTTTTCCTGGAATTATTAACATTTTTGAATATTCTGTAACGCCAATGAAATTTAACTGCGGCGCTCTAGAACGCCAAGATGCATATTTTGAAAACCACTTGTATGATAACATAACTATATTATAGTAAAGTACGATACTGACTATTAGTCCTTCAACATGGACAGCGATGTAAGTTTTTGTTAGTGTGAAGGGTGGTTCATAAAACGAAAAACGTTGACTGGAATAAATACTCAATAAAATCACTCATAAATATACATCATATCATAAATTTACATTGATAAATGTAAGTAACTACATAAAAATTTAATACACGAAATAAAATAGGCACTAAGTACCAAAAAGCTCAATCTGAGACATAGGTTTTAATGAATAATTTATTTATTTTTCATAAAAGCACTATTTATTTTATTAGTTTATCAATAGATTTGCAATACAAACTAAATGTCATCAGAATAAAAAAAATACAATTCATAATTAAAAATTGTAAGAAAAACACGTTTAAACAACGATATTTTAGAAAAGCAATAAGTCGTCGCAACACTAATTTCTTAAAAACAGGACTTAAGTGCCACGCATAATATCGAAAACAATGAACTAAGTCTCATGACACATATTACCCAAATGGCACTTAGTGACTATTTTAAAAATAATCACGCTGTCTCCTACACCCAAAGCCATCTTTGCATATACACAGAAGGTCTAATATATATTTTTGGCCCTTAGATAGAATTAGACAGGAGGAGACAGAACATACAACATTTAGGATATTGGCAATGGCACATAGAAAACTTCTGCATACTCACTTTTTTACGATTTTAGGATAAACAGAGCCTATTTTATTTCGTGTATTCAATTATTTATAAAAAAATATGATAGCAATTCTATTAATATCTTTATATTCTGGCGAGTTATGTGTTGAGACAATATCTTCGGCATTATAGATGTTATATAAGAGCGTAAAACTAGTACCTTTATATTCCTATGTTATTATGTTCTCAGTGTACTATTTTGGTCTTAATCCCTTGCTTAGCCTTTAGTTGTTTTTAACGTAGAATACGTTTATTTTGTAATAAACTTCATGTTTACATTCGTCTTGGGATCTACGTTTTTCATTAAAGCCGCTGAATACTGAAATAGGTTCAGTAATTTTTGTATATTTTGTTTTACATAATATAGTACAGAATTTAAAAATATATAATGATATTTATATAATAATAACAAATAGGTTATTGGGAAAATATCCACAATACAGTGGCATCTGCTTAGCCTTTTTTTTGTAATACACCAAACGTAGATTCAACGGTTTTCACATAACTTTATGAACAATAATAATATAATAAGTATAATTATAAAGTTATTTAGTCAATTTTTTAGGTATCTAGAGTTAACAAGGAATTATGTGTTAGAGAAGAAATCAAAGTCATTCTATATAATATATGGAACATTCACATCACGTACAAAGAAATTAGCACTATGTCTGATTTTAGAAAGCATGTAAATTTCAAATTGCAATTAATTACTCCATAACATGATTTCTAAACTTACCAACTTTTGGCAGTAACCAAGTAATGATAAACAGTAGTAAATGTATATCGAGTTTTGATGATATCTCTAATAACCAATTTTTTTACGGAAGACAAAAAAAGTATATTTTTATAGTGAAAGTACCACAAATACAAACAAGATTTTGTATTTTATTATTTTACCACGTTTTTATTAGTTCGTATGCTTGTTTGTCCGGTATAGATTTTTTCTTGTGCAGTACAAATTTTTATTGTTTGTCCAAGATTTTTAATTAACTTTTATTAACGACTAGCTAGACATTTGAAACATTTAGACTATATCAGAACATGACGACAATGCATTCCTTTAATACTTTTGGCCATCTTTAAGGAGAATTGAATTCATTTTCAGTTATTTCTGTTTTATATGTTTGGGAAAAAATTCGTTAAGAGTAATATTTCTCACTCACTATTATTGGTTGCTAAGTGGGTCCTAGCAACTAAATTATTAATATATACGTGCGTTACTATAGAAATCAATATGAAATGTCAAAATGACATTTCTGTATTCTATAATATTTATTCAGTATTTCTATCAAGTACAATAAAAAGTTTTTATTAATACATAGAATTGTCAAGTTTATATGATTCAACAGAAAATTTAAAAACGTGGTATATAAAAAGTTCTTTTTATCTTGTAATTATTAGTTATTATAACATGAAGTTCTTTACTATATTATTTTTTTATATAAAATAACTAATAAATTTCACTAATTTACTATAGTAACGTTCTACTAGTAATAATTTTTTTAAAGAAGTAGAAGACTTTTCACATGTTATATTAGTTGAAAATGAATACTGTAATATAGTGATAGGTATCTAAAGTAGGCTAAAAAGTTATAACAACATCAAGAGTAATGTTATAAATCTATTATCATTATATAAGATCCTTTGTGGCTGGAACACGGCTGAAGTAAGTTTTCACCGAACACTGTAGGTAGTTAATCAATTTAATATTTCTGCCAATATAATATATTATTATTATAAACCTTTTCGGTGAAAATACACGCATGGAGTCTGGCAATATATTATTGCTATAACATGCTCAAAGGATGCCTTGGCATCGGCCCCAGAGACTCGCCAAGTTAACGAATTTGATTACAACTTTATCATCATCTCTATGTTGGATAATTCCTTTTGGGGCACAGCTTTTTCACAGACTGCAAAGCATCATAACTTTTTCTTGCCCGACTGTACATCTATCTATCTATTCCTATCATAGTAAATTAATTGTATCAGAAACGTGGTGTTAAAAGATATATTATATAAGATAAGTATATTTTATATCGAATAGTTGTGTAATGAGTTTTTTATTCAGTTTTTCATTTTTTAATAAAAAATAAAATTTCATAAAAATGTTTCAAACTGATAAATAATATTTTTTACTACATAACAGCCACACAAATTAATATGCACATGCATTATCTCTATAAAACCAATTTTAATATTTTGCTGTAGTAGTATGGGAGATACGTCCCAAGATTAAGCCACAACGTAGATTTAATTTTTATTTAATTACAGTCAATTAAAAAGATGTTTGATAAAAAGTAACACATTCAAAATTAATAAATACGCTGTAAAGGTACTATTATATTCACTCTTTAGAGATTCCAATCTTATTGAATAATGCTCCCATCCAATGTACTTACTAGATAAACAAAAAAAAATAATAAACAACTTTGTAATTAAACTAAATAATAATATTACGCCAAAACCACATAATTATATGTCTAGTTATAGATATGAATATTCTACCTAAGGTACAAAAAACTGTTTTATAAAAATAAAACCATATAATGGAGTGCACGCCCGGTCTCAAAAGTCACCGCATGCCAGTGTTATAAATTCATTATTTACTTAAAAGTAGTAAAAGCTTCGATAAAAGATGTAAAAGTTATTTTTACTTACCAATATGTAATAAGTACCTACCTATTTAATTAATAATTCAATGGAATATTAAAAATAAGCTTTTAGTGAAAAGGGTAATACTTATGAATACAGAATTCTATGAACTCAATAAATAATACTGCCACAATTTGTTTTATCGGGTTCAATAGAAAAATGCAGAAATTAATAACGCGAACCTCCAGTCTGATGTTATTCAAATGCTCTGAACTGGAGCCATAAATTATTATGGAGTAAACTAAAAAAAATCTCAAATGAGCGGAGTTTTATAAACTAGTATCAATTCAAACGGTGTTTTGTATAGCGGCAATACAACTCGAGCTTTTGAAGTTGACTATGGTCGACTTAACTCAACTCGATACGATTATTCATCGTGAAGTAGATTCGTCGATGGTTTTTTTCCCATACATGTCCGGTGAAATGATTCGGTCGCTACGGTACCGCATTGCAAATTTGCTTCATTAAACTTTTAATTGAATCAAATATTAAGTACCTAGGTATGTTTATATAATAATAAATTTTATAACTACTTAGTAGGTGCATTGATTGTCTTTTCTCATAAACTTTACATATTCTATTATAATTAGCAATTCACAGAACATAATATTATTATTCTACCTACTTTATAATATATATTATTAAATGAAATATTGGAAAATATTTTTTGTTTTCATCGAATTTTATCGATTCTTAAACTTAAATAAAATTATAAAAAATATAATTATTAGGATAGTGATTTTATTTACTTGACTACTGCAAACTTACAATTATCATTGATAGTGGACATGAATTAGATTAAACATTTTCTTAAATTTAGTATATTTAATTTATCGAACTTACACAAAAGTGTGTCATTTAATAAGTATATATCAAATAAAAAGGATTAAAAAAATAAACCAGGTAATATTCCATATCACTTGATTAAATATAAATATTTTATATCAACATGTTGTAATAAGTTATCTACCTAATTTAATTACAAAAAATGTTGTGAGTAATATCGCTGTCTCAGTACAAGGGTACACTATTTGACAAAAACCTGTTAGGAGAAAATGGCTAAAGCTTTTGAATACCAATAAGAGAGTGCCTAATAAGATATATTTTTTAAATTATTTATATATTATTATTATGTAAAATGACCATTTCTTCTAAAATTATAAAAAACCACCTTAAATTCTCTCCCATATTTAAAATAAATCAATTTATGTAATAAAGTATAGTATTGTACTAAAAAAATTTATACTTCTTTGATATTCATGTTGATGTCATACAAATTTATCTGAAATATTATGGTAAAATATATTTTTACAAAAATCATCCAGCCTTGCCCAGAAACAACTAATTCTTCATATTGTGTAATATTCATAATTTCAAAACATATATATATATAATTTTTAACTAGTATAGGCTATGTGGACCAATCATAGTAGTGTAGCAGTAGCAGAAAAATAATCACAGAAACAATCATATATTGATAAAATCACATAGCTTTGTTCAAACACGAAACTTTTGACGAAACCAGTGCATATAAAGTCAAGTTATCGATTATTTGAATATCATATTAAAACAATTAATTGATCAGTCAAAAACGAGATAAGTAAAGCGAGTTAGTTATATGGAAATTGTAATTTTCATAATTGTAAAAGTATATTATCAGAAAGCATTAACCGTGACAAAGTTATTGGCTAATTTTTTGGCTAAGGTAGTAAGCAAGTGAATATTATATTATAGCGAATCATTAAAAAATAAAATCATTTTCCTTTCATATAAAGTCAAAAGTGTTTACTTATGCCCCTTTTGGTTAGAAAACTCGATTATATTATATGATAATACTATAATATAATTATATTATTCTATTTACAATTTTATGTATCAATTTAAATAATGTAAAGGATCAAATGCTATTATGTATTCACAAAGTAACTGGAAATCGGTTTGATATTATTTTTCCATCGTAAATTATTTTGCATTGGCGTATTGACGATACTTATAATAACGATATCACTTGACAGTAAATTGGGCAAATGGTTATGTTGGTTGTTCAATTATTTGAGTGGTTTTTTGGGGATCGATTCGAACGAGTATTGAGAAAAATGATTGTTAGCGAGTTATATTTTGCGGTTATTGTAATTTTCAACGATGTTCATGAGTGGCCTTTATTTGAACATGCTTACGATAAAAGAAACAATAGATTTATATCTTTAACACTATTATATTGCAGTAAATAATAACATAATTGTATTTTCATTTTAATAATACTGTATATAAATAAAATTATTGAATATAAATATAATATGCAGCATGGAAAACAGAACTCAATAGTGAACCATTTTGATCAAACCTTTGATATATGTACATAATATCAGTAGAAAAAAAAATTATATATGAATAAAATTATAATGATCCCTTGGTCTCAAAAAATAAAAACATGAATTAATTTTGCGAGGAGTGTCATTCTCAAAATAAAACGTGTTCTTAGCAATAGCGACCAACCAGATCTGAAACTGTGTATGATTTTCTATTATGTTATGTACTCTATTTCGTTTTATATGGCACCGAGAGATGTCACTGAGATTTTTTGAGAGAGGCTTTCTAGATGTAACTTTATAGAAGAATCTTTAAAATTCCTTGGACTAAACAGGGTGGCAAAATATTTTGACGTCCTCAAAAAAAAGTCCAACGTCATACCTAAACCAGAAAACTTACATTGGCAACACTATGAGAGGACAAAACTAAAACTCGTTATCCAAAGAAAGATCAATTGTAATTAATGTAGCATGAAACGACACCAACTTTTGTGGCCTAAAAAATGTCCAAAATTAGTCAGAGAAAGTAGAGATTTTCCTAACTATCACCGATATCCGATATTCCGATTCCGGCATGTAAAGAAGAAGAAGTCCACTTATTGATAAGAGCGATCATCTGGGTATTGAGAGATATGAAGTTTGAGCACCATATATCTACGTTTTTCCTATGATTTTTCTCATACGTGGATTGCCTGAGGTTTTTCACATCTTTTTTAATTTAAGTACATGGTATTTAATAACAGAATATGTTGATACATCCTGATTTTTGTAAGTTATTTAAATTTTATCGATTATCGATATTTTATTATATTTCAAACTTTTTTTTGTTTATTTTAATAACACATTTGCTTATTTGAATATGTGAAAGTGTGTTCATATTATTGGACTCATATAAATTCAAATTGTAAATTGAAAAATAGGTACTTATGTGAATTTTATTTTCAATAGATTATTTAAAAAAAAAATACTCAAATAATCTGGGGTGTGATAATAAATAATCGGCGCATAAAAATAAAATTAGCATAACAGCCCCGAAGTTACTTCCTGCTAAGAATATCAAAAACGTTGTAAGTGCAAAAATAAATTTGATAATTTCATCACATTATTAGCATAACATGACTCCCTCTAGCTGGCAAGTGCTATATTTATGGCCCCCGCAATTCCGTGAATCATCCCCCGCAGCTATTGAGGATGTAAACTTGTGGAAAATTAGGGTGCGGAATTGGAAAGAAAATAATTTACTCCACTCAAAAGTACGATTCCAACAATAATTTAACACTAAGTAGCAATAGAGACACAAGTTACTTCAGTTATAAATATATTAAAGACGTAAAATTTTCTTCAGGGGTAAAATATTTTTTCAAGTATCTATGTAATCATTACATTTATTTTAATAGACATATTTTTTTGTTTAGGGTAAGCATAATATTATTTATTACGGTATAATGAAAATAAAATAAATTAACCGAGTCAACAAAATAAAAAAAATCTAACAGCAACTTTTACGTAGCTTTACAATTAGGTTATCAAATATTTGCTGATTTATTAATACTCTGTTTAATTTTATATTTGTATTTCAAATTGATAATAAATTTCAATATAAATGCTGGAAGAATACATGACGTGAAAACAAAAAAAAATGGCAGACACAATATAAATTCCAAAGTATACTAAAAACGAAAAGGAACACAACAAAATTTATTAAAACAACACTAATATATTGTACTGACCCATAATAATTAGCTTTAACTAACATAATCATGACTTTTGATTGGAAAATGACTAGATAGTGAATAGATGAGGTTACTATTTATTTTAATGCCATATTAATTATAAAATGTTATGGAAAGATGGGTAATAAATGGACCCTACTCACGCATAAAAATTTACTCTTCCTTCTTTCTATTTTATAATAAGCAGTCTGGTGTACTTTGGCTTCAACTTGTCTGATATTTTTTACGTTCGTAGATTCATATATATTATAACCTAAATCATTTAAAATTATAGCGAAATAAACCTTGAAGATTTAAGCCGTACTCTGTCTCTTTACTGCCTAAATATTATTCACTAAATCAAAACATCATTACCTAATATAGTATGTATTTTATTAAAATTTATGCGATAGATATCTATTTTAATTCATTAATAATTTATATTTTATGTTTTTATTATTATTTATTGTAAATGGAAGGTTTTCTAGCACAAAACTGTCCAAAAAACGATTCCGTGATATATTATGCATGGAAATTATATATTATGTAAAACAAGGCCCAAATCCAATAAAACCTCTATGGACATAAACGCACTTAAAGATGGCTGATAGACTTGAAGAATCATTATGGCCAGCAAAGTATCTTATCAAAAAGACGATTCTGAGTACAGAGAATGGAAAGTCATCAACAAACTGATAATCATGTCAGGATGAGATAAGATATGAGAAATTGGGAGTCTCTGAAGTTTAAATCTTTGCCCTAAACATGACCTCAACACCCGTTTTCATGAAATATGCCCACTGCAGTTTTAACAAGATTTTACAAACTGAAAAAATCATAGTAATATTATGATATCAACATTATTAATTTTCCAGCTATTTGAGTCCAGCTGCGACAAAAAGGAGTAATATTAAAGAAAAATCTATGTCTTTATTATAAAATTCAGAATAATTAAAAATAATGTAGAAGTATATATTATAAAACTAAAAATCAATAATATAAAAAGCATACAGTCTTTTCTCTGTAGAACATAAAATAGGTAATACAAAACCTTAAATAATTATTAATAGTAAAAAAAGATATTATGATATTAACCAAAATAATAATTATTGCAATGTAACAATTGAATATTAAACAGTATAATCAAGTATGTATTATAAATATTCTACCAGTAGTTTAACTATAGTAAAATGACAATGGGATATTCAAAAATAGATTTTAAAGCGCGTCAATAATTAATACACAATTAACAAATGCTTTCAGCCGATTAATTCGCCGCTCTTTTCCACTAATTCGATTACAAATTGAATTTTGGCCACCGTGATGCTCGATTACACATAGCTTTACCTACATTAACTAATAGCTATCCCCCGTGAAACTTGTGTGTGGCAGGATGCGGAAGTTATCTTCCAGTTAAGGAGCACCTAATCGACGACCTCATGAGCCATTGCCCACTTTGTTGGCACTCCAACCCTCGCATGTGATTATACCGCCATAGATTAGCTTAAGTATCGGAAAATTTTGTTACTACGCAACTGTTAATAATGAGCACGTCGACTGCCGCAACTAAATCTGTAATGAGTCACTTTGACATTTTGGATTTTGGAGTAAATATAGACATCATACCAAATGATTTGTAGTTTATTTATATACATTGTCATTATAATTTTAATACCATTCATTATTGCTTCATTGTCATTGGCTTATATACATTATATATTATAATATATTACAGATACTGGTGGAGCTTTTTAAGTGTACTGTAATTATTTTAAGGGATGATGAGGAAGTCGGATCTAGTGGTGGGGACGATGGAAAAGAGTGGCAGACACTGACCTTTGTGGTGATGTATGATGGCTCCGTCGTCTGGTTTCAACTTTCGCTTGCACGGTATAGTTGTTTTGAGTCACCCGCTTTGTACACTCCCGCACTTTTTGATACAGTTTCATGGATAATATGCGAGGGTGTATGAATGATGATGATAGTTTATGAATGAGTCTGTATCTATTGAGTCAATCACTTAAGCGACGGAAAGCTATTAGAAGCCTGCACGCGTCCGCTGTCGAGATGCAACTGAATGTTCTTTGTAACATCGTCTCTCATTACCCGTTATTGCTTATTGATTGTCTGGTGACAATAACACTGGGGATTAGGAGGTGGGTGAGGAGATAAGGAATGGAATGGGAACATAAATGTCCCAACCTGATACATTATATTATAATATATTACAGAATATACTATTATAATATATAATTTAAAATCTTTACACTCAAATAATTATCTTTGCATACTGAGTCAAAAATTTCAATTAGTTTTGCAGTATTTCCGACCATGTCTGATCCTAATCGGATCATATGGGCCTCCACAGAGTAGAGGTTTGTATTAATAAATTTTGTTTTTAACGAGAAATAAATCTCAGCCACTCTCTCTTTCTCCCATCTCTCTCTCCCCTCTCATTCTCCACGTCTTGCTTAACCTATTAGGTCCATACCATCGCTCACACACAAATTGAAAAATATATGTGTACTTGCCAGACCCAGGATTCTTACCTGGGACCCACGGCGTTCTAGTTCAACGCGTAAGCCGACTTAAGCGTCGGCCTATAGCGTCGTAGATTCCAGGTTCAAATCCTGGGTCTGGCACACCGGCACAGGCCTATATTATGATCTCATCAGGATCGGACATGGTATATAATATATATATATATATATATACAGAATATCAGCATCATTAGCCTGTGTCTATCCACTGCTAAATGAAGACCTCTTCAAATTAATTCCACTTCTCTCGGTTCTGTGCGTTGCATCGCTACCCACTTCCATAGTAATTTATCATTTTTTGGTCCAGCGGCGTCTAGGTCCACTTTGCGTACGTTTTTTACCTCTTTAGTACCACTAAATGACTAGATTTGTTCAATGATTGCCCCTGCTTTGAGGTAGGTATGTGTCCAGCTCATTTCCATTTGAAGTTTTTAGCAAACTCTTTTACATCGCAAATCCTTGTCTGTTTCCTTATCCACTCATTCCTCTTTTTGTACTTTCGCGTCATGCCCAGCATGCACCTCCCTCTCCAAGTTTCTGAATTTCTCTTTTACTTAGGATCCATGTTTCACAGGCATATGTGATTACGGGAAGCACACACTGGTTGAACACTTTGCGCTTTAGGCAGAGTGGGAGGTCATTTTTGAAGCCATTATTTAGGCGGCCATACTACATACCATAATATACTCGTATATTATAATATAAAACGTTGATATTAAAATAATTATCTTTGCATACTCCGTCAAAAATTTCAATTCATATTGCAGTATAGGTATTAAGAAATTATCCATTTACTATAAATATTATAATATAAAATGTACATTTATTTATTGTGAAATTACTTAAGCGGGCATGTTAACAGAATACGATAACAATGTTGTAAATACATGAATGCAAAATATTAGTTTGCACTCTTATTGCAATAATATTTCAACCGCATTGTAATAATATACGCATCTGTATACGAAAGCTTGAAAACTGTACGTGTTTACGAGGGCTCGGTTATTCTTTAAAATGGTACATTCATTAATAAGTCAACCTTTCCAGCTATTGTAATTTTAATATAAATTATTGTTTGCATAAAAATATATGCTAACTATTTATCCATTCTGCTATAATTTACCTACCACATTTTGACTTATCACCCGGTTCTAAACGATTCAGAGAATTTCAGTAGACTTCGAAGGGCGGATATGCTCAGCGTAGGTCAAAATGGAGCTTTTATTGTATTTTCAAAGCTGGATCCTGGACATTCCTGCAACGTTGTATAAAATATATTTATATAATTTTGAAGCCTTATTATCCTTTATAAATATCCGTTTAAAAAAAAATCTTTCCTTACGGTTAGGTACATGTTCAAACACGCGCATTAACATGTTTTTTCTCCCTACCTCAGTTTTAGTTTGTCAATTTATGGCTACGGCCATATGTTGTAGCTTAACTAGTGGGGAATGCCAACAGAAATGGCGTATTTCAAAAAAACACTACTTTATTTTTAGGTCAATAATTATTATAAGGCAATCATTATTCGTAGGATGTTTATCACACTTGAATGGTCAAAGACATAGCTTATAATTAGTATCTTTAGAATTATCTTCAAATGTGTTAATCTTGCCCATTTTTTGAATAATAAAATGCCTAATTCTTGTCAAATTTGGGATCACCGAGACTATCAATATAATTTTTTATCGTAAATATTTCACTAAAATAATGTCGCCATAAATTATACTGATGGTTTAATAAATGCGTTTAAAAATTAATAAATATAAATATCTTAACACCAATGCACATGCATGTACTGAAATATGACTATATTCTAAAACATTAGAGTGAGAGGTTTAATAGAATACTATTTTATGGAATAAAAATACTTTATGCAGTCATCAAATCTTTAAAATAAGTATAAAGGATAATAAAGCTTCAAAATTATATTATTATAAGATATTATTATTTAAGGAATGTACAGGATTATGATTTGAAAATGCAATAAAAGCTCCATTTTGACCTACGCTGAGCATGTCTCCTCTTAATAATAAATTTTGGTAGAAATCATTGTAAATATGGTGTTATAATATCTTGACAATCTGTTAATACAGAATAATTATTCAATACAATTGCTCTTAGTGACTCACTATTTTTATTTCTTCGTTTATTTATAATTTGGAAACAAACAAGATTATCAAGAAATTAAGTTATCTTTAATTTATTTTTTTCACTTAAAAATTATCAGTAATGACAAAATACGTATTCTTCTTCTTCTTTATCTGAATTTCATGTCTATGCATTATCACCTAGCTAGATGATCTGGCAATGTTCTCCACAACTTGGCTCTATCCATCGCGGAATTCAGCGTCGCGCAGAGTATAATAATATATTCAATAGGAAACCAGTGGTATTCTTGATTTAGTCCATTATACGGAGAGATCTCTTAATAACCGTCTTCTTTGACCATCGATCTAACTAAATACTACAAGTTTTAAGAATTTATTCCTCCCTATGGACTATTTAACAAACAAAAAAAATATTATTTATGTAAGATACAAATTTAGAAGACAATAGCTGTTAATACTAGATGTATTGTAGATGTTTTATAAATATAAATAATTTATTATTAATGAATTCTATCAAAATATACGTACTACACATATTTTTGTTAAATTTTATGAAATTAAAGAATAGTAACTATATATTATTATACTTACTTAGTTTTATGACAGAAAAATATTATGTCATTAGTAAGACTTCTTGCTGACTTTTAACTAAGCTAATAACAATTAGTAACTATAAAATTATAATAATATTTTTATTCCTAGAAAATACGTTCTATTATAATATTTATCAGATAACTTCTAAAAATAATGCTGTATTTATACTCTCAGTAACAAGTTTTAGAGAAGATATTAAATCATTACAAATTGTTACGTGATTCAAATTTAATACATATTGTAATATATTTTGATGTTGCATTTCATGTGTTTTTCGTAGGATTTTAATGTTGTGGTTTCCCGTTGCCTTCCACATTGCAATATTGAAGCCGTTAATAATGTTTTCATTATCGTCTTCAAGTGTCTGCTCTAATGCTGTTCCAATCCCATTGATCACCAACCTTAGAAGCGGAAGATCGAGAAGCATGGAAAGTCTTGGTTACTCAAAGGATGACAAAATTTAAAAGTGGTCACGACCCTCAGCCATGAGTGTATGACCAAGAAGAAAGAAATACATTTAAATTTAATACATAATTTGTTTACTTTGTTTTAATAATCTGCAAAATAAATTCGACTATTGAGTCAATACTCTAAAGCCTTTATAACATTGTTGAAATTTATGATATTATCTATTTACTAAACTTTGACTGAGTGTGACTAGAAGATTACACGAGTTAATTTTGATACTAACGCCTAATATCTTCATTATGTACTTGCAATGCTTTTAGCATTATAATATTATGAACCTTCGTCAAGGACTTACAGGACTTGTGTAGAAACATTACAATATATTATTATTGTTGGGATAAACGTATGCAGATATTGTTGTCATCCAAGCTAGACGCCTTGTAAACTATGCATGTTTACTTTGATCCTTGAATGTTGTCAGCCAGGGAAATCTCTACTGACGCAGTCAGTATCTGCATTGCCTGCAGTGTATTTAATAGTATATAATAATATCATACTATATTTACATATGGAAGTATAATATAAAATAAACGTGTGTATCTAGATTTACCGTTTTATTTTTAAGTAACAATTGATATAGGTTCTGTGCTATTTAATTTGAGTGTTTTTTGTGTCCCGGGTTTTGTTTTTCAGCATTTTCATGTAGGTACCTACTACAACACTCACTGATGGAAAATTCATAGTGACAGAATACAGTTAATTTTCGTTAATATAACAAATTAATTCAATAAAATAGTAGCTAAAATGTATTGCTAAGTAATTAAAGAAGAAAATATTAAAATAATTATTTAGTACGGTACTAAATTTATTTTACATACCCACTATGCCTACATTTAGAAAGCGTATTAATGTCATTGGAACTTCCATAAAATTAGCTAATAAGAGATGTTACTAAATATACCTACGTATTAAATTATAAAAAAAAACAACTTAATAATTTCTATAATTGCTAAACGGAATACATACCCATACTGTGGTACAATATTTCAGATTTTAAGTAAGTAGGTATATAATTGCGCTTGTGATAGTGGGTATCTAATGTACCTACTACGGTATCAAAATTAAAATTACGCTAGCTTCTTAACTTAGTAATAAGGTTTACACATTCTTTTATTACGATAATTTATTAAATTATTATTACAAAATATAAATGAATTAGAATTTAAATCCAAGTTCCAACAAGTATCCTCAGTTGACAGTTTAATTTTTCATTTTTAGATTTGTGTTCCGATTTTATATTTTCGAGAATTTTTCTATCATCTGCGTCAGTTCAGTAAGTATCACATCTTTATAATTTCAAAGTTTTGTCTAAGAAATAAGTTTCAAAGACGTAAACATCCATCAATCAAAATTGATAAAAGTAATATTATTATTTGACACACAAAAAGAAAAACCTATTTTATCGTATAATTTTAATAATTTTGTGATTTTTTGATTTACGTTTATGGAAGTCATAATAACATTAATATTAATCAAATATATAAAAAAAATGTGAAAACGTACTAATAGACATAGGCACTTTCAATTTTTGTTACAAAGAAGCGAATTACATATTACAGTGGTGGGTAGATTTTTTTATTTAAATAAAAAAATACATCGGCTTTGTATTACAATACAATTTGTGATGCACAAAACGCTTCATAGGAAATGGTGAACTATTCAGCGTTTATTATGCGGCAATATATTGACCAACGTTGGAAGAAAAAAATTCACACGAAATTGCATTGTGAAACATTTTACATATGAAAACGTGTAATCAATAGTAAAACAGAGTTGCAGAAATTGTTCAAACAGCGCTTTATTTATATTTTACTGTTAAATTATACCGAACATTAAAAAAAGTATGAAGTTTGATGATTTAACTGAATATGATGATGACTCAAATAGCGTTATTAAAAGATACTAAAATATAATGTCAAATATTACCCGCCAAAAAAGCCTGATTTAAACAGTACCTAACTGATAAGAGTTATTGTGAATTTTTGTGCACATTCCCACATCCAAACTTACCTTCATATCGGTACAATTAATAATACACTTGCGCAAGTGACACGATTGAATGTAATCAAGTAAACCCAAAACAACATCATCATCATAACAAGTGAGTTCATAATATTCTATGGCCATCGGAATAATCAATAATATTATAAATTGACAACCTACAAAAACAATTTTCACCTATCACCACTGGCTTTCAAACTCCAAAAACAAAAATATATAAGATCAAATACATTTACAGACACTATATTATAAACGTTCTATCATGCGTAATGGTTTAGCGTGATACGCATGAGGTGACCTTAGTGTCGTTCTGATACATTTAAATACCAAGAAAAACGACATTGCACACTTTTTCCCAAGGCGCAAGCTTACCGTAAAGTCACGTGATATAATAATAATGTTTTTAGATTTACAGTGACTATTTGCGGCAATTCCTACATCTAAACTCCTTTTCTTACCTTCACGGTAAATTGAAAGTTTTAGCGTGGGATCACTAAATCCGTCGCGTTTTGACTGTATGCTCCATACAGACCTAACTCGCTGACTGACTCTCAGACTTCCTCCGGGTGAGGTATGTGATCAAGATTTCCTCAATGTTCTAGAATCTAGTGGGCACACCAAAGTATTAAAATATTTTTTTTTAAGTAAAAAATGTTTTACTTATTATTTTTATTGATTGAGTTATATATCATTAAACACTAAACATTCTAAAAACATGATATAATATGAAATTGTATTTATTTCTCTCAGCTGTGAAATCAATTTACCTAATTTATGTAGCGTATTATGTAGGTACTTGAATCCCTTTATCTCATAGCTTGGCAATTAATTTTAATATTTATGGAAGATTTTGTGTAGTTGCAGTGTTCATGAATATTGAATAAAGACTCTACTTTCACGAAAAATCCACAAACGCGTCGCGAGTTTTTAAAAAGCCTGTTCGAAAAATTACAATGGCGGGCCGACGAACAGAGCAAGAATAAATAAAACCGTTGAAAAGGCATGAATATCAGATTATCCATACACAACATGCGGTGATGGATGGCTGCGTGAATTATTTCCAGTAATTCGTCTGCAGCATATTGAATTGACGGCAGGTTGCCACGCCTGAATCATGATTAGAAAGAAATAATACCGCTTTACTGATGCTGGGGGGGAAAAAACGCCACAATTATATTAGAGCTTTCTATAAAGCCAATTTTGTAACCGTAAATTCGTGAGTTTTACCTACCCTATCAACACCAGACTATAATTAATGGTTATTTTGGTATACCCACGTAGCTCAACGTAAAAGTATAACTACGTAGTATTATAAATTACATGTACATTTTGGTACTTTGTATTAAAGTTTTGTATTATGATTATTTTGATGTTGATAAAAAAATGCTGATATAACGTTGTGATTAATGAAATTTAAGTCAAATTCAGATCTCTCCGTAAAATGTATAAATCAATACTGTCAGAAAAGTTAATTACTTACTTAGAAAGGAAAAGCAAGCATCTATATTATGTCATTACGATAAATCACTGAATCGGAAGCAATTACCTATATAATAATATGTAGGTACTTGCATAGTTTTTGTCATTTCCTAATAAAAATAGAATAATAATGATACATTTTTTGCCAATGTGATATTGCTGGTAGTATGAAAAATGTACCTACTTCATAATAAAATTCTACACCCGACAGTTAATGTTTCCTAAAGCGTCAATTACATTGAGCTTCTTTACGAGCTGTTTGTTGGCAAATTTATAATCTGCCTGTAAAGTCGCCCAGTGTAATCATCGAACAAGCTAACAAAAAGGTTGTAAACACTCTACCGAGAAAAGTTGAAAGCCGGTCAACTTTACACGCTATTCGCCGGCGTGTGGGTCTACTGCGTCTGCGCAGTAGAGCGCAGTAGCAAATTTCCGGTAATAAAACGAACTACGTTCTGTAAAAATAGTCGCTGGCTTGTGGCTTCTCAGCGAATGGAAAGTTTTGTGTGTAATCATAAAATCGCAGTAGCTGAATCGCCCGCTTTTAAATTCGCCAACAAATAGCTCGTAAAGAAGCTCAATGTAATTGACGCTTAATTTAAAAAAAAATGTTACAAGAACGCATTTTAAGATTTTTTACGCCAATTAACAGTATATGTTATGGATATATCTATACAACACGTGAATTGGCTTAAAATATGCTACTTTATATTGGTATAAAATCTTTACATTACTCATTTTCAATAAAATCTGATTTTATAGGTGCGTTACACTGCGTCTGAGGTGCAAGTGCAAGGTGCAAGTGCAGGTATCTTTGCATAGGTATAATATATAATAGAAATTGACTGAAAATGTTAAAATAATACACATATATAATAACAATCTCGCATTCAGAGTCATCATATAAATTGATGACCTATTAAAACTTAAAGGAAATACGAGAAATTAGTTTTTGAAAAAAAACATTTTTGACATCTAATATAAATAATGATTGTAAGTAATTATAAACTATCCGGCTAGGCAATGGAAAAATTGGCAAAAACGGAACGATATGAGGTTTATATTTCTGTAATATTTGCTTGATTTTGTTAACAATTTATTTGTGTTTTTTATTGCTTACATTATCCAGGATGCACCAAAATAATATAATTATAATTGTGACCTGTAATTTAATAATGTCAATTTTATTTATTCAAAATTGTAAGACAGTTCAATCTATACCTATATAATAATTATCTGACCATTGTTTTTTCTCATTTTTGTTGCAATAGGTAGTTTTTTTTGACCATGTCCGATCCTAAAACGATCATAATATGGGCGTCCATAGAATGAAGATTTTTATTAACAGGTTTTTGTTTTTATGAGAAATGCATGTTAGCCACTTGATCAACCTATTGTGTCCATACTTTGACTCCAAACATTCTGAATAAACAACAATATAATATGTGCATTTTCCAAAACCAGTACTCGACCTACGACATTATAAGCTGCTCGGCCATTGTAAGTACTGCCGGCTCCGAAAGGGTGGGGGGCGTAGGATGATGCGCTGGACCCCCCCCTGATGATGTAAGGTCACGGTGATAGTCTGCTGGCTTCTTCTTTCGGGGACATGCTTATTGATTGACAACGCGGAATCACAGGCGAATACAAGGCGTTTATTTGTCGGAATACATTTACAGTAAATTTACAGCGTAGAAAAAATTTAAAAAAATAAATAAATTTAAATTGGTGGGAGACGTCGGCCAGCACGGCGCCGCGGCCGACATCACGCTCGAGAGTTCGAAAACCAAATGACAATCAACTAGAGGCTGGGGTAGCCTCTGAAAATTAAAGAAGGTAATAATAATACACAAAAAATAACTCACAATTCCATCACTGAAAAATCACAGCCTTTACACCCTATGTACCTGGCTTGCAGGTAGATACCTTGGGTCTCATACTACTGAGAATTTTTGCTAACCACAGAAATATTCAACCAGACTTTCTCTAGGTACATGCTTTGAAAAGGGGCTGTGCCTTGGGATTATTATTGCTGCATTACAATTACAGCTTGCTTGTATGTTTAAAATTAAATTAAGTATAAAATTTATAACGACGCTAGGTTTTACTTTGCTTGTTTCTAGAATTATTATAGGTATAAAAAATGCAGGATTTTACATACATTAAGGGTTAGAATGATTTCATTTGTTTAAGTTGCAAAAGAATGACTATAAATTTTCATACATTTAAGCTTACGGGCAAGAAATTTGTCTCGCAGTCGATCTGCTCATGTTTGCATGAATCCGCCCAATAATGATTCAGGCCTCATGGCCTTGGATCCTCTGAGGATGCCATGGTTTAGGCGGTAACAGTACCTAGTGATTGTTATTTTTTTCTAAAAATCTACAACCTACTATTTTTAATAAAAATTTAAGCATGTACATAAATACTCACTAGCGAATCCGATGGCTATATACTTAAATAAAATATTTGTTTGAAAACATTTTCAGCTGTCTAAAAAAATATGATTTATAACTTGTTCAATGTTTTTCATAGCGTTTAGGAGATTTTTCTTACAATACGCTCAAAATACCATATCGTATAAAATAATAAACGCTCCGGGAATTTTGTGAAATATTGTTTTCTTTTTTAAGTATGACCATATCGACTAGAGCGCGAAGCATAATAAGTGTATGCTAAGCTAGGTTATAATAAATCACGGGAAGAGTAAGTTTTCCGAACTTATGAGACATGTAAACACAGGTGTTGATATTGATATGTCAACTTAAAAGTCATTTACAGATCGCGATACCATAATATCAGCACAGTATACTGTCATACCAGTGTCACTCTAGAACAGAGTTTTTTTTGATTTATGTAATATAATATTGAGTCACCTTTTATATATTTTTCAAGTGAAAGGTGTTTATCGATTTATTGTTGTATTTTCTGTCTCAAATAATGTAAATTCTAAGCGATTTGCAGTTGGCAGTACCTAATAGTTTTTATATAAAGATAGTTCCTTTATGAACTATTTCGTGCTTAATTTCAACTTTAATAATTAAAACATTACATTTTTGTGTTCACCTAACACTGACCCATTTTACGAAGCGGATGACTGACATTCACAGATTGGTAAAAATGCTTATACACGTGTGTGTACATCATGCAGGTATAACCACAATGGAATTACTAAAATGTGATTTTGAGTTAATAATGCCATTCGATGTAGAAAGGTCATTTATTTATTTAAAAAAAAATATATATATATGGGAATAAAATTGAATAACTCTTTCTGGGATTAATCAATAATTCAATTAATTATGAACGGGAATGGCTGGGCTTATAATTTCGTCGATATAGGATTGGTTTGTCGAATATCCGTTTTTGTCGAAATCGACCTTTTAATGCAGAATGTTTTTTTGTATCTAAATGGACCAGAACCATCGTTTCTTTAAATTACTTTATAATGGTAATGAATAGGTACATCATTCGTATGCTGTAAAAATAACAATTTAAATATCTCCATGTATTTAAATATAGGATTATGAAATTTGTTTTTCGTCTCCTGAACATTTGGTCTATTCGACAAACCAATCTACAGCGACGATTTGTTAATAATTGTAAAATTGTATTGTGCATTGCTAAGTTCATTTAAAATAAATAAAAAATAAATACAGTTACATACAAAATCAAGGCATTAACATTGAAATGAGATATTGTGTAACATTTTCATACGCCATTACTTAGAACAAGGTATTCTGAGTTGTTTCCCAATAAAAATTTAATAAAAATTTCGGTTTACTGACCCATATAATTGAAAGGATGTCTCCAAAAACTTAAAGCGTAAAAAAACACAGTTATTTGAGCAACATTTTTATAGTATTTAGAGGTGCAGTATGTGGATATAACTTACATGTACTTGACGACAATATATATATAGTTTAATTCACAACCTATGCAGTAACACTGATTGACACGTTCGCCATATATATAATATAGATAGGTATTTAGGATATTTATTGTATGTGATTGCGGAACATATTAGAAATACACAATATTATTATTTAAATTATTATTATTTAAATAAGAAGAAAACACCGTTTTAAGACATATGAGGATGAGTACATTAATCGGTTAGATGCCGCGACCGTATATACACGGTCTACAATTCCGTGGGCGCAGTGCTGGCCATAGCAAATGACAGTATATATACGGTCCACTTTGACACTTATTTTTACTATCCAATGACAATTATTTTAATAATTCAAACATATGGTATACACAACAACAACTCTTGAAATCATGGTGTAATATTTTCGTATTTGCACAAACATTTTTCTGTTTTAAAATCAGTGTTTTAAAATAGCTTCATCTCGTTACCGATATGTGTCGCTCAGCAGGGTTGACACACACGTGGTGACAATATCAGTCAGTTGTCTCGTGATATTTGCATTGCTAACCTAACTTTGTTTCACGGGTGGAATACTGGAATATTGTGATTTTATAGTTTATAGTTTATTTCTTTTATGATAGTTTTATAATCGTGTGTAAGTTTTGTGACAACCCTGACGTTTTGTGAAATATTTAATAAATGGCAAAGCAGATGACAAATAGTGCATTTATTTGGTAATAGATAAATAGTTATAAAGTTAAGAAGTTTTGTAGTAAAAAAAAAATATGGTTTTCTTTTTCTGCCGTCAAATTACAGTACCAAAATAACAAACCTCACCTAGTGTTTATGTCAAAGCTCATTTATATTATTTAATTTATAAATATATCAAATGAAATAAATACATATTGACGTATTTCATTGCCATATTATAACATTCAACAACCAAACTGGTAGTTACACATAATCTTCTAGAAATATTTCACTGTGAATTTTTAATTAAAAAAATAATAAAAATTAGTTTTATGGTTAGATAATAGTATAACATACATTTTTGTAGAACTCCATTATAATAATAATAACATGTAAGTCTGTCTGCCAAAGGTTGTCAAAGTACTAACCTAGTTACTGAAATTTTTGAGAATCATTGACGAATGTAAGTACTATAATATATTTCTCTAAATTCGGTATCCAGAATACCTATTTCAAATAATGATGTCGAAATTATATAAAGTACAGTAAGAATTACCGTATGTCCACTGACATTATAATGGGGTGGGTACTGAGATGTGGAAATCGGCCTTTAAAAGAAGGCGCCGATTTAAATTGACAAAGTAAAGTACGAAACGATGTCAACTCGGTGCCACTTGCGAATGTTTATTCTATCAGATAGGGGATGTCTTGTATTTGACTTGATAATGCGGAACGTTCATATCGGGGATTTCAATATTACCATAGTACCGACATTGATATCGTAAAAGGATTTTTCTTTTCCAATAAGTTTGTTTTCCTCTGTGTTTTTTTGTATGAAATCTAGTACCTACCCATCTATTTACATTTAAGCAAGAGAATTTATATATTATTTCCATACAAGGAGTAAAAGGGGAAGAATTTATTTTACCTTATTTCACGTAGTATGAAAATGTTATTCAGAACACCGTCACAGTACCACCATTCTTGGAAAGGATACCTTAAAGTTATGTAATATTGGACAAAACCATGCCTCAATGCTGTAGAAAAAATAAATATGTAAGAATATTATATATTACCTACTGACATACTTGGTAATATTAAAATTGTATAAATAAAATTTAAAAAAAAACACAGTAGGTACATTTATAATGTCAAAATATTTATCCAAACCATCTATAACTAGTTTTATATAATCAAAGTTTTATAAAATATAATAAAGACCAGTTATAATTTAATAATATTACATGAGCTCTATGATATGTTATTTGTAAATTACCTATATCACTATTATCAGCCGGAATCGATCAACTGCTGAATGAAGGCATTTCCTAGTTTTTTAAAACATTTTATTCGGTATTCGACTATTGTGACTGTGATATATTGTAATATATACTCAACATGCACTTTGAAAAGTTTTCATACATTAAAAGTTTATGTTTTACATGCACACTAATTTATCACTAGTAATTTGTTAATACAAACCTTTACTCTGTGGAGGTCCATATGATCCTTTATTATATTATATTAGGATCAAACATGGTCGAAAAAAGAAGCAAAAATTGATTGAAACTATAATTAATATTTTCAGCTATGCATATAGTAAAATACAGGGATCACTGGAATAACTAAGGAATTTGAAAGAAGTCACGAAGTGAGTGACACAAAACAAAAAATACAAACATTACAAATAAACTAGTTATTTTACTTTGAATAAATTGTAAATAAACACATTAGTATGTACTTAATGTATCAAACAAGCTAATTAAACGCCAAAAGGAGAAACTCCGAGGAAAGGTTACTTATTCTGAAAAATATATATATATAAAAGGTTACTGAATGTTTAACCTTTAAATTTAGATACCTATAGCTTCCTCTCCTAATCGATAATATTTAATTTTTAATGTTATTACAAATTAACAGTGACACCTGTGAATAAAAATTTTAACTATTTTATCAGCACACTCTGTTTACTGCAGAGAACTTCAAGTTTGTACATATAATTTCATTCACAAAAAAAAAAATACAGTATGTTGCTAAAAGGCAACATCGTGCAATTAGAGGTTAAATATGCTATAAATGTTAGTGTCTTAAGGATAACAATTGTTTTTATTTGTGTTGATATATTATATTACTTTATACTTAAAGCAACGATATTGTATAGTACCTTACAACTAATTAAAATAAGCCTATTGTTATTAGATAAGATTTTATTGTATTGTATTGTATGTATAATCAATAGTATACGCGATAATATTATACGGTTATGTTGAATGTGTATATAGACTGAGAATGTACGATCTCGAAATAGCGTAGGTTCAATGTACGCCAGTAATTGAGTAATTTTAAATTGGGGTAGGCAATCGGGTTAGCCATCGCACCGAATTAAGGACCATCGTGTTTCATTGAGTCCTTCCCGACCGCTGATTGCATGCGGAGGATACGAGCCCTAATCGCAATCGGCCGCAGTAAAAGCCTAACACCCGAGAGCCGCTAATAGCTTCCAATTTATCGCACGCCTTTTATCAAGCGAGAAGATCCTATCACAGAACCAATAAACTGATAGATTTTCCCGCTAATACAGTCGCTCCATCAGTCGCCCAGAGCTTTGTGTCTCGCAGACAGTGCCACAGGCAAAATAAAAAATAAATACACATTTTCTAAATTTAATAAAATAATTATTGTTTATTTAAAAATGTACAGGCAGTTTCCACACTTTTCACTAGAGGAAATAATTATAATGCAAATCAAAAAACAAGGTGCATAACAGTTGCATAATATTAATTTATCGTATGCTTATAAATGTATTAAAAATGCTAGAAGAAAATAATATAATGACGTCGAAGTTATAACATTGACTAAGATTGTATTTTAAATAAAGTTATTTTACATTTAAGATTATTCGAATTGAATTGTTTTAAGGGCCCGAGTGAACACCCACTTTACTTTTAAATATCTACAAGTACCTGAAAAATTCATGGACATATTTAACATGTTAGTTAAATACTGTGTATACTATAAAAATAGTTAAGTGAATCAATATAAAACATATAAATTAGTTAACGTAATATTATATTCCTTTGTTACTAACGCAAACGGTCTCTTTTTCCCTTCAATGATATATATTTATACCTAAAGCTTATAATTTAATTTATAAGTAAGTATTTTTTTTTCGTAGTATATAATATAATATGTGAAGATATAAAAAACATTGTTATAAGTATTGGTTGTGATCCATTCGGTTAATTGCTTATCGCCAGTTTGAGGGAGGTGGGTGATGATTGCTGCTGATAGAGTTCAATTTATCGCTCGCCTTTTATCAAGCAAAGAGATCGTTACACAAAGCCAATAAACTGATAGATTTTCTTACTAATATATCTCGTCCATCAGAACGTTATGCCTTCCAGACAGTGCCGCAGACTAAAATAAAAGAAAATAATTCAAGAGACTATATCGTTAAATATTATTAACTCAATTATTTATTAAACGCTTTGCTGGAGTGAAAAAGCTAAGTGCAGAAAATAAACGCAACAGAAAATAATTTACAGCTGTATGAAAATCTATTTTTAAGATGCAAATTATTAATATTTTATTTTGAATAAATGTTTACACAAGTAACATACTGCTTCAACGATTTAAGCAATTTATTGTATTATAATTATTATAAATCATAACAAAACGTTCAATTTTATTATAAACTTTGAGATATGTAGTAATTTTAAATTGTTATTTATTATCAATGGAAATCAATTAAAATAATATGTTTGTACTGTTTAAAATTGTATTTATTATTTTGTTCCCCATAATTATTATAGGCGGTAAAAATATTAAAAGAAGATCTAAAAGAACTTCCTGTTTACCCAGATAGTGATTGTTATTGTTTTTTTTAAGTGTTATATCCCATTGACACGTGCATGGATTTACTGCTGACAGTACGTATTATAGTGGCCATAACAGAAAATGTACGTGTAAACATGTGTTAACCCACAGTTGCAAGATTGCATGCATGGATCAAAAGTTCGGAGCCTTCTAAATTTTCATGCGACAGTTCACAATTTTTCGATCTGCGCCTGCACAGTAGAACGATAGTGACAACCCTGCCAGCAAAAAAAGCGAACTACGAAGAAATTTTGAGGTTAACCAATTTTTACTACTTGTCAAATAGTAGGTACCACAAAAAGACAACATCGCGTCTCGCTCAATTTGAAGAATGCGATTTGAGAGAAAGTCCACAGTTATTGTCACGATAGTTTAAACTACACACTAGGTATTTCTGCAAGTAAATCCATACACTTGTACAGGCGCTATTAGGTTTTTAACTTCTTTTTGGGTTCATTTACAATCCGTTGATACTCTAGAAAATATAATTTTTATGTTCCCACTAATATCACTTACAACTCTACTATTATTGTGTTACCCCACCGCAGGATAGATATATTGTTTCATAATGCTGTGTATTGTACGATCAACCTTTATTATTGCACTATAAAGGTTTAAATATTTTTCGTGAATTGTTTAATATTTATGGATGTATTAAATAGGTAAAATTTATAATTAATAGGTATCGGTAAGGTTTTTTTTTAATATATTTCATGTCAATTTTGTATTTTATTTTATAAATTATTACAATTCATTATTTTATAAATCAATATTGTATCTTATTGCAATGCGACATTTAACTATATTATTAAATATAATAGTTCATAATATAAAAAATGTGATGCTTTTGATATTATACTCAATAGATATTAACGTATTCGTACCGGTCGTCTTCTCGGATGCTATTAATATTATTTATTATTTTAATGAAGAATACTGTTTTATAAGTATTTAAGACGAGAGCGGAAGTGATATTACGACAGCGGCCCAAAAAGCATATATTATTTCGTCACCGTTCAGGCAAAAGTCACCAACCCTAAAAACATAGTTTTGAGATATCGCAATTTGAAAGTTTGAAAATGCGGGAAAAATCAGATTTAAATGTTTTTAAGGTTTTATCTACATTACATTATTTTCTCATGTGTTCTTAATAATTTCTATAAGGTACTTTTACTTTTTGATGCTAATTAAAACATCTAGAAGGTTTTGAAGGAGGTAAGGTAGCTCAATTATGGTTTGGTGACTTTTGCTTGTTAATAATCTGACCAAAGCGATCTTATTATAACAAACTAAGGTAAACTATTCCTGTTTGGTTATTTTTGCGTATTTCAGACAAGTGTTAGAAGTTTTTAAATGACAAATCAGTAAAACTCACCATCCATAGTATAGTGACTTTTGCTTGTATATTTATAACGAAGAATTTATATTTTTAGAGTCAATAATGTCTATTCACCTATAATGACTTTTGCTTGTTAAGATTTTATCGAAAGTCATTTAGTGGAAAACAAATAATTCGGATTTAAGCTACATTTTACTAACTAATGTACCGTGGTGACTTTTGCATCTTAAAGAACATAATTTTACGCTTCATGTGACATACTCAACTCAAAACTGCCATTTTCAGGGTTGGTGACTTTTGCCTGAACGGTGACAATTTTACTGTTAGTTCTTGTAGTAAATATAGAATAATACAGTACCGAATTAATGCTAACATTTTCAATCAATCTTTACAAAAGCATGCAAAATTTGCGTCGTGGGTTTTCATGCGTTAACAAGTTCTAATACCTGAAAACATTGAAATAATATTATTAGTGGATACCGTCTATTGACTAAGAATTTCTGTATTCAATAAGATGAGACATGTAATATTATTAAATATCTACATTGAAAAATAAATTACTACACCAAACATAAATAGTCATTTTAATATACAAAATTACAGGAAAGTATATAATGTATTTTATGAGTACAAATTTTTGACTTTAACTGTAGGTACATACAAAACTTTACTCAAAAGTTCACGACCTTCATTTAAGATAAAATCATTATTTTAATAATATATTCAAAGCCTTATTAATTTTACCAAGGTAGAGATGATAATAACTGTTTACTTCAAAATACTATACTCTAGTGAGAGTTTATACTTTAATATTTGAATTTGTACTTAGTTTAAAACTTTATTAATTACAAATACTTAGATAAAATTACAACATGCCATATCAACAATCAACAATACTATACTAACAGTATTTGAGTTAATGTATTTGCAAAGCTTTTTAATATTCGAAAAAATATCCATATTATGAAAACTATTAAAAGAACTAAAAAAACTAGTAAAACATAAATAAAATTTTATTTAAAACCAGATCTATATAATATTATTATTATTATGCGAACGTTTATCAATGACGAAAAGTTTTGAAATTATAAATTTATGACTAAGAGAGTAAGAATAAGAATAAGAATAATCTTTTTGGTCAACCTATATGGATTCTCATTGCTCAAAAAACTTGAAGTTTTCACGCATGACGTTTCGTATCAGCTGGAAAAACAACATTAGAAATTTTGCAGATGAAACAGTTAAAATAAAACATCAGATAATTAAAAACTAGAAAGTTGGCAAACTTTTTCCACGTCATGACGTGACATTCTGACTTCTGTTCACTAATTTGAGCATAACTTGTTACATAAAATATAGTCAAAACAATCACCGACTTCTATTGATATGCCACAGAAAAAACGGATAATTATTGTCTGTTTATATTATTTATATTACAGACTGTATTATAATAAAAAATATTTTTAATTAAATACGAATGATTAATTAAAATGATTTTTTGAATTTAAGTATTTTTGAGGTAATACATTAAAGACCTATCATAAATACCATTGTTTTCGAATGAAAAGTATAAATAGTGACCGCTAGATTGATAGTAATGCATTCAGACTGTAAAAACGTTTATATAGCTCTAGATTAATTCAAATGATAATAATTATATTGCCATTTGTTAATTGATATAATATACCTATATAATAAATTTTTCGATGAAAAAGACACATTATTTTTTTGTGAGAAGTAAATTTTTATTAAAGTTTTAATTATAAAATTAAGACCTTTAAATAATGGAATAAAATTGACGCCAATGGTTAAATTCACGCCAAATAGATAGATGCAAAAAAGAAATATGTGACGGGCGAGAGAAAAGAAAAGCGCGGATCGGTTTATGGCCAGTAATCATTAGGGTGAAGATTTAATGGAAAATCTGCCAATGGGTCCGAGATCACAATGCAAAAACGGGACTAATACACTCGTTTTATAGATAGCAATAAGTCAAAGTATAAAAGCGCTCCATCTATTTGATTGATACAGTTTTTCAATATAATACGAATTTGTTATCACTTATCCATTTATTTTCTTATATATTATAATAGAATATTTTATGCTTTAGCCATATCTTTATGGTATCATTAGCTGAGGTCAATCCATTGCCGGATCAAAGCCTTCACTAGCTCCTTCGAATCTTCAACTGGTCCCTAGTTTTTTGCTTTCACGGCACGAAATATAACGAAATTATTTAAATATTCATAGATATGGTTCTCATATAATTTATTTTAAAGTATTTTACACAATTATATTTAATACATAAACAAAAAACTACAACAAATATTTTTTATTCCCCAAATATAAGATTTCAATAAATAGTCTTAGATTTTTTTTACTAAGTGAATAATTAAAAATATTACAAACAAATTAGTAATTTAGAGCCCTATGCACAATCGTCTGTCATAATTACAACAAAATTACAACAAAACACTATGCAGAAAGCATTTCATAGTTATGATCGAGTTGTCTATGGTCCACCAAATCTGCAATAGTTTCGTTCTGTTTTTCTATTGAAAATATTACCATATATAAAAATTCTCTTTTTCATAATTTAGGTAAATTATTTTGTAATTGTTAAACGATGACAAAAATATGAAAAATATACAAAATAAATTCAATAACTATAAATACACAATTAATATTTAATAAAAATGATTAAATGTCTCCGCAATTAGTGAATAATATAAGTTATTTTTTGACCATGTTTTTCCCGATACGGTAACACTTGCCGTTGAAATGTCAGATTTTGTCATTTACAATTATTACAAATATATGCCATGATGTGAATAATTATATGGAGTGATTAAAACTAATATTACCATGTTGGTGTGTAGGTAACTAAGTACTTATATATTTCAACTACCTATCTATTGGTTTAATATTACATAAATATCTAAATCTGAATAAGAAAAGTTAATTCATAATTCATTGATACTGACATTTCAATTCGATAATCGGTTTTACTAAATTAAGACATGTACAGAATCAAGAAAATAAGGAAAAATGTGTCGTATTAAATGTCACGGATATTTAATAGTTGTTCAATACCCATATTGAGATCAATTGTTAAATGAATTTGAGTGTATTGGCCGTTTTAAAGCCACGTCAATTTATTTTGACAGCAGCTGTCAGTGGTAAATGGCAATACGGAAGGGGGGCAAGGGGGCGAAAAGTAGTCTATGGTTAAGGATTCCTTATATCTATAATCTATAGTTAACAGATGGATTTCGGCTACTTACAATTTTTACTGTTATTTTATGGTAAGTACGAATTGAGCATCGGGCTCTTTGTATTCTTTGTGATAAAAAAAATAACATTACGATCGTGCAATTTGATCTTTTCAAATAAACAAGAAAATAAAGTGAATTTATTTAATATGTAGCTAAGGGTTATAATGGGTAAAGTAAGAATACGGCGTATTGAATATGGGCGTTGAACTTTAGCTGTAGACATGATAGACAGAAAATTTATAGAATAATAATAATACAATTATTGACGTGAGGTTCAATAAACTTTATATTATATTTCCATCAAACAATGTATATAAGCTTATTGAATATTCGACAATGTACTTAAATTAATAGGCACCGTATCAAATTTTAATAATTTTATATTTTGTACTTTTCCAGTAGGTATGGTTAATGTTGACAGAAAATAATTAATTGTAAAAAATGTATTCTTCGCGATTGTTGAAAGTATGTCCTTTCTTAAAAGATATACTTGAATAACATATATATTATTTGATATCTAATAACAAAACATACCAATTAAATTCACATACATCGCAGTGAGAATTACCGATTAATCTAAACATATTATAATATTGTAATATTAATTTAAGAATGTCAGTTTTTTATTAGAACACAATCTAGAAAAAAGTTGAATGAGTGAAACTCAAACTCACGTCTTACACTTTCCGGATGACTACTTTTCACTTTACATGTGAAACTTATGATTTTATTATGTGAAGGACAAAATTACGGATTTCAGTACTTCATACCTGTTAAGAAAAAAAAAATGTTAAAAATTAAGAAAATATATGCAAAATCATTACTGACGTCTGATACTGTACAAAACAAATATAAATTAGGTATTAATTCAAAATACTCATTGAATTATTATGATAAAAATAGTCAGCAAAACTAAAAAAAATATCTCAGATTTAAAACTAAGGGGCACGTCATGATCATTATTGTTTATCCTTGACTTTACATGTTTCTGGATATTAATATTATAATACGGAAGTTTAACCCGACATCTATGGATAGAAAATCAAATAATCTACTAATAACTAAATCAATCTTTGAACTACACGCCTTGATTTGAATTTAATTCAAATATTTTCTTATAAAAATTATATTAAATATATTTAGTGTATATTCAATTCAATTTATCTATTATTAGTAATTATTGGATACTTATAAATACTGCTCAATAATTAGTATTTTATATTAAGTATCTTTTGTAAACCCCCATATGGTTATAATAATTGAGATGAAGATTGTAACAAGAAATCTGTTAATGGATTAGATTTCATTCGAAAGCGAAGGCAGTTTTAAACCCATTTTCAAAGACCCCGATTCGATTAAAGACTTCATGGTTATACAAATTGATGCTATTACGTCGAGAGTAGTGGGCGTTGAATTTTTGCTTCGAACAGTTTTCTTCGCATTTCTCGATAATATTGAACTCAATTGGTGCCAATTATATCAGGTATAAGGGTAAAGAATCAACGTAATTTGCAGAATAATATTTAAAAATTTTGATTTTATAGATGATGGATTGGTAAAGAAATTTTATTAAAACTATACTAATAATAAACTCAATACTTACATAATATCGTAGTGTCTTTTCCACAAACACGTATCTCCTTTTTGACAATTTTGAGTTACTTGGTCAAAATATACAGAATATTAATACGCACATATTACTACACTAACAGTATCTCAAAAAATATACTTAATAAGATAATAAATTTAAGCAAATACAAAAAACTCGTATACTGGGATACACTGAATACTGAATTCAAACCAATGTTTATACTGAAAATTTTTTATTGCCAGTCAAGATACGTGTTTATTGCAGTCATAGATTAACCGTAAAGTTGCAACGCATTCTCGTACCTTTAATAACATGACTGATCTGTCGAAAGTGTAGTGCGATAAATTGAAGAAAAATAATATATTTTTCTTGACAATATGACATATACCTAACTACAATTTATGAGTATTTCATAGGAGAAAAATTATTCCTGAATTAGAAACTATGAGAAAATAAGTTGTTTTTTTCCTCTCCTGAAAAGTTGTGTTTTTTTAAATATGTAGTTATATAAAATACATGACGATATAGCATTATAATATTATGTGATGATAATAATATTATATTATAATCAACGAAGTATCACCGAGTATATTAATTTTGCTTCAAATTATGGCTCAAAAATACAATTAACTACCAGTATTTAAGTAAAACTGTATAGTTTTTCAATTAATATAAAAATAAAAACATATTAATTATTTTTTCGAGCATTATTGTTCGTAGGGGCAAGTTGTGTTCCTCTGGACGATTGTTCCTCTGGACAATGGTGTTTTCTCGTAAACGGGTAATCATAGTTTTCTTCTTTCAATACATTCGAATGCACATTTTTACACTAGGCAAAACTGTCCTGACGTTTAGTCTCATGTCTCAAAGTGAAAGGTAATCATAGTTTTCTTCTTTCAACACATTCGAACGCACATTTTTACACTAGGCAAAACTGTCCTGACGTTTAGTCTCATGTCTCAAAATGAAAGACAATCATAGTGTTTGTCTTTTTTTCAATGAAAAAGTAAGTATTTTTGTTTATTATCAAGTGACTTTTTTATTGTAAAGACGTCTTGTATATGGCACTATTTAATGTCACATAATAGTGTATTGTTTTAGAATGCTTTAAAACTAATTACCTCTTTGATAACTTAACCCCAAAAAGTATAACATTAAAAACCGTTAAAAATTGCCATGTCATGTTCCTCTGGACCTGTCCAGAGGAACAATGCATCATATTTTTATGGATAAAGTAACTTAATCTCTACCCAGTTAATATTAAATTGTCACGCAGCAAACTTGAAAAGACAAGAGATCACCTCGTGGATCATAACTTACTGACAATCTGTCGTAAGCAATTTTAAGTAACAGGTAACGCTTCTCTCAACGATGCTATTTTTACAGAAGATGATTTTTTATCAGCATACGTTAAAGATCGTCCGCAAAATCTTGAACCAATTATAATAAACCAACAGGAGGACGGCTCTATTTCAGTCATGGAAACAAAGAATTCTGAGTCAATCGAAGTTGCCCAGATGCCAACTGAGCAGGCGCACGAGACATTTTCTTCTTACCTAGAGTTGCAGGAAAATAGTGCATACATGCAAATTACCTGAAATAGTTAGTCCTTACCTAAAAACACCCCCAAAGAAAATCGTCCGTGGAAGTAAACCAGGAAAATTCCGGATCGATATCAGTGTGTTAGTCAATACTAACACACCAGAGAAAGACATTGAAAAGAAACATAAAAAAGAAATCTAAAAACAAAATTATACGGGATATATTAAGCCAAAACTTAAACTGAAAAAAGGGATACAATTATTGATTTAGTCGATCTCGGCATCAGACAAATGCCATAAAACATGCATCGAGGGATCTTAAGTAATGAGTTAATGGTAACTTGTAGTATTTGTAAAAGGTTGGGTACTGAACCTAGCGTACCTAGTAAAATGTGATTGATACATGCCAGTAATACGTTCACAGGTCATGTATTGCTAAGAATCATAGAGAAAACATACCAGGGAGTGACGTGAAGGTTTTTTTGTGTGTGAAAAGTGTAATATTTGAAATAATGAATCGGACAAATCTGTTAGTAGTGAGTATATAATAATAATTGCAGATGTACTTACAAATACATAACATTTGACTATGTTTGTCTCATTAAATAGTACTTATGTATAACAAAAATGTATTATTTTTATTGTCAATTTAAATAAAAACATTTTGAGTAATAAATATTGTTTTATATATAGGTTATTTCTAAGTTAAAATGAATGATTTTGTGCTATCCAGAGGAACAACACTGTCCAGAAGACATGACCTTATGTCCAGAGGAACATACATGGGCATGTTCCTCTGGACAATTTAGAGGTTTTTATTAAAGTGTCTATATCTCTCTTATTGAAAAACATTCACTGAAACAAAAAATAAAAAGTGATGCATCATTTATCTGAGCTCGAAATAATTTAATTTTTTTTTCTAATTTTTTTATAGTTTTGAGAAAAAAAATTTGGAAAGCTTAAAACTGGAGATTGGTCCAGAGGAACACAACTTGCCCCTATTGATACCTAGATTTAAAATGCAAAAACTGGTATGTAGTCAAAAATTAATGCACTTCGGTAAGCACTTAATGTAAAAAACCACTAGTAATTTCGTCGTAATTGGATAGGATCCCCGTAGTTTAATTAGTAAACTACATTGGAATGTAGAATGAATAAAGATTCAAGCCCCGTTGGATGTCGTATTTTATCAAGATTTTTTGTAGTCGATCTGAGGTGTTTTAAAATTATGTACCTATTTTATTAAACGTTATTTATGTTGAAGCAAAATAATTAAAAAGCTACGCAATTATCATTTTGCAAAAGCAAAGTGTATGAATTTTTAAATAAGATTATATTTATAGGTAGGTACGCAGAACGAATAATATTGATTCTTCTCTTGGAAAATTTTAAGTCACTGTTTTAAAATAAGTTATAGCGTTTTTAAGTAATATTTAAAATTAGATTATATAACTTGTAGCAATTGTAAAAACATACTCGTTGGATATATTATTATGTAGTATCTACTAAATGAAAAAGTAAAACTCCGAAACGTTTTTCACTGCTGGGTTGAAACAAATTCGTCTGAGAGATAAATGGAGTAGATTGTCGTAGCTGAATTTACAACATCTATCTTCTCGGTGTAAGATATGTATTTTTAAAATACTTGGCGTAAGTGACACTGAAACCTCTAAAAATATATATTTCATGAAAAGTTTTACTGAACTTTGCATTTGTATCATTTCAAAAACACATTCTCATGTTGTATTTTTTATTATCAATGGAGTATCAGAATTTAAATAATTCCTTCGTTCCAAAGAGTTTGTGATTTTGAAAGAATTTTGATGCTGTTTTTGCTAATAATTGCTTACCGGCCAATTTATATTCTCACGGATTTAAGTTTTGTACTATTCCAATTGTCCTCAAATTTAAATTCAAATTCCATCAAGTGCCTTCGGTCGATAGTATTAAAATTAATTTTATATGTTATATGATTAATTTGAGATATTATTATGCATTTAGAACATACCTACATAAAAAAAATTAGAGGTAATTTCATAATAATTATGAAAGTGAAAGCGTTAAAAATCTAGTAAAAATATGGTATAAATATGTTAAACAGTATGAAAATTACGAATTTAAACACGATTATAAAAAGCATTTCAATTAATAAAATAGCAATTCAAAAAGAAAGCAGACTCAAATTAGCGGCGTGTTATGGCTGCACGGCAAAAAATGTTACAAGGAAACGCGAGACGCCAGTTCCTGCAAATAATAGCTTTGGCGGATGAAATAACACAGCTTTTAGCAAAAAGTACGCGAGAGCTTAATTTATGCGTCGATAAAATACAAAAGAGACCCGCCGGCCGACAGAGCTGTAGCAGTAAAACGTGCAATGCAAAAAATATAGAATTATTTCCACCAATGCCACTTTATGATAGCCTAATACTTTATGCCAAATTAATGGATTTCCATTAGAAGTCCATCGAATTATCGGATATTAATGAAACGACTCATTACTTAATTTACAAGCGGTCATTAAAAGTGATGGCGGGGATAAAGTAGCGAAAAGCTCAAATATTTTCAAATAGCATTTGCTGGGGCTTGCGAACTGCGAAGGGATCGGCGATTAAGTTTGGCTAATTATTATTTGATAATATCGGTATCCTACTGTATCATAACTTTATAAAATCCATTTTTATGAATGAAAACTTCTGAAATATATTTTCATTTGGTAAGTAGTATCGTATTTAATATTTTTTTTCCTTGAATGAAATTAAAGTTGGTTTTCCCTGTTTTAATCTCCTTCTTATTTTGTTGTCCGAAAAGTTACAACTAATTATTTTTCTACTCCTTTATCACATTGTTTTTATCTTACTTGTAGAATTATGTAATATTAGGTACAATATACAATAGTAGGTATATTATAAATGCTAAATAATAATTCAAGCTATCAGTTTCTCATAATAATAAAAAATGGCCGCGGTTTTATAATTATTATTACAGTGCGTATATACCTATAGTTTTTTTTAAATATATTGAATATTAAAATATACCATTCATTTGATATTGAATATGATTTTATGATAACTCTAGGCAGTTCATATTATTGTATTATTATCTCGGCAGCAAATTTATTGTCAGCTAATATAAAGCAATTTAAAATAAATTATTGTAATTAAATATTGACGTACTTATTTAACAAGAGATAAAAATAAATAGGGTAATCTTCTAAAACTTAGAATAATTATTGTTTTAAGTATTTTGTTCTATAATTATTTTTCTCAGATTAATATGGAGGTGCTGAGAATTAGTTACATAGGTATATACATAAATTTGCTGGGAGCCTAGATGGTAACTTCAGTTTAAAATATGTTAATTATTTGATTTCTTTTTCGTAAATGATATTTTATTAATATTTCATTAGTGAAAATTTTATTATACATATCGTTATATTTAGTAATATTTGTAATACATTTAAAGGAGGACAAGTCATGTGAAAACATTTAAAATATATATCATAATATACTGTAGGCATTCTAATATCATGAATAAAATAAGTAAATTAATGGCATTAATAATTATTCAATACTAAATTAGTGATAATAAAAAAAACGTATCCTAACCTCTAAATAAAATAATCGAATCATAATTTATATTATTTTAAAGAGAAGAAACATTTATGTTGAATCTTGTAATATTCAGATCAAAATATTGTCTTCGTATACCATTTTTGGTGCAACTGAAGTAGGTATTAATATATTCCTCTTAGCTCTTTTATTGAACTGCAGTCACTTATTGTTTGGTTGAATTTTTGCTTCGTCACAGTATAGAAAATGCTTCTACCATCTTCAGACTGTCTCAAGGCGTTGGAATGAGGAGAAGGGAGTGCAAAATGATCCTTTGTTCAGTGGTATCTTGCGGGCAGTGGTTTTGTATATCACGTCCTGTGGAGGCTTGAATAATGAAAGTAGGGATTCGTTTGACGGACTACGTTGCGCCTTGTAAACCGACGAGATATTTTACAAGTAATGAATTTATTTATGTTAAAAGCCTCGTTGAATAATCTTCCGTTTCAATTAAGTAATGGGAATTGATGTATTGTTGTTCAGCGCCAACGGATATTACGGTTCAAACAAATTTTGATTAAAATTATCTACAAGATACAATGTTAGTTTTATTAAAATTACATTTTTAATATCTAAGTATTATGGTTAGGAAATAGTAATCACGGCTTTTAAGCTGTTTCAAAAATATTTAAAAAAAATTACAAGACAAAAAGAACTTTTTTATATACCTACAACGTTTTTAAATGTTCTCTTGAATTATTATGCTCAATATGCTCAAACTTGTACTTGCTATGAAGTAAATAAAAAACAAACAAACAAACAAACAAATATAGAAATACTGAATACTGAAATGTCATTTTGATTTCCATAGTAACGCACGTATATATTAATAATTTAGTTGCTAGGACAACCTTGTTAGCAACCAATAATAGTGGATTGTATTACGGATTTCTTCTGAAATAACTTTTCATACAAAACAGAATTAACTGAAAATGAATCCAATTCTACTTAAAGATGGCTAAAAATATTAAAAAGATGCATTGGCATCGTGTTCCGATAAATATTCTAAAAGTTTCAAATATCTAGCTAGTCGGGAAGTTAGTTAAAAATCGATTGCAAGATTTGTACCGGATAAACAACCACCGGACAAATAAGAATGAGCTTATAAAAAGTTGTAAAAAACTTTGTAATAATTATGCTAGCACATATCGCAGCTGTATACCTAATACAACTTTACTAATCATTAAGATTTAATTTTATTAGTCATCCGATAATAACTAATTTATAAAACCAAAATTATATTTTTTATGAAATGTACGTACTACTACCATATCAAATAGGTTTCACACCAAATGCATTTAAATCGCTTAAGACTTATTTAGGTACATGTTTTAAGCGTCAAGTGTTCAACCGATGTGTTCACGTATGCATTTGAAATATGAACTCTTAACACAATCACTACTAACTTTTTAATTACCACATTAAAATAACACGTTAATTATATCTAATGGCCAACGACTCCAAACGCGCCAATCGCGGTGTTGGCACTAAATGAATAAATATAAGAGAAATCAAAAAATTACGAGTAGCGCAACGTGACATGGAAAAGTGCATGTTAACGCGCAAAGAAACCAATGATAAAGAAGCAGACAAGAGCACGCATAGCTAAGCAGATAAACTGGCAATAGGCTGAAAATGTCACTCGACGAGTGGAAAACCACTGGAAAATGCCGTCATATAGTGGTACCCAAGAGGCACTCATATAGATCGGTAGATGTACGTAGCAGCAAAGAACCAGTGACCGAGAAGAGTGGAGGGAGCTAGGGGAGAACTTTATCCAGCGGTGGATTCACTACTGACAATATTTATAATGTTTGTAATATAATAATTTAAACATGATCATTACTTGAATTCTCTCTTTACGATGCTTATAAATTCCATCCATTCAGGTGATGTCACCTTGAGTTACCAAGCAAGATTGATAATATTACAGGAAGAAAAGGGAACATTTCTATTTTTGCAACATATAATAATTTCATCATCATTATTTTTTATTGGTTTTATCTATAAAAATATCAAAAAGCATCAAGTATGTAAGTTTATTCAAATTATGTATGTTCGATAAAAAATGTTACATTCCCAAATCTTGTAAATTTTTAGTAGAATACAAAAATATTAGCAACACAGTTGTATTGTATCGATAAAATGGTTTTTGACATGTAAGCAAAGCATTCTGTACACAACTAACTGATGAAATAATATTTTGGTGACACACCAGAGCCGACGTTTATGTATTGTACCGTTAGATATAAGTTTTCAATAGTATAATTCAATACTAATGGTGCAATGTAAAATTAAAAAATAATAAAAACAGAGGTATATAATAATCATGGGATAAGTACACTTAGCAAAATGTCAGTTACAAAATTCAATAGAAAGTACCGTTTTGCCGCGGAGCATTTAATTACTATTTAAATAACATGCTAATTATATCTATTGGCCCCCTAATAAGGGCATAACTTTAACGAAAAATTTTTACTGAATAATGTTATTTACCCATAAATTTTACGAGGAATGGGACAACTGGACTCCGGACAATTGGACGCCGCACTGTCGTAGACACGTATACAGAACCTAGACGAGGTATTTTAATCAGTTTCTATCTACTACTTAGAAGTTTTAATTCATTTTACTCTTAAAATAATGTATTCTTTATTGCGGATTGAGAATTACCATGCCTAAGGCTTTATTTAAAATAAAAAAACTCTTTTTTCGTTGGAACTTAAACATATGCACGTATACATCATTATTTACGTCTGAATATTTACATTCTCACCAACTATTAAATCATAATATAATCATTTAAATATAAATAATAATACTTAATATTTTTTTTAAGTACCTATAAGTACCTAACGTCTATTTATTTTCAAATTCCGTGGCGTCCAGTTGTCCCGGCGCCAAATCGTCCTAGACCCAATTTCACGATTATGCACGTGTCAATAAAATAATAATAAAAAACTGCTATAACCACGTACATATTATTATCATGTAGCAAAATACAGCTTTATTCTCACTTTTAAAGCGAAGATGTTTATAATAATGCTTTTTATGGAATACGATTTGAAACATTGATTATTATAATGGAAATTCTACAAGTTATTTGGGTTTAGCACCAAAAGTAATACAAATCCTGTATTGTTGACCGTCACAAAGCACATGGGTCTTTAATTATTCGGAAAATAAACTAGTTATAAAACTTTCAAAAGCTTGCAAATAATAAAAGCCACTCGACGTAAGTCACCAAACAGTTCGTTGTTCTCGCCAACTCAATAACACTGAAACATTGTCTCGGAGCGCAAACTTTAAAGATCCTACCCATTTACATAGGTACGCGGCGGTACATCTCACATAGCATCCGACTGAATCATTAATTAGTCAACTTCAGGCACTAATAATTACCGGCAAAGTTCCTTGCAGGCCTGTGCCAGGCATATTTATGCAAAACACTGAAATAAACGGCGCTGCTCGCCTGAAACACATGCTTCATTAAATAATTATTTATCAAACCAAAAAAAAATCACCCCCTCTGCGACCGTGACAGCGTAATTGGCTAGATTTTTTTTACCATTACGTATCAACGGATCTGATTTATATTTAAATATTTGATTGGAGAGTGTTGCGTTTAATAATCGCTGTGGGAATCACCTTAATGAATTTCTCATAATTGGATGCTCGTAAATCATAAATAAATTTACTCAAAAAATATATTCGTTCGACCAAATGTAATGCGAATTTATGATCAAATGCGTAGTCAGTAAGAATAAATTAACTGTAAACATACACATTAATTATAAACATGTTAATCATACGGAAAAAAAATATGTTTTTTATCGTCGTTAAGAAAATATTTTCAAAGTACTAAACCGCAGAAAATAGAAAGATATTGGAGTAAGAGTAACCATTGCTTATAGTATGCAAAAGGCACAGATAAATAATATGACAATTTATTTTAATAAATAATAATATTCATTTTAAATGTAAACCTATTGTATATAATAATGACATACATAATATGGGGTGTGGAATTTTTATTTAAATCAGAATTAATCCGGATTTTTCAACTTGTATTACAACGGCGTTAGTATATTTGCATCGCATTTATAGTCTAAATGGGTATACAAAAAATATACAGATTAATCACAAATATTAAATATAATAAAAAGCCGTAGTGAATAATATTATAATTCTAGTAAAACTACAGTCCATGATGGAATATAGGTACTAAAGATAGATTGTCGATTTGTTATTTTTTATATGACTAAATACATTGACATCTGGACCATATTCTTTATATTCAATAATATGTTCATTTAAATAGATTCCATTGAAAAAATGTTTTTGAAAGTTATTTTATTTATCTTGCATAACCTATATAAGAATTTTAATAATACAAAAAATAAACGACTTTAAATTATAATATCTACTTTCTCACTACTACAATATAATTAAAGAAGGTTTATAAATGAAAATTATAAACATATATAATTATTAAAATTAAAGATGTCTCTTCATTTATATTTTAATCTCCACAATTTAATCAAATAATTTCTTACAAACATATATTATGACTGTGGTACCTACGCTGTTTGGTTTATGGAAAAAAGTTTAATCTAGAATAAATAAAATATAAGAACATGACTGTCTAATATACATGCATATTTTAAATATTTTATTGTAAGGGAATTTATAAGTATATTTGTATGAATAAGAGGATCAATGCGATAGCCGAATAAAATTTTGGTGTAATGAAAAATATCTTTGTGGATACTTGGCTCAAAGCCCAATAGCCTAAAGCATTTTAGTGGAAGAAGTAAAATTTGTAATATGACGGAAAAGCTACTTTGTGTAGAATACATTAAAGTATGTATATGAAACCATATCAAAAAAGCTTTCTTGCTTAGAATTATTATAAAAGTTGCAAAGCGTATAATTTATATTAAAAAATACGAATAAAGTTTTCAGCACACAATATTATATTTTTTACCGAAGAGCGGTGAAAAACATTTTTAATCTGTTAACATTATCAGATTCAAAAAAATATGGGATGATGATTTTAGACAGGTAGATAGACACATATTTTTTCTATTCATTATACAAATAATAGTATACTTATTTTTGTGACACTTTTATTTCAGTGTCATTTTATATCAAAAGGTGGCGGTGATCAAAGTACAGTTGGTATATCTGCCTATACTGTGTCAGTAGTATCAATTCACCGACACATTGGACTTTAAGCCGGAAATCGCGTAGCTGAGATAACCTCTTTCTACATACGTCTCTTCTGTTTTCTACCTTACTGTGCTTTATTTATTGTACTATAAATTATTAATGCGCATTTTTATAAATTTATAGTTTTATATTCAAAATAAAAAAAAAATAATAAACTGATATGCATTATTAGTTTTAAGGCATCTGGAAAATTAGAGTAATAGACTTCTTAGTGCAAAGAATGTAGTGGTCGTGCGGGGGCGGCGCGATGGCGTCTTGCGAAACTCAAACATATAACCGTGTGTAAAATGTTCGTAGACAGTGTCCTTTTTGGTGCATAATACACACGGTTATACGTTTGAGTTTTGCAAGACGCCGCCGCGTCGCGCCCGCCAAATCACTACGGCCGAGCACTTAAACTGCATAATTTCTAATTACGCGATCCTGAGATTATTTTTTGTCAATGCTATCGTGAGCTCAGAAATCAACTTATTTAATTTTATCATATTATTTTAAATTTAATATAGATTAGTAGGTAATAATTAGATTATTTGAAAATATACTGTAATGTAAAACTATTTACCTAATTTATCTTTCACGCGTAGGTACTGGATATTATGTAGTTATGACAAGATGTATGAAGTATTCTAACCTGAAAACAAAAGAAATTATTTCAAGTTAGTAAGTTTAACAAACATTAGTATCGAGGTTAGAGGTAAATTCACTTTGTTGAAAGTGAGTTGTTAGAATGCTGTATTTCGAAAACGTTACAAGTCACTTTTGTGTTTTAGTCAAAATTGTGAAAACAATCCTATTAATTTACTTCCTAAAAATAAATACTTAGTGAAAAGTTTTTATGTAAAATATATTATTTTATGGTAAGTGTAAACTCTTCAAACTACAAAAAAAATATCTTATATAAATAGAAATGCAGGGTTCAAATAATATGGTGTTAAAAAGTTTTGAATATATTTATTACCATCTTAAACAACTTGACAGTAAGAATTATTACATGAAAAAAATACAACGTATTTTTCAATCTAATAAAGTTATTATTTAATTAATTATAATAAAAATTAAATATAATTACAATTTAAATTATCCAATTTGGTTTAACTACCTCATTATTTAGAAATATATTATTACCCCCTGTTTGCGCCAATATGCAAAGCTCTCACCGAACATTTCTAGTATACTTTCCCAATAATATATGTCCGGCAGGCACTTTTACTAATTATTCAGTTACAATTTAATCGACAACCAGGTACACGTATACCATCAATCATAAAATCATAAAACAATTAGCAAAAATAAGTAAGTAGATGGTACACGTCACGAGGGTGATATTATACATTACAATAATTAAAACCAAGTATGTGAGTGAGTGACCCGTGACCAGATGTAGCGCTCCAGATATCCAGCATTTCGACTATCAAAAGGTTATGCATCAATGACATTGAGCTACTTTACAAGCTGTTTGTTGGCGAATTTAAAGCGGGCAATTCAGCTACTGCAATTGTGATGATGACACACAAAACTTTCCATTCGCTGAAAAGCCAACAAGCTAGCGACTATTTTGACAGAACGTCGACAGAACTGCGCAGACGCAGTAGGTCCACACGCCGCCGTGTAGCGTGTACAGTTGACCGGCTTTCAACTTTTCTCGGTAGATTGTTTACAATCTGCTTGTTCGCTTGTTCGATGATGACACTGGGCGACTTTACAGGCAGATTGTGAATTTGTCAAAAAGCAGCTCGTAAAGTAGCTCAATATCATTGACGCTTTAGTGTCTAGCTTGATTATATCCCTGCGTCAATCATTCTCCACAAAATTTCAACTTCTTCAAAATAATATATTCCACTAAAAAATATCGCCACTTCTATTGCAATTAATTACACAGGTATACTTTATTAAACAATGTTATTTTGATGTTAAATGGAAGATCATTCAGAGAAGACTCAAGTTCACTTTAGAAACAGATTTTTATGCAAAGTTAAACGGTCAAAAATAACGATTCTAATTCCCCCATTTGATTTATTCACACATTATCATATAACCGTCATTTGAATCAATCGGAATAATAGTATGGGTACAATAATAACACGAACCGCGTAGGCGTACTGCGATTGAAATTATTTACTTTTAACAAACCAATTCGAAATAATAAAATCGCATTTATTTCCTTTCGTTGAAAAACAGAAATCACTCAACGGCTAGTGCTATTGTTAGAGAACTGCAAATTGTTTATTCGTCGGAAAATTTCAGAGCAAACAATTCGTTCACGAATAAAGTTTCGAATTGACACCCACTCACTGAGCGAAAGAAAAATTTCGAGAAAAGTTACCGACCTGCCCGACTATATTTGCATTTGATAAGTACTTAAACAAAAATTTTCGCGGCAGTGAGAATTTTTTGGATGCTAATTATCTTGGTAAATAAATCACAAACACCTAAGATTTTTAAAATTTTTATCTGGACAACGACCGCCAAAAATAGATTGGCAAACATTTTATAACGATCGCATTCTTTTTTACAGATTTTTCCTTTCAACACAAAACTTGGTTTAAAATTTTATTTACACATCCCATAACCCATTGGCTCAGGAAATATGCGTAGACTATTGCATGCTCGTAAATAATAATAATTACTACATTTTGTTTTATTTAAATGAATATTATTATATACTAAGTATAATATACTCTTTTACAACGTTTTTATTAGCTCGTATTTTTGTTTGTCCAGTACAAATCTTGCAATCGATTTTTATCTAACTTCCCGACTAGCTAGACATTTGAAACTCTTAGAATATATCAGAACACGATGGCAATGCATTTTTTTAATACTTTTAGCCATCGTTAAGTAAAATTGAATTCATTTTCAGTTAATTCTGTTTTGTATGAAAAGTTATTTCGACACCATTATTGGTTGCTAGGGGTTGCTAGCTTATACATATATAAGTTTGAGCATATTGAGTATAATATTTCAACAGAAAATTTAAAAACGTTGTATATTTTATAAAATGTTCTTTTTATCTTGTAATTATTTGTAAGTACTTTGTTTTGAAAGTATCATGAAATATTAAAAAATATAGATGATTATAATTATCTATTGTTAATTTTATGAATTCTTATTCTAGAATTAAATAATTATCCGCACCTTTTAGATTATTTTGAATAAGCTCAGGTTACATTTGTGCCAACTTGATGTTAGATTCAATTGATAAAAACTTTCAAAGCTGAAATACACTTTCAGATAATTTTTATCTTACGAGAAGTGTCTGAGGAAGAGTTGTTTGTGTTGTCCCAAGTCGGCGGTAAATCTCGTTCTCTCTCGTGCTAATGGGAGATGCTAATGTAACGCCTAATGGAAATAAGCTCGTTACAAAGCGTCCTTTTGATCACGCAATTGCCCCTAGTGAGGATGTGTTGAAATGGCATTTTGGCCCGCCATGTTTATTTAACCTTTCAGCTTGTGTTTTTGGTAATCAGACATTCACACGTCAGTGGTATTTATAAATAAACATGAATCGATAGTCGATAAACAATTAATGGCTTTTGCATTTTCACATCGTGCTCGTTGACGATTCGATTCTTGAATAAATAAATCTAAAATGAAATTGAGTTTTCGTTGAATAAAATATAAAATCATTATTCATTTACAATGTAATCAAATCTAAAGTAAATAATTACAAGATAAAAAGAACTTTTTATATAGCACTTTTTAAAATTATCTGTTGAATCATATAAACTTGACAATTATTATTCTATGTATTAATAATTTAGGACAAATAAGGCAATTGTGAACTAATCGTTTTTTTGCTATTTTTGCAACAAACAAACTGATATAGAAAACTGAAATGTCATTTTGATTTCCATACTAACGCACGTATATATTAATAATTAAGTTGCTAGGAGTAGTCCTTTAACAACCAATAATAGTGGATTGGATTACGAATTTCTTCCGAAATAACTTTTCATACAAAACAGAATTACCTCAAAATGAATTCAATTCTATTTAAAGATTGCTAAAAATATTAAAAGAATGCATTGGTATCGTGTTCTGATATATTCTAAAAGTTTCAAATGTCTAGTTAGTCAGGAAGTTAGTTAAAAATCGATATAAAGATTTGTACTGGATAAACAACCAACGGACAAACAAGAATACGAGCTAACAAAAACGTGGTAAAATAACGAGAAAGGTTGACAAGTAATAAACAGCATGCCAACAGTATTAGTTATATTATATTAATTATTATATTTTAGAAAACTTATCAAACGTCATTTTATAAATCAATACTTAGTACATGTAGGTATTTCAAATTGATTTCGACTCTTATATCTACTGTTATTTTCTCTATTGTATTCTATACAATGAACAGTAGAAAACTATTCGTCATGATAATTTTCATTCATGTAAAACGTCTCAATGTCAAAACAGATCGTGATCCTCAAAAAAAATAGAGGTGTAGGTATAAAAGAGTTTATTACTGCCATATTTCAACCTACGGGGGCCTACAGAATGCAAAATTTATATCACTAATAATTATTCATCTGCTCTCAAAACACTGTGGAATTACCACCAAGAGTTATTTTAGAATAATATGACAACGCGCGTGTTTGCCTAATTCTTGTCAAATTTGGGATCACAGAGATTATAAATAGATCGAGAGGTTTAAAAGAATACTATTTTATGCAATAAAAATACTTTATGCAGTCATTTAAAATAAATATAAAGGATAATGAGGCTTTATAATTATATAAATAGATTATCTATAACGTTTAAGGAATGTTCAGGCTAATGCTTTGAAAATACCATAAATCTCCATTTTGACCTCCGTTGGGCATGTGGGCTCTTAAGCAGACTATTCAGTTTATAGCTCCGCTGAAGAAGACATTGAGGGTTGTGGATCTGCTCCACACACGCTTGCTCGATTATATTAAGCATAAAATAATCTAAAATTATAGAGTAAACAATAACATTATTATTAGCTCACGACTACCTACGCAATATGATTTTACAATACCTTAACGTCAAAATGTGTACACGTTTTTCATTTTAAAAACAAACAAATATTATATTATTAGGCGCGTCATGATGTATATTTCAAATATTCACATTGTATGTGAAGATATGATATTTGAATATACCCTAAAACCATTTAATGACGGTTCAGTGGTCATGAAATTGCCTCTATATTTATATGCAAAACCAATATTCTCGTTTTAATAATAATGCTCCCATCAGTATCTGTAGACACACCTACTTGTAAAATATGGGTTAATTATATATTACTATTATGGTTATGCAGATGCCAAGAATACATATTATTATAATAATAATATGTAAATAACGCTTTTTATATATAAAAACATTGTGCTTGTGTAATGTTTTTTTATAATTATTAGATAGGTACATACCTATTTAATTTAAAATATACCATAATATACATATTATTATGTTAAGTCAATACGGTGAAAAATAATGTGATTTAAGGCACTTATTATTATTTGTAAAACTATTTTTACAACAAATTTGTTTTTAACGAAATATATTATTAATATGATATCACTTAGCATTAACAAAACGTACATTGAATTATGAGAAGCATATCTCAATTAAAACATGATAACACTTTAAAAGTTGTTTATGAGGTTCATTCACTGCTGGATGAAGGTCTGTCTTAGCTCCTTACACTCTTCTCGATCCCCAGAGATTCGTTGTCACTTAGGTAGAAATTGATAGGTTCAATATAGCAAAGTATTTTTAGAGCGCCGTTTATTGCCCCATTTACTAAGAATATACGATTTCACTTGTTTAGCGGTACATAGTCCATTTGACAACCGACACATCCTGCATATTATATTTTCAAAAGCTTGGCGATCTCTATTACATCACGTATTCCTGACATCTTCCTTATCCATTGATATATTATTTTGTCGGCTTGCCACGTTATCCTTAACATGCACTTTTGCATCCTATATCGCGCTTATATAACATAAATAATGGTCCATATTTTACATACATAAGTGTACACTGGTAGCACATTATGGTTGAGGATTTTACACTTTAGATACAATAGGAGGTCAGTTATGAAAATACTTTTCAAGTATTCAAATGCACTCCATGACAGTTTGTCTCTCAAATTACGTCACGTCATAATTTTATTATTTATATACCTACATAAATTGAAAAAAAAACTCATAAATATACAATTCAATTCGTCTGGCACTAATATAATTTATAAGATTTTTTTCAATAGGTGGGTAAATTTCTGAATTATTTATGTCCAATAAGGAATGCAAAATGTTTTAATCATGTAGATTTTTCATGAAATAAAAAAAATAGTTATATATTATACCAATTATATATATTTATGTAAATATACGTATAGTAGATATATCTTGTTTTAGATTGAAAGTCATGGAGTCTATTAATGATAATCATTATCTAAACGAAGAAACTAGTCATCATTACGTATTTAAATATGTTAATGAAGTGCCATAATATAGTCTTCTTTTGATTCAATGACATTATACGTTAAAAATTTACTAATGCTTAATTTAAATGCGTTAAAAATAACATAGTATATTTAATATTTGTATTCTACATTATTGAACGTATCAATCGTTTGTTTTTCTTGAAATCGTCTTCATCTTTTAGAATGTACTGGCCTTTGCAGGAAACAATTTGTAGTAGGTATATAAATCGTTTGCATCCATACATTTATGGCATAATATGGTACTTTACAGATAATGGCAGGAAACTGGACGAAATGACCAATTGAGAGGTGGGTAATTAACAACTTGCACTCTATTTTAAAACACATTTATTTAGTATTAATTAATTACACTTAATTAATTAACTTAGTTATTTTTTTAAGTATTGAGAGGAGTTTGATATTAAACACTCTCTCACTATTGCTAAAAATATGCCAATTTCATATAAAATGAAACCGGCTCTGAATTTGTCAATCGATCACAATTATAATAATATATCATTTTTTTTAATTCACACGTGTCATCGACCTAATATTACGATGGTAAAATACATTCTCTGTTCTGGCAGAACACACTAACTGGAGATTACTAGTTTTGAGTAATTTGACTTTGAAGTTGTTAAAATGTTTGAAATGGTCTATCATGTGAGTTTATTAAGTAATCGTAAAAAGGATGACTTTAAAATAAAGACTGTTTATTTATTAAGAAGATTTCTAGACGGTAAAGGTTGAAATAAGGAACATTTTGGTATAACTAACTCAATATGTAACTTTTTCGAATTAGTGTCTTCTGCCAGAACAGTGACGACATAATATGTTTGCACCGGTAAACATGTGAAATCTAAATAAATAGTTTAAATTCAATGGAAAATTAAGAAATATACTACGTTTTATGTAATGCATTATTATAGCGTTGTATATACAATTAATAATTATAATAATACTATTATACTTTAATGAAGTAACGAGGAAACTATCGATAATGTGCTTAGGTAAGTCACTTTTAATTAACTCTCAAAACAAATAATGGGTTTAAATTTTAATGACTTATTTTTGTCATCACGGAAGTATAGAAATATAAAAGATTAAGAGGGAATGTGAAATTGCTGGGCTGACAACATAAAACTTAATGTAAAACTTGCGGTCTTAAATGGTCCTCCCCGCACTTCTGAGTACGTAAAACAACTTCGGCATAAAAGTGGATGCATTATTCATGAAAAACACCCAAAACACTAAAATCGTCGTAGTATTAATTCGCTTTAGTACCTATCTACGTTTCATTGGCAGAGATACTCAAATAATTCAGAAGATGTAGACATTGTTTTTAAATATCAATGTATATTTTACTCAAAATAATGCTACATGATTTAATCCATACAGCTTAAATAAATATAGTAAACAATTAGTATTATTGAAAAAAAAATAAAAACCCGTTTAAAAATTGAGGTGAAATATAAAGGTTTTATAAAAAAAAATTCAAAAAGGAAAAAAATAGTTAATTTCGCTGCAACCCCTCTTTCGCCGTGAATTAAATTATAGTAAAATTCACACCTAATGTTTTACACAGGTATATTAAAGTCTGAACTTAGATCTCGAACAATAGTACATGAGTAAGTAACCAAAGCAAGATGTCTAAAACAAGACGGATTACATTGTATTCAGACTAACCAAGACAAAGAATATATTTTTAATATAGTTACCAATTTAATCATAATACAAAAATGCTTTCAACTTTTGCAATACAAAAAGTAATAGATATGTATTACTGCCTTTATTAATAATACACTAAAATCTGTTTATTTCCAATTAATATTGCTGCTTTAAGACAAGTTAATCCGAAAACATGTTTTTCTTTCTGCAAAATGTATGCATATTGTGAGTATTGTAAAATTTGTAAAAAATATTATATTAGTGAATAATTTTATTTCACATAATATACCTACTGCATAACATTATAAATAAGAAAATATTACCATATAATATTTATTAATGTAAAGTGTGTACACATTGATATTATATAAAGCAGTGGCACACTTAATTAGTGAAGACTTAGAGCAATTGCTAAACATGTCACTTCTAAATAGACGTAACGACATTATTGTTTACCTATTTATTTTGAATTAAAAAATAATGGCCAATTTTTGAAAAACATAATATTAAATATATTATATTGAGACCAACCGGGTTATTTTTTTTGATAATTAAATACATATACATTAATAAAATTTTACATATTATTATAAGTAACGATCTCATACTATTCCAAAATTTTTCATTCGTTCAAAGCTTTTGACGTGCCAGACACCGTACCGTAAAAGTATATTTTTGTGCACTTATTTACGTACCTACTGGGATTTAAAAAAGATATCTAGCTATGCTACAAGCTTAGGTAATGATGGAAAAAATCAATTTTAATTCCCGTATGTTTCTTTCACAAAAATACGTTAAACGTGGAAAATTATGTAATAATTGACTATATATTAGTAGGTTGTTTAAAACTAGTGAGTTGTCTATATAGTTAATGAATTATTAGGTAGGTATTATGTATAGTTGGATTATATACTATACTGTAGGTATATAGATCTTCGACATTATAGCAGATTTTATTTTCCGATATTGTTAGTATATTGATAGCAAATTCAATATAAAATCAAAATAATTACTGAAAAATTAAAGGAAAGTAGATACCTGCGTATTATACAGCATATTTATTTTCAGTGCCTTCGGCAAAACTATTTGTACGTATTTTCAAATTGGTTTCATGTTTAAGCATAAGATTTCAATATATTCTTTTAAAATATAGGACGCATTGATAATAAATACAAACTGTTGTAAAAAATAAACAAAACTATGTCTATATAATAAATACTAAAAGCACATAATTGTAACTATATTCAGATTTTAATAAAATAGCAAATTTCACGCATCTGCTATTTTGCATCCGAGAACTAAATAAAATAGGTTTAAGTGGCACTCGCTTGTTTTTTACTATTTTTACTTTTCAAAGAGACTGCATTGAAAATAGGTCAAGCATACCTAAAGTGCAGCTTCTTGCGCTAGTCATAGAAAAACGATAGAGGCGCATTGTTGGGTGGAATCTTTTTCATATCCTTCTACAGATTCCGGAATATTATTTTCATATCTCTTTTTGCAAACATAAGCTATCATTTCTGAAACAGCTGCACGTATGTATACTTTATTCATCTAGAATAAAAGATCTTCTTAAATATTTCCCTTTCTAAAGAAACTTTTTGTAATGATTTATACTGTACCTACGAATCAGATATTTTGTATACATTTCAATAACGTAATATTAAATTATCTACATGTTGAGTTTTAGGTACTGTCAAATTAGTAATAATAACTCACCAAAGATGAAGTTTATGCGATGGGTGGTATTGAGTAGCAACCAATTTAATAGGGCAAAAGAATTCTCACTAATAATGATATTATCATCATCAGCCTGAATCAATCCACTGCTGGATGAAGGTCTCTACAAGCTGAATCTACTTCTCTCTGTCCTGTGCTTTACGCTGCCACGTATATCTGCAGAACTTTATCATTTCATCGATCCAGTGGCCTCTAGGTCTACCTTGCGGACGTTTTGTACCTCTCGGATACCACTGGATGACTAAATCTGTCCAATAATTGTCCTTTCTTTGAGCTATGTGAGTGAACTCTATTACATCGCAAACTCTTGTCTGTCTCCTTATCCTATCACTCATTTCTCTTTTTGTCCTTTCGCGTTATGCCCTGCATGTACCTTTCTTATACCACGTTGTGCTACTCTAAGTTTCTGGACTGATATATATTTAGGGTAGGTATATCTCAAATATGTTTTTATAAATCACTCACTGTATGGTTTTTAACATGTTTTATTCTGTGAGTATTGCTGTGAACGAAAGATTAACGATTCATTTCAACAGTGAATTGAATAAAGTATATTGATATATGTATTAACATTGTTTATTCATATTGATTGCGAGCGAAATGAAATTTTTCATCAGCGGAATGTTCGACATGTTTAAAATACGATAAGGGTGGGCAGGATCGGAAATAATTGTTCATATAAATCAAACCGTTTTCGGGAATAGCAATAAAAATATTCAAACATCCGTCTACCTACGAAGGCTGGTAATAATCGACATGATACGAAATTATGACTTCTACGCACGCATCCAATAAATGTTTGTTTGTATTGCGGCAATATAAGTTTCGCAATAAAATTAACATTAAATCACGACATTTGATTGATTGCCTTCCCAGTCGATCGTGGGAGAACATAACAATACAATATATTATTATTAATGTATTTGGATCGAAATTATATATTCATACGTATACAATCCGGCCCATTTAATAGTTATATTGTATTTATGGAGCATCCAAACGGATTTAAATCGAAATCGGTTAACCGCACAACCGTGCTTTTATAAACTAACCGAAAATCGGGTAATTTTACACGGTTAACTGTCTGAATTAGTAGGTATTTGTACTAACAAAAAAATACAATGAAATATACCTAAAAATATATATTACTAAATTTGCTAACTATCGTTCAATTAATTGATTAGCGTAGTTGCCAATAATAGAATTTTTTCCTGAAATCCTACATAATATATTTAAAATTCCGATTTTTTAAACCGGTTAACCAGTTAGATATTCGTAAAAGAATAACCGGGTAGTTTATTCTCTCGATTAATAGGATGCCCTAAATACATAATACATACTATATTATTACACTTTAATGATAATATATACCCTTTTGGTCATATTAAGTCTTCAATAATAATATGGTTGTATTATCCAAATGTAAGTTATTAAAATAAATACACGAAACAAAACAATATCCACATCTTAAGTCTAATAGTGGGTAAAAACACAAAATAATGATAGCATATGTAAGTATACAGTTGTTCCGTGTGATCGACGACAGTCGGACGTCTCCAATAACGAGATAGCGAGTGTTTACAAATTAATAATAACCAGTAAAGTTGTGCGTGCGGCGTAACAATAAATTATTGTTACAAAGTTGTTTACATTTAAGTGTCTCTGACTACAGGGGCGCTTATTAAAAATCAAAAAAATACAACGTTGCCAGCAATGGATCACCAAAAAGAAACCCAACAAACAATGTCATATGCATCAGTTGCTCAAAAAATGCAGTTTCCGAAGAAGGAGCAAGCCATCGTTCTAGATGCTATCGATGGCATCTCTATACGAGAATACACGCTATCGATCGGGAATAAGGTAGGTCCATGTAATATAAGATATGTATCTAGGATTTCCCACGGAAGAATATGTATATACTTGAGTAGTGAAGAACAAGCAGATAAATTAACAGAAAATAAAGAAACAGTTAAAATTGGAAACCACATACTAGAAATCAGGCCGCTGATCACCAAATCAAAGAGGATAATAATATCAAACGTATGTCCTATAATCCCACACAGCGTTTTGGAATCAAAACTAAATGACTTAAAGATAAAAACTACCTCACGTATCACAAGCATCAGAGCTGGTATTAACGAACCGGGTTATGCACATATTTTAAGTTTCCGGAGACAGGTTTATGTAAACCCAGAAGACACAATAAAACTGCCAGAGTCAATGCAAATAAATTTTGATAATACCCTGTACTGGATTTACTTCTCCACCGAAAAATTGACATGCTTTATTTGCAAGAAGAGGGCCATCTGGCCAAATATTGTAAAACAACTGGAAATAATGAACCTCATACTGTACAATTGCCTGACTCTCTCAATGTACCAAAGGTGTTAACCTTTCTTTCATTAGAGAGAGAAAATACACTCCAGGAGGATGAACTAGCCGCAGATATAGAGTCGGACAACTCTATTATCAACAAGGATACGCCAATCGGTTCAAAAAGGCCGTTGACCAGTCCAACTGATATCAGCAGCGTAGAATTTGAATTTGAAGATACAGTGAAAAGGAATGCAATCACACGCATTCCTGCACTCCAACAGACACCAAAAAAATCGAAAAAAGTATCCACTGAGGATACAAATGAACTTTTGTTACCTGCCAAGGAACATGTTGAAAGTAATCGTCATAGATTTCCCATCGATTATGAAACATTACTCAGTTTCCTTGTGAAAACACATGGAAATCCCAATACCGAAATGATTGCTAATGAATTTACTACTGATATAGAAGCTCTTAATAACATGCTAACAGAAATCTATAGTCATTTAAAAGAACGTAGCATTAAAAATCGCATAACAAGGATCAAGAAAAGACTCAGTAATCCACAATTAAAAGTTTCCAGTGAAGATATTAGTTCGATGGAAGGACAAGAGGAACAATAACTTAATGCATAATTCCAGCAACAAAGTTAACCAATTTATTCAATCTGATATACGTATTGTTTTTTGGAATACAAAAAGCATTCTTAATAGACTAGAGGAGCTTAGAGTGATGGTAGATGAAATTGATATTTTTATAGGCGTGGAAACATGTTCTCACATAGTTATTAGCTTCCCAGGTTTTATGGTGCTTTGGCGAGACAGGACGTACGCCAGAGGAGGAGAAAATCTTGGGAAAGAAAAAGGAACACACTACTATCAAAACTTTTATAGTAGATTTCCTAAAACTTGGTTTAGTAAACATTGTAAAATAAAGCGAGATGTAATAGTGACAATAGCTAGAAGCAGGACAGGGCATTACAGTCTCAACGAATCATTGTACAAAATTAAAGTGGTAGATAGCCCTCAGTGTCAGTGTGGACATCCCACTAAAGATCTTAACCACATTGTCTGGCAATGTGATGCCTATGACCTGGAGAGAGAAGTGTTATTGAATAAGTTGGGAAAATGCAGGTTATACCCTCCTTTTACGATTAATTCGTTCCTGGCAAAACCAAATATTTCAGTTATGAAAATTGTACATGAATTTCTCCAAAAATGTAACGTAAATGTCTAGTGTATAGTGTAACAAAAATGTAATTCTGTATCATTAACAATGTAACTATTTATTCCTGTCGTTAAAAAAATGTATGTATACTTTTTTAAACCATTGTAAAGCAGAATAGCCTTCCATTCAGAGAAGAGCTCAATTGCTTCGAAATAAAGAAAAAAAAAATATGTAAGTATAGGAAAAAATTATTAAAAGATGCAAATGCCAAAATGGAGATGTACCACCATGGATAAAAAAAGAAAATACTTACATACATCACCATAAATATAATTCATCATCATTGATGTGGATCTTAGTCCAAAGCCTAGAAGTTTTATAAGAGTTTATATCTTAAATTTGAACCATTTTTTCAACTGATTATATTAATACACAGAATTCATAATAAGTATACGCATAAAATAATAATATGTGGAATTGATAAACAAAAGATTTGAGCTAGCGATCGAAGATTTGAGAAACGGGCTGTCCAATATAAATACCCTTTACTGTATTTAAATAACAAATATCAATAAAAAAATAACAACATAGTAACTTCACGATCAATAAAAAATAATTTTATAGAAATATTTATCTTTTTTTATATTATGTATGTAATTATATAAGTACATAATAATTTATGTAAAGTAATATTATATAACAGAATAACACAAATTGTGTAATTTAGTGATATCCAATAGTATCATTATAATTTAACATAAAATAATAATAATAATAATATAATATACTTTTTCTATTGTAAAAACTAATTCAATGTTCCATATTTCATGATAAAATAAAATGATGATACTCGAGATGTTTTTTTTCTGCAGAAATTTTGACAAAAGGGTCGAACATGGCTTAGGAAGAAAATTGTTTTTTTCCTTTTCCTTAGAAACACGAAAACTGGTGTAGAAAAATAATGACATTCAAAACACATATTTTACTGATATTATGGGTGCAGTATTTTTCTTGAATTCATTGGTCCTACGAATATACGAAAGAAAAAAGCATTTCAGTTGTAAAACACTGGGAATAAAATTATATCAAATTATTCATGTGGCCGCTTTACTCACTCATGGCTCATAATGAATATTAAATTTACAAGTAGAACAAAAATACAGCAAATGTATGATATTGCACTCATACAGTGTATTTTAAAGGTTTAATAAAAAACAAACAAAGGGAAGATAATATATGAAGTAACGGAGATGAGCTCTGGAGTTGACAAATAATATCCACAGAATACCTATTGTAGAATGCTGATTATAATTAATTCAATAATGTCGGTAAGCATACGTCCTTAAAAATTGTCAATAAACCAACACAAATACAATTTTTATTTCATATTTTATAATAAACGACACTCTTTATATAACTCTGATAAACATAAGTTAAATGCACTAGTGACTAGATAGAAGAAAGTTAAGACAATCCAATAGTCGGGAAATAGTTCGTAATATGCATGAATGTAAGATTTTTGGCAATTATTATGATGTGTCAAATAAATAGTTTTAGTGTATTAAATCTAAGCTAAACGTATATTTTTGTCAACATTTATGTGAGAACGAGTGATTGTAAAAAAATATTTTTTATAGTGCGAACCTAGAGTTTTTTACCTACAGACTTTTTAAATCAATTATGAAGTTTTTGATAATAATAAGCTGCTATGACAAGCTGCTAATTTGGCTAACGTTTCTTGTCTCCGTGATTTACTTAATTAATAAAAGAAGAAATAACTGCATGCATATTAATATATATTATGTAGATGAACATTATTACGGTAAAATGAACACTTAATAAATAAACTAATAATTGAACATTTATAGTAAGCTACTATTCTCGGAAAAATAATATATATATCTTTTAAAAGATTTGATGATGTGCTATTTGTGTTTCGAAAGTCTGAGATTTTTTGCGAATAATTTCATATTTTTCTATTTGACGATAATACTTTATTAGCATGTTAACATTCATTAAATTGATTTCCCTTTCGGGATTAAACCAAAACTGGTCTCTGACGGTTATAGTATAACAAAATGTTGACTGAGACGTAATAAAATATTATTCAATTTCAAAAGTATTACAAATGCATAAAACTAGGCATAAGGTTTGCAACAATAGTCGGTCGGTCCATTTTAGTTCTCTAATTTTTAGAATAATATAATTATGGTTATTAATTGTCTATTTTTATCTCTAAAATATTAGCCGTTTTCTCCGTCGATTAAAGCTTCGTAGCTTTAATAATGTATATAAAATCTCTACATAAAGACATCGATTGACATATTAATATAGAGAATTGGTAAGATAGAAAAAATATCTAAGTATATAGGTAGTCTTGTGAGTTTTAAATCGGCATGAAAATGAACGCATTGCATTTGACGAAATTAGAGTCACGTCATGAAGATTGCCATAATTAGTATTTTGGAAAAAAGAAAAATATTTATGGCTGTAATGTAGCAAATCAAGCTAACCGTAGCTCAAGCTAAGCTAAACTTAACAAATACTTAGGTTTTTGAGCAGATAATATGTAAGAGCTTAGTGATGGACGTGATCACGAAGAGGCGATGGTATCAATGCAACACGAATTATCTACCTATCACTAATATATCTAACATAGAAATATGTACATACAGGCGGTAGGACACAGAGTTAGATCGAGGTAAATGATAAAACTTTATGCTAGCCTTAAAATCAAATTTTGGCATGTGATATAAGTTAGCATATCACTATAGGTACTATTATGTAGTTAATTTGAAGGATTGTCAGTAAATACAAGTAATTAATAGTATTGACAGTAATATGATTAGGTACCTCAGATAATAGCTGATGTCATGCTAATATTTACAATTCTTAAATGATTGTATAAATTTAATGATAAAACAAAATACAAATATTATGTACCTATCAATGGAGTGCGGTGCATAGATGCTGTGCATATAGCTCATGCCTTAATTATCCTAAGATATTCGTATTATAAGAAAGTGTGAACTTTATTATTGGGTGGTATTTTTTTCATTGTCCCTCATTATTAAAACCTTTGTCAATATTATTCTTCAATTTGAAACCAATGACAGTAATTGAAGCGCCTAGTTTCAAAAGCCCCTAAAACGATTTTAAGTAGTTCTGAGAAAAATGAGAAAAACGGTTTTAGGTAGTTTTGAGAAAAATGAGAATAAATCATATCTATTAAATCTGTGAACTTTGTGTATTTATTTTTTAATTTGTCACATTCTAAAGAGTATTTTGGCTTTTCATTTTAGCGGTATTTGAAAAGCACACCCAACCATTTTAGCGAGTTTTGAAATTTACCCTAATTTTTGATCATACGTATTGACGAATTTTGACGTTTTTTAAAGTTCAATCTTAAGCCATCATATAGCTCACAAAAATATCCATCTAATTACATTTATCTACCTCAAAAATTTTCAAAAACCGTTTTAGGGGATTTTGAAACTAGGTGCTTCATAATACATTAATGTGTTTAGAAAATCTATTATTGAGTATTTATTTAGTAGAATTAATGTTCTTCTAATTGGAATTTTCGGCTTGTCAGAAACTTTTATAGTTATCTGAAAATAGTCTTTTATTGGAATATGCTTTATTTTAGAAGAGCATGTCCCATCTCAAAAGACATCGCACGCCATTATTGCCTATATAGAAAAAAATAGATAAGCAGGGAAAGATACATTTTTTTTTAATATTATATTCTGGGGTTGGTAAACAGAATGGTATTGAATGCCTCGGCATTTAAACATGCGAATAAAAGAAATATTTTTACTATTATCAGTAAAAAGCAGTATAAATATTATTCGATTGCCGGCGATGTCGTATGGCGTAATGCCGTAATATCTTCCGCAAAAAGGGCGGCATCGTAAGTAGTGAGGCAGCCCGCCCGTATATTCCGCTAACAATAGGGGCTTACGGTGTGGAGCCAAGAGATTCTCGCAAAAACACGAAGCATTGTTTGCCCAAGTTCCGCCTCTCGGGCAAATGAAGTGGGTTCATTTTTCTATTTTCAGTGCAAGTGAGACAGAGCGGGGTATAACTATCTTGGACACCTTGTATCCGACTAACAATGTGCCCCTCACACGTATTCCTTCCTGTGAGATACTTGAAAATGAGAGGCACGATGTATATTGTGTCTACCTTTGACACGAAATTAACTTAATACTACCCACTCTTGCGGAATATGAGTACCTAACTAACTAATCACCAGAATATTACAAATAAAATAACTGGCATTGATACTAATCTTATTAAAAGCTTATGAATATTATACAACGCAAAAAACTCTTATAGTATCTTGATTCTCTGATAAATTATGAAGATTTGTTTGTTGACCATGCCCGATCCTAAGAAGATCATAATATTATGGGCTTCCACAGAGTAGAGGTTTTATATTAAGAATTTTTTTTACGAGAAATGGGCATCAGCCACTTGCCTAACCTATTAGGTTTATACTCTGACAAAAAAATTAAATGTGTATTTTGTCATACCCACGATTCGAACCTGGGGCTCACAACATTATAGGTTGATGCGTCTGCCGCTTGGCCATCGTGATCAATTATTAAAAAAACCTCAGAAAAATATCAATTAGAAAAAAAGAGACCGAGTGGGAATCGAAATCACGTCTTTCACTTTCGATGTGAGTAACTCTTTACGGTTGAATGATTTTAATATTAATTCAATTATTTCTTTCCATGTGTTTCCATTAAAACTATAGTAAAAACGTTATAACCACTAACTTTATAAGAACATGTTTTATTCCAATATTTACCTACCCTACATATTATAATTATAAGACATTGTAGGACGTAGGTGTGAATATTATGGGTCACTTTAACCAAATTGTTTCAAACATTGATAGACTTAAGGTAATCGAAGGTAAAGTAGGGGGTGAGTTCAAGAAGACATTGTTACATTCATTAAAATAATGCCAACAATACTAATTTTTTCACTCGGTGAATTTTCATATATATTTTTAATTACACTGCAATTATTATATTACTTTCTTTTTGTTCTTTATATTTATAATGCTTTATGTCATTTTGTAAACGCCTTGAATTTTAATTTTGTAATGTACACTCTTGATTATTAACAAAATGAATAGGTTCGATTGTCTTTTCTTCTGTTCTGCAGAAGCGGATGAAACTGGTCCTGATTATTATGTGAAAAAAAAACACTTTATAATTATGTGTTATTTTATTTAATATACTGCTTTTTTACCAGGAATTATTGACAGTGATAACACTTAAGTAATTATTTCTAATTATTACTTTTCTTTTATGTTTTACGTACATAGCTATTTTTTACATTACATAACGATGTTAATCTCTGGTGTGTCTGTATTACACCACTACCTACGTATGCGTTCTATAATTTGTATTTACACTATGTAATACATGAATTATGAATATTTTTATTCTTACTGTAAGATGAGTGTAGTCTTGGCATAAGCTATATTGGAATGTGTTTTTAAAACTGAAAAATAAATATTTATGAAAATGTTATAGTTTGTTTCAGTTACGTATGAATAAGATATTTTTGGAATCATATTATATTAAAAACATAATATTTAGTTTTATTTTGATATAAAAAGTACGAAAGCTTTTTTTATTTTCTTGAGAAAATTTGGAGTAATATTATTTTTGTTAAATATATGAATCACTAGTTTTCGAATACATCACTGTAGTTGATGTTTTAATAATTTGCGTCAAAAATCCTGTAAGAAATGACAGCTGAAGAAAGCTTATTTTTTTCTTCACAGATAAAAGAAAATAAATTGCTTTTTAGTAGGAAAGCTTTAAGCATGTTAGTAAATAGAGTGGAGTGACAGCAGAAGTTATTTTCAATAAAATAGCAATATTGAAACGAGAAAGGATCGTGTTATTGAACAAACAAGATTTTGAATTTCCCTTGACGGATATGGAGCCAAACTGACAGGAAATTGAAATAAGTAAGTGCACTTTGTTGTGCTTGTCGAGGGTGACTAACTTATTTGTTATATTGATTTTTTTACAAGACTAGTTGCCAATCAAACACAACAAAGAATAAATAGCTTCTTGGAAAATGCTGAGCACTTTGGATATAATAATAAACATTTTGGGATAATAGTACCCACGCATAAGGTAAATTAACCCTTAAAGATTTTTCTTAACAGGATTGATAAATATTTACACTTTGGAGTTTTCGATTTCAGCTAAAAATTTGAATAACTGAAAATCTAAAATAAATTAAAACAAAACAAATTATCCAATAAATAATACCAATTAAGTTAAATATATAATAAAAAAGCACTGAAGATTTTCTAACACAATATTTAAAAGCAGTATTAATTAAAAATACAAAACATGATAATATGTAAACACATACTTTAGATAAATTTTTAAACGTGTGGGATTTTTTTAATGTTTATATGTATGCTACAGAATTCTTTTCGATTGTATATACAATATATACTACATATAATGTAATGTGTCAATTAAATATACTTAAACCACATCATGTGGCATTCCGAGATATATCAACTTCTGTATTTTAATATTCAAAGATTGATCGCCGGTAAGTAGGCCTTTGGAAAAAGAAAAACGTCATGGTTCAAGAATCTCAGAGACTGGTTTAAACAGAAATTTGTTCTTATTTGAAACAGAGTGACAGAGGGGGAAACACGGTTAAAACTGTCGCTGACGTCTCTTCTTTTTGATAATCTTTTGTTTTCCTAATGTTATGTAACATTATTTATTTTGTATGCCTAAAAAACTTGGCAATTAAGGGAACAGAAAGACAGAGACCAAAATAATTTAAAATATGGTGCTAGAGAGAGATGTTAAAAGTCTCGTAGATGGCCAGAACGATGAACAAGTGTCACGGTGGCGAAGTAAGTATTCTAGATACTCTTCACGACGTGGCTGTACAGTACTTTTCTAGTTTTTGAACTTCAAAAATACCAAGAAATGATCAATAATGACGGAAGAAGCAAATTAAGAGTGCCATTTGTCTTCTTACTGACATATTTCGTAAATGCCTGCCGGTTGAAACCGAGCCATAGGGAAAGCTGGCTATTGGCGAAATCATTTATGTATAACGATTCTCAAATATAAGGTTTCAGTGAAAATAAAGAATATCTTTATACTAATGATTTATATACACACCTTTTAATTGATGCAATAATATATAGTATTTTTTACTAAAAATGTAATGGTTTAAATTAAAGCACTAATGACTTTCAATCAATATTATTCATTGATGGACGTATATATTATAACGTACAATTTTATTTGATATTGATTACCTGAATAGGAAAAATAACTACAAATTAAAAAAAAAACACAATATAATTTACATTTAGTGACACTAATTGCATCTAATTACATCGACATAAATAACTATCAAAAACCTGTGATTTTTTTTAACAAGGTTTCAATTATATTTCGTAGCCTCATCATTAAGACGTTTAAAACGTAACTACTTAACAATATATAAACAAAACAGTAAAAGCCTTATAACAGTGTAAAGTGTTTGATTGAAAAAGTCTCACAGAAGCTTTACAAAAACTTTCAATTAAATTTGTTAAGAATAATGATTTTTGAAGATATTTTCTAAAATTATTTCTATGGAAAATGCTTTTGGTAAAATTTATATTTTTCTGTTTATATGGAAGATTTAATAAAAAGATTATGTTGTCTTCAAAGGTCTTCATAATACTCGTATTTTGAAATTTACCTAGGATTTTAATTTTTTTTTGTAAAATTATATTGTCCTCCACGGTAGTCTAGCTGGCGTGGTGGCCGTCTATGAGGTCGTGAATTGCGGGTTTGATTCCACGACTGAATATTTTACATGAAAACTTCTTAAAAAAATATTGTTGAGGTCAATATGGTTTGCGTATCTACGTACAATTGACATATTATTTTAATATTTGAATCATTACAATGACATGATAAAAATTTTGGGTGGTGTTCAACATTATCAGGTGGCATATATAGATCAAGATATAATGAGAAACCGTATCACATATTATGTTATATATGTTGATAAAGGTACTTATAAGATTTCGACCTAGTGCATAGAGTGGCGAAAAATAACTATATCTGAGGCCCCTAATGCTCAAAGTCAGATTTCGGTCATTTTGATTTAGAGACCATAAAAAATATAGTGTCTACAAATATTACTATATACAATATCACTGCTGGAAAACACTATATCAGCTGATTTAACATGAATAATATACCTAGCCGAACAAAGCTAACATATTTTTTTGCTATTTTTAAACCAAAATATTTGAGATCAAAAGATAAAAAGAATTTTTTATATACAACGTTTTTAAATTTTCTATTGAATTATATAAACTTGACTTGACTAGCTTAAACGATCAAAAACATTGTACTTGATAAAAATTATACTGAAATGTCATTTTATTTCATATTGATTTCCATAGTAACGCATGTATATATTAATAATTTAGTTGCTAGGACCCCAGACCCCTAGCAATCAATAATAGTGGATTGGATTACGGATTTTTTCCGAAATAACTTTTCATACAAAACAGAATTAACTGAAAATGAATTCAATTCTACTTAAAGATGGCTAAAAGTATTAAAGGAATGCATTGGATTCGTGTTCTGATATATTCTAAAGTTTCAAATGTCTAGCTAGTCGGGAAGTTAGTTAAAAATCGATTGCAATATTTGTATCGGACAAAGAACCACCGGACAAATAAGAATACTAGCTAAGAAAAACGTTGTAATAATAAAATGGTTATATTGACAATATGCGATTCAGATATAGATGTTTAAATATAACTGGTGCATAATATGATCACTTCAATAGTTATAATACAGAAAATAATCAGCATAATATTTATTTTCAATAATATATAACTACAATTAATATTATAATATCGTTGATGAGAAAGAAACAATTATTGCTTGAATCGAATAATAATTGACATAATATGCATGCGGCATTAGAATCTACATAAATATATATTTATTTACACATATTACTATGTAAATATCATGAAGATAAATACATTTACACAATAAAAAATAATTTCAAAAACAAAAAAATATAACATAACGCAGCGGTCATTGACTAATAATATTGTCTATATACTGAAGTAGGACGTTAATGTACCAAATAGCGCTTGCAACTGAAATCTCATAAGCTTGTCGCATAAAAACAGTTGAAAATGAAAAAATAATATGATGATGTCGATACGAAGATTACTTTTAGGAGAGTTTAAGTAGTTTATGATAAGTTGAATTAATAATCATTTATAATCATTTTTTCTTACATTTTTTTTTGCCCTAGTGGTTTCAACCAAATAGTTATTGATTAAAATACATAATATAGTAAGCACCTAATGACTTGATATTATCATGATGCAATTACCATAAATTATTCTCTCTCAATGTATTTAAGTAGATTAGGAACATGGCACAAAATAACAATCAAAGCCTTATGGAGCACGTAACAAAGTAACTTAATAATGCCTTAATAAATTATTAACACACGAATCATGTCAACGGCTAACTAGTTTAATATACAAACATTCTAGTTTGTATATTATTTTCAGGATAAATGACTTTCATTTCCATAATAATATATACAGTACAACAGTGCACACATGGACAATATCTCATATAACTAATTTGAAATAATCAAACAAAAAAGTCTGATCATGTATGTATACTACAGTAATGCATTTTATTTAATTATATAATATTATCAATATTTCAAAAATTAATACTATTGTCTGAAGATACTCAATGGAATTTGAATTTAAAATCTAATCAATGTAAGATTGGAATTTTTTTGACATCGAAATATATTTTTTGATTAAGAGAAAGATTACCCCTATCCCAAATATATAATATTATAGTAATAACATACGTGTTTTTCTTCTCTTTTATGATGTTAATTACCGTCATTTAATAGTGTAAATGCATTGTATTATTTTAAATTAAACACAATTTTATATTACGTACTAATTAAATTAGTATTATTATTTAATATTAAACTGAACCAGTTTTGTCCATTGCAGATGGTTATTGTCAACTTTTGAAGAATTTACAACAAAACAGATATTATTTATACTAATCATTTTTTTAAATGACAAAAACATTCACATTAAATAAATTTAAATTGCTTATCAGTTTTTTTAATTGTTTATTATAATAATTGATTTGATGTAGGTTCTCGCATCCATCTGAAGAATATAAAATCAGTTTAGTTGAATATTATTTAATAAAAAAGTTGTATTTGTAGGTACTATAAAATTGCGTTATAAATTTAATTAATGCTATAAAACTGTATTATTGTGATATCTGTGAAATTCTAATATGTTTCAAAACGCTATTTTAATGAATAGTATTCAATGTATAGCAAATATTATTGATTTGTACAGAAAATCCTATACAACATGTATTTTTGTTTAGTTATTATATAATGATTTACCTTTGGTTCTTTATAATTCAATAAAAAATCAAATTCTTTAACGGGTCATTAAATCGAAAAAAAATATGGAATTAATCATTAATGTAATTGTAAACAAAATGTTCTGTGGTGATTATTTGTTTAACTATAAAAAAATATTGTGCATTGCTAAGTTCATTATTTAAACTAGATAAAAAATAAACACGTTTACTTCAAAAACCAAGGTCGTGACATTCAAATGAATTTGTGCGAAATTTTCAAACGTCCTTATCTTAGAACAAAGTATTTTGAATTGTTTTCCTATAGAATGGTACAGATATATTGATAAATATAAATTTGCAATGATGATGAATATTAGTATATTATGACATGCTCAAATTATACAAAACATATAGCGGTCGAGACGTCAGTTATTTGGGCAGAATTAAATTTGCCTAGAACTCAATCAAGGTGTGCGCATCTGTTGGTTGTTATTGCATCCGAATTGAACAGTTGTTCCTTTTAATTATGTACATGTAAAATAGAGACAGTCGAAACTGGCTACAGTTCTCGGGGCATCGTAAGCGAACAGCCGTCGCAAATTCATATTGCTGTAATTTGCATACAACGTGATGCGGACAGATTTAATCCATACGTTTAATCAAGTGCAGGCATGTCTTCGCGCCGGAGATACGGCGGATGCGGGCGAAGCTTACAAGGATGTGTCGAGAGAAAGCTATTAACAGGAAAGCCAGCCTCTGCGCGATCGTTTGTGCAATGTTATCGTTAGATATTATTCACAGTGATGTCCCCCTATTAATAGGGTCGCAGGGGTTTGGTCTAGTCTCTTGTTAAAATTAATTATGCCTAACCTCACCTAAATTAAACACTGTCATTGAAGATTGAATAAAAAGAAACTACGTTTTCTTTTATTGAGTTTTCTACAGTGATAGCATTGTTTTGATCAGACTACAAAACAAACAAACTCAAATTTAAATTATTTATAGGTAGGTATAGATCAAAGATATTTTTAAAACAAACCAAATTTAATAATAAAAACACATTATGTCCAAAAACGCTATTATACTATGAGATGTCATTTTCTCAACTTAACAGAAGAGAATAAAGTTGTTATAAATTTTGTAAAAGAGGTATTTTTTAAAGAAAACTTTCTAGGTTATAACTCTTATTAGTCATATAACTACTAAAATAAAAATTTACGTTTTTTTTAAACACTCAATTGAAATCAAATTGACTAGTAAAAATGCTATAGCCTATGACATAATATAGCGTTCGTTGTTTTGCTGAGCTGTACTTACAATTAAATCGGCTCAAACCAAAAAAAAAGTTGTAATCGTATCCAGATATTTATTTTTATTTGTAATAATCGTATACACATATCTATGAATTGAATAACCCAAACGTCAAAACAACAAAACAACAATAGGATCACATTAAGCTAGTGAACCTATTTTTTGTGAATTTCCAGTAGATTATATTAAACAAAAATACGTTAAAATCATTTTTTATAACATATTCAATGTTTTCGAATGTGATTCAATGATAATCAATTATTTACAAACTTTGGGATAGCTCAAAAGAGCTTAACACGGCTCAATTATACCAAACTACCGGCAGTAGATTTATTTATTCAGCTATGTTATAAACCTCTAATATTATATACATATGATGGGACATTTTTAATTGTAAAATAAATATTTATTATTCACAAAATAATTTTGTTATATTGTGTAATAAACGAAGTCCATATAATATTCTCAAAGTGGATAAGTACTAATACAAGTTTGTAAAATTAATGAGTAAAGCCATATGAAAGGGTTGTAATTATTTGTTTTCAAATAAGTGTGATTGCTTAATGTTGGGAACTATTTGTCGAAATATAGAAACCTGTTGATTTATTATATTTGTCACCCAATATTTCCAACTGAGTGAATAAATATTATGTAAAGATGAAGCATAAAATATAAAAGTGACTGTATGGATACAACCACACATCTAACCTTCTCACCTGAGAAGCAAGAATGGGAAACGGATAAGAGTTAAGGCTAGCAGAACGTCTCCACCTTGGAGCTAGTATCAAGGACCGAATATGAAAAGACCTCAACAGATAACAAACTATAGTGAAATGAAGAAACTCTTATGAACAAGTTTTTATATAATATGGCGAAATTAAAAGCATTATGTATCAAATTCCAGATAAATTATGTCCACTAAACTTTATTTCAAACGTAATCATGTTGACTTTTGACGAAAAAAAGCGATAATAGTTAGGTACTATTAATATTCCATACATTCTTATATTTACTATTTCCGTTAAAATAAACAATATTTATAATCACATTATTTAATATTAAAAAAATCGTATTACTGATGTAAAACTAAAATGTAAACGTCAAATTTCAACATTTTAATACGTTTATTGCGTTTGTCTACGAGTATAGGTATACGATAAAAGCAGCAGTTAGTACTGCAAATTTAAGCAAAGTATGACGAAATTGATTAGTTCGGTACCTTATTATACCTTCATACTAATAAAAAATGTTGAAATATTGTTTCTAAAATTATCAGGTAGGTATAGGATATTGTACAACGTTAAATTTGCAGTACATCTCTTTGCGTATGTTTATCTGTACATCACTGGAACTACATCGTGACGGCTTTTTGCTGATTACCCGACTAGATAAATGGTTTCCTTTGTTTCGGATAATTTAATATTATGTTAACATGGAATATGCTACTAATATCTTAAATTACTCAGATTTTTTTCATTCCTGTTAGCATTTTACTCAGTACTAAGCACTTTAGAGTAAACTAAACTGACATAAGTTATAGTTTAAGTTGATGTCAAATATTTTATGTAGTGTGAACATATATTTATACTTATTGACTTGATTGTAAAAGTTGAATTTAAAAATTAATGATTGGCTTCTGATACAATCAAATATGTACGTACTGAAAACATTACAAAATTCTATGAATAATTTATTTTACAATAAATATCTACACAAAAATGAAGATGGCAATATTGAACTCTACATATGTTTTTTTTATAATTAGGTAGATACCTAGTTACTTGGTTAAGTTTCTTTATAATTTTATAATTATTACTTACCTATTTCGTATTATTTCTTAAATTATTTTCATATTTCATTTTATATGAAATTACCATTCGTTTCACAGTTTTTTTGTAAATATATTTTGTAATAAATTGTATAAATACTATGCAGTACATTGGCGAAAACATTTGACTAAAATATACAGCAGTATTTGGTGAAACCAAACTTCGAGCATCGGAAAAATGCTAATAAGCAAAAAATAGACTTGTGCGTATGGAACTTTGATCCGGTCTTTACAAATTGGTTCGTTATAACCGAAAGTTTGCTTTAATCATTCGTTATAAGACATATACACTAACTCAGTAAATAACTTATATAATATATCCCTAAGACGCTATCTTATATTATTATGTTGACAAATTAGTAATATTATTTAATATACATAAATTGAAAACACCTCTTGCATACACACTAGAAAAAATCATTTTGTAGAAAAAAAATACTACACCCGACGGGACTTGTACCTGTATCTGCTAGATTTGCGCCAATATGCTTTTTCAATTATTAAGGTACGGACATCTTAGTTAATTACGACGATTTTAACTAGCAGTTGTTACATGAAATGCTTATCGAATTGCGTTATAATGTTGGCTATCGGTTTTAATATGTTAATAAATTAAGATAGGTATCGATTAATTCTTTAATTATTAACCGACGTCGCGGATTACTCCATTATTTAGTTTTTATAACGTATCTACTTAGATTTTTTTTGATGATTACTTCTAGTATGTATAATATGCATGAGATGTTTTCAAATTATGTATATTCATATATCGAATGTTACATTTTCAAATATTGTGTCTTATTTGATGAATAAAAAAATCGTTAATTAATTTTATTTAGTTGACGAAAGAAATACGGGAAGAGTATCAAACATTTTAGGAAAAATAGATTTAGAATACAGGGCTCTGGAAACAAAGATGGGAGTCTTCATTTTTGCAATATGTTGACTATTCATTAAACTGTCTTACATCTTTCTTATATCTTATATAATTTCTGAAAATATATTTTAGAATTTTGTTTATATAATAATAATGTATAACATGTTGTAATACCTTTTTTAGAAATAATACCCGTAAGAAAGATGTTAGACATTTTTAATGACTCGCCAATATAATACAAAAATGGAAAGTGCCGTTTTTGTTTCCAGGGCCTTCAATGTGTTGTATTGAAATATTTTCAAAATATAATTTTTAATGGCATTAAAATCCAAAATTACGAATATAATCATTTTAAGAAAAAGCAATTTATTTTAATTGATTTTTTAAAAGTAACAAAATACAACACACATGACTATTATATTGTTCCATATATTAAAATTGTCATATTTAACATTTTAGACATGACTTACATTGAGTGCTAAATTTAATGCTACAACCAGTAAACTTTACTGATCTAAATAATATATTTATTTTGATATTCCAAAATTAACAAGGTAAATATGTACATTTACGCTTGCCTGGCGACATGTAAATACGGAATGGTAAATAATTTGTTAAGGCGGTAGGTACGTACATATATGTCTGTCAAACTTTTACTTTAATTTACCACATAAAGAAGTATAATAATAAGAGTAAGTAAACGATAGATAATCCCACGTTACGCATCGGGCTTATAGTGTCACTAGTCGTAGGTTCAAATTCCGGGTCTGGAAAATTCATATTATGCTGTTTTTTAATGAGCACTTGGACCCAGCGTATAAACTTAGGTTAAACAAGTGGATAACACCCATTTATTGTAAAAAAAACCTCATTATACAACCTCCACTTTAAAAATATAAAATAGATGTTTTAGACATTAAAGATCGTAATATGTTTAAAGTGGGATTTTTCATTTGATTGCGTAGGTATATAGTTTTTTTTTAATAATTGTGTTAGCTTAATGTCAATTTACTGCAAGATACATACCTCCTCTAGTTCCTTCCAAGCTTCTCGGAGTCTAGTTATTCACTGTCACGTTTTATGGCGGACCTGCAGCTTACCTGTACCTACCCCTTAGGTAACACTGTATAACTGCATTTGTCCAGTACGTTTCTTTATGTCTTTAACCTATTGCTATCTCGCCATTTTAATGACCTCTATCAGATTGCGTTGTTTTGTCTGCATCTTTTTCCATTGGTTTATTTTGTGGTCTTTCCACTTTCCAACATGCACAGTTCCCAGTTTAATTTTAATCAGTATTTTTTTCTATATCTTAATACAAAGATATCGGAAAACAGTAAAACATAATATTCATAATAATATGTCATATTATTTTAAATAAAATATATTATAATGATTGTCATTTTATCGAGACATTCTAAACTTCTTGTAGAATTGGAAATGGAAACACTTCTTTTTTCGTGGTACAAAATCTATCGAATAGTTAAAGCCATAATATATGGCGATACTTCTTCGTTGACTGTAAAAAGAGGATGATTTATATGCAGGTTACACGGGAATCAATTCAGACACTAACCATTGATGTTAAGATGGTGGGTGCGCTGGGCCGGTTCCGTGGTCACGCACTCACACAACTGGTACGATCACTTTCACTGTTACACTGTACTTGTAATGGGTGGTTAGGTAATGAGTTCATCATTGTTTATGAATAACGGTGATTAACCAAACGTTGGTCAAACCGTAAATCGTAATTGAATTATTTTTTTGTTAATGCTAAGGCAGTCAAACTACTGCAAGTCTTGACGCTTTGATGGTCCAAAGCTAACTGCATGTAATGTATTTACTATTGTAGCTGGTACAGCAGTGCATGGATGGCGATAATAATTATGGGACGTAGGTAGAGAATTTGTATGGATTAGCGCTACCATAATTGGCCCAAACAATATATATTTCGATATGATTTTTTTTATATAAAAGGTATAATTTTATCTACAATATTATCGCCTGGTGTCTTTTCTTCCCACTTATTATTGATAATAGTTATCTGCTGAACTTCCATAATTATAATATGTTAATACTTCATCTAGCAGCTGAGTGTGATTTACTTTATGAGGAAAATTTATAATATAATAAGTTTTATGTTTTATTTATATTATTACACTAATTTTTGATCGGTACCCTAATACAATAATATACAAATCTACAACACAATGGTAGTGTCATCAATATTGTGCAGTATTGTTGAGTATTTGTTCACGATATTAAAGTTTGGAGTTACCTACTTATTTTTTGCCATTTAGGAAATCGTTGAATATTTGGAGTAGTTCTTTCTTTTTAGTCTTAATTCACAATCGATATAAGTATTTGCAACTATCATAAATCTTGCTTTATTTTAGGTTGATATATTATTTTGACTTGTTCCTGTACTTGTTGGTTCAAATTATTTTTGTCATACTATTAATTTATCTTTGCAGCTCTAGTTGTCCATCAACAAAATATTCCTTCGCCCAGTTGTCCTGGCGTCTGATAGACCCATCAACCGATTGTGGATGACGACGCGCTGATAAAATACTTTGACTAGTAGTGTCTTTATTGGCATTCACAAGAATAATACTGTATTATTATTAAGAGCATTTACATATAACCGATTTAATCATTCTGGAATATAGATACGATATCTAAGTATGAACTGTATCTAGACAAGACCTTGTCGTAAGCTTAAATAATGTCTTTCGGCAAAACGAAGTCTTGTTAGGCGACCCACGTCTTATTTCAAATGCACATAAATTAACAGACGCTATCACGTTAATGAAGTGATGTCTTCAATAAAAACGCAGTTTCCTTATTGCGCAGTCTTAGCGAATAAAAAATATAAAACTTAGCAGTTTTAAATGAATAAATTAAAAAAACAAATTAAATACGTTTTATGTGTACTGTTAAAATGATTCAAACTAGAAACTATTTCGAAGGAGTTATAAGTAGATTATTTTAAATATGCGTTTAATAAAGATGGTCGATTCAATTATTTAAATAAGTTAGGTACCATAAAATATATTAAAAAAAATGCAAAAGTACCTATGAAGTATTCGTTTGTTATTAAAAGCATTATATTTTTATGTAATACCTACTTCTAATATAAAAAAAGTATTCTTCTTTGTGGTTTCCTCGGTTTTTATAAGAAAATATCATCAATCATAAAATAAGCCATGAATAAAAATAAGTCTTTGTCACAGCTAAAATTAATGATCATTTAAATTGTGAGGCTTAAGATTGTTATCAAGGAGTACCCGAATATTTTTCCAACTTTATCATTATTATTTTTTAATATTATATTCAAATGAGAAGTATCTATTCGGTATTATGTATACGCCAATATTATATTATTTGTATAACAATTTAGCAATCATATTATTATTTTATTATCAACTATGAAATTTTAAATATTATTTTTACGACATCAAAGTAATTTTAAAATAGGAATAACAATGCTACTAAAATAATGTGTTGATAACTTTTTTAAGGGCTGTCATAGCATAATTAAGATATTATATCACCGATTTTGATAATTTTTGTAGGTAGGTACTAATGAAATATTTTTAGCTCATTCATTTAAATTACAATTGATTATAAATGATATTGACATAACCTCAATTAGATCTATTAAATTAAAGTATTGTACAGTATTTGATCGATTTACATAAAGTAACACTTTGTAAATATGTAGGTATGTCAGTATTTGTATATGTTCGCTATATGGGCTAAACGTTTGTATTAAGTAATTTAAAATGTGGTGAATATGTACCAAATAAGTTAGAGATTAATTTAATAGAGTTGCCGTAAGTTCATATTTTTTTAATATATAAGTACCAACCTATTGGTTTCCTATTGACAGGCCATCAAAGGTGTTCAAAGCCCTACAGTTTAGGATGCACAATGTCACTATTTTTCTACCTCATATGTTCGAAATAGGTTAAGTCTTTGTTTGCCTTTACTGTATCTTAGTTTTCAATCCAATTACGAGTCATAAGTCTGAAGATACCACATAGTATGTTTCACTCAGTTACGTTTATCATCTTGCACTTAGTTGCAGATTTTTTACATAATGCATTTTAAGTGTTGATTTGAAGTTTTATCGCGTGGTGCCTTAGCTAGGATACAGCAGTTTTTGTTGCATAAAATAATTCTTCACTTTGTTATCACGGTTTACTATCAAACGAATACTCGAGTATAATAAACGAGTCTCTTAAAAATATTGGCAAAACATTAAATATCTTCCACTAGTAATCCCAAGCCACAAAAAAGTTTAAAGTATGCTATTTGTCATATGATAAATTTGAAAGAATGACTACCAATGATTATCGATATTTAAAATATATAAAAACATATTAATATAAAAGTTATGTTTATTTTATGTGTCAATTTACACTATTTTTAACAAATTTAAACCTTTTCTACGTTTAGTATAAGTACCTATTATTTTTCTGAATAAATAAATAACTTTAATTAAATATGATGATGGGTTTTTTTTGAAAAAAGCAATCGATAACGATAATAGTTTTCCGAGACGTTTCCTATGTGTGCGTAATGGTAAAGAAATTTTCCTTGAAGGCCACGGACCACATTACAAAAACGATTTCGGCAGTCACACTGGAATGCGAAAAAATACGTGACTTCCCGACTAATTGAGTCGTCAGTAAATTATGTTTAGGTGAGTGTAAAACGCAAGGTGCCTTTCAGCGTTGAAGAACATTCCGTATTTAAGTTGAGCCGTGGGTAGCATTCTTGCATTTTAAAGGGAAAGTCGTTAGCGGGATAATTGACTTAGGGGATGAGGATTTATAATTCTTGAAACCGGTGTACTCGCTAATCGTTAATCAATATTTTAAGGAGCTCATTGCTTAGCGCAGTATATTCGAATCAGCATTATGCGTCCCTGGTAAAATAAATATGTAGATGTATAATAGCTTAAAGCTTTCTACATAAATTAATTATACCTCACATAAGTGTACTATGTATGCAACACAATGAACGAATTTATCAACAAGTATTTGTTATTTCTACTAATTATAAGTGGAATAATCACCTGTCTAATAATAATTTAGATTTTTTACTCCCCAAATAAAAACAATTAAGTTACACAAAACTTAGTAACATTATATAAGATTCCTTGGAATAGAGGTTAGGTATATATATTAATATACTTTTCATAATAAACAGTAACTAGTTTTTGTTTAACCCTAACCTATTGGATCCTTACATAACCAGATAAGAAAACAATAATTCGGAAATGATCATAGTCAAAGGAAAGTTGAGTGTCAACGATGAAGATGAAAGTCGTCTACACCTACACGATAGTCCTACTAAGTGAAGGAAGCTACTGATCTCCCAATATTTTAGCTGCGTGGATAGCATCATAAACTGATTACTAGAGTGTTATAACTACGGTATTTAAAAGGTGTCACGATCCTTAACTGCGAAAGACACAAAAACAAATTTGATTCTTGTTCTGAATTAAATACACACTAAAAAACACCGTGTGATTATTTTAGATGCAAAAATCAATTTCTACTGCTATAAATATGTTTTTTCACTTACGAATAATATATTATGAAACTTATGACATGCCATAATAATATTTTGTTAAATATATTATGGATGTATTAAATAATACCTATACTGATTATCATAGAATAGTAATTGTTGATTATTAGTTTTCAGAGCTAATAAAAATTGAATGAATATTGTTGAAGTAAGTATATTAATATATTATATATTCGAATTTAACTTTGAAGTTCTTGAAATAGGCTGTCTTTCTTTATGTGATCTTTTAATTTACATTCTAAATTTTCTCACATTATTGAGCTTAAGAACTTTTATTAAATAATTATTTATATAGGTATCTAACATTATATAAAATGCAGAAGTTTTTAAATTTGATCATCAGTTTTTTGAAATAATATTAAAAATATTATATAATATTTTATCGTTATATTATATTATAATAATTATTGATATGTGTCATTTTATGCATGATTCCAAAAAAAAATATTTACTAAAACTAATTATTCATCTAATATGATGCAATTTGTCAAAGAAACTAAGTGACTAGAAATTAAATGCACCATTGCATACCAACGCGACGTAATCAACTAGGTATTTGTGTTCCAATCAATATAATATTTCATGCGTCCTGTCATATGGGTAAAATATTAGAGTCTGGTATTCAAAACTGTTATTTTAGATGAAATTGGAATATTTGAGAGACATCAATCATCATGAGAAGTTTACACATGACTAAAACAGCAGTGCTTAATTCAAAATAATTGATTTAAGTTTTGTACTTTTCTATTCAAATCATTTTTTATCTTAAGAACAGAATTTACTCTGGCATTGACTTTGAAGTAAGTATTGAAAATTATGTACTTACCTACATTAAAATATTTATAATTTACACACTAACCAATCAATCATACCAAACTGTCATACAATTAAAATCATAAATATCGTAGAGCATTAAGTCATCAAAGATGCGATTAATAAGTAATACTAGATTAAAATAGCACCTGTAGACGTGCATTGATTTACTTCCAACAATAGTGTGCATTATCTATCGCGATAATAACTCTGTTTACAAGTGAAAGTACTGACCGTCTCGCCGATCTCATTCTTCAAGAGTAACCCAGACGCAATATTATCATTTTATGGTACTATTTGATAGGTCGTGAAAATAGTTTCTGCGCACTGTAGTTAGGTATTTTTAGGTTCATACTATCTTCTATTGCGCAGGCGTAAATATTCCACAGTTTAATTGTCGCGTGAAAATACAGAAGTTTCTGAACTTTTTTAATCCATGCATGCAATCTTGCAATTTGCACGATGATACGTGTTTACACGTGCATTTTTTTGTTATGGCCGCAATAATACGTGTTATCAGGAGTAAATACATGCACGTGTAAACGGGGAATAAATTAAACAAAGCTTTAAAAACCATCATAGTTGCATACTGTTAGTAAATTTTGTCATAGCTAACTACCTAGTAAGTATTGTATCCGTTGCCCAAAATATGATTGGATGAGGCTCAGTTGAATAGGTAAGTATAAATATTTTTCCACATAATTATTTCTGTAAGGTATTTTTCTGGTTTGTATTTATGTATAATATACAGTATTTTCATTTACACATTGTATATCAACCTATTTCTATTTTCTCTCTGCAGTTTATTTTATTGAATCGACATACATACTATAAATAAGATAGACAAAGTATTGACAGACGTTTAAGAAAATAGTCTTACTTGTTACCTTTATTCAAATGCACGATTTAATTTTGGGAGTCTAATGAACAAATTTACTCTTTCAATTCGGAGACCTGTTAATTGTAATAACGTGTTTTGTATTGTAAATCTGGTGAAATGGCAATGTGGAATACGAGATACAAATTCCAAGGAATAAATCAAATATAAACTGTATATATTATACACACGGTATTCAGAAAAGAGAATCATATTATATTATATTATGTTTGATTTATTTATTTCATACCGAATAATTTAAATATTGTATTATAAGTATATTAATATGTAAAGAGTATAAATAAACTAGTAATATTGTAAAAATAAATAAATAAACTTTATTTAAATCATCTAAATACCTTCTAGTTTTCCTACAAAAATAATTAGTCATGACAAAACCTTCTCACCAGCCAATAATTTTCAAATGGTCTACAAATTGTATTATTATCACGTCATGTTCACACATAGTACTGACAATAATGAAAAATGCATGGGATATGACATATTATTATCATCTATGAACGACTTTAAATACCTACATGAATTTCAAAAAAATATATTATATGATTTAAACATCAAGAGTCGACAAGGAAGAAAAAGATTCCACCTGGGCAAATATGCATTTTAATAAGACGTGAGTAATAAAATAAGACAGGACATAAATAAGAATTTTTATTTTAAAAATTATTAAAACAATAGAGCGATGAAAACTTACGTATCAACATTCGAATAATTGTGTCGCTAGATTTCAAAATCAGCCAAGTCCATAATAGATGAATAGGAGAAAAACAGCATTTTGTTTTCTCAAGTACACAGTCATAAGGGTGAAAGTTTATATTATTTCGAATATAGAATATTTAAAATATTTAAGTACCACATTTCGATAATGCAGAAATGTGAGAAAGCTATAGTTCTTCAGCAATTCACAAAAAAGTCAAAATACCTAAAGGTGGACTTGGCTGATTTTGAAATCTAGCGACACAATTTCATCAACACGGATAGTTCTAGACTCCAATTATTCAAAAACTTATTGGTATTGATATTAATTTTATATTAATATTACTAAAGTACCCGGTGTCGTACGAGGTCACTTCCTTGATCGATATATTTTATTTATCTTATAAAAAAATTCAATATAAAAATAATTGTTGCAATTTTAAGTACAATTGAAATTTATTGATAGCTATCGACTATGATAATCTATCAACCAAATCTGTAAATAACACTCGTAGTCTATAATGCAGCATTCCTCAGAAAAGACTTAGGTGCTTAGATTACATTGTGATTTAGTTGTGTCACAGAAGTCAATCAACAACTCACAAAAATAGTTATGTGTATCAATTAATTAAACAGCTACATAGTAGTAAAAGTCAAACAAAATTAACCAAAAACATGTAAAGTTTATCTTAATCCGTGGTATAATAGAAAGGAATGAATAAACTTACTTTATTTTATATGCTTATATAATAATGTAGATTGTTTGGTTATGATGTACGTACAACAATACCCGTAAAATATATCTGGATAATATAATATACGTGCAACCAACCTATAATAAGTCTTTTTCATTTAGTATACCCTGTTAGTAGACATATAAATGTAGATAACGGTGAGTGTCTTACAGAGGTGAGAAAGGAAATCCGTTTGCCCGCAAGACGCGCGGCTGGGTATACACCGTACAAAGGGAGACTCCATCTTGATTTGCCGCGAATTGAACTAATTTGTAACGTTCATGTCTGTAACATGACAAGGACGATTGTAACAGGTTGCGACTGTAACCCATTATTCTAGGACATTCAAGTATCACACGATTTAATTAAACTGGCCTAGTCTTAATGCATTCCAAATTTAAGATACGTTATAGTCAAATTGTGTATCAAATATTTATGTAAGAGCATTTTAAATCTCAAATATTATTATTGCGTAATTCACAAAATTCCCTTGATGGGCAAATGGTATTATATCGAACTATAAAGTCGTGGCTTGTAGGATAAAATCTGTTAAAAAACATGTGTGTTGTGGGGTGGTCAACATCAATATCGGATTGAAAAATCAACAAAACAAAAGCATTTTTTCAATATTATTGACTTAACCTTCTAAGTTTTGTGATGTCTTTTAAATATTATTCATTTTGAAATACTGTCAAAAATGAAACACTTACGGTGACATACTGTGATGGCACAGGATTGAATGGAATTTAAATAAGTTTAATATGAATGCCACAGTGATAAAACATTATGTTCTGTCCTGTACGATTAAATTGCGTTACTACTGATTTCAAGATATGATAGATCTTCAAAATACCAATGACAATTTTTTCGCAATTAATTAAAAATATTTTCGTTGTTACATAATAAGTCACCATCATCATCATCAACCTGAATCTATCCACTACTGGATGAAGGCCTCTTCAAGCTGCTTCCTCTTCTCTTGGTCCTGTGCGTTGCGTTGCCACGTACTTCTGCAGAACTTTATCATTTCATAAGTGTGAAAAAATATTAAGTAGGTAGATGACATACATAATAACAGCTAATATAATATAATATATGTTTTGAGGACCTAAGTAACACGACCTACCACCATATAACGATCATGATTCATATCAAATTACACCCCTGTTATTTATCGTATAATAGTAATATAAATTATAATAGGTGCTAAGCATTTGAGTATCGTTAGGTAGAACAATATGTTATATAATTTTTCAATGACCATTTTTTTACATACTGACTATTTCTCCGATTTAATTTAATTGTTTCCTAAATATTTTATTATTGTACCCAGAGTCTACATATTTTCTAGCTCCGAATAATGCCCAAAGTGTGATACTCTGCACTTTTGGGGCACAATCATATAGATTCCGTTACTTCTTAAGTTTTCAGCGATGCTACAAGAAAAATCTACGCGCTGCAGGTCATATATGACAGGGAGCGCTAGATGTCAGGATAGACTGATAAAATGGTGCAACCGTATGCCTGTCATAATAAATGCTACGATGTTTGATGATGATGGTATACGTTCTGTTTTACTACGGATTCATTTGTTGTCATTGGCTCTACCGTTTGATATCGCATCGTGGCTGAAAGATATTTATTAACAGTTTATTTTTTTTTATAAGAAATAGATGTTTGTCCTTTCTCAACCGATTTGAGCCATGTTTAGATTTAAACGTTTAAAAATAAGATGTGAATTTACCAGATATGGAATTCAAACGCGTGATCCACAGCTTCGTAAGTGGACTCCAACACTGTAACACTTGTCCATTCCCGTTTGGTTAAAATTATTTCAATATTCTAATTTATTTTATGTTTATTTACCATCCATTTGAGAGACTAGTAAATAAACCAAATTAATAAAATTGGTTTTAAAAGTTGGTAGCTCAACATAATATAGCTCAATGAAATGTAGCTCAATATAGTATATTATTATGCAGCTGAATAGATAATTGAAATTTAAAAAAGAAGCTCCCGTGCATCATTGCATTTGGATAATACCGCTTTGGTTAAGGTTTTCATTTTAGTTGGGGATGAAACGAATAAATTCATTAAACGTATTTTAAAAACAGCACGCTACCAACACACATTTTGTTTTTCAAATTGAAAATTTGGTTAAAAATGCAATATTTTATTTAAAAAAATGATTCCAAGATATCAGCTAAAAAGCCTGTATTACCATAAACATCGTATACTATAAAATACAAATTTGCATGAGCAAAAGTAATCAAATTCAATTTGGTATAATATTTGTTTTCGGAAAAAAACCAAACAAAATAAAATAAAACCGTGTTCATAAATAACCGTTTTCTTCGTTAGAGATACGCGCGTACAGAATCCGTGACGATAAAATCGTTGCATTATATTTCAATAGGCTTCAATCATCCCCTCGCATATATTATACGATATTGTATACATATATATATGATGTAAAACTTTAGGCATATTAGATTCCTACAGTCTACATTCCTCCGAGACACATAAATGTCAACATGATGAATTCTTCGCGAGTGAAGAAATTCAATAACGGGGCAGCGGTTTCTCTCCAGAAACGCTACTGGTATTTGCCTACAAGTACTTATGAGCACTCCTATGCATGAAGAGAACAGTGATGTACAACATTATTATTATCATTATTGAAAAAAAATCGAACAATTTTGACATAATAATATAATATAATCTATATTAATTATATCTTACATAATATATAATATAGGTATAAATATATTAAATAAATATTTCAGTTATGTAATAATTGTTTATCCAGTACCGTGTAGGTAGTTACTGCTTATATTATTATAGCGATCCAAATTTACCCCATACCCTCCAGACCCAGCTATATAAATATAAATATGTATTGATATACTATCTATAGTATGTTAAAGGAAATTAAAGGACAATAATACTTAACCATCGATAATTGAAAACTTTAAACATAGGTATTGTAAAATGTTTTATTTTTTTTAAATGTTTGTTAACGGCCCACGTGCTCGTCGTAGGTCAAAATTGAGTTTTTATTGTATTTCCAAACCATGATCATGGACACTCCTTAAACGTTGTAGATAATCTATTTATATAATTTTGAAGCCTTATTATCTTTTATAGTTATTTTAAACATTTGATGACTGCATAAAGTATTTTTGTTACATAAAATAGTATTCTTTTAAACCTCTCGCTCTAATGTTTTAGAATATAGTCATATTTCGGTACATGAATGTGCAGTGGTGTTAAGATTTTTTACGTTTATTAATTTTTAAACGCATTTATGAAACCATTAGTATAATTTATTACGAGATAAATTTTGTAAAATATTCACGATAAAAAATTATATTGATAATCTCTGTGATCCCAAATTTGACAAGAATTAGGCATTTTATTATTCAAAAAATTGGCAAGATTAACACATTTGAAGATGATTCTAAAGATACTTATTATAAGCTATGTCTTTGACCATTTAAGTGTGATAAACATCTTATGAATAATGATTGCTTTATAATAAATATTGACCTAAGAATAAGGTAGTGTTTTTTTGAAATACGCCATTTCTTTTGTCATTCCCTAGTGGTTAAGCTACAACATACGGCCGTAGCCATAAATTGACAAACTATCATTTTACTCCCTACTTCAATTATAGTTTGTCAATTTATGGCTACGGCCGTATGTTGTAGCTTAACCACTAGGGAATGACAAAAGAAATGGCGTATTTCAAAAAAACACTACCTTATTCTTAGGTCAATAATTATTATAAAGCAATCATTATTCATAAGATGTTTATCACACTTAAATGGTCAAAGACATAACTTGTAATATATATCTTTAGAATCATCTTCAAATGTGTTAATTTTGCCAATTTTTTGAATAATAAAATGCCTAATTCTTGTCAAATTTGGGATCACAGAGATTATCAATATATTTTTTTATCGTGAATATTTTACAAAAATTATCTCGTAATAAATTATACTAATGGTTTCATAAATGCGTTTAAAAATTAATAAACGTAAAAAATCTTAACACCACTGCACAGTTATGTACCGAAATATGACTATATTCTAAAACATTAGAGCGAGAGGTTTAAAAGAATACTATTTTATGTAACAAAAATACTTTATGCAGACATCAAATGTTTAAAATAACTATAAAAGATAATAAGGCTTCAAAATTATATAAATAGATTATCTACAACGTTTAAGGAGTGTCCAGGATCATGGTTTGAAAATACAATAAAAACTCAATTTTGACCTTCGACGAGCATGTCCCCCCTTAATATAAATAAAGCTCTACCGGGGACTTTTTTACTATATGGAACAAAATGTATGACGTTTGAGGCAATGCAATCTACGATGTATTTTAAACATTTCAAGTCAGTTTAAATTTAATATATCATTAATATACTATTTTTTATTCAACAAATAATTCACAAGATTTAAGAATATAACATTCTTTAATAAACAAAATTTGGAATTAAGGTAAGTAATACTTTGATATAAAATACAAAGGCCGATAGCCCATAATTAACGCAATTTAGAAAGCACTTTAGAGAGACTAATTGCAAAAACTACTAGCAAATTTCGTCGCGAATAGATAGGATGCAGATAGCTTACATTGTAGGGCACATGTGCGCAAATCCCATGGGCGTCGTATTTAAAAAAAAGTTCTAGCGGTTATACATTTATTAATCTAGTGGTTATATAGGTGTTTTCAAATTATATATTTATTTAATATAATTACATTATACAAAAACGATTCGATCTTATCGTCTTCTGAATCGCCTTCCCACCCAAGTGCTGTGCCAAATCATTTTCTTGGTGCGGAAATATATCAATTCTGAGCAATTATCAAATACAACCTAAACATTAGATGTTATTGCTCAACCCGACATCAAATCGTTTCTGTGAATCTAAATGTTTCTAATAGAATGTAACCCGTAAGTATAAATTATAATATCACACTATATTTATCTACCCTTTATGAAGAAACGTTCAGCTAAATAAGCCTTCGTAGCTTAATAAAAATAAATTACATTAAGGTGCATTTAGTGTAATATAATTAATAAAATTATAGGTCTCGTGTGCTCGTAAATGTTTCGTTGCGCCGATGTGTTCGACAAACATATTTTCCAAGTGTACCTTCTAGTACCTGAGCAACTCTTGGCAAATGCCGAGCGCCGATCGCCCCATATGTCAGTTTATTGGCTTGAATCAGTGGATCCTTAACATTAAACTTAGGTCACAGAATAAGTGGACGGATAGAATTTCGACTTCATAATTTATGACGCTAATATTCCGTCGAAGATTCTGCGAGCTTTAGAGTATTTTTAATGGATGCAACTATTCAATGTTTATAATATAAAAAATAACAGTTTGTTAAAGCAATATATTGTAGTAATAATAAAAATAGCACAATTTGAGTAAGTACGGTGCCTATAACTAATATTCGAACTAATTCTAATTCCAATTCTATTTCGACCACTGCAACTTTTATAGTACCATCTTTGGAAAGTCGACGTTCTATATCTGATCAATATTTTCTTTGTAAAATTATCAATGGTCGTGTTGACTCGCCAAACCTACTCGAAAGGGTGGGTTTCCATTGTCTATCAAGATTTACGCCAAACCAAACTTTGTAACATATCAGTCGTAGCGGTTCTAATTATTATGCACAAAACTCTTTTATTCAGCGCTCTTGTTTAAATTATAATATGTATTTCTCCACCATTGATCCTTTTAATAATTCACCTGTTTCATTTAAACGCGCTATCTCCAAAATTTTGTATAAATAGATATAAACACTTATATATATATATATATATATATATATATATATATATATATATATATTTATGTTACTTTTTCTTGTATATAATTTAATTATTCATTATTCTTCCTCATTCTTCTCATGTAATTTCTTTATATTTATGTTATTCTTACTCTCTATCTTGTTAGGCTTAACTATATTATAATGTATGCATGGAAACTTTGCTGGTTGCAATAACTTTTCATTATTATATTATAAATTTTTGTAATCAATATGTAACTGTTTGTTTCCTTAATAAATAAAAAAAAATAACAATGATATTCATCTATGGCAATCATTCCACTCAAATTTTCATATTATAATACTCCAGCCTTCTTATTGTATTACATATTAAAAGTTTAAAGTATTATTTAATTAACCGACTAGCTATTATTGTCATTACGACTTCGAGTCGATAAACGATAACGAAACATGGTTACGACATACCTATTTAATATCTCTCAATGGTTTTTATATTAAGAATGTTCTTAATTACAGGCGGCTAGGAAAATGGTTACATATTCTACATAGTAGAAACAATGGTAATATGATTACAAACATGCATATTATTTACTTAACATTATTTAAAAGAATTTGTCGGAAAACTGAAAGATTAGCTGAATACAATGTGTTTGGTACGAACGTTGCTCGGTTTGTCAAATCAAACCTATACCTACATCATAATATTAAAACATGTTTGATGTTCTTTTAAAAGTGAGGGTTTTAAGCAGTCTAAATTCTTTTGCCAGTTATTATAGTGTGGTTTGCATGCACACCCTGTCTAATGTTTTATTTCCCATAATGTTTTTCTTTCTGATCGGTTTTTAATATGAAGGCGATCTAGGTAATTAAAATCATGCTGTGTGCAGAACATTATATGAAATAATATTTTTTCATACTTTTAATATTACATAGTATAGTATTTGCACCAAATAAATAAAATAAATATAATTATCATTTATACAAATACTTTCCGTTCAATATTTTCTTGTTTAATATTATAAATTGTAAAATTTCATTTTGCACTGCCGAATTCCACTAAACTAAACACAAATTTTCCTCAAAATCATGGCTTTAAAATTAAAATGAGAACATCTGCCAAAAATTTAAATGCCATTCTTGGAAGGTTTTTGTTACTGTTGTTTACTTATTGAAATATGGTTTGATATGTTCATTTAATAAAGCTAGTGCATAATAATATATACTTTATATTTAATTAAAAACGTCGGTAGATGAAACATTGAAAAATATATTTTTTAGTATAGAACACATTGTATTTTAAACCGGTTTATTTTTAAATCATTACTTATTTATATGTCGCTACATTAAACATTATTAGGTACACGTAATATCTATGTAAAATTTGCTACTTCATACTAAAATAATTCTAAGTAAATAAATTAAGCTAAAACTCAACGGAATAATTCAATTATATTGAAAAGCTAAGCATGTTACTGAAATTTGTATGATGAAACTGAACACTGGACAAGTTTAACTAGTTATTCAGGAAAAACAATTATGAGTGAGCAAATAATGAGTGATTTAGTACAGAACAAAACAAAGGGTATGAGCTTTAAGCTTTGGTTATGGGTTAATATTGAATAGGTTAATTTAAAATAAACGGGAGATTATTATTATATCCATTATAATGATAATGTATCTTCTTGCTTATTTATACAGATTTTTGTAAACATATTGTTCATTATTTTAATATAAACACAACTTAATTCAGTATTTTTTTTATCTATGTGCACTTTTCTTCAAAATTCTCTTGAGCCATCTTTAAGGCGTGGTCAAGCCAGGTTCGGTGCATTAATCATACTTATATATATTGAAACATTAACAGACGATAAGAATCAATAATAATAGTAGTGTAGTGAAATAGTAATATGGTATTAAAAAAGAAAAAATCGAACAAACACCCAGGGTTTGAGAAAATCTAAAACCATCATGATTTAATATGTAATCTTTATATATATAAAAATCTCGTGTCACGGTGTTTGTGGTCGCACTCCTCCGAAATGGCTTGACCGATTTTTATGATTTTTTTAATGTATATTTGTTAGGTATGAGAATAGGTCAACAAGTATATTTCATATCGCTAGATGATTAGGGTATCTCTATCCAGAAAAATTTTTCTTTTATTTTTTTGACAATTTTTTTTTTGTATTTTTTTCATTATTTGGCATCAAAAAATACCTATAACCCCAAATTTTCACCCTCCTACCCCAACTCTCCGATTTTTTAATCGCGATTTAATTATTTTTGTATGAACAAATTTAACCGTCGTTCGTATTTCAAACAGAACGAAATTATTTATGTTGTTGAATGACAGATGGCGCTACGTCCGAGAAGAATTCAAGAAAAGCGTCGCGTCATTTTGACATTTCATTCGGCATATCACAACGAAGTGCGTGAAAAATTTTGTACGATTTATTTTAATTTATCTATTTTTGCGTGCGTGTATTACAGTGCTCAATGCCAGCAAGACGCAAGGGAGCCCATTTGGGCCGTCAAACAAATAAGGCAACAAACATGCAAAATAGTAGAGCAGAAAGAACAGACGAAAAAATCCAACAAGATAACAAAAACGTGCGTGTGAGCATGTCGCAATTACGTGCATCTCAATCACAAGACGCACGAGCTGAAGGAAATCAACAACGACAATTAGAACGTAGCCAAGCGCACCGGTTCGTAGTTAACACACGTAGAGCAAATGACTGACAACGCCAACAAGTACATCGAGCATTTACATCCGCTTCATTCCTTCGTCTCGCATTCGAGTACGAGCCAGATATTGAATATTCCGCTCATCCGAAAGAAATGTCCCCATTGTCATGCGCTCAAATTCAAACATGAGTCAGCCGGGATGTGTTGCGCATCAGGAAAAGTGCAACTACCAGAAATTGAGATACCACCAGAACCATTGAACGGCTTGCTCATCGGCACGGTTCCAGATTTAAACCTGTTCCTGAAGTCCATTCGCACATTCAATTCATGCTTCCAAATGACTTCGTTCGGAGCAACAGAAATAGTTCACAATACTGCGGCAAATGGTCAACAATTCCATTCTACGTTCAAAATCAAAGGCCAAGTATACCACAAAGTAGGTTCATAGCTGCCAATGCCAAACGAACCACATAATTTTTTACATATCTACTTCATGGGCGGTGAGGACATCAATCGTGCGGATGCACGTTGCGGCTACAATAATTTCAATTTGCCTAATGCCAGGCGCATCGTCGGCGAACTGGATGCCCTATTGAATGAGCACAATGAATTATTGAAATTCTTTAAAGCACACATGCACGAATTGCAAAGTGACAATCACGCTATTGTCATCAATCCTGATAAAACACCAGCTGGAGAGCACGTGCGTCGATTCAATGCGCCTGTTGTTGACGACATTGCTGGAATCATGGTTAGCGACCGCACATCGACGCGAGAAATCGTGATTCGAAGAAGAAACAATAATCTGGAGTTCATCGCTGACACACACTGTTCATACGACGCTCCCCAATATTCGCTAATTTTCTGGAAGTGACAAGACGGATATTGCATAAACATTAAACAACGAGATCCTGTCACAGGTAATTCATTCATTATGAACATCATTACTCATTTTGAATCGAGAAAATGAATGGTTGGTGTTTTTTTGTTTTTATCGGCGGTCATCGTCTACAGCGCTCCATTCCTCTTTCTGTCATAGATCCCATCCCCACGCACTTACGATACATTCGTTATTTTTTATTTAACAACCAAAATATTCACTAGAAATAATTTATAGGGTACAACAACGTTTGCCGGGTCAGCTAGTATATTATATAATGAGAATAGGGACAGATCCCGTAGAATATTCAAAAGGTTACAACTGCCAATATGCCACTGTTTGCAATCAAATATGTCTGATATTAAATAATTATAAATATATCTATATTAAATGATGTTTAAATTCCAATTAACAGTTTTTATTTCTATTTATTTGGTGTTACTAATCTTTCCGTTTTGCTTTGGTAAATAGTTTTCGATAAATATCGATAGTGAGTGACTAATGAGCATTTCCATTCACCAAAACCATGCTGTTTAATTAAAAATACAACCTTTAGCAAGCGAATTTAGTTTTTTTGTCATTCATATGACGTTTCTCTGCACCCTATTTTACTGTATTTTGTTCTGCTATTGAAAACTAAAAAACCAAATTGAATATAATACCTTACATACTCTCAAATTTATTATATTTAACTAAAATCATATTTAAATTAAATGAAAAACAATATAAAATATACGTATATATATATATATTATGTCTAAGTAGGATGAGAAAAAACTTTTTGCAATACTGGTAAACTTGAACTGAAAAATACCTTGAATACTTATTATAAAGAACGCTGAATCATATTGCCAATAATGCAAAACTGTAAGTAAAGAAAGCTATATTTTTAATGTGTTTCAAATGAGTCTCATTCAAAAGCCATCAATATAAAGCTTGCCACAAAAATACGAGAGATTTTTTTAGATTCCCTTTGAAAAAATACTTTCATCGCACAATTGAATTTGGCGAATGAGCGACGCGATCGATCACAGAAAATGGAGAGACTACGTCAAGACTTAGAACTCTGCTGCTATCCATTACGGTCCGATGAGACAGCCAAACAAGGTACGCCTTTGGCCTGTGTGCTCTTAAACCACTTTCACACAGCCGTGTATTCTAACGAGGTTTTAATATATTTTATTTAAATAAATTTGTGTTTACTATATATAACTTTAGCATGAAAGTATTCCTATTTACATAAATGGATTTAATATATTTTTAATGGTGATAAATTTTAATTGGTCATTAGAACAATATTTTTACTTTTATAGGTACAACATATTCATAATAATATACTTTATACATGCCCAAAAATACTTCATCATCATTAGTTTGCATCAATCAAGTAATAGATGAAGGTATCTCTAAGCCGATTCAATTCATTTCTTCTTCTTCTTTCTTTCGACCATGTCCGATTTCAGCCCGATCTAATTTTCATGTATTTTATCTCCGATTCATCATCATCGATATTAGCGATTGCTTTTTCTGACGTTGTTGAAATAGCATTAAAACAGAAAATTATGTCACCCTTTTATGAATATCTACATAAAAATTTCATTGGAATTAGATTTTTAAATAATATTTTACAAAATTATTTGTTTGTAATTAATATTGTTGCTTCGATACTGCAACTGAACTCATTTATTGTCTATATGAAAATAATAGCAAATCTTGCATGCTATTTTCATTTCTACGTTTTAATAGATAACTAATTACTCAAATGAAACCATTTTTATACGACGCTCGACATAAATTATCTAGTATTTTTCTAGAGTATATATATTATTAATTATTATTATATAATGTATTTAAACTACAACAGACCATGAAACTCTAATGAAAATAGTGTAGTAAAACAGTAATATAATGAGTAATAGAAGTGAAATAGTCACAAATGACCAGGTTTTGAGAAAATCACATAAATATATTGTGACATCACCAGGCATCTAACCCGGAGCCTCCGTATAAAATGCGCATTGCACTCCATGGGGACCGTTTCTTTTTTCATAAACACTGCTCTCTAATATTTTATACAACTGGGTACATATACATTGGAATATTTTCATAGTAAAGTGACAGAATTACGGATTCAATTTAATTATATTATGCATTAAGCTTCAAATTTCATTTTCCAGCAATATTAAAATCAAGGTTACTCAATTATACTATTATTGAGTTGACGAAATTATACAAAATGACTACTTTTGTATAAACGTAATAAGTATCAGTCACTAGTAAAATAATATTACTAATACTAATACATATTTATAACGTACCTATATCATAATAATATATAATAAAAGCTACTACGCGTTTCTTCTGCGAAGTGTTATTGCCGAAGGTTCTAGCTTCACACAATCCATTTATTTGGAATTTTACGCGTAATAATTATCACATCAAAATATTCAGGAATTCTTTATTTGTCTGTTTTCTATTGCTTAAAACTATAGAAAAAATATATTAATAAAACGTTAATATCGTTTTAACTACAATCTTAAGTTTTTTTTATTTTTATATCGTAATTATATAAAGAGTTTTATACAGTTTATGGGAGCAAAATGATCATTATTTGTGGATTATGAAAATTCAGAGACGGCGCTGGATTGGCCACGTGCATAGTATGCTGGAGGATATACCGGTAAGGCGAGTTATGTACGCAACTTCCAATGACAAGACAAGACCTGGATGGCCGAAATTGGGATGGCTGGACTGTGCCACGGGAGATTAAAAATGCACGGTCAAAGTAATTGCAGAATGTCGGCGCTTGATCGTCCAAGATGGAAGACGTTTTTGAAAGAATTATTATTACCCCGTGAAAATAAATATGTCGATTGTACCATGCATAAAATAATTAATTTAGCTGGTTCAATTTATCAAAATAAAGTAATGTTAATTTATATTATCTACTTTTATCCATTATAATGTTAAGATGTATAAAATAATATTTGATGAATGAAAAGCTTTTTTCTTGTGACCTACCCATTGTGTTACCTTTAAACAATAACGTAGAATAAACGTTTTTCCTACTTTACTTCCGTAAGCGACGCGACGTCTTGAATTTTTTTCCTCCCATTTTCAAGCAAATACATTTGCGTTTTGGACATGTTTACCATCCATTAGAATTTAAAAATGCAAAGGTGTGATGATTAATTACCTGGCACGCTTTGTGTACTGCCATCTTTTGTACCGTGTCTTTGTTTAGAAAATAATAAAGAAATGTTGAGTCTACTCTCCAGAATAAATACTTGTTTTGGCTGTCAACGTCAAATAATTCATGAGAAAAATTACAAAGAAAATTCCAGCTGTGTTTTATAATAATTAGCGAGAAAAGAACACAAGTATCTTTTTAATGTATTTAGTCTATACCTTTAACTCCGTGCTTCATTCATTATCAATTATTATAAGTACCTTGTACTAATCTAGTTTGATTAGTTTTTTAACCATACATTAAAGATTATCTAATTTTAATCTATCATATATGAATAAATATGTATAATATGTGTAATATTCTTCACAGTATTTTTATCAGTACCTAGTAATTATATCTCAAATTGCCTGAATGTGCTAAAAAGTGTCATAAAATTATGTTAGATATTCTAAAATCAATACTGGTTTTCAAAATTTTTCATTTATATACAATATTCAACCACATAAAGTCAATCTCAGGTACTATTCTTCGGTGGCTCTACTTTGGAGAACTATGAATCATCGAGTGGAACTATTGCTCTCTGCCTCATTTAAATTAAGTTTCTCTAAAACATATTGTTTATTCGATAACTGTATTATTTTAAATATATTGCCGGTCCATCCGTGATAATATATAATGCTTTTTATGAATATTTTATTTTTCATCCCCATATGTCTCTCCACTATACGTGGTATTTCATAAGTGTATTTTTTGTTTGATTAAATTATGCATTCTATATTTGCCTATTATTAGGATAAATTATTATTCATTTATTTTATATCTTATACCCATCAATGTTGTATACTTTTGTGAATTGCGCTATTGGTAGACAATAATAAATAATAATTAGAATATTATGATTGAACATTTACTTGCTTACTGGCCATATATAACTTTTTTTAATTTTCCTACTAATCAATTTAAAATAAGTGACTATAATAGATAATAATACAAATAAATAAGTAGATTCTGTCGGTGGAGTGCCCGTCTCTGAGACCATTTTATTATTACAACGTTTTTCTTAGATCGTATTCTTATTTTTGTCTGATTGTTGTCTCTGTTGATTTTTAACTAACTTCCCGACTACCTAGACATTTGGAACTTTTAGAATATATCAGAACACGATGCCAATGCATTTTTTTTTAATACTTTTAGCCATCGTTAAGTAGAATTGAATTCATTTTCAGTTAATTCTGTTTTGTATGTAAAAGTTATTTCGACACCATTATTTGTTGCTAGGGGGTCTGGAGTCCTAGCAACTAAATTATTAATATATACGTGCGTTACTATGGAAATCAATATGAATATCAAAGTGACATTTCAGTATTATTTCTATCAAATACATTTTTTTTTTGATCGTTTAAGCTAGTCAAGTCAAGTTTAATTATGATTCAACAGAAAATTTAAAAACGTTGTATATAAAAAGTTCTTTTTATTTTGTAATTATTTATTAGTCATTGGATTGAATCTCACATCTGTTCTTAATCCCTCTTTAGAATATGTAGTTTTATATTTAAATGTAGGTTCAGTTTTGTTAGTTTTATTGTATCATGAGTATTTCATCTTTCTTTTAAATTATGATAATTTAATTATTAATTCAAGGTGTTCAGAATATTATGATAAGATAACATCAACGCTCTTTGAACCCACATGCTATGCCAATTAGCGAGAACGGTAATTTACCTTTCCGGTAGATAATATTTTATTCATGTTTTAGAAAACAACATTTACACCGCCGTTAAAATGATGAAAATATCAACCAGTTTTAACGTGGTTCCCCTCATATATATTTCCATTATAACAAGATCCAATCTCTATAGACTTGGCCTGCCCTAAATTTTCTGAAGCTTCTGCGTCGGTTGATAGTGCAATAAAATACCGTTTTATTAAATAACATAAAGATGATATATTACTGTCAACATACCCTGCTTTATTATGACATTCTCTCCGCTTTGTAAGGCATGCCATACTTACGTTTTAGTTGCAATCACATTTTCTTTCAGCACGCACTGTGTGTGCTCTTACCAAAATACAGTTTCATTTCAATGGTTTTTTATGAAGTGTTTTATAAAATATGTATTTAGAGGCGCTTTTTGATGTGTGTATTACATGGAAAAATCTAGAGTGGAATATTATTTTTATTACACTCTTTTCTTATTTTATAACATACGTTGTAGGTACGATGCGAATATAGCATGTCAAACCATTTTCAGGAATATATAAGTATGTATTATATTTGAATATCCTTATTATTTGTTCATCCTTAGTATTTGATTATAAAATATATAGGCCAGCAATGACCGAATGTTAAAGCATCCGCTTGTTTATTTAAATATTGTTTATAGCCTAGATTTATGTTCGTCAAGTAAAGTTTAAATTTCATTTTTCCAACGATGACCAAATCAGAGTTATCTAGTTGTTAAAGTAAAGTATTGAGGTGACGATATAACATATAAATTTGTAATTAGGGCTCCAAGTGTGATCGAAATATGTACAGGATAAAATGTTGCAGATGTAAATAAATCAATTTAAATAGTTTTACAATAATTACTTATTAAAAGATAAAACACAGTCATCTATCTAATTAAAAAAAGCAAAAAATAGGGATATTGTATTTTTAAACAATGAAAACTTATGATCAATATTCACAGGTACATAAAAGTTATAAAATATTATAGATAAATGTATACCTACTCATCTCTATATCCTTCGGAATTCACTGATTTTATAAAAAATCCAAATAAAGCTACTTATCACACTGAATTTAAGGTTGGATGCCTTCCAAGTGGCAACCGTCAAAGTAAACTGTTTATCAAAGAGATCCGCCCATCTGTGCAATCAAAATAATAGTGATCGAGTCAAAGGAATCTAAAGCCCTCCTTTTCTGCCGAAGCGTTGCAGTTGGTGTAAAAGAGAAAATCAATCTTGTCTTTATAATTTTTTTTTGAATTTTTTTAAATTAATTTTTTACCTATTTTACCACGTTTTTAATAGCTCGTATTCTTGTTTATCTAGTACATTTTTTTTGTTTGTTTAAGATTTGTATTGGACGATTGAAGATTTTTATCTAACTTCCCGACTAACTAGATATTTGAAACTTTTAGAATATATCAGAACACAACGACAATGCATTTTTTAATACTTTTAGCCATTTTTAAGCAGAATTGAATTCATTAATATATACGTGCGTTACTATAGAAATCATTATGAAATGTCAAAATGACATTTCAGTATTCTATATTTATTCAGTATTTCTATCAACTACAATAAAAAGTTTTTATTAATACAAAGAATTGTCAAGTTTATATGATTCAACACACAATTTAAAAACGTCATATATAAAAAGTTCTTTTTGTCTTATAATTATTTTTATTAGGTATATTTGCAACGTGACACATTTGGTATAAGTCAAGTGTCTCTGATTCAAATCGTGGGTCTGGTAAAATTCAAATATTGTTTGTTCAGCGTGTGTTTGAATTCATAACATGGACCTAATAGGTTGAACAAGTGGCTGATATTAATTTTTCGTAAAAAAAATGTTACAAAACCTCTATGTGAGGCACCAATACCTACAACGATTTAGAGCTAATTAAAAAGGTATAACATTTACTCCATATAAGTTGATAATTATCAAGATCAGTTTTTTTCAATAAGTACGATATTTTAAATTGAATAACTTTACTTATCTAATTAGTATAAAGTCGTATTATTATGTTATGAAGCAACTACGTATCTATTTTTATATAATCACCTAATGGGTTAATGTACTTATATAAAAATGTTATTGCACCGGTATAATATTACATAATATAACTCTTGGCATGACTAAAGTAAGAGATAGGCATGATATAAATTTGTAACAGTGTCCAGCATTCATAACTCTACGGATTGTGTTTACTAGTCTATCCCTCTACGCCTCTACGCTTCTACGCCCCAGAGAATGCATCGCCTGTTTTTCCAATTTGGCAGCGTGTGTTATTTAGGTAATTGCTATCTCCACGCATCTGATACTTGGCTCGAATATAAAACACGATTGTCACTGAAAAACAAGTGTTTACTTGAAGGGGCCATTTTAAGGGTGAATAATGCATGACAATAACTCCGGTAGGGGTTTTTCGAACTAATAATTACTAGATTTTCATGATTTGTAAAATCCATCACTAATAGAGAAAAAATGTTTTATGATTTATCATAATAATATATCAAATAATTATAATTAGTTATCATAAACACAACGATAAAACCACTGTGTGTATAATTAAAATTTAAATTAATTATTAAGATCACTAATGATTTTTATGGATGCAGTTTTGTACTGGTACGTATAATATTGTCTGTCGAAGGACAAAAGGACTAAACCCATACTTTTTTAATAAATTTTACAGGATGCATAAAACCATTTTCGTTATGATTTATATTATGGTGATTAATAATTTGGTAGGTAAGTATCTATTTTTCTAAAAACATAATAATTATTGAGGTAATTAAAGAAAAACCAATAAAAACGATGGTTAAGTTTTTTTTAACCTACTTCACTTCCTTTTTTTTTTTTTTTAAATATTAGGTAAATTTAGATATTAATTCGGCGTTTTGAAGCTGACATCCTTTGAACATAACGTGTATATATGTCTGTATGTATTGGTCATGTAGGTACAACGTTATTATCCGATAAAAATATTTTGAAAAAAAAACTCAGGGTTAAATCTATTTGACTTTCTACAATCGTTATTATTATTACAATAGTAGGTATACAATTAATAATACTAAATCTTTTATATAACACTTTGAATTAATATTTAATTCAATTCAAAAAAAAATTCGAGTATTTTCAGTTATTAATGGGTATTACAACTTCAATCATTGAAAATATAATATAACATATTCAATCAAGGAAGTTTAAAAATGTTTGCTACCGTACATATGTAAAATAATACAATTATGGATACTTTAATTCCGTATCTTGTTTATTTTATAATACGGGTGTATAAATGTTTCATATAGGTACTTAACAAAAAGTTCTTCCACGTGAAAAAAATACATTTTTAAAGGTCTTCAAAATCAGTAAGAGCAAAAAAGATAAAATTAAAATTTTTTGTTAAGAGATAATAATTTTAATTGAATTTATACATAATAATAAGAAGGTATATAGAAACCTAAATTTGAATCTCTTAAGTTAAAATATGTATATACATTTAAAAAAAATCATAGCATTTTTTTCGTAGAATTTCACTGTACATCAATAAAATATTAAATTCTATACATAATTCAATGTAATGTATTTCAATTGTAATGCCTTATTAAGACTTTATATTAAAAAACAAATTTTATGGGAAAGAATGGTTAAATAAAATTGTAGTAGGTATTGTGAAATATCATCAAATATACGTTTTCGTTTTAAAATAATATAATAAATGAAGGCGGCTTCTTTTTTTATAGAATCGACACAATATAGGTGCTTGATATTATGCTATGTTGCTTTTTTTATTTAATTCGTAACCGATAAAAATCCTCAATTTTCATTTTGTTTACTAAAGCTGCAAAAAATACTACACCTAGTCAGACAAAAATACTTATTTCTCCTAAAAAAGAAGCAATGATAGAACATACTGGCATGGTTCAAATTACCTACTCGAGAGATAAAATTTCAAATGTTTGCATCTGACGTCTCATCGTAAATAGACACTTGATTAGGAGAATCTGAAGAGTCAAATGGAAACACTGTGACAAATAGGAGCGTCTGGCATGTAGGTTACGTCACAATCAATCACAGGGTATTCCGGGAGGTGGGTAAGTACCTCCATACGAATCGTGACTGACGTCAAGTACTGGTATTGGGTAAAATAAATTTATTTATCTGTATATTTGATCAAAAACAAGCAATTTTTAAAATAGTATACACTTTTATCATATCTATTATTTACGTTGGAATAAACTATTTTATACGGTAGAATAGAGCTTAATACACTTTCACGCCGTGGGTGCGAATATGAATCAATTGGTTCAAAAATACCAATTATTTTCCAAAATACTTTTAATCGAGAGGAAGGATGAAGTTAGTTGGAAAAATGACTGTTACTATAATCAATTTTGTGGAGGCCCATAATATGCCCAGTCTAAGTGTGTAAATGACATTGATAATACCTATATAATATTATAATATGTATTGATTTTTTTATTAGTATTGTTAAATAATGTTAAATGTGTTTACATTAATAAATAATTACTGTCTGCTTAAATCCGTTTTGAAATTAATAATGTCGACTTAAACTTTAATTAAATTAAATTATTTAGTTTTTGTTAGTAGATGTAAGTTTTATTCAATATTGGTTCAATTGTACTTAATTAAATCTATACTAAATGAAAAAAAAGCATTTTATTTTGTAATTAATATGTATGTCATAGATTTTGATATAAAGTCTAACTTGTACACTTACAAGTTGTGAAGAATAGGCGAAAAGTAGCCGTTGATGCCGAGATAGTTAAGTCCCATGCAAATATTATATGGGAATGTAAAGCATAATATAACTGATTGTATTGAAATTAGCTTATAAAATATGTTTTCATCAATCGGTAAATTGATGAAGGAATAGCCTAACGAATTAATTAATATCAATGGTTATTTATAGCAGTATAACCTTAATAAAATCGCATATACCTAATATATAATAATATCATAATAGGTACTACATTATACATTTTAATTTACTAAATTATTTGTAAATATTAAAACAATATTATTTCTACAGCAATAACACAAATAGATAACTTGCGTTTTAATTGTATCTTGCACACTATACATAAGTAAATCGATCTACAGATTGAATCAAAATTAGCCATAAATTCTATCTGTCAGACTGTTATTTGTTATTAAATAGCGTTTCCACGATTTACAAATTTTAATATTGGATTGTTTATATATTATTATCTCTGGTTTCCTTAATTATGAACTTTCATTGTGATGGAGGAGCGAGAGTTTATTTACTGCTTACATAAGTACAAGAGTACAATCGGTAGGTACTATATAATAAATATAGTGATAATGCAGTGCGATATATTTTTTTCGGGAAGTTATAATCGAATGGCAATAAATTTATCGACGTACTCAAAACCAAATTCATATCTTGAAAAAAATATTTAAAAAATAACTATTATTATTGAATTAGCTATTTTATATCGAGTTTGCAATAATTGGATATGGCTGACTATGTGCAATAATGGATAATACGGAAAGTATTAATTTTATTGTAATCAGGTTACTTAGTTTTCAATAATTTGGACACTACGGGAAATGGGTATTAAAAAATTCGTAATTGCTGTCAGCTATTTAATATCGCCGATCAATATGCTAACACGGCTTGAGTTATTTTATCACAATAAAACAATTAACCTTTCGAGGCTTTCTCCGCCTTGGTGAACAATGTTACTAAAGAATATCTTTTAACCCCTTAACCAAGTCATAGTTATATCCTTCCCACATACAATTTGGCTGTTTTTTTTATCGGAAAGTGGGTAAGTTTTCCCCACAATTACATAAAAATAAGCGTATATTTCATTGAAGTAAATTATTTTATTATTGCTTTGATAAGTTCCTGCGGTCTGGTTAAGATACAGAATTTCACTGATGATCAATTCCTGCGGTATCCTGACATTCGTCCTGTGATGTGTAATACATTTAATATCGCGTTGTTCTTTTAATAATAATTATAAAAGTGGTAAATGATAGAAAACATAATATTTGATTTGAAATTACGCAATACATCCAATTTTAGTATTGGTTTGGGCTTAATACGAACAAAAAACTTTAAATTGGGCAAATAATAGACAGATCGCGACCCGAGAACTACAAGGTTCTAAGTGTCGATTTTTGGCCAAACTAAAGTAACGATGAGGCAGTCTTTCAAGTCACATTATCTACATACTGTATTAATATGAAGTCGATATTTATTATATTTTTTCATTAAACCCCAATACTGCCAAGTTCTATGTGCACAAAATATGTGTGGAGTTTACAGAGTTTTATCACAATCTAAAACGATCCATCGTTCTACAAAGTTCTATATGCTTTGACATTTCGCGGTTGTAAATACATTTAAAGTTGTTAAAATGGTTTTAATTGCAATATGAAGAGTAAAATCTTGTTGTTTTGTATTTTAAATTTATTTTTAAGACGTCATGCAGTGTATTTAACTATAAACCACCAGTATTTACATCAACTACTATAGTTTAGAGATACATAACCTCAAAAAAAAGTTTCGTGATATTTGATATCAATAGTAAAGTGTGAACTCACTAATAGATCAATTATATTATGAAACGTAAGTAAGATTTAATTATATTATCGTTATTTTTATTTTATTTTAATTTCGTTAAAAAAGACGTTACAGTTACATATTCACAAGCCATTAATTACAATTCGTAATTGATTATTTTCATAATGCAAATGTCAAACAAACGTTGTACATTTCATTCTTTAACCTTTGGTTAATAATAATGTCTAAATATCGATAGTATTGTAAGGCTATTTCATTCATTGACTATATGTTTCAGGTTTAAAAGTCATCCTGGAACTGATATAAATATTTGAGATATTGTGTGAAATCTCAGTAGATGAGGTGAAGAAATGAATATGTTGTATTCTACATTCCCTATTTCTGAGAATTCCCACACTATAAGATTGAGTATATTAATTATACAATATCATTATGATTAGGGAATCCAATCCCGAGCCAAAATTCTGATCCCGGGATTTCGGGATTACAATTTGACAATCCCGGGATCCCGGGACTGGTCCCGGGATTGGCATTTTTTCCATTGTTAATATAAAATTTTTATATTTACAAATAACATTGATAAAATCGGTCAAAAATAAATCTAGTATAATTTATACTATTTAAGACATTTATTGTTAATATTGTATACGTTCAATCTTGGAAATGCACAAGTTTAACGGAGTAAATAATATTGTAATATAAATAATATTGTGAATTTAATATGAGATTGCTGTTTCTGATAGTAAAGACATTATGAATGGATTAGCGAAATTTAAAATAGTAAAGCAAATAATCATGGCGTACTTATGGCCTTTCCGCATCATAAATCTAATTAGTCAGTCAAATATGAAACTGCCGTAAAGCGTATGATATCATGGTATAATTACTTTGTTAAAAGTGCGAAGCATTGTTTTTTTCCAATCTTTCTCATTTTTAATAATTCATGTGAAAAAATAAAATGAATCGGCAACCTACACATGGGTATAAATCAAACTTCATTCAAACTCAGTTTATTTCTAATGTAGTTATTTTTTATTAAAAGTATTTTTTCTGTTTTATTTTCGCTTTTATTTTATTTTCCATAAAAATTGATAAAAAAATGAATTCCGAAATCCCGGGATTATGTTTATCAATCCCGGGATTCATAGGTATCGAAAATAGCTCGGGATCCCTAATTATGATGTTACGATGGATCTGAAAGATATACCTCTTGCTGGCTTGAAGTTTATTCTAAATTTGAGGCGAATAATTTAATAGAAGACATGACAAGACAACACAACATTACCTCAGCCATTAGTAACAACAATCTTGTATAAATAATTACAATAAATGTATCTGATATAGATGAAGACAACATGACAGTTGAGATTGAACCATCAACATTGGGCTAGTTGCATCAACAATAGTTTTGTATTTTAAATTATATTTTCAACATAATTTTCATTTTAAAATGGTATTAAACAACAAATATTTAAGTTTTTCCGAATTTCCCATTTTACCAACAATTTCCATACATTTTATCCTGAAAAATATATTATATTAGACAATTTTCAAGAATTTTATTTATTTTAACATGAAAAGTGAAACTATGTGTACAGAATCACCAGGATTTCCATACAAATTTCAGTTAGAACCTTGTAGTAGAGGCGATTTGTTTGAGTTTCAGGTAGACAAAGTTCTAACTGAATTTATGACATATAAAATTAACCATTAAAAACTAGTTTTAACGTAATTTTATTAATAGTTACATCATAGCAGTACTGAAGTAAGAGAGTGTGATGATGGGTAGGTTACGAATGAACAGAAGGGTTTTGATGCGTGATAAAGTAGATCGTACAACGAGAAGTTTACAAATAATATTTACGAAGATTGTGTTTGCAATGAAAATTACTTTACGTCGAAACGAGAAGCGTGTAATTAGCTTGAACGATTTGAAGATACTAGGATACTGTTGGATTGTAATATTTGTTTTTGTATTAAAAGAAGACAAAGTAAATGCCAAAAACGGCGTGGGTTGATTGCCGTTGTTTTGTTCCCACACCGTGGATTGTTTGAAACAGCCCATAACTTTTTTGCTGCAGTTGTTCACTTAGAACCCTGTAGTTCTCGGGTCGCGAGATGTAACTAGAGTTGGGTTTCGGGAATTCTCGAGAAATTTTCGAGATTTTTCATCCCGAATCTCAAGAATTGAAATTTTTAAAATTTAAGTAAATCCCGGATTTCGAGAATCTTTTCTCGCGATTCGGGATTTCTTTATTATCAAATATTAATTGAAAAAACGATTATCTATATGAGAAAAGTGTACACGAAATACAAAACGTTCAAGGACTGATCGGGGCATTTAACACAATTAAGCCAACATCGACTCAAAATGAGCGAAATTTTTGCAATATCAGAGAATTTTGTGTCTCAAAAGCATACGCGATTGTCAGACGCAGCGATTGATAGTCTGTGTTTTTTGAAATTCTATTTTAATAAGTAATTTTTTGAATTATTTTTGTTTCCCTACTTCTATTTTGTTTGTCTTCTTACATAATTAAAATTGTTTACACTGATTTTAGGATTTTTACGGGTTTTTTTTAAATTATCCGATTATTTGAGAATTCTTTTCGGGACATCCCGAATCCCCAAAATTCAAAATTTCATCATTTCGGGAAATCCCGAATCTCGAGATTGAGATTTTCTCGGGAAATACCCAACTCTAGATGTAACGTATAATTTATTATATTATACTTTAACATGTAAAACGTACTAAATAGAGGCATTTGATTTGGCATACGGTGATAAACTATAATCAAAATTCTAGAGTATTCAAAAGCTCTTTGCTGAGTTTTGGTTAAATTTGATAGACATATTGCATTGCCAGATCATCTCAATTGATTGTTAATTTGTCATGTATTGTACATATATCTGATTGAGCGATATTACGCAATTTCGATAATTTGAATTGCTGCATTATATTGTATTATTATTACGTGCTACCAGTTAGATAGCTTTTTACTGTACTTAAACGACAGCCACGTGATTCGTTGATTTTAAGCACAATTAAATCATAGCTAGAAAAAGTAGACAACTGATTTTCACTAATTAATCTTTTTTAATTTTGTGTTTAAAAATAGTCACTAAAAATGAAATAACTCTTTACTTTAATGACATAAATCAATAGAACCACTATTAAAATGTGATGTATTAATATAAGCAAGAATTAATTTGAAAACTATTACTTAATGGCGGACGTGCTCAGCGTAGGTCAAAATGGAGCTTTTATTGTATTTTCAAAGCATGATCCTGGACATTCCTTAAACGTTGTAGATAATCTATTTATATAATTATGAAGCCTTTTTATTTTAAACATTTTATGACTGCATAAAGTATTTTTATTACCTACATAAAATAGTATTCTTTTAAACCTCTCGCTCTAATGTTTTAGAATATAGTTATATTTCAGTACATGCATGTGCAGTGGTGTTAAGATTTTTTACACGTATTAATTTTTAAACGCATCTATAAAAACCATTAGTATAATTTATGTCGACATTATTATAGTGAAATATTTAGGATAAAAAATTATATTGATAATCTCTGTGATCCCAAATTTGACAAGAATTACGTATTTTATTATTCAAAAAATGGGCAAGATACGAGGGTGGGTCAATAAGTCCTTAGAAAAGCCGACAGGTGGCGCGACTAGTACTGTAAGCGGTTTGTTTTCATGCAGCGGCACTACCGATTCAGTATGCTGAGAAGTTTCAATCAGATTGGTCGGGTTGTTGTGTGATTCTCGTACATTTAAAAAAAAATTTTGCTTGTGGAAAGTGGAAAAATGGAAAATGGAGAAAATTGAGTTTAGAGTTGTAATTAAACATTTTAATATAAAAGGGTTAACAGCAAAGGAAATAAAAAATGAGTTGGATTTAGTTCACGGCATATCTGCTCCTTCACTTGCAACTATTTATAACTGGTTAAATGAATTTAAACGTGGTCGTACATCAACAAAGGATGAACCACGCCCAGGACGTCCTGTAGAGGTGACTACACCAGAAATGATCAATAAAATCCACGATATGGTGTTAAGTGACCGAAGATTAAAGTTGAGTGAGATAATTGAGGTTACAGGGATCTCAAAAGGTAGCGTCATTTCTATTTTACATGACAAATTGGGCATGAAAAAAAATTCTGCAAGATGGGTGCCGCGTTTGCTCACAGTCGACAATAAACGCAATAGGGTGGTGGCCTCTAAAGCCCAGTTGTCGCTCATGCAACGCAATCTGGATGATTTTTTTCGTCGCTTTGTGACTGTAGATGAAACATGGATACACCACTATACTCCCGAGACGAAAGAACAGTCAAAGCAGTGGATTGCGAAAGGCGAACCATGTCCAAAGAAGGCGAAAACCGTAAAATCAGCTGGTAAGGTTATGGCTACAGTATTTTGGGATGCACGTGGAATTATTTTCGTTGACTATTTGGAAAAAGGAAAAACAATAACAGGGGATTATTATGCATCTTTATTGGACCAGCTAAAAAACAAAATTGAAGAAAAACGGCCTCATTTAAACAGGAAAAAATCCTTTTTCATCAGGACAATGCCCGTGTTCACACATGTTTACGATCAATGGCTAAAATTGAAGAATTGAAGTTCGAATTGGTCGACCACCCACCGTATTCGCCAGATTTAGCCCCCAGTGACTTTTTCCTTTTCCCAAACTTAATAAAATGGCTAAGTGGACAACGTTTTTTTTCAAATGAAGAAGTCATCGATCGGACAAATGCTTATTTTGAGGACCTTCCGAAAACTTATTTTTCTGACGGTTTAAAAAAAATTGAGAAACGTGTAACCAAGTGTATTGAGCTCCAAGGAGATTATGTTGAGAAATAAAAAAAAAATACAAAAATAAAAACTGTTTTAATGCTTTTTTCTAAGGAATTATTGACCCACCCTCGTACATTTGAAGATAATTCTAAAGATAGTAATTATAAGCTATGTCTTTGACCATTCAAATCTGATAAACATCCTTATTACTATAAGTAGATTGTTCATTAAAAATTGATGTTTATTTTTTGAGGACTGACAGAACTTTCTTTTACCATATTTTGTCAATCTATTAACCTTTGATAATATGAGTTATCACTGAAAGTTGAAACCAAATCTTATAACAGTATGTGACTACCTTATTTATAAAAGTGATAATAAAATGTTTATAATGATTCCACGAACTCGTTATATTTAGGTAGGTACACATATAAATATTATATTTTCTTAAATGAAATGAAAATGTGCATGTTATTATGTAAAACACTAATTACTTCCCGGAAATGAAAACTCGTGTTTGGTTTGCAGTATGAGCTTAAAGCAGGCTTTGTGTTAAAGCACACCGTATAATACGATTATAAAAAATGTACAGAAAAGAGGATTACGAAGAACTCAATTGCTTTTGAATAAGTACATTGAAATTTCTATCCGGAACACATTATATAAATTATTTAATGAATATGTACATCAGTTGAAACAAAATATATGCTTTATTAATAAAATAGATTAGGGGAAATTAAACATTAATTTAAAATATATAATATATTAAATACTCATAAGTTATGTATAAAATTTTCATCTTAATAGTAATGTGCATTGCTTTACGATACATATTATTATGTTCAGTGGGTACTTTTATGTGACATTTTAACATAGTATAATATTATACTCACTCAAATAAAATTACGACAAAAAAATTGAATGCATTGAGATGTGGTCAAATGGAGTTTAAAATAAAAAAAATATTAAAAATGGTAGAATTTTGTATTGGTCTCCAATATGAAGATTAATATGTGGTGCATTCAGTGTGTGCTTAATTAAGGCGATACTTCAGTGAAACGGCAAATAGTTTTCAACTATAGGCGCGACGAAATGTTGAACTCGATGGCACTCTGAGAGCGAACGTCGAGGTGTGAATACATCAATTTGTTTCGTGATGGCGACGGGGGTATTAATTTTTAAATTGTGTTAAGATGACTAAAAACATTACCCATTTACTTTTAAAAGAAAACATGTCAATGAATATATTATTATTGTTACTAATAGAACATGGTGTGTAGAACTCCCACCTCCGCACCCGTTATGTATATGCAGCCACGTCATGCGCGGCCGGCTAACATAACCCTTACGTGTGCCAGATCAAAGAATTTAAGCCCTCATTTTGTCCCGAGCAGAGTTGCACGGGACTGGTGATGCAACCTTACACCGAAGTGCGAATGCATGATGTTTATTTATATGGCAACAATCAGAGTGAGTTTAATTTGAAGAGTCGCAAGGGGAGTCGAGAGTGTCCCGCTCCCCGTACGCTCTGGCAAATTTAGTAAAGGCCGCGAAATTGGCCTCGGTTGCCACCATGTCCGCGTGTCCTATTGGGCCCGAATGGGGTCGGACCCGGAAAAACAACTTTGCTCATTCGGGGCCCATAAGTGGTGTCACCAGATGAAAAAACCCCTGGCCCGCAGTTTCAAATCACAAATCCGCAACCTAATCAAACGCCTTCTAATTAGGGTTCACCACCCCTGATTTACGAAATAACATCATCACGGCACATTTCAACAGCGGCAAAAAGGGCGAGTACCTAAGCCCAGCTACTAGGAAATGGTAACTTGCCGAGAGACAAACAAAAATTTACCGTAATTTTGTTTCATCCCTTTGCCCCTCCCTCCTGTCTCATCACCCATAGATCCGTCGGAGATAATTGCAGGCTGTACAAATTCTCCCGGGAGAGTGGTAGGTGTCTAGGACCACGCGCTCAGCGTGGCCCGGTCGGCCCTCCTCAACGCGAAGTGCAAAGCCACGCTTGCCCCAATGTGATAAATTAGTGAATCTCTTTCCCCGTTATTGTGTTAATAATAATCCCTATAACCACCTCAAAACCACGCGTCGCGTCCTCGATAAAACGTTTTCGCGCCAGTTTGGCCAATGTGTTCAAACACGTGCTACCACATAGTGACTGTGCGATAGCTAAATCTAAGACTCCTTTAAGTGTAATTAATAATGTAACCCAACCAATGTTTGGAAAGTTAATGTAATTAAACGTCCCTGCGCAGGGAAATTGTCAAATCAAAGACGTGTTTTATCTTGAATTATATGTCCTGATGTCCACACAACCCTCAATCAAGGTGATACTCGTAAAGAACGCTGCCAGCATACATGTGAGTTCTCCACCCATTTTTCCCGGTATCAGTGGACAGTTTCACAGGACGTGCTCTGCGTCCTGCTGGTCGTGTCCACATGAGCAACCGTTTCAAAGTTTCCATGGCCAGTCATGAATTGACTAGTCCAGTGGGTTGGCACCAGTATCCTCGTCATGTGTCACACCGAGACATCTGGAAAGTATAGAAAAGTCTGGCAGCCCTTAGGGGAGGCCACCCATCTCGCCTGCCATGCCGCATTAGCGGTCTTGTGGACCAGCTCAGATACAGTCTTTCTGTAGCTCACGCCCTCCACTCTCGATGGTGGTGTCAGAGGGACACCGGCGAGAGTTGTATTGATCTTCCTCATAAGGAAAGTGATTGATCCTCTAATTTGAACGTGCAAGTCGAGTGGAAAGACCCCCGCAAGGACCGCCAGGGCATCCGTAGATGTGGTTCTATAGGCCATAGTAAGACCAATCAGAGCAGCTCTCTGTCCGCTAAGCAGAGCCCTCTTCACAATTGTCAGCGAGGTTTTGGTGTGTCACACGCTGGAAGCATAGCCAGCGATTCTTATGAATATAGCCTCGTAGGCCCAAGGCTTTAGGCCCCAATTGTTTCCCGCCAGGCGAGCAACTGTTATATTTAAAAAAAAAGTGTAAAGTAGTATCGTTAGAATGATAATAGAAATGAGTTTAATAATTGTAATGGACAATAGTTAAACATGGAGTGCCAACTAATTCAATCGATAAAACAAGAAATATTTAGTACTATTAATCTCAAAGCATATAAGCTCGGCTTTCTGCCAACTTAACTTTCTGCAAGGAATGCTTTATATCACTTTCTACCTCGAATAAAATGTCATTTGTAATCTCGTTTGAAATATGAAATTATAATTTTTGGGCGCCTTAAACATAATATATTGTGTGTGTTTACAAATTAAATATAACAATATAAAAATAAGAACACATCTTTACACACACAATCACACAATTTACACACAATCAATTTCGTACGACAAGCGTACTACATTGAAATTTAAAATTGATACAAAAAACAAATTGAAATTTTAATACAAATTCGAGATGCGTTCGTTTGGTACGGGTCATAGAGTATTTTTAAATGGTTTTGATTACTTAACTTTTATATTTTAAATGTTGGCTGCTATTTCAGCTTGGCTGGAACTGTAGAACTGTGAACTTTCCTGTCCGAAAGGAAGCATCTACAAATGACGTTGAAACTTTTACTATGCGATAATCGATTCACGTCTGTACTGTATTAATTCTAATCCCGGAGTGAGATATTTTTTTGGGCGGAAATGAGTTGTTTACTATATCCCCCTCCATTGTGGCAGATCGTGGCTTCAGCTTCCAAAAGCGGGAAGAATCCTCATTGGTTCATTTTTAATGGTTATTGTTTTAGAAAACAGGGTTGACACACACTGTTAACAAGGTTGTGCCAAATTTATTGTTAATTAATTAACATTATTTATTTTAGTCTGCGTTTGAAATGTAGACATGTCACGTGAAATGTAACATGACACAACCTTCTGATATGCTGAGTTGGCCTTAGCCACAATTACTTTAGCATGCTTCAAAAATGGCCATGGCGCAAGGTTGGGTGGTCTCAGAGAGGTTCTACCCAGCGTGGACTCCGCAGTTTGAGTAATGAACGCAGTCAAGTTATTGGCTCTTTGGTGGAGATTGTCAACCGACATGGCAGAGGCCAGCCAATTTTTTTTAACAGTATATGTTCAAACACGCGCGTTAACATCATTTTACTCCGTACTTCAATAATAGTTTGTCAATTTATGGCTACGGCCGTATATTGTAGCTTAACCACTGGGGAATGCCAAAAGAAATGGCGTATTTCAAAAAAACACTACCTTATTCTTAGGTCAATAATTATTATAAAGCAATCATTATTCGTAGGATGTTTATCACACTTGAATGGTCAAAAACATAGCTTATAATAAGTATCTTTAGAATCATCTTCAAATGTGTTAATCTTGCCTATTTTTTGAATAATAAAATGCCTAATTCTTGTCAAATTTGGGATCACAGAGATTATCAATATAATTTTTTATCGTAAATGTTTCACTATAATAATGTCGATATAAATTATACTGATGGTTTTATAAATGCGTTCAAAAATTAATAAACGTAAAAAATTTTAACACCACTGTACATTTATGCACTCAAATATGACTATATTCTAAAACATTAGAGCGAGAGGTTTAAAAGAATACTATTTTATGTAACAAAAATACTTTATGCAGTCATCAAATGTTAAAAATAACTATAAAGGATAATAAAGCTTCAAAATTATATAAATAGATTGATAGATGAAGAATTATTATTGTTCTTGATTTTTGGATGAGAAATATGTATGTATATATGTATATAATTATATATGTTCTGTGAATTTTCTATGGAAATTCTTATGAAGTATTTATTCTATGCGATAAATAGTAATTTTTGATTAAGATACATATTCAAAATAATAAAGAATAGCAAATAAAACCGACGTGACATATAAACTCTCGTTACATTTTGCTATCTGAGGTATGTTTATCTAGCAGCTTTACGATTCTATGAAGGTCCTGAACGTCCCACCAAAATTTCACCTCAAAACGAATGAGCAAGTTGGAAGAATTAAATATTCAGAACGTGAAACAACGTGAAACGAGTGTATCAAAGCTGCGTAATTAACAGACATTAACAAATCATGTACCCACCCTGCCAGGCTGGAAATGAAACCAGGTACGTGGTATGAGGACGTACTTACGACCGTATTATATTACACAGTGGTGTGCTTAGAGGCCCAACAAGTTAGATCGAGTTTCGGTAACAGGTACAACCTTAGACTATAGATACATCTAGACGCCACCCGTTGCATTGCTAAATGAAGCCGCGTGCCTTGCGTTTGGTTTGTGGGCGAGCGAACGCATTCGTCTACAAATGTTCGAGACCATAGACCATTTCGCTAGTGCTCGCCCAAAGTGCTCGCACCTGACGCTCAGAATTAAAATATAATTTTCTATTTTTTTACGTTAGGTATAAAGTATTTTTAAGCGGCCAAAATGCAACCATTAGGTAAAGATATCCATAATTTAAGTTATTTTAAAGAAACACTAGGTCACTGATATTAAAATACATAATAAAATACAAATAAATTATCACGAACATGTATCAACTTACCTATGAAACGTAATACCATCTTCTTGCTTATCAGTACGGCTACCATTTTAAGACAATACACAGAACCATCTTTTCTACTTAATTAACTAAAAATATTTACCATTGACTTTATGTTTAACACAAAAAATATCAATTTTAGCAACTCGAGCTCGCAAGTTATCGACGCTATGTGAAGCGTTTCGCCCCGATTTGATGGCGATTCTTTTAGAAACTAGCTCACAGATATGTAGACCTTTTATCTTACTCTAGCGCGTGTCGCAGAGATTGTAAGGGTGCCGAATACTTTCTCACTCGCACTCATGCATCGTTTTTGTTCAGGCCTTGGATACAACCTTGTTTTTCAGTTTATATTACAAAATGTCATCTATTAATAATTTCTAAATAAATAACATGTCAACGGAAACGGTCATTATTAAAAATACAATTTGATTCATAATTAAAATTCAAATAAAGACTAAGGTAATTAAATATTATTCTAAATATTGCTTGATAAAAATGTAGCCTTATAATGAAATAAACAAAACAATACAAATTAAAATAAAAATGTTTTGACTTCAACTAGATGGATCTTATGAACTTATTGTAGCACGACCTTTGGTGGCAATTTCTCAATATTATTAGTCGTAATGGTTTGATTGCCATAAAAGAAATAATATTATATGTGTTGATTTCATATATTGTATCTTTTTATATATTATATGTTATGTGGCATTCGTGGGGATTAAAATAGTTCTCAATTTGTAAGTTTTTGATGAGATTCAGACATCTTGGAGTATGTTTGCTTTCCCCGGAGAAGTTTCAGCTATACACCAGACTAAATCAGAGGCTGTTACGTGAATTCATGCATTATAGGAGTTATATTAAATCTATGATTATAGGTTCAACTATGACTGATTTATGTAACTAGATCGGTGATTTTGTTTATTTGGGTTTGTTTTCTAATGAATTTTTGTTTGAAACAAATATTTTTTTAATATGGCTCAACTTTATATTTTAATTCGTTAATATGATTTGTACATAATAATAATTAAACTCTACCTACTGTTATAACTTATGACGATAGTGTTTGGAATATAACAACTTGAAATACGTAATTAAGTTGCCCGTAGCTTAATTGGAATGGCATACTGGTGCAAATCCAGCAGATACAGGTTCAAGTCCTGTCG